>NC_081249.1:81737721-84268550 GCF_030490865.1 Poecile atricapillus
TTGCCCTGTTCACTGCTTAGGGAAGGCTGTGGGTTGGAGTCCCCCAGACTGTGATGTGAATGGGCTGCTCAGGCCCATATGGTGATGGGGAGCTGTCCATAGGACTGAGGATACTCCTGCTGTGGTAGCTCCACTCTCTTCTCATGCTCCTGCATGGTCCTGCCAGGCACAGCCCACTCGCAGGGCCATCACCCAGGGTTTCTGCCTGCTGGGACACCTACCCATGGATGGAGAAGGGTATCCTGAAGCAGCAAAAGCTTTCCAACCTGGGTTGTCCAGCTGCTCTACCCTACACAACTAAATAGCACCAACCTGCCCAGGATCTTCCCATCAGACGCGTCTCAAAGCCAGGGAAAGCTTTATTTCTCTGTAAGCCCTGATATCACTCCCTTGGAGAAAGAGGTGAAAAACATCTCTGACCTTAGCAGGGCTCTCAGTGAACTCCTACACTCATTAATAATAAAACACCACACTTTCCTGAATGCTCCTGTAACTTTTGCCACATGTTAAGCCCCCCAGAAAGGACTTGGTTCTCAGGGGTCCTTTTTCCACAAAGATAGATTGAAATTCTGCCTTTGACAAATTAGCAGGAAAATTTCCCTGGTGTTTTTTAACAGGTGGCTCTTCCCACATCACCAGACTCAAAGTCTCTGGGAAATATGTTATTTTTACTTGACAGAAAGGTGAAAAAAACTAACTGAAACGTGAGAAACCAGCATGTGGGCTCGACAGACCTCACTGCCCACTAACCTGCCATCGCTCATTCATCGAGGCACTTGCAGTACAAGGGAAAGGAGCGATTCTTTCTTCCCTTCTGGGAACACCAGTCTGGAGAAAACAACCCCTGTAAGTGTGAGCTCACCACTCAGCAGCAGAGCCAGGGCAGCCCCATGCCATCAACCAGCACTGGCCTCTCTCCAGCATGTCCCTGCACTGGGAATGAGAAAAAGGCCACAAAGTTGATGCAAAAAACCTGGAGCACCTCTCCTGTAAGGGAAGGCTGATTGTGCTGGGATTGTTCAGCCCAGAGATGGGAAGGCTCAGGGGGAATCTCATCACTGTAAATAAATACCTGGAGGGAAGGTGCAAAGAGGATGGATGAACCCAGGTTCTCTCCAGTCGTGCCCAATGCCAGGACCAGAGGTCCTGCACATAAACTGAAACACTTGAAGTGTCTCTTGAATATCAGGAAACACATTTTGGTTTTTCTTCCTTTTTTTCGTTCTCCAAACAAAACCAGTGACCAAACACTGGAAGAGATTTCCCACGGGTGCTGTAGACTCTTCATACGCGGATATAGCCAAAATCCAGTGGAACATGATCCTGGGTAACTGGTTATAGATGTCCCTGCTTGGGCAGGGGGGTTGGATGAGATGACATCCAGGGATTTCTTCAGGCCTCAACTGTTCTGTGAGTCTGTAGCAGCTGCCAAAGACAAGTCTGCAGCTCTGACAGTAGGAGAAATCTTCCTTTTCCACCTTGGAAACTGAATTTCCCAGTGATGAACACAGGACTTCTCCTTATTTCCAGGTCACTCTTCCTTCCACCCTGCTGATAGAGAGCATGCTCACCAAATCAGAGTGCAAAGCTGCAAATATTGAGGAGCTTCACATTCCTGAGCAGCCCATTTCTTTTGGTGGACACAGAGACTGCTTCAATCCCATGTGTAACACCCACCAGGCCTGCAAAAGGAAGTATAGGAAAACAAGTCTGCTGTCAGCAGCAGCCTGAATCATGTTTATTTAGATGTTAAAAATCTGGGGATCTGAAAACTGAAAACAGGGTCAAACCTTGTGTTCCAGTTAGCATCCATCATGATCCTTTTACCTTCACATTAATCCAAGAATGAGGAATAATGAACCTATTCTGCTGTCAGTTTAGCTGTGCATAAGCAGTGTTGTTCCACAGGCAGGAACACAGCAAGCTTATCCTGTCCCCTCTACAGAGGGAACTAAGAGGCATATTTTTCCAAGTCCTAGGGTGCTCAGACTTTTATTAAATGCTGTAAATGTTCTGTTTGATGGACTGTGAAGGAAGCTTTTCTGTTGAAACAACTGAAGAGGTTGCCCCTGAGGAGTGAAAGGACATCCTTATCCCAAGGCACAGGCCTGAACACTTGGAAGGAGGAAAGGATTTGTCCAATAAAGTAAGAATTCCTGGAATTTCACCTCGTTTCAGGGTATGCAAATGGAGTCTGCAAGCAGAGAGGGACTGCCCAGAGATGCCATCCTCTCATCCTCTCTGTTTTCTGTATTCTTGGCATTCAGTTCCAGACACCCTTTGATTAGAAGTAAAAAGATCTAGGTGTAATTTCTGATGTGGAAAGGACACTTCTACGTCTTAAAAATTATCACAAAAATTATTGAGGGAAGTTTTTATTCCTCCCAACACTGCTAAAAGAAAATGGTGTTTAAAGAACAGGCATCTCTGACATCTCATGATTCAGGCTAGTTTTGGGACTATTTCTCCTGGCTTAATTCAAAGGGCTGAGCATTTTGTAGATTTGTGCTGCTAATTCCCCAAGGCACACAGGAGCTCACTGGGCTACTTGTCAGTCAAAGGCAAAATTGTGCTCAGCTCTAAAACCTGTGTCCACTCCCCTGACAGCTGGGACCACCTGATGGGGCAGTTGACAGGTTTTCCTCTCCCTGTTCTGTTCCAGCAGCACAAATGCACCCCTTGCCTTGGCTCTGGGCAGATAAGGGACCTTTGATAAGGGGTCTGGCGTGTCAGCTGCACATGGTGCACTTCAGCAAGCTGCCATGCTCACAGCCATCTCATTTGTATTTGCATTTTGCATTTTGCTCCCAGTGGTGTAGTACTTCAGTAGATCAGCTAGCTCTTCCTTTTGCTGGCATTTTCACAATGCCCCTGTGAAAGTTTGTTCCCAAGCTGTTCTTACTCCGTTTTGTACTCATACTTTTTAAATATGTTACTTTATGCAGTTTCTGGGTCTTTTGGGAGAAGGTTCTGAGGCACATCCTTAGCAAGGCCACTCTACACAGAGGCACAAAAGGAGATGCTTTGCAACTTATTCAAGCCTGTGACAATCTGTGACATGAAGACTTCCATAGACCTTCCCAGCTGAGGCTTCCAAAGGTGTCACTCCCTTCTCTTCTTTGCCAGTGAGGATCTGCCAGGCTTGCTCACCTCCTGCCAATACATGGCTGTCAACTTTTGTACTGGTTCAAAATTTTCCAGCCCCAGCCCTCTTCCTATGCCTACACAGGCCTTGTAAATCTTTCACAATATTAACTCTACTGTATATTTGTAAAGATTTGTGACCTTCACCTGTAGTCAATCATTCCCCATGGTCTAATTGGTCTCTTTCCCCCTGCAGCACCTTCATCACACTGCCATTGGCTGTAAATGATTTACCCAGGACTTGCAGAGCACTGAGTATCCCTTGAGGCACGCACAGCTCACTCACAGTTCTGCTCTGGTTTAGACTTCCCAGATTTTCTGGTATCTCATGTAGATCTCCTCGCCCTTGGTTCCACATCCACTTCTCACTTTCAGGACAGCAGGCTGCTTTGGAAAGGTTCTGGACATAAACTTTGAATTTGCATTTTACTTTCTGCATTGAAACATTGAATTTCTGCATTTATGCAGAAGTGCAATGTGGGCAGTAGCTTGTATGGATGGACCAGTGTTGATCATTGACATGCAGTTCTGGGAGTGTGCCCCACACAGAATCATAGGATCTTAGAATCATACAATTTGGAAAATTGGAAGCTTTGGGACCTTTAAGATCATCAGGCCCAACCATTAAACCAGACACTGCCAGGTCATTAAACCATGTCTCCAAGCAACACATTTACACTTTTAAAATAACTTCAAGAATGGTGACTCCACCACTTCCCTGGACAGCCTTTTCCAGAGCTTGAAACTCTTTCAGTGAAGATATATTCCCTCATATCCAATCTAAAACCTTCATAGAACAACCTGAGATCATTTCCACTTGTCCTATCACTTGTTACCTGGGAGAAGGGACTGACCTTCACCTGGCTGCAACCTCCTTTCCGGTGGCTGTAGAGAGTGATAAGGTCCTCCCCCTCCCTCTTTTTCTCCAGACTAAACACCTCAGTTCCCTCAGCCACTCCTCACAGGACTTGTGCCCCAGACCCTTCCCCAGCTCTGTTGCCCTTCTCTGGACACGCTCCAGCCCCTCAATGTCTTTGTTGCAGTGAGGGGCTCAGAACAGAGCACAGCATTTGAGGTGAGGCCTCACCAGTGCCCAGTACAGGGGACAATCCCTGCCCTGCTCCTGCTGGCCTCACCATTGCTGATCCAAGCCAGGGTGCCACTGGCCTTCTTGGCCTCTTGGGCATTCTGCTGGCTCAGGTTCATCTGCTGTCAACCAGCACCCCCAGGTCCTTTTCTGGTGGGCAGCTTTCCAGCCATTCTGTCCCCAGGCCAGTAGCACTGCCTGGAGCTGCAGGCAGATCTATGGTAAGAAACATGACCAGACCTAGAATGGCCTGTCCCTCTGCCCATGGCTCAGGTGCAGCTCTCATCCAGCTGCCAAACTAAAGAGGAGAGGTTTAGATTAGATATTAGGAATAAATTCTTTACTCAGAGTGTGGTGAGGCACTGGCACAGGCTGCCCAGAGAATCTGTGGACGCCCCACTCCTGGAAATGTTCAAGGCGTGTCTGGATGAAGAAGCTTGAAGCAACATGGTCTAGTGGAAACTGCCCCTGCCCATGAAAAGGGGAGTGGAACTAGATGATCTTTAAGATGCCTCTCAACCCATAGCATTCTATGATTCTATGATTCCATGATCAGTGAGGATGACCACAGCATTTGACCAAAAACATGGGTTGGGAACTCACTCTGGATGCCTGCAAACTAGAAGTTTAATGTTTCACTTCCCAGCACTGCTAAGTCCCTTAGTTTTTTTCTGTTCATCAAGTGAGCTGGTTCCAAGATGTACAGAAGGATTTCTGTGTGGTTGCCACATGCCCACTGCAGAGGGCTGGTTCACAGGGGCTGATGGAGTGTGAACCAGGAGAGTGACACTGGGAAACAGGATTCCTCAAAAGGTTGGCCGGCAGTCTGAGCAGAGCAAACTTCCTCAAATATGCGGAGTTCCTTGGAAAATGTGTTCTGGTGCTCGCAGTGGTGCTCCTACAGAAAGCTGATGCCCTTTCTTTATACCCCGTGGAGTCTGAAGACGTGCGAGATGGTCTCCGAGGCCGGCCGTGGAGCAGCTGCGGGCTGCCCGGGAGTGTGTCACCACTAGGTGTCACGGCTGTCCCACAGAAGCCAGCCTGTCCCACAGCCCCGGAACCACCAGGGCTGGCAGCTGCGGGAAACCACACAGTGCTGATAAAAACCCTGCGGAGCTGACAGAGCCCGTGCCTGGCTGTACTCTGCCTCCATGGAGGAGCCCGAAGGTGGGAGGGTTTGGGGTATCACCAGAGCCATGGCCTGGCTCAGCACAGCACAGTGAGGGGAGGGAATTGAAGTTGCAGGACTGACTTTTCAGTTTGACTTGGAAAAGTGTATTCGCAAGGCACACCATCTCACAAACAGGGTCTATATTCCCCAGTGTCCCTATGTTCCCTATATGTCCCAGTGTACAGTCTGTGCACATGCTGCCGGAAAATTAATTTTTCTTTCACAGGACTAATGGGTGTTGTAGCAGGTGCTTCTGGCCACAAGTTTCACACATGTCCTGCAATGGTGTTATTAAGTCTTCAACTCTTTCTCTTCCTGTGGTGTATTTCCAAAACCAGGCTTCCCCAGTTCATGTTTAAGCACTGTGTGCTGCTTTGGTCAGGGATAGTTTTTTCTATAGTAGCTGGTATGGGGCTATGGTTTGGATCTGTGCTGGAAACTGTGTTGATAATTCAGGGATGTTTTATCTACTGCTCGGCAGGATTTACACTGAGCCAAGGCCTTTTCTATTCTTCATCCACCCCACCAGCAAGATGACTGGGGGTGCAAAAGGAGCTGGGAGGGAACAAAGCCAAAACAGCTGACTCTGACTGACCAAAGGGATAACCCAGACCTTATGATGTCATGTTCAGCAGATAAAGCTGTGGGAGAAGAAGGAAGTGTGGGACATTCAGAGTTATGACATTTCTCTTCCCAAGTCAGATGTGATGGAGCCTTGCTGTCCTGGGAATAGCTGAACACTTGCCTGCTCATGGGAAGTGAAGAATGAATTATTGTTTTGCTTTTTTTTTTGCCTATGAAACTATATCTCAACCCATCAGTTTTCTTACTTTTGCTCTTCCAGTTCTCTTCCCCATCCCAGCAGGGGAGGATGAGCAAGCAACCGTGTAGGGCTGAGCTGCCGGGTGGAGTTAAACCACAGTACTCTGCTTCTCCACAAAAGGAAAAGTGACAGATGCACTACACACTGCAATTTTCACCCAGATCAAAAACCCAGCATTTCAGAGATATGGTCCCTAAAAGCATGGCTATATGAGTTTTATATCATCAAGACAGGTTATGCTGGAGATTTAATACAGCTAGGCTGCATCCATGAGGAAGGAGGCAGCTCATTTATTCCATTCCTGAAGCTTTCTCTGTCTTTCTACCAAGCAGACCGCAGGTCTCCTGCTCTCTTAGCACCATCCCACATGCCCACATTCAGCCAGCCCCTCTGTTTACTTTTCTATTGCTGGAGCTGGGATTACTCTCACTGGGAGGCTGTGTGGATCAGCTGCTTCCCATTGTGATCTGCTTCATTAGTAAAGCTTTTTTTGGGGGTCTGTTTTCAAGTTGACATGTGGGAAATGCACACCACCTCCAGTAATGTAAATTAATAGCAACTGAGCTGTATGAGAGATTCCCTGTGAGCTGCTCTGCAAAAACAGTCCTGCAGCACATGTCAGGAGTCATTAACACATCAGCTGCACCACATGCAACATTCTGAAAAAGATTTAGGAGGGACTAATCCCTTCGGTGGCAGAGCTCTGCTGGCCTTTGGCAGAGTTACATCATGGGTAAATTTAGCCTCCATTGTCCAACATCAGACAGACTTGGCACCATAGGAATCACGATGACAATAGCAGATGAGCTTGACACGCCTGAGTATCACTTGTTCCCATCCTCCTGTCATTTCAGAGGGAGTTCCTGAGCCCACTCGATTACCAGACCATGTTCAGAAAACTGAAGTCAGCACACGGAGCACAGTGTGGGCTGCAGCCTGGCACAAGCCTTCAGGAAGCCTAGCAGATTTTCTGTTCTCTAATGACATACATAATTTCTGATGACAAGTTAATGATTTTTATTTTCACTCAAGAGTCACTAAATGGGCTTACTGCTATGGTTCACTGTGATTTGGCATACAAGGACAGGAAGTGTGGAATGAAAGAAGAGAGCAGGCTGTCATTTCACAATGCAAGCACAGGACGCATTCAACTTCAGTAATTTGTGTTTGCATTTATGACATTTTGCCAAGAGTTTTGGTGGACTGCAAGAAGAGATTTGCTGTCTTTATCACAGAATTGAACACAAATTTGGGTGTTTTTCCCAGTTCTGGTAAGGGGTGACCATCAGCCAGTCATTTAATCTCACTGAACCTCTGAGCATCATTCCTCCTTTGCACCACCTTTTTATCTGACAGGCTCTCTTTCTTTTTCTGCTTGTAAAGAACCTGGTGAGGTCTCAGCTGGGGCCACCAAGTGTGTCAGTGATCTGATAGAGAGCATAGCAAGCTCCTCTGGTTTGGAAGCGCTGGTGGGTGTTTGTCTCATGTAGGAGCCAGGATCCCCGGGCACTATCTTTGTGTGAAAACAAGAGTTTGCAAATCTGTTTGGATGACTTCACACGGGAAATGCACAGAAGTCAGCATTAAAGGGAGAGGAGAAATGAACAGAACTTGCTGTACTCCACTCAGGCAACAAATTGTCAGAAGTCTGCAATTAAACTTGCAGCAGGAAGCCTTCTGGGGTTGGGTTGCTTTCTATATCCAGTACTTGACAGTTTAAATTGAAGTCTGTTGAACTTTGTTACATAAATATGCATGTGTTTCTTTTCACTTATGAGTCATACAGTCCATTTTACTTATTTATGTGAGACAAAGCTTTGGGAAATGATTTAAAAAGCAGAAGTATGGCCACTGATGATGCTAAACATACCAATCTACAAGCAAACACAGCAAAATATTTGGGATGAAATGCATTTTACAAGCAGACTGTGTTTATTAATTTTATGACAAGGTAACTTAACCTGGATAGCATTACATTTTTAGGAATTAGTTATGCCATTGAAAGGCAGCTGATCCTCACATAAAGCAAACAGAATGAAACATACAACATACAAATGCTCAAGCTCTCTTCAGGGAGTTGCACTCCAGTGTTGGCAGCCAGTCCCTTCATGAGTTTTTATCATTGCTGATCACAAGTCCCTGTGCTATTTGTAGTCTGTAAAATCCTATCCATGAGTAAAACAAAGATTTTTCTTTTTTTATTATTATTTTTTAAGTTTTCTTTTAGGCAGCAACCAGGGACAGAACTCAAACAACTCAGTAATCACCCAGTTATGATCATGGTTATGGTCTGAGGACTGGAAAAACCTGCTGGTATGAACTTTTTCTACATGTCTGCTTTCAAATCTGAAAAATCTCTCAAAATTTTTGATGAACTTATACTCAACTTCAGCATGAGATCACTGGTCAAAACCAACTGATAATTGACCCAGAACAACAGATGTATATAACCATGTATCTGGGACATGAAGAGCATCTCGTAAGCTTCAACTCTCCCTAAGTCAGGCTTTTATTTAGAGCTTGTTTTTTGTTTGTTTTTTTTAAGAGAATTTACATTTAGGTCATTCTATCCATTTTGAGGAAAGTGTCCCAGTCCCAAGGTTATTGATTATTCTAAATATGTCCCTCTTATTTTTCAGTACAAACTCCAGATGTTAGTTTTATTCCTGATGAGAGATTATTAACTAAAAAGCTAGTTCATCAGAATTTATAGGATGAGAATATAATTGGGATACTGACTCTAAATTTTTTACTACCAAGTTTAATGATTTTCTGGAAATATATCCTGTGAAATACAAGCTTTCATATCTCCCTAGCTCCCAGTCACACTGAAAGCCAACCGGAATACTGTTCCATGCCCAGAGGATGCCCAAGGATCTGCCAAGCCTTGCCAATGTTTCATCAACTAAGAGATTTCTGTTTCTGTAGATGGAAAAACCATACCATCGGAATTGCACAGGTGACACTGTTGCTTTTGAGAAAAAATTCTTCAAAGATAACTCTAAAGGACCAGCCCAACCATCACAGATAGATGTTAATTATGATTGTAAACCCCCAAGTCATCAGGAGTCTTGAACACACATTTCCAGTTCACAGCATTCTTATGTAACATGGTGAATTAAACAGAAGAGACTGGCATAAAATTTCCCTCAATCCTATTTATACCCCTCAATTTTGCAACAAGCAACTCTGTAAAATGCAACTATCTCTCATCCACCTACCATAAAAGCAAACATACCAGAATACCAAAATACCAGACATTAATTGCCACAACCAGCATCCACCCACAATCTCAAAAGCAGAAAAATTAAAATGCAGCCTCAGTTAATAATGCCCACAATTTATGAAAAGCAAAATTGCCTTCAGCATGTGGTCTATGAGTATGGATGCTAACTATGAAGCAGGGAGCACAGTGCCTGTGGAATAGCAGGCCGCATAACTTTCTCAATCTCGCCTGAGAAAGTGGCCTGGGAAATCATAAGGAGGAATTAAAACAATCCTCAGAGATAGAAGACAGCCTTGCAGGTGCTGTTTGTCTGTTCCTTGTTTTCTTGCAAGAGAAGGTCAAAGGGTGGTGAACCCCACTGACCAATGATGTTCGACTGTTCGACACCCAAGAGAACCTGTGTTGTTCTTCTCACCATTCCCAATAGAGCGACATATGAGAGTCTTTTGAAGCTGAAACTGTATCATGTTTGTCTAGAACCTCTTGATATGAGGGCGTAAATTTCTGGAGAGTCTGCTCCATGGCCTGACATGATGTGGATTGGCCTGATTCCCTGTGAGAATGAGAATTACAATTAACATTTGAACATTATTGCTTGTGAGAGAAAAGCAGCTGCACAGATCATGCTTAAGATGCATTGCTAGGACTGCTGGGATGGGACAAGCCTTGCCAAGGGAATAAGACCTCAAGGCTTCAGATGAATATCTTTCTTGGGAGCTTCTCAAGTGAGAAGACCTATTTAATGAGATATCCAAGGTTAGAGCTGAAGGATAGAGAATGAAAGGTGAGAATGAAAGCAGGCAACAGCAGAGGTGTTACACCACACCACAATACCTGTGGGTAATCTTATTATTATCCAAAGGACAGAGTTACTCCATGGCATCCATGACCAAGAGATGACTGGAGAGAAAACTCCTATCCTGGCATTTCAGGCTGCAGTGCTAGACAGCTGGTGTCACTGAAATGTGAAATAGGAGCTTTGGACAGGGTTTGTGTCTTCCTTCCATTATAGCTATGTTTTTTACTCATTTAACCATATTGCCTGCTCACCTGTGGGATTTTCCACAATGTCCCTGAGAAAGTTGCACTATAAACACAAGGACCAATCAACCCAGATCAAGATGCACTGTCTCAGAGCAAACCCCTCCAATTCCAGCCTTTACAATATCATTGTGTTAGAGAAATTCCTGAGCTATTCTACATGTAAATTCAAGACAGCCTTCAAAGCCTGGCAGTCTATGAAGTGCTGCATTGATGTTTCAATGTCTTTGGAAGCAGAGGGAAGCCTTGACTGGCCCAACAACCTCAAGGAACTGTGCCGCAGATGACACAAACCTCAGATGAGAAATTGTTCCTCATGGGAAGATGATTTCTGCTCTTGGAGAGTTCAATATCAGGTGTTAGTTACCAATCCTTCCTGCTCCTCCTGTTCCACTTAATGAAAAAAACCTCACATTGTAGCACTCTGAGCTTTCACCATTCATCTGCCATTCCCTTCAAACCTTAGATAAAATTCATTTAGTAGGAAGATTCAGGGCTTTTGCACGATTGCATTTCAGGGGCAGCCAGCAGGAGAGAGATGCAGAAGCCACAAGCATAAGAAGCTTCATGGTGCAGGTCTTCCCCTTCTGTTAATCACAGAATACTCAAGTACAGGATGTTTCTTGCATCTCTTGCCTGGGAGAAAAAAACCCACATATGAAAAATCAATAAAGAAACAAGTTTCTAGCAGGTCTAACCCCAAGCTAGTCAACAGAAGAGAGACTCCTGGCTCTAGCAGTCAGGCTGTCTTGGTGAGTTGGATATTTTTGGTTGAATTTCATCTGTACTGTGCTGTGCACCTATACTATTCCCAGATTCTGTGTAGCAATGATGGGACCTTGGCAGAAGCAGTATTAGGGGACCAGAGGTGGGCACATCAAAGGAGCATGATAATCTTATTTAATATATTTTTCCAGCAGGATTTGTTTGCCTTTCTTGGACCTGTCATTCACCTGAAACGAAAAATCAGACATTCCTGATGTTTCGTGAACTCAGACTGTAATCTGATTATCAAGTTTTTTATCAAATTTTGACTACTCAAGGGTGACTAAATAATACAGTTTTTACTTGGTCCTTCTCCCCATCTATAGGAAGAGCACTTATCATCCACAGAGGTATAAAATAATTTTTTTTTTTGTTTGGTTTGGTTTTTTGGAAGAAAAACGTTATCTGCAGCCCAAGTTATCCATATGTATTTTATTACAGTGAAGAGACAAAACCAAGATTCCCAGCCAAAATCAACGACCTTCAGAAATACAGTTGTATTCACCAGCTTAGTCATCCTGCATGTTGCCCATTTGATTGGGTTTTGAACAAAACAAAGAACTAAGAAGAATAGTGTGTGTTGCATTAGGATCTCTACCAAAGTCTGTAAGGGA
Organism: Poecile atricapillus; assembly: GCF_030490865.1. Lineage (NCBI taxonomy): Eukaryota > Metazoa > Chordata > Aves > Passeriformes > Paridae > Poecile > Poecile atricapillus. Next base: position 81,749,593 of record NC_081249.1, read on the forward strand.
AGCCAGAGAAAAAATTACTCACACACTGGGAAGAATTCCACCTGTTCCCATCCAAATTATGTTTCCCTGTCAGGCTAGAAGCAGCTGATGCACTGGTTCCCATGGGAATATTTTCATCCTGAACAAAATACACATTTAAAGCCACTTCCTGAGTTTGTCCTATTTATTGTTTGTATTTTATGCTGCCCTCTAACCAGCACAGAGCTGATATTGCGTGAGCCCTTCTGCACCCCCAGACTTCAGTGCTGTTCCCAGTTTTTAAGGAAATTAAAGGTAACTAATGTAAGGAAGGCATTATTATCTCCAGGACTGGGAAAGCCATAGAAGAGGTCCCCAGTGAAAAGGGATTTACTGAGAAGCAGGAACAATGGGAAATGGATTTGCTTGAAGAATTATGCTAAAGACCTTGGAATTCCAAAAAAACCCGTGACATATAAAAATAGGCTCACAAGATGTCTATAGTAAAATTCACTACCTGGAGATACTTCATGAGTCCTTTTTCCAGTAATTGAGAGTTGATTATTAAAAAACTGGTTGATTATGCATAGAAGAACACTTAAGTAATTAAAAATCACACCACTGGTGCATCCCAGTCCCCACTACAGACATCTCTTCCTATTCTGCATGGCCACAAAAAGAAATGGAGATAGACACTGACCACAAGCAGGCAGATATTATAGGCACTTTTTCCAGCTGTTTCTCGGGATGCCTCAGAATCACAATTCTATGGCTGTGAATCAGCCTTGAACACAGGGAGCCCATAAAGTTGCTCCATTGCATTCCTTTGTTGGCGTCTGAGTGATGTGAGGAATGGTGGCAGCAACATGTTCCTGCGTCACGGTTGATGGCAAGTGAGAGAATTAGGCATGAAGCTGGAATTTGTGGACATGTCTGCACAGACTCATACAGGCAGACGTGAGCGTGCCTCACTATGCTATGAATTAGCCAAGTATCAACAAGATGGATGTGATTTTATTGTGCCAGATCTATATCCACCTCTATGGGTTTCTGTGATTATCTTCTAAGGTCTAGTTTGAATATTACCAATTTGTCTGCACAATCAGCATTTCAGACTTACTTTAAAAATGCAAAAATAAAGACCATTTTATATTTTTGGATATTTCAGAATAGTGGATTACTCCATTTTCTGTTGATGAAAGGAAGGCATTTCACTGGTTTAGTCCTAACAACTGGAATATGGCAGAACATTCCTACACAGTTGTTTTTCAAATAAAATTAATTGTCTTTAAAAGTGGATCCAATGAGCCTTTAGCTTAAAGTCATGAATCTCTCTGTTCATAGCATAGATTCGAGCCAGATGTTTTACATTTTTCATGCCTGAGTCGTGAGCTGAATGTCTGACTATTGACCCACGTTTTGGAGGGAATACGTCAAGAAATCCTTTGCGGTAACTGTAGTTTCCTGTCAGATGGAAAAATGCTGGAAACTCTTTCTCATGAACTTCTGTCCCTCACTGGCTCTATTTCCTGTCCAAGACCTTTCTAAGTGGGTTGGCATAGTGACAAGCTTTATCTAATATGCAATCACTGATTAGGGAGAAAGGGAATGTCAGTGGCAGTTTAGACAAACTATAAGGAAACTTCTTTCTTTGCTCTCTTTTTCAGGCATGTGGTGAGAGAATATAAATGAAATTTGTGTATCATTCAGGCTAGTGTCCTCAGAGCAGTTATTAGCTAAGATTTCTATTGTACTTGGCAACATTTGCATCTCAGATGCACTTGAGCAGATAAGATTTTGTAGTGGTAAATAAGAAAAAGCATTATTCTCTATAAACACAAGCACTCTGGGTACAAATAACTCTCTGGTCCTCTCTTAAGATGTACTTAGGAGCTGTTCAGACCATGCGTCTGTCCCCTCCCATTCACTATATAGCAAGTTGCTTTTAAAAATTAACACGGATGAATTTCATTACTGTACAGACTGTGAGCTCATGTAATGACAAGACCATTTAAACCCCTTAGAAGGCTTGGTCTAGCTCTGATCTAAGTTTCAGCTTGCAAAAGATACCAAACAATTTTACAGGTATAAAGATAAGACATGACAGTCAGCATGGAAAGATCAGATGAAATATTAGGAAAAAATTCTTTGCTGTGAGGGTGGTGAGGCCCTGGCACAGGTGGCCCAGAGAGATTGTGGATGCCCAGTCCCTGGAATTGTTCAAGTCCAGGTTGGATGGGGGTCTGACCAACCTGGTGCAGTGGAAACTGGCCCTGCCCATGGCAGGAGGTTTAGAACTAGATGATCTTTAAGATACCTTCCAACACAGGCCAATCTATGATTCTATGATATTCAGGGAGAATGAAGTCTTCAAGGATCTGAGCTTGACCAATCCTTTGCTGGTGTAGAGCCAAGTATCAGAACTTTTATCCACTAATTTCTCTTGTCCCCAGAGAGATAATGGTGAGCAGGAAGGTGAACTAGAAGAATGGAAGGAAAGTTGAAAACCTCCAATAGCATTGCACAGGTGTTCAGGACATACTGCAATCACAACTTTTCTAAAACTTGTCACATAGCTTTTGCCAGCAAAACAGGTCACAGAATCATGGAATACTTTGGGTTGTCAGAGACCTGTGAAGGTCATCTAGTCAAACCCCCTTGCCATGGGCAGGCACATCTTCAACTAGATCAGGTTACTCAGAGCCTTGACCAATCTGACCTTGAATGTTTCTGGGGATGGAGCATCCACCACCAGCATAAAAATTTTCTTCTGTAAATCTAGACTCAACCCACCCTCTTTTAGCTTAAAACCCTTACTCCTTGTCCTCTTGCAACAGGGTCTGCTAAAACATCCCCTTGAAGGCCATAATAAAGTCTCCCTGGAAGCTTCTCCAGGCAGTAATGACATGTTTTTCAGTGCCGGGGGTATAACTGCACGGAGAGGCTCTGTAGCAGCACCCCAGCTGCGGCTGTCGCTGCAGGGCTGGCAGCAGGAGACATCTAGTGGTGTTCAGCTGTAAAAATAAGAATAAACAGCAGCCGGCGCATCATTCTCCTGTCTCCTTTGTTCAAGTGCTGCAGGACCAGCAGTGTGCTTTCAGGAAGCAGTTGCAACTCCTGCAGTTTGCAGCTCCACGACAACTATCTGCATTGCACAGAAGTGAGGTATTTATGTGCACAGATTAGAGGTGACAGTTTTAATTTGTATACTTAGGTGTATGTGGAGGAGGAAATCTACCAGAACCTTGTCTTTTAATGAAGTTGTGAGCCAAGCTGATCAAAAAGATCGCTTGTAGTTTTTTCTAACAAAATTAAAATGCTGAGGTATATCATAAAAGCCTGAACTAAAACGAAATAGTTGCTAATAACACATAAAATTATGTTACCTCTTAGGATGAGGCACTGCTGTAAAAATTCAGTGTCATATGCCCACCAACATCACTATCACTTGCCTGTGACCTTTATTAGCCTCTCCAAGTCAGAGTACAAGATCTAGAGTAAGTCCATAGAGAGAAAGCTTCACATAATGCCTTTGCCATATAGCTGGAGAAGGATGGTTCATTTTATTTGTTTGTTTATTAAAAAATTACTTTGAAAATGGAAGTGCAATGAAAAGGCTGCATTGGTTCTTTTTTAGGTGTGTAAAGCATAGCTTTGGGATGGATTTTCAGCACAGTGCCCCTTTGGCCCTGATCCAGAAAAGCACAGGAGTCTGAGGCTGAAGTTAAACAGGTACTTACGTGCTTTGCTGAACTAGGGCCAGAATGCTCAGTACTTCACTCAGTCAAATCTCAGGCACAAAAATAACACCAAAAGGTCAACAGAAGTTCAAACTGTGTTGTGAGAATTTATTTCTATACTGCTGGAAAATAAATTTGAGTGCTGATCAGAAAACAATCAATAGGTTAAAATCAAATGCATATGTCTTTGGTAAGGTTAATGTTATGAGCATGTCATCAATTTTGCACAGAATATTCAGCCTGGTAGAATTTTTTATATTATCCTGTTCCAGAAACAAAAACAATTTGCCATTTGATAGCCCAGATTGTCAAAACTCAGATAAAAACATTTTTCTTGAAGTAATTGCTTTTCCTTTTGTTTGTTTTTTTTTGAAAAAAAAAAGAAAAAACCCCATTCAATTCAAGTTGCATGTTCCAGTGCTGCCTCTTGCATATTATAATATTATAAGCAACACTTTGTTTGGATTGAAATACTGATTTATCATACTAAGAGAATTCCACACCCAAGTAAAAGAAAGTGCCAAACATCAGGGTACCCTAAGCCAAAAATTTATGTTATGTGAATGATGTTCTATGAGACCACTCTTAAAAGACCACCCCTCTCTTTTTTCATCTGATGTTCAGTGTCTCTCGCCCTCCCATCATGAACCATTGTGAATAGCCTGGCTCTGTTTGATAACCTCCTCATAGATATGGAAAGGTTGCTCTTAGGTGCCCCCAAAAACTACTCATCTCTGGGCTGATCAAGACTGTTTTCATCTGCCTCCCCTCACACAACATGTCCTCCATGCCCCTGACAATTTTGGTGGCCTTCCAGCTGACCTGCCCAAGTTCATCCCTCTTTTTCTTTTACTGAGGGCCCCAAAACTGGTCACATCACAATATTCCATGTGTGGTCTAACAAGTGATTGGTAGAAAGGAATAATAATCCCTTCCTTCCAGTATTTTCTAGCTACACTCCTGTTAGTACAGTACAAAACCTTGATTGTTTTCAGTGATGCCAGGGCACATCGCTAACTTACATCTGGGTTCTTGTTGTTCCCCAGTCAGTCATGTCCAGCCTGCACCATTCCAATGAATTCTTCCTTCCATGGGGCAGGACTTTGCAGCTTTGTTCAATTTAATACAGTTCCTGTTGATCCATTCTTCCAACCTGTCCAGGACCTCCTGAACGGCAGCCCTGTTCCCAAGCATGCCAACTGCTCTTCCCCCAATCCTCCCCTGGCTTAGTGTACCAGCAAAGCTGATAGGGTACATTCTGTCTTCTCTTCCAGGTCACTGACAGAGATTTTGAAAAGGATATATCCCAGGACAAAGATGTGGCTATCTCCATGTGTAAGCAGCTTCCAAGAAGAGTACAAACAAACCCTTCCCTAAGACTCTTTGAACCTGACAGGCCAGCTGGTTATTCAGCCTCAGTTATCCACCGTGTCAGACCTTAAGAACCCAGCTTGAAACAAAGGATGCTGAGACTGTGTTGTAAGCCTTGATGAAGTCAAGGTAGATAACACCTTTCTTTCTTCATCCTCAGACCCGGCTGCATCATCTTAGAAGTTAAAAATGGTCTAACAGTAGGCAAACCCATAAAATATATATGACCTTTCTGTACTATCTTGCTCCAACACTGAGTCACTTAGATGAACAAAATAATATTGGGTTCATCTTCTTCCTGTTATAAACCTGGTACACAAGCAAAGAGCTAACACAATGTCAATTTCTGTAGTGAATGAGGCAATTTATTTCACTACAAGGCCACTCTGGAGACTCTGAAGCATGGCTGTGGTACCTTCAACTGAACATTTCTATCCCTGTATCTCAACAGTGGTGATTTTTAATGAACCTAAAGAGACATTCATTACATAATTTGCTTTTCTTTTTAGTTCTTGAAATAAAAACTGTGCCCTCAGTAACAGAAAGGTGGGCTGGGTGGACAAGCCACACACCAGGCTGAAAATTTTGAAAGAGAATCATAGAATGGCTTGGGTTGGGAGGGATTTTAAAGATCATCTGGTTCCAACATCCTTGTCATGGGCAGAGACACCTTATTCTAGACCAGGCAGATGAAAATCCTCTCCAACCTGGCCTTGAAAACTTTCAGGGATGGGGCATCCACAACTTCTCTGGGCAACTTGTTCCTGCGTCTTACTGGAAAATAGAAAGAAAAATAGAAAAATATAAAGCATAGGAATGAAAGAGAAGAGGGAAAAGAAACGGGAAACACTAGGAAAGATGTTCTCAGTCTTGTCTGTGAATAGGCTCGGCGGCAGGGCAGGGCATTCCTCCTTCTCAGCAGAGCCCAGCGCAGCCCGGCGGGAGCTGGGTCAGCACCATGGCCAGCGCCCGCCGCGTCCCGAGTGGGGCTGGAGGGATGCTGAGCTGCGGGGATCCCCCCTCGGCAACAGGGGAAATACCTCCTCGGCCTCTTCCGCAAAATCCACACAGCCCTGGCTTCTGAGGAACATACGGGAGGGACTTAGGTGTGTCTGCGGGCCTGGGCTGCGCTTGCCCTGCTGGGATGGGGGTGTTAGCTTTTAAGCATCCACTCAGAGACCAGCTGCAATGAGAGCTGTTTGTAATTCTCTGTTCCCAATGATTTCTTGGCTTGGATTGAAAGTGCCTGCAAAACTCTTTGGAAATGTCAGGTTACTTTGCTATGACATTTCTGTCTTTTTCTTTTTTTTTTTTTTTTCTCCACTTTCGCTGACAGTGGCTTATAACTGTTTGCAGTGCTTTCTCTGGAAGAAAAAGGTGTCCATGAGAAAAGCGGTGGTGGACTTTTGAGGATGTGATCATAAATAGATGTTAGGAATTCATGACGTCCCAGTTCATTATATGCAATTAATTGAGAGATGATGAAAGGGGAAAATAAAGGTCTGCAACATGGGACATTAAGGTCCCTGAAGGTTTGCTTTATAAAATTCACATATGTAGAGTCCTTTCTAGTTGTTTTCCATTCCTTGGTGGCTATCAGGTCTCAGATCCAGCTGCCCTCTGGCTTCTTCACTCCCTACAAGTGATGGTTTCTTTCACATAATTTTTCAAGGAATTAAGGTCCTTGTTTTTAAATGGCTACTACTTGGAAAGCTGGTAAATCCTGCTTTAGAGCTTTGGTGTCCTTCCATCTTTATGAAAATCAACAGGACTAGTGCCATGAATTAATATAGGGTCTTCATTCCTGAACCCCTCCACAGACCTCCTTGTGAAGACATATCTTGCTCTTGCAAAGACTTACCCATCCATCAGATTTTGGAGACCCCCAGGAATGAAAGCAGAGCACTTTCATCCTTCCTGTGCTATTACAGCCTGTCTCACCTTTCCTGACACCGTGTCTTTTCAGGGAGCACTCACTTTCCTCCACCAGCACAGCTGCTCTCCATCTCCAGAGCTCTAAGAGACCTCACAGTCCCGGCGAAGGTGGAGCAGGGGAAGAAGAGGGATGTGACTGCCTTTACCCCACCACACGAACCAGGGACTGCAGGGAACAGGTGGAACAAACATCCCTCCCCCCTCCTCAGGAGCTGGCTGGCCAGCGAGGACTGCTGTTTGCCTCCCCCCGGGGGCCGGAGATGACAGCCCACCCATCACCCTCCGCCTGCGGGCAGGAGTGAGGACACCCCCCGCATCCTCCCCGGAGCAGCAGTGGCGGCAACACCCCCATGGCTGGGGGGCACGGGGAGGAGGGTATGACTCCCACGCCAGAGCCTTGAGGACGTGGGGACACACACATCTTCCCCGGCCGCCGCAGCTCCCTCCTCCCCGCGGGTCCCACCCGCGCTCCCGCCGCTGCCCCCCTTGCAGCTGCTGCCCAGACCACACCGAGGGTGCGTGCGTGGGACTGCATCCTTCCTTTCCTTCCTCCCTCCCTTCCCTCCCTCCCTCTCTTCTCTCTCTTTCTTTCTTTCTTTCTTTCTTTCTTTCTTTCTTTCTTTCTTTCTTTCTTTCTTTCTTTCTTTCTTTCTTTCTTTCTTTCTTTCTTTCTTTCTTTCTTTCTTTCTTTCTTTCTTTCTTTCTTTCTTTCTTTCTTTCTTTCTTTCTTTCTTTCTTTCTTTCTTTTTCTGTTTTTTTTTTTTTTTTTACAAATTGAAGCCTTTTCTGCTGGAGTAGCCTGTAAGAGAAAGTTTGGTGGGAGGAAATCCATTTTAATTTGAACATTTGGTTTAGAAATGTGTGTTCTTTGGCAAAGGCTCAATGCCTTGCATTGGTTCTCCCTTTTCACAGGTTGGGCTCTGCCATACATAAACCAGGTGTTTACACCCTGCAATTATACATGAGTGTAAGAGCAGGTGCCTCCAGCTGGCCCCCACTGCCCTCCCTCCCTGCTCATTCCCCACAGTCAGTATGGGAAACTGCCAGGGATAAAGTGATGAGGACATACACAGCATGCAGGGCACCTGCCCTGGCTCCCAAACCAACCCTGGCCTCCTAAGCCAGCAGCCAGGACAGAAACACAGCAGACATGCTAACAGCTCAGTGCAATTCACCTGGTAAACCCAGTGAAAGAGAAGATCAGTTTAGACCCTTACTGCTCTCTCTGATGCTTATTCTTAGAAAGTAGAATTTTGTGGTTTTTGTAACAATGGGCCAGTCAAAGCATTGTGGTTTGAGCAGGAAGAAATCTAGTGACATGCTTTGGAAAACGCTTATAGAGAGTGGTAAACAGAGAAAAATCTTTTCTTGATGCTGTATGCACTGCTTGGACTATTAAACTGGCTGAGGGAATGGTATAGATTTGTTGGTGCACCATGAGCCATTCCACAGGGCTTGCATCTACGTCTCAAGTGCTGTCAGTACCAGACCATCAGAGAGCTGAAATTTGGAGCAACAGAGTTTTGCTCTGCTCTATTTCATAATAAAAGCTTTTTTTATTAAAAAAATTCTGCTCACCTATTTGCATGATTCCTAGAAATAACTTTATGTATTTATGTATTATGTAATCTATATGTAATGAACTAGTTTATTTATTCTGGATGAATATAGTGCTCTGGGAGCCATAAAAACAATGAGTTTTAGAACCATGGAATCATTTAGGTTGGTAACATTTTTAAGATAATTACATCCAAATGTTAATCCAGCACTGCCAAATCCATCAGCAAACTAAGTCCCTAAATGCTGCATCTACACATCTTTTGAATACCTTCAGGGATGGTGACTTCATCACTCCCCTGGGCAGCCTGTTCCAGTGCTTGACCATCTTTTCCATGAAGAATTGTTTTTTAATACCCAATCCCGGTCCAACTTCATCTTGTCCTATCGCTTGTTGCACAGGCAGAGGGACCATCCCCCACCTCACCACAGCCTCCTTTCAGGCAGTTGTAGAGAGCAATAAGGTCCCCCCTGAGCCTCCTTTTCTCCAGGCTAAACACCCCCAGCTCCCTCAGCTGCTCCTCACAGGACTTGTGCCCCAGACCCTTCCCCAGCTCTGTTGCCCTTCTCTGGACATGCTCCAGCCCCTCAATGTCTTTGTTGTGAGGGACCCAGAACTGAGCACAGGATCTGAGGTGAGGCCTCACCAGTGCCCAGTACAGGGGACAGTCATTGCCCTGGTTCTGCTGGCCTCACCATTGCTGATCCTGGCCAGGATGCTTTTGTACATAAGCCAGGATGTTTCTTTTTGCATCTCAAGGCTGGGTGCTAACATGTTAAAAATGGAAGAGTTTCTGACATCCAATCATCTGCTGAAGGGCATCCCAGAAGCAAGAATCTCTCATTGTTTTGAAACCATATTTTTGACTTTCAAAGGTATTTTAAAAGTACCTTGTGTCAATTCTTAGTTGGCCTGACTCATGCAAATCAGACTTAGGTAAGTGAGCTGAAAGTGTAAAACTCTTCTATCCCTATGTATAGCCTCTCTCAGCTGCCACCACATTTTATGTGTGATCTGTATCCCACAACACCCCTTGCAATGAAAGGAGAACTTTCCTGTAAGAGTCTTGGTACCTCATTTTCCTCAGTGATATGTCCAAGGTCATATTAGAGGTTTGTGGAGTATAAGGGAACACCAACGCTCCCAAAAAAAAGAAGGACCAGAATTCAGGCTCAAGCACAGAGCACTTGGTCAGCCACATTGCTTGGCTGGTAGTCCTGTCCCTGTGTTATCCTTGCTTTTCAAGGATGTCTTCGAAGCAGCCACGTACAGTGAAAAAGAATTTCAGCAGTATATCTTGATTTCCTCACAGAGATGTGTCTTTAACCAGAGATGGTTATTTTGATGACCACTGTGGATTTAGAAGTAAATTCAGAAATTTTTAAACTATTAAACTTTTTTAAACTATGAAAAGACAGAAGAATTTTTTTGTAAAATACAGCAGATTAATTACATAAAGTTATCTTTTATACTCCTTTTGTATTTTAAGAAAAACATCATTCAGGCTCAGCCATAGGTTAATGATCCTCTTCATCTTGCTTTTGGGGAGGGACTAAAAATCTCATTTTGGGTAAAAAAGTCAAATAAACTAAATACAAGGCTAGAGGGGGAAAAAAGGTCTGAGAAAATAAAAGAAACTGAGAAAATAAAATAAAAAAAATGATCTAGCAGATTACTTTCTTTGCTGGGAAGAAACCTAACCAGACAGATATGAAACAGCATTAGAGACTGCAGCTGAACAAACAAATTTACAACAAATGACCTTACACAGATTAACTTGAGATTACTGCAAAGCCTCTGATCACCCTCAGCCTTCCTTACTGTTTATTTATCATGTCTAACCTCCAAGAAGTAATTATTGGGAATCTCTGCTTCATGAGAGTCATCAGTTTAGATTCTCATGCTAAATCCAAAGCACAGAACTATGCCAGGTACTAGGAAGAAAATTATCTCTATCCCAGCTGAACCCAGGACAGCGAGATGAACACGTGGGCCCATGCAAACTCCAGACAGTGGACAGCCATAATCAAAATGGTCATAACATGAGCAGCACAGCAGCAGGTGTTTCTAGAACTGCTCACTCTGGTCATACAACTGTCCAGAAGTCTTGCTTCCACTCATTTCCTGTAGCAGCAAAGACACCCTTTGCTTCATTGTTTCAGCCTTTATTGGCGTGGGTGCTTCTGGGGTGGTACTTCACCTGCCATGGCTTTAATCCTGTTTGGCAAATTTTACTTTTCTGTCTGGAACTAGACCTGGAAAGAATAGTTTAGAAGAAGCATGTGCAAGGAAATATTTAGAAAAAGAGGTCACTGGAAAAAGTGTATCTTTGTTTAGCATTTAGTAAATATGGTTGACAGATGTTAAGAATGACATATCGCACCAGATGTTTTATGTTTTAGGAAGAAGAAGCATCACAGCTATAGCATGATGAATCTATTTGTTAACCTTTCTGGCAGGTGCTGAAGGGAGGGCTTACATATAAAGCTAGTCTGTAGTAACTTTGGAGTGTTTGAGGAAGGTTAATCATCCTGCAAACTTGTGTTAGATCCTCAGCTGACGTAAAATGATGTAATTTCATTGTACTCAGTAAAATCAAGTTGATTTATACCAGCTAAGGACTTCATACCTATCCCTCTATTTTATTTGTTTTCCTAATTAGAACTGAGATCAGAACATAAACAGTGTCCAGCACTCCTTCAGGAGTTATTCCACTATTTTACCATAACCCTCATATCCTAAACTGAAATAATATAGAATGCTACAAAAATCCAATTGGAGGAGGAAATATTCTTGAGAGTCTTGGTTTGTAATTTTTATTCTCAATCACCCGAGAATTAAAATTAATTGTTAGCAGCCTAAATGGCTCAGCTAAATGGATTCAGCTGGAGTATGTTAGATAGAATCAGGATGACCACTTTCTCCGGTCATGGAAAGAAATAAAAATTAAATAGTTAGTATTGTTTTACAAATAATTATAAGTATCTAAATTCAGTGGAAAATTCATCATTCACCATCAAGGATATGACCCCCAGAAATACCTCCAAAGCAATAACTGCCTACCTGTTAATCCCACATACTTGAGAAATGAAAAGCTAGAAACCAGTCTTTTTATTTTCTGCTGAAATTTTCTGTTCACTATTGTATATGACACCAATGAACTGCCATACTAGAAATTCCAAAATTATATTTGAAGTATAGTATCTGTCACAAACCCTGATTTACGATCCTGCTGACTACGCCAATTTGTTGCAAATGAGTGGTTTAGGCCACTTTAAGAATCACCATCAAAGGTATTGACAAAAGCAGGTTTTAATATAAATTAGTGGAAAAGTTATCTCAGTGGCAAGGCCCACTCTAGTTCTGATTGCATGGATGTAGTGTGTAAAGGAAAATGAGATCAGAATCGGTTAAGAGTCATTTACACAGCAGTCAGGGATGAAAAAAAGCAAGGGTGCAAAGAGTAAGAGTGCAGAAGGCTTTAGTAATAACAATGGTACTGGAGACCATGACTCAGGTGGGGAATGTTTCAGGGTTGTCAGGGGATGGCTGATTATTCTTGTTCTTGTCCTTCATTTAGGCAGGCATCTGTAGTACCTGATATGGTCCAGGGACACTTCAACACCCAGCTCCTTACAGAAAGGCCAGGGCCCAGCAGGAATCCCTGAGATCACAGAGCAGACCTGAGGAGGGGTGGGGGGATGCACCAACACAGTGTCCTGTTTATCATTTCCCTGACTGTTTGTACCAAGGTAATTTTACCCACTGGAAGTTTGGTTTAATGGCAGTCACACACTCTTCACTGTTGCACTAGAGATTACACTCCAAAGACAAGGCAGGCAGCACACATGATCTTTCTTCTAAGGCGCTTTTAAAAATCCCGCTAGGCAGTTCCATGTTTCTTTAGGCATGCAGGTATGCTAGAAAGTCTGAGCCTTTTGATAAACAGGATCATGGAAAGCTGTGTTGATTAAAGTACTCTGTTAGATATTTACTGTAATCCAGAGACCAGTAGGGGACTGGTCTCAAACATCCACGTCTAGAATATATAATACATTGGTCTAAGATGACAAATAAATTGTGACTTTCCTGCTTCCTTTGGGAACCTATGACTCTAAACTACCTCAGCAGAGTTAATTAATTTTTCCTGTAATTCATTGTAAAGTTTCCTTTACATAACTTCATCCTATTACTCATAGTCTTACCTCATGCCACATGGTTCCCCTGAAATTTAAAATTACATATTCTGTGTATGTAATACATACATAGCTAGTTTCTATGTCCCTTAGCACTGCCATTAGATTACATTACATGTGGCTAGATTTCAAAAATGTTTTTAGCATAATCATTATTGTGTAATTAATGTTTAATTAATTACTTGTTTACTCCCTATTTCTGGCAGTTCATTACTGCCTTTGTGTAGCTCAGTTGCAACCCACATGAGCAGGGTGTTAACCTGGACTACTCACTGGGTCAGTGCTGCAGCAATGCTGCAATATAAATGAACAAAATTCTAGACAAAGATTGTTGGTTTATACTGCATTTAAAAGGGGCAGCTCAACCTGTACCCCTTCTTAAACTCCATCTGAGTCTTCCAGGATGAGATCATTACCTTTCCTCTCGCATGGCATTTCTTTCCTTCACAACAGTTTTAAATGTGATCCAGAAGCAGTCTTCATTGAAATGGAGTGAATAGGCTCTGCAGAACTTTACCTTTGAAAGGAAAGTGAAAAATAACAGAGAACAGCTATCAGTGCTTCAAACCCTCTATCTTGATATTGAGGCACACACAGGTAACAATATCCTTTTCAGTTAAGAGTGCAGAGGAGATAACATGCAATAAATAGGTATTCTGTGCAATAAATAGTTGTTCTGCAGAGGAGACTGGTGGAAAAGCGAGAGTTAAGTGCATTATTTTTAGACTCACAGTTCAATGTGCAACACTTATGATCACCTGCTTAACAGAAAGGTAATCAATGCTGGCAGTCAGAGCATGCCTGGGCGTCCTTCCTTTTGGTTCCTTTCATGAACAGCCCAGAGCAAAGTACCTCTTCATCTTTTCTGCCATTGCATCTTTGAAATTCCGCTGTAACTATAAATACAGTGTGTCCTGTTTCTGTCTCAGGCATTTATGGTGCTCTGAACAACCAGTTCTGGTTGGAGATGTTCCTGTTCATTGCAGAAGCATTGGACAAGATGTCCTTTAAAGGTCCTTTCCAATCCATTGAAAATCTTGCTACTGTTATAAAATCACCTTTAGCTCTTGTGTTTCTGTATTAGTAAGGATGGGATTTATCTCAATTTTAGGCAGCCTTGCCCGAAATGTTTATTTCTGTGCTAGTCATCCAGACTGACCTTTTTGCACTTGCATCAGTTGTGTTAGAAACACCCATCCCAGGATGAAGTATGTTTATCCCTTTCCTTGCCATCAGGATAAACTCACTGATTCATTCAGTATGTATTTTATGCTTCAGAAGTCTGAAGGGAGACAGATGAAGTTTGAAAAGGATCAGATAAAACCTGTTCAGATGGCTGTTTGTTTCTTTGGTTGCTGTTGCTGCTTTAATAGAAGTGATGTTCAAAGTCACTGATTTTCTCCAGTTAAATGAATTTTGTCCACTTGTCAGAGATAGAGGACACCTGCTTCTCACCTTAGAAAGGCTGATGTGCTAGGCTAAGTACAAAGATTACTATATGGAGTGGATAATAGGAACGGTTTGGGAATTTGAAACTAGATTGAACAGCTGAAAGCAGGCCTGAGGTTTGAATACTTCCATGGAAATTAATGTTGTAGTATTTGCTCATTTTTCAATATATGGTATATGGTTTTGTAAATTAACAGTAATTTACTTACAAGGGAAAAGTATCAATGTATGTGTTTTGGTTTAGTGCAAATTTGGGAGAAAACCTCCTAATGGGGTCCCTCCAGAAAGCAAATTTAAGTGACTTTTCTCTTAACCGGTTTGGGAAAATATTTTTTTGGAGAAAAGTGGAAAAAACTGTTTCTTTAATAAGCAAAGTATTTATAAGCATTAAAAAAAAGAATAATATTAAATAATGAAACTTTTTATTGTTTGAAAAATTTAGAAAAGTCCTTTTGTGGGGTGTAGCTCACCTCGCTCAGTCTCTTTTCAGTCCCTCCTGTGCTGGAAAGTGCTGAGGCCCAAGCCCTGGTGGGCTCCAGGCATGAGCTTCCAGAGTTTGTCTGGGATTTTGGTCCAGAGCAGGTTTGAACTGATCTAAGAAGAAAGAAAAAAACCACAGTCTGAGGAACTTCTCTGCCTCAGCTAGCTAAAAACTAACTAAAAGCAAAGGGAAGTTCTGTCCTGCTGCCTGTCTGTGCTGCAGACACCACAGTCCAGAAGCAGAATACAGAGGAGTGAGTGTCATTTCTGAAAACAAACTGCAACTTCTTCTTTCCCCCCTTCACTACTGGAACCAATCCTAAAGGTGCAGAACTTAACATCCAGCATAAGCAGAACAGGCAATTGGGGATACAAGCATCATAAAGTTACTTTAGGACACACTGGAAGGAAAGAGAAGGCTTGAAAAACATCTTTTAGAAGTTTATGCACTGCAAAATTTCTTCTTGAGGCAATTCTTCATTCCTGGAGATAAAAGCCAGAAAATAATTTATTAGTGTTGGAAGGAAAACAGTGTCAAATCTAGTAGTTATCTAATGCATTCTGGTTGCCATAGAATCAGTTATAGAATCATAGAATGGTTTGTGTTGGAAAGGATCTTAAATATCATCTGCTTCCAACTCCTCTGCTGTGGGCAAGGACACTTTCCACTAGACCAGGTTGTTCCAAGCCCCATCCAACCTGGCCTTGAGCACTGTCAGGGATGCGACATCCACAGCGGGGCAACCTGTGCCTGTGCCTCACCACACTCACAGTGAGGAGTTTTTTTCCTAATATCAAATCTAAGCCTACTTTCCTTCAGGTAGAAGCCATTCCCTTGTGTTCTGTCACTATACATCCTTGCGGAAAGTCCCTCTCCATCTCCCTTGTATCCCCTTTAGCTGCTGGAAGGTGCAGGATGGCTGCTATAAATAATCTAATGGTTGACTACTGCTTCTCACCTGTGTAGCCATACATTTCAGTCTCTTTCTCCAGACTGAAGCAAGCTACTGCTGGGAGCTTGGATTAGGATTCCTGTTTGTGTTCAGTGCTCTTAGTTGGCATGTGGGGTCATACAAAGTGGAAAACCAGTCCTGACTTTCTATGTCCACAAGTTTGGGTTTATACACAGGCTTATAAAGGACCCTGCAGAGCTTAGGCTCTCCTGGTGCTGTTTGGTCTTTTAAAGTTGGCAAATCTTCCTGGTGCTTAAGTTTCAAAATAATATTGTTCTACAACTGCAGCTTGTCTGAGCATAAGTAATCCTATTATAAGTAAATTTGGCCTCAGAGACGAAGATGAAACCAAAAGGCAAAAAGCAGTGAACAAAGACAACTGTTCTGCTGCAACAGTCCCCCACATCAAATTATCATTTAATTTACAGAAATCCATGTTCCTTTTTGAATTCTTAGATTAATATCTTGAGTAAATAAAATACATTCTGACCATCCATTTTTGTTATCCAGTTCTTCTTTTGAAGGATTTTTTTTTTTTCTTCAAAAAAAAGCCAGATCCATTCCCCCAGTTAATAATATGGAGTTAAAGAGATATTTCAAGGGAGTTAGTTTTGATTTGAAGATACATCAATATATATTCTTCAGTTGCTGAAGGTCATCATTCAGGACAGGAGATCTATGGAGGTTTAGTCAAAAACACAGCCACTTTCTGAGATTTTCACATTCTCCTTGACTCAAGTTTGAAAAATAAAGTATTAGGCTGTGTTTCTAGGTTTCTGAATATCCTGGGCAAGCTCAAAGGGATTGAGAACTCTTGTGTCATAGATGGCTGTTGTGGTTTTAAACTAGTAACAAAAATTACTTATTTTTTGTTGTGAGACATGGATTAAAATAAGAGCAAAACAAGCTTAAAACTTAAAAGGAATAAAGACAGTTTATTAACAAACTATTAGAATAAGAATACCAAAATAAACTTTCAGAAAACCCTTTTACTTCTTACTACTCGATTATTTCTTTGTACACGGAACAACATAGAGACAAAAAATTTTAGAATCTTGGTGGTCAAAACCAGTCTCAATTTCTAGAATCTTTTCATCAGTCCCTGTAGAGAAACAGAAGTCTCTTTCTGCCAATTTATGGAGTTTCTAGAGTCCACTCCTCCCATCCCACACTACTCTGAGGTGTGCATGGGTCAAATGAATCCAGGGATGTTATTTTTAAGGGTAAGTTATTCAAAGGTAGAAATCTTCTTCATTTGCTTCTGTGAGCCTTCCTGGAAAACAGCCATCTCCTTGGCTCTTTTAAGGCTTCAAAATCCTCACTTCTCTCGTAAGTTCCAGCAACTCACAGTATCACAACCACTCTTTCTTTTCTCTGAAGTCCACACTTTGAATACTCTATTCCTCCCATACTCTAGTCATGAATTAAAGGAGTCTTCTAAACTATTATTGTCCATCTCCATAGCTGTAACAGAAAGACCTTTCAGCAGCAAGCATCTTCTTTTTTCTCTCTTTCTTATTTAAACTTAACTCTTTTCTTCATTGTTTTTGGTGGTTTTATGATGTCTTACATGTTAATTGTCTCTCTTTCTCTGTCTTTTCTAAGAAAAAGGAGTAATCTGTTTGCTTATCTAGGTAGTAAAAGAATTAAAAGTTTTAAGAAAGCTGCAAAAATTCATAGTGTCAGGTTTCAGTCTAGCAGCAGACCTTGAAAACTGAACTAAGCTGCCAGGCTCTGCTTCTCTCTCCTCCCCCCTCTCCCTGCGGCCTTGTCCCGGGCCTGGGGAGGGGGGAAAGCCAAGACGGAGCTTGTTACCTCTCAAAAGCCGGAAACCAAAGAGAATGAGAGAGCTCTGAGCGTACTTCTTAAGGGGGTGTTTACAAGTTGAATTCATTTTTTATGGTCAGATCTGCTGTCAATTCTTGGAAATGACTGGTAATTGGTCAGGAGGAAAAACTCCCATCAGCCACCAGTAGCTTCAACTTCCCCTCTTTTTACTCTGTCTTAAAGGTGAAGCTACCCCATGACAATGGCTGAAGAGAAAGGGCAAAAAATTCTCTGCTGCTGCCCAGTGTTTGTCCTGCCATCTTTGCTGTTTGCCTACCAACCACTAAAATGCAATAGTGCCTCTAGTGGGTATGAAGCTGTGGTAACTTATTCAGTGTTAAGGTTAAATTCCACTTCAGCTAGATACATGGGGAGGGCCTCTGGTTTTCCTGTTCCTTATGTAGCAGCTGTGGAGGGTCTGCCTTTTACAATATTATCTGCAAACCAACGTGGTACCAGGCTGTAATGTAAAAGTGCACAATAAAAACACTAACAGAAAATATAAGTTGGGATAAGATGCTTAATGACTTTCATGAAAACTTTACATTTTATGCTCTTAAGTAAAAGGCAAAATATTTATGAACAGTTCTGGGTGAGGGCTCTTACCTTTGTATTTCAGTACTAATTGGAGTGATGACTTCTGCAGTAATGTGCTTAGATATCAATCACCAGTTGTGGCACAGTGCAGCTAAATACCTTTCTGTTTCCTTACCCTTAGTATCACCAGCCTGATGGTACATGGGCCCTGAGCAGACATCTTGGTTCCACAAACAGAACTTGGTACTTCTTTTTCAAGTACATTCACTCCTTTCTTTGTTTCCCCTGTAACTTGGAGACATTTCCTGATTTCCTCCTTGCTGTGTTTATTTGCCCAGATCCAGCTGATTCACATCTGGGACAGAACCCTTTTTTTCTGGCTTTATCTGTACTGAATGCCTCACACCCAGTGGAGATACACAAAGAGCCACCTTCTGCCAGCCATGTGGGGTGAAGAAGCTCTGGGCAGTCTGCTACCTGAAGTTATTGTATTTTGCTCCTCTAGTACACTCTTAGAGATCCCTGGCATTGTCAAGTTATCAGCGACTGAGGACAGCCATTTGCCCAGGCCAAGAAAAGGTTCCATGCCTCTGAAAAGGATTTGATGAACAGACGGATGGCTGTGTTTGGCTGTGATGATCTGCAGGGTGAATTTCAGGGCTGGAGAGAGAAAGCTGAAGACAGAGGCTTTTGAGAACAGCTGGAGACTTTACTGCTAATTGCCTGATCTAGTGAGATGTTCTTGGCATACAGCTTTGCGACAGAAGGAATTACAGTGCCTGATTGCCAGCCAGAAATGCCTAAGCATACAATCCACCTTGTGTGAGGAAATGGGAGACTAAAAGGCCCTCTGTGTGGGAAAGGGCTTAGAGGCACACAGAATTGCTTACAGGGAGCCACGTGATCTCAGTATGTACCTTCCAGAGCCATATACCTTTGCTGCATTCAAGGGGGGAGATAATTCCTTATCTTTGCATTATCACATCTGAGAAAAGAACATACTGTAGCCTGTGTGCTTCCACTGAGCAACAAAGGAATTTTGACCTTGTGTATTTTTTAAAGATCTCCTGAAGCTCATTCCCTAGTAATGAAAAATCACATGATTTCTATAAAATCTGGCTGTCAGATTTCACTTGGCACATAATCCAGTCCTCTGGGCATTCAACTCTTCTAGTTCAGTCCTGCACCACAGGAAGACTTTGCAGACATTTACCAGCTCCCAGGATTTCATTTCTTTTCCCTCTTCCAGTCTGATGAAGAGCAGAGAGCTGCAACACTTATCTCTCTGATTACAAAGATAAATTGAAACTTCATTTATGGTAAACCTCAAGAAGGTGCCAGTTCAGGTCTAAAGACATCTGCCTGCCCTCAAAGAATGATCCCTGAGCACAGCACAGCACACAGTTGTGTAATATATGTCACTTGCACATTCCTTGGTACTCATCCAGAGCTCCAGTCTGTGCCAGCCCCGTATCAGAATCAGCACAAGGGGAGGGTTGGCATGACCACAACTGGTGTGCTTGGGCCTGCCTCGAAGAGCTGCAGTCCCAAAGGGAAAACAAAGCCAAGAGGAAGGGAGCAGCAACAAACCTGACCTTAGCATGCTGCTGAAAGCCAAACTTCTTGTGGGCTGAGTACTTGAATTTTTGAACAAATTTGTACAACTGTCTTTAATTTGAACAATGGCTAATGGTTTGTCTTTGGTTTTGCTTCTACAGTGAAGTAGGACTTGGTGTATAGTCTTTGTGCACAAGAAGGTTTCTAAACAAAAACCTTCAATAAGCTTGGTATATTTGTCCTCAAACAGAAGAAAAAGCTAGAAAATCTGCATTCCTCAGCTAAGCACACATACAAAATTGTATACAAATACCATATCTTTGTGTGTATAATCAATCTGTTATATATGAATTGCCATCCTTCCCTAGTTCTCAGTGTGTGAAATGCTTTCCATCTGAAAGCCAGACACACACCTCCAAAATGAATCTGGTGTGTTTTCCAGATCTGTGTTTTCATAGTATCTAGTCCCATTTCTCCTTGTTTTACCTTTTCCCATCTTAACAATATGAAGAAATATGAAAACTGTTGAAGAAATGAAGTTCCAAACTGATGAATAAAACTGAATTACCTGACAAAGATACTTGCAAAGTTAGGGCTTACATCTCATATTATCTAATAAACCAGCAGCAAGCAGCTGGCACTTCCACGGTGCAGGGCAAATAGTGTATTTTATGCTGCAGGATGAATTTGCACAG
The DNA here is from genome assembly GCF_030490865.1 of Poecile atricapillus. Classification (NCBI taxonomy): domain Eukaryota; kingdom Metazoa; phylum Chordata; class Aves; order Passeriformes; family Paridae; genus Poecile; species Poecile atricapillus. The sequence continues at coordinate 81,769,849 of NC_081249.1, forward strand.
TCTTTTCCTGGACTCCACCTCTTACACTGTCTGGGACCTACAGGGAGCGAAAGAATGGCTGGTGAGCTCTGGACCATGCTCTCTGTCTTTCATGATTACTGAATGTTATTTCATGGATAACACCAGTATTTTTTATGTCTCAGTAAAAGCATGTTACTAGTGTCAGTGACTCAGAATTCAAGCAGTGATTCATCACTGGTTTATTTTCAAGATAACATCGCAGAATCTTTTCCCTAGATCTGGGTTAAGAGTTCTGTTTGCTACCATATTTCAGCAAAGTCCCAGCAACAAGACCCAGCTCTCACACAGCCAACATGCAGACTTCCAGCTCCTTGTGGTCAGAAAGACCAAAACTTTCAGCCTCTAGAAAAGATAAAAATCCTGAGGTGCCCAGATTGTTTGCACACCCTGCAGCTGTGTTCCACCAGCATGCCTGCATAAGGTGATCCCTTCTGCTTTGCAAAGAGCCAAGTACTCAGCTTTTCCGGACTTCGGTCATTCAAATCAATTTGTTCTGATAGAAGTGACATCTTTTAAGGTGACAAACACTTTAACCTCAGTCAGAGCAAGACTCCACCACACTCAGATTTGGAAACAACATTTTGATCCCACACTCACAGTAGACAGTACTCACAGTGACTTTTTATAGAAATGCCTTCAAACACTGATCTCAGCTTCTTTCCAAATCACTCCATGTATTCATGGGGAAGATTAGTTTTAGTGCATTGTTTGTATAAAAGGTAAAAATAGCAAAATTACATAAAAGTCTGCATACATGTGCCCTTGCATGGTAACACAACAAATACGTTAAGGCAGTTTTGTCCTGAAAAAAATTAAAGCATATTTTGAGTAGATGAGAAGGAGACAGTCAAAGCATACACCATTCAACAAATATGAGCAACAAGTTTTTTCAAAGGTGTGACAGCTGCTTGGTTTTATTCAGTTATATTAAAAGACGGGAAAATCGGGGCATTTGTGGACTCCTCAATTTTAAATACCATAAATGAAGTAGGACTGCCCTGTACTCCATCCAGGATGTGCTGGATGTTTTCTTTCAAAAGAAGAGAGAATTAAGCCTTCAAGAGGAATTCCAGAGAAAGATTGTAAGTTTAGGGCTGAGATATAAACTGTAAATAGGATCATGGGAAATATGAACAAATACAGACTAAAGATGGCTTTAGCATAAGAAATTTGAAGCGACACAAGAGCTGGCCAGTCAGAACAGAGCTGTGAGGGTCTTGAGGACACATAGCTGGAACCTGATGCAAAGAGAAGCCTGAGGTGCGGAGGTGCCAACCTCATTCTCTCTCCTGTGGACTCTTGCTTCCGATCAGTCTGACAAGGAAGAGTGGACCCAGCACTGTGGCTATCTGAGCTGGCAATCCCTCTGCCATTAAAACTGGAGGCCGCATAACTGAATGGGAAAAGCCAATCCTGCGGGGAAAGACACTTGCACAGCCCTCTGTTCTGCATTTGCAGAGGGCCTGGCTGCCCTGGAGCCTGCCCCTGTGTGGCGAGGGCAGGTGTTCTATTGACATGTCATTTGTGCTCTGGAGGAGAGGGCTTGTGTGCACTGGCAGCCCAGATGGACACAATGGTGGTGCAGTCGCGTTCCCTCTTCCAGAGGCGTTGCCATGCGTTTGTCGCTACGGTTGCTGAGATGCAGAAGCAAACAGATGAGTTATGTGAAAAATGAACTCGTACTGGGAGCAGCTGAGCATAGTACAAAGGGGGCAAAGCCCTCTTGGTGGCACTCACAGATGCCTCTCACTCTTGTGTTACCTCCTGGGTTCTTTGGCAGCGCTTCGTGTTTTGCACCAACCTTGTTTTGCTGTCACTTGAATGTGAGGGCTGCTCTCGTCATTTGTGCTGCTGCTTGTTTGTGTTGAGGAGCAAGAAGCAGCCCCATTCGCCCACCCACCCTCCTTGTTCTGAGGCACTGGGCTCCCATTTAATGAGTGCTCATACAGCAGAGCTTACAGCCCACGTACAAGGCCAGACAAAAGGGTAAGGAAAAACAAAATACTTGAAAAGGGCAAAGAAGCAGTGAAATTACCATAAATTTACCTAGTTAGAAACATACTAATTGTAGCAAAAATCAAGGCTGGCATTCACACAGCCTGGCTTTGCTGGGGAGTGTTTTGTCTGGCATCATAAGAGGGGTGAACCTCTAATTGATATGATCTTGAAATCAGTGGAATATCAGCACAGTAGGAGTGGTGGCTACACTTTCAGACCTCCCACCTTCAGGCCTGAGCCCTGAAAAAAGAAGTCTTAGAAGAGAAACACCAATAAACCCTACAGCATATTTCAGACTTATAAAAATTTTAATCATAATCACTGTTTTATTCACAAGAAAAAGAGTGCAAAAATCTGGCCCCTATTAAAAAAATTTTTGGATTAAAATGCTAATTTTAATGAAGTTTTCAAAGGAGAATCCTATTTAAAGCTCCTGTCTCCTCATTTTGGTAGATTCCCCATGGAAATGTACATAAGGATATCTCCTTTAGAAAGTAAAATGTGCTGTCCTTTGAATTTATATGAAATTTCACATGGAAAATACAACAGCTTGGTATTCCTTTTGCTAACAGAGTCAACAGAGAGATATAGGTATGCAGAACACAATACATATATTTATATACATATATATACATGTAAATAATCATCTGTGCCAAAGGAAATGAAGCAAACTTCAGGCTAAAAACTGACGGGAAAAATGGAGTGTGTGTCTTCTTTCTTTTCTTACTTTGAGAGTAGGATTCTGCAGTCAGGTCTCACATAATCATCCCACTTCTGTTGAGAGAGTATGTACAGCTTCCTGTGCAAAAATCAGACACATCACTTCTTAGGCAGAGGGACAAACAAGTTACATCAATCGCAGGCTTTCTTTGTGACAGTGATGATATAATTTTAAAAATTAATGCCAGTTTGAGATTTGTCTATAAAGCAGGGGTGAATTGCACAGAAATATCAATAAACCAGGATTTGGGAAGGTAAACATAACGTAGGCTCACACATAGATTTTAAAGCAACCTGGTTGTATTATTAACCCAAGCACAGGATTTCAGGGTGAGCACACGTGTTTAACATGCTCAGTACACTCCTGACTGAGGCCCATAGCAGGGGACAGTACCAGACAGCTCTGAAGCAGGAGGTGCCTGGCATTGATTTGGACAAGAGTGAAAAAGAGTGACACAGTTGGTGCTGCCAGACGTATGAGCTGATTTTGACCAGTATACTCAGAAAAAAAACACTTGTGAATTGATCATTAACAAAATTCAGTTAAATAATATCCCTTGTCTGGAGTAGATTTCCAGGTGATACATCTTGGGTGTCCAGAGTTCTAGAGAATTTGTATGCATAGAGCAAGTACCTAACCACATGGCAAGGGTCACTGTCTCTGTCATGGGCAGTCCCAACTAACTGATTAAGATAAATCAAGGTCTAAGTGTGTCACACTTTTGTCAGGAAAAGACATTCTCCAAAATTATTTTTAAGGCCTCACAATTCAAGTATTATAGCTGCCTATCTTTATATTCATTGCAATAATTTTAATTTAGTTTTTTTTCAATTCTTGTGTCATCCATTAGAGTATTTCCACAGACTCAATTTCCACAGGATTCAATACATGGTTTACGTTTTCTTTTCCCAAGAATGAAAGACATCAGGTGTGGGAATCATTTGACTAAATACAACCATTTATTTTCAATCAAGTCATCCCCTAACTTTCTTTCGACTGTCTGCAGAGACACTTTATCTCATGTTAAAGACTGTAAAAATTAGGCAAATTAATTGTGCCCTCAAAAAGCATATTTCTTGTTTTTCCTTGCAAGCAAGATACTAGCTTAGGTGTTCCCATGTGCACTGAAAATGTCTAAAGTTAATGCCAGTTAATGTCCTACTTCATGTTTATTTTTTTTTTTTTCAAGTACCACGAATGTTTTGGGCTTTGTTCAATTCCTGATGCAATTTCTAATTTGTGACTGTTCTATCATCACCAGGTGAGAACACAGCATTGCCTCCCTTCCCCTCAGCAGGAGGACACTCTTTTGGAAGATATGGTGTCACCAACTCTTAGTGCTACAGGCATTATCATTGTCACCACTGTCATATGGGTGAGCACTTACTTGTGTTTCCTGAGGTATGTCTGCTCTGGATGCTGCAAAGCCACCCAGATAGCACCAGACAGAAGACTTGACCCCAGCAGGTTTGAAGAACAAGGCTAATCTCACCTCATCAGAGAATCTATTGAGCTGTGACAAGAAGTATCTGCAAAAAGAAGTCCCAGAACATAGAGGAGACACGGTATTCAGAGATTAATAACAAGAAGCACACCCTCATCCAACATCAGTGTTTCGCCACACTGTACTCTCTGCACCTTTAATTTCTTTTTCTAAGTATAGTGAGTCTTATTCTGAAGTTTTCTGAAAAAATGCTTCACTAGGCAACACTTTCAGTAGCATTTTGCATTCCTTGGCATTTTTCATCTTCTCTGTTATTATCTGATTTGCTGCATTTTTGTGGACACTTTTCTGCTTTCACAGTTGAAAATGGGTTTGGGGTTCCAGAGTTCTGCCTTTGCTACCATCTTTCTTGCTTGGCACGAGGGAGAAAGAGCCAAAGACCTTGGAAATTTTCTGAATTTTTTATCTTTTGAAATTGTAAAGACAAACTGGACACACTTTTGGCACTCCAAAGGCAAATAACGCATACACAGAAATCCATCCACTTCATACACTACCTCTTGCATCATGTTGGAGGTCAAAACAGGTGATCTAGTGATCTTCTGACCTTCTAATCTTAATTTGATCTTCTGATCTTAAACTCAGTGCCAACAAGTGCTCACATTTCAGTTACTAACAGAGCTTTCAAGTCCATGTTTTGTTTTTTCTTTTTTATTGAAACATTTCATTTTTGCCATGTAACCAAGATGCTGCTGGGCATCTATCAGAGCCACAATACTGACTGTTTAAAAAAGCCTCTCAGCTGTTATAATTCTGGGCATGTAAGTGATATTCTCCCACTCATGTCCTAGTCAGTGACTGTACTATGTTTGAACTATGCTAACTCTGGGGGGGAAAACCCCACATCTCGATAAAATAGAGAAAATTAATCTGAAGCTTTCTGTCAACAGATTTTTTTTGTCATTTCCAGGGCCTAATGAGAAAATTAAGTTCAAAAGAAAATGTCAGTGGAATGTCTCTTTTTGGATCGTCTTGGTCTAAGCTGGACTGGGAAGAGCTGAAAAGTTTTTTTTCTGGAACAGCTGATTGTGGGTTTTTTTTCTGCAGCTCGCAAATCAAAATAAGTATGGATAAATGAAGGCAAACATCCCCGTGGTGGCCTGTTTGAGACCTGCCTGCATCAAGTCTTTGAGAAGTGTGTTGTTTACCACTGGCACATTCACTGAGGCAAACTACAGCTGTGTTTTCCCTTTTACAAAGGTACTCTCCAGCACACTTTTTTTTATGTCAACATCTTCTCTTGTCCTTTAAAAAAAACCCAAACCATTTGGGTCTTTGTTTTTACAGAAAAAAAAAACTTGAAGATGGAATATTTGAAATTCTTATGAAGTAAATGTGAAAGAGAAACTCTTATTTTGTAAATCTGCCTATGTTGCATGAGCCAATCCACATTTTTTTGATGAGTGGAGTTGCCAGCAATGCATGCCAGGCTGGTTTTGAATCTGATCTGCTTCCCTTGGGCATCTAGTGCTCCTAATTCAACAGCAAGGAAGAAAAGAGCCAGGACCACTTTTATTCTGGGAAAGGGCCAACAAAAAGCAGCACAGCTCTGCATGCAGACCTGGATATCATTGTGGAAATTAAACTAATTATTCATAGCCAAATTTCACCTGCAATGGATCAGCATTACTTGTGATTAAAGCTAATATGTTTGTTTTGCCAAGTCAAACCTGTATGTTGTGTTTTTCTTCTTAAGTATGTATTTCAGTATTTCTGTGTATCTCTGTCACAAGATAACTGAAGAGCCAATTTCCATCAGATGAAAGACTGTCCTTGGCAAATCTACTGTGTTATAAAATACAAAATAGCAGTCTATTCAATAGCAACTTAGGCCCTTTTTTTTGTTTAAAAATTCAGCTACCTAGAAAATCTTCAAATCTAAATCAGGAGAGAAATGATCACTTGCATTCATTAGGACCATGTGTGCCAACGTTTCTTTTAATATATTACTTTAATCTGAATTGTAGTTCCTAGCATCTCACTGAGTAGGTTTACTGTGTTCCAGTCCAGTGGCTCACGTGCCAGCTCTGATGGAGCTGTGCATCCCAACTGTTTTTCCTGAATATATTTTCTTTGCAGTAATAAGGTGATTTTTGGTTCTTAAACCAATGAAAGCTGCAGAAAGAGATAATAATGTTATAAACTGAACCCATATTAGTGACAGCAAAAGGGATAAGGGGGAGAGAAAAGAATGGGAAGTCATAAAAATGTGTAGGGATCAGAAATCCTGCTCATGGTGTATTACTGTTCACTCCAGAGTACAGAAGTAACCCAAACTGTTCCATACCCAGTGCTCTCATCTCCTCATCTCTCTTCCACAGAGCTTGATTCCTCCAGCCATTCCCAAAGATATTCTCAATCTTTTTGAGACTGGGTCCCCATCACAGCCAAGACCAAGAATAGACCATTCATTCTTGTTATTCACCTGCCTTAATTTTGATTTTGATTTCCTCCCATCTACTCCATATTTTCTGTGACATTCCCATTACTCATGGCCCAGTGCATAACTCTTATTACTGCTGACACTTCTGGGTTGCTTCAATTCTGTTTGCCAGAAAAGATTGTTCCCTAAATGTTGTAGGGAACATGATAGAATTGGTTATATACAAAATATATAATCATATAAAAAAATTCAAATGGAATTTATACAACATTCTCCATTTTTTCTTGTTAAATATAAGGCAATTCTTCACTCATTAAAGAAGAATTATCATTTGCATATATCTGATGAAGGTCCTCAGAACTCTGCTATTTGCAACCATGGATCTCAGTTCATCAAGACATCTTGTAAAAAAGAAGCCAAAAGAAAGATTTGGAAGTTGCTGAAATATAGAATAACCCACCTCTTAAACCAATATGGCTTAATTTTCAGGTCTGTTGTCTAAATAGAACACCTTTCAGCTAGATCATTGATCAATGAAATGAGCTACTGCAGGCAATGAAAACAACAGAAAATTTTTGAAGGGATATATAGACAATATTCTATGGTTCGTATTTCCTTTCTATTAAACCCTTTTCTCACACCCTAACTGTTTGTGACTAAATAAAGACAGCAAACCATAACTCTGATTCTTCTTGATTATTGGGTTGTGTTCTTGATTGTTGGGTTGTAACCTGTTTGGGTTGGTCGCTTCCATTTTAGATACCTGTGGTATCCTGGTTTTACAGAAAGGAAGGGTTTGTTTGACACACAATCAGCCTGTGTTTCTTCCTCTGCCAAGGATTCATATGGACACCTCAGAGCAGCTCTAACACCTTCGAGGACCTCTGCATTTTTGCCCAGCACCAGCGCAGCTTGGGGAAGGACACAGCAGCAATTCCCACCAAATCCACCACTACCAGCCTGCAGCTCTGGCTGCAGCTTCCATTCTTTCCTCCACTGGGAAAGTAGTTTAACATGAATCAACCAGAGGAGGAACAGAAACAAGCTGGTGGCTAGGGTACTATCCTGGGCATCAGGAGTCATGGGCACTACTCCCTTTACCTGGGATTTGCTTCTGTATTTGCCAGTAACCTTCAGAAAAGAAGCAATAGCTGGGAGCAGACCAGGACCTGTGCCTGCTCCCAGAAAAATACGGGCCTGATTAATTGTTAGTATTTTTATACATCTTGTGACAGTGTTGAGCATCACAAAGGTTGGAGGAAAAATGGGGGGAAGTTAGAAAAACAACTTGGTGATCAGTGCTGAATAGCCTCGGTGGTCTACAGGGAAATCTAACCTTTTAATCCTTTTTTGTAAGACAAAAAATTTAACACTTCCTTTACCTCTAACAATCTGTCCTTAGGAAAAAGGCCTCAGCAAAGGAGCTCCATCAACAAAAAAGTCCCGGGAAGGCATCCACCAGAGGGAGTTCCATGAATGCATCAAACCCAACCGGAGCTATAAATGATTATACAGCGGCTGAGAGGAGCCGCCTGTGCTCCCCGGGACAGACAAGCTGCTCCCCGCAGCTGCTGGGCAGGAGCCTGGGCTGAATTCAGCAAAGTACTGACCCAAATCTGCATAATCTTAAGTGAATACTCAGTGAACTCTAAGGAATTGCTCTGTGCCTGGCATTAAGCGAGTGTTTTATTAGAGCAGGGTCAAAATACTCAGTGCTTTGCAGGATCATATGAGGAAAAGAAAAGACTCTGTTTACACCTCGGCTTTTATTTTTCCCTCACTGGTTCACTTGTTAGAAAGAAAGCTAAGCCAGGGCCAGCCTGGTTTCTGGGAGGCCCAGGGAGGAAGCTTTGGAAGCAAACCCAACTGCTTCCACTCAGGAAGAGTTTTTGATGAGGCTGCCTCTGACACGCAGCAACAGCAGCTGCTCTGGATGGATCCTGGCCCCTCTGCCAAAGAGAAAAACAACAACATGATGACACCTCTCTATCTGGAATACAGGATAATTCTCTGGTTCAATATGAAGTCTTCTTCTGAGACCTTTTCGTCTAATTTATGCTAAAACTATTTTCAGCAGAGGGAAACAGTGTGTACTATTTCTTTACCAAAAAAAAAAAGAAATCAAATTCTTGCCTCCCTCTGCCCCAGAAAGCAGGCAAAGGATCACAGTGCTAACAAGCCATTGTGGAAATATCCCAGTTTAAAAATACCATTTTAGACCTTTTGATTTTTTCCTTTTAATTGCTTCTCCTGGGTGTCCTGGAGTCTTGAACAGTTCCTAAAAGAAATTTAGGAAAAAGCACTTCACCCTGCTGGAGATCTCAGTCCAAATTCTGCTTTATATTGGATAAAAGAGCACAAGGAGCTAATCCCAGCTATGTGCTTTGACACAATTTCTGACTAAAGGCTCACAGAAGCTGTGAGAAGACATTAAATGAAGGTGATTCCTGCCTTGATGAGATTATTTTCCAATAAGAGCCGGGGGGGAAAGACATTGCAATATTAGAAAAGGACAAGGCTGTTGTTCCTGTGACCACAAGGAGATGCAGAGAGGGTTTTGCCTTAGGACATTCCTGAGCTGGAATTCCAGACCCAAAAGCAGACGGCCCCCAGCCCAGGGCACAGTCCTTTGTCACCTCTACCCTCTCTGTAAACCAGGCATCTTAATACCCCCACTTTTCACAGGAATGCTAAATAAAATGCCTTGAAGATGAAGTGCCTGTCTTGCTGTCACGCTGCCAATTCTCCTGCACTGTGTGGATTCATATGGTAACAGGAGCCAAGGTCAGGGAAGCATTAGTCAGTCTGAATTTGGCAAACGGGGGTGTCAGTGTCTGATAGCCCTCGCTTGCAGATTAGATTAGCATGAAATGCCCTGCCTAGGTTATCCTTGAAAATCACTTCAGCTACTGCAGGAAGTGGCTGCTCAGTTCATTAGCAGGGGTGAAAGCAGGACAGTTACTTTCGACATATATTTGTTTTGCTAGCTTTGACTTTTTGTGCTGTCAGTGCTGGTTTAGGCCTATCTGAGAAATGTAAATATCCCCAGTTTTTTTATGGGGTACTTCTGATCTGTTCATATCCCAGGAGGTGTCCACGGCCAAGCTGGATGGGACCCTGAGCACTGGTCTAGTGAAAGGTGACACTGGCCACAGCCGGGGGCTGGAAGGAGATGATCTCCAAGGTACCCTTCCAACCCCAACCATTGTGGGATTCTATGATATCTAAGGTATTGCTCTTGCATCCCATTCCTCTTTTCATTTCTTTCAAGCATATCCCAGGGGTGTCTGCTGCCAGGCCATTCCCAGCAGTGGTTTCCTCACCTTGGAGGTCTTCATAGCCCTCCATAGTGTGAGTGTGCAGATTTTGGTGCAATGAATTACTGCAGGGAGAACATGATTTAGCAGCCACTGAGCCTGTACGGGGGGCAGAGCAGTGCAGACACAACCTCGGCATCAGTGTAATTGCTTCACTGAGAAACCCTGCCATAAATAAGGCTGATGAGCTTCTGTGCAATGTCCTCTGGCCAGCACGCTCCCAGTTCTGGAGCCAGCTAACTTGGCCCCATCTGTCGGGCACCCTGCTCCACTGATCTGTGCAAGAACAGGCTACTGAAAAGTTCATCCTGCACTGTTGGGCTGGAGAAAACATCTGGGATGACAGCAGGTAGCCTCAGTCCTGTGACAGGAGATGAGCATGTCAGGTTTATGAGGCTTGTTTTAATCATATCAAAAGGACCTCCTGCAAATCTAATGTATTTATTTTAAAAATATTTTTGTAATAAAAAGACAAACACTAAAAATTAAAATGTCAAGTGGTTCTCAATGCTGTCTGCCAGTCACCTTTAGTCTGCTGTCACTTGTAGTCTAGGTGAAAGGCGAGTCTTTTGAAGCACTACTACTGTTAGTAGAAATCTAAATATTAGCCCTCCCTCTCCATGTCTCCATCAGATAAGACACCAGGTTTTCTGTTAGCAGCCTTGAAGGTCGTAGTTCTTGATGCCAGCCACTCTCCAGCAGGAGTCTGGGACACAAAGAGGTGGGGAGAGAATATGGATCCAAGCCACTTTTCTTCTTTCCTGCCCTCTTGCATAAAGTATTGCAAATAATTGAGTACTCGAATTGGAGTGAAGGTGAGGACCACTCTTTCTTGGAGTGACACGGTGCTCCAGCCCTGATGCCTTCTTAGTCTTTACCTCCTCCTCCTCCTCCCAGTGCATGCACTCACTCTTAGGGCAGGTGTGCCCCAATCTGCAACAGTGGAAAAGCACAAAGCAGAATATCAAGACTGGACCAGTGTCAGCATTAACAGTATTGGGAAATAATGCCATTAAGTCCAGTCTAGAGCATTTTTCATGCGGTTCTGTGGGATTCTGACAATAACTGTATGTTTTATAGCAGTTCCTTTTGCTCTACACACCCTAACCCTCACTCAGTAAATTGCATATGGTACAAGAGTGCAAAACAATCATCCCAAAACAGAGATATCTTTCAGCTCCACAGTCATTCTGACAGAGATCTGTGTTGCTCTATACAGGCAAATCAGCTTCCAAGAAGCAACATGTTTCTAGAGGGACAATGTTAGCAAAATCGAAGCGTGTGTGAGGAAAAGTCAAGACAAGGCTGGGAAGGCATTCAGCTGTCAGTAAACACTCCCTCCCCCTTATCCCTCATCATTCCCTTGTCCCCTGTATCACTGAAAAACAAAAATCCTGATGAAGCCACAAATGACATAAGGAATATTTAATTTTTAGGAGTGAAATCAGTGTGGGATAGCACTGGGCTGTATTAAAGCCATGAAAAGTCAAAGCAGCTTGTGCAGAAGCCAGGACAGCCACAACACTGCTGAAGGCTGCCATGGAAGCAGGGCCAGGAGTCACATGGAGATGAGTCTTTGAAAAGAGTCGTTTCTAATATAATCAAAGTCAAAATACAATCCAGGATGAGATTCCTGTAAATAAAAGAAAATTTATTAGTTCCACATGGCATCATAACACAAAGTTTAAAAAAAACCTTAAAGCCAGCATTCTGAAGAACATAACCAAACCTTTGGGCCTGTCTTATGGAATGATGTACAGAGAGCCTCGCTGGATGTGGTTATTCCCCTAAACACTCCCTATGAGAAAAAAGGGAAGGGAAGGGAAGTCCTAAGAGAAGGGTTTCCAGCCTGCCTTCTCCATACATCTGATATATTCTGGTCTCTATGCATTTCAACGTTTGAGACCAAGCGAATCTTTTTTTTCTGCCCAGTGAATTCTGATTGTTTGAAACCTGAATAAATCACAAAATTCCGTCTGAAAAGTCAGCTGTCCTTTGCACAGTTACTGGCAGGAATAAGTCAGAGTTATCTATGCCTTGATCATGTCTGAAGCACAGGAACCACTTTCATAAAAAGTCAAGGATAGTTTCACTAAACCCAATAGAATGACTTAGTGGGTTCAGGATTTCACCCCAAACCGTTCTCCTGCAGTCTACAAACTGAACCTGGATCTGAAAATTGTGTTTAACTTTCTCTCACTTTTCCATCACCAATAATGTTTGTACTCACCAAAAGAATGTGTTTATAATGCATATACCAGAGACTTGCTTCTGCCCATGTTGTTCCTGCAGTGCTCTCAAGGAGAGAAGAAGCAGGGCAAGTCTATTTTAGTCAACCAAGTCAGTTGGTGAGGTCCTGTGTACTCACAGGAATTCAGTTTGTTGTATAAGCAAGGGCCAGTCACATTTACATGTTTTCATAGTCACTTAATAGCAACCATATGCAAAATCCCCACGTTTTGCGTGCTTTCAGTTGAACAAAACTCCACCTCAATCCTAATCTTCATCCTGCTCTCATTTAGACTTCCTAGTTTTAGCTGACATCTTGGGCTCAAAAGAATAGTAGCTACACATATGTAACAGTAAATGTTTGCTCAGTGCTGTCTGTGTGATCACCTGGCTCAGCACCCCTAATTCTCCCAAATATTGTGAGAATTTTCCATTTTCCTTTCCATTTCCATTTTTTTTCCCATTTTTCTTTATTTCCATTTCCATTTCCATTCTCCTTTCTCATTTTCAAAGTGGTTGTTTCTTCTCTGCCTTGCTTTGGTCTGTGTGTGATAAATTCATTTATGAACTGGGATGTGGGTTTTCGCTGATGCTTCTTTTCTTTCCACAGCTGGGACTGCAGTGTCTCTTCCAGCACCAGGATATAACCTATTCAAACATTCTTCAGAAACTTTGCAGGCTATGGTTTTTAGTTTTATTGCTTCTGTTGCTGTGTGTGGAAGTTGACTTCTCAGAGAGTAAGAGTAGCAAAACTAACTGGAAACATTTAATATTTTCTCAGGAATGTAAGGACTTCTCTATTGGCATAAAACAAAAATCTTTATTGGCTGTGGCCTCTTCTAAGACTGTCATGCCCTTTCTGAGGGGCTTCCTCTGCTTTCTGGGGTGCCTTAGGGCACCATGAGGGAGCAGCGCTGCAGCAGGGTCCCAGCACTGCAGTGGTCCCATCATTTTTCTTCAGCTGGGAGGTGACAGCTGAAACTATGGCTTCTGCCTGAGCTTGTCTGGGAAATACTCCTGGTTGCACCTCACCTTCATATCAGTGAGACAGTGTTTGAGACAGCAAGTCCAGAGTCAATGAGCATTGACATGCTTTAACAAGCACCTCTGAGCAACACTGCAAATCACTTTGCAAGCAACAATGGCTTGGATGATTTCAAGCAAGGCTAAAATGGTGCTGGTCTAAAAGGTGAAATGTTTTAGAGAGCTCACTTGGACACTGACCTCCCATCAAACCATAGCACCTGCTATTTCCACGCTGAAAATCTTGAAGTCCTCAGAACTCGCAGGACAGCAGTGTCTAAAAGCATCTGATTTCATCTTTAAATTAGATGTTAGTCGTAAATGCCTTACTCAGAGGGTGGTGAGGCACTGGAATGTGTAGCCCAGAGAAAGAGTGGATGTCCCAGTCCTGGCAATGTTCAAGGCCAGGTTGGATGGGGATTTCAGCAACCTGGTCTAGTGGAAGGTGTCCCTGCCCATGGCAGGGGGTGGAGGCTAGATGATTTTTTTATGGTTCTGTAGCTTCAGGCAAGCTAAGAAATTCCCTTATTTCCCCGTGGATGAGGATCTCAGTGTTCCATACCTCCTACTGACTCACTGTGATTCAGTGTTTGAATCTGAATATAAAGGCAGTACAAGTCCAACTCAGCTTGTTTTCTCCAGGCGTCAGGTCTCCATAAGCACAGAAGCTCCCAGGGAGCGTCTAGTACCAGTGGTCATGCCCATTTTTGTTTCCTGAGATATTGGTGCTACTTTGGGAATAACAAAAAGTCAGGATAAAGCTTAAGACAAAAAACTAAGCATTTTTTTCTCTTGATTGGAGCCTGGCTATTAGAGACTTTTGGACAAATTGATTCCCTGAGCACCTTTAGGAAATTAGGCAAACCCTTCCTGTCCAGATCAGTTCTCTCAAAAGGTGACTCAGCCCCCATCACTGCAAACAATTGTTTTTGTCTCAGCTGCAAGGTCATGTCTGGATTAAAATATTTTCAGTTTACCCATCTGAAGGCAAATGAGAAAGGCTTTTTATTTTCCTTCAAAACACTCACCGTTTGCACAGATCTAAATAGTCTTTCCTCTGGAACAATGCCACATACTGAACTTCCAAAGGAAAGCTAAAACCAGCCACTAGAAAAAAAAACCCTGAACTTCCCTGAAAACTAGGAAGTTAAAAATGCCATTAAATATGGAAAGCAAGGGCTTTTAAGTTGCTATTATTTGCAAAGCTTTGTATTATAATTGTCACTCTTAGGGTGGCACCTATACAGAATAATTCAGATTAGCATTCCCCTGAGATAAGCACTGTTCAAAGTCCTTATAGTAGGAGGCAATCCCCGTAACAGCAAGGAGATTAATGTTGAAGAGAGTGAAGTATTTCATAGGTGAATGTCCTGCCCAGAAAAGCTGGACAAAAAGCCTTATTTTCACACTCCATTTTCTTCCAGCAAAGGACAAAATTGGCCTGCATGGTGCAATAGACTAATGACTTCCAGCCTTCAGACCAGGTCACTCTCTGTGGATAAATCTGCCTGGGAGACCTTGAGCAGACGAGAACTCCCTTGCCAGGGCTCAGGGCAGGTGAGATGGGAGCCAGCTTTGAGCCAAAGGCTGCATGACCAGGTTATGATAGCGCTGAGGTGGTGTCCCTCTGCCTGCCTGGTGTAACCTAGAGGGACAAGTAAAGAGCAGGAGGAAAGATAATTCCACCGTTTGAAATTATTGAGTGAGTGTCTAAATGACATCTCTGAGGTCACTTACAGACACTGACTTGAATGGCAACAGGGCACAGGAGTGAAAAGCAACAAGCAAATCTTATTTTCTGGAATATGAACAACCCAATATTGTCTGACACGGGTTTAGAAAATATTTTGTACAGATGAAACATTCATCTCCTTTTCTTTCTGACTCTGCCAGCTCCAGCTTTACCAAGCTGCATTTTTCTTCATGAATTTCTTTAAGATTTTCTCTATTCCACCCGAGCCGGGGGTGAAGTGTTGTACACCAGCAGGGAAGGTGAGTGCACACAGAAGGAATGTGAGTGCTGGAGGAAGCCAGGCTGCCAAACAGCATCTGTGTCTACTGCTGAAGGCTATGCTGACACACCAGGTTATTTCTGCTCTGATATTACCCGGGTGTCTAATTAAAGACAAGGTTAGAGACACAGCCTGAGATTTAAAGTTGTGAATACTTACAAGCAGAGATTTCAGATTTTGCTTTGGTGCTTAAAAGGTCAGAGGCTTTATAGCTCCTGCCAGTCTCCAGTGAGATGCATCTCAAACACCCTCTCAGGTAGCACAAGCCTAGTTTTAGGACACCAGGACAGCAGAGAAGTATTCCCCTGAAGGGCTAATCAGAAAAGTTTGATGCAATGAGAAACCTAGTAAGATTTTTCAGACTCAAAAATGCTTGGTAAAAATATTGAGGGGTTTTTTTTTGATATAGCAAATTAAGCAGTTTCTTATTGCAACTAAGTCACTGTATCAGTTAACACATAAAGTGTAGGGATAAATAATATTTTTCCATTAGGTTTTATTTGGAAATTGAAAGAAGTACAAAACCATATTTTAAATTCAGCCTCTTATCCTTGCCAAAGAGCATGAGTCACACATTATGGTATTCATAGAGAAGCCAGTGAAGCTTGGAGAAATATTTTGGTATTAGGTTTCTATTCCATATCTAGAACCAGACAAACCTAACTGAGGGTGAAATCTGAGAATAACAACAGTGGTCAAGATTTTTGAACTCAGGTGCCTAGAATGTAATTTTGTTCTGGGAGGCTCTGGTAAAAAATAATGTCATTAATCAGACATGTACAAAATTTCCTACCATTTAACAGGCATTGGAGGTGTGCACTGCAAAGGAAACTGGGGTGGGGTTCAAGCACCACTTGTAGGCATCTGCATGTGAACTAGGGACTATTCTGTCATTACAGTAAATATGGATGGTGCCTCCAATAAAGTTGTAGTGAATAGTCTGGAAATTACTCAGCTGACTAGCTACCAGGTGACTCAGGATACACCAAATTATACTGAAAGCTCCATGGTGTGTATTACCTAGATTTCTATTGAGTATGAAAGGAATACAGACACTTAGGCCTCACATACACACTGGCACTCACATGTTTTAGCATGCAACTGAATCCCACACCAGATGTTAAAATATGGGCCATCTATGTAACCATACTCAAGATGTCTAAACCAGTTGTGGTTCAGTAGCCACAACTCCATACAGAGGTTACTCCTCAGTGCACACCATGCACATCTGTTTCTTCACAGCAAGGGAGCTGAGGTCCTCTGAACCAAACCCGAAATAAGCACCCTGGCGCAAACCAAAATGACAGAAGTCTCTGCCCATATGGACAGCACACAACCCATCCTCAAGCTGCAAGATTTACCTTACCATGCCTTGTATCTGCAGGTAAAAGGCTTGAAACCCAAGCGTGAATGTCAGCCAGGGGAATATGGAGTCAGGACTAACACTGACAGCCTGGATTCTCTAATTTGTATTGACCTGATGAGATAGGAATTGAGATTCCTGACCAAAACTATTTTGTATCATGCCATTTCCATGAAAGCCAGTCTCGGAAACCAAACATACAAAACTTGTCTCCTACCTTCCTTGTAGACTCCCCTGGCCCATCTTAGAATTGACCTGAGCTTCCAAATATTTTTAAGAATTCTTCAGGTTTTGTTTCTTTTTTCCTTTCTTTCTCCTTGATTTCTATTTCTAAATTTTCACAAGCTATTTTCCATAGAAAAATGTATCATAAGTCTGGCCACGTGCTCTTGTTACATGGAGCTTTAAATCTCTGCAGGGTGACACTGGAAGTCAAGGGCTTATGTTCACAAAGCTCCCTGCCATATCTAATCTATATAACAAAGGACAGGAAGAGAAGGAAAATCAGCCCCAAAGTTCTCAGAGTGAAACATCTGAAAGGGTGAGGAATGCTGACAGAGGGTGAGGTGCCTGCTGCAGCCCAGCAAGAGGCTGAGCGATGTTGTGAGCGTGACACTTAAGCAAGGCTGTCCTGGTAGCTGAAAACAGCCAGAGCACTCGGTGCCACCATCGCTGCAAAGGACACCAAACAGTCAGACAAGGGTGTTCAACAGAGCACAGCCAGGCAAGGTCCTGAAAAATGAAAGATTACAGTATTGGGGGGAGCAACTGGTGGTCAGGTCTCCTCAGCTCTGCTTTTTGTATTGCCATTCCTGGGGCCCAGCTTCCTTAGGAGCCAGGGCTGGAGAGCCGAGTGCCAGGCTCTGCTTTCCTCTCATGCAGCCCAGCCTCCCCGACCTCATGTGATCCCACAGGGGTGATTTGCTGAGGCACAGGCTGAAGCCTGGAGATGTTTCCTGGGAAGAGATGGGCCTCACCATATGTACAGGGGACTTTGACAACCCTGCCCCCCCAGACTGAGCCTGAGAAAGCAACAAGCAAGCTGATGACAAAGGGTCGCATTGCCATGTAAGGCAGTTGGAACTAATGATATAAATACACTTTGAACAAGACATCTTTATCAAGAGAGGAAGTATTAAGAACTACATTGACCAGGCAACACAGGAGAAAGGAGGATAAAGAGGGACTGAGATAAGGTTAATGAAGAATGACAAATAGAGCCAAGTGGCTTTTTCCTGTTAAAAAAAAACCCCGTTCCTTCTACTTATCGAGCTCAAGGATAGAGAGGGGGCTTTCCTGAGCCAAAGACCCCAGCAGAAAAGGGAACTGGTGCTCTAGAAACCCAAACCCTCTCCTTTACAAATATGGGGTGCAGCTCCAATCCAGCCACAAGTCAGCCTGTTCCTCATGGGAAGCCAAAGGGGAGCACATGGCTCATTCCCATAAGGCAGAGCATTTCCCCTGGGGCATGGCCAGCCCTGGGCAGTCCCTGGCATGCAGGCAGTACTTTGATGACTTGAGGCATGGCTTTTGCTGCTCTCTCTGCAGCCAGGGAAAGCCAAATGCAAACATATGCACGTTAAGCCAGGAAAAAACATACTTGATTGCCCAGAGTTGTCATTTTTTTTATTCCAGAAAAGTTCCAAGAAGGATAATAAACTGAAAGAATTAATTAAAGAACAAGAATTAATCAAAAGCAAAGCAGTACCTTCTGGCTAACAGACCCTATTACACTTGCAGATAGGATTGCTTCCATCCCTCCATGGTGAGTTTTTAACTTCTAATAATTGAAGTCCCTCCAACCATTTGCAAGCAAACTTTCCTGGCTGCCACCTGGCCTGAATCTCTCCACTGATGATGGCCTTTTTTGTGGATGAAAAAGCAGCACGTTCATCAGCAGTGCTGGGAGACCAGGAAAAGCCTGTCCCAGTAACTGTCTGGCTCCAACAAAACTGAAGCCAGTGGAAAGAATCCAAATTACTTTTGAGGATGCTGGCTCAGGGCTTTTGAGATTTCAGGCCAAGATGACAAGGCTAGAAGTCACAGGAGCAGAGCAGGTGTGAAGGTCAGGGGGAGATTTACATGACAGCACCCAGTGCACAGCCCTCCTTCAGAGCAGGGTCTGCCTCCACCAGCCCCTCTCACCAATGGGTGAGCTTGTGCAAAGCAGAGCCAGGGCTCTGAGACAAGTTGATTGTCTCAATTAAAACTCAGCCCTGAGTTAACTGACCTGACCAACCTGCCCCTTCTGCCCCCATGCTGTAAGTAGCCTTGTCTCCAGTCCTGTCTCTGGCTCCATGTCCTGTTGCCCCTGAGCAGGCTGCCCGGATAGATCCCAGATCTTGCCTTGTCCAAAGGCCACTTGGTGGTCAACAGAAGTGGTCACTGCTCCTGCCACACTGATGACTGCACCCAGTGAGGAATGGCACACCCTGTACTGGGATCACCCTCCACTCCCAACCTTTCCTCCCTTGTGGAGCAGCCCCACTCCTACTGCTCCTGAGCAGTCACTTCAATACCATTCACAGCCCACACGAGGATCCCATGAGTAGCTAATGACAGCTCCTGCAGTCATCCCAAAGTGCTCTCCGTACTCCGCTTCACTGACCTTCCCAGCCTTGGCAAGTGGGCAGCTTTCCCATGAGCAAGGCAGCAGGCACAGGCCTCCTCCCTGGAAGTCAGATCGAGGCAGGCAACCTTCAAGTGCACTTCAAAGGCATCTGGTGTTCTCTGGATAAAGAGGGATTCAGTTCCCAGGCCAACCAACTCAGTACTCCATCCAATTTTAAATTTGGAAGAAAGGAGTTAAGTGAAAGAGTGGGTTTATGCACAGATATAATTAGGTTAAAAGCAGAGTGCTATGACATGGTAAATTGTATGGTATACACAAATTTTTTAAAGAACAGACAAAAAACCAGCTTCATATACACACATCCATACACTTCCATGGTTTCTTTTAGCTCATCTCAGACAAAAGGATGTGGACATTCTCATCAATCTCAGATTTAAATTTGGAAAACCTGGATATATCACTTAAGGCCTAAGGTATACAGCAATCAGGCAAGATTCTAACAGCCCATTTATAGGTCATGCTGTCAGTCTCAGCATGCTATCATTTACAAAATATATGTGTAACTCAGTCTGATACTCTCTTGGTATGATGTGCAGGTAGATCATCACCTGAAAGTGTATCTAAATAGCAAAGCATCACTAAAGAATACTTGTGTTTTGGTAAGGTGTATAAAATTTGAGAAAGGGCTAGTGGCAATCAAAAGATGGATGGGAAACTCTTAGTAGTTGTTCTTCCCATCAGGAAGACTTATGACGTCTCGAAGGAGGTGCAGAAGGACTTCCCAGCTCTTACCTCCAGGCAACAAAACACGTGGTGCTGAAAACTGGTAGTTGCTAAGAATATCTGAAAGGAAACATTCCACATGGCATCCTTTGCTTTTCCACATGGAGCCTTTTTGACCTCTAAAAGCTGGTCCTTCTCATCACTTTTATCCCACACAGACATAAATGTTCTTTGCTGCATCACTTCACGAGCTGATACGCTGAGATGCAGCTTCAAAGGAGCCTGAGCTGATCTCCATGAGCTGAGATGTACAGTGCAGGCAGGTCTGTGCCTCACTGCACAGCCACCACATCACTCGTGATAGCTCGTGATATTCGTTCCAATAACATTTCCAGCGCTCCTTTTAACAATAATTTAACTTTGTGTTTTAATAAAAAAGGCAGACGTAGGCTGCAACAGAACAATTCCCTGCGTGAAATAACTTTGAACTCCAGACAAACATGCTTTAATAGACTTCCCTCACATATCATTTAACAAGTTTTCAAATGTACAGATGCTATCCAGTTACCATCGCTTTGCTGGCAGCTGCTTCACAGACCTTTTCTACAGTAAAAACAAGCCATCAAAAAATGACAGCACAAGAAAAATATGGCCAAAGTGATAGCATTTGGTAAAATTACCATCTGCTTATTTAAAAGCAACAAGCATTTAATATCCTGCTGTCACTTTTGTTTTTCAAGCTTTTTATGGTTCTGAAATATTTGCGGGACAAAGGTCCCAGAAGTCCCAGGCGAAGGGGAGAGATCCACTGCTGCAAAAACAAACCGAGAATGAAACAGCTCATCAATGAGATTAGAAAAGAAATGTCACTCACTCCACTGTGCCACTGCAGCCAGTGTATAGAGCTGCCTCTGCCCATCCAAACCCCCTTCCTTTGGACCCATCCCTGCTTAGACAGAAGAAGGGGAACTAGCTTAAAATCCATGCAAAAAGTCTGAAGAATAGTGATTGTCTCACTTCATGCTTGTGCAAAGATTTTGCTATAAAGAGAGCAGAGGGACCCAATAGATCTGAACATGTGGAAGTGCTTCTTTGTTGACCCAAAGGTTTTAGGGAAGTTAAACCAGGCTTATTATGGAATTTCTTTTTGTATGCTGTAAATTACTAAAGAGAGGTCCCAGACTTCAAAATCTGGCCTGGATTTCAACCTCCCAAAGAGCTGAGCTGATTGATTCTGTGGTTATAGTTCAAGTGCTGTCACAGAGCCAGTTGCAAAACTGGCATGTGGTTCCAGCCTCAGATTTTGATTATTTTTGGACCAAAAGCCACATGCGTCTGGAGCTGGGATTTTATATTATGGCTCTATTAACTAACATTTTGCAAATGCTCAGCCCAGAAGGAGGGTGTACATTCCAAGGGGCACAGTCTGTTTTAAAACGGAATTATTTGCCAATGTTCTGGTGCATGATCAGGAGCAGAGCAGCACTGAGCACAGCTCGCAGGTGGGCAGGAGCTGCCTGCAGCCCACAGCCCGAGCATCACCCTTGAGAGAGCAGTCCCACGCCCCATATGAGTCCTCCTCTCCCTCTGCCGCCCTGAAAAGCCTCAGCCATCCACACCAAGTTCTACACAGGTATCCCAAGGAAGCAGACAGGCCCCCCCAAACTGCCTACATCATGTGCCTGACAGCAAACAGGTCCACAGGATTGTGAACCTCTCTATGCAATCCCACCACAGAAACTAATGCTTTCAACATTGGTAGAAATGCTCAGCCCTGCCATTCTTCATCATTCCAACCATGCTCCAGAAGCTGAGCCTTAACAAGGGACTTTCCCAGTTTAAAACCCTCTGAGCAAAGCCAACTCCATAGCAGCAAGCTCTGGGTGCAAGTGATGGAAAAAGGGAAAGTAGGAAATCTGGCCTTCCAGGCTCAGTGCCTTTTCAGCTGAACTGTGTGTGATGATGGGTGGATGAGGGGCATAACAGACCTCTGGGTCTTAATTAAGCAGTAAAACCCCCCGTTCTTTGATCAAAGCAATGGGAAAGCCTCCACATGGCATTTATTTATCTCTGGGTTAATCTGTTTTAAGAGTCTGAAAAACACATTGCATCTGCAGTAGTTTTTACTATTTCTGGCCATATGAGCTTTGTCACTACACATCTGAAGCTCTTTAAAACATTCAAGAAGCATGAACTAGTCCTGATACTAGCCCAGTGACTGTGAGTGACAATCCCAGAGACAAGGTCCCTGTAGATGCCTCATATTGCCTGCACCATTTATAAGGCAAACCTCAGAAACTAGTAAATGGTATTTCCTCAGAGAAGTGTCACAGAGGCACAGACAAGAAAAAGTAGTTTCTTACCCCATGGTAGCTCAAGAGAAGAAATCTGTCTGCTGCCTTACTGAGCTGTGCTAATCACCTGTCCCTGCTCTTTCTTACCACTGATCTTACCACTTTCTTACCACATATAATCAAACTTTATCTGAATTAATTATATTCATATCTTACCTAAAGTGACTGTTGGAGTCAAGCAGCCTTTTAAAAATTGAGTTCCTTGAACTATTGATACATACAGACATTACTCAGTAAAGATCACTCTTCTAAAATTATTACCCATATTAATTACAATGTATTTTCCCTTCCCCTCTTGCCTGCTATAGAGTACTAAGAGAGCTATGAGAAAGCGAAGTGATTTTTAATTCTGGATTGCAAACCACCAACACAGCTGCAGATTCATTTCCAGTTGCAGATGCTTTCTGGCTAATGAAGTTAGAGCCAGAAGAAATGCAGTTTGGCTTTGATGTTTCAAACCGTTTATGGGTCTGACTGCCTGGAAGGGAAAATAAAATAGCGTTTTATTTGTACTTTTGGCAAATTAATTTTTGAAATGGCTGAAAGGCTGACAATGGGCCTTGCACTATCATGCTCACAGAGTTGCTTTTGAGATTGAAGCTAAACATAAAAACTTCTTGGATGAGAGCCTGAAGTGCTCCCTGGGGAATAATTGTGCAATAGCAGAGAGATGAACAAGATGGCAAAATAAATATTTTTTGCCATTACTGTCTCTGATGTTAGAGTGCTGCTAAGGACATGATAGCAGGAGAGACTTACAAAAATCTTATAAGACTTGTGTTGAAAAAAAAAACACCAAAGAAAATCCACCAACTCTAAGAGTCAAAGGCACTGTCAGGCCTGCTGGCACATTGTGCAGTTCACCCAACACAGAAATTCTGTGAACTTGTAGAATTCCCCAAACCACTGGATAAAGGACAGAACAAAAAAGCGAGTGCCTTCAAAGAGAGAAAAGGCTTGGGAGCTGCCATCAGAGCACATGTTAAGGTAGGACCCACGATCAGCCAAGGCAGTGGAAAACAAATCATCTACTTAGAGGACAAAATCGTTGAATGTGCTTGTGAAGACAGCTCTGGTCTGCTTGCTCCAGTTGACATCATATTTTCAGTGGCCAGAGCAGGTGTGTGGAAACTTACTCATCGCCTGAAGGGAAGTGAGTGTCTCCAGATGGTAAGGGGAGTAGACAGGGGACAAGGACAGTGTCCCAACCCAGAGAAGAGGCTCCAGAGAAACTGTGAGGGAGGTGAGAGGGGGAGGAGCAGGGAAAAAAGGGAAAGCATAACCAAGGACTCGGTGTAGTTTGCTGCAGCTCAGAAAGTTCTTGAGTGAGCCAACCCCTTTCTTCCAGATATGCCACGAGGGCCAGAAGAGATGCAGGAGCCTTTTTTCATTCACATTCAGCTAGAGTTTTAAAAATGTGTTTGGCCTTTGGCACGGTCGGCCAAGTGGCAAAAGACAAGGAGTGACTGTGCAGGGGCCCATCACAGGTCTGCTTGGTGACTAGGGCTTGCACTTTCCTTTGGGGACTTCCCAATGCTCCCTCACATCAGTGGCTTCCACTGGGTCCCAGAAAGTCAAAACAATTCTCAGAAATGGGCAGAAGTCCTAACAATGTGTTGTGGAGATCACATCTGAGTCGAATCCCTTTGAATTTTAAGAGGAAACAAAGTGTGTTCCAGGCTGACCTTTCAAATCTATCTATAGTACTTTGATGTTGCTAGACCACTGTCCAAGCACCTTCCAAATTTAACAGTTTTAGCTGTCAGCTACCTTTCCAAAACAGGAAGGTTCCGGGCTCCTGTAACTGAGCTAAGAGCCCTCAGCTCCTTTTAGAGACAAAAGACAGAAACAATATTATTCAGTGATTCATCTGACCTATTTTAAACACGAACTTTACGGAAACAAATCGTGACCTACAAAATTACTTCTCCTCTCTATTGACTGTGAAGAAGTGTTTATCACATCACAGACATCTGCATTTACTCAGCCCAAATTGCATCCAGAGAAATGAAAGCCCAGACTAATTCTCTTTATTTCATTGGAGTTTGACATTGAAATGTCTTTTAAATCTGTTCATGGTTACACAGACAGGGGAAGTAAATCTAGGTCTGAATTCCAGGCATTAACTTCCTTCTGGGTCCAGTATGAAAGGAGAAATGGTTTGTTTTTAGCTTCTATTTCAGTTACAACTAAATTTTCCAAATAGGCCAATATGGTTTGAGTTCTTCTCTTCAACAGAACATAAATATCCCCCAAAGACTGAATCTCAGTGTTTCCTCTATGTTAGAGTTCTTGCTCAGAAATAAATTGTCTATCATTTAAAAATTTATCCTAACTCTGTCTTAAATTTGTAACATACCAAATCTGTCTAAAATCACATCTGTCCTGATTATTTTGCTTCAGATATTTACATTTGAATCTTGTCAGAAAACTCTACAGCTGTTTGAGTTGTCACAATTTATTGTAAGTTAGATGAAGTTGTGTAACAGGGGGAAAATGGCCTATAGGATTTATTTGTAGTGATATGATTCAGTTATTAATTTTGCTCAATAAATTTCTCTTTAAAATCAACTAAAACATCATACTTTCCAGAGAAACAAGACATTTTGCCTTTCTCTTCCCTTCATGTATGTCTCTTTTCCTCCATGCCAGTTTTCTCTCCTCTTGTAATAGAGAAATTCATCTTCACTGGGGAAGTAGAAGAGGATTTTCCATCCACTCCTACCTGGAACTGACCCACAATTCCCATAATGAGCAAACAGATGTCCAGTCCATCTTTCACACCCTTTTTGCTGCCTTAACACTCATTCTTCTCAACACTTCCAACTCCATATGCAGCTTGTCCTGGCATTGCCTTCAAAGCATTTTGAGCAGCTCTTGAGCTCCTGACTTAAATTTTCTGCTCTGTAATTCCTTTCAGTCCTCCACTACAAGTCTCAGAGTTCCCTGACACTGCCTGTTTTTGAGATTTCCTGCTACTTTCTTTTAGAAGATCCTGTTAAAGGTCCTCCGATCTTGGCAAACTCCAGCTCTAAGATGGTGATGTTCCTGATGTTCAGCCTTCTGCTGGCATATTCTTGGAAACTTCACTCATTCCTGTAGTGAAGAAAGAAGATGAAAGAGATTGTTGTACAGGTTAAAAATCAAAGGCAACGTGTTGGGTATAGAAATGTGTTTTCATCAGTTTTATCTCTCTTAACAGTTTTCTAAAAGTTGGCCCTAACCTGAGCAACCTCTAAGTGTTCAGGAAAAACCCAACCTTGTGTTTACTCTACAGAGGCTTCTCCTGTGTAAATAAGTGCTATCTCTGAAGTCCTTACTGTGCATGCTCAAACCTTTCATTTTTATCCTGTGTGCTCACACCATTTACACCCACAAGAGAGTGATGCTAACCAGGGCCTGTTGTTAACCCGACTGCAAGGGCATCCAATCCACCACACCTCTACGACTGCTCCGGTTGAGGACACCAGGGACAAGCATTGACCTTCCCAGTGATAAAGAGCTGTGGCCGGTGCTAAAACCAAGGGCTGGGGTCTGCACTGCTCTGGGTGACCCAGGCTCCCAGGAGCACTGAGAAAGTAACATTTCAATTCAGTATGGAAATGTTTAAGATAGGAGTAGAGAAAGGGATATGATTGCAGAGCAGCTGGAAGTTTTGGATTAGGAAGAAGTAGTGACAGAGAGGTTGAGAAGGATCTAAATTTCCATATGAGACTGTGGCTTGGGGGATCTGGTTTGGGATGGATAGTGAAGGATGCAGATTTTTAATCAATACAGAGGTGAGACAGAGACTGAAGGAGGGATTGAGTGGTCAGGATATCCTCCTCTTCTATCTTTGTGGAGTAATTACGAGCCAGCTCAGATCCCTGGTGATAAGAACCAGCCCAGGTGAAGGGATGAGCTTAAAAAGAGGAGAAAAAGCCAGTAAACTGGTAACTGGCTGTGGTAGGAGATGGGGCCTGGAATGAGAAGCTCAGTGAGTGAGCCTAAGACAAAAGCTTTGCATTCACTCTCTTCCCCAAGGAGCTTCCAGCAATAACTTTCATTAGTGTCTCACATGGGAAGGGGAGGAGTATTTCCCTCTGGTGGAGTGCTGGGTGGAGAAGGGCTCTGGGTGGCACATTCATGGCAAACGTGTGAACCATGACCTCATGATTTTAATCTCTAATGCTTTCTTTTTTTCTGTCTGGATGGACTTTTACTGATTTATAGAAGAGCTCCTCACCATGGTAAACAGGCTGTCTCCAGGCAGAGGCCAGCTCTTACCTGCCTCATAGTCTAGCACTTTTATAGATACCTCTTGACTTTAACCTTACTATCAAAAGCTCCAGGTGTTTGGACAGTCACCAGTCAAGAGTGAGGGCTGAATCTCACATATCATCTTGTGGATAGACATGCTCTAGAAGTTGGATCCCATAAAACATAAATCCCATGCAGTTTAAAAGATCAGGGTCATTTTCAACTTGCTGGTGCTCAGACCACACAACAGCTGGTAGATAATTCCATTTTTGACACACACTCAGTCTTGGCCTTGACACTGTGTTTGACACAAAACTATGATTTTGTTTGTGAGAATGCTGCTCTCATCTTGAGAATGGATGGCATCCAAACATGTTCTTGTCTTCCTTCCCAGGCTGGGCTTGCTCATGCCCATTGGTATTTGAAGAGTTGTTCAGCACTCCAGAGGAAACAGAGCCAGCTTTGTTTCCAAGCTCCTATTACTCACCTTCTTTATCTTTTAGCTAAACGCTTTAATGGATCTGTTTTGCTGAAGCACTTGAGGTTGGAGGCTATGAAGAACTTCAAAGGTATTTAATAGCAGCTTTGTCACTGATTTTGTAAAAAGACCACATAGCTTGATTAAAAGTAAACCCTGCTCACAATACTGCATGGAACTCTGCTGATCTATTTTTACTGCATCACAAATAAAGCTAAGGAGAGGGGGAAATCCCACTGAGCAACAGGATGTGCGGGAAGGACGGAGCATGTCTCCCTTCTGTATTATCCAGGTACTCATTAACTCTCTGATAACCAGTTTAGACAACACAAAGTGGAATGTCTCCAGCACCAGATGGTGGTGATGAGGAAAAATGGGGAGTACAGCAGACAAGATAAAACTTGGCAGAAAATATGCAGAGGAATTTCTGTTTATTAGGGCAGAGATTGGAATCTGAGCCCTCAGTTTTACCATTCCTTTGTTGTCAGGAAGTGTCTGAGAAGTATAAGGACAAAGATAACTCCTGTCCCTGGTCACATAGCTGGCCCCTCCTCAAAATTCCCAACCATCTAGTGATGCAGTTTCTGCTCAAGTGATGGAGTGTCTGTGTATGTATAAAACAGTGCTCCATGTGTGCTGCTGACAGTGTGGGTACCAGATAGATCCCTGTAGAACAGCCCAAGTTTGCAATCTCTGAACTTTTCCAAAGTTCAGAAATGTGAGTGTTCTCTTGGCCCATGCAGCTTGAAGTCAAGGTTCACATAGAATGATAAATCTTCTTAATTAAACACTCCCATGTGCTTTCTCCAGTGTGTCCCAGGGCATTATAACAGCTTCATCCTTTGCCACAAAGAATATATTTTTAATATTTTTTTAAGAAACAAAAAGCAAGCTGGGGCTGTAGTAGTGTAAAAGGCTTATTCTTCAGAAATTACCAGTTACCTTCAATATCTTTCTGGATTCATAAAAGTAAGGCTTTGTAATGAATAAAGCATTTTCCCAGACTAATGAAAAGTTCCTCTTTGAGTGAAGCAGAAGAATTTTATTGACAAAGATCCCATATAGGCTTTCAAACACTCACTGTGTAGATAGAAATTTTTGGAATGCATCTCCTGATGAGATATTAGACCTGTTATTAATTCTGCCTGTCATTTTTACTGAAAGCCAAACAAACTGCATATAGGATATGAAAAGCAAATGTAAACCTTCAGTGGCAAGTCATGCAAGAACCCCCAAGATCAAAGCAAGCCATGCTTTCTCTTCGACATGCCTTGTAATATACCATGTTCTGCCTTGGTAAGAATATTTAACAGGCACATATCTTGCACTAAGCAGCAAAAAATATGTGCAGAACTGAGAATTTGCAGACTTTGAATTCCATGTTTATTAAAAACCATAGTAGCAATGGTACCTGGTCTCCTGTGAAAGGTTGTGAGACCTGAAGCCACCGTACATATTAATTCAGAGAGTTTGTGTGAAATTATCCATTAAATCGGTCAGCCTGTTCCCATTTCACCTTCAAATTACAGATCCTTCACAGAACTAAGCGTGTGTTGCTGGGCATATGGTTTCCTGTGGCTTGTCCCTCACCAACAGGATTCCTGGAAAAAATAATGCCCTTGAACGCAAGTGTCTAAGTGAAGGTACCAGCGCTTGATATCAACATAACAAGTCTCCCTACACATTAAGTTCTAAGCTTCAATTCTTACTGTATCTCAAGAAAAAGCATTATTATGGGAATTTGGGAGCAGCTGAACACAGACATGGGCAAAGCAAATCCCAAACCAAATATTTGTCATGGAAGTACCTTAGGCAAACCTAAACAGGGTTTTTTCAGATGGGTAGATGACTGCGGCTGTTGCATTTATAGTGTGGAAAACACAAATCCCAGCTCAGTGCCAAGAAGCCAGGACTACCCAGGCTGCTCCCACGGCCCTGTTGTGGGGTAAACCGGAGACCTGGCAGCCACTGCCTCATACTGGGTTATTCCTGTGTGCTGGAGAACCCTCTGAGGCTGTGGCAGAGGCAAGGTGGTGATGCAGGGAATCATGACCCTCTCCTCAGCAGCAGCAGCTCTGAAATAGTAAGAGATTGTGTAACACAGTGCCTAACATAATCCTAACTTTGATTCCTGATTCAGCTCTTCCACTCAAATAAACAAAACATTTCATACCCCAAACTGAGGATTTCTACTAAAGCCTTCTATAAACTGACTTCACAGTCTGTTTCTGTAATCTTTCCAGATTGCAAGAATCAAAACTGAGAGGAAAAAGAAGGCAACACTTTTTTTTTTTTTTTATGGAAGCAAAGAAAAGGATTCTTCCATTTCCAGATGTCTCACAGCCCTTTCAACTGCAGTGGAAGATATCATGACAACAGATTTTATGATTCTTGGCTTTGTAATCACATGAAAATTGTGTTTTATCTGACATCAAAAGAATGAGCTGTTTTATCATCACGATGATGCTAAAGATCTTGCATCTGCTCAGATTAGTAACAATGCAAATAAGGCATCAGTGGAATAAAAAAAAATTCCTTTTGTGTCCTTGGGCAGTATGTGTGGTTTTTTAAACAATCAGCTCTATGAAGAAAGAGGACTAATAGTGTTCATGTTCTGGATTAGAGTTTAAGAAAAATGAATGTGTACAACTTTTTCATATGCTTGAAACCTAGATAATTTTGAAATTTTGTCCCATATGACCTCCAGCTGTTTTGATAGCATTACACTATATCTATGCCCCAAAACTGTAATCTTAGTTCCTGTGATTTCTTTCTCATGAACATTAAAGTGAGCATGATGAAATAGGTCATTTATATTGCACATAATTTATTGCAGACTCTTAGCATTGTTCAAGCAATAATTTAATTTATAATAATTGGTTTTGGTGGGCCTCATCTAACTAGATTTCAGCAAAGCAATTAAAATGGTGCCATATAGGGAATTATTAACAAAAAATTCTGGCTGAAGCAGTGACAAAAGGTGCTGAAAGGGGAAGTATCAGGGTAGAGAGAGGTTACAAGCACAGCTTTTCAAGCATCACTCTTAGGCAGTCTGAACTAAATATATTCACCAGCAACACTTGCACAAGAAGAAGGAGCACATTAATGAAATTTGCTGATGACACAAAGCTGGGAAGAGCAGCAGAATGTCTCACAGGAAGAATTCAGGGAGCCGATTACTGAGAAATACCCTAAAGACATTTCATTAGACAAAGCTTAAGATCATGTACTTAAAAGGGGATTGTGTTTCCTGAGTGAGGTCTGGTGGAAACAAGGAGACAGAAAGTCTGTTTTTATGGTGAAGCCTGGGAAATGTGAATTTCTAAAGCGGATGTCTCCACAGTACCCACAAGCTTTGAGTCCAGCCCATGCAGTTAAGGTTTAGTGCTGGCAACAACAGCAGTGGCCACAGGTACTTAGAAAAAATAAGAGTTTTTCTGGGTACCTGCTTGTAAAGTTATTTAGTTGGTATGGTGTTGTTGTCTCAATTTTTATTGTTCTTCCTGTTAAATAATTACTCCCCACCAGAGGCAGATGGCACGTATTGAGTAGTTCATCCATAAAGGTGAGAGTGTGGCAATCCCTCTCCTGCTCAGCTATTGCCAGAGACATCTCTGGGCATGGGAAGGGGTCCTGCTGAGCAAAGCTGCCCTCCTTCCACCTGCAAAGATCACTCAGCCTAGCTCTTTACTTCAGGGAAGACATTTCAGTTTTTCACACATCTGATGTGTTCCCAGCATGAAGGGTTGCTTTTCTGCCACCCACACTTTCTGGAAAAGTCTTTCCTGCCCTTTCATTTCCCACAATGATCCCTCAGAAGTGCTGGCTGGAGAGAAGTGCTCCCACACGACTGGTGACATTTAAGCCATGTGGCAGATCCCTTTGCGCACGAATCCCGCTCCCACCCAGCACAATAGTCGACTTGGTGGGTCGGGATGAAGCCCAGAGTGACATTTTCTTCCACCCCACGCTTCTTTGCTCAGTGCAGCTTTTGTGAGATGGCAGAGGCCAGAAAACCCCTGTGACTCCACCTGTTTCTGTGGGCTCCAGTCCCACGGTCGGCTGACCCTTTGCTGCAGTGGTGATCTTCTCATGTCCTCCTTGCCCCACCAACAGTGAAACCAGCCCCTGTATGCTCCATTCAGAGTAAAAAAAAAAAAAAGCCTGCAATTAATTCAGGAAAAACATGACTTTTGGACAGAGGAATTTTGTTTAATGCTGTTGATGAGACAAAATACCATCTTCCAAGCATCCTCATTCCCATGTGGACCAGAACACAGCAGGAAACATTACCTAAAGCAGGATATGATTAAAAATTCATTAGAAAAATAGGTTTGGTTTCTATGAACTTCTGTTAATAGAAGGGACTTTCTTGAAGCATCCTGATTTCAAAAAAGTTTTATTAGAAAGTATTCTTTGACCCAGGTGCAAATTTTTGGCCAAGACTGAAGCAAGTGTGACCTTTCTGTCTCAGAAAAGTCAAAACAGCCAAGCTGTTGGGTAGGCTCCATCTTTGCAGCCAGAAAGCACAAACATGCCAGTTGAATAGGCTTTCTTAAGTGCACCTGATCCCCTCATTTTTAAGGATGTCCATTCTTTTCCATCACAGGAAATTTGTTTTCCTAGGATGGGCAGAAACAGAAAAAGAATAGAAAATCTGGGAAAACAGCTAAAAGAAACCATTTTCTAGCTAGATCAAGTTTAAACTCATCTAAACTAACCCATTTAGACCTACCCCTTTCTGTATGATGACAAAGTATCACAGAATGGTTTGGGTTGAAATGGACTTTAAAGACAATATGGTTCCCACCCTCTGCCATGGGCAGGAACCAAAACCTTCCACTAGCCCAGGTTGCTCAGAGCTCCATCCATCCTGGCCTTGAACACTCCTAGGGATGAGACATCCACAACTTCTCTGGGCAAACTGTTCCAATCTCTCACTACCCCCACAGAAAAGATTCTTTTCCTAATACCTAATCTAAACCCATTCTGGTTTAGTTTGAAGCCATTCCTCCTTGCCCTGTCTTGTAGTCTCTCTCCGTCTTTCTTGTAGGCTCCCTTCAGGTACTGGAAGGCCACAATAAGGTCACCTGAAAGCCTTCTCTTTTCTGAGAGGCTGAACAATCCCAATTCACTCTGCCCATTCTCAGCTTCAGCTCAGAAGCAGGACTTTATGTTAGACAAGCCTCTACCAAACTTTTGTAAATGTGAACACTTTTCTGACCTGTCCATAGCAGTAAATACATCTGGCTTCAAAGGTAAAGGGATGCAAAAAATCACAGAACCATAGAATATGCTGAGTTGGAAGGACCCAGAAGGATCATTCAGTCCAGCTCCTGCCCTGCACAGGACACCCCAAGAGTCACACCATGTGCCCAAGAGAATTGTCCAATCACTTCTTGAATTCTGTCAGGCTTGGTGCTGTGATCACTTCCCTGGGGAGCCTGTTCCAGTGCCCAGCCACCCTCTGGGTTAAGAACCTTTTTCTAATATCCAACCCAAACCTCCCCTGACACAACTTCAGTCCATCCCCTTGGCTCCTGTCACTGGTCACCAGAGAGAAGAGATCAGTGTCTGCTCATCCTCTTCCTCTCATGAGGAATTGCAGACTGCCATGAGGTCTTCCCTCAGTCTCCTCCAGGCTGAACAAACACAGTGCCCTCAGCCACTCCTCATGCAGCTTCTGCTCAAGGCCCTTCAACATCTTCATGGCCCTCCTTTGGACATTCTCTAATAGTTTAATGCCTTTCTTCTATTGTGGCACCCAAAACTGCACAGAATATCCGACGTGAGGCTGCCCCAGCTGAGAGCAGAGCGGGACAATCTCTCCCTTGCCCGGCTGGCGATGGATGCTGTGCCTGATGTCCCCCAGGACACACTCGGCCCTCCTAGCTGCCAGGGCACTGCTGGCTCATGTTCAACTTTATGTCAACCAGCACCTAAATCATCATTAAATTAACTTCTTCATGTAGGTAACCTGTGGAAAATCACCAGATCTGTGATAGCGTGGCATAAAGCTGTTATAGGAAGTTGTTTAGGATAAGTTGAAAAAAACTGTTGTACCTTATTACTGCTGTCACTCCATATGAATTAACAATCTTCATACTCTTATCACAAATCAGTATTTCTTGTATATGCTTTTTGCATTCAAGTTGGTCAGATTTGCTAGAAAAATATTCTCTCCTCACCAAATCAGCATAAATGGCAATTTCCAAAATTGAAATGACTGCAGACAAGCAAATGTCATTAAAAATGTCTCAGATATTGCATATTATATGTGCTATTTAAGTGGACTATTTTATATCGTGATTATTTGCTTGGTGAATGGAAGTGTTTAACTTCTTGCAGATCTCTGCTTATGCACAAATCTTTAAGTGGAATTTATTGTAAAAAAACCAACAAAACATTGTCCATAAAGTTTGCAGAGGAACGTTCACTATCCCTTCCTTGAGCCACAACACTTAGTTACTACTAGAGATCTTTAGATAAAAAAAGAATAGTATAACCCTTCATGGCATAGTATAACTGCTTCATGGCTCAACCTATGCCCATTTAGTTAAAAATCAATCCACAGCCAAAGCTTCACTGATAATTTTATCCTGGGAATAATCAGTGTTGATAATAGTGTCTGGAGCATGTTAAGCTATTTCTCTTCCCTTGTATAATCATTTACCTATAAAAGCCCACACTACCTTTGCCAGCAGGCACAAAGCACGTGCCACCTAATAGTCCCCACGTAAGACAGGAAGAAACATCTTTTGAGAGGAGATCAGGTTCCTAATGCTTATGTCACTGTCACTCTTCTCTTGTGTAGACAAGTCACAGCCTAAATTTCTCATCTGTGCTGCACTGGCTGCAGGGCTGGCATTAATGTGCTCATTTGAAGAGACTCAATTTACTTCAGCTCCTAAGATTTTCTTGTCCACCTGGTAGAAGTAGGAATGGAAACCAACAGCATTATTTATAAAAACCCTACACACATGCACATCCACAAAACTGATCCTCTAGGAATCCCCCTCCTGTGATACAAATCATACTGCCCTTTCACTCTCTGCTGCTCTTCTCCATCCACGCCTCCTTTTCATTTCAGAAAAGCAAATTTTTTACCCAGCCAGCATACTTTATGCACTCATTGAAAGCTTCTCTTCCCAAGGCCTGTGCATATTGCGTTGGCACACTACCAAAACCTGCTAACAAATGGCAGATTAAGTGGAAACACGGAAAAGAATTTCAAGCATGTATTATACTTGCTTGGGGTTCAGCCTGCAACTTTAAGACGAGGGCTGCCCTCTAAACAGGCAGGCCTGGGAATTCAGTTGCAAAACAATTACAGATGCAAGGAAAATACTTTTTCTCTGAGGAGGAAACTTGATGATATTCTGCAGTTTCCAGTAGGCTAAGTTCAGTGTGTGCTGGGGAACAGCTCAGCAGAGTCTGTGTTTTCTTGAGACCCCACTTTCCATCTCCAACACTGTTCTCTTGAGAGATTTATAGCAAATGAAGTAAAATTTCTCATATGTCAGCCTCTTACAGATGCAGGAGCAGCCTTTAATCCCTTTCAATCACAGTCAAAACAGTACCTCTATGCCAATCTACTGTCTTGCCTTCATATATACAAGAATAATGAGGCACTTCATTCAGTTCTGCAGGTTATAGGCAGTCATTGGCTGGACAATGAAATTTCAAGTGCCATGCCTGTATGGCATGGCATAATTAATTACTTGTGTTTTCTTGATGAGCCTTATTTTGGCTGCATGGCTATCCCCACATTTTAAAGTTCTGCTTTTAGAAGAGCCTATTTGCAGCATCAAAGCAAATACCCTCAGGATGCAATTTTCAAACCTGTCTAGCACGCCCAACCTTGCTGCACATAATTACACTGGCAAAATTACCACTGATTCCGGTGGGCACAAGTGAAACAGTGCTGAACTTCAGCCCATGTTATCTGAGATTTCCTTTTCTTTCCAAAACTGGAATGTTTGCACAGGGTGTGCAGTGGGAAGAGACTCTCCCACTCCTGATTACACTGAACTTTCTGCATACATTCTTAGAAAAAAATAAAAATAAAAAAAAACCAAACCCAAAACCTAAAAACCTCCACTTTGCTCACATTACTCTAGAGGAAATGGCCTCCAGTTGTGCCAGCAGAGGTTTAGATTGAATATCGGGAAAACTTTCTCCACCAAAAGTGTTGTCATCAGAACTGGCTGCCCAGGCAAGTGGTGGAGTCACCATTCCTTGAGGTTTTTAAAAGACATATAAATGTGGCACTTTGGGACATGGCTTAGTGGTGGACCTGGCAGTCTTAGGTTTACAGCTGGCCTTGAAGAGCTCAAAGATCTTTTCCAGCCCAAATGGTTCTGCGATCCTGTGAAAAGTTCTTATCTGACTGAGAAAGCAGTTGAGAACACAGGATCAGTGGATGGGAAATATGTCCAATAAATCAGGACTGATGTTCTCAAGCTCATATGACGTAGTGTGCACTATTAAAGGTCAGGAAAGTTGTACGGGCAGCAATTTCAAAATGAAAAACTTTCTGCATCCAGTGTTTCTCTAAAAACTGTGAGTCTCACTGTTGGCCTCAAAGGAACTTTTTTTTTTATACTGCATCAACTCAAAGAAAAAGAAGATAGACTGACCTCAATTATGACCTTATACTGACTGGTTCACATTCCTCCATAGTTTATTTACCCTGAAGTTCATAAAAACAATGTGGCTTTTCAGTCTAATAGGTTATCTTCAGCTCTAACTAATCAGAGCTCCTGACGGTTTTTGGAAATGCAAGAGTCATACAAAAGCTAAGATTGATTATTAGCATCCCAATGTATAAAGTAATTAAGCCTACCGAAAAAACCTACAACAATACACTAAAACAAGAACTTCCAACAGGTGGGAGCAGAAGAAAAATGAAGGAAAATAAACAGCACCAAGGGTTTTAATAAATCTGTATCTGAATGTCTTTACAAATAAGTAGCTGAAATGAGATTGAAAGCACAACCCAATACAGCACAAATACAAGAATGTCTGCATTGAAATTCCATAACTTTTCTTTATTCACTGTGATACATTCAAACAAAAGTGCTCCAGATAACAGCCATAGAGTAAAGGAAATTAAAATAAAAAGTCAGAAAAAGACCATCAGATACATATGGTGATTATTCGTATTTCAAAGCATTAGTAACTGCTTGTATCTGAGTGCACCA
Organism: Poecile atricapillus; assembly: GCF_030490865.1. NCBI lineage: Eukaryota > Metazoa > Chordata > Aves > Passeriformes > Paridae > Poecile > Poecile atricapillus. Next base: position 81,805,989 of record NC_081249.1, read on the forward strand.
AAAACCCACATGAGAGTCCACATTTTTGTACACTGCTTCTATAAAAATAATAATCATAGGCAGCTCCAGCAAAAATGTTTGTCAGAACTAGAGCCAAAGCCACCACAAAGATAAAGCACCATCAGGCATATGTTTACAAATGCCGTAGTAATTAGTAGAGTGTAAAAAAGGCTTAGCTGAATTAACATTTTCCTTGTACTGGTATAGCACAGGGAAACTCTGCTTGGATTCGCTCCTTCCCAGCTTTGATATTTCTCACCAGGGACTTGCATTTGCCCCACAACACCAAGCACCATGGGCAACTGGAGAAGCTTCAGGAGTCAGTGAGTGATCGATGGAAGAGAAACTGGAGCTGGTGTCTATCCTTCCACTTAAAAAATAATCTTGGCACAGCAGCATGTCCTCAACCATGTTACTGAAATACTGTGGCACAATCCATCTAAGAAAGGCTGCTTGTAGAGACCATGTTTACATCCGAATGCTGTTCACTGAGCTACAGTATTCGGCTGAACGGTTTTTACCTTAAAAAGGCAATTCTTGTTTTCAACTCTAATTATTCTATAGTAAAAATATCATTGTTATCTGTAAGAGACAGTAGAGGATCACTTCACAGCAAACTCAGGCCGCATCCTATAAAGTGGTTCTATTCCAGCTGCAGAAATCCTGTACTGTGCATTGTCCAAGAATTATTTGTAACTCAATACCTAGGTGGGGAGGAGGATTCCTATTCCAAAAGCACAAGAAACATTAGTCAAGATGCCCAAATTACACTGTCAAAGGGATATGGCTGAGAGACACTTATAAGTCTAGGGTCCCTCTACATGGTGTATTATTAGGTAAAACAGTTAGGATCTTCAACAGATATGGGGAGAACTCGGTAGAACCCTTATCCTGCTCTGCAGGCAGCTATTCAGATAGACTGCAAGACTGAAGACAGCCTTCCCCTCTGAAAATCTGAGTTGCTGACATGAGATTTTCCTTAAAAGACCTAAGCAGGTCATAAACACAAAAGCCCCTTTCCCCACACACTTTCTAGTATATTCATAGGGATCCTGCTCCTTCATAGGTCCCAGCTCCTATAAAGATTTAATCCCATGAGCGATTCGTGCCTCCCAAAGCAGGATGTAATGGCACAGATCATATGACCAACATCTTCACAGTCAAATCCTTGCAATATCAAGGTCTGTTTGCTCAAAAAGCATTTTTCTTAACTGTTACTAATAAAGTCTCAAATCACTCAGGCTGAAAGGAAGTTAGAAGTGTTATGTGGTTATTTACCCTTCACGCTATTTGTGTGGCATTCATCTCCCACGGCGCATGCCTTGCCCTTTTCACACTCCCTTTTCTCATGCAGGAACACAAAGCTGTAATGTTTGGGTTGCAAACACCATTAAATGCCCCTCTTCAGCCCCCAACAGCATAGAAATATTTTCTTTTAAAAGTTCAGATCAAAGCATTTCTACTAATCCTAGGATTTATTAAAACAAACATTGCAGGCATGAGATAGTCAACAGCGTCCCTTTTACAAGATTCTTTGGAGACGGTTCTGTTTTCATACTGTTTACTGATCCGCCCCTAATTAATCTTCAGTTGCTCAGCTGCAAATTCAGCAAGTCCACCTGCTCCTTCCCCACCCAGCAGACGTTCCTTTCTCCCCAATTTCAGGCTGTAATGATAGCACCACACAGTCCCTGTCCTAAGAACAAGGCTTGAAAAGCTACATATCACCTCTCGATGTTACATGATCACATGCATTTGCAGCACAAGTCTAGCCTTTCCTCAGATGAGTAACTAAAACCAGTCATTAAGTGCTTTCAAGGAGTTTGTCTTTATCCTTCCCTGCAGTCAAGGTAGTTGCCTTTGATCCAGTAACAGATCTGTGCGTATTTGAGGGGTGTAATGCGAACAGCTACATTGAAATCCTGCGGGGTGCCATTCATGTCCACCCACTGATGGCCTGAAAATATACCAATAATTTTACGCTCCCATTTGTGATTCTGCCTCTTCCACATCCTCACATACACCCCAGATCCACTCGCACCCGGCTGGGCATCGCACTGCTGGTACAACAGGTCGTACGTTTCATCTTTGACATCACAGAAACGGTAAACCAGGTTTCCCGGACGGTCATTGTCGTAGCCAGAGAAGTGAATCCTCCCTCCAGGTAAGTGTCTTGCTGGTGGGCTCACACCTATCTTCATAAACTTTCTTTTATGTGGCTTCTTCAGCTCCAGCAGGGCATAGTCATAATCCATGCCAATGTCATTGGCATTGCCTTTGATCCATCCTTTGGGGACATGCGTCCGTTTCACTCGGATCCACTGGAATTTCATTTTCTCAGGCATTGCCGAGTTGGTGCTATTGGACCCTTTGCTGCCATCTTTCTGTTTGGGCTTTAGGAACCCCACCCGCAGTTTCTGAGCTCCTTTGACGTAACTCTTTCCGTCATGGATACAATGAGCGGCAGTAAGAACGTGCTTTTCAGCCACCAGCGTCCCTGTGCAACCGGTAGAGAGCTTCACCGATGTGGAGAATGGGTAATTCAACAAGAAGTCTTTCCCAAAAATGCTAAACCTGCTGTCATAGCCATAGATCTGCCTCTTAGTTCGAGATCTGCCTCGAGACCCATCGCCACCGTTGCTCAGAATATATATGCCCACTTCAGTTTCAGTGAGGCTGCCATTGGCGTACAAGGTTTCGTAGGACAGGTAGTTCTTCACTTCTTCGTAAGTTGGCAGCGGAGAACTTTTGTGGCATGCTGGGCCACATGGAGATACCACTTCCAGTCTGGCTTCAGCATCAAACTGTGGTTTGTCCAAGTTCAGGGTAGACTGCGGCAGGATAACGGGAACTCTGTAAGACGGCCAAGTTGGCTTCCAGTGAGGACTGGAAGGCATCACATCTTTAGCAGCACACAAAAGGAGGATTAAAGTGGACAAGGCTGCCATTCTGAATGTTGGTCTGTGGAAAGCAAAAGCAAATACAGTTATTCACCCAAACTCATTGCAAGATTATCCTACCTTGCTAAGTAGTGGCTTGCTAACCCAGTATAAATCTAATAAGGGTCAAGCAATTTGAATGGAGTTAACTTACATTAAGTAGCTCAGATTTCTCCGTGTCAAACTAATGCCTTAGCCCGAGTCTTGAAACAAGACTCCCAGGTTAACACTGAAATACAGAACATTTAACCCTTAGGTGTGCTGAGCCAACAACTCCCAGTGACATCAGTGGGAAGTTATAGTACCTGTCTTCACACAGTTCAAAGAAAATTCAGATTCTCTTTAAATCCATTCATCCAGCAAACAGAGCTCCTGCAAATAATAAATGTGTTTGTCTTCAGGCAGATTAGAAGTCTCTCTGAAAGCTCTCCCCTACTCTCCAACTTCGCTGAAATATGTCCTTTAAATCTCTTCACACCATTTTCTGTCTCAGCCAGAGACATCAGGCTGACAGCAGGGACAGGCGGGGAGGGACAAAGAAGGAGACCTGACAGGGGCTGGGTTGCAGAACATGAACCACAGAGGAGACTCACTTCTCCTTGCAACTCACACCAGACAAAGGTTCTGCACCACGTGGCACTGGCTCTCCCCGAGGCTTACACGAGAAAGGGTGATATGATTACACATAGGCAGCTAGTGAAGGAAGATTACAATTCTTGAGGGAATTTTCAGTTAACACACTGGCTTATTGCTTTATAAACTCAATTAATTAGAAATGCAAACCAACCCCCTCTGAGCACAGGGAAGCAAACGCGACTGTAAACGTGTTTATGAACCACAGGCAGAGTGCCTGAGACTGCAGAGAACAGCGTGCACTAGTACTGTGTCAAAAAAATGCGTAACTTCAGTTTATTTGAAAATTAGCCATACAGCTGAATCGCTGCAGGAGGCACTGTGCCCTGGGCAAGAAGGCAGGCAGGATCTCCCTCACACAAAGATTATTCAAACGAAAGTTCACAATTATGTTGAGCTTACACATATTTAAAACCCTGCTGAGGTTACACTGATCACAACTGCAGGATCATTCCTGAAATGCCTCAAACGAGTAAACCAAAGCAAATCACACAGGAAATGACCACAGCTATCTAAGAATAAAAAAGAAAAATCTGTCTCTCCAGCTCTTTGTAGGAATACTCCATCCCTAAGCTGCACCAAAAAAGACTTTGAAAGCTGCAGGCTGCTGACGTCCAGTGGTGTTCAGCTCAAATATTGGGCCTAGATTCTTAAGATTTTTGACACCATTCTCTTTGGGAGTGAAGGCTATCACTAAAGCACACAATGCTTAAAATATTAATTGCCCCATGCAAGATATCAAAAGACCTGAAGTCAAAAAAACAGACGTAGATGAACAGAACTGATTTACTGAAACCCACAGAGGCAGGTACTGACTCTTTCAGAAGTGTGCACACATTCTGTTGGCAAATTTTTGATTAACAAACAGGACATCTTTAAAGGAACATACTTTTTTTCCTAGGTTAGTCTCTACCAAATGTGATGCATTATACCTAGCAGATGGCTCATGCTGGCAAATACAGGTAATTTAAAACATTAATCAGAATTGCATCATTTTGGATGTCCCAAAACCAGAAAATACTTGGTATTCAAGGAAAACCACTGGCTCCTCTGACTCCTTCCACAGCAAATTTTAATATTGGATGTGGCTGCATTTTGCAAGCTATGAAATGAGAGCATTTCAAATTGCTGTAAGGAAGACACAGGGACCACCTGCTTTATTATCGCATAAATTGTTGCAGGACAGTGATTAGGGAGCCAGAAAAAAAATAAAGTAACAGGCACAAATGATACTGCTTCATCCCCACAAAGACAATATACAGTGGCATAAGTCAGCTGCCAGCTGTCCTGCTTGTGTCAGGGAGGGCTGCATGCAGCAGTGCTTACAGGTATCACAGTCAGAAGCTGATAGCAGACTAAATTACAGTTAAGCTGTGCATCAGGTAGCTGATGCCATCGTTAAGAGCACGTACTTCTATGCAGTTTGCCCTCAGCTTTCTCGACAGATGGAATCTTCTAAATTGCACCACTCATGCCACTTCTTGGAGCTAAAACCCATTCATGCTAACTGAGCCTCTGCTGGCCTTTGGCTGTTTTTTGTAGCTGGCAGGGGAAAAACAGAAGCGTCTTGTCAGCTGTTATTTGCACAAGCAGCCAGATTCCCCCGTGCCTGTCAGCGCGGCAACCCCATGAAGGGATTGTGTGCCAAACAGCTCCTGTGCTTCCTCCGAGATTATCATCTGGGCTGAGAAGAGAGATTACCTCGCCCTGCAACCTGCTCTCCCTTATCTCCCCACCATCCCCACCGCAGCACCGCCAGCGTGCGGAAGGGCAGCTCTAGACAGCAGAGGGCAGCCGCCCTATGGAAGAGAACAAGACAGGAGACCGCACTCGAGCTGGTCCCAGAAAACCCGAGCTGGTCCCCGAAAATGAGACTTCAGAAGGCGGTATTTGAGTCTGTGCTGTGCAAAGTGGTACTTACTCCACTTTACGTCCCTGAGCAAGCCTCCTACCCCCCTCCGCTGCTGCTTCTGTGCTGTGATCACATTGCAGCTCTAGGGGATAAAAAAGCCTTTTCATCAGTTACAGAACTTTTCTATTCTTTAGAATGTTATTTAAACCTGACAATAAAATACAGCTGTGAGTTTATACATGACTGTAGAAGCTAAACAGTGCTCATTTACTGAAGTCTTCACAGTTACAGCCCATCTGGAGACATAACTGGTACTAAATCAGATCTGGACAGCAATAAATAGAATAAATACATCTTATTTATAACACGATGCAAATTAGTGCACAGTACCTCTTTCTGTGTAGATCCTTTCTCTTAAAAATGGAAAAAATGAAAAAGCAGTCTACATTTAAACAGAGACTTTGCAATAAGGCTCTTCTTTCCTTTTCCTTTCTCTTTCCATTTGAAACACAACCAAAAAGCAGCAAAAAACTCCAGGGTTAAAGCTCTCTGTCCTCAGCTACTTACTCCTGGGTGACCCTTAGAGGTGTTCTCAAACTGAACACACTGGTAAGGAGTGAGCACTTCCCTGCACGGCTATCACAGACTGGTACTGAATGAATTACGATGTGCTGCTCTACTGTAGCTCTGCTCTTCTGGTTCTATTTAAACTGTGTCATAAACTCAACCCACCCTTTGACTCAGCACAAAGCCCTGCTCTGACATCCAGCCTAGGAACCCCCTAGAAGCGGTTTGTACATAATCACACTCACTAATGGCATTAGAATTGTTTAGAGAATGGAAACAGTGACAGCTACCCCGGGGCTCCCCATGCTGCTAAAACACATTTTCCTGCTTACTCTGGGCATTCACGCCCCAAGATAGATGCTGCTGAAAGAAAACTGCCTTGTTCAGGATGGACATGAATAATTTTCTAATAAGCAAGTAATTTTTTTTTTGGAAGAGTTCACTACTTCAGGGGTGGTTCTTGTAAAAGATGGTTAAATAACAATAAATCATGGATCATCTAGTATGAAAGCCCATGAACCAGTCTCCATTACATTTTGAAATGAAAAAAAGTTTTTCCACAGTGCTGAAAGCCAGAATGATTAACATACCAAAAAAACGAAGGGAGAAAACCAAGGCAGTGAGAGAGAAAAATCTGCCTCAAACCAAATCATAAAGGAGAACTGAATCACTGTCAGTGCCGTGCCAAAATACCTCTGCTGCTTTTCCTGGTCACAGAACTTGTTAAAACACAGCAAAAATAATGGAGCTGCACTTCAACAACTACAGAAGCCTTCCTGCCATTAAAATCTAACAACTTTATTAGCCTGCCTGAGATGCTGAGGGTGGTGCGAGGGTTACACTGCCTAACCTGCTCGACTGAGGGCTGTAGGAAGAGATGCCTTGGAAAACCTGAAACTAACTTTGATTCTGGCAGGCCACAGGTGTGTCCATTAGCATACACACAGGGCACAGCGGCTATTTTGGCACGTGTGTCAGTGCACACACAGAGGACTGCCTCCTTTCACCTTCCTTCTTTTCTTCTTTCTCTTTCCCTGCACGTCAAGCAGCTTCGGTATGACGGTACAAGAGCAAACCGCGTTACAGGCGGACAGTGAGGGTCAGTCTGAATAACGGGGTAAGCTGTAGGGAGGACCTGCATCCCCAGGGCTTCCAAACCACCTGAGTGACGGGGCAGCTGCACAAGCTGGGTCCCGGTGCAACCTTACCAACCCCTCGGACCTTGCTCGGGGCAGCAAGCAAAAAACTACCCTTCCCCAGGCTCCAGCAGCCGCTTCACTGAAGGGCTCGTGTCACGTACGTCTTAAAAGGCCACCCAAAAATACTAATGCACTCAGTGACGAATCCAAGCACAGGACCGCAGCGGAGCGGTACCTTCAGACGCCTCCAAAGGATGAAAAAGCAGCAAAGACGAATTTTATCCCAGCTGCTCCCTCACCCGCCGTCCTTTCAGAGTCGGTCACCGGCAGCGGCGGACCCGCAGCGGGGACCGGCCGGGAGCAGCCGCGTTCGCCCTTTTGTCGCCGGCGCCGCCGTGGAGGCGGCTCCCGGTGCGCTCCGGTGGATGCGAGCGGGGTTAAACATTAAGCCCTGCGCGGAGGGAGCGCTCGCCCCGGGCCGGGACAGCCGCTCCCGGTGCCTCGCACGGCCTCGGCGCCGCGCCCGGGGCAGGTGAGGCACTGCCCGGGGCAGCGCAGGGCGAGCCCGGAGCTCGCCGTCCTCCCGCCGCCCCTTTGTCCCCCGGGACGACCCGCACCCCGCGGCGCCCTCCCGGCCGGCCCGGCCCGCTACCTACCGGCTCCCCGCGGCGGCGGCGGCTCCGGGCGCGGCTCAGGCAGGTGGCGGGGCCGGTGCCGGTCCCATCTCTCCCGCCGCCTCCGCGGGGCTCGGGAGCGCCTCCCCTCCCTCCCTCCTTCCCTCCCGCCGGGCGCCGGCCCTCGGCGGCGCGCTCGGAGCGGGGCGGGGCGGGGCGGGGCGGGGCGGAGCGGCGCCTCCCGCAGGTGGATCCGCCGCTGGATCCCGCCGGCACCGCCGCCCCGGCAGGGTCCCGCCGCCCCAGCGCGTCCTGTGCGGCGTCAACCCCCGCTTTGCGATCTTTTACTGCTGCTTTCATTTATTTCCCCAGGAAAAAGATAAGGGGCTTTCCCCATCCTTGTGTTTTATTCGCGGTTGTTCCGGCACGACGGGCAGCTCGGGGGCTGCCGTCTCGATGAGAGATCTTGGGGTGCAGAAATCCCGTGGCACCTCTACAGCCCCGAGGGCAACAGGCTCTTTGTCCCCAGTGCCTGGGTCCCCAGATCCCTTTTCAGAGGGTCCCTGGGAGTAGGATGAACCCCCGGGGTCCTTCCTGCCTCCGCAGGGCATCAGCTCCAGGAGCTCTGCACTCACTCACCCATGTTGCCTCATCAAGCGGACATTTAAATTTAATTGTCCGACACATTGTTTGCATGAGTTTTAATTACTCATCCTTCTTGAATCCTTTTAATGATATCTGGCAAGAAAAGAGGAGAACAGAGCCAAGAAGGCAAAAAACCTGCAATGTTAGAACTCCACAAGAAAAAGTCACCAAAAAAAAAAAAAAAAAAGGTTTTCAAAATTCTCAGCTGATCATATTTTTCCAGAAAGGAAATGCAAATTTCATAGTAGTCAATTTATTCACAGTCTTCTACTGACCTTTTCAACCCACTGCTGCCCTTACAAAGGATGAGGAGAGCCTGGAGCAAAGCAAAACCTTTGCCTCACCCGTGGACAATCTGTGACAAGCCAAAATATGACAGGATCTTACATTCTCAGACATGATTTTTCTAATTTGCATTTCCTTGGCCATAGCACCATCTCCATATGGGTCTATAGAAAGAGTTTACCAAATGAATGAAAAAGCATGTAGTAAATAAAAAAAAAAAAAAAAGTAACTACTCAGACAGCTAGAGAATACAACTGGCCTTGGGGAAGGGCTGGTGACACTAGTGCAGCCGCTCTTGGGCCATGCGAGAATGACCATGCAACAGTGACGGAGATCCTTGGAGTATCAGCAGGCAGCAAAGTCAGGCTCCATCTGTAATGCCATACTAACCTTTCCTGACCTGACTCTGTGTCTAATCACATCCCAACAAGATGTGCAGTCCCACAGTTCAGAAGCTTTGCCCTGTACACATCTGCTGATTTGCTTGGGTGGAAGGGCTGGCCCATGCCTTGCAGGGGTGAAAACGTGAGGTTTGGTTAGAGGAGGTCTCAGGGCTGCAGCAGCAGTCCAGGTGGGTTCTTGCTTCCCATGGATGTGCAGTCTCTTGTGTCGCAGTTGCTTTACGTGCTCTAGGGCCTTCCAGACACAAATTCAAATAGACACAATCTTAGATGATGTGATGGTGATAGAAGTTTTTACAGCAGACAGGGCAACAGAGATACAGAGATGCTAAGATGTATATAGTGGGTCTCACCTCACTTAATTGTAGGGGTTTGGGATGCCCTGGGCTATCCACGATGCAATACAGGACTGCAAACCTTCTATGCCTGAAGCAGCAGCAGTGGAAATTGCCCTTGCTTGTGGCAGGGCGTTTGGAGCTAGAAGATCTGTGAATGTACAGCACAGATGGATGAAAAAGAACCACAAGGCGTGATGTCTACAGGCCTCCTCCTGAGAATGAAATCTTAAATAAAGTGTAAAACTTTCATGGCAAAAGGAGTGGAGAAGAATGTTTAGTTTGAAATTTAGTTACAAGACATTTTGTTGTCATAAAAACATATGATTTCTATTAGTTTTAGTGTATACATTAAACCAGAACCAGAAAGGACAGTTTGTCTGCCCTGTCTTTAGAAATAATGAACTACTGTCCTGTTCTATTGAGCATCTATAGACAAAATTTTCTATTTTAACTTTCTAATTCAAAAGAGGAAAAAAATTACCAAATACAGATTTCTTTTTGCCCTATGTGTATAATTCTTAAGAAAGAAGAGCTCTGGTGAAATTTGGCTGCACAGGTTTTTTTTTAAAAGAGAGTGAAGTCCAAGATCTGAATGTTACTGTGAGCCATTGTTGAGGCAAAGAGCAGTAAGTGACAACATACGTAAGGATGAAGAGGTATTAGCTGTACTATATTGTCAAGTGATAACACACACACTGACTTTTCAGCACCCTGTGAGTAAGCTGAAAATGAAACAGTCTACAGGTGGGAGCCCTAATGAATGGCACTGTCAGGAGATAATTTCTCGTGGTTGAAGAAATCTTTTATTCTGCAGGGAAGTGAAGTAACCTGGCATTATGGTCCTGTGCCAGATTCCGCTGCAGACAATGAAGTGATTTCAGAGGCCACTGAGTCTGGAAGGAAGAATGACAACCCACAGTTGGCTCAAATGAGTCTCCCCATTGCTCACTGCTGATGCGATGCACAAGAAAAGTCCTTGGAGTTCCCCACTGCAATGGCAGCTCTCCAGCTGTCTCTCTCTACTTTCCCTGGGACACAGACCCCTCATCACTGATGCCCTGTTTCCTGAAATGCTTTTTAACTGTCAAAGAAAGTTAAAGGTGAAGACACTCTCTATCCCTTAAAAAACAGCCTATTTTGAAAGCAAGAATGATGCAGACTAGGACTTTGGAGAAGCAAGTACTTGTCTCATCCCCACCCCTACTTCAGTTCAAGATTTCATGAAGGCTCTGGTGCCACAGTTCCCAAATCTGTGCAACAAGTGTGAAAGCATATCCTATCTCAATGAAGTGTGCTGCACCACAAGCTGATACCACTAGGAAAGAAGGAACTCTTCCTCAGGTTCTTCAAAACTGTGGATGCAAGGGTGGTGGTTTCCCAGAAGCAAAATGCTTTTACTGTCAGCTCTGAAAGGAAGCACGTCAGGACTGGGAATCTGAGTTGATTTGTTTATGGAATAGATTGCCAAGTGGGAAAACTGACAGCTGAATGTATACAATATCCTTCCTGTGTTGGCAAAAATCTTGGCATCAGCAAGTGACACTGTGGAGCAGCATGGAGGAGGGCCCTAGCCTTGCTGGGGATTCCACTGATGAATAAAGACATTCGAAAGCTAGTCATGACCATTCTAGGTTCCTTTTGAAGGTCTTAAGGGGCTTCCTCAGAGGGCAAATAATCATATCCCAAAATGGGATGTAAGGCCAGAAAATCCTTCCTTAAAAGCACTCATTTTATTTTGCTGTCTATCATGAGAGGTTAAATCTAGCTTTTTGGTGCCTTCAATTACATGAAGTGAAGCCCACTCAGTGTGTTCATCTTCTTCCTGGACGGATAGGATATTTGAGCATCTAGTTGTAACACAGACAGGGGAAGGCTTTTACTGCACAGGTCCACCTACAGATATAACTGCAAATAAAAAGCTTTGCCTAAGAAAACTCAACTGTTACAGAAAATTTCTAAATCTATTGGAAAAATAATCTACTCCTATATGGAAAACACAAGAGGTAACATTGGACTGAAAACACAGTATGTTTAGGAATGATTTTGTCGCTGTTTTCCCCTCCACCAGAATTTTCAACTTAAAGGTTTAATGGGATTATCCATATCTGTCAGACGTGGCATGGGATTCTCTAAATAGAGTATATTACATAGATAGTTTTGGTCAAATTATGAGGTGCATTGAAGGAAGAAAAACATGATTAATATTTTGAATTCAGCTTGTTTCAAAATTCACAGCTATATATATTATATATATGCTCTTAACTATTGAGAATTTCTACTATTCATATTATTGAAAACATTTCTGATGAGTGATATTTAAACTAACAGTACCTCTTTAATTTCATAATAGTGAAAACTTGTTGAAACAAAACAGGCATCTGGATTTGCTCCAGCAAGACTGAGATTCCTTTAGGACACTGCATCTTCACCATTTAAATAAACAGCATATCACTGCAGTGAAGTAATCCCAAAATGACACCTTAAAAATAAAACGTCCACTGCAACTGCACTCTCTGAGAACTTCAGGAATTTCCTGAAAAAGGGGATCTTCAGTATTATGCAAAATTGGATTGAATTCATCACTACTCTTTTTGTTTTCATGCCAGCCTGTGTCTATCTGCTGAGTTTAGATTCTGACGGTGGTGTCACTGCTCCGTCTGGTGGTTTTGAATCCACTATGTGCTCATTTGAGAATAGTGAGCTGCAACATTTTCTAAGTGCTGTATGTGACCACGAAGCTCCTGTATTCATGAGGTCGTTGAGGATATCAGTAGACATTTTTTCAGCTCCTGTTAGAGATAATCCTCACCTTGTGCCCCGCCCAGCTTGTTTTAAAATAATCCCATATTCGATATACATAGCAAATCAGAAGGTTCTCCCCCCAGTAAGAGCCCACCCTGCAGAGCAGGGAAAGGCCTTTCCTATCCCATTGTACAACCAGAACTGGTGGCATTTCTAGTGAGATACTTGAGCTCATACTAATTTTGATGCCTTGTCATCTTGCAGCAGCATGAAGGCACCTTGAAGTTAGCAGTGTGACTCTGAAGGACCACATCATATTTCAGACAATGTTTCAGCTATGGTCTAAACAAGGTGATGCTCTTGTGAAGATCATCCTGCAATGGATGTAGGCCCTGTGGGGACAGCAAAATCAGGTCTATCTCCCCATCTTAGGGAGGCAAAGGAAAGGGAAAAGTAACGAGGGATTGTGACTATTTTTTTTTTTTTCAGTGGTTCTGTCTCAATTTCTTGGTCAAATGAGCTTTTGCTGGTAGAATTTCTGAGTCAACATAATGTCCCATGGATCAGTGCTTCTAAGGGAAATGAGTATGAGGGCCCAAGGCATGCAGGAGGGCTGTTTAGTCATCAAAGCCAGCACATGGGGCCGTCTGTAAGGGGCTGCTGTTCTGAAACATGAAGAGGAATCATAGTAGAACCAGGAGAGGTCAGTTATGATTAGCTTGGGAACAAGTAAGCAAGATCAGCCTTGTCTAGTTTTAGCCATCTAAAAATTATGTCAATAGCCTAGGGAAGGCCATCTTTAAGCAGAGGAGAGGAGGCAATCCAGCCCACCCATGTTAGATGCTGATGTTATTATGGAATTATTGTCTGGAATTATTTTCTCTTGGGTATCAATAGAGGCAGCCTAGACAGGTTGTGTGGAGTGGACATGCTCCTCACCAGAGAATTGCTCTTGAGTGGCTCTTCTTCACATCTTGTCAAGATGAACTTGGGTTGTTTTCCAAATCTGGAGTATCCAACTATAAAGAGAATGATGATTTTTCCCCAAAGAGGCAACCTGTTTCACTAACCTATGATCCTTTTCTTTCCTGTGTGACAGACGACATCTTTCATTTGCAAGGTACTAACTGCAATTTTATGCATCTCAGCTGTGACTGCAGCTGCAGGACTGTATTTAGGTCTGGCTAACTACACGAGACATAGACAGATTGGAGGTAAATAAGAAGAAAAAAAGTGCATTAAAAGTGAATAAAGAAAACTTACATAGTTTATGATAGGATGAATCTAACAGTCTGCACTTACAGTGCAGAGTATATAGGACCCTAAGGCAGAATTATTTCACATGGCACTAAGGAGTATAATGAAAGGAGTTTAATGCAATGAGATTATAAAAGACATATTTGGGCTAAACCTCACCAGAAAAATCGCTGACTGTGCAAATTGGTTGTGAAATAGTATCCCAGGGGATTTCTGCTGCCTGCCCCCTGGATATATAAACTGTGTGAGGCAAAACATTAGGAAGGGAAAACTATGCTGAACCTCATGTAGCAGTTTAGGCAATCCAATAGATCTTTCCCAGCACTAATTACTACAATCTACAGATCAAAGCCTAGAAAATAGGCAAACCATTTGATGATATGTCATGTAGAGACATATCCCATGAGAAATATTTATAGCAAGTCTTATAACTTACTTGTGACACAGTTTGGCTTTGAGTGCATTTCAAAGCTCAAAGATGAATATATAAAAGAACCCTGTGCTGCTCCATACAATGAACCAGGTACTTACTGGTGGTCTGTTAATATTTCCTTTCTCCAAAGTGTTTTGTCTGGAAAATTCAAATATATGCACCCAGTCTATACTCTTTCATTTAACCTGAGTTCCCTTTGGAACCAAAGAGAGAGAGATTTAAGTGGAAGCATTTAGTTTTTAATTACATGCATATACTGTCACACAAGAAAAATCAGATAAAAATACAGACACTATGAACTCAAGACTTGGACCAGGTTTGCACCAGGAACTGAGTCATGCATCAAACCTGTAAATATAATTTAGATTTTCACACCACTTTCTAGTTCTCATTGAAAATACAAACTAAGACAAGCCGAGTATAGGTATCTACCTACATTTATCAATAGCCTAAGACAGTAAGTCTGAGAGGCATTCTGAACAACTCCATGGCGACATTGCATGGCCACCTTGGCAGGAGACTTCCTGGGACAGAAAAGGAGTGAGCAGCACACACCCAACAAAGACATCCACACAGATACAGCTGGAACGGTGGTTTAGCTACTATCAGAAGTAAAGGTCCTTAAACTGCCCTCACCCTAGTTTATTAGTAGGAAGATCCCATATAACTTCTGATTGGAGTAGTAGAACCTGGGTAATGAGGAAAGACTGTCCAAAAGTACCGTAGGCGATGCAAAACACTTTGGTGTTTCACTTAATAGTTAAGTTACCCACACAAAGAGGGTTTTATAGCTGGGATAAAGCACTGAGATCCAGCCTGACTTCCTGCATTACCCATGGAGTTCTCTGCCCCTGGCTGCTAGTCTTGTTTGAGCTAGAAAGATATTTTAAAGAACAGTCAGTCTTGAGCTAAAAATTATCACAGTGTAGGTGTACATTACAGCCTTAAGTTCATCATTGTCTAGTTATTTCTATTTATACTTCAGCTGTTTAGCAAGAAATCTTAAGGTCAAAGGCCCTAAAAGTCCTAGTGTACTGCATCAGTACATATATATATATATATCTGTACTGTTATTCTAAAACCTGCACTTACATCAAAGGCTGAATTATACCTTGGCAAAATCTATTTCCATAAATCTTAATTATATATTATTATATATATTATATATTATATTACTTATATTGTTTTGTTTATTTGTGAAATATATTGTCAATCTGATAATGTGATCTGAGATTGAAATCAAGTAAAAAAAGCCCACCGTTATCTGGGTCATTCCATATATCTTGTTGAAATACTCATATCACCCTCACTTTCTGCCATATTTTTACAGTTTTCCTTCTGTTTTAGGATTAATTGAAAATTGACAGTAATGGTCAAGACGTCTTGAAAAGTTTCTGGGAAGTCCTGATTTTAAAATTCCTAATTTTAGAAACAGCTGTGAACAACAATATTTAATTCTTGGAACTATGCCTTTGTTACCTGGCAAGGCTAACATATATTTCCTGTGTTGATTTTCAGTCTAGGTAACTGCTGTAGGTAATTTTAGATAGTCTCACTGTCACTGTGGGAAATCCAGAATAGTTTATTCAGCCTAAGTCAGTTTCTCTATACAGTGCAGAGAGATGTTTTAAGTAGATACTTATCCTGTGGTTCAAAAACATTTGATATCAATGGTTTCCCTTACCAGTGACAGAAAGAGCTGATGCCCTTTTTTGATGTACAGTTTATGCTATTTTGGGATCACTCCTTGCTGTTTTACTTATAGCAAGTGATTTAAACTATCTGCTCACAGAAATACTGCCATTAAATTTGGTAATATCTGTTGGGTCAAATTGATGTTTATTAGTGACCAGGCAAATTCTTTTAACTTATTTTTCAGACTGAGTATTAGCTTAAGTAAATTAGATATTTTCTTCCTTGCCAGTCTCTTGGTTGGTTTGCTGATTCCTTTCATGGTGTTTTAAATTTGTGCTAATGAGTGCTTTTGTTCTATTTTCTCTCTGCTCTTTTTCTACCAGCTTAATGCCTCAGCCTGATCCCAGAGAAGTCTCTATGCCTCTCTCTTGATTTGGAGCCCATATGATGAAGCTGAGACTTTTAAGTCAAATAAACACCCTCTCTTGCAGAATATGCAGCAAGGACCACCATCTGCCTTTGAACAGGTTGTGACTTCTTGTACAGGAACTTGTACAGGAACAGCCTCACGGGTTAAGACTTCCACAGTGATCTTTCCTATACGCTCTGGTTTTTTCTAAGCATTTTGCGTGTAAATGGCTGAAGAAAACAATACCAAGTCCAGTGATTATGTGCAAGAGTGGCTTGATTCTGCTCTCAAAGACAAGTGAAAAGCAATATTAGAATCACAAAACAGTTTGAGCTGGAAGGGATCTTAAAGATCATCTAGTTCCAAACCCCCTGGCAAGAGCAGGGACACCTTCCACTAAACCAGGTTGCTACATCCAACCTGGCCTTGAACATTTCCAGGGATGGGGCATCCACAGTTTCTCTGAACAACCTGTGCCAGTGACTTGCGCCCTCACAGTAAAGAATCTCTTCCTTTTATCTAATCTAAACCTTCTTTCTTTCATTTTAACTCTATTCCCTCTTGTCCTGTCACTACATGCCCTTGTAAAAAGGCCCTCCTCAGCTTTTTTGCAGGCCCCTTGCAGGCACTAGAAGGTCACAATAAGGTCACCCCAAGCCTTCTCTTCTCTAGGCTAAACAACCCCATCTCTCAGCCTTTACTCATAGGAGAGGTGTTCCTTCCCTCTAATCATTTCTGTGGCTCTCCAACAGGTCCATGTCTTTCCTGTGCTCAGGAGCCCAGGGCTGGGTACAGCACTGCAGGTGGGGTCCCATGAGGGCAAAGCAGAGGGGTGGATTCACCTCTCTTGATGTGCTGGCCACGCTGCTTCTGGCGCAGCCCAGGATACATTTGGCTTTCCAGGCAGCAGGTGCACATTGCCAGCTCATGTGCAGCTTTCCAGGAAGACAAGCAACCTGGTTTTTTTCTCACTTTCTTCCAACATCTAATAAAAAAATATTTTCCTTTAAATTTTTGAATGTTTTTACCATATTTTATTTATTTATTTACCATGTCAAAGCTGGCTTGACAGATCTGTGGCATTCAGAATGTTAATTTCCTTGAGGACTTACTCAAGTTCCTTACTTGCATTGAAGAGAAGGGTTGGATAAAATTAATTAGGGTAAAATGTAGGAGTTTGTGATGTGCAGGAGATTGACTTAGATAACGTTGTGTCTTTTACTGCATCAATCTGAAACTATAAAAGGCATGGATTATAATAAGCATAAAGTCCTGACAGAAAAGGTACTACCTGCATGCATAACTCAGTTGGAGACACATCATTAACATATTTGAAAATAAATACTTCACAAGTACTTGTTTAAATATTTCCTGCATTGCCAGCATGAAGGAATAAGGATACAATTCTCCATTGTACTGCAACAGGCATGATTATAAATGGAAAGGCAGTTTTAAAATAACGAGTTCTCTATTATGTTTCATTAAAAGCCAGCTGTTTGCTACCAGCAATGAACACAGAAGGGTCTGTGACAGCAACACTCCAAGTTATACTTTGTCTAAGTGTACATTGCTTATAATGTTGGTAGTATATGCTGGTGGTGCTGACCTGTTTAGTTATAGGACTTTCAAACAAACTCTCTTTTACCCTTGCTGTAAAGCTATGTACATTTCTTTTTCAAAGTTACAAGTAAATAATCTCCAAATCTCCATTTACAAAAATAGAATGGGGCAGAAATTCCTAATCGAGGCTTTTGGTCTGGACAAACGGTCACAAATGTTTAAATATTTGATTGGAGAAAAGCCAAATTTCGAATGTCATGGAGAGCGGCCAGTGCCAAGCATCCAATTCTCCTACATGGCCTGAATGTTGGAGCTGGAGCTAATTGTTTACCCAGTCTGTCTGCCCGGGCAAACAAGCTCCTGGAGGCTCATTGCTGCGAGTCTGCTGGGATCCCCATTCCTCAGCCTTTATGTACTTATTAGGCTTACAATGAGGGCCGGCACCGAGGCAGGCGGGCGCTGACAAAGACGGGAAATGCCAGGCCTGGCCAGAATGAAATCAGTGTGTGGTGAGCGCTCTTGTCCTGAATGTGAATACGGAGCTTCTGTTGGGAGGGCAGAGGAGTGGCAGAAGGAGGGTGAGATGGAGTTGGATCCCCCGCACTCCCCTCCTTGGGGAACGCTGACAGCTGACTGAGCCCTGTCAACCTGATCCTGCAGGCAATATTCTCGTTGAAGTAAATGGGAGCTCTGTCTGATTAGGAACACTATTGTATTATGTTGGTTCATATATTGTTTGTATTTCTCTGGAATCCACAAGTTTTAACTCTGTTTGGAACTGCACTATGCTATACATTATAAAACCAAAAAAAAAAAAAAAAAAAAAAGATACTTTCTTACCCTATTTGCAATCATGATAGGAAAAAATAGTCTCTCTGTTTAATTTTGCACACTGTGTAACTGGCACAACCTAGAATACAGTCAGCACCCCAGAACCTCCTTTCAGTCAGTAATAGTACTCTAATTTAATTTGGTTTCTCAGCTACATTCCTAACTTTAGGACTTAACTTGCTTTTGATTTTCATATTTTTCTATATTCCATATTCCTCATAGTAGTTTCAGGAGGCTGTCAGATTCTGTAGTACAACCCCCTGTGTCATTCAGTGAAGGACAGAATTTTTAATTTGTCTCTAATGTGCTTGAGGAGATAACAATAAATTTTTGGAATTGATTTTCTTATTTTTTGGAAATTTTCTGTTGGAGGAACGGAAAGCAAAAGAAATGTGGAGCTGGAAGACAGCAGCTTTTGAGGTTAAACTGTTTCTCACTTGCAAATCTATCTGAGGAGCTTGTTTCCTCATGGTGGTTAAATAATGTCATAGTTTGACAGAGACCATGAAGTGTGGGAATTGAAGAGACACTCTCAGTTTAGAAAACAAGCTCTGTGGTTTCCCTTGGAGATCAGTGGTGTTCTTCTTGTGCATCACTACCCTGCTCCTTTAGCATGCAGCAGTGCCTGTGCTGAGGCAAGGGGACCCCCAGGCCTTCCTCACTAAGTTTCTGGCCTTTCTGCTGAGATGACTGATAAATATGTTAGAAAGTGGTGATGTTGGAAGATGAACTTATATTACATGCCTGTGTCTCCAAATTGCCAGCTTTCAGTAGCTCTGGTTGCTGCTGCCTCGGACCTGATTTGAATGCCTGATAAAAGGGGAAAGCTCCATGTGCCATTGCCTGGCTCATGAAAAAGCTCTTCTGGCTCTTTTCTAATCCAATGGAAGAAGACTTTAAAGTGGGTTCATCTGTGGATGGAGATGAAATCACAGAGGAAGCAGGGCATTGGGAAGGCCCTTATGTTCCCCAGAAGCAGAGGACATCATGGGGAGTTCCTGAACACTAATACACCACCTGGGAAATAAATAGGAGGAACTGGAGGACTGTGGAGCTATGCCATCACTGCAGCTACAGAGGTGTGATGGGATGTTTGCATGGCTAGAGTGCATAGATGTACTCAGGTGGAGCTAGAACATGCATCTCAGTCTTCAGGGAGTACAGAGAAGATGGAGAAGAAGGCTGTGCTCATTGTCAAGGAGAGCTCTAATGTGCAGCATGACTAGATATCTCCAGAGGTCCTTTACAAGGTAAATTTCTCTACAATTCCCCATGATGCGTTTTCCTTGGAGGATTATTCCTTAGCATCACAGATCCCTCATCAGGAGCCCAGCCTACATTGTCCGTTTTCCCTTGTCACATTTTTTCCCCACTCCATTCTGCTGGAAAACATTTTCCCTATTGGTCACTTGCCAAAATTAGTGATAAAACTGGAATTAGGAAGACACTGCCAAGAAGACAAGTTTCTGACATCCTCTGTTGAAAAATCACTTGTGTCTGGGAATACTGACCAGGTTTTAGTTCTCAATTTGTAATCTCACATTCAGTTGTTTCTTGCAAGCATTGGCTTTCTAGAGGAAAACAGGGAAACCTAAGAAACTGCAATTGGCTAAATGCTAAGGGTAGAAGTAGGACAGATTTTCTGATCTAGAAGGAGACATTTTAGTACTTTGAAATATTAGAAGCCCAAAAGTCTGTTAGAGCACAGTCACAACAAGAATTTAAAGCTGTGGGTCTCATGAAGTGATGGACTGGGATAGAAGGTACTAAGAAAGAGCTGTGGGATTAACAGCTGAACTTACACCTGTACTGACATCTCCAAGTTGCTTTACCCTTAACTGGATTTTCCTTGGAATGCCTGATAACATTTTTTTCTCACCCAGTCCTTCATGTCTCCTCTGGCCTTCTGGCCTCAGCTCTGGAGCCATCAGAAGAGGGAGCTTTTGCCCCTCCTGCCCAGAATCCCACAGTCATTCCCATGCCCAGCTGCAGGCAGTAGCATTTTCTGTTGTTACAGCAAATAGTTACCTGGAATAAAAATTCACATTGAAAGCAGCTTTGCAAACCAGTATTTGAAGGAATAGTACAATCTGAGCCATAGCATAAAAACATGCCTTGTGAAATTTTGAAAGCTTGTATTTAATGTTTTTCTTAAAGCCTTTCAGAAACTACTTGGACCAGTCACTTTGCCTATTCAATTATATTAATTTACAGCAGATGAAAACTTACGTCCAAGGATAAAAGCAGGTAATTAGATTGTGGTTTCAATGCAGTGGATAGGAAGTACATAGTTTCACGCTTAACTGCTCTGGATAGTTCCTACAGCCTCCTCATTATTTGGATGCCAAGCCTGCTAGACCCTGTCACAAATAGCCTTCTGAAAGCTGGAAGACTGGAATGGAAGATAGTTGCCACCATAATTCTACGTTTATATTTTCTGGTGATTTCCAAGGAAGACCTCCTTTGGTGCTGAGCTGGGAATGACTGCAGATTGGCAAAGCCTTTTTCACTTAGTGATTTCTTAGTGGTCAGAAGACAATTTTTCCATAAGAGATTTTTCCGAGAAGCTGAACACAGACAAGTTCAAATGCTCTGTGGAGTTATGGAACAGGACACTGCTCCTGTCTGCCAGCAGAAGAAAAGGAATGGCAATAAGAAAATGATAAAACAAGCTGTGTATAAGTAACTGTGCTGATACTTTGTTTTTTCCATCTCTGATCTTCCCACTGTAGGATCCAGATCTTTGTATGGAGAAAGGAAGCTGTACAAAATAGGAAGGATGCACAACACTGCCATAAGAGAATTTGGACTAAGTTATCCGCAGCTGAGAGGTGCAATACGACAGAGTCTGTAGGGGTCCAGTGCAGTGCAGTGAGCAGCTGGAACCTTGGGAGGCAAGGAAGAGTTACTTGGATACAGCAATCAAATCAAACTCACATGTGAACTTGAATGTCTCAAGGACAAGAAGCCAGTGGCCAGGCAGGGGTTCATGCCAACCGTTCTAAAATGTCAGCATTGCTTGTGTTCCACGGCTCAGGGACACATTATCTTCACTGGGTCAGGCAGCCTGAAAATATCCCTCTGGTGCAAACAGGTGATCCAAAACCTGGCAACTCAGCTAGTCCCATGCCCTATGTATGTCTCTGTGAACGTGCTGCAACATAAGGCTGGACCTACATACTTGGCTAGCAGCAAGAGGAGACACAGATACTCAGCTTGTGTCATCCAGAGCCGAGGAGGAGCTGTGGGCAGTGCTAATCAGGAGAGCAGCTGCCTCCACAGCACCCCCCCAGGTAAACCCTCACTGCAAAAGGACAGCTTATTCCTCCATCACAGATATCAGTGCTGAGGTCTCCTCAAAGCAGAAGACTTTCTTACTGAAAGTCATTTTGCACTGTCCCTGGAAATGTGTCGCTATTGGAAAGTTCCTATCCACCTATTTGCTGGGTTGTACCAAGCATAGATATATATGTGTGTGTATATATATTTATATATGTGTGTGTGTGTGCATGTGTGTGTATTAGCTGTATCTCTCACTAGACTGCTGACACTGCATAGGAACAAGTGAAAGGACATTCTGGCTTAATAGCTGGATTTTGCCAGGAGAAGAGCTGTGCATTTATTTAATCTACCTACTGATAATGCAGCAGTTATTTAAGCATCTATGACTGCCTGAAAATATTCTGACATAATTTTTCCTGTTCCATCTACATTCAAAACTTCCTCTGTAACAGTGCTGACTTTGATGGTATTTTGGATTGACTTCTTTGACTGATTTTTTATTTCACAACAACTTGTTGTCTCCAAACAATATTTTGTTCTATATTACATTATATTAATACTGCCCAAAACTAAAGTCATAATAGTATTCTTTGTTCTCACCATAATAGAACTGACATTAAAATGTTGGCATTTCATGTGGAATGGAAACTTGAGGTTTCAGATAGATCTAATCACTTTTAATTAATCCCTTATTTTAATATAGGCTAAAACATTAGGGGCAGGGGCTCACACCTGTTCTGTAGAATCCAGCTGTATTCTCATAAAAGCAGGAAGACATGGTTGTTTCATAAAATAATCTGAAACTCCATGAAAAATTTGGTTGGAAATCAGAAAATGTACTTCCAGCCAAAATCAGTCAATAGAGATTCTGTCTGTTTGCTGCTCAGATAAATTTGAACTTCACATGTCGTGGAGAGGAAAATGGAATACATTAACATTGATGAGTGAGGTTGGAAAGCTGTCCCAAGGAGCTGTTTTGAGTGAGTAACAATGTACACAGCTACAGTTACCAGCTCTTTCACTTCACTGAGTGAACTTCCTCCTCTTTTTCTGGGGACTCCTGTTGGAGGAATGATTCTGATCAGCTTTTTAATTTATAGCCACAACAAAGCCAAAGTTTTTGAGTTTTTCTACCTAATAAAATGCAAAACACAGTGAGAAACACACAACTACCTTCTAGTAGATAATCATTTGCACTGTCATTGGTAGTTGAGAGTTAGGAAGAAAAATTTTCCCATGCCAAGGAAAGGTGAGAGGGGCCAGTAGTTTAGCTTGCATCACATATCTTTTCCAGAGTCACAAGCCAAACCACGGCTATAGATTTCCCCCCTCCTACTCACTGGGCTTTCTAACGTGAGAAATATCTTCCCATGGAAAGCAGTGGTTATACAGTCACATGGGATCCTGCCTTACTCATACTGTTGGTATCTGTTTTATGAAACAGGGCAGAGATGCCAGAGCTCCCCTCAGGCTGGGATCTCTCTTGTAAGCAGCAGCAGCAGCAGTAGTCAGGAAGGAGTAGACAGGCTCCAAAAGATCCTCCCAGTCATTACAGGGAGTGACTTTTATTGGACTAAGCAGCAGGCGAACATCCTGCTGTGTATTGTGGCCCATGTACTGCCAGGAGAACAGGGGACATAAATTTGAGTACCAAACCACCATTGCTCCCTGAAGACCCTGAAATCTTTTTGTAAGACAGAGCTGTTCAGTTCTGAGCCATAGACAAATTCCAGTCTAAGTACAATGTTCTTATCCACGGTGCTTTGCCAGCAGCACTGGGACATTTATCCATCACTCACTGACCTTAGCAGCAATACCAGCACTGTTTGAGCATCTGCTCTGCCCAGCACCAACCTGGGTAAGAGTATTCCAGTGCTAAGCAGAGCATGTTTTTAGACTTATAAAATGCTTTGAGAATGTCACACAATAAATTGGAAGCTTTTTGAAATCCTCAAGCATATCCACCCAGAACCTAAAACACAAGGAAGGCTGCTTGGTGAATCCAGATAGCTCCAGCACCATCAGGCCATGAGCAGCTTGCTCACTGCTCTGGAGAATGCCAAGAGGTGAACCACAGCTCTGGGCCCTTGGGTTGTCCCCCAGTTCACCTGAACGAGGTAGGCGTTAGGCACTTGCACTGCATTTGTGCTTCAGGAGATGGTCAGCAGCCTCAGTTCTCTGTGGTTTGATGTGCTTTATGTGCACACAAGACTGCCGTGGATGTGAATGGGCAGGCAGGATGTGCTGTACAGAGAGAGTAGAAGGGTCTGTAGGGCTCGCTCACATGCTAGGGAGGATGGCTGTTTACAAGGGCAGAGCTGTCTGCTGGGGCTTCAGAAGGAGATAGAAAAGCAAGGTGGTAACCTGAGATTAATGTGTGGAGCTCCTCGTTTTACTCCTAGGCTGCTTTGCCTTTCTGTCACTAAGCACAATATCATTTCCTTCAAAATGTGTCCCAGTGGAGACACAGCAGGAGAGGGAGTGGAAGCAATATGAGTTGATAACACTCTCACCTGCAGGAGCAAAGGCAGAATTGTTGCTTGATGGGTGTCCTGGACATGCAGATAAAATGAGTCCATCTTTTTCTAAAAGCCTCTTAGACAAAAAACTCACATCAAACAACCAACCAACAAAACATAGATGAAATGAGAACTGAGGCCATTTGGAGAGGTCATAGCTCTTACTCTCACTGTTCTGCCATGACTGTCAAACATGTGCAGCCTGGAGGAGACTGAGGGAAGACTTCATGGCAGTCTGCAACTTCCTCATGAGAGGAAGAGGATGAGCAGACACTGATCTCTTCTCTCTGGTGACCAGTGGCAGGAGCCAAGGGAATGGTTTGAAGCTGTGCCAGCGGAGGTTTGGGTTGGACATTAGAAAAAGGTTCTTAACCCAGAGGGTGGCTGGGCACTGGAACAGGCTCCCCAGGGAAGTGATCACAGCACCAAGCCTGACAGAGTCCAAGAAGTGTTTGGACAATTCTCTTGGGCACGTGGTGCGACTCTTGGGATGTCCTGTGCAGGAGCAGGAGCTAGACTTGATGATCCTGATGGTTCCCTTCTAACTCAGCATATTCTGTGATTCTGTGAGATCTTGCAGGCAACTCAGGGTATTGGAAGCCACAACAACTCTTGTCACTGTGTTCCCTGGAAAGTCTGCCCAAAGTTGTGCCAACATGGAAAGTTAAGACTTTATGAGGATAACTGTCCTGATGCATCTCCTATCTTCTTCTCTCCTGTTTCTATTGTTAGTTGTAGCTAGTAATCAAACCATGACTGATGAATTGCAAAGGTATATGACAACAGTAAGAAAGATTTTTCTTCCTCATACAGCCTCTAGATTCGCCACCAAGTTCCCAGCCCCAAAGCACTGCCTGTGGACACTCATGGATATAATGCAAAATAAATTAATTTCAGGCTTCACCCAAGGCCCCTACTTTGGGCCATTCTGACTCACAGGAACCCACAGTAACGCCTACAATACCATAGTGGGTTTTTTTTTTATTGTTTTCCTCTGAATTAAGGCCACAGTAATAACAGAGTGTCATGAGACCAGCACCAAACAGAAGAAATCCTGCCAAGTGAAGCTGTACTTATGTACAGTGTGAAATCAGCTAGGAAAGGAACTGCTCAGAGACTAAAACATTTCCATGTTAAACTTATGATTTAATACTTGTGTAAGTTAAACATTAATATGGGTAAAGCAATCTTCAAAACAGAGCCAGTGCAGAGTTGATCCAAAAGTCAACAGGACAAAAGAATCTAGAGCAAAAATCTGAGCCAAACCACTGAAGCTGATAATGTCTGGCAAGAAAATTCACCTCGGAGAAGAGCTTGAGGACAAAACTCCATTAAAAAACACAAATCCAACCTTGCCCTGTTCTTACTGTCTCTGCCTTTTTTTTCTGACCAGATGTAAAAGACTCATAACCTTGGATACCTGGGATATAGTTTCTAAGAGGGCTCCACAGGATTGCTTCTGCACTTGGGGATTCAGATTCCAGCCTGAGCTGCAGCTGACCTTGCCAACTTGGAGACACAAGGACAGAAATCTTTAAGTGACTCTGGCCCAAATGGTATTTACTGACAGAGAGCTGGTCTTGAGCTTGCCAGCTATTAATTGTAGTTTGACAAATTAGAAAGGCTTCCTGTCATCCATCAGGGTATCCACTTCCCATTATTCTGGGCTAACAGTCTGTAAAATGAAATGGCAAACAGAGCTTCATTAAAACAAAGCAAGACACTTCCTTGGCTGGTAGGTTTGGAAAAGTAGGAACTGAGTCCCAGGGGCTGCACTTCCAGCTTCATCTCTGAATATATATATGGGGGAAGGAAAGGACAAACCATGCTTTCACCTCTGTGTACCTCAGTCTACACATTCATCAAGCAGGGACACACACTGCTACTCAAAGTCATCTTAGAATGTTATAGGAATTAGTTACAATTTATTAAACAACCAGTGATGCTGGGTGGATGCAGATACCAAATTCTGATATTCCAAAACCATCCAGTTTAGCTTTCAAAGCTCTAAATGTTTTTATTAGTGGTCATTATTTATTAGTGATACCAGGATGTTGGTATTAAAATCAATATCAATCAATTAATTAATTTATCATCTGGGAGAGTACAAGGGAAAGTACACTCCTCTGGTCTAATCAAATACATCTTGGTTTCTCTTACTTGTCCAGATTCCTCTGCCCCGACTGTACACCTACAGCTGAGGCAGCTACGGAAGAAGATAACACCTAAGTCTTCCACTGCAGAGAGACAGACAGATACCTCCAGGAGTGATTCAGATCCTGGCTGGGCTAACTCATACTCTGAAAGTGTCTTTATCTTTCTGGTCCTAGATCTGGTCTGTCTTAGGAAGTGAAATGTGTCCAACTCTAGACCTGAGGCCAGACTGCATCAGACTACTGCCAGTCAAGTAAATCTGCCTGCTCTCCTAATCAAGGTGTCTGTGTTGGGTCATGGCAGGTTCCCAGGTCATGATAGGGCACTGTTTGAACATGGCTAGTGCCCTCCACTACACCAGTGTCAAGGGCCCTTCTAGCAGTACAGCAGCACTTCAAATCCTGCACCTTGCAGCATTCCCTGGCTTGTTCAATTTATTAGTGGAGCTGTACCCTTAGATGTAGGAGATAAGTTTCTGAAGTTAGCTGAGATGTGCTAGGACAACACAGCTATTTGAGGGATGGGGCTAATTCTTTCCATCCTGTAGCCACGTGACAATCCTACTTGTTAGGAAATAGGGACAGACCAGCATCTGAGTTGTTAAGGTAAGTCAATATAAGCTAAATACTTCAAAGGAACTCAAGGCAACCTCATACATCTCCCAGCCTCTGCACAGCTGGAGAGCACTGTGAATACCTGATACACAGGTTAGAAGCTGGGTACCTAGGACTTGTCCACAGCCTGACTGAGTCAAACCCAGGAATGCAAGTCAGGATGTCTGAGCCTCAGCCCCCTGCCTGAAGCAGGAGACTGCAGTGCCTCACAACTATAGGCCGAGCTCGTTTGATCCCACTGCTATAACCAGCCCCTAATGAGAACCAGATACATCAGCCTCCGCAAGGAGACAGGGAAAAGGAGGGAGGATTTCCTCCCTAATACCGTAGAAAGAAGAGTAGTTCCTGGAATATTTACCAAGCCACTGAACCAAAAGTTTGGTTTTCTATTTTATTTTTCAGAGCTTTTCAGCTCCTCTTTTTACTTGATAGCTATTTCACAGCTATCAGATTTTAGTTCACTAAAAACCTATGATGCAAAGGAAACATGGCCACATCTGATATCCCAGCATCCAAAAAGCAGCTGCTAGTGGAAATTCATATGAAGTAAGAAGTGCAGGAGTACTTGCATGTATGAAGGTACTGTCCTTAATCCTCAGCATTTAGAATACTGCTTCTAATTTGCCTTAAAATATTAAAAATATTAACTGAAACTTTACATGCCAAGTAAGAAAAACTGCACTACATTTGGCCCTTGAAATGCTTTGATTTGATTTGAATGTAACCATTTGGATCACATGCCTAGCAAAAGGCACATGCCTCAGAGTGGCAGCTTTTATTCTTTCAAGGCAATCAGCATCCCCTCAATGCAAAGGATTAAATCAAAACTAAATTAAATGGCATACTACAGAGAAGGCTGGCTGTGTACTTTTCAATGTGGACAAAGCAATCCTTCTCCTCACTGGTAAAAATTCAGGCTAGTGCAGAGACCCAGCACAAAGCCTAGACACCACTTAACATCCTGCTGAGGGTTTAAGTGTTGGCTACGCTTTGTGCTAAGCCTCAGTAATGGATGGAATATCACCCACGAGAAAGAGCAGGGACAAACTGCATTTCAATTTTGCCTGGGTCTGATTCTGTATTTCCAAAGCCCTTTTTCAGTGGGAATTTGTAGTCAACATGAGATAGAGGATGTGTCTTTACATTTCACCTCATACCTGAAACCTGCCCTCATAATGAAAGGAGAAGACAGATATATTATCCAGGATTATATTTCTTCAATGTAAATGGACACTGCACATAAAATACCTGCAGACCGACTATCAGCCATCAAAGGCAGTGGCACTCACCTGATGGAAATGGTGTGACATGAGTAATTTTGGCTCAGAGTCTCTCATAGGGATTACACAATCCATGTCTTCATTCCCACACTAAGAAGCATTGTGCCTGTACCCTGGCCATGCAAATGGATCTGTGCATGTAATTCCCTTGGGATCTTGCAACAGACACTACTGGGACTCCAGCTGAGTTGTCAACACTGGTTCTTCACTCAGGTATCGCTTTTTTTTTCTTATAATGCCTATGCTTGTGTCCCAGATTCTGTCCTCAGGAAAGAGGGTGCAGATGATGTTTGTGGCTGTTCTGAACTTCCCATAATCTCTTGGTGTTTCTATCCAGGGCAATCATGTGGGTTGGCTGCTGTAAGAATGAGTGACTGGGTTTGCCCATGGTGTCATTTCTACACAGCTGCCTCATCCTTCTCTTCTACGGTTGCTGCTTCTCATGGACTTTCACAAAAGGAAGCTCAGCTGGAAGAAAAGCCCCCCAACTCATCATACCACAGGCATGTTTGGAACAAGATACCAAGTTGAATCCTGGAGGTAAGAGAAGGGATACAGGAGGCAAGCTATGATATGTGTGCATGGGGAAGACTAAATGTCTGTGTTTTGATAGGTTTAAGTAAGGAAGCAAGAGAAAAAGCTTAAGTGGGGGATCAGTTGCAGAATTCTCTGCAAAAATCGTGACAGACAGATAAGATGTATACTTCCCACAAGTATAAGGATATTAGGCAGTAAAACCACCTTAGAAACTAAATCCATGTTTGTTTCAAGTACTGTCCCAGGTGTGAAGCAGAACAGCTTCACTCAGCAGGGCTGCTTCACTCAGGTCCCCTGATCTCGATGGAGCCCTGCACAGAAGCCAGCTGTCAGCTTCCAGCTCCAGGCTTTTTCCTGTTCGTATCAGAGAGTGAGCCAAGGAAATCAGAGGACATGAGAGGTATTTTCACATTTTCCTTACAGATTTTACCACAAATTTAACGTTGTGTGGCAGTTAGCACCAGGACTGACATAGCAGAGCGGACAGAGGGCTGTTGTGTCCCGCATCCTCTTCCCAAAAAGCTGCAGGACCAGATGCTGCTAGGGAGGATACCAGAAACTCTGTGTAATCTGATCCCAGAAGAACTTAATACTTTATCAGTTCCAAAAATCTGATTTTGGTTGGGTGGTGGTTTTTTTTGGGTTTGTTTTTTTTTTTTTGGCGTTTGAAATATTTTTCCCATTCCTCTGGATATTCTCACTGGCCATATAAACGCATTGGCCCTTCCAAAAATCCTGCTAAACTCTTGGTCTTAATGGCTGTGTCTAGACTGCTAAATTAAACAGGGCCACGACACCACTTCTGACACTGCCCCATGCTTGTCTGTGCTGTTTCGTGGCCCCTGAACATGGATTAGCAAGAGCCAGCAGAAAATACATACCTGTTAGCACAGGGTAGAGAACAGCACATTCTTGGGACCATTCCCAAAAGGTAGGCTGGGTGTGGCCACACTGTTTTTAGGGGTAAAATAGTTCAGTCAGGTGAGTGTGAATCATAACATGCCTCTGGCTTCATGCCAGGCAGCAGTCACTGGTCTGTTCCATTTAGTAGTACAGCTGCAGCCAGTGGGACTTTTAAATAACAAGCTACATGGACTAGCGAAGGACACTGGGCAAAGCATCTCTGAGTAGCTTTTGAAGAATCTACATATCTTTTGAAGATATGTACATAGTAGCCTGATCACCTTTAGGGGAAGAAGACAACATTTCCACCAAGGACTTGGTGCTGTGTCAAAGTACACACTGTTCAGTGAAGGTTTTGCCATACTTTTCAAACGCTATCAGCAACCTAAGATTAAACATGCACAAAGAAGGCTTAGCACTGTCCCTCCCAAATACCTCCCATCCCTGTGGGCATGTTCAAGGCTTGTCCAAAGCAGCTTGGCTTAAATCTGATCAGTCATCTTTAAGACAAACATAAAAACCTTCTAACCGGCAGTGCTTTTACATGAGCACCCAAATGGGAGGGTTTGGATTGCCTCAGCCAGCTGCCACCCTGAACAATATTCTTCAAATTGCCAGCACACAGGTATTTTCATAGAGGCAGGGAACACCTCTTTGGGTGCCACAAGGCTCCTCAGCCTGGTTCTGCAGTCCACTCTGAGCCCAGCTTGAAATGTCTGCATCCTAACCACACTTGCACATACTTTTCTAAAAACAGAAGGAAATTGTCCACAAGGTCTCTGTTGACCTTAGTAACATAAATACAAAAATATTTGCAGTCAAGTTAAGTAGCAGAAAATGTGTCCAAAGCAGTATTGAGTAACCCTCCTTGAGGAGGGGAGTGTCTGTAGAGTCAGTGGGAATTGGTACTGATGTCTCAGAGGATTTGGGAATACCAAGGACAAGGCACACCAAAAAAGGCATAAGTGAATATTTAACTGAAGACTGCTAGAACTTTCCCTTTTAGGCAAATCACTCTCCATATCTGAGTTCACCCCAAGGTGAAAAGGGCAGAGGACCCTTAATTAAGTGGGCATCACCCAAGTAATTCCAGAAACAAAGAGTACTGCTTATGGGAAAATCATTAACCCAGAGTGAAAAACAAGCAGTTTGAAAAAGAATTGTGAAATGTATGACACTGTCTTACACAGAGATGAGACATGGATGTTCCATTAACCACATCTGACTTGAAGCAGTCTGTTCCCTCTGGCATGTGCCCCTGCAAGCACTTTTCTCCAAGAGATAGAGGTAGCATGTTTGGAAGAAAAGGTCCTAAGAGATACATCCAAATCCTGTTCCTCAAGAGATAAGAGTGAATTTTGCCTCCTGAAATCCGTGCAAATCCAGTTTTCTCTGAAACATACATCCATTTCCATCCATACATGGAATTCTGTTGGGTTTCTCTGTTGCATCCAAATCCAGGTCCCAGCAAAGTGGATGGATGCACCCAGTAGAAGAAATAGGAAGCCAGCCAGACAGATCCATGCCTTGACTTGATTTAGCAACAGTTACAGGCAGATGAGCAGTGCGTTGTGTGGACCTCTGGAAAATCAGTGCTTTGTTTCATTCATCTATTAGGATGGCTTAGGAAAAACACTTATGACTTTTATTTTCTTACCCTTGCAGGAGAGTTTAGTTAGTATGGTAAGTACATAGTTCTTCCCAAAAGAGTAGGATGGTGATGATTCAAGACTCCAAAAAACCAAAAAGTGAAAAAGCTAAAAGATGTATCTCTCTAAAACCTGAGCACCACTGAAATCAATTGGAAAGTTATTGCTGCCTCTGACAGGAACAAGAGTTTTCCTTCTAGAGACCTATTTCCTTTTAAAGAATTTCAGATGGTAAAAAAAAATAAATAATTATTTCTCCACTGCTGGTTTTAAAGTCTCACAAATGACACTTTTACAAGGACTTATTTCACTACAGTGAAAAACTTCTTCACTTTAACATTAAACATTGTGCAAACTCATTCTGGCTGAAAGGGTGGTCATTTTTTATGTCAGATAGTTCTTATGACAAACAACTAAAATATGCATCTGGAGCTCTTGGGCTTGTGGGACTTAAATCATTAAAATATTTTTATGGGGAAAAAATATGAGTACAAGATGGAAAACTGCACTTTTGCTGAGGGAAAGTTCATTCAAGTGTACAGTATTCAGGGCACACAAACCCACTATTTAAGCACACATATGGCTCAGATACACTGCTTCCATGGACATTTCCCACATATCTGTGAGTGTGCTTGTGTGTGCAATGTTTACACGGCCTCTATTGCATTTGGCCACATTTACTTTTCTATTCAGCAGCCAGTTTGAACTGGAACCTGCTGATTTTTGGATATGTAAGGATCAAAGTCCTTAGACATAGATACATAGAAGAATCGCAGAGCCTTTTTCACACCAGAAAGTGCCATGTAAACACAAGGTTTTATTTAGCCATGAGAAAGATTACTACTGGGCATCCTGCAGCTTTGGTGTTTCCCTAAACTGAGGAACAATGGATGCAATGATGATTTTTAAAATTACCTCTGCATCATAAACTGAATGGGCATGTTTAAAAAAGGCCTAGTGACACTTAGCTGCTTTCTTGGCTTGTCCCCTACACTTTTACTAGTCCCTTACTAACAGCGTTGGGTGAGTGATCTCACCATACACCAGCAATGCCAATGACTGCTTGCTTGGGTTGGAGGGAATCTGTAAAGTACATGAATGTTGGGAAATATCTGCTGGAATGGCTTAGCTGACTGCAAACATCTGCCTGCAGCACAGAAAAAAAGGCAGGTTCCTAAACTACTCAGTGCACAGACCCTAAAGGCAAAGGTTGGCAGTCCCTAACTCCTCCTCCACCTAAGAGGCTAATGGTTTATTTACGTGGAGTGTTTTATAATACACAAGGGATGCCTTGTCATCTGGGCTTGGATTAAAAAAGAACCCTGTAGCTATTAGTATAAAACTCAGCACTCTCTCTTTTTCCCAGGGCAGTTTTATAATATTCATATTTCTTTTTAATATGGGGTCCAAGAAAGGAAAAATAACTTTGGGCAGTTTTTCTCTGTGTCTTATAAGGAAAATCCACAAAATATATGGGGAAGCAACTGACTGCAGACTATCAGTCCCAAAACCATGGTACTTTATATGACTATCTGAATAAAAGCAGTGTGAATACTGTGACTTTGCCATCTGATGCCAATACTGTGAATCTGATGTGAATACTGTGACTTTGCCAATATGATGCACCTCAGGTTTGTTTTAAGCCTGTCTGGGTAACAATAAACATGCATTTGCTGAAATTTCTCTCACAGTGCCTTGGAAGGGATCCACCTTCATCTCAGAGTCAGTTCACACATTTTGGCTGGCAGATATGAAAGGTGAAGTTGTTTTATGTTGGTGTATACAGCTGATGGGCAGTTATTCATCAAGCTGTAGTAACACAGACATGTGTTACTCTTGTTGCATGCCTGCACTCTGGTTTGGATGCCTGAAATGGCAACCCCATTTTCCCTCCCAAACCCCAAAGTTCAATGCCTCAATACTGTTCTACAGCATGAAACCATGACCTTTATCTTCTGTGCAAGGATGCCCAGGTGATAAAGCCCTTAGTATTACCATTACCTAAGTCTGTCCTTCCCTTTTCCTTCTCTTTCCCTAGCTATAGGATGAAGCTGTTAGAAATATCTCAATTGACAGGTCTTTGTCCACTTGCTTGCACTGGCTCTCTGTATCAGCACTTCCAATACCCTACTCCTCTTTAAGGTGTTTCTACTGCTTTCATCAAGACAATATGTAGAAACTTACTTTCTGTACCTTTACCTGTCTTTTTTTTCCCTCTCCATACCTTCTTCCAGGCATCTCTCACCATCCTGTTGTTGCCATACCCTTTCTCCATAGGTATCACAAACATTTCTCTAGAAATAGTCTCAGGCTCAGTGTGTGGTTTCATGATGTATTCAAATAGTGATGCTGGAGTCAGGAAACAGTAAGAGGGATCAAGGCATGGAGAAAAGTAGAGGTGAGGAAAACAGCCAAAGACTTTCAGCAGTTCTGATGAAAGACTGTCTATACTGCAGCAAGCTGTTTGCCTCTGTGTAAATCATATCTTAGGTTTTAAAGTGTGCCATGGACCTTGCTCTTTAGAGGTAGGTGGGACAGGAATCCAGGAAAGCATCCGTTAAAATGTAATCTCAGTACGTGCTGGTTCCTTTACCCTGAAGTCTCTGAGAACAGATGTGCAAGCTATAGTTACTTAAAATTTCACTGCATGAAGGAACATGTGGCTTAGAGAAAGCAGCCGCTGAAGCACAGGAGACTCCCTGTTTAGCTGTTGGTTTCACAGAACTCTGTGATAGAGTTCAGGTTCCATCTGGTAGGAGTTTGTGCCCTGGGCAAATGCATGTAGATTCACACCAAGAGATTACTCATAGGCCTGTTTGACAATGAGTTCTAGTCTGGAAGAAGAGGAGCAGTCACTATAAAAGTAAATATTTTTTTCTTCAATGAGCTAAAAAAGATATTTTCTTAATTCTTATCTAACGTAAGAAAATGTTCAAGTGAATAAATAAGTCAGTCAGCTTCTGCCAAGTTATCTTACCAAGTGAAAAACCAGCCCATTTTTGAATTGAATGTATTAAACCAGAATTTTCTTTAGTATGGTGTTTTTTTAAAGATGGTAAAGTGGTCCAGATAACATGATTTATCGTTTTCCCAGGCATATTCCTGATGTGTGTACTCTCAAGTCTAGCTGAAACTCTGGCAAGGGATGGAGTTTCCTCTGGTTCCTATGAATAATTATTGTGCTTCTTGCATGAGAGTGAATTCTTTTATTACTTTATTACTTATTTTGCTACTGATCTATATATTCATCCTTATTCCATTTTCCAGTAATCCATTATGCAATAAAACATCTGGCATTTGGTATTTGTTCTCCCATCCCTTCCCTGCGGGTAAAGGTGAACACACTGCAGCACGTTCTGGTGGGAGCTGGGACTGAGTATGTTCGGGTTTTTGGGTTACTTTTATTTTCTTATAAATGTTAATAATCTCACTGATTTATTTGCTTCTATGTTTGTGCTTCTTTTTGTTTCACTCTGTGAGATAATACCAGTTTAACGCTTCTGCATTTTGGACATTTGTGATGTTCAGGCGTTGTTCAGGTCAATGAGAGAAGTGCAGCGTCTGCAATCAGCCAACAGGGATGGCTGTGGCTGCTGGGGCTCCTCAGACCACATGCAAGGTCCAGCTCTGCCACAGCTTCCTACATGGTCATGGAAAAAACACTGTGTAATGGGAAGGGATAGCATCCTTCTCCCACATGCTGCTTTATACCCCATAAGCTTTCAGAGGTCACCACACTTAATTGCCAGTCTCATCTCAGGCATTTGAGTTAGGTTGTCCCAAGAGCAGGACAGCAGCAAATTGTTTTGATAGATGAGGTTCACTCTTTTAAGCTTCTTGGGACTCTCTTCCCTTCTCTTGTCATCAGCTACATCTTTGAGTTACCACTCCTGACCCCAGCATTTCTTCCCAGCACTCTTTCCCTCTTTGTGTGGAGTTCCACTATGAGGTTGTGGCTCTGCTTTAGGAAACTATTCCCATGTGAGTTTTGTGTCAGAGTCTCACAGAAATCCTCAGGCTTTCCCAGATGAGACACACGTAGCTGACACACTCAAGAGTGAAGCAAGCTTAGTGCAAGCAGAACTCACAGATGCAAGGCCAGGTTACTTACACTGCCCCCGTGTTCCTATCTCCATGTCGGGGAGACTGGAACCTGTCCCAGTGACAAAGTAATCCAGGAGGAATGGTGGAAAAGGCAGAATAGCACATGCCCACTTCTCAAACAGCTCTGCAGAGTAAACAAAAAGGCCTTCTTCCATCTTGATTGTTTCTCAGTGTTGGCCTTTTTACACCTATACAAACAGGTGTGATCTGTCTTGCTGTATCTCTGCCAGGATTGCAGGCACCACCAGCCACCACTGACAGCTGTTTTTCCGGATATAGCCTGTCAAAATGGAAGGAATGAGTCAGTGTTATGAAGAGCAAGAGCAACACAATTAACACCTATTTCATGTGTGTTCCTGCCTCTTTTTGTTGCAGATGAAGGTCTTGAATTGTTGGGGTTTTCAGCACTACCGTTCCTAGGTGTCCTAGCTGTGCAGTAGCACTACCGGGATCCATACACACACCCCCTGAGGTGCAGACTCGCCCTGTAGAATAGTTAGGAAAATTCTCCTTGTTGACACCTCTTCAAAGGCTGCTTCTCAGCCCCAGCTTTGGGAGACGACTAAAACTGGTTGTGGGAGAGAGCCCTGTGACAGCCTCCTGCTGCTGTCACAGGTTTGTTTTTAGAAGCCAAACGTTGGTGTCCTGCCAAGCTGGATACCTGGCAGTGGGAACACAGATGTGATGGTGCCTGGGGGCATGTTTATGCACTACAGGCTGTTTCCTATAGGTGGAGTGAGTTGTTTAACGCTCTGTGGTGGTTCTTCACGTTTGCAGGATTGTTTGGTAGGTACAGCATCACTCAGGGCACTCTTACAAATTAATATTAAAACACGTTTTTGACATACAATAATAAGAAAAAAATGGTCTCTGGCCTTCAGAGAATGGAAGGAAAATTTCCTGTCAAAGGAAGTTCTGAAGACAGTGGGATTGCTACAGGATTAATTAATAGAGGTTTAAAATATTATTTCAGCTGTTTCTAATCACTCATCATCTCCCTCCGGTATCCCAGGGACTCAGGATGGGCAGACTCTGTGGTCTCAGCTTTGTTTGTTATTTGGAGGGGAAAAAAAAATCATTGCTTTTCAGGCTTTCAGCACTCTTAAGAATCTTCTCTTCCTTTAAATCTTGTCCCAAAACCCACTCACTGGCAAAGCCATTGCTCCCACCCTCTGTTAACATCCAAAATCTCTCACATGACAAGAACATTCTCTACCTGATGCTGAAGAGTGCCTGTTATTGTATGCTGCAGATTAAATGTCTTGTGCTTAGGCCTGTGAACATGTTCTTGAGGGGTTAATTGGGATGTGGGTTCACAGAGCATCCGGTAACTGCTGGAGCATCCCGGTAACTGCTGGAGCATACTCCATGGTCAATGTGGTCTGATCCAGGGAGCTTTTTCCCTGGCGCCGGGGGATCAAGCGTGCAAAGGGCTATTTCCACAAAATAGCTGAGGTTTTGTAAGTTCATGGCTAGTGAACCTTCCAGTCAGATGTTGATGTGACTGTACCCTGTTAGTGTGCTCCCCAGGATAAGTCTCAAATATTCAAGTAGGACTCTTATCAGACAAATAAAATAATAGTTAAAACTACCCAGAGACATTTAATGTTCCGGAATCAGCCTTAAAAAGGAATCGTTTATAAACAAGACTGTGTTTTGAAACTAACTTTTGA
This sequence comes from Poecile atricapillus, assembly GCF_030490865.1. Taxonomy (NCBI): domain Eukaryota; kingdom Metazoa; phylum Chordata; class Aves; order Passeriformes; family Paridae; genus Poecile; species Poecile atricapillus. Next base: position 81,842,984 of record NC_081249.1, read on the forward strand.
CAAAGAGGAGTGACTCCAATGTAATTCTTCTGGGCGTGGATATAAAATACCAGATCTGACTTGGTTCTCACAGACCATTGAGTGTCTACACAAACATCCTTTTCATGTAGAATCATACAATGGTTTTGGATTGGGCTGTTAAAAATCATCTAGCTTCAAACTTCCTGCCATGGTATCAATACCCAACAGCTGAGAGATGCCTCTGACCAAATTAAGGTGCAAACAAGACCATATGTGGAAGTCAATAATACAATTTTATTTAACAATAAATGTGAGGTAGGGAGAGAGAAAAAAATAAGAGTGAGAAGAAAGAGATAGAGATCAAATAGCAGGTAGTCTCAACCCATGGATCCAGCATCATCCTGTCCTGTTCATCCTTCTTCACCCTGAATTTCTTCATGGTGGAGATCTCAAGGTCATTCAAAACTTCTTATTCTCTCTTTATACACCTTAGCAAACAAAGGGTCATTGGCTACACGGTTCTCTTTTCTATTGGTTAAATTATTCCCTCACTTCTAATGCTAATTGGTCCACATGCTCTGCCTATCTCTTTTTTTGAGGTCAGTCGGTTTCTTGTGTTGCTGATCTGTGAGTTGAGGGTTGCAATCTCCCCCTGCTAGAACTTTTACCCCATCCAAGCTGATTTCAGCTGAGTTGGCTTTCCAAGTGGGCCATAAATCCTGCATTATCTGTGATACACTCTTCTCTCCCCACTTTGTTAACCTTCCCCTAGGTCTGAGATAACACCCAAGACAATAGTACCACCTTTATCTTATCTCAGGTTCCTGCTGTGGTGGCTTAACTTACAGCCCAGGTTCCGGGTATATTCAGGGGGCTTTGGTGGTCATTGGTGGTCACAGATGCCATCTGCCCCATAACTTGGAGTGATCTTTGTCTGACCAGTGATATGAGTACAAGCAGTTACTTCTTTATACAGTTTACCACAGTGTGAATTTTTGTCTGGATGCATTACCCGGGATGTGCTAACCAGATCTCACCTCCACCAGGACTGGGGTTAGCGCCATCCTGTCACTCCCTTCTCTACTTACCTCATGACAAAGTCCTTCTGTGGCCTTCAGTGTTTGAGACTGGCAACTGTGGTCTGTAAGTCTTTACGTTTGGGCAGGGACCCTTTCACTTCACCAGGTTGCTCAAAATCCCATCTAGGCTGGCCTTGACACTTCCAGGGATGGGGCATTCACAGCTTCTCTGGGCAACCTGTGTCAATGCCGCACCACCCTTATAGTAAAGAATTTCCTCCCCATATCTAATCTAAACCTGCCCTCGCTCAGGTTAAAACCATTCCCCCTTGTCCTATCACTACATGACCTTTTAGGAAGTTCCTCTAAAGCTTTCTTGTAGTGTCTTTTCTGAGGTGTGGTTCATGGCAAGCTAAACAAAGGTACATGGGCAGGTAATGGCCAATGTTTATTAGCATGAGAAAATAGCAGCTGAAAGGTCTCTTAAACCAAATCATAACAAACTATTCTGTTTTTTATTAGTCTTGCCTGCTCTTTTCTGTATGCAGGTTTTACTGATGGTCCTCAAGCTGAGCCAAAATATGTATCACAAATTATTCTGACTTTGCTCAGAACGATTTTATATGTTTGCATTCGTGCCTGTAAAAAACTCTCTCTCATAACCCATATCTGAACATTGCCATATGTATTTGCCACATCGTAAAAGTATGTAACGTCATTCACCTCTGGGGATTAAAGGCAGCACTGTTTAATGACAGGGACTAAATGTCCTTGATCACAGTGGGCCATGCCCTAAGCAATCTGTTAAAAGGCTTTTATACCACCAACAATGGCCCTAGATTAATCAAAAAAGAAAAAAGAAGAGAAGCTGCAACAAAACAAGCTTCCACACAAAATGGAAGTCTAAGCCCTGTGTGCAGCAGGGAGGTACCTCCTTGTTACATTCCCTACATCAGTACCTTTGCTGCCACTGTGCCCAGTGCAATACATCAGTTTAGACTCACCTCTTGTTACTGCGTGCAGCTTCCCCAATTTCTTGTTTAGTGCCACAAGAATTATTTCTATTTGCAGTTACTGCACTTGCAATCAGAAGACTTATGGCACTCAGCGTTTTAACAGGCTGGCAGAAAAAAGGATTATAGCTGAGAATTTACTGAAAGATGGCTTTGCTCTTAGCCCACTATGATGGACAGGTGGAACTCCTCTGTTTTGACACACGCTTCCCATGTGATCCTAAAAAAGATCCTGTTCAGTTATGGTGCAGGTCCTCTTCTGAAAAATGGGAATCCCAGGAGACTGGAGAAAGAACCATGTGTCAGAAGATGGGAAACATTTTGACACCATAGTTACAGAGAGCTCGCCAGAAGGAACATACAGTTAATGTAAACAGGACGATTTAATGCCTCAAGTTGTTCAGTTACAAACCCTGGAACAAGATACTGTAAGAAATAGAGCCAAGTTCAATGTATATTTGATGTGCCGCTGCTGTTTTGTTTGGCAGCTGCTCTGGTGATCAATATACTGTGGAGCAGGACTGTCACCCCCTCTTAAGAGTCATTAGGATAATGCATGACTCTGCAATCCTCTCAGAATGTTGAGTGCTGGGCAGCTTATTAGCAGTCACACAATTTCCTTACCCTTGCCTCCCCAGAGTTAAAGCTGAAATACATTTTCTTCTGATAAAGGTCAGGGAACCAGTTTATATGCAGACTGTTGTATTATAGTCTTCATGGGATTTGAACAGGTTGGACCAGATGGTCCTTAAGGTCCCTGCCAACCTGGTATTTCATTGTTAAAACAAAGATTTAATTTATTTGTTTGGATGGAAACTTAGTAATATACTGATAGGTTTTGTTCTTAGTTATGCAATTAATCGTAGAACATGGGTAATTAATCCATTGCAGATTGGACACTGAGAGGAGCAGATATGGTGGTCCTTGACTACTGAAATTTGATCAATTGTTGTAACTGATCGAAAAAACATATTCAGAAAGAGAAACAGAGTTAGCAGGACTAATGAGGATTTACCTTCTCCCTCCATGTGTCTTTTTGCAGTACCTCAAATAGAGCCCACTATAGTTTTCTTTTTAGGGCTCTTGTTTCTAAGCTAAGGTATTGGCATTGTCTTGTTCCAGAACTGGGTGTCAAGGTCAAACTGAATGTCACAAACCGAGTAGGATATCAGAGTACCACTGTCCCCCTTAATTTTGTGAATTCTATGACTCGGGAGATTATTAGGTCCTCAATAGCCCAGCTCCAGCTCCAGCTCCTCCAGTTTGTCTGCCAACTTTTCCCAAACCTGCCACTACTTTTTGTGCCAAGGGCAGGAGAGGCATCTCATCTCCCTTTCATCAATTTTGTGCCTCCTTCATATATTTCACTCTTTTGGAACTACTTGACTTGAAACTACTTGTTTCGGCATTCAGGAGAGCTATAATCCTGTGGGCTCCTATAAAATTTCTTTTCCTTCCCCCCTTCCTCCTGATTGCATGATACAACCACCTCCTGCAATCTTCTGTAAGTCAGAGAACAAGGTTGTGAAGGACAAGGGTAATTTCTGACATTTCTTTATAGGTCATTCCCATAACACACAGAGCACCCACAGGCTTAGTCACATCATGCAGGGTATGGTTGGGTAATCTTGTCTGCCACAGTACAGAACATCTTAGCAGCTGTTCTACCTAAGCAAAATGAGCAAGGAAAGAAACAAATGATACTTTTAGAGTTTCTTCCCACGCCGTAAAAATAAGATTTTCACATGTAATGCTGAAATCAGCAGGAGAGATTTAGGCATTGTAGATGCCACTGCAATTTTTGCAGAACATCATAAGGAGACATGCATCCAATCTTCCCAATGGAGGCAACCAAATGGTACCCTGAATTGTATCCAGCTAAGTAATCTTTTAAAAGTCAGAACCTCAGAACCCACATGGTCTGTATAGTTAATGAAAAGAGGGAAGTGCCTTTGGAAGCTTACAGTGCCTTTGGAAATGGGCATCTCGCCCGTAATGGACAAGAACTCTTTACTCAGTTTTGGAAATTTAGAGTGTAAATTAGTTGTCCAAATTACCTAGACTTAACCCCATCCAGACTCTCCTTGTGATACTCCGTGATCATGAGACCAAGGGAAAATTCTGTCCCAGATAAGTATAATTTACAGTTCTTCCCATCTGCATTATCAGTTGCAGATGCTGCAGTGCAGATGTAGTGTGCTGTTAGTATTTGATGCTCAACACCCATAAGATGACTGCAGATCAACAGCAGATGACTTCCTCTGTTTCATCAATGAGGTCTTACAATCATTCATGAGGATTATACATACAAGATATTTTTTTACAATCTATTATTTATTATTACCTCATATCCTAAACTTACATCTAGCTATGTAGAAAAAAAATACTGAAGTAACTGTTTAAAATTTCTTCTCAGTATGAAAATGAAAAAGATTGATTTTAAGTAGGACATCAAAAGAGTGATGGGTTCAAGTGATTATCAGACTTAATGAACAGAAATCTGGGTTTCTGATACTGTCATATCACCATACAAAATGTCACTAGGGTCTCACCGCAAATGCCTCAGTTTCTCTTGGAAAAAAACCCCTGTATTTCTCATGCTTGTGTGAATACTAATTGACTAACATTTCCAAAGCAGTTTGTGCTGTTCAGATGAAAGACTTTTCTAAATGCAAAGTATTATTACATGGTAAGTTCATGACTGGAGCAAATTTTTAAAACAAACCATATGAAAAGCAGAATTAAGAGTGGAAATGCTGATCCAGCCATTAATTGCTTCACATCAGAGAGTGGGCAGAGGGTCTCCTTTTATGTTGTTTATTTCAAACAAACAACTCCGGGAATCTCCTGTGGAAATGAAAAGCAAAAACCAAAGCTGTTTCATGGGTATTTTTGGTTTATCTCCACATGAATCTTAAATTCATCATGTGGAGAGAATGTGGAACACATTTTTTCCCCCTGTATACACTGACTTTCCCACAATGAATAAAATCCATTTTATTGCACAGTTTGTCTTCTTGCTCACCCTTGAGTAACAAAATAACCCAGAAAGCAGGAACACCCTGTCCCTGAACCCTGTTGAAAACTAAGTAAATAAATAAATAAATAAATAGAGAAATAAAAGGAAAAGAGGGATGACTCGGAGGGTTCCCAGGGATGACTCAAAGGGTTCCCAGGCAAACCTGCCCTATTTAACTTCACATACACAGTGACCACAGACACATGAACCCCGGAGCTCCTAATTCCTGATCTATTGCTCAGCAATGAGTAATAAACCCTTGCTCAGTGACTCACACAGGCTCTGAAATGCAGCCAAGTGTCAATAAGCATCCAGGTTTAGAGAATGTGAGTGGGAAGGGGAAGGTCTCTTGTATCTGCCTGTGCTGGGACGGGGGAGAAGCCTGGCAGGCTGCAGAGATGTGTCTGCACTTTTAGTTATGGCTGTTGGTACACAGACTGTCATACCAGAGCCTCCAGCACATTTAGTACTCCAAAACAATTTTGCTTCTGTACTTCATCTTCTCTTCCACCCTCCTTCCAGCACACATGTTGGCCTTCCTTTTCAGATTTAATCCTTCGATTTTCAAGATACCACTGCTACAGATACAGCATCTATATGGGAGTTAGATGTCAGTAGAGACCCTTCTCTTGCTGCAGGAAAGTTTGGCTTTTCCCAGAGAATACTGATGTGAATACACAGTAATGAAGGCAGCCAGCTTCAATGAAAGGAAAATGTTTATAAACTGTTTATAAACAGTTTACAAACTGTAGTGAACAAGGCATACAAACTGGGCTCATAACAGGTGGATTCTAAGGGTTAATCCTAGTTTGTTTTACCTGTTTAAATATTAGACAGCACTTAAAGATACACCTCCATTCTTTAGGATGAGAGGAGTCAGGCACTTCCCAGCTGGTGATTCACAGCTCCTTAGGTGCTTATCTTAGGATGGGAGAAAGTGGCCTCTGCTGATATCTTTCTCTGTTTGCTCAACATCAGGCTCTGCTCATTTAAATTATTATCCCTCCTGTTTTCAGCAGTTAAGCAACATCTAATGTCTTAGGAGCATTTTGTGTAATTTTGGGCTTCAAAGGTCCTTTATTCATTTTGTTGTGTTATACAATTTTTTATTACACAGCACTGGCAACTTGACGCTTGTGCAAGTGATAGTTTATCTTGTGATAAAAAGATGGTATCCATTTCCTCTTTATTGTTCTGGTGGTTGAGTTTTGAGAATCTGTCCCACTAACCCTCAGCTGCTTCCTGCACTGAACGCTTACATATTCTGCTGTAGTGACAAAAGAGAGGGCTCTTAGGAGTTGTCCATGTTGACATTCACAGCTCCATTTCAGTGAAATATGCACCCACACACTGCTGCAAGGTGCATGATGTATGGAAATGTTTGGATTTTAACAGGTCTTCAGAATTTAGAGGTTATCTATAACTTGTGCATGCCCTTTGGACTTGGAATGTCTCTACCTTTCTTCCCTCTGATTCTTTCCATTGCTGTCTCTAGTGATGTTGGGAAACAGATGGGGCTTTCACTGATTTTGATATGAGTTTTGGGCATCAATTATTTTGTTATCAAATTGCCTTTTGTGATTCCTGGGAAGTGTCTCCTCACTTATAAATGGCTCACTGCAATCTCTGCTGCTTGCAGATTTCTCTGTATCAGTGATGAATTGTCTCCACTCAGCTCTAGAGAATGAGCTTATTCATCAGCATTGCATATGCCAATAGGTGTTAGTGGAGTTAGTCTGAGCTTCCTAGGGATGGGCCTGTGGCTATTTCCTTCCCTCTTAATTTAGAAGCAACACAAATTAGTTCATCATTTAAGATTCATTATGGCATAAATTATGTTCACCATTACAATGATTTATGTTTTCCCTTTGTATTAAATGGCAATTCATAAAGAATTAACTTTCATATGTGGGATTTTCCATGGGTTAAAAAGCCTTTGGAAGCCTCCTAGACTTCTGCATGGATCCAATAGCCTGTATGGATGTGCTGGCAGCATTTGCACACTACAGCTTCAAGGACTCCTCTTACTTTGCCTACTAATTCATTCATCCCCTTTTCAATGTCACAATTCCCCACTGTGGCCTAAAGAATGTACATTTGCAAAAAAAAAACCCAACTCAAGCTCATTTCTGCCTGGTTCAATGTTATAATTGCTGTCTTCTCCCTCCTCTTAAAAAAAATAAAAAAAGCCAAAACCAAAAACAACACCCCTCTCTGACACACAGGGCTGGCAACTTGTGCTGCAGAAGTTTACAACATCAGCAGAGCCAGCTGCTGTCCACCTCCTTTGCCAAAAGTTGATTTCTCAGTGCAGAGTCAGCAGAAGCACATGTCTGCCCAGCTCCCAGCAGCTTCAGTGCAAAGCTGGGCTTCAGCTGGAGCTTGGCAGGCCTCTATTTTTAATGATGGGCAGCAGCTTTGATTAGAAAATGAACACACTGATTAAAATTCCTTTCTGCAGCTGTCTCATGCATTCAGGTTCCATGAAATAAAGTCTATTACCCAAACTGTCAAATCTTCTCAGCAGAGTATCTGAGAGGTTTTTCTCAGTGAACCATCTAAAACAATTTACTTTTAGCAGTGCAAGTTTTCCTGTACTTTTATTAAATGGCCTTTTAAAGTGTTAATTTCCTACTTTCTGGTTTTTGTATCTGCAATAAATAGGTACTCCTAACTACAAGCACTCAGGAGAAATGATGCTTGTTTGGAATGAAGAGAGAAGGTCAGTGATATAAGGGTGAAAAGATTCTGCTAGTGTGAAAAGAAATGTCAAAAAAAGCTATGCTGATTTCTATCAGTCAAAAATATAGGCCCATTGACTTAAAAAATGTTAGGCCTCCTTTATTTTAAGATGCATAGAAGACTCAAAGTCTCCTAAAATCATACCCAAAGGCTTTTTGAAACCCTTTTTTGGAGGTCAGAGAATTAACTGAAGGCTTGATGAACAGATAAAATTTTTTAAAAGCTTTGTATTGCTGAAAAAGAGCACTTAATGAGAAAACCAGCAAACATTTCTGCTTTACTTATGGAAATAACATGTTTTTATGCCACATGATTTGAAGCCTGTCACTTTTTAAAAATTGCATAGGTCTCTGCAAGACTGACTTTACACACATTTTTTTTTGAATGGCAGCAAGACTGAGAGCTCTGCCCAAGGTAGGAAAGCATGTCAGCAGCTGAGTACATCTGTACCTGTTCTGCAGCTGACCTTTCAAGCTACTTCTCACTTTCAGCTGTTTACTTTGCTTATCAGTCCTGTACTTCACCAATAGAGATCTGAAGAGCTCTGTCATGCATAACTGGATGCACAGCAAAGGTCAGTGAGAGGCTGCTGCCCTCTGTGAACTGGTTATCGCTCGGAAATTTTGTGCCGGTGTTTTCCCTCTCCCAAAGAGTTTAAAGGAGGCACGCTTTCAGATACAGCACTAATGAGCTGATTTCACCAGGAGGCCATGGTTGCAGTTTCACTTGATAGCTCCTGGTTGTTAATGGCAGAGTTTATACAATTATACAGAGGCCAGTCAAGTTAAAGCAGATTTCTAAGGGGGTCTGTACCATACCAGCACCACTTTCTCTAAGATCCTGAGAAATCTTCAACAGATGAATTCTTCTGGTCCTTACTCGTACTACAGTTCTTGTTGGAGACTTGCCTGCTGAGGAAGATATCCTTTGAGGACAGGGATGAGTATGAAGAGCATTATATAAATATAGCGCTTGGAGACTGCTCCACCTAACATTAGTAAGCCTTCTTAGATGAGTGAGATTCAAAAAATGAAGGGATTACAACTGCTTGATTGTAGAAGATGAGTGAAGAAATGCTTTGCATGTAGGCATGCAGGTTTCTTTATGATATTTATTTTTCTTATGATATCCAGGTTTATCTGGCTCTGAAATAATTTTGAGAATGTTCACTTGTTGCACTACATTAGGAATGGTGAGGAGTACAATATGACTCTCTTAGCTGCGTTGTCTAAGACAGCAAGATTTATTGTCTTTGATCTTCATTTATAGACATGCCCGAGAAGGTCCGAGAGGTAAAACTGTCTTTGGTCATTAAAACAACACATCACCATCACTGGTTAATTGAAACACCACCCCTTGACTGTTTCTTGCAAGTAAACAGCAAGGATCCTAAACAACACCTGCATAGGTATGGATGCTAAATATGAGCAGAAGCAGGGAGCACAGTGCCTGTGGAAAAGCAGGCTGCATAATTTTTTCAGTCTCACCTGAGAAAGTGGCCTGGGAAATCATAAGGAGGAATTAAAACAATCCTCAGAGATAGAAGACAGCCTTGCAGGTGCTGTTTGTCAGTTTCTTGTTTTTGTGCAAGATAAGGTAGAGGGGTGGTGTACCCCACTGACCAATGATGGTAATGTGTTAGTTTACTAACCAATAAGAGTTTTACTTTTCTGTACTTTCACATATTGGTCTATAAAAGAAGATCTGAGGTAATAAACCTTGGAGGAACTCTCCTGTTCAACTCACAAGAGAGTCTGTGTCATTCTTCTCGCCGTTCCCAATAGAGCGACACAAAGGTTGTTGCCCTTTACCAAGGATTGTTTGGATTCTTTCTTATGCTTTCTCAGGCCAGAATGAGAAGCTTGTGTGACTTAGTTTCACAGGGGCTCTGTTCCCTGCTTGCTTTTTGCATTTAGCATCCACATTCACTTATGCACAACCTGGTATTATTTCCTCATTTTGCAAAGTTCAAAATAGCTATTTTCAAACCCTGCCTTTTCACACATACAATTAAAATGTGTATTTATATATCACTATAGATTGATTAAGCAGTTAAACAGTGCACTGTCTTTTCTGTTCTGTCCTCTTCTTTGGTCACTGAGGATCATGCATCTGTTCTACAGGGTTACTGCGCTGCTTAGGACATATGTAATAAGATGGGAGTAAAACAACATAAGAACAACAAAAAGACACCATTTGTATTAGAGAGGAAGGGAGAATTTATTGACTGAATTATGTTTATTTCCATCCTTGGCATTCATTTTAAGAGGTGTAAGTATAAACTATCATCATTATAACTTAAAAAAGCCGAGAAAGAGGTCCAAGAGTATGATTAAGGCCTTAATTGCATAACTGCAGAGGTTTTTGTCCAGCTGACAGTGAAGTCTCTCACTGCTGAAGAGTAAGACCGTGAGAGCATACATCAAGGAAGTAAGATGTGACAAAGGCAGCCTAGTGATAGAAGACAGAGTAAGCAAGGGACTGACAGCCAGGATGTATGGATCCTGTTCCCAGCTCCATCACTGTCTGACTATGTGACCATGAACAAGAATTCTCTGCCTGTCCCTCCATCTGTAATGTGTGTGAGAAAATATGGAGTTAGCACAGCTGCATTAATCCTACTTATATTTTTAGAAAAACTCTGAACTTTACTGCATGGGACAGGCTGCAGTAATAAGGATTTTTAAGACCAGAGAGGCTTGTTTTCTCATTGCAGGGATCTGCTATTTTATGGCAGCATGTGATCTGTGGCATTCTCTCTGTAATATTGAGTCTTACATTTGTTAGAGGCGAACAGAAGGATTCTGTGGCTGCTGCATCCAAAACGGACTTTTGTGAATCCTTGTGGATTAAACATCAAGTATGTAATTGCTTTCGCTTGGGGAAGGTTGGCACAATGATCCTCGTGGTGTCTTCAAATCCCAGCAGGACCAGGGCAGTGATTGTCCCCTGTACTGGGCACTGGTGAGGCCATACCTCAAATCCTGTGTTCAGTTCTGGGTCCCTCACTACAAGAAATACATTGAGGGGCTGGAGCGTGTCCAGAGAAGGGCAGCAGAGCTGGGGAAGGGTCTGGGGCACAAGTCTGATGAAGGGTGGCTGAGGGAGCTGGGTGTGTTTAGCCTGGAGAAAAGGAGGCTCAGGGGAGACCTTATTGCTCTCTAGAACTGCCTGAAAGGAGGCTGTGGTGAGGTGGGAGACGATCTCTTCTACCAAGTAACAAGTGACAGGACTAGAGGAAACAGCCTCAAGTTGCACCAGAGGAGGTTCAGATGAGAAACTAGGAAAAATTTCTCCACTGAAAGGTGATCAAGCACTGGAATAGGCTTCCCAGTAAGTGGTTCACTCACCATCCATGAAGGTATTTGAAAATCATATAGATGTAGTTTGTAGGGACATGGTTGAGTGGTGGACTTGGCAGTGTTAGGTTAAAGTTGGAACCCGATGATTTTAGGTCTTTTCAAATCTACGTGTCCCGGTGATTCTGTCTGTGAATCAGCTGACTCCAGACTCTTCTACAGCAATTACAGTTTTTCTAGCCACTGTTGTACAGAGGGATCCCAACCAAAACTCATTACTCCTGTTGTGTTAGGCTTCTCATGCTACAATGAATTTAAATTAACAGTCTAAATAGTATATAGTCTGTGCAAAATCTAATAAACCAGGGGACACATGGCTGCACAAGGCCAGGAACTCTCAAGGTATCTGATTTGAAAATCACTACAATGAAAGTTTATAACTGCAGCTCAATTCATTTCGTGAGAGGAAAGATAATACCGTAGAAGAATAGACACTATACAATTCTGCTTTATATGTCAGAGATTCATTCTCTGGTAAGCTTAAAGAGTATTTCATTGGCATTCTCTTAGATGCCAAACTGTTAAATGCAAGGCCACAGCACAAAGACGTTTCTTAAATTACTGGAGGAATAAATTGGGTCTTGTAACACACTTTCAATTGCATTCTGTAGCAACTCTCAAATCCCCAAGTGTATATGGAATCCCACTTCACAAACCATTGTTTCCCTCTTGCTGCTGAAAAATAGCTTAAAAAAATCCTAAGACCTCAATGACAAATATAAGTGCGAATTTCATTGCTTTTATGGCTTTTTTGTAATGTTCTTTCTAGTTTTTTAATCAAGAATTTGACCATCTCTTTTATTCAATTTGCTTTCAAGAGAGGTTTTCACATTAGACGAAGTACACTTATGTGCATCTGAAAGCAAGCACTCTGCAGCCTGGAGATAATGCATCTAAATCAGATTCAAGCTTTATTTTGCAGCGCCAGGTGAATTTTAGAGGCCCAGCATTTGTAATTTATTTCTCACTAAGATGAAAAAGTCAGTTTGATGGCTACTGTCAGCCAACAGGAGGTAAAAGATGAGATGGCCCCCGCAAGCAGTGGCTGCACAAAAGTAGGGGACAATTTGTCGCTGCAGAGAAAAATTAATTTTTACACTTATAAATATATAATACATCCCTTCTCTGAGAAGCACATAAGCTAGAATTTTAAAATTAAGGAAACAAAGTATGTGAAAGAGTCCACAAAGTAACAGTAAAGTCTAAAGCATACATATGTGTATATATCTTCTTGTGGCCATATGTGCATGAGGCAAAAATTCTTATAATCTTGTGCACTTGTTAAAATAGCCCTGTCCAATAACCTCAGCAGCCAACAACGGGAGATCACACACGCAGCCATTTCTGCAGCCCATTTAGAAATGAGACACTACAGATACAGCATTTCCCTTACTCCCCAATTTGCACTTCTTGCCAATCCATTGTACAAGGGCTGTGTAGCAATTCCCACCTTTGCCATTCGACCTGATGTGTACCCCAAGGCAAACGATTCCTCCATTTCCCTGCCTACATTCCCGGGGCTGCATCAGAAGCTGTGTGACCAGCAGGTCAGGGAAGGGATTCTCCTCCTTCACTCCGCTCTCATGAGACCCCACCCAGAGCGCTGCATCCAGATCTAGGCCCCCAGCATAAGAGAGATGTGGACCTGTTGGAGCGAGTCCAGAGCAGGTCATGAAGATCTCAGAGAACGGACATGGTGGCTGGTGTACCAACTGGCTGGTGGGAGGAAGAGAGCTTTGGCAAGCTGGCATGATATTGATTTGGTTTTTATGCAAATTGTTCCTGAGGAGATTGAAATCTCCAGATTTTTCCAGTTTACAGTTACACAAAACAAAAAATAAGTAGGAATAGTGGTATATTTCTTCTTGTGTCTTCTATGCGCTAGTAATCTCCCCAACTTGGGCTCAGTGATGCACATACTCTTTTTCTCCACCACCTGGGTATTCCCTGAAGTGTGTCTCCATCTATGACCAATTTTTCAGGGAAAGACCAAAAGACCAGACAAACCACCTTACTTCTAGGAGTCTTTTCCCACCCATAGTTCTAGTAGATATCAAGTTGCCAAAGTCCTCAAGTATGAGGTTTGAATATAATCATTGCCTACAGCAGAGGTGTAAATATCCTGAACACACTAAAAACAATGCATGAAGCCATACGCTCTTTAGGGAGAAATCATGACTGTGGAATCAAAATGCAACAGTCTATTCTATTGAGTGCCTAGAGGCAAGGCAAAGAAAAACAACCATGTCTTTTGCTCTGCAATCTGTTCTCTCCTGAATGGATAGTATCATTTATCCACAAATATATTAAAGCATATTAAAAAACACACCTGCAGGCAGCAACACTAATGGAAGGACAAGCTGGAGAGTGTCCCTCTAGCAAAGCAGATGTGAACTTCATGAGAGGGATGTAGATACAGAAGTGGTGTTGATCTTAAGATGAAATTGAGATGAAGTAGAACACAAATCTTCCAGTGTTTTTGGGGGTAATCAGAGCACTGCTTTTTCCACAGAAGTGGCTGTGGTGATGATGTTTTCACCATTTTAAAGGATAAACCAGCTCATTTATAAAACAAAAACAAAACAAAACAAAAACAAAAACAAAATTCACAAACCAAACAAACAGGTTATATACATTATATAACTATATACATAGAAAATACATTATATGTACAGTATACGGTGTATATAAATTTCACATAGGGAATTTATGGATAATATGCGGCTTGAAACGCCAAACCAACCGCTGCTGTTCACACTCCTGGACCGAAAAGTTCTTTGAAGATGCTCCGTAAGTACTAACAACTCCTCCGAGCAGCTTTGCTCCGCTGTCCCGTTCCGCGTCCCGCTGGCGCCCCGTGTCCCTGTCCAGGGTCCGCAGGCGCTGCAGCGCCCACCCGATGCCCTTTATGGCGGCTGGGGGACACAGTGCGGACGCAGAGGGGGCGAGGACCGCCGGGCAGCCGCGCTCCCACCGCCGGGTCCCGAGCCGGGCGTGTCGCTGTCCCCGGCGGGGGCGGGCCCGGCCCGGCTCCCCCTCCCCTGCGCCGCCGGCTGAGCCTTAGCAGGTAACGGAGGAGGGGCGGCCGCCGCGGGGCTGCGGCGGGATTTGCTTCCTGGGTTTCCTTTCGCTTCGGCGGGTCCGCCGCGCCGGCTACACCTGGGCCGGGCACGCCTGGGCCGGGCCGGGCCGGGCCGGGCCCGCCGGGCTCCCTGTGGCAGGAGCAGCGATGGTGCCGGTGTGCGGCGGGGTCTGCGCCCGCCGCCTGCTGCGGGCGGTGGGGCCCGGCCCGGGGCCGCTCCTGCTCGCCGTCACCCGGGCCCGAAGCAGCCAGGCGGGGAGCCCCGCTTCGGCCGTCAAGAAGCGAGGCTACGACATCATCAGGAACCCGCACCTCAACAAGGTGGGTGCCTTTGGCGGGGGTGTTGCAGGGGAGTGCGCGGCCCGGGCCTCGGGGAGGGCGGCGGAGGTGGGGAAGGGCCTGCATGGCAGGTGTCCCTGTGGCGGCCTCAGCCGGGACCGGCCCCGGGGAGCGGCTCCGCTCCCACGGGAGTGAAATGCTGGGCACGGGGAGCGGCCGCGGGTTGACATGAGCACAGCTGGGGATGTGTGATGGATGTCCAGCTCCTGGCTCCGTACTGCAGCCTCCTGTGGAGTCAGGCACATGCCTCCTCCCCTCCGGCCGCTGTTCTGCTGCCGCAGTGGCGCTGAGAGAGCCCGGGTAGGACAGAAGTGCCTTTGCCTGGGAGCTGAATCTGTTTTCCTGAAAACGCAAAAACCTGAAACCTGGACTGGACAAAGCATGGCTTCTCCTTAAAGTCGAATGCCAAAACCTGATATATATATATATATATATATATAGATAGATAGATAGATAGATAGATAGATAGATAGATATGTATGTGTGTGTGTATGTGTGTATGTGTGTATATATGTATATAGTTTTACACATGTAGTAGTGAAACGGGTCATTCACACCTTCATGGTAAAACAAGCATGTGTGGCTGTTCTTGTTTTCAGTCTTCCTTTTATAGCATATCCATAGCTGTCTGTGCTCCTCTACCAAAGCAGCATCTCGCCAGGCTGAAGATGTATTTATCCTCAATACTGTGGAAACATTAACAATACAGTTATCATAAGAACTAAAAAAAAATGCTTTTGGAGAAAGTTTTCAGCACTCTACAAGATGTGTGAAGTGAGACCCCTTAACTGTATACTGCTTTTCTATGCCTTTCCATAATTTGAAGAGAAAAAATAATCTAGGTGCCAATTTTGGGATCGAATATGTCAGACTCAAGAATGTTGGGATTTACTTTCTTGTGTTAATATTACTAAAAATAACTACAAGTGCATTATTTACCTAAAATGAGCAGATGTTAAACATGGTATTGAAATTGATCAATTGATTGGGCTGTGACTATGTGTCATATGCTTGGTACACAGTTTTTCAGTCCATGAGCCTCCTATGTCAGCTTCCAGACTGGAGACCCTTTGGATAACTACTTTTGCTTTGTGTAGGATGCTATACATTGAGCTGCATCTTCTGGTACCATTTCAGCATCCATAGAGATGAATCCTAAAGGACCAAGGCATGCCATGACACTGGATATTACTGAATATGCAACAAGTTTGTCATCTGCCATGGCAAACAGATGCAGCACTGGAGGTCACAGTTTGTTTTTGGAGTGGCAGGATATTGCCCTATTTGAAGGGTTGAGATAATCCATTAAACTTTCCTGCAAGTGCAGTGCAGAGACAGACACTGTATAATGATTCTGGTTTGAATCATTATGGCTGTCTGTATGGCTGAAGAGAAAAGGGACTGCCAACTAGATCATAAACAACAGTCATTTGTTGACATCAAGAGGTTTTGATGAGTGCTTCATGGTAATTACAAAAAGTCACATAGCTAGTGTTTCTAGTTTTATTGCATATATTGACTTGAACTGAAAAACTAATACTTTGACCTTTGTGTAATGCAATAATAACACACAAACAGTTGAATCTGGCTGATGCAAGAGTAGATTTTTAATGTCCTGTTTTGTAATTTTCAGAACTGAGGCTTTTCTTAAGTGTTTTCCTTCCTCCCGTGAAATAAAGTACTTTTCTTGACATCTAAATGGATTTTTTGGCCAGGTGGAGAGAAGAGTAGAAAACTGTTCCTGTTAGAGGAAAAATGTACTGTAGTGTGCCATGTTTAATTGGCCACGAGAAGTCTCCCAGCTGGCCTCCAGCTGGGTGTTTGCTGTTTGTCATGTTCCTCAGTCAGTGCGGACCTTACAGTCACGGAGATAATCATCTACAGCGCATCCAAGCCAAGACAGAGATGGCTAACATCTGAGGTAAGAGATAAGGACTGCCCGTGTATGCACCTAGGTAACCCGTCATTGCTAAACACTCAAGACCTCTTTCCAGACTTTTCTAAACAGGCTTCTGCTCCTCTGTGGTTCTTAACAGTTCATTGTAGCCTGTGAATGACCTGTGTTCAGCTGAAAAGGTGTGTTTCAGGCAGTTCATGTGTTGTCAGTGTGGGATTGGTGGCCCTTTGGTCTGCTGAGCTGCAGTAGTGTAAATCAAAACTAGGGATCCCTAATTTAGGTAGGTTTTCAGCTGTTGTACTCTCCTCACATATCAATTGCTCTTTACCCTTCTGGTAACTAAATGCAGACATGGAGTTATTGCTGTTTTTCTGCAGTGGATCTCACTTTAATCTAAATTTTCAACTGATTGCAAGCAGCTCTGCAGGGAATAGTCCTTACATCTCTCTAAGAACCTCTGATAAAAATGTTCAGAAGTGAGACTTTGGGCAGCGTTTTGCTGGTTTATTCAATATCCTGGCTCTTTTATAGCTTTTGGATGAAGTTTAAGCTGTCAATCTGAAGCTGTGAAGTGTGTGGTATTTATTAAATGAAGAACACTGTCCCTTCAGCAGAACTGCAGACTGATTTACAGTCTGAGGTTATTGATCCAAGTCTTTGCTTGCTTACTAGGTTGAAGGTGCTTTGAAGAAGAAGCAGGCTCAAAATCCGCTGCTGACAGGTCCTCTGTAGTATCCTAAATATTAGTAAAAGTAAAAGCAGGCTGTCCTCTGAGAAATTCCCCTGGTTTCCAAAGCTGCCTGAGAAGAAGAAAAAAAATATATCCAAAAAATAGTTACGTATTTAATAAATTTGCAGCTATTTCTTCCCTTTGGTCTTTGTTTACTATGTGCTACATTTCTTTTTACTGTAGTATTCAGATACTGTTCTTCCTTGTGTTGTGAAGTGTGACAGTCCATGTTTAATCCAAAGGCAGGATTTGGGAAACATCAGCATTCTTGTGAGAGGTACTTGCAGCTTTAAAAGGCAATAGCAGTTGTTCTTAGTTGACTAAAGAGTCTCAGAAATAACAATAGGGTGAAGAAGAACTTGTCACATGTTTTTATGAAGTGTTTCATGAAGAAGTTCTTTTCCAGACTTTGAATGCCGCAAAATTGGAGAACCTAAAAATAACCAGAGAGCACCAATAAGAGTGTTCTGTGGTGATCCAATGAAAATGGACTTGCTGAGAAATAAGTCTGTTCTGCTGTGGGGCCTCAGCCTAGTGAAAAGCTAATTTGATGCTGAGACCCTGGGAGGAAAGATGGGGCTTCCCTTACCTGCTGCCTTGTTTATCAAAGCTGCTTTGTGTTAGATGTGGTCAAGGCCATGTCATGATCTCTCTGTCACTGCTGTCAGTTCTTAAGATTTGTGCAATTCTGTTCATCTCAGATGTGCCTTTAATGATTCCCAGTTTTTCCAGGGATTCTGTCACAAATTCATATGCCTTTTCTGTATTTGAACGACCATGGACTGAGCTGGCCAATTCCCAGTTTGACCACACACCCTTGCAAGGACTCAAAAATCTTGTCATGTCCAAAATTGGCTGCAACTTTGTTCATGACATCTGACTGGAAGGTTGATGACACTTCTTGCATTTTTCTGGAAGTTCTAATTTTGAGATAAATCGTGCCTGCTTGGAGATCTGCCATGACAAACAGATGCAGCATTGGAGGTCACAGTTTGTTTTTGGAGTGGCAGGATATTGCCCTATTTGAAGGGTTGATATAATCCATTAAACTTTCCTGCAAGTGCAGTGCGGAGATCTGACTTTGTGGTCTCTGAGTACATCTGGATAATACTCTCTACTCTTTTGATGTGCATGCATGTTGTCCATTGTTTTTCATGGAATGTCATAGTGAATTACCAAAAAAAAAAAAAACAACCCAACAAAACAAAATTACTAGTCTGGATCTGTAAGAATCAAACCTTAAAGAATTGGTGTAGGTTTCTGCAGCATTTTTTGAATGTACTGCTGTATACATGATTCAAATACAGAAAGGTTGTTTGTCTTTCAGCTTTGCAGAGATTGAAATTGAGCTGACTGAAAGTTCTTTGAATGGTGTCAGTAATTTGCCACTGCAGCTGAGAAACAAATTGTATGATCTTGCACATGGCTGCACTTGGCAGCTGTGGTGAAACAGGGCTAAAATTAGGTGGATTTGTAAAGTTACTTGATTTAAAAAAAAATAGTAATGAGCACAAAAACAGTGTGTCTGAAATTAGTTGGCAAGATCAAATCGAGGCAGAATTCTGTTTTCAAAGTAGTGAATCTCTCTAAATCCACAAGGTTGAGTTCTTACAACTGGAGGTTTTTTTGCAGCTGGACTTTTCAGTTGGCTACCTTTAGGTCTGGATAGACACATAACAACTGAGTGATGCACGGGGCTTTAAGTGTGTACCTTCCAGTGTTTGTTAACTTGCCATCTGTGTTTTGCAAAGCAAGAGTATGAGGTGGGCAGAGTTTAGGGGTTCCCTTCATATTCTTTCAGGAGCCCGTAACTATTTGAGCAAGTTTTGGGGGACAAATTTTAGACTGGAGAAGTTAATTTAGAGAGAAAAAAAATCCTCTACTGGGGGTTACTAAATAATCTAAAAAACACCTGGCTTAGAAAGTCCCCAAACTGAAAATAATGAAAAGATAGGAGAGTACAGTGGAAGGGTATCCTATTACCATGTGTTATTTACTCTTCTTAAGGCTTGTGGCTGCTTTGGGAGACAGGATGCCCATGTACATGAACTGACCTGATAGTACAATTGTGTTTCTAGGGCTGTCAAACAAGACATTTTCATAGCCAAGCCCTGCAGCTTTAGACCCAATTAAAACTATAGCTGAGACATGATGTTTTGTCAAATCAGGTTCTAAATACTCTAGATTTGAAATGTGAGTGAACTGGAGCACTGTGCATTGGGATGAGCCTTTGATGGTGCCCAGAGCATGTTTGTACTTCATTAGTCAAGCCAAGGTGTGTGTATCCCCCATGACTTCAATTGGAAACAAACTCCTAGGCCATGAGCTTTGGCCAAATATTTTAACAAATGCGGTGGCATTCTGGAAATATGATTGCTCAGTTAGATTTGTTTTGGCCATCATCCTGGAATATGAACTTTTATTTTGTTTGCTTGGTGTTAGTGTCAGTCATATCTTTTTCTGAGTCCAGACTGTCTTTTGGTAAGGACATTTCCTAATGGTTTGATGCCAAAGAACTTGTTGTTACGGTGTGGTCAGCAGACTGAGCCCAAACTAAATCTGTTGGTGCTTCTGGTATTAGCAGCAGCCTGGAAAAGTCCCTTTACTCACCCAGCTTTGATCCAGTTTGTCTCCCTTTTCATAGCCAAACCAAGAAGCCATCTGCCTTCCTGTCTGCCCACATAACCTCTTGCCAGCACTTCATTCTCCCCTTTGGGATGCTGCTAATGCTTTGGGAGTAGCGCTCCCATGGAAAAGCTCGGAAGTGCATAGACTGTCTGTTGCTGTGAGGGTGAGAGGGGTGCTGATGCAGACCCTGTCTCTGTGCTGTGCTAACCCATTAATATGTTGGTCCTTGTTTTCCCTTCAGCCCTTATAAATGAGATTGAGAGTTCTTGGAAGCATTGGTTGGGCAGCTTTTATAACTGCTGAGTTTATGCTTGCACTCAGTATAAGATTTTAATAAAAATAAATTGGTTTTGGAACAAAATGCTTCTTTCTGTTTTTTGAAAATGTTGTAAAAATACTTTTAAAACTGCCTTTAAGTTGAGGAAGTTAATCAGTTTGGCAGCTGTTTATGTTGCTTTCTTTTTATCATGCCCCTTCTTTTGGAGAAGCCTTAATCCTTACATCAGGCATGTTTTGTTAAGGCTGAGCCAAGAATGAATGCAGCTCTGGTTTCATAGGATGGACTAAGCTTTTCTGGCACTTGAATAAAATTTGCACTTAAGTAACACAAACTCTTAGGTGAAGAATATGAAAATTGATATTGTTGCAGTTAGAATGGATTTAGTGCTGAATATTGCAGCTTGTTCACATTCCTATCCCTTGCATCTAGTGAAATATGGGATAAGCTACTAGTAGATTATGATTACTTTGGAACCACTGTAGATGCTTGCAGGAAGACTGAGCATATTATGAGTGGGGTGAACAGTGTGTACTTCACTGACTTTGGCACGCTTCAAGCCTTGCCCCACTAAGTAGCACAACATACAGTGTCACTGGTGTTAGAGACTGTGTGCTGCTCTTTGATGAGTCACTGGAGCTTGTTAGAATTAGTGATGATTCACCTGAAGGTGCTGAAAGGCAGTGCTGATCTCCAAGATGAAGTGGAGAGCTGTAGTCTGTGGCTTGGTTTTGCTTTCACGTGGTTTGGACATGCAGTAAGGTACTGGCTAGAGATGGGTCTGGCAGCCTTGTAATGCTGTGTGGCAGATTTTGACTCCTAAGTTTTTGTTTTTGTTGTGTTAGATCTGGCATTTGCTAAACAAAACTGGACCTAGAGCCAGTTCCATTTGACAAATCCATTTTGGATTAAGAGAATGTAAATTGAATTCCTCTTTAGCTTCTGCAGCAGCCACCTCCAGAAGAACAATTAGTGCTGTTACTGACCTTCATTCAGAGATGAGAAAGGAAAGGTTGTTCTTCAATGAGTAACTGTGCTCTCTTTATACCCCTTGCTGAAGGTGGAACAGTTACAATTTTTTATAGTATTTAGGCCCCTCCAGGGCTTTGGGATAGTTTTATTTCTCTGACTTGCTATAAGTGATGCTGATCTACCTTCCTGCCCCACCTCACTTGCCTGGCTAATGGGAGACACTGTGCAAACATACCTTTTGGCAGCTCTCCTGTGCTTCAGCTGTTTTACTCATTCTTCACTTCTAAGAGAGCCTCTGACACCATGTGCCCCCATGCAGGCAGCACTCTGGCATTTCTAGCACTGAGCCCCTGGCAGAGTTTGAGCCCTAAGCTTGATAGGGAAGCTGCCAATACACACAGCTGCTGTAGCTGAAAGCTGGATGCTGCCCTGCATGGGGGGACCCTTGCCTCTGCCTCTCTCTTATTAAATGACATGCAGTTCTATAGATAGTCTGATTTTTCTGGGTTTTTTTAGGCTTGTTTGTTGGTTTGGGTTTTGTTTTGTCTCTTATTTTTCCTCTGTTACTTACTTTTCTGTCTTTTTCTCATTGAAATACAGACCTGCTACCAAACCTTGAACAACCTATTGTTGCACTCATCCAAAGAAATTCTTTTGGGACAGACTTAGCTTTAGAGCTGTTGTAAACAGGTCAGACAGGCCTTGGTTCTTGGGGGAGAATAAACACTGCTGAAAATTACCTCTCTTTCAATAGAAGGCTTAGCCTAACAGCAAACTTGACTACTTTCAGTTTATAATGTGCTCTAGTGGAGATGATGAGCATGTTTTAATTTTTTAATCTCCTCTTTGAGGCCCAGGGGTGACACTTGCTATCTGTCTCTCCAGACGATGTGACATTTTGATAAATGACTTCTGTATTGTCAGCCTAATACAATGTCATTCTTCTAAAAATGTTTTAAATGGCAAAGATTTTTATAGTTCTGCAGCTGCCAAACACAAAACTAAGACAGGAACTGAGTAGACTATGGTTCTGACAAAGAAATCTAAGGCCAATGCAAAAGTTTTCTGCATATCAGCATTTTCTACTTTGCAGCTTCTCTGTTGCACGTTGCCTTTCTCAACATGTGGACCCATAGAACTGAAACAGATTGTCAGTACATTTCTCTGTTGTGTATATAAAACAAATAGCTTCACACCGTAGAGAATTCTATTCTGTATGTCTAATTTAAAAAATGGTAAGTCTATTTTATGGTAAGTCCATATGGATTAGTTGTGCTCAGTCTCATAAAACATGTAGTTAAGACTTCATTGTGTCTCTAAATATTGGAAAAAATAGGTTATTTCAAAAACAACAGTGCTGTGTTCTCCTGGACAAGATACCTTGAACATTTTCTCTTTGGCTGGGCTAATGGATTTGTCACATTGCCTAGTGCTTAAATTCATTATGGAAACTATTAAATTCTGTGTTATCTTCATTAAAATGGTTTGATGTAAAACCTGCAGGTGATTACAGTTATGATTATTTGCATTATTTGTGATTATTATAAATGAGAGAATGGATTAAACTGCCAAATCCTGTTATTTTTTAGTGTCCAGGTTATTAAGGGTTTCTGTTGTCAAGATGGTCTAAGCAGGTAAGTAGGGCAGAGTCTGGAGCAAGAGATAATCTGTTTTATTGTGTCTAATGATTTAGAGGTGGGGAGAAAAGGGGAGAAGTAAGACCATGGATCTTCATGTTCATAGCCCTTCTTCTAGCAGCTCAGTTTTAATTATCCCCAGATAGATTACTTGGTCCAATAAACAAAGAAAGAAAAATCCAATAAAAAAAACCAAAACAAACAACCCCACCACCACCAAAGCTAAAAGCTTCTCACTTTTAGCCATTTCCTATCTCACAGGGAATTTGATGTCTTCATGTTGTCATTTGCATCTGTAGCTAATTTCTGTGATAAAACAACTGCCTCTGTAAATCAGGTTCCTTGATCACAATTATTGGAGGATCAAGACCCTTCTTTCCCTCAATTCTGTATGAAGGGTTCTAGATCTAGCCACTAAATGAGAAAAGTATCAAAAATTGTTTGCCGAACTGCTAATCTGACTACTGAGAAAGAAAAAAAAAATCTAAAAATTGTATCTCCCATTGTTTTGGATTTTATTTTTCTATGACAGAACCTCTTTAAAACCTAGGAAAAAGACCCAAAAAAAATCTGCAAGAGAAGGTCATTTGCAGTAGTGGAGTGAGCATAAAGTCTAAATTCCAGCAGACACTACTCTGTTAGGAAAAAGTTGTACAGTGGTTGCAGAAGTGTGAAAGACACTTGTACTAACATCTTAGTAGTTCAGGTGTTTTGTGGTGACAGACACACAGTTTGTGGGAGGGGATCCCAAAGTACTTGAAGTGATGAGAATATTGGGAAGAAGAAGTGAAAACCACTCTTTTCCCCTGGTGCCTGGCAGATACAGTGGCTGATGTGTGAAAGCCATGAAAAGCAATGATAGATGTGACCATGTGCTCCAGGTAGGCGACTAGACAGAAAACTTTCCAAATGGAATTCACCGCTGGTCTTAATGCAGAGAGGCTTGTTCTGCAGTTTCTGTTACTTTATACTCAATAGTGAGTATTTATACTCACTCCTGGCTGCCATTGGTGGCTCATGAGCTTGTAAATTACATTCAGACACAGAAATAGTTGTTCAGCAGTAAAGGTAAAATAAAATACTTTTTTTTGTCTCAAGTTGTGAGGATTTTCAGCGCACATACCACTGTGACTTGTTGCTCATTGCACACATGCAGCAGATTCCTCTTAGGTTTGGTAACTTGCCCAGGTTGCGATGTGCAGCAGTATTTATTTGAAGGAGATGTGGAACGTGCCTTTCACTCCGTGTGCTGATGCCAGCAGCTTTTCCTGGCTTGTGTCTAGGGGGAAAAAATGCTTGCAACAGCAGAGCTCTGCCTGAGCATTGCTTTTTGGTTTCTAAGGGGCAGCATAGGCTTAAGTCATTGGGAGGGTTTCTGTTAACTTCAGTCAACTTTACATTGAGCCTTTTTTGAATTTAGGAATAAGCAGCTGCACCTTTCAAGATACAAGGTCCTTTTCATTATGAAGTGTTAAGGTTAATGGTAGTAGAGTGTCAAATTTCATTGTTTTGCTCTGTTAATAAATGGTCATTAAAATGAAAGCATATATGAAAAATTGTGCTTACTGATTGTTTAAGCCAGTCTCCAAGCAAAAATGGAATTTACCAATAATACCAATTTCTACTGATAGAGAATCCCATGAAGGCTCCAGCTACTCCCACAGTTGTGTCCTAAAAATCAAAAGCGCATGTTAGCATTCTTTATTTTAATGTTGTCTGTTACGGCGCATGCTGCAACAAGATCCCAGAGAGCAACCAGCGTTCTCAGGGCCTGGAGCACACCAAAGAAAATGCTGATGATTTAAGACAAAGGGATGGGTTCCCATTTGGAATCCGACAACTGGTTTATTGAACACAGCCTTGATTAGGTGCAGGGATGAGAACCAAGGATTGGGCTCAGGGCACAGGGTTAAATGAGGGACGGAAGGGGTGGATCTGAGGGTCGAGGTCCAATAGGGATAAGGGACAGTGGTGCAGGGGAATGGCTAAGGTTTGGGAGAATCAAGGGGATAACGGGTGGAACAATGTGGCAAAACAGAGCAAATAGGGGTTAAGGGAAGGAAGAACATTCTAGGAAGGGTACATGAATGGTAAACAGGGGCTGAAAAAGGGTGACATCAATCCCCACACACTATCGGAACACCAGAACCCAAAAGGCACCAACGTGTGGCTGCAAAAGGCCCATGGGAAGGAGGCCTTCTCTTACACTTTTCTAGAGAGGTATCTCTCCCCTTTTCCCTCTGCCACTCCAGCATTGAGACGTTTTGGTAACAGGCCCTGGGCCTCCACAGTTGTCTGCCTAAACTCATTCATCTTCCATAGGAGCTTTGGGGTGACCCGCTCAGTGATGCCTTTCCAAAGTCAGAAGCTGTCCTCTGACATGCAGGCAAGAAGAGCTGGACATTTTCACAAGAGCTGCTGGAGGAAAAACGAGGGCACTAAGATGCCTTGGAGAGCTTGAAGCGGCCCTGCAGAATTCTTGTAGCTTAATAAAATTTACAGAAGTGCCTTTGAACTGTGACCTCCCACATGTCCACTGGTCGAGGGTAATGGGGTGGGTTTATGAAAGCAGAATGAATGACTCATGTTGCTGAAACTGGGGCACTCTCCCTAGAGGCAAGTAATTGTTTTGTATTTAGCATGTTAACTGTATTTGGAGTTATAAGATAACCAAGTAATTTCTCATATAAATAGAAAGGAAGTGATGGGAAAGCACTGGAAAGCAGCAGCAAGACTCTGGCTGCTGCTGTAAAGTGGGTTTAGTGTTGGCCACTTTTAAACAGCTCATTACATTTTAAAGATAAGCTTTAATGGAATTGGCAGTGACAGTGCAACTGTAACCAGATCTTGTTGTTTTGTACAAGTGCCTTTCAGGTTTCTTTACAAGGTCGAATGTCCTATTGACTGGCAGCTGGACTGTTTTCCTTGTAGGAATGTAACCGGTATTTGATGGAGTTGCAAAATGAGTTTCCCACTGAAGCCAAATATAAAAGAGTATGAGAGTCCAGCAGTTTCACTTCCTGCAAAGCTGGAAACCCTTGTAGCATTTATTAGGATTTCCTGCAGGGAAAGAGGGATATTAATCTTGTTTGACTTACAGAATCATAATATTTGTGCTGCAATTTGTAACATAGAGCAAGAAGTTTTCAATTAGTATTTCCTGAGAAATAGCAAATTCAGTAAAGTAGATGCTTTTAACTTTTTGGGGTTTGTTTTTTTGTCACAGAATAACTGTAACATCTCACAGGAGCTTAAATATGGCACAGTGGTGGAGCAGGGAAGAGCAGTGGTGAACATGGCTACAGATCTCCTAGGATACAGGGAGCAGCTGGAACCGTACTCAAGTCTTTCTCCAAGTCTGATTGGCACCATCATAATGTACTCTCTGAGCTGCAGTACTGTATCAAGTGTGCTTGTAGGAGACATAAAGTCATTGATAAGAGTCACCTATCAGTTCATCACTGGTTTTAATTTCCCTAGTGTTGGAAATTTTTTCTCAAAGTCTGAGCTGCTTGCAGTGAACCCCAATTTGGGGCCCAAACCAAATTTGATTGAAGTACTGTGAGCCTATTTCCTTTCAGATTTGTAGTTATTTTATACTATGGAAAGCACTTTCTGTCTCTTGAAAGGAAGCTTCACCCTTTACTTTGGGGAAGCACTGCATTTTCCTATCCAGGCAGAAGAATGCTGCTAGGAGAGGTGAGGCTGAGGGCTTGAGCTGAGGAGCTGCAAGTATGTGAGACTTTCCAGATCTGAGGTGGGTATGGTTACTAGACCATCTGGACAAACTTTTTGCACTGTATATTCTTCACCTCATTCTGGATGAGATGGACCATATATCTGGGGCTTCTACTTAACCAACATCTCCTTTGCATATAGTCTGTGCATATGCAGAGGCTGATCATATTTGGGATGCAGTGGATTTACTGTCCACTTGCAGACTAATTCATCATGTGAGACTGAAGCTCTGAGTTCCTGGACTTTCAGAAATCATAGGGCAACAGCCAAAATCCTTATATTTTTCCCCAGCAGAAAATCCAGGTAGAAACAGATGGAATGCCTTGAGATACCTGTGCAGGAGAGAATAGATCTCAGAGCTCATTCTTTAGGAAGAGCATTTCTATTCATGTTTTTTAATTCACCTGACAAATGACGGGTGATGTGAAGGTATACTAGAAGTAGTAAAGGTACGTAGTTATTGCTCTGCAAATCAAGAAGCATGCTAGAATGCATCATTTATGTCAAATGCTCTCCAACCTGAGTATAAAATGGAGTCACAGATTACTTTTTCAGTGCAGTGAGGCTGTGATTAGACACATGAACCCCAGCTGTGGCTTCCAGATTTTGGTGAGGTATAGAAACTATTGAATTTGAACATCAAGACTTGGGAAAAAATAAAGGAAAGGGAAGGTGCGGGAAGGGAAGGTGCGGGAAGGGAAGGTGCGGGAAGGTGCGGGAAGGAAAGGAAAGGAAAGGAAAGGAAAGGAAAGGAAAGGAAAGGAAAGGAAAGGAAAGGAAAGGAAAGGAAAGGAAAGGAAAGGAAAGGAAAGGAAAGGAAAGGAAAGGAAAGGAAAGGAAAGGAAAGGAAAGGAAAGGAAAGGAAAGGAAAGGAAAGGAAAGGAAAGGAAAGGAAAGGAAAAAGAAAAATGAGAAAAGAAGAAGATTGTGACTGAGACAAATATTTGTGGTTTATTTCTTATTCCTGATTCTTGGGACTTTCAAGGCATGTATCATTCACTTTCTGCTTGTCATTAGTGGGATTCATTTAGGCTACTGGAGCCCTAACACACTGCTGCATTACATCAAACACTTTTGAACTCTGTCCTATTTCTTATTAGTTATGGAGGACAGTTTCTGAATCACTGATATACATTCAAGAAAGAATCATGCAGGTGTGGACATCATGTCATAATTTACATTTAGTTTTGGAGTACTTTAGGGTGGAGCTGAATTTAGCTTGCTCAAGGTAATATGGGACATTTGTAGGTCAACATGAGTCTCTCTGAATAAATTCCCTCATCGTTCAGCCAGCAAACCTGTTTACTCAGTTGTATTGTTGTAGCATCTATTATCTATACCAAAAATAATCTCCACCACAGCCTGTTAGAAACACATGTGATGTATCAAATGCTCTATCCCATACATGCCATCAAATATGCATTGTTGTATAAAATGAAAAACATTTTGTGAAATATTTCCCAAAAGCTGTGCACAAAGGAAGCGAGTGCTAATACATCACTGTTAGAGGAGGTTATTTTAATTCTGTTTACTAGAGCTCACTTCTTTTTTATTTAGTCACTTAAAATTTCTGGCTTTATTTCTGGCTTTATTTCGTAACAGTTCAAAACTTCAAATCACAGTGTGCATAAGATACAGATACAGATGTCAATACCTGTAAACTTAAGGTTATTACCTTGTATGCATAATTAAAACAGTAATTCAAAGAGAGAACTAAAATAAACTAAATACTTTAAGCTAGTGGGCCAGAGAGTGGGCTAGTGGGTGTGATGTGTGGTCCCCCTGTGACTGCTACTCAAGTATCTGATGAGACAGATGTAACAACCAGTGATTTCTTAGAAATCAAGAAATTATTAGCTTGGCTTTCCTCTCATTTTATTTAATGACACCTTCCAGCACATGTCTAGGACTAGATCCAAAGCAGATTGAATTTTATGAGAAGCAAATGAGTACTTACAGCCCTTTGCAGTAAAGTTATAATCTTACTGGCTTCATATTGTTTAAGAAAGTACTTTGCTGAACTAGGGCATAGGTTTTTGATTTAGTATCCCACTGCTGTAAGACTCCGGGTGTCTTCTGGCTAACGCCTATTTGAGGAGTGGATTTATAGGAACACAGCTGGGTTGTAAACAAATGGTGATGCACTTTGCTCTGCATTCAGAGGAAAGAGAAGCAAAACTACAAGACAATAATTGGTCTGTATTTTTGAGTATTTTTGAGTATTTTACCTATTTTTGTATTGATGTATTTTTTAGTACCAGGCAGAAGAAAATCAACTGCAAAACTGAAATGAACTTGCAGGATGAGCTTCAGACAGCTTATGATGTCTGTCAGTTGGCATTTGCTGTATTAAATAAATGAGAAGTAAAACAGTCACTTTTGAATGTATGTATCTGCCTACATCTGAGGTTTCATGGCATTTTTTCACTGAATTGCTTTCTTTCTTTTATTTGAAAAAGGAAAAGCAGAAGTGTAGTGGATGCATGGAAGAAGAAATCCTGAAGCAGTATGACAGGCCCTTGTACTATAATGGGTTTAGATCCTGGATTCTCTAATGCTAGTGTAGGAGTTTGACCTGTCTTCCCCATGTGCTATGCAGTAACTGAGCAGTAAGATTAAAGTATGATTAGTAAAAAAGACACGTTAAGGGTGTTTGGAGCCAGGATCTGCCTCCAAGCCATAGAGAGCAAACCCTTCTAAACCATTCTCCCCAGATAGTTAGACATTAAATTTTGGTTCACTTTGTTTTGGTATTCTGAGGCGTCTGCTATTTTGGTTCAGAAATCCCATATCCCAACTCTCTTGTTCCTAGTTAGGGAAAGAAAAGCAAAGTGTAGCAATAACAAAGATCATAGTGAGGATTGCCTGTACAGTATGATAAAAAGCATAAAACCCATAGTCATGGCAAACTTGGGCCCTCTTCTATATACCAGGCCCTTTGCAAGCCAAAAGTCAATGAATTTATTGAGAAGAAAACAGATCAGCAAAACTGTGTAAATGTTTGGGGTTTGATCATACAGATCCTTAGGTACAGTTGGTTACAGTCAGGAAGTGGAATCCTATCTCCTTGATCCACGTGGAGAGACTTACACCAGGTTGTAGGTTCAGGATTATGCACAGATTCTGGGATTTGATGAGAAAATTCAGTGGTAGAAAGATTGGTGAATAATATGAATGTGGATGCCTAGGTCTGTGCAGACGATACTCCAAGGCATAGATTTTCAGTAAGGATAAAAATAAACCCAGAATGTTTGCCTCTTGCTGAGTCTTAGCAATGTAGTTCCAGCATAAACATAGCTTAGTAGTTGTTGGCTTTTAGGAAAAACAAATTTTATTTTTTTTTTAATATCTCTGAGTTATTAGGTAACCTCAGGCTTTGCAGAACTGCTTTATTTTGTCTGGAGAGAAAAACACTTGTAGAAGTATCATGGCAGCTTTTATGCAGAAAGTTTGACTGAGGCTAGCATAATGTAATAGAGATTCTGTGTATTTGCATGTAGTAGGAAATGACTTTAAAATGTGCAACTGCAGGAGCATCCCTTTGCATTTAATGTAACATTATAATCAGCAGTAAGATTTTCATAGATATGAAACACTCCCAACAGTATAAGATTTGAACAACGTAAATATAGGGTGGATGCTTATCAAAGTAGAATTTTACATTAAATTTGTCTGAAACTGCCCATTTTTCCCCCCATAAGCAATCACACGTATGTGCTTATACTATGGTTTTTGGCAGAATCTGGCCTCTTTATTCTAAGTTCTGATTCACTCCTGCTGTTCTCTGAAATTCTCTTCTGATTGTCATGCAGGCAGAGGCATTGCTCTTGCCATCTGCAATGCATCAGCATCTACATCACACTAAAACCACACTGATCTCTCAGCATATGGTGACTTTCTAAGAATGTTCAAAGGCATCTCCTTATCTTGTGTCAAACAGGAAAATTAAGAGACTGAACGTGTTTTGTCATGTAACCAATTGGTTAGGTGAACATCAGCTTCAGTTTGTGTGTTCTGTGATCTACAAATGATGTGTTTATCTACTTTGTGTTAATCCATATTTTGTATTTTATAACTAAAAACATTCCTCTGAAGAAGTAACAGCTTTGAATAATATCGTCAGACATAGTTGCTAAAGCTGTCTCTTCTAGAGCTCTTCTTAAAATAATTAATGTTTATTAATGTTGGATGTAGATCCTTAATATAAATGCTTTGGAAATGCAGGTATAACTTCAAATCTGAAGCTGCATTCTGTGGAGAATCTGTAACTTTTGAGAAAAGTGTGAAATGTTTCATGCTATTAATATCACTTTATTTTGAATATGGTGTTCCAGAAAACAATTTTAACATAACTGAGGGGATTTTATCATCAGGAGTATGAGATAAGGAGAAGATAAACAAAATCTCTGCCCAATAATAAAAGCAAGACTGATTACAAAAGTGATTTGAGGTTTTGCCTGTGTCTATGCTGTATTTGGGCTAGTTTGGAGGAGCCCAGATCCTGGTTCTGTCTGTCCATTTGTCTTGGTAAGCAGCTCAGCTTCATTTTGTTCCTGAAACTGAAACTCTTGTTCAAATCTCTTCAGGAGGAAGTATATGTGGTCCTTCTATCTGTTGGCATCAGGTGGCTGAAAAATGGATGAGAGAGGACATATCTGAGCCTCCCTCTGATCTGCTGCACCACAGGAGACAGACTTATCCTTGAGTGTACTGTAAAGCACGGACTTGAGACCTTTTCTTAGTTGTAGCAGCCTGATCATCCTGCTAGTGTCCCGTGGAGGCTTTTTGAGGGTGAACAGGATGGGCAAGCAGTGAATCAGGCCTTGAGCCTGGCATTTTGAAAGATACAGTAGAAGTAGGTGATGTTCCTGTTTCTGAAATCTTGTATAACATATATTTGTTGCCAGTTAGTTTACTTTTCTGTATCTTTAAACAAAAATAATCCTCTCAAAATGACTAAAACAAAATCTTGCTCCTGTACAGTGGGGAGGGAAGGGAGTTAAGTCTGCATAATGCTGTTTAGATGTATAAAGTACCATATAGCTGCAGTGCAGTGCACTTTGCCTCCTCATTTTGTGTCAGTAGTTCTCTAAGTTTGCAGCACATTAGCATGGAGATGATAATTTTTTTTTAAACTTTATCAATATGTCTCAGGAAATCAGAGATAAAATGGTTACATATGCCTCTCTCTCTTGCCTTTGAGGACTTAAATGTGGTGAGAATTTACAATCAAGTTTAAGATTTGGAAGATTTTATCTTCTGGAAACATGATTAGCTACCAAGGGAAGATTACAGAAACCATTTTTTCAATCTGGATGCTTTTTGCTACAAACAAATTCATTCACTGGATGTAAGCATAATTGCCCACAGTTTATGTAAACATAATTGCCCACAGTTTACTTAGCCATCGGATACATTGAGAAAAACTTCAGAAAAGCATCTGATTTAAAATCGAAATTAAGATTTCCCTTAGAAATACCTCTTTGTCTTCACTGTGCTTCATCAGACATCAGGTTTTGGTGATGTCATGGTGTTGAAAGAAGTGTACTATTTTAAAGGGCGGGTATTGCAGATAAGCTCTTGGGGAAATGGTTGCAGAAGCTTTTTGAAAGCAATTGGAGGTTTTTGTGTGTGTGATGCCCAGAAAGGTTGTAGCTTCACCTCTACAATCAAAATCAAATGTAAGGTATTATCCTTCTCAACATCCAGTAATCTGCCAGCTCTCAACAGTGTTATGATCACTAGCAGACTTCTTTGGACTACTAATTGATCAGCACATCCTGATTCTCATTTAAAACCACTTTGGGCTACTTTGCCATCTGAACGAGTTTCTATGACATAATTAAATGTTCACAATTATAATCTGATTACAGTTCCTTAATGCAGGCTTTATAGCTCAAGTTCACCCCTGTCTCTGGGGAATCTGTCAGTCAGCACTTTCTGTGAATTGGTCTGCTTTCAGTTTTGTGTTGTACTGGATTCCTGATGATGTAAAAACTCTAGAAACCCCAAACAACATACATCAGATGTAGGCAGTATCTGTACTGTATATTAAGCATATACAGCATAAGCAACCGAAGCCAGCTGCAAGGTCTGCATGCACACTGCTAAAGCCTTAATCTTTCTAACAGTGAGTCTTTATAACTGGGTCTGTTCTGTGACCCATCATAGCTCCCAAATGACCAGTCCAGGAATCACTGGTCCTATAAATAGACCTGACTGCTGCAGAGGTTGTGTTACTGGGAAACATCATGGATTCACAGGTGAAATGCAGTATTGGTAATGACAGCTTTCTATATACATGTATTTAATTATTCTCCTACACTTGTTTTTAATATAACGTGCTATGCAAGTGCAATTCTACTTTTGATATGTTAACAATAGTACAATTAACTTTTGTTACCACTTTTCTTCAAATCTCAAAATTCAAAGTATGCTTTACAATCTTTCATTTTTTTTAGCCAGGGAGACATTTCATTGATGATGTTGTTTTATTTTGAGAGGTGGGTGTTGTGTTTGTTTGCTTTGGTTTGTATGGTTTATTTTTCTTTCCACATCAGTGATGACCACAGGTTTTAATTTCTTTTGTTCCATTCTTTCTACTTAAAGACATGAGTCCCCATGTGAAGAACTTCTGGATAGAAGTAGAATTTCTTTTTGAAGCAGAATCTAATTCTAATTCTAGTCTTAAAATATGCAAAAGCACTTTACATCACCTTACTGTTCTTTATATTGTAGCTCAGTTGTGATGTTATTTCTGTTTATTTGTTTTGGAATAAGGTATGAAAATTATTAATTTTGTGTGTGATGTCATCTTGCTTTAATAAGACTTACAAAGTTGTGGCTAAAAGCTTAGACTATGGAAAAGGACACTGACATCTTAGAGCGTCAGTGCAGCTCTCCTTGCCTGCATCTTTTCAGTGTGAATCCAGTGTGGTCTGTATGACAGCTGCTTGTGGATTTTTATGCTTGTCCACAGCAGAGTCAAAGACCTCTCAGCAAACAGGGATTTTCCACCCACATTTTTAAGAAATTCTTTGAAAATTATATTTCTTGTGGGCTTCCTCAGTGTTGGTGAATCATGAGGTATTAAACCCACAAATTATAGCTTGGTTAAGTGGTCTAGAGTAAACAAAAATTTCCAGTATTTGAAGAAGAATTTGTGACCCTGAAAGCTTGTCCATTACTTTTTTATCTGTGACTGTATTGCATCGCCAAGCTAAATGGCGATGATAGACATATTCCAGGGGCTCATAATTGTGAGACTGAGAATGGCAATGTTTATGGTTAGTGCCGAATGGTTAATGCATTTGCCTAGCATTGCTAATTGGAAAGCTTTTCATTCCCCCAGGATGGCACTTTTCTCTTGGACTAATTTTTCATTATGATAATTAATATGAAAGCTGAGAAAGCAATTGCAGATAACTTTACATAGGAGAATTGATCTTTTTAGTTTTCTAATTTTATTATTTAAAATATTTAGTTCTCTAATAATGTCTTTTAAACCTTGGGTTCTTAATTGATTTGCACTAAGAGTTTATGGTATCTTGCTCGTTGCTCCTCACGTAAATGGGGTAGCTATTTTAGAGAGGAATGAAGAACTAGACCCCGTTTATAAGGGCTGTTTTTTGGAACAGGGTTGCTTAAAGCCTCACAACTGGTGATTGCCAGTACTCTTGGGGTTTTTGGCCGTTGTAGGAAATGCTCTCCTACCTGCAACACCTGTAAGGCTGGTGGAATTGGAAGGTACATGTAAAATACTTCTCATAGAGATACCCATGTAGGAGAGGTTCCAAATAAAAGGCAAGCAATCTGATGGACCTCTGAAAAATAGTACTTCATCAACCCCAGAGTAAGTGATGATTTGTGTTTCAAGCGCTAGTTCATCATCCTTCCAAAAACGAAGCCTGGCAAAGGATGAATGGTGTTCAGTAGATAAGTAACGGGAGTTCTGGAGTTAAAGAACCAAGGTCAAAGGGAGCTTCAAAATTTATGTCTATTGTGCTCCAAAACTGACCTTTCATCAGTTTTCTCATGCTTCTTCATTCTTTATGTGGACAGAGACTTTTGCTCACTTTACTACAGCAGCAATCAACTTAAGGCTAAACATTCAAGTTGGACCATCAGAGACTGAAAGATCTTAAATAGATGCAGCAATTATCTTCAGGGCCTTGTGACAGCATTCTACCCAAAATCCGGTGGTCCTGCCTTGAGCAAAAAGCTTTACCACTATAGCAGTTCACAGACCCTCAAAGGACCCTCTGTTGTGGTACAAACCCTTCTATGTGGGTGTTTGGCTTTTGAAAGGATCTGCTGCATCTGTGAGCCCTCAAAGGGTTCTGCTTGTTTGTAGAGTATTGTCAAGTCTCCTTTCTACAAATAAAGGTCGTGTTTCTGTATAAAAGGCCAGAACATTTTTGGGGGTGTTTTTTTGCAGGCAGGTCTTGTTTTCATTAAATATGAAGAAAAGCCTGCTGTTGTTTTGCTAAGTAAGACTTAGTTCTGAAGCACTGTCAGGTGTTAGTGTGATATTTCAGATATATCTGGCACTGGGATGGGGTCTAGCCGAACAGCACACGCTTTCTCTGTGCCATGCTTCAGTCCTTCAGGAAAACATTCAGATTTTAAATATATTATTGTGTTTCAAGAAACACTATATATTAGTTTCTGACTTCACAGACCTGTGAGACATGGTTTTTGTATTGACTGCTTATCTGTGGGAAGCCTGCATAAATCCTCCAAGTACTGACAGCTGGGTACATGTAAACATGTTGGTAGTAAGAGAGCATGTGATGGGGTTTATGCTGTTGTTCCAAAGGATGTTTGTACCTTGCTAATATTTTCAGTGATAGATCATAGTCAGCTTCTTTTCTGTGAAGGCCTTTCACAGCCAAAGCTGCCGCACAAGCAGAAGTTTGAGGAACACCTTGATATGTTTAGAAGTGTGTGTACATATAGGAAAAAAAACACCAAAATTATGGATGATACAGCTTCTTTTTAATCTTGCTCTTTATAGAGTAAAATTTCCTTCTCAGTACCCTTGCATTAACAGTGGTGTTACATCCAAAAAGTTTCAAATTGGAAAACACTCTTGTATTTGTTTTCTTTACAGCCTATTCATCTAAAGCCATTCATGTCTATTTCACTCTGTCAGGGTTGCTATTTCTGTAGCATTACCTATATCTTGTTTGAGTTTATTTCAGCATTTATGCCTGGCTGTAAGTACATGTACCTTGATTGCAGAAGCCATACAGTCCATGTATGTTAGTTTAGGGCATTTTGGTGAGTTACATACTGGATAATACTTTGTCTCTGTCAGCAGAGTTTGGCTGGTCAAGCTGACTCTACTATGTTCTCTCTCCACCCACCCTCTGATTTGTTTTCCCCTGTTCCACAGTTTGGAAAGAAAAAATATAAAATTGAAGAAATCTCAGAGGTTCCACTACTTCATCCCCAGTTCACTGTCTTTAGGAATTCTAGTTCAGCCATGAGTCATAACCAGTCAGTGTGAGGTTTACTGTTCAGAGAGTACAGTCTTGTGTTGGTGTTAAGACAGTCCAGCTACTAAGGTTGTTCCTAATGCTGTTTTCAGTGCTTCATAAATTAGAATACACTTTGGCCTTTTTAAGGGATCTTGTTATAAGTGCTGGAGAATTTTGGTTTCTGCACTTACTGTGTGATAAGATCCCCTGGCACGTGCCTTGGCTCTGCAGTGAATTGGGCTTGGAGCATCAGTGCTAAAGCTGTGTCAGCCCCATAGCAAGAAATAGTATGAAAAAACCCATGAGCAACTTGAATTAATGTGGAGGCTCCTTGTATTCTACCAAGCAAATGGCTGTTTGTCGCTCTATTAGGAATGGTGAGAAGAACGACACAGACTCTCTTGGGAGTTGATCAGGAGAATTTCTCTCAGTTTATTGCTTCAGGTCTTTTTTATAGACTGATACGTGAAAAGTACAGAAAAGAAACTCTTATTGGTTAGTAAACTAACACATCACCATCATTGGTCAGTGCGGTACACCACCCCTCGACCTTCTCTTGCAAGAAAACAAGGAACAGACAAACAGCACCTGCAAGGCTGTTTTCTATCTCTGAGGATTGTTTTAATTCCTCTCCATGATTTCCCAGGCCACTTTCTCAGGCAAGACTGAGAAAGCTATGCGGCCTGCTATTCCACAGGCACCATGCTCTCTACTTTAGAGTTAGCATCCATAGCTGTTCATATCCTAACTTTCCTGGATTTCAGGTAGATTAATAATTTCAGTCTTTGGATATGTCTGTTTGGCTTTAATTAGACCAGACTCTTTATGCCAGTGTCCTGTTCTTAGAGTGGCCAGCAGCAGGTCCTTAGGGAAAAACAGGGGAAGGCAAGCAAGCAGCAGCAGTGTTTCTGCCACCATCAGCATCCATCTCGGGGATCTACAAACTTAAATAATTCCATTTAATACCCTTCAAATTTTTTTTCTCTCCTGCTTGTTAAATGCTCTTAAACTCCATATTCAGAGAAGTGACATCCAAGATAATGAATTGATTAAGATGACTGAGAGTTGTGTAAAGAAATGTTTCATTTATTTTGAACTTGCAGTTTGCTAGTGTTGTTTGATGTCCTCTTGTCCTTCTCTTAGAAGAGATTGGGAATAATCACAGATTTCTTTGTACCTCTAGGAGAAATATGATTTCCAGCAACTTTTCAAGAGAAATATCTAGAGAATCTCAGAGCCTGAGGTGCCGATAGAATGAAGGCATTGCTAATGAGGGCCTTGAGGTGGTGGGATGCAGGCTCTGAAGCAGGACAACATGTACCAGTCTAATTCAATTTCTCAGTCTTGGGGACTAATTACTAGGGCTAACTAGATAGAGTGGATCTCTCTTCTTTACCTTCAAGTAATATAGTACATTATTAATGTTCAGATGTTTATGACCTCCTCAATCTCAATACTGGGGTTTCTTTTTCAAATGTGTGCAGGGAAGAGAATAATACTAAGAGTCAGGAAATGTGAGTTTCATTTGATGCAGATTAGTTTTGAGTCTCACCAAGTTTAAAAAATAACAAACAAACCACAAATAATAATAAATGCTACAAAAGATTATTACCAAAAATTAGCACATCTTTTTTAAAGTAATTGGTTCTCAGCCAGCTGCTAAAATTCTCATGGTGAATGAGTGAAAAATTCAAAAATAGGATGGAGGCTTGATTTTTATAAGCCCTAATGTGTTGGAGTAGAGCTAGAAAATTAATTTAAAAAGTGCATTTATAGAAAGTAATGTTTCTCATTTCAGAAGAAAATAAGAATTCTAAAGCAATATCTAAAATACAGCTCTGAAATGAAAATTACTACCATAAACTGAAAATGTAACTTCAAGTGCAGCACATAAGCACATATTCTACAGCCTCAGAGCATATTTAATAAATCTGTAGGATAGAATTTCAATACAAATTGCTCTGTGAAAGGGGAAACACCACTGTGGTGGTAAAGCTGTAGTGATAAGCTGTAAGGGTCTTTACAACAGTTTTTTTGTGTTGATTTTCTTTAAAAACAAACTGCTATAACGTACACTTTTTCTTAAGGAAACAGTCCTTGCCCATTTTATGTAATTATTTGCTCTGAGCCTGGCTTTAATTTAAAATAAATTCCTCTGTTATCACAGGCTGGGCTTGAAATTTCCACGTATTTTGAAGTCATCTGCTGCTCTGAGGGTTCATTAACTTGTAAGAGAATTAATGCAAACCCAGCAGGTTCATCATTGCAGCCTCAGTGGAAACTCCCTAGGGATGCCCTGTGGAGCTGTAGGAGCAGATCCCAAAACTCATTTATGCTCTCAGTCCCATTTGCTCTATCTTATTGGGCACTCCTGTCATTCACTGAAATGTTTCTCTGAGCTGTGCTGAGGATCTCACACTGGACTTCAGTTCTGCAGAGAATG
Organism: Poecile atricapillus; assembly: GCF_030490865.1. Lineage (NCBI taxonomy): Eukaryota > Metazoa > Chordata > Aves > Passeriformes > Paridae > Poecile > Poecile atricapillus. The sequence goes on from NC_081249.1 coordinate 81,881,322, forward strand.
TGAAAGAAAGTAAGTCTGAAACCTAGAAGAAAGGAAAAATTTTGCTGATTGGAGAAGCATGGTGATGGAAAGGTCTGTCACTTGCTTCAAAATTGTGGAGAGGTTTCTGCCAGTACAGTGCTGGAGATGACACATGAGGATAACCTGAGGGAAGTCAAGACAGCTCTGGACTCAGCCTTCTGTGTTGTCCTCGGAATGACTGTGCCCTTAAAGAGGCCTGTGAGGACTGGCATGGCCAGGAGTGCTATCTCTCTGAACAGGTGCAGTTCTGCTAAAGCATTCCTCTCAACTTTGGCTCTAAAATTCTTTCCTTACCACATCATTTGTAGCTTTGTCAACTTTTGTACCCCAAGTACATTAAGCAGCTCTCCTGGCATCTACTTCCAAGTTGCTACTGCAGGAAGCCCTGTGGGTCTGTGAAGTTTCATCTGTCCTGGCTATTTGTTCGGAAGTGCAGTTGGGTTTTCTGTTTGGGGTGTTTTGCTTATTTTTTTGTTTCATACTGTTACTGGAGCCTGTGTTATGGTAGTCATAATTCACCTCACTTGCATCCAGGGAATTTGACCTGGAATTCTTTCAGCAGGTCTCTGTTGATTTGTGGTAGAGTGCAGGGAACTCTTTTTCTGAAGTCTAATTAGAGGTTGGGGATCAGCTGAAAATTATTAATCAGCTTTTCCAGTAGGGTTGATAGTGCTGGGCAAGCAGCAGCCCAATGTCTTGTGAATAGGAACAAATAGAAATACAGGATATTTTGGATTGGAAGAGACCTTTCAAGTTCATCTAGTCCACCCCCCCTGCCATGATCAGGGTTGCTCAGAGCCCTGTTCAGTGTGGCCTTGAATGTTTCCAGGGATGGAGCATCTACCACCTCTCTGGGCAACCTGTTCCAGTTCCACCCTCATTGCAAAAAAATTCATTCTTATATATAGCCTGAATTTACCCTCTTTTTGCAGAAAACCATTATCCCTTGTCCTGTCCCTACTGGCCCTACTAAAAGGTTTGTCCCCAAGGTTCTGTGATGGGAGCTTACTTTGGGGTTTCATTTATTTGCTGTTAAAAGCCTTTTCCCTTACAAAAGTATCTTTCAAAACTTTTCACAAAAGGCATTTGTTAGAAGTTTTCCAGTTTCTAATTAAAATGAAATATTAAAACTCTCTTGTTTTTAGTTTAGCCTTTTTAAAGGAGTTTTACTTTTTGTCACTAAGTACAATAAAAGCCTACCTACTGTGTTTTGTTCTTCCTCCTGTTACCATATTGCAGGGTTTTTTATTTTAATAGCTCAAACTTAAGCTAGAATAAAGAAAAAGGAATTAATGTGGAAGGAGGAAAGAACTGAATTATTCTCTTTCAGAAAGACAGAAAAGGAGAGGAGGAAATAAGGTTTAAATAACAAAAGCCAACCTCCACCAAGGGTCCTACAGTCACTCAGTGAACACAATCAGATGAGTTTTTCAGTAATCCATCTGAGGAAAAATGAGGCATAAGGGGAATATGCAAACAAAAATATTCTTCAAATGAAAATATTCCTGTAATTATATTTAGATCTGTACAGCATGTGTGGCCTGGGGTCTCACTGTGATAATTAGGTTAATTCAAATAGTGAGAAACACTGTTCTGTTGTTCTCTGCCGCATGAGAGAAGCAGGGAATGGGAGAAGAGCAATAAAAGATCAAGAGGCAGTTGGCTTTGGTTCCTTCAGGCAGATGAACAAGGATGCAGATGCTCCATCAGTGACTGTAAGAGAAAGAGCTTCAGGAGGACGAGACAGTCTGGCATGCCTGGTTCAGGTCACCTTGCACAGCATGCCAGGTCTGGGCAACAAGGAATATTTTGCCTGTCTCTCTTCCTGGACATTTTGTTTGAAACAAACAAAAACCCCACACTACAAAACTTGGTTTACAATGGGTACCAAAAACATGTTAATTTTTCTACTGATTTAATCTCTTTTATTCTGAAAAGTTTCTAAATTCTAAATTATTAGGTCAGTGCTGTGCTCCAGTCACACCGTTCTCTCTGCTCTGTCAAACCCACCTGGTTTTTGCAAACAACTAAGAAGGCATGAGGCGTGATCCTGAACAAGCTGACATGCTATTAGCAGGGTTAGGACTAGATCATCTCTGGAGGTCCCTTTCTACCTAAATTTATCAGTGACTGTGTGGCACTCATGTTCCTGAGGGAGACTATACTTCAGTAAATTTTGACCTTGGAGTTTGGCCTCCACTGCTGACCTGGACAGCAAGAAGAGTAGCTCTGTCCTTCTGGTTGAAGCCAGGAGCTTAAAGCTTGAAGACTTTAATTTCTAGCTATTAATTTCTAGATATTAAAAACAAATGGGTTTGTTTATTTTTATTTAGCTTGACATTAATTGATACTTTATTGCTGCCTAAGGGACACAAAATGTAGAATTTTAATGTTCTGTAAAGATTATTTTTTAAGTGAGACCAAAATTAAACTACAACTTTTGGCAGAAGGTGTAATTTTTTTTTTTAATCTGTGCCAAGAGAATTGTTCTTTATTTCTCCTTCCCTATTCCTCAGCATAGATCTTTCAAAGTTTAAAAAAACATGCACATCCATACAGCATCTCTGAAGCAGAGAAGAGCAAGAACATTGCTCTTTCCAGGAGGGTCTTTGCAGATTACTTAAATGCACTCTTGGATGGCAGAAGTACTTGGACAACTTGTTTTCATGCAGGAAAGTCTCTGGCTCATTTAAAACTTGAAGCCAGGGCTTCTATCTGTGTCATTGCTCAAGATGAGAGTCCATGGGCTCAGTATAGAGCTACAGGAATGTGGAAAATTAATTCTGAGAATAGCATCTGCTGTGTGTATGTGAAAGCCAGGCAGACAGATAGCTGCTGCCCTCTCATCTGTCACTGTGCAACAACTTTTCATAATCTTTCCAACTTTTGCTATTAATTTAAAAAAAATATTTGTACATAGACTATTCCTTCTTTAAAGGCTATCAGAAAAACCTGTCAAAGGTTTGTTTTGAAAATAAGAGAGGCCAGAACAACTGTACTTCCAATGTTTTGGTATCACCTGCATGTGAGTGAGTGTGTGTGGGAGTGTTTAACTGTGTTGAGTGTGTGTGAGTGTCACTTGCCTTCTGGAAGGACTTAATTCACAGTAAGGGGCAAGTCTGGACATGAATTTGTATGCACTTGAGATCAGTAGAAAAAAAAAAAATCAGAATAGTTTAAAGATCACATTTGGTAGCAGGAATTGTTGGGAATTCTGTGCAACCTGGGCTGAAATTTCATGTTCAGTAAGAAGAGAATAACATTACATACTTAGTATTGTCTCTTCTACCAGAACTATGACTCTAACTGCATACACAGAGATCACAGGGGCAGAAAATACTCTTGTATGTGGAAAATCCAGTTACCACCATAGCTGTTGTCTCACATCTTGTCTAAGATTTGCCCAGAGGTGAAATGGGCAGACAGTGTCAGTGTTTGTTTCCTGCAGCAGCTAACCAAGGTGCACCCCAAAAAAGAAACAGAAAAAACCTTGATTTGACATTAAGTAAGGTGCCAGATCTGGCTGAAAATTTTTCATTTTAAGTGCAGCTCATACCAGTGACTACAGTGTCCATTAGATTCATTGTCCCTGCAGAATAAAAAGGCCAAATATCCACTGCAGTTACACTCAGCTCTGTAAGATTAAGTGTGTGTGAGTATGAAGAAAATTGATAAAAGCACATTAAAAAGGGATTTTAAGAGAATTAAACACTTGGAGGAGATATGGGGCTGCTGAACAATGCCCCACCAGAATTGTTAGTACATATCATCCTCTAACAAGGGTAGAAAAAAAAAAGGAAATGGTCAAAGGGAGCAGATACAGGCTAAATAGCAAAGTAAATTAGGTTATGAAATGACAGAAAGACAGTTTTTAAAAAGCTAAAAACATGTCCAAAGGATGAGAAGTAAAAAGGATCCTAATCTCCATAAGATATAAAGATACAAAAATATAAAGCAAAAAGAAGAAGCAGTTAGCTAAAGGACTCAAAAAACCAGTATTAATTCTTCAAATCCTCAAAAGCAAAAATCTGACCAGAGACTGTAGGGTCGCTTTATGATCATAGTTTAAAACTGAGCAGCTGGTCATGATGGACACCCTGTTGCAGAGAAGCCAAATTAATTATCTGCATTGTTATTCACTATTGAAGAAACAGGTGAGACAAACAGAAGTATTTTGGGGTAAATTCATGAAAGAATATGGCCAATAATGAGGCCACTGTGGGGGAAGTTATGGTGCAGTAGATAAAACATAATAGTGTTCACCTGAGAATCTAAGGAAACTCACATAAGTACCTGTGTTGCTTGTAGTGAAATGTATCATTTAAAACTGTCTCAGTATCTGAAGATCTTGAATTGGTTGATGGATGTCCAGCTTCAGAGCATTCTGAAGGAATGTGAGGAGCTACAAGCCTGCAGCATCAGCAAACTAGCAGAGAATCTAATAAGGGATTGAATGAGTAGATGCTTGGATAGTCAAGTCTGCTGAGGAAGAATCCATAGGCTTCTTTAAGGACTATTATAATCACCTTGTTTTGTACATCTCTGAAGGAATCAACAAATTCATAGATAACATGGTTTGATTGATATTGTCTATATGGATTTTGATAAGTTTTTGATGTAGTCCTTGCCAGACTTTTTAGGAGGTGAAGGAATTGTGATAGAAGAGGGAAAATCCTGGTTATATCTGTAATTGAAAGATAAGAAACAATGGCTTGGGGTGAATGAAGGGAGTTACCAATGAAGTCCCAGAAGAATCCGTGCTGAGATCTGTTCTGCTCATCTCACTCGTAAGTGCCCTGCAAAAAGGGATGTCCTGACAAAGGTCACCAGAATTGCAACAGGGCTTCAGCAGGAACAACTGACCATATTTGGATTATTTGTGTTCCAAAATTGTGAGTGGCATGCAAAGGATGGACAAATACAACTTTAGTTTTCCAAGCACATATGAAAAGTTGTATATCATTTTCAGGAGTTATCTTTTGAAAGAAAATCCCCAGGAGTTAAAACAGTGAGCTGGAGATGTCACAAGTTCCATTTGTATTTCTTAGTGCCTTCCTTAACTTCTCAGGTCTGAAATTGAGACATTAATTTAATTTGATTGGTTTCAGTCTTTCCAGTTTCATTTTGTTTCAGAAATCCTGGCCATCACTATAGATTGATAAAGCTATGGCTTCTCCTGGTAACTTTAAGTTGGACACTAAGTGTTTCAGCATGAGACCCCCAAATTAGTCACAATACTCAAATTCCTGAGTATTGCTTGGGGGATTTTTTGTAAGACACAAGTTGTACCTAAGCATATGGGTCTAGAGAGACTTTACTTGCTTCTGCTGGAAAACTGGCCAGTAATAACATAGTTCCTGTTAAGAAGACTGTGGCTGCGTTAGTCACTGCCAAAGTGGCCTGCTGCTTTGTTTCCAGAGCAGAGTGGCTTGGGGTTCATTTAGATTGGAATGTGAGGACAGTAAATTCCTGTTATTTCATGTAGGGGTATGATAGAGCCCCCAGATTGTTCATAGTCTTCTAAAGGAGGTTGCCAGAATATAAAGGAAAGAGGCAAGTAATTTTTGAGTTTGTCTGTATTGGGGGGGAAAAGCATTTACTGAGTAAATAAAAGATTAGAATATTAGAAGCAGCCAAAAATTCTCCAGTGGGTGCTTTTTCAGCTTTATTCGGGTACCTCTGCTGCATTGCACATACTTGTTTTTCACGAATACACGAGAGTTAGATCAGCCAGGCCAAGCTTGGATCCAGTATAAACAGATGCCAAACTTTTATTGCTTGTGGTCCCGAGTCCTTATTTTCACTTAACCTGATTTTACCCCATTGTTATGTTATTAACATGAGTAGAGTTGCTTGAGGTATTGCTGATAAGTGCTATCAAAATCAGATTTTTAATGAGAAACTAGGCTCACTATTTCAAAGGAAAACTGTGCCCTTAAACTGTTGCCAGAAGTAGAGAAGCACTCATTTCCAAACCAGATCAACTGCTGCTGACATTTATTTGCTGTGAGAGTTGTTGTGGAAGTATTGGGGTTTATGCTAATCGATAAAGAGACTACTGTAAGCCAGAGTATTAAAGCTGTTAATTTTTTCTTTATGGATCACTTAAAAGACTTCGTTAAAGAGGAGTGGACATTAAATCACTGCCATGAACGTAAAATCATGTTGTGCTCACATGCAATACAGTTAAAGGTTTCAGGCATTCCAATAAGGATCAGCCCACGCTGATCCAAATCACTGAACAGGAAATGCTGCTAGGCAAAATTGTGAGCTTAACGATGTAATTTTAATTTATGTCTTAAAGTGTTGATTTAGATAATGCAATAATTGCAAATGCTTATGTTTGAAGACCATGATAATTGCTAAAAAATGAAATTTTGTAATCATCAGACTATGAAGGTTGGTCACATTGGGCAAAGAAATGTTTGTCTTGTTCCCAGGGGAATACATCTGTAATTAAGATACGAGTAAAGACACTTGGGTAGATATAGGTCTCTGAAGCACATACCAACTTTTAGACTCAATACACACTACCATTGCACTTGGGGTCACTGAAATGCATATTTTTGCAAGATGCCCAGTAAATAATTTTAAAAACCAACCCAAAGTCACAAATGCCCAAACTCTCTGTTTTATATTTTGTCCTTCAAATGACTTGTTTATTCCCAGGACACTTTGTTTAACCATATTAATTTCTGAATGATGGAATGAGACAATGTTTTCAGGGTCAGCGACTGATCTACACTTCTGCTCTTCACCTTCAGGCAGTGGATTCTCACCCATTGAAGAGACCTGAAACCTCTCTGTTGTTCCACCAGTCCCTAAATCAGCTGCTTCCAGAAGGGTGTAAAGAGTATCTCTAGCTTTAGAGAACCAATTGGTTTATTTTGGGAAAATTTGTCAGTTCACTTCCAAAGGTTCCCCAAAACTGTCACTGGGAAGTTGTTTAGTACCAGCCATAACTCAAAGAGTTACATTTGACCTTTATCTTCATGATTGTAGGCTACAATTGTACTACTTTGAACATCTACAAAAGAAAATTGTAAGAAAATGTCCTTCTAGGGGGTATTTAGCCAATCCCCTTCTTTTTCAGTAGGAGAGGCTTTGCTCACTGCATCTGCCTGCTCTTCCAGCCACCTGAGGCTGCTCTGCCAAAGAGCTGACTTGACCTTGTGGGTACTCTGTGGTCACTCAGGGTGAGACTTCGCCTTCTGTAGATGGGATGGTGTTTCCTCCTTTCTTTGTCCTTTTTAGGCTTCTTATTTTGGGCTTTTCATTAGTAATTCTGCTTTAGGACTTGATTAAATGTATGTTGAAAATTTATTTCTTTTCCTGCTTTTGCATATGGGAGAACATTGATCCCTCATGCTGCTTCTAGAGTGGACTTCTCTCAGCTTTCCTGACCTTGTGTAACTAACACTATCCTGGGATCCTTAGATGCCGTATCTTTTCTGACTTCAAACTGATTTTCCCTGTTTGCAGCATTCAGAAATCCCAGGGTGTTTAAACATACGCGCATCTCATTGGATTTGCCATGTGGAGCTTGCTGCAGGCATTTCATGCTTCACACACCATAAACTAATATATATGCCAGATTTGGCACGGAGTCCTGTCCTAAATTACTGCCCCCACCTGCCCACTCTTGCTTTGTGTTATTTGGAGGATTTTGCCATTACAGAATCCTGTGCTTCCAGGTGCTTTGTTGCACCTGAGTGTGATCTCCTTAAGGCATAAGAAGATCATGTTCTGCCAGTTCCAAGGTTTGTTTCCTTTTCAAGCTGAAAATACAGATGCTCAATAAGTACTGTGAATGCTAAATTTACATTAGAGTTGCATTCAAAATCTCTGTAAAGGCAGTTCCTGCAGGGACCTTAAAATCTAGAATTCTGCTGCCTGTACTGTATCTTGCTTGTGATTTGTTGTCACTTTGCTTTTCATCCACTTTGGCTATGTACATTTGATATGAAAATATACGAAGGTTTCAGTGTATGAAACATTGAAAATTTAACTGCTTTAACACCAAAAGTTCTAAAGGTGGTGCATCTCTAATATCTTCTTATTCTGGTTTTCATTTACAGGCTATGTATCTGTATTTGTAAAATGTTGCCCTTGAGAGAAAAAATTACCGCCAGCCAACTATTGTTTTCTAACTCTTGGAGAGTTTCACAGTAAATGTGTTTCCTACCTGCATCCACTTCAGCAGCTGTGCATGTGCCTGTATACAATTTCAGGAGGAAAACTACTTATAGTAGTTAGAACCCCAATGAGACATAAACCATGGCCTCATGTCAGCATGATTTGGTGCTGTGGTCCACCAGAGTCTGCAGGTGTTTAAAATAAACCTCTTTCTTTCTAAGCTGATCACCATCTCTGAAGTAAAAAGCAAATATTTAAATGCAGTTTTGCTGTTGGGCCATTTTTCTTTCATTTGTATAAACTGAAGCTCCTAAAAGGTCACAATGTTGATGCCTCCAGATAATTTACCAAAATCACATGCACAGAGAGACTTAAATGAGAGCACAGGGAGTAGGCAAGAGATAGGAGAGGCCATAAGGCAGATGGAAAGGAGGAACTGATAGAAATTTAGCCTCATTCTATGTGTGTTGCATATTGCCAGTGTTTCTGCTGAATCATCGGGTCTTGTGCTTTTAAGAACTTACTCCCTGTTATGGGTGTGAAAATACAGCAGATATGGTGAAAACACAAGAAAGAAGGATTTTATATTTCTATAACCTGCTGCAGAAAAGTACATTCTTGTCCAGCCTGATAAGCTATGGGGATCATAATGCCTTCATTGCTGTATCTGTGAATGTTTTTTGTGGCCTCTGCTCTGAATCCAAGCAAACCAACTTAAGCAGCCCTGTAAGTGATCTTGATTCAGTCTCCCTGCCAGAAGGGGAGGCCTCTCTCCTTAGCAATTTCAAATAGAGCAACTTTCATTTGTCTGGCCTGTTTTTTTTTGTACCAGATCTTAATTTTTGTATGAGTAGACTGAAAGGTGGAAAAATAGTCGTAGTTTGGGAGTGTGTGAGGGATAAAACAAAACTACTGTCTTTTAACTGATTGGATCAGATTCATCCTGGCAGCTGAAGTCCAGCCCCAAGCAGGGCTGAATTTGGCATCATCAGACACTGCTCCATGGCTGATAGGGTGGATTTGTCCTGCCTGGAATTTGAAAAACAGGCTGTTTCTTGTGCTTTCTTCACTCTGATGCTTATTAAGAATTTGACCTTTTGGGAGGTCAGTGTCTTGGTGCACCCAAGAGTCTTGTAGGTGAGTGAGTATTTGAGTTAAATCTTCAAATACCAGTCAGCCCTGCAGCTATCTTAAGGAGATGCATCTTCTTAGGGTGGACAGGCTGCCACTTTGCCATGGCTTTCTGTGTTGCGTTGTCACTTCTTTCTGTGTGAGGCTTTTTGCTGGGGCGCAAAAGCTTGTGTCAGATTTAAGCTCTCAGTTCTGTGCTTAGCTCATATTGAAATCTTTGTGCTACTTTGCCTTGCTTTATTCAAGTGTTAATCTGATGGTTACTTGATTTTTCTTGTTCCTCTCTACTAGGTAAAATGGGGCCATCTGTTTACAGCTAGGAGTTTTTCTACAAATTTTCTTCAACATCAGCTCACAATCTGATGTCAATGTGCAGGATTTAAGGAAGCCTATTTTGGCTGGCGTAGCAGGCTGTCTGTCTGTGCACATGCCTAAAGCGATCTCCTGCTGGGGGTTGGGAAGGGATTTCCTCTATCAGGAGCAGCATACAAAGAGCCAGAAGCATTTCTGAAGGAGTGAAAAGCACACATTCCTTCAGGGCATCAGCTACCTGCAGCTTAGATGGGAATATGCAAAAGGGGACCTGCCAGGCCTTTCGCTTAGGGGACCAGCTTGGTTTTGGCATCTGGGTACTCATCTCTTTGACTCTCTGCTTACCACAGCAATTATTACAAATTTTCCAGAAGGAGACCCTGACATCTAATTCCTACCTGCTGTATTAAAGCCCCTTAATTTTATTTCTTTGTGGGTGATTCGAGGGCACTGTGGTCTGTAGCTCCCCACAGTGGGAGATCTCTGGAAATGCTTTAAGCTCCAGTGAGTTTGCAGGGATGGAGGAAGGGTGACTGGGTTTGGTTTTTTAGCTATCTCTGCACTTGGCCTGTTTCACCCTTGGCAGGAGGTAAAATATGTCCCAAGTAATGAGATTTTTTTCAGTTTGTCTGCAAGGTTCAAAGGAGTAGAGATGCTCGGTAGTTTTTGTCTCCCCTTTGGGAAAGAAAAACGCAGCCCTCAAATTTCTGTTGCACTGCTAGAGAGTGAAATCCAGGGTATTTTGCTGAGGGCAGAAAGGGGAACATCTCTCATTAGACCAAATACAAGTACAAGGCATCTGAAAGCCAAATAGTCACAAATTAAGAGCTATGGGATTTAAAAACAAATTCTGATTTTATTTGGGTCAGGTTTCACTCAGATGAGGTGGTTAACAGTTGTCCCATGTTTCAGTCTGTTTCTCTGAAGAGCAGTGTGTGCTCTTCACATAGGGGTGACTGTAGAGATACCACAGCTCTCCTGGTCCCTCCTGGGAAGAATTCCTTGGCATGTCAGTGTCCAAACTGACTCCTCAAGTGGGCGTGGAATTGGTTTATGACTGCAAGAGAGGATAAGGGCAAGAAGATGGGATGGAGAGTTGAGCCTTTGTCAAGTCCTATCTGCAGCTGCTGGAAGTGGGTCTTATATTGAGACTGGTCTTGTGTGCACCCAGTCTTTGTGGAGGGGGAATGCCTCTCATGAACAGCTTTTAGCAGCAGCAGACTTTGTCTACGATAAGATATCCTTGGAAATTAAAGCTCAGAAAGGTTCCCAGGGCTAGTGCATATGTGCAGGTTGTGGGAAGGACAGTGGTGAGCACTGAACTGCAGATGGACTCCTTGGCCCTGCCCCATGAACCTGGGTCACACCAAAGAGCATGAGCCACATCCACCACTCTTGACCAAGTGTGTGAACTGGATATTAAGTTTTTTCAATAAGCAACCACTTAAGTCAGCATTTTCCCAGCTGAAGCAACACCAAATAGGACTTTTCACAGTATACACACTGGCCACCTTATAGGTGGCTGTCACACAATACAGGAAAATTTCATATTGAGTTTCCAGCTTTACATTTGTTCTTGAGCCTGAGACAGTCCTAAAGAACAGAACAGGATCTTCCAGATCTTCACCTCATTATGTTACTGTGACTTATTTTTTTTATATCTATATCTGTGGATAATGCTTTAAAATGGGCTTGAATATTTCTTCAAAAGTATGATTTGCATCCTATGTTTGGTGTTAACAACCCTGGTTTACATGTGTGTGTTTGCTGCCACTTGCTATTAGCTGCATTTAATTCAGCTGAAATAACAAGCATCTACACAAGTTAATCTTCTGTTCATAATCTGTTTAGATTCCAATTCACTTCATTGTGTGCCCCAGCGCTGGGATTCTAGCCCTCCATCCGTTACTGCACCTTGCAGTCAGAAGTGATGTCTTCTAGTCAGGGCAGGTCTCTCTGGAGGAAAGATACATGAGGAAAATTTGAAAACCAGTGCACTAGTTTAGCATTGAAACTTTTGGACTACAAACAGAGCAGAAAGATAGGAGTAGTCTGAAAACATTCAGACTTTTTGGACCATTCAAACTGGGCTGTTTGTTCAGGTCTGCTGCAAACATTGTGTGCCTCCAGTCAGTATATAATTATTTTTTTTTCTTATACCTATATATGTACTTCATATCGTGTCTTTCAGAAGGATAAGGGAGGAGGTCAATCCTTCATTGGAATACTGCCAATAACCCCCTAGTAGCTCCCTTCAGAACAGTTCTGGCCTGAAGTAGTCTAAATTGTTTCTTCAAAATATTTCATAGTATTTGATTCAGCTCTGGCTTGCGCCCTTTTTTTCCACAAAAGCTGTAAACTGAAGGAAACATAAGCAGAGCACATCTTAATTTTTGGTTCTATAAAATATACTAAATCTAGCAATAAAATTTGCTGATTTCTATTATATGATAACTTTTCAAAAACAGATAGTGAAGGGCTAAACTTTAAAGGGTTTGAAAAATTTATCTAGAGGAATGCTGCCCAACTTGTTTCACTACAGTCATATTTGAGTAGCACCGACAGCAGCTGATGGGCTTCAGTAGGGATTGTGCTTCACATACTTAGAGTTTATTATTACACTGAGTGATTTCAAGAAACAATTTTATTTATAACCCTAAATAAAAACATGTGAAGTTTTGTTTTATAAATACATCATCAATGCATCTGTGCATTTAAGCAGCACCCCTGTGCACTGCGTCTGAGAATTGAAAACCTGATTATTTCCAGGCAGGTTGTGATACAGATCTGCGTCACTGCTCTAATTCCTGACAAAATTTTCCAGGGTTCTAAAAGTCAAACCCCAGTGCCCTGGAAACTACATTTTGCTATGGATGCAGTTTAGTAAGGGGTTTTCCAGGGAAGAAGGTTCATGCAGCACTGAGTGTTCAACCATTCCTGTCTCATGAACTCAGTGCTGTAGTGGAGGGCTGCAATAACATCTTTGGTGCAAGCAGATTTACACAGATACACCCAGAACAAACATTTCCTGTCATTTTTTATCTTCTTTGTTAGATACAAACACAAATGTCTCCAAGGACAATCAAGTGGGAACACTTTGAAATGAACCCAAGCAATGAGCAAGTACATTAACATGCAGGGTCCCGTTTGAGTTTTCAAATTAAACTCAATTGTGTTCTCTGACCTGCATTTTAAATACTGAATATTGAGTGAGATTCATACTTTTTCCTCCCAGCCTGGCTCCTTTCAGGCTTTGTTCAGCATGTGAATAACTCCATTAGGGAAATGTGAAAGCACTGGACTATGCATTGAGTTGCTATTTTGACATTCCAGAGGGAGATGCTACTAAGCTGTAAATTACAGAATTGGACATCATTGATTTGAATTCAGATCAGTTTGGCCTGAAAAGCTGGGTTTAGCTATTTGACCTGCTACGACCTGTTTTTGTCCTTTGTTTAGTAGGTACCTGAGTTGTTTGCTAATTTTTTCCTATGTACAGAAATCTAAAGTATTCAAATGTTTTTTGAAAACATTTCAAATGTGTTTTTTGAAAGCAAGCATATCCCTTGCTTTAGTGAAATAAAAATAATTTTGTGCTTCATCATAACATGAGATTTCTAAACATTTTTGGGGCTGCCCTTTCTCTCTTTTTTTTCTTCCCATCATGCCACAGTTTCAATAGTGTAGTTACAAGAAGAAAATTGCTTATAAAACCCATCAAAATCTGGAAATTGTTGAAGCTAACATTTAATATAGTATTTACAGTTACCTGAGGTGAGATTGTAAAAGTACTGGGTTGGAAACCTGGACTCCAGAAAGAAGTAGAGTACTCTCTGCCTGAGCCATAGCCTAGTGCAGAGCTCAGCCTGCATGTTGGAGGGACAGAGCTGGGGCAGTAAGACCAGTATGATGAATCTGTGCTGTGCCTGAGATGGGTGCTGAAGAGGCAGCAGTAGCCCCTATGAGTTGGAGGGACAAGTGGAAAGAAGCAATGAAGTGAGAAGCATCACCTCTTTTTTAAGTGAGACTCACAGAAGGGTTAAGAGACTAGGTGTAGTTCCCTGGATTTTCGTGTTATTTACTGAATTAACTTGAAAGTTTGGAGCATTGCAGAATCATAATACAAATATAGGTCTTTATTTTCTACTTCCAAAGCCTCTTAAACTGAGTGCACGAACACTTCAGCCAATACATGTGTGGGTGCAGATAGACTGTTCGGGCAAAAGCCCCAGATCTTCAAAAGGAGACCCACTGGATGCAAAGCAGATGCCCACTTGCCACCTTCGCAAATCATTTCCCACTTTTTCAAGCAGCTGGTGCCGGCTGTTGTCAGAGTCTGCTCTCCTGAGCAGGTTGCTTGGGTCACTGGTGTGACACCCTTGTTGTTCTGGCTGTGACGCTGGGGCTGCTCTGCATCCTGCCTGCACCTCCTGCCTTCCCTCCATCCCATGTGTTCCCACACTGCAGCATCCAGCTTTTCAGAAACACAGACACTGGTCTTTGCTAGTGCAGCAAGGTGCTGTGGTGGAAGGGGGCTTGCTGTAGTGTGCTGAGGCTCGGCTGCTTGCCGTGCTTTTCTGTGGGGTTAATGTTCTTCCAAGCCAAGTGCTCCAACCTCCACAGCTTGCTGACTCAAGCTTTTGAAAAGACAGATGTACTGCAGCAGGATCACTTCACCAAGTTGTTTGCTTCCTACTCCCTTTTTGATACAGCCTTTGGAAAGGCTAGGAGAAGTGAGAAAACACAACTTAATGTTCTTACTTTGCTCCCATAGAGAGGCAGGAGACGCCTTCTTGGCTGTTGCCAGTTTTCCTTGACTGCCACTAGATTATTGTCCAAGTCTGGAAGAAGAGAACTTCTGAGGCTGAGTTATGTTGTTTATCCTTCCTGGCTGTTCATAGGGAATGGGAAATTTTTTGTTTTCACTCCCTCAATGCAAGTCGTGAATGCAATTATACTGTGCCCAGCATTTGGTCTGTAGGTTGGCTGATGCAGGATCAAAAAAGGCCTGGGTAGTGGGCAGGTAAAGCTGATCTAAAAAGTTTTTCTTAGTGCAGAGAAGAGCTGGCACCAAGACCTCTGCATCTCTTTCCATTTCAGTGCAGAGGATTTGCAGGGGCACTGTAATAGTCATGGGCTGTGAGTGGCATTGCTGGAAGTCTGCAATGAGGAACAAGTCCTTTAGCTGACTGAAGCAGCCATCAGCTGGCTCCAGATGTGAGCTGGCAGCTACTTCTGCCTGCAGCCCTGAGCTGTCCCATCTGATTGCAGCCACAGCTGAGAGCTATGTCTGGAGTTGGACAGTAATGCCAGTGAACTGCCTGATGCTCTGCACAGGGCTGTGAAGTAGGACATGGTAGAGTGAAGAAATGATAATTCAAGAATGCTCATCACTGTGATGCAGTAACAACTAAACCTAAGCTTAAAGGAAGGAGAGAGCAAAGGCAGGAAACAACAGATGTACAAAACAGAGAAAGATGTACACAGTCTGCATTTCCTTTAACCATTTTTTGCTTCATTTGATGCTTTTGGAGACATTTTCCCACCTGGTGGTTATAATTTTATAACAACTATGGTATACTAATTAAACAAATGGCTTGCTCAATTTTGCCTTTTCCAGTCCTGTGTTGTTTCCCTGCGAAGCATGGTACTGAAATTCTCTTGGCTGTAGCTGCCAAGTAGCTCATTCTGATGGGAACCTGCTGCTCTTTGAAGCATCTAATCTAGGAGTTTTGTCCTGAAATGTGAGGTGTAGCAAACATTTCTGGTAGTGGCAGTTACAGTACTTACTTTTTGTTTTCCTGAACAGTTTGTCCTGTTTGTGGTTTTGATGGAAATTATACAGTAAACAATAAAGAAATGACATAGTAAAATGACTCCATGGTACTGTTACCTGTTTGTTCACTGTACTCACTGCTCCCTCAGTTTCATGGACTCAGGAGGCCTGAGCAATCTGTATTTATCAGCTGCTGCTTGAGATCATGGGAATGCTGTTGGCACTGGGAGTAGTGATTCCCTCTTCCTGAGTTTACTGAGAGCAGAAGAACCTTCCACCATGGCCCATGCACTTTGCCATGGCAGAACACAGAAATGAAGAAATCATTCTTTTAAGTTGGCTGTTAAAAATTTAGATGCCAGCAGTGATATAGCAGGGCTCTATTTTCTGTGCTTTTTACTGCTTTCTGTGTATTGTAGGGTTTGAGTTAGCAGTGATTTTAAAGCAATGCAATTGTGGTATGTATTCATTATGTTTGCTGATGACAACAAGCTATGGAGTGTCTGTGGGCACATCCAAGGGCAGAACTAGAACTCAAAAGGATTTGCACAAACTGCAGGAATTACATGAAAAAACATACATATGTGAGGTTGATTTGCAATAATCAGTAGTGCAAACACAAGCTGAGGGGAGAATTCCAGCCAGGGAGCACATCTGCAGGAAGGGATCCGAAGGAGGATTGGGGGGTTGTGTCAGATCTCAAACCAAACAGAAGACAACGATCTCATACTGTTGTGGAAAATAAAATCCAGTCTTCATATCGGTATATATAGATTGGGTTGTTCTTTGCAAGATGTATTTAGGTGAACCTTCACCTCCCTTTGGCCTGTGCAATTGAGCCGGGTGCCATGCCCCATCTGGCACACAGCACTTCCAAAGAGACGTGGCCTCTTGGTCAGAAGCTGGAGGTGTGTTCCATAAGGGACAGTGGTCTTCATGTATCTGAAGCGGGGCAGTAGCATAGAGGGATAAATTGGTTTTTGTAGCTATGGGAGACATGATGGGAAGTAGTGAGCTTCACTGCAAGTAAGGGCTGGACAACAGGATGGTTTTCTGAAGAGAAGTGAATGGGTGGTGTGGAACTTCTAACATGCGAGATTGTTAAGACTAAAGAAATGGTCTGTCCAGAGAGGTGTAGGTGTAGCTCATCTTGCCATATGGGCCAGAGGACCTCTTCATGCCCCCTCCAACCCCTTTTCTTCTCTGTGACTAAAAGAAAGTAAATTTGCAACTGAGCAGACCTTAGACCCAAAGGGTGTATTGGATGTGGGATGTTCTCATGGAAGCTTGACTAAGTGGGAAGTAAATTAATACTCTTCCAAGGCCATGTCATGAGGAATGTAACCTCTTCAGGCAGATCAATAATCATATGTTTCCTTTCCCCACCCCAGGAGAACTAGTAGGGCAAGAAGCATTTGGGGAAAAAAATTGGCTCATGACTACAAAATTGGACATAGAACCTCATCCAGATGTATTTCCTATCCTGTGCCAACATGCAGTGTCATTATGTGGGCTATGTCAGCAGGACATTGGCAAGGAGAGAGGAGCTGGATTTGCCCATTGAAGCATTCAGCTGGGGAACAGTGTGCACAGGAATTTACTTTCATTAAAGTAGCAAGTTCAGCTGGAAGCACAAGATGTGCAGAGGCTGCTGCTCTCTGTGGATTTATGTTGGCACTGTGAGCACAGCCTGAAATCAGAATGATGGAAATGAAGCATCCAAAACAATGAATTCCTGCTTGTTGATTTTCTTAACCTTTCTTCTTACATCTATATCACACAGGCAATTTTGAGTACTTGCTTTCTTCCTCCTTCTGTGCAACAACCAACCACCTTTTTACCCAAGAAGAAAATTGAAATCAGGTCAGAATTTACTTTAAAGAACAAAATTACTATTGTGCTGAATATGAAGCAATTTGGGCTTTGCACAATAGAGAGTAAGATGGTAATTACAGTTTGTCATTTTTCCCTCACTCATTTCCAAAAACAAAAAAAGATAAAGATGGTTTGGGATTTATTTGGCAAATCTGAGACCAGTGCTCGCTTCTTGAGATTAAAGGGGGGAAAATAAGATGGAAACTTCAGTCTCAGACAGAAAAGAAATGTCTAGGAAAATAACCAACCAAGTTGCTAGTAATTCCATGATACCATTATGGTGTGTATGAGCTTGAGTACAGTCCAAGGAGCTTCAAACATCTGAATACTGATTCAAACATGTTCATATGGAGTGGATGGTGTGTCATAACCATAAATAACTGGGGTGAGGGAAGAATCTTGGGAGTAGTTTTGAGACAAACTTTCTTTTAATGATGCCCCTCAAAGTTTTGCCCTTTAACTTCAGTCAGGTCAGATTTCACCCTTTGGAAATGATCCTCTCTGGAAAAAGAAATGGACCAAGCTTTTATATAGGTGGATGGAGTTTGTCTCCAATTTCTGTGAATTTTCCAGGTTAGCTTTGGGAGTTAAGTTATGCAAGTAAATTGGAAGAAATGGAAAAAACGTGCATGTGGTTTTAGAAAAACATGTTGAATACATTAACAATGAATGAGAGCAGAGGGAATTCATAAAACGTTTTACATTCTACTAATTCCTGAGCTACACAACAGATGTAAGAGTAAACCAAGTGGCACTGGTAGAAAAAGCTTTTTTGCAGAGTTCAGTGGACATCTGGCTACAGTTAAGGGATGCTTTTTTAATACAAATGAATATGCTGTTAAAATATGCAGTCATATAGGTTCAGCATTGGGAAGGGCCTGCATTAGTCAAGGGCACTATAAACAGAGATGCACACTAATGGGGGAAATGTTCAATAACCGCCATGTTGTAAGTGTTCAAATTGTTTTGGCTCTGGATAGGAGAATTGCCATGATGAGCTGCTCAGGATTCAGAAGGAATCAAAAGAGAAAGAGGGAAGGACCCTGATCTGTGGGGAATCTTCCCTTCTTGACAGCTGCCTTCAACTCTGATGTTGATTGCAGCAGATTTCTGGTTTAGTTTAAGACCTTCCTCCAGATGCTACAGGGGCAGCCCCAGTATGGCTGCTGCTAGTGGTGTTGCCCTTTTGGTAGGCTCCATGTAGAAGTGGATGCAGAGACCTGGAGCTTTTGGACATGGCAGATTCCTTGGCAAGGGTTTTGAGGACTAGGTATTAATTTCTAAGAAGTGCAAGACTTCATACCTTATGGGCGTTTTAAAGCCTGATACAAGCTTTTCACATTAAAATGTTCAACCTGTTTTCATAGGACAGGAGTTGTACACTCAGAGATATTGTCATTCCATCAGCTGTGCTTCACCCCTTTCTGAGGTTTTGCTGTCTTTTCATTCAAGTTTCTCCCTGTCTCCTATTTACAGCTGAGCTGTGCTTTAAGAAAGTCATAAATCCTTTACATCACTTCTTTATTTTTTTTCTTTATCAGAGGAAACAGGTATAATGCCAGGAATAATAAATTAGTGGAGTAGGACCAGGTCCTAGTGATACTGTAGGTTCTTCGTTGATAAAAGTTCAAATGTAGCATTTCTCTGTGGTCTAAATAACTATGTGGTACATACTGCATATTCCTGCTAAGAGAAACATTTCTAGTGACAAGACCTCCTCGTCTTAGGAAAAAATCCTCAAATACAGTATTTTACACCCTTCCTTCTATTCCAGTCTCTGCCAACTTCGACAAAGTCCATGACATCTCTGTTCTTGAAGTCCCATCGTCCTTTGCCATCTGTAGCTGTTTGCCTCTATTCATACATCTCTCATCACATTTTTATTTTCTTCTCACTAGAAGACTTCTTGGGGGAAGATCTGCTGTTTGTCCCTTCTTTTTCCCTTGACCTTTACCATAACTACAAGTGCAACTACCATCACCTATGTGTGATGTACATTTTATATTTCTCCACATGAATATCTCTTTCCAAACTGCAGTCCTTTCTCTACAAGCTACAATTTAGCCTATTTCAGATACAATTTTATCTGACCTTTTTTAAGGCTATCTAGCTATTAGCTCGTCCTTCTGTACCTAGGATGGTGAAGTTTGTATTTCATTCCCTAGCTTTTTGGACCACTTTCAGCTGCAGCAGCCTCCATCCCAATGTAACCAGGCACTCTTTGTCTCAATGTAACCAGGTACTCAGTATATCTGCATGTTCTCAGCGTCTTTTTGCATAACATCTCCAGTGCACGGTCTTTCTTATGCTGAAATGTCATACAGGTGTCATTTCATCTAGGGTTTTTGAATTCTGTATCTGAATAAACCTGAAGCATTTTTGCTTTGTTTCTGGCTTTTCTGTGTGCTGCTATTCTTTTTCCACTTTCCTGTAATGAATCTAACCAGTCTTTTCGGTCATAGCAGTTCACAGGTGATTCTCATTGCATGGCTTCTTTTGTTTATTGTCAGATGTTGACTCCTAATTCAAAGCAGCCTGCAACACGAACCTGTCATTCCTTTGTAATATTTTCTGCTTTCTCTCATTTTCTCCACATTAGAAAGAACTTCCTTTGAGTACCAGCGAAGCTGAAACACTCAACCAACTTTTAAAAAAACTACTACCTGACCAAGTTAAGCTAGTGCTACAGAATCATAGAATTATTTAGGTGGGAAGAGGTCTTTAAGATCAAGTCCAGCTGTTAGCATGGCACTGCCGAGTCCATCACTAAACCATGTCCCTAAGCACCACATCTCTCAAAATCATTGCTTTTCTTGCAGGTATATATTTGTACCCTGCTGTGTGCCTGGACCTGGAAGCTGGACTTCCTATGCTTTATAGTCTATTTGGGCAGGATTTGCTCTGTTGGTACCACCTCCAAAACAACTGCTCTGGGTCTCACTAGCAGAGATGTCCCCCAAAGGTGCCATGGTAGTTTGAGACAGAAGTTTACAAAGTATTTGGTGGGTTCCATCTGCTTACCACTGAGCCTGGCCTTTGAGTCTTTCTTAAACTTTTTGTCTAGTATAGAAACAATGACTTAATTCCTTTCCTGTTTTAGGGAAAGTGCTGTAAACCTTTAGCCTGTGACCTCCCTGAAGGGCTGTGCTGGCAGGAGTACGCTTTGCGTTTGCTTCTCAGCCCTTCCTGTGAGGCTGAAACTAAACATCCATGTTTGACTGCACTTCTGCAGTCTGGAAAAACTTCCCTTTGATGCAGTAAAACTGAAAAGTCATTTTGCACGTTTCAGACACAGACCACAAAATTCAACTTGTAAACTTTGCATGGCAGCAGTGCCAGAAAGCTGAAATGCCTTTGTGTTCGCAGTAAAATGTATATGGGAGCTATTGGGAAAATTAGTTCATCTTCTAACTTCTTATTCACTGCATGTCAGATTTGTAGGATCAGTGATGTATTAACAAAATATATGAAAGAATGTAATAGGACTCAATACAAGGTCCCTGGTGACAGAATATTACTAGGAGCCATCTGTACCCTTTGCTGTAGTGCCATCCCAAAACTTTTCCTTACAGCCTTCAGATGGGGGTGGTCTAATGCTGCTACTGAATGGTATTAGAAGAAAAACATCTCATACAGTATCATTGTCTACTTTTATTCTGCCCTTCCTGGCTCACCCAATTAATTCTGAGAGCAAGAGTTGCCTATTAGGTAGCTAATGATGCAGTAATTTATGCTGGTTACATACCTCCTGCAGCTGGTAATGCATCCCAATTACGTGAAGCAAGACAGAAGTCTGGAGCATCTCTTCCTTGGTCTTCCCTGCTTTTACAAAGAACAACATGCTGTCTTTTCCACTCTGCTGTGTAGATCCATAGGGTCTGTTCAATGTTGTCCCTCCAAGGGAGCATCCCTTGACTGTGTTGTGTTATGGAATGGTTGTCCTGCTTAGCCATGTCTGTCCTCAGCAGGCCTGGTGACTGCCAAAGCTGGCACTGTGAGCTCCTCATTTGCGCAGCATGCCCAGCTGGGTGTCATGCAGCTCGATGGGAGTAGCCTGATTTTCTATGCAGATATTTCAAAGGGGCCATAGGCAATAAATCGGTGTCCTATGGCGAGGGGTTTTTCTTCGTGTCACTCACAATAAGAATTCAGCCAAAGATCCTTTGTGTTTTACCTCTGAGATGAATGTCATCCTACCCTAAATGACTTGCACAGAGGATTACTTTAACATAACAAATATTTTTGAGCTGACTTACTGACTTGGCAGCAGGCATGCTGAGAGCACTGCAAGGCTTGTGCTGAGGATGAAGCTCATCATGCTAATCAGTACTGCTCCTCTGCTGTCTCCTGCCTCTCTGTACCAGTTGTCTCCTTGGGACAGAGCCCATCTTTTTTCATTGCTTCATTTTCATCTCCTGTATCTTTTTTTACAATGTGCTTTGGATCCTAAGGCCATGATGCATGACAAGGATATTCTAATATGGATATTTTTGAGGGTTTGTTCATAGTACAGAACAACACCTTCACATTTATTGAAAAGAAATAGGCTGCTTTTCTTTCAGTTGCTGCAAGTTACAATCTTCTCCTGGTACCTGGAGTGCATTGAGCTTATGTCTGTGCTGCTGTGCTGGTAAGCAAAGCTTGCAAGCATAGTTGTCAATACTTAATGCTGCCAGGCTGTTTCTGTAGAGAGCTTTGTCTCACCATGGTGGGTTTTTTGTTTGATTTTCATAAGGAGAATTGATGTCGATTAATTACTTAAACCAAGTAAAATGCTCAAAATGCTATAAATGATAGTGTTTCCACCTTACTTTCCAAGGAGTTTTACTGAGAAATGTATAATATGATACACCCCGTATTCAGATTATAATGATGAAGGTGATAAGTTAAATGGTAAGAAAGCAGGCGTAGGATTCCCAGTCTATAAAGAATTACGTGTGCATTTGGCATTACATGTCAGATGGAGGGAAAAAGCATGTCCAAAAGCCTCTGTATAAACAAAAGGCCATCATTTCTGGTGTTTTGAAAAGAGTAAGTCAGAGGAGGAAGGATGTGCACGTGAGTTTTCCATGGGAGAGACAAAGTTAGCAAAAATCCAAAGAATGTAGATTAAAAACGTAGTGGGAATTGGCAGTAGAGAGATGTTAGGTTCTCCTGGATACCCGGAACCCATGGACTACCACACTTCTCTAGTTACACCTTTGCAAGTACATTCCCTGTAACATTTCCACTCCTAGTGCTATGCTGCTCAACAACCTTTAGATCAGAACCCATGGGACCCCATGTATGTATAATGTCTGGCACAGGCAGGCATCAGTCTTTCTTGGAGGCTGCAGGTGCTACCAGACTCCAAGGTGGAAACACTCTGGTCTGAGCCTGTGAGAGGGGAGGAAACCAGATCCAGAACCGCTAAGACCCAGTGTGATAAATTGTGTCTTTTCTCTATGCTCTGGTGGAAGCACCCAGCTCTGGTTTCAGCTGAAATCTGGGGGCTTTCCCACAAATTTCATAGCATAAGACATACTACAGAGGCAATACATCAGGAGCAGAGTTGTGCTTTGTGTAAGGACAGAGTGCAAGCAACAACCAGCACTGAAAGTCTGCTAAAGGCTTCTGAGCCCCTTGCCATGTGCCACAGAAGGAATCATACTATTCATCCCAGAGCTTGGAGGTGGAACCTCTATATTTTGACCATATCACAGGTCTCCTTCCCTCTTCACGTGGACGATCTCTTCTTCTGGAGTTGGTTCTGGTCTAAAGAAGGAGCAAAGGAAAAGCAGTGCAGTGGTGAAAAGGCGTATTTGTATTGCCTCTGGTGTGGGCATGTCTGGATGAACTCCTGGTTTGACCTGAAGACTTCCTTTTTTATTTTCCCTTTTCTTTTTTTAACCAGCAGTAGGGAATTCCTCACCAGCTTGTTCTTGCAGTAGCCAGGCCAACAATGACAAGAATGTGGAAATCAACTAAGCAATTATATTCACAGTGGTGGTTAACAGCATCCCTTCATCTGAAACAAATCAGTTACAGTCCAGTGAAACCTGCTGTACCTACTGCCTGTACATAATAGAGCCCTTGTGCATTTTCAGAGTGTGCCAGACCACTTAAACAGGATCTATGAGAGGCAACAGGAGAGAAATGCTATGTTTTATTAACCAGGGACATGGTAAACTGGATATTCTTTTATTCAACCCTCTTCCACACAGAGAAATTTGCCTCTGTGTTTATCAACGCATTTCTCTAGGTGCTGCAAATGTAGGAGTGAAGTCTAGGAGTATAACTTAAAAACAGCTGTGAACAAAAGCGATGAACAATTCCCAAGGTAGGAAAAGTTATCTTACAGATTTGAAATTAGTAGTAGTTACTGTGACCTTGGTCACCTCCAAAAATCTGCAGTATTTTCTGTACCAGTTTAACCTGTGAGCCCCAGGAGTCCACGAGTATGTAAAGAGAGGTTCGGAACATAAGTGTGCAGCTTCTGAACAGCACTGTATAGACATTTCTAAAAGAGCATTTGTATCTTGCTTGAAGATTATCAGAGACCTACAACTCAAACAAGACTACAAAAATGTAATATGCTGTGATAGACAGAAGCTTAGAGAAGTCAGGATGTGCAAGAGGCAGTTTGGAAGGTGTGCCCTAAGGTACACTCCCAGTATTGTGAGCCCTCATATACAACTAGAGAGAATTTGATCCTTGATGTTTCTTGACCTAAAGAATTGGCTCCTCTCTCTTGGAGGTGAAAGATATCCATGGTCCTAGGCTGTGCACCATAGAAACTCCTTGTTTATGGTGCTTTTATTGTCTTTCTGTTTAAATTACTTTTCAGTGACTTGGTGACTGTTAGCAGGTTTGGGAAGATTCTGCAGTGGGGGTAACAATGTCCAGCCAGCAGCCATACAGTTAATGCAGCTAATGCCTTCTCTTGCTGAATTTGTTGTTTGAATTACTCTTTAGTCTGCACAATTATCTTGAAAGTGAAAACAAGCTGTTTCAGAGTGAATTGAACAACAGAGTCCTAAATGTGAGGGCAGTGTGAACTAGAGTAGCAA
The DNA here is from genome assembly GCF_030490865.1 of Poecile atricapillus. Lineage (NCBI taxonomy): Eukaryota > Metazoa > Chordata > Aves > Passeriformes > Paridae > Poecile > Poecile atricapillus. The sequence goes on from NC_081249.1 coordinate 81,905,622, forward strand.
ATTTTCATGGATTAATGGCCAAATTGTTGTCTCATTAAAGTCCAGTGGCAGAATTCCCGTAGGCTACAATAAGAGACAGGATTTGACCCTAAGAAAAGATTCCATTTGAAGCATTTGAGTGTCTCCCAAAAGCCAATTATTAAATCAGAGGCGCCGTAATAACTGAGCTCAAATTTATTTCAGGACCAGGAAACACAGTTGGGAGGTCAGTACATGCTCATCATGTCATTTCTATGGTGACTTCATTGCAGAACTCGGCACTGGGCTGTGTACACGGCTGACAATAAGGCTGAGCTAAGAAAGAGCCTGAAAGAATCGCATTGTAACTGATGAAAAGAAGCTGTTTCCATCAGCCACATTGTCAAGCAACTTGGCAAAGCACAAGCAAAAAAGGTCTCTTCTGGTGACTGACTTTCACCGTGTTCCTCTTCTTTCAGTGCCACCACTAGTCACCACCTGGCTCTGCTCCAGACTCTAAAGAAAGCTTCAAGTAATCAAATGTTTGCTGACAAAACCACACTAACAGAGTATGTCTGTCTCCTCAGTACAATTAAATACCTGCATATCATTGTTTCCTCTTCCTCTAAACAAACAAAAAAACCAACAGCAAAGATTCATTTACATGACTCCATGTGAAAAATGTGTTGTATTCACTTTAAAGTTTGTTTTTTCCTTTTTGTTTGTTCATGGTTAAATAGAAGAAATCAACTGGTAGAGGCTTTCCCAAAATGCCATTTTACCTTTAGCACTTTTGTTCGGGGCACTAACTTCCTACTGCTTCTGTTCTCATTAACAAAATTATCAATGCCACACATACGCACATCCTTTTAATAAGCTGGGATGTTCTGAGCCTTAGAAATTGCAGAGGAGGTCTGAAAATTAGAAGGTGAGGAACTTGGTTGTCCATAAAACTGCACATCTAGAAAAACTCACGTAGCCCCCTCAACAAAATGAGCCCCGGTAGCAAAAGCAGCTCATGAGTTACAGCACTGTGGTGCAGAAGCAGCATCCTGCTGGAGTAAATGATCTGGAGGGAAGTAGTGGCTCACTGAGGTCTGGTCTGTAATGAAAAGGAAACCTGATTTTGTATTTTGTCTTTATTTTTCTTAATGTTCTTTCTCCTTGGCTGGCAATGCTTATGTACATGTATGTCTATAATCAAGTTCTTATTATCAGAAGACAGCCCCAAGACATTGTTTTAGTTGAGCAGCTATTCTTTTTTCCTTTCCCAGATGCTTTTATTCTGATTTTGTATTAGGGCTATTTGGCCTCTTTTAAATAAAGGTCTCTTTTAAATAAATTTGTATAGCTTCTTTTTGTGTGTGTGAGTGTGTGTACCCAGCCTTGCAGGATAACTTCATGAGAAAACCTAGTTTATAAAATAAATAAAATACAGCAATAGAGAATCTGTTGTTTCTTACTATCTTTTCAGTCAGACTTGTGGAAGTATTTAGGCAGAGCTATATTAAATCTCTGGGATCTGAACACAATGCAAATTAGAGATGTATTTTATTAACATACCTTTGATAATCCAAGTAGATATATTTATGCATCTACAAGTACCTAAATACACCTGGAAAGTAGCACTCTGTTTTCATGAAAAAAATGAAATTTTATTTTCATTTCATTTTCATTTTGACTGTCAGTACCTGATACTGAATTTGGCTCTGTTGTTTCTACATAAATTAAAAAGCACGTAGCTTAATAATGCAATGTTTGTTTTGCTACAAAAGTTACATTTATTTTAAAACCTTTAAGTCTGTAAGATCACAGAATTGTAAAAGATCTCTAGCTGGAAGTGACCCATAAGGATCACTGAGTCCTACTCCCTCCTCCTCACAGGACCTTGCAGGTTTAGTATGATTAAACCTTTGTATGTCTTGCCATTGCTTTTAATAATAATGTAGTAATTGTCATTGTTTACATTTATGTTTTTGTCTAGCAAACAAATCCCAAAGACTTATCATATCTGATCTGCTCTGGATTCAACATGAGTTTTGCTGTGGAGCCAGGGCTTTACCACCGGAGTCCAGCTTCTCTTAAGTTGCAAAGAAGGGCTAGGGTTAGGGTAATAAATTAAATAAATAAATAAAATAAATTTGTCTAAATGCTAAGCCAAAGTCTCTGACTAAGTAACAAAGGAAGCTTATTCCACCTTGCTTTCTGTTTTAGTACATACAGGGTTTGATTTTGCCAGGCCTAAATGTCAGCATCATAATTTCCACCCTAGCCTGCTGCTGAGTGATGGCCTGCATTAGGCTCTGAACAAATCTGCAACCTTTGGGCAGAAGAGATGGCTTTCAGACAAATTTCTAAATTGGTTTTAAAGATTTAATTTTTAAAATTTATTCTAGCAGAAGGACTAACTATGTGCTTTTGTCTTTAGACAAGCAACTGCTCATCCTTAGGCTTCATATCACTGATTGTCATCCTGGGACTCAGACACAGAAACACCATCCTCCTTCCTCTGTGGAGTCCAGACTCCATCTATGGTTAAGCTCTCTGTTGTGCTTTGTGTTTCTGAAGAGTTGAGTTGATAGGGTTTTAGGAATAAAAGGTTGTTTTGAATTGTTAGGGGTACTGCTGAAGGGAAAGGCTTTTGGTTATTTCCAGAAGGTCACACCCAGGATCGTATTGACTTCTTCCAGAGCTAGATATCTTTGACAATATATTTCAAGTTTGCACACAGTTTGCTTTGGGATGTTGTATCTGCCCTGTCTCAACACACCAGATGTTGTGGTGGTTCAGAGACCAAGCTCTAAGTCAAAATTCAATCTGTATCCAAGGGCTCAGTCCACTAAATCTTAGTATGAGTTGGAAGCAACTTGAAAGATTGATTTATTTAAAAAACAAGGTTTAACATTTTTGGCTGAAATATGCTGTGTACACTTGAACAGAAGGCTGGTGGACTCACAACAGGATAGAGCAGGTCACCACTCTGTGCCAGCAGGAGTGATTTTGTGATCTTTAAATCAGTGTGTACCAAGTTGCCTAATACAACCTAAAACAATAAATGTGTAGGAACTGTCTGAAGGATTATCTTTCTTTATTACTGACATTATCTGTACACAGAATGCTATCATGAAAGTAGTGATAACAAGTTACTAATAATGGTGAAAATAATCAAATTTTAGTGCATTTTTTTTTTAATTGTGTGCTGAAGCAGCAATCACGTTTGTCCTGCAGATTTGGCACTAATGGTGTTCATTTCCTTAGCTTCTGGGGCACATACATCTGCTATCAGCTAGAAAAAACAAAAACCTTGCTTCAGGAAGTCATCAGAGGAAATACAATGACAATGTGTCAGTACTGCAGCCCAAACAAAATGTTCACTGACGTTCTTGAAAGCTCTGAGTGATACATCCTGGAAATAGCAACAGCCATGAGATAATTTGGCATTTGTTATCACCTCTGCCACATAACTTCTTTGCATTTTCTGTGGAAGAAAATCTGAAAAGAGAGAGGGGACAGAAGAAGCATGCAACACCTGTGTTGTTACAAAACAGTAGAAACTGGTCTACGAATGGAAATGCGCTTGAGCTTGGAAATGCTCATGTCCTGGTGACTGGGAACTCCCCTTGGGCTCTGGAAAGACTGAGTCAGCTCCTGGGGCAGTGCTGACCCTGCTGTGAGGGCTGAAGTATCTCATTGGCTTCTTTCTGACCACTGCATACTACTAGAGAGCTGCACCAAAAACCCCTCTGTTTGCCCACACTGGTATCAGGACTGGGATTCCATCTCTCTGGCTCATGGGCTTTTGCCCAGCCTTTGGCTTTTATTTACTGGAGAGGCTGCTGATGCAGGTGTCCGCGCATTCTTAAATAACTGTTCAGTAACTCCCTGGGCTGCCGCTCAGCTTCAGGACTTTCCTCCAAGAGAATCCTTAGTTCATCAAAATCCGTAATGGATCAGTCAAAACTGCCAACCTCTTCTCCTAAGTTTGGAAAGGATGCTGCCATGTGACAGCAAGTCAGGCACACTGCCAGAAAGCAAGTGATGTTGGTTAATGACTGACCTGGAAAAGTCAGCACTTCTATGTACTGATGGGACAGAACACAAAGCTTTTGTAAACACACAAAAGACATGCCATATGGACATATATTCTGACAATCACACTTTTGTAGGGAGGAAAGACAAAGCAGAGTGTGACTTGTTAGGTTTTGTTCAATGCTAAACATAATGGCAATCTACAACTTCAGAAGTGCTCCCTCGCTCAGATTTTATAGATAGTGTGATAACTTCTTACATCTGAGGTTCAGGGCCAGGACAAAGATGCTGCATATGATAAAACTCCACACAGCCACTGACAACTGCCAAAATCATACTGGTGGTGAGTTGTAGCCTTGTTTTCCCCAGAACACAAACTCTTGTATTGCGTTGGATGGGACTTTAAAGATTATCTAGTTCTAATCCCTTGTCGTGGGTTAGGATGTCACCCACTAGACCAGGTTGCTCAAAGCCCCATCCAAAGTGGCCTTGAACATTTGCAAGGATGGGTCATCTACAGCTTCTCTGGGCAACCTCTTACAGTGTCTTACCACCCTCAAAGGAAATAATTTCTTCCTAGTATCTAAACTAAACCTTCCCTCTTTCAGTTTAAAGCCATTCCCCCTTGTCCCATCACTACATGCCCTTGTAAAAAAATGTGAATGTTATTCTAAAAAAAAAAAATCTTCCTTATGTCCAATCTAAACCTACCCTCTTTCAGTTTAAAACCACTAACTTCTGTCCTATCACAGCAGGCTCTACTAAAAAGTCTGTCTCCATCCTTCCTATAAGTGCCCTTTTTATTTTTAAAGGTCAAGATAAGGTCTCCATCCAACTTTTCAGCTCTGACTATCCCGATCTTCATTTATTTCAAGCACCAAGTTAAAAATCATTTTACATTTGCTTTACTCTGATGTTGCTGCATTATTGTGGTGTCAGGAAGAGGAGAATCAAAACCTTGGCCTCAAACCTGAATTTGAGGGGGTCTATTCCCAAAGATATGTCCTGTGTACATGTCTTTCATGGCAGGCCATGAGTGAAAATCATGTCAGCGTTCCCAGTATTTGCAGACTCTGGCACTGCCTCCAATGCTTCCCACATCCCTTTTTAGCAAGGCAGGTATTACTAAGTTGAAACCCCACACTGAATATCAGTTTTGTAGATTTGATTGATGTCTCCTGACTGAAGTGAATGAGCAAAATCAATGTTTTAACCATAATCTTTACCTAATCATCCATATATCAAATTATTTTGAGATAACACTTGTGTATTCAAAGAGCCTGGACTGTTTGTTACCCTTACTGCAGTCACGCTTCATATTTGTGTCATTTAGCCAAATTGTTTTGGGTACAGAGGAATAGATGTTCTGCTGGAGGAAGGAAACCACTGCTTTTGCCTCAGATAATACTTGTTTAAGCTAGGACAGGCTGGAGTAATTGAGCCAAGGTGGACAGGCAGCAGCAATGCCAACAATAATATTATTTGCATTTTAATCTATAGCATCTAATGGGATCTAGAACAGAACCAATTTATTTTGAAACTCATGTGAAGGCTTGCCAGAGGGGTGATTTACAGCTTCCTAGAAATAATGAACAGTTCAGCTGTCTTGACCAACATGTGGTCACGCGTTTTACAAACTGACAGAAATATTTCATAACATGTAGCTGCAATTGCTGTCCCACAGAAATGTTTGTCAGACAGCTCAAGGAATCAAAAGGGGTTTAATCTTCAAATTTCATCTCCAAGTAATTGTGCTTTCTCTTTTTTTCATTCTGAACTTGGATAACTTATTTCATTCTGTCCTTGATTAAAAGCACTTTGAAGAGGAAAATGGGAGTTTCATTTTTGAACTTTCTTTTTAAAAAATCTCAGGAACTTTATTAGGTATTTGATTTACAGTTTATAGAGCAGTGTGTGCTTTTGAAACTTGAAGTGGTTAAGCTCAGTCTTGAGAAAGTGATACAAATTAAAGCACTTGTATGAAATTAGTGGTATTTTGTCACCTGGAATATTTGGACATAGTGTACTCACACCACATGGAACCAATAGAAATGGAATTTTGAGGAGCAAAAAAAGTGGAAAATAAAAGGACTGTGTAATTGGAATACTTAGAGATCCTGAAGGGGAAGTTTGATAGAAAGGGTGTATCATTTTGTATTTTGTTACTGTAGAAATTGCAGCCCAGATGCTTCAGTGTGCCAAGTGCTGAGCAGTTGGCTGCAGAGAATTTAGCAATAGCTCACTTTGAATTGTCAGTAAACAAAGATAGCAGGGAGAGTGCACACAAAGGTGATGAGTGCTGAAGACAGAGGGTCAGACTAATGTATGTGAGCACTTCATGCATCTTCCTTTTTCCTCTATGCATTAAAAGGAATAAAAACTTTAAAGTAAAGTATTCAGACAAAGAGGACAAGGGGACGGGTCAGAGAATAATCATGATAGGCCAGCTACTCTCCTGGTGCTGCCAAAAGTAGTTTGGACACTTAGATAGCCCATGTGAGCTTAGGAAGAACATGTGCTTGGCAAAGCGACAGGCCCCAGGGGTCAGCATGGAGATCATTTTGGGTCTGGCTGGAGGCTGGATTGGAAAAGGACACTGGGGCTAAGTGTTTGTATATATGTATATACACACACATATGTTTGTCAGTCTTAAAAAGGGGTTTTGTGAAACGCAGCTGTAAAAATGCTGGAGTAGAGAGAGGAAAGCAACTTGCTTAATGCATTGAGAGACAAAACCACTGGAGGGTTGAGTCTTTGGAAGGCTGAGAAGTGGGAAGAAAAATATCACCATGGCACAGAGCACAATTAAACTCTTAAGGTGAGCTGCCAAATGAGGACTGCACAAAAATCTCCAAAGGGAAGCTGGACACTCTTGAGATTGCTGTATGCCTCTGGTGTGTTCCAGTGCCAATGAGCACTGCACTGGGGGTCGGTTTCTCTGTTGAGCCTCAGCATAAGCTGCCTGGGTGGAAGTCCATCAATGACCTTGCCATGCAGGACTGCAGAATCAGTGAGGGAAAAACAAAAGTTGTACAAATTACTCAGCTAGGCTCACGCAGATTTCCTGTGGGGTGCCCTGTGTTTACCTGCATGTTTTGTTGCCTTCAGGTGATGGTTGTATCATTAAATGAAAGCTCAGGGTGTTTTTTCTAGTGTGTTTGTTTTACTAAGATGGCAGATTTCTCAGTTAAAGCCTTGTCTGTTTCTCGTATTCCTAATTTTTAAAAGAAAACCTTGCCTTTCTCTAGAATCCATTATCTGAGAGGATATCTGAATGTTTAGTAAACATCTCAAATGCTCTGAAGCCGACATATGTTAGATCTCCTTGCACAGCTGTCAAAATTGTGGTTCAGGAGCCAAGCCTGCTTCTCCTGGATTAGACAAAGATGTGCAGAGAACATCTGGTACTGCTCAAGAAGCTGCTGCTATGGCTCCTTTCTACAGAGCTTTGCTAGAAACAGCATGTGAAGGAGGACAGTGACAAGGCCATTAAGAATACTACAGTGGAGAAGACATTGCTGGTAAAGTCAGTAACAAAACTACTCCTGGTTTCATTCAGATTCAGCTTCCACCCAAACTATTTTCTTGTGAAACAGCTAATTGTATGGCTGAGGCAGTGCTTTTCAGTGGTGTTTAACCAAATACAGCATCAGCAGTCATCCATGAGCAGTAATCCAGCTCCAGCCTACATTTGGAGCAACCCCATTTGCTGATGTGGCAATAGCAAAAGAGATACAAATTGCAGAGAGGCTCCCACCCTCCAGACCTACAGCGTGGTGCAGTTGGCATGCAAGCAGTAAGTGCACAAGTCTCATTTTATGTGATTTACTCAAAAGGGACCTCAAAAGGAAGTTAGTGCTCTAAATAGCACAACAACAAAAAGCAGTTCTATGCAACCACAATTCACATGATCAACTGCCTGTACAATGGGAGAAGTTTCCAGACATTGTAAAACTGGCTTTTAAAACTGTATTTTCTTAATGTTTTGGATCACATTTAAACCTTAGAATTGCCCTGATCTTTCTTCTCAGACATACTTGCTTTTTCAAATTGATGATGATGGCTTGTTTTCACAGGCTTAGGAATGCAAGCATTGTCATTTACACTGAATTCTTCCTGTCTAGCGGCAACATTATATTTGGGAGAAAAGTGTGTCTCCAACATCACAGTAACTGAAATATTTGGGTTAGTGCTTGGCAAACTGTCTGCAGAAACTGATTTTACCCTGCCCTCTTTCCTCATGAGAAGAAATAATAGCTTCCCCCTTAGCTGAGAGATAGGCATGTGGACTATGAGCTTCCCATTTCTATCCTGGACTAGCTCATTTCACTCACTAATTGGCATGAAAAGCTGTGACAGTTGTAGATGTAAAACTGATGTGGAATTATTTAGGGAGACTGGGAATAAAGTAGGGGCGACACCAAGGAGTCTTCATTTGCTTTGGAGTTACGAGGGGCAATCCACTGAAATCTGTGTGCCAGGATTACATGGGATAGTTTTGAGAAGGGACTGAGAATTTGGGGTTTGCCTCAGGGTTCTGCTCAACAGCTTAGCAGTATCCCAAAACCTGATGTCCTTATTACTGCCTATTCCATCAGGCCACTCTTGTCTACAATATCTTGCTACACATGAGGAGGAAACCAGCAAGTGCTTCATGATTTAGGCTGATGCAGGCAGGAGTGGTTTTCTACCCTGTTGTTTACATGCACCATGTGTCCCCCACCATTTGTGATTCTGCACTGCTCTATTGTCCTAATAATTTCTCAGGATTTCTCTGGGGTTTTTCTTCCTTGTGCCACCTAATATTTCTGTATATGACAGTCTTGTTCTCCCTGAAGTGATTTAACTCTTCTCCTTTACCAAAAGACACTGAAGCTTGTATTTGGACACATCATGCATGTAAACACATTTGTGAATCTAGTCAAAATCAAAAGAAAAGTCAGGCTTATCTATCCCTCCATAGAGCCAAAGAAATATTCCCTTTAGCTTGGCTAGAACTTTGTGAGGATCTTAACATGTTTTTGTGGGAAGAAGCCAATGTGCCAAACAAGCTGTTCTTTGGGGAGTTTTGCCTCATTCATCTTTTAAAAATCTGTTTTTCTCAGTGCAACAGAAACTTATTTGCAGATAAAACACATAAAGTCTCTAGAATATAGATTTTATTTATTTAATTTTTTATATGGAGGACAAATTGCTGCCCTGGAGGCTGACAAACTGCAGGAAATCATAATGAGTTGTCGACTAACTTTGGTTTAGAGTTGCACCACTGCAGTTTGAAATCACAGTGCAGGCGCTTGAGGAGTTTAGCAGTGCAGTTCTTCCTATGGATTAATTAATAAATCTCTGAAGACATTTGTCCAATGAGTTTTATTTATTAAGAAAACCTCCTGCAACACGTGGGAATGGTACAGCTTGGCTGCTTTTTGCTTGGGACCCTGTCACATCTTGCACCAGGGATGTTCTCACCAGGAAAGTGTTTACTTCTGTGGGATTAAAGTGTGCAGGATCAGATCCCTGTGGCACAGGGGCTTTGTCATGTTCCAGTTCTGCTCAGTCTTACGTTGGTGTAAATCAGAAGTCACTGAGAAGAATAATAGAAATGTAATCCAGTGAAAAAAAGTTACTTGCACAAAGCGAAAGAGTTCCTGGTAAAACCTCATTAATAGTAGGGACAAATTATGTTGTAATTGAATTAGAGGACCTCATTAAAGATAGTTCCCCCAGGAACTAAAACAAACAAAGTTGAGTTGCTTAATTATCTTTGTCTTGGAGTTTTTAATAGTGTTTCCAGGCTCTGTGGGAGAGGAAGGAAGAACAATATGAAAGGATTAGAAATCCATTTTTATATCATTTTGTAATGAAGGTGATGGCTGAGAGTGAGGGATTTTTTGAGCTAGTGACTGTGAACTCAGAAAGATGAATACACACTGTGAGAAGAGTTTGTAAATCACAGGCAACAGAATGTTTGCCGAGCAATAACTGCTGAGAGGACACAGGGGAGATTCTTTTCAGGTTTTAGAGATATCTCCCCCATATCCCAAAGCATCACAAGGTTAGGTTTTTCCTAAATTTAAGAGCACACATTCAAATTAAAGGTAATATGAAGCTGCAAGACTTTTGAAAGGAGAAAATAAAAAATTTCCCCTCTGATGTCCCTCCTTCATTTTTTTTTTGCAAATAATATTTTCAATATATCTTTTCCAGGGTAGAGTGCAGTGCCTGTCAGTCCATCTACACCAGGAGGAGAAGCTTGAGTAGCTGAGAAGGAGCACTGTGAAAAAGCTTATCAAGTCAGTTGGAGTCAAAAAGGTCACTGTAGGATCTGATCTCTGTAGAAAAATCTTACTTCATGTAGAAAATGGATGTTTGCTGCTGTTGCTCTCTGCTTCCCAGTCTGTGTGCAGTCTCAGTGGGGATTAGTTTAGCTTCTGGTGCTGACCCCTTATGGGAGGAACTTTCACTTGCAGATAGTCAAAGTACATCCCTACCATAAAACTGGACAGGTGCAAATATCTATGGGAAACACATGACAGGAAAAATCTGTATAGAATAAGCTTGTTAATTTCCCTGACTATTAGGTCTTCCCTAGCGTGGCTGTTAACATACTAATTGTAAAGGAGATGTAGATTAACTGCACCTGCTCTTGAAGCCTGCAGCGGTGATCCTTCTGTGTCTCTATTTCCTTGTGCCTTTCCAGCACTCTGCTCTAGTCAGACTAGGAAGATCCCAGTTCCAGGGACTGTTGCCAAAGGGTTGGAGATGTTCACTTGTTTACTCAGCTTAGAGACTGCCAAACCAGCTTTCACTTGCATGGATGAAGGATGTGGTCCCAAAAGTTTCCTGCAGCTGGAATCCCAGCATCACAGAGGGCAGTGGCCTGGGACTGTGTATAAACTGTGTGAACCTCTTGGTCTGGCCATACAAGAAGTCCCACAGCCCTCCCTGTGCTGTGGCTGCTCATTGCTCTCTGGAGCGCAGGGATATGGATAAATGCAGTAAGCCAAGGCTTTGCTCCAAAAAGATGCTAAGGAGCTGGAGATTATCTGAGCTACGCTGGACTCTGGATGTTCTACACTAGGTAAAGAATAATTCAGCCCTTGATTAGGCATCCATTACATTAAAAACAGTTTTCTGATACCATGGGAACTATCATTTGTGTCTTTATTCCCACCTACAGAAGGGTGATCTATAATGAGTAAATTATAAACACATATTATAAACACAAGTATAATTTATTATAATTTACTGTAATGAGTAAATTATAAAAACAAGCCTTGCCAGCATCCCCCCTGCTTGTATCCAGTCCTGAGTGAAACAGCCCCTTCTCACTGCTAGAAGGTTCAGGCAGTGATAAAACTAATCATTATCTGTGAATTGGCTTCACCCTTCAGTTTCCAAAATAAGTGGCTTTTATGGAATTGAACTGCAAAGAGGGACCTGTCACATAACAGACTTGGTGCTGTCAGCAATAAGAAACAGAAGCATTTGAGGTTATTTGCAGTAAGCCTTTTTCGGAACAAAACCCCTCACTTAGCTTCTATGTAGCGTGAAGCCTTGTGGGCAGCTGATATTTTTGCCTTTGTTTTTGGTTAGTGACATAGCATCTGCCCTCTCCATGCCAACTCCTTTCCAATACATTTAAAATTGAATTGGAGCACCTGGCTTCAGCTCTGCAAGGTTGTGCTCATCATCTAATCATTAGACCTTTCAAGACCAGAAAAAGAGAGATACAATATGGCTTTCAGGCAGTCTTTAAAAAAATCTAAGTCTAAAAGCTTTAATCTTAAACACAGCAATACCTCAGTGAATTTGAGCTTTTGATCTGGGGCAGAATGTGCTTCCAGATTCATTTCACGCTGTGCTGTTTCAGTGAATATAACCACCTCACCATGGGGTCCTGCTCCTAGGCCTTGACAGAAACTTCAGAAAGCAGACTTAATGTTAGAGCTGGCAATTTCTGTTCTGCTCCCAACCCTGCCACAGAGGCACTGGATGATGGACCAGCTCTGTACTGAGAAGTGTTTTGGAGATTTAATTTTTGGTTGTGAAAGCAGCAAGTTCCTCATCACACTGGATTGCTCCAGTATGAAGATGCTTATAGTGGTATAGCTCGTTCAGATAAATGCAGAACTGCAGCGAGTTAAAGATGTTGAGTGTCACTATTACCATGCTTAGCCTTGGGCTAGTAACAGCACAACTGTGGTTGTGTTTAAACAGTTTGAGCTGTTGGAGCAGTTTGAGCTGCTCCTGGTCTTGCAGGATGGTTGGAAATGTCATTCAGGCAGAGTTCAGTCTGGAAAACAAGAGCCATTCAGACTGTTGTTTCTGTAAGGCATTATGGTATTATTTTGTATGGAAATGAGCTGAAATACAGAAAGTTTTTCTTGCATTGGATGTGTGATCATTTGATGAAATACTAAAACCTTCCACTGTGTGGAAAACCGGTGAAAGGACTTTATTTCCTACTGAAAAATTATGACAGGATTTTCAGTGGTTGGATGCAGAAATGCCTAGGATACTGTTTTTGCTTTTTCTACCCTTTTCAGAAGAGTAACCACTGCTGGTTTACTGTGTTAGCTAGCTTCATTTCTGTTCTAGGGTATGAGCAGGGGTCAGGTCTGACACCCTGACTGGCCGATCTTCCATGTGCCTTTCTCTAGACAAGCAAGTAGAGTATTTACTGACAAATATTTCTGTCTCACATTATCTGTCCTGCATGTGCAAAGGTCACAGGAAGTAAATGGTTTGAAATTGTATTATTTTTTACCCATTCATTGTAGATAAACTTTGACATTCACAGTAGCTGTGTTTTCCCTGCTGATACAATATTGGCAATGTAAAGCCAAATTCTGACTCAGAGCTGGTGTCCAGTGTTGATCTTAGTCTAGTACTTCAGAAGTCTCCAACCTGAAGAACGCAGATGACTACAAGTTTTCTGATGAGAACTTGATACCTCTTTTTTAATTCAGAAATGATGACTTACAAAAACTCATTTATCTTGTGGGAATGTACTTCCCACATTTCTGCTTCCCACAGTTCTGCTATGAAACTCATTTGGGGGGAAGTTTCTCTTGTCCTGGAAGGAAATTTGGGTCAGAAATGTCAGGCATTTCAGCAGAAACAGGCATGTCCTGGGTACAACATTCAACAACAACCATGGAGACCTCTGTGCTGTTTCTGGGTTTGGAAGCAAAATTCTGGCCTCATGCCTCCTAGGCAGCTGCTAATTCCTCATCTGCTGGCTGGAAGAAGAACAGTTTCTCTCTGCTATGCTCTTAGAGCAAAGATTTTTGAAAATACTTTACTCTATTTTGATTCAGAGCAGAAAAAAAAATCTGTGAAAATGCTTGTGAGATAAAGATTGTTTTCAGCCATCCTGGAGGATGAATAGCTTCTAAAATATATGAAGACTTTTTCTTTCTTTTAATTTGCACTAGTGCACGTTTTACTAATGAAAGGAGAGTCACAGTGTGTATATACAGAGCATGGATCTGGCAAACAGGAAAATTGGTTTTGATCCTTCCCTCTGTCTTGGCACAGGTTCCTTGGCATTGCTGATAGTTTGACAAACATTTTTGCCAGCATCTGCACCACTTACATTTGAGTGGCTCTTCCAGCGGTTCATTCCCACAGCCATATGTTCTCAATGGCTGTTCTCAAGTTTGCCAATGCCTGTAGAGCCATCTGTGGTATCATCAGCCAGGGGAGCTTATCTGAGATCAAGTGATGCAGTTATTTTTAATCCAGGTACTTCCTCTTGATGATTAACCATGTGACTGCACACGTGCTCATACTGGCACAACCACTGGGATGGGAGGGATGGGAGCAAGCAAGAGGAGGGAAGGGAAGGTTGCCACAACCAGGTTCATCAAGATACCTTCTCAGTATCCAGTTTTTCCTCTGGCAGTGGTAACAGTTACTTGTCATAGAGAAATGTTAAATCCATGGTAGAAAACAGCAGTTTAACATCTCTGCAGCCATAAAGCTGCTCATTAATATTTTGTCAAGCATGTCTGTGTGCTTGAGTAGATGTAGTTCAATAATTACAGATTTTGAATGTTTCACTGCCAGCTGTTCATCAAGATATCTGTTACTCAGTTTGTTAGTTACAGGTGAAGTTTTCATTAGGATTTAAGCTCCCCAGACACTCCTGAAAATGCTTTCTGACGTCCTGCTGTCTAATCTGCTATCAGCATAGCAGAAATACCATTAATTAAAGACTGTTGAATTAATTTACCATTGCTGTTTACCAGGCTGAGTCCAGCACAAGGCAGTGCTGGTGGTCTGGAGTGTTAGCCCCTGCACAGGAGCAGGACATGCTCAGGCTTCTGCCTAGGAAGCATGACCTTGTCCTGTAAGAGCAGGGTCATCCTACAGAGTCTAGCAGCTGAGCTCCAGCTATGGGACAGTGTTGTTACAAAATAAGATTTGTGGCACTCTATGAGCTACTTGTATTTAAAACAAAAGGTTAGCACTGAGAAAGCATCCTACATGGCCTGTCTGTCTTCCACACCGCTAATATGCCATTAGTAAACTGTGTCTGGTGATAAACTAGTAGGTAACTGAAGTGGATGAGTTGGGTGTACTGTGCAGTACCCAAATATAAATCTTTGCTATCTGAAGAAGTCTCTATCTGAAGGTTAGCAAATGTGAAACTCATCAACAAGAAGGGCTGTGAGTATGATCCAGAGAACTATAGACCTGTCAACATGACCTTGGTGCTGGAGAAGGACATGGACATGGACAGAGTCATCTTGAGGGCTGTCATGCAACATGTGCAGGACAACCAGGCAGCATGTGTTTGTGAAAAGCAGGCCCTGCTTGACCAAGTTGATCTTCTTGTATGACAGTGACCCAGTTAGTGGATGAATTAAAAGCTGTGGATGTTGTCTACCTGGATTTTAGTGAAGCCTTTGACACTGTTTCCCACAGCATTCTCCTGGAGAATCTGGCTGCTCATGTCTTGGACAGGTGTATTGTTTGCTGGGTGAAAAACTGGCTGGATGGCTGAGCCCAGAGTGGTGGTGAAAGGAGTTAAATCCAGCTGCTGACTGGTCAGCAGTGGTGTTCCCCAGGGCTCACTAGTGGGGCCAGTCCTGTTTAACATCTTTATCAATGATCTACACAAGGGAGTGAAGTGTACTTAATTCATTAAGTTTGCAGGTGACACCAAGGTGGGTGGGAGTGTTGATCTAATGGAGGCAGGAAGGCTCTGAAGAGAGATCTGCACTGGCTGGATTGATGGGCCAAGGCGAATTGGTTCAACAAAGTGTAGTGCAAGACCAATGACATCCTGGCCTGTATCAGCAATGGTGTGACCAGCAGGACCAAGGCAGTGATTGTCCCCCTGTACTGGGCACTGGTGAGGTCACGTCTTGAGTCCTCTGTTCAGTTCTGGGCCCCTCACTGCAACAAAGACATTGAGGGGCTGGAGCGTGTCCAGAGAAGGGCAACAGAGCTGGACATGTGTCTGGAGCACAAGTCTGATGAGGAGCAATTGAGGAAGCTGGGGGTCTTTATCCTAGAGAAAGGAGGCTCAGGGGCCTCTGCTCTCTACAACCACTATAAGGTGGTTGTAGCCAAGTGGGGGTCAGTCCCTTCTCCCAGTGATAGGATAGGATAAGATGTGATAGATAGGATGAGAGGGGACAGTCTCAAGTTGCACCAAGAAGGGTTTGTATTGGATATTGGAAAGATTTCATGTGAAGTGTCATCAAGCATTGGAACAGTCTACCCAGGGAAGCAGTGGAGTCACCATACCTGAAAGTATTTAGAAGCCATGTAGATGTCATGCTTATGGACACAATTTAGTGGACTTGGCAGTGCTGGGTTAACAGTTAGACTTGATGATCTTGGAAGTCTTTTCCAGCTTAAATGATTCCATGATTCTACATGTGTTATGTGATCTGTAAAGGAGTATGATCGCTGTGCTTCCAGGAAGGCGATGGAAACTAGTAGGCATGAGCTAATGAGGTAATATAAAAAGAGTATGAAGTGGAAGAAACACTAAGTATATGTACACTGTGAAGTCAGAGACACTACAGAAATAAACCAAATTCAGATGGCAAGAGGGTGTGAGTCATTAAAGCACTACTGGTGTTGGACACCTAATACAGAAGCTGCAGGTCTGGGTGGTCTGGACCCCACACTTCCTGCAGGGCAGGACTGCTTCCAGGCCCACAGGGGCTGTATGCTGTTGCTTGCTTTCTTGGATATCCTAGCTGTTAGTGCATATTATGACATTTGAATGTGCCTTCCTTTTTTTCTTCCCAGGGAATGGCTTTTACACTTAAAGAAAGGCTACAGCTGGGAATTCATGGCCTCCTTCCTCCTTGCTTCCTGAGCCAAGATGTTCAAGTCCTTCGTGTGATGAAAAACTTTGAAAACAAGTCTAATGATCTAGACAAGTATGTCAAAAACATTTTATTTCCTCTCCCTTCCCCCTTTACCTTTCAGTTCTTTAAAGCCTCAAGGAAAAATTGTGGATTCTGCTTCAATGTACACAGTTCCTTCCCTCTGAATCACTTTTTTCCAGCGGTCCATATTCTCCAGCAGCAGAATCATAGAGTAGTTTGGATTTGAAGGGACCTTAAAGATCATCTACTTCCAAACCCCCTGCCATGGGCAGGAACACCTTCCGCTTGACTGGGTTGCTCAAAGCCCCGTTCTTGAACACTTCCAGGTCCGGGACATCCACAGCTTCTTCTCTGGGCAACCTGTACTACTGCCTCACCACACTCACAAATTTCTTCCTAATTTCTAATCTAAACCTACCCTCTTTCAGTTTGAAGCCATTCCCTCTTGTCCTATCAATACATGCCCTTGTAAAAAGTCTTTCTCCAGGTTTTATTTAGGCCCTGTTTGGGTACTGGAAGTTGCTAGAAAATGTCCCCAGCACCTTCCCTTCTCCAGGCTGAACAAGGCCAATTCTCCCAGTCTGTCTTCATAGGAGAGAGGTGCTCTGGCCCTCTGATCATCTTCATGACCCTCCTCTGGACCTGGTCCAGCAGATCCACTGATTTTACTTTTTTCTACCACTACATTACTGGAGAGTTCTGGTATACTTTGGGTACGAGAAAAAAGCAGAGCACTGAAAATAGAGTGAATTCATGTAGTTCATGTACCTATCTGTATGCTCCCGAATACATTCACTAAAACACTGAATAGAAGAACGGAAAAAAACCTGTCAGAATGTAGGAAAAAGTAGAAAGAAAACAGAAGCAATATCGTATCAGCTAATCTTTCTGAGTTTTCATTGCATCCGGTATTGTTCATCAGGGTTACTAATGGAAGATGCTGTTTGATTCCTGCTGTGATGGACAGCAGGGTTTGCATCTCCATCTCTTTCAGTTGCTGTTGATATGAGGCAGCAGGACTCTTACCCTGTAGACCAATTGCACTGGCCTTTCTGTGTCACAAATCTTGAAAATTATATATTGATAGCTGTGTGTGATGCCTTTTGATGCAAATTTCAAAATTCTAAGATTGTGCATGCTTGTGACGTCCAGCCCTGGAGTCACTGAGTCTTTGTGAGCTGTCACTGAGGATGGTGGAGCTGGCCAGGCCCTCTGGGAGATTTTGCTCTAAGTACCTACTCATGATGAAAGGAGTGTCACGGCTTGGGAGAACTGAGTGCATACTGAGTAAGTCAATGACTGCTTTTTGTGAAACTATGAACTACCATAAATACTGATATGTAACTATAAAACTGTTTTTTTATTGCTTTAAAGGTATATTGTTCTTATGACATTGCAAGACAGAAATGAGAAGCTTTTTTACCGAGTGCTGACCTCTGATATTGAGAAATTCATGCCCATAGTTTACACCCCAACAGTTGGCCTGGCTTGTCAGCAATATGGTTTGGCTTTCAGGAAACCACGGTGAGTGAAGAGACTGTGTTTGAATTATTTTCAGTTTCATGTGAATGTTTCTTTTGTATTGACACCATCTTTATGTGGGTGGCCCAAAACATCTAAAACTCAGTCCCTCATCAAAAAATGAACCAGCAAGCAGCTTCGTGTGTGTACACTTGATGATGAGTTGGGGAGTCGAGAATAGCTCTGACTTCTTCCTAAAAACAGTGAACAGAGTGGTTTTGTTCTCGAACAGTGCTGTACAGTCCCCAAACAGCTTGCTGAACTTAGGGCTGCACCCCTCCCCATCTGCTGCCTCAGGAGCACTGAGTGCCCTCTGCAATGCTGTTTTGCGTAATTGTTGGGTTTTGGATACATTGTGCTGATTTTGAACTTTTGTATGCACTTCCATAAACTACCCCACTAGAATCATCTTCATAGATGATGCTCTGCATCAGTGCCTCCCTCTCTGCTCAGAACAGTCACTGTATAAATTCATGCAACATTAAACACTCTGTACCATGTTGGAAGACCCCATTCTGCATAATTCTTTTTAATGATTAATGCTTTGATAAATCCCTTGTTAGCTTTCTGAAGTGCATTTTAACTTAGCCTGAAAATTCAATGGTGTGGTTCAGTTTTCTTTGCAGGCTTTTAGTTTTTTTTGTCCTTGAAATGTACCAGTAGTCAGATGAACATTTAAACTTTTGCTATATAAATTTGCAAAGTAAAGGAATGGAATAATATTATTTTCAAGGGATTTCACAAGCATGAGGTTTGACTGCAGTTTCAGCTGAGACTAGTGCCACCGATGGGGCAGCTGAGGTAAGTTCTACTGAGTCTAGGTCACAGGGAGTCCCTAAGGCATACCTCAAAGACATAAGGGCTGTGTAGACAAGATAATTAATAACATTTTATCTATAAGATTATATTGGCAAACATGTTTGCTTCCTGCTTGTCGTGAAAATTCCTAATAAAGCCAATGAATTCCTTCACATGAGCTGCTCCTCAGGATTGCTCTTGCACAGGCTTGTGTCTGTGCCAGGTAATTGTGTTCTGTGCCTTGATGTGCAACTAGTGGATCTGCTGGGCTGTGGTGAAGTCATTCGTCTCTCCAAGCCTTGATCTTATCCCCTCCTCCTCCTCAGTGTGTATGAGGAAACAAGAGAAGGATCTGCACTTTGTATAGGGAGGACACTAACTTCTGGGCATGAATAAAAGGGAGCAGAGATAATAGAGCCCAGATTGTGTCTCCAGGTGTTGAACTGTGAGCACTGTCAGGCAGAGAAGAGCACACTGCTGGTTCTCAGCTAATCAATATTAATGCAGCAACTGCTGATTCTCAGCTAATCAATATTCCTGCAGCAATTCTTGCTGTATACCCACTGTGTCATCTTTGCATTCCGGCTGCCTTTATCTTGCAATAAGTTAAAATAATATTGGAGAGCTTTGCTTCTTTTATTTTCCATCCACTGTTATCTTCAGGAAAGCAGGGATATCTGTCCACATACTGAACTCTTTCTGCAGTTGTTTCTGTTGGAGAATTCCCCTTCCTGTAGCTCATGTCTTTCTCATGTTTTAAATCCACATTATTTTACCAGTGTGATAGGAATGTCTGTTCTCATGGTCCAGCAGTTTTGCTGCTAAATTTGGGCTGCGTCTTTTCTGGACTCCAGCCCATGGCTTCTTCAGGAAAGAGCAAATGACCATGTCCTTGGTACATTTGGTTTCCTGGGATGAGGAGTTTGTTTCCCTGAAGATACAGAATGAATTTCGGCCTAGCTTCAGATTTGGTTGTAATCAAGGTTGTTTTAGCAGAAGAATGTTTTTGTTGTGAAAAGAAAAGAGCTCTTGTATCATGTAAAGTGATGAGATTAAAATGGGAAGTCTATGTACATGCTATTTTTTTTTCAATCTGACTCTAAGTGTCTTGGAGTATATATTTTCTGTGCTGGAGCATATTACATACATTAGGAGTTGGCCTGAAAGACACATAATTCCAGGTAGGATGCCAATACTTCTGCTAAAATCTCCATTTTAAAACCCCACATTGTGCTCCAACGTGGATGGATGTGCAAAAACACAGCTTGTTGTGCTGTCTATCTGTGGCCACAGTGGCAGCAACCTTTAGACACAATTAGCTTTTTACCTATGCTAGGATCTTTCTCAGCCCATTAGTGCTTAGCTTGAAGGTTGCAACTAGTGCAGCTTGAAGGTTGAGCCTGGAAAGATTACAGTGCACTTTAACTTGCTTACAAAGCAGCTCTTGTACACCAGCATCTAAAAACAGTCCTGGGATATCCAGAAGGGCTCCTCTCAGAATCATTTCTCAGAGCACATTTTTCTATGTTTACATGGCTGCAGGTTTTGTTTGTCAGATACTGTTGTTGTAATTGCAGTAATCAATCCTTCTTTTTCGCTTTCTTAGTCTTTATATGCAAACCTTTAAAGGGTAAACATCTCTAACCTGCACTTTTATGGGGCCAATGGACAGAGTTCTCCTTCCAGGTCAGGGCTCCAGCATACTCCCTGCTAGCAGATTTATCTGCTCCAAATGGAGCAGATAAAGACACCTGGTGTTCTTCTCTTTCAAAAAGCTATCCAGCTAACAGTCTAAATGAACAGGCTTTCTATATTTAACAGTAGAAAAGAGCTACTAGGAACAAAAACACTTGCAAGCATTCAACTCTTCTCATGCTTATCTATGATGCCCACAGTTTCCCCACTTCTTCTGGCGGGCCAGGCATAGCTCCTGATGCCCCAGCAGGTTCTCTGCCTTCCCCAAACTCCTACTGCCTTTCTGTACTAGTTGCTTAAAATTCTTCAGACAGGATTTCTTTTTTTCCATTGACCTCAGACTTCTTCCTATGTGATTAAGCCTCAGAGATTTAGAATTACTGAAATGGAGGTGGAACCATAAAATTTATAAAAAATACATCCAGGCACTGTTGCCTAAGAGCTGTGAAGTTTTTGCTGGAAGGTGTCTGTGTTTAATACATTTTTCCTATCTTGTTTTCCAGCCAGCTCCCTGGTGATTTAACAATATTTGTTTATTTAAAGCCATGTAATAAGCATTATAACCTTCAGGCTAAAGTACAGCTTGATTTTGTATTTTGAATTTTTGAAATAAGAAATATAAATTATTATGCGATTTGTAAGTACAGGTTAAAGTACTAAACAGTAGCACCTCTTTTGCAGTAATGATTAAGGGCCCTGTTAAAATCTCTCTTCTGTGATCAAAACATGTTAAATAAGCACAAATGAAGAGTAACACATCCAAAGAGAAGTCTTCTATGCACAGGTCCTGCCTGCAGCTGTGGCCAGTAACAGGAGGAGTATAGGACTAGGACAGGCAAACATGCTCACTTCTTGGGCACTTCTCAGGTTATGCTCCTCCTCATTTTGCGTCTTGCAGTTGCAGTTTTGTTATGAAAATCCATTGGTCTCTTTGACTCACAAGTTCTGTAATGGTGGTGAGGGGACCCAGATGTATCCACAAAGGATTTGACTGAAAATAGAGTCCCAAGGTGACAAGACCTGTTTCATCTAAAGAATATATCTGTTGCAGTGTATGATGATCAAGGGTGATCCAGACTTAAGGGAGATTTCTTGCAGAGTTGTACAGCTTCAGATCCAATGTCTGTACACGTGCAGCTTTGCAGTCTGTCTCCTGCAATCCATCCCTGGCATCCTTTCAACTCCTCCCTCCCACCACCCCTGTGCCTCCACAGATGTCCGTGCTGCCGTGTAGTGATGGTTCAAGAATAAATCTGGGCAGATCCAAGTCCTTTTTGGGCCAGACTGGCAGTAATCCAAATAGCCAGTTTACCTGGACAGGAGCTGTGCTGATGTGGTGAAGCAGAAGCAAGCTGCTCAAGGCATGGGGGGCCAGGTTTGCTTATGTTCAGCAGCAGTGATAACAAAACTGGCTTACCTATCCTAGGTAGTAAGGAATATGGGCCTTGGAAGTGTTTGCTTTTCAAAGCCCAGGAACTCCTTATCCTAATTGGAAGTTTATCAGAAGTAAAGAATGAAATGTAACAGAGCAGGGCTTGAAACTTTGAGACACTAAATGAAGGAAGGAAGGAGGAATCTTCGTTCTTTGATCCCATTAACAGACAGTCACCATTTCCTTAGGAAATGCTTCTACTACCACTGTAAGCCTTCAAACTGTGGTTGAGAATCCTTTTTGCTTTAGAGTAAGGATACAAAGTCTCTACCAAAAACAAGAGTGTAGTAGTATCTTGATTTTTTATTTTTCCTTTTTTGCTCTTTTTTTTTTTTAATGTAGAATGCACTTAGTGAGTACCATGGGGGTACTTATGGAGCACAGGACTGAACACGTGCAGTGCTATTTAAAAGGTATGTTTTAAGTCCGAGGATCTCTTTTAATTGTGGCAGTATCTTTGAAAGGGACTATACGTCTTCACAAAGAGATAGTAAAGAGGAAACTTAGGGCATGGAATCAGGGTTTTATTTCTTCTGTGATAATGATGGATAGTTTATTGCAGTGGCATAAGACCACAGTCTCTCAAGACTAGTTAATTCATAAACATAGTGGTATTTAATAGTATAAAGTTGTCAGCTGCTTCTCAAAAGCTTTTGGCATCCTCTGAGAATACAACTGGAAAAGGTGGTTATATCACCATTGGAGAAGGGTTATGGGGACAGAAAAAACTTGCCTAAGTTCACTTCTTTTTTTTCCTACAATGTAAATATCCTTGAGAACTGCTTGCAGAACAATGCAAAACATTTTGGGATTAGGCTGAACCTGGAGAAAGCTAACAGGATGCAGATGGTGTGAAAATTAAGTCTGACAGAATAATGATCTGTGTCTCTGATGAAAAATGAGTAAATGAAACATCAGTCAGTCTGCAGAATTGTCTTGTCAGCAGGTCTGGTTCTGATGAGTGACCTTTTTTTGTGCTGTCTGAGCAGTAGAAGGGAAAGTTACCTGTCATTTCTGGACACTTGAAGACCAAACCAAATGGAATTAGAGCAAAAATGTAAATCCTATAAACTTGTTCCTAACCACAGAATTGTCTCCATTCCCTCTTCTATAAAACATTGGAGATCAGAAGTGAGTGGGAAGACTGGGGTTTGGATTTTTGTATTTTTGTCCTCCTGAAAGTTTGTTTTGAAACCCCTTTAGATAATCTCTACTTGTAAAAACTCCAGTCGTTGTAACTTCTCTTGGTGCCATCAGCCTAGTTCAGCCTACTTCCAGAGGCAGCTGAAGTCAGTGCATGAGAAGAGGAATGTGTTTAACAATGTGTTTAGGTAACATTGGCCCAGACATGCAAACTGACTGAAGGGGAGGGAATGTCCATGGAAAGTCTCACAGAGACCATGTGTAGTCAGGAAGCCCTGAAGAGGCTGTCAGGGCACATGCAGGGACAAGGTTATTGAATGAGGGGGTGAAAACCACAATTGGAATAGGTGAGGAGAAAGTAGTTCATGCAGAGGGAGCCCAAGGCTGCTGAAAATGGCTGTTTGGAACTTCTGAGTTCTTCTCAACTCTGAGAACTTCTGATAGAAGAGCTGGTGTATTGGTCCTGCTCAGATCCATGCGGGCTGGGGAATGGAACAGTGTTGGTCTGAGGCTATAACACAGTTTCTGCATTGCAGTGAGTGAAAAAGGGAGTGAAAAAGGGCTTAGCTCTGTGTTTTCATTAGAAAACAGTCAGTGCTCCTTGTTCTGTATCTCTAGACTTTCTCTCTCTTCCTTGCATTTCCTAAGAAAAATGTGTATGCACTGGCTCTAACAACCATGAGAAACTTTTATGGGCATGAATTAAAATGTCAGGCCCACAGAAGTTAACAGAAAATCTCATGTTAATTTATGAAGGTCATGCTTTCTGCTCCTGTCAGAGGTGATTTAAGTCTGTTGAAATTCCCTGATTTACCAGGAGGATCTCAAAGGAAGAGGTGGAGTTGTCCAAAAGAAAGAGGTTGACCTGGTGAAGGAAATACAACAGAATGTGTTCTCCTTTGATCTGGCATAAATCTATGCTGCTGACACAAGTAACAACTCCACCTCAAACAAAAAATGCCAGAGACAGGGAGGAGGGAGAAGAATTATTTAGAATAATGAATACCAGGATGTAAATTTGAGGGGAAATGATGCTGACTGTCATGAAAACCTTGGACAGCAGTATCCATTGGGCTGGGGAACAGCCATAGAAAGCCAACCATATCCTGGGCTGCATCCAAAGCAGAGTGGCCAGTAGGGCAAGAGAAGTGATTATCCCCTCTACCTGCTCTGCTCTGGTGAGACCCACCTGGAGGCCTGTGCCTGGCTCTGGGCCCCCAACACAAGAAGGACAAGAACCTGTTGTAGAGAGTTCAGAGAAGGCCACTGAGACACTCAGATGGCTGGAGACCCTCTCCTGTAAAGACAAGCTGTGAGAGCTGGGGCTGCTCAGCCTGGAGAAGGGAAGGTTCCAGGGAGGGATGCCTTATAGCACCTGCAGTACCAGGAAAGCTGGAGAGGCGCTTGCATGGAGGCATGTGGTAATAGGGTAAGGAGCAGTGGTTTTAATCTGAAAGAAGGTAGGTTGAGATTAGATGGAAGTATTTTACTGTGGGGGTGATGAGGCACTGGCATAGGTTGCCAGGCGAAGCTGTGGATACCCCATCTCTGGAAGCATTCAAGTCCAGATTGGATGAGGCTCTGAGCAGCCTGGTATAGGGAAAGGTGTCCCTGCCCATGGCAAGAGGTTTTCCATGGTAAGATTATCTTTAAGGTCCCCTTCAGACCAAACAGTTCTGTGATGCTATGATTCTACGACCTAGTTATGGAAGAATTCATATAAAAGCTGCTGCTATTTTCTGTATTTGCTGCAATTTATAGCAGAAGTTAGATTTTTTTTTAATAGGTGGATTCACTAAAAGTATACCAAATCATATTTCATTTATCTGGAAGCTGATTTCTCTAGTATTGTGAAAATAGTCTTTCTTTCCTTTGTCAAACTTTGTCCTAATTCTGTGTTCATTCTTGGGGCTCCCTGCAGTGTACTTTAAAAGGGAAGGTGTGGGTCCTGGAAGAATTTGCACAGCACAGGAAGGAAATATAATCAGGGTAGGACTTAATTTAACTTCCCAGGGGTTTTTGATCCCACCTTAACCTCTGCACTATCAAGTAAAACAGAATACATTGTGTGCTTAGCAGTGAAGCAGATAAGAGCTCCTTGGTCAAAATCAACTGAGCAACAGCACTGATTGACCATCTCAGTGTGTTTTTCTTTGTAATCCTGTAATTTTCCAGTTACTAAGATACTTCCAGGATCCAGCACACAGTCAGGTGCAGAACTGAACCTCCAAAAATGCAGAGGAAAATCAGGGCCAAGTCAAATTTTCCTACACTTAAAATTGTTTTTGAACAAAGAATATCAAGCCCCTTGAGCATAATGAGCTTAAATGCAACAAAGGTTACTGAATTTGGGAAATGCTGACACTTGCTGGTTGGTTGAAATCCCTGGATGGTGGAAACTTATGTCTTACCTCAATGCCTGGTCTTTACCCAACTGCATCTGTAAATTTATTTGTGGGAGACAGAAGGCACTCTGGTCTTTCCCTCTCCCTCCTGCACATTAGCAAGAAGGGAGATCTGGGATAAGCCAGAGTCAGATACCATACTGCAGACCTGCTCTTACCCAGTCCTTGGCTCCAGCAGCATGATCCAGAGACAGACCTTCTTGGAGGTCCTCCTAAACAGTATTGAAACACTACTACTGGAAAGAATACTGGGAAATTTGGGGTTGTCAAGTTTTAAAATACAAGGAGGATTTAATCGTTGAATTATGCCATTTATGCTATGGCAATTCTCTGGTTCAACCAGAGAATCCAGTCCTGAGAATACAATAGGAAAAGCAGCTCTTGACAAGCCAAGAGCAACATGGGTTTATTTGCCTCTTGCCTTAATCCTAGAATGTGGATATCAGAGATCCACTGGGGACCTGATTCCAACCCTCTGCCTTTTCACATTGCTGCATAATGACCAGTAACAATATGTACTGAGTTGGTCTTCCTCCATCAACTTCCCCCTGGAGATAAAGAAAGGATATTTATTCTTTAGGCTGATGCCTGACTAGCAGAACAAATAAATCTGGGATTCCTCCTGCGTTCTGTAGACTGTCCCCTAACATTTTGTATCTGTGAAACCTTATGTTCCTTTCCACATCCCCTTCATCTTTTTTTCGTGTCCACCTGTGCTTCAGCATAGCCACCTACACCAGCTTGTGCTCCTCCCCTTCCCTCACCTCTTCCTCAGGGAGCAGTGAGCACAGTTTTCAGTGCTCTGCTTGCTGTTCCCTTGATTTTCTATTTGTGCCTTTTTTATCCTGCCCATAACCATTCTGGTTTTTCATTTGGTTTCCTCTACAGTCACCTTTTTTCCTCCATTTCTCTGCCTTCTGCTTCTGCTTATTCATGCAGCCCAGGAAAGCTTTAAGGCTTTGCTAGCAAGGGCTGAGCAGGTACTAAAGTACTACATGCACTGCTGGGAAACAGCACATGTTGTGGGCAGCTGCAAACTGTGTTTTTGGGCAGCTGTCAGAATAATAGTCTGAGTAAGGTCTATGTTCCCCTCCCCAGAGTGGTGAGGACATGAACCCCTTTATCTCAACAGTAATTTTCATAAAAGGGTATGGGAACAAACATCTTTGAGACCTTTGCCTTTCTGATAAATTTGTTGAAATGAGCTAGCAGGTAAGAGAAGACACAGTATAATTGCCCTTTTCCTGGGGAAGAAGAAAAACAAAGCTGCTAAAAATAATGGTGGGTGTTAATAATTTGGCAGATAGGAGATGGATCCAAAAGGTTTGCTTTAGGCTGTGGTCTGCACCTTCCTGATGTGGCAGGGGTTGGACTATGCCAAAGCATGGGGAGAGCTACAGCTTGCACTCATATGTGCTCACTTAAATCTCTCTGTTCCTGATCTTTGGCAGTTTCCTACAGCTTAGTACCTTTCAGTCCCTTGGGATCATGGAGATTTCCCAGTGTGGGTTTAGGGGTGTTGTGTGGATACTGAATCTTTCATTATTGTACCTTGGAGCCTGCATCTTCTGGCTTTGACACTGAATTTTGGGTTTCCTACCTAAAATATATGATGACAATGTTAAGGACATTTATAGTAGTAATGAAGTTATTCCTGTTGCAGATCATTTGAAATTAAATCTCTTACTGTATTTAAATTATACATGTATTGCCTTTAAGTCTCTCTATAGATTTCACTAATAGTTGATTGTACTTGCTTTCTTTTATTTTTTCATTCTTACCTCAGGGTACTGGTCAGCAGCCTACAGTTTACAAAGAAAATTACCTAAAACAATGAAAATTTCTTGGCCTTTATTATAAACAAATCTGAAAAAAAATTAGCTGATGAATCATCACAGAGATTTTGTCCAATCTGATGATTAATTGTACTGTATTTAGACAAATCAGTTCATGCTAGCACATACTTTCTCTCCAAAGTCTGTAGCCCACAGGCATTTGTAATCTCAAGCTCCCTAAAACAGCCAAGCAATTTCAAAGTTTATTTTGTTGTTCTGAAGCCTTTTGTCCTGTTCTGGCAGAGACCAGAACCAAAAAAAGTCAACAGTGGGGGTGCAGCTGGTGGAAATGTCCCTAAAGGCTCATATTGCTCAACCTGTCAATTTTTAACATGAGTTTTGAAAGTGAAAATAAATAAAACCAAATGTAGGCCCTTACTGTAACCACGTTTTATTTCATCTCTAGCACAGACTGGCCTTAAATCCAGAGTGGCTCCTCCAGCCAGTTCCTCTGGCACAGCAGTGAGTTTTCTGTGGTTAGTACACAACAAAAGCCAAGTCCATCAGCTGGTCCCTCCTTCACGTGTGTCCCTTCTGCAACCTTGGGCAGCCAAAAAACCTACCAGTCAGCTGGGCTGGGGGCATAATTCAGCCAGACTGCAAAGAGCACAGAGCAGCATGCAGCAGGCAGTCAGCGTCCTTCCACCCTGACAAGCCAACTTGGTTTTTCATTTCCTGAGTGTGAAAATAATTTTGACATGTGGATTTCAGTGTTACTCTGAGACAGTCCTGCACTAGGTTTTCAGAGAGCATCACACCTTTGTGTAAGGAATGGCTGTGATCACTGCAGAAGGTCAGCTTGTGCCATGCCTGTCAGAACTGTTTTCTGTTCAACCTTATAACTCACTGTAGGTTTCTGGCTGCTGTCTTACAGCTTTTTTATGGCTGTCCAACGGCAGCCTGGTGCAGGCTGGGATGCTGGCAAAGATCTGACTCATCTCTTTTGTTTGTTGCTTTTTTAAGCAATGATTTCCCATGGACTTCCTATGTCTTCTAAGGGAAGTCCAGGCCAAATTAAGTTAAAATGCTCAAGGACTTTTATGTGAGTAGAATTTCATCACCTTCAGGTTATAAGTGGAGACACTTAACCTTTATTAATATTCCAAGAATGAGCCATTCCTATCCAGATAAAAACACTTACTCATGACGCCTGCTTGTCTGATACAAGTATTGGGAATATGTGCATTTTCTTAATGTTAACTTACATGGTAGTTTCTATCGTCTCCTTGCTTGTGGAGCAAGTTCCCCTCATAGCACCCAGACTAGAAGTTAATAAGTGCAAAGAAAATTAAACAAAGCCTGAGTTTTGTTACCTTTAGTCTTGCAGTTCACTGAACTGGTATGGCAGCACACACAAAGGAGACAGACTCCTTGGAAGGACCCTTCCTTGGCTGGCTGAGAAGTAACTTAGCTACCATTTTAACCTACTTCCCTCCATCAGTTCCTCTTCTCCAAACAAGCACTTTTATAAGGCAAAGCCTGGTAGCCCATTAAAGAAGACACCTCTTTTCTGAATAAAGAAGGCTGATGGACTGATCTCTGTGCAGAAAGCATGTGGAACTTGCAGCTGAGGTTTTTTGTGTTCTTCCCACTGTATACCAAACTCTGAGCAAGGTCAGGTCAGGCTTGACCATTGTAGTGCCAGTAAATATTGGATAACATTGTTACATTCCTCCCTTACTGAGCAAGTATCTTATTCTTCGGAGAGAAGTCCTCTGGAGGAGTGAGCGAGGGGAAGGATGATGCTGCAATAGTTGAGTGAATTGCTTGCGTTTTTCAACTTCTGTCAACTTAGGAGCTTTTGAGGTCCTTCTGGTGGTATCTCTTTTCCTCCACAGATTCTAAAAATGCAATCATTTTCAATTTCAGCTAGTAAGGGAAGTTCATGCAAATCAAATAGTGATGTTCTTTTGCTTCATGCTAGTATATGTATCAGTGATCCAGTGCCATCATTTGCTCTGCTCTTTTGTGGGTTTTGACCAGTGTGGTGTGACTGCTGGTGAGTATAATTGCTGACTGCTACTCATATATGGTAAGTGTAAAGAGGCCATTAATTTTATAGATGTAAACAGGTAATTGAAGTCAGGAATGCTGCCCAAACCCACAGCACAGAACAAGATTGGAAGAAGAGCACAGTAGTGGCTTTTACATGGTTTTACATGGAGCTTGATGAAGCAAAGGCATTGATTGCATTTGATTGCAGTGGATTTCTGTTTGATTTCACGTCAGGGGCAGCAGTGGGGCAAGACTACACCAGGAGGTTGCAAACATAACCACAGGAGCGTTAGTAAGTGCCAAGGGAAAGCCATTAGAAGAGGGAGAGAGAGACTTCTGGGTAAGAGGGAAGTGAGGAGAGATTTAGAGCTGTGAGGAAAGATTGGATAATGTTTTTCACTCCCCTCTGTGCTTTAGGGAATGAACATTCTCTGTAAACAAACAATAGCTTTAGAGATAGCACTGCTGGCTTCAGTCTTTTTTCTAATGGGAAATAGTTCACAAGTCAGCATTACTAACCAGGACTGTCAGAAAGGGGAATACTACTTAGCCCTTTTAAAGAAGTAACTTGGTATTGAATTAAAGGATTAAAGCACATTTCTTTTTTCTAGTATCTGAGACATGCTAAAAAGAATTCCTTCCCAAATAACTAAAAGAATCATGGAATTATGAAATAGTTTGGTTTAGAAGAGACCTTAAAGAAGATCTAGTTTCAACCTCCGTGGCATGGGCAGGGACACCTTCCACTAGGTCAGATTGCTCAAAGCCCCATCCAACAAGTCCCCAAACTCTCTGAGCAACATGTTGCAAGTGCCTCACTATCCTCACAGAAAAGAATTTATTTCTAGTATCTGATCTAAACCTGCCCTCTTTCAGTTTGAAAGCGCTGTTATCCCTTATCCTATCATTACCTGTCCTTGTAAAAAACATTAATGTTATTCCAAAAAGCCATCAGCAGTATCTAGTATCACTTTCTCTGGCCATCAAATATGCCATATTTTCTTTGTCTCTGAACTTTTTCTATAATGTATATATCATATCATATCATATCATATCATACAGTAGTTAAGGGATTGTTAAGGGACAGCAGAATGCCATCAGGAGTCCAAGATCTAACCAGTACTGGGGGTTAGAGCAGGATTCTTCTTATGAATCACATGGTACAGTGTATCTTTATAAGTCCTGGAGTACTGCTGTGAGCTCAGTCAGGATAAAATCAGAAAAGAAAAGATAATGTCCCTGGCTTAGGGATTACAAAAGATCCTGTGGGTGAATATACTCAAGCCCTTTGATGGATTTTGCAGTGACCTGCAGTTTGCTGGATCTTGCAGTCCAGTTCAGGCAGTTTGACTGGACTTGCTGACGTCCAGACAGAAATACTGCCTCGGTGACAAATTAAGAAGCTGTAACTCTCCTTGAAGTTTCCTGGACTCTTACAGATGTGCTCAGTGGCACAATAAAATCTAGTCTGACTTCCACCTTAACTAATAGCAGCTGTAGTGAAACCTGTGACATTAATGGACTGAATATGAGACTGCAGCTCTGATACCCTAATGAATGCAGGTTGAAGCACTCCCCACTTTTAATTACCCCCACAAAGCTAACAGCTCTCTGAAGGTTACTATTTAACCAGGAATAATGGTACAGCATCTACTTTCTGGGTTGAAATTGCTGAGGCAATTAATTTTTACTAAGCTCTAGTTTGTGTAGTTTTGTCCCCATGCATGACTGAACCCATGCAGAATGGCAGGTTCTTGGGAACAGGTGAGTTTTCTGGTCTGGAAAAACATTGTGTCTCTGCCCCACACAATGCCTGTGTTACATGACTTGATCAAAATTGCTTACATTTTTAGCTTTACATTTTAATTGAATCCTTGTTATTGAGTGCCAAGGAGATTAAAAGAAAGCTGCATCATTTGTTTCTCTGAAGCAATTTATCAACTGTAATACCAAGGGTGTTGGAGCAGACATGATGATAAAGGCAGAATAAAGGTGATAAAGGTTGATGAGGTTTCATTTCTCCTTCAGAAGGCTTAGGCTACATCTTTTCAAGCTGTAAATCAAGTTAATTTCTTTTGTTGCCACTTGGATGTTTTTTTATTTACTACTGGTCCACATAGGCCATTCTGTTCCTCTTAATATTCAGAGCTCTAGCTTTCTGTTCTCAAAGACTCAAATAAGCTTTTGTTCCTGTTACCCCTCCTATAATCATGGAATCATAGTTGTGATTGGTTTGTGTTGGAAAGGATGGGAGATTATGTAGTACACCCCCTTGCCATGGACAGGGACATGTTCTACCAGACCATCTTGCCTGAGGCCATCCAACCTGGCCTTGAATATCTCCAGGGAAGGAGCACACACAGTTTCTCTGGGTGACCTGTTCAAGTGCCACACCACCCTCAGAGTGTTTGTGTGTCCTTGAGACAAACCTGGCTGCTACTCTTCCCTATTCTCTCATCAGCAAGACTTTTGCTGAGTTCATTTTGTGGAGCTTGTTTGTTCCTTCTGCCTTGCAGAAGGGATTTTTGGACAGATAAACCCTCTGCCATTTTGGGGCATGTTTATTTAACTAATTGGCCAGCTCGTCTCTGTGGCTAAGTTGTTGTCAGGAGGGAGACCACAAAACGAGGACATACCTGTGACCCCTGACTCTAAATGTGTCTGTTTCCCTTTGTTATCTCAAAATCTCAAAACTACCATGAATTTGCTCAACTGCCTGTCAGAATTGGTCATTGCATATTCCATGTGCGAAGGGATTTCCAGCTCACTACTAAAAGGATCCCCTTCTGAATGCTTGAACACCTAATGGGAGACCACAGAGCCTCAGCAAGATTCAGGAACTTGCTTCAGCTGGTTGCCTAAAGGCACTGGAAAATTAGGTGTTTTATTCAACCTGGGCCCTTGGCTCTCAGATTCAGCATTAGTGACATACAAGTCTTGCTTAGATACATGTCTGCTTCCTGATGTGGTTGTGTCACTGAGAGGTCACTTTCCCCACATGGATCACCATTTCTGCCTCTCCTGATGGTTTCCCTTGCAAAGCTGGTAGTGCCATTAGGGTGTTAGTCTAAAATAAGCCATCTGATTTTGCCTGAAGTGAAGTAAGGAGAAATTAGCATCAAATACATAATATTAAAGAAGGGAACACAAATTCTGAGAGGGCTGTCTCTCCATGCTTGGTTCTCAGTCACCAACCAGACTATCTAAGCCAAGCCAATCTGATGACAACTGTGAGATTCCTGCTCTCACAAGGAGTATAGTGAGGCTAGTCATCAGATCTTGGAAGACCCAAGCTGAGCTCTCTCTACTGGCAAATCCCGAGCAGGGATTGAAGACCAGCCCACTGCCTTCCCGATTCAAGGGTCAGAATCAAGGGGCAGCTGCCTTCTCCACTTTTATATGAAGCAACTCTCAGTTCCATTGAGCTGCACAACCAGCAGTGGGTAGACAGTTGGGTTTCAGCTTCTGCTGTGAGCTCAGGATGTTTTTCAAAGGTTAAATGGCTGGTGGACTCCCCTCAGTACTGAAGAGATATGAATGTATGAGGCACACGGCTAGACACTTAATAGGTGTCTTCATTATGTATGGAAAATGTTACCTTCAAACAATAGCGTTCTTCCTAAAAGCATATCACAACCTGAAATATATGCAGTGATGTTACTAATTTGCACTTTTAATTCCCAGTTAATAACTGCTTTCTAAACATAGATGGCAGCAATACAGTACTCCCTTTTTATGAAGATTGACGTCTGTGAATAGTGTCTTTGAGGCAAGCCATGTGTATGTGATTAGTTCATTGGTTATTGGCACAGTGTTAAAGAATTACACTGAATAAATGAAATGTTATTTTCCTTTTTTGCCTTTCTGATCTGTCTGTGTGATTGTGACTTGATCAGTGTTGAAGTCAGCACTTTTATTTTTCTTCTTTTCAAAGTAAAGGGCATTTTCATTAGGAATCCCACAGCTGACTGTGGGAAGATATCTGTCCCCTAGAAGAGTCATGTGAGATAAGCCCTTGCCAGAGTGAGTAGCCCAATTATGTTTGATTATCCATCACTCATATGGCCTTACAATGGAGGTTGTTTTCAAGCTTCTTCTCCCTAATGTTTTACATTAGAAGCCCAAACCATGACCGGATCTGAACTTTCTGGGTCTGAGCAATAGTTGAGAGATGTAAGCAACAAAAATGCATCTCTCCCATTTTTCCAACTGTTACTAATTGCTGACACAACTCCTGCTTTTGTGAGCAGATAACAAGGCAAGGAAAATGGCTGCATCCTCCTGCCAAGGGGAGTCCTCGAGTTAGAGCCCTTGATTTGTGCTGATAGAGAGGACAGGTTGCTTCTTTTGGGGTTAGTGCAGCCTAAAAGGAACTTCAGCAAAATCCCAGAGTATCAGAGCAGAGATCAGTCAATGTAAGTAATACTGTCCTGGGTATTTAAAGAATCCCTGCTACAGATACTCTTTTTTGGTAACAACAGCAGAGACATGAAAAGATAAGCCACAAATCTAAAACATGTTTCAAAAATGATCTTTTCCAAATCCTAATTTTATTTAAAAAGAAGGCACTTTTGTTTAAATCCTGAAGACCTTTGCATTGAGAAGTGATTAACCTTAGTGCAATCATCTATGGTATTGTTCATATAAACACTTCACACTGAAGTTACATCCAAACATTTGATTTTCTGTTTCACTTCTCATAAGTTTTCATCATTTTCACTTGGTGAATGTCAAAAACTAGGATCAGATATTCATGGGAAAATAGGGCAGGGTTGGCTTGATGAAAGCAGATGACATGGCAGATATTGATCCAATCAAGTTGGAGTTCTGTGGACTAGAGAGGTGACCCAAAATATCTAGCTCTGGAGTAGCCATCGCTATCATTGACACTGGTAGCTGGATGACAAGGATCATACTTTCACTGTTGGGATGGCCAGGAGCTATAAGCTCCTCGAGAAAGAATGTGTAACAAGGCTTATGTTAAAACCATCAGCCTCCACTGCATTTATCAAAATTGCTTTAAGTAGAAAACTCTTCTGCGCTAAGGTGGAGTTTGCTCCCTGAAGCAAAGATGTTTCACAAGTGTTAAATGTGCAACACTGGTGGCTGCTGAATGACCCCATTAAGGATGCTGAGCCTTTTGGTTTGAAAATGAGAATTTACCTTGCTATTAGGAGTCCCTTGAGGTCTCATTTTTGTATCAGTGAGTTGCCTGGCTTTGTACTCAGCAGCTCACATCCCTCCATTTTCAAGTTCACCTGTTTTCTTTTATCTTGGAGTTACTAGTTTTATTACAAGGCTTATTTTACTTCTCTTTCTTTCCTTTTCTTTTCCTCTCTTAGGGGATTGTTTATCACCATCCATGACAAAGGCCATATTGCAACAATGCTGAACTCTTGGCCTGAAGAAAATATTAAGGTATGTGGCATGTTTTCAGTGGACTGGGAAATTACAGGCAGTTTGATGCAAAATGGGATATTAAGTGGAACTGCTTGGCATCATTTAAAGAACTGGCTATTCAAAAGGACAAGCAAATACTTCCCTTCCTCAGAGAATTTTCAGGCTGAACTTCAGTTCAGTTTCAATTTCCAGTCAAGTTAGGACTTTAGAGACTCTGTCATGTATGTATGCAGTCAAGAACAACTTTTTCAGTGGTAGCAGAATCTTGGTCAATAAAAAAAATAAATGTGCATGATAATAAATTTGTACAGAATAGGGGGCCTAGTGAAAATGTAAGATATGTGTATTGAAGAATAGTGTGGCTAACTCGTACCAAAGCTCTTTAAGATATCTCTGTTGTCAACATGCTTGTAGGACTCCTTCCCAAATCCAGTGAGTCATGCAGCATCAAGAACACTGGCAACTGTGAAAATCATGTTTGATATCCAGCAGCTGAAAATATTAGCAACACCCCACCCAACAAGTGTTCTTTTGAAGTGTTTTTCACTAGAGCTTGGGGCTGGGCAAGTCCCTGGCATGAAATAAAGTCAACACTTAAGATAGGTCTTGCCAGTCACCTCACCTTATTTTGTCAGTCTGAAAGTATATGTTCTGGGAATTTCCATGGCTATTGACAGAGTTTTGGTCCCCTATCAATATTCTGCTTCTTCCAAGAGCAAAGGTTTGGCAGCTGAGAAATCTTACAAGCATTTTCCATTTCTAAGGGAAAAAAAAAAGAAATTTAACATGTTTTCAGAAAAAGTGATCACAGTCATATAAACTTGTGTTTGGAATCATGGAGAAGAGGAGAGGCAGGCTAGGTATTTTGTCCTTGCTCTGTCCAACAAACTCAGTATTTCCATTTCTTTCAGAACCGTGAGCAAAATTCATTATGGCTAATAGAAATGTTTTTGCAGATGGGGAAACTGGCACAGAAGGATTAGACTGTTGTTGAAACAGCCCCTCTGGCACCCAAAACAGACCATAGGAAGGGCAATGGTCCATGAAAGAGATTCAGACTATCTACTTTCCAGGTTTGCCAGAGGCAGCTCATTTTAACAATATCACTGCTATGGACCACAGGGTTCCCTGTGTCTTTGTGCACAGACTTCTCCATGCCTGAACTGGTAGACACTGGAACACTCAAGATTTTGAGATAATTAGTGAGGCACCTAGACTGTACCTAAGTCCCTGGAGGGACCCAGGGTCTTTTTTTGAAAGGCTGAACACTGCCCACCATTGAACACCACCCACTAAAGATGGTGCAGAAATACCTGAAAATGCTGCCCAGCTTTTGCTCATTAGATTTGGCTCATTAGGGCTTCATGGCAACAGTGCTTACTGTAGAAATGGGAAATCTGGGCCAAACCCTGGATCTTCTACCTGGAAGTGCTGGAAAGATGCTGGTGCTCTGTTTAGCTTAGCAAAGCCTCAGCCAAGCTCTAATGAGCCACACCTTCAACCCTCCTGTCAAAGCTGGGCTGCCCTGAAAGAATTGTAGTGCCAGAAGCAGAACAAGTGAGAAGAAACCATTTCTGCTCATACTTATGTGGGAATGTGGGGGTTTTGTGTCTCTTCCAGGATGGCTAATGAATCCTGACGTGAAGAAGTATTGGATAAAATGCTGGCCATCCTCAGGAGTGCCTTCCCTTTCTAATTTTCCCTCTGGTTCCTTAGTCCTGTACTCTTCTCTTCACAATGGCCCAGCTAAAGCAAAAAGAATGCAAAGAATCATACAGGATGAGTGTCATCCTGGCAGCTATGAATTCAAGCCACTCAGAGTGAGGATGGTGTAGAAAGATGTATTTTATTCCAAGACAAGTGTGCTGCTGTGCAAGCTACTGCACTGGTCTTCCATCCTGCCTTCCCTCTTTCATTCCTCCCTCTTTCTGTGGGATGCCTGCCCTATAAGTGCACTCAGGATCTTGAATCCCCACCAGGATTACTGCTGTACAGGGCTATTCAGAACCCTTCCCATTGAGTGTTTTCTGTTGGTTCACTCAGTGTAGAGTATCAATTCATCCTGTAAAGGCTGACTTCATGCAATCAGTGCAGAGAACTGGGAATGCCAACAGTAGCACTTGTCTGTCTGCATTGCCTTGGCAGCTTGGAGACCAGCACAGCAGTCTGGATCACTCTGCTGGGCCACATGCCTGCTACTAAGTCACTGCAAACCTGGGCTGGTTAACTGGGTACAGCCCATGGTCCAGAATCATCTCCGTTAATATCAGGTGCCTGGGAACTTAGTGCCTGGTCATTGTACTGTCATTACTGCCATTGTAAGTACTTCTGCACTGCCAGTGAAGAGGGAACTGAGCTTTTCAAAGTGAAATAACCCATTCATCTGTTCCCAAAACAGCTGCTGGAGAGAGGAGATGCCCTCTGGAGGTTACTGTCTTCCTCTATCAGATGTCAAATGAGTTTAGAAACCATTTAGATGGCTTTCATAAACTGCACACCTGTGACTTCACTACAGTGACTTCACTAGAGTCATCAAGAAAATTTGTATCACAGATGGAAGTAGAAAACAGGTTCCTAACTGTTAAACCAGCAACCTTCTACTTCAGGTAGAAGGGTGTGCCCTACTCAGCCAGGATTAATGTCCTATTTGTTGAGTTCTGATCATATGAACATGAGTGAATAAAAACGTTAATGTTTTTAATAATTGTATATCAGGTACTCACAGAAACTGCTCTGTTCTGGAGTGTTTTTCAAATCCAAAGAGCCACAAACACATGTTAATCCAGTTTCCCTTCTCTGTAACAAATAGCAATTCTCCCATGCTGTATTTTCTGTTCTGATTCATTTCTCAGTGTTGCCTTGAGGAGCTTTGATAACTATTGAGTGCTGCAGCACATCCTAGGCTAAGAATTTAGGAAAAGAATTTTTCTCTCTCTGTTGGCTATCTAAATGCTATTGAGAAGTTTCTAGGTTTGCCTGAGAACACTTATTTATTTGGATGAAAGGGAATCAGTGCTCCAGAGAAATATTTTGATTCATTAGAACTTAGTTTTGTTTTAATATTCTCTGCATAGTTTGAATATTAACTCCATTTAATTTCAGGATAAACCTGTAGCAGTGCATATGCTTGCAGCTTTCCCTATTCCCATTACTGCCTTTCAATCCCAGTTGCATCCTCTGGGTGTGGTAAAGAAGTGAGCGCACACCCAAAACCAGATGGAGCCCACCCAAAAAGAGACCTTCTCATTGCTAACACTTCACATTGACTCAGAAGGGAAAGCAAATAGCAAAAAGTTGAAACGTGTATGGTTTATGTTGAATAAAAAGGACACTGAAATATGTTTCTTCCACAGATGCAGTTCCTAAGCACACCTTTTTCTTCTAGAAAAAAAGACAAAAAAATCAAGGCCAGATCTCATTTGTGATCCTTCTTGTAGTGCAGCTGGGGATGCACAAAAAGCCATGCTGCTTGGGCTCTGCTACGGTGAATTGAAGTATTCTCCAGCAGAGCTTCTGTTGTCCCACAGTGTGAGCTGCTACCTGTTAACCACACTTTCTCTACCCACAAAAATGAGCAGCCCCTTGTTGCTAACAGCTAATTTACACGCTGTTGAGGACAAGGAGCAAATATCTGTTGCACAGTGCATCTGCAAAATGGCATCAGTGTGGAAACAGTGGAGCTGGTTTTGCTTCTAGAGCCTTGGCAACCCCATACAACAGTCTCTTTTGATCCTCCTAGGCTATTGTGGTGACAGATGGAGAGAGGATTCTTGGTTTAGGAGACCTAGGAAGTTACGGCATGGGTATCCCAGTTGGAAAACTTGCTTTGTACACAGCTTGTGGTGGAGTTCACCCACAACAATGCCTCCCTGTCTTACTGGATGTTGGCACAGACAACGAGGTAAGACAATTTTTCATAAATCTGACACGGGGGGAGAAAGAATTAAGATTAGCACTTAACTGGGGCAAGGTCCCTAAATGTGGAGTCAAAACTGGAGACATCCAAGATGAGATGATAACTAGACCGGCACTGCAGGAAAGTGGGAAGGTTTAATTCCTGTTTGAAGCATGAGAACCTTTTGTTCTTACGTGGAGCTGAAATAAATGCTAAATGGACTTGTGGTCACCTGGTGAAGAAGACTCAGAGTGTTACCAGTTGGAGCTGAAAGCTCAGCTCCACCTTTCAGCATGGCAAGGTAAGTTGACAGGCTTCGTACAGGAAGTCCCAAAATTATTCTTCCTCTGGCAATTGTGAGGGAATAGGCAGATATTCGTGTCTGTGTAGAGATGACTATATTCCAGAAATGGAGAATCCCTGGTGAGTGGTTTGGGAATGATTAATGTCACTGTTTTGTTAGATTGCACATTTTACTGCACATGATAACCAAGCAAGAGGACTCCATCTGTTTGCAGATTTTTGCCTTATGACTCTGGCTCAGAAAGGCCAAAGTGAAACATTTCAGCAATGCCAGAATGGACATCTGTGAGGATGCCTTTTAAAAATTAATATCCTATAGCTATTTGTGATAGCCCAAGTTTGTCCATTTTTGTAAAATGTACTTGTGCTTCACATGACCCCATGTAAACCAAACACACATTTCTTGAGGGACATAAAAAAGCTGGGGTATAAGAGCTTTGAGTTTGTGTATGAATACAAATTAATGCTGACAATTGGAGACATGCTGATGCTCATGGACAGCTAGATTTTCTGCACCTCCTTCAGTCCTGCCCCAAATCTCTCACACTAGACCCTTGAAAAGAAGGAAAGAATACAAAATCAGTGCCCATAGATGACATCTGAAAATCTCAATTACTTCTTTGGTCTCTAGCCCCAGGATTATGTTACCCCTTTAACACAGCGACTGTCCTGGACATGTGGAATACAGGGTATGGTCATCTCGGCCTGATTCATGGTCTTTCCTGAAAAGGGAGAACTCTGAGTTTGGACCCGCTGAGGCTAAAGCAGGAATTAAGTCTCACTCTCTCAGTCACTGCAATCTCCAGTCAATAGAACATTGTACTTGACTTTGGATCCTTCATCTTTTCCTTCTCCTCCGTGCTGATCTGCACACCACCAGTGCTTTGAGCCTCCCAGTTGGAGCTTCTCCCAGAGGGACCTGGGTAAAAGTGCTTCCCTTCCCATGAAAAGCATCTGATCATGCCTGTCCATCTTTTTTCTGTCTCAGCAGACAGGAGACACTAAAATCCAAAGTGTCACCAATGATTTTTAGGCCTCTGCAAGTGTCAGATGGCATCAGAAAAAGGGACTTACAGAATCAGTCTTGGACCTTTTTTCTTCTGCCCAAGATTAGATGTAATTTATGTGTTCAGGAACTTCTCTGTGAAGGCAATTTCCACATCTGCGGTTAAGATATAGAAGCTGCTGTTTTCCAGCAATATGAACAATGTATTTCCTCATGATATAAATAATGTGTTTGCTTGTTTATTTAATGGCTCTCTCATGTGCATAAACCCAGATTAACTGAACCCTAAGCAGATTCTAGGAGCATCCTGCCCCACAAGTGAACTCGTTTATCAGTGCATAAAATAGGATACCTCTTACAGGCATTCATCCTGTTCATCTTTGCCCATTATTATCTGGTGAGCCAAGAGTGACTGTGTCGCTAACACATGAACCTCAGGTAGAACTCAGTAAATATAGCCACTGTATTCTATTTTTAGCATCAGTTGCCAGCCTCTCTTTCTGACGGTGCATAGCACTTTGTATTTGCTTTCAGCAAATCAGGCTTTTTTAAGAGCTTGGCATTTCTCAGCTTTTCTGTGGCAGAATTTTGTGCTCCGTGAAGAGAGCCCAGAGCACACAGTGCTGTAGGAGCAATCCGTGAAGTTGTGCAAATGGGTCTCCTTTCTGTTTCGTGGCCCTGAAGAGCCCTAATGTATCAAACTCACAGGAAAACCTCTTTCATCTTTCCTTCTAAGGGAAAACAGCTGTGGCTGTAGAAGCAGATCTGATAATAGCATGCCTGCTAATATTTAATGCTATATGGCTGCAGGACAGTAAGTTTGAGATGGCTTATCCTCCCCTCACACAGATAGTTCCATTCCTGAAATTGGAAGGGAAGTAGAGTTCCTTTGCAGTGACTCTCAGAGGTGTTGGCCCACCTGTCTCCTGCCAGTGTTTGTCCTGTAATCATCCCCAAAATATATGCTATTTCCATGTCGACCCAGTGGCTTATGGATATTTACTTAACACCTGATGGATTGGTTGGAGAAGTGGCCTGATTTTATGTTCCTATTGGGAATCAAAGTATAAATTAATCTTTTGTATGAAAATACCTTGACTTTGTACCTGCCAGATAACCAAAGTGAGTGCTAGGCAGGTGCAGGTCTTGGGAACATTCTGCCATCTGATCACTGATTGTGGTCAACTCTCTGCTGTCACCTAAAAGGCCTAAATGACACATCATTTCAAGTTACATCAGGTGGTCTTCATTGCACAAAGCACTTTTTGTGGTCAACAGCTGTCCTGCCCTCAGTGCAAAATTAAGAACTGAATGTACAGTGAACGCTCCCCACACGAGGTCAGTTCTATTCACTAGGAGTGAGGCACCTTGGCAAAGAGCTGTTCTGGGAATGCAGAGCTCCATTTCCTATGGCAGTCAAGAAGAGTTGCATCCCTCTGACTTTATTTATGCTAAAAGATAGGCCACAACTTCCTAAGGAAGCACTTCCTGCTTGGGAAGAGACGTGTGAGCTGGCCTTCATTGCATAGTAAGTAAAATTAATACGACTACATCAGACAAAAATTTTTGGTAGGCTGGGACATAAATCTCTGTCCATCTGCAGAAGAGAAGATGTCAACAGAATTGCTTTGTGTCCTAGGCTCTCCTGAGTGATCCACTGTATATTGGACTGAAACACAAGAGGGTTCGTGGGAAAGAGTACGACGAACTGATTGATGAGTTTATGCAGGCAGTTACCAACAAGTAAGTGGGGTTATTATACATGGCTCCTCTGGGCTGCTTCCATTTAAGAACAAATGTTGCAACTCCTGAAATAAACATTAGTATAATTGATCATCCAAGCAAAGGAAGGTCATTTCAATGCAAGTCTCCTGGGTGGTCTGCAAATGACTCTTTGTGCTTGAGCACTCTGTGTCAAAAATATTTGTCTCCAGAGAACTGAAATGGGACTGACTGTTTATAAGTATTTCCTATCCACATAGGCCAGAGGTGTCAAACATATGTACTGTGGGCTGTGTCTGGCCTCTGTCATGTGTTTATGATCCTCATTCAGCATAATCAGAACCTAAACTTTGGTTTATTTACACTTTATAAAGGAAGTTTCTAGCTCTTGCCTTTGTGAAGGAAATCATCTAAATGGAAATGGCATGTTCCTTCACACAGTGTGGAGTCTGTAGACTGCCTCTCTATGGCTTTGTCAAAAATAGGAACTTTCCTGCTGGCATTTAACTCTGTGGAGTGAGAGAGCCAGGATTATAAGCAATGTCTTTTTAAGCATGGGACAGACCAGCTGCATACTTCCATTCATACCCACTAACTGGGATAGACGGTCTCTGATGTACCAGGCAGTTTTAATATGGAAAGAGCAGAACTACCACTTCAGCCCTGTGCACCACTTTCTGGAAAAAAGAAGAAAATGTATTAAAATCTCCATGACTATCCAGAGAGATTATCATAAGAAGGAAAGTAAGGACAATTGCTAAGGAAAAAAGACTCATATTTGGAAAACTATAAGCTGCTAAGCAGCTTTTTCTGCCTTTCCTAAAGCCACGAATGATGCTGATGAGCAGCAGAGAGCTGCAGTCTCTGCCTGATTGCCAAGCTGTTGCCTGTCTTTTCTTCCCAGTGAAGGAGCTATGTTTGATCCTCCCTCTGTGTCTCCAGCCAGCTGTATGTGTGTATCTCCTCCTAAACAAAGGGGAGGGAATGTGTGGTACATGTGTCATCAACTCACAGTTCCGCCTGTGTTAAAAATGACCATGACCAGTGTCTGACACAACACCTGCCCATCCACTGAGAAGGATGGGTTTACACATGGTGTGAATGCCCAGCTGGCTGTGAGTGGAGGAAATAGGGACAGAAATGCAGAGGACTATTCATTCACAGCTGAACCTTCTTTACGTTTGATAAAGAATCTTGACTGAAATGTTATTTGATTACTTTGTAGTATTTTGGTAGATGCTTTGTACATTATCTAGTGGGAAGAAATTCTTAGAGGCTAGAAAGCTGGTAAAACACAACTAGGAAGTCACAAGAGACAAGTAGAAACAATTTAAGAGTCATCAGGGTTGATTTGTGGAGGTTTTGTTTATTTTGATTGTAGTCACTACTTAATCCTTCAGGGAAACCCTATCCTGCTTGCTTCTGGCCAGAAGACCATGGGGGTATTGCAGTGTTGGTGTTGATGATAGAATGGGAGCAATAGAATGAGAATGCAGATGGTCTCAGCCGTCATAAATGTGGCTCTGAGATTTATGCTTGTGGTGTTAAATGCAAAGCTCATTGCACCCACTAAAGACAATTTGCCTTTTCTGTACTTGCTGTTGGAGAGGAAGGATTGGCAGTTATTTTCCTGTGTTTAGTTTACATGAGCTAATCTCCACATTGAGGGGAGAAGACCATGAACAATGAACTTTTATCTTGGGAGATGGTGAAGTCATGTCTAACGCTTTCATCCAAGTATTGGTAATCAAGTTCCTGGGGCCCCTGTCCCCATGTTTCTATTTCCCTTAACTGGGATTACTTCCTTAAACACAGTAAGGACCCTGAAAGTTCTCAGCAAGCGGGGCTGGGAAATTCTGCTTTGCACTTCACCATTCACATCTGTAAAGTATTTGGAGATCCTAGAGCGAAAGGAGCCATTACCCTATATTATCATCCTGACCACCAGTGTACTTTAAAGCATTGTTAGGGTGTGATCTTTATGCACTCTGGGCTGGTGAATAATCCTGCTATCAGCCTGGGCTTGGCAAACTCATATGAAACAGGTTCATTCAGTGTCAAATTTCCACTGGAATGATTGGATTCAACCCAGTAGGAGCTCTCACTTCTGTTACAAAAGGAAGCAGAAATTGTTCAGAAGGTCAAGAGCATGCTGCTTTATTGTAGCCTGCTTCCACTTTTGAGGCAACCTGTGAGTATGAGCTGCTGCAATCTCTTAGGCAAGTCTGTAATGTCACATGCAAATTCAGTTACTTGAGGAGGAACCTTTTGGTTTTTTGCCACAAATCCTTTTCAATTTGGGGGTTTCCTTTTCATCTTGATATTCATGCAGAAATTCCCTCTACTTCCTGAGGGTACTTTAACTTCTCATGGAAACCATTTGTCAGTTCCTCTGCAGGAGCACCTCCCACCCTGTCAAAGCACTGCTGGCTCAAGGGACATTTGTCACTGAAGTGGAATGTGTTGGAGCCCACAAAAAAAGCCAGGGAGTGAAGATTTAGTCTTCTAATGGAATAATAATATCAAACAGATGTAAAAATTCTGTTGCTGGAGACCTATAGAGTCAATAGAAAGGACTCCTGGTCTCTTAATACCCACCTAGTAATGAAACAAGGCATGTGGCAGAGGCTTCAGAGTTAGCTGTTCCAATATTTTGAAATAAGATGTGGGCACCCTGAGCAATTTTAGAAAGAAAAGCTCGTTCTGGAACAGCTGGATAAATTTCTGTGTTTTCCTGCTGCCTAAACCACCATTCATTAGTCTTTCACCTAAAACATGTGAAATGACTACGTTCTTTAACAACAGCTCCAAGCTATGCCTTTTGCTCCTCTTGGGAAGCAACTACATGCAAAATTTGTCCCATTGAGCCTACCTGTGTCTGAATGAAGCAGCCTGATAGATTGCTGTTTTCTCACAGTGAGCAGCAGTATGCTTCACATGGGAAAATGGACTGCTTCAGTTTTCCATCTCCTCAGTTACTGTGGCAAAGGATAAGTCAGTCTTGCTCTTAACCTGGTACATTTCTTTAGACTGAAATAAGTATCCACCTAAAGTGTCCAAGGATTATAATTGGAATAAACCCCAGAATTTCTGGGGCTTGAATATCTGATCAAATCAATCCTCATGTAGCTTTCATTGTGCTCTTAGGGGTCAGATCTGTCCCAGAACTTCAGCCTCCATTTTGAGCTCTAGCCTCAGTCACTAACTGTCAGATGTGGAACATGCTGCCTGAGACTCCATGAGATGCAGTTCCCCACGCCAGCAAACCGTGTCGCAGAAGCCTCATTAACCTCTCATAACTTCACTCCCCTTTCCTTTCCCATCAGTTCTTTATTAATGGAGTGACATGGGGAACAAGCTTTCTGTCAGCCTGTGCCATAAGGCAG
Source organism: Poecile atricapillus (assembly GCF_030490865.1). Classification (NCBI taxonomy): domain Eukaryota; kingdom Metazoa; phylum Chordata; class Aves; order Passeriformes; family Paridae; genus Poecile; species Poecile atricapillus. Next base: position 81,950,501 of record NC_081249.1, read on the forward strand.
AGCACAGAACAGAAGGCATCAGGAGATCAAGTGTTCAATTTCTTAGCTGGGAAAAGAAAGATACCTCTGCTGAGTTTTTTTCCTTGTGTATGTTTCATACCTGATTTCTCTTTGCCTAATGCCTTCCCAGTACTTTTACCCACAAACATACTAAGTCAGGTCTCATGTGCCCTTCAACAATCAGAACCTTTTTGAAGAGAAGCCACCTCTGTTTCAGCAGTTCTCCAGGGTCATGGATCACAAATTCACCAGCACTTTTCAGAAACAAAATCACCAGTACAGGTGCTCCCCCATGTTATTTCTTCACATGCTCTGGTTAACTTGGCTAATTGATCCTGAAAGATTAGACTTCATTTTCTAGGCACTGATGGGCTTCAAAAAAAGTCCTCACATACACTGCTAGCGCTCAACGTCACTCCCTAGCATCTGTGTGTCTGTTAGGAGGCCTGCACACCATCATTAGTGCCGTGGCAGGGCCGGTCATGTAGACCAGATCCAGCTGTCATGGAATACAAGGTGGGTATTCTCCTTGCCCATCTACCCCAGTTACCGTGGCCAGAGGGACTCTGACACCATTCGTGAGGGGGAAGTGATGGTGATGGGAAGAGCCATCCCAGCTGTCCATTGTCGTGGCTTGATCTGAGATAAGATCATCGGCCAGCATCTGTAATCTGATTTAAGACACTGGATGATATTTTAAGTCAAGTAACAATATTTAGGTTTCATTAGCTTGATTTTCTGCTACTGATGAATGACTGAGCTCCAGATGTGCCGCTGGGGATCACTGTGGCTTTTGTTACCATGAGTTCAAATCCTTTGGGGTAACACAGTACAGATGTCACACAGCCCTCTGCTCTAGGCTTTTGTCTGGGCTTTTCCACCTATGCCAGATGTAACACAGCAGTTTCAGTAAGATGCAGCTGGAGAAGCTCTTTTGTGCAGAAGGTACAGTGAGGCTCTGTTCCTTGGTGTGTGCCAGAGGGTAGCTCAAGGCTACATCTGAGGGTCAGCACTAATATGGTTGCATCTCATGCTTTTGCCCTGCTCCTGAGAAGTCTTGTAGCTCCAGCTGCAGTCCTTCCTCACGCCAACTGCAAGTAGGATGATGTTATTGTGCATAAAAACATTAGAATGGTTGTAGCAGCCATTAGTGTTGGTCTTAGTGATTGAAAGTCATGAGATCGGATGTGCAAAATAGTTGTTTGGAGGTTTTTACTTAAAAGGATTGCAATGAAAGTTGACTATGAGCTTGCAAGATTTTTTTTCCCCCCAAGAACTTTGTAATCAATCTTAACCTCATTTTTCCCCTTATCCTAACAATACTCATAGCAGATGCCCCGGCATGTGACTAAGAAGAGCAATCCTTAGCACATTCCCCAGTTTCCAAAAATGTACAATGCTGGGATTTCCTGATATCTTCTCCTTGATATGCTTCAGGGGGCGCTTTTATTGACACAGCACTCACTGAATCCACAGCAGGCTCTGTGCCTCAGAGCATGGTGGCTGTGTTTGTGTTGGCAGAAACCCAGTGAGACTCCTGCACAATCTTAGAAATTGTCTGTAACCTAAGATGATGGTGAGGCCAGCAGCACGTCCTGTTGGGTTTGTGATGCAGCTCCCTAGCATGGGATTTCTAAACCCAGGACCCAGAGTTCTTAAGTTTATATTAGCTCCAAGGTCTTCCTGGAGCCTTCTCTTCTCCAGGCTGAACAACCCCATCTCTCTCAGCCTGTCTTCAATAGAAGGGATGCTCCAGCCCATTGATCATCTTCACAGCCTCCTCTGGGCCCACTTCAACAGGTCCACATTCTTGTGTTGGAGGCACCAGAACTGGATGCTGCATCCAGGTGGGGTCTCAGAAGGGCCATAATCCCCTCCCTTGCTGTGCTGCCCACATTGCTTTGGATGCAGCCCAGTGTTGTGAGGTGCCTGAGGGAGGCAAAGATTTCGTTTCAGATAAGCATTGTTAACGTGAGAGGCATGGCTGTAAGCCAGGCTAGTGTGAATTTTGACCTCCTGCTTTGGAGGATGAGCAATGTGAGCCCTGGATGAAGTTATCCCACGCCAGACCTTTTGGGAGGAGGTGCCCCAGAGTTCTGATTGGGTTTGAGTCTCTGGGGTTTTCTCCCTTGTTGTGTTTCTAGTGGTCCCTAACCCTAAACTCCACCCTCAAAGGTGGAGACCCTCAAGGGTTCTGTCCCTCAAAACCTCTCACCCTGCCTTTGCTCAGAGCTTTCTGTCTCTGGATCTGAGTTTGTTCCCAAGCTGAATAAATGGTTTCATGAACAGAGGCCCGCCTCATTGGTGTTTCATGCTGGTTCCCAGTAACTGTAGCTTCTCTGGACGTGATCCTGCGGTTGCAGACTGCAGCAGCCCAGGACACAGTTGGCTTTCTGGGCTGGAAGCACACACTGTTGGCTTATATTCAGTTCTCCATCCAGCAATATCCCCAAGTCCTTCTCCACAGGGCTGCTCTCAGCTGGCCTCTTGAGGAGGTGCCTGACAAGTATCATAGTAACAATTTAACAGTGAAATTGGCCTCAGGACACCAGACAGACTCAGGTTCTAATCTTGCTTGAGTGGACTTCGTTTTTCCGGTTTTATATGCTGAGCACTTGCCAAGCATGGTAGTTTTCTGATGATGGGTTTCTTTACAGATAATTTAGTTTTTCTTGGAAATCAGGACTTTGATTGCTGGGGTTTCAAGCAGCAGTAAGAAGATGACAAGGACATGGACAATTTGTTTCTTCTCTGCCTGGTTTTATCTAAGACTATGAAAAGGAGTTGCAGCTCCTCAAAGCATATTCCTTGCATCGTGAATGGCTGAAAGCAGTGCTATAAAATTTTAAATTCAGACAAGGACTGGAACTTCTATCTTGTGCTTCTTTCCATAACGCAACAGGATCTTCTTGCAAATACATTTTGTTTGTACACATGTAAGAGTATGTTATACTCCCTTGTCAAAAAAAAAATCCCTTTTGATACTGGTCAGCAAAGGCACTGGACAGGTCCTCAGGCCACACTGGAAGTTTGACTTGGGAAGTTTTGGTCAGATGCTTCTCAGATGGTAACTACTGCCTCATGAATTTTTTCCTCTCTGACCTCATGGCTTATAATGAGTCCAGATGAACTCAAAGAGGTACGTACAAATGAGGATGAAAGGAAAAATTGCATAATGAGATTTTTTAGGCAGCTTAGAAGTCTCTTGAATAAAGAATCTAAAAGCAATGTAATCATTGCGCCTTTTATGGGATTCATGCTCTTCTGTTCCACAGTGTTGTTCCACCACTTGTTCCAGGTGGTCATCCAAGGGAAATGTGTATCATTCTCTGCAGAGGATACAGACTTCACTAAAAGCATCTTTTGTCTTTGCACAGCCCAGGGGTTCTGTGTAGGTTTAGGTGGATAGTAACAGTACCAGAACAGCAATACAGTGATAAACAAAGCATGAATTCTGTGTTTGTGTGTTTTCCAGGAAATGGGATTATTTCTTAATAAAGATTTTCAGGTGATAATTTTTACAATAGGCTTATAGTATTACATTATAAGCTCTTAAAGTAATCCTTCATTAGGGTGACAGTTTGTACTATTATTCTAACCAATAGTATATTGTTTCATTGAAAGTACTGTTTGTACAAGATTTGCTAGGCAAAGGCTGGAGATTGGACTAAAATTGAGTGTATGAGACCATTCTATAAAGCACTTCCCAGTGAGGCTATTTTCACAGGAAGATTTTTGCAAGGTATGAGGCCCAGAATTTGGGTTGTAATTATTTATGGCACAAAACCATGAAATAAGCAAACTAATGAGACAGCAATATAATCTTTGCCTAAAAGACCAGTGAATATTTTTTGGATGAGGAAAAACTGACAAAGTATATCTTTTTGTTTCCAATTCTGTAAAATGGGTAAATTAATTCCAGAGATGGCAGAGAGCAGGATCCCCCAAATGGTGGTCTGGCAGCCAACAGGAGACATGGTGATAGTATTAAATAATGACTTTTGTAGTGTAACTACTTACAAGTTTCAGCATGTCTGAATTCTTTCAAAAACACCTCTGTTCAAGGACCCTTCTTGACAGCCTACAAATGTAAGAATAACTCGTGCTGAGGGGAAAACTCCAGTTCCACAAGGAGACATGGAACTGAAGAGATCCCATGAAATGGAAACTGCAGTATTCCCAAGAGGAATGTCAACATTTTGAACCCAAAACCATTCAAAAAATACAACCTTCCTTTTTTTGAAAGGGAGATAAAGAACTGAAAAAACCACAGTGAGAAACCACACTGGACCATGGCACTTGCTCAGTTTCAATGTACCTTGTAAGTCTGAAATCCTGCTGGTCTACATTTGAGCTTTCCTTGTAGATAAAAGCAGTCAGATTATGGCTGGAACTCGTGTTCCAGATGCCAAGAAGATCACAGAATGCTCTAGAGAAGATGAATCACTGACAGTCAGGATGAGATTGCTGGCCATGCCTTTCCTGGAGTGGAAAACATTCAGTCCTGATGTGACCTGCTGATCTGATTCCAAATCTCCTTCAGGCTCTCAGCTGAAAGTTAGATGAGTCACATGGACCAGTGGAAGAATCTGTGAGATCTGACAACCAGCCAAGCAGACTGACCTCGAGTCTCTTCCTATCACAGCAGTTTGGAAGATCTCTCTGCAGGGCCAGCATCAATTCTTGCTGCAAAGTTAAGAATATTTAAGTGTCTTAAAAGGGATCTTCAGAAATCCTTGTTCAAATACTCACTTTACAAATATTTTTTCTATTAAAAGGCATCATGCACCTATAGACAACAAGTATGTGAGTATTAACTGGGACTGCATTCATATCAGATGTCACGTATTAAACAGAACAGGAGGTGCAACAAAAGCATACCTCATTAAAAATGATTCCTCCAAAGGAATTCATTCGTTTTGGTTTCTTATTGGGAAATACAATGTTTCCAATTAAACACAATTTTTCAAAATCTGTTTTCATTTTAAAGCATTATGATAGGGGAAGAATGGCCAGTATAATTCACTTCATCAAGTACTTCTGTGTTTGCTGACAGGGGACCGCTTGGACACCATACACAAGGGATGAAGCAGGGCAGTTTCTGCAGACATCAACAAAGAAATTGCAAACATTGAAGGACAGCATAGTATTGCAGTGAAAGGGTGATAAGGCAGTGACCTAAGGTGCATGACACATATTTAAGATGTTCCAAACCACATCTTCCCAACTGTGATAATTAGATAATATTAGATTACCGCTCCTAATTTAGGTGTCTAAAGTTAGGTATCTAAATTTAGGTTGATCATCTTAGTCTTCCTTCACAGACAGTCTGAAGAAAGAGGCATCTCAAGAGATGTTATCTGTTTCTATGTTTCACTTATACTAGTTGAAAGAAGTTGCTACTGGATATGCCCTTTCTCTCCATGGTCTGAGAGGGCAGTCAGAGTTGTCCAGCTGGGCAATACACGGCTGGGCACTACACAACCAACTTTTAGATACGTAAAAGTAGTGGAAGAAATCCCATTCTGTGCTGCATTTTATTGTCTGGATTCCAATACATGTTGTAGCTCTTGGGACACCCTTTCCCCTTGCAGTAATAAGTATTTTCCACCTTCTCACCTAAGCTGGACTTTTTCTTAGCATATTAAAGGACTTCTGTGCTCCAGTCCCAAGTTGGCTACATTCTACTTTTGGGTGCTACCCAAACATTCTTCGTAGAGCACACTGAATTCCTTTGGGATGAAAGGAATTACACAAATATTGAGATGCTGTGCTGTGGGGGAGGGACAGTAGAACTGACTCATCATGTTGATACTCACAAAGATCTTACTGCACATGGCTCCAGCAGCTGGTTTGTTCAAACTCCTTGCTAAGTTTATCCTTAGCTTGCTCTGGTCACCCTCGGATGGAGCACTGCACACAGCCACCAAAGTACCACTAGGAAAGGGCAGCAAGATTAACTGGTAAATTTCTGAGACAAATCACTGTCAGCTGCCCAGTTGTGTTTCATTTCAGTGACTTTGGGTAGCACAAGTTCTTTAAATTTCTATCGAAACTTCAGTAAGGAGAGTAGCCCTTGAGGACTAAGATCATGATCTGAGATTCCCATCTTTAACTGTAAATCCAAAACACTTGGTTCTTTCATTTGAAGCATCCAGTCATCAGGTCTTACCATGACAGTTTGTGGTCTTTATGAATGAAAACTTTAGTTTTCACATTATGCAAGGGCTCACATAAGCACAATAATGGAGTTCATCCTTTAAAAAGCTCAGTAGATGTATTGCAGTGGAAAAGAAAACAATCTCCAAAAAAATACCTTAGTGAGAAGAGCCTTCACTGCAGCACTGTCCTGTCATACTGAGGGGCAGAAAGAGAAATGAAGTGTTTATGGGCTATCATACTGCTTTTGTGCTCTGCTTAATAAACAGGGATCAAAGATGAATGTAGAAGTAACTTGTGCACTGTCCCTTGCTGCACACCACAAATGTGAAGTGAGGAAGGAATTCACAGAGCTGGTCAGATGTACATTAATACTGGCTGAGATCATTGATTTTGTTCAGCAAGTCAGTAATGTTACTTCCTCAGTGATACAAATAAATAATAATAAAGATTTGCTAGTTATTTGCTGTGAGATATTAGCAGATGTTCTGGATGCCATATCATCTCCCTCATACCCATGTTTTCCTTACACATCCAACTGATGAATAAGAGGAACATCCATTAGTAAGCTGATGTTCAACCATACCGGGTTGCTCAGAGTCCTTTACCCTTACCCTGAATGTTAGCAGGGATGGGGCATCCAGTGCCTCGCTGGACAACTTGTGTCAGTCTTTAATCACCCTTGCTGTAAAAAATATTTTCCTTATATCTACTTTGAATTTACCCTCTTTCAGTTTAAAACCATTACCCCTTATCCTGATGCTGCAGGCCTTACTAAAAACTCTGTCCCCATTGTGGTCCTTTTCTAAAAGCAAACACAGAATGAGAAGCAACTGTTAGAGACAGCCCTTGTCCCTTTTTGAGACCGGGGGGTTTATCAAACGAGAGATTCTCATGATGGAAAAATAAAGGAGCACAATGCATGTGCTTATCATTGTCTCCTTACTGACAGATATACTTGAAGTGGAAAATAATAAAAAAATTCAAGGCCCTTCTAGGAGAGAGTGACTGCTCACACTGTGAGTGGCATGAAAAGACCTTTTCATGACAGAAGCCACAGTTCTCAAATGGAGTGTGTTTTATCCAGTATCAGTTTCTACACTAAAGCAGGGGTGTTCTACCTCAGATTTCAGTGGCAAAGGAGAAAAGTCTGAATAGAAGATATGTAAGGTGATGCTACCTCTAACAAAGTGCAGCTATTTAAAGCCCCTTCACCTGCCTGCAGCCCATAGGTTGCTAATAGTTGCATTACTCATTCCCTGAGTTTCTCACGCTGCCCTATCACATTTATGTGAGAAACGAGTACTTATGATCCTTTTAGATTTTATTTGCAAAGCTTTAATGCAGCCTAGAATCATACAAACTGCTGAATGTGTATCCATATGGACCAGCCTGAATATTACCCAATTTATAAACTGCACACTTCTCCTTTAAAATGCTGGAAAACAGTGGACAATTATGGAAAGTTTGCAATTATTTCCTGCCTTTCCACTCCACAGACCATTAGCTGTCATTGCGTGCTGTTTTCCTGCTAAACAACTCAATGGAGAATAACACTTCCAAGGCACAGAAGTTTGACTGTGAAATCACGCCATGAAGCACTCAGCCCCACTGTGAAACACTCCATGGGATCCCATAAGCAGATTTTTTTCTCATCTCTTGGCCTCTTACAGTTGAAGTGGGCCCCTGGTGGTGTCCCTTTAACTGGTGTCCTCTTTGCAGTCATATTTGCTGTAATGCAGTGTAGCCGCTGCAACACCAAAAGCATCTCCTTTGCTTTGAGAAGCTCCTTCGCAAATACATCACTGAAAATTTCTCTTACAAAAAGCCCAAGGATTCATGTACATATAGGTATATAATTACACATATTAAGAAGCCACTTGAATTATGAATACAGTTTAACCCTGGTGACTCCACATTTCTCAGTGTCTGGACTTTGGGATGTGTTCCTGTTTGCTGTTTGCTGTTACTGTACTGCATTTCTGTCATGATCCTTTAATTTCTGTATTAGAGTCATTAGCTACATTGTCTGGGTGAAAGGTGTATATCTTGTCCTATGTTGTATAAATGTATCTATCCATTTTAAATTGCCCTTTAACTTGCAGGTATGGCATAAATTGTCTGATCCAGTTTGAAGATTTTGCCAATGCTAATGCTTTTCGTCTCCTCAATAAATACCGTGACAGATACTGTACATTCAATGATGATATTCAGGGTAAGTACTGTTAGGAAAATCAAATTTAACCTTCACCTTGTCATGAGAAGTTGTGGTTAATATCACATGTTTATTATGCAGTAGTCAGATGTCTAGCGAATTTTAGAGTTTACACAGAAGCATTTAAAAATATAAACAAAAGCTCAGCCATCTGAGTTGAAAAGTGAGTCTCCATTGTTTTTAGGAACTTAGCTGTTCATTGCAGAAACATTCAAGGAAGAAAATGGATCACATGCTTTAGATTATGCAGGTAACTTAGAGAGTTCCATTAATTTTCTGTAATTTAGCTAAAACAATGATGACGTTTTAACAGTTATGCAAAGCTTTCCATTTTCATGAGCCAGGTGGTCATTAGCTGATCCTGGCATTTTCCCTCTATTGTTACACTCTTATTACATGCACAAAAATAAACGTAAACCAGCTTCTTTCCTCTCTGTGGATGCTAACTCTGCAGTAATCTGAGAACAGATCTGTTCTCCCCTAGAGTGGTTAACATAACTCTTCCAGCATCAAAAAGAAGTGACAGCAGCAAAGCTGGGGTTATAACAAGCAAGTCTCCAGGCCCTGAGAGGCTCAGCAGTCAGCAGGATTGCTCAATGCCCAGAGGGATGCAGTCTGCATCCCAGTCTGATGCTGACTTTGCTTTAAACCTTTGGAAGGGCTGTTTGCCCATGTGACAGGGACAGGATCTTCCCAAATGTCTACAAACAATCACTTCTCCTCTGAGTCCCTTCATCTTTTCTTTTGTCTAGCCCTGCTTGAAACATGCAGAAATTTCCAATGTTTGATTTAATTATTTGCAGCCAGTTGGGCTCATCCTCACTTGTACTTGAAAGGGGCTGAAAGAAACATCAGTGTTATTTTTCACACAATGCTGGTTCTTTTGTGAGCAGACTTTCCAGTGCTGTTTCTGCATCTGCTGCTTATCTAACAATATTTGGCAATGTGTATAGCAGCTTCTTCCTATCTGACACAAGGAATAAGATCCTGGTTTGGGGAAATATGGTTGGTGTAGTGGGATGCATGGACCTGCTCAAAGACATTTTCATGATGAGGGTTTAGAAGCAGAGAAGCTAAAGGCATTTCAGGGAACGGCAGATGGATACTCCTGTACAAAAAGACTCATCTTTGCCACCCCCAAAAACTTCAGTGGAGAGAGAAGCACAGAAAAAGAGAACCCAGGAGATATGTTTTTGAATTGAAATATTGAATGGGGGAACCAAGCACTCAGACTTTTCTGAAAATGAGCAGATAACGGCCATAATAAGGCTCCCTCTGAAAGTGGAAGGGGAGTCAGCAGTCAAAAAGAGGCCAGGTGATGTGGCAGATCACGTATCAGGGGCCTGGATGTAGGTTTTCTTGGCATAACTGGAGTGAATGGCAAAGGTTTCTTGGTGAATTGGAACGGTTTCTTTGATAATAGAGAGAAGAAAAAAAAAACTGTTAAAGCTAAACTGCAGATTCTGAGTGGGAAGCATGAGACTATTTTTTATAGTTTTCTTTTGGCCTTAGGTCATAGCTGAATGCCTCAGACAGTTTCTGGTAATGACTGCCCTAGAGCAGCAAACCACATCCAGGAGGATGCTTTAAAACAGTATTGTTATAAAATGGACCTTATCTGATTCTCTCCAGTTAGATGCATGTCACAGTGCATGGGAGATGTCAAGTCCCCTGAAAATTCTTTCAAGTCCTGCCTTTTGAATGAGTAGGATTTTACCTCTTTGTAGTAAAACATGGTTATATTCTCAAATAAAACATTTGCTGGCACTGGTTTCTCCCTAGCAGATAAGTAAAGAAATCCTGCTGAGCTTTTGCATAACAAGCAATGAGTCAAAGGAAGCAAGCACCTTTTTTATGGAGCTGTCCGAAAGGAAAGGGAAATCCAAGCCTGTAGTGTGGTAGTCAGAAACGAGTTTTGAGGACCTTTGGAATGCTGAAGTAATGTGGATCTACTCAGTTACCTCTGTCTTGGAGTCATGTCAGAGATAAAGGAGTTGAATCTGGGATGAGTAGTCTGATTTACCCACCCTAATATATCCCTCTGTATCCTCAGATGATAGGAGAAAGGTAGGAAGTGGTATTTTTTCACTTACTCCCTCCTGTTCTTTGGGTTTACCTTAGACTATCTCTTTTCTAACATGCTGATGCTTCATGACTCACCTACTTTAAAAAGTGTTAGAGTTCAATGTAATCATTAAATGATTAATGAGAATTATAAAAAGCCTTATTTAAGCAGACCTGATCAATTTTACTCAAGCGAGTCAGGAACAGACCTTCTGAAGTCTGAATTATTCCAGCTTCTGAGATGGCAATGTTTTGAGTATGTTGAAATAAAAACACAGGCACAAACAGTGCAAGGTAGGTCAGGCCTGAACTATACTAATTTAAACTCATTGACCATTGGTTAGTGGGACTCTGGATGCAGTGTGCCTACACATACACACCCAGATGAGATGAGGGAAAAAGGTTTAAGTTGCTTCCTTTAAGATCCTTTAGGCATCCCTGTTGTTGCCCTAGGGCCTACATAAAATGAAAAATTGTTTAAAATATTAATACCTACTTTTTCTTTCTTTTTCCCCCCCCACAAATTACTGTATTTCCAAATGCATCCTAACCCCAGAGAATGAAGGTCACTCAGACCCCTTCCAGTTGGAGCCAGCCTGCTGATGCTGAGTGGGATGCCAGCCAGGTACCACCAACAGGGACAAGGTGACTGCTCATTCTGAAAGCCATTAGCCTGGGAGCTCTCAGGAGCTGGCTTACAGTGCCCGTTGCTTATTCTGAAAGCCATCAGCCTGGGATTTAGGCAGGAGCTGGCTCACAGTGCCCACGTGTGGGAGCTCCCTTTGAGGGAGTGCTTCTCCTTCCTCTAAGGGGGTGATGACATCAGTCCTTTCCCAGCTCTGTCTGGGTTCATGCAAGGGGCAACAGCTTCAATTACAGCTCTGAGGGAGAAAATTGATTGTCACTTCTTCCTTTTTCCCAGTACCAGGGAAGGCTCTGAAGCACATAAGATTAGCGGTACATGAGAATGCTTTAGCTCCTGCTCTTTCTCTTCCTCCTCTATCTTGGCTCCACTTAATTGTTCACAGTGATAAACAGAAAGTAGGAAACTTTAAAGTCTTACAAAGTGGTCAAATCTGGTGAATCCTCGAAGCAGGCATCTCTGGATTCCTGCTTCATACAAGAAATGACATAAAGCCATTGAAGACATTATTTTGGAAGGGACCTCTGGACATCAGCCAGCCCTCACTCAGGGTGATTTCAGACTTAGATCCAATTTTTATATTAGTTCAGATTCCTCAGAGCCTTGTCCAGCCAAATACTTTGCAGTATATACAAGGATGGGTATCCACAATCTCTTTGTGCTAGCTGTTCCAATGTTTTCTCATCTTCCATGTGCATTTTTTTCCCTAATATCTAACTGGAATTTTTCTAATTGTTCATTGCCCTTCATATTTTTTTTCTACACCTCTGAGAAGAATCTGGCCTCTTTACAAATACTCCAGCCAGTGCTTATAAACAGAAATTGGATGCCTTCTTAGTCTTCTCCGGCCCTTTCAAACCCAAGCTCCTCAGTCCTTTTTGTATACCATGGTCATATTTGTGTCCCTCCTCTGGACTTATTCCAGTTTGTCATTGTGCTGAAAACCGCAAATGGGACATGCTTGCCTAGGGATGACCTCAAAAGTACTGAAACAGAAAAAATTACCTCTTTTTTTGGACCTACTGTTGACACAGTCTAGCAGGCTATTGGCTTTTTGTGCCACAAGGGCTTATTGCTGGCTCATCTTCCACTTGCTGTCTACCACGACCCCAAAATTTTCTTCTGCAAAGCTGCAGGACTTGGCATTTGCCTTTGCTGACCCTCACGAGGTTTTCTTGAGCCCATTTCTCCAGCCTGCTGAGATCCCTGTGTAACTGTCATACTTCCCCTGTATCAGTCACTATCCCCAATTTGTAATCATCCATGAACTTTATGGAAGTGCACTCTGTTTTATAATCCAGATTATGAGAAGAATTTAAATAGTATTGGCCTCTTTGTAACACTGACCACAAACCTTTAAGTCTACCAGCCCAGCCACTTTTTCACCCATTTGTTCAGTCTGTACCTCTCCAGTTTGGCTACAAGGATGTTTTGGGAGATTATTTCAAAAGCCTCATGCAGATCAAGGAAAGCACCCAGTGTTCTAGTTCCATGATGAGAACTTTGGGCATGCAAAATTACAGCATCTCCATGAACTTCTGCCTATTTAGCAAGGATTGTTCAAGAGACAAAGTCCATGAGACCTGATGAGATGCATCTTAGGATTCATCTGAGGTATGTGGCCAACAGCATTACAAAGACACTCTTCGAAAGGTTATGGTAACTGAGGAGATTCCTAATTCATGAATAGAAGACAAATGTCACAACTATCTTCAAGAAATGCAAGAAGAAAGATCCAGGGAATTTTAGCCCAGCTAGCCGAACCACAGTATCTGGGGATTGCAAAGTAAGTCTTCTGGAAGTGCACCTAGGAACATGAAGGTGAACGAGAACAGTATGGATCTCCCAAGGCAAATCATAGCTGACCAACTTAGCTGCCTTTGAGATGGTTACTCAGTACTGAACAGCAGAAGTAGTTCTGCAAGTTTAGTCAGAATTGAAGAAAAAATGAGGAAATCTTTAATGTGTTAATTAATTGTGTTGGATCATGTCATTCAAAAATTTTTCACACATACAGGCAGGGCAAAGAGAACTGTGCACAAAAGCATAAAGCCTGTTATCTAAACTAGTCTGTGGGCAATGCTCAGGGTCCCCCCTTCCACAGAACACCTCTGAGTCTTTTCCAAGTCATTAAAGCAGTCATTCCCTATGGTTGTAGGATGTGTGACTGTTGATGGTTCTCAAAATATCTCTTGACCCACCAACCACCTTTTCTCATTATCCTAGCAGATAACCTTTCCATAACCTTCCCAAGACACTTCAGGAAGCAGTGCCTGGCCTGAAGCAACAGTGCTCCAGATCTCAGCTGAGGCATGATGTGTCACTGAGCTGACTCCAGTGCCACAAATCTGATCAGCCTCAAGTTGGAAATCAATCATGTGCAACTGAGGCCTGTTTCACAGGCACGTTTCCATGTGCTGTGAGAAGCAGGCAAAGTGAGAGTTCTTGGCTCAGCAGAGACTAATTTCTGCAGATTAAAATGGTACAGTATCTTACTTTGTTGTTTCAGCTGGCGTGGAAAATGCATCGGTAATTATCACAGGAAGCCAAGGAGGGGGAAGCACAAAAGGAAGGGAATGCGGTGCGGAACGGTACCGCACTGTGGAACAAAGCAGGCAATGTCTTGCCAGGCAGCCCCTGAGCACCAGGCTTTCCCTGGGGATTTACCCAGCCTGGAGATAGATGTGAAGGTGGTCTCAGTCCTGTAGAGGCTCACTATTAACAGTCCCTCTGGACCTGCTGTGCTCCACAGCAGAAGAGGCTGCTGCATTTCCCCTTGGTGCTGTGTAAGGGCCAGCTCCTGGGTTTGTGTTGAATTCACGCACTGACTGCTACACAAGCCAGACCAGAACGGTGTGGACTCTGGGCTGTAAATGGGCCTCAGTTTCTTTGGCTTATTAGTGCAGCACTCTAAAGATCAGGCCCATATCTTCTGTCACTTTTGGGAATTGTGATATTTGTTTCCCTTTCCTTTCCTGCTTTTCTTGTTTTCTGTTTTTCTCATCCACTGTATGCCATTGCCAACTTCTCCTCTGCTGTGAAGAACATCACAGGTCACCTCTGTGTTAAGCTGTCTGTGATCTTTTAAGTCCAGGCTAAGGAGGCAAAATGAACAGAAGAAAGGGCTGTGCTCTGACCTGGTTTAGCTTGTTGGTATGCAGCAGCATGCACAGAGTCCCCAGTGCTGTGATGGGGATGGGGATGCTTTCTTGCAGAGTGCTGGCAGCTGCCTGGTGGCCTCTGCCTGTGTGTGTTCCTCAGGGGCTCGGCCTGCGTTGGCACAGCTGTTGCAGGCTGGCACCACACAGGCAGGAGGGAGGGCACTGCTGCTGTGGTCAGAACCCATCATAAAGGTTATGCACAGTATAGTCCAAGCACTTTACAGTGGAAGGATTAAAAGCAGGAACCTAGAGATGGCCTCATTAGGCTTCTCCATTGTCAGGCAGCTCTTTTTCATGCCACTATCAATTCTGGGTCACCCTGAAGAGAGCAAGTTCCATTCTGTGCATCAATGCTTTGTATTTTATTCCTCTTCTTGTTGACTAACTCTGCACCGTTTCTAAGTTTATTTTTTTTATGTCTTACAGAGGCCCTCTGGGGGAAGGGTAACACTAGCCCTCAGCCATGGAGGGGAAGACCTTGAGCTACAAACATTTTGTCAGTTTTTTTGCTCCAGCTTTGTTGTGTTTGACTTTTGAGTATGCGTTTGGAGTGGATCTGGACAAGCTCCACTCTGCTTTCCAGTAATGGGCGGAACTGCTGCAGGGAGTTAATGTGAACCAGAATTTGGAAAAGCCCTAGGCTTCCTCCTCATCCATAAATTTAGATATATTTCCTTGGCTGCCCTTTGCTGGAGCTGTTAAACTAGAGTTTGCTGTTCCCTGGGCCCTCATATTGGCATGGTTTTGACAGGGCAAAGTGTAAGCAGGCAGGTCAAGAGCAAAAAATAAAAGATCAGGCTGAATTTGGTCATCTTTTCCACCAATGTACTGTGGAGAAGAGTGGGATCACTCACACAGGTGTTGTGTAAAGAAACAGGCTGTGGTGTAGCTGCACGTTCTCATTGCTGCTGCTATTGGAAGGATTCAGCACGGTGGTGATGCTCAGGTCAGCTCAGTCAGCTCTCCTGAGGTGGGAGGACAGGTGACAGGGCAGTGTCAGCATGAAAGGACTCCTGCCCCCAAGCACCCCATGGTCCACGCTTTCCCCCGTGTCCCCTGCTTAGCCACTGGCTGCTGGCACCCACGGCACAGCCTTGACCTCGGCACCCCAGTGACTCGTGCAGTGCTTCCTGTGACTCCATGTGCAGAGCTGCTGGCCCCTCTGCCTGCCCTCCCCTCTCTGAGGAAGGGTCAGGTTCCCGGGAATAGGAGTTTGCTGCAGCCTTTCCCATGCCATGCTGCAGAGCAGATCCTTTCCTCAGGTTATGCTCCAGTGTACCTCCACTGACATCTGCTGGGGCTTGTTCTCACTTGCAGTATTACTAGTGGAACATCAACCCCACAGGTTTTTCCTTAATATTTTACAATATTCTGAATATGCCTGAGTGTCAGAAATTGCTTCCTGCAGAGATGACCATGTTCCTGAATGTGCCTTAGTTCTAAATATCTCTTTTTTGATTCTGGTTCTGTTGCTGTGGACTTCCCAGAGAGGTCCCGAGGTCTGCTTGCTATTGTGTGATATCATGTTTAGCACTTACTTTAAGTCTTGGATAGACAGGATGGTTTGCAAGCAGTTTCCTTTCTTCTCTCAGTACCCCTCCATATCTCACCTCAGATACAGAGCAGCCAAGCTGGCTAATTACTTAGGGAAGCAGTTATCCACAATAGCAGCACTCATTCTCTTTGGAAAACAGATAGACCAACATGTTGAAGGATGGCTGGTTTTTTTCTTGCCATGGTGAGGAGATCCTCACCCCAGTCTGACTTTGTGATTCTTTTAGAACCGAAGCACAATGATTAGCCAATTTTTTACATGAACCAGCTGTGAACTCTTCTCCACAGAGACACTCTTGTTCCGTACTCAGAAATTGTAATTATCAAAGAAAAATATTGAGCTAAGGCCAAGGTACAGTAACTTTATTACTTGAGTAATGGGGGTGAGATGCAATTTGGGAGACGTGGAGGGATTAGAAACACATTGGAACGAGAGGAGGATTAGGAGTGGCAGAGCTGAACAGACTCCTGCTGTTAGTCAAACTGCAGTACAAGTGCAGGAGATGAGTAATGGCACACCCAGTCCCACAGGTCTCTGCTCTGCAGACAGAATCCATGCCCCCTTTCTTTTCATACACACCACTTGTCAAATTCCTGCCAGTGACACCTTTAAAAAGTACCTCAAGTACCTCCCTCTGTTGATTCCCTCAAGAGCATTTCCCACTTAAATGGGTTTGCAAATACCAGCCGTTTGTCCCATCAGACTTCCTGACAATCGCGGAGTATAAAGCAGTCTTGCCTGGGTCAGGACCAAGAGAAACAAGATATTTCTCCAATTACATCTCAGTTTTTTCAGTACTTTCCAGGCATCTCTTGCTGCTAATGCTGTGACCTGGCACTTACACCATCACACTGTAATGGTTTCACTTCTGGTCTTTTAACTTTGATCAGTTCCCCACTCCCATCACAAGGGATTTGGGGATTTCTGTGCAAAGTAAGCCTTGGAGTCAGTGTGTGAACATGTGTCAGTGTACACATAGATGTTCATATTCTACTGCATGTCACAAGCTTGGCATTGCTGACAACTGGGGGACCCTGGTCTCTTCACATTTCTTTGTAGTTCAGACTTACAGGGTGGAATCTCTTCCTGCACAGATTAGATGTCCGTAACAGAAGTGCCTACATGTCTTCCAGTTACCTTGTCTCTCTAAAAAACATGTAGTAGTAGTGGCTCTTCTAAGGTGCATTTCATTTGACTCAGTTCAGGTGGCTGCTTTAGCACGAGCATGAGCAGGATCATACATATTTGTTTAGAGTCCCATCTTCAGCATCTGTTGTGGCAGCATGCCAAGCAGTCCTGCTGATTATAGACTTACCATAACACAGAGAATGAGCATGGACTCCTTATGTGACACCCATAAAACACAAAATCTAAAACCCAGGCAGTTATCCAATGTTCTTTTAAATTTCTTGGACATTCATTATCTTCCTCTGTAATTTTCCTAGTCCAGTGTAATTTCATCAGGCAAATATACTACTCTAAAGAGAGCATTAAAAAGTAGATATTTAGTGCAGCAGGGGCAAGAGGCAATCCTTTGTACACTTCCTTCAGTTGTGTGACATGTTAGTATTGAAGCAACAAGGCACTCAGTGGCTGGTTCCTTCCCCATCACCTCCCTTTTAAACTGACTGAACTCATGGTCTGGGTCAGGAAATGTAATGGTAAAAACTTTTCTGAGCTGATGAAGGGAATTCATCCTTGATGCTAAGTAAATGTCTCAAGTGATCCATTACAAGAAAGAAGCTTACAAAGCTATCAAGCATCAGTCTAGTCTGTTTTGTGTTTTAAGGCATGAATGTTTGCAGTACCCTCATGAATTCATGGATGCCTCATCCCTGGAAGTGATCAAGGACAGGTTGGATGGGGCTTGGAACAACGTGATCTAGTGGAAGATGTCCCTGCTTATGTCAGGGAAGTTGTAACTAGATGGTCTTTGAGGGGACTTCCAACCCAAACCATTCTATGGTTCTGTGAAATGATGCTGCCGTTCTGTACCAGTGTGCCAGTGTGGACACCATGTCTGCTGCAGGAGGGTGGCTGCTGTCACCTCTGCTAAACCAGAATCACTCTCAAGGGAGGCTAATTATTAGCTTTTGGAGAATTAAACTCATATGAGTTATAATCACAAAATGTTTCACATTTCATACTGACAAATACTTCTGGTCTGGCCTATAAAGATTTTCTTTGTCTGAGTAGTTTATATAGGTTCCCTTAACAAGATAAGTCATGCCAATAAAGTTAGTTTTTTGGCAGAGTACTTACATTAGATTTTCTGCTTGCTAGGAAATGATAAGAATGTGAATCGTTCCCCATGGATATACTAGCAGATTCCTAGCTTGCCTGTGGCTTTTACACTAAAGAAAAAGAGCAGGTAAAGCTGAATTTGTTTTCTGGGTCCTTCAGAGATGAGGCAGCTCCATCTGCTGGTGTCACTGCTTGTGGTCATCTGCTCAGGAGCTGCTGTTTCTCAGCCACGCTGTTCCTGATGCCTTGCAGGCATCAGGAACAGGCCTAAGGAACTTGCAGGGAACCTCAGTGAAGCACTGGCTACTTGAAACCCTGGACCACTGGCTGATTACATAGGCAGCAAAATAGGAAATGCTGGAAATTGGGTGAAATCGGGTGTATTAGCCTAAAGGTGCCTGCCCCAGCCATGACCACCCCCACAAGACTCGTTACTTGTGGTCTCCCTGATTTCTCACAAAGCTTCTAAAGATGAGAATGAAGAGACCAGCACTAGAACTGGGAACAGATCAAAACTAGGTCATATCCAAACTGATATTCTTTCAAATGCTAAGGAATAAAACTAATTGACTTTATGATCCTTATGGGTCCTTTCCAATTTACATATTCTGTGATCAAACTTCCTGCTTCACTCCCAGGTCCCCTTGCATCCAGCTTGCCCAGGTGAGCTGAGATACTGCCAGTGCCTGAATCCTTATTAGCTTGTGCCTTATTTGATTTATTTCCACCATATTCCTTCACCTGAGACAGGACATGAGATGAATGTTGCATGTGATTTATGTGTGAGTTATGTGGGGTAAAGGGAGGTTATTCAGTCTGGACATTTGCCCCTCTTCATGCATGGAAAGCTGTAGATACCACAGTGGCTGTAACAGCAGGACTCTGCTCCATTTACTGCATTGTTTCTCACTAATCTGGGACCAACTCCTGTTCTCAATGACTCCTTAATGTTTAGCAGCAGGATGTGATGACTGAGTCAGGGTATCAAGGTGTTAGAGGAGTAAAAAAATGGTGATGCTGGGCTGTGAAGGCAAATAGGGAAGAGGATGGTAATTCCATGATAACAGAGGAGTTTTTGACAAGGGAACCCAAGTTCAAACCACTGCTCTGCTACAGGGGTCTTATGTGACCTTAGAGAAGTCAGGTGCATCTTAAACCCTTGCAACTTAGGTATAAACTTTTCCTGGCATTCAAGGATTTTGTATCCCTTTTACTCTACATGGAGGAAAATTTATGTTCTCCAGCCTTGCAGGAGAATTTGAATGTTAATATTTCAGCATAGGGAAGGCACTCTGATCCTTCAGTGACAGAATCTAAGAGAATGATTCCTACCACAAGGTTTCTGACAGTGTATCTGCAAGGTAGACAGTGCATTTGCCAGGATGTTCATCTCATGGTGTTTCTCTCTTTCAGGCACAGCATCTGTTGCAGTTGCTGGCATCTTTGCAGCCTTAAGGATCACAAAGAACAAGCTCTCTGACCAGAAGTTTGTTTTCCTGGGAGCTGGAGAGGTAGGAATGTTCCTGAGCTTGTACCTTAACATGCTCCATCTTCTTTATTTAGAGAGAAAAAAGTCAACTATGAAACTTCATGCAAGGCTTGGTTTCATGAGGATGAAGCACAGAAGGCAGGTTCCTTGTCCCTGGGCAGGATTGGGTCCTACAGGTGGATCTTGCTGCTGTGTGGAAGTTACCAACAGTCTTTCAGTGATTTCTTGGCCCACAAGTCCTTGGCAGGCTCCATGGATACTACAAGACTGCCCATGTGTCAGTGGGGCTTTAAGTACCTCTAGGGAAGTCCCTTATGAGGCAGGAATATTAAGGAGGCTGGTTTGAGTTCATAGGGTTGATGTCTAGGGTAAACCATAATTTCTTTAGCAGCAGAGTCCAAAGGACTCAGACTCAAAGAACTGTAAGAACACAACCTTTCTGTCTGGAGTCAGTCATAGTACTCCATGGCAGAAGCCAGGTTGCCTGTGTGGTGCCTTGCTCAAAGAGAGAAAGAACTCTCCAAAGCCTGGTCCATGGACTAAAAGTGTTGGTCCAGGACTTCTCTTAGCTCTCAGCCACCTGTGAGACTTTGGGAAGGTCTGTTACTATTTGTCTATCCCTCACTGAGACAAAGATTGCTCTCTCTCTCTCTCCACCCCTGCTAGCAGACATGTCTGTGCTGGTCACCGTCTCCGTGGCACAGAGCCCCTCCTGCCTTGTTAGTCCCCATCTGGGCAGGAGGGCCAGGCATGGCTGTAGGACCAAACACACAGCATGTCCAGGACTGCTTTCCCATGCAGGAATGGGAGAAGACTTTCCTCATGACCGTATTTCAGATGCAGCAGTCTCACTTGGCTTTGAGCTCCTCTGTACTGGCATTGCCACCAGCACTTCTAAGTGTCTGCTTCTTTTCCTCCCCTGCAGCAGCTGGTTTAAATTATGGAGACAACCTCTGCTTCTTCAGCCTCACCTGCAATCTGCTCTGCTGAATGATTGTTAGGGTTTTTATTTATGGTAGCACTTACAATGCTAAAATCAGCCCTATGCCTTGGCACTGCACAGCCCTTGGAGCAGAAAGTCTCCCTGCTTTGTGCAGTGCTGGGGGATGACCCAGCCCACTTCTCATGCACAATCTTCCCCCAAAAGATAGTGATATTCCAATGAAGTGTTTATATACTGTGTTTCAGGCTGCATTGGGCATAGCTCATCTCATCCTCATGGCCATGGAAAAGGAAGGAGTTTCACGAGAGGATGCCATAAAAAAAATTTGGATGGTGGACTCCAAGGGACTGCTTGTGAAGGTGAATTTGTCTCCAGAACTGGAGACTCCAGCTCCACTCACCTCCCATCCATTGCCAGCTAGAGGCAAGAGGCAGATACCTTGAACCCCTGTTCAGCCCTGAAGTAAAGGCTGCAGTTTTTTTGGTGTCAGCTTTGCTGTTCCTGCTTTCAGAGGACTAGGTCTCATGGTGACAAGTATGCCAGCAGCACTGGCTGCCCTAAAGATGACACTTTGTGCTGGGCCTCTCTATTGGAAGCATACCCTGCTGGCCATGGCCTCAAGCAGTGCTGGAAGTCTTGCCCATCAGATGGGGTATTACCACAGCAAAATTGTGTCCTGCTCAGTGACCCAGCTTGGCCCAGCTCCATTCTGCACTCCCTGTGCCCCCAGGGCCTCTGCCCTTGTCCCTTCTCAGACTGGAGGACACTTGTGCTTTATGTACAAATGAAAGGCAACCAGGTTCTTCCTCCACACAGTGTACTTCAGTGAGTGAGAGGAGCAGAGGCCAGCCCAGTGTGACATTACACCAGCCACTCAATGCCTGACTGGCTGATGCTGGGGTCTTGCTATGTGGAATCTGCTTTAGGTAGAGGGCTGAGAGATGAAATGAACTGAAGATGAGTTACTGTGTTATGTGTCCACCTTTTGCCAACAGACCAAAGTTTGACTCCTTTTTCCTTACAGGGCAGGAGCCACCTGAACCATGAGAAAGAAATGTTTGCCCAGGACCACCCCAGTGTGGACACACTGGAAGAGGTTGTGCAGAAAGTGAAGCCTACAGCAATTATAGGTGGAGTTCACCTAATATGACCTATTTATGTCACTTCAATTCTAAGGAGAGTTTCTGTCTTTCTTCTAGAGTCTCCTTTTGTTCTCCTAGTCAAAACAAAAGGAGCTTTTTTCACCCCCATTTTGTTGGTTGAATTCTCCGTATTCTTTTTTCATTAACTATGGGGCACAGGCTTCCTCACTTCTGGAGCTGTAGGAGTTCTTTCAGAGCTGTAGAGGGAGGTGCTGGAGCAGGCAAGATCTGGGGCTCTCAAGCAACAAACTTGGGCCTGTCAAGATGGGCAGGACGAGGATGACAACAGGCACCTCGGGAAGGCCTTTGGGAGTCAGAGTGCTACAGTCAGGTTGTCCAAAACACTGGTGCCCACTCTGCCTGGAGGAGCAGAGGGCTTTATTTTGAGACATGCTTTTAATCTCATTGTCATATGAGAAAGCAACATTGCCACCTGCATCTCCAGAGATGAAGCTGGTTCCTTCCCACAGTTCATTCACCAATCCCAGAGGGACCAGCCCAAAGCACTGGAGTTGCACAGTGGGAAAGCACCGCCTCACTCTGCTGTTGCTGTTCCAGGTGTCGCGGCTGTTGCAGGAGCTTTCACTGAGAAGCTGCTGAAGGACATGGCAGCCTTCAATGAGAGGCCCATCGTGTTCGCCCTGAGCAATCCTACAAGCAAAGCGGAGTGCACAGCAGAGCAGTGCTACCGCCTCACCCAGGTACCGCTGGGCACAGGGAGCTCGGGGCCTGGCTGTAGCCAGGACACCCCAGCAGGGCATGCTGGCAGACAAGCAACAGCCTGCATAAATTGAAATAACAGACATTCGAGCTGGTCGTAAAGAAAAGCTTCCATGCTGTCCGGAGGGTCAGGAGGTGGAGCAGGGGATGGGGCTGAGATTGCTCACGCAGTCTCTGTCCTTGCAAGTTTTCAAGACTGGACTGGGTAAAGGCCTGAGCAACCTGGTGTGATTCCATAGCTGACCTTGCTGTGAGCAAGCATTTGGGTCCCTACCAGCCTGAATTACTTAGTGATCTTCTAAAGAAAGTGCTTGCCTCCTTCACCCACAGCTGCCTGAGATGTCCCATCCTGTCCTCTCCGGTTTCTGTCCCCTGTGTTATGCCAGCCTAGTTGTTTGTGTAACTATTTCATCACTCAGCTTAGACCCAGTGTCACTGAATTACAGTCATGTGGATTGACTTGGCTTGAGAGAGGAGCCCTTGTCTCACTCCTTCCTTTGCCTTCCCCACCACCTGCCCATGGCCAGAACAGTCACACAGCCGCAGATCTTTATCCCACATGAGTCTCCACTCTCCCTATATGGTCGATAGACAGGTAGAAAGACTCCTCAGCAAAATCAGAGCACTTTCAGTACAAACACATGCTCGGTGCTTGGAGGCCCTTTCCATGGCCCTGATCGTGGCTCTGGGGAGGTGGGTCCTCCTAAAGTGTCAGCTGGAGGTGGTTCTGGTGGAGATACCTCTGCTGATTGAGGTTTGGCAACTTTGTCACCAGCATCCCCTGAGCACAGATCACGATGAGCAGCAGGAATCCAAGACTCCTCTTCCAAATCTGAATGCTTTTTTCTCTCTCTTTGATCAGGGCCGGGGAATATTTGCAAGTGGGAGTCCATTCCCAAAGGTAACCCTGCCCAGTGGACAGACCTTCTTCCCTGGCCAAGGAAACAACGCCTACGTCTTTCCAGGAGTAGCACTGGGAGTCACTACCTGCGGGATCCGGCACATCTCTGATGAAATCTTCCTCATCACAGCAGAGGTTTCCAACTGACATTTAACTGATACTGTAAAAAGATGATAAAAGGCACACCTATTGACTTCAGGTGTTTTAAAGAATCTGGCCCAGGACAATGCATGGAGGGGAAATGGCTCAGCCTCAGCAAAAAGCTGCAGCCTTCTCCTGGCTCAGGGAAAGCTCATGGTTCCAATACACCTACAGAGGTGCAGGAGCCATGACAGGGTTCTCCTTCTCCACACCTGCTGCCCTAACTCAGCACTTCCCCACTCTGGCTCCAGTCTGAAGTCTGTGATGAAATGTGTGTTTGAACAGGCCACAAGTTCCCACTCAGGACCAGTCCCAGCCCCGATGCTGCTGAGGTTTCAGCCACATACCATGCAATGTGAGGGAATGTGGGATGTGCTTGAGACCATCTCTATAAACTACCATCCTCTTCTTTCTAGACTATTGCTGCTGAGGTGACAGAGCAGAATCTTGCAGAAGGAAGACTCTATCCCCCCTTAGGCAACATCAGAGAAGTGTCTCTCAAAATTGCTGTGAAAGTGAGTATTTTCCATTCTTATCTCCACTTTACATGGTAAGGAGGGCAGAAAATGCCCCGGAATCATTTTTGGTATGTGTTTTTTAAATTCAATTTATTCCAAAGTCTAAAGCAGTCATTCTCAGGAATTACTCTGGCCATAATTGCTGCTTCGATTTTTTCCATCATAAAAACCCGTATGTGAAAAATACATTCTTATTCTGGGTGCCTCACAGCTCACAACGCTCTGCTTTATTGCTTGAAGCTGTGAGTCTTCAGCACTTCAAAAAGTGAGATTTAGAGTCAAATTCAAACATGATTCAAATAGCCAAAAGATTTTAGGTTCCAAATTGCTATTTTGGAGCCTTTTCTCCTCTATTTAGTAGGGACCTAAGTATGTAAATAAATACTATTCCAGATCTGGACTTGTCTAATTATGGGTTTGGTGCCCTGTATACATCAGATCTGTAATTCAGAGACACCCACTGAGAATCTCCTTGGCCTGCTCAGAGCTGCTAATGGATGCAGAGCATAGCCAAGGAGCTTACAGGTGTGAACAGAGCTGGCCAAAGGGCTGCTCTACTTCTTCACCTGCACACCCTAACCATTCTGCCAGGCCAGAGGGGTGCATTTCTCACCAGCCACTGCTTGCAGGCAGCTTGCATTCCCTCACCCAACTGAGGGTGAAGTCCAGTTGGCTCACAAAGAGAAAAAAGAAAAAACTGCACAATTCTGAGAGGAGGAAAGAAGGACAACACAGACAGGGCCAAACTGCAGTTGGTTTCAACTTCATAACGTGCCAGCATTGTTTCAGCAGCTCATTTTGCTTATCTTTTTTGCAGATTGCTGACTGGGCCTACAAGCATGGCCTTGCTTCTTGGTACCCTGAGCCAGCAGACAAGGAAACCTTTGTGAAACAGCTCATGTACAGTTCTGACTACGATTCATTTGTTCTTGATGACTACGGGTGGCCCCCCGCAGCCACGCAAACACAAAATATATAATGTTTTGTGAGAATTGTTCTCTCTTTTTTGCCATCGGTTCCTGTGGCCTGTGGCCTATGTCATATATTGCTGATACAACACACCTCTAGGCTTGCAGAATGATAAAAGTAAATGAGTCCAAGTAGTTTTTTACTTGCCACTGATTTTTGTTTGGGGGAGCATGTCAGAAGGGAATAAAATGGAGTCCAGGGTGGGCAGTGGGTACTCCAAGGAGAGAGACAGACTGCAATCCATCCCAGTCAGTCAGCACTGCTGATTGCTGACTGCTTAACATACTGCCTGCTCTCAGCTGCCTTGGGATAAGCTACCAGGGCCACCTCAGAAACACAGAATCCCATTGATACTGGGAATGCCCATAGGAAGCTTGAATCCACGTGGCCATCCCTCACACATGACAGCCACGCTTTGCCTGTGGCTCTCTGGATGTAGTGGGAAGTGTGTGCATTCCCCTGGGAGAGTTGCACACTTGGGAAACACTACTCTTTTCTGCTTCTGAAGTCCCTGATGTTGGGTAGTCTCAACCAACCCAAACTGGTGCATGGGTCACGCAGCCTGGCACTATCATCTGCCACACCCCATAGAAACAAACCCCAAAACCTCCCTCAACCCCGTGGAGACAACAGACCCCCTCCCCTCCTCAGTTCATTTGACCCTTCAAGAGAAAAAGAGTGAAGGGACTTATCGGGGACAGCCAAGCCAGAGATCAGGACACCCCCAAAACCACATACAGCCATCCATCCTGCTGGTGCAGCTCCTGATGGACACTGCTAAGGGCTCCCCTGGGAGTCTCTGTGTCACAGAGTTCCAGGAAGGCCTCCCCCAGCCTTGTGACAATTGTCATGCCTCACTGAATATTATCCCAGTAGGATGGGTGCTCCTGACCAGAACTGGGAAAGAACAGAGGGGTTGGTTGCTGGCAGCTCTTCCAGCACACACTCCCTGCACTGGTGGGGCTGAAGGGAAGGTGGGGCTTGGGGGAGCACAGCAAGTTGGGTGGGAGCCTTTATGGGAGCATTATGCCTGCCCTGAGAGTTCCTTGCCAAAGCCCACGGCCCTGTGTTCCCCCCATGCAGAATTCAAGGGAACCACTTGAGGGCTGCAGAGCACTTCTATGCACAGCTTTTCCCCAGCAGAGAAGGTCCTGCCGCCGTACCTCTCATTTTACCAGGCACTTAACCAGTGACAGTGAATTTTCTTTTCTTGTCCAGTCTTGTACAAGGAACTCCCGCTGAGGGAATACTTACTGAATACTTACTGGAGTTGGAGTTGCTGCGCATCTGCCCTACAAGGAACATCAACTAGTAAAAGAGACTAAAATAGTGTAGGGAAAGGACTTCTAGCTGCTGTGCTTTCTCTAATTTAAAGTTAAGATATTTCTAGCAGCTCATTTCGGATTTCTCTGCTCCAGGTTTTTCTATCAGCAGCAGGAAAAGTCTCTATTCTTAAACTTTTTTCTTCTTCTTCTTCTTTGAAAAATGAGGTAATTTGAAACCAGTGATACAACTAGCATAAACACAAGAAAAAATATATAAATACAGGTAATAATGCATATTAATTAATATTAATATCTGTTTCAAACTCAGAAAGGATTATCATGTCATCCAAACACAATACTAAGCCTAGCAATTTCCTGATATATGAATTACCTCTGCCAGGAAAAACAACTTTGCTTCTCTTTGCCTCATCACTCATGTCTCTCCTCTTATATAACAAAATTTCATCTTATTTATAATTCCAGTTGGTCTGGATTAGCCAGGTAGCATTTGTCCTGTAGTGAAACGTATTCTTCCTCCCCTGGCAGGGCCCATCTATTGGCCAAGAGAGCCCATTGCTTGGAGTTGCCACAGGCTGTAGCACTGGCCTATCTCCAGGGGCATCCAGGAACCAGTGTGTGGCTCTGACAACCCAAGGGGCTCTGGACAATACTATAAAAATCATATTGAAGTCAGGGCCATCCTCCTCTGGCCTGACTTTTTACTTCAGCCCCTGTGCCTGGTGTTCTGTCAGCTGTCTCTAGGTGTTAAGGGTCATCTAAGCCATAAAAAGTATTAATCACAGACTTTAGGAAAAAAGTCAGGATGTCTGGCCATCACGTTTGTGTTACGAACACCAGGCGTGTTCTTACAAGTAGCCACCCTAAATTAAGCTTCTACCCTTTAAGTCATGTTCTGAGGTTTCTTCCTCACAAGCCCTGACTTCATGTGCAAATGGGAGACATTTGTTTTGCTGGCACTTCAAGGGTGTGATGACCTTTCCATCCTGAAAGGAAAATCTTGATAAAATCACTAATTAATGGCTGAGCTTGAATCATTTGTCCCAGATATGTGGATAAACAAAGAAGCTAAAGGTCTGGCTATTAAACAGGAAAGAAAGGTTTTTCTTCATAGAACGAGCTGTTCAAATACCTAAAATGGTGGTAATTGATTTATATGCAATTATTGGAGTGCACAGAAGCAATTATAGCTGTTATTTGAAGCCCAGTTCTACTGTGAGGTGTTTCTATGCAAAAAATTCCTTATTAGTTATCCACTGATGAAAAACGGTGGTAGAAGGATGGAATTTCTCCTTGTTTAAACTTCAGCAAAATTTACTCCTCTGATCTCTGCTTTCTGTATCTTGAGAATACCAGGGCTGTTTACTCCAAACCTAACAAATCTAGCTGACAAACCACTGGCAGGGAAGAGACTGCTGGCATGGGAGGGAATTTGATCACAGAACTGTAACGCTGCTGATATAATTGAAACAAGATCTGCCAGAGTCCAGCTCAACTCATAGTCACCCAGGCTGTAATCATACAGTCAGCAGTGGAAGCACTAGATGTTATTAATCTGTAACTCCTGCAGATTGGTCTGGAAAAATCACTGAGATGTCCAGAGATGTCACAGACTGACTATGAACCTCCATCACCTTTCAGGGTGCTCAGCCTCAGTACCCAGAGAAACATTCTGGTGAGTTTGGGAGCTGAAAACATCAAAGAGGGATGGGAAGAGAATGAAATAAGAATGTCATGCTAAGGGAGGGTCCAGGACAGCTCTCAATGCCATCCTGGAGTGTTGTGCCCACCTGAACCCAGAGCAGAGTCCTGAGCACACTCTGCACAAGCTCAAGCTCTTCACTGTGAGGTTTGGAAGACAGAAAGGATCATGTCTGCTACATCATTGAAATGAGCCATGGGGATCAGTCCCTATAAATTTCTCCTTTATCCTGTGGTACAGAGGAGCCTGTATCACATCCTGCAGTTTCTAAAAAAGGGACAAAATCTCTCCTGTGACACCATCCTTGGTCCAGCAGCTTCTCAGGCAGGATTGTTCTGTTTGAAGAGTATTGGTGACAACATCAAATTAAAAGTCATTCACTGAGCTTTCACTACTGTGGAGGTACAGAGGGTTGAAGCTGTGGGCCTCTATCTTTTATGAAGCTGAACAAAAAATTAGTAACAATTATGCCTATCTTCTCCAAGAGAGAGCAGTATGTATTCCCCATCTACAGCTATCAGTAAAGTGATTTGTTACCCAGTGTTTTAGGTTTAACTCACTCCCAGTCTGACAGCAGATTTGCTTCACGTAGCTGTGGCTGAAACGGCTGAGCTGAGCTCCAGCCATTCCTGGGCTAAGCCAAACTGCCCCCACTTCACTCCAAACCCTCCTTTTGAGGATGCACTTGGGCACTGATCACAGGTTGTAGTAACAGAGGCACAGGTCCAGTTCCCTTCAGCATGTAGTTAAGGGATGGGACCTACAGTAAAGAGGGCAGAAAATGGAGACAGTCACCTCTTCATCTAGCACAGCAGGATTTGCCAGAATTTGTTCAGCAGAGCCCATTGAATGAATTACAATTAGCTGCTAAGGCTGAAGCAGTCTAAAATGCCCACCAGGAGACATCCTAGCACACAAAACATGCACTAACAGGCGCACCAGAACCCGTTACTACAAATCCTGATGCTTCTCCTCCCCCCTCCCTCAGTACAGAGCAGTCCACATTTTCTTATATGCCCAGTGTTGTTGGGGAGCACAGGGTAAATCATGCAGTTTTAGCTGCCTCTGGGAGGGTGACACATATTGTAGAAATTGTTTCCCCCATTTCAGTGAAGGAAAGGTGAAGGATCACTTGGGAAATGCTGCCTGTTCTTCAAATCCCACACTGGCCAATTCAAGGGATTAAAAATACATTCCACTGACAGCAGTGCAGTGACATTGAGTCTGTGATCTTCTGGACAACCGTAGGTCTGTGGACTACAACTATAACAACCCTAAAAAATACGGCTTTGACCACACATTTACATTTCATATGGAGGGGGTCCAAAAAGCATAAAAGCCTAAAACTCGGCAGACTGGTGAAGTAGTTCTCTGCCAGGAAGGGGATAATCAGGGTTACAGTGAAGTATTGAAAAATATTATAAAACACCTTCACCTTTCAGCAATCTCCTGCCAATCTTTACCCACACAGAACTGGGGAGAGGGCACTCATTGTCATACACTCTATTTTTAGCTGCTTATGTAGATGTGTTACAAATATAATTGGATTTTAAGGAAATGTTCACCAGCCTCTTTGACTGACACAAGGCTATCCTAAAAGCATTCCCAGCTCTCACTTCATATAGTCAGGCTTGTAGGCTTAACTCTCACAGTCTCATCTGAATTTCTTGCACATCTCTACAGAATTGCTCCACCACCTTTTTCCTCCTGTTGCCAGTAAGTTCAGAATGACCTTCAGTTTTTGCACTGTTGCCAAAATCAGTTTATTTAGAAAGTCAGAAAACAAAAAGAGTTTACAGTAAACTTCTATATCTTCCTCACCAACACTTTCATCAGCTATGTAAGCTCAGCAAAGATGACTCATCATCAACAGCCAGGCTGTACTAGAGCATTCCCAAGCTCAGGCCATGAAATAGTTAATGAGCCTGCTTCAAAACACTTTAAAACAAGGAATCTTTCTGCTTTCTGAAAGTGGTTTTGGAATAGACCCAGACCATTTAAGTCACAAAATACTGAGGCACAGTAGTAATTATTCATGGTGAACCCTTACTTATTTGTCAGTAAATCACCATAAGAAAAGGTTAAGATTCCCTCATTTAAAATGAGAATCAAGTCATCCCCCTTTATCATCTTTGACTATATATGAAAAATTAATGTATGCTTACCCATCAAAATCTCCAGTAACATCAGCCAGTATGTGTAAAATACACAAACAATAAAATGGACTTTAGTGTATCTGAGAAACTCAGTGCAGGCTTTGTAAAATTAAATAGTTTGGTAGTCTGACCTCGATCCAACCAAACAGAACCCGTTTCCTATCAAAGGGACACACTTCTTTTAAGACAGAAGAATCAGCTTTAGTCCTTAGGGACAGACTTCTTATAAAAGTGCATAAAAAAACCCAAAATATCTTGCTCAATTACAAAAGCTTTTATTCTTGCAGATGCTTAGGATGATGATCTTCAGCGTTTCAGAAGAGAAAACAATTTCCCAAGGGTGCTTCTGAGCAAGACTATTAGGTGATGTTTTCACTGCCTGCTCTATTCAAGCTGGGGGAAACAACCCAACAAAAAGAGCCCACACATGCACAAAGGAGATCAAAGATGCAGCCTCACTAGATGGCAACCCCTGGGCTCTTCAGGTGCCCTCACCACCTCCACAGTGGGGAGAGGGCCTCCAGCGCTCCTCAGGAGTTACACAAAAGTTCTTTGTTTGGTCTGTGTTGTGGGGGAAAGCTGTTGTAAGCTCCTTTCCAGGCTTATCAGACTTCCCATGCCAGGTACTCCTCAAATACAAATACATCCTCTGGCAGCAATGTAACCATACTTTTGAAGAACACTGATTTCTAGATATCTTTTTTTTTCTTTCAGTGCAAGCCCCTATAATCTGAACATCCCCCTTAAGGAACTATAGCAGGATAGAGGCTAAGCTGAAGAGACTTCTGCAGCTTCTGCTCAGTCAGCCTGATTCCCAGAGCCTGACCCAAAGCTCTTGCAAGCCCACAAAGAACCTTCCCAACCTGGCAGCCCTGGGAATGGGCTGCCACCCCAGCCTTGGATCAGCCCAGCTCTGCTGGCACCCTCAGAGCTGCTTCTCCCACTGGTTTTAGACAAGGTCTAACCCAAGAAGGCTGATTGATGCTTCTGAGCACCACAGGTCACCTTCTACATGGCAGAAGAGCACCAAATGAGCAAAAGCCACCAGCTGGTCAGATTTGTGGCCCTTCAGGGCTACTTGGAATAAGAAGGTGAGGTCTGTAGGCAGTCAGACCCGGTTTGCAACGTCTATCCCAGAACCAATTTCTGAAAGCCTCTTGTTTACTTTTTCTGAGCAAAATCTCACTGACATCTGTGAGACAGCTGACAGGACAGGTTATAAAGTCTTCAGGATGAAATCCCCAGTTCATACACTTTTGCCTACTGAGCTTATGAGATAAACCCTAAAAAGGTGTGTTTGTTCCTTAGCAGAGACCAGTGCATTATCAGCTCTCCCATCATTTGCCTGGCCTGCTGAAACAAATCTTAGGTGCGCAGCTCAGGGGAGAAAAGCGGGTACTGAGATTGTTAGCACAGCATCATCAGGCTGAAATATTCTTAGCAGCTGCCAAGACATGCTGCAAATTCACATGCTTGAAGCAGGAGCTAAACAAACAAAAAAAAATAATACAATGCATCTCCACCTGAAATAACCCCTCAGCTGGTCTTGCCCAGTCTCAGATGCAAGTTCTGCTGGGAGCTGGCAGTGTGCAGCTCACCAATGCAGACTGGGAGGTTTGCCAAACTGAAGAAGGCAGGACAGAGCTGACAGAGCAGAACATTGTCCCATCATCAACAGCAGCAGCACGGCAGGATTAACCTAATTTGTAGCTACCTTGGCTGGACAGGCTGCCCATTGATCCTCATTCTCGAGAAGCTGAGTGAAATAAACTGCTGCAAAATTGTTCGCGAAAAGTGCATTTCCTCAACAGCACTCAGCTATCAGATGTGGATGTTCATCCGTGGTGGCTCCTTTCTGTACAGCTTGTGGAGACCTTGGGCAGCTTGTGGGGAGGAAAGGGGAGGCAGCAGTTACAGCTCTCACTTTCAAAAGTAAAATTAAAACATTTGACAAAACAAATTATCTCAGTTTATTTCCAAAGGATTTTGCTTCACCTCTCCACACTTCCAAGCATGCTGACCCTAAATCTCTTAAAAGTTAAATCTGGGTTGAAGAATGAAAAAAATTGCTTTACATTTCACATTATCTTTTAAAACGCAGAAGGCACAAGGATTTGTCACCACCGAGGGTAAAACCCCAGGCTGATCCCTATGTGGATCCCGTTTAAAAAACAAACAATCCACATGGGGCTGGCAGGGAGCCAGACTGCGAGATTGCCTTTGAAAACTTGCATCTCAATAGGAACCTCCAAGTATTTTAATCTGTTTTCATAACTGTAACAATTTTCATCCCTTGACTTTGTAGCATTATTATCGCTCCTTTCTTTCTATGAAGTTAGAGAAACCGACGGTACAAATGAAGGCAAAACGAGCACGGGTCCCTGTGGATAAAATACAACATTTCAAAAGACTTAGAAAAGACAAAACCCGCTGCCTGTCTTAACTCCTGCCAAGAAACCATTACAGAGGATGGATGCACGGTGAAAGCCCCCTGAACGCCGCATCTCACCAGCAGTAACAACCACACATCTCGGATCTATTGTGTAGCTTTATTTTTATAGGACCTATCATAGACTCTTTTACATAACTTAAATGATTATCAGATAATCTCCTGTACACAATGAGACGAAGCGCATTGCTTTCTGAGCTTTGACACATTCCTGGAAGAAATCCAACAGTCTGTAGGAATCACATGGCCGCAGTGGCTACAGTACATTTTTGTCCCGAACTTACACCATCAATTAACTTACGAATCGCTGTAAATTGCCGTTTGCAAGATCCTGCAAGATGCTGTTAAAATTTCAGGACACTGAGTTTTGGTAGCAGCATTTTTAATTTTGCTTCATTTTCTTGCCTTTGTGTCCTCAGCTGAATACCTGCCAGCACTCGTGACAATCGTGAGCCTGGGAAAAATGTTAAACGCACCTCAGGTGTTGACACGAGCTTTAGTTTTACACTGGAATCATTGACGAGCGGTCCCCGCGACCTCCGAGGAGCGCAGCCCCTGTCCCCGCGTCGCCTACAGCCAGCCAGGCCCTGGCCCCTAAGGAAGGAGGATGAAAGGGGAGCACCGGCCAGTACAGAAACACCTGAAGAAACCCAGAGTTTCACATTTTATTTGCAGCGTCGCCCAAACCGCAGGAGGAGACTGGCAGTGCTGAAGGGTGAATCCTGCGGGGGCCGTGGCCGCGGTTTCGGGTGCGGGGCTCTCACACGCAGCGGGGCGTGCGGAGCTCCGTGCGGCCCCCGCGCTGTCCCAGCGTCCGTCCGCCCGCCCCCGCGGGGGCTCCGGGCTCCGCTCCCCGCCTCGCCGGTCCCCGAGCCCCGGCCGCCCTAGAGCCCGGGGTAGCCCCCGCGGTGGTACCCGCCGCCGTAGTCGTAGGGCGGCTGCGGCGGGGGCAGCGGGCACTCGGGGAAGAAGGGGGCGAACCCCGCGGGCAGGTGCCCGCCGGGCTCCTCGCCCCCGCCCCCGCCGGGCACGGGCTCGGCGCCGCCGGGGTAGAGCGGGCGCAGCGGCTCGGCCGGAGCCTTCCTGGGCGGGCTGCAGGGCGCGGCCGGGCTCCAGGGCGGCTCGGGGTACAGCAGCCCGCCCAGCAGCGGGTGCGGCCCGGCGGGCAGCGGCAGCTCGTACAGCCCGTGCTCCAGCCCCAGCTCGGCGGGCAGGCGGCCGCCGAAGGCGTCGGTCGGGGCGGCGTGCTCGGGCAGCAGCGCGCCGTACTCGGGGCACAGCAGCTCGAAGAACTCGGTGGCCTCCGCGCCCCCGCCGCCCTTCTCCGGCTCCTTGGCGGGCGGCCCGCGGGCGGCGGGGCCGGGCAGCGCCGGCTCCGTGAAGAAGGAGGGCGGCAGGTTGCGGTCCCGCAGCGGCACCTTCCGCGGGCCGCCCGCCGCCTTCTCCCCGCCGCCCGCGCCGCCGCCGCCGCCCGCCTTCGCCTCGGCGCCGCCCGCCGCGCCCCGGCCCCGCTGCAGGGAGCCGAAGAGGGCGGCCAGGCTCTTGCTCTGGAGGCTGCTGCCGGCCGCCTGCGCGGGCTCCCGGCGCGGCGGGGGCCGGGCGGGGCAGGCGGAGGGCGGGCAGGCGGCGGGCGGCGGCGGGGCGATGATGCCGGTGCAGCGCTTGATCTGCTTCTGCAGGTACTTCCTATGGTTCACCTTCCGCCGGGACTTCACCGGCCGGTCTAGCGCCAGCTTGATGTTGCTGGAAGCCGAGTCGATGAAGCTGAGCAGGTCCCGGGTGGCTTCTCTAAAGTCCCCCGCGTCGCCGCCGCCGCCCTCGTAGCCCTTCTCCAGGTCGGCATAGCCCAGGAGCCCGCCGGCGGCGGGGAAGCAGAAGGAGAGGAGGTGGTGGGGGCTGAGCAGCGCGGCGGGCACGGCCATGGCCGGCGGCGAACGCCGCCGCCCCGAGTTCCGACGGACTCCGCTGGGATGCGCCCGGCGGGCGGCGGCAGCGGCAGCGGGGAAAAGGCGGCGGGCGGGGAAGGAGGAGGAGGAGGAGGAGGAGGGATCAGAGCGGGGCTGGCCCCGGCCCTCCCCGCCTCCCCGCCGGCAGCCCCGACCCGGGCTGGCCGCACCCACCCACCCACCGACCGACCGACCCGGGCGGGATGAGCATCATCCCAGGGCTTGGGCACACCCGCCGAAGGACAGATACGCGACCCCGCCGGACAGGAGTACGCAGGCACCCCGGGACAGGTGCACAGGCATCCCCTGACCAAACACACGCTGGCACCCCAGAGCACGGGCACGGCATCCTTCAGACCCCATCAGTCTTGCTCCCCCCTCCTGAAGCTGCTCATGTTTTCAGGCAGAAAACATGTTCCTCTGTCTGGGGTGAGGTCCGGCGCTTGCACAGCTCGGGGTGCAAGGGCACGGGGACATGCTCTTGCTCTGACAGCCGCCAGGATACACACACTTAGACTGATTTGTAAAGGATGCTTTTTTCCAGGCTCATTGCTATGCACATTACATAGCATATTCTCTGTCTAGTCATGTGTTTAGAAAATCTAGAGCTGTGATCCAGTAGAGATTTCAAATTACTGGGGTGCATGGAGTTAAATTCACAGAATCATGTATTGGTTTGGATTGGAAGGGACTTCAAAGATCATCGAGTCCAATTCCCCAACAGTGGGCAGGGACACCTTCCACTTGACCACCATGCTTCTGGTGTCACACGGATTTAGTGAAGCAGCAGTATATATCTTCCATATGGAGGGCAGAAAAATTAGTGAAGTGGCTACTTTAAGTACTGGTAACAGCTCCTGAAGGAACTATCTGGTCTTTTTTACGGGGGAAAGGTATTTCAATTTGCCTTCAGAAAACTCTTACATTGATGCAGAACAACTCTCAACACAGCTCCAAATTTATGTTCAGTGATTTTATATGTCCAAATTTGAATGAAGATCCATATCTGATTTGGAATTAAATATAAGTGGGTTTTCATGGTCTGCATCAATTCATTAGAAATACAGCACTTTTGTATTGGAAGGAAAAACTGCAGAAGGGAAGTGAGACAGGCTTCTAGGACTGTAATTAGTGGTAAAATGGAAAAACCAGCCAAATTCACCTAACTGTGGTTTGAAACACTTGTTGAATACAAAGCAAGTATTGCAAGGAGAAAAGAGGAGAAAGCATGTCTTTCATGAAAAGAAAAGGAGGCTCAATATCTTCTACAAAACAAGTAGGCTGATTTTCTTGATCTCTCACCAGCACCTCAGCAGGTCTCAGCAGGGTCCCAGCAGCAGGCAGAACCTCACAGCCCCAGGCACAGCCTTGGCTCTGGTGCTGGCACATCTGGACCAGGTCTCCTTTGCAAAACTTGCTTAGCTGGAGTCTCCCAGAGTCTCTTAGTTGGGAACTTGCTGTGAGTGTAACTGTGTAATTGAAGCCAAAAACCACTGGTAGGCAGAGGGCTATGGGAAGTTTATGTACCTCTCCATGTCAGAATGAATATGTCTACATAGAAGGTGGATTTAAACTGCTTAGCTCAGATACAACTGACAGGGATTAGCGGCCCGATCTGCTACCCTCAGGCCCTGTCAAACCCTGTCAAGCTTTGCAGCCTGCTCCAAGCTCCCTTATTGATGGGGAAATGTAAAGAACAACGTGTACATCCCCTGTATGCTCCACTAGATAGTTTTGCATCCCCTGTGAGGCCACTTCGAACTGCACATGGGTCTAGAAAATGGGGGTCGCTATCCTTCATGGGCTGTGCAGGCAGTCTGGGACTGCTTCTTATCTGAGCAACACAAAATTATTTAAATAGAGCAGCAACAAAGTTGTCCTCAAATTAGTATCTGCTTCAGCATCGTAGCAGCAATATTCCATGGCTTGTCTAAAGGGTTTGTTAATGAGTCTGGGTGGTATTATATGCAGAGTGGCTAAATATCCGGTGGCTCAGATAAAAAAGAGCTGAAAGCCCCAGCTTCTCTTCTGTAAGGCTGAATTCATTCAATTAAACAGCTTTGATAGCTCAGCTACGGTTTAGCGGGAGACTTTATTACCTCCTAAAACTTGGAGAGTATTAAAACAATTGTCAGGCATGCAAAGGAACGTTTGCATTCAGTTGTGCTAAGCAGCCGAATTTACATATTCTCAACCAGATCTGGAGATTTAGAAAGCCTTCATAATTGCATTAAACATGCTTATTCTCCGTGTTCTCTCAGGCAGAGCTGATTACCCCAAGTTGGGCAATGCCTGGAGGGAAATTTGCTAAGCCACATGATGTCAACAACTTGTAAAGAAACTTATTTTTTTTTTTTTTTCCAAGGAAATAGCAGTTTGGTTATTCCTGCAAAACATCTCTCTTTTCCAGCAGCTGTGTGAGCCTGCTTGTATTCTACCTATGCACTTTGAGGATGCTGATGCTCAGCCCACGCAGGGTGACTCTCGGGCCCAGCTGTCCACCTCAGCTCACTAGCAGGGTCTGATGTCCAGGAAATGCTGGGATTAGACCCACAAAATACCCCCAACCCCAGACAAAATTTTGGACCAGATGTCCTTTTCCCTCCACTTTACCCCCAAGAGACTGAGGTGAGTGAAGTGGCTGCATAATTACTTCCACCTCCCCAAACCTTCATCCCACAGGAGAGCACTCAGTGCTTACTAAGGGGTTCCAGGGGTTCTACTGCTATTTTTTGCCCACTTTTGTGTAGGAAATTTATCTGGTTTTGTTAATTTTCTTGCTTGTTATAGGGAGCAGCATCTCAACCCCCTCTGGGGGCTGAACCAAGGCTTCTGAGAGTAACACCCTTGGCATCAAGCTTGGCTTTTTTAGAGAACCAGGGCACAGTCACTCGGAGAATCAAAGGGAGTAGGGGCATGCCCTGATCACTAAGGCTTTGCTCTGGCCATAGATTGAGCTCATGGCCACGCAATCAAGCCCTTCACAAGAAGAACAATCTGTTTTCCTTGCAGACCAAGCTGGACAGAAAGGAGAGCAGTTTCCACAAGCAAGGAAACCTTGCATTGTTGAGGGCCACGTTACAGTGCCAGCACTTCTGTGGAGCAGCTCCTCACTGGAGCCAGTTGCAGAAGCTCTGTCTGCCCTCCTGATGCCCATGGGGCCGCCCATCTCAGTGTCCAACCCCAGGGTAAATCCTCTGCCACGCAGGGGCAGGATCCCACCAGGATTCAGCCTGAACATCTCACACTGTTCCTCATCACCAAAAGGAAATAGATTCAGGCTGATATAAGGAAGAAAGGTTTTATGATGAGTTGTGAAACACTGGCACAAGTTGCCCAGAGAGGTGGTTGATTTCCCATCCCTGGAGGTGTTCAAGGTCAGGTGGATGAGGCTTTGAGCAACTTGGTCTTGTTGAAGATGTCCCTGCTCACTGCAGGGAGGCTGGAACCAGGTGATCTTTTCAGTCCCTTCCAACCCAAACTGTTCCATGATTTTATGCTCACTAGGAAAACCTTCTCCTAGGGAAGGCAAACCAAATCCAGCACTGAGCCCAGCTCTCACAATTCACAACACCCATTTTCCTTTCATCGTGGCATCAGGAAGGCAGCGTGAAGTAAGAAAATCTCTGCGACAGGGGAGGGAGGGCTTTTTTTTTTTCCTTCCTGGTTGTATGGCCCATATGGTTATCGAGTTATGGGAAAATCTGGCTGCCCAAACAGGTGTCACCGCTCCCAACCTACGGACTCATTTCCTGATCGCGTCTTAATCGGCGAGTTGGTTGTGAAAGTTGATTTCTTGCACATTCTTATATCAGTGGGAATTTCTGCCCTTCCCTGACAAGTATTATAGGCAGCCTTTGACATACAGCCCTACAGGACCTAAATAGGCTGCTATTCTTTCCCTACACTGAAAGGGAGCTTTGTGCCAGGGATTCATTAAACTGCACTGCACAGCCCTTCATAAATGGGCTCAATAATGAACAGTCGATTTAACTGGAAAAGCTGCTGGAGCTGTTAAATTAAAGGGAAATAAAGTGCACTTCAGGCTCAGTCTGCCAGAAGAAAATGTTGACCTAAAAAAAAAAAATTCTTTATTTTAGTCAATCTCTTGCAAACAGGCTAAAATCTTCAGGAAGTTTATACTCACAACAGTGGGAACAATTTTAAAACATACTGGTTTGCTTTCCCACTAATAAAGAAAGAATTGCAATAAAATACTCAATAAAATCAGGAGAGATGAAAGGCACATTCCTCTTAAGCCAAATTACACCCTGTAACGTAAATTTAATATTTGTATGTAGATCCCTCATCCCATCAACTTTATATAGGCAAACTTTCCACTGGAGCTGAGTTCATGAAGTCATTAGGGAGACACTTAATTTCCAGTTTGCCAGTATTTTCTGAAATTCTGTGGTGTTATGCAGTCCAGTCCTTCAGCGTCCAGTTCTGTCATCATGTTGCTCATAATGCAGAGGTTGTTTTGCCTATGTGAGGTGTGCAGGACTCAGCTGAAAAACAGGCACACATGGGAGACTCCATTTAAACTTCTGAATGAATACAAAAATCTATCATTCAGCTGAGCCTGACCCAAGTCACAGTTTTGGAGGAGTGAAATTCCTTATTTCAGTGGGGTTACTCCAGTGTAAACCTGGAGCAGTGAATCAGCTCTTCCATCACATCTCACTCTCCTTCTTCTAGACAGTTTTAAATCCTGTTCCTCTCCTGTATTCTATGCTTTATATATGAAATATTGTGAAGAGAATCTATCTGTGTGAGGGTAGACTGGAAGGTTAAGGACAAGAAAATCAGAAGAAGTATGCAATGGGGAAGGGACCGTGTTGAAACCTAATTCCTGGGGCAGCTCATCTGAAAAGAAACCTCAGCACCAGCTTAAAAAACTTAGTGTTGCTTTCACATTTCACATTTCACATTGTAGCTATTTTTTTCCTTACATAAACTTCCTGATTGGAGAAATCCTCATCTTCCTCATGCTATTGTGATTTTTGTTCAAATATTGTATATAATACATAAGGTGATGGCAGCAGGCTTTCAGCTCTTTACTGAAGCTACCTTCACTGGGCTTAATAATTTTTCATACTCTGAAAACATGGAGCATTCAGGAAGAATGCTGAAATCAGCTGAAATATGTCAGTCTTCCACCTGAATTGTCCATAGTTATTTAAAGTTTGATTATAAATTACCTGGAGCAGAAGAATTGCAAAATCATGAACTTGTCTGTCAAAAAATAATGCCTTTTGTAAGTTGATAAGCCACCTCTAGTGCTGGTGACACATCAATGCAAGAGCTGTGCAAAAAATACCACTTGCATGTATCTTCAGGAAAGAGTTTTGGAGGTTGAAATTATAATTTTTTTTCAGTAAGTCCTGCTCATAATCCAGTACTTGGCTACTGGTAGAAATATACAATGAAGAAACATTTACAAATACATAAAAATATTAAGAAGCTACTTTTCATACATTTGAGGGGGATTTTTTTTTTTTTCTCAGTTCTTGTGTATTCCTTGAAATTTTAAGTGTTTTATCTTCACTCAGAGACATTTCTGAAGGTAAATGTGTGGGGGTTAGGATCAAATTCCTTCCTTTACTTCTCTAGGAGTGCAGGTTGCTGCTTGGAAGAAATGTGAAATGCTATCAGACAGCAAGTAAAGTCAGGCACTGTCTTGTTTGCTGCAGACTATCTTCCCTCTAATGTTTTTTTTTTTTGGCTTGGCTTGGCTTGGCAGGAACCAGCTTGTTTGATCTCCTGGTCCCTGGCAGGCTTTGAGGAGGTGCTACATGGCCTTGGGAAGGGGCTGTGTGGCTTTGGGGAGGACAAGAGCTCCTCACACCTTGCCTGATGCAAATAGTGAGAATTTAAAAAGGCTACAAAAGAGCCTTCACGTCTCTCAGAATGGCCAGTGATACCAAAGGTGTTTGGTGTCCCTGAGAGGTCTGACCACACAACACTGGGGAGAGCACAGGAGGGGCAGCTGCTGTCTGGGGTGGGATCATGGTCACACACGGCTTGGCAACAGTGTTTCAGAAAGAAGCCATCTCTTTCAGGATTTATGCTCTGAAGTAAGGACCTGGTCCAATTCCCAGTGAGGCCATTTCCACTGAATTTCGTTAAGTGATGAATCACTCTGGTTGATGGATCTCATGTTCAGAATTTCTGGACATCAGCAATTCTCATGACTTTGGAAAGTGAGTCCCTGTCTCTGCCTTCTGTTTTTCAATTTTCTGTTAATCAATTTTCTTGAGCCAGGAAACCCCATGCCAAAATCTCCATGTGATTTGTGGCATCTTTGCTCCATGTAGCTATGAGCTGAACTCTGCTTGTCCTTCCAGCTCTCCTGTGGCCTGGGATCAGGACTCTCTCCCACTCTGGGCAGCTCTCAAATGATGCTTCAGCCCTGCTGACTTGGAGGTGACTTCTCTCTGACTTGAAGGTGATTTGCAGGTACCTCTGACCACAGCAGTGGCAGTGCTTTTGTAACTTTTCCTACTCCTTTATGTCTCTCAAACAAACCTGGTGCAGCTCAGCTGATGGATCAGCCTGAAGAGGCAAGGGCTCTGGGGAAACTTTGAAGCACCTTGAACAGTCTCATACAAGAGAGATGGAGAGGGACTTTTCACAAGTGCATGGAGTGACAAGACAAGAGGGAACGGCTTTCAACTGAAAGAAGATAGGTTTAGGTTAGCTATAAGAAAGAAATTCTTTACTGTGAGGCTGGTGAGGCTCTGGAATAGATTGCCCAGAGAGGCTGAGGATGTCCCAGCCCTGGCAGTGTTCCAAGCCAGGCTCTGAGAAGTCTGGCCTACTGAAACGTGTCCCTGCCCATGGTAGGGTTTTGAAATTAGACCTTTAAGGTCCCTTCCAACCCAAACCATTCTGTGATTCTGCGTGACTCCATGGCAGACAACAACAGAGCCAAATCCTCACACATATTTACCAACAGAGAATTTTTTTTCTGGTTACAATTTTTATGAGATATTTGCAGCACAAGTTCATCTGTAAAAGTACTGTTCAGCAACATATTCCGGTATTTAAATAATAATTATTATTATTTAATTAATTGAAATAAATGAAAACTGGTTAAACCCTGTTTCTTTACAAGAATCTTTTTCTCATAAAAAGAAAAACAATTGTGGAAATTTTAATTGCTTTATTTTTAACTTAGAAAGCTATCAAAACTGTGTCCAGTTTTGCCTATCAAAAATTGCCTATTAGGAAATTTCAAATCATCTTTAATAAGCTTAACTCAACAGGCAAATATTATTTTCTTTTCCCAACCTTGCCACCCATTCGCTGCAGCACTGGGCTGTTCTGAGGGGCCCTCCAAGATCAGGAATACATTTTTGCCAGGGTGATATGAAGATCTATGTGAAAAATTACCAGGTGTAGGACAGCTGATGTTCCTTGTCTGAGCTGCTGCAGGGAAATCAAAATCCCAAATTAATTTCATGGTCGTCAGATACCAGGACCAATTTTATTAATTCTCTATTTATTTTTTTTTCACTATTTATTTTCTCCCTTGCTGAGGTATGTCTGCAGGGAGTTCAATCTCATCAGGAGCAGGCATTGGACTCCTTTCTTACAGTAAAAATAGTCTTCTCAGTGGTGTGGCACAGCTTGGAGGCTGAGATGGCCACTGGTCTTCAGGACCTGGGCGTGGCTGGAGAGCCTACTCCTGCACAAAGAGCTTCCTTGGCCACGATACATTCTCTCATGGGAAGCCCCAGACCCTAAATCACCACAACACCAGTGTCAGTCACCCAGGCCAGGCTCTGGGTTTCAATGGGTTTGCTCTCCTGCCTAGATTTGGGCATATCTTGTGGAACAAAAGACTTTGTTCACAGCAAGAGGGGTTCAGAACCAGTCTGTGGGGCACAGCTGCCTTTTAAATGGTACCTGTCATAGGTTTCATTAGGAGTTTAGATTTTAATGTTTTATTTGCCTATAAATTGTCTACATAAACATATAATAAAGACATATATACCCAGAGTGGGAGTATACTGTGGTTAGGAGCTTTGCATACAGCCAATACTGTATATAGAGTAAAATACAGACTAAAAATGCTTTTAAGAAAAGA
Organism: Poecile atricapillus; assembly: GCF_030490865.1. NCBI lineage: Eukaryota > Metazoa > Chordata > Aves > Passeriformes > Paridae > Poecile > Poecile atricapillus. The sequence continues at coordinate 81,992,993 of NC_081249.1, forward strand.
CCTCTTTTAAAGCTATAGCTGACATAAATATTGGATTCTTGGTTACTAGAAATGTTTTCTTAACCAGATGTTTTCAGTCTTTTCTTAACAGAGCCACTCACAGATTGTTCCCTGAATTATTTCATGTTTAGAAATGGTGTCTGTTTAAAAGAGAGAGGGAGACGGAGGGAGAGAGTCGCACAAACTGCCATTATCATGCAAATAGCTCCAGAGGAAAAAGGACAGTGAAAATGATAGCACTGATCTAATTATCTGCAGGCCAATATAGCTAAGTCACTGAAAGAGGCCCACAGAAAAGGCTGCCACAGAAACACAAAAAACAGCCAGAAAACAATAAGGAACTTAGCAACAGTGTAAAAACGGACTTCTTTCTGTGCACAAAGACTAGTTTTATGAGCATTTTTCTTGCTTTCAGTTTGCAGAAAAGGTTAGAGCACATTTTAAATTCTATGCCAGGATATTCCCCCCCTCTTCAGCTCCTAAAGATCCTTTGGCACGCCGTCATATCGCGGCGCACCCGGCGGTGGGAACGTGCTGCTCCTGCCTAGCGTGTCTGGACCGCCAGGCGTGTTGGGGGCTGCAGGGTTCCTGTGAGGTGGGGTCTGGCAGCACCCTTCTCCATGGCTTGGGCCTCCATCACCACATTCAAGTTTTCCCTTTTCGTGTCTCCATGCTCTCATCTTCCTTCCTGCGCTCTCAGGGGTTCCTTGGAGCTGGAGGATGGAAGGGTTGTTTGCTTCCCACCCTCCCTCGGGTGCGCTGTGCAAGGGTCTCATTGTTCCCTCCACAAGAGGAGCTCGGCTGTGCCAGCCTGAACAGGGACAGCCATCGCCACAGCCACGATCCAGCTCAGCAAGGACCTCAGTAAGGACCACAAGACCCTGCCCACCAGATTGCCAAATACAGACACTGACAACCAAACAAGAAATACTCAGAAGCCATTGATTGTGGTTGTCAGAGAGGACCCCACATGATCTCATCCCTAATCTCTTATTCATGGGGAGCAGCAGGCATCTCCAGAGTAACTTCCCCGCCCTATTTCAGTGATGCTGTTGACCTTGTTTTCTTGCTGACCTAGAAAAAGGCCCCATTATCAACCTAACCAAACTAATCTCAACCAGATCTGAAGAGCTCAGGGCACCAGCCAACTTGACCCAACATCCATTGGAGTGTCAAGCCAGTGCAGGCAGTTGCCCATAATGTCCTGAAAATGGTTTTTAGAAATTCAGAGGTCACCACACTCCTTTTTGAGGAGGAAACTCCCATCCAGTAACTTTTGTTCATTGCCGGTTTAAACTGGACTGGGACCAAAGTTGGAATGGGAAAAAACACAGAGCACACCTCTCTCCAAAATCTCCAAGTCATCTAATCCGTCCTACTCACACTTCTAGGCTTAGAAAGTCTACTAATATATCAAAATATCCATAATTAGCCTCACGCCAAGAACGTACAGACACTACAACAAATAGTTGCCAGATGTAGTAAGCCTTGTTCCTATGGCTGGATGCTCAGGAAAATGAAAGTTCGGAAAGGCGTTATCTTCCAAACAACTTTTAATTATTTCCTGCAGGCCTATGAAAGGGACTTTTAAGAAGGATCTGAAGTGGAATAGGGAACAATCATTCAGCTTGGATGGGGAGACTCACCAATATTGACAAAATTCAGTCTTCTGGTGGCATCACAAAGAGGAATAAAATCCACTGGAAAACCCTGAGGGGTAAGAGGATTCAGACTACATCCTCAGACACAGACAGGGTGGGCACTTTTGCCAATGACTCAAGCCAGTTCTGAGCCTGTCACCCTCACAAACAGCCAGACACGAAGGTATGGAAATACAAACAGTATGCACTCAGTTTTGCCCAGAGGAAGTTATTTATACCTGTTTGGAGTACATCTGGTGATATTTTTTAGGCAAAAAACTATCTTTGAGCCATCTCTGCAGTCTGGAGCCTTCATACCTGATCTTCAGGTGGGGATCACTAGGTGTGGACAACTGCAGAGTTAACACATGACCTAGATGCACAATTTAAAGTTGGTTTTCCTTAGAAGCATGATTTTGGTTCATGGGATGCTATGGGCTTCATGGAGGAAGAATCAGAAGGATAAAGAGGGCAGAAGGACTGTTGACAGAATTTTGGAAGGGGTGGGCAGGTTCACTTGAAGAATTTCATTCTTGAGAAAGACAACTTAGCTATCAGGTGGTTAAAAAATTACTGGGGATTAAATGTTCCCATACCTATCCAGCAAGGGTTCCTTGAGATCCTCCCCAGTCTGTGTCCCAGAGGACAAACTGGGGGTTTATAATGCACATGACTTGAGTGGAGATCTTTGGAAAATCGGGTCAGTTTCACAGGGAATTGGTCAGGGCAGCAGAATCTTGTTAGATTAGAAATCTGCTAATGAACCACAGGCAGACCTGTGCACATCTGTCATGGTCCTTCCTTTTTTCCCTGTCTCAACCCCAGTTCCCACCACTGTCTGCAGCCAGCATCACATACAGCCCCAGGTGAACAGCCCAAATGGCTGCTAAAAGATAAAAATGTCCTTTTTCAACCTTGACACGTAAACCTGAACCCTGGTCGAATCCCCAGGGCCCTTCACTGCATTGCCAAGCCCTTGTGCCAGTTTTCCTGCCTTACAGACCTCTTGGAAATGCAGACAATCACAGAGGAAGGAAGCCCAAAAGTCAAGTTGGCATGAAGAGTATGGCAGGCAGCTCATTCTCCAGCGTGGCCATCTAACTGTGCAGTGTCTCCCTGGATCTGAAGACACAACAGACAACAGCAGAATAAACAAATCAGATGAAGGAAATTACCACTAAGACAGAGAAATAACAGGCACTCAGCCCCTCCATCCAGTTCTCTGGGAGCTTATTTTTTTATCTTATTTTGATTTTGTAGTGTTCACAAAATCCATCTATTTTCTAGGAGAGCTTTGTCAGCATTTATGCTATTGCAGGAGGAGCTGTCATGTCTGTGAATAGTCAGCTAAGGTCAGAAAACAGATTTTGGTGGCAAAATTGGCTGTGTCAGATAAATGTTAGTCATGGTGATTATCTGCCAGGGAATGTGAACAGGCTGCAGAATGATAAGAGGAGCTGCTGGCACCAGAGATCCAGTTTGTTGGGGTTTTTTTTCCATGGAATTTAATTTATGCCATTTTTGACAACAATACCTGACAGCTGTGTGAGATGGCCCAGCACCAGAACAGCAGCCCCAAACTGGTACCCAGCTGAACTCACCTCCTTCTTTGCTGCACCAGAGAGAGATTGGAGGGGGTTTGAGCCCTCTTCCTCACAATTCTGTGCATTCTTTGATCTTCCACACAGAAGTCTCTCCTGACCTGATACTTCAGAGAGGAACTAGATCAAGCACTGCTTAGGTTAACAAGGGCCATGAAAACTAGACTTCATTGTCAATATCTAAACCCCCTTAGCATTTCAGGAAGTGATGGGTTTAATTCCTTTCTGTGTTTCCCAGCTGCAGAATACACAGCAGTAATCAGCTTGATAGAGGTGTGGAGATGAGCCTCACAGTCTGATGGCCACCATCCATAATCTGTTCCATGAAGTAGTCTCTGGGTAGAGAGGTCCAGCAATAACCCAACGGGGTATCAGTCTAGGGCTCGGAGACCAGAAGCAGCTTTGGGAGGGTGCCCTGGGTCAGGCACCATCATTAACAGCTGTCTGTCAAGGCACTCTTCCCATCACCAGGAAAAAAACATGGCCTTTTTAAAAGTGTATTTCTAAAAGATATGTCTGTGTTGGTAGCCCAGGGAACCGGTTTCCAGCTACTTTGTCTGATAGCCTGATACCTGACTTGCCCTTATCCTTGCCGCAGTTGATCCTGCTAGCCCTGGTCTACAGTTACTTGCCGAGGAGCGGATGGTTATACCTCTATAATATTAGTCAAAGTTGGGCACTTGGGGCCTCAGAGGCTGCCTGGGATGTTCATGCATGTTTAAGAAAACATTTCCAAGTCACCATTACTTGCTTTCCTCTGAGGATGTCTGAACACTTGCCTGCCCATAGGAAGTGGGGCATGAATTCCTTATTTTGCTCTACTTGTGTGTGCAGCTTTCTCTTCACCTATTAAACTGTCATTATTTCTCACTTCTATCCTTCCTATTCTCTTTCTGTGCTGCTGTGGGGGTGGGGGAGAATGAATGCATGGCTGTGTGGGGCTGAGCTGCTGGCTGGGCACAAACCGCAACAAAATGCTAATTTCAGAACGCCGTGCAGAAGAAGTTGACTTGCACCCCTCACACTGGTGAGGTATCCAATAATTGAGGATCCCTAGGGACAGCAAACTGAACAGTTCCTGTAGCTTTGTGCCAAAGGCACTGCATGGGTTATGAAGCTCTGGGTTCAGGTATCGGCTCCCAGTGCTGCTTTGGTGTTAAACATAACAGATGAAACTGCCACCCACTTTCACTTCCATCCTGTCCATTTCCTCCTTGATCAGCAAAGACTGATGTACATCTTTGCATCTCCAGGAAGGACCTTTGTGTTCCCTTTAATTGTCACAGCAACCTTCTGCCTTGAGGATGAGCCCCAAAGACAAGGATGTTTCATACACTAGGGTTTTAGCTGGGGAGAAGATGCAATTGTCTGCCCAGAGGGACTTTTCTTGTTAGGCTAAACCTTGAGGCTCAGACTCCTAAAGGTGTTTAATCCCTACCAGCTTTAGCATGACTCAGGGAATGTTGCCTAAGGCCAGAGATGATCTGTGGTGGTAACTCTCCAGGGCTGTGAGACTTAAAGGAGAATATATGACACTTGGTCAGGTTCAAGCCAGCTATACTTTAGAAACTTTGGAATTTCATTCACATTTTCCAGTTTTCCTTTTCTCCATCTTCCACACACATTACTGTACTTTTGCTTTTGAAAAAGAGAAAGAAAAACAGAAAAGAATGAAGAAATAGGAAAACAGCACCCCCAGCTTAAAAAGAAATAGTCAAAAGGTTTTAAGAACACTTGGCAAAACAAATCTCATTTAGCAATTTCAGCCAACTCTTGGTAACAAGCTGCCCTAAGAGTAGTGCCATATTCCTGGTTCTGTTCCTGTGGCAGGCACATGGGCACATCATTCACACTGCCACTGCTGCCTTCCTCCACTGGCCACGGTCTTCCCTGGTCAGGGCCATCATGGAATCACAGAATCATGGATCATGGAATATTTTGGGTTGGAAAAGACCACTAAAGGCCACCTTGTCCAACCCCATACAACGAGCAGGGACATCTTCAACTAGGTCAGGTTGGTCAGAGCCCCATCCTGGCCTCTAATGTTTCCAAGTGGGGCATCTACCTCCTCTCTGGGCAACCTGTGTCTCTACACCCTCATTGTAAAGAACTTCTTTCTTATACCTAATCTAAATCAACACCCCTGCAACCCTTGGCTGCGTGCTCTGAGCATGTGTGTGCATGTGTAAATTCCCACTCTAAGCAAGGCGCTGCTGCAGTTGCATTTTCTCTCAAGATGTGCACACCTCACAGCTTGCTGCTGTCACTGTCCTTTTTTTAACATAAAACCTTGCCCAAAAGCAGTTGTGTAAAGATTTGATCAGCTAAGTGCTTGTAATTAGGATACCTGGAAGGAGAAAGGCTAGAGGACTGATAATGTGGTCCCCTTACCTACCTTGAAGACACAGCCTACTTATGGAGCCTGAAGCCACCAGCACATTTTCAGGACCCAATCATTTCCTGACTCCTGAGAGTCACTGTGTCAAAATCCTGTTATTCCCTCTGGATTTAAGTCCCCTGTGACCACGGTGGGAGCAGACACCCTGTGATAGCACCAAGCCATAGGTCCCAGCCCCAAAGCAGTGCTGTGCACACAGCAGACACCTCTTGAGTCACCCTCCCAGGCTCTCAGGGCTGTTTCTCCGGGAGCCACTGATTGACTCGCCTCAACCCAGAACAACAACATCCGTCATCGTTCCTCTTCCCAGCTCCGTCCCCCCGCCCTGGAGCACGGAAAAGTGTCGAATAATCCTCCTCCGTTCGGTGTGTGGTCTGCTTCTCGGTGTCGTCATGCAGACAGTGCAGAGACAGGGGGTCAGGCGGGTCATCAGAATGCTAATAAGAAATCTGATTGATGAGCCGGTGCCTCAGCGATGAATGGGATACTTAATTAATGACTTCTGCTCTGTTTAAGAAAAAGTTTCCCTTAACTTCCATCCCTCTTTTTCTAGGGAAAAAAAAAAAAAAAGAAGGAAAAGAAAAAAAAAAAAAAAGAAAAAAGAAAAAAACCTCTATAATCCCAAGTTTTCCAAACAACATAAAGGGAACTTCAAAGACAGACGTGGTCAGTTTTTATGTGTTGGGTTGGTTCAGTGATTCTTTCCTTTCTTTGTTTACAAGGGCAGCCAGGCTTGATTCCAAGGCTGAAAAATAAAAGGCCACATTGTTCAACCAGATTCTGGATTTTTACAAGAAATTTCCTCTTTCCCAGTAGGGCAATTAACTGCTTCATTTCTGGCTCTGCCACTACCAAAACATGCCGCCAGGCCTGTGAAACTCAGCAGAGGTCGGTTCCTGCCAAAACACTGCTCTGCTTCAGAAACAAGATGTACTATGGAGATGCTATTGTCTCATTAAATCCAACCAGTGATCCAGGACTGGTTGTTTGTGGGGTTTTTTGCAAGGAAATAAAAGCCCATCGGGAAAAATACCTGGTAGGCACTTAGCTTAGGAACATTGGACTGTGTATTCAGGGCGATTTGAATGGGATTTCAAACCAGCAATTAGCAATGGGAAAACAGCAACAGTTGCAAATGATCTCTTCCGGATTGATTTGGAGGGTTATTTCATGCTAAATGAATAGCAGCAGGAAAGAAGATGAAAAGGGAAGAAGGAAACCCACACAAATTATTTTTTTCCCTTTGAGTTTTTTTTTTGTTTTTACGAACAAGCTCAGCTGCAGCGTTGAGGGCAGAACAAGCTGCTTGGTATCAGCACCTGGGAAATAGCAATGAAGGGATGCAGGGAGTTATATTGGGTCCCACGTGTTTCCCACACAAATTCATTCACCGTCAGCCGACAGCTCCTGATCTCCATGGGCCCCAACACACAACATGAAACCAAGCCCACAGGCTCAGCAGGTTTGTGGGCTCTTGAGCCCCTTTGTGGACCCAAGGAGGGAAGGAAGCCACATCCCTCAGCCCCACCTGAGCTTCACCAGCCCTCTGCTGCGGTTTAAGGATGTCCCAAATGCTAGGCCCATTGCAAGAACATTTTGGTAGGAAGCAGCTGCTCATGTACCACTAGTCTGTATTTAGTGTGTATTTAAAGTGTGTCTGTAAAGTGTGTATTTAAGTGCTTGGTTGATCTGAAACCCATGGGAGGAAGGCGAGGATCCTGACCAAGTCCATGGCTGCCCCTGGCAGTGATGCTCAGCTCAGGATCACAGGACCTGCAGGCTGCCTTTGGCTAGATTGCTAGAGCTAAATATTTTGATGCTGGTGTCCCATTTTTAACTTCTCCCTGTAGTTATCCTGTACATATCAAACATAACCTGTAAATATGTTCAACTGCAGCTTTAAATATAATTAAAAGTAATTTATTTTAAAATAGGCAAGAGACACTGAAGACAGAGTCAACATCAGACGAAATTTGAGCACTTAATGAAATATGCCAACTGCAGAAGAAGAAAGGGCAGGCATGGCTTTAACCTGGCAGCCTAGTCTACTATTTGTCCTTTTTAAAAAATTGTGATTTTTTAAAAAGTGAATTTTCTAAGTGAGTAGGCACCTGCTTTGGCCTAAGGGTTTAGAACAGTGGTTACTCGCACCAGCCTCACTAATTTAAATCCCCCTTTTTCAAATCCCACTTGTGGGATACAGGAGTCACTTATTTAGGTAGTTTATTATCTAAAAATCACTGACTAATTTAAAGTGATGGGAAAGCTCAGAGTCCTTCCTCCCTCTAATCTTGGGTCCCCAGAGCTGTGATTTTCTACTCAGTTTTGTCCAAGACATGAGCTGTGCAGAGCAGTAACAAAGCAGGAACATGATGACTCAAATGTTCTCATCTCAAAACCTGACAATTATTTTAGGGAATTTGAGTGAGTTCTGGTTTATTTTTAGCCCATCAGATCTTTCTGCATGAAGGGTTAATAAAGACAGAAGTTGGGCACCAAGAGGAGGAGGAGGAAGAGGAACACAGAGATGTGGGAATGAAGCCTCCTGGGGACCTCACTTTGGACACACCAGCTAAAGGAAAGGGGAGGGAAAGAAACAAGTGAGAAAAGACCTGCCAAGCAATTCTGGCCAGACAGGAAAAAAAAAAAAAAACCAAAAAAACCCAACAAACCAATGGCCCGGGGCTGATTTGCATTTGTATTGGGCACTTGGGGAATACGGATAAAAAACGCTTTATTTTTCAGGGGAGTTCAGGGAATATCAGTAGCAACATCCATGCATGAGCACAAAAGGGGAAATAGAGGAAATAGAAGTATTTTGGTAATCCTGCTCTTAGGCAGTTACAGTGATAACATCACAGTAACGTATCTCTCACCCCTTTTTCCTGAGTCTCATCAAGAGAAGCAGCACAGGCACAAAATTGTAGTCACTTCTGGCAGTGCTGTGTAGGAGAAGTCAAGGAGAGGTTAGATGGGGGGGAGGTCACCAGCTGCTAAAACTAATATCAGAAAGACCCCATACCTCCTGTCACCAATGCCTGCAGTGCTCTGTGGACCTCCTGTCTACCTGATGGGCACTGGCAGCACAAAAGCAAAGCAGAACTGAAAACTGAAAAAGAGCACTAGTCAAATATTGAAAAAGATCACAGAAAGAAGTCATTTGTGGCCAATGGAACAATTTGTATGGCTAAGCTTCTCCTTAAACCTCAGGCAGTGACCACTCACCATAGGTGTAGGACACACTCATCTATCCTACTTCCCCCTGGTTCCCAGCCAGAAACCCCATCAGCATATGTTTCCTTAGATCAAATGAGTTGGTTTGGAAGGGGCATTTAAAAACCAGCTAGTCCATTCTCCTTGCCATGGATAGGGGCATCTTTCCCTAGATTACTCAAAGCCCCACCCAACCCAACCTTCAACATTTCTAGGAATGAGGCATCTACACAGATGTAGGGTTGTCCCTCCTTGCATTGCCCAAGTCATAAAATGACAGCCTGCTGAGCTTCTCTCCAGCCTGGTGGTTTTGCAGGTTCCTGGGCACTTCTCCTTGGCAGATGAACATTTATCAGCTGCTGGACCTTTGCTTAATTCTGATTTAGTTACACAGACATCTGTATTCTATCCAACCTATGAAAAAGCAGTGAATTGGCCACATTCGCCCCTCACATGCCAGACGTGCCCAGTAGAGGATGAACTTGTCCACCAGTGCACCAGTCCAGGGTACTGCCAACCACCGGGCAGCTCCACTTGGCCAACTTCTGTTTGCTACACAGTTTTGTGGAGACTTACTCATTTTGCACTTTTAAGTGGCAAAAAGGATCACTGAGCTCATCCCATACCCCAAGTCAAAGTGTTGATGCTACTGTTCCTGTAACAGCCTGACCCTGTGGCCAGAGATGCTCCAGGAGGGCTCTGTGCAGAGCAGGGCACCTCAGGCACAATGGTCACTTCCCATCAGCGGCGGTGACCTATCCCACACACATGTGGTGGGTGGATCAAGCAAGGATATGGATCCACACCTCAGGGAGTGCCTGAGGTAACAGCCCAGCTCCATCACTGTTACAGGAACAGCCCTGGGGCTGAGGATCTTCTGCTATAGGCCAGTGTCCACTATTTATCCCTGACATAATGGACAGGAATGGCTCTGGTGCTCTAAAAGCACTGGAGAATCCCTTGCCCTCACATTTAAATAAACTGTGTGCTCCTCTGCATGAAGAAGGATCAGAACCAGGAGGATTCTGCTTGGCTGTTTATTAGCCATGCGTACCAGATCAAAGGAATGTAGCAAGTAGCTCTCTGCTGTCATTTCCCAGCTGAGAAACAACTCAGGCTTGATTCCCTTCAGGCTTTGCCCACATAATTCCTTACTGTGCATTTGCAGTCACCTTTAGAACACACAGAACTTCAGGTGGGAGGAAAGTTCAGAAAACCCAAAGCAGTGTTGTGAAATGATTTGAAAGTGCAGCTGTGCCAATGCCACCCTGTTGGCACTTGCATCTCTGGCACCTGCACGCCAGGGTCCACACACATTGCAGAAGGTGCTGCCCTCTACACCCACTTGCAGGTTTCCTATACAACCTTTCTATCCAGAAATTCTGCATTCACCAAAAGGTATTTTTGCTGCCTTTCCTAGACGTTCTGGAGGACGAGGGGTGGGAAGGGAAGGGAGGAACCGAGGTAGCAGAGGTCGAGCCCCTGGCTTACTCTGCTGATCAAATCCCGGGCTGCGGCATTACCTTCCCTTTCGGCTGACCCAGTCCGAGCGCTGTGACTGCCTATTCCCACGCCACGTCAAAGGGAAGGTTTACATTGTTCACTGGATATTAATTTAAATTATTCTGGGGTGCTTGGAAACCACCTCCTCCCCCTGCTCCCTTTCAGTCTCCATGGGGACTATCACAGAGGCTGGGCGACAGAAACGAGCAGCGCTGACACACCGATCTTCCTCCCCTTCTGTTGCAAGCTGCCATCAGCCATTTCCACTGCCACAGGGGACACATTCATGTTTCGCTGAATGACTTGCTAGGACAAGATAGATCTGTTTTTAGAGTCTGGTACAATATCCTACTAATACCATTTTCCATTTGTTCCTTAGGTTCACACGCTTGTGCTGAGGCTCTTTTCTTCACACCAACATCCTGCTGCTTGTTGATGGTATTAATAACGCCCACGGCAGGAGGCTGCGCCCCCCAGGGTCCGGGCTGTCGGAGTAATTATTGAATGACATTGGGGTTGTTCTGTAAATTACTTTGTGACCCAGGAATTCAGCAGGTTAGCACTATAACTCAGGCTCTCACAGTTGATTGCACTCACCTCCTGCTGCCCCGACATTTATTAGTCTCCTTTGCCTAGCAAGCACTGGCCTCATCTGTGTGCTCACACAGATACGTGTTCCGTGGAGGGGAGCCCACTGTCCTCCCTTTAGACCAAAGGAATGGGGCTCACATCACCAGAGCCTGCCTCAGCCAAGGAGTTGAGGACAGCCAGTGGACCTGCGAGATGCTTGGAGGAACACCAGGGGACATTAGACACTGCGAAAAGTTGCGTTGCTTCATATCAGACTGATGCAGGTGTGCAGGTGTGGAAGCAGAGCTCCGGAGAGCCAGTCCTGAAAATAGTGACACACTGAGCTGTGCCTGCCATCACTCCTGATGACTCCTAAGCATCTGCCCAAATGTACTGGATAGCTTCCTAGGGAATGCTGAGCAGCCCTGGAGCACCGCTCAAGATTTGGACAGAAATAACCACATTAAAATGTTTATAATTCCTTCTGAAGGAAAACAGTCAAGACATGACTAGTCTTACTCTGGTCCAAATTCCCTACTTATGAAATGGTTATATTACATTGGTGATCCCAATAGCTCTCAGACTCGTTTGACCCTATGAACCACCCTCCAAAAGAAATCCTTTACCCTTCGTATGGAGGCAGCCCAGACTGCTCCTCTTCGTCATCCCAATTGCTTGGATGGTGATTGACTGTTAAACCTGTCTCACAGTCTCTATCAGAAATGACTGGGCCCTGTTTTCATTGCAACATGGAGGCTGTGAGGACTGAACATCACTTGTAAAGCTCAGAGCAGCCAAAGCTTTTCCTCCCATGTCTGGGTAGTTGATCAGATCTCAGCTGAGAATCCATGACAGGATTGGTGTAGGGATGCAGACAGCAAGAAGGTGGTCAGCAAAAGGGTGCTGCAAAAGTTTTAGAGAAAAAGTGTTTTCAAAACTAGTCTGAGCATATCTTCTACAAAAAAGACAATGAAGAAGCTATGTTGTTCTCAGATTTCAAGTTCTTTGGAATGTCTTAGCCTTGCAGATGAGACCAAGTTAGAGGGAAGAACTGAAGGAAGGGTGGCCATTCATACATGTGCTGAAAGGAGACAAGAATTTCATGGCATTCACTGAGAGCAAGTACAAAATCCTGTCCCTTTGGGAAGGAAGGACTCATTGCAGTGGTGCAGAATTGCTTTTCCCTCCTTCAGAATATTCAGTTTAATACAATCTGGGACTGGTTTTTAGATGGTGCACTAAGTTCTTGAATACTCTCTCCACAACAGAGAACCCAGCACCAAGTCCACAGTCAAGGCAGGTAGATGAGATATACAAGTATAGCTGGGTGTCTGTGTTCACGAGGAAGACACACTGATGTTGAGGTACCTCTTTTTCCTGTGTTGCTCTATACCGGGTGGTGAGAGGAGATTGTGTTTCATTCCAACTGAGAAAGGCAATAGCCAGTATCCTTTTCCTCCTGATGTGCTGTTTTGAGGATGCTCAGAAAACAAATTAGAAAATGCAACCTGTTTGTCTCTGCTGTAAAGCCAAATCCATCTGCTAAAGAGTCCCACAGCCACTACTTGCTTCGTTAAATGCTTCAGCAACATGGGGAGTTCTACCTGTCTTGCTAACTGCTCTGGACAAGATGTGTCTAAGATCTGTGCTTTCAGATGGACATGGGGAAACCAAAGAATCACAAGCACCAGCCTGTGAACAGCAGAGAAGCTGAATACCACCAGGCCGGTGCCAGACAAGGTCCAGGTGCGGCTGCATCCCATAGCACCACCCTTTAGTGCCGTCCTCCCTTCCTGGCACAGGCACCACCCTGCAAAAACTTGTCAGAAGGTGCAAACCCTTCCAAGGGGTTGATACAGAAAACTGGACCTTTGGGTCTAAAGCCCTGGACCTGCAGGGGTAGGGCTGCTCACCCAAAGCACAAAACCAGACAGGACCTTGTCATCCAAGTAACTGCAGGCGACTTCACCATCAGAAAGGAGAACACATTCCTGTATCCCATGCTGCAGGGACTGTGGTTTTGCAGGACGGCAAAAAGGAGGACCCTCTATTCAGGTGGCAGTCAAAGGGAGCAGAGAGTACTCAGCCGCCTGCCGGAATTGGCCCTGTATTGGTTACACCCCCAGCTATTTGAGGTAAAACTTGGCCTCTCAAAGCTCTCTGCCTCTCTCCTGCGCCTTTGTATTCTCTAGAAGGTGAAGCTAAGGGTATAAAAAGCTGCAAACAAGTTCCTACCTCTGGAGATCAGGCATTTACTCTAAGAAAGAAAGACCAATTGCTTCCCAGAGCATTGTCCACCCACATTAGAGAAAGGATTAAGCAGATACATTCAGCTATTCTAACAGATTTTCTTTAAACCTTGAATACCCCTCTCACACTTGGTAAGATAATCACATTAGTTTTGTCATTAAAAGATCCCTTTTATAGAAAGTACCTAAACCGCTTAAACCACCCAGAGAGGTCGCATACATTAGAAAACAACAAGACAAACGGAAGGGATTTGCTATTCCCGGTCTCAGTGTTTCACTGCCCCTACTTTCTAAACTGGGGGATGGAACCAAAAGATTTTTCAAATCACCAGCGGAGGGAAAAGCCCCGGACACCTGGGCAGCCCCCACCCACCCTGGGGAGCCCCGGCTCCCCACCCAGGAAACACTTGGGTACAGCACAGAGGACTTTGGAGAGAACATTGTTACACGTGGAGATGACCAGAGGCTACACCCAAAGCACCCCCCCAGCTGATTTTCCTCGGCTGAATATCCAGCACCCAAAACGCAACTGCAAGATCAGCAGCAGCTGAGGTTGAGCTGACCACGGCCTTGCAGAGCACAGCTATGAGGTGCTCCGCACTGAAGGAGCGCATCCTCACCGCTCCCTGCTGTGGGTGTTGAGGGCATTGCTGTCTCTGCAGCACACCCCAGCACCACGCGATCCCCACAGCGGGTGCAGCAAGGGCAAAGCAGGTCCCCACCTCAGCAGGGCCCAGGGTAGGAATGCAATCAGCTGTCAGCAATCTAACTCTGCTGTAAAGCAACTTCTCCATCGGGCTTGTATTACTGAAAATGATAGAGGCCGACACTGCCTTAAAGCACGTGGAGCAAATGGTTTCAGATTTGCTAGTAAAATAAAATTGGGCTGTGGGGTAAACTACGGCTTATGTTCCTGCAGCTGGAGGCAGTAATGGGAAATCAAGGAATTCAAACAGTATAGGAGCACAAGTCTACTTAGACCAGTGGAAGCTCCAGTGCCCAGCATCTTTCAATGATAAAATATGATTTTTTAACAACAGAAGGGGGAAATTAAAAAGTACTTAAGCACTGTTAATTTACAGATATCTTCAGTTCATATTCTTGTCACTGCCTCACTGCCCATTTTCTGCTAACCTGCACTGCTAAAACAAACCATTTTAGGTTTTTTGACAGGGACAGCCTTTAAAAAAGACAGATTCATAGTCTTATTTGTAAGACCAAGGCTTTGGTTCAAAACCAGAAATTAGATTATTTAAAAAAAAAAAAACAAAACCGAGAGGCTACAGTAGTAACATCCAGTAAGATGCCAGTTAAGGCATAACAATCATGTTCTGAATCAACAGGGGATAGCTAAAGATAGAGGCCTGGAGTATACAATCTCCTGTATTCTTTCATCCCAGGTTTAGTGGTCTCATAGTGTCCTCCTGACTGCCAGAAAGGCACAATGACTCCACCATTAGTCCTGCAAGGAGCTAAAATATCCAAGTGTCTATGTGCTGTCTTTAACCTACATAAAGCTCTTTAGGTCACTCATTATTCCTTAGAGATTCAATTCACAACAGCTAAATACCCCCTTTTAAGAGCAGAGGTAGAAAAAGAAATCCCTTTATTTGAAGCATAATGACATTTTTTGTATCATCCTTGGTGGGCAGACATCATGGGAGACAAAACTTCTCACTTTTCCTGTGAGTTAGAATCCATGCTCCAGGAGGGAGTTTCATTTCTATCACTCTTTTCATCACTCTTTTGATGATGAAATATTTGATCATCGTCAAAATTAAAATTATCCTACAAATTGAAAAAATGAAACCAAACAAAATGCAGAACTTATGTAGCTCCTTCCCAAGAGTCTGCAGCCATAGCTATTACCTAGCTATATATATATATATATATAGCCATAGCATACCCTATTAACTATTTGATTAAAACCTCCCCTTGCCAGGTCAGGGGACGTTACAGATCTGTTCTCACAACCTTCCTCAGCACAGACATGGGGGAAATGAGTGTTTGCCTGGGAAAGCTTTCAAAAGGAAAATGGACTTTTCCCATTATAGGCAGCTTGACTGCATTCAGTGTGGTCACCTACAGAGAACAACCAGCTCATACACCTGCTTCTCACCACAGCCAAAGCTCTGAAGTGAGAAACTCCCAAAGGAGTGCAGACTCACCATCTGTCATCCTGACTGCCATGTGTGTGACTCAAGTATTCCTGTAACCAGCTCTCCCCTCACTCCTCAAGAGTCAGGTACAAACTAGACAATGTCACTTGCAGAACTTGGAATCTGACAAAGGATAAAAATTGATGTCCCTGCAAAACAAAATCCAGTTCCAGAAAGTCAACATTATTTTAATGCATTTTTATTGATGCAAACTGCAGGCTCACCAATAAGATTCATGCTTTGGGGAAAATATTAACTCTTTTTCCCTCTGCATTTTCCCCAGTGAATAGGAAACATAGAGTCTTCAATTCCTGCAATTTCTAACACAAGATAAGGACTCACATAAGCCTGAGATGAAGTATGGCTCATCACCATATGCCTGGAAAGACAAATCAACCATTGGTTACGCCCAACTCATTCTCACCTGTATGAAACACACAGGAGAGCCAACATTTAGATGAGGTAGCCAAACCACAAGACAGTCCCTCTGTAACATTCACAGATGTGTACATGGATTGTAAGATGAAGTCTGAATGTTTGAGATAAATAAGACCTAAAGTTTTGACTACTCAGCTTGACGGGAAAAAAAGTAAAATCAAAAATACCATAAAAACAAGTCACATAATTCATAAGCTGGTCCAACCAATAAGAACCTGATCCAAAGTACACTTGAATCAGTCTCACAGAAAGAAACTGTATGGAATAGTAAGATTATTAACATCCCCCCTCCCCCAAATAAACAAAAAACACAAACAAAACTCCTCTGAAAATATTTTTTAAGTGTCATTTCACAAAACTTAAAGTTAAGAAATTGCATGTTACCCTAAATGTTGCTGAAGGTAACTTTTTTTTTGCTAATGAAAGGAATGAAAAGAGAAAGAAGAATGAAATTGCTGCTTGAAATTAACAAGTGTTTTCCATACAACAAAGCAGCAGCTGTTTCCTGAGACAGTAAGTTCACTAGCAGGGGAGAGAGAGGAGACACAAGCTGACTAATAATATAGAGTAGCTGTTAATTTCAGCTGTTCACATCTTTATGGAAATGCTTATCCCAAAATTTTCACTTGGAGCAGCATCCTGAGCAATCAGTGGGCTAGTGGGAGCAATTGCACCAGGATCTTGCTTGCTCAATTAAATAATTTTTGATCCCCAAATTTATATTAACTCTTACAGGTTTCATTCCATGCCCTGCAGTAAACCAGGACATTGCCACACATCAATTAACGTGTAAGAAGACACAACAGTATTCCTAAAAACTCTGCTGTAACATAATTGATTAAAAAACAATAGATTTTATTTATTTCAAAAGAATCAAGGACATGTTATAAAGTCCATGAGTGAGAGTCTAGAGTGTATTTACAGCAAAAACTGGAACTATTGGAAAACAGAAACACCAACAGTTTTCAGTCAACAGGTTTCAGGAAAATCCTACACAGCTCATCCTTTAACCCTGCAGTTCTTACCTGGCCTTGTTCTCTGGAGTATCTAAGAAATTACCTTGCTCAAAAGTGTAAGATTTTCAGACTGCAGAGTCTGAACATAAATGCCATGTTTAACACTAGATGAGAAAAAAGACAATCTGTTGGAAAGAAGATACACAGGAGTGTTTGAAAAGATAAAAATTAAAAGATAAAAAAAAAAGATAAAAAAAGATAAAAAAGATAAAAGAGACCAGTGTTGGGCTCTCTTTGTTCCCAGAGGACAGGAGGAGACTGGAAACAGAAAAGGCCACCTGGAATCTTAGGAAAATACTCAACTATTAGCTAAAGCTGAGAGAACTTTTCAACAGAGATGGAATTTTAAGAGTCTGGGGACATGAAGGCTTGCCTGAGTCATTCTAAAATTGAGTTGTCCTTTAAACTGCAAAGAATCCTTTCTGAAGAAGGGCTGCAGTGTGAATGAAGCCAAAGCTGGAAAACAAGGGTACTGCCCCAGCCATTTATTAATGTCAAATATGCTGTCTCATGAATCAGGGAAGTTTGTCTGGTTTGGAAGCCTTACAGAAAGCCCAGTGCACCTGGCTTGGTGAGCTCAGCATCAGACTTTAGGCTGATCCAAGGGAATAGCTGCATTCTGTGTTTTCAATAGTTTGTCCAGCAAACATTTTCTTTTTTAAAAGGCTTTTATTGAAGAGCCATCAGCAAACAGATCATGCAGAATTTGAACAATACACAGAATGGAAGGGAGGGAAGAACCCACACAAGGCACAGCCCCAATTATTTGTCACTTCATAAGATGTAGCCAGCACAAGTGTCACATTTGCTCTTCAAGGGAATAGCTTCAAAAGCTTTCTGATTTCAAAAAGCTATGTGTTTGTGAGAGGTACAAACATATACACACACAAAATATGCTCAGTTTTCTTTGGTAACCATCATCACAGATATTGACAGGTATCTCAGAATTAGGACTCATAGCAAAAGAAGAAATAGAATCCTGATGCAGATTCTGCATGCTCAGCCAGTTAGCAGAGTGAGTCTGGGCCCAGCCCTGACCATTCAGTACAGCACAGAATACAAAAATGTGCCAATTAATAAGCTGCTGGAAAACTAGGTAGAAAAAAAGTTGTATATTTATTTATTCTCCAACACTGATTCCAAAAGGGTAAGGGCTGTTTAGTTTCCTTATAAACAGTACAACCAGTTTCCCCAGGCCTTGCCTACCTCTCCACCAAGCATCACAGAAAGATGTGATTTTTGTTCACTCATTATCTCCAGTAGCAGAGGATGTTTGAAATTCAACCACACTGGAGGCAGCAGGAGTTTCACCATCAACAGCACTCCCATGCAATCCACTGTTGGAACAATCACTCAGTGCGGTGAGGAGAAGGGCAACAAGCCTAGAACTGGAACCCATTACTGTGTAGTAAAGTACAGCATTTGAGCAGAGCAGAAGAGGAAAGCAAACCAGAAGCAGGCAGCTCAATCCGTGCACTTTGACTGGAGTTTATCATCTGAGAATGCTCTCCATCCATCTGCTGCCTGCCTCTCTCACGGACAATGGTGACCGCTGCAGTGCAGGTGAGGAAGCAGGAGGGAAATGCTCCAGTGACCATATCACAAGGCCTGATCCTGCTCTCAGCAAAGCCAAGAGAGGTGTAATGGCCACAGTTGTTGCAGTACCACTTCAGTGGCTGTGCCTGGCCTTTTCAATCCACTCCTTCATGAGGCAGATCTCCATGGCTCGAGCCTGCTGTACAGACTTGGGGTCCAAAGGGTTACGGCTGCGTAGGTCCAGGTGATGGGCTCCATCTGGGATCACAACTGCCACGAGGGAATTGGTGATGTTCTGGGTCACCCCACCTGCAGACCATGGATCCAGGCCACCATTGCTGTAAGGAAAGACTATTTCATCAGGGTACATGTGCACAGCAGTCAGCAGTGAGGCTGCAGCTCACATCAGCATTTCTACTGATTTTTGTTTTGCATGTGCAGCAGCAGAAACAGAGCTCAGCCCTTTCTTAATATCTTGTGCCCACCCCTCTGCTAAGAAGCACCTTCTTGACAGAGATATGGAGCTATCAGCAGCTTAAGCAAGGCTACACTTCTCACTAATTATCTGCTAACTCAGATAATAACCTGTAGCAGTATAAAAGCCTCAGAAGATAAATCTGCTGCAACCTGTTAACTGTCATAAAAGTTTCAGGTTTCCCTCCACTAAAACATGCCAAAATTCCCAAATCAAACACTTCACTTTCCTTCTTCACAGTCTACCATAAACAAATTACTCACTGGACCCTCTAGAGCTGAATTTTTAGGAAGTTTTACCTTTTCGTGTCTCAGCTGAGTGCCAACCTGGTTTTGCAAAGAAATGCTTGGATGGTTTGTTAGTGCTGACTTCAGTAACAACCATATGAAAATGAAGATTTTTTTTTTCCCCTTAAAAAACTGTCTAAAATGACTCTTCCTCTGTGACAGGACAACTTCATACCATTCACTCCCCCTCCTCACAGATAAATTTTAAAAATTCCTTACACTATAGATAGGGCTCCAAATAACAGTCCATAGAGCAAACCCAGCTGGGAGAGAGCTTTCCATCTCTCATTCCTAGTCCTTCAAGTCCTAGCTTAAGACTTGACCCAATAACCCCTACTACATCTTATTTTCCTTTACTGCAGTGTCCTTCCCACACATGGCCCACCTTTCTGCACAAAGAAAGCAATATCCATATACTTGTGGAACTACACAAACCTAGATCTGTTTCTCACTTAAAACACTGGACCTGCCCACAAAAGGAAATGTCAGAGATGGGCTGTGGTATGAGAGAGTAAATTTCTAGAAGGAGCTATTAAGACATCCTTGGACACAGAGACACAGAGCTAGAAAAATACCACAATGGCAGCACCAGAAAACGACAGTAAAATAATGAATAAAAATAAAAAATAAAGTTTTTTTTAGAAATAATCTGGAGTAGAAACCTAATATTTCACTTGTTTCACCGCTGAAATAAAACCCCAAACAACTAAGTATCTTGAGTCTCTGCAGTTCCTTACTTTCAGTGATTCTAAATACGACCTAAGACAAGAGAAACATTTTGTATCTGCAAAGCAAAAAACATTGAGAGCTGCCCAATAAGCCAAAAGCATTGGATTTAAAAGGTCACCTGAATCAGCAGAGCACCTTGGCAACAAGGGGATGAGTTGCTGAGAGACCCATGATGCAGATGAACTTGGATCCTTTGGTCCTAGTCATGTGGAAGCTAAGCATGCCACAGCCTTTTCTGTGAGCTTCTGGCTGCATCCTCTGCATCTCCTTCCAAAGGATAGCACCAGAGGTACTTACACAGCTTGGGAAGTGAAACTTAATGGGAGGGGAGATGGAGGGCTCACCACAAAATCACAAATCTTAACAGTATTTGCAGATTAAGATCATTCCAACTGGAATAAATTATTTATGTGTTAAAACTAAGCATGCATGTAAGTACTCTGTTGCCCATCTCACGCAACAGGAATTTCCCAAAGCAAAAGAAGAAAAAGAATAAGCCAGACATTTCTTTATAGCAGTGGCCAGGCAAGCAGGACTTCAGAAAAAAAACTAATGCAAAAATCAGCATGCTACTCCTGTTTTCAATTCATATGCTTCCTTGACAGCACACACAGGGTTCTGCATATCCCACAACACACAGTTCCCTTTCCTATATTCTCTTCAGTCTCCTCAGCCCTCCTGCCCTGCCCAGAAGTTTTACACAATTGTAGCAGCACTGTCTGTGCATCCTTTTATAACGTGACCACCTTCCACAATTGTCATGTTCCCATGTTGTTTCTCTAGCTTTTTCTCTTCAGACACATATTGTTCTGCCTTCCCTTCTTTGCCTCCATTCCCTTCTTTAGTGCTAACAATTCTCCCTTCTGCACAGAGCACCAAAATCTCTTAAAACCAAGCCTTCACTTTCTGCCTCTCCTGTGCCAGTACAGGACTGGATATGTGGGTGCCCTGACTTAGAAGCCTACAACTTAGGTGTGATTCACTGAGATTGAAAAAAAAAAAACATTTTTAGACTCTGCACACAAGATTTCATACTGTCTGATGTAACCTGGGATGATTTTGACTACTACAGTAGATGATGAGACACTACAACTGCTACAACCTCTCTGCCACCACCTATATGAACAGTGTTAAAATGTCACTTCCCACTGCTGTGCAGCACTTCCACATCAAGTACACAGCATGTTCCAGTAAGAGGAGTGAAAACTGCTGGAAGGGAAAGGGGAAACAGGGTTCTGAAACCCCCAACTTCCTCAGACCAGTTTTAGTAAAGATGTACTGCCCAGGACAGGCAAGTGCCACCTGCCCACAGCCTAAGTAACTGCTTACACACTATGTAATTCCAGGAAGGTAGCAGAATGGCAATGGAATTCCCTGCATTAATCCCACACAAACAACAGTGTGACTGTGCAGAGTGATGTTCTGCTCACACAGGGAGAAGCAGCAGCACCAGTTTAAGCATCCTGGCCAAATCCTACTGTGTCTGGATAAATCCACCCTACAGTGGTTCTCTTTAGACGGAGTACTTTTCCCTTCCTGCACTACACTGTTGTGCAAGTTGCCTGTCACTTGAAACACAGTCCTTTTCACCCCACAGGGAGCCACATCCCCTGGTAAACATTGGGATGTTTTTTGTAAAGCACTCTGCAGTGTTTGAGAATAAAAGGCTCTTATATAAAATGTACAGTGTTGACAACGTATTTGTTTGAAGAGAAACATCCCAGCTTGAGATCCAAAAGCTTTGTGTGTACAGCACTACTTTAACATTCATTTGGTTGCTTTCAGGCTTTTCTCATTTCCAGCTCCTTCAGCTGGCATAAATTCTTAAACACTTATTTAGATTTGTTTGCTTGTCTATCGCTTACAAAGCAGATTTCTACTGTACAGAGCTGTGCAGCCTTGGAAATAATCAACATTCTGAAGAAACTAAGTGAAACCAACAAATTTTCTTTATTAAAAAGTTTTCCAAAAAAGGGTGGGATTTCTCACTCCAGAGTAGATATCCTGCTGGGACAGAAACAGCAAGAGGCAAACAAGAGGAAAGCAAAATGCCTTTGCAGCCAAACAGACTGATACTAACAGCTGTGATCCAGAAAATAATCCCCAATTTAAGTGAGAACTTTCTACTTTGAAAATGCATACCTATCTACCACATACAAAAGACTAATTCCAAGCTTGGTTTGTAGAAGTGGCAAGGTGTTTTATGAAAAGGTTTTGCAGAATTTTGACCAGAACACAATACATATCCAGGAGCTTCCCAAAGTGGGTACAGAAAGTCAGGACTCCTGAGGCCTCAATGGGTCTGTAGGACACCTCCCTCCCACATAAGAACCTGATGGATAGACAGCACTCGCCTAAATCACCTCACAGCATAAGTAAAACCACATGAATTTCCCTTTAAAGACAGCAGTTTAATCTTAAAAATCAGGGAACCAAAGGCTGAATAGAGAGCAAGCAGCATGGACCAGTTTTTTGTGCTAGATTGAAACATTTCTTTCATTTTTTGTCCACATACAAAGGTATTTTAGACAAACTTTTGTTGTATTACCAGTATTCCTTACAAAAATAGAAACATCTTTGTATTTGGACCTTACACAAGTTTGTTGAAACTTGCCTAAATGCCACTAAAAGAAAAAGCTGTTGGCAGTAACAGAAAAACTCCCAAAGTTACTTCCCTCTCTTTTCTGTATCAAAGGGAAAAAGGAATGCCATGCCAGCCCTTTCACAAGGCTATCACTCAGAGCAATAATTTTGGTGACCAAGATTCTGTGTTATAGCTAGGACTTATTTAGACGTTCCTTTTATGTGTAAGCAACAGTGCTTTGGGTTCATAAAAGTAGGAATTTGCCAGCATGGGAAACCTGAATTTTGACCACAAGGTAAGAATGAATCCACATGGAAAGAAGATGTTTGGCAGAATCCCAGCCCAGATTTTTCTTTTAGAGTCACACAGGCAATAACAGAACAGTTGGTTTCTTTGGCCACTGCAGACTGACCATTTTACTCTCAATAGCAACACAAAGCATGCCCATAATTTATTCAGCTGGAGTGCTGCAGAGAGATCCCTTCACTACTTGGGGCAGATTCTCTACACTGGAAACCCAAACTAGTGGAAGACTACACTATCAATTGAAACAAGGCTTACCTGAAGATGATGTTGCTGTGTGAACTGATGTTTTTTCCTCCATACATAGAAAGAATCCAAGAGAGGCGAGGCCTCACTCCCCACATCCTGTAACACTCTTCTGAAAGTGCATCAAAGTCCCACTTCTGAGGCTCAAACATGTCATGGACACCATCTGTGCATAAGGGCATCACCATCTCAGTGCAAGCCTGAAAGAAAGGGCAGGTCAATGAAATATATGCCATGGGGAACATCCAATAGCTTTTACTGCAGTATTTAGAAAAGAAGGTTCAAACAGCATTTGATCAGTAATTACTGCCTAACTACTACAGAACCATTTAGGTTGGAAAAGACCTTGTAAAACTGAGTTCAACCATAAACCAAAAAGTGCCAAATCCACTTCTAAACCACGTACCTAAGTGCACAGTAACTTTTTAAAAACTCCAGGATGGTGACTACACCATTTCTCTCTGTAGCCTGTTTCAGTGTTTGACATTTTTCCTAATATTCAATCTAAATCTCCCTTGGTACAGCTTGAGGCCATTTCTTCTCATACTATTGCTTGTTACTTAAGAGACAGAAACCCACCTCCCTACAATCTCCTTTCAGGGAGCTGTATAGAGCATTAAGGTCTTTCTTCAGCCACCTCCTTTTCTCCAGGCTAAACACCTCAGTTCCCTCAGCCACTCCTCATCAGACTTGTGCTCCTTCCCCAGCTCTGTTGTCCTTCTCTGGACACGCTCCAGCCCCTCAATGTCTTTGTTGCAGTGAGGGGCTCAGAACAGAGCACAGGATTTGAGGTGAGGCCTCACCAGTGCCCAGTACAGGGGACAATCCCTGCCCTGGTCCTGCTGGCCTCACCATTGCTGATCCAGGCCAGGGTGCCACTGGCCCTCCTGGCCACCTGGGCACTCTGCTGACTCATGTTCAGCTGCTGTTGACCAACACACCTGGGTCCTTTTCCACCAGGCAGCTTTCCAGCAGCTCTGACCCCAGCCAGTAGCACTGCCTGGGGTTGTTCTGACCCAAGTGCAGGACCCATCACTTGGCCTTGTTAGACCTCATACAACTGACTGCCATACATTCCAGCCTATATGAACAGCTGAAACTCAACAAGTAGCTAGATAATGAAGATACAATCTAAACCGCCTGAGAAAGCTGCTTCTATTTTCTGCCTTGTCTTCCCCACTACAATCATTGGCTTGTGACTATGTTTGTCATCAGTACATCAATACATCTGGCACAATATATTGACAGCTAAATAACAATTCTCATCTGCTCTAGATCAAAAAAACACAACTGACTTGCAATTTATAAAGATTAGTGAGCATACCTGGTAGTACCAACCCATTTCACCCAGACTCTTTGTTGCAGTCTGTGACACATCTAAGCATGAGGCTTCTCCTGTATAATTGTAATATAAATTTACTGCCTGGAAAACATTCTGCAGCAATAATTTGTCAGAGAGACTGGGATCCTTCAAGAACTTGCAGACTTCCTGCAACAAAGAGAGAAGTAGTCTCAATCTATATGAATTAAATATTAATACATGACACCTAGTAGAATATTAATTTATTTTCCAAGTAGAGTCAGACCACTTCCAGAAATTGTCTATGAAATTATATATCCTGATTATCAGAAAAAGCAGTATCACATATGTGTAGTGCATGCTACTATGAAGAACCTGAAACTTTTTATTTCCTGATTAATTTTTTTTAAAAAACCCAACAGTGCCACTGAAATGCCTTTGTCATCAAATTTTTCAATCCATTTCCCATATTTTAAAATAGATTATATTTAATAAATAGTATTTAGTACCTCTGTAATTAAAGGCAGCACATACAGATAGATAACAGAGAAACTCCAGGTATAGACTGGGGATTTAGTCCCTGTAGTTTGATGTAGGTAGCTCAAAACAGAACAGATTAAACAACATGCATATATATATATGTATATCCAGCTGCTCATTAAGGTTGGAAAAGACCTCCAAGATCATCAAGTCCACATCTTCCCCCTACCTTTCTTGCCCTCAGAGTCATAATAGAGCTACTGTTTCAGAAAAGAAAGTATGTAAACAGCTTATATAAATCAGATTTCATGCATTAGTATTGTCCAGATGAGTAGTGGCCTCTTGTGGGCTAGGTTTATACCTCAGCTAAACAGAGGTAACATGGACAGTGGTGGAGGTAAGCATGTTTCATGGATCTTTCAGACTGATAAAAAAGCAGAAATTATTTCCAAGGTGTTTATCCTGCTCTTTGCAGACAGACACATAGGACAGATGAATTTCCCTCTCTCCTCAAGCATACAGCTCTATACAAGGGAAAGATTTTGTTTTATAATTAACTACTGCCTAAAATACTTGTATCTTACCTGCCTCACCTGCCTTACACAGTAACCCAAAGTCCTGCAGGGAAATTCAGCCAGAGTCTTGAAAGAATAAGAACACTCCAAGGATATAGAAATCTTGGAGAGGGCACTGTAGATAAACAGAACTGCACAAATGAAGGCTTGCAAGTGTAAAAAGAGGTTCTGCTTTGAGAAGGGACCCAGCAAGGAATGTTTGTGGTGATCCACATTTTCTCTCTCACTAGTTTTCCCACACCCAAAAGGACACAGGCTCGAAACTTTTTCAGTTGCAAGCTCTGTCAGCTAAATCTCACATCAGAAACACGTGTGCTTTTTGTGCAGTATTTTTCTGTGAAAGAACAGCTCTGCAGGACAGCTAAGGTTTCTCAGTCATCCCTGGCACTTTTTCTTCTGGCCTGTTGATATACCCTGTTAGACCTACAAGTGGCAGTTAGTAACAAACCAGCTCATGCACAAGATCTTATCTTGGTTGTCTTTTCTCAGCACACTGCTTCTACAGAGCCAAGAAAACAAAGGAAATGGTGCAAGCTAGGAGAGGAGGAGAGAATTAATTAAATCAAATAGTCAGTTCTACAAGATATTGGTTCTAAATTACCTGTATAGGCCAAGCTGGCAGAGGTTGTAAGAAGTCAGCTTTATAGGGATAATTCACCATAGCCAAGTTTACCCATGTTTCACTCAGCCAATTTTTCAATACAGCAGCATCCTGAAGAGTTTTTAAGGGGCTGCACAAATGAAATGTGTTGGAAAGCCACTGCAAACCTGCATCTTCAATAAAAATAAATGGATAGAACAATATTTAGTGAATTGTACCATTAACACATACATCAGTTTTGCTGCTGCTAAAAAATATTTTTGCTCAGCCTAATTCAGTGAAACTATTCCACACATATACAAGCACAGCAGATCAATTTTTAGTCAGCATCTCACTACAACTTTTTTTCAGGTAGTTGTATAATCACAGAATCACTTAGGTTGAAAAAGATCTTCAAGTCCAACTAAGTCCCTATCACTGAGTTCATAATGACTACAGTATTTTCTCTTCCTGAATGCCTCGGTTGGCAAAGTACTTCTTTTTTATAGTAATGACTATCTGGCCTATTTTGTCAGAAGAAATATAAGCCTTGAGGTTCTGATCTTAAGTCTGTTCTTATCTGACCTTAGGAATGTTTGGACCTGGATTCTGCATCCCACCAGGCCTGAAAGAAGTTTGTGATACAACAAAACAGGCATTTAAAAGTAGTACTAGGTTCACTAAGCAATTTTCAGTACTGGAGCAAAGTTTCAAAAAACCCAAGACATACACAGGTAAAAGTCATAACACTCTCCAGATTATTACTATTCTTTGAAAAAGCACTGGTGAGGTCTTACCTGTTGAGGAAAGGTGGTTAATAGCATTCCAGGAATTCCGGATGCTCTCTGAGCAGCCCGTGCCACTCTTTTTGAAATCATTGGTCACTATGCTGAAAAATGTGCCACATGGAACCAAATCACCAAACTGCCAGATTGGGGCAGAGGCTGCCAGAGCTCTGCAAAAGGACATAAAAAGATCCTTAACCCCTGCAAAATGGACTTCCATACCCTCCCCACAGACATTATCTAAGCAACATTTATAATTCAGCTTGGACACTGTGCTCTAGGTGAGCTAACCATAATGCTGCAAAATTGTTCCACAGGTCTGTATACAAAAGGCTGCTGGAGGATACAAGTCTTGGACAGTAGTACAACTATATCAGCAAATACTAGAGGTAGAAATTCAGACTTGATTACTTTATTGTTTTTCATTCTTATCTATCAGGTCTTTCTCACTAGGCATTGTGTGAACCCAAATGAAGAGAGGCACGGTCAGTGAAAATAAGCTCTCTAGCTTGTTTGCAAGAGGGTAACTAGGTTATCAAAGAGATTAAAGACCTGCCTAAAGTCATCAGGAAGTCTGGAGACCCTAAAAAAAAATCAGGTGCCAAGTCAGTTTTCACATGTTGTTTTCACAAATCTAACAGGTAACTCTGACAAAATATACCTGCTGACCTACAGCTGTCTTTTTTAGGCAAACGGTGCCTCTTCCCAAGTTCAAAGTAACTTGATTCCTTTTCCCATCACTGAAAAATTCAAGCCAGCTTGAATTATGGTACTTCTGCCAGAGCGGAAACATTTATAGCACAGAAGTAATATGTGCCTGCTCTGTTTAAGCAGGAGGAGCACACTCACCCAACCACCACATGGGGATACTTCATCCTAAACCAGGCTGCAAGCATTCCTCCATAAGACCCTCCAATAGCTATGACTGGACTGTGCTGGGCTCCCGCAATGGTCGTCTTTAAGTACTCAACAAGTACTGCAAAGTCTGCCAGAGCTTGTTCTGAGGTCAGGTAATTGAGATGCTTGGAATCCTGAGAGAAAGAAGGCAGGTTATGGACAGCACGAGTGATTTCCAGCAGCAGTCTTTCTATTCCCCATGGCAGCTACAGCTAAAATCAGGTCTACGGCTAAAATCATAGGTGTAAATTTGTGCCTGAGAACAAATTAAATATTCTTCACATGTGTCCTTTGAAGCACTAAAAAAAAAACCAAAAACAAAACCTCTAGTTGTTTGGGGTTTTTTTCCCCCTAGAATTGATAGATACAAAAAAGTTACATCTTACTCAAATTAACACTCATTGCCCTGGCAAGAATTAAAATGCACAGAATTATTTTTCTATGGAATACATTTATTAGGAAGACAAAAGATGACACTTACACTGAAAGACTCATTCCCAAAGGGCAAAGATTCTCCATAGTATCTATGTTCAGCAAATACCAACATGGCATTAAGTTCTTCAGCCACATCCCACATAAAACCCTGGTTGGAGGAAAACGACACTGAAAATAATTGATTCAGCTTGTTTAAAAGTCTCTAGTTTCATTCACATAGCTTATATTTTTTCTAGTGTATTCCAATTCTTTGATTAGAAAGATATCACTATCAAAATGCCACTAGAAAGACAGAATGCAATTTGGTTTTTAAGTATCACTTAAGTCAGAAAACACAGAAAACAGATACCAAGCCAGAGAAAGAGATATAAACAAAGACATTATGTGTATTTCAATGCTGAGAAATATTAAGTATCCTTGTCTTGTGACTATACACAGGCAATTCTAACAGGACTCCTATGGCACGAGCTTAATCCACAGGAAATAAAAAAGGCTACAGGAGAAAAGCATGCATTTGATTTAGGACTATATTACAGAAAATACAAAACTTGTGTGTCAATAAGTATTAATCTAGAGCATTGCAATACAGTTATTTTCAATTCATAAATAAGTACAACTTATTATTACTTGTTGATAACAGTTTGTTACCAGCAGCTATGAGCAGAAGCAGACAGAGATCATCTGCTGGCAGCACAAAGCATGCAAGCAGTCCCTGGTGACTTTGAGCTCAGCACATGCCACCTCCTATCATGTTACTGGACTTTGTATTGCAATGACTGAAAAATACCCACACACTCCATTTTGCATTTGTACCAGTCAAGGAAGTAAAAATTTTCACAGGTACTACAGAGAACAATTTGATTTCCAGCTCCCTTCATATTTTTCTTAATAGAGAAACAAAATTCCAAACATGAAAACCTTCCATTTTGCTTGGGGAATCTAAAGTACTAGGATAAGTTTAATTTGATCCAAAATTCTGAATTGTCAGCTCAGGGCAGCTACAGTGCTTCCTTTAAAACTTTTCTTCACTGCTCCAGGAATTTAATACAAGTGTATCTCTTTGGTTTGTTTGGGCTTCAAATAGGACCCTGAACCCCCCCCTAAGCTTTTTATGTGCTTTTGTTCAGCTTCCTCTTCCTCCTATAACAATCACAGCAATCATTACAAACCTATCTTTCAAGAACCTTCTATGACTGCCATCTCATTCCTCCTCACTTTTTCAGTATGCCAGCACTGGCAGGTAGGACTGTAATCCCAGTATTTCACACATACCGTGTTGTTGCAGAACCACTCAATGTCTCCTTCATTGCCTGTATAAAACAGTATTGGTCCACTGCCCTTCTTCCAGTACTGATCTGCTACCAGGTACCGCTGCTGGAATGTACGATTTTCATCAAATCCAAAGTGATCAATCTGTAAGAACAAACATCAGCAACAGGTTCAGAAAGTTCAAACTGATCCTGGAGCCCACTGGGAGTACTGACAGTTTTTAATCTGTAAGTACGGATTAAAAAAAAAGTCTTTAAATTAATTTATATTCCTAATTCATCAAATTATTCTGCTTTGTAAAAAAAAAAAAGTCTAAAATACAGGTGTGTATACTGAAGGATAAATGCTATTTTCAGCCATTAAGAATAAAAATCCATGCCCTTTTTATAGCACCCTACTTAACGCCAGATATTCTAAATATATTTAGGAAGTCAGACAAATCTGCTGAGAGGTCACAAAGTACTTCATGCAATAAAACTATCAACAAATAGAGAGTCATCACAGGATGTTTTGAATCTCAAGAACACCTTATTAGCCTAGTTATTAAAAAAAAGGAAAAAAACTCCAGCAAATTAAACAAATAAGAACTCCAAAACTAAATCAATAAAAAAAACCACCTCTTCTTTCTCTTCTTCTGGCGTAAGAATTAAATTTAAACAGATTCTTGTTAGAAAGTGGGTGTTTATTGCCTACCACTGTTCTACAAATATTGCCAGCCTATATACATCATACCCCTTAACCCAAACCCCATAGTGTTAGATTTATTCCCTCATTAGAAATTCAATTCCTAAGGTAATTTTTTTCCAGCTTTTACTCACACGGCTTTGTATTCACCATCCACCTGGACCTTTCCCCTAGAATTCATCCACACTGGAGAGTTTAACAGGTAACTCCCTGCATAGGCATAATCTTATTCTGGAACACCCATACAGGCTTTTACTATGAAATATAAAAAAAATAAAGCCAAACCACAGAATTACTCCAGAAGACCTATCCTACTTAATTACCACATATTCACAGTTCTCCACTACTTTTATTCCTCAGCTGAAAATGACCTGTAGCTTCCCAACTTTGACTTTCATCAGTGCATCAATCCACCTTTTCCTGTCATAGTTCCTGCTGGTGGTAACAGCCTGACATCTGCTGGCTTGAGGATCTCTGCTCGCTCATCCATCTGCCTTCACACCCAAACTCTGCCACACCTCTCAGATGCTACAGGAAACAAATTTTCACATCCCTATTTTATGAAAGTCTGCAAGTGAGAGTTGAAAAGCAGCAGATCACACCCAAATCCAAGCATTTGCTGTTATCACAGTAACATATCTGCTAGGCGGATTCCTTTAGGCAGCTCAGAAAAGCCTAACACTTGACCTGCAGGATCTGGCTACTCCACACCAGGTGCTTATATTTGCTTTGTGTCAAAGAGAGCACAGGAACTTATTTCAGATGTACAGCCTGCTGCAAAATGTCGTTTCTGAACTCCCTCAGAGGTTAATCTCTCTTGGACTCAAGTGGGAGGACACGTGTGCTGCAGCCCACTGCTACAACAGCAGGAGCAGATGAAGGTCTGTGCATGGTGTGGACAGACATGAGAGACAAAGTCTTTGCCTTCAACAAGTAACTTCAGTGACTGCTTCCAGACCCAAATAAAACTGTTTTATGTACTTTCACAGTTTTCCTCAGGGAGGCCATTTCCTCCTTACTCATAAGTACATGGAGATGCTATCGTGTGTATTTAAGGGCTCTTTCGATGAACTTTGGTACTGACAACACATGCTGGGCTTGCTTCACAGTGACAACTCACCTGCACAGTTATTAATTTTAGTTTCACCTATTAAGAGTGACTAAATGTAGAAAGGCAGAACAAGGTGAGCAACTGAAAAAGCCTCTGGTCATGAGACCTTGGGACAATTAAAGAGAACAATCAGTTAAAGCACATCTAAAAAGTCACCGCATGGTTTGATAAACTCAACACTATCAGAAAGTACAACTAACACATCTTTTCTTCCATGTCTGTTTGTAAACAGGAGGAATTCTTTTTCTATTTCAAATTTCTTATTAAACTGCTTGCCAGAGATAGGAAAAACAAGCCCACGTGTCCTGCTTGCCTTTTACGGAATCATCTAAAACTAGGTATGTAGATTTAGAACTTGATTCTGCATCCTTCCTGCCTGAAGCCAGAGTGCCAGCTAGAGGACTACACCCCAAAAAGTATTCAACGTTTGTCTGGAGGTACCCCAAGGGGTATCTTATCACAAGAGTAAAGACTATGTTAAAATTTGTCAAGCCAGAGGGAAGAAGCCCAAGAGTCAATACAAAATTGTGAGGTGAAAGGTTTGGACACGCAGGGAAAGCTGCAGCTCAGGAACGACAGAGGGAGCTGTTGTATAGCCAAAGTGTGCAGCAGGAATGTGCAGGGCTGTGCACAGGAGCTGCTGGGTCTCATTCAAACAATTGCTTTATTTCACCATTCTTGATAGAACAGGCATGCAAACAGGTAATAAACCCCAGCAATTGTGTGAAGCCTACTGTAGTACTCAAATCAACCAGAAATTTTTATAGCTTTTTTTAGCTTAAGCCAGATGTCTTTAAACACTTGAATCAGAAAGGGTTTTTTCCTCACTCTTACATAAAAGGAGTAAGATAAAAACAACGACTTTTACAACCAGACCACAACCCCAAAAAGAAAAAAAAAAAATCCATTTAGTACACATTTAAAATACCTTAACTGCTGGTTAAAACAATAGTAATGGTATACTACCAGATATGTGTTTTTTCCAATTAAAATTTTCATATTACAACTGTGTCCAGGATGTCAGCAGTAAGTACAAGGTCCTCCTGAGCAATCCTGAACTATTCTGATATTGGCCTTGCTTTGTGTGGGAGGTGTGAAGAGATGGCAAGGTTCTCTTCTAAAACAAAACTATTCTAGAATTAATGTAAACCAGTTACTCAGCCCAAAGTTCTACGCTTCTGTAAACAGGACTATCTGGCAAGTTTGGTAAAAAAATAAAACACAGTCATCATCAATGATGCGACAGAAATGTCTTACAGATGAAAGTATGATTGGTCATTTTATTTACAGATAAAGTAAGAACAGTCATTCTGATACTAATAAGAGGAAGGATAAAATTAGAAAAAGCAGCACTGAAACTCATAAGTTATGACTAAGTTTTTAAAAGAAAATCTTGTCAGCTTAGGCAGGCAGGATGGCAAAGTGAGCACCTAAATTTCAGTTCCACATACAAAAACCCTTGTGAACACTGCTTAAGAAAGCCTCATACTTTCTTGCACACCTTTGAGCCCAAAGACTCACAAAGCATTTGGGGAAAATAAAAACATACAGCAGAAGGCTTGTGAAGGCAGGCAGCTCTGATGGAAGACTGTAGGCACTACCCAAGGAAGGATTCTGGAAACTGCACTCCCTGAGCTGGATGACAAATGTCAGTGGGCAGCACAAGGCACTGAGCCCACAAGGCTGATGAGAGCACCAGACTGAAGGCTTAAGTCAGCAGCTTTGATCCTTCAGCTCAGAAAACTTTCTACAGAGAAGAACAGCTCATCAGCTCAGGATGAGACATCTTCCCCAGACTGGTTTACTGAACAAACTCACACTGGGAGGAATAGCCAAACCCCATCTTGGTGCCTTCTGTTTGAACTGTACAGCACCTTTCTCTGTCTTTACCTTATATGTGCACATGTACCATGTGCTTTTGTTGAGCTCTCAAAGACTACTTATCTCAAGGTGGTTTTTTCGTAATGTGCTTTTTTGCTATTTTTAAAGTCCATTTAAAATAAAACAAGTTACTCTGCCACACACATGCCCTGGGGACGAAAAAATAAAAAGGCACAATAGATGTTAGTTATTGTACAGATGTTAGTTTGCTTAATGTACTTCTGGAAGTATCCAGGAACTCGGGCAATAAGTAGAGCACAAAGACAAAACAGGACATGTGGGCTAAAACCCACTTCCTTCTCAGCGGGACCTTAAGGTCATCAGTGACTACAGAGACAGGGCAGCAAAGCCAAGCCTTTACCAAAAAAAGACTATAATTCACAGGGCAGTTTTAACCAAAAGCATCTGATACCATTTGAGGTGGTAAATCAGCACCTGATAGCTTTATGCTTTTGGGTTTCTGGCAAGATTGTGAGCGTCTGAAAGCCTTTCAGTGATGCCTTGAATTTCAATCCTCTATGCAATAGCTTTATTTTCCCAAATTGGATATTCCATGTGAAATCAAGCCAGTTGTTTTACTGGTGAGAAGCCAGGGGATTTAAGTCATGCTTTACTCTCCACATGTCCATGGAGCTGTTTTGAGGGCTCATCCTGTCTGAATTATTTCCTGAGGACAGGAAGATACAGGATAGCCTGAGGATATCCTCCTGTGTGAATGGCAGTATGGACCTTAGCCTCCTTGGGATTTCACTGATGTGTTCCTATTCCTGCATTTACTCCTGATGGGCTGTGGGGGACTCCAGTTCAGTCAGCTGGCCCTATTAGTTTTCTTTCCTCTTATAACCTTTGCTTCCTCTATTCAAATTTGAAGTTCATGAGGGCAGGGACTTTCTTGTCACATCTGTGTAAGAAAGGAGGATGGGGTGGGGGAAAGATTTTGTTGAGGCTTCCAGGACTGAAGTTTCATCCTACCAGTACCTGCTAAGGTTCTCTGTCCCTGCTCAGTGCAGGAAAGGGAGGAGAAAAAAAGACAAGAAAATCAAGCTTAGCTTTGTTTCAATTTTTTAATTTTAAATGTAAGGAATGAGGTGTTTCCTTGCTTCCAAGGCTGATAGTTGTGCAAGGAACAGCAGAGATTGAAGATTTTCACCCCTCTGTTGAAATGGATAATCATTTGGTGCTCTGTGGAAGAGCAGGGAGATGTAAACTCCACCTTTTTGCATGAGGCTGTGTAACCCACTAACTGGAAAGTCTTAGACATAAATAATACCAGAAATTTAAGAGACAGGATCATATATTAGAATAATGGAACTGCTTAGGCTGGAACAATACCTTTAAGACTGAGTCCAATCATTAATCTAG
Source organism: Poecile atricapillus (assembly GCF_030490865.1). Classification (NCBI taxonomy): domain Eukaryota; kingdom Metazoa; phylum Chordata; class Aves; order Passeriformes; family Paridae; genus Poecile; species Poecile atricapillus. The sequence continues at coordinate 82,027,299 of NC_081249.1, forward strand.
CAATGACAAGTCCATCCCTAAATCACATCCACACACCTTTTGAACACTTCCAGAGATGGCAATTCCACCACTTCCCTGGACATCCTGTTGTAGTGTCTGACAAGCTTTTCAGTGAATAGTAATCCAATCTAAGCCTCCCCCGTTGCAACTTGAGGCCATCTCTTCTCATTCTACTGCTTGTTACTTAAGAGACAGAAACCCACTTCACTATGATCTCCTTTCACAAAGTTGTAGAGAACATTAAGGTCTCTCCTCCTCAGCTTCCCTCTTGCCAGACTAAACACCTCAGTTCCCTCAGCCACTCCTCATCAGACTTGTGCTCCAGACTCTTCCTCAGCTCTGTTGTCCTTCTCTGGACACGCTCCAGCCCCTCAATGTCTTTCTTGCAGTGAGGAGCCCAGAACTGAACACAGGATTTGAGGTGAGGCCTCACCAGTGCCCAGTACAGGGGACAATCCCTGCCCTGGTCCTGCTGGCCTCACCATTCCTGATCTAGGCCAGGGTGCCATTGGCCTTCTTGGCCACCTGGGTACAGGCAGGCTCATGTTCAGCCACTGTTGACCAGCACACCCAGGCCCTTTTACCCCAGGCAGCTTTCCAGCCATTCTTCCCCCAGCCAGTAGCACTACCTGGGGTTGTTGTGACCCAAGGTCAGGACTGAGCACTTTGCTTTGTTGAACCTCATACAACTATCCTCAGCCAATGGATTCAACCTATCCAGATCCCTCTGCTGAGCCTTCCTGCCCTCCAGAAGACCAGCAGCTGGATTTAACCCCACTCACCACCACTCTCTGGGTTTAGCCATCCAGCCAGTTTTCCACCCAGCAAAGAGTATGCTCTCTGTCATTATCATTTCCCACAAGCTCCATAATTCAGAGGTGTTGTTCACCAGATTTAATTTTATTTGTTAATCTATCACATTCACTAAACCATACAGATAACAATAGACAGGCTTTTTGACTGTTTTTTGTTTCTAATTCCTATTTAACAATCAAGATGGTCGAAGACAACTGTTACCAAGTTTGTCTCCACGGCAATGAGCTTCCAGGCAAATATGCCCCCAGAGCAAATGCAGGCTTAGGATCCTTGTAATACAGAGACTCTATCATTGCAATTGTGTCCTTAAGAATGTCCTTTGACAATGCACATGGGTTAGTGATAAACCTGGCAGTGTAACATTACAGATGGACTTGATGATCTTAAAGGTCTTTTCCAACCTAAATGTGTCTATGATTCTACATTCCATGTATCTTCCAGAAGCTTCTCTTATGCTGCAGAAATCACAGCACCTGCTCTTGCAATGCTGTTTAAGGAAGTCTGATTTTTAGCACTGATTTATCTCTTCAGTGATTAAAAGACACAAACAAGGAAAACTTCAGACAGGAACTCTACCTCTGCCCTGAGTCACACAGTTTGGACAGGCTCTTTAAAGAAAATTTAAACAGCTACAGGATATGCTGTAGGAAAGCACCAGGGTACTCAGGTCAGCCCTTGTTAGAAACAAACAGTACATGATGAAAGGTTATTTTTATGTCGGAAGCCCAACCGGCTAATGAGAATACAAACAAATTGATTTCAACTTCCACAAACCATTAATAGTTTTGTGCTGCAATTTAACTTTCAGATTCTACTTACCATGTAAAAATGAAGTCCATAAACACATTTAGGCTTTAATTACTTAGGTGTAAAATCCTCCAGCAGACACAATGAAGATGCTAGTATGTTAAAATTCCTCCATTTGGAAGAAGTACCACAGGCATTCTCAAACATTTTCTGTCCCAGACATGAGAGCCAGAAAGCTCCAGCACAAGGGTAAGAATGGGTGACCAAGGCAGGATTCTCTTCAGTCAGCTTTACTGCTGTCACTCCTTAACCAGTCTCCATTCCCCTGTCACTGGTTCTTTTCAGAGCAGTGAAGGGGCATGAGATGCCCAGACTCCACAACTCTGCAATGAACTACTAAGGTAGTAAACACCCCAAATGTTCACATCATTAATGCTTCCATTCAAGGCATTATTTTCCAGGTGAAATTCTTCCACAGGACAAGGGATGGGGCAAGGCATCGGGAAAAACCAGCTCAGAGCCCTACTTCACAAGGTATGATTTCACGAGGCTGAAAAAAGCAAAAAGACTACTACACCAGTCAGAACAAAGTTACCCTTGTACAAGGTCTCTCAGACCCCTAACAGGCAAAGGCCAGTAATTTTTTCCATGTGCCTTCCAGATTGAATTACAAATCCATCACATTCAGAGGATTAACTTCAGAGGAGAGAAAAAAAATGGATGTGAAATGTCAATAGGTCACAGATTAAGCAGCATAAAAGCATTACAGGGTTTTTTTAGAAGTGACCCAAAGTTCTAGTGTGTAGGACCATGTAGGACTAATTAGTCTGTGTAGAACTAATTGTTTAAGCTAAAGAATTTGCAAAGTTTCATCTTCTCTAAGGAACACAGTTTTCATTTAAAAGACTTCCTCAATTCATTTTTTTAAACAAAGACACAGGGAACAACAGCCTTTCAGATACAATATAATATTTTTACTGTGTCAAATTAAATATATTAACCAGCTGTACCCCTACCTCAAAAAGGTCTAGAACTGTCTACTTTGCCAAATATTTTTAAAAGGTTTAATTCAGGTTGCAATTGTTTTATTTCCCAGGTTTTCAGAACTACAAATAAATCTGCTTATCATTCTCCCAGTCTTAGTTCACCCACTATTACTTGTATTTCATTCTCTATTGCTAATCCTACAACAGAGGATCCAAGGAAGTAGAGATGAACAGTGGCAGCTAACAGGAAAACTGTCCTGTAATCTATCCAGATAGTCTTCTAATTAGGCAGAGCACAGACAAAATGACAAAAGCTCAGTGCAGGGATGGCAGTTTATCAGTATTGAAAGGCTAAGTATTTTACAAGTGCCACTGGGGATCATGTATTTAGTAGCCACCAATGCTGATGAACATCGAGGTGGGGGGAGAGAAAATTTCAGAAAACAAAGCAGGAAAGCAGCACTTACTTCTACAACCCTGATGCAACAGCAAAAATACCACATAGCAACTGCTACTTTGGCAAGCTTGCAACACCAAGGAACAACTTCTGCTTGCAGAGCTGCAAGATGTTGGTAGACAGGATGATGGGGAAACCAGCAGCATTTGGGAAAATATCATCTGTGGCTCCCTGCACCACCAAGTGTGTCAATATCAGTGATCAGAGGGAAAGGACAGCACACAGTATATCATGGCTCCATGGTATCCCATGCAGGTAGGCTATTCAGTCAGCCATCTCCACTTCAGAAAAGAGACACACATCTCAAATTTTCCTCTATGGGCACCTTTTCCAGCCAATCTTCACTTAATCACTTTGGCTTTAAGCCTGACACAAGGGTGAACTTGTACATAAGCTCTGAATCTTGGCTGCAGGCGTGAATAATTGAAAAGTCTGTTACATCAATTTAAAGTTAGAAACAACAGCCTACAAGGATCAGAAGTTTTGTTCCTTGTTCTCTGTGTGTGTTTAGAGAACAACAATCACACACAGCACACCTGACAGCAGCACCATAACAGCACCATATATCCGAACGTACTACATGCATGCTAGAGATGAACAAAAGCATAGGAGACAGCAACAAGAAATTTAACATAAAGAAAGGAAATTATCCCATTATACCACAGGCAAGGCGTGTCTACTGACTGTGCTTAAAAGAAATGCAATTCCCATTCTTCTGTCTATGTTTAATTCTCTGAATTGAGATGCCTGGAAAACTAAGAAATTAAACATTTTGCAAATATTAGTAAGATGGCCCAGTAATGCCTGGTTTGCCCCACTAAATTTCTTATAAGCTTCACTGCTTTAGATATAAAATCCAAATATTACAGGATGTATGAAATAAATTAAGGTAAATCAGTTTTTGAAAGCTTAAAATGAAAAAATCAAGTTTGACTTCTGGTCTCTCACCAACTTGGCAAAATGCTACAAATTATCTGCATGATCTACAACTTCTAATGTTGATGGCTGGTCTTGATCTCCTGAAAGTCAGATGAAGAAATAGATACAGAACTCATTAGCATAAAATTTCATTTTGAACTTCATTTTCCTCCATATCTCTCCACCCAGTCGCCACCACAAAACAAACAAAAAAAAACAAAAAAAAACTCTAAGACTTTGCTTCAGCTTGTAGAATCTCATGGTTCAAGCCAAATTCAATGAAGTTAACCGGAGTTCTCATGCACCTCTGGCTTGTAAACAGCTTGCTACTTCAGCCAAACGCAATTCTGCTTACTGTTTTGTTCTTTAGACTTTCTTTAGTCTAGACAGTTTACCAGAAATCTTCCAGTGGCCTATTACAGCTTTTAATGATTAAAGCTAGTGAGATGTGAAATGCTGACTTCCAGTGAGGTAGTAGTGATCATTGATGTTTTTTGAGTCACTACTATTAACTGCTCACTTGAAGGAAGAGGCTACAAGTTGTGAGGAAATTGTTTCCTGCTTAATTTGAGAAGCTGATGTCTGCATTGTGACCCCACAGATAAGCAGTGCATAAAAATAAAAATTCACTGACAAGCTTTAACAAGTACTTCCCTGTTTTCCTGTCCCCTGAGTAAGAGCTATTGTTCCTGCTTGTGGACCTGGTTTATAGCTTACAGTTCCAATTTTAAATCACGCTATGAAATCACAGAGTAAGAGCTGCCAAGTACTCCTGTACTACTTGATGAGTAAAACACATATTCCAAGTAATTCACCTCAGAGACAAACACCAGCATCACTTTTTCTTTAAACACCGGCATAACTTTTAATTGGTACCAAGGGGCTCTGTAAAAAGCACTTTGTTTTTTCCTTCACCAGAAGCCAAAAGTGCTATTGTGTTATGGTGCCAGGCATAAAAAACAAACCCATCTTAACCATTCCCGACATCTGTTACTATTCTGAGACACCAACCTGAATCACAATAAGATGCTAAATAATATGCTAACCAGAATTACAAATTATAACCTTAATCTATGTCTTCCTTAGCAAGTTTTAGACCTATGATTAAAAATTACTTCATTAGGTTTAAAAAAATTCACTCTAATTTTCGCATTTTCAATCAGGGCTTTTATTTTCTATACTTCAGAATTTCAGTCTGTAATAAAAAATAGGGTATTAAAGACCCCTGATAAAGCCAGAAAGGATCAAATTGCATTGCTTTTTAAACTTCATCACTTTGAAGCTTCAACATATCTTCCTTTTATGTACACACAATATATGTGGATGCATTTCTGAGCAGAAGGACTTGCATGTGAATTTATTATGAGATACTGACATAGGTGTGAAACCTAGGAAGTTATGAAATGTAATCAGAATCCTTCTTTTGCAAGGGGTGACACAACTGACAATCTGACAAATGACAATCTGATTGAAGAACCAGGCTCAGTAAGTTCCTAAACAAAAATTAATTTGTACTTGTTACATTGGTTCTCAGACAAATTCATAGCAATTGTGATTGAGGTGAAGGGTTCACCAGCACAGAGTCTCACACAGCCATCAATTATCAAATTGAGTGAAGAGATAGCACATCCACTCTCTTTTCTAAGATGAGTTTATCACTAAGAAGCCTTCAAATACCAGAAATTTTAAGGCATCATGCTCTCAGCAGTACAGCACATAAAGCACCACAAGTTCCCAGGCTGTGGTTTTTGCAGCACTGGTATGTGTGCCAAAGGCAGAGATACAAAGGTACAAGATAAGGCTCCCCAAAGGTCAGGACTGACTGACTTCAGACCCTCCTCAGTATGCTGTAAGATTATTTCTACTTGGGTAAAGAGAACTAGATGGATCTTGGATGTCTCACCAAGTCATTCCAATGACCTGACCTGTGGTCACAGACACAGCTGCTTACAAAGAAGCCACCCCAAGAGTGGTGCTCCGTATACAACTCTATACATTCTACACATCGTTCTCTGCAAAGTTCCATTTTGGATGGATTAATTTAACACACAAATCACAAACAGCTGCTTAGCAGGCAAACAAATTACCACAGACTTGCCTTCAAAAGTCACATTAGTACATCAGAAAAGCTATAAAGGAGATTATCATCACCAAAACAGACAAAATGTATTAAAGACATGGGTGATGGAAGAGTTTCTCCCCCCAAGGGCCATCTCTTCTAGGTCTGCATGAGGTACTTTTTTACTGGGGTAATTTCACTCATATATAGGAGGAGAAGAGGGCTGAAATACATCAGTTACTTTTGAAGGGAGAGGGAAAAAAAAAAATCACACCTCTAAGACAAAAATATAAAAGGTATTAAATACATACACAGGTCAGCAAACAAGCTAAGATACTAGTCACACTGACACAGGCACTGCTTGACTGATTTCTCAATATTCTAGACTTTAGCCCCATCATCACGGATGCCTGACACTTAAAATGGTAAACAGGAGGAAGTTTAATGCAAATGAGCATTGAGCTAAACTCTGACCCTGTTATTTCTCCATTTTAATGAAAGCAGACTTAAACATCACTGATTCACAGTAAAAGCTAACACTAAACCCTCAAACAATGTTACATGTCTACAGACTGTCATTCCCAGAGGTTCCACTGTGCAGCAATAATAAATTATTCACAGTGATCAAGAAGTAACTTTTTAGGCAACAAATCATGGAAGGAATCTAATTACACTTTCAAAGTTTTCTTCTGTAGAAGTATTAAATATTTAAAGACTCTATTTAAAGGTACTTTTAATATTAATAGGTATAAAAACCATTTCCTTTGTTTTTTATAAAAAAGCAGTATTTTGCTGTTAGAATATTGTACTATGAAGTAATTTTTTTATTTTGAATGGTTTTAGATAAATTATTTCAACTTGTGATGAAAACCACCAAAGAGAGAAACAAGAATCAAAACAGGAACCTTAGCTTAGAATAAAGACTTTGGCAGCAAGGAACACAGACAGATAATTCATGTCATAAGAAATAGAATGTAATTAATTAAACTTCAACAATCCTGAGAGGTGGTAGAGTATCACCGCCCCTTATTTAACATGTTAATCATAGTTTTTATGTTGCATTACAGAATAATAATGCAATTACAAATTCCCAGACAACAGCACTGAATGCATGTTTCATCAGGGCTGAATGCTATCAGTTCTACCCACAGCGCTACTGTTAGTGCGTCCCATGCTCTCCATGTGATTAGACCTCTTATGCTGCCTCTGTGTCTTTCAAGTGCCAGGCAGCAGAATTCAAATCTTTGATGAACACACCTCTCAGACTCTGTTCAACAATACTAGTAAGTCTTTGGTCAAAGAAAGCAAGGATTTCCAGGCCTGTGAATGGGCTCCCTCTTTCCTGAAGCAGACACTCTCAGACAACATGATTTTGCTTTGAAGCATGAGAGGAAGAGACAGAGGGGTGAACAAGATGTGGCATCAATATTTACAATAGGTTGTTCCTGTGACTCTTTCTTCACTTCTCTCAATACCTATCTACACCCCAAAATCCACAGATTGGCTGGCAGCCGGATGACACCCGGGCTGTCTGTGCCAGAGCTGAGGAGAAAAGCCACAGCCCCGGGAGGAGATGAGGACAGAAGTGTAATAGATGGTGACAAAGGGTGGTTCAGACCACAGCACAGAATTAGTATCACTGATACTATGATAACAATGTGCAACAACCAGTGTGCCATAACAATTAGGGTTAATTACACCACTACTGCAGGACTGATATCCTGGCCAACACTGGCCACACACTGCAGAAGGTATCTTCAGTATGCTCACAATACAAGCTCAATGGCTGTTAGAGGAGTTAATGCAGGGACACAAATCTCAAATCATTATCCGAGTGAACATTAGGCAGAAATGTTTTCAAGATGCAGAAATTCCATGATTTATGCAGGGAGAACCTTGGAACAGGAGGATTCCCGAAAGCAGTAACATGAAATTCAGATGCATGCTACAAGCCTGATTCTAAACAAACCAATACTAGGAAAACATCCTCCTCTCTTACTATGCCTCCCAGTAAAAAGAACCACTGCCTCCCCTGAGAAACCCAGGTACAGAATAGGGGACGATGCAGACACTCCTTGACATACCAAAGGAGCTGTTCACTGTTTTCATGAAAACCTATGAACAAGGGACCTGTTTTACTAAATAATAGCATATTATCAGAGGCAATATAATAGAGGCAATATAGAAGTGGATCTTTATTGAAGGTTTTCAGGGCAGTTACGGAAAGAGCCTCACAAAAGCCCACCTCCCCACTGGGGAGTACATTTTTAAGTTTTAGGAAATTAGTATAATTGATAAAAAACACTAATTAGGAGGACAAGTGGCAACGGAATTCCCCCCCCCCCCCAGGTCAAGCCCCTTCTCTGGAGCCCCTCTTCTGCACTAGTTGTACTTTGTCCATGAAATGTATCTCAAAGAGCTGTTCTCAGCCTTGGCTCCCAGGAAGAACCAAGATAGGAGAGGGGCCTCGTACCTCTGGAGCTGTGAGCTTTGGATTTTGTTTTGTCATTTTACCTAGGCAAAGACCATGGCAAACTATTGGGAAAGCTACTCACTAACGCAATAGGCTACAGAGCTACAAATATATAGAGACAATATAGAATAAAAAGGCAAAAAAACAGAACTGCAGCACTATCCAGGAGAAAGTGTCCCTGCCCATGGCAGGGGGGAATGTGGAACTAGATAGATCTTTACGCTCCCTCCCAACCCAAACCATTCCGCGATCAAACAAACAAACCAACCAGAAAAATCCCCGCACGACTACTACTGTGCCTCTACCATCGGGTGCAGCCCCTGGCTGCTGACACGTGTGCAGCGTGTGCGGGAATACGGACCCCAGGGCACGGCGCACGGACACAAAAGACAGCAAACGACCTGGCGCTTTAAACAGCTGCACTTAACCGGAACACTCAAGGCTTGGAATGTTTTACCAAAGGGACACAGAATTCAGTGTTTCTTTAAAAACCTCGAATAGTCGTGTCCCGACTGTGGCTCGAGTGAGGCTCATGACAGCGGAAAACGTCCCCCAATTCCCCAAGGAAACTCCCTCCCTCCACCACCGGCTCCCACCTGCTGGCTCAGGTAGCGCGTCAGGTAGGGGCCGACGAGCAACGAGGCGCTCCGGTGGCGACGGAGCGGGGTAGGCAGGGTGCCGGCCGCGCTGAGGAGCGCTAGGAGCAGGAGGAGCCGCAGCATCGCCCCGGGCAGCAGGAGCTGGAGGAGCGGGAGGCGGAGCAAGAGCAGTGGAGGCCCCGCGGCTTTATAGGGGCCCGGCTCCCCCGCCCGGGACTGCCCCGAGTGGCCCCGAAGGGAGCGGCGGGGCCCTGGGGGCGGGGCCATCCCCACACGTGCAGGGGCGGGCTCTAAGCAGCGGCGCCTTCCGATTGGCTGCCGGCCGGCCGTTACCTCGCGCGCGCCTTCGCGGTTGGCCGAGGAGGCTTCCATAGGTGTTTCGGCCGCGCGGCCTCCCGCGGGGAGGCAGCGATTGGCTGTCCAAAGCACGTGATCCGTCCGTCTCACCGCTCCGCGCCGTGCGGGGCCGGGGCAGACGTTATCGCTTTGTGATTGGGCGAGAGGGGCCGCTCGCCCCTCGGACTGCGTCACGATTGGCTGAGCGCCGCCTCGTCCCACCCCCTCTACAGACCTCCGTAGTCGAACTTCCGCCCTTCCGCTGTGCCCTCAGGCTGCGGGACTGCCCGGGCGGCCGAGGCCCCGCTGCACCGCCCGCCCGCCCGGCCCGGCCCGGCGGCACCGAGCGCAGCCCGAGCCCGGGTGAGTCGAACCGCACCGGCCGCTCGCTGTCGGCCTCGGGGAGGCTCAGGGGGGCAAACGGGAGTGAGAGGTGTTAGCGACACATGCTTTGCTTTTCCTTGGGGAGACAGCGAGGCAGCGCCAGAGGGCACCAGGAGCCGCGCTGGGAGCCGGGCCGCTGACAGGCAGCGAGCGCGGAGGGCTCTGTGGTTCCGCGGCCGGGCGCTGAGGTTTGGGTTTTTCGCTCTATTACAAAAAGTTCAAGTAAAAGAGATCTATTCGTGCCAGCCTCTTTCAGTCTGAGTCCGGGTAGTGACTTCTGTATTTCTTCCAAAGGGAAATAGAGGTGGAGATCTCGAGCCTGTTCGCTCTTGACAGAGCCTGTGTGAGAACTTACACGCTGTGCTTTATCTCCCGTATTTCAATTTAATACTTGCAGTGGACTCTGTTTCCTGGGGTGTGCGTTTGTGGCTTTTTTGGGTTTTTTGTGTGTTTTTAATTCCTTTTAAAAGTGCAGATAACAAAAGCTAAACTTTGTTTCTAGAGTTCTGAGTTGAAAACAGGTGGGAATGAAACACCTGCTAGTTTCTCCAAGCCCACCTTTTTTGGCAATAAAAAGCTCAGGCTTAACTTTATTACTCCTTTCCTATATATTGATGTGTTTTCCATGTACTTTTTGCTGTTGTCTTGTACAAAATCTTTATAACCAGAACAAAACAGTTCCCTTTTGGTAAGACTTGAAGGCATGCACCATTCAATATACTGAGTCAAATGAGTCTCTGTTAATACGTGTGTTCTAAAGAGATGTTTTTTTCTCATTTTGTTTGGCCCCCTATTAGAGCATTTTTTTTTTTTTCATCTGAACTACTCAGAGTAATGAGTTTAGTATTCAGTGTTACAGATCTTGTTTTTACCAGGATGCTGAGAAAGGTGTCCCAAAGGGCAAAGGAATAGCCTGTAAGTTTAACTTCCTGGTGGCAAAATATGAACAAAACATCATTGTTGATTATAGAATGTGGGATCTTTTTTTAAACTGTAAAAGCCATACTTCAGTATCCTCTATCTCTTTGGTCTTTTGTCTCTCAGAGAGAATTTTGGGATGAAGATGTGGAATTCCTTCCTATTCTGCAGTTTATATCAAAGAGAGATTATATTTAGCTAGGCTGTGATAAAAGAGCTTTTGCAAGTGTGGACTTCTAAGGAGTCGTTTGATTCAGCTGTAGAGAACATTTTGGTCATTTAAGTTGGAACTCTGTGATGTGAGCTACTGGATAAGGCTCCAAGCAACTTGGTCTAGTGAAAGGTGTCCCTGCCCATAGCATTGAGGCTGGAACTAGGTGATCTTTTAAGGTTCCTTCTAACCCAAACCATTCCAAGATTCTACTATTGTTGTCTACATGCTTCTAATGTCTGCTGAGAAAAAAGTTGTCTGTCTAAAATGGGGGAAGTTTCCTAAAACTTGATGGTTTGGGCAGTAGAGTATAATAAAGCTAAAATAAGTCTGCAGGGAAGCAATATGGAATAAAAATGAATTAATTCCTATTTATTGAAATGTTTTGGGTTTTTGTCAATTCTGTACAGCCTCTGTTGACCAGGAGCTGCCCCTTTAACTCAAAGAATGTAATATAGGAGCAAATATAGTTGTTGCTGTTGTGAGCCTTTTCCAAGATTTTCTGAGTATTCTTTCCAAGTCATTGCTGTTAAAGCATTTGCAGAATTACAAGTGCAGAATCATTTCAGTTTTTAACCCCGTGTTGACTTCACTCTGAATTAAGGAAAATAATTAGAAAGTGATTTTCTGGAGTGCTTTGTCCAAGGATAATTCTAATAAAAATCCCTAAATGCAAGTGAGAATTTGCATCATCTGTGTGCAATGGCATGCAAATGCCACAAACAGTTCCTTCATATTACATAACTTAATCCTTTTTTTTCTTCTTTTTTAAAAGTTAGTTAATAGAATTTCTATTTTCAAACAGAGATCATAATTTCCTGAAGACTGCTATTCAAAATGTTAAAATAACTCAACTGAAAGCAGTTAATGTTAACATCTCCTTTCGATTTACTCGTTTCAGGTGATACTGTGAGCACATGAATAGTGTGCAGGGACTCTTAGCTGCCTCGGTGATTTCCATCCAGAATTCCTGCTTCATCTATCCTGCCTGTCAAAACTGCTTTTCTAGGCTGATACTGGACTCCAGGAGGTACGTCCTGTTTTGGGGATCATTTACTGATTTCCATTAACTTGGGGATCTCTGTTAGCTGAACACTAAATAAAGTGGTAAAAATCCAGCCCCTCCAGATCAAATCCTGATTTTATTTTTTTTTCATCTCATTCTATATGTGCAGCACACCTGGTAGTCCTGTATGACTCTTCACTGAGTGCATGTCCAGAAATGGATGAGCTTTCTTTTTTAATTGCAGTGGTGGGTGAAATCTCTGACACACAGAAGAACAGTAAATCAATGAATATCAGCACTAAATGGAAGGAGCTGACTTTGTAGAACAAGGGTATCTGTTGTTTCAAATGCTGAAGTACAAGATAACAGTGCTGTTTCCTGATTATTTTTTTAAACCTAGGTATTTATACTCAAGCTGCAGGGAAAAAAAATCCCAAACCAGAATGAAATGTGAAAAAAATGAGCTCAGGAAATTCAAAATTGCACTCCAACAGTCTCTCAAAGCCCACTGTCCCTTTAATTTGACAACAGGCTAGCATTTAATAAATCAGTGAAAGAAGCCAGAGTCATTCTGTCGTTATACACACATCTTGCTCTGAGCCTTTGGTGACATTAATGCCTCAAGGAGTAAAGAATAAGAAAAAAAATCCTAAAGTTTTTTATTGAATATTTGATACATTATAGTAGTAATACTTATGGCTGCAGATAAATTCTTACCTCAGCAGTGATTAACAGAAGTTCATGTATTCAATCTTTTTTATCATTTTCCTGTCTTTTGTCAGGTTCAACTGTCTAAAGTGTGGCTGCACAGGTGAAGCTAAAGATGCAAGCTACAGATATAGATTGTCCCTAAAGATTGCTGACATTGCTGATTTGTTTGACATCACTGTTTTTGGAAGTTGCTTAGATCCATTCTTTGGGGTCACCGCAGAAAATCTGCAGAGGTAAGGAATAGATTGTCTAACGATATAGCTGCTGCTATTTATTCAGTCTAAAAATCTGCAATGAGCATAGATGGTAGGAAGATGAGTGAGAAGTAACTGCTAAAGTGCTCCCTTCCAGCATTTCCTTGGTACCCATCACCTTGAGAAAGTGCTGAAGTTTGTTTCTTCCTGAAATCTTGATGTTTTGAGATGGATTACTTTTAGGTAGTAGAAGAAATCCTCCACTTGTCTATTAAGTGCAGCTACTACCTGTTAAGTGAGCCTCATTGGTTGGTTGGTTTGGCTTCTTCCTTATGTCCTTTCTGTTTTTTTTTCTTTTTTGAGATGATTGAATTTCCTTTGTTTAAGTAAGTTGGGTTTTCCACATAGAGCCTCTGGGTTTTCTTTTTTAACAGTTTGAATGCACCTTGTGACTATTTGGCAATATGACCAAATTTTCCTGAAGAAAGAAGGGATTTCTAAGGAAGTCTCTTAGTTCTCAAAGCTTGACCACCCACAGTATAGGGTTCAGATTTTCTGAAATGTGAAGCTGCTTGGATGGGATATTCAGAAGCAGATCCCTGCTTCTTTTCTAGTCTGTTATTTTCCAATGCCTTGTGTTATCACTGGCTCAAAGATGAATTGTTTGTAATGCCATATTAGCAGCATTAATGACATGCTTGTGGCAGGCATTCTGCCCTACACTGCTGTACTGCTGTCAGCTGTGAAAAGCAGTTATTTCCATGTCTTACATGGATACTACTGTGCTGTAAAGGCTGGGCAGGAAGGATGTGTAAGGAGTAGCAGCATCTTGACAGCATTATACTGTCACTGTGTTGGCAGAAAAATCACAACCACGTGGGGAACACCTGAAAGTCATGTGTGTATTAAACCTGTTCAGAGTGGTTGTTTTGTTGACTTTATCTCACTAACAAGTTAAGTGAACTAAAAAATTGAATGTATAGGTTCATGGTTTTCCTGTTCTTATTCTATCTTTAAGTGAAGCTACCACAAAATCGTTTCCTTAACGTGAGTCCTCATTAACACTATTATGCAGCTAAAATGCTGTGTAAGGCTTCTTCCTCTGTGGGGCTAATACTTCCATATGTTTATATTCTAGGTATATTCAAGACTTTAACCAGCTGTCAGGAGAAACAAACACAGAGTCATCTACAAGAGCATTAGTTCAAGCAGTGGAAACCTGTTTCATTGGAAAAAGGTTTCTATTTGGAGTGAAGGTAACTTTTAATCTACATTATGGCCTTTTAATAGTTTCTGTAGCCAGTTAGGGGTCTCAACTGAATTATCAAAGCTGCATGTACAACATCTTTTTGAAGTTTGAGAAAATGTAAGGCTAGGACATGAGAAGGATTCTGCTTCTTTTTCCCGACTCCTGTGGTTTTTAAAATGAGTCACATCCAAAAATCATCTTGAATGGCAGTAGTCAGCTTAACAGCTTGTCAGGGTGCTTTTTGGAGAGCCTGAGCAATGCCAGCTCCTGTGCATATCAGTAACAGCTTGGAGTCTGTAAAAAAAACATGTATGGTTGGAGCAAGAAACAGACTCTCTTTCCAAGCACTGCACTACCTTTCCCATGCTGTGTATTCTCCTTTCCAGTCTGAAATGTAAGGAGAAGCACATCTCTTTGTAGCATTTTAATATTTCTGGATGTAAGAGCATTTTGTTAAAGCAGAGCATGTTGTTAAAGTACAGATGTTCAACATCTGCATTGGTGGTTCTTTTACGTGTTTAACACACTCTGAAATATTAGTTCTTAGCAATATTTCTATAGAAACAGTCTTTAAGGTTCTCTTTGTGTGGTGCTTATGTGAGTCATTCATATTACAAAATTTGTGAACTAAATCCTACCTGGCATGTGTTTTGCCTCTCCCACAAGTATGACGAGGTTTGTGTCTGAACTGAGACTTTTCCTGATGTACAGAATCTTAAGTAATGGAAGTTGGAGGACTTAATCCATTGAATTTTCTTGCGTGGAACCCTTGACCAGGACTGTGGGCCTGATGCCTTGAGAAATGTAACTAACCCTAGATATTGCCAGCCTTGTGGCTGTTCCTGCACACACATTCAAAGACTGTTTGTTTGAATTGTCTTGGCTGCAGACATTTCTGTATGGTCTCGTTCAGCTGTGTATACAGTTGTACCGTCCCAGATAATATTCAGAATCAGCATAACATACTTTTTAAAGATTTAACTAGGAGGGTGTTGTCCTTGGCTAACAGCCTTCAGCCTCAAACCTTGCACAGACTCAGGGAGAAGGACGGTTGTTGGAGATAACTATATCTGCTTTTTGGCCTCTCTGGCTTTGCCAGACCTTGAGGGGTAGATGAGAAAGGGTTTATCCGCTTCTTAAAATATGAGCTAATTTCCTCTCTGTTTAATGTCATTTTTCACAGGTAATTTCTGTGTAGAGAGAAGCAGGTTTTATAAAGAATTGCAGTTAAAGCACCTGTCAAACACTGCTCTCTAAAAAAATCTGACCAGATAAAGTTGTAGCTTATTTCCCTTTCACGGATGTAGTGCACAGAAAGTAGCATGCTGGCTTTGGCAGCTGAGCTGCCAAGTCAAGTATCTGGTACCAGAGTGCTTTGTTTCAAGTGCTGCCCAATGCCTCCTGGATAAAAGCAAAGCACTGGCCTTAGGCTGCCAGCCATTCACACTGAACTGCACTAGAGGAAGCCCGGAAGCATCCAGTGCCCTAAAGGGAGTTTCTGTGAAGTCCTTTCTCAGAGTTCTTGGTTGTTTTTCCAGCCACAAAACTCTGTAATTGCAACAAGCAAAGAGCCTCTCACTGTGATGCCCTTTACAGCCCTTGCCAGGGTTTATTTCCCAGGGAGTGCCTTGTGTGACAGACTGTTTTGTATTCTCTTCCCTGCAGATCCTGACAAAAAGCGAGACTGAAATTTACGCCTGACTTAGAAGACGAGTTATTTTTTTCTTCTCTAAGTTGGTTGTTTTTTTGTTTTCTTCCTTCCCCCAGGGTTGTGCAAGGGAAGATGGAGGGCATTCTGCTGCCAGCAGCATCTTGCAGAAGTGTTCCAGAATCAATAGAAGTATGAAAAACCTCGTAGCGTGCCAGATCTTCCCGCCAAATGCTGCTGTTACTGGCTTTACTGTTATCAGCTACTTAGATCGTCTCCTACAGTCGGCAAAATTCAGAAGCTGTAATAACAGCTCATATTTACCTGATGTGTCATCAACTCCCATAGATGAACCTCTCAGTGAGCTCAGCAGCTTGTCTAGCCTGAGCAGGAGCTCCTGTTTTGTTCAGTCTAGTGGCAGGGAAAGTTTTTTAGGGTGCTGGCAGCAATCCTTGAGTCTGACTTCATCTGTTGCTTGGGTAACAGCGGAAGACTTTCCCACTCTGGAAGTGGGAAAGCTGGTTAGTGAACAGCATGAACAAGAGGAGAGGCCTGTCTCTGCAGAATTGGGCAGTGTAAGCCTCAACAATCAAACTCTTTGGGACTCACAGTTCCTGATCTCTTCTGTGAAGGAAGGGGATAAAGAGAAGGATAATGAATCAAGTTCACAGCTTAGTCAGACTGACGGTATCTCTGCAACTGATAAATTGGAGAGAGTTTCCTCTTCAAACACTGAGTGTTCACATGGAAACAGTTCCAAGTTGTTACAGCATCCCTTGGAATCTGAGGTAAAAAACTATTACCCAAAAACTAATAGTAGAAATTATTGTTACTCAGAAAAATCCCACAACTCCCTTGTTTGCAAGAGAGATACCTCAGCTCCTAATCACATAAGTGTAGCTAGAGTGTCTCAGATGGACTCTATGCTTTGGGAAGAGCTCCCATTCTCAGAAAGCCTAAATGAATTGTTAGCCAGAATAGAGGATGGCAGGAGTGTTGTAGCATCACCCAGCCTTGATGCAGGCAAACACGTCCATCTTGAAAGTACCAAGTTTGGTGTAAATCTTAACAAATCGTATTCCAGGCAAGCTGTAGGTGATTTGCCTACAGTCAGTGTCTCAGGGAGGCTTCTGCCACCAGCAGGGAGCAATAGCTGGGAGACTACAGTGTTTGCTTGTCTTCAGTCAAATGCAGACCCTCCAAGTGATGTCTCACAATATGAGTCTTCCCCTAGTGATTTATCTTCAACCCTCAAGGAAGGTGGAGCATCCTCGCCAGTTACACCAGAGCCTTCTGTTTCTCAGAGCAGATGCATGCAGTCCAAAGAAGCAAATAGTGACCCTGCAAATTCATCTCGGTCTTTTATTGGGCTGCACGGAGAAACCTCCTGTTTTAAAAAGAGTAAGACAGCCACCTGTGTGCATTCTGCATGTGGAAGCTGTTTAGCTGCTTGTGAAAATAAAGAAAACTATTCTACACCAAGCCAAAAAATGGATCTTACACTCACAGGGCCCCAGGTCGCTGATCCACCAACTCCAAACAATGCAAGAAGGATATATAAAAGAGAATTAAAACCGTTGACAGAACTGTCAGATAATACCTTCAGAAGTGTTAGTAGGAAAGAGCTGCAGTGGAACAACATCTTCCCTGAAGGCAGCTACAATGCTTCTGCTGATCTCTTTGATGCAAGTATAAGAGAGGTAGCAAAACCTGTAGAATTCTTAAATAAATCATGTAATTCTTTAATACAGGAAGATACTTTGACAGAGACGGTCACAGCTGAATCAGTGCTTTCTCCTGGAGGTGCTCCTTGCAGCAGTTCAAAACTGAGCTCATCCTTACACAGGTCCCCTCATGCTTTTAGCAAGCACAGCACACCTGTAACTTACTCCTTTTGCGATTCAGAGTGCAGTTCAGTTTGTGCTCAGGACTTTGTTCCTTATTCACAGTCAACTCCTATGACAAAACCACTGCAGAAACCATGGCCTATTGGGGAAAGAAGCTCTTTTATCACCATCTTCACCCCTAAAAATCCCACTAAAATCCATTCCAAATGCAAGCGATCCAGGTCTTCCTTTCAGAACACTCTGCTGCAGCAGCTTACCGGCAAGTTAGTGAAACGCAGGAGACCAAGGAACAGGAAAGACAAAGAAAGTGGTAGCTCTGCTTCCCAGCAGTTTCTTAGCAGCCAGCTGCCTGCCAGCTTGGAGGAGTGGATCACTCCATCTTCAAACAAAGGGCTGAAACCAACTGCATCTTCAAATTTAAAAACAGTTAGCTGGGCTGCTGACTTAAAATCTGCCTGTGGGCACACTGGCAGGAACCCTATTTCTGAAAGCAGAAGGAACAGTGAAAATGATGACAATTTCATCCAAAATGAGAAAATAAGCCCTGGGGATAAACCCAGGATTCTAACATCTCCTTTATCTGCAAGTGTCACCAAGACCTTATTTTTAAATGATCCTGAAAAAGATCCTGAAGTCCTGAAAACTTGTTCCCCTTCAGAAGGCAGGAATCACCTCTCAGGTGGGAATTATTCAGAGGTTGTTTTGGAAGTGCCAACTGTCTGGTCTCCTGAGCTGTTCTTCCAAGCACAGATCCCATTTTCCAATAAGCCAAAATACTAAGAAAGATAAATTTCTATGCCGCGTTCTTTTTAATTATTTTTTAAAACGTTTGGAAAGGATCCAGTGGAAGAAAAGAGCTATTTAAAAGTTAAATTGTTTATACACCTGTTGGCATATGTCTTGCAAAGAGGAGTTAGGTTTATTTTCAGACCTTTGTACCACAGAGATAAGGGACATTAGAATTTGTAGTAACTATATTTTCTTAAAAATTAATGTGCAATAAACACTTTTATAAATGTGTGAATATTGAATAGATCTCACTTCATAAAGTACAAGTAGGTGAAGTGTTTCAATGTTCACTGTTGTCTTTTTATCACATGAGCAGCACTGGCATCCATGTCCACTCCAGATTCTTGCCTGATGACTCTCTCGCGAGAAGGGCCAAGTTTTTGTTGAAGATTGATGGTGCCTTGTATCTGAGCCCATGTGGGGTCCTGTGACAGCCTTGAGTTGGGTGAAGGGGGCCATCCTGAGAGCTTAGTAGCAGCTCCCAGTTTTCCTACATGCTTTTTCAAGTTACAGACTGCTAGTGGCAGATTCCTGACAGTGTCTTTCCTCTCCTTGCCTTAAGGTCTTCAGTATCCTCAACCCAAAACAGCTGCTTTTAGGATTGTTGAACAGAGAAATCTCAGATCTGCTGCTTGTAAGCTTGTAAGTCAGGTCCTGCAGAAGGATGTGGGAATCTGGTGGCACAGGATCTGAGCAGCCTGAAAATGCTGACATTTTGTAGTGAATGAGTGCTTTAAGGTCCTAGTGTGACCTGGCGGGGGTGGAGGAGATGAACCACACTTGTAGAACCAGAAACAGACCTAAAAGTACTTGCTGTGACTTTTTCTTCTGAGGTATAAAATGAATATGAACCATTTACATTGTGACTGGTGACACGGAGGGGTTACTTGGTTCCTTCTCAGCTGCAAGGTGGATGTTTTTATCTTCCTAGGTTTGAGGCCTCATATAATTTCTACAGCACCTACTTAAGCTTCCCTCTTTGTTCAGAAGAGTTTTTCAGGAATAAGGGCATGTACTTTAACTACCTTGTTCCTTATGCGTGATTTTTAGTGTGGATCACCATCACAGAACATACAGGTAAACTTTCTCAGTTTCTCAGTCTCTAGCCTAAGTTCTGCACTTTCTAATCAAATATTTTTCCCTTTGAGGGATGCCAGGGAGAACGGACTCAAACAAGCTTCTCTTGTGGATGAGTAGGGTATAAATAAGGTACAGCCTCTCCTGCCAAGGGTGCAGATGTGGTGAGGCTGCAGGCATTCCTGTAGGCCAACCCAAGAAAAACTTACCATGGCTATGCAGCAGGTCTGCACAGGTAAATTCCTTCTACAAAGAAGCTTTTCCAAGTCAGCATTGGTTGGTTTGGTTATTATTTTTTTTCCTCCTTATTTACTGTTGAATTCTAGGCACAGGTTCAAAGACTTGCCTGAAAGGACATGGAGCACAGCTCTGGAAATCACTGGAAGACCTAATCTCTTCTTGCTCTTTCCCCAGCAAGATACTCAAGCACACCACAAAAGTTCTGGTTGTTCCTGCAACAGCAGATGGCAGTGGAAAGAGGCACAAGATTTCTTCTGACAGGTCCAAGCCTACAGCCCTGCAGTCCCTGAACCCTAGACATAAACAGAAGAAAAAGGAGTATCTTGTTATAGCAAAGAGAGAGAGAAAGAGCAAAATTAGACATCACAATTTTTAACAATGTTTAATTGATAAACTGATGATGTTTTTAAGCTGAGAGAGGGGAAATTTAGGTTAGATATGCAGAAAGAATTCTTCGCCACAAGGGTGGTGAGGCACTGGCACAGGTTGCCCAGAGAAGCTGTGGATGCCTCATCCCCAGAAGTGGGGCCAGGTTTGATGCGGCTCTGAGCAACCTGGTCTGATGGAAGGTGGCCCTGCCCATGGCAGGAGGATTGGAACAAGATCTTGGCAGTCCCTTCCAATCCAAAACCATTCTGTGGTTCTGTGACCAAGGTAACCTGTGAATGGAGTCACTTTCAAGTGTGGTGCCAGTGACAGCACTGTTGCAGAACATGGCAGGGCTCTGCTGTAAAGGACACAGAGCTCCCTATGCAAGGCCTCCTGGCGCAGCCAGAGGGACAGGAGGTAAGAGCAGAAGTTGTAAGGGCTTTGCAAGCTGCTGCTGAGTTGTCCAGCTGAACTTTAGCCCAGCAAATCAGTGCACCAAAACCACACCAGGGCTGCTTCTATCAAGGTAGGGCAGGGCTCCAGGATGAGGCCAAGTGAAAAGGCCTGGACTTGTGCCTGCATTTACCAAGTGCTGTGCCTATTGAAAAGATTTTATGTATTGAAAATAAAATCCTACCTGCTGAACTCTTGGGGCAAGTGGAAAAGGAATAAGAAATGTTGCCTGCCTGGAAATTAAAAATTGCATATATAGCTGATGTAGAAGAAATGAAGTGAAAGACAGCATTACTCATACTCAAATCACTGAGCATAGGGAAGGAAATACAGAAAAGGTTTTAAGGCCTCATAACACTTTAAACCAGTTTTTTCTACTCCAGCACGCAATAGGGTATTGCAGTTATCATTGGCTCTTTAAGCACTCCCTTGTGTTGAACTGGAGATACCCACTCTATCACCAGGAATTAGAACTGATCCAAGTGAGACACCAGAGACTTGATGAAGCTAGCTATGAAACAGTGCCAGAGCTTCTACATCATGTACCTGACAGCATCTTGACATGAACTGTTTGGTCCAGCATGAGTGATTTTTTTCAGCAGACAATTCATTCACATACTATGGTAAGTGATAGCTTTGGTGCAGGCTGATGTGATTATAATTATAAGCTTGTACAAGAAGTCTAAAGCTCAGCATGTTTAATTCTAAGGGTAATAAAACTCCTGAAAATGCATAGTGGGTTTGTGATTGATTCCCTATGCATAGAAATCCATAAATCAAGACTAGATTTTAAATTAGGCAGGACTGTCTGTGCCATTGAAATTAAAGCAGGGCACTCAGATCTCCTGTGCTTTGTGCGAGAGGACTACACACAGAGTGAGAGCAGAAAGTATTGTTGCTGACAGGCCCCTGTCAGCAAGGTGACATCTTCTGGGCAGAGCTCCCCACATGCTCAATAGGGAGCTTTGACTATGAGAGGATGGAAGAGGGGCAGAAAAAGCTCTCTTGCTTTCACTCCTGTAGTTAGTCAGCTTTGCATTTCTTCCCCTGCGCAGCTTGTTCCCTTTTTGCAGGGAGCCTTTGTGTGCTCACATTCTGTTCACCCTCAGCAAAGCCTGGCACAGGCTGTACCCTTGCTGCTACACCTGCTGAACAAGAAGGTTGCACATCTCATACTCCTTGGAAGAAAGAGCTGCCACTCTTCACCTGTCACTTACCTTTCCCCAGGAAGAGCTTGGTCTGTTTTCTCTGGCCTTCACCCCTCAAAAGCAGCACACTCCAGCCTTCCTCTCTTTCAGTAAATATTCACTTCCTAAGAGGTCTGAATATCTGAAGGATGTTTCCTTCACCTCTGCCTCGTTACTACCTAGAAGCATACTGGGACTTTTCCCTATCCAAATACCTCTCTGTTATCTCACTGACTCAAATTGCCAGCTTCCTGGGGAAGGAGGAGCAGATGGTCCAGCCCTCATGTCAGACATTTACCGAGGAAGGAGCTTCAAGGTCAGTGGAAGAAGCAATAAAAGACACGTGGTGTCTTCAAGCCTCACAGCTCGTTTCTCAGTTTAAGTGTTAGCAGGAGTCATCTTTGATGTGGAGCAGAGCACAGAGGAGCAAACCTGATCCCCAGAAAGAGTCAGAGCACAAACTTTATGTATTCACCAAAAGACAAAAATCATAAAATGGGAGTTCTTGTCCAAAAGGATTCTAGGCCTTGAGGAAGGCTGGTTATTGGGCAAGTCCAGTGGAGTTCAATGAGAATGAAAACAGCAATTTGAAGGCTCAATGGAAGGAATGGCATTTAAAAAAAAAAAAAAAAAAAAAAAAAAGTGACTGTGTCAAAGAATAAAAGATGACCAAAGCATCCACCTATCATTCAACATTTATACTACACAAATCCAGCATCTTGCTAGGACAAGAGTTTAACCTGCAACAGGTTTGCAAGGTCAGTGAGTGGATGGTGCCTCTGTCAAAGGCCACCCTCTAGTGCCTGATGCTGGCATTTCTTACATTTATAATTTCTCCTACTTGGAATTTTTTTTCTCTTCTAGTTCAAAGGGACCTGGCTCCCATGGGCAGCAGTTCTACATCTGCTCTTTTTGTGAGGTCTCAGTGGTGCAAGAGCCTCAGTATGCTCAGCCCAAGCAGAAAATCTTTAGTAGCCATTTGTTTGCTGGTCTAATGTCAAATCATGTCAATTGAATGTGTTGTATTTAAGGCAACTTTGCTTTGCAGTCCAAATCAAAAACCAAACAAATGAAAGACCTCAAAGACCAAGTGGAAAGGATTAAACATTTATTTACATACAGATACACATGTAAGCAATTTCTAAGTATAAAAAGAACATTACAAATAAACGTGAAGCATCATACATTCATCATCCTGGTCATCCAAAACACATTCCTTTCTCAAGCCCACTGTACCACACTTGACCACAAGAACTTAAAGAAGACACAAGCCAAATGCTTCTGACAGTGAATGGTTCACAGTTTGGTGATTCGCTAACACCTATACCCTCCCCAAAGACAGCACTACCCCACCAATGAGATCAATTGTCTAACCAGATGTAGTGCATTTTTTCCACTGAAATGGTTGTGCTTGATCAACAAAACCCACATCCTCTCCTCATCCTTCTGGCCAAATGTTTAGGAATCAGGGTTCTTGCTAAAATTCTGTACATTGTGCTACATTCACAATTGTTGGGGAAAAGACAGCAGACCTTTGTGGGAAAGACTCCAACACTGAAAATTCCTTTAATGCTTTGACTTCCCTGGCATGGAAATCACAAACAAAATGCTGCTGTTAGTGCTTAAGCAGATTTTTAAACTACAATTCAAACTACAGTTGATGGTATAAAATACACTTTGTTCATGATGTAAAAGAAATTACGTGCTTCAGTGTTGATTTTATAGTAATCGAAGCTGAGGGTAATTCAGGTTTTCTCCTGAGGAAATGAAGATGCCTTTGTAGCATCTCTAAAAATTATCATCGCTTTCAGGAAAGAGGAAATGTTTTAGATTCAAAAGTCTAAAGGTAATGCAGAGCACGACAAACTTGTCAGTTAGATAACATTACAAAGGGAAACAAGCCAGTAAACATAAAATTAAAATGCCTACTCAAAGTATTAATGTATTCAAATGAGAACTGGGTGAGTCTTTCTGTACAGATCAAAAGCAGTTTGAAAAAAATCTCATGATCTGCAAATTCACAGAACAGCCAAATATGTGCAGCAGAACAGAGTGAAGTGGAAATAAAAGAACAGAAAGAGCCTTGTCCCATATTGACAGCTGAGTGACTGCAGCTGCTCCAATCTCAGGATTTTGGTGGGTTTTTTCCCTTTTGTAAACAGCTGTGGAGAATAAAATGGATGTGACATATCTGCAGTGCATCTTATTATGCTAAAAACTATGGCATATTTTAAACTACTTCCCTAATATCCAGAGATATACTTGTCACTCCCAATCAGCATAGTAACAAGCACTGGGCTTGCTCCATACTCTCATTAGAGGGCCTTTTCTCCTCTAAAATGTTGGCTTCAGAAGTTAGTTTTTCCCCCTTCAGTGTTGGCTCTGTGTGGGGGTGAGTGGTAACCCTTTCTTCCCAACAGTCTGCAAGAGCTGAGGCAATGGCAGTAAAGCATAGCAGCTCTCCTCACCACAGACCAAGTATTTTATTCCCCCTCTGTTAAAATGTAAAACTGGCATTCCCTGTCCTCTGCTTGCCCTTCTGTGAAGACTCAGCTGCTGGGACACTGCATTTACTAACCCTCCGTGCCAATGATGCAAGCCCAGCCCTCTGTGACATTTACAGCACCCCCGCAGCCACAGCTCCTCCACACTGCTCCAAGTCTCACTGGATGGAGAGCAACATCCACCTGCTCACTAGAGAGCAACTCATTTGCACCAAACTCCCATCAGTTCTTAATGTCTGAATCTCTTTTATTGGTCCTGTAAGAAGGGAAGTATTCCTTACAGGGTGTCCTGGCTGGAAAGGGGTTTATTGAATTATTAACTTTATGTCAATAGTAAGAAGCTCAAGGTGGCACAGAAAAGGAGCCTCTGATGCTCTTCTTTCTAACTAAAGCAGGAGTCAGATCCAGTGGTTCATGCAATCAGATCACCCCTCCACTGTGCTTGAGGCATGAGCAGTAATTAGAGAAGAGCAGATTCATTGATGAGGGGTACTACAGGGATCAAGCTTTGAAAAGTGCCGAGGTTTGCATTCATGTGACACCAAACACTCCAGAGCCCTCAACTGCTGCCCATGAAAGCATAAGAACACTTTTAACATCCCCTCTGCCCCAGGGAACCATGCACAGCTAAAACCATGATTGAGACAGGTTTTGGCCATATCATTTTTTGCCTGAGGACCAAGTGTTCAGAAAATCCTCACCAGGGACACCACCACTGTGTACTCATGAGTGTGCATGTCCTTGAGAATGTTATCCCAAGAAATGCAGAAGTGGAAAAAGCAAAGGTGCAAATGTAAAACTGGCATCTGTTTTTGAGTAATATTGTAGCACTAACCAGAGCTAAAATTGTCTTCTGAACTTACTGGAAAAGGATAACTTGTTCAAAAAAATGTGGTGACATCCACCAAGTCCCAATTGCAAGTTATTAATGTGAAAACAGAGACAATCTCAGAGTATTGTAAACCCAGCTCCTGTTCATCCAGACAGATAAGCTGAGCTGTTGACTCTGGCTATGCTCCTAAAACCAGGCTAATTTTTCACTGACAACGCTTAGAGCTTAAATTACACTCATTGCCATCTCATTTTCTGCTCTCTCTGGGTTACCTTCCCCCAGTTATCCCACTGACTGTATTTGAAGGAGCAAGCTTCAGGGATGACGGTTTTTTCTGGATATGTGGCTCCCACTCGGAAAGAAGCACACACCCATGAGTCACATGGCATAGTTTTTACTTCTGGTTTAAGTTACAGCTCGTTCACATGAGGGGAAAGGTTGTGATGGCATCTCTGAGTGATGACAGCTGGTGATCTATCCCAGCTGGATAGGGTTCAGTACAGCAAAAGCAACTTTGGGTCAGGTGAGTGAGGTGGTGATTAGAGGGGTAAGTCAGAGCAAGGCAGGGTGCTGCTTTGGGAGTCCTGCATCATGGTCAGCATGACTACCCTGCTGCCTGCTTTCTCAGCCAAGACAATCCCAAACTGAGGCAGATGTGAGATCAGTAACATTTATGGTACATTTAGCTGCAGCTCAAGTGGATGATTGCATTTTAAAGATATCACCAGTTCCAGTTGAGGCTGCTATGCTTAGGATGCACTACTTGCTTATAAGAAATCAAGCTATTGTTTCCCCACCATTCATCACCATAAGACATGACTGTTCTTCAAAATTATGATCCTTGAACAGCAGCTACAACAATTATTACTCACAGCAACAAGAGGATAGAACTGATGCAAGGAAAAAGGGTGATGTCAAACCCCAAATTTGTTGAGACAATAAAGTTTATAAAAAGAAGAAGAAAAGATTTTGATTTAACAGGGTTTTCACTACTAGAATTGATTAGAGTATTTCCTTTGGCTCCAGAGCATTTTCTGGTGAGCCCTTATGTACAGAGACTCTTAGAAAAGGAGAGTTTCCTTACTTGCTCACTGGGAATTCACAAAGTATCCTCTAGAAACATCTTTTTCTAACCGAATTAACTCAAGAAAGGACTTTGTTGGTAGGGGTGGTAGGAGCCAATCACATAAAGATATTGGGTGCTTGGACACTAAAAGTAAAAGAATGCAGAATTTCAGACTAAATTTTAAAGCAGACCTTTATGAAAGCCCAAAGCGATCAAATCTGAATCCATAGATGCAATTTCAAAAGAGGATGGGATAGAGAAAATCCTGAGCACGTGGAACCATCTCTTTACTTGCATTTTCTACTCCAGAGGGTCATCTTCCCAGTGCAGAAATGGCTATAGCATTCATTCTGCCCCACAGCCAGGAGAGAGAGGGTTTCTGTGATAGTGGCTCCAACCGTATCTGACCCTGATGGCACCACAGGTCCCAAAGGGCAGTATATCCTGTATGTTTGCTAAGCCTGCTTCAATAGCTGGAGAATTTCACCTATTTTCCAACTGACTTCAGTCTCTGAGTGCAGGAATCATGCCAGCTCAACATTTCAGCCTGACTTACAGACAGTCCTTCACACTGAAAAGAGAAGACAAGTAGAAAGGCAGCTGAACAAACATCAGTCCTTAGGGATAACAAACAAGGCAAAACCCAGTGGATTTGACTCTAACTAATTGCATCCCTTGTCAGCAAAAGCTCTGGGAAGCCTGCTGTCCCATGTGCGTGTACCCACCGTGCTTCTGCATCACTAACCTCGACTTTCTCTCTTTTCAAATCACTGTCTCCTGTGTCAGCCCCAGTCTGCTGCTGTTATTACTGATGCTGAAGGAATTCGATAGCCATTAACTGCTAAACCTAGACTAGCAGGAGCCAACTGTTACCAATACAGCCATCTCCAAAAAAACACAAACAGCACCAGCAGGCAGACAGATCTTAAGGGCTGTTTCATGTGTTCTACAGCAAAGAACAAAGTATCTTGCCTGACAATTTGTCATGTGTGGTTTTCATTAAATAAGGATCACAGAGCCATTTATCATTCAGCACAAACACGTATCTGCATGCTCAAAGAAGCTTACCTGGAGGCCAAATCAAGACTTCAGGGCTCGAGGCAGGAAGAGGCACTCAGCATATCCTCTTTCTTTACAGAGCTCATAATTTCACTTTTTCCATCTTATTTCTTTGACCCAAAGGGTCGGTTTGGTTTTTTTATTTGTTTTTTTTGTCCCCTAGCACTTTCTCGGGGGAACACAAATATGGACTGAAGGGAGTCGTGGCTTGTCTCAGCAAACTGTGTCAACACCCAATGTGAAACTTCACAGCAAGTACTTCACACCCAGTGATCTGAAGCACTGAATGTTTGGTGGTTTACACAAGATCAGGCTGACTGAATCAGTGGCTCCCACTGGAAATTAGAGCTTAGACCATCCGGTTTTCAGAGATGCTTCTCTTAATCTCTGCAAACAGGCTAACTGGATTAAGGAAATATTTGTTGATCATCCAGTATTGGCTTCTGCTTGGACGTAATCATAGTGCTAAATATGTCACAAAAGGGTCTCATTACAGGACTACTAAAAAAATAACATTCAGCCAGAAATAAGGTTACTCCATGGCTGTGAATATATCACCCTCAAAACACAGCAACCACACTAAAAGCTTGGCTCTTGTGATAGTAGAGAACATTCCAAGTCAAATTTGGTCCCATTATATCAATTCTGCATGGGTTTTGGATACTTCACCCAGCAAGCATCACAAGGCTTTTACTGACAGTTCTCACAAAAAATCTACCAAGGTGTTTAGTTGGAGAGCTGATTATCACATAATTGGGATTTTTTATTTTTCAAGACTCTGCAGTTGATAAAGTTCCTCTTCCAGTTGTGCAGCCTTTAGCAGTGGATCAGACTGTAGAAGAGAAGCTCTCAGTGCTACAAGGAAAGTTTGGCTGTATGCACTACAGAGATATTCAGAGGTGTGCAAAAATAACTCCAGTAAAAGAGTTACTCCAATAAAACACCACTTCTTCAACAAGAGGTGTGTTTTCAAACAGCAGAAAGAGAGGTGAGTCTCAAACTACAGCTTTGGTTTATGACCTTGTAAAAAGTGTTGCACATACCACCATTGTTTCCTTTCAACTTTTTAAGTCTACACAGAATAAACACTAAGAGCAATCAGTTCAAATTTGACTGGAGAAGTCAGGTCATTCACTTGAGCATCAGCCCAACCGCAGTACTCCACCCTGCCACAAAAGCACATCACTGTCTGGAGATGGAGTCCTTACACAAAGATTCACTAGCAAGAAGAAGAACCAGTGCTTTGAGGTTGCCAGTAAGCAGCTAGTCTCCAAAATAGTCACCTACAAATTACGAAAGCACTGGGAAAAGATTTAGGCTTCTAGAAATCTCAAAGTAAATATCCAAGAAAATAAAGTTAGCTGTTTCTGCTATTTGACCATCTCAGTTTGTTCAGTCATGTTCCAGTTCCAGAAGTGATGCAAGGAGCACTTTAAAATGCATTTATAGAGCAGCTTGGCAGGGATGAAGAGTACCTGCCCAGCTTTGATCTTTTTGGAAACCAGGCTCAGTAACCCACGGGTGTTTTACTGGGCAGTCTCCTTCTTCCTTGTTTAAGCTGATCAAAGAGCTCTGCCCTATTTGTTACCAATTATATGCTGTCAGGTCCAGCTTCAGAGAGCAAGAGCTACTACAGATTAAATACAAATGGTACTAATTTTTAACTTGAGCGTTACCTGCCACAGAACACCCTGAGCCCAGCTCTAAAGAACCACCTAAGAGCTGTGCAGAATCAGCTGTCTTGGAGTTGGGTGCTCTTCACAAGCTCAAATGAAGCTGTATTTGGCAATTTGGGGCATGCTCAAGAAGAAAGATACAGCAGAAGCCACCAAGTCCCACACATTTCCAAATCCTTCGGATTACAACATGAGCAGAGACTGAAATGGACCAGAGCAGAGCAGCAGATGACGTGTTCCCCAACATCTCACACTTACAGAAGCTCTTTGCTAAATGTTACCTAAATGACAAAGCAGCTTCATACCACAACTTCTACATCTTCCTTTTACCACTAGTCATAAAAATGACCTAAAAATAGCAAGAAAATATTAAAAATGGCCATATGACAAACCAATCCCCCCTCTCTCTGACACAGAGTCTACTCCCCGTTACATATCAAAGGCACAACATTATACAGCCCAAAGAAAATCTTTCCAGAAAGCAAAAAAAAATTTCAAAATGCCTCTTTTTTTTTTTAATTGCTATTTTTTTTTTAAAGAAGTACTTACTGGCAGCTTTTTATGTCAATACAAAAGCTCTGTTATAATCTTCAGTACAAGCCCAATAATATTAAATTGATATTAAACTCTAAACTGCAGCATATCACAGCCATGTAATCGCCAGGAGATATTTATCCAGATTAGCTAAACTGAACTCAAACTCCTAAATATAATCATTTATGTGCGCATTCACTATCTTCTGCTTTCGCTCCCATGCCAACGTGTAAATTTGCAATGCATTGTATGGCACTAGAGGTGGAGTAACATCACAAACTCTGGGGTGCTTCCACTTCAGTGCTTCTGTAAACAGTTACATGTACCAGAGTTTGGGATTAAGGGTACAAAGCATCAGGTAAGTAAAATGACTCTACAGCCCTGAACCTAAAAGCTACCCTAGCAGAGGGACCGGATGCCAAGAAGAGAGCATCAAGAGCATCTTTGAAAGCAGTTCCACAAGGTAAGAGCTGGATGGGGCAGACATGGAAGGACGCCACTTGCAACCCATTGCTATTCCCACTTACCATCAAATAAACCCCCTACAACAGATTTATTCTCCTGCCTTCCAACAAGAGCTTTGTTTTTCAGCTGGACACATTGCAGCCTGCCAGTCCAGACTGCGCTTCCTGTGAACCCTTATACACCATCCATGCACACACAAGACTTTGGTCATGTCTGGTGCACTTTTGCCAAGTCCACCGATAATCTTTCCCAAGGCTAACATTTTACATCAGGACATGACTAATTAGAGGAGGAATGGTTAATTTATTTCTTTATTTTTATTTCTGGAAAGTCTTTTCATCCTTTGCTGGATATCAAAGAAGCACACAGTCCTTTCCCACTATGTTCAGGCCTAGAAAAAGAGGTAATGAGATTTTTTTATTTTTATGAACAGTGCTTATTAGTGTTTTTTCCTAGCCAGTCTAAGTTACACATTCAGAAAGAAGACAGTAATGTGGTAAGACTATATTTGGCCTATGGAATATTTGTTGAACTGCTAGCACCAAAGGGAGCAACTGGGTCATATCCATGTCTTCTTTAATCTTGAAAATGCTGCTATATGTAACTTTTTCATTTATTCCACATTCATGAAAGTGCCTGTAGATGAGAGACATAACACTACTTCAAACACCAGAGTCCTCCATGAAGACACAGGGTCAGACATTATGTACACGTCCTCTGAGCTCACTCACTGACAGCCCAGATTGCCAGAGTAGTCCAAAGTCAGCATTCATTGTTGCACTTCTTCTTGCTTTGTTTTATTTTAAAAAGGATCAAACACATTGTTCTGTAAGAGAGATTTTGATCTCTTCAGTATCTTCAAGAAAGGCTGGTCTACTCTCCCACAGAAGGAAACAAAACAGCTCATGTTCTGCATTACATGAAGCACTTGTGCAACTCTTCCTTTTCTGACCTGCTCCACAGACTGCAAGAAAAAATGAAATTTAAACCCTGTTGTATTCTGCTACATTGCCATGCAGCTGGAGCCATCAGCCTGCCATGTTTCCAGGACAGTAACCTGACTGAGTAAGCCAGATGGGTCAGATTGGCAGGAATTCCTTCAAGTAGATAAATCCCAGCATACAAAAGAAAAATCCACTTGGCCCATGGCAAAAGGGGCAATCACATGCCAGCTCTTTAATTAAAATTACAGCAAGTCAAATAGCTGATACTTTTCCCCTCTCCTGGTAAGGGGGATGAGACATTGTTCACAAGGGTATTCTGTCGTGCCTCACTGATCAACCGGCAGGCCAAGTCCAGGAAGAGTTTTTCCACGTTATCCGATTCTTTTGCTGATGTTTCCAGATAGTACATGTCCTGTGCTTCAGAAAACTCTGCAGCTCTTTGCTGGGAGACTTCCCTCTTATCAGCTAAATCAATCTTATTACCTGCATTGATAAAATATTTTAGAAAATGTGTTAATTTGATTTCAAAACCAAGAGAAACTGAGGTCTATAAAGGATAAATAAGAGTTTGGTTTGATATATGTACGGACAGTAGTTTGGATATGTAACTCCTAATGTTTGCTCTCCCCTCCAAATAATGGATTCCCTGAAACATCAGAGTCCATTTAATATCAGCTCTTGTAATGAAATATGCCCTGTGAACATCCAAGCCAGTTTGCTTTAATTTAGCGCCAGGGCATCTGTTTGCTGCTATCAACCAACATTAAAGGATTTCCATGCTAACATCTATTGAAAATTCTCCTTTGCTTGCTCTGAGGAGCACTTAAAATGTCAATTATAGAATATGAGACACTAAATGTGATATTCATCATGTTGTTACAAGCTTTTTTAAAAGCCTGGCATGGAAAGAAGGTTCCCTATTTCAATATTCCAGTATAGGATTTGGCTGTGGAGGCTGGAAGAGGGATGGGCTTTGGGGGGCACTTGCAGAGTGAGGTGGGGTGAGAAACCAACCTTTTGGTTCAGAAATCTGTCTAGCAGAGAGTTGATTAAAGCCTAAAGCAAGCATCTGATATGATTATACACTATTGCTGGCCCTTTAACTTCAAACATGAGGTTTCTGCCATAAATTAATCTTACAATGAAGGTAACAGACCAGGACTGGCAATGCCAGGTCACTCTGTTCACAGACTCAGCAGGTTCAGGAGAAAACTTCTCTTGGCCCCACTCCTACCAGCAATTTTGTGAGAGCTTGTGGGAAGAAAAGGCAGTGTTTCCATCAGCAAGCCTTCTCTCGTTGCCTTCCCCTCATCCAAGATCTCCTTTCCCAACAAAGCAGCGTCTTAGACCCACTGAATGCACTGAAGTTACCCTTCTAAACAGATTATCACCCAACACAAGTGATTTTTTGGGTGTCACCATCTTCAAAGGGTGTGTCACGACTAAAATACAATTTATATGTTGTGCTGTAGATGCTAGCAATTAACTTAATGTTCACTGGAAGAATTAATGTACATTTGTAAGTCATTTATCAATTATTTCTGCACCATTTGTACCCAGGCCATAATCATGGAGTTTCTTGTATGGAAGCTCTATAAAACTCATAGCTCACTTGAAGTAGTACTGGGGCAAACTAAAAAGATTTTTTTTTTTTTCCTTTAAAATACACTTTTAGACACCTCTTACAATGACCTAGATTTTCTCATTTAAATAGCAAACTATTAAAGGTGACATTGTAGCATGAAACTTCTTAGTTTTCTCAAGTTATTTTTCCACTGTTCTTTATATATTCTTGGACCTCTAAAAGCCAAGTCCCAACTATCAGGTGCTGAAAGCAGAGCATGGAAAAGCACTGGTAGGCAAAATAACCTTCCCCTTGCTTCTAGCAGACAGATGGCCTGAGGTCTGTTTTGCCTTGAGTTGAAGCTCTACAGATTAATATAACATTCGGTTGTTTATTTTTAGCCTCCCTAAAATCCATGCAAGAACACCCAGTTTTCCAGCTCTGCCCCACCTATGAACGCTACGATCCACACAACCATCAGGTCCTGATTTGGCTCCCAGATCCTGAGCATTTAAGACAGGACTGGTTGTCCCACACCTATGGAGTATAGCAAGCTGCAGACATCACCAGCTCGAGCAGGCCCTCACTCATTTGTGGAGATCTGAGCCTGGAGTCACAAGGGGAACTGCTCTGTTCCTAGCTCGGTGGTAGCTGCACCATCAGCACTTCAGTCCCTCATGGACCGAGTGGTGGGAAGCATCCCCCTCTGCACACAGGACCCAAGACAGGACCACACTTCAGGAGGTGTCCGTGGCATCCTGAACACCACTTTGAGCATCCTGGGGCTATTTGGCACAAGGGATGGTCCGAGCACCGGGGTCAAGGCGTGCACAGCTCGCCCCCCGAGGCGGCAGCCAGCAGCCAGGGGACACGGTCACTTACCCACGAGCACGGTGATGACCTTGTTGCTGGCGTACTGCTCGATCTCCCGCAGCCACTCGGGCAGGCACCGGAAGGACTCCTCACAGGTGATGTCATAGGTCAGGATCAGTGCGTTGGCGCTGCGATAGTAGCTCTGCGTGATGGATCGGAACCGCTCCTGGCCTGCCGTGTCCCAGATCTGCAGCTTTTGCCATAGCAAGGAAGGGTGGGGAAAGGCAGAAAAGAAAAAAAAAAAATGTTATTTATTTTTTTTTCATTTGATAGCAGCACCATTTTGACCTAAAAGCATCCCCTTCAGGGTAAAACCAATGCTGGGAAAGCACTTTGCTCTTCTCCCTTTGGCTTCCCCTCCCCCAGCATTATTTGTTTCTGTTCCTGCACTTGTGGATTGAAATGCAAGACACAAAGTCAGCTGGCACTGTGGCCAGGTCTATCAGCTTCCCTGCATCTCTCTGCAGCAGGCAGAACTCCCAGCCTGGAAGGGCTAGGGGGAGAAAGTCACATCTCCCATCCCTGAAGTCTAACAACTTCCATTCCCAAGAAGGAATAAGAATGCCTCTCCTCTAGATCATGGAGCTGGTTGCAGTTATCCAGAGACAGTGCAGTGATGGGTGGAGAGCACAGGATTGAACAAGGAGCTCAGTTGAAGGCTTATCTAAGGTTTGGAATGCATTTCCTCTCTACAGCTTCAGCCATATCATCCAGCTGCTCACTGTTCACCTTCCCAGCACGTAGAACTGGCTACATCACAGAATCCTAAAATGGTTTGAGTTGGAAGGGCCCATCTAGTTCCAACCCCCTGCCATGGGCAGGGACACCTTCCACCAGACCAGGTTGCTCAAAGCCCTTCCCAGCCTGACCTTGAACACCTCCAGGGATCCACAACCTCCCTGGACAGTCTGCTCCTGTCTCACCACCATGAAAGAACTCATGAATGTTTGCCAAACCCTCTGGATCCACGAAAACAACATACATTTCCCAATACAAACTACACTTATGTTGGCTTTATATTTTGACCATCTGATAGTTTTTAGTGGATCATCAAAACCTCAATTCTTCAAAAAAGAAGTCAAAGAAAAACATCCACCATTAACATAATTTCAAGATAAAAGAGTATTTCTCCACTTCAGCTTTTATTTTTTTAAAGCGCCTCTCCCTGGAATTAAATATGTGGAAGAATGTTTTCCAGCCAAAATCCTGTGTACTTTGGGAAGAAAAAGGTAAAGTATTTGAGATTTTTTCCATATATTCAGCAGCCTGTATGGAGAAAACCTTACTTCTGCCCAGTTCAAAAGTTGTGCTACACCAGCCACTCATCATAAATATATTAGTTTGAAATGTAGCAGCTTTTAGATGTGAGGTATAATTTTGGGGAAAATAAAAAAAGCAAATACTTTTTTTTTTTTTTTTTTCAGAGAAAGTAATTGTGGCTGGCTCATAGCTCCTGGACACCTTCGTGCCTAAATCTCTTGGCATAGTTGTACCTAAAAGGCTGAACCTGGTATCTGTAAAGTGACACACAAAACCATAAGTGAAATTACTTGTACATGAAAACCAGATAATGAATGAGCCCTTGTTAAAACAAACCAGCCTCCAAACTCTGGCACATGGAAAGACACAGATAATTCTGTTGTTACTCAGCTGTTTCTCAGGAAAAACATTTAATCACTGTCTACTGGCTATATACTCCAGCTTATATATGTTCTGCCTTTATTGAGAAGATCTCTAAATTGATAAAAGCTTGATGTGAATATGTTCTTCCACTGCTTTAATCTAACAAACACTGAAAGCAGAAGAGAATGTGCTGGGGAGAGCAGACATGAGTCTACCTGTGAGCTGGGTACAGAAGGCAGGGAAGAGCCCCCAGTCTTACAGCCACTGATAAATTCTTCCTGCACCCAAAATGCACATCTCACATTTTCCCTCACTGGTAATTTCTGTCAAATAAAGTATTTCACTGCAAGTATTTTATTTGTACAGTTTTCTTTCCCCCTCCCCCCAGAATAACCAAAGGATGGTGTCTGACTCAGTCTGCAGAAAACCTAGATGCTTATTTTTTTGGTGTGAGCTGATGCTTCCCACCCTCCAACATCTGCACACACATTTAGCTTCCCACCAAGCCCATATAGCACAGTCCTCTGCTCGCAGCACTGAGGGTGCTTAGCTTTGACCAGCACAGTAACTGCTATCTGCTTTGCTTCAATTTCTGGGCCCTCTTGGTACAAGTGCTGCACGTGTTTTTGGAGTTTACTGGAAGAAGCCAGGCAGATCAAAATCCCCTCACAACTGCACAGTGCTCTCTCAGCTCATTGGGCAGTGAGCTTTGGTAGCTGCTCATATCTGGAAAAGCTTGCACACAGCTTTCATACTAGTGAGTCCCTCTCCACTGACTTTATAATG
Source organism: Poecile atricapillus (assembly GCF_030490865.1). NCBI lineage: Eukaryota > Metazoa > Chordata > Aves > Passeriformes > Paridae > Poecile > Poecile atricapillus. The sequence continues at coordinate 82,062,899 of NC_081249.1, forward strand.
CTATTTTGAAAGGTGCAAAGTATTTTTCCCCAGAAATCCATAATTTATTTTCAAGTCTGAAAACTCTTTTGGCAAATAGCTCTGCTTCCTCATTCTGGATCCCAGCAGACATTCAGGGGAAGCTGTCCAGCACAGAGGCAAGAGAGTCATGGCTTAGGCACTGCTAAATGAGCTAATAGCCAGAGCAGCTCTGTTCTCTGACTCATTCCTGATTTCCCCTCTCATTTAATGTTTATTCTCACAAGTTATACTCAAAAAGTTTCAGCTACAAGACCACTGAAAGAAATCTGTTTGCCCTCCAGACTCCAGAAGGCTCATTCCAATGCCCAAATCTATCATACTAAGCTCCCATCAAGGCTCATCAATGTCTCTGAAACTGAGCTCCAGCAACTTCAGTTTACTGCACTGGTGGGGGTGGAGAGGACTTTAAAACCCAGTACTGGTCATGTGAAGTATAGCAGATACACCAGCTAGCACCTGCTAAGGCTCTGTGACACACAATCCTGCCCCAAGGTGATTCAGAGAGGACACTTGTGCATTCATCAGACATTTGCAGGTCAGCAGAGACTTCATTTAGCTTGTAGAGCTTCCCTGAACCATCCTTGCCCCTGAGGCAGCTCATACTGGCACAACTGCTTCCAATATTCTCTTAAGAACTTTGCACCCTCAGCCCTAATAGAATTATATCACAGGAGCAACACTTGAAACACAGACAAATCCTAAGGGTAAGTTCATCAGTACAAGCCCCAGACCTCACACACAAGTGATGTTCTAAAGGCTCCAGCAGAATTTGACAGAGAACCAAATTCTTGAAAAGGAGAGGTACGTGAAGTGGATGGGATTCATGTCCCTCGGGACTGCTTTTCTCCCTCTAATGACCAGGACAGTCTTGAGGCTGCTGATTTAAACTACATATACGAGAAAGAACAAATTCCACCTCCAATACACTGATTACACCATTTACCAGCTCAGATCCTCTGAGTTGCTGCAGTGGAGCTGCTTTTGGCTGAGAGAAACATCTCTCCTGTCAGAGGAGCTTGGGACAAGCAGCATTCATGTCCTGGCCAGCCCTGCTAATGAGCATCACAACCAGAAAGCTGAGCACCAGCACCACCTGATCCTGATCAGCACATGTGATCCTCACTGCATCCCTGCCTGCTGCACTGGCCCATGTGCACAGCCACCTGCTAAGTATAAACTTGGGCTTTATCAAGTGAGCGATTTTCTACCTCTTGTCTTTCAGCTGCTCAGGTGGGAAGGTCTCCTGATGAAGCACCACCACTTCCCATAGGTTTGGAAGCTCCTCACACAGCAGAGTCACAGCTTGCTGACATGACCATGGTTCTTAAAATGCATCCTAAACTCAGCAATACAACACCCCGTTTTCTTCTTAAAACCCCTCTGTGGTGCTGTGGTCCAGGTTAAAAAAAAACCTCAGGGCTGAAAATCTGCCCAAGTCCACTGTTTCCATCCCATCACTTAAGCTTAATAACAGGTTTCAGTGTCACACCCAGCCACTGCCACACCGGTGCCACTCTTGCATTTGCTCACTATTTGGTTTGATAAAGACTGCAAGGGGAAACTTCTGGTTTTCACTTTGGTGCCCCTGAATTTTTTGCAGGCAGAGTAAATCCAGGAGCAGCTCAGGGACCATAGACACCTTGATATTAGAGGCTCAAATAACTGTACTTTTTTTCTCATCTCAGATACCACAGCAGCTGAAGTGAAACCCCTACTAATGAACAAAGTGGTAGCAACCAGCATTTCTGGGCTCTGGAACCCAACCGTGGACCCCATTAAAGCATGAGATTGGTCTTCAATTGGACACCAACTTCATGTTTGTGTGTTTTGGCACAGACAAAGTAGTTCTTTGCCAAGCGATGCTCAGGATCAGTTTGGGAGTCAGCTCAGGACAAGGACAAGTTTCCCAAAAGTGTCCCACACTGTTTTAGAGGGTGAAAGAGTTAAAAATATGGAGAATTTTTCCCTTTACAGTTCAACCTGTTGGCTGAAACACAAGTACTGTGATCAGCTCTGCTTCTCCCAAATCCATAACTTGGCAGAAGTGGAAGATGAGCCTTCATTGTGCAGAACCACACAAGTCCAGATATCTACTCTCCCCAATGGCCATCTTGGAGCTCACAGGAAACCTTCCTCAAGCACATCCCAGTGGGAATGCAACAAATTTCTGCATACCAGAAACAGTGAGCAGAGGCTGCACTGAATCTCTTGTTTGGACTTCCTCAATCCAAGCCTGTCTCCTAAGCAAGGACAACAGTTTTGCAAGGTCTCCCTTTTCCATTTTCTCCCCTCCAGTAGGGTCACTTTTATAATCCTGATAGTAATGATGGAGAGGGGCACACAGATTGTTATACCCTGCATTGCCCAAGTCATGCCAGACAGCCCTGACCTTCCTTAAATGTCTTCCAAGCAGTGGAAGGGCTTCAGAAAGAAACCTCATCTATGGTACTGCCACATGAATTTACACTTTAAATGATCAGGCTCCTACCTTTACTTTTTCACCGTTTATCTCCACAGTTTTAATCATAAAGTCAACCCCAATCGTGGCTCCTTGCCCTGGTGGGAAAAGCCCCTGGAAGAAAAACAAAAGTTTAATCAAACTTATTTCTACAAGACAAAAGTCTCACTGGGTGCCAGTCCTCACCGTTTTCCATCTTCCAAACTATTCATCTGTTGTCCCCTTCCCGTGACACTTACTTCCATCACATTTAGAGTGTCACATTTCCCCAGCATGAAGGTTACCATAAATTCAACCCTGTTATGTTTTCCCGGCCTTAAACATCCCCAGTTACGCAGCAAGTTTTTGACTTCAGAGGTAGAAACACAGGAAAAGAAAAGGAGGAAAAAAGAGAGGGGGAAAGCCCTTCTGTACAGTTGGGAGAAGCAGGGGAAGGGTGAGGACCTTCTGTCCTACTTCCCAATGCAGTGAAAGATGTGTGAACATCTGTGTGGGATGAGATGCATTTGCAACCTTTTACAACCTCACACCTTCCCTTTTGCCTCCACAGCACCCCATGGCACTGACAGGCATTTCTGGCAGCTCTCAACAATGGGCTTGCACCTCTGCACAGCATTCCAGGAGCAAAGCACAGAGCCAGCCATCACCAGTGCCACAGCAATGGCAAGGGACAGCGCAATGCTGGCGGTATTTGATTGCAGCACCATCAGAAAGGAGCAGCAGCAAACTAAATGAAAGCTTTTTGATTTCTGGTCTACCAAGTCACACTGATTTTGGGCACGTCCATCCCCTACAGCAGCTGTGCTGCCAAAGAACAAGCAGCAGAAGTTGCCAAAGATTTTTGCTGCTAACCTTTTGGGTATGACTAGCTTTATTGCCACTGTCTGCCACATGTTTTTGGAGAGCATCTAAAATCACTATAGCTTCAAAACTAAAATTCACAGTGAAAGTAAAATTGCTGACAATTCCTAGTGGAGAGTGCAACCAAAATCTCCCAACTTGTGCTTTATGATGCATCATGAAAAGTCTTCCCTTGCCCTGGATCACAGAGGCTATTCTGCCACAAAAATAGACATTGAACTGACAGCTCAGAACCCAGATTATTCATTTACTGATGACAAATAACAGGGAGTGCTTTGTGCAGCAAAGGTTGGGGAGGAGACCAGGAGATGTGTTAGTCTTATAACTGATCCAGAACACCATGAAAACAGGAGGAATTGTCCTGGTGGCTTTCAAAGGGGACATTCCACCTTCAGAGAAGAATGAGGTTTCCCCAACACAAACTCCAGAACAGGGCCAGGTGCAGCATTAGATACAGATATGCTGCTTGTGCCGGTACGTCCCTGTATGTGGGACACCCCTGTATGTGTACAAAGGTGTGAACAGCAAAATGCTTTGGAGCTGTGACACTGGCACAGCCCTCAGTGCACAGCCACAGGCTCCACGCTCCCATACCAGGGCTGTCCCCATCCCAACATTCCACAATCCTGGAGGTGGCCAGCCTTACCTGAGTGAAGCGACGGACTAAGCAGGTCTTCCCCACCCCGGCGTTGCCGATTAAAACAATTTTGAAGAGGAAATCATAATCTTCCATACTCATTTACGCAGCTGCAGGAGAGACAGAGAGCACAACACTGTGTGAACCAAGTCACTGGGGACATGCCCTTTTATCCCTGCTGAATGTTATTACTCCAAATATTCAGAACAAAGGTCTCTTGGCACACACATGGCTCCTCAGATAAGGGAGAAGAGTACTTCTCCCTCTGAGCTGGGGCATCCACGTTGTCAAAGTCAGCTCTGAAACTTTGGCCCCATTTTGGTTCTCATGCGGTCTCACCTGGCTGCCCACAAGTTAGAGATGCTGGTTATCAGCTTTCCAAGCAGTGCTCCACAAACCTGAGACTCATTCCTAGATGTACCCAAATGTTTGTTTTGCTTTTAACTTACATCAGCTGCAAAGGACAGCATGGACATTGCCACATTGTCTGAGGGGATCATGTAACTGACCCCTGTCAGGGAAATATTTCAAACCCCACCATGAGCTCCTCCAGGAGTGCACTGGGTGTGCACAGAGCAGGGCTTGGGTACACATCAGGGCAGAACAGGTAGGGGACTTCATTTTAAAACAAGAGCACCACTGCTTGCCTTACAAACAGAAAGAGCTCACATACTAAAAGTGAAAAGTGGGGTAATAGTTTAGCTGAAATACGAGAGATGTTTAGAAGAGAAAAAATAATAGATGCTATTAGAAATATTACTACAGTGATAATTTTTTTAAGTTTTGTAAGGAATCTTTATATTGCTCAAATGGGAAGTGAACAGAGATGAGCTTAGGAATTATCCAGCACACTATGCCCTAAACCCAAGCTCCTGGGCAGGAAGAAGAGACGTATTTCAGCAATGTCACAGGAGATGGGCAGGGTTGCCTACATGGGGGAAGAGCCACACGGCTTCCTACACCTCTCACAGCACAGTAAGGACCACACACACAACTCAGAGCTGAGCTGCTGACAAATGCATTTGCTGCAGCTGATCAACTCATGAGGGATGAGCATCTACACCTCCATCTCCAGTGCTCCCAAGGGTGCTGCCAACACTGGGCCCAGAAAAGGGGTCTGTAACCTCCAAGGAAAGCAACAACAGCCAGAAGAGATTCAGCTAGAGATTTTAGGCAGAAAGAAAAACCCAAAGACAAGGAAGCAAAGGACAGTGTGCAAATCCAGCTGTGTCCAGGAGGATCCAGGTATTACACGCAGCATCAAAGACCCATCCTCAAGATATCAAAAAAGAGACAGATTTACACACCATCAATTCAGATACCGTGTAAGGCAAAACCAAAACATCAGTACCTAACTCACCAGCACCTACAGATTAGGTAAAGAATGAGGTGATAGAATCAAAGATGGTAAGTGTAGCAGAAGTATGGGGCAGATGGATGGGGAATAGGGGGAAAAAGGTATTATGAAAATGCTATCCTCAGTAAATCCCCAGATTGCTTAGAGGATTTTTACAGAGCTGACAAAGGGAGCAAATGCAGGCTGGGTGAAATCAGCTTCTTATGCTCAGTCCAAAGTCAGTGCTGTCTCCCACTGCCTCCAAAGATCCTTCCTTTGGAGGGTCCATTGCAACACCCACCAGAAGGCTCCAGCTACAGACTCCAGTCCCACCAAACAGCTGTGACAGGTTTATAGTCAAACAATCAGAGGATACAAGATAAAGCTGAGACAGTCTGTTTCTGCCTGGCAGGGAACCTTGAAACAGCTCTCCAAGCACCACCAAGAGTCCGGTGGACCTGAGGGCAAAAGAGGTTGAAGACTGACTCAGCTGCTTCACATCTATGTGACCTTTCCAACAGCCTAAAAAAAGGGTAACCACACCAATTAGTGACTAATGAGCTACATCACATCAGCAGACGGTTAGTAGGAACACAGCTGAGTCACTGCATAGACGTGTCACTTCACCCGGGTCAGGGACACAGTGCAGCACAGTGCCACCAAAGAGTAGCAGCTGGAGGTGTTCTGAGGATGCTCTGACTTCACTTTGCTCCAACACACAAGTCCTTGCAGACCCTTCCTCTCTTAGCAGAATGAAAGAGTGGGACCTTAAAAACAGCCCAAAAAAAGAGCCCTTTTTTATTTTCTGGGGTTTTTACTTTGTGTCATTATTTCATATCTCTGTGACTGGCTTTCCCAGGGTGGGACTGGACAACAAAAGCAGTATTAAACACACATTGACAGTGCTCCTAAATGAAGATTAAATGTTAACCTAAGGTTTCATGGTTTCACACTAGCTTCTGCCATGTAGAAAAACGTGACCATCCACCAAAAGCTGTTTCAAGACTAATGATACTCACGCAGCACTGCATAATTATTTCTGGGATTCTTCATACCCCAGAGGGTATGCTCCACCCAGAGAGATTTCAGTTCCATTACTTGCACCCTAAACAATCCAAAATTTAAATTTATCTTCTTAGGAAGCTTAAAAATAAACTCTCTGCAGATCTTTGAGGTCAGAAATGCTAAATGGCTCAGACATACCCTAGAGTTATGTCTGATCTCCTTCATTAGGCTCTAGGACTAATCATATGTGATAATGACCCCAAACGGGAATGGAAAGACGAGCCAAGACCATAAAACAAACCCTGCAATGATGAGATTGAATGCCAGAACTGAAGAGATACAAGAAGTCAGGGCATGGGAAGGGAGAAGGCAAAGGAAGCAGCAAGGAAGAGTGAGCAGTGCTTTGTGAGGCACAGTGGGCAGGTGAAGCTGACTCTTGCTGCCCAATCACCCCAGCTGGGGTTCCTCCCTCATCTGGACACACAAACAGTGCACTGGCCACGTTATGAAATCCTCTCCTTCTGCACGCCAAGCCTTGCAGCCAAGTGACCTTTGCTGCTGACTCAGGCTCACACTACCCTCCCCTCTCCCCAGAGATGTGTCTCAACCTCTACCCCACTTACCACAGCTGGGGAATGTACATCTCAGCAATACAGCACGTTGAATTATATGCTTAAAAAAAACCAAAACAAATGCAGAGCACAACTTCTCTGCTTGTTTTTTTTGGTGTGGGTTTTTTCTTCCCCTCTCTTTTCTTGTGTTTGCAGGTGCAAGGCTCTGCCTCACCTCCCTGCAGTTGTTGAAAATGTTCAGGAGGCAGCTGCCTGTCCCACCCCTGGAGGAGACAAGACCCAGCAGTGAGGGCAGGAGATGGGATGCCAGCCCATGCCTCAGCCACCCCTCCCCACATTCATTTACATCACAAACACTACAGCACAGAGACATGCCCTGTCATGAGATGAAGCAGGAGTGGAGTCCAAGTCTGGCAGCAGGGCAGAAAATTTGGTTTCACAGCTGTTTTTCCCCCAGGCAGTTTATGCTGCTGGCATCCCAACCAGCCTCTGTGGGCTGCTCCTGCCAGCCTCACACAGGATCAGTTTTATTTCATTTGTGTCACTGCTCTGCTTCGCTCCATCACACGACCCCACACACGGTCACTCTGGACAGAACAAGAGGCCAGGAGGGATGAATCTAAGAAGGTGACCACCTGGAGAGGTGGTCCATCCATGGGAATGCAGCTGAAGGACAGCAGGACATGTTTTAGACTTAGCTAGTTTCCATGGATTCATAGAATCATTAAGGTTGGAAAAGATCTCCAAGATCATCAAGTTCAGCACTGCCAAGTCCGCCACTAAAGCATTTCCCTGACACATCTACACATTTTCCAAATGCTTTCAGGGATGTTGACTCCACCACTTCCCTAGGCAGCCTGTTCCAGTGCTTCATCGCCCTTTTAGTGAAGAACTTTTTCCTAATATCCAATCTAATTCTTCCCTGACGCAACTTGATGTTTCCTCTCATCCTATTGCTTTTCACAGGACAGAGGAGACTGACCCCTGCTTCACTACAGCCTCCTTTCAGGTAGTTGTAGAATGACAAGGTCCCCCTGAGCCTCCTTTTCTCCAGGCTCAACACCCTCTGCCACTCCTCATCAGACTTGTGCTCCAGACCCCTCATCAGCTCCATTGCCCTTCTCAGGACACACTCCAGAACCTCAGTGTTTCTCTGTTTGGGCAAGACAGTGTAATAAATGCTCTCAATAGTCTTCAGTTATTAATTCCAATTCAACCAAAAGACTGGCGAGAGCCACCCGAATCAAAAGCAGAGGGACCAGGGACTTTCACCTCTCCTCTCACCCAGGCTTATACAAACAAGTTCCTGCTCCCATGGAGACACCTGAAAAGGAAATGCAGAAGCTGTGGGCTGCTTTTCCCATGCTCATGTTCAGCTGCTGTTGACCAGCACCCCCAGGTCCTTTTCCACCAGGCAGCTTCCCAGACACTCTGCCCCCTGTCTTGATGCTGCCTAGGGTTGCTGTGATCCAAGTGCAGGACCCAGCACTTTGCCTTGTTGCCAGAGGTTCAGATCCAGCTTGGCCTCAGATCCAGCCTGCCCAGATCCCTCTGGAGAGCCTTCCTGCCATGCAGCAGATCAACATTCCCACTCCACTTGATGTGATCCACCTGACTGCCACCAGCCACCTGAGGGTGCCCTTGATCCCCTCTCCAGATCATTGATAAAGACATTAAGCAGGAGTGTCCCCAAAGCCGAGCCCTTGGGAACACCACTAGGGCCCGGCTGGATGCAACTGTATTCACCGCCTCTCTCTGGGCTCAGCCATCCGGACAGTTTCCTACCCTAGTAAAGAGCTGGACGAAAAACAGAACACAACAAACAACAAACTATCCACAGCTGCAAAGGTTTCTCTCCATTTAAGAATTAAGACCAAAACCATATCAAGACAGGAATGCTGATAATTTGCACCTCAGCTCTATCCCAAAAAACCCCATCAGTACCTAGTGCAACAATTAGACACAGAGAAGGATCTGCAGCCTTTTCACCTGCTGGATCTAACCAGTAGGCCAGGGCAGGTTTTGATGTATTTATGCAGCTCTTAATAAACAACTATTTTCTGGTTTTCATCATCCAACAGCTATAAACAAAAATAAATTTACCCAAACATCTCAAGTTCAAACAGCAGCATTTACGTATACAGATATTACAATGATTGCATACGCCATATGAGCCACAAAATTCAAAGCTAAGGCTAGTATTTCAAGCAGAAAATTATTCCTTGCAGGCCAGAAAATTGTAGGGAGTTCAGGTTTGGACATGCTGCTGCATTACGTAACTCAGGATAAAATAATTTCATTTCCAAAGCACCTGCCAACCCAAGCAGGCTCCTGCACTCAGCAAGCATGAGCCCAGCCCATGTCCCTCTGCAAATGAGCAAGCTGGACTTCCCTCTGCTTCCTTGCCCACTTTCCTCACTCCTCATCTCCACAGGATTTAATTTCACTTCCACTCACACATTTCCTCCATAGAAAAATTAAGAGGAACTTAATTCCCAAAAAAGTCTGGATCATGCTGATGGTGCTGATCATGCTCTGTGCTGATGGTGGCAAAACCCCAAGTTTGGGATGCATGCTCTTGGCATGGTGCAACACTAAAACTCCAGCAGTGTCTTTTCCAAAATCAAGGGAGAAAGATTTATTGTAGGCACTTGGGGTTGCAGAGCTTGACGTCTCTCAACTCCCACCACACTTGCCATTGCAGGTAAGCTAAATCCAGTTGCCTGTGGACTGGGAACCCTAAATATACCTCTTCAAGGAAGGGAGAAGCTCCCAACAGCGCTCAAATCCATCCAGCGCTTCCAGGAGGTATCAAGCAGCTATGCACACAGTGCAGGGAGGCATGGGCTTCCCCATGTATGGCAGGCCCAGCAACATTGGCTGATGAGCTGCTGATCACTCAAAAGTCTAGACACATTTTAAAAAGTGCACCTGAAAAAAAGTCCAGGTTATGAAAACCTCAGCCCTACCCTATATGCAGAGATTCACACCCCTCAATGCTTCACTCAGGATATTTCTCCTACAGCAACCAAGCAAGCTGACATGTATCAGATGTATGTTTTGTCCCATGGAAATATTTCTATAAATAAAAGGAAAGCTGAAGGGGTTTTGGATCAACGAACCATAGAGAGTACACAGGCCTTCCCCTTACCTCTTTTGCCACCATGGAAAATTTGCAGCTCACTGAACTGACTCAGGTCATGCTCACACAGCATGAGTTGGCCTCCAGGAGCTTGTGCAGGTCCTACAGAGGAACCCACTGACCAGCAATTACAGCTGCTTTGCCACAGAACAAGCAGGTAAATCCAGCACCAAAATCATCCCAAAGAAGAGCCTGGAGGCAGAGCTCCAGAGAACAGGATGCTCTGCTGTGGTGCTCCCACCTAACACAAGACACGGCTGGACATCAGAAGTAACTGCCTGCAGACTGCCCTCTCCATCTGCCTGCTTGGCTTAACACTAAAGGTTACAGATCTCACACTCAGGAACAATCTTTGGATTTCCACATATTCCAGGCATCCCCTGATGGTCAAAAGGCTTTGTGTCCAGGCTCTCCACTTCTGAGTGAAGTCTTCTGGGAGAGCTTTGCTACCACTGATGTCAAGAGCAGCATTAACACACACCATTAATCCTTTTTGGTTGGATGGTGGAAAAATGTGTTTGCGCTGGACACATCCTTGTGGATCTCAGTGCCACCAAAGACCCTTTGGGAGAGATCAGGCAACTCACAGCTTGCCTGGTGCAGTGTCCTCATCTGACTTTCTCACCTCCTGGAGGGAGAGGAGACTCAGAGACATTTGTGCATGTCAGCACTGGGAACGGCCACGGAAGTGCTGAATGTCCAAGTTATATTCCATCACACACATCTGAGGATTGAACTGTTAAACAGTAGTAATTCTCCTTGCACAGATAAACTGATCAGATTTCTGTTTAATGTAGGAATAATGAGGTACACGCAGTAGTTACAAAACGATAAATAGAAAATTAATTTATTTAGGATTAAAAAAACCCTGCTGACATGCACAGCCACAATGTCTTAATGGTGTCTGACCAAACCACACACTAGAACCCCCAGGATACACACCATCTTCAGAAGCATGACAACAGCCTGACACTCCATTTACTGGCAGAATCTGGGTTTTCACTGCAAAAAAAGTTGATGCAATATTAACACATGCTGTTGCAAACATCTTTTGAGACGCCTGGAGATGGGGATGATACTGCATGCTCAAAACAACACTTGGTTGGTCTTGGCTGCATTTTAGCACATCCTGCGACCACCAAGCTGTACACTCTGCAGCAACATGTTTTTGTGTGTTGAAGCAGTTACAGCCAGCACAGCAGACAGCCTGACTTCCAAGAAAAAACTGCATTGCCATAAATCCAGCCAAAAAAATGCTGTTTCATCCAATCAAAAACAACAGCCCCATCCCAAATGGGAAAAAAAAACCAAACAGAAAACAACTAAATTCTTTTTTAAACTGCAGCCAAGCGGTAACTGAAACATATCCTGCATGGAAAAGCCAGGAAAGCTTACTAAGTAGTCCAGCTCTCTAGCTGAAATAAAGCTCCACACCAAGACCTGACCCACTAAAATGGGGAAACCCATCAGCAACTTATGTGAGATTTTGTGTCTTTAGAAACCAGATGCAGGATGAAGGCCAGGTGTCTCCCATGAGGCTTCTGGGGACAGTGCAGCTCCAAACAGTGAGGTGCAGGCTGCCCACCTCACAAGGAGGCAAAGCCAGTGGAGAAAACAAATCCTTTGTTTAGAATAAAGGCTTGTACATGTCAAATACGTAAAAAGCAAAGGAGTCTCCCGATTAATGCATTAGTTTGCTGGGCTGGCAGGGGTCTGAGTGACATCATGATCATACGTGGAAAAGTTTTGAAACTGGATGACAAGGTTCTGCTAAAAACTTGGAAGATTAGGCAGCTTGACACCATCATTTTTGCAAATATACAAGAAAAGCTATCATAACTAAAGAATTTCAATGAAGTATTTACAGGAACATCGTGACTCAAATGAGGTTCCAAGTGCAGAATTAGCACAAGTGTAACTATGCCATTTAGCAGTGACATAATCATAAATGTATTGTGAAATATGAATATGTGCCTTAGACACACTTTCCTAACCCAGACTATCCAAGAAAATTTTCTTGAGTTGTAACTGCAGTGACATGTCTTACTGCTGTTGACCATATTGCTTTCATTGTGTCAGAGTCCGTGGTATGACCAAAATAAAGAAAAAAATGTAATAAGGTTTTATTTAGCAAGAATGGTTTCTAACTGTAAAAAAAAGCCATTATTTCCATCTCTTCACTTCTGCTTAAGTAAGCTTGTGATTTACTGGGATTTACATCACCTCTCCATCAAACCTATTAGAAGTAATAAGTAATTAAACCTCAGCTAATTGCACTTTCAGGTGTCTGAGGTCTGAGCTCTGCTTGATACCTCACAGCTTGGGCTGTGGGTTCCATGCAGCCCTATGCACAATGCTCCTCTGCCATGTCATGTTGATGCCATGCCACTGGTGAAGGCCAGGCTGTGCCAAATCAACAGTGTCCTGAAGTAGCAATCAAAAAACTAAAACAAAAAAATATGCTTTTGGCTCAGTACAGATATATCATACCTGAAGTCTAAATATAGAATATATAAACATATTCCAAAATACATTTTTATATATGAAGTAATACACATTTAAATATATAAAATATATTTTATATATTATAAATATGTAATTTAAACATTGTAATAGTAATAAATTAGCAAAACCAGCAGCAGAGGAAGAGAAATATAAGAAAGATAAAAATCACAGATCCCTACAATAGCTTGGGTTGGAAGGGATCTGTGAAAATCATCCCTGGAAGTGTTTGAGGCCAGGTTGCATGAGACTCTGAGTAATCTGATCCAGAGGAAGGTTCAGGTGACAGGGGAGATGATCTTTAAGGTCCCTTCCAATCCAAACCACTCTAGGATTCTAAAATAACAATTCATTTAGAGGAGCTCAACCCCTAACCCAGCTCCTCTCATACGTTTTTTTACTGCGTGAAGTACAGTGAAGCAGCCTTGCCAAGACAATTGCTTAAAGGAACTTTACTCAGGAACAAGCACAAAATTATCAGGGCAATAATTTGTACAGTTCAAGCAACCCATTTTCAGTCAGTCATCTGCAGTTGGGTTACAGGGGCAGCTTCTTCCTGGTTACTCAAGAAGGTGGCTGTCACTCCCAGGAAAAACTTTCAGGCATGCCCCCTAATTCAAGGGCAACCTGCTACTCCAGAGGTGGATTGTTAAGAGAAAAGAGTTCTTTGTTGTGGTTATTTTTCAACTTACATGAAGAAATAAAGAAGAGACCCTGTGTTTCGGCTGGAGGCTTCCTCTTCACAAGCACACATGCAACATCATACGTGAGCTACATGTCAGCTGTGCTCACACCTGGGCCACCACAATAGGAAAGGCAGCACTTTGCCACAGCACATTTGCATTTCGGAAGGATTTCTGCCTCTGTTATGCCTTTTAAGGGAAGGTTTCTTATCCAGAAGTAATAGCATTTCTGAAAATGAAGTGATAGGATAGGAGGAATAAAATACAGTTGAGTGTTACAGGCTTTTGCCTCCAAAGATGAGCTTGGAATCCCAAACAGCAGGCCCTCTCTGTCACTTAAGTCAAGTTTGTGGTGATAAGTTCTGACCTATTCCTAGGCTGATTATTGCCCCAGTGGTCCTCAATTCACCACCTCCTATTTCCAGATGGGAAGCACTTTTTACCTGTACCAGGCACGCTCATGCACACAATGCTTCAGCTTCCTAATGGAACTACACTATCAGCTCAAGCACGGTATGTGCCCTCTAAGAAGTTCTCCCCTTTAAAAATGGTTTAACCTGATGGAAACCCCTCAGCTGGGATCAGCCATCTCAGTGACAGTGGCAAGTGACTGATCTGGAAGGGAATATTCCTTGCATTTCTGCAAAGCAACACTGCAGTACGGCTTTAACTGTGGGTATCTGCCAGAGCAGCAGATGTTTCACAAAAACAAATTGTTCAGAGAGGGAAGAAAGTGGAAACAATAGAGACTTGGGTGTAGCTTCAGGACTGGCTTAAGAAGATGTTTCCAAAGGGAAGGCTTCCAGCCCTGCCTGATCCAGACAGCTGCAGGAGGGACACAATCCAGATGGGAAAAAAAACCTGAGGGTGGGGCAACAGAATTATATTTTACAGCCTGGGTTACAGAATTTAATTTTGAAAAGTATGTTTACTATCTTGAGTATCTCAATAACAGTAACTTCTTATCATGGCTCCCGAGTAAGATTTTTATAAAGATATCACAGGTCTCTTCAGAAGGAACAATATTCATGTTTTGCTTACATTCTAGCTCACATGCTAACACATAGCCTATTTTCAGTTCCCCTTATAGTTTCAGGTGGTTACAGGACTTTTTATTTACTGTAAACCACTACAAATATACAGTTAATTTTCTATGGCAGATATCTGCTGTTAAAACCTCATCTCAGCTTTGGACCAGCTGCAATTCAAGAAACTGCAGGGGGTAAATTTGGCACTAAAACAAATCCTTAAACGCAAAAAGGCAGCTCTTTAGCAGAATCTTTCTGCTCCAGGCCTCCTGCCACTGCAGGGACATTAGTCAAACAGCTCACCTAGAAGTACAAAATCTGAAAACATTATTTTAAAAATTGTGTTCCAGGGTCGTTGAGATTTATCGCTTAGAGCTGATGCAGCAAGCGGTACCTTGAGGACTAAGCAGGCAGGGCCCCACAAAACCAAGCATCACATGTGCATGCACACACACAGTGAAAGATGGCACTGGCCACAGCAGCTCTCCAGCCCAGATAAATCATGTCTCCACCTCTGCACACCTCTATACCCAGCTAAGCTACTCCCCATCTTGAGACACACGGGTTAATAAATTATTGCAGAGATCTGCAGAGAAAGATTTGCATTTGGAGAGAAGGTGAAGGCACAGCCGCAGCTTCTGCTGCACCAATATTCACCCCTTTGATGCCATCAATGACCAGCAAGACGTAGCCCAAGGTGTCCCAAAGAATGGTGCTTTTGTTCAAAAATATGTTCCCGTCTCTCAGGGCTCTTCCAGTACAGACACTGCTGTATTATAGATAATAGCACATAAAAAGATACTTTTTTTTTCCTGTACCATCACTATGTCCTGGCAGCAGCCCTCTGAAGTTTTTGTCCCCCTTTGGGACTAAGATTAGGAAACAGAAAGTTACTTCCTCTTGCTTACTTAAAGCAAGCAGCAGCCAGAGTCCTTCATAGACACTGATGCTGGTGCTGCCACAGGGACCTTCACACTCACAGCTCCCTGGTCATGGGGACACAACTTGGCACGTCAGCACCATGTTTGTGACTACCTCTTTTTATTCCTTAGCAACAGAGCAACTTTTGGGGTTGAGCCTTGAGTTTGTGAGGTTGGTTTTTTCTCATGTTGAATGTATATTTGGCACCCTGAGGAAATTCCTAAACAGAAGATGGCAATTTTTATAAGAGAGGATAAATGCTGGCACTCAACTTTGCTGACAGCAACACCACCACCAGGCTCTGGGTTAGTGTGGAGTGCTCAGACCTAGAACCAAGGGAAGCTCTCACGTGGACCAAGCACCAAGAGTCACATCCCTCACACTTTCTGCCTTTGCAAAACCTTGCCCTGGCATAAGAACAGGAAAAGATTTATTGGCTCATGAAGTCTCTAAGCCATTTGTGTCCTGTGTAAACCAACATCTCCAAGGTTCTGAACCTCATCACTGCTCAGCAGCACTGATGGGTCCCACGGTAATTTTTGTCCTATGGGAGACAGCGCTATTGCTGCGTGGTCCTGTCTCGAGGGGGGAAGACTTCAGTACAATACAGCAATTCTGAACTAAGATACTGTCCTTACCATAAATCATGGAACTATCAATACCCCCTAGCTCTCTACAGCTCTTAAATAAAAACATGAAAATTAAATCCTGACTAATCTACATGAGAAAAGCAAACAACACCTGATGTTTCCCAACTGTTAGCAACATGGCCTTAAAAATTAAAAAAAAAAAAAAATTAAAAAAAATATAAATTTAATCATAGGAAGGATAAAGATATCACATGGCTTGGCAGTTTCATCGGTTGTCATGGCAAATGAAAATCCCTGACTCTCCAACTTGCCTGTTTTAGAGGAAAGGAAACAACAAAAATGCCCTTTTTTATGACTAGAAAGGAATATTTTCCTAATAATCGCTCACGATCCCACTGCACGCTATATGTAAACAGCTGCTCCCTTCCTTTCCCTTCCCAGGGAAAATGTTTGCTGTTTCTTACTGAGCAGCTCTCGGGAATCCAGGCAATTCAGCCCCAGCAGACATTCAGGCGCGGGTAATGAAAATCATGTGCTCTTGGATGTGGTGACTTCTTGCCTGCCAAAGGGAGCCTGAACTAGCTGCAAGGGGGGTCTCAGCTCCATGAGGGCTCTGTCACCAGCTCCCAGGGGAGGCTGCCAGCACAGCATGGCCAGGCGAACCTGCCAGCAGTGTGAGCCCCCTCCTCTGCTCCCACACCCAGCATCACCGTGCTATTTCTTGCCACATGCCCAGCAACAGGTGCATTTTCCTGTGTTCTCAAAACAAGCCAGAACCATGGATGTTTGTGCGAGTTTTAATCTGACAGACAGGTAACAGCTGTAAAGACACCTCAGTGCTCCCACCCAGGAAATCCAAAGCACCTTGCACCCTGCCTGCATGGCCAGCATCACACACCTTTCATTACAGTAGATTTTGTAAATATAGGGAGATAACTTGGCTGTAACTTCAAAAGCAGGTCCCAAGAGAGCCTGCTCCTTCCAGTCACACTGCCTTTTGGTTCTGGCTGCATGCTAAAAATCTGGGAAGCTGAGGGTATCTCCACAGCAAATTTACAGCACTCACTTCACTACCAGGTTTTAGTTCATCAGTTTTTCTCCAGCCCTTCCCCTCCTGCAAATCACTCTCCACTCCTGGGCTTCAGTGCAATACTCTTGTCTAGAATGAACAGCAGGACCCTAAGGAATAAGGTTTATTGTACAGTGTGGTAAGCAGTACTCCTCCCTGGGTTAGGTTTTTTTCCTAGCACCTCCATCCACTGTGATTGCTTGGGAGGAGCAGAAGTTGCACCACCACAGATGGGCAGCTGGCTGGAAAGCAGCCCCTTCTCTAAGGAAAGCCACGAGCTCTTTCCCTTATTTTTCTGAAAAGCAGCTGCGTACCAAACTGCACCACTGCACTCCAACACTGGCTGTGTATGTACACCCAGGGCCACATTCCTAAGTCCCAAAGTCCCCAGTCTCAGCGGGTTTGCACTGCAGAACCTTCATCGCAACAGCAAAACCATGCTCCTGCACAAACCTCATCCATAATCAGGGATGCCCATGCAGATTAGCTAATGGTAATGAGATAACACATGGGTAACTAATTTGGATCCATTATCTTTTGGATATGAGGCAGAAGGAAGGCAAATCATCACCTCCATGGCCAGGCAGTGCCTGTAGGACTGCAGGTGAGACACCCACCTTCATTTACAGGCTGGAAGTACCAAAACGAGGTCACTTTGTATCAAGTACGAGATAAATAGATTCCCACAATAACTTCAGCTCCAACACTGAATTATATCGCAAGCCTCATGCCTTAACCCTTACCCACAGCAAGGAGATGGAACATTCAGGTTACTGAAATTACTAGGAATGCAATCTCGAGCCAAGGGACAGAAGAACTCGGCTCTTTCACCCATCCAATAAACCAAATACACAGAAAACATTATTTTTCCATGGAGGATTCCAGTCGGACTACCCCTTACCATGCTGGTCCTGCAGCATGCCCTCCCTGCAAAGGCTGCTGTCTGGCACACTCAGTGCCCCGGTGGTTCAGGGTCCAGAGTGTTTCTGGATTGCTGTGCATGTGGGTGGTTCTGGGAAGGAATGGGCAAGGGAGAGAGCATGGGCCAAAGGGGAATTTGAAGGCATGCTGCAAAAGAAAAAGGGAAACAGAGAAAACCAAAACCAAGCAAGACTAGTTCTCCTTGGGTATTACAGAAGAACAGGCTGGCACTGTTGGACACCACAGAGTTTTACAGCTTTAAGTTGAAAGGATGTGACAGAGCAAATATTTTCCATCCTGACTAGGAGACTTAGAAGTAGTCCCAAGGCTACAGCTAGTTACACTCAGGTGTTCAAATCTTGACATACAACCCAGGAAGAAAAGTGTTTCAGTCACAAAAAAGACTGCATTTTCAGCTTCTCAAATACATATATGCTTAAACATTTTCCTTTGGGATAGAGCTTGACAGTTCAGATGATATGAGGCAGACAGACTGTGCTTATGGGGGTAAGGCACATTTCACATTTGTTCATCCCTTGTATTTTTCCAATTTTGCAGAAAACTATTTGGACTAGCACCATTTGTTCTTTAACAAAATGGGCAGTCTACCCAAAAATACTTCTTGTAATTCAAAACTCAACATAAGGCATTTTTATTCAGTGAAATAAAGAATTCCCCCACATCATGTTTCAGTTTGCCATTTATTCCCTCAAACACAAGCACAGCCTTGCTGCCCTCCAGCACAGCACGCTCCCACCAAGTATAAAGCAATGTACAAACAACAGCTCCTACTGCACTGCAAATTGTCATGAGTTCTAAAGAGATTTCAAGTCTAACAGAGCCTGTGTAAAGCAAAGACAAGACTTCTGTAGAAGCTCTATATTTATTTTCAGTTCCTTCTGTAGCTATTGCTACACTACATGTGACTGAAATCAGATACGCAGAGAACAAAACAGATTTTATGGTTTTTTTCCCCTTTTTGGTGCATATTTATCGTCTTAGCAGGTAAAAGAAGTGAAGACCAAAACTACAAGTCAGAATACAAGAAGATTTTTGGCTCCACTGATGACTGCTTGCAGGACAGGTCCTATGCAGCACTTCAGATTTTATTCTTTCCAAGGCAACAGTCATCAGCACTGCCCTGAAATGGCACTGCAAGCCCAAATCCACCCATCCTGCAAAGCTCTGTGCAAGGAACTTGAACGAATGCATTAAGTCTTAATTTTAAAAGCAGATTTATAAAAAGTCACTGGTTTTCTCTCTGAAAACAGAGGGTTTACAATGACTTGCACAATTTTACTGCAGTCAGCTAACTCCAGCAAGAACATATGAATTCCAGCTTTGAACCACCTTTTCAAACTATTCGCTTCTCCAACCTATTTAGCTGCTCTCCAAAGTAAAAAAAAAAAAACTTCCCTCTTAACACGTGCTGCTGCTCCCTTATAGCCTAAGCTCTCTGCAATTGTCATGCACAGAACAACTGAACTTGAGGCAACTTGAACTACTGGATACACGTATGATAAAAAGCAGAAGAGAAGCTGTTGTGGTGGCAAAGAATCCAGGCAGGGTAACAAGGCTTGTAAAACTGGCCACAGCTGGACTGGGATACTTGCTTAGCTGGCAGTACACTCAGTTGCTACAGATGATGGTGAAGAGAAACATGTTACAGCTGTAAAAAATCTAGGTTTAAAGGGGGGGAAAAAAAGGTGTTTTTAAAGAAACCATGAGGCAATCATAGGTTATGATTATAAAAGGAAGAAATAAGATTTATAGGTTGAAAAGACAAGAGGAACAGGAAGAACAGAAGAAGAGGGGGTGAATCTGGGCTTAGGATGCCCAGGCAGATGCTGCTGGAGCACCAAGGCACGAGCCCAGCCAGCCGCACTGCGGAGAGGAGCATTCCTGCCCAGCACAGCAAAAAAGGGCAGGAAAAATGCTTGCCCAGAGGGGAAGATGGGAAGAACAAACAGCAAAAAACTATCCCTAACTCTGGCATGACACCTGCCAGCTACCTACAGAGATAAAAGCCATGGGGTTATCTCTGCCAAAAGTTAGAACAACCTCCGTTTCTAAAATTGCAAAGGGGGTGTGTAACCCAGCAAGACTGTGTGTTGAATCTGGGAATCTGAATTCAAGCCCTGAGCATAAATCAGGTTCCAGTGCCAGCCTGAACAACAGTCACTACAGCCCCATCTAACACATCCACCTGTAAGAGAACATGCATTTGCAAGTCACAAATAGGCTTTTGGCTCATTGTTAAGAGCACCAAAGAACCTACGACAATTGGGGAATATTTGGCATTAAAGGTCAAGTATCCAGCCCATTTGTGGTGCAATGCAAGGGGACAGGTTTGAGTATGGTTTTGGCATAGCAATGTAGGTGGGCTTGGGGCAAAGTCAAGTGATCCACATCCAAAGAAAGTCTACATAGCATTTGGAGTGAAGAACTTCACCTCCAGTGGAGATACAAGTTTTCACTGTGGGCTTGCTAAACCCATGCTTTAGTTCACAGCTTCATTGACGCCACCCAGCAGGAGCTTCACATAAGACCCAAAGTTACAGCCAGCAGCTCCAAGTGCTCCCTGAAAATTATTTGGGTCTCTTTTCTTGGCAACTGATAACCTCTTCTCTCCCTTCCCACAAAATTAGGCAAGCACCAAATGAGATTTCCAGGTACAACAGAAGAGTTGCAGATAATGAGGGTCGCACAGAAAGCACCATGTTCCCTTTATTTTTGTATATTCATTACACTTACGCAGCCAATGAAGACAGTGCATGTTTTTTGGAGCAGATCTGTGTCCACTCATGTCTGTCCTAAAGTCAGCAAAATAAAGCCTCAGCATGGTTACAAACATCATTCCCTTCACCCTCAACACAAATACACTCTTGGACAGATCCAGAGCCTGGTGGTGATAAGCACATAGGAATTAGGAAGCCATGATTAAATATGTAATCTAGAATAAAAGTATATTATTACTTCATTCATTACAACAACCAACACTGAACACAAAACTAAGTCAAATATTAGCTGGGTTATGTAAGAGCACCAGAAGAGTGCTGCAGACCTTATATGGGTGGTGTCTGTGCTTTACACACTTGTTGGACTCTTCTGTTCCATTATTTTCTCCTTGTTGGTACCTCCATGTACATGACATGAGTTTTCTTTATACCAGGTTGTACAGAAGGTTGCATGGACTCCAACATGTGAGCTGTGCTTTGAGAGAATATATCACATTTTTTTGGTCTAGCACATTGAAAGTAGCATGTGGCATTTTTAAAAGGTTGGAGTAAGAAGTCATAAACTTCACTCAACATTTAACTATTGTCAGCACACTTTCCACCTCACACCTACCCCCTCGTACATCCTTTAAATTTTAAGGGGAGAGCAAGCTGTTCATAAACAGTATGTACATACTCCCCTTTCCTCATCATTGACAGTAACTTCAAACATGTATCATGATAAAACTTGAATTCGAGGCTGATGGCCTGCCTATACTCTGTGCTACAGAAAAATTACCTATTGGCAATGAAGAGAGAAGGGGACAACTGACTCAGTGATCAGAATCCAATTTTATTGTGGGTTGCATCTGCTTATATACCATTCTAGGAAGGCTAGTGGTTTTCTACTACAATGACTGAGTTAAACATCAAACAAACATACAGACATACATGTGTATTTCAACACAGATTGCCAGGCTTGATTCAATCTTCTTGCAATCTTCAAAGCTGTGTTTGCTCCTGCCAAGGCATCCTGTCTATCAGACCTCTTATGCTAATCAAGTCCAAGGTGCTTTCTGATTTCACCATGTCTCCCCCTTCCTTTTCTACCATAAATATTCCCTTTATGGTTTTATTAATTAATCTCTGGGCACACTGAAGTAAACAAGGTATCAGAATTAACACAATTATCAAAATCAACACATGCATACCTATTTTAAACAAATCTTTCAGCTAGGGTGCTAAACCCCAGCCACTAAACAGGTTATCTTGCCAAGATCCAGATTCTATTCCCAGTTTAAACACACCATTTTTCAGTTGCTGTATCTTTTATGAATTGATTCAGAATTGTCTGTCAGATTCATGCAGCACATTCTGAAGTCTTCACACCCATGACCTTGTGCTATAGCAAGAAATCTATTGCTGCTCTATTTTGCAGAGTAGCATGTCTTACACTGTCAACATCTATTAATAAGTTTGTTAAGGCATAGCTGGTGGCATTCATCTGTTTTGCAAGCCAACAAGCTAGTTTATTTAATTGACTTAAAGCCTTTTTTGCAGCCAGTCCGGGCAAGAGCAAAGAGGCCAAATTCATCTGAGTCTCAGTCCACAAAGACAATTTATCATCGCAGTATTCATCAAATGCATGTAAATTGCTCCTTATTCTGCGGGGATATTTGTGCTGTAAAATCATGGATGCATTAGGTGTCAGCACAGTCAGTTGTCCCAGACTGCAGGGACCCCCTTTTATGTGTGAAGGGATAGCAGCCCAGGCCCAATCTCCACAAACCAAAAATATTCCTGAGGCAGGGGGGCATTACTGGATTTAGAAAGACTGCCGGAAGTGTAGTTGCACCAAAAGGTTTGATTCTTATTCACAGGGCAATAGGGAGAAACATCCCAAGCTTTAGACTGATTCCTTCCTGTGTATTTAAAGTTAACACAAAAATCCATTTTCACAGAACCCAGGAGCCTTGGGGCTCCAAGGGTGCTTCAGGAAGGTAAGGGACCCATTGATCCCATGCATCAACAGGATTTGAGCTCTGCACAACACTTCCAGTATTTTTTGGTATTGGCCAATCATCTAATGGCAAGCCAACTAAACAGGTTGAAAATGGATTGTCTGGGGATGCAGTGACTAGGCATAGGGTATCTTGCTTTGTTATATTAGCCAGAGTTATCCAAACATTCATTTTGGGCTGGACAACAAGCCAAGCTGTGTTATTAAAAGCAATCAATGCTAATAAGCACAAGCATAGTATTCTATTTAATTACATGCTTTTTTTTCTTTTTTTTTTTTTCTTTTCTTAGCTATGTTATGGAAGAGACTTTTTTTCGGATTTTAGTTTCCAAGCATATCTTTTAGCACATTCCCTTTTTGTCTTTTCCCAAGCTTATATATTGACCAAATATAAGGCACTAGGTTGTTTTGTTTGCACTCTACTTCGCAAAAATGACTATTTTCAGATTCCCTCAACACTTCCCTCCTGAGAATAGGGAGGCGAGGGCTATCCTCTTCCTTGTGGCCTACTACAATTAAAAATTCAATGGCCTCATACCTTATTTGTAACTCCTCATTATAACACGATCTACACACGCTCTTGCCAGAAGGGCTCTGCAATATCACCAATTTCCACACTTTTTACACTGACATAAAACCCAAGGTTCACAGTTTCCTTTGCAGGCAGGACAAAAGATGTGAGTCATGAGCTGCAGTCTCTGTGTGGTTCCTCCTTCTCTAGGGGCTTGGTAGAGTCCTGGCCTCTGTCAGCTGCTGGTAGGGGTTCCCAGAAGGGTTTCACATTTTGGGTGGGGAGCCAGCATGATCCTTTCTCTGTAGAGACACAAGCAAAGCCCCTCTCCCATGTGATCAAAGGGTAAGGGCCAAGGATTCTACCAGATTCTGGGGTCACAGATCAGTACTGGTGGTTTCTCCTTGCAGGAAAATAATGTGGATGATGCAAAATGCCAGGTCATAGGAGGACTTGAGTCCATCATTGAACAGGTCAAAAAATTAAAAATGTATAGGGCTTTCTGCAGTCTTTCAGCAGACGTGTCTCCAGCTCCCCCCTTCTGTTGTATCAGGAGACGCTTGAGAGAGCCATGGGCCCGCTCTATAATGGACTGCCCAGTGGGTGAGCGGGGTATGCCCTTCTCATGGAGAAAAGAACTGGTGATTTTACGGGAAATGTATGTGGGGCCATTATCTGTTTTAATCTGTTGTGGCATTCCCAGTGTGGCAAAGGCAACGGTGAAATGACAGCAAAACATCCTTTGCCATTTCTCCTGTGTGAGCTGAGGCAAACAGAGCACCTGGAAAGGTGTCAATAGAAGCATGCACATATTTCAAACAACTAAATTCAGGAAAGTGTGTCACATCTGTTTGCCAAATTTGTAGGCTCTGTAAACCTCTCGGGTCGACCCCTCTGTTCACATTAGGAAGAGAGCAACGCTGACAATCAGGGCATGTAGCGATAATACCAGAAGCTAGTGCTGGAATGAGCTCAAAAAGTCTTATTAAAGCTCCAGCATTCTAGTGAAAAACCAATGACTCATTATTGCCTGTTCTACTTTGTTTGGTAACACATGTTGCACCAGGACAGTTGATAAGTCAGCCTGGGCCTTCTGAGAGGAATCTGGGAAAATTAGAATGGGACCTTATACGCATGAAAAAGTAAGGAGATGTCTTTTGATCTAAAAGAAAAATTAGGAGCTTCAGCCACTGAAAAAGGATATAATTTTTAACCTGTTTTAAGACAGAGGCTTCAGCTCTAGACACAATTCCTGCAACACAGGCAGAGTCAGTTATTAGGTTAAAAAGTGTGCTGAATTTCTGAAACACTCTGGTCACAGTAGCCAATTCTGCTATCTGTGGAGACCCTTCAACAACAGCAATATCAGTTTGCCAGGCACCGGTTTCAGGATCCCTCCACACAGTCACTGATTTCTGTGTTTTCCCAGAGCCATCTGTGAATGTTGCCATATCTTGTGAAGGAATCTCACTTCTCCATGGCTTTGGGAGCAAATTAAAAGAAAGCTCAACAGTGTTTAGGTGGGTGAATAGATAACTGCCCTGAGAAGTTGGTTAAGGCAATTGACAATTTCTCAGATTTCTGTAGCAACCAATCCAAATAGAACATTGTAAGGGGTAGAAAGACATGGTCAAAATCTCTCCCAGCCAAGGAGGTCAGTCTTTGACAAGCTTTGACAATTAACATAGCCATAAGTTCATTTTGCATGGAAATAGTCTTGTGCATATTATTAGGCAGAAGGATCCATTCAATAATTAACACAGGGTATGGTTTTTCTGAGTCCCACTGAAACAGCAAGGCATGTGGCTGTTTATCAGGGTTTAAAATTATTAACAATAGAGGTAACTCTGGAGCCCAGCTGATGGGCTCTGCGAGACAGCATCAGCTACTCTTTGCAATGCAGCTTGTGCCTTTGTATTTAAATGTCTAGGTGATGAGAGGTTGGGCTCTCCCCTTAATAAGGCAAGCAATGGCTCTAATTCTGCGTTTGAAATCCCTTGTAAAGGGCGAACCCAGTTGATTGCTCTCAGCAATTTTTGAGCATCATGCAGATTTTTTATTTCAGTTAAAATTTGCAAAGGTTGTGCTGAAATAGAGTGCATTCCTATGCACCAGCCCAGATATTTCCATGGGGATGTTCTCTGAACTTTTTCAGAAGCAATGGTTAGACCTGCTGATGTAACAGCCTGGCTAACAGCCAGCACTGCTGCATCCATTCAAACCACTTTTTCTGCAGAGATAAGATTACTGTCCATGTATTGGTACAACAGAACATCAGGCATACGTTCCCAAATGGGGCTCAGGGTTTTTGTGACACACTACTGGCAGATGGAAGGGCTGTTGCGCATTCCTTGGGGTAATACTACCCAATGATACCGAATTAATGGTGCCTGCATATTAATGCTCAGCACAGAAAAACTGGATTTTGGTCCATCATCTGGATGCAGTGGGATATCAAATAAACAATCTTTTAAATCAATCACTGTCATATGCCAATTTCTGGGGATCATGGAAGGGAGCCCTAGTTGGAGGGTTCCCATTTCTTCCATTTATCTTGCTCAAATCATGTAACAGCCTCCACACCCCCCAGATCATTTTCTGATTACAAACACAGGGGAGTTCCAAGGGGTATTTGACGGGACTATATGTCTTTTATTCAGCTGTTCCTATACAAGTTCTTGTAACATTCACAGTTTATCTAATGACAGGGGCCATTGGTCCACCCACACAGGGTCTGAGGTTTTCCAAGTCAATATGGGGGTGTCGCACATCCCAATGACCCCTATACAAAATTAGACTGCATGAAAATTCCCCACCGTGTCAACACATCCCTCCCTGACAAAACCAGGGGAACAGACAATACAAAAGGTTTAACTGTGGTTACCTGCCCCTCAGGTCCTGTAATTTGTACCAAGCATTGGCTTTGCAGGCTTTGGCTATTCCCACCCACACTTGAGAGCATCTGAGGCTAAGTTGTTAATGGCCAGTCCCTGGGCCATTGGCTTTTTGAGATGATTTACATCGGCTCCAGTATCAATGAGCCCTGTTAGAACTATGCTCCTGACTTTTAGAGTCACTTTGCATTGGCATGTGGGGCGTTGAGATGTAACACACTGTGTCCAAAAAATCTGTGGGACCCCTGTGGAACCAAACTCACCTCCCCTCTGTTCAGCTATCAGGGGTGCAGATAGGGGTGCTGCCAGGAAAAGTATGAGTTGGGCTACATTGCTCCCAGCCAGGACCACACAGGGCAGCTGCGGGGTACAAGCCATCATCTCTATTTCCCCAGCTGAGTCAGAGTCAATGACTCCTGGCAGCACAAATAACCCTGCTATTGAGGTGGATGATCTACCTACAAGCAAAGCATGGTAATCAGGTTTCACAGGTCCAGAAACTCCTGTAGGGAGACACAATACTGAGCAATCAGTTAATGTTACTGTGTTATGATATGTCCAGTCTGGCTCTCCCTGCGGAGGCCGGACATAGGTCAGACACAGCCCGGTGTGGGAGAGCTGGGCTGGTTGGAAGCTGGCAGCTGCTCCTGGTTGCTGCATCTGCTGCTGCATCGGCTGTGGGATTTGTGTCTGCACACATCGCTGTCCTGTGCTCCGAGACGAGTTTCCCTGTAAGAGCTCGCCATTCTGGTGGAACTTGGAGCAACAGAGATTAGTGAAGTGAGAGCCCTTCAGGCAGTGAGGGCTTATACCTGGGGCTTTGGGCCTTTGTAGTTGCACCTTTTGGCAGTCTCTTTTGATGTGTCCAGGTTCCCCACAGCCAAAACAAACCAACTAGTTTCCAGGAATTAATTTCAGGGCAGCAAAAGCCTCAGCCATACCTTGCCACACAGCTTGATAGGTAACTGCTGCAGTATGTTGCAATGTTCCCAAGTGATTGCAGGCTTCTATCATTTGAAGCAAAGTGGGCTCAGGTTCAGGGGGCAGAGATTTCAATAGGTGCTTACAGTCCTCATTAGCATTTTCTATAGCAAATTTGAGGAGTACAGCCTCCCACGCCTGTTTATTATCTGTTTGTTTCTCCAATGTTTGTTTTAATTTGTCCACAAACTGCAGATAGGGCTCCTAGGGGGGCCTATTTGATATTTATGAAGGACTGTGGAGTCCTGGCATCAGGAACCTTAAGAAATGCTAAAGGAGCTGCCTCTGTGATCCCCTGTAGGGCTTCTCTCGGTAAAGCAGCTTGCCTTTCCGCCACTAGGTGGTCAACAGTTAAGGCAGCCAGCGCTTGGTTTGCATGCTCCACATATGTCACAATTAAATTCTCCAGTCTTTTTTTCCATTGCACCATAAATATTGTGTATTGCATCAGCTTAAGCAATAGGTTTGCCAAACATTTATCATCATGAGCAGTCATGAGGGGAGTAGTAAAAGTTGCTCCTAGTAAATTACTGAAGTAAGGGGACTACAGACCATATTCTGGCATGGTACAGCAGAGTTCTTTAATTTCTGAGTGGTCTAAGGGCTCCCATTGCATGTTCCCCCTCTTTGGGCCAAGTCACATGGGTGCCACAAAAATTTCTGCCGCAGTATCAAAGTCTCTGTCCTTAAGGGCTTTCTTTTTTATTGGTAGCCAATTGTTATGCGTATGCAAAGGGAATAAGTCTGGGTCTTTTTTGGGGCCAGGGTTGCAAGGGTCCAGTTCCCCTTCACTGCCAGAGTCAGTGTTCACCACATAAGTGTCCCATCCCATCTGGCAGTTCTGGGATTGCTGGCGATATAGCAGTGGGGCTGGAAGGGGTGACTGGGCTCTATCCCTGGTGCTCACTGGGGAGCATCATGTGTGGATGGGGGACAGGGAGCAGGATCTGGGCAGGTTTTGGTCCAGCACAGTTGCCAGGGCTGTCTCAGAGATAGCCTTGTGAGCAGCCTCACCGCTCTCCTCCCTTCTAATCACATCCATGACCACTCTCCAAGCAGGGAGCATTCGCAGCTCTGGCTCGTGTCCAGGGAGGGTGCCCAGGTCATAGAGCTCAAGACCAACCGTGTCCCAGAAGCAGAGGGTAAAAGCAGAAGAGGGAGCGGCATTGGGAAACATGCGTGACACCCATGGTAAATGTGGCTTAAAGTCGTGCTTTAGGATGGGGGAGCCATGCTTTCTCAGGAAAGCAAGCATGGATTCATTAACATCTCTCTCTTCGGACACATTCCGTCGCATAGTTTCATTCCCCCAGCTCAGCTGTCTCGTCGCAGCTGAGGAGGTGACTGTGGGCCCAGGTGCAGTTCTTTCACTGCCAGGATCAGTTCCAGGGGCACCACGACTGCCACCAGGTAGGCCAGTCCTTTTCCTCACATGTGGCACCAATTATCAGCGATGAAGAGGGACGGGGACAACTCACTCAGTGATCAGAATCCGACGTTACTGTGGGCTACAGTATATACCTGCTTATATACCATTCTAGGAAGGCTAGTGATTTTTTACTGCAATGATTGAGTTAAACATCATACAAACATACAGACATACATGTGTATTTCAACACTGACTCAATCTTCTTGTCACCAGGCTTGATTCAATCTTCTTGTAATCTTCAAAGCTGTGTTTGCTCCTGCTGAGGCATCCTGGCTATCAGATCTCTTATGCTAATCAAGTCCAAGGTGCTTTCTGATTTCACCGTAATTACTTATTAAGAGTTATTGTCCATCTTTGAGCACTCTATACACAGAAGCAAAATGGAGAAAAAGTAACAGATCAGGTGATTTGTCCAAAGAGAGAAGCTCAGGAGCAGCCATGTAAACCAGACCTATGCCTCATATTACCTTTGTTGAACTATTTTACCTCTCCAGCCTCTTTCCCTGCTGATGTTCCCAACTCTGCTTTACTTTTCTTTACCATCATTGATGAGTATATCTTTTCACTCTGCGGTCTTAATATCACCTTCCTCTGCCCTGGTATCATGCTCTCTACGTGCATTTTTGTCTTTGTCAACCAAGGAAGTTGTAATAGGGCTGGTAATTTTTGCACCATATTCAGGAAATTTCCCATTTTAACTAAGTTTTGTATAAAAGCTATAGATACCACAATAGAGAAGATAATACTTTCTTCTACCTTTCCTTCCTACTCACTCCTAAGTGCTGGAGTGACAGGCCATCCATGATGGCCCAACCTTTCCTGGGGTCTTCACCATTTCGCCATGCAGACAGGCCACATCCCAGTGCTCTGCAAGTGTTCAAATTCTCTCCTAGCCACTGGTGACTTAGTGCCACCTCTGTCCCCAGACTGAAACAGAAATGCTTTCTATCCTAATTTAATGTTCTATGTGCAGCAACTGAACTGATTGATCCAGTTCTCAAGTAGCTGATACTTACCTAAGAAGATCCTAGATTTCCAACTTAAAACAGGCACCACCCAGCTTCTCCTAAACCCTCTTCTCCCTTTGCTCACAGAACAACCCTTCTCTTCCCAATCAAAGCCTCGCCAATCTGCACCTTTGCTGTTCACACAGATCATTCATATAAAGAACTGGTTTAGTCTGAGCTGTCAAGAGAGTTATTTCCTGCAGAAGTACTCTAGTGAAGCCTTCTGAAAAAAAGAAGTGCCCTCAGGATTAACCCAACCCATCATCCTCTCACATCAGTTATTGCAATTGTATCTCAATAGATCTCATCTTGGATCACTGGCATCCCCACACACACACACACCAAAAAAAAAAAAAACAAACCCAAAAAAACCCCAAAACAAAACACCAACCGAAAAAAAACAAACCACCAAACCAAAAACGTCCTGTTAAAGCACAATTTGCCCAATTTGTATTTTCAGGGTTTCCAGTTTTTCTTCTTTCTATGGCTCCAACTCCTTATTATTTTTCACATTCATGTTATAGCCTAGCCTACATCCCACTAATTATCCTTAAAGGAAAAGCAGCCCTGTCAACCATGCTCTCCCTCATGGCTGGTCAGGTCTCCTTGAAAACACTCACTGAGCATTCCCTTGCTCAAAAATACTGCTCTTACCTGGCCTTTCCCTGCCTTTTAGTGATCATAACCTGTAGTCACTCACCAGAAAGCACTGAGCTCTGCCAGATAGAAACTGCATTTTGCCATTGACAGCTACTGTGGATACAATGACAGACCACGGGATGCTGCAGCAACATGCAGTGGCAGGAGGCAGAAGGAATCTCATTTGAGTGGTCACTCTTAATTTAAAGCAGCAGGTCTCTCCCCTCTTGAGGTTTATCCAACTCTTCCTAAGTGGAAATGTTAGGCTGTTATGCCCATGTTAGTCATTCTCTTCCAGGTCTGACCTACAGAGAATGGCAATTCCTCTTGGATCCATCAGGCTGAGAGGTGATGGCGAGATGAAAGTATGTGGCTTGGGTTTCCTGCAAACAGGGCTTGGGTTTCTTGCAAACAGCAGGAGAGGAGTAGGGAATTATGGAAGATTTGAAATGTGACACAAGATGCATTTTTGATATTTACAGGGATTTCTGTGACTTCAGAGGGAGCCCTTCCCACGCAAAAGCAGAAGTGTGATGGAGAGTCTACTTTCCCAGAACAGCCAAAATAGCTGTTATGAGCCTGTTCTTTGCAAGAGGACAAACAACCTCAATCACACACTGAGGCACACTGGGACCCACTTAAGGCTTAGGATAAAATCACAGATGCTCCTTTTTAAAACTAGAAGTTGGAGAATAAAATGTCAGAGCCTTGGACAAAGTCCCCAAATGGCAAGTAAGTTTCACATCTCTTGCATGTGAGAAAGCCAGTGAGTTTCAGCACACAGCTTTTCCCAATGTATCTGTATGTATCACAACATATTAAGACTCATTTAATACATTTACCCTTTCAAAAGGGCATGCAAGCTATAAGCACTTTCTTCTTTCCTAAGAAGAGACAGATGCTGATTACAGGAAGAAGTTCCCTGTAACAATTCTCTTCCTAAACCATACCAATTGTCTTGCCCATTTGAAAGACTCATTTGCTGTATCAGAAGAAAAAAGACCCTTATTATTACCAATGTCTGAACCACTAACCATCAAAATTGTTTGCTTACCAGGCACGTTACTTTTTCTGCATAGCACTGCTTGAATCCCTGTAGCACCTTCCCAGACAAAGTGCCATTAACATGCAAATGAAAAGTTCACACTTCTCCTTGAGATGGTACACAATTATAGTCATAAGCTAAGGTAATGAAAGGCTCAAAACAAGACAGGTTGGTTACACATGTCACAGTACTGCTTGCAAATCATTCTCTCCTCTAATTACCACAGCATTTCCAGGAGGAATCGATTACAGCAATACGGATGAATGGGATCCTAAAACTGAAAAATGTACTGAATTAAACATTAATGCACTCATTGACTGTTTTATATATATATATATATTATGGTATGGCCTAGGAAAATACAGAACTAAATATCTGAAAAGAACAGAATGCTGGACACTGAGGCTTTAAAGTGGCCCAGCAACAGAATATAACAAAAATATAAATTCATCCACCAGGCTATAATTACACTTTGTGTTTTGCTTTTGTTGTAAAGATTGGTGTAAGCCTATAGCCAGGCAGAAAGCCAAGCCACAAACTGCGCTCTACTGACTGCTGACGTCTCCATTAGGTGCTCCAACAGAAATATTCATTTGCCCAGACCAAGCCTAAACATGACACAGTGCAACCCCTACTCAATGCCAGGCAATCTTACAGATGAGGACTGCCAAACAAGCAGCTGAATTCAACAAGTTCCCTGCTCCCCAAAGCATTATACACACTTTAGCTCTGTTTTCTAACAAAAACAAGCTTTTGTAATACCTGGCCAACAGGCTCAGAAATTACTGAAGGAAAGAGTGTTTCAGCAAAATTATAAAGAACAATATCATGGCTGCAATTCTTTTGATCCCCAGGTGGCTGGGATAAGCCCAAAATCGGCATCCACACTGTCACTATTGAGCTGACCTCCGCTCTTGCCTTTTTTTGTTTGACTACAGCTGGCTAGTTGTTTAGGACACTGGTGCCTGTCAATCAGGAGCACACTTAGCAGGCCATGCATTTCTTCTCCAACTGTTCCAATCACAATTTCCAATTCTATCCACTCATTTGTGCTATCTGGTCTACTACTTCTGAGCCCTTGAAGATGCAGCACCCAGCTACCAGAGTTGAAAGTGCTCAAAACCTTTCTAAAAGAGATGCTCCTGCATGGGACAGAAAAGCTGAACCACTCCTCTATTAGTAAGTGATCTGGCCTGTGCCCAGTTCCATTAAAGCACTAACTGTTCAGGCAGATTATATTGTACATGGCAGCACTGTTTTATCCTGCCCACCTTTGAGGAATTAACAAAAATGACCCACTTCTGACTCTGCTATCTCTCTCCAATGATTGTGTCTGGGACGTAAAATAATAATAATGTTATTTACACAATGCAACTTTGGGCACCTACGATTCAGGAGAAAAAGCCAAGGCTCCATCATTCAGTGAACAAACCCAACTGAATGCAATAAATTCTAAGCCAACATCTTTGCAAAGTTATTTGCACTTTCTTAAAGAATTTAGGGTTAATGGAACATCAGCTTAAGAGTAAAGAGGGTATGCTTTCAAGTCTTTTGGATCACATACAGGGCAAACTCCAAGAAACTGTGCCTTTTGCCTCTGCAAAAGCAGAATAACAGAGCCAGCCACACCAGCTTGAGGAACCACTGAAAGCACATACACCCCAGTATTTGAATTAAGACATCCAGAAATACACACGCTCTGCATGAAAAGAAAGCCCTGGTTGCTAGCAGGCCTTGTTCTGCTCGACTTAAACTGCACCAGTATCACAGAATCATGAGGCTGCGACAAAAATGCCACCTTTCACATCAGAGTCACTTGATCTATAAGAATCAATCATGTCAGAGATAAAAATCAGAATTCAGGTAGTGGCTGCTTCTTTTCTTACTTCTCTCCTTATGTCACCTCCAACACTGGGAGAACTCCTTTTCTTCCTTGCTATCCTCTCACATCCAGCTGCACTGCAATATCCATCACACAGCACCTCCCTGATAGCTGGTGGCTGCTAAGGCAATATTTACACTATGGCTTGTGTTGCACTTTATAAAATTCTTTGGAGCTCTTCCAGAGGGAAAGCCCCACATAAATCAAAGTTATTAGTGTCATCTACAGGCTAAGTCCAGTCAAGAATTTGCTAGAGTGCACTGTGGAGACTGCGGATCTTTGAAATACCAATCAATGTGCAGCAGAGGGGCTGAGTAATAAACTTCATTAGTATTGCTGGTAACACTTTTCTTCAGTGGCATACAATAAATCACTGATGAATATTCAAGGCAGCCCTCTGAGGTTATCTCAATTTTATGCATGAAGGCAACCAAGAAAGAGAAAGTTTAGAAGGAACTTGCCTATAAACACAAGAGAGAGATGCAGAACTCAATTGTCTTGCCTTCAAAGTACAAAATATGTAACTTCTAGAGGAAACTGAATTCTGTAAATTGATTTGCAATGAAATTAATGAGACTGTGTTTCCCCAAAACTACTAATGGCTATTCCCACCCAAGTTACAGCACTGGTTAATCACATTACAGTAACACCTATAGACTGTGGAAAACTGCGGATTTCTTACTGTACGAAGTGAGGACTAACAGACAGGAGTTCTATCCCAAAGACTTTATAACGGATAATAAAACTCAATCTATACACAAAATAAAGGAGCAGTCAGAAAGAGATTAATGACTCAAAAACTGCATCAGAGGAAGAACAAGAAATGGATCAACTCTCTGGAGTATCAGACAGACATCAATAAATTCATTAGCTAAGCATCACCCAGCATTGCCCAGGAGATATTTTTAAAACCTTCCTCTGTATCTCCAAGAACTGATGTCATCAAGCAAAATGAGAAATATTGTGAGAGATGTGCTAACAAGATGGAAAGAATTTTTATGTAGTTTCACACATTTTCCAGCAAGAAGCCTGACATTTAAGCAGGATGACCTGGTTACTAGTGGCTACTCCACAAATTGATGCACCACGCTCACCCCTGCAATGACTGACAGCTGCAGTAAACAAACAATCATTCACGCCAGGTTCTTCCTCCCCGTGGCGATAGCTTTTGCAAAACCACGGAACTTAATGAGATACTTTCTTTAATATTTATTTCACAATCAGGCTCATTTATTCTAACAGAATTAGCTTCAGCCCACAATAAATTTTTTCCTTGGTTATTTCATTGTGCAAATCAATACTCAATTTATTTAAAATTTCTTCATTTGAGAATTCTTAACTAGGGGGGATTTGTTTTAAACATGCCTTTATTTATTATTATTAAATACCAGCTAACCACCCACATGGCTGCAAAATGAATCAGCCTGAGGATGCTATCCCAAAAAGTTAACCTAGCAAAAAAGATTAATTTTAAGACAGATTCATCCAAGCAGTTTGCCAATCCAGAGGCATGACAGGTCAGAGACAACACTGATATAAATGTGATGGCCCATGACAGAAGACTGAATTCACAATGAGCAAGGTGAAGTAACTAACTCATGATGGAAGCATGCATGAAGGCCAGGCAGCAGCTTGAGAAGGAGCTTTAGAAGTTCCCCATACTACATTCACATCTGCAGTAGAAAAATCAGGAATGGTCCATAGTAACCATGTATAATGGCACAGGACAGGGCAATCTCAAGCATCTCCAGCACAGGGATGCCCAGTGTGACGCAGCAGACACTTCTCACAAGCCATGCTTTTGTAGACATTTTTGTCAGTGCTTCCTAGTGACACAGGGGCCAGTGACCTGCATAACTAAGTGCAAATGCACCAAGGCACAGCTTTCCTGCAGAACTGTGACAACAGAACTGCTACTTAAAAGAAAAGGGAAAAAAAAAATTTCCTAATAGAAGAAAACGCTCTACAGTAGCAAAAGTCATTTACAAACATAATGGAAATACTGAGAAGTACTCCGGACCACAGTATGGATATATTTAAGTTTATTTTTCAGTTTTAGGTGATAGGCAAAGGAGATGGAATTTGGAGTTAACAACTGCTAAAAGACACTGATTTTTTCTGCACTGAACATACACTTCATCCCTGCACAAGGTGTTCAGGGCATGCCAACCGCAGGTCACAACCCAAGATGAGACTTCACTCCTACACATCCCACAGAGCGGTTTCCATCCAAGTCCTATGCTCATGCCTCCTTCTCCTAAATAGGTCGAGCAGAAATCCACTAGCTTGGAGCTAGCTCAACTTTAGATTCCTGTTTGTCTGCTGAAATTAAAGAGTTAACAGAAACCTGTGTTTATCTGATGGGTTTCTATGTGTGCACAAACACATCAATCCAAGCAAAATGCTACTACCACATTTTAGAAATGTGAATACTGCTGACTTGAAGGGAATGGGCACAGATCCCTTTTTAGAAGGAACAAATTGTTCAGAACAAGGACAAATGCAATAGAGAAATCAGGCACTGACTCTGCTTCTACAGTTTCAAGCTGCTGGTACATGTAACTCTGACAGTCTCTAGACGTTTGGTTTTTTTAACAGGCCCAACATTGTCCAAGAGCCCCTTCAAAAGTACCTAATGCTCTCTAGAGCAAATATTTACAGTAGGGGTTTTTATATTTTTATATGTGAGAAATTAGAGGGTACCACAATCTTCTGTTGGCTAAAGACAGGAAACAGCTACTGCCAACAAGGCTGGAATAATGGCAATAGTGCAGATACTCACTGAAGTTGAGTGTATTTTAGACAGAAACATGGAATTAGCTGCAAACTGTGTCAAAACATCCCCTTCAGAGTAAAAGCACTTTCTGTAATTATGCCACAGAAAAAGGGATTTACAGAGAAGAACAGCAGAGCCCAAAGCCATTATCACACAGGTTGAACTTGCTGCTCCATCTCCAGTGAACCAGATGCTAACTATTCTGATGTCCTCAGCAGTCCATAGATACACAGAAATCCCAAACCTGCCCTTTCCTTTTTGTGACAGCTAGATATTTCTCCAGACTTTGATGGGGCTTAAATAAAATCATTACCACAGGTTTATCTGAATTGTTACCTTTTCTCCACAGGAAATGTTGCACTGTGAACTTCAGGGGAGATGAAAGAATAAAAAGGCTAATGTCATTTCTCTTAACCTTCTTCTCAATATGCAAAAATGAACTGACACCCCCACAGCAATTTCAGGCTACCTGATTCTCACCTCTAAAGATTACTCATCTCAGGATAGAATGATCTGATGTCTCCAGAGGACTAGCAGGGATACCAAATGAGCCAGGAAAGCTATTTCAAGTCTACATTTACTTTTCAGGTATTTGTATTAATAGCTGTAAAGAACAATAGAAAAATAATTATTTTTCCAAGTGGCAGTTGTCCTCTCATTCAGTTAATCAAGTTCAATAGGTATTATAATAAAGTCTCACTCTTCAGTGTTGGAGAAGAAGGAATTTACATCTCCCCTCTACCATCAGAAAGCAACTGAAAAATAAGACAATACAGTATGGAGATGGCATAGTGGATTTCTTGATGTCAATTCAGGTTATACAAGGTTGTCTTACTGTGTTTCTAAGGAAGGATGTTATTTTCAGTAAACATTTCCATGCAGCCCAACTGTCATGAAAACACCACTTTTTAGGCCCTAGAAGCACCATGAAGAACTTCTCACTAATTAGACACAAGCCTGGCTTCCTTTAAAAACTTGTTAGATGAAAAGCCTTGACTGATCTATTTTCCATTTCTCTGAGTTCAGGCAATGAAATCTAAATCACAGAGAAGTGCTAATGATTATTTTTCAAGTCCACTTTTTCATTACTGAAAGCACTCTTTGCAACACAGCAAACCCAAAATCTCTTTTCTAATCCTGGCAATCCTTTAAGTTTTCTTTAATTAGTTGTAAATCTGAATGTTGGCGTTCACATCTCAACTCATGGCCTACATCCTGAGCATGGATCTGGGATTTTTCTGGATCTCTCGTCACGTTTATATTTATGGATAAATGACTATTTGGAGCAAAAGAATGACGATTGAAAAGTCAGGAGGGTCTGACAAGTTCCCGTGCCTTAAGTTTCATGTCTCATGCAGGGTGATCTACTAACCAGACACAAATTTTTCTACTCAGCACCTTTAATAATCTGTTTCCTAGAGGCATCACCTCTTCTTCAGGTAAAGTGTCCACTCATACCTACTCCTCAGATTCATTTGTATATACAAATAAATGAGGAGTAGGTATAAATATAGATATTTATATACTTATATAATAGTAGGTATTTATATACTTGGAATATCCAAGCTCCTGAAGGTGCATCTGGGGTGGCTGCATTGGAGCAAGAGGCTCAGGCAGATGGAAAACAAGCAGGAAGAAAGCAGGTGGGAACAAGAACATTAGCAGTTCCCCTGGAGTGGTACTGTCTCTTCAGCAACACCCCACTAAGTAGTGAAACATGCTGTACAACCCCACACAGCTTTGTCAGGGCTGGACAAGCACTGTGGAGAGCAGTGTAGGCTTTAGGCTTCTCTGGTTTGGAGAAAGAGGGTGACTTCCTTGCTCCTTGAAGCTTCCTGAGGAATAGAGGCAGAGAGAAAGGTGCTGATCTCTTCCCCCCAGTATCCAGTGATAAGATGCA
Organism: Poecile atricapillus; assembly: GCF_030490865.1. Lineage (NCBI taxonomy): Eukaryota > Metazoa > Chordata > Aves > Passeriformes > Paridae > Poecile > Poecile atricapillus. The sequence goes on from NC_081249.1 coordinate 82,100,446, forward strand.
TAGGAATGGTTCAAAAGTGCACCAGAGAAGGTTCAGACTGGACATGAGGAAGTATTTCTTTACCAAGAGCATAGTGAAACACTGCAACAGGCTTCCCAGACAGGGGGTCGATACCCCAGCCTGTCAATGTTCAAGAGACATTTGGACAATGCCCTTGACACGTTTATGGTCAGCCCTGAATTGCTCAGGCAGCAGGACTAGATGATCCTTATAGATTCTTTCCAACTGAAAATATTCTATTCTAACTGTTTGATTACTCAGGAGATGGGTCCCATCCTTCCAGAGCCAGGTAACAGGGTAATCCTTCCTGCCAAAGCAGTAAAAGCTCCTTTTATATATATATATTTTTTTATTATTATTATTTATTTTATTTAGCTGCAGGGATTTTGGTCCAAAACACTCAGGAAAGCACATGCAAATGATTGTTAATGTGGGGGATGCGAGACTCTCATACGCAGTCAGATTCATTTTCTGCACTGTTCCAAAAAAATTGGCATCAAGGCTCAGCATCAGCCTACGGGATGGTAGTTCCATGACAAGTCTCTTTTACAAACAACAGCCTGGGTTTATATCAAGAAATACTCCTACTTTAAATGCACACATGCTGCCCTTTGAGTAACTGAGTTTTTGCTTAATCAAAAAAAGCAGAGTTTAGTTTTTGGAACCTTCACTGCAGAGGAGAAGCAGCACAGTGCAGCAGTGGGTTGGGCTGCTGGGGCTCTGCATGAAGTCTCCCTCTCTATGGAAGGCATCTTTAGCAGGACACAGTAACCCAAGCACTGCTTGACTTCTGTATTTTGGCATCTCTAACACCTCTTTTTTTTCCTCCCTTTTTAAATTCAGCCGGCAGGATACAGTCTTTTAAGAAACCATGCACAAGCTCATCTTTTTTTCATGCCAGCACAGCCTTTCCTCCCTTCCTCCTCTCCCTTTCCTTTTCTCATTACTCTTTCCGAGGTCTAAAAGAAAACACTATTCAGATACTTAAAGGTTACAGTTAACTTTTAGTTCAGCAGTACTCAAAATACAGTATTTCTGCTAAAAGGAAAGAAAATAAACAGGGTATCCTGTGATGTTTAAAAGGACAGCAGCAGGTTTCTGTGAGACCTTACTGAAGGTTTTCTCCTCTGTTTGTACAAGTATTCCCTAATTATTTCAGGAAACTAATAGCTAGGCTAAATAGGTTTTAAATAGGTTTAAATTTTGCCTTTAGTGTATTAGGGAAGAGTGCACCTCTGCAGTGTAGTGAGAGCAGTAACTCCAGGAGAGGCAAGATGACAAATAGCAAGTGAATCTCAAGCTGTTCACAACCTAAATATCTCTCCTCAGCTCAAAGCAACAAAGCTCTCTAATTATTTTTATCTATGCAAGGTGAAATCAAATGACATTACAACATAAATCTCACTAATACCTTATGCAGGGCCAATGTTTAATAGCACAGATTAGTTATGAAACTACTGCAACAGACCTCAATGTGGTCTCAACTGTTTAAAAGCCAAGAATGATTTTAAGGGACAAGTTTTATCCTTGTTCTGCCCTAATTATTTCCACATATTAACACCTGAAGAATATTTGACTCAATCCCTTCCCTCCCCCCAGTTTAAATTCATTATTTATGCACAGGGCAACCCGGATTATATGACAAACATGACAGATCACTTCTTTCCCACTGTAAGAGGGCCATTAAAAATAAAATGAGAATTTAGTTAGTTATTGACAAAAGCACTAGGAGGAAGTGGGAAGCTAAATGACTTGCTGCAAAATGAAATTGTGGAAAATAGAAAGTCAATCAAAACACTGCCTCAGGTCATCTCATCTGTCCTCCAGTCAAAGAAGAGATGTTGCTGAGCATCTCTGACCCAAGACTTCCCCAACTGCCCCAATGTTTTTGATGTCAGAAACCCATCTATAATATAGAAAACTATTTTCCTGTCTCCTAAATCTGCTGTTCCAAAGTTTTCCAAACATCTGCACAAGCATCAGTATCTAGAGTTTCACCACTGCAAGGTATACCTATATTGTGCTACTTCCTGCACTCCTGCCATGCCAGCCATACAGTTGCAATTAATCTAATTTTCTCACTGCCTGGGTGGTTATTTGACAACATGCACAAGCTAGCACCTAGCACATTCCCCACTCCTCCTTCTCTACTCACAGAGAGCAAGGCATGCACTCAAACTGCTGGTCCTGTCCCTAAAAAAAGGCGATAAGCCTTAAAATGAGAAACAGAATCAATCTAGATCCCAGCTCTTATAATTTCTTGTTTTGCTACATTTTATGTAAAAATAAGAAAATGCCAACAAACCTATGCCACCCACAAAAAACCCAGGGCAAATGCACCTCTCTGGGACACACCACAAAACTTAGAGCAAGTGTCTCAATTGTCCAGTTGATGGATGTCAGCCAGGCCCCAAACCAAGGCAGATCCAGAGCTGAAAACAGGAGCTCTCTACAGCTTTAGAGATGCCCCACACTTGGGCTCAGGCTGTGAGCAACACCTACCACCTGCAGCTGGGTCTGGGAAGATGGGGAGCACACAGCACCACGATGAGCCAACAGAGAAGAGCTTTTTCACAGCAGGGTGACAAATGGGGGCTGTTTGCTTGCAGATGCCTTTCTCCCCTCGCTTGTTTGAGAAGCAACTCCATAATTCCTTCCTGAAGAGCCACATTCAGCCATCCACCCCCTGCTTCAGGAACGCCAGCTGTCTCACCAGATTCCCAACCCAGGCCACAGAAATCCCTGTCCTCTCACAGCTCATCTCTGAAGCAAAGAGGAAAGTTAAGCTGAAAAGTCAGCAAGGCTAGCCCAGCTCTGGCTCTTCTCGGTTCCCCACATCTCACCAGTCTTTGTGATCCCCTGCACAGGAGGGTATGTGACATCCAAGAATCCCAAGGCAGCAACAGGCAATTTAACACAGTTCAGGGCACACAGGTGATGCTCATAAAACCAATTTGCAAAGATGTGATTTCTGACTTCACTAAGAAGCCAACAATTAGCATCATGCTCAATTTCATGAAGAACAGGACTAAAATATAAGAAAACTCTGCAGAGTATGACCATGAGACCACCTGATCCTAAATTTCCCTTCAGAAACTGGACACTAGTAAGAAACAGGGGAAGAAAGTAAAAGACCAGAGGAAACATTTCGTGCTGCCTTCCTGGGATATTTTCTTTGCTTCCAGCAACTGGCATTTTGGAGAATTCTTAATTCAGAGTAAACACATACACTGCATTCAGGTCTTTGTGGGACAAGAGGAAGGGTCCCCTAGCTCATCTGGGTTTTTTTACAGCAATCATTGAGTGATTTTCAGCTTTTTGTTCCTTTTTATGTGTCTGTATTTCAGTTTCAGAAAGGCAAAATTTAATCTGATTAATACAATAGTGTATATTTCTGAGGTACATTTTTAATTTACCTCCTGATAAAGTATAATATAGTTTGAATACACCAGCATGCATTGTCACAAGTCTTTCTAAATCCGACAAATGTAATAAATTTTGAAAAACATACAAATACATATTGCTATTTATGCTTGTTTTTTTCAAGATATATACATATAGAATGATGAAAACGGAATATAAAAAGATGGGCATCACAAAAATTGTGTTATTAAAATGCAGAATCCCTGGCCATGGATTCTTTGCTTGTCCTCACCTATTTCTGTATCAGTATTTCCCAGAACAATTCCCAGGCTACACTTTCAAATCATTACTTCATATCCAGCGCCTTCTATCCCAAGCTAACAAAATCACTGCTATAAAACTTCTCCTTTTACAACCAAGATGGGAAACACTTTATTAAATTATCTGTTCCCTCCCTTGTAAAATAAAGAGGAAAACGCCATTCCAGGAAACAAAAATGTTAAAAAAAGACCAACCAAAGGCAACGCCTGCGTGCACTGTTGTTCTTCCCCTTTGAGTCAGTAGTAAAGAGGAAGGAAGGAAAAGACACAGAAAATAAATGCAAGGAGGTGTGGATGCAGCATGTTTATCCCACTTGAAGAGGGGAAGCTGTAAAATACCATCCTTTGCATGGGGACGCCCCAACACTGCCTGGGTGTTTACAAACACTTTGAGCAAACCAAACAGGGAGTTTCATTGTCCCCACTGCACTCATGACACCCTCTCCCCAGCACTGCAATTCCAGGGAGAGCCCTGCCAGAGGACACACAGTGCCAGTTACACAAGAGAAGCGCAGAAGCAAATATGCAGCAGAGGGGATGGAAAAAAATTAAAAATATCAGCTCAGCTGCACGCTCTCCTGCTGCTCCCAGAACAGCCTCCAAGTCGGGCTTTGGTGAGGATTAACTTTAAAGGGCACTGAAGTATAGTGACAGACTCGAATCGAGCAAGACCCCTCTGTGTGCACACATTTCATTGCCACCAGCATAAAATGTCTGGGGTCCACTAGCAATTGCAGAAATAACTTTGTTATAGAAAGGGATAAAACCTTCTGATGTCATATAATAAAGAAAAAATATCTGTTATGTTGCACTAATATCTTAGCACTGGTTCAAGTAAAGATCCAAATTTCACCTCACAAACAGCAAGGAACGGGAAAACAAATGAAAAGCCATTAAAATGAAGTTCTGCTGGACCACTAAGTTTTCACAAAGTTCAAAATAGAGGCATTTCTTGTATTTAGGATAAAAGTGAAAAAGATCAGAGCTGTAGTTTGGAAGTTGACATGAAACATCAGACTGACCAGCCAAGAATTTTTAAGATACTAACTCATTCTATGACTTGGAAAAGAAACCTGGACCAACTGCACACAGCCAGGACTGAAAGTCGGCTGGATTCAAATTTGCCCCGTTTCCCTGAAAGAGGGGAGGAATAGCGGTGTCAAAACAACGAAGCCCAGGACAGCACACCAACGCCCCCAAAACCACCCTAAAACACATCTCGTATTTATTTTGTCCTCAGGAGCCCGGCTCTCGCAGGCTCTGCAGCGCTCAACGATAGCAATTCAAAATCCATCTTATTTTCCACTCTCATTTAGCCAGGGAGACAACCGAGGCAGGGCTCCCCGCCGGCTCAGGACTGCGCAGCTCCGGGGCGCCCGGAGCATCCCGGAGTTGCGGGAGTTTCCCGGGGCTGCGGGACGCGCAGCGCGGCCGCGGAGCTGTCGCCGGGCCCGAAGGGCGCTCAGGGGGACTCATCTCCGCGGTGGGAAACCATTTAGCGGGTTAGGGTTTTTTTCCGCCGTTCCCCGTCCCTCCGCCCCTCCTTTTTCAGCAGGACCAGGGAACGACAGCGCAGTCCCGCTCGGCAGCGCTGCTCCCCGCTGAGGAACACACAGCGCGGGGACGGGCATCAGGAGATGGGCGCCTTGGAGGGAGGAGGTAACAGGACAAGGAAAAGGACATATAAAGAGAAGAGGAGCGCAGAACTCACCTGGTTTGGGATTTTTCCTCCCTCTCCACGACCATAAAACGAGGCGGGAGCCAGGAGCCGGTCAGCGGCGTTGGAAGAAGCGGCGGCCCCGGGCCGCCGCACGCTGGGGATAGCGGGGCTGGGCGCTCCAGCCCTCGCACGCCGGGGCAGGAGCTGATCCCGGAGACGAGCGCGCGGCAGCCCACTTCCAGCGGGATGGGTGCTAGCCACCCTCCCGGCACAAGGCAGCTCCCCGGGATGGCTGCAGCGGGGTTGGGCGCAAGGCGGTCCCACTCGGGAATGAGTGTTCAGTCCCCACCGCCCGTGCAGCGCAGCGCAGCGCAGCTCTCCGGAACGGTATCGAGCCACCCTGGGGCCAGGACGCCCGGGACAGGAGCTGCAGGGCTCGGCGCAAGGCAGCCGTCTGCGGGGATGCGTGCAGGGCCGCCCGCCCCAGGCAGCACAGGAGCGGGAGCGCGGCCCCCCCCCCCGCCGTGTCCGGCAGCGGAGGCGGCACCGGCCGAGCACAATGAGCGGCGGCGCGCGGCGCGCCCCCGCGGCCCCCGCTGGGCAATGACATCACCCCTCTCGCCCGCCGGGGCGGGGCCACTGCCCGCGCCGCCGCCTGGCCATTGGCTGGCGCCCCTTGGCAGCGGGGCCTTCTGAGGTTTGTAGTTTCTTTACGGCTGCCACAGCCCGGCAGCATGCGGGGTGTGGACTCCATTTCCCGGCAGATCCCGCGCCGCGCGGCCGTGGTGGGGAGCGGGGTGGGGAAGGAGGCGGTGGCCGCCGCCATGTTGATGGCGTGGGACGCTTAGCTCTGGAGGAGCGGTCGGGGAGCCGGGTTAAGATGTCGGAAAAGGAGGAAGGGTGGGAGTGCTGGCTTGGTTTCAGGGGCAAGAAAGAGCTTGTGCGAGCGGTTGAGAAAGAAGGGGGAGGCTGAGGAATAGCCGGAGGGGCGCGGCGGGTAGGGGAACGGGGCCCTGAAGGACGCGGCCGATCGTCACTCGGTGGCTGCCGGCTCTGGGTGGGGCAGCGCCTCTCTGTGGTGGGAGTGGGACCGTGGGATGGGAATCTGTCCCGGTACTTGAGGGGCCTGCAGGGTTGCGGGGTGTGTGGGTGTGTGACAGGAGCAGGCGGGGTGGCGGCGATGCGGCGGCCGGGGCGTGTGGGCGCTGGGCGGTGCTGGTCGCGAACGGGGAGGCCGCTCTGTGTGGCGCAGGAGCCGGGGTGGGTCCGGTGGCTCTTGGGGCTGTGTCCCCGGCGCCTTCCGGGCAGAGGGGCCCGTGCGGGACTACACCAGCCACGGTGCTTGGCCCTTGGATGAAGTACGGGCTGTGGGTTAAAGAGCAGGGCTGGCCTTGGTGGGGCGGCTGTCAGCAGGGAGCAGATTGGGACATGCCCTTGTCACGTGCCAGGTGACAGCTTACGCTTCGCTGGTTTGACGGGTTTTTTAAGGGCTCTGGCTCTGTTTGATGCCTGATAATTGCACTAATGGTGTCTGGTTGTCCCAGACATACGGCTTGGTGTCACCAGCAGGAGGAGCTTTGCTTCCTTTTAAAGTCCTTAGTATGTCTAGAGTAGGGTAGGTTCAGATTAGATACGAGGCAGAAATTTACTGTGAGGATTGTGAGGCACCATCGCAGGTTGCTCAGAGAAGCTGTTGACACCCTGTCCCTGGAAGTGTTCAGGGCCAGGCTGAATGGGGCACTGGGCAGCCTGATCTACTGGAAGGTGTCCCTGCCCATGGCAGGGGAGGGTTGGAAACAGATGGTCTTTGAGGTTACTTGCAACCCAAATGTATAATTCTATATCCATAGACATGTAAGTCAAATTTGAAAAAGCTGAGAGAGTAGATGAGATGGTGTAAGACATCTCAGCATGCTATGGGAGTGGCCAAGCTGACTTGCTTCCTCACTATTTTGCCTGTGCCTGCTGTCTCATGTTGGCATGGCTTAGCCAGCTGACTAGGTGCTGTCTTAGTTTCAGCCCTCTGGCTGGCATGCAGGAGGTAGGCTGGAATTTTAAGCATTGGTTTTAGGCTTTCTTGTAGTGAACATTATCCCTGCTTGTGCTAGTCTTTTGTGCTGGGGAATGGGAAATGCACGTTCACCAAATGAGAGAGTAATCAAAGCTCTGTGAGGCTTAAGGGGACTGGAGCTCCCTGAAGCCATGCGTGGAAGGCCTGTGGCCGAAACTGGAAAGAAGGATGGTCAAAATGTTGCATGGCTTGTGAAATAATACCATTTCTAGTTACAGCTGATTCCTGTGAAATAAAGCGCTTTATTATGCCAAGAAGATACTTTATTGGAAAGAGCTGTGAAGAGTTTTGCAGGCTTGCTTGAAGTCTTGACTAAAATCCAGTAGTGGTACAGCTCAGGTAAAATGGAGTTGCAAGGGTTTATTTCATACTTTGGCTCCTCCTGCAGGTAAGTACAAGGCATTTGATCAGGGTGTTGCTGCACAGTAACTACACAGGTGGTGTGTTTGCCACAGGGTGCATGAGTGCTGGAGGAAAGATGTGAGATGTTCTGTGGTACAGATACTTCACCTGAACATTGCAGCCTTTCAAGATTTGCTAGTACTACAGCAATGTATGCTATTTTTATGTCACTTTAAATGCAGCTTCCTCTAGTTAGAGAAGCTGAACCAGTTGCATGCCATCCTGCAAAAAGTCCAGTGTTCCAAGGACCCTTCTCTTCACAGCCAGATTCTCCTGTTTTATCATATTCCTCGGTGAAGAAAATGAGTGATGGGGGTATAATGTTCTGTTAATAAAATTCATAGCATCAATAGTTCCATATATCTGGAGAATTCTGAATTACATGTGCAGCCCCTTTTATTTCTTTCCTAATCTGTTTCATCTCTATGCAGATACCTTTAGATTAGGTGAACTGTGGGTGAAATAAAAGGCACAAGGACTTCTGTCACAGCTGTTGTCCGCTGTAGACTTTAGGCCTATGCATTTATCTCTGCAGCTGATACCTGGTAGGGATGGTAAGTACTGCAATGGAATGGTTGGGTCACGCTTGGTTATCTTATATAACTATCAGAGAAAGTGCTTGTGAAATTTTCATCCATGATAGTCTGCTGGCTGAATGACAGTGTGTTCTGTTAAACTGGTTTAGAAACAATTGGTTTCACCTGCAGTGGTTCCCTTCACTCCCTCCCCATCCCCCTGCAGTCAGTGCTGCAGCTCTGAGGAGGATGTTGTGCACCCCACCTCACAGATAATTGTATTTGGTTATTTATATCTTCTTTATCTGTAGATGTAGATGCCACTGATGTCTCAGCTAAGGTAGAAAGAAGGAAATTACTTCGGAAAACTACCCAAATGAACACCTGATGCAAGAGAGAAGTAAAACAAGTTTTCTCTGCGTGTGTTGTTCACTTTGGTCAGTTTTGGGGGATTTGATACTTGCCAGTGTTTGGATCTGACTTGCAGGTCACAGCTTGTCAGAGATGTTAATGATGAAACTTGTGTTAACATGTCTCAGACTTGGATAATCTGTTCACTGAACGTGCTAAAGTCCAAATCTGCCCTGACCCAACAGGCCTTAATTGCAATGTAAGAAGCTTACAGTCCTATTGTAGAAATAAGTGGTGTGGCTGCATCTCATATGAAAAGATAGAAGGTGATTATAGAACTGAAAACCTGGCTTTGGCATTTCTTAAACATTGGTATGCTCTGTTTTAATGCTGCTAATGAAAACTTACTCCAGTGTCTGTGTGGTCCTCAGCCTATGAAGCTGAGAGGTTTGCGTGTACTGTACTGTGCTGACATCCTGCACTGCAAAACCTATAGGTTGTCTTTGTTACTGATTTTTGTCACTGTGGACTCCAGTAAGTAACCACCCTGTTTCCTGACCTGGAAAATCAGTTGGAAGATCCTGAAGGAAGGAATATAATTAGGAACGTGTGATAACTTTGCTCAAAGAAGAAAATTCTCAGTGTAAGTTTAAGCCAAGTTCATATGTAGAAACCTGTCTTCATGTCTCAATGTCTCAGCACTCGTTCTGCCAAGTTTGCTCTTAGAGAAACCAAACATTTGGATGCTTAAATTGAGTTCACTGGGTAGTATACAAAGCCAGGCTGCATGCAAAACACATATTTCAAGATGAAGTGTACAGATACATCATGTCATAATTTATCAGGTGTGCCGTGGTAGTCTAGGTCTGCTGTCACTGTCAACATCCATGTCAGTGCAGCACAGAGAACTTTTGGAGGTGTCTCAGTTCTAGGAAGTGATGGTCAGGCATAATGACATTCCTGTTATGCAAATTAACGGGATGAAAAGACTTGTGTGTGCACTCAAGCAGAAAGTGGAATATGGTTTCTAAATGATACTATCTATGCTAGTCTTGGCATGTAAATTTTGTTTTAAGATCCTCTTAATTACCCCAGCTGTAAGACGAGGAAAGAGTGGAAGTGTCACTGATCAACTGCTTGTTCCAAAGCCTGTGGGGGAAGGGTGTAAACTCTTTCACGTTAAAGTTACTTCTCAGATGATAGTGGATGAAGAAGTTGTGATGAAGGTTGGTTTATTTTAATTGTTTCCTATGGAGCTGTTTGCCAAAAAGTTTCTGAAGCTGCAAGGGGAAAGGTGAGTTCAGCTGGGAAGAACAGGTAAGTACTTGTATATCATCTTACAGTTTCCAAGAATCTTAATGCTGAGAATACATTGTGAGTTTGGAAAAACTGGACAGAGTGGAAGGCTTCCATGCCTTTTTAAAGTGCTCTAAATGAAATTGTGGGGAGGCAGCTATTAAACCAATATCTGGAAGAGGCTAGTATTTGTGTATAGCTGAAAGAGTGTAAAGTGACTGGAAATAATTCTAATAATAATAATCTTCAAGTAATTCTAAATAATATATTTAATTATAAAGGGTTATCTTTTTTTGTCTTTCAGCAAAAAGAAGAGTTCTCTAAGAGCAGTCAAGAGTCAAGTTAGGATGGACGTGTTCTTCAACTGAAATATGGCAGCAGTTCAATAGCAGTTACACAGTAGGAAAGGGTGTGCAGGCAGCTGCAAGTCCTTGTGTTCTTAAGATCTGGTATCTGAACTCAGCAGAGAGAAAAAGATGGTTGCTTCCACAGCTTCAAACTCACGAGTTGAAAAGGGAGCTCATCTAATACTGAAACAGGAAATTGATTTTTTTTAGATACTGGGGAAGATAATCACAACATACAGAACTTAAAGATGCTGGTCAGGACACTGAAAAACTGCAACTAGCTCAAGCACAGGAGACTCTAGGACTCCAGTTGTGGGAACCTCCCTTTTGGAAGGCACACTAGCAGTGGGGAGAACTTGCTGAACACAAGGACAATCAAAAGTTTTGCAGCTGTTAGCTACACATGGATATATCTCTTAGGGTGTGGTAGCCTGACATGACCACTGAAGACCATGAGGCTGTAGGCAGATTGCATTTCTCTGAAAAGCACGTATGCCACTACCCATTTCAGAATCACCCAAACAATTTCAGCTTTTGTCTAATACTCCTAGTTCCTAGAACAATAGCTTTTCTTGGTCCACCTTACTCCTGCAGAGGCAGCTGGCTGATTGCAGCTGTGCACTGAAGATAAGCCTTCCCCACCCCTGGATTGCTGGATAATGGCACACAAACATGGCTCAGATGGACTCCAGGGCTGAGCATAAATCCTTTGGCTGCCACTGTTCTGGCTTTAATATACACAATGGATGCCCTGAGCACTTCCATGTTGAACAAGAAACACTTGGAGTGCACGATTAGATGTACTTCGTGTGTGCACTGCCCTCTTCAGCACAAAGCTTGATAAAACCCCGTATTCCATAAAGCAGGTGGAGGTATCACGTATGTTACGTTTGGTATGCACCTGAGTCAGTTGCCACTAATCTCGAGAAGGTCTATTTTTGTTGTAGTGTAGTAAACCTGAGTTGATAACTGATACTTTTCAGCTGATGGGCTTGTCTGTGCCAGGAGAGCAGTCCATGAGCTGACAAATATTCAAGCATAGTACTGGCTTTTACTACTTAAAAAGAAAAAATGTAAAACATTTAAAGGTGGGAGGGAGTGAACAGAAGATTTTTAAGGGCCACGTAAGTTCTACTGAAATTAATAGTTCACTAAGAATATCTTCACTGAAAGAATGCATTTTGGGAAGTTACTTCCTTTGACAAGGGTAATATAAGCTTTTGTTTGTGGCAAGTGTCCAATACTGTTTCTTGACCCTTTCTTTGTGAGGTTGTAGGGGAAGAGTGTTGGATGAAGCGAGAGTGCAAGCCACAACCGGAGGTTAACACTTAATTTAGCAACTATTTTTATGTGAAGTGATGCACCGTTACTAATTTTCAAAGGAAGTCCCACACCTAAATTGATACACTGAAATCCCTGATAATGTGTGCAAGGTGTCTTTGGGTTCTTCAGCTATTTGAATGTAGTGGTGCAAAATTACACATTACGTCCTATATGATTCAGCTTAAAATACAAGCTTGGGCAGTGTGAGTACCTAAACAACAATATTGCAGTCAGAGCATTCCTCAGCACACACAAACCATTTCCTTTTGGGTAAGTAATGCTGCACTGTGAAAAAGCATGCAGCTCCTAGGACAGCATCATATGATTGTGTTGCCTATGCCACAGTTCCCTGGGTTTGCTCTCTTGCTCTGGACTCTTCTTGGACTCAAACTTACAGTATTTCTGTATGTTACCACTGGATGACTTTTATTTTTGGGTGGGTTTTTGCTATTTCTTTGCAAATGCTTCTTCCTGGAAAACTGGCAGTGACAATAAGTATCTCAGGTTCCTGGCCAAGTTTCCAGTCACATGGTTTCACTTGCTCATTCTGTCAAGTTATTTACATGTGGTGTCCTAAGGATGTAATTTAATGGATTGCTAGTGAGGAGCTGACCTTCATGTCTTGGCTGCAATCCACATAGGTTACACTAACCTGCTTCCCAATTAATTCAGTGGCTACTGTTGCAGCCTTTGGTTTCCTGATGGACAACTTTATGAAGAAGATAATGTTACACTGCTCTTGCAAAGATTTAAAGATGGTTACACTAGCGTTGCTCACTTTACCTGCTTAGTTGCAGGATCCAGAATGATTTCTGAACTTTGTTCTGCATGCACAACACATAGGATTCACAAGGTGAGAAGGATATGTTCTTCATGTCTTAATAGGTCTAATGTGCCACAATGTAGGAAAGCTAGCATAGAGATGTATAGTTGATGACTTAAGCAACCTTGCTTAGTAGTCTTAACCCTCATGTTCTGGTTTCATACATACCAGCATTGTTTTGTTTCTAGTAGAATCTCTTTGGGCATGCATTCCCAGGTGGTGTAATTACTTGAATTCCCTGCATTTTAGCTATTGAAAAATGCAGCTGCACGAAGCAGAGGCAACAGTGGCATTGCTAGTTTGAGGAGTTTGGTGTTACCTTCTGCCCTTGCCTTCCCATGCTGCAGTACACCATTCCTTTTCATGCCAATGCAACTACCTGGAGTGGCATACAGAAGTATTGGTGTCTTCATCAGGGTGTTAACACACACTCTCTGCCCTGGGTATGCTTTTCTGTGGGTCATTGTAGATGTTTGGAGGAGGAGGTTTGTAGTTTTATGGCTTTTTAGAACTTCAGTTAGATTTGTGAACTGGTTTAGAGCATTTTCACCATGGCACAAAAGCCAGCTGGCCAGGCGCATGCCAGAACAAAGTTGTTGCCTTGTTGCTGAAGTCTCTTGACTCGTTAAATCATGCATCTAAGGATGCTGTTAGTTTTATGGGAGAGGAGCAGCAGTGACTCTTGTGCACATGGGTGTTCCTTTGAAGAGCCATGTTCTTCTGTGTTAGGTCTCATGATATGGTGTTTTGGGGTTTTGATGTGTTTAACCTTCTGACCAGGCAGCAGCAGCTCAAGCAACCCTGCTGTCTGTAAGCAGCACTAGAGATTGTCCAATGTACTCCAGACAAAATCCTTGTGCAAACAGAGCTGGAGTAAGATGTGGAACAGTTTTCTCCTAAGTTTGGGGGGTTTTTTATTACTGAGACTACCAATATATTTTCCTTTGATGGAGCTAATTCTTACATATAGGGAGTTGTATATTACCCCTGCACACATATCCAAATACAATTTTATATTTAGTGGCAGAGTAGATTGGCAAAAGAGAGAACTAGGTACTAAAATGTTTCACATATGGTAGGTGAAAAGCTAACCCCTACTGTCATTTTTGCAATGCTCCTGCTTCCAGTGAAGGCTGCTCTGGTGTGAACTCTTACTATGCAATTCAAATTTCCTTTCTCGTTTCTGATAATGGTGAATGTTGCCCTCTGATGAGGACAGTGAGATGGCAGATGTTTCAGAGAGACCTGCAGTGCCTTCACTGTAGATGCTCTGCCTCAGTGGACGTCAGCGAAGAGAGTAATTGCATCCCCCAAGAGTGAGATTGTTGCTGCTGTTAACCTTTCTGGAGAAACAAACATGAAGTAGAGGCAGGTGCAATCCTCACATGAGTTGGCAGCCAGGTGGGTGCCGTGTGTCACCAGGGATGACAGGCAGTCACCCTACTAACTCACAGCAGTGAGGTCCATTTGTCCTCCTGAAAATTCCTGCCCACTGAAAGCTCTCATATTCAGGGTAGATTGTAACTGGAGCAACTGCTGTCCCAGTGCTACCTCCTGGTAACAAGGGGATGATGAAATGGAGTTTATTTTAGTAGGTCCAATGAGAATAAATGAATGTTATTCGTTACAAATATTTATACAATAATTCTTATAGTGTAAATTGTTTATAAGTACATATCTGGAAATCTAGGCATATATGTATGTATATAAAATGTATGTATTGAAATACATTTATATACATATTAACAATACAATTTAACTTTTTTTAAAATACATATTAGTAAACTGGGAGAATAATGGAAAAGGAGAGGAGCTTTGTGTTTTTGACAAACTCATGAGATGAAGAAGCTATTCCCTCTTGAGAACAAATGGAAACAAATGTCTGGTCCACAACAAATACAGTTGGCATGAATTGTTTTGTTAAAACCTCTGCTTACATCTGTCTTTCAAACTCTTATCCTTGAGTGGGTAGATTAACCTTGTCATGAGTACTGAGGCATGTGACGTGCTTGGCCATGAAAGCAAGGATGTGAGGGGTCTCACAAGTTGCTGTCAACACTTAAGTGATGCAGCCTTCTGGGGTGGGTGGCATTGCTGCCATTTATTCTGAGTGGTACTGCAGCCTCATTCACTCGGGTTTGATGGTACCTCATATATCTCAACCTTCTGCTATAGTCAGTTCTCTGTTACCTGAAGTTAAATTTAGGTACAAATCACATCAGCCAAGATCCTGCTTTTGGAATGTCTGCCATATGTCTGTTTCGCTCATTTTCTCTGGTATGAGTGGCTCTGCTTCTTGGCTACTGTCAATTTACCATCTTATTTCTCCCAAAGGAAGCACATGCCCTGAACTTACCCTGTGCTCTGGCAGTGCATTATGTGTGCAACCTCCAGGTAATGTTTGCTTCCACGGATGTAAGGGAATAGCTGTCCCAGTCTTTCTTGAATTTACTGCTCAGTATTCAGTGACATAGCAGGGAAAACAAGGCATTATTTTGCTCATGTCCACCATCCACAAATGACATTTAGTTTTCATCACCATTTTGTTTCTACCTCATGTGTCTGCAACACACAGGTTTTCTAGACTCCCCCTTTTTTTTTTTTTCCTACTATTTCCTTCTTACCCATATGTAGTACACTGCATTCAGTGTTTAGTGTATGAGAAACCCTAGGGTAATTCCCTATAGTAATGTGTTAGCTGTGGGGAGGCGGTGATTCTGGTGGCTGCAGAGTTCTGCCTATAGCATCCCATCATTATAAAGAAAAAAGTAAGCTTGAAGGGAAGAACCCTCCTTGAATCTGGGTGGGGAAAGATGTGTAATAACACTTAAAAAGTAGGCAAAAAGTGTTCTTCATGTGCCAAGTTTCATGTATTTAACCTTTGCTTTTTAAAACGCTTAAGTTGTACTTCTATTGCCTAAGCTTACGACACCTGAGGGAAAACGGATCTGTGTAGCCAGTTGCTTTGAATACCTCCAGTACAGAAGTGGTGTTTTGCAGATGCCCAGCAAAGATGCAGTCCCAGCAGTACTACTAGAAACAGTCTGTCACAGCTAAAATATGATACTGCAAAAAACGTCAGCAGGCTTAGCAAACCCAGGCCTTCATGCACATTATGTCTACAGTGTTCTGTGTGAAAGCTATTATCCCTTGGAAAACTTGTTGACACATTTTAACAAGGAGAATCAAAGACTGAACAGTATCTCTGTAGGGTTCCCCTAATTTTAGTGCATTCATAAACATAGTCAATGGCTGCTCTCTCTTTAGTAAAGATTATATTGGAAGCCATCTGTAGGTAAATAACTTGATACAGTTTTAACTATTCACCCATTTTCAAATGGCCCAGTTTTGACATCAGCAAGTATGTTCACATTTCTGAGTCCAAAATGCAAGGTAGTTTTGTGTTTCTTTAGAAAAAAGTAAAAGTCATAAAAGAAGCCCTAATTTTCAAAACATTAGATTTGTATTTTATTTTAAATGAAGTGAATGCATGCAGGTGGTTGTGCAAGTCAGTACAGGGTTTGTTCAGGCAGGGTTTGTGGTTTCTTAGCCCACCTGTTTTGCCTACAGAGCAGCAAAGAGCACGGCTGTGTTAGCAATCATAAATCCTGTTCATCTCCTGGCAGACTCCTAGGGACGCAGCTGTAGGGTGAAACCCGGGCTGGATGCAGCTGTAAGGGGAGGGAGGGAACGGCAGAGCTTCCCCTTGCAGAACCCGAAGCGCCCTGTAACACGAACGGGCATACAGAGGGCCTCGCTTGGTCTCTCCCGGCTGCCCTCGGGTCACGCTCCTCAAGCCTTTATGGTAGCCGAATACTACGTGGTGCTGCAAAGTGCGCCTCGGGGGCATTGATGTCTGCTGGCTCTGAAACTGGAGAGGCTGCTGTAGCTGCCTTAGCTACTGACCCACCGTACCGGTGAGTGTCGGCCAGCAGAGGGTGGCTTTAAGACCGTTTCTGTACTGCTGTAATGTTTAAACACTCTAGTGCAAATATTGAGCGTGACGGCCTCAGTGCTTCCTTTAGTGCCTAACACTTCATCTTTAGTTAGTAATTACAGGAAAGAAGTATCTAGCAGAGATTTTTGGTTCAGCTTTTCCTCGTTGATTTTTTTTTTTTCCTCCTCTGGCATTATTCTACCAGGTAATAATCAAATATAGTTAAATTTAGGAAGACAGGTTTGAAATAATGTTGGTGTAGATTGGGAACTATTTCTGCCTAGGACCAAGGTATTTAAATTAAATAATTGTCTAAGTTGTCATTTATTAGAGATTGAAACATAAGACACTAGTAGTGAATGGAAGCAATTTCCTTGAACTTCAGACACTATATGCCCAGTGTGTGCTTGGGCTTTCCTTGTACTCTGTGGAGAGCACTGCACACATCCCAGGTTTGATTTCAGCACCTCTTACCCTAATTCAGAATCTCAGTTTAGAGAACACAAGCTAGCAGGAGCTTGAGCACAAACAGCACTTGTGCGTGAATAATTATTCTCACGTGGGGTCCCACTATGTGACAGTTAATGACTGGATAGTTAATTATGTGAGCAGTTTGTGTAGGAATGGGCTCAATTCTTGTGTCTGTGTTGCAGGGAGACTAATTTGTCTCTTGAGATGTTCGTTCCTTTCTGTTGACCACAGAGGAAGCAGAGGTTAGATTAGTTCAGAGTTAAGGTATCTGACCTCTGCATCTAGCTGAGATACAGCTTAGCTGCTGTCCTGCAGGCTGCTGCTGCTATCTGGTAATCCTCTGCTTCATCTTTGAAGGTCTGCACACACTTAGATTTTATGGATCTGATTTCACGTTTGAGGGAATAAAATGTAACAGTTAAACTCATATAATTAGTAGACAGTCATTAACTTTCCTGAAATCAGTGGAATTCCACATGGGACCATGTGTGCATGAATAAGTAGTTCAGGCTGTTGTTGACTGGAGACCTCTTGAGAAGCTTTACAAAATTAAAAGTAGTAATGAATGATGATGAAAAATGTTTCATGTTCTAATATATAGTGATTTATATTCTGAATTAGATGTTGTGTTCAGAACTTTCCTACATATCCTTAAGTAGTTTTGAAAGGTTTGAACTAAAATTTAAACATTTCTGTTCTTGATTTCAGTTTACCACTCAGAAATTATTTTTAAAATGGAATTTGTATCTCAAGCTCTTTAATTAAAAAACTCAAACACCTGAGTACCAGCAGTATTGAACTATTGCAGAAGTATAGCACAGATGCAGCTTTAGTATTTAATAGAGTAGGTAAATTTCCTCTCTGTTTGCCTAAATAGAGCAACTTAGGGACCAACTCAAGCAAAAAATTGAGGAGGCATTTTCACAAAGGCTACAAACAGCAGATGACATCTGGCTTTCTCTTCCATAAAAGGCAGGCAGTACCGAACATGAACAGGATTCACTTCCTCGTCATCAGCAGGTATAAAGCCTTTTGAACCTGTTTCCAAAACTCTGTCCGTGGTGCAAGAAGTGTGTTTGATGTATGTAAACACAGAGACATGCCACAGCAATGATTAAGGGATTAGAGGAAAAGGGTCAGGAGGATAAGAGAAGGTTATTACAAGCACAAGGGTGTATTCATGACACCAGCATACACTGTGGTTCTTCTGGAAGTTTCCAGTCTACACCAGACTGTACAGAGCTTTCTGCAGGATTTAAGTGTGCCCAGCACTTGTTCTCTGCTTGAGGTTAATAAGATGGAAAATCCTGTGTGTGATTCCTTGTTGTAATGACCTGTTTGTATACAGATGGGCTTTCAAGTTATGGAAATGACCCATGACTTATGAAATAGCCTCTTCCTGTTTGCAATGATGCAATGAAATACTGAGTCATCTCTAATCCTTGAGCCTTCGCTGTACAAGCTCTTTGTTGTTTGTGACCTATCCGCATATGGATTGCTGCTAGTGGATATGGATTGCTGCTAGTGGATATGGATTGATGCTAGTGGACAACTGTTTTCACTTGAACTGGTCCCAGTTTTGGATTAATTACTGCTCTTTCCTAGGGAAAAGATTGATCCACATCACTGACAATTTGAATTGTAATAACTTACTGAAAAATTACCTGTGTACAGTTAGGTTTAAATTAATTAATGAATTCTTGATTTGGGGGATTAATGACTTGCATTTACTGTATGTAGCTAACTGTCCTCCCACAGAGTAATGAGTCCAGGGTTCCACAAAGTGCTAGATTCAGATGGAAAGTACATACTGTAATGCTCCACCAGATTATATTTCACTGCCTTTTGGAGAGAGGCCCTAATGCCAGTGAAATCTCAGCAATATGACATCTGACCCTTCAAGGGAAGAAATAGAGTAGGTGCCTGAAAACATAACACGAAGTCTTTTGTGTGGTATTTCGTTGGGTATTTTATCCTTTCTCTACAGAATATATCAAGGCTTAGGTAGAGCAGGTTGGATGGCCCTCACAGTGGTTAATTTTAGTTTAATTTTGACATAATGTCTTGGCTGAAGAGCCTCATTTCTAGTGGCTGTGCAGACTGCTGGGTGTGCTGCCAAATAGCTGGAGATTGCAGAATGGTGTTGTTGTTAATATGCTTCTGCCAGAGAGACATTCCTGTTCATCTCTGGCAAAGTGTCATAAATCACTTATTGGTCCTGCCCATCGCTGGACCCGGGGTGAACTCAAGCATAATGTATATGCCAGGTTACTGCCACCATGCCTTCCTAGAAGCTGTTCATTTTAGCTGTTATCCTACTAAGAAGGAGGAAAGAAGGTGGAACAAGCCAGATTGCATTGGTGGGATAAAAGAGCCAACAGTTTTCCAGGTTTGAAATGCAATGTCTTTAAATATTGACAACTGACAGTTGCAACATCAAGGCACAGAATTTTGCAAAGTCTTTGACAAGTTAAATACAGATGCAACATGAGGCATTTTCTTGTGGAACATTTTAATGGCTATTCTTGGTTTTCCCAGTGGGGTCTTACTTTCTTAGAGCAGAGATTTGTCACCAGTTAATTGATTTGTCTTAACTTTCTGCCAAAATCAACAAGGAAGGAATTGACAGGATGGACTTTGGAAATGGGAGTTGTGACATGTTTGAAGAGAACACATGCTCAGAGGAGGGTCTACTTCCCTTTTAAATAGCAAAACAAACCCTACTCTTTCCTGCATGTATCTTGTCTCTGCCTTGCAGCAGTGCCACAGAGATGCTTCATCTTGTGAGAAGGCAAGGGAAAGAGATTTACTGAAGAACAGCCTTGCACATGCTATTGCAACCAGTCATCCTATTGAGTTGAGCTAAGGCAAGTATTAAAGCAAGTTGAGACTGTAAGGAATAGAAGTCTTTGCAATTATTACAGGGTCTGTTTTTCTACTGACATGCTGCAGCTTCTATGACAAAGGAAAAATACATATTGGTACAACAGTACAGGAAAATATCACCCTGCTGCCTGGTCATGGGTGACATGGGGCAGACATGTCAATCTCCTGAGAGAAATCAACAGTGCAAATCTTAGGTGGTTGAAAACTGACATTTTTTTAATACTGAAAGATCAAACTTCAAACAGCGGAAAATATGAGACAATGCCCAGAGAAGTTCTATCTTTCAGAAATGGAACTAAACACAAGTAGCCAGAAGTTCAAGAACTAACTTAAAACAGATGATATCACTTCTCTCCCCATTCTTTTCACCCTTCTGTGAAACACTACAACCAAAACCAACAGCACACCATGTCTTCCCAAGCCTCAATATTCACTCACACATAAAGAAGTGAAGCTTTTTAAAATCCCCTTGACAACTGGAACAAGAAAACTGTTTAGCTATGAGTGGAATGTCCTCTTATAGCCTTGTGTTTTTTAGGCCAAAAGCTAACAAGTTGAGCTATGAGCTCTTATTACTACTTCTGTTCCTCCACAGTAAGGATCTGGAGTGCTTAAAAATGCTGAGAGCATGACAGTGATTGACAAGAAAATAAGGAATGTAAGGACGTACTGTGCTTTTTAAAATTTTAATAATTTTTGTAAAACAAAACTGATAGTGTTGGAGGTCCTGCATTTGCAGTTTGAACCAGGAACCACAGCTGTTTTCTCAACCATGACCCTTACACACTGCCTTGCACCTTTACCCTAATATGGTAAAATCCCAGAGTAACTTTAGGGAGGGAGATCCTAAGAAATTAAACAGTTGCTTGAACCATTCATGTTTTAACTTTTTCTCAGTGAAAGCATGTCTTAATTTTAGTGTGCGCAGTGCGTGTGTGAGGCTCTTTCCATCATTTTTATTACTGGATGTGTGCAGTGATGGATCTCCAAACATAGGGATTTGGTTCCAGTTCACTGTGGGCATATGACCACCTTGCCATTGAATTAAGTGTGTCTGGTATGGAGTTCATATGCGTTTTTTAACAGTTGGTAGCCGATATCTAATCTGACGTGAAGTGACAATGGGACAGAGAGTACAGTAGTTGTAATCACATTAAGTGTCAGTAAGAAATCAGTAAAATATTAGAGAAATTTTAACTGACAGCATGAGTGAAAGCTGGATCTGCACCTTGGGTAGCAGGTTATGGTATAACTGGTCCGATGCCAAAGGCCCTAATGTTGGATTTATTATGTCATTAAGCTATGGCCAGAGAGGAGGAGGAGGCTGAACTGTGTCTCTTAGAGTTGCTAAAAAAGGAAAACACTGCCACTGGTATGTTCTCAGTGAAAAAGCCAGTGCTGTGTGAAAACTGCTGTTGGAGATGATTTAACCATCATCTGTCTGCATGTTAAATCTTCAAAATACTCTGTAACTACATAGAGATGAGAAAAATAGTGTGAAACTGCTAACACGTAAAAGCAGGGAGATTTAAGGATGTGTTACAAGCATTTGTATAACTGCACTTACTGAACTGAGCTTGTACAGTTCTTATTTGCTTGGATCATTTAACTGGCCAAAGACCAAAATATACCCTTAATATTCACAGACACCTATGCCTAGTAATGACAGGATCCTCCAGTGACATGCGAACTGTGTTAAAATATTAGCTAAATAATAGCTGGGTGTTTTTCTGGTCAAAAGAAAACTAGACCTTCGTTATATTACAAGATAAGCTTTAAAAAAAAATTACTTTTTTCATTATGTGACCTGGTTCTCTGCTGTGGTAACTCGGTGACTGGATAATTTAGATCTGCTAATTTATTGACTTAACTGAAAACACAGCCTAAATCATCTAAAATCGAGATCATTGCTTTGTTTTTAATCAGTCTGTTGAAATTTCAAGTAAATTAGGTAAATGTGCTTTGTGAGATTCATGCATACATGGGGCATGAGATGTGTTTACTTCATCAGCTCACAAGCTGTGTCACAGTCTGTAAGAGAAAACAGCTCTGGGGTGGAATCACCAGCCTCTCGCACCCATCCCCACAGTGACTACCTACATCCCTTGCATTACACAGGCTCTACATCCCCAATAAAGTGACCACAAGAGATTGCTATCTTGCAATACTGACAATGCAGTTGTTTATATAGAGTATAAACATGCTTGTGCACTCTGGATGCACTAACATGCCTTCATTTACCAGCATAAGTCAACACAAGACACAAAATTGCCAGATGTCTTCACCTCTAATGAACACCTACGTGGACACACAGCTGCTTTGGAACAGGACAAAGCAGGCACTTACAGAGCCTCTAAACTGACTGCCACAGGGCAAAGCAGCCCCAGCCGTGGGCCTCCTTTTGCAGCTTGCAGGGGGAGTACCTGCTCTCCTCATGTGCACTATCTATTGTGTTCCCTGGAACATGGTGTGTAACAAAACATACAGGCTGTTGTTTTGGCACCAGGGAAGATGCTGCCTCTGTCTTGGATGCTGCAGCTGTGGTGGGAACCCTGGAATGGGCACAAGATGCTTTTCTTTGGTGCAGTTAAGCATGATCAGTTGAGTGAACCACTTTAAGGACAGGATGGACAGAGAGAAGTGTTTGGGATAAAGAACCTAAATTAACAAGTTAATTAAGAAACTTTCTGTTCTGGCTAACTTCAACAGTTCTCTGTTGTTATTGTTGGGGTTTTTAAAAAGTATTCCTTTATGTTTAAAAAAATCTGATTGCTGAAGTTGAGAGCTTTGTGTTTTGAGATGTCTGCTTCTTGGGAAAACTGGAGGTAGGTCTGCCTCAAAGATCTGCTGACTCCACTGGAGTGCTAATGTAATTATATATGTTTATTACCTCCAAAATGAGGAGGTGCCTGCTTTAAGGTATATTGCAGGATTATAATGTGAATTCCTTAGTTAATTGCTGGAGATGCTGTTCCTCTGCCCTGTGCTTAGTGGATTTGCACGCTTACATGATGAGAGCAAAATGCCGAACATGAAGATTTGAATGTAAACCCATTGTTAAACTTTGGCCTGGAAGCATCAAGTTGTTCTTCTGATTATTCTCAAGTACAGGTGAGTACAGAGGTAAAGAGTAATAACAGGGCAAGGCAAAAAAAAGGATTCATAAAGCACCTCAGTAGAGCTACCCTGTTGGCCTGTATCAATGAGTCTGAGTTTTGCCCTTTTAAATGCTTGTGCCTTTGCACACTTTGCACCATGGGCCCTTTATAAAAGATGCAGAGCTTGAACAAGGCATATTTGCAACTCCTCTACCTATTTATAAGCTGGCACGTACACTTTGCAGGGTTTCACGTAGTGTGAGTGAAACAAATTTATTCCTGATGGAAGCAGCAAGGGGAGAGGGCAAAAGGAGAAGCCAGAATTTCTGCTATCAGGAAGAAAATGGAGATAGAGAAAATCTAAGATTTTATTTGAGCAACCTACTAATGTGTCTGCTTGCTATTTTATATCACCAGCTCATCAGCGTGTATATATTCTGCTTATTCACTGTATTTACTTGGTGACTGGATAATTGAAATCTGCAAATTTATCGGCTTCACTGAAATTGCAGCCTAAATCATATAAAATGTGGGGTAAATACATATAAGGATTATTGTGGGTTGGTTTTATTATGGGGCTAGAGTGTGTCTCTTTTCAGAGCACTGAAGGGGTTAATTAGACACAGAAATACATAACTTTTACCTTTGTCTTCATGTGTTTAAAAATATGCTAAGATACCCTAACATGGTATTGTCACATATAAACCCAGCTCAAGCCAATAACTGAATGTGACGAGGCCAGTAACCTGTCCCAATTCTATCTCACTTGGCACATCTCCAAATGCTGATTCTCGTGGTACATCCCAATATACCAGCTGCTCCCAGTACAAAGACAACACTTTGTAAGTTCATTATGGATTGTTTATGATTGACAATATTTACTGTTTGTAGATTTTGAACACAGTGCTGTAAATAAATAGGGATATTAGGCAGTTGTATGTTCCTACACTATGCAAATAAACTGTAGCTGGAGGTTTTTCCTACTAGCAAGTCAGGCAAACAGATTGTAAAAGCTGTTGGGAATTAGCCCAGGACTTTTATGATGGTTGTGAGGAAGTACATTGTGAATACTTTTGTAATCACTCCATTTAGGTCAGCCAGTGAATTGTTTTACTCTAGAGTCTACGGAGTCCTCAAAATGGCTGCACTTAGTTTGGCATTTACTGAGGGACGGGCAAGGACTTTAGGCATGGCCAATATGCCAAGAAGTCATCATGCTCATATCACTTTGTCTTGCAGTCTTGGGGAATGGGCTGGCAGGCACAGATCTGCAGCAGGGCCCGTCCTTCAAGGCTGTAATTTCTGTCCTCTCCATGTCCCCCACACCAGTGTGCCACCATTGCACTGATGTGATTTGATGAGCAGGGTCTACTCACACCTTTGATTAAAGAAATTCACTTAGACCTTGTTTGGGACCCCTTGGGCAGGGTCTGCAGGGATGCTGTGACTTTAGCCCCATCCCACCCACTGCCAGCTACTTTCCACCTCCTCAAAACCTTTGCAGCATAGCCAAGGAAGCTTTCCTTTTCAGTCTACTGAAGTGATTGCTCACTCAGGATGTTTTTTCCAAGAACCATGGCTGGTGGCATCTGTATGCAACTACAAAGCTCTGGGGATCCTCTGGAGATGGATGCAGGCAGGGTATCCCAGCACAGAAGTCCTCAAGAGCAGCATAAAATGTCTATAGTCATTATGTCCTTCTGTTTATTCTGACCCTGTACAAGATGAAGCTATGTGTCATATGCTTAATATTAAATGGACTGAACAGGTTTCTCTTTAATTCTTTTAATCTTCTTACAAGATACAAAATAGGCTTAAGTCAAAACTGTTCGTTAATGTAAAGGGTTGAGGGGGGCGGTTGCTTGCTTGGCTGTATTGTGATGATGACAGCTGTGCCCTAGAAGGATTTGGCTTGTCGAGCCCTGAGACTACTCTCCCGAGCAGGTTTATGCCTTCTTGCATAAAGGTTTCCATAAAGATTTCTGGGAGACAATTGCACGCATAATAAAGGAAGAGTCAGAATGTAGTTAAACCTCCCAGCCCACACACAGTAACAGGAAAATCCTGTTTGAAGAATCAGGGAAGAGCCTTTTCTGGATAACAAGAGATAATATGCTGATAATGCTGCAGTCCCCCCACCCTCTATGTGGTTATCCCCGTAGCAGAGTCCAGCCCACCGTGGTTTGATATTTTTCAGGGTCTGCCCAGGGTGGGAAAAGGAAAGAAGAGGTTCTAGGAAGTGTTTCTGCAGTTAAGCTAGCAACAATTGTATTTTAATGAACTCGGGGGGACTGCAAGAATAATTTGTTTTCTGATCCATGCATGGGTTTTCTTGTCCAGGCTGAAAGGGAGGAGATATGTTAATAGGGAGATGCATAACATTGCAAGCTATCCAGCATGGGGGTGGGAAAAGAGAGGAAGGGTGCCTGTTTTGTCTCCTACTCAAGGTTCTGTAGGTGTTAAATGTTGCTGGAACCACAGCTGTGTTAAGTAAGAGTTAAAGCACCATCCCAAGACCAGGTTTACTCTTCTCAAGAGAAAGGCTGGAAACCTTCTGCACGACAATACATACAAAAAGATTTTCATTACTATAAAAAACTATTGTTGGGCTAGTAGTGTAATCTGAACCCCAAAAATGGACACCTTCAGGTAAATGGAAGATTTTTAGCCTAGAATCACAACAGTTCTTCCCAGAAAAATGCCCCGGGGAGCAGTATAAAATTCAATTCAATTAGAAAGTGCTTCCTTCTAATCTAAACAAAGAAGTAAAAGAAAGACACCACCTACCTTATCTATTGATTTTGGGAAAACTACTTTGCACCTCACTGCCAAACTGAGCATTTGCTGATGGACAGGGTTATTCTGTTGAAAGAGAAATGGGAGCTTTGCTTTTAATTAGAAAACACCAACCAAACAAAAACCCCACAAATAAACATTTTTTAAAATGTCTTGCAAATCTTTGCCAACATTTCAATTTCTATTTTTTTCACAATAGATAACAAAGGCATTAGTAATTGCCAACATCAATTTATCTGAAAAACATCTTATCAAACCAGTTGCAAACCTTACATGGGTAAACAGATTCTTGGAGAGGAAAAAAGCACTGAAAATGTCCACTTGAACAGGGCTTTTGCTTAACATAACAGTCCCATAAGCAAAGCAGCTACAACTTCTAAAGGGGTGCAAAACTGGTTGTGTAACTGTTCTCAGAAAGTATTTATCAGTGATTCACTGTCAGAACAGAGTGATTTGCACCTACAGGCATCCCTCACAGGTCTGCTTCCATAAAGACGTAAGGGAATAGCTCTTCCTCTTCAGAGCTTGATGTTTACGCAGTCTTTTTTATTCCAAATTGATCTTCACAGTGTTAGTGCAAAGATCAGAGGCTCCTCTGTTAGTCAAGTCCTCGCTCACTGTGAGCACTGTCACCACACAGTGATGCAGGCTGCAAATTCATTATATAAATCAATTCCAGCATGTCTAGTGGGTTACTGTGTATAACTTCAATACCATCAATAAGAAGTAGGATCCGATTGTTTTGGGCTTTGGAACTATCAAATTAAAGGCCAGCTACCTTCAGTTCCTTCAGTTTGGAGTAGATAAGGAGTTACTTGTAAGCATTTAGAAAATAACAAGGAGAGGAGTAGCAGCTACCATGGATTCATCAGATATAAATTATATCTAGTAGAAATTGCAATCAGATTTCTTTTTATGATAGACTAACAAGACTCATAAAAAGCAAAAAGTTGTAGATATCATCAGATATGGGGACTTGAGTGAGACTTTTGTCATCATGCATGTTCATAAAGAAACTAAGTGAAACCCATACACGCCCAGTAAAAATCTGGTTTCATAGAGTTTCAGCACAGAAAGGTGGCTACAGGAGTATATCCAAGTTTTTTCGATGTTTCACTAACAATGCAGGTGATGGAATAAAAAATGCACGTCTGAAGGTTACCGATAGTGCAAAACTGGGACAGTCACAGTTACAATGAAGGATGGGTTTCAATTTCAAAACAAACTTGACAACCAGAGCAACATTTTTAGGACTGCAACTCAGTGGGGACCAGCACAAAGTTGGTCACTAAGGCATGAACAATCAGACACACATGTTGAGTAGGAGCTGGTGAGCAACTGGTTTTCCCAACAGGATTTGCAAAGTAAAAAGAATCACCTTCCATCACCTGCCATACTTGGCTCCTGTTGTCTCTACAGCCCCATACATATATACAGCTACATACACACCCCCATACCAGCCACTGTGAGAAAGATCAACTCTATTCCTGCCAAAACCAGCACTCACTTAAGTGTTAAAGGACTTTTTATCAGACCACACTGTAACACCAAAAAAAAAAAAATAGCCCATGATTGAGCAGAGGCTAGGCTAGCTGCAGCCACATTAAATAGTTTTTAACTACATGGAACTTACAAAATTCTTGGGCAAATTTTTCTTGTAAAAAATGGATGAGACATTGGCTCACCCAAACACTGCTGCAGACTCCATCTATCCAATAGTCATTGACATTTATCCCATACTACTTGACATCTGTCCTCTATTTGTTGACATTCTTCCCACATTCATTGAAAATAGTTGTAAAAGGGGATGTTGTTGTAGAAGAAGGAAGAGTTGAACTCTCAGAACTGAACAGCAGAAGTGTGGTTGAGAAGGGGATGGATTAAATACTGGACAGATAGTTTGCATAGATGGAAGAAGTCAGAGTGACAAGGGTTTACAGCGGGAATCCTCTTGAATTTGTGTGTGGAAGCAGCATTTCAGTTCTCCAGCTTAATGCTGAGTTTTAACAAGCACTTGCAGTGCCCTGCATAAGCAGAGCCTCAACATTGTGAGTCCCTCACTGCTATGGGTACCCAGTCCTATCTGTGCCGACAGCTGCTCATGGGAAGAGAGAGCCAGGCAGATCTGAAACACCAGGGAATCCTTTCCAGGTTAATTCCATGGTGTTACGTGACTGCATGCTCTATCAGTGAGAAAGCCAGCTGCCTCCTTGGCGGCTGTACTGCACAAGGGATAGCTGGGGGAGTGTGATGTCATGTGATAGGAGCAGGTTTAGTTAAACCAGGAGCCTTTCCTGTTATCTTTCTGAAAAACAGTTGACAGAGAGGCTTGCTGGGGTTGCCCTTCTCAAAAACAACCCCACCAAAATTAGTCTCTGAAGCAAAATGTTTCCAAGATATAGTCTACTCTAGTAAATATGCCTTTAAGTCTCTAGACACTAGTTCCAGCTAATTGCAGCTGCTTTCCTTAGAGCTGCCAGCCTGTTTGTAGGGAAGGCACAGAGAGCTGGCCAGCAGAAATGTGAATTATTAATGTTCTTGCTGAAAGCATGAGTCTTGTCACTAGAGCCTTGCTTGATTGAATGGATCTGCAGAGACAGTTTCTGTAGCAACCCAGAACCTTGCCCAGCAAAATGTCACCCAGCTAACACAGAATGGTAATAAATATCTGTCTGGGTAGCTGAAGATGACACAGATGTGCCAGAGTAAAATATATCTGAGTTTTGAGTGCTTCAGTCCCTCAAGACCGACGAAGATGTCATTTCAGAAGGTGAGCTGGTGGCATGTCAACTCAGGGACCAGTAACAATCTCCAGCATGGGGTTTCTAAAGATCACAGAAACTTTCCTGGGAAGGCAGCAAGTCGTTAGCACCAGGAACACAAGGGAAAAAAGCCTGGGGTCAGAATTTTAGTGGTAGCCCACACAGTTAAAGTCAGTGTAAATAAATATGTGCTTCACAAGACTTACTGTCACATCTTTGGGCGCCATGTCCAGATACCAAATACTGAGTTTGATAATACTGTCCAAAATATTTCAGAGATCTTTTAATTGCCATGGTATTTAGTACAGATTGACAAAGACAGGAATACATTGATTCAAGAGTTTCTTTGCTATCTATCCTTAGTCTTTGATCTTGGCTCATTACTGTTTGAGGTCTGTCTGCCTTCCTGTAAAGGTGAACTCATCCCAATGAAAATGTTGCAGAGATTACAAACTGCCAGGACTATCTTGAAAAGCTTTGAAAGGCAATACAGGTTGGTACATCTGTCTAGACACACTAAACATTTTTCACCATGTGTCTATTTGAACTTTTCCTAATTATCAACCCAGCAAATGATCTTTTACTAAATATGTTTATCATGTCTTAAGTATTTTTGAGGATATGAAGCCCAAAACATATTAATAAAGTTACAATACCCAGAATTTTGAAAATTAAAGAAATGTTAGTAGATGGTTTCTTCATCTGCATCTCCAATGGAGCTGTAACTGTTGCATCTCCAGGTGCATCTCCAACTCAGCTGTACTCACCAGAAAAGTAAACTGCATTTTTTTTGTGCTTCCATGGATCTGCCATTCCAGCATTTCCTACGTTTTGACTTTATGAACAAAACTAGGCTCTCTGCATTCAGAACAACCTAGGTGCTAAGCTCTAAACAGGAGATAATCCAGTTATAAAAAGCCTGTGGTTATTTGGACAGAGGTCACCAAGGTACAACTCTAAAGGTGAATAAAAGTGAGGGAAGCTGCCTGACACCTATGCAACCTGGACAAGGGATAATCTGGCTGGCAGACAACAGAGACTCAGTTTATATTTAAAAGTTTTGCTGA
Source organism: Poecile atricapillus (assembly GCF_030490865.1). Lineage (NCBI taxonomy): Eukaryota > Metazoa > Chordata > Aves > Passeriformes > Paridae > Poecile > Poecile atricapillus. Next base: position 82,129,934 of record NC_081249.1, read on the forward strand.
TTTAGCAATAGCAGGATGTAACAACATTCACCAGTCAATACAGCTTTGCTGGCAAAAACCCACAGGTGTGGTTTCAACAGCAAAACATCCTTTTAGCTCTGATATAAGAAAGATAAAGTTATTAAAACAATTTAAATTGGATCCTGTCTCTACGATAGTGTACCAGGTCTTCTACTGCAGCTACATTGGCAAATTTTCTAGTCAAGGCCTTTCCAGAGATCAGCTGCTGGAGAGTGCGAGACTGATGACAGCGGAGCTGCTGTGGAAGCTTGAGGAGAGTATAAAGCTTTGCACCCTCACCCTCTGGGAGGCCCACCGAGAAACACAGCCTGCTTCCTTAAGAGAATCTTGGCTGCAGAACAAAGGACTTCAGCTCATACACAGAGGGGTAATTTACATCTCATTAAACCAATATTTAAAAATCAACACTGTGTTAGTTTCTCTACTGTCTGTGTTTTCCTCTTTCAGATGTGTCAAAAAGGATGCATTTTCTATTTTATTTATTTTATTTTATTTTATTTTATTTTATTTTATTTTATTTTATTTTCACTTTTCCAGGATGAAAAACAGCAAGAACATTTCTGGGCACCTAGACTCCCCCTCCCCACCCCTCCTTATATAGCTATAAAACAGTTTAAAGGAATTTTATAAAACTTCCTAAGAAAATTAATCTCATAATATAAGCACATAAACACAAGCATGACTACTCTCAACTGTAGATGTTTTGGGATGTAATAAATTCTTGGAAGGTGTTTTATCTTGATATGTTTTCTTATGTAGTACTATAATTTCATGGCTAACCATCAAAACTTCCTTAATCATCACTTGCTGGTGATTCTCAAGTCAAGTGTGCTATATGTGGGTCTAGGTTAGAGGCTTTCTAGAGGGTTTTACACCAGCAAAACCTATAGCTGCATCTATAAAAAACCCTCAAATGACCCAAATATCCAAACTTTATCTGACAGCTATGTCAACTGTGATAAAAAGCAGTGGAATACAGCTGCACCAGAGGCACTTCTAGATTATGCTTTCAGCAAAGCTATGCTTTTGATAGGAGGCTCAAGAGCACATATATGAAGTGTGCTTTTGTAGCCATCCCACACTCTGCGCACACTGCTGGTACAACACAATTCCTGCAATAATAAACATAAGTAACATAAATAATAAACAATTCCATAATAATGATCAACTTTTCATTAAAGAGCCTGACGATAGACTAAATGGGTATTCTTGTGCCACTCTTAATGAGCTGTTTCAGAAGTCACTTAGAGCACGGAGTGCTCCCACGACTCCTCGGCTCACGGGGGCCCCACGATCAACTTCTCACTACCAACCTGGTGAAGTACCACTGGCTTCACATGAAGACTGCGAAAGGCAAACTTGTGTAATACTACACTAAAACGTGAGATCTGCTCGGGCACGTTGAGTGTACTCGACCTCAGGAAGACTCCGCGTTCTGGAGGCAGCATACTCCTTCGCCTCATATCGGGCTCGGTATTTTCCTTATTAGTGAACAGCAAACCTGCTTTTGAGGGTGGCCTTGGACCACATGGTATCCTCATCAAGGCTGTTTTGTTTCTATTATTGGTTTTGCTCCTGTAATTAACAGGAACGAGCATTCTAACTTACAAACACGTACTTTGGAGGAGGAGCTAGATTTCCCCACCCCCACATTTTTCCCCTAGCAGCAGAACAGTGCGTTCTGTTTTTGCTAAATAAACTGGGTATACGTTATGGGTTGATTCCCGGTGTATCACTGATATTCTTCATAGACAGTGTGTCTTCAAACAGCTGGCTAATAATTACTCTGAGAAAAGGTTTTGCGATCCCAGCTTTGGTCAGCCAGGGACGGAAACTTTTTTTTTTTCTTATCTTGTGGTGACACACTGTAAATGCGAAGTGGTGTGTTCAAAGTACAGCGTTTTGAGGCTTACAGGAACAAACATGAACACGCAATTCAACAGGCAAATGGAAGATGCCGTTGCATTTCTTCTTCTCTCCTTCTCTGTTTTTCATAAAGGGCATACAAACACGAACACAGAAACGAATTTTTTTAGCCACATAAAACAACATTCTTGTCAGAAATGTTCCAGGTTTACGTTTTTACCATCTTTCTACTGTATTTGCAGAATATATGTATATATATATTATATATGTATATATATATTATATATTCTACAATATATATGTATATATATATTATAGAATATATATAATTTACACTTTAAACACGATCCCACATGATGTGTTTTACGTAGTGTATTTTAATTAAGCTTTCACCCCTTGCCTGGTTTCAAATGCTGACAGTTCTCCAGTTACCAAGGAATAAATATGAAGTGTGGGGGGAAGGAACGGCTACACCTGAAAATGCTTTGCAAGCAACTTCACTTCCAAGAGACACCTTTGGGCAAACCTCATAAACAAGGAAAGGCAGGTTTTGTTACTTTTCTCTCACTCCCCCTACTCCTAGCTCTCTCCTGCGGCTCCTGGCTCTGTGTAGACCTGGAAACACTGGTGCGAGGCGGACTGGTTAAAAGGATGCCATCAGAGAAACAGGGAGGGCAGGGGCGCTTGCCGAGGCAAACGAGTCACAAAATCAAGGGATTGCCAGGTTGGAAGGGACCTCTGGAGACCACCTACTCCAACCCCCGCACCAAGGCAGGATCGTTTAGAGCAGGTGACACAGGAACGCGTCCAGGTAGGTTTGGAATGTCTCCAGACAGGGAGATTCCACAAACCTCCCAGGGCAGCCTAGTACCCTCAACGTAAAGAAAGTTTTTCCTCATGCTGAGATGGAACTTCTGGTTTTACTTAAGGCCACTGCTCCTTGGCCGGTCGCTTCCCAAACAGCGAGAGAAAACCCAGCGCCCCTGGGAGCGGCCGCTCCCCGCCCTCCTGTGTGGGGGCTGTGGGGGCAGAGCCAGCGGAGGGCGGGGCGGGCCCGGACGGAGGCGGGGCTGCACCGAGCACCAATCAGCGCTCGGGGCAGCGCGGGAAGGCGGGAGGAAGCGGCGGGGCAGGACGGGAGACGCGGCCAATGGCGAGTCGAGACGCGCGTGTGAGAGCGGGACTTGGGTGTAGGAGCCCGTCAGCGGTGAGGAAGGGCGGTACCAGCCAATCGGAGGCCGCTATGCTGAGGGGCGAGCCAATGGCGAGCCGCGCAGGCGGGACGCCAACCAATCAGGGCGCGTCCGGCGAACAAAAGGAGCTCTCCAAGGCGCCGGCCCCTCTCCTGAGCACAATTTCACATGACGCAACGGCTGCGGGAAGCGGTTCGCGAGCCGTGCCCGCCGCCGCCATTTTGTGAGCGCGGAGACTGAGCCGGCGGCGGCCCGAGGAGCGGCGGCACCGGCAGCGCAGCCAGCGGGAGCCGCAGCGTGGAGGATGCGGTAGAGGAGCCCAGCGGCAGCGGCGGGGGGGCGGCATCGGCATCGCTCGGCGGCGGCGGCGGGGAATCGCGGGGAGGGGGCTGTCGGTCGGTGGGTCGGGTCCTGGTCGGAGCAGCATGTCGGCCCCGGAGAGCAGCGCTGGCAGCAGCGAGGCCCGGGAGGACGCGTGCCGCGACTACCAGTCGTCGCTGGAGGACCTGACGTTCAACAGCAAGCCGCACATCAACATGCTGACCATCCTGGCCGAGGAGAACGTGCCCTTCGCCAAGGACATCGTCTCCCTGATCGAGGCGCAAATCGCCAAGGTTTTTATATTCCACCGACTACTACTCCTACCTATACTGCTGGGGGGACCGGCTGGGGCAGCGGGGTAGGGCGGCCTAGGGGCCCGTAGGACAGGCGCGGGGGGAAGCCCAGCGGCGGAGGCGGTTCAGGGGGACACAGCCGAGCCGGGAGACCAGAAGGGCCCGAGGGTCGAGAAATGGGGCGACAGAGAGGGGGAGAGGCTCGGGCGGAGTGGGCATGGCTGGGCTGGGGCGGCGAGGGGGTCTAGGAAGTAATGGCGGGGGGGTGGTGCTGATAATGAGGGGGCGACCAGAGAGAGCAGGATTTAGATGGAGTTGGGGGAGGATGGGGGTATAGGAGGTTGGGGGTCGCCGTGGGGGAAACAGGCGGAGGAGGGAAGCGTGTCTCAGCTGGGATCAGGGAGCAGCGGGGCGAGGCGGCGGGCGGGGGCTCCTCCTTCCATCGCGAAGCTTAAGGGTGCTGTTTCTTCTACTTCTGCCTCCCTTCCCTCCCCCATCGCATAGGGAGCAGGGGACTCGAGGGAGGGGAGCAGCCCCCACACCACCCTGTTGGGAGTAGGGGAGGGTTTGGGACTCGCCCCAGGAAGAGCTGAGGGAGGAGGACAGCGTGGCTCGAGCTGCGAGCCCCGCGTAAATAGCAGGCACAACATGGCGGCCCGGCAGTGACTGGGCAGCTGCACTTCCTCGCCTTTGGAGCGGGGTTTTCCCCCGACATGTAGCCAGGATTCGATGTCCGAATCCGGTGACTAAACCCTTGAATTTAGGCCATTTCTCCAGTAGGTGGATAGTGCAATCAATAGAGAGGACATGAGTGGGGAGATCTCGTGGAGAGTTGGGTTTTTCTATGGGAGTAGTCTAAAAGAAGAATAAGGTGAAGTTTCCACAACGCAAATTGTCTGCCACTGAAGGGCTAAGTATAGTGACCTTTAAATATAAGTTAAAGCTATTTCCCCAGTGCGGTCCCTGTGAGTGATTGAGGGGTGGGGGCTCCCTTGTATCATAAAAAAGTTTGTGGGTGAAAGGTGATAATCTCCTTCGGTTAGAGAAGTGTGTGTGTGGTGGTGATGGGGGGGTTGTTTTGGTCTGCCTCGTTAGAGAAAATTCTGTGGGCTTTGGAAAATCTGTTTGGATTTCAGGTCATCTGTGCCCCGAGCAGCACTACTGTTGTGTGCATATTTAATTTATTTTGGCTAGAGAGGTTTGTTGGTTGAGGATGTGGTAGAAGAAATTCTGGCTGTAGAAACTGCAGCAGCCTGTAGGATCCTAACATGGCGTCTGAAAGGCACATGATATAAAAAGGGAAAGAGGAGGCTCCCTCTGAGCCCAGCCCAGGCAGTTGCTGACATCAGTCAGCCGCTGTACATGCATGGGGGTTTGCAGCACCTTTCTAGCGAGCATTTTAGAAGAAAAGGGTTCTTCTTTCAATCCCCCACCCCCCCACCCCGTATTCGTGCCAGTCACCCCTCCCCCGTTGTTTCCCTTGCTCCCTCTGATCTCAGGTGTTAAAAGGCTTTTTTTCTTTGGCTTTAATCGTGGTTTATAATGGTGAGAATTGTACTATCTAATGATGGGGGTGGGAAACATCTTTTAAGATACTTACTCTATCTTTCTATCAATGCAGGATGTCTTTTTAGTGTGCCACAGAGCTCTTCCAGTCTAGTTTTAAATGCTGCCAGTGGCTGAGTTTTGCCATTCCTTGGGGAGGTGACCTCATAATCTAATAGCTCTCACCATTATATCTCCTAAAGGGCAGTAGATGTGTATAAAATGATTTGTGATGAATAACAATGCTGTCAATTTTTTTTTTTCATTTCTGGGTTATTTAGAACCTGCCCTGAAGTGTGGGGATTTTTTTAAAGATGTCTTAAAACCTGTATCATTGGTTAGTTTTGCCTAGTTACTGTTGATGACTGTAGTTTATTGAAGGCAAGTTTTTAGTTGTTTCTGGGAAAGTGATCTCCTTTACTAAGCCACTTTTAAAAAGTGTTGCCTGGAGACAATTTGTTTAGTGTAAAACCTGAGTGGTCTGCTTTACAATTTAATAAATGGTTCTGAAATGTGTGACTGGTATTATAAAATTTGTAAATAAAAAGTGTGAAATATGTATTTGTCTTTTTATTTACCATTGTATAGTGCAGAATTTGTTTCCAAGACCCATTTTGTATAAAAAGTTGATTTTTTTTTTTTTTTATAAAACAAATTTTTTTACAAGTTTGTGACTTGGGGTTCAACTGCCAGATATTATTTTAAACTTGAAATCTTTTAGGAAACTAATAAAAAAGAGCCACACATTTCCAACAATAGCTTTCCTACGTTATTTGAAGGAACAGTGGGAGTTTTGTAAAGAAGTCTTTAATTTATGCTGATGAGCTCAGAGTTAGTGTTCTTCTGTGTGCTGGTGATTATGCGGCGCCTCCTTGCCTTTTGATTAGTGTCGTGTGGGCATCTTTCTTGCTTTGGGGTGTTGCAGAGACCTCCTAAAAACAAAATAATTCTGGTGTGGGATTCCCTTTTGTGGTTATTGAAATACGATCTAGATACCTTGACATAATAAACACTTTCAGAAGAGAAGACTTAACTATTCCAACCATATTTAAGTTTGCGTTGCTTAAAATACGACACCTGAATAGCTTATATTTGAAGCAGGGTACGCTGCTGAGCTGCTAATTGTGCTCCATAGTTGGAAGTCAGCTTCCTTACCTAGATGATGGTGTTTGCGTGTTTGATTGCTGTTAACAGTCTGATGCATGATGAAAGTGACAGTTAAACTTTATTCAGTGCTTTTGCTACTAATGGTTCCCCTGCATCTCAAACTTCCAGCTTAGCCGAGTGCAGTGAGCTACTTTCATGCATTGGTGAAATGGAAGAATTTAACTCGGGGAGTAGCTCTTGGGCATAGGTACTTCTAGGACAGCTCTTTGTGTCCCTAACACAGCTGACTAAAAGTCAGAAATGGTGTGCTGTCATTTTGTTATAAAGGAAGACACTCAGAACTGGAGTGTTTCTAATGTGCCATTGTGCAGACTGCTTCAAAGGAAGCCAGTATTCCACAGATACTTAAAATAGCTGCAGCTCCACAGTCTTCTATGTCTGAGACTTAAGCGATGCTTTTTTCTAACACTTGCACATTGGGTTGTTTACAGTTCAGTATTGCATCACAGTGGGAAGTTGACTTCTAATGTGCTGCAATTAGTTTTAGCTAACTTAGCTGGGTTTTTTTGTCTTTCTGTGTACAAAATGCATCACCTGGCTGATTCTGCTTTTTCCCAATATGTTTGAAGGCAGTGACACCCCCACCCCGCCCCCTTCTGCTCCCAACTAACAAGGAGTTCTGCCCTCTTCAATAATAACTTTCAGGTCATGGTAAACTGGTACACTTTAGGGGGTGAGGAAGCGCTCTGCCCATGTAAAAATACTGTTGAGTGGGTGCCCGGTGAACCACCTTAAAGGGGAAGGAATTTAATTTAAAATGGTGAAGCAGTAGCACTTCACACACTTGTCTGGATAATGGGCCTGCAAAGTAAGGTGTCATTAATTAATCTAGTAGCCTGTTCTATTTAAAATGAGCAATGAGTGAAGTTACCCTGCGTTTATCCCGAGTTTACCAGATGGTGAATGGAACTTAAAGTGGATGCTCTTCCAATGGGGTCATGGTCAACACACACTGCTTGTGTTGTCTTTCATGTCCTCTTCAACAAGTCTGTGTACTTGCTGATTTTTTTTGAGCTTTGCTGTGCCTTCTGCTTTGTGAAAGCTACTGGCAGGCATTCAGATCACTTTTATTGGTCCAGTACTGCTTTCTGTAAATTGGAAGTTGCTGTAGCGGTCCAGGGTCACCACACTTCTATCACACAAACTTGGTACGAGTTTTGAAAAAGGATTTTAAAAAAACCCAACCAAAACCAAACAAACCAGAAAACCAAGCCTCCTGTAGCAAAGCTGTGTCCAGAGTTTGAAGACAACCTTCTATGAAAATGGTGGTTGCAGTTCCTGAGCTTGTCTGTGCATTTAACCAGTCGACCAGATGACTGAGTTTTGACTGCATTTGGAACTCTGTTCTGACTGTGTTTTTGCATGCACTCTGGAAATCAGAACCATCGCCATCTGCAAGTGCCAAGAGAGAATGGGACTCTCTGCTATATCCAGTTGGATTACAATGAAATAATTGCAACTTATTCTACGTGTAATTTACGAAAGACTGTGATAATCAACATATAATTTACAGCTACAGAAGTTCACTGACTTGGGCTGCTTTCCAGAAGTCTAATTTGTGTTCTATGAAATCCAGAAAAATCCATCCAGGAGGTTTGAATTATAAACTATTTTTAGAAGTTCCTTGAAGTGCTGACGATGGCTTCCTGCTAAGTTACTTCCTCAAGGGAAAGGTTACACTCAGTATACTAGTGGCAATGCTGTCTCATGGGCTTCTTTTTTCCTCTTTTTTTTTTCCCCCCTCTTTTTCCAGAGCTTTGATACACAAACAAATTAACTTAAGGTGTTCTTTTTTTTTTCCTTTTTTTTTTTTTTTTTGGTGATAGACCCGCTGCATTATGCTTTGAACTGAGTGTCCATTTTTCAGATTAAGTTTTTGTATAAACAAAAATCCCAAGACAAATCCCTTGGTATTTATAGTGGCAACCAAAAAGAGAGGTCTGTATTTCTGGGATTGGTAATCCCTTTATTTGAAATGGTTAAAGTATGTTTTTGTTGTACTAAACTTCTCAGTTTCTTCTTATTACTCCAGGCTCCTGCATCAGAGAAGCTACCCGTTATGTACCTAATGGATTCCATTGTCAAGAATGTGGGAAGAGAGTATCTCACTGCATTTACTAAAAACCTAGTTGCAACATTTATTTGTGTATTTGAAAAGGTATATACACTTTCAGAAAAGTACTGTATTCTAAGCAAAAATTTGTTCCTGGTAAAATAAGTACGTGCTTTCAGATTTGAATTTTCTCGTGTGGCGAACTATACAAATGGATTGGTTTTTATAAATCTACATATCTGTACTCTGAAAGATTATTCCTTCTGCTATCAAGCATGTAAGTTAGCTGAAAGATGTAAAGTATTACTTAATTTGGTGTGTAAACATCAGCAGCTTTCCTGTCCAGGCAAGGTTTTACTAACAGGATTTTGGTTATTGATGGCTTAGCTGGGTGGACTTTTTGTAATGTATAGACCAATTAATTAAGAATCATTGGTTTGTTTTTAAGATAGTTAATAGTCCTTATGCCAAGAATAGACTGAGAATTGGTTTCTTGTGGATTTCTCAGAGCCTCATTCTCCTGTAGTTAGATTTGTCTGATTTACATAATTCACATTGTGCAGAATGAGTGCTTAAACTCAAGAGTGAGTTGTAGTGACACCTGGTTCTCTCTTGGTGGTCTGTCAGCTGAAAAAAATGCTGCGACTCTGTTGGGGAAGGACCTTAAAATGTGTGACTGTATTATAAATGTTTTAATTTCATTCAACATTGAAAGCTGCTGCCGTATCTTTTAATTCTGGCTCTTAATTTTGAAGCCCAGTGAAGTAGTTGTGCATACTCCTCAGTGAGAAAAGCATATCAAAGTCCAGGTTTTGAAAGGCTGGACTTGAATGGGTTTAAGTTGGATCAGAAAAAGAAGGGTTAACTTCTGTGGTTTTCTGTATGTTAGAAGAAAACAGCATTTCAGAAGAATGAGATGAATGAAGCTTTTGCATATTTATCATTACATATCAGCTAGGATCTGAAATCCCAGTACGTTTTTTTTTGCATATGGTTTTCAGATGTAAAGTGCATGATGAAGTAAGGAATAGATTGTTATCATGACTGTAGAAGACAAACTCCTGTGTATAGAGCAGATAGAGATAATAGATTTCCTTGGTTTTTGGTATTAATTGTGAATGGTCTTCTACTGAATTGTGTTTAAGGTTGCAGCTGAGTGAAGCTCTGTACAATAACTAATCTTGAGAGTTTTATATGTTAACTTGCTACTAAGCTAATTAGAACTATTAATGTGTACTAATTAGATATGTAAAGTGTCAGTCATTTCTAATAGTTTAGTTGGTCATATTAGACTGTGAGTTGAATTGCAGCACAGGCATTGTTACAGATTTGGATTTACCAGAAAATGGTCACTAAGGTATCTTTAAACACTTGAAATCAGAACTGTTTGCTCAGTCATTCCCACACATTTTTGCAGTGAACTTCAGTGAAGCCTCTCAAGGAAAATTGTATAGAGGCATACCCCAGTTAGTAACTGAATTACTTTTATTGAAGCTCTTACTCTTACCCAAAAAGAACCTCCAAACTGTCCAGAATATTCTGTGTTGAGGTGTAACATCTGAAAACAGCAGCAAAAGTCATCTACATGGGCAATACTTAATGATTGAATTGGAATTTTGAAATTAGGGCAGCTGCATGTATTTTGTCCTCTAATGATTTTTATTTATTGTTTAATTGAACCACTCAAGTTATGTGATGAACTAAATTTGCTTTCTTGTAAAATTCTAATTTAGCTGCCATGAGATAATCCAATTGTTTGTAAAGAGATAAAATGGGCCTCTGGTCCTACAAGTACATTTCATCTGTGACTTGTACATAGATGGGTCTAATTCTGCAGCTGAACAGAAATAATAATTGACTCCATTTTAGCTAATACTCATTTTATTGCATTTGTTGGAAAAAAATCCTTCAGTGACTAAACAGCTGAGAAAAAACATTTTTTTTTCCATTCAGAGTTCATTTTTTCTTGATTTGTTTGTCATTGTTACATTCCAGCACAAACAGTTGAATAATGTGTTGTCTCAGAGGCTGTTGCCTTTCAATACCTTTGTTACTGTATTTTTTTTCCACAGAAGTTGGGCCAGTAAAATGAGAATTTTGCTAATGGAAAAGTTGAAAGAAAATTCTCAGAGCGTGGTAATACACAGTAAAATCTTCAAATGGCCTTGAAACAACAATTCCACATTTGAGCTTCTGTTACTGATCCCGCTGATAGATATGTGTGGTCTGCACTGCTTATAAATTTTGTGTAGCAAGTTCAGTATGTTGAAATGGCAAGATAGAAATAGGAAATTAATAAACTCTTAAGTTCTACAGAAAAGTTTAAGAAATTGTTCTATATTAACTTAACAAGCCATAGAATTGTTTTATTGTTTTAGGTGGATGAAAATACTAGGAAAAGTTTATTTAAATTGCGCTCCACATGGGATGATATTTTTCCTTTGAAGAAACTATATGCACTTGATGTCAGAGTCAACTCATTAGATCCTGCCTGGCCAATTAAACCTCTGCCCCCAAATGTGAATACTTCTAGCATCCATGTGAATCCTAAGTTTTTAAATAAATCGGTAAGTTTTTCTGCCTTCTGTAAGAACAGCTGGTAATACATGTAGTTTTCATTGTTTGATTGCTGCTTTTTGACAATTTAGAATATTAAGAATGAAGTATCTGACCTTTGTAAACAGGTAAGAGAAATTTACAAATTCAGAATATTTGAAGAGTTTTTTTTTTGTTTTTTTTTTTTTTTTACAAATTGTATTCTAGGTTTTGGAACATTGAAGAATTTATATTAAATTCCTTACACCTGTCAGAGCAGGCAAATCATAGTGGGGCAAAAGAGTTGCAGTTTATAACTGCTGTGCAAACTAAGTCCTGGTACTGGCTCATGATAACACTGAAAGGAGATGGATTTAGTTGATTTCATTAGGATTTTAAATGTAAATTTTCTTTATTTTGTTTTTAGCCAGAGGAATCTAATGCACCTACCTCTGCTGTCACTTCTGGTGCCTCTACACCTCCAGCTGTTCCTGAAATACAAAAGAATTTGACACAGGAGCAACTGATAAGGCAGCAATTGCTTGCAAAGCAAAAGCAGTTGTTAGAACTTCAGCAAAAAAAACTTGAGCTGGAGCTGGAACAGACTAAAGCACAGTTGGTGAGTAGGATAGTTGGTAAAACTTTCATAGGTGGGACCTCTCTTTTGGAGAGTACTTGGCTGTACTGGTGGTGAGTACAGTACATTGGTTTTTCCTCATGTTAGGCAAGTGTAGCTATTTTAGGACTACTAGAGCAGTGCGAGGTGATCTGGGGTTCCTGAACAGTTTTTGTTATCTTGAAACCTTAGGTATTACACTTAAATGTAAAAGTGAAAATCTCGTGGTTTGGCTTAAATTTCTCTTCAGAATGATACCTGACTGTGATCTTCATCTTTCACTTGCAGCTGACAGTGAGCTGGGCTATTTCAAATATGTTTGTTCCTAAGGAACAAGGGAGCCTGATTGTTTGTAAACAAAGTTTCTTGGTCGGCAGTAGTTGGAAGTTCTGCTGTGTTGGCAGTTGACAATACAAAATAAAGCATCTTTGAACTGAAGTGTGAAAATAGGATACTTGGCAGCTGAATTGCTAAGAGCACATGGAATATATAGAAAAGCTAGCACTGTAGTTGGGATGTGTGCCAAAGTTACATATTTCACAATATTTATTTTATATACTGATCTTGCATGGTATCTGAATTTGATTTGTAATGGTACTGCATTGTTTTAGTGCTTGTAATTAGCAATTAGTGGGTCAATTTCAGTTAAATGGCTGAAGCTCCTAACTTTCAAGACATGGCTATTACTGTTTTGTTTTCGAGACAGACTATTAGCACCTCTGGGTAGGAGTTGTGGCGTACAGATTAATGCTAGATTTTTTCCAATTTCAGGCTGTATCTCTTAGTGTTCAGCAGGGATCATCTAGTATAGCTTCAGTTCCAGCACCTTCCAAGCAACATGTGTCTCCTACCCCTCATATGACAGTCAAACCACCTCATCAGGCTGCTGTGCAATCTGAAAAAATCAAACCATCCCCAAGTCCTCCACTTCATGACATCAAAATAGTGAACAGGGATCCTCGGCTTAATAGGATGGGTCAACATTCTTCTCATCCTAAAGATCAATCTCATAGGAAAGAATTTTCTCCAAGTCTGACCAGTCAGTCTGAGACCAAGGGAAACAAAACAGCACAGGCTGAAAAACAGAACTCAACAAAGTCAGAAAAATCAAAATCAAGTGAAAAAACACAGAAGAAAGAACTTGAACAGTCCAAAGCAAAATCTAAATCGCCATCCCCTTTGAAAAATAAGCTGCCTGATACTAAAGACAATAAAAGCCAGGAATGTGAAAGCACTAAGGTTTCTGACATCAGTAAGCGGGATCCAAGACTGAAAAGACATCTTCAAGATAAGTCAGAGGGGAAGGACGAGGAGGTCAAAGAAAAGAGGAGAAGTACAGAGAAGAAGGAAAAAGAGGAGCATAAGACATGTGAACATAGACCGGTGGGGAGCAGAAATAAAGTAATTAATGGTGCTGTTCAGAAACAAGACATGACAGCAGAGGAGTCAGAAAAACAGGGTGGAAAACAAGGAAGATCAAGTAGTAGAAAGCGGTCACGGTCACGCTCTCCTAAGGCAAGATCACCCTCTACGCATTCTCCAAAAAGACGAGAGAGGAGATCACCTAAAAGAAGACTTCGGAGTTTATCTCCCACTTCATCAGCTCCTAAAATTGGAAAGATACGTCAGATAGGCCCTAAGCAGTCTCATGTTGAAGAAGGCACACAAGCAGCAAGAGACGAAAGAAATTCTAATAAGAGAAATGTTAAACAAGAGGTGCGTGATCCAAGGAGATTGAAAAAAGCCCAAGAAGAAAGACCTCAAGAATCAGCCACCCAGCATTCTGCAAAAGCTTCTCCAGATCCAAAGGAAAATGCAGAAAACTGGCAGGGATCCAAATCAGGCAAGAGGTGGAAATCTGGTTGGGAAGAAAGTAAAAAGTAAGTTACTATCTTTTTAACAACTTCTCTGTGAAGTCAGTGGAAATTCTGTTGGCGTCATTATAGTTGACTTTGAGAGGCAGTGTTCAGATCGTTAAAATTAATAGATTTAACTTGTTTCTACTACTGAAATACATAGATGATGCATACTTAGATTCTAAGTTGATAGTGATGTTTTGCAATGATCAGTTCTAGTAGGAACTGTTATGTCCTGAATAATGAAATAATCTATATTTTACATATATTCTTGTTTTCAGCTCACAGCAGAATGATGAACACCAAGCACTTGTTAAATCCCCTCACCAAAGACATCGGGAAAACTGGCCTGCTGGTAAAGGAATTCTATCACCCCGAGCACCAAAGCAGCAGCACCGTTTAAGTGTGGATGCCAATTTACAGATTCCAAAAGAATTGACATCTGCAAGTAAAAGAGAATTACTTAAGAAGGTAATACTGATAAATCTGTCTTCATAGAAATGTCCCAGGTATGGCTTTTTTTTCTTCTCTTTTTGGAAGTCTAAATTTTAACTTTATATTACAGGCTAATGACCGCTTAACATCTGGTGAAATAACACAGGATGAGTTTCTCATGGTAGCTCATCAGATCCGACAACTGTTCCAGTATCAGGAAGGAAAGCACAGATGTAATGTCTGGGATAGCCCTACAGAGGAAAAATGTGGCTTGAAAAAGAAACCTCTTCTGTCGGATGCAGAATTAACATATTATGAACATAAAGCTAAGCTAAAAAGGACACAAGTTCAGCATTCATTGTCAAGGCTTGATCTGTTGGATCCTGATGATATTTTGGATTATCATATACCTGATGCATTGCTTTCTGGAATAGAATGTGAGCAGACAAAAGCCAAGCGGGGGGTACAGTTTGACAGAAAAGAACCATTTGCAGAAAGATCAAGGAGACACTCTCCTGTAAGTGGCACTACAAGACCTTTTGCTGAAAACCTCTCACCCCTTGAGAGTCGACGAAGACTTGAAGAACAGCGTGCTACTAAAGGAGCAAGAGGTTCTGATCCTTATGACAGCTGGGGAGAATCAGATGAATTTAGAGATGCTCTCAGACAACAGGGGAAAAGTACAGCAGAGTTCCAAAAAATAGATGGGGATGCACTTTGTAGGTTTGATAATCGTGAAGAAAGACAGCTTCTTGGGCAAGCTGGTATGTGATTTTACTTTGTTTTAAATCTGTTAAGTCATTGACAATATATTAGCAAGTGGTTATGTGATTTATTCTGGCTTTTTTAGGTGTTCGAGAGGAACCAAGGTCACCATTCACTGAACGTTTCAAAAGAGCTAGGTATGAGGATCCAGAGAAAGCACCATTTCCAGAAAGTCCAGGATCAAGATTTGGAGGTATTGAAGCAAAGCAGAGGATAAGTGCACTGATGGAAGACAGACCTCTATTTGATGGCTCACCTAGACCAACTGCTGCAAGGGTTGGGGTAGATGGACAAGGAAGTCCTTTTGTTGATGGTCCTGCTGCTGGTTCAAGTTCTAGAATTGATGGGCCAGCTGGACAGGCTGCTATGAGATTTGAGGGGCCTTTGGTGGGGACAGGTGCATCTCAGTTTGATGGACCACTGGCAGGAGCAGGGGGAGCTGGAGCCCTAAGATTTGATGGGCCACCAGGGCAGCTGGCAGGGGCCCTGAGATTTGAAGGACCCCCAGGTCAGGTTGGTGGAGGAGGTCCGCTGCGGTTTGAGGGACCTCTTGGGCCTTTGCGGTTTGAGGGGCCTGCAGGGCAGCCTGTAGGTGGTCCTAGATTTGAAGGCCCTGGAGTTGGTCTCAGGTTTGAGGGTCCTCATGGTCAGCCTTCAGGTGGTCTCAGGTTTGAGGGGCCTCATGGTCAACCTATGGGGCCTCGGGGTCAACCAGGGGGTGGTCTCAGGTTCGAGGGACCCCATGGTCAACCGTTGGGGCCTCATGGTCAACCAGGGGGTGGCCTCAGGTTTGAGGGGCCACATTTACAGCCAGTGGGGCCCCATGGACAACTTGGAGGTGGCCTCAGATTTGAGGGGCCACATGGTCAGCCCATGGGGCCACATGGACCATCAAGTGGTGGGCTCAGATTTGAGGGGCCACATGGACCATCGGGTGGTGGACTGAGATTGGAAGGATCACGTGGTCAGCCGGGTCTAGGTCCTAGGTTGATTGATGGACCAGTACACCAGGGAGCTGGTGGACTTAGATTTGATGGTCCTCTTGGTCGGGCTGGTCCAAGATTTGATGGCTGTCATGGAGCCGGATTTGATGGTCAGCCAGGACAGCTTTCTCTCCTGCAAAGATTTGATGGGATTCATGGACAGCCTGGTCCAAGGTTGGCACCTGGTCAACAGGCACAAGCAAGATTTGACACAGCCATACCTCAAAGATTTGATGGACCTCACCAGCCAGCCTCTAGGTTTGACTTGCCCCTTGGCCTTCAGGGTGCACGTTTTGAAAATGTAGCTAACCATCCTGCCTCAAGACTAGAAATGTCACCATATGGACAAGGTGGTCCGTTCGTTGAACATCCTGGCCAGGGCTACAATGGACCAGCTCATGGAATGCAGTTCCAGAGACCTGATATATTTGATGGTTCGCCTGGACCAAATTTCAATGGGCCAGGTGGCCCAGGAGCCCAGAACTTCCCACTGAGAGCAGCTGGACATTACTTCGAAGAAAAAGGTCTCCAGGGTCCTCAGTATGGAAATTTCAGTAATATGCCAATGGGAGGTAATCAGGTAAGAGCTGATTGCATCAAATACTTTGCTTGCAGAAGTGTTTTTGTTAAAGAATTAGCAGGATTTCTTCCTGGAAATATTGAGTATTTTTCTGAAGAGTTGGCAGGTTGAGAGTCAGTTTCAAACTGAAAAAGTCAGTAGATAATTTAAGTAGGACATACATTGCTGTGTTTCAATAATCTTTTTTTTAAGTATTAGACAAAATAGTGTATCTTTTTGATGGCTTCATAGTTCAGAATATGCCTTTGAAATTACTACTTTCAACATTTGAACAAAACCAGGTAATTGTAAGCCTTTGGTATTTTCATTAAATTTCAGAAGTGAATTCTGCATAAACCATGAAAGATAATGCAAGTGAAAGATACATGATTAATTTTCCTAAGAGGCGTGAAGTTAGACTGAACCAAAATAATAGTTGTCTTCTTGCAGCTGTTAGTACTGGTCACAAACCAGTAAAGAGATACCGATAGCTTGGGGGAATTCAGGAAGATAAGGCCATAGTTGAACTTTCTTGCTCAACTGTATTGTTGTCTCTTAAAATTCTTTTGGCACCATCTTGCTTTGTCCGTTCAGTTGTCTTTGCAGTTGCCTCTTGGAAATGCTCTCTTCAAAAGGAGGAAATGATAGTTTACAGTTGTGAAACTGATGTAATTTCTTGCTTTTTTAAAAAATTATTTTTAAAAGCATTTTTCATTTTGGGGGATAAAAAGAGAATGTGAAAAGTTAACTGCTTGTACAAAAGCAGGTAATATGTCCTGCAGACCTCTAGTGGGATAAAATCAAACAGTTTGTAAACCCAGAAATCAGCCAGTTAGGGAAAAAAAACAAACATTTTAATTACAAGTGTGTTATACGGACTGCTTTTCTGCCTATGGCTTACTGTAGCTAACATGCTGAAAAGTCTTGCTTTCAAGATGTGGGGCTGTAGTGAATGCTGGTTCAGTTCTTGATAACAATTAATTGTGACATTTATTAATGGAGATTTACGGATTCTCTTAATTTCTTGAGGAGCTCTATTTTGGTGAACATGAGCAATTTAAAAGGAAGTACTGTGTTTGGAAAATGTGATTGTTAAGTAGAAGGAAAAGTGTTCAAGGTGTTGTGGTGGGGTTTTGTTTGTTTGTTTTTCAATATTGGGCAAAACAAGGATGTGTTCTGAATTTCCTAGTGGAAAATGAAAATGAGGGAAAGATCATATAGTTATTTGTGGTCCTTTACAATACTGAACTAACATGGTTCATTCCTGGAAGGAGTTCAATATATGTGAAATTATTGAGAAACATCTAGAAGTTAATAATAAAACATGAAAAGTGAGTTTATAATCACATTATTTTGCAAAGAATACTTAAATGTTTACTTTCACAGGTTTCTCTCATGTCTGCGCAACCAGGACCTTATGGTCAAGGTCAGCAGTATTTGCCAAATCCTGGAAATTTTGTCCAGAACCCTGCAGGTGTGTAACAATAGAATTCCTTTTATTTCTTTTGGATTGTTCGTTTGGTGGTGGCCACAAAAATTAAGTTTTTTTTAGTGTCCTGATGTCCTGGGTCTTTGTGGATTAAGGGAAGCCTCCTCAGTGAGGTGGCTGTAGATGTGTCTGTAGCACCTTTATCTCTTAAGGAGCTTTTCTCAAACACTGGGGGCTTTTGATAGTTTTCATTAATCATGTGGTTTGGGTATAATGTTGTGCTGAAAAAAAAAGTGGTTTTGATATGTTTTTCTGGAAGGCATCAGTCTGTAGGTCTAGTTTGCTATGCTGGGGTGTGCTGACTTTTCCAGTGTATGAGTGCTTAGTAGTGAAAAACTTCAAAGACATCATAAAAGGTTAAACTAGATGATGAAGTAGATTGAATGTGGTAAAATACCTATGCAGGAATCTAGGACAATGCCGCATTTCAAGAACCACTATTCATTGGAGATCTGTGTATGGCCAACCAGCTTAGGTAGCACTTCAGAGTACTTAATGAGGGAAGGGAAAATCTTGCTACAAAGATTTCCTGTTGCAAGGGAAAAAAATAGCCAAACACCAGATAAAGCAGAGAGCTGGTAAATAATGTCTAACAAAAAATTAAAGAAATGGGAGAAGGCAGCAGGAAAATTGTGATGTGAAATACATAGATTAAAGTGAAGTTGATTTCTGATGGTAACCTTTTGGTAAACCTTGAATGTTTGTGTTCTTCCCAAGGAGCCCTTTCCCATTCGTATCCTGATAACCACCTTGGACAGGTTGATGTGAATGAATTGTTTGCTAAACTGCTGAAAACAGGGATACTCAAATTGTCTAAAACTGATTCCACTTCAGCACGTATGTAGATTTATTATATTCTAACTATCTAGTTTATCCTCATCTCAAGTGTAAATCTGAGTATAGAAACCTTTGTAAACTCCAGTATGGTTTTTTTAAACTGAACTATTTTTGGGAAGGAATTTATTGCATGTGTGTGTAAATTCTTAGTATCGTGTTTAATTTACACTTTAGCTATCCAGAGTAGTAAGTTTTGTCTTTGTTGCTGTGCTTTCATAACTTGTTCTTGATTATAATCAGGGTCTTCTCATCTTCTGAAATATTTGTGTATCTATGAAGACTGAATTTTAGTGCCAAACACTGAGGTGAAATACTGTTTTCCTTAATTAAATGATGGCTTATTTTCTTTTATTTTTATTTAATGGTGTCAGAAGATGGCTGATTTAGCTGTTACACACTTGTGTTTGACCTTAGTCAGATTGTCTTAATAGTGTTTGAAAAAACCAAACTTTTAGGAGCACGTAGTTTCTTTCTGATGATGAAATTTTGATAAAATAATATCTTCACGGTTTCTAGAAGCAAACGAAACATCGGCCCAGCCAACTGCTGAAGAAGAAGATGATGATCAGAATGAAGATCAAAATGTTCCAGACCTCACTAACTTCATAGTTGAAGAACTTAGACAGTGCGTATATTAGAATGGGCTTACAGTAGGAATAACAATGTGTCAGCAGCTAGATAATTCATCCAAGACAGTTAAAAGCTTTTAAAAGATTATCTGTCACTTTTTGATTCAGAGGAGATTAAACCTGCATTGTTTGATGTCAGCCTTTTTTAAGCTGAGAAAGGAAAAAGATGGAAAATTAACATGGGAAAACTTTGCTTTACACACAGATGTGTGTTGTTACTTAAGCACTAAGGTTGTGATAGGCAGTGAAGCCCAGACCTGGGGTGCATCAAAAGCTCTGTGACAAGGAGGTCAATGGAGGTGATTCTTCCCCTCTGCTCTGGTGAGGCCCCACCTGTAGTGCTGCTCTGGGGCCCCAACACAAGGAGGACATGGACCTCCTTGGTTGGCAGTGATCTAGAGGAGGCCATAAAGATGAGAAGAAAGCTGGAGCATCTCTGCCATGGAGACAGGCTGAGAGTTTGGGTGGTTCAGTCTGGAGAGGAGAGGGGTTCAGGGAGTCCTTATTGTAGTCTTCCAGTACCTAAAGGGGACTACAAGAAAAGCTGGAGAGGGGCTTTTCACAAGGCCATGTAGTGATAGGACAAGGGCAAAAGGCCTTATGCTGAAGAACAGATGTACTGTAGATAGTAGGAAGAAATTGTTTACTGAGAGGGTGATGAGGCACTGATATAGGTTGCCTGGAGAAGCTGTGGATGTCCCACCCCTGGAAGTGTTCATGGTCAGATTGGATGGGGCCCTGAGCAACCTGGTGGAAGGTGTCCCTGCCCGTGGCAGGGGGGTTGGAGCTAGATGGTCTTTTAAAATCCATTCCAATCCAAATCATTCTATGATTTTAATTTTACCACTTAGGTGGTACTTTGTAAAGCTGGGCCAAATGAAGGCATTGCTGTTTGTGCATTATTAGGTGAGAAAAGCTAATAGGAATGAGACACAACACTAAAATGTTTCCCATGAATTGTTAATAAGAGTCCATTGTGTTTTGAAAGTTGAAGTTGATTGTGCCGTGAAAATCAGGATGAAATGTAGTCATGTTGTGTACTTTTAACTTGGAGCAGAGTCATTTTCCCCTACTATTGTAGGCAAATGAAGCAATTTACTGAGAAACTTTTTACTGTCTCTTTTTAAAGAAGTGTTAAGATTTTTTTTTGTCTCTTTTTTGTAGGCGTTATGATAGTGTTATAAATCGGCTGTACACTGGAATTCAGTGTTACTCCTGTGGAATGAGATTCACGACTTCACAGACAGATGTTTATGCAGATCATTTAGATTGGCATTATCGCCAGAACCGGACAGAAAAAGATGTTAGCAGAAAAATCACACACAGGAGATGGTACTATAGTTTAACAGTAAGTAATGCAGTATTTGTGTGGATAAATTACAGGCTGGATTATTCTGTGTTTTACTCCTGCATGTGCTGTAGGTTTGCGGCTGAAATCTGCATCGTCACAGGAGTTGGCTGTGATAAACAGTGATGT
Source organism: Poecile atricapillus (assembly GCF_030490865.1). Lineage (NCBI taxonomy): Eukaryota > Metazoa > Chordata > Aves > Passeriformes > Paridae > Poecile > Poecile atricapillus. The sequence continues at coordinate 82,150,574 of NC_081249.1, forward strand.
ATTGGATACTTCAAGTAGTCCGCAAATGCCTGTCAGAATACAAAGGGCAATTGTGTGATGAACAATAAACAGTTTAAAGCTGCTTATTGCACTGTTTTTGTTCCACTGAGAATGGAATTTGAAGGATAGTGATTTTTTTGGAAAAAGAGTTTTTGAAGTGTAGCATTGTGAGAAAGAGTACACTGTGTTAATATGCTGCATGTGGGAAATATTTCAATTTTAACAAAGATTTATTAAATACAATGCTTTGGAATGTGTGAGTAAGAATGAAAACTTTCCTTAGGACTGGATTGAATTTGAAGAAATAGCAGATCTAGAGGAGCGTGCTAAAAGCCAGTTCTTTGAAAAAGCTCATGAAGAAGTTGTGTTGAAGACGCAGGAAGCTGCGAAAGAGAAGGAGTTTCAGAGTGTCCCAGCTGGGCCAGCTGGTGCGGTCGAGGTAAGTTTCAGCTTGCCAGATAACAAGAATCTAGTTATCAGCCCAGATAGCAAGAATCTGGTTTTTCAAAGGCTTGTACTGTATTCTTGTTACTAAATGTAGACTGGAATATTGTGCTTGGGCCTTTGTACAGCCCCTCCATAGGTCGTGTATTTGTGTGTGTAATGGTTGCTTCCCAGGGGCAGGAGTAGTATAAACCATCCGTAGGTAAGAAAAAATCTACACCCATTGGCATTCTGTGGTTTTAGCAAAATTTAAATGGGCAGAGTGTGTTAATTTGCTGAACATTTAAGTAGAGTAAATAGAGTAAGTAATTTGTCCTTTGATGGATATTTGCCATCCAGGTAGCTACAAGGCATACTGAGTTTTGGTACTTCCAAACAAAATTTTGTTTTTTGGTAGCAGGTAGGCGTTAGAAGAAAGAAATACCAAAAGTAACCAGTAGAGCTGTATTTTGGTTGGTGAATTGGTGTAATAATCAAATACAAATTGTTAAAATCACAATTTAGTTTTATGTGCTAAGTCTCTAAGAAACTAGCTGTGAAACCAGAAAGGCCTTTTTTTTTAAATTTAAAAAGCACCTTTTGTGCTTTGTTCTCTGTGTTGATATTTTTGCACAGAAGTACTAGAAACATTAGTACTTCATCTAAAAGTTCTGCCTTGACTTGAAATTGCAGGCTAAAAGGGAAGAATTAAGATAATGCCATAAATAAAACTAGCTAAATCACTGTTGTAATGGATTGTCTTACTTGGCAATAAGACAGCATCACAAAATGTTACAAAATGCTTTGCAGACTTACTAGCTAAAGGGGGGCAAAGCTTACCTTTCTCAAGTGACAAAGAGTATGCAGGGCCCAGAGGGTGATCCTTTCTCTGGCTGCAAGCCATACTCAATTTTTAATTAAGGTTTCCTAATTATTAAAGTGATTTTTAAAGTGTGGAAAAAAGATCACGTTCTAGGCTTAATATACTTAATTTAAAATAACCTTATTTGACTCCTAGGTTCTTGAATTTCATGTGTTCAGCAAATTGCAATAACATCATTTATCTCTGTTATTCCAATAACTTTTCAGAGCTGTGAAATTTGCCAGGAACAATTTGAACAGTATTGGGATGAGGAGGAGGAAGAGTGGCACCTGAAGAATGCCATCAGGGTAGATGAAAAGGTAATCTGATTTTATTTACATGTGACATTAATTTATAGTAAGACACCTGAAGAATTGCATAAAAAAATACTCAGGAGGAGGTGGCAAGTGCTCCTTTCCTCCTGAAGTATTCCTGTTGTAGTTTTCCTGGCTGCCAAATACATAAATATCTCTGCCTTTGGAAGTGCCTGAAATCCTGGTGTAATTGCTGTGGGCTCACGAGCCCTCCCTTACCCTGCAGTGCTTAAAGAAAAATGCATGTCCCTGTGTATGGGTGTAGGTATGGATTCAATTAATTCTGGATGCAGCTGTGCACAGATAATTCCCAGCACTCACAAGGGTTCTGTAATTCCCAGCACTTTATCACGTTAGGAAAATAACGTTTCCTAAATGAACATCACAAAATCTTGTCTCGGGTATAATTGACACCATACTTAGCCTGCTCAGACCATAGTTTCTCTAGATGAATTGCGTGATAATGTGCAATAGACACTGTTAGTTTATTATCGTGATCCTGCTATAATGTTTTTACATATTTAAATGTATAACATTTTTTTTTTTCAGATTTACCATCCTTCTTGTTATGAAGATTACCAGAATGTAAGTGGATTGTTCATATTCTTGGAAGCATTTTGCTTTCCGTTTGTTTGCTTGATCTCTTGGACTTTGCAGGGAGCAGAAGTGTTCAGAATGTGCTGCCCACTTCTCTTGCCTAACACTTGGAGGCTTTGGGCATGGCAAGTTTATAATACAGAATTAGCTGAGATGCATTTCTGTTTTTGATGTACCATGACAGCTTGCATGCTATAAAGCAAAGCCATGGTTTGATGGATTTATTGTGGAGTAACATGTAGTCTTAGGAATTTGTAACAATGGAGTAGATCGGTATTGGTGTGTGTGACATTTTTAATGTTTTGGGAGCGACAATTGTCCAGAGGGCAGATAGCAGGGAACAGTTCATGGTAAAGTGTTAAGCATTTCATCACTCGTTGGCGATCCTTTTCAAAGGAATTGGGAAAAACGTAATGCTATTAAAAAAATTAATTTGTTTCCTTAAAAGTTCGACAAAGTAGAAGTTTGGATTTTGAGTACCTGACCATCAGCATATTTGCATTTTGAAAAAACACAGAAAGAACAAGAGGCTAAAAATGGCTATTCTAGTGTGGTAATGCTACATTGACTTTGACTTTGCAGACATCATCATTTGATTGCACACCATCTCCCAGCAAGACTCCTTCAGAAAATCCACTAAATATAATGTTGGACATTGTTAAACAAGAAACAGAAGAGTCCTGTGACTCACCTAAAATCAAAGAAGAACCTGATGACACCCCTCCTGCCTGTGCAGAAGAGAGCACACCTGCATCTACAGAAATCAAAGCAGAACCTGAGGAGTCTGTTTAAATAAACTGCGGTATGATTTTTTTTTTTTTTTTACAGAAGAGCTGCTGTGTTAATTCTGGAAGGCGAATACTTTTTATATGAATAAAAATGTCCAACTGAGGCAGGGCCTCAACTACTGTTTGGTTAATAAATACATTTTTGTATTTGAAATTTCTTATTGCCTGCACAGTTTCAGGTGTCATTGTGTGAAAGTTCTGTAGATGCGTGAAAATTTAATGGTATATGTAAAAATGTAAAATTTTCACTTGTTGAAATGTAAATTATAAATAAAAGATATTTTTGCTATATATGGAGTGTAATGTTTATGCACACCATCAAATAAAGAGTGTTTCTGTACTTTTTTCAGTTTAATTAAAATGAATTTTTGCTTAATAAGATTCAGAAAAGTGAACGCAAGTCTCTTCCTTCAGTTATCCCATAGGTGGGTTATCAAGGGAAGGAGCTTCTCGGACAGGCCTAGATTCCTTGTCTTTTTAAAGTGATTAGAACAAACTTACATATCCAAATGTTTAAAAAAACAATTACAACAACAAAATAATAAAAAAATCCAAAAAAAAAACTCACAAAAAACCAGTTCTGGGTAGAAGGGGAAAATTTAAGAAACCAACTGGAGTGATTGATTGTGGTGAACACAAGTGCCAACAAAAGTTAACAAACCAGGATGCCTGGTAGTTCAGGCATTTTTAATGATTTTTTTTTTTTTTTTTACATTAGTCACACACATTTAATAAAGCTGAAGTTTCTTTACAGGGGGGAATGAATGTAAGAATGCTCATTTGAAACATGGTTAACATTTTCTTTTTTTGTTGCTTATGACTGGACTTAGATGGTAAACCAGATATCCTGAGATGTTAATATTTCTTAAATGTTATAAATAAAACTAAGCATATATTTGAGTGTGAGTCTCTTTATTTCAGTGATGGGTCTGTGAGCCTGGTTTGTGGGACTGGAAATAAAGTTCTGTGTTTCAGTATGCATTTGATGTTTTATTCACTTTTCTAGTTATAATGTGTATTTTTAACACACATTGTTATATATGTGTTATTTACATTTAATGTAATATTTACATATTACATTATTTGCATTAACTTGCTGGGAGCAAGACTGAAGTGCTAAAAATCATGTCACAGTCCTAGCATGTTACTCTTGCAGTGGGAATACTTGGGAGTTAAAATTCCTCCTTAGTAAGTGGAAATAAGCAGTGCAGGAGATGTTGGCTGCAAAAACTTCTTGCCATGTTGACACCCAGGCCTCATGCAGTTTTTGAGGTGTGAGTAATGCTTTGATTCTTCTATTAAGTCGGAGCTGTAGTTGTGAGCTTGCCCTGTTCTAGACATCAGACTTAAAAATGCTGTTTAGTTAGAGACAGTCCATTGGAACAGAAATACAATGGATCAGGGTGGTGTCAGTCCATATAGTAGTGCGTGTGGCTGCTGGCTGTGTTGTGTTAGTTGTTGCAACCTCTTCCTGGAGCAGGGATGTAGCCTGGTCCCCTAGCCTAAATAGGATGCTTTGTGTCCTAGAATACTGTAAACTTCTAAATCATACCAACTGATGTTCAGGGGAGACTGAGCAGAGATGTGATGTCTTTAAATTTGTAGGAGGCTGTTTAGTAAAGGAAATAAATTACTCTTGTCTGCTGGAGATAGAACAAAGACCTGTGAGTTGCAGAAATAGCCTTTATAACAGCTCTCTAATGACAAAGATAATTAAGCTCTAAATTGTCCATTAAGTTCACTTGGTCCATGTAATTATCATTGCACACCTGTAAATCTGAGTGGGAAGGGTTCATCCTGCCTGGAAGCAGGATTCTGGAAATACAGGGTCCTATTTTTCCCCCCCATCGAAGGAATCCGGCTTAGCCCCAAGGTACCGGCTGGTTTTGACTAAGGGAACTGAGGAGCAGGATCACGTCACTGCAGAAAAGAAAAGAGGGTTAAAGATTCCCACAACGTGACTGGAGTCCGATCATCCAGAGCACGAGCTGGATATCTCGTGGTCAGAGCACCACTGGGGGGTTCCGAGATGAGAATTGGTGACATTTCTCCTGGCGAAGGCTGCAGCCCGGGGCTACCCAAAGGCGCAGGAAGCCCCGGGCAGCCGCAGCACAGCCTGTGCGGCCGGGCCGGGCCGCGCCTCCCCCGCCCCGCCCGCCATTTTCCTCCCGCGGGAAGGGCGAGCCCGGGCCCATGGCAACGCCGGGGCGGGGAGCAGCAGCAGCAGCAGCAGGGAGCTGCTCCGGGCGATAGCGGCGAGCTGCTGGCCGCCGGTGCTGCGAGGGGCCGCTGTGCCCCGCTCCGGCCGGTGAGACCGCTTCCCCCGTCCCCTCCCCGGGGACTCCCCGGCCCTGTGGCGCGGGGTGAGACGGGCTCTCCCGAACCCTCCGGTCTGTGGCACGGAGCTCCGCCGGGATCCACACACAGCACCGCGGAGGCTCCATATCCGCCAAAAGCGCGGAGAAAGGCGGTGGCTGGCACCGGCCGGCCGGGCCCACCCCCTGCCCGGGCCTGGCAGCTCCGCCCCTGCCCCGGCGGGACGGGCTGAGGGGGGCCGGGACGGGACGGGGACTCCCGCAGCCCCGGGGCTGCTGCCAAAACCGAGCTGCGAGGGATTCGGTTTGTGTGTTACGGAAACATCGCAACACCTAAATTGTGGTTTCTCTATTCCGAGCCATATCCTTCTTCACTTAATCTCTTTAATTGGCTTATGGGCAGGTACCGGTCTCAAAGTGCTTACTGAATTCTTTCTGCAGTTTCCTCCCAGAACATCGAATGAGTGTCTGATAACAGTTTTCGGTAAGGAGAAAAAAAAAAAAAAAATCGCACTAGAATTATGGAGCCTGCCCTTTGCTTTTTTGAAGTGTATTTTTTTACGGAACTGATGTTAACAGCTGTTTCTGAACTTCAGTCCCAGGCTGCTTGTGCTAAGAAGCCAGTGCAGCCACCCACCCTTGGCGTTCATCTCCATGCAGCAGTAGGTATCCAGACGGAGAGGGGAGACGAACTTATTCCTGCTGGTGGCCCTTGTTGTTTGCTTGTGCTCTGGGTTAAGGAATAAAAATAAAAAAAAAAAGGTTGCCTTGAATTTGCTGTACTGAAACATTGTGTTAAACACGTTAGAACTTTGCCGTAGTGTAATCGGCCGGCCTGCTTGTGATGTTGTGTAACTGGGCCGAAGTCTCTAACCCTCACTTGGTATAATGAGCAATTACTTCCTTGACGAAAAATTATGTCCTGGTGAAACTGTTTTTTAAAATAACCTAATCAACCCAGACCTCAAAATACACTTAGATATTTTGGAAATATTATTTGGAAACATGAGCTAGACGACCTCCTGAGGCCCCCTCCAACCAGAATTATTCTGTGTTTCTGTGCTGCTGCTGTTTGTCCTCACAGTGTTTTGCAGGATGGAGTCCTGGCTTTTAAGTTTACTAGGCTTTGTGCATGGCAGTGATGCAGCCTGCTGAGCTGGGGAGGGGGAGATGGGATGAGACACAGGCACAGGACCCAGCAGTGTGTTACAGCACACACGGGGTGTATCACTGTCAGCCTGCAGTACTGGAATACAGCCCCCTGCTCCTCTCTGTGTAACCCCAAATCTGCCCGAGCTCTACAACCACACTACAGATTACATTAAAATAGGCACTGGTAAACTGCAGAGGCTGCTTTTAATTATATCTAGTGCTTTTTTTACAAATATGACAAATATGTTAGTGCAATAGCTGTTTTGTATTCTTTAATATTTTTTTTACCTCAAATTGTGTAACAGTGTTAACTGCTAGTACCATTTCTTCTCCACAGGCAGAGGAGCTGAGGCACTAATACCTTGAAACCTTCAGTTTTATTCTTTCTTGACTTGCTAAACAGTAGCCCAGTTCTTCAGGACTTCCATCAGTGTGAAATGTAATCAGAGTGTTAGTGCATTTTTGTACCAGAATGATGACTACTGTAGAAGGTGAATACTAACTGCTATAAGTTCCTTTCGTGCTTGGCTATCTGAAGTTAGCCCTCTCAGCCATTAGATCCACTTACCTCTCATATTTCTGTTTACAAGTTTTGTCAAAATATCAAGATGTTGCAAGGGGCTTGGACATGTAATTCTCCTTGTTTCCACTCATGTAGTTAATCAGTGGAAAGGCCTGAAGGGAGGACACAGGTTATTTGATCCCATGGCCTGGTGACAGATTTTTTTTTTTTCTTTTACCTTACTGCTTCTATGTTTAGAGTTTGATTCTGTGCCATGAATATCAACTGTGATATTTCTTTGATTCATCACACATTTTCCATCTCTTAAATGTCGCTGGTTTAAGCAATGGACTAATGCCCTTTTATTACTCCTCACTAGTTGTCAAGAAGAAGCAAAATTATACTAGTGTGCATGAAGCAGTGAAAGCTGGGGATGTAGAACAGCTTGCATTGATGATAAAAAGTGGAGCCAGTATTAATGAGGTGGATGTAGTTCACAAATTCACACCCTTGCAGTGTGCTGCTCACGCGGGAAGTCTGGAGGTAAAATATTACCTTAGTGTATAGGCATAGCTGGGCTTTTATAAGTCTGTATTTCCTTCTTTGGGAGAGGCTGAACACAACATTGCTTTGATCAGACTGAATCAATAATCTCTGCCTGTTTTTCTCATGAGCAGGAGTACAGGATTTTAGATTTTTTTTTTCTTTCTGAAGCCCCAGGCAATTTACCTAATCAACTTTGCCATATTTTACAAAATCGTTGATTTTCTTACTATGAGCAAAATGTGCCTTATGACCTTTCAGACTCATGACCTTCTTCTGTCTCTATTGCATTTTCTTCTTCTCTTGAGACATTTAGAAAATCCTATAGGATGTGTAAAATGTTCTGAAGGTGACTGAAACAGATGAGAAATTACATGAAAATGTGTTCATTCTGCTTACCAATATCCCATGCCTCATTCTCCCTAGAAGTAGTCCTAATACATTTTATTTTAATAAATGAAAATGCTGAATAATGGTAGAGAAATCAGCAGGTGATTGTATCAACATTTTAAACTTCCAGAAGGACTGAACTGCTGTGCTCAGCACAACATTCCCTTTCTTCTTGCAGCCTCCTTGTTTATTGTTCATGACAGTCTAACCTTGAAGGAGCAAGGCCATTCACATCCCAAAAGCAAAAAACGTTAAGTTCTTGTTAAACTCAAGAATTGCTAAGTGCAGTGCTGCTGCTGGAATTTAGAGACACTGTCAAGAAAATGCTAATTGTCACATCAGCCCCAAAACCAGATTGCTTACCCACTCTTTTTGTCTCTATAAGTTCTGCCATTTTTCATTTGACTCTCCTACTTTGCAATCAGTCTGTTAGACTTTATTGAATTATCTGTCATCTGCTTGTCACTAAGCTCCTTGGCAAAAATAGTGGAGGAAGCAGAGCTGTAAGATTGCCTGAAAGAAGATAATAAATCTTAATAATATGTAATAAAAAGTTCTAACTGTTCCTCTAGCTGTCTTTGGATAGTTCATAAAGCTTTCCATTGCAAGCAATGATATCTAAAAAAAAAAGTAAATAAAACAAAACTGAGCCATGGAAGGATGAGAAGAGAGATGGGATTACATATGTCTAAGAAGCCTAATAAATTAAATGAGGCTTTAAATATAGTACATGATATTTTTCCTGCTAGTAATTTTAGCTGGGATTCATGTGAGCATGTTTACATTTTTTTTCCCCAATGCTTTTGCCTTCTGCCATGTGAACACTCTAACAGATTACATTTTAAATCCAGAAGGTAAAATAAAAAAGTCATACTGTAACATCGATGCTAGGATCTGAATCAGCATGTTATTTGCACATTTTGTACCCTTGGGTGAAACCTGGAAAGTATAACTTACCCATAAGTTTCTCATGCACAAATACCTGTTTAAGGCATGCTCTGGGGTCTCATTATTTTCATAAGGAAGTATTCCAACACTAGTTTGAAGTGTACCTTTGATGGATAAATTCTAGTTGAAATGTGCCTCAGAGACACAGTGTGCCTAGTTAAATAAAAAGCCCTTTGGTTTGTTGAGCAGTGCCTTCAGTGGTTGCTGTGGCATGGAGCTGACACCACACGTGTGACTGTGAGAGGCTGGACAGCAGCTCACCTGGCAGCCATCCGAGGGCAGGATGCCTGCATGCAGGTACTGTAAATATTCACTCTCAAGCAAAAGTTAGCAGGGCAGACCTTAATACTGGACAAATTCATTATGAATATCAGCTGAGGTAGCCCCTTAGGGAACTATGAGTAGCTCATCTTGATGTCTTGACATGCCAAATTAAGTTAATAATTTTCAAACTAGAGCACTCATTTGTGCTGTCTGTGCAAACAGAGCTATTTTGTGCAATACCAGGCCCCTGAGGTCAGCCCAGAGTTATCCTGTTGGTCATCAGAAGCCATCCTTCTAGGAAGTGTTTGCGTTTTCAGCTTGTGAAATGAACTTGTGCTTTGCATTTCTTTCAGGCCTTGTTACTGAACGGAGCAGATGCAGCAGCTCGGGACGAGCGTGGGTGCACGGCCTCGCACCTGGCTGCAGCCCACGGGCACTCGTACACCCTGCAGACCCTGCTGCGCACCGGGGTGGTGAGACTCCTGCCTGCAGTCCTGCTGCACAGCCACAGCCCAGCAGCTTTTCCCAAACAAAACTCTACCTCAATTAAACTGAGATTTAGGGCTGTAGATTAATTACTGTGGGGCAATTCATTTAGTGGGTAAATTTCCATTTTCTTACATTGTGACATACATTCAGGGAAAGAATCAAAATTTGTAGAGAATCAATAACATGAGTTAATCACCTTCCACTGAGGATGTCATTAAATGAACATCAGGTACTGGGGTGATGGTAGTTTTTGCAGTTCTAAAAATCTTCTATAGTAAAGGAGACATAAACTTTAAAAAAAGAAAATTAGTCCAGATGCATATTTAAGGAGTAATGACCAATTCAGGTCATTGTGATGATAAAAATATGTCTAAAAATGTCTAAGTGTATTAAGTAAAAGCAGGAACCTGTGAAAAGTACCTGTCTTTAAACTGGAACTGCATCTAATATATGAACTTTGAAAAATGTTACTTGGTTTGATTTAAATAATTTAACACAATGAACAGCTGATTCCCATATAAAATTTGTCTTGTGTCTAAGATTCAGAAGAGCATGAATTAACCTGCTTTCATTTTAGGAGGTAAATGTTTCAGATGGGAATGACTGGAAACCTGTTCATTATGCTGCTTTTCACGGTCGCTTGGGGTGTTTGCAGCTTCTTGTTCGATGGGGAGCATGCGTAAATGATGTGGATAACAATGGAAACCTTCCAGGTATATCAGGATAAATCATATGTTTTTAAACCTTTGGTTTACAGTTGTTGTGAACTGTGATAATTGAATGAATTGTAACTATTGCACAGCAGCAGCGTTTGCTATTTGATTCCATGCAATCCACATAGATTGCCCATTTTTCTAATGATGGGAGAATTTATAAAATCCAAAGTGTTGCTCTGTTGGTGACAGTATCCCATTCACTGCTGCTGTTAGCAAGGATGAGAGCTTAAAAATGCTAGGATGGGGAGCAGGCTGAGCCTGACTGGAGCAGGTGAGCAGCATCTCCTGTGTGTGTGATGGAGCTGGTGTGCCAGTGGAGGTCACAGGAGAAAGACAGGTGGAGGGGGAGGCAGTTTCATCTGCTATGTGCTGCTTTTTGAATTGGTGCCAGTGTAATGAAGTCCAGGTGTGTTTGCATGCAAGTTTTGGTATCTGTTTCTTAACTGGTTTTGTAAAACAGTTGCTTTCATTTTCCTGAGATTTCTTCATCTTGATTTCTGGAATACTGCTTTTTCGGGATTATCTGTAATTTCTTTTCATAATTATCAATGTATTCATTTTAGCATAAAAATTGGCCAGTGATTTTTTCCTTACTTTTTGTATTTTCTCCAGTATTCCTCTCCCTACCATACCACTGCCTCAATATCCTCTGTAAGCTCAATGGTATTGTTCCTGTCTTGGATTCTCCTTGCATCCTTTCCCTTTTAACATTTTACTTCTTATGGTTTGTCACATTATTTTTTCCAAAGAGCATATGTTTTTCTCTATAACTTGTATAGAGCTGTCTTCATAAATCCCTTCTTAAAATTTTTTACCTTCTACTAAGTACTATTTACTTAGGAAACAGATAGCCATGCTCTGTTTTGGAAACCCGGGTCTTGTTATAGGATTTGAGGCTTCTGCATCCCAGCAGGAAATCTGGTGCATTAGCAATCAGGGGTCACTATGTTAGGCACCCTGGGGGTAGCATGGAAGGCAGCTTTATTTCCATTTGGGAACACTTCCCTGATAGCAGACGTCTGTGGAGAGAAAGCAGATGCCAGCACAGTTCTACTTAAATGCTCTGTGTAAAATTAGTAGAAAACTGGTTTTGTTGTATTTTGAAATCTACAGAAGCTTGATCTTCCAACTTTTGTTCTGTTTCATTTGATTATATTATCTTCCAAAGGAAAGAGAATATTTTGGAACATGGCTAGTAACAGATCAGTAGTAGTACTGTGCAAACCAGCTTGTCTGCTTGTGTAGGAGAACTGAACTTAATTTATCATAACACACTTCAGCTTCAAGATTAGCTGAACTGTGCTGTAATTTTTCCTAAGAGAATACTGGAAGAAATTTTTTGAGGTTGCAGTGCCAGGCACCTGAAACTTAAAAACTGGCTGTATCTTTTGCATAGGTGTGTTACAGCAAAGGGTCTCATTATCTTTGCTAATTTGCTTGGTAATATTTTGGAAGAAAAAAATTCTGTGGCTCATTCAGTGTAGAGAATGGGCTGTGCTTATTAACCGAACATTTCAATTTGCTTTCTCTCTGTATCCATTTTTGGGCCACATCCATGCTTCTTTTATTGCTCACTAGCCAAACCTATTCTAAAAATTTTTCACAGATACAATTTTTTGACTTGCAGCTTTGAGAAGAGTGAATATTGTTAGTCTGATTTAATAAAAGACAAGGTGAAACAGAGAGAAGTTGGGATACCAGAAGATTTTAGGTATCTGAAAATGGATTCATAAGGGTTGAGTCAGTTTTTCACTAGCTGACTTACTTTTAGCATGGTACCCTTCTTTTCCCTTCTTCCTGAGAACTAACTCACTAACTAAAATTCAGACTGTGGCAAAAATTGCCCTCATTTCAGTGAAGCTCATATTTTAGATGATCATCTGTACAGAGGTATCCTCATCATGCTATAAAACCAATATCCACAACCTTTTAGAGCAATTATACTCTGGAAAGCTGTGGATGGTTTGGTTTGCTATAGAGAACTTGTGTGTGCCAAAAATGGAGTGAGATGGGTTTTTTGGGTCCTGGGTACATTGTTTGTTGATTATGAAGAGAGTGAGATTCTTTCCTGGAGACAAACTAATCCTTTTGCCTTTAGAACATCAGCCAGCTGTTACAGAGCATTTTCATAGAGCGATAGAACATAATAAGCATTTATTCAGCAGGTTCTTCTCATTAATGGGACTAGAGGATATTACTTATGTCAAACTAGTCAGCATGTGTTTGGTACCTCTTATTTTGTAGTAATAAAACTCCAGCACTGTAATAATATTAAATAAGTAAACCCCTGCATAGCCTGAAGGTCAGGTGAGGAATGTACCTTCAAATATTTTGTCCAGTAAAGCACCTATCCCTGTCCTCATTTTATAGGTGGGGTAACTGAGAGTGTGATGCAACTTGTTTGTGGTGGCACAGTAGAGTCTAAAGCAGAAATGGCCTTGGCTCCTAATCAAGGACACTGCTTGCTGTCCTCCTGTAAGGAGTATCCCTGGAACAGCAGCTGCTGAAGGCAGAGATCTGTGTTTCTGGGGGAGGTGAGGCCCCAAGAGTGCACTCTCCAAGCTAGGCCTCGGTGCTCTGTTGGGAGTCTGTTTTACAGTCTGCTGCAGTCAGCTCTGCCAGGGAATCACCTTTGCAGATCCCATCCTTGGCAGCTTAATTTCCTTTGCCTAGAGCTGAACTCTGTCTCAGGTGGGAGCTGCACATCTGCAGTTCAGCTGAGGCTGCTCTTCCCCTTGTGCAGTGTTGGATGGCTCGTGCTGGTAGAGGAGCCAGCTCTAACCAGTGGTGAGAGCATTGCTTTCTCAGTGAGCAGCAGGGCTCACCTCTAACACCCTTTGTTTTACTTGTGCTGTAGCACATCTGGCAGCAGTGGAAGGACACTTGCATTGCTTTAAGTTCTTGGTCGGGAAAATGTCCAGTGTTATGCAGACTCTGAAAGCCAGGAATGACCATGGAGAGACTCCAAGAGACTTGGCTGAACGGTTTTATAAAGATAATATTCTGCAATATATTGATGGTGTGGAAAAAGAGGAGGAACATCCAGAGATGCAGGAAGGTGAGTATCGATCTAGATACACTTGAAAAAGGCATTATGTGTAATTCTTTAGAAGTACACAAAGGCATACTTATTGTTATTTTGGGTCTGTGAAATTAATCTCTTAACTGTATGAGATACCTGTAGCCATAACCAAGACATATTTAGTCAAATGTCTGGTGAGCACTGCTGGTTACGCTGCTGCATTTTAGCTGATTAAGGAGCATTTATCCTTGCTACCTCTGAAGTGTCCATACAAAAGTTGCTGTGAGAGAGGTGAGCTGTGAGACAAATACCAGCATGTTCAGTAGAACTGCAGGCATCTGCTTGGAAACATGTGTATTTCCTTTTCAGTTTTAGCTTTCCCAGCTCATGATGCTGCTTTCAAAGGGGACTTGTTAGTGGTTAGAAGACTAGTGAGAAGTGGAGTAATCAATATTAATGAGCGGGACGATAAGGGATCCACTCTCCTGCACAAAGGTCAGTAAATATGATCTACGTTTCAGCTTGTTACTCCTTGTTGCTGATTTATTTACTTTGTTTTTCAAGTGGCTGCTAATCAGATAAACTTAATGAAAACCAGCATCTCGTTTCTTGAGGGCTTGGAAAGGCAACCCTAAACTCCTTATTTTTTAATGTATGTGTGCATGGGTCACTCTAAAAACAATATAACCAAACTCAAGTCAGGAAAAAAAGAGCTTATAATAGAGAGAAATCAGCATCTAAACTGAAAACTAAGTATCACTGACATTTATTTACTTACTAATTGTATGTCAATATCAGCTTTGTTGAAATTAATCCTGCTTTTCAGTGATGGAGGAAGAATGGATCAAGCACATGGATTCCAGCTCTGAGTGATAAGGCTCTATTCTAACTATAAAAGCTTTTAATGATCACTTAATTTAATGTAACTAAATAGTTTTGAGTTTTTTGTGTTTTTTTAAATCAGGCAAGATGTGGCTTTTAGAAACATCTGGCTGGCTAAGTATAAGGATCATCAGTATTGCAGCCTGGGCCTTTATTTACATCAGTACTGTGGGGATATGTTGTAAAAACCACAACAAAGTCATTTGGTAGGATGCTGTGAAGAAAGGTAAACTTCTGGTTGACACTTTGACATGTAGTGGACTGCTAGTATTACAGAAAAAAGTCCTTTTGTGTTTAGGGGGTTTCACAGTATTGTCTGAAAGAGGAAACAAAAGATTTAAGAAAGAGGGAAGCATTTCTGTAATATGCTTTTAACACATTTCCTACATTTCTTTTTTACTATATAGTAGAATTTTTAAAAACACAATTGAAATTCTTATTAAAATAACTGATATGCAGTGATTTTAAAATCCCACTTTCTTTTCTTGGAATAATGCTGACCTACAGTTGTTTCATCCCCAGTGTTTACATGCTGATGTTGTAATTTCATTTTCTCATCTCAGTAAGAAAACAAATATAAAAAATATCCAAAAGGGAGTGCTGTCAATAAATGGATTTATTCTTAGTTGAGAAAATCAGTGTACAGTTTCATCTAGACTTGCCAAATACTATCTTCCATAAGAGACATTGTTCCCGACACCACATGGTGGGAGCAGTTGCCTTGGCACCTCATATGAGTAGAGTTGTTAGGATGCTGCTGAGAGGTGCTGCCTTGAGTGTCTGTCCCAAGAAATGCTGTAGCTTTAGCTGCTTTAGCTCCAGCAAAAAGCTTTTCTTTTCTGAGACAGCAGCACACACCACAGACTGGGACAGCCAGCTGTGTCTGACACCTGGGAGCCCAAAGCCAGGGAGAGGTGGCAGCGCTTGGCTGCCAAACTGTGATATACAGGCCTCTCTTACTAGGGCAGCAGTTATTTGTGTGTCTTGTGCTTCGTACCTGAGACTGGGAAAGTTTAGTTTAGCTTGTCCAGAAAGAGCTGCCAATACATTTCTAGAACTGGAAAGAGTCACTAAACCACACTGCATGCTCTTCCCCAAAACTCTGTGTACCCAAGTGATGTCAGCATCTTGACACACAGGCTCCTCTTGAAATAGTATCTCCCTTGTGGTGTCTTCGTGAACCAAAACTTTGACATGTCAAACAATGGCAAGAGGAGGACATTTTAGGTTTGAAACACTTCAGTTGTGTATAACTGACTTGTGTGCACCTTCCTTCCCTTAGCTGCTGAACAGGGACATATCCATTGCTTACAGTGGTTGGTTGAAATGGAAGCTGACTGTGACATTACAAATGATGCTGGAGAGACTCCAAAAGATGTAGCCAAGAGGTAGCAGTACATATCCTGTAGCTCTGACACTTATTTTCTTGCTATTTGTGTATCAAAGTCATTTGTTGGCATTAATCCTGATTTTCAGTGATGGAGAAAGAACAGAGCAGGCCCATGAATTCCAGCTCTGATTGATAAGCAAGGCTGTATTGTAGCTACAATATTGTAGCTATAAAAGGTTTTAATTTTCACTTAATTTAATTTTCTTTTCAGTGAGGTCAGACACAAAAGAGGAAAACTAGCTCATTTTCAAGAGGACAGTTTTGAGCCCGTATGCTCATAGTTTGCTGTACAAAGTAAATGACAAGTAGCAGAGGCCAGCTGATTTTTGATTAGTAAAAATAATGCAGATTCTGATGAGATTAAATTAAGAAATCCTGCAAAGGAGAAAGATGCCTCTAATGTAGGAGTCATTGCCATAAGATTCCATCAAGGCAGAGCTCATGCCATGAGAATACTACAAAAAGTAGATAGATAGTTGTAGTGTGTATATAGTGCTTCCTTTAGTCCTGATACCCCTCTGATAAATGGGAATGTGGACAGTTTCAGAGAGTTTCTACCACACATGTTTTTCCAGATTTTAACTGTTCTCTGTGTAGATTTGGCCATCTGGCAGCTGTGGAACTTTTGGCACCAAGAACTGCAAACAATAACTCTAGCGATGAAGAACTAGATGCAAACAACATAAAGTTTTTTGAAACACATGGTGTGGAAGGGAGTACAGATAGCAAAGAAGATTTAACCCTGGAAAAAGCAGAGAAAAGGAATGCACGCAGTAAGCACTGTATTTCCGTCATTTCTTGTTTGCAGAAGTTATCAAGACTAATATTATAGCCCTAACTATGACAGTTCCTGCCAACTGCTCTGATTTTTTAGTTGTAAGTTGAGATGGTTGTCAGGATATCTGTAATACTAAGCATTGCAACAAATTAGAAAACAGGCAGGAGGCAATCAGATCATAACTGTTACACCATTTTAATCTATATTGGTGCAACAGTGTTGGATTGCTAATTGTTTGTGACATCTGCTTGCTGTGTGGGTGTCAGGTGTAGCTCAGTGTTTGCTGAGCAGTGTGATTTCTGCTCTTGTGTTTGTGAGACAATTTTCCAGACTATTGGATTCCAGCATGACTGTCTTCTCCTTGCATTTGACCTACCTGTGACTCTTTCTTACAGTAAGGGCCTATAACAAGATTAAAGAACTTCAGCAACTTCTAGAAATTGCCTACAGCAACTACAGACAGCTGGGGGGAATAACTGAAGAGGAGAGGAAGATGAAAACAGAAGAAAGGAAAGTTGAGAAGTAAGGTCATTCTGCTCTGCTAATGGTTAACTCTGAGGGGCCCATTTTAAATCCTCCTCTAAAGCTGATTTTCCTCAAATTTGCTTTGGCCATTCTGTCTGTTCCACTTACCAACTTCAACCAGGCCAAAATAAATGAATTGCAGCAATTTGTCTGGCTATTTCTAAACTTTTACCACCATGATCAGACCCACAACACAAGTGCTTGATAGGTCCATGATTCTTGTGCAAGACCATCTGTTTGGTCTTCAGGTTTTTCTGCAGATGTGTGCAGTAGGTCTTATAGGTTCTGGCTGTTTTGTTTCCACTGAGGATGCCAAAGACTTGTATGCCCTTCAGGAAATCTGAAAATAAGCAATAGTCTTGGCATGGTTTGGATGGAAGTGCATATACAGCAGAGATTATTCAGTGACCTGCTAACATTTCTGTTCATTGGCAATATATTGCAATATATTGGCAATATAAAACAAGCATTACCTTGTTTTAGAAAATAGAGAAAAACCTATCAGCAAACCTGCCCTTGCATGTGAAGCATTGCTCATGATATCTAATTCTCAGTGTCCCCCTTAAATCAAATGGTTCTGTTAGATTGGTCAGGTGATTTGATGGACAGATTGTCTACATTTCAAAGAAAAGTCTATCAAAGATTTAGAGAATTAACAATACTTTAGCCTCCAAAGACAAGCCTGTCTCCACCTCTGCCTGTCAAACATTTGGCTACCCTCTGTTCTCAGTCTCTGTAGATAACCACCTCCATAATGTGTTTGGGCCAATTCAAACCACTGTCTTTATTTGGTCACTGAGAGAGACTGTCCTGAGCCATCAAGATGTATGCCATCAAGCAGGCAGTAGACTTAGCAGTCTGTGTGGATTTAGAGCAGGTAACAAGTGTCACAGTTTGCAGTGGTGTTTGTTTTACAGCCATATCTGAGCCAGGAGTTCTTTTGGTTTCAGGTCACCCTTTGACTTGGCTTACGCTTAAAGTCCAGCTTCCTTAACTTGATACATAATCCATAGGTAACATTTCTACCTGCACCTGAGTTAGTTGTTGTGAGCTCATTTTTCAACATCTTGGAGCGGTGTAGGCACTTCCAGGGCATAATTAGACATGTACTTCAGGATGAGATTCGTCACTTCTAGAAGTGTCTCTCTTGGTTTCAAAGGAGGAAGGTGACCAGCTCAGGTGTTGATGCCTACATTGAAAGCTCAGAGCAATCTGGTTTAAATGATGGAAAAGTCACTGTTGATTAATGACAGACATGAAAGGTCATTTTGGATAGAGCAGCTGCTCAAAAGCTAGCAGTGTCTATTAGAAGGCTCTGGTGGGGCTCTTTAAGGGATGTTGCATTCTGTGGCATGTGTGGCTAAACTAGAAAAATTGTGAGGCTCTCTCTCCCACCTGTGAAGGCTAGAAAGCATCCCTAGCCCCAGACTATCCTTTTGAAAGGAAATGGGGGGCTTCTCAGCATACCTGTCTACCCTTTTCAGGATACCTGTCTGTGGATAAACCCCAAGATGCTTGTATCATAGGCCAGAAAACCTCATTATTGACAAAACATTTAAGACAACACCATTTCCTGGATGAAAAGCAGGAGCCATCACTTGGAATGGCCACTGTAGCAGATTTTGAAGATTTCTGCTTTAGTCCAGGTTTTTTGGCTGTAAGAGGCCTGGCCACTTCACAGTGCTTTAACCAGGGTTCATTGCAGGAAATTGTCACCATGGGTGTGCCACACAGTTTGGGAGTTGTGGCTCTTTAATTGGAAGCATGGAAGACGTCAGCTGTCCCCTGAGCACTGCACACAGACCATCCTTGCAGTGTCAGTAAGGTTGATTGGGTTTGAGTCAGGAATTCTTCACTCTGGGAAACAGGAAAACGCGGTAGATCTTGCTGAGAGCTTTCCTGCTGTGCTGTTTGAATGCACAGGGCAGGTATCTTCCCTTTCCTTTTACTCATCTTCCATCTTTGTAGCTGTGATAATTCATCCTGGTATGGGAGAGAGCCAGCTCAACTCCAAACTCTGTTTATGTGTCAGTTAAACAGTTCCAGGAATCTCAAATAATTTAGGAGCCATTGAGGGTGTGACCAGTGAGATCTTGTGCAACTGTGTATAAGTCAGTCATGCAAGCTGTCATCTGAGTGTTCCTCATCCGTGCCTAAGCCAATCAATAGGAAGGATGTAGAAGCACCAGATGTGAATGAGAAATCTGCCCCGACCTTTCCAGAATGCTGCCGGCTTTGCGCTTTTTCTCTCTTTCATAACAACTTCGTTGGGGCTCGGGCACTTCTCCCTCCCCCGCAGCTGGAGCGTGGCCTGGTCACAGGAGCGGCCCGGGCTCGGTGTGTGGGCAGACGGCTCCATCTCGTGGTCCCATCGCGCCGAGCACCGCTGGCAGCCGAGAAGGGAGAGCTGCTGCTCAGCGCTGTCACCAAGGCTCCGGAGCCTGAGCACAGCTGGCGTGAGCGTGCTGCGCTGCTTTCTGCGTGACTGACCTGCTCCTTGGCAGAGGCACAGCACCACGTGGAGCAGCCGGGGCAGGTTTGGATGTACTTCATGCTCTGCTTGTCTCTTTTGCTTTTGGCAGGGCTGTGAGGGATCTGGAGGCCCAGCTGGAATATGAGCGAGTCAGGCGGGAGAAGCTGGAGAGCCAGCTGGACGATTATCGTGCTGAGATAAACCAGCTCCGAGAGGGCCGGGGGAACACCCGCACCGCCTCTGCTGCCTCCGCGGTGAGCGCCACACCAGCTCCCCTGGCCGTGGCACAGAGCCACTGCCCGTTGCTTGCGTGTATTCCCTCTATTAGAGGGCACAGTGCTAAGAAATACTAGAGAAAATGTGCTACAGCTTTCAGCTCGGGGCACTGAAGGGAGCAGGAGCCCTTGTCTGTCCTTGACAGTGTCTCTGCTGTGAAAGGATATCAGTTTCTTTCTGCACCCTGGCAGAGAAGCACCGCTATTCTTCATTTCAACGTTCACCTAAGGAGCGGACTGATCCCGAGTACTTGCATACTGCTTAGCCAGTGACTGGCAGCTCCCCTTGGCTGGCACCTGCTGTCTGAGACTCGAATGGTGCTTCAGGAGAGGTGGCACCACCTATAGAACTACCCAGCCTGCAGGGGTGTAGAGATAGCTACCATGAGTCCCCAGAGGGGGACAAATTCAATAACAGGGACTTGATCCATGTCACAGTGTCTGGAGTCAGTCAGGCATACTGAATGAGAACTCAAGATCTCATAGAAAATTCATGGAGATAATTCAGTTTGTTTGGGAAAGGAATGGTACATGCAGCACTAGAAGTTCGCAGACAGGCTCTATTTTGAATTAAAAATTAAGCTCTTTTTATATGATAGGGACATAAGAAGGACGAGGACACCAACACTGCAAGCAGCCACTAGCTGATGATGTTTCTAATTTTTTACTTTTCACCTATACAGACAATAGATTATGGTGCTTCTATTCTTTCAGAGCGTTTTTTATTTCCCAGACTATTTTCCATCTTTTCAGTCAATTGCCTCTGCAGTCCCTTGTTTTTGTGCTTGTTGGTGGAATCTCAGGCTCTGAATGCTAGGTGCCACAGCTGTATTTCAGAGAGGCCAACTGCACTTCTTCAAGGATGTTTCTGCTTCTCAGCCTTGTGATTGCCAGGCTGGCAAACATTTTCTTTGTCAGTATTTTTCATTAGGCAGTTGTTTTTTTTGGTAATTTTCCCCTTCTAACCAAGCTGCTTTTGTGGCTCAGTGACTGCTATAGCCAAGGAAGCCCATGCCCTGGGACTGTGCTCTCAGCTTCAGTCTGAACACAGTATTCCGTGGTTACTCCCAGATGTAGATTTTTACATCCTTTCAGTGGCTGCTGTTTAATGGCTGCAGTATTCTTTGTTTCAGAAAGCTGAGACAATGGCCAAGTCTTGCAAAGACAAGAAGAAAATAAAGAAGCAGCCAGCCTGCAGCCCAGGAGGAGCGAGACTACGCTGAGGAACGAACCTCAAAGGAGGGGCAGCAGACTGTGGAGGTATAAAAGCAATATTCCAGATAATGCAAAGTGTTTGCCCAGCCCAGCTCTACATATGAGCTGTGGGTCTCTGCCTTTCACTGAACTATGTTTTTAGTTCTCTAGTTCTCTGGCCTAACAAGAGGAAAGTCACAGGCCTTCACAGTACTAGAGGAAAGTATCTCCATCCGCTGGTCTATTTTGTACTGCTACCTTAGGGTGGAGAAAGTGCACATTACCTACTAGCATATTCAGTGTGGAAGCTGAATAGTGGGTAGGAGAATTACTTCTCAGCTGCAGAGCTGCCAGACCCCTTGCTTTTCATCTTTAGTCATTCCTAAAGGCAGCAGGAAGCAACTCCACTGTGAGGTGCCAGGTCATCTGCAGCAGTCTAAGTCAGGGCTGAAGGATTTACTAAGTTATGGGGCAGCATGTGGTTAGAAATGGCAACCCTGACCTCTCCTTCACACCGAACAATTAATGACTACACGTATGTCCGTCACCCCAGGACAACGTGTAGAAGTTTTTCTGTCAGCTGTGTGCTATTGTTAACTTATTTTCCCTCTGGAACCCTCATTTTGAGACTTAAAAGGTAATTCTTTTAGTGTGTCAGTCCTGATCTGTCCTCTCCTTAGTACCGAAGAAAACTTATTATCTGAGAATTTCAAAGACACTGAAAAATAAAAATCCATGTTTTTGTGTGCACCATGAAGGAGAGGGACGCTGACTTAACACCATAAGCCTTGCATCAAGAGCCTAGTTCAGGGTGTGTGAAATGATGGCGGTGAGAAGCTGCACTGGACAAGCTCTTTCCTGTGTCATCATTGGTGCTAAACTTTAATGCAGAAAGTCTCAGATATCCAGACAGCAAATACAAGAAATTAATTTTATTTTCTTGAATGAAGATGATAAATAATTTAATGCAGAGGATATAAGAACAGGCAGAATACCCGCAAGTTCAACTGTAAACAGAATAAAACAGCAATAAAAATAATTGCCACTAGTCAGTACTACATAGTCCTTAGCCCATAAAAGGCCTATTCGTACTTCAAAGTTAATCCATAAAACTTAAAAAAAATATTATTTTACTGTAAGAATCAAACCAAAAACAATATGCATTTGTACTCAACAAGATGGAACTGCTTCAGTTTTGGAAGGCATCCACCTGTGTTGCAACTCTGCAACAAGAGTTGTCAAGTCCCTGCAGAAGGCAGTGGTCAGGAGGGTCAGTGTGTCCCACAGGACTACAGAAGAGTCTGGAGGAGTGGGGAGGAGGATCACCACCACCACCACCACCACCCTGGCACCACTGAGATTCTGAGTATTTCTATATTAAAAGCCAGATACTATGGCTAGAAAATATGTACAGGTTCTTGGAAATACTCGGCACTACTTGAGGGGGAAGTTAAGAGCACTTATCTGCCCCAAGGCTGTACACAGGTGCTGGGAGTGGAAGCATTTCCCCTTGGAAAGGGGAAGGCAAAGACAGAGAAGTTCTCCCATTCTTTTGACTTCTGGGCTTAAAGAAATTCAGGAGATACTAAAGAAAATAATTCTATAGAGACATTTTGTACATGAGATTTTGATGTTTTCAAGGAAGAAAAAAAAAAAAAAAAAGGGTTCTTTAGTTAAGGTCCAGGAGTGTGTTTTTACACATCTAGTTAAAAAAAACAAAGGGCCAAGCTTCAATTAATCAAAAAAAAGTGAGGAACAGACTGAAGGCAAAATCCTGAAGCTATGTTCAAGATTAATTTACTTGGATCAGATTAGGTATGTTGAAGTCTGGTATCAGCATCCCCACACTGGGAACTTTAATTTGGGACTTGTATTCCCATTACAAGGGTATATAAAATATTTAGTATTTCCATTTTGAAAGGAGCTGAGAGTGAGAATTTTCCAGAAAGAAAACAAATTTAATTCTAAAAGATATTAGGAAACTTTCTGGTATAGCATAAGAAATACTTTGAAATAAATACAGTATTGAATAGGAAGAAATGAAATATTACTATTTGGCTACTTCCCCCCAATTATTTTGATCTTTAGTGTTACATATTCAGAAAACATTTTTATTATATGGGAAGAATATCAAAACAAAAAGGTGCCAAGGTTATCTACAGCACAGATGTGTTTGTCAAAGTGGTGTTGCTTGGGTGGCCTTTTCTGTCTGTATTTAGTGCAGTCATTCCATGTAGATCTATTTCCAGAATCTGTAAAATCCCAGTGCTATTGCTAAGCAAGTGAACACCGAAGCTGTTAAAAAACCAACACAGAAAGGAGATAATTAGCTGAATGCTGTTTTACCACATTATCCATACAGGAAATTAGCTGCAAACAGATGGAAGAATGTAACAACTCTAGAGCAGAGCCTCCTAAACCTCCCGGATTGCTGCAGGTGCGACAGAACAAATCCAGAAGCCAATGGCTGGTCTCAGATGCCGTAGCCTGCACAGCAGCACAGCCGCAGTGCTGAGATGGGAGGTCCTGTGCAGCAGCCTGAGGTGCTGCGTTTTCAGGGACACATCCCAACAACTGTGCTGGAAGCCTCGGAGCAACACAGGCTACAGGGGCTTTTACTACTGTCACCCAGCTACTGGAAACTGCACTACAGGAGAGCTAGCTGCACCAGGACTCATGTTAGACAGCACAGGTTTCCCATGGAACCAAAATGACAGCGAATTTGAAAACAAGCTGTCAAACACAGCAGCACTCCTGAAGCCTGACAAGCTGTCCTTTGGATTTGTTACGTTGCTGTTTCAATTAGTGTTAGAATAAAACTAATCACATTTTCTTTTGAACTTATTCTCACTTCCAAATATAATGCAGTACTCTCTTTTTATCCAGCTCCTACGCAATAAAACCTTCACTGGTTACGTATATATTGAGAAGACTAATCTCAAATCAGACTGAAATTTGCTCTGCTTGACAGGGGAAAGTACAAGTGCTGCCATACTGAAATTGTGTGTGGAGACTCAATGGGAGGCTGAACTGGTCATTCTCAGACCAATCCTGAATGACAGCAAACTTTCAGGCTAATGTAAAGGACCTCAACAAAACCTCTGTAGCAACTCCATCACATCAATCAATGGCTGCTGCAGCAAGCAGAGGTACTGTCAAACTGGATAAGGTATTTAGGCTTTTAAAACCATTTAGGTTTTTAAAACCATGTCCATATTTGTCCTAATCCCAGTTCTGGGCACAATCCTAGTCCTAGTGTGGCATGCTCCCACCTCCTCTGTGTTCTCTATCACATTTCTTCCAGCTAGAGGGGGGAGGGAAATCTCCTCCACCCAATGCAGGCTGTCTGATGCTACAGACATGCTGTCTCTTTTAGCAGATAATCCTGGAAAGAATTTTATACATCCACAATCCAGTACCAGTACTCACCTCCTTGCCTATCACATACCTGCTAAATAGCGAATGGTATCAAGTTTATTCGATTCCATGAGTGTTTTTAAGGAAGCTATTTCGGTATCAATTTTATTACTGATTTCTGAGATAATGCCGTTGGTATGTGCATCCTGAAATATTAAAAGACAGCATATATTTGACAATGGTCTCTAACCCCTTCAACTTTCCAAAGCTCAACTAAAATACTGTGGTATCAGAAACAAGAAACAATTTCCAACCTATCTCTGCTAAGAGACATTAGAAGACAGAGACTATTGCTTTATAAAATCCAGAAAGATTGCTGAAGGGATAGAGACAGAGAAAGAGAAAACTCCAGTGATCATAGAATCACAGACTGGCTTGGGTTGGAAGGGACCTTAAGACCAGCCCCCCTGCCATGGGCAGGGACACCTTTCACTAGACCTAACTAGGTTTGTCAGAGCCCCTTCCAGTCTGGCCTTGAACACTGCCATGGATGAGGAGTCCACAGCCTCCCTGGACAACCTGTGCCAGTGTCTCACCACCCTCAAGACACAGACTTTGTCTCTGATGTGCCAGTGGCTCCTAAAATAATCTACAGGACACAGAACAGTATTCCTGCATTTTTGAAAAACAAAGGTTTAAGCATTCACAAGGCATATTGCAAAAATGGAAGAAATGCTCAAGATGGGACATTGTCCCTCTTCAGTCTCTTAGACTTTGCTGTCCTCCAGCAGCTTTGAGGACATCCAGCTCTTGAACTGCTTGGCTGTAGGCACCAGCACCATCCCTGTGGCACAGCTGATCAGTTAATACTGGGAAAAGGGCAGCATGATAGTTCACATCCCACCTGTGCCAGCCTGTGACAAGGTACTTGGGAAGTGAGGAACAAGGCTGGAGCACCTCCCTCTGCTGATTGGAATTTAGCGTGAATCCCACAGGCAAGAAACACAACAGCCCTATGTGACAGAGCCTGGCCTTTTGCTTTACCATACCCAAAATGTATTAGCTTTCACCAAAGTTTGGGGTTTACATAACATGCAATGCGTAACTATATTCTGCTTTGTTCAATACTTACTTTTTTATGAAACTCTGTAGTTGCTTCCATCAGTTTCCTCTCCTGATCTGTAAACTGTGGATAGAGGATAAATCACAAGTCTAGCAACAGAAACACAACACAGAGCTAATAAGGGCATCTTCACAGACCACTTACCATATCTGTCACCCTGCTCCTCTCCAGGTTTATGTCTAGCTTGCTGTCAGCTCGGATTTTTCCGGTTTCAGTCTTTAAAACAAATTAAGATCATGAAAATAGCTACTCATCTTCTCTAATGGGAGTGTGTGGGTGTTTGGTGTTTACTTACCATTAGCTGCTGTTTAACTTGATCTAATTCAATTTTCATTTTCTAAGTGCAAAGGAGAAAAAAAATTTTTACAAATTCAGGGAACTTAAACAAATGAATCAGTGATGTAAGTGTTATCTCTGCATCCATGCAATTATTCTTCCCCATTTTTCCTCCCAATGGGGCAATTTGTTCTTGATTAAATATCCTAACCAATGTGTTTGGATGTACAGGCATATATAATCTGCTGGGAATTTTGTTCAAAATAAAGGAATTCTTTTGTAACAATGATGATCTTGGTATTAAGAGTCTAAAGACAGAGAAAGAGAAATACCAAAATACCATAAAATATAAGCAAAACCTGTCTCAATCACCAAATTAATTAAATTGTTGCAAAGGAATGGCTGACTCCTCCCCCTGCACTATATTGTTAATGCCCAGAAACTAGCAGTTACCCTTAAATAAAATTACAGAAGATGAAAAAAATGTACATGTCTTAGAATCCTTTACAGAAGATCTGAGCAGGTTGTAGCATGTGAAATATAATTTAATGTGATCTCTGAAGTTGTAACATACAGACTCTTCAATTCCAATAAAAGCATCCGGAATTACTTCTACATTTATATTCTATTACACAAAACTGGACATCAGGTAAAACACAACAAATACTGCAATTAAACTGTTTAATGAAAGTATGTTTTAGTACCTCGTTCTCTGCTCTCAAGTTTGCAAATTCACTTTTCTCCAGGATGACCATATCTTTCCGAATGGAGTCCAAATGTGCCATTATCTGCTGTAAAGTTATTTCCTTTGAAAAATAAAGCATGCCATTGATTAAGGTGCACTCTTTCTGGCAAGTAAAGAAAAAATGTTTAAGTCTGAAATGATGAAATTAGCTACTGCAAACCACAAAAGTGGGGAGTCTCTCTAAGAAGAATGTGACAGAAACAGACAATTTCATACCAGCAATTCATTTGAAAGATTCAAGAGGTTTGTGCTTTTCTGTTGTTCTAATACACCAACTCTGAACTTAGGCAAAAAGGCTACTTAGTCCAAGTAGTGATGAAATGAAATAGACCTGAAACTACAGGTCAATCCTGCAGTCTCCTCCACTTTCAATGAACATTCAGGAGCCTCAGAAGCATTAATTGTTGATCTGAATGCAGCTCTTACTAAGCATTTTCATTTCTTGCCCTCCTAAGTCTGATGGACAGAAGTAAAATACTGCTAAAAAGCACTGAGAAAAGCCTTCCTGGGGTTTGAACTAACAACTTCAGAATTCAACCACTACGTATAAACACAGCAAAAAACCCAAAGCAGAAAATAAAGGAAGAAACTCAGTATTTTAAAATGCTGAAAGCAATACTCCTTCACCCAGCATATGGAAGTTACCCTACTATTTAGCATGGAAAATGACACACTGCTGTGGGATTTTCTGATGCACAGTGATGGTTTTGATCATTGCTCTAGAAGGGTGTGCAAGCTGAAAATATGTGCCATTCTTCTTCCATTACTTAATGTAATTAAGCTTTCATTTTTTATTTGAACTGCTGCCTTTCTTCAAAAAGATTCTTATTTTACTGGCATTTACTTGTAATAAAAGATGTCTAACTTCTTTTTTTTTTCTTTTAAATCTCAGAAGAAGACAAGAACTTCTGTCTCTGTGGTGTTCTTTCATCAAAATGTAAATATTTCTTTTCAGAAATCCTACTATATGCAAAGAAAGTCAGCATCCCAAATAGAGTTTGCATGGAATTGTATTAGGCAGAAACAATGTTTTTTATAGTGTAGTCAGTATTGATAATAAATATTTCAAGACGGCATGAGGCATGTGAGCTCCTCAGTGTAAATGCAACCAAAGTTTTTGCAGGAATTGTAAAAAGTTAGTTGTAAAAGTTAGATTCCAGTGGAAGCTGGTCAGGGCCTGTAACTATCTGTTAAAATCCCAAGTGAAACTTAGCAATACCTGGCACAGTGAGGTGTTTGTAGTACTAGAGAGAGCTGCTCACTTGTGTTTTAAAGATGCAAACACGAGCCTTTACAGCTGCACAGCACAGATGAGTTTTTACCTGCTGGGCCTGAGTAACCATGTCCTTATAGACGGTGTCTAAGCTGACATTGGACAGGGTTATCAACGCCGACACGATGGTCTGTGCCTGCTCCTTCCCAAAGCCTAGGGGACAATTGAAGGATGACAAGTTAAGGTGATATTAAAAATCTGGATGAGGAGCAGGAGATGCTCAACTGCTGCACCTAACCACAGTGGCACATGGGAATTCATACAATGACTGGAAACTGACAGCCAGGAGCCACTCACTGCAACTTCAGCTAGAAAAAACAAACTTAATGCTGCAAAAAATCTGAAGCACAGTACCTTTTAATACACTGAAAGTCCAGACACACAGCTGATAGAGAGACCAAATTTCTTCACACAAGATTCAGCCATTCATGCATTATAAAAATAATTTAGCAAAACTTTACTTCATAATGAACTTTCACAAACTCTGTAAAACCAAACTTATCTTGAGCTACAAAGCATGCAATCTATAGAATAATAACAAATAATTTTGCATATATTGGAACTGCCCTGCACAGATAGGAACATATACAAAACTGATTTTTAAACTGCTGCATTCGTTGCCTGCAGAATGAACTCAAACTGGGATTTTTGCCTTCTGATGATAAACAAGTACACTTTGTCTGTAGCTTGGTGTAAATTTGAAGTGTTAAAGATGATGTGTGGTGAATAATGGGGAAAAGAATTGCTCTCATTTTAGCCAGATCTAGTCAAGTGCTGAAAGCTTTTGCCCTAGAGATTTATTTCCAGCAATCTGACTGATACGTTGTGTTTCAAGTATCCCATTTTATAAAGTGGGTTAAATTAACATTGTAAAATGCTTTCAAGGCACATTATTTAGAGAACTAAGACACTTCTCCCTTCTAGAATACTAGTACTGTCCAGGTGCACCACTGGTTTACATGTCTAAAAAAGCTACATGTGCTTTATGACAGCTTCCTTCCACTACAAAGTGTGATAGTATTGCTTCAGTTTCTCTGAATTTTCAGGGTGACTTAAGCTCTTGCCAATTCCTTATGTTGCTCTTCCTCCACAGCAAGAAATGACTGTGTTTTGCAAAGGTTTAGAAAATGAGGAAAAATTTATATAAGCAAGAGATGGGAGCCTGAAAACTGCTTAAAGTTTGGGAAAAAATAGAATGGCTCCCATACTTTTGTGGTTTTACCTATAAAGACCTGAAGTATTTGTACCTGAAGTGGTACTGAAGTATTTGTAGAAGTTTCAGAACAAATTAAACTGAATAACAACCAGCACCAGACAGACTTCACCTCACAAGCTCTAAAGGAACTCAAATAAGAAATAGCTGAATCAGTCCCTGGGATGAGTAACATTTCACATGGTTACCCATGGACTGGAAAATAACAGTGCAGTTTTTAAAAACAGTTCTAGAGAGATGTAGGGAAGTGCGAACTGTCAAGTCTGACAAGCATGAAAAGAATAAACATATTTAGGAGACTACTGTAAGTCTTTTAACTACTAACACATATTATTATTATTAGACCCAAATAGTGGAAACAATCCTAACCTCTGACTGTACAAAGTTTCTTTTGTCACTTGGGATTTTAGAAGATAGTTGCTAGTCTGATGAAGACATCAGCTCAAAGCTCAGAAGGGACCAATCAAGCAAACCAAACCCTTTGAATGACTAGGAAAAAGAATAGAGAACACAACAGACACAACATTACTTTACTCTGCAAATCCACAGGACATTCAGTTGTCAATGCCAGCACTGTTCCCTGGAAACATGAAATGGAATGTGATAGAAGCAGAAAATATTAACAGAAGGGCATAATGAATAATCAAAAATATGGAAAATCTACTGCTTCAGGAAAAATGCAACAAGCTAGGATACTTCTGTTTTGAAAATGATGGGGCAATATGACAGAAGTTTGCATAATCATGAGTGACATGACAGATTAAATGTTCATTCCTTCTTCCCACAGATGAGCTAAATGGGCATCAAATTCACCTCACAGATGCCAGATTCTGCATAAACAAAGCATGTGGATATCTGACTTTCCATAAGAAAGGATATTTTGGATAGTAATCAGTTTATAGTGGCTCAGGGACTGCATAAACTTGTGAAAAGAGTTCCACTGAGCGTTACTAAAACTCTCAACTGATTTAAAATACCTCCAAGGTGACAGAAACTGGAAACTTGGAAAACACAAGGGGATGTGCGACATACACCTGCTGTGTTATAACACTCTGCAGGCTCTGACTCACAGCTGCTGCCAGGAGACAGAACCCAGGGCTGGATGGACCCTTTATCTGACTTCAGCCAGTCTCACCCACAACAGATGTGTGGGCATTGAGAATGTATCACAGCACCATGCTGCTGAAAATATTTCTTACTAAGAAAAAACCCTTCAGTTCCTCTTAGTAGGCTAGTAGAAGGAATTTCTTGAAGAGCTTCATTTTTGCTATGAAAGTCTTAGACTGTTACTGTTACTTCAAATTTGTTACCTGTGTTATGTTCCTCAGCTGGAAGATACCACATAAACCTGCCTACAGCTACAAATAAGGTAAACCTAATGTCTCCTTCACCAGCCTCCTCAAGAGGCTGCCAAAACATTTTACACCACCAAGTACTGGTACTCTGGGGAAACTGACAGCACTCAAAGTTACACTACTTAATATTAAAAGTTTTCCTTCAAATTATTTATCTCATATCACTTACCATGGGCTTCCAGATCCTGCACTAAAGCATGGGTATCAAAAGTCACCTTCCTCTGCTCCAGGGGAGTGATATCAACTCTTCTGACATCGTATGACTTCCTCACAAACGTGGCAGCAAAACCTGGAAATAATGAAACATGTCTTAATCTTACCTTGATTGGCTTATCATGCAATTCATTAATTTTAATTTCTTCCATCACATAAAAGCTGCATGGATATTACAACAAAAAGCTGGGTTACAGCACACACCAGAAACCATCAATCCCTCTTTCACAGGAAATTTACACTAAACAGGACTTACAGGTCTGTCTGAAGTGCATTCATGTAACTGTGCCACAGACAAGCATCCTCACGCACCAGAAATAAACCTCCACGGCCAATTGCTTTATAAATACTCAGGAAACATAATTTAAATAATTTTCGTACTTGTAAAACACAGAATGACTTTATGCAACTAAGCCTTCATTGCTATTTTATTTAAATTGCTGAGCCTTAATTCCAACAGCTTTTTATTTTATCACAGAATGGTCTGGTTTGGAAGGGACCTTAAAGATCAACTGGCTCCAACACCCTGCCATGGGCAGGGACACCTTCCACCAGACCAGGTTGCTCACAGCCCCTTCCAGCCTGGCCTTGGACACTTCTAGGGATGGGGAATCTACAGCTTCTCTGGGCAACCTGTACCAGTGCCTCACCATCCTCACAGTAAAGAATTTCTTCCTTATGTCTAATCCAAATCTCTCCTTTTCAGTGGCTTGTGTGAACATAAAGGTACATTTAAAAAAAAATAAATATATGTAGGTCTAATTTTCATGATGAATGAATTTATTGGTTCACCAGGAAAGTAACTGGGCAGTAAAGGGATACGATGTTTGTTTCTAATACCTCAGTGATTAGGTATACCTAATCTCTAAAGAGGGATTAGCTAACATCAGGTATTAGTTAAAGATCCACTCTATTTATGACATGCCTTCCCACAAGCAGGTTTCACTGCTTCTCCTAATTTTATTTCAAGCATATGTTTCTCTTCACCTTATGTTTGTGCAGTTCTGCATATTACAGATTCTGTTCTGATTAATTATTTGTTATCTAAGCAGCCCTGTTACTTCTTAACCTGTTTATTTGAAACTATATGCACTGGTGGCTCTCTCTCTGCCTTAACCAGATTGTTCTGTGTCTTATCCAGATCTTTACTCAAAAGCTTTATATCATTTAAAAAAAAAGGGAATATTGTACCACTAGTAGATAAATCAAGTTATGTGCTATCTTACTATAAAGATCCGGCTAGAACTTAACCAGCTACAGCACTGCATTATTAATGACTAGTAGAGTTAAGATGCACAAAATGCTACACACAAATAATGAAAACCAACTCAAAACATCATTTTCACGGAGCTGTCCCAGCATTTAAACGCACAGCTCTTGTCTTCTAAACGCATTGGTGGAGTTTTTCACTGGGTTGAACAGCTAGCTACATTTCACAGACGCTGTCCCAAGAAAGCTGATATTACAGGTGTGGTTGCTCGCCACGCTGCTCTTGGCCCCACTGCTCCACTCCTGCAGTCTCGACTGGATGCTCCTCTCCCAGCACGGAGCTAAACCCTTACCTGAGATAGATACCTTTTGGTGACGCCCTTCTGCACCCCCTGGTAACTCCTCCCGTCCCGAACACCACCTGCCAGCCCCATACGCCGCTCACCCGGCTGCTCCCGCCCGTGGAACTCACCCCTTGTTCCAGCCCCGAGGGAAGGCGCTCAGCGCTCCCTCACACAGCGCCTCAGGGAGGGGCCCCGCGGCCGCTCCCTCACACCGAGTCCGGCCAGCGCCCTGCGCAGCCCCAGCGCCGCTCACAGACCCGGCCTGGGTTCACCCGCCCCGGCAGCCGCCTGCCCGTCCGCGCGCGGGGACTGCCAGCCGGCCGGAGGACCGAGCACGGCACTGCGGCGCCTCTCACCTCTGCGGGGAGCCGGGGGCAGCCGGGCCGGGATCGGGAGCAGGAGCGGGCCGGCCCAGGCGCGGATGGCAGCGCTGCTCCCGGCGCCCCTCATACTGCCCCAGCCCTCCGCTTCCGCCCCCTCACTGCCGCTTCCGGCCGGCCCGCGGGGCATACTGGGTACTGTAGTCTGCTACCGCACAGCAGGGCTCGGCCAGAGGCGGCGGCGCAGCGCCCCCGTGCGGATAGGAGGAGCCCAGTGCTCTGGCCGCCATGTCCGCTCTGTGACACGCGGGGAAACCTCCTTGAAGATCAAGTAGTTCCAAACCCCTGACATGGGCAGAGACACCTTCCGCTAGACCAGCTTGTTCAAAGCCCCCTTCTGTACTTATCTCATGGCAAAGTTCTTCTGTGGCCTTCACACTGTTTGAGACGTGCAGCTGTGGTATGTAAGTCTTTACGTTTGGGCAGGGACCCTTTCACTTCACCAGGTTGCTCAAAATCCCATCTAGGCTGGCCTTGACACTCCAGGGATGGGGCATTCACAGCTTCTCTGGGCTACCTGTGCCAATGCCTCACCACCCTTAAAAATATCTTATATCTAATCCAAATCTCTCATTTTCAGTGGGTTGTGTGAACATAAAGGTGCATTTTTTTTTATAATTTTATTTTAGAAATACACACAAGTCTAATTTTCATGGTGAATGAATTTATTAGTTCACCAGGAAAGTAACTGGGCAGTAAAGGGATACGATGTTTGCATCTAACACCTCAGGGATACCTTCTCTGGGCAGCCTATGCCAGTGACTGGCCCCCATCATGGTAAAGAATTTCTTCCTGATATCTAATCTAAACCTGCCCTCTCCCAGTTTAAAACCCTTGCCTCATGTCCTGTCACTATTGGCTCGTTTAAGAAGTCTCTCTCTTTTCATAAGCCCCCCTGAGGTGCTGGAAGACCGCAGTGGGGTTTCCCTTTAAGCTTCTTCCTGCCTGAACGTGCCCGACTCCCTCAGCCTTTGTAGAACTGCTCCAGCCCTTTGATCATCTTTGTGGCCTCCCCTGGACTTGCTCCAACAGGAACACATCCTTCTTGTGTTGAGTTCCCCAGAGCCGGACACAGCACTGCAGGTGGGGTCTCACAAGGGCACAGCAGAATGGCAGAATCCCTTCCCTCACCCTGCTGCCCACGACGCTTTTGCTGTAGCTCAGGACATATTTGGGTCTCTGGGCACGAACACAACACTGCCAGGTTGCGTTCAGTTTTTCAGAAATGAGAGACCCCAAGTCCTTCTCCTCAGAGCTGCTCTCAGTAAATTCATCTTCTAGTCTGTGCTCATATACGGGATTGCCACACCAGACGTAGCCCCTTGCACTTGTTGAACTTCATGAGGTTCTCATGGGCCCACGAATCAACAGCTTCTGTGTTGCCGAGATACAGACATTGGAAACAAACCCCAACAATAGCAACAAAGAGCTGTCACTAAGGGAGAAGAGCCGCAGATCGGCGCCCTCTCTGCAGGGATGTTTTTGTTCCATGCTAACAGTGTCACACGCAGGCTCAGGATGGCATATGCGCTCCTTGAGCAGCACACAGTTCTTTCCATCCAAAAACACTTCCCTGGCGGTGCAAAGAGGCTGAGTGCCCCAGGGTGCTGATTTTCTACTTCAGACAAACAGCGAGATGGCAATCTGGGTGTTTGGAAGCTGTGATTTCTGTCAGCTGGAACCAGCAGCTGAGCTCGGTACGTTTCAGCAATATAGAGCTTCTCGGGCATCAGGACTGCTGTCCCAGTTTGCCATAGGAGGGCAGCAGCCTACAGCCGGATGGATTGGCGACGGGACTGTCCTGATTAATTTCCTGTTGCCGCCGGTTTGTCTACCTTTGTTAAGTTTGAATTAGTTTGCCCCAGTTGCCCCCCTGTTACCCAGAGTAGTCCCTTCCCAGTTATCCATCATTGTAAACCCATCCCTTATTTCCAGAGAATTCCCCATCCATCACCTTCACCCTGCCCTCAACCCCTGTCTGTCTATGTAAACCCAACCCTTTGTTCTAGCTCTTTCCCTGCCCGTTATCCCTTCCTCGAAGCCCCATTGATTGTCTAGCTGCCGTCCCTCCCCCGTGTCCTTATCATTGGTCCTGAACATTGTAATCCCCTCCAATTACCACTCCTCTGATGTCTCCCCATTGGTCAAGGCTTTCACCGCCCCTTGCCTTTAAAACCAGACGCACAGAGGTGCTCAGGGTCTCGGCTCAGACCTCTTCCCTGCAGTCCCAGCCCTGTCCCTTGTCACCACTCCCTTGCCCTTGTAGTAAACTTGTTCCTGGGAATTTGGAAGAGACTGAGTCCTCTCTCTCCTTTCGCCACGACCTACGACCACTGGGATTCACAGAGCCTGACTGCGTGGAGCTCTGGAGGTTCCGTGCTGAGACAAATCGTACTCGCACGGTTCCTCACTCCTGGCGTTGCCATCGGCCAGAGAGTCCTGAGCTAGCCAGAGCATAAAAGGTCATGAGGACCAGGCAGCATCAATTTCCCCTTCTGCTCTTATTCTCATTTATACACGTTCAGTGGAGGACAGCCTCTATGCTGTCCTCCACTATGATATGTGTAGCCATATGCTCTCAGCTGGCTATTCTCCTTTTGCACTCACTAGCTTTTGCACTCACACAACTCACACATCTCTGTATTATCAGTCCATTTGAGTGGGTGAAGGTCTGAAGCAGGGATTACTTTCATGCTGCCATACTCTGCAAGGATGCTCTAGGGTAGAAGGATCTTCTCTGAAACAGATGAAAATAGGGAAGGTGAGTGAATGTGGACTGCCAAGAGAAAAGTGTTGAAACCAGTGAGATGGTTGGAAGGAGGGAAAATAACAAGGCGCATCCTCTGCCTGGTGTTGGGCATCTATCATCCCTTCCTCAGCATCCAGCAGCACACTTCCCTCCCAGCTTTGTTCTGCTTCACCTCATGGTGTAAGAGGGGGGCATTGCTGGGAAGCAGAACTGGCTCTGATCCCTCTCTTACCACACTGGTGAGACAAAGCCAAAGTGCAAGATACAGCTTGGGAGGCAAAGGTGAGCAAGATTCAACAGCCTGGAGTGGGACAGAAGCCAGTTTGCATCAAAAAGTAATTGCTATTAATCATAATTTTGTCCTCTAATTTTTTTCAGCACTGGTTGGGATTGTATATATTTAAGAACATGAGACCCCCACAGTGTCTCTTACTCAGGTCAATATGTTGTGCTCTGACTCTCCTCTGCATTACAAAGCTGGGCTATGCCACTCGTGGCTACTCAGTGGGCTCTTTGTGCTTCAACATCATGCTAGGAAACATCTCTCAGGATTTCTCTCTCATTTGCCTAAGCTACCTTGCAGGCAGGAGGTTGTTACCTGGCAGCTTCTACCCAGTTTTGAACTAACTGGAGCTTAGGAGCTTAACTGTGCTTCACGAACACATGGAGACAAGGAGCAGGGAGCAGGTGAATAATTCCAGTGCAGATCAACAACAACAGTACAATAGATTCTGCATTCTTCATACAAAAGAATTCACTGAGGCATGCATCCTGGAAAGCTTTCTTCCTCCTAAGGTACCTATCACAGTTTGCTTTTCATCTAGATAAGCACATTTGCAGCAAATTAGATTACCTTCCAAATAAACATGCAGGGTGGGGCATGGGAGCCTGAGGTAGGATAGGTCAGTGCTCTGCATCACTAATTTACTTACATCAGGCTCAGATAAATCTTACCAAATTAGATTTATATGGAGTATGGGCTGTGGACAGACAGACTTTGAAGCTCTGGTTGATACGATGTTGATTTTCATCCTTGTCAGTGTCTTGAATAACACTGAGACCCCAGGGGGAAGGAATAATAGGAGAGTTATCACAGATGTATTTGATTAAGTCTTGTCTAAGTCAGTGAGGTGGCTGCAGTCGATGGAACCAAGCTGACTTGTGTCAGCAGAGGCTACTGCTTGTTCTTTGTAATAATCCTGTAGTACTGTGAAGCCCAAACCCTGCATCAGCATCTCACCATTGTGAAATCTCAGTATGTAGATTCTGCGTGCAGACAAAGTCAATACAATTCTAGTGTGGAAATTAGTTAAAGAAAAAAGACTTTGGTGCTTATTGCCTGATGCTCCTCTTGCCCATCTTTCTGAATTACCCTCTCCTGGCCCTTCACAGAACTGCCATCTACCACCTGTGTGACACTTTGGTGGTCAAGTGCACCCCTCAAGCATTAGCCCACCCACATATTGCATCTTTCCCTCTAGATGTTGTGATGTTTCATGAGCTCACTAAGCTACAGATAACTGACCCTGACATTCCCAATCTAGGTCACTCCAGAAATCCAGGTGGATTCTGCTCACTTGTAATCTGATGATGTTAGGGTACACTGTGCAGCAGTGTCCAGCAAAGCCTTCTGCATCTGTGGATCACGTGCCAGGCCATCAAACCAGCATTCCTGGATGGGTGCTTTGTAGCAGTGGTTTTCCTTGCAGTCCATGCATGTGGGCTTCTAGATTTGAGGTGGGCACATTGTTCCTCTTCTTCATCATCCTGATTGTGCAGGAGGAACCACAGGCTGGCATGGCATGCCCTGGATCTTCCTTTCCCTCTGACAGGACAGAGACAGCTCTGTAGGGCATCTCTGGCAGCCAAGACCTAGACCTTTGGTCAGGGGGAGGAGGTGAAGTTCTCTTTGAGTCCCGGGAGCCATTGGAACAGTCACTCTGCAGTTAGTGGTTTGGGGTCTGTCCAGTGCATCAGCCCCACGGTGTTGGCATACAACATTGGTGAGTTATGTTCACCTTCTGCACATGGACTGGGTGCAGCCCCACCACCTCTACTTCCCTCGAACATTGGATGCCTTTT
This sequence comes from Poecile atricapillus, assembly GCF_030490865.1. Classification (NCBI taxonomy): domain Eukaryota; kingdom Metazoa; phylum Chordata; class Aves; order Passeriformes; family Paridae; genus Poecile; species Poecile atricapillus. The sequence continues at coordinate 82,187,735 of NC_081249.1, forward strand.
ACAGTGGTGGTTCACTGACCCAGGCATTGTACCAAGTCATCCTTGAGGGAGTAACTGTCCTTCATCATCAACAGGAATTATGTCCAAAGGGTTCCCTTTGTCAGTCCTGGTGTCACTGCTTAGGCACTCCAGCTGCCTGGCTTGCTGGCTAACTCCTGACAGCAGACCCCAGTATCCTGACATTGGAGCAACTAGGCAGCAATCTGCTCACCTGGATTGTGGCTGTAATTTTTCCACAGATCTTGCAGCTCCTTTAAAACTTGAGGTTTATGGCCTGAGTGATTTCCATCTCCTTAGTGACTTTGTCACTCCCCCATCCTGCCTCCTCTGATGGTGCTGGGCTGAGGCTCAGTAGGCACAGGCCAAGCCCAAAAACATTGCCAGAAGTTGGGTCTCATTGTGTTAGGCAAGGCACCTTCCTTCAACTGGTGAGCCAGCTCAACAGGTTTATGTGCCTGTTCAAGTGTAAGATCTCAGGCTATCGAAGGTGAGAACTGCTCTAGGCACCTTCCCAAATCCTCCCACAAACCCTGACAGCACTGACTGGCCACCTTGGTGCATATTTCTTTGTCACCCCACCGACAAGTTGTTTGCTCTTGTGCCAGGACCAAGCCAGGTTCCACAAGCCCAACAGCAATCCAACAATGCTAGAGAACACGATCAAACAGCAGGCATGATGACGTACAGGGAACTTGGGAACCCATGCAGAAGTGCTGGACATATCCATCCCAGAGGAGCAGAGGATCTGTCCCAGAGGAGCAGAGGGAGGTATAATTCCTAATGCTTCTCGCAAGGGAGCTCACACAGCACAAGAGGAGCATCAATGCTAGGGCCACACGCCAGCCCTGGCACACAGCCATTGCCTTTTTCGAAAGGTGTCCAGGCACAGTGAAGTAAAGCAGTAAGCACCTCAGCAAACAGCAGAAACAGGCTCAGAATGTAATATACAGTAAAGAACACAAGCTGCACGACCAGCACACGACCTGCCACTTAACAACTCTTAACTGCTGACAGAATGCTCAAATCGAACCCCTTCTCTCAGGCCCCATGCTGCGCTTGGAACAGACTGTTGTGGGTTGACCCTGGCTAACAGACACCTACCCAGCTGCTTGCTGACTCCCCTCCCTCATGGGATGGGGACAAAATAAAAAGAAGGTAAGGAGATTTGTGGTTTGATCTAGTGATAGTTTAATGGGGAGAGCAAAAGCTGTGTGCACAGGCAAAGTAGAGATAAAAAATGACTTTATTGCTACTTCTCATTGGCAGGCAAATGTTTTGCTGCTTCTTTGGTAAGGAGGACCTCATCTTTAGTTGAGAAGACAAATGCTGTAACCACAAAGATAGCTTCACAGAATCACAGAGCCACAGATTGGCTTGGGTTGGGAGGGACCTTAAAGACCATCTAGTTCCAGCCCTCTGCCATGGGCAGACACCTTCCACTAGACAAGGTTGCTCAGAGCCCCATTGAACCTGGCCTTGAGCTCTGCCAGGGATGAGGCAACCTGTTCCAGTGCCTTACCACTCTCACTGTGAAGAATTTCTTCTTAACCTGCTCCGTTCTTCCTTCCCCTGAGCTTTTTCTGCTAAGCATGATGTTATATGGTATGGAATATCCCTTTTGTCAGCTAGAATCAACTGTCCCTTTCAACCCTTTGCCAACCCCCAGCCAACTTTCTGGGTGAGGTGGGCAGAGGAGGAAAGAGAGAAAGCCACAAATGCTTTGTAAGCTCTGTGCAGAAACAACCAAAACGCTGTTGTGTTACCAACACTATTTCAGCTTCAAAGCATAGCTCCACACAGGCTGTTAGGAAAAAAGGTAACTCCATCCCAGACAGGCCCTGTACACTTGTCTAGCAAAGATCCTGAAGGACACAGTTGTAATGGAGAAGCTGGCACAACTTCATAAACAAGTTCATAAAAGTCACTGTGATTTTATTTACAAGTCATTATGGAAATGGCTGACAGCTCCCAGGGAAACAGTTTTTCGCATCTCCTGATGTTGCTCAGAAATTCTGATGGAGTCCAAAATGCTTTGCCTTAGATTGCACAGTGGACTTAAGTGCACTTAGTGTTTTGAGACCACACAGACATTGATGCATTGCCATGTAGGCATGAACAGCACCCACCCAACCCCAGTGCTCTGTATCATGGGAACAGCTTGACCATTGTTTCCACAGATCTTCTTGCTTGAATAGGTTATACAAGAACTAAGAGTTTTTCGCAAAGTGATCAAGTGTTTCTGAGCCAGGAAACAGAGCAAATATATTTCTTTGCAGGTTAATGTAAATCCAGCTGGGATCTTAAAAAATTTAACAGATGAGCTTCAGAAAGGTACACTGTTTGCTTCAAGACAAGTGGAGACATGGCAACATCTCCACTTAGAGCTCCTTCACACGCAGAGGGTACCGTCATCCTGGCTTGGCGAGGTTGTGTCAAGGGAGACATGTCACTGTAGCAGCTGCTCATTTCTAGATGCTCATTTCATCCATCTGCCCTGCAACCCATCGTGCTGTTAACTACATTTGCCTGTAAGGACATTTGTCTTCTCAGCAATTCTGTAATGGTTAGACATGCTACAGCCAACTGCTAAATGCCACAGACCATCAGAAATGACTGCAGAGTCATATGGGCCGTTGCATAATGGAGTTAGATGAGGTCATTTTTCTCCCCTGTTCCAGGTACTGCAGTTTACACTGAGGAGCTCTGCCATCTCACCCAGGAAGTGTCTAAACTGCCAGAGTAGGAGAGCCCATGCCTTACCTTCAATCCCCAGGAGGCACTTTTACTCAGTAGACAGCTGAATGATAAGAGTTTCTGAGTGTACCATACACATACACACATGCCCTCATACACATATAGGTAAATTCAGTTCCCATTAGCATGGCTATAATTTAGGAGTGGTTTTACTGAAAAAATATCAGACTCATTTGTCAGCAACCTCCAAAATGCTCAATGCTAGTTGATATTCAGTTGAAGTCAAATCTCTCCTGATGTCATTCAAGTTCTGATTGTTTTCCCCAAAAAGAAATTTGTCCCCTCTGTTGGTACCATACATGAATGAAAGTTCTTTTGTTCCTGGCCACAAGCTCACAAACCAGGTGAACAAAGGCACTGCTGACCTCCAGCTTGGTTTGCTACGGGGATTGTAAATGGGGATGAATAAACAAATGCTACAGATTTAGATTTTATTCTACTAAGGAAGCAGAAATTCCTCACTCCAATGTTATGCTGATTCCTCAGCAATCAATCCAGTTTAAGGTTATAATGTTCCTTTTCAATAGTTTTACTGACTTTAGGTAACAGATATGCAGAATATGGAATTAATTTTCCTGATGAGGTTGTTACACTGTTTCTCACACTAAGGGCAATAGGTTTGCCCAACAAAGGATAAGATTTATAGCAAGTTATAAGTCTTTTTAGTAATCAGGTTTTGGCTACTTCAGCTTCCCTGTCCAGGCCAAATGGAAGTTTGGGTATTAGAAATTCAAATGTACAGTCATCTGCCCTTCCTGGTTTGCAATCTATATGCTTTCTAAAATGGAAAATATTACATGTTTTGGAGTTGTGGAAGAACTTGAAGCTATGAAGCACCTAGTAACTACTGTCTCCATTTACAGGATAAATGAAGAAGTCATTCTGAGAGAGTTGCACAACAAATTCTGTCAGCACCACCTATGTATGGCCAAGGACTTGAGGAACACATCCAGCCATGAAGAAATGGCCTCTCAGCCACCAGTTACAGGTCAGAGCTGCGTCAGAGTTTCAGACTCTCTTGAGATACCTCTTTTCCCCAAAATGAAATTATTCTCAGTATCCACAGGTAATGTGCAAAACCGAAATCACTCCTATCCCAATAGACAAATCTAATTAAGACTTATGTAAGATGTTCAAGGTGTTCATCATTGGAAATAATGGATTTGAGGCTGGATGGGGCTTTGAGCAACCTGGTCTAGTGAAAGGTGTTCCTGCCAATGGCAGAGGATTTGGTCTAGGTGATCTTTAAAGGTCTCTTTGAACTGAAATAATTTTGTGTTTTAATGATAAACCTCTCAGGTTTGATGTGCCAAGAGGATTGCTTCTGAATAAATGTTTTGTAGGTCATTGGTTCTAGTGTACGAGAGGGAATGTGATGCTCAAGATAAAAAGTGAAAAAGACTGTATAAGGGGATGAGAAAGACTGAGAAGACAAGAGAAAACTGATTTGGGGCAGGCTTGAGGTGAAGTTCAGCCTCCTTTGCATAAAACCAGAATTTTTGGCATAGCTCTGTGAAATAGATGAGGTCTTTTGTCAGGAGTGGAATGGAAACGCTGCCTGCTTGTACCATTCACAGAGAGAACAATTGAAGAAACAAGGGCACAACTCTGGCCAGAGGTCTGTAGTTGTTCTGTGGCAAAGACGAGAGTAGCACAGAGGCATTCTCTGTCATGTGCCAGAGTCTAGTCACTTCATGGCATAATACCTTTTTCCTTACTACAGTTTAATCATTTGGGCTGAAGTATTCTGAGCTGGAAAATCTGTTCATGGCTGAATTTGAAAACGTAAGGCAGAATGGTTTAGATCTTTCTGAGAAGGCAGCTCTGGTACTCCCACATATTAAAACAACATAGGAATTTTGGAAGGGCATTTACTTGGGTCAAATCCTTTGCTTTCTCCTTCAGATTTTATAACAAGGAATTTAGAAGAATCTACAAGTTCATTGCAGTTCTGCAAATGGAGTGGTTAACCCACACTTCTGTGAACCATAGGGATACAGACCTAAGCACTGAATGATCACAGGTCTTTAGGAAAATGCCATGTGATCTTGTTGTTCGGAGCTGACTCATAACACATGAACAGCATGAGCAGGGTAACCTTAAATCTGGCATTATGGTACTTGCATATTCTTGGATTTGCAGGTTTAATAGCCTGTGTGTAATATATATTTATCTGTCTATATACACAATATATGTGTTTAAGCTTTGCTGTGAAAAAGCAGCCAACTTCTGTTTCAGTAGCAACTGGGAATTACAAAGAACAGTGAAATAAAGCTGTGAAAAGGATTGTTTTGATCTGAGATGTTATTTCTGTTCTGATTTCTCTTTCCTTTTCTTCCTTTGCCTTAATCAAAACTATTAACCCAAGATCATACTTCAGAGCTAAAGCAAGCCCATGGGGAATTTCTGAAATGTTCAAAAGGAGTGCAAAGAAGCAATTTTGCTTTATTTTGTTAAGATTGTAGATGTTCTGTGCCAGGTCTGGTCCCTCCTGTAGGCTCAGAAAAATTACTTAAACAGTCCTAATTGATGAACACCAATTAACAGGCATAGGTAAACTAGCATTAGTGTGCCAACCTCTCCATGCATGAGATGAATCACCCCCTGGAACAGACCCAGTCTAGAAACTGTGCTGCTCTGAGAGTTGTAATAAAATTATTTGAGTTTACACATTCTAAAGCAACTCTTTGTCTCAGTGCTGATATGTGGACATGGCTAGCAGTAACAATCCTGGTTGTAATAGGATTAAATTAAAGAGTAATAAGATTAAGTTAAGGATTGGAAAATGAAGCTTCCACAATAAATTTCCTGATGATGAGACTCAACCTGACAAGTAAAGCTTATCACCTGACACCTAATCACTTAGGAAATATACAGTGCAGAAATTTGATAAGAGAAGGGATTAAATTTAATGCCTCTTCTCCATCTCAGAGTTTTAATGATTTCTATCTTCTTTGCAGGCTCATGTAATCTAGCATGAAGAAAACAATTAAAAAGAACAAAAACTTTTGCAAGTTTACTTTTATAAATCACTCCCCTGGAGAAAAGGTGGGCCTTTCCTATTGTTGACTCTGAACAAAATGATAATGATTGAGAGAGGTTGGAGCAAAGCACAATCCAAATGTTCATGTGAATCACATTTGCAGAGGAAAAGGTCTTAGATTCCTCAGTATTTCAGGCTATTCTAAAAACCTGCTTTCAACTTAGGGAAATATTTTTTACTTATTTTAAATGCCTTTGGAATACCCTTAGTTATTTGTGGGTTGCTTCCTTGAAAACCAGAAAAGGATGATGTGTATGGATTCAGCTGAAAAAAAAAAATCTTTGAAAGACTTTAAAACTGGCTGTTCTCATATTCCTGAGAGACAGTGTTTTGTTACTATTTGCATTACATAAGTTCCTATGGCTGACAAAATACTTACTCAGGAACAGGTTAATCTGTGTCTAGGATTGTGAGACCTAAACCAGAATTGTACCCAACTGGCAGTACATGGGATATTTCCCTCCTGTCTGCCAACTTTATCCATAGAGGAGCTAAAGACTAGGCTTGCAGACTTCCTTTTGTCCTCAGAAATGCCTGGAGAGCAAGATAAAATACAGAACATATCCTCACTTACCACACTGTCTGCTTTGCATATGGATAGGTTGGCAGCCTGCATCCCACGTAAAGCCTGGGGCACTTAGGGGCACCTAAATGTTGAGGAAGGAAGACCACGGGCCTTCATGCATAAGTAGACCAGGCTAAACATTTTATTTTTTTTTCTGAATGTCCTCAAAACTGGTATCTGAGAGTGAATTTCATATTGAAAGCAGTTTGGATTCAAGAGCATGGGCGGAGGTGATCAGTAAAGTGCAGATGGGATGGCTAGGTGGCTTGAACTCCTAAAACCTGTACCAGTATCTTAACCAGAGATCCTATTTCCCTTTTGAATAAGTGGGATTTTATTCACCAGGGCCAAGAATCACTTTATTCACTGGCAGGTGTATGAGTTGAAGCTACTACAGTTTTTATTAGCGTAAAGCCATGATTTTTTGTTTCCTTGAAATTGGGTTGGTGATGCAAAGGAGCATAGAGTTAAAACAGCTATAGCTTCCTTCTTCTCCGCTTCCTCTTTTTATGAGGAAATGGAGGGTCTCTCCATTTGTAGGTTGAAGTCATCATCTGCCTTCTTCAGGAAGCCTTTTCACACTGGAACAGGCATGTGGACTGTTGTTTCTAGGAATGTGTTTGTGAGGCTGGACATGATGGCCACTGCCTGGCCCCTGGGCAGATCAGCCACACAGGTCAGTTCTGACTGGGATCAGCAGCAGCAAGGGGGCAGCTCTGGGAGACAGCGAGCAATTCAAAAGGATGCGATGAACTTCCTGCGGCTGTTGTAGAGTCAAACATTTCTTCATCTGCTCCTCTGTTAGGCATAGATAAGAGGTCAGAATAGTAGACGTAACATGGGCAAAACTGGTTAAAAACTTCAATTTTCCCATGAATCTGTCTGAAAAGAATTTGGAAGTTTTTCCCAGCCAAGGAGTTTCTGGTACCTTCTGGTCTCTAAGAGTACATTAGGAGAGCCCTGTCTGCTTGAGAAACAGACCTAATGTTATTTGAATTTATATCAACCAAAGAGCAATTATGAGTGTTCTGGTTTGGCAGATATAAAGTCCAGGTAGCTAACTGGCTTGAATTGGAGAACTGTTAGTGTTGTATCATAAAACAATTTCCTAAGTCACTGATAGTGAATAAATTTGAACAGCTTCTTTATGCTGCCAAGCAAATCCACAAAGGTAACATGGCAAGGCAGTGGAGTGAGAGAAAAATCAATTTTCATTTAACTCTGGTGGGAGTTAACTGGAGTGTGAAAATTTGGTGGTCAATTCTTGCTATAGAAGGAAACTGTTCTCATTGTCCGGAAGGGTAGAATTGTGGAAACAACTGTTTTTTTGTATTCATGGCCTAAATGAAAAATCACTAAAATTAATTTATTTGGGTTTAATCTAGAGTAAAAAGACAAACAATAACCTAACAGTAAATGTTGGGATGAGACACTAGTAGCTGGGTTCTTTTCCCCCTTGGACTGAGATTGACGAGAGAGAGGCAGTTTTCTCTTGTTCAGACTTGGTTGTTTATTCTTCTCTTATCTATATTACATATTTACAGGGTACAAGGAGCTATACACACTAAGATAGAAAGGTACAAAATGGCTAACAAAGAACTTCTTCAAGGACTTTTGTATGTCTATTTATCCAATTAACAAATGCCAAGTAAATTATTTTTCTTTGTGACCCAATGACCCAACACCTGTGTTCTGCACTGCAGCATTCTCAGTATAATTACTTATTATTACCCAAAAATCCCTAGAAGAAGAAGATGATGAAGGAACAAGGAAGAAGTGACAACACCCTAAATCCTCCATCTTGTTTTTTATTTTTTAAAAGAGCTTAAACGTTAACCTTCTCACCTAGTGATTTAAGAAAACTCTCTGACTTACACACTCACATTCCCAGTTTTTCTATTTAACTTTAACAGTTGTCTCCATGGTGTTATATGAAATTCAGTGCTTTTTTGGATGTCAGAGCCAGGTATCAGAGATAAGGGCACTCTGTGCCTCTGACTCCAACAAGTAAAACCAAACAGCTTTCATATCAATTGGATCAGTTAAATATTTTTTTTTAACACTTGAGAAAATACATTTAGGAATGGGCTAAGGAACTTTGTTTCTGTAAAAAAAATAAATAAATCCAAGTGTTCCATTAAAATAAAAAGGTGGAAACAGGATTTGACACTTTTAGTTGCTGAGAGCATCTGAATTCGTAATTTGTGACAAACTGTCTGATCAGAACGTGTCATGCCACTCTGCTCAAGAAAGTCTGTTGTGGAGCTACAAGCTGCACAGGGACAGGTTTCAGTGTCAGAGCAGGGACTGTTAAACAATCCTTCCACCTCACATGACAAAAAAAAAAAAAATTTCCATGAAGTGGAAATGAGGAAATTCTGTAGGAGGAGACAGGCCTATAAAAGATGAAAGAGCTCTGGCAACCTGGTGCTTTCCTCATGGTGTGGGTAGTCATGAAGAGCAAGTCTGTCGCAGGGTTGTCAGGTTTTGCCTGTGTGTTTAAAGCGAGCTGATGTGAATGGAAGGGGCTCTCCCAGGCGTGGAGAGATATGGCTTCTGCTTTGCTGCATATTCAGCACATGTGGTGTTGCACGAACCCCTACCACAAGCCAGGTGACTGCAGTGGAGGGGTCTGCCAGTTCTCTGCCTGTGTGGTTGACAAGGGCTCTTCCTTCCAGTGGGCAGGACGTTGTTGAATTTCAGGAGGTTCCTGTTGTTGCCTTCCTCCAGCCTAAGTCCCTCAGAACAGCAGTCTTCCTTAATTTTAATTTTTTCCCCGGTGTGGTGGAAAGAGAATGCAGATGAAGAAATAAGGAAAGAAATTTTCTGCTTCTCTGTTTCTGCTTTGCTTTTCTGTTTCTGCTTCTCCCCTTTGTTCCTTGAACTGCAAAGGGGTTTCTTTTGGGGACAAAATCAAGGAGTATTTACTAAAAATGTGTTATTCAGGTGAAAACTGATCAGTAAGCTCCACTTGAGTAAGTAAGCAACAATAAATCTATGGATGGGAAAAAAAGGATGCAAAATTTAAAAAAGCTTTCATTGAATGTAAACCAGTGTGATAAGATCAATGTTCCTGTGCTCTTTGATACAGAATTATATTGAGCTGGTCAACCAAATAAAGGCAGGGAGTTCTGACTTTAAAATCCACGAGTCTAGCTAATTTTAACAGCCTAACATAAGCATGTAATTGCTCTTCTGTGAAGATATCCTGGTGCCTACTAATCATCTCATTCTTGGGGCATCTGAACTCAGGCAGCTGCTGCTCCAAACTGGCTGTGAAATGAGCAGTGTCTAGAACGAATGGAACCCAGTCACACTTGATGAGATAAATAATGGCATAACAGTTTTCTGTTCCTAAAATGGGAAAGACCAGCATTTTGCAGTAGGGAATATGTTGCATCTTTTTGCCAATGCCATCACTCTGTGACAAATGAGTGCAAACTTGGTAAGAATCAGTAATATCCATTCACAAAGAATTCCAATCCAGGTGTTACTGCATATGAGAGGAGAAAATACCATGCTCCTTGAAGAGAAGATCAACTTCTTTCCATCGGAACAAAACATGACCAATCAAGAGCTCTTCCCAATTCCCATGAGCTCAGACCTACTTTTATCAAGATAAATAACCACATGAAAATTCTTAGAATTCAAAATGGAGAGGCAGGCTCAGGTATTTTGAATATTTGGTGGCTTAGAACAGAATTATTTCTGAATAGAGCTGGACATAGTAAACCATACCTTTTAATGCACAATTAATCTGCTTAAAGGCTTGAGCACAGGAGCAGTGTATCTGGCTCAGAAAGGATAGCCAGGCTATCCTCACATCCCAGCACAACAGCCTGGCTTCTGCTGCACAGCTGTGCTCCCTGCATCCCTGCACTCCCTCCAAAAGTTTAGCTTCTTTGGAGCTACTGGGTGCTGTGATTTATAGGCATTTTCAGCCTTCAGTAAATTACCTGGGCGCTCATCTGTCCACAATTGTAGGATTACAAAAAAAAAAAAAAAAAATATATGCCATTTTCAAGGTGTGCTCTCAGAATGAAGGTGAAGATTAAGTCAGGAGGCTCCCTCTTCTGCCTCCTTTGAGCCTATGGAGGCAAAGTGACAACACACTCATACTTTCTACTTATTGAATATAGGTGTAGCTTGTGGCCATCAGCACAGCTGGATAATGCAGAGGGAAGCACAGCTTAGGCCTGGGTACTGATTGCATTGAGGGCTTTCAAGGAGCACCTCTTTAGATCAGCTGATTTGCTCATTAGCTCACCCAGTGGTTTTCAGCAGGAGCAGCTCAGCAGCCTTTGTAACCATTGTCAAGAATGTTTCTTCCTCCTTGCAGGGAAGAATGTAAAATAATGTTATCATTCAATATAGAAACTAGATTTCTTCCTGTCCACATTATGAAGCTCTAAGTGTGATGTGATTTAAGTCAGCCTTAGGAATGCAGATTAAATGCAAATAAAGAAGAGAAGGATATATTCCTATGCATATATAATATAATATATTCCTATACATTCCCCTACTTGCAGATGTTGCTAATACAGTTTATGTGGGGAATTTCAATGCAAGAGAAGCTATGGTTCATCTACCATCCATAACTTTTAATTGTGCTTCTAACTATTCTCTTGCAACTGTATATTGCTCATAAACTGGAAGCATCTGTGCTAAAGACCACTAGATTGATGAGTTGATATACATACCCAAGAGATTCAAATTATAATTGCTGCATAATTGAAATACCTATACAAATACAGAGATAGGCATAATGGCAGATAGTGCATTTATTTATAAATAACCATTGTATTTCTATTCAAATTATTCCTTGACTCCTGGTAAAGTTTATAAATGTGAAACAATTTTTCCTCACTAGATGGTTGATATTATATACTCAGTTTGAAACTGGGGTGGAGGAAAATGGAATGGGAGGGAAAAAAATAAATAAATTAAAATAAAGTCCAACAATAGCAACAATCAGAATCATTATGGTTGGAAAAGTCCTCTAAGATAGTTGAGTCCAACCATTAACTTTCCGTTCACCACAAAATCATGTCCTCAAGTGCCACATCCACATGCCTTTTGAACATTTGCAGGGATGGTGATGACACCACTTTCCCTAAGCAGCCTGTTCCAATGCCTGACCACTCTTTCAATAAAGAATTTTTTCCTAATATCCAATCCAAACCTTCCTCCCTGGTGTATCTGTTTGGGTTTTTTTTTGTTTTTGTTTTTGTTTTTTTTGTTTGTTTTTTTGTGTTTTGTTTTGGTTTTTTTTTTTTTTGTTTGTTTGTTTTTTTGAGAGAGCAGCACATTCCTCCAGCCAGGCTTGAAGCTTACCCACCTCTCACAAGAGAGGTAAAGTACTTGAAGCAGACATTTTGTAGACATGCTATAGTGACAGAAAGAACTCTGCATTCCCCCCTTCCACAGAAGCCAACCCCACTGCCTTCTAGTCCTTCTCTAGGCAACCATGCCCTCCCAGGCCTCTGGCAACTCCCCCTCCTCCATGCTTCTGCCCTCCTTCCCACACCAGTGCATGAATTGCCACTTGGCAGGGCTCCAAGCTCATCCTTCAAGGTGCAGGATTTGGAGTTTGTGATTTTTTTTTTTAAAGAGTAAGATTATTATGTTCTTTATAAGCTTTTAAGAATAATGTTTTTGTCACTGAACCATACATTTCCCATACAAGTTTACAGATTACAGGCAATAGTTACATACTTCATTGTATGGTGTAGTCTGTTCTCTGACGTTGTATCTGTATTGCAATATATATATATATATATTTCAATAGCTATTAGTACACTTACATTCATCCTATTTTACAATCCATAGCACTAGTCACAAGAGCAAGCAGTTGTAAGATTTACTGGCTATTAGCACATCTTAATCTAAAATACCCTTGTGATTTATTACAGAGACATCTTAAACCTTAATGTATTAATGTCTATGGTAATGCTGTTTTAATGTTAATGATCCTAGTATTCAATTAAGAAAAAGATATGTTTTCTCATTCTGCCCTTATGTTCAAGGTCTTCACATTTATTTCTGTTCTGCTAAAGTTTTGTGCATGTGATGTGATAATCAGTAGTGGGAAAAGAACAAGTCTTGTTATAGAAGAGATAGGGATGATTGCTTTTAGCAGAGGTAAAGGGTTAATGAGGATGCAGGAGGTCTGTGTTCAGGTCAGCAAAGTGACTCCAAAAACACCTTATGAGAAAGTGATTTTCACAGCCTAATCAAGGCAGACATTTTGGAATCTCTCACCCAATACAATAACACCAGGCTGCTATATAAAATGTGATATACTGATAGGTCTCTCTTTCCACCTGTGTTTTAAACACTTACACCTGTACTTTGTGAGTAGGCTTTTGGCCTGTTAGGCACTCTATGAGCATGTACTGATCTGATCAGACCTCTCAGGGTTCTGTGTGCACCTTTGCCTAATTTTTGTGTCTGGCTTGAGTAGAAACAGGTGCCAGTGTAATGAGAGGGGGAATATACAGAATTCTGTGCAGCTGGGAAACTTCACAATCCAAACAGACCAGGTGAGCTGCATCTCTCCAATACGGACATAACAAGAACTGTCCTGTTGGGAATTGTAAGATGATTTTTGAGAAAGTCAGCACTAAGGCTGGTTGTAAACTGTTTCTCACTTTTACCTTCCAGTGGGGATAGTCACTGTGCAGAATTACTCACTACAGGAACATTGCCATTTGCATTTATGAGATTAAACTGGAATGTCTCTTTGCTTGGAAGACATATAAATGCTTCTAGGAACATGACTGTGAAGGGTGAACCAGGGAGCAAGAGTAGGTTTACTGTCCAATAGTTGATGGAAAAAGGTATGGCTTTTTCTGCTCTGAACATTTTGAGGGTTGTCAAGAGCAATCCTGTGAAGTGAAAACGTCCCTACCATTGCACTGTGTTCCAGATACCTGTTAAAGACTGTGTTACACAAATGGGTTTTCCTTGGCGTGGCTCTGGTGACAGGGAGCTCCCAAATCCAGGTCCTGGGGTTGCCTGGTAGCACAGTATGTAGTCAGAGGATATGAGGGTTGTTTTGACACATGTTTGCATGGACTGGAGTCAGATGTCCAGGATCCCATTATGCATTACAGTCTCTAGAGTCAGTTATAGATTAAGGGAGTCTGTTATGATGGATGGGAATGGACACTCCAAAACTATTTTTTAAACTAAAATATCTTCTCACTGCTGTGTGGAGCCTATAAATCATTACAGCTTTCCTCAGCTATTAATATCCTGAAGAGGTCCACTTACTTTTTAGGGGAAATGCTTCTAAAGGGATTTTTCATACCAGTGGCCAGGCCTTAGCTGGGTACCTTCAAAATATGACGAATGTGTTGTCTCCTATGTGCTCCCTTTCTAAGATAAAATCCAAAGTGATTTCTCTTCTATGAAATTATCAAGAAACTGCATGAGAATAGCTCTTGGAACATGGCCAGCTGGCCACAGTCGAAAGCAAGCCCAGAGCTGTGCCAACATGTGTAGGTGGTGTCATTGTATTGCCCACAGTCTATGTGGTCTCCTCTGCTGAACACCTGAAGACGGGCACACTGGGACCACACCAGAGCTCACACAGCCTTGAGTAACCCTGCCAGGGTAGCCAAGTTGTCTGCACATCACAGAGGTGCTTCCACCACTGTTTGCCTGAGGTGAAAGTGAAAATAACTCCCACTTTTCAAGTAAGGGCACCTTTTCCATTTTGCAGCATGTACATTGAAAGCTCTTGTTGCTCCTATTAAAAGTTCTTGCTGATTCAAGCAGTCCTTTGCACCTACAAAGGTTAAAAGAGTAGTACTGGCTGCCAGATCTAATAGTAAAGGCAAGATGATATGTTTTACAGAATTACAGGATAAATCAGTGCAGATATCTAATTTTCACTGAGAATGAGAGCTGTAGGGATTTGCAGCTTGACTCTGTGAAAATTCTCTCCTTAAATGTTAGCTGAATGTATTTTTCAGGCATTCACAATGTTTTAACTAAAATGCAAAGTCATTATTTGCACAACAATTTATACAATAATTAAAGTCTCAATTATTCATTTTAGTGCAGTTATAGATAGAGAAACCCTAACCCACACCCTTGCTGACTTGACTGACCTGCTTATCTACATTGATGTATTTTAAATTGGTAAAGCAGTTCCTGAAGTTTAATTCTGTTAGTATCTATAGAAAATTCATATGCTAGAGGAGAATGCATTGAAATCTATTTTAGCTTTTGTATCACAAAATTGTTTTTACTAGTGGATGCTTTGCAAGTCAATAAAACCCAACCAACTTGACTTCCCAATCCTCTGCTGAATATGCTGTCAGTTAGGAATAAGACCAAATCGATTTTACTTGCAAAGTGTGCAGATTTGATGTGGAGTCATTGATCAAGAACAGAGACTCCAAGACTTAGGCTTTTTAAAGAGAGGAATTATATTTCAAATTTAATAATGCCTTTTAAACATGCAGTCATCACTGCACTGCAAACAGACAAACAACTGTAACTACCTGGATATTTCTACCCTGAATTCTTGGTAAATAAAAGTGGGAAGAAGTGATTTTGAGAAATGCCCAGCACATATTCTGTGTTACACTCTGTGCAGCATGCAACACAGCTGTTTACTTTCTGCTTCTTAATTTCTAAAGCATTTTTGCTCAAAAAGGGCCATGTCTTTGCTGCAATCACATTATCTTGAAATCTGGCTTCCAGGTTACTGCTGGGTGCAAGCTTCTGTTTTATCCGTGAGCTGGTAGCTTAAGAGGCTGAGTTTAGTGAAAAACAACAACACTTATCTGAACTGTGGACTCCACGGGACACTTAACATCAAGGCTTTTGTTGCTGGCAGCACAAAAGGAGCTGCTTTAATGAGCTTTAAAGTCACATTAGAATCCCATAAAAACCAAAGTTCTCACAGAGTGTACTTAGCAAGGTCTGTTCCCTGGATGGACCCATGGTTAAGAAATTCCAAAATGGGTTTCTGGTAAAATATATTTTATCATAAAGTTCTTCTACTAATTATTTCCATTTTCCAACTACTTATCCCTGGCACTATAATAATGCAGAGCAAGAAATGAATAGGGTATGATTTATCAGTGGACTTTACTGGTTTTAGGTGCTGGTCGTTAACTATTTTCTCAGAGTTCATTCAGTATTTAAAATCCATAGATGAGTAATTCCAGAGTGATATTTGGTTTCTAATTAGTTGGCAAAGAGCTCATTGTGCCTCCTGGATGTGACTGATGGATGAGTTTAAACAGATGTGTATGGCATATAGCTGGTTTATTCTTTCATTGAATGCCTTTAATAGGATAATTGTCTTCCAGTATAAGAAACTGCATTTAATTTAAAGGTTATGACAGAGTCCTCTGAGTCTTAACTACGGTGGGAAATATCCCTGTCAGTGGGGATGTGTCATCTGTGATCAAAATTGACTATCAAAATGCTGCAGATAAATAGCTCTCTGATTTCACATTTTCTGTTTCTTTCTCTTCAGATGGGCTAAGGCTTCTTGGTCAGCCTTAGAAACAGCTTTTTCTGAGGCAGAGCTCTGGTCTGGTTAAAGGGAAGAGGCCAATGAAAGACAAAGTCTCCCAGAGAGGTTGTCAGGGCTCTGCCCTTCCTGCCTCTTGCACAGGAGGAAGAAGTGGAGGTTGCTGGCAGTGGGAGCTGACCTTGCAAACACACCCCTTGTGGGCACCACAGTGTGCTAGGGAAACTGCAGGAAAGCTTTATTTTAGTAATAAACTTTGAGATTCCTGAGCGCCCTGTGTTACTGCAGTGAGTGGTGTGCAGGTGAACAGTGCACTGGCAGAAATGCCTCCCGGGGGAATACACAGCTTGTGGCTGCTATTTTTGGAACAGTCAAAAACCATTGAGAAAGAAGCTCTTCCCAGCTGCTCTCTGAGCTGTTATTTTGCATCCTTTTTTGCACTGAGAAACCAGCTGAGAGAAGGCTTGCAGACACCTCCAGGGTGGAAGAAATGAACATTTTTGGCTTTTTAAATAATAAAGTAGGAAAGATAAGACAACATTTCAATTCTTTTTAAGAGGCCAGGACATGCTTCCTGTCTAAGCAACTTTGCTGATGCCAGGTTGATGACATTGCAGTGGAGTAGTGGCACTTGTTTTCCCTTGAACTCTTCATAGCCTCTCTGCCTCCATTTCTGCCCATTTCCCTCACACATGCACTCCTTGTCCATACATGGTGCAGATAAGTCAATAACACCTGACTTGTAGGCTTGCCAATTTATTAAAACTAAGAGCCGTCTCAGTGCCAAAGCCCAGGACAACATGGAAACCTCAAATTTTATTTTCAGGATCTTGGATCGTGTGTGGTTTACCTGAGCTTCCTCCTGTAGAGCAGACTCAGAATGACAGCACCAGAAACTTGTGTCACATAGCACATGAACTGAATCAGCTGTCTATTGTCCAGGGTTTGTGGTTATTCCTGCTTTCAGGTATGGAAAAATATTTTGCTGGGAGAACAAAGCAATGGTAAATGAGAAAGAAGGTCTAAGTGCAAAGATTGGGGTTGCAGAGCCATGCAATGCACTGCATCTGCTTCCCCAGCTCTCTTGCAGATATCATGTAGCTGTTGTTTCTCCTGCTTCTAATTCCTATTAATCATTGTACAAGCCACAGTGCACCTGGTGTCATGAATGCTGATAGTCAGCCTGTGCTTCTGATACCATTTGACAATGGTATCACAGTCTGCTGATTTCAGCACAACCCAGTGAATGCCAGACCTTGCAATTTGCCATGTTGAAACTTATGAAGATCCCATGGGCCCACATCTTGAGCTTGTCCAGGTCCCTCTGAATGATATCCCTCAGGCATATCAGCCTCAACACCCAGCTTGATGTTGACTACAGACTTGCTAAGGGTGCACTCGATCCCACTGTTAATGTCAATGATGAAGATATTGGACTGGTCCAGTACAGACCCTTGAGGGACACCACTCATCACTGATGTCTATTGGGACTCTAAGCTGTTGACCATTACCCTCACCCACCAAACTGTCCTCCCCTCAAATTCACATCCCTCTAATGTAGAGAGGAAGAATGTTGTCAAAGGCCTTACAGAAGCCCAGGGTCATGGTGTCTGTAGCTCTTCCACTGTCCACAGATTTTGTCTCTCCATCAGTCTACAAATGTTGACTCATGACAAACAGGGTTCTCGAGCACCCAGCTCACTGCTACTGAGTATAGTAAAAATTGTGTCTATCCACCTGTCATAATCTAAATACGTCAAAAACTCATTAACTAATTGAGTTGCCACTATGTTTGTCAGGGATGAATTCAACTCATTGTCCTGAGATAAGTTTTCCTCCTGTTATTTATGTGGCTGTAAAAATTCAGCTCAACATGACATCAGATCTCATTCCTCAACAACTGCAGTAAGATTTATGACAGTATTTCCAGCAGCATGTTTCATCTGTTGTTAGAGAAGAGACAAAGATGAGCACATCAAAGGCACACCCTCATCTAGCAAAAGGCAACAAGCTTTACATAAAGCAGCACATGATTTTTGTCTTCCATTTGCTGCTGATGTGTTCTGTAATGTGGCAGCAGCTGTGACAGGAGCAGTGAAGGTTCCTGACCTGTAACCTCCAGCCAGTGCTGGCAAATGCTGCAGAAACGCTGTGGGATGATGGTTATGCAGTCTCTTTAGGCAAAATATTATGCTCTAGAAAACCTTACTTACAGGGTTTAATTTGGCTGCATTGACGAAGGACTCCACACAGTTGGCCTACTGCCACATCTCCTTCCTCTCACTTGTGTGAAGGAGCTTCATTTACTTTGACAATGGTATGTGCTTTGCCAGCATGTCCATCATGTTTTTCCTTGTGCTGCCCCACAATAGCTTGCTAATGCTCTCCTTCATCTTACCCCCTGCAAGTTGAGTGACTTCATTCATGTCTCTTTTCCGCTGTGCCTGAAATGTAAACCCTTGGTTCCAGATAGGAGATGAGATCACTGCAGTAGAGTACCATTTTATCCCAAAATAATCCTGCAGATAAGGAGAAAGTATTTAAATTTGGTGTTACAGGAGTCAGAAAATAAGGATGGAGAAAGTTCAGTGCAAACTCAACTGTATCACTGGAGTTCACAACTCAGTGAAGTCAAAACAAATAATGAGGCAGCCAACCTTATGGCTTGGAGACCATCAAGTTGGGAATATGGCAAATGAGGGACAGGAAGGAGGTGTCTGAAGACAAGAACTAGAGATCAGAGGAGATGTTCAGAGGCAGGCTTCACATCTTGCTGAAATGCGATGAGTGTCATTGCTCGAAGGTGAACAGTGCTGATCATGATGACTTGGTGGGGTTAACACATGATCATAATTTCTTTCTTCCTGTCTTTAAGAAAGCACAAGATATGCTCAGCACAAGGCTGAGGCATTTATAGGTGTGAGGGAAGAAGGCCATCTTTTCAATTGAAACTACTGCTTCCACTAGCTAGGTCTTCTGTCCAGCTCCTGGTATGGCTTCATAACCAAGGAAAATTTTGATGTACTCTCTTGAACAACACCTCACACAGGGCAGAATCGTGGAATTTCCCGTTGACTGCTGGAGATCAAAGGGATCCAATATATTTATTTTGCACCTCTTTTAGTTCTTTTAATTACTAACAATGTTCTTTATATCAAAGTCATTAGTTATTTCCGTGCAGGTGTTGAAAACCGTCCATATTTAAATGCTTTGCCATCAAGCAACTTTCAGTTGACTGTTTTGGAAATGATGAAAAAGAGACACATCAATTTGCAGTATTAGGTGTGTTACAACAATTATTCTTTCTTCCATGTTCACTGTGACAGCTCTTCAGACAAGCATCAATCAATTGATGTTTTCCAACTTCAAAGGCAGTGTTTGGCCTATGACATCACAGACTTGTTCATCAAGCAAGATATCCTCAAGAGACAAGGTAGCATTTAGATGCTGTGACTTCCCTGGTAAATATACTTGTTCAATGAACAATGCAAGTAAATAGCGTCATGCTTGGAGCTTCTTAAAAGCCAAAACTATAAATTACTAGTAACCTTTGGCAAAGCTTAATTTATGTATTCTCATTCATGCAACAGTCATATCTGACTGCATCTGTTTACAAGTGATCTCAGACTAATTTCTTCTTCAATTCCACTCATGCATGCAGTAATAACCTCTATTTTTGCTAGTGAGTGTAGAAGGTGAATCAGCTCCATATTATTCTCAATCTTCCCTCCCACCCTTAGGTTAATTATGCTCTAGAGGGAGATGAAGGTAGGAACTGGGACTGAACAGAAGCATTTTATTCCCAGCTTTGGGTAGGTATATACAGATACATTCATTGAAATGCAAATTTACACCACTTTATCCTCATGAAGTGCAAAAACACCCAACAAACCAAACCAAAAACTCTAGGTGAGGTAAAGAACTAATCTCCCATAATACTCACTCCCATGTTGTATTTTTTGAGGAAAAACAATAGTTAGAACATTTTAGTAAGAAAAAAAATATTGGAAGTTCAAGACCTCTGCCAAGGCAAGCAGTTGGAAATCTTGGTGTCTAGCTCCACAGTACCCCAGGATAAGGGAGATTCAAATGACAGCAAAAGAAAAACATATAAGAACCTTCCATGTAGGTCAAGCAGGACTTTTCCTGTATAACTGTTCCAATTACCACAATTTTATTCAATTTTAAACTTTTGATTAATAGAATAAGATGCATTCTTTAAATCTTATCTGACTAAAACATAGGTACCTGTTTAAGATAAGGGAGTACCATTCCCAGCAAGAGGTGAACATTGTTAGCAAGAGTGGGACTGCTCTGGGTTTGTTGAACTTATCATTCTTTGGGTCTGCTGGATGCTCTTCAACAGCACTGCAAGGGCCAGGCTGTAGGTTGGTGGTCCTGTGCCAAGTTTTCCCTTGTCCTTTCTTATCTACAGCTCTTATGTGGAGAGAAGGGAAAAGAGATGAAACTCTGGGATTACTCTGAACATGCCATATTGTGCCATATATTGGAACAGGGAAAGCCTACAGAAAATTTCTAATAGTTGTAAGATTTTGTTTGCTGGTGATACAATTACCTTTAACAGCTCTTGGTCTAGCTGTACAAGTCCTTCAGGGAGAGATAATTTATAACTACCACATTTTGGAAATCCATGAAAAAAGACTTAAAATAGAATTCCATCTACAATGCTCCTTTCTTAGTCTCAAAATTTTAGAAAGTTTTGACTTTTAGGTCAAATTTATAGCAAGTTCCTTGTTGGAGAGGTGAAATCTCATTCTCCTAGTTGAGTAGAAACAAAAGATATTAAACCTTATGTTGTCACTGATGCAGGACTTTTCCCTACATCCATTATTTCCATGTCAGTGGAAGAGGTGGTTGGGCTGGATGTTTGGGGCTACTCAAGAGTTTTATATGGTGACCATCAAAATCCTGAGAGAGTGTTTTCGTATGCAGGGGAAGTACCTGAATATATATGCCCATCACTGACTCTTATCCACTTAGTTACATTCCTGAATTTTTTAGGATTTGTAGTTCCATGGCCTTGAACTATTCTTGGACAATTCCTGAGCGGAATTGAGGAGGAGGAAGCAAACCTCTCTTGCATCTCCTATTAGCATTTTGCCTACCATTAGTATTTTAGAGGTGAGAAGTGAGGTATGTATGCCTGGAGAAATCAAATGGTGGGTTGCTGGAACAGACTGTTCAAAACTTTTATTTGTACAGAGAAATGTTTTGATGGATGCTCCCTGGTGAAGGACAATTTATACTGATCCTCATGCTAATGAGTTACTCAGTGCTTAGATTCAAACAAGTTTAGTACCTTTATTTTCCCACAGACCCCTTTCAAAAACACTTTTAAAAGGTGAGCCTCGTTTGACCAAATGGAAACACCTACACAATATGATCTCATCATTTCATCTATTTTACTAATCAATGGGAGAGTAATGGGCATTTCAGATCATGCCAAAATATGCCAGATGTGTCACAATTTACAAGTGAATGTTTCTCCCTGCAGAGTAGGAAGAGAGTCAATGGTGAGTATTTCAGATACAGATATTGATACTGTGGATGTTTAAGGCTAGGTTAGGATCCTTGGATGTGTTCTGGCAACTTTCAGCAAGACCTTTGGAACTGAGATTTATTGCTAGGTTTCTTTTTATTTTCTTGCTATGTGGTCTGAAATTGTGGTCATCAACTTTTCATAAAGGGGGGCAAAAAAGTTTAAAACACTTTGAGAACAAAAGTTTGCCTAATACTACTATACTAATGGCTATAATGGCTTATAATTAACCTCTCTACCATGCATTCCCCATAATACCTACTGTATTCATTGTAGTGCTTGCAACTGAAGTTAAATGCTGTCGATAGACATATTTTCTCCATCTTCTCTGTGATTCAGAGGTATTCACAAAACAATATGAGACATGGCAGATGACATTCTTGTCATAGTTTGCTTGGTGCAAATTATTGTATACTATTGGTATACACTAAATAAAGGGTAACAAGAATGGAATTAGAAGAATTATGTCAATATAAACCTGTGTGTTCAAGATCAGAATTCAGCTCTTTTCTTCTGAACAGATAGGCCTCTAATTAAGCAAGTTATTTTGCAGTAATACTGGTGGGAATAGTATTGAGGATTGGTTAAATTTCTCAGTAACTTGCTTAACAACACCTTCATTCTTGGATCAGTTGAAAGTAATGTTAATTGATATACTTTTCTGCACTTACTGTAATAGCCCTTTTATAGTGAAAAATTCTTCTTACTCAGAAATTCCAGTAGATAATAATGTCCTTGAGTGAGCTATATATTTGAAAGAGCAACCTAACAACAAAACAGAACCGACATGGGACTTCGAATGAAATCAAATTTTTCCTTCCAAGCTAACGTTCTGTTTATTATCTAGAGCAGTGAGGGCTTAGAGATCTTTTACAGACATCCAAACTGAAAAACAGCAGAGTGATTCAGACATCAGAGGATGCATAATACAACAGCAAATACTGATACACTAATTGCTGTGATGCTCTTGGGTTAACTGAAAAAAATCTGTCACTATTTATTCCCCTACGACTAATATCTAGCTTACAGGCAAGCTCTATTAGTAGCTGCTTTAGAAATTAATTGACCATACAACATTATTGAGAAAAAGCTGCACTCAAAAGAGTTGCATGAAATTCCTCATTGTATTTCTCTGCAAAACTAACATGGGTAAGTCACTAAAGGACTCTTAAGGCCTTTTCACACTTCAGTTGCATCCAGAATATAAAGACATAGGAATATGATAACATTAGATGGAGTGACATGTTCATACTTATTCTTACACTGCAAACAGCTACAACATTTTATGATCAAAAGAATCCTAATCAGACCACAAACCAAAATGTTGGATGATCTGAAGATCCATAGAAAACCAGTGCCTCTGTTTGTAATCCTTAGCAGCCAAGTCTGACTTGGCCATGCCTTCCTTTGTAGAGGAAGGACTTCTGACTTGCTTGGTTAGATACTGCTTCTTCCATCACCTCCATTCTTAAGTATCTGTTTCACTCATGTCTTGAAGGACCTCTTGAGTCCTGTGGTCTGAGGGCTGAGCCTTCAGTGAGCCTTCCTTCTGTGCCTGCTGAGCCCTCTGTGATTCAGTTCAGCATCAGACTGCAAGGGCTTCAGGGGAAAGAGTTATGAAAACCAGTAAACTCCAAAAAAAGATGTGAATGCAAGTGCTAACCTAGCATTGCCCCTGGCTCTAGTGCCTAAGTATTGTGCTTTTTCATAGAGGAATGTGGATTGTCCCAGAACTCAGAGAGCAATGAAAATAGGAAAGTGTGCAGAATCATAATAAACAAAGCTCAGAGGACCACAACAGGGAAGTTATTAAAGCCATCTGTGAAGGCTAGTATACTGCCTCTTGGTCATGCTGTTCTCTCAAATATGCAGCAAATAAAAGATGCCCCAGTAATTCTGGGTTTATACCAGCACACATACCAACTTCTGGGAGATTTTCAAAACTACTTCATTATATCCGTCTCTCCACAGGTAAAAGTCAAGTGTTTGAATTTGTGTATATTTTATCTTTCAGAAAGTTTTCTGTGCTTATTTTTCAGGTTTAAGAAAGACTTCCATCCAGCAAACTCCTCAAAGATTTGATTCAGCTCCCTCTGAGCTGCAAATAATATTAGCAACATGTGGGTTACAATGGATTATTGATAGTTCAAGAAATATCAATTTTTATATCAAAAAGAAATTAACCGTTTGGGCATATTCAGCTCTGTTAGTGTTCCTCTAATCTAAGCCATAATTGCAATCCCCTAAGAAACTCAATACCATAACAAGCAAACCCAAATGCTTTCAGATTTATTTTGCATATTACATTGATCCAGTTCCAAAGCAGTTATTCTCATTAACAGAAATAAAATTGTTAATCTGAATGCTTTTCATGTCCTTGTGAAATACCCTTTCTGATATATCCCAGTCTTTGTCTGCGGGAAAGAAGAAAAGATTTCTATCCTAATTGAAGTGGCCTGCTCAGAGCAGAGTCGATAGCACAAGTCCAATTAATGGCAAGAGAGGGAATACTGAATTAAGGCTCTTTGAGAGACCGATAGATTCAGCACAAATTCAGGTCATGTCACCCTCTCATTCCTAAAAGTCTGTTTTAGAATTTTTAAGTAATCATTGTCATAGAATTCTGTTTGGTATCCAGCAAATGGAGGGAAATTGCCTGTGTATTAAAGCAGTACTCATCCTGTTTTGGAGTCTCCAGGTCCCTTTTTGCTGTCCTTTTTGTTGCTCAGCTTCAGCTTTTCTAGCTTTACTATGGGCATAATATTTAGCCGTCTTTCAGGCCTGCTGTGCTTTCCAGAAAGGTGTCCCACAGGATGTACTGGTGCCTGGGACTATCCCACCCCAGTGACAGGACTTCCTTTTTGTTAAACTTTTTGAGGTTTCTTTGTCCCATTTCACCAGCCTGTCAAGATCCCTCTATGAATGGCAGTACAACTGCTGATGTTAGCAGAAGCTCCTCCCACTTTATCTGCAAATTGCTGAGGGTGCAGCCTGACCCATCACCCAGGTCATTGATGAGCATGTTAAGCAGCATTATCCCCAGTGTCCATCCCGGAGGTACACCACTAGTGCCTGCTCTCCAGCTGGACTTTATGGTGTTTGTCAGAGCCATCTGAGCCCAGTTCAGCTAATTTTCAGCCTGCCTCACTGCCCATTTATCCAGCCTGTACTTCACTGTTTTACCTGTGAAGATGTCATGAGGGCCATTGTTGAAAATCTAACTAAAGTCAATATTAAACAGTGTCAACTTCTTCACCCCATACACCAAGATAGCAATTTCATCAAATAAGGCCGTCAGATTTGGAAAGCATGATTTCCTCTTCCTAAATCCAGGCTGACTACTCCTATAATCACATTTTCATTCATATGTATGTTTGGAAGCTGTTTCTAGGAGTATGATGCATTTGTTACTATTCTGTCACAGAATTTGTTTATGCATATAAACATGTATATATACATAAAGGGGAATCAGAACACACAAATCTGCAAAGCCATAGGTCTTAAAAATACTAAATAGTCATGGGAAGAGTTTGAAAGTAGGAATTTGTCAGAGAAAAATTGCTGATGCACACATCAGCAAGGTATTCTATATAGTTACTCTCCTGCTTAAATTTCCATGGCTCTATTTGTTCTATCTTCTGTTGCATTAGATAAACTCAAGGAGGAGCCTGAAAGTCGTTGTCCTAACAACTGCTTTCAGTTCTCTGGAAGGGCCCATGGCTAAAAAATACCCTGCTCACGTATCTTGACACTAAAGATTTGTACTTAAAGGAAAGAACAATAGCTCTAAGGTCTGTCTTCCTGTCCTCAGCACAAGAAAGGATTCCTTGAGCAGTGTATTCTTTCCCCTTGTCTGATCAATGAACTCCTCTATCTGATATCTGTGGTCTTTGCCCATTGATCTCTTATCCAGTAAATCAGTTTGATTTTGACATTCTTTGTCTTTTGAACAAATCCTTCAGGGTGGAATCAGATTCTTTCTTTCTAATTCTGGAAATGAGTCAAGTAGAAAGGTTCCTCTAAGTTGTGTGACAATTTTGGGACTGTCTGCAAAGAACTTCTTTTATCTTTTTGGACGTGGAGGACTTTTTTTCCATGTCTGTGGCAGACTGCAGAGCTCTACTTGATGCACAGGGTTGTCTGTTGCCCTCATACTTTCTATGTTGGGCTGAAGCTACAAGGAATTGAAATTTGATCATCTCTCTGCAAAGACTGAAATTTGACAAACACTTTGGACTTAATAATGTAGTAACTCAGCAGCATATTGCTTGGTGGATTAATAATTTCTGTTCAGTGGGGTCCAGCTGCTTGAAGGGATGGTAGTGTTACATTTAGGCGTGGCATAAAAAGTATGGTGTGCGATAGTATTCTTGCAAAGCATAGGAAGAGTTTTCAGCCTCTCAGGGTTTTTTGCTACTACAGATTTCTGAGCTGCCATGCAAGCTGGAAGAGCTCCTTCCCTCAGTCATACCCCTGGATCATACTGGTAGATATTTGTGGGGCCACAAAACTTCAGCAGCGGAAGTTCAGCTCACTAGCTGGTTTTCCCATAACAGCCCATACCTGGTGTATTGCCACAAATGAAAGGGTGTCTTGGGGACATGAATGAGCAGTCGGGCAGACTGTGCTTAGAACTGCAATGACTCTGAGTTAAAAAATGACCTGGGGTTGTCTTGAGAAGGCATTGAGGTGAAAACCAAATATCCTGTTCTGCATAGCATGTGGGGTTTTAAATCTCACCAGGATACAGCTTGAATTGATGCAACCCCCCCAAATAGGAAAAGAAGTCTCAAATAAACAAAATCAAAACAACCTACTTACTGCAAGGCTGCACTTTAGAAAAATCAATTTGCTCCAGAAATTCACTGAGTCAGAAGAAACAGTGGAAAAAACAGTGACCTTGTGAGTAAGGCAACAAAGTTAAACATGTCAAATCCTGATTTTCTTATACAATAGCAGACAAGTTGTGGCCTCAACTTCCATCGTGCAAGATGACAATCCTATTTCTCAGCTTTTTAGATCTGAGTTAATGTGCTGGGACACCTCTGCAGATCATGGAATGATTAACACTTAAAAGGAACTTATCTGGCAAGTGGTATAGGACTAAACAAATCCCCAAATAGGTGGAGTCACTCCCCATTGAAATTTCTGTTTAGATAAGTGGCTTTCTGGTTTTGAGTGTCATGAGCTGGTCTCCTCCTGTTTTGGTGTTATCCCAGCTGCAGCAGCCAGGGAGCAGCAGCACTCCCTCCCTGTTGGAAGTAGCAATGGCTGTGTTTGTAGAAATCTTCCACAAGTGGACTCCACCAGTTTCTTACCCAGACGACATGATCAGTAAATCTCGTGCCATTTTTGATACCATTTGTAAACAGTATTGCTTCTCCAGATGTGAGGCTGCTCTGTCCCATGTGCTGCTGTGTGGCTGGAGCCCAACCATGGTAGCGATGTAGTGAGCTGGGTTATGTGAAGCCACATGCACCAGCTTTTTTTTTTTTGTTGTTGTTGGTCTCCTGCGATCTCTTCATTGACTACTCTGACCTTGCCTGTGGCAAGATGGCTTGGGCAAGATTTTTGGAACGCTCCCTAGTGGAGTTCTTTCCTTCTGACTCTTTGTTTCCAGTATTTCTCAGCTATGTGTGTCTGTGTGCAACTGGAGAAACAATGGTGTCTCTACAAATTAATTCCCTCTTATATTTATTTTTCTAGAATTGTATGTTTAAAGTTACCTGAGCTGCTGCTGCCCTTGCAGGCTAGTGTGAAGTCAATCACTCTCTGCAACCTTTCATCATGCTGTTTTATCAGTGAATTGCTCCAAATGCACTTATGTTGCAAATTGCACAGCACGAATTCACTCTTCCTTAAGGGTAATTTAAAAAATAGTTTTCAAGAAGGCTTTTTTACTAGTTCAAATTGCTTCTATTCTCTTTAAAATAAAGGAATACTGCCTATAGTGGCTGAGCACAAAATCCTGAATTTAAACATGCTTGTATTTCAGGCTGTTTCAAGTCTGGATCCAAACTAGCTGGCTAGAGCTTCTTTTCTTTCACTCCCTTGAAGTTTCATATATTTTCCTGAGGCTTGTTTATTGTTTATTTATTATTATTTCCTTCATTAAAGGAAAATGTGCTCTCATGCAAGGGAGGGAACCTTTTAGTGAGTAATTAATATTTGGAGCAATCCAATTATAAGTATTCTTTGAAAATATAATGTATTCTGAGCTACCTTTTTGCACAGCCAGTGACTAACTTTGAAGAAATAGAGAAATTTATGTAACTCATAAATTTGTTGCATTTTGCAACTGATGCTGAACAGTAAATTTATTTAAGCACAAAACAGGTTAGTAGTTTTCTTACCCTTTGATTGCCCTATCTCAGAAAGACCAGGTTTTGGGTTTATGGCCAAGGTGGTTGACCTCCAAACATTCATGCACCCTTCATTCCTGGAAGCCCTGTGGCAAAGGATCCAAGGCTGGTAGGATGGGACTTTTCTACCTGCAGCAGCTGGCACAGAGCTGCATGGGCTGGTGAAGCACCATGCTTCAGAGAGAAACTGGTTTTTGGGTACCTTTCAGGCAGCCAAAATGAAATTCAGCAATTAAAAGAATAAAGGAGCTTCTGTGTTTTGTCATTTGATCACAGCTACACTTGCTTCCTACCGGCCTGTCAAAGCCTAGTGACAGTAGAAGGATCCTGCCAGTTTTGCTCCAGTTCCTCTAATAAGCAACTCTAGATAAATTCTTTCTTATGTTTTCTCCCAAACAGACCTGGATCTGAACATCTCCAAAGGCAGAAAGAGCGGAGTGTTACTGCAAATTGGAATTGAGTTCTGCTTGATTTTGGGTTGCAAGTAGTGTCAAAAAGTAGAGTGAACCTTCAAGGGACTTTGTGATGTCCAAAACCCAGAGTCAGGTCTGGATCTGCACAGTGTGCTTGAACAGTCACAAAACACTGGGTGCCTGACTTGTGAAGATTTTGCTCATCTGATAAGCTGCAGAAAATCTGTATTCTCAGGCCATTGTGAATGTGAAATAAATTCCAGTAACACAAACTGGCTTTTATGTAATAAAACACTTTTAGAGGGATTGAAACTACTACTTTTAACTTCATATCTTTTTAAGGGGCTGAGAGCCATCCATCAGCCTACGGCTGAGTGATGAGCAGCGGCTCCTTGGGCATCAGTATCTTGATAGCTTTTGCTTTAATGAGCGTTGCTGCTTGCACTTTGATATACCAATAGCTGCATTTGCAATGGCAAACCAAATGGCACCACAGCTGGCTACCCAGAATTGTCTTCCACAGCCAGGTTTGATGGTCTGTTTAGATAGTTAGTACTAGCCCTGCACACTGTAAATGCTTTCTTCTGGAAGAAAAGTTCTTAAGTTTATTACTGAAATCTATTATAAGAAAACATGAAAATAATTGCTCAAGACCCTGATTTCCACCTGATGTTTTCATCCTGAGAGACACTTGTATCCTAACTGGTAGGATTTTTTTATCTTCTATTTTAATTATATTATTTATTTTAACTTTTAATTCTATTTAAATAATTTCCAACATCTAGCCTATTTGCAGTTTAATAGAATTGTGAGTATTGTGGCTGATGGCATACAAAAAATCCTGATGAGCTGTTTCTACTGGGATTTTTAGCTTTAGCTAATTTTGCTTTGTGCCACTAACAGCCCATTCCTCAGATGTGCTCCACAAATGTCATCAGATATTCCCTTGTACCAGTTTATGACAATCTGGAGATAAATTTACCTGCTGAAGTCTGAGTCATTATTTCAACTACATCATGTTGTATATACACAGTCTTCTCCCTAACCCAACCATCCCAGTCTTCTCAGCTCTTCCTACGTGCTATTAAATATTTGCATTGCTTATCCCAAATTCCTCTGCTTTCCACTGCATTCTCTGCAATAGCAGAACTGGACAAGAACAGAGTGTTTCAGGTGAGGAATGTAAAGGAACTTACATATTTTTCTCCTCTTTTTTTTTTTCTAAGCTGAATATTTGTTTGTTTTAATTTTTTTTTTTTTTTTTACTACTGCAAGGCACTAGGGAAAGCAACTGCAGTAATGATGTACTTTCAAGTGAAACTGGAAACTTGGCAATGTAATAACCCAGCAGCTCTCATTGGCTTGTGAAGCCCCTGATGTTTGTTAGCACTGCACTTTGCCTGTTCTCAGCACTCCCTCTCTGTCCATTCAGCAGGATGTGAAAGACTTGGGGATTTTAAATTGTGGGAAACTCATTGTGTCCTTGCAATGTCCACTTGCAGCCCATAAAGCCAGCTGTGCTCTGGGCTGCATCTTAAGCAGCATGGGCAGTAGGGCAAGGGGAGGGATTCCGCTGCTCTGCTCTCATGAGACCCCACTTGGAACACTGCATCCACCTCTGGAGCCTTCAAAACAAGACAGACATAGACTTTCAATGAGTTGGAGTAAGTCCAGAGGAGGGCCGTTATTATGATCTGAGGGCTGGAACACCTTTGCTATGAAGACAGGCTGAGAGACCTGATGCTGTTCAGCCTGGAGAAGAGAAGGCTTCAGAGAGACCTTAGGGCACCTTCCAGTACCCAAATGTGCTACAAGAGAGCTGGAGAGGGACTTTTCACAAGGACACGTAGTGATAGGACAAGGAATAATGGCCTTAAGCTGAGAGACTTTAAAGACATTGGATTGGATAGTAGGAAGAAATTCTTGATTAGGAGGGTGATGAACCAGTGGCACAGGTTGCCCAGAGAACACACCCCTGGAATTGTTCAAGGCTAGGTTGGATGGGGCTCTGAGCAACCTGGTCTTGTGCAAGGTGTTCCTGTCCATGGCAGGGGGATTGAAACTAAATTAACTTAAAGGTAACTTTTAATCCAAACTCTGTAATTCAATGATTCTTTTCCCCTTGGCCTGCTGGTTCCTGTCTCCAAGCCTGTCCCCCACATCTGGTGTGAGTCCTTGTTCTCTCCCCTCCCTTCTGTATGAACAGTTTTCTGTCAGCCACCACCCTCCAGTGAGAGGAAGAGCTTCATTTCATCCCATTGCAGGGTCATATCTACAAACCACATGGCCTTTTCTTATAGAAGACTGAAGGTAACCCACAACTGCCTGACAGCACCTTCCAGGTTCTCACCTCATGGCTATTGCCATGGCATTCAACTCCAGTTACACGCAATTTTCTCTTGTAATGAGACTATGAAATCAAGTCACATTATCCTTTTACACAGAAGAAGATTCGGACTCATTCAAAAGCAAACAATTTATAGCTGGGCAGGTGCTCACAGCACCTAATTTCCGAATTGTTAACACCAGTAGGCTTTTACTCAGAGGGTATTTTACCTTCCACAGCTACTGCCTTTCTGACAATAATTATTAAAAAAAAAAATCTTGGTTAGAACAATACAATTTCTTTGCCAGAACAGAGAGGCTTTGTATTTGAGATTAATAAAATGTAACATTTCATTCCAGAGATCACAGCTTGTGTCTCATGCTGTAATACTCTTTGCTTAGAAACATTTTCCTCTGGGGTGGAAAATGGCTAGGTGAAAGCATTAATACAAAAACACTACTTTAGAACTGTCCATGTCTATATTTGTTTTCATGCAGAGCCAAAAAGGGATTACAAGAAGATAATACAACTGGACAAAAATGGCAGAAAAATACATCTATTTTTCAAAAACTGGCAAAAGCACTTTTGACTCTTAAAAAAGTTTCTTCTAGTACAGAGAGATTCTGATTCAGTATAGAAGGAGATGCTGAGTGGCATCTCCTCTGCTATGAGCTTTAAACCATTAATTGAAGGAGTCAGTTTGCTGTCTGAGTCCTTACCCAAAAGACAAAGTGCTACCTGGCTGCACTTAGATGAACACAGAAAATATGGACACACATAGCTTTTCTGCCCTGCCTGGAGAGTGACACTGATAGCAATAAAATGAGGTTTTTCTCCCAGTTGAGGGGGAAAATAAGGGTGAGTATGAGCAGTGGAGGCAAGGACAAGCAGGTCAGAGATGAAGATTGGAGATGGATGTGGAAGAGACAGCTACCCCTTTTTGAGATTATTTATTGCTTTTAAAATGTGAAAGTTTCATTTATAGTACAGAAATATGATGGAAGAAACCAACATAAAGGAAGAAAATAATATTTTTTGGCACAAGATGTCTAAAAGTGTAGCATTCGGTGAAGACACCCATGAGAAAGCAGCAGCCAAGATCAGCAGCAGCAACAGGAAATGCATTTTGAAGTGCTGAAATCAGTACAGCTTCATTATCATCTCATAGTCTCATAAACTCACAGCTTAGCAGCTAATGTTCTCCTTGGTAACCACATACAAGAACAACGTCATATTTTGAGAAAAGAAAAATCTGAATGAACTCTTTCATAACATTTCATCATAACATTTCTTCTACACACATTGTAAATAGGACTGTTCTTTATGATCTTATTTAACAAAATCACCTCTTTTTGGTAAAACCCCATTACCTGCCCAGAGGACTTTTGGAGAAGACCCATGCACACAACAGTGACTTGCTGGAGTGCTCAGGTACAAGATGAAATGGGGGAACCCAGTGGAGAAAGTGAGACATCCCACAGTGAGATTGCTTTTGTTTCAGTCTGATAACATATTTCCCATCTCATTCTCTGAGGTGCTCCATAAATCACAGAATCACAGAATATTCTGAGCTGGAAGGGACACACAAATATAATGAAGTCCAACTCTTAAGTGAATGGCCCATGCAAGGATTGGTGTTATTAGGCAGATCATTTCTGTCAATCCCAGCTTTGCAAACCTCCCCTCTTCAGGAAGTTGGATTTCTGCATGGCCCCTGCAGCTCAAAGTATCTCTCTTCCACAACATTGGTGTAATGCCCTTACTACCTCATAGAAGGTTCCTAATGTAGGGGAGGAAGGAAGAAGTGGCTGTGGGCTTTGTGGATTCTCTGATACAGAAAAGCTTTTCACTGTTGCCATATCAACCCCCCTCTCTGTCTTACTAGGAAGCATTACATATGAATGAAGGCACCTCAGCATTTATCACCTAACCTGAAAAATCATTGAATTGGGCATCTTTAAGCTTCAGATCATAATGTGACTCTGTACAATCACACTGCTAGACACCCGAGGTCAGATCTTGGGCAATTTCCTATTTGAAGGCAGCAATTTCTCTTCTCAGAAAGCTGCAGAAGCTTTCTGTGAGAAAACATGCAGGCAACACCCTTTGTCATTCCTGTTATCTCCAGGCGCAGTCAGAGGTCTGGATGAATTCAATGCTGAATACATTGAAAACTGCAGAACAGCCTGTTAGATAGACCCAGCCACATGACTTTCACACTGGGCACAATGAGTAAGATTGACAGTACAGCCTTGTTTGGTTCTTGTGGGGCTTAGAGTTTAGATATAATCCATGTGAAAACTCAGGAAGAGCTGGTAACAGGAGAGCTTTGCTTTCTATTTTAGATGGACAAAGATGTTATGAGTGGTTGAATAGTTCCAGGGCTGGTCAGCATTGGGATGCGACAAACAAGAAAAAACAGTGGACTAGCTGGGTGAGACTGTGGCTCAGAATTGTAAGTCCTGCACAGGACCAGGGTGAAGTCAGGCACTTGCTTTAAAATGTGGCTTAAAGGTGTTGTCCCACCCACCAGCAATTGACCGATCTTTGGTCTTTTGCATAAGAAGATGGGAGTCCACTTCTGCACCTGTGTTCCTGTCAATGTCCTTGAATTTCCTCTTTCTGGCAGAAAAACTGCTCTTCTCTTCTGGATGCTTCAGGAAGGGGTTGGCTCCACCGCCCAAAACCCTACACAAGCTCTGAGCTCCAGTAAAAGAGTGGGCAGTGGGGGCGGTAGAAGCAAAGGCTTATTTTTGTGGAGTGCCACTCTAAGTGGTATATTTCAGATAGATAAGGTCTGTTGCTCTGCCAAATGCAAACTTAAGTGTACAGCCCCCACCTTGCAAACTGGTATTTGTATTTTTTTTTCTTTAAAATTACCATAGTCTCCATCTGGTAGCATCCTGCAGGTCTGAGCTGTATTTGTGAGGATATTGGGATCAGGATGCAGAGTACAGCCTCTTCTTGCACCTCCTGTTTTAGTTTTCGTTTTGTGTTTATGCAGTAGAAATAAATGAATTCATGCCATCTGCCCCCACTTCTAAACAAAACACATCTGTGTTAGACGATAGCAGAGGGATGTGTGGGGCTGGTGAGGTTTCCAGCACAGACTCTGCAGTGTCAACACGCTGCATCCCTGCACATCCTGAGGAGAGTGGCCAGGGCGCTCTGCACTTCCAAAGAGGTGCCAAATGATGGATATGGAAGCCATAATGTAGGCACCAAGTTTGAAAAAACTTGCAGGAATCTTGGCACTCATCTCCTATCCTCGCCTGGATATAACCAGCAGTTTTTGTCAAAAATCTGCCTACAGATTCCCCCTCTTCATTTTCTCTCCTGATTGCATCTCCAGATGAGAGCTTTAGTACTTCACATTATAACAGGTTTTTTTCTGCCAGCAAGAGGTCTCCTTAACATACAATGCATATATAAGTAATATATGTGGCTTTGGAAGTTTATAAAATTAGGTTGGTCATACCTCCTTTCATGTATAACAATTTTCTTCACAAAAAATCCAGTGTGATTTTCTTGGGGAAGATCTCCAGTCCTAGCAAAAGGAAAGGAGACCAGATTGCTGAGTGCCTATACCACCAAGTCACTTTTCCAGGCTTCCTGAAACACCAGTACTAGAGCTGGTTTTGAATTTTGCTAAGAAAGGAGAGCAAATGCCATAGTGTGCAGTTTAAAATCTGTTTTTAAGGTTTTAAAAGAGTTTCCTCTCCACTTCAAGTACATATTTGTCTTTCCTGCTCTCTGCTGCACTCAATGCATTTCTGCTGTGATGGTTTTTCACATAACCTCTTTGGCAGCCACAGGAAAACTTCCCGCAGCTCAGACTGTGTTTGCACTCAGGCCTCTTGAAAATGCATCTGACTTAATGAAGCACATTGAACAAAATGGGGGGAAGCTGTTGGCCAAAAAGAGTTTTTTTTTGCAAGTGGTTCTAAATTACAGTTAAGCTGTCACTGCCTAAGAGCTCTTCCCTGCTTCAGGGTCCTTGGGTGGTCTTCAAAGTGAAAGTACGGCTAAGACCCAGGGATGCCATATCTCTTTGCATTGGAAGAAAACCCTGATGGATGGAGGAAGTAGGAGATGCTCTGGTCTGTCCTCAGTCTCAGGGCGGAGATGGGATATATGGGTGTCCTGGATGTATCGTTTTGTCAGAGTCTTTGTGTCACCTTTAGGCCTAAGCCAGGT
Source organism: Poecile atricapillus (assembly GCF_030490865.1). Classification (NCBI taxonomy): domain Eukaryota; kingdom Metazoa; phylum Chordata; class Aves; order Passeriformes; family Paridae; genus Poecile; species Poecile atricapillus. Next base: position 82,222,451 of record NC_081249.1, read on the forward strand.
GCATTGTAGAAATGAAGCGAGATTTATTGGGTAAAAGGAGAAGAGCAGTTCATGGATTAGTAGATTTCTTGTAGGTAAGTTGGGAAGAAAATTGTTCTCTGCTTCCCAGGTGTATTGAGAGATGCCCAAAAACTGAATAATTAGCACTATGTGAGATAGGACAATGTGGTTTTGGATAGCTCAGTGCAGTAAAAAGTAAAAACAAAGACAAGCATCATCTTTCCTTTGTGCATCTTAGAGCCCTTTAGAGGTTCTGAGATCTGGTTTATATCAGAAACATCCATAAACCTAATAAAGGCGTGTTTTTAATAGTAATGAGCTCTTTGTACAGTATAACAGCTCACACTGATTTCAGTCAAATTTTTACTAACGCAAATTAAAACCATATAGCCTACTACTTAGCAAAAAATAAAAACACTAAATTGTTTAAAAATGGCTTTTAAATGTAAACCATTGCACTTCTCATGGGGGACATAAACCTAAAGAACAGGATTTTAGAGGACTTGATCTCTAAGCAAGCTGTTTTTGGAGTGGCAGCAGGAGATACTCAGTGCCTCCAATATTTGTTCATGATTAGCCTCTTCTAATAGAAAAACACATCTGGACAAGACCTTGGGAACTGTTCTGGTTCTGTTACCAACAAGTAAATACGTGTAGGCAGTGGCTGGAGAGACACAGACATGCATCTCAAAATCACTGTCTTGTTTTGTGTTTCTGAGCACTATTTCACTGTAAAAAACCACTTCCTCAGAGAGGTAAATTATTCAATTGGATGCACACTTGAGGGGAAACGTTTGCACTAAAGCCAAAGAGAGGTTCCAATTTTTAACAAGCTACTTGTTACCTCAGTCTTCTACATTTTTTATATAATCCCTTTGCTATTACCAGAATAATTTGTGCATGGACTGTGCATAATATGGGATTTGAGAAACTACTTATCAACTCTGTGAAGGCATGCCTTGTAAGAATACTTACATGTAGAAAATGGGCATGAAGAAATCACAATCTGTTGAAAGAAAAAGCATTTGTCTATCCTGCAAGATGTCTTGGTTTTTATTAAAAAATGTGGTGCAAGGAACATAGTTTATTGGTGGGCCTGTCAGAGCTGTGTTAGTGGTTGGATTCGATGATCCCAGTGGTCTTTTCCAAACTCAATAATTCTATGATTCTATGGCTCTATTTAACATTTATTATTACATTATTGTATGGCAGGGAGAAGAGGCTAACAGCTACAAGACAGTTCATCAGTGGGCAGTTTCTAAGCTTGGCCTAGAATAGGGATCAAGATTTAGAGTTGCCTGGAGAGATTAAGAGGTGGGACAATGGCTGAGATGTGTAGGTCCCAGAAAAAAAGAGTGAGAATATTGTCATCATGAAAATGTTTGTTAATCTCTATCTTCATTTTCCTTTCTCACATCTCACAGTCCCGTCTGGTGAAATTCACCTGCTCATTCTTCTTTTCCAAAGCAGTTATCCCTAAGATTCAAAAAAAATACACCCATTTGATGCCTAAAAATATTTGCTTTTTATATATTTTTCATATATTTGTATCTCTGTAGACTACTATTGCATAGTTAAATATCTCCTAGTATTTTTCCTATCCTTTTCTTAGATTTTAGAACAATAAGCTAACCTTCTAACACATTCCTGAAATACTGTTTAGTCTTCTTTTCGAGAAGCCAGACAAGGACATTTTGCTTTCCAACCAAAATCTGAGGAGATACAACAAGAAATGGGGCAAAGAAGCCGCTGGAACAACTCCAGTGGGGCAGAACCCAGGGGAAATTACATAACCAACTACTCTTCTAATTGGACAATATTTATGAGATATGGTAATTTTTTTAACTTACAAAAATTGTAGAAATCTGATGCCAGGCATGCCCAAGACCACTGGGACACCTAGGAACTTCCAATATAGGTTTGCTTTTAGGTTTACTATTTTAACACTGTTGCAAGGGTTTTTGTCTTTTGATGTTAGGAAAAACAATGAAACTTCATAGTTTTTCTTTGATTATTTATCAGTTGACTATTTCATGTGCTAGTTAGCCCTAGAGTTTCATGTTTGTCAGTCAGGAACGGGTTCTTCATTCAGCTCCCTAAGATGCTAATGCTTCCTGTCCCCTCTGTTGTGTAAACAGCCGGAGCATTGCAGAAAGTCAGGTGTGTTCACAGAATTTTAGAATATCTTGAGTTGGAAAGAACCCACAAGGATCATCAAAGTCCAGCTCCTGGTCCTGCCCAGAAGAGCTCAAAGAAGTACACCATGTGCCTGAGAGCGCTGAACTTGGACTATGGCAAGTTTAATGCTGTGACCACTTTCCTGAAGAGCCTCTTCAGCTAGCCCTTCTCATATATCCAGTTCCAGCCCATAGGTTTTCATCCCTTAGAATCCAGGGCCTTTGCATGGATACATTTGAAGTGTATTTTGTCTAGATGGACAAGACACTGTACTGATGGTTTGCGGCTAACACTGTTGTAATCTGCTCTCTGTGCCCACCCAATACAGTCCAAGCATTGTAATCTGCTCTCTGTGCCCACCCAATACAGTCCAAGCAGTCCAAACATAAAGAAGCCAGTCTCCCTTATTGAAAAGATGTGAGGAAAGGGGCAGGAAAGAGGCTTTGTGCAGAGGCAAGGTCAGGCCACTGAAGCGGCTTTTACTTTCTCCATGAGCACTCTTAGGAGAGGAAAAGCTGGTCCTGGAGCCAAGTAAGGCAGTGAAGAAAGCTCTGTTGATACCAGCTGTTGTAGTTTGGATGAAAACAGCATACGTTTAATAGGTAGAAGTTGGCCAAGCTGCTTCCTTGGGAGGGATTTAAGAAGCAGATGTGTGGAGGATAGACAAGAAGATCTGGGAGGTGATTCCAAGCTGCTGATATAGCAGGATATGTAGATGAAGTGATAATGGGGAGAGGGGGTAATGAGCTGGTGATGAGGACAATGTAATTGTAAAGGATAAGGGAAAAGACAGTGATAGAAGGCTTAACAAATTAGAGTATTTACTCTTAGAGTATTTGCTCTTGCAGATCTGGGCAACTGAATGCAACTGGTGCAGAAAACCTGCCTGTCACTCAAGAAATGTGTTTGTGACACTTAATAAAGTTGGAAGTGAGACTGGCTGAAATGATTTTGAATTTCCATACTGCTTGTAATTCAGGTGAGCATGAGGGTTTCAGAGGGACCATGCCTCTGTCCTTGCCTGTCCATATGGTATGTGCATATGCAAAAGAACACATTCCCTAGAGAATTCACCAATCAGATAAAAAAGAAGAAAAAACGGGTTGTTTTTTTTTTTTTTCTTCTTTCACAATGCTAATTACCATGATATCCAAGTACATGTTTGCTAGGCCTGCATAAATCAGGGCTTTTCTAACAACCTCTTGAGGGAAGTTTTGTCTAGTTTGCTGGGACTCACATAGAGAGAGTAACACCGAGTGGGCAGGAGCAGGCTGGCAGGCATGTGCTGCGCTCCAGTACTTCCTGCTGCCCTCTGGAGCATCCCAGTCCAGGACAGGGCTGCAGAGGAAGAGCTGTGAGTGCAGCTGGGGTGGGTGAGGGGTGATGTCCTGCCCTGCAGTGAGGAGAGCTGAGAAGCACTGTCTGCTCTGTCCTTCCTCCTTGGCTGTGGCACTTCGTGTCCCAAGGGTTTTGAGGAAATGTAGCATGATGGGACCAGTTTAGTGCCCATCTCCTGCACACAGTTCCCTGGACATGAGTGATGACAAGCAGCATGATAAGGGTGCAAAAGGAGGAAAGGGTGTGATGGGGAGATGGGGAATAGTCTCTTTGAATGCATGGCACAAGCCTTTAATCCTACCTGAATGAGGCATGAGTCTGGCTAGTGGCAAGCGTAACTAGAAACAGCATTCCTTATCCTCATATGAAACCACAGGACCAATTTTCCTTTGCTAACTTGATGTCTTACTTTAGCCCAATCCTTTCTTTGGGTTAGGTATGGCACATTTTCCTTCCTCTCTGTCAAATAGAAGTGCCTTGTGCTGTTCATGCTTGCTCTACTTTTAAATTATTTTCTGAAGTCTGGGAGCAAAATTGTGCTATATTGAGGGCTACATACAAAATGTCCAGGTGTCAAGGGATTTAGGGATTTGAAAATATATGGGCTACTTCAAAGGTAATCCTTTGAATATTAAAAGCAGAAAACCTGCCAGGCCACTTTGCATAACATGCTGTATAATCTGGGAAGCAGTTCCAAGGTGCTTGTTTCCATGGCACCTCTTGGAGAAGCTTAGCAATATTAGCAGAAAAACAGTGGTGGTGGGTTAAAGCAAGAACTGCATCTCTGGGCGCAGGCAACAGTGGATGTGCCTCAGCTGGATGCTTGCTGAAGTGGATGTGGCTGTGATTGTTTTCTTATTTCATCACAAATGCATGTTAAAACCCATCATCTTAAACCTCTTGCATTGTGACTTTAACCTGAGCTTGCCTCTTAAATAATGCCCAGCCCAGTTGTGCTGCTTGACTAAGGTCACCATGGTCCATCAAACCTTGGTAACTTCTATGCATCTCTGAAGTGGATTTGAATTCATGTTGGATCGATCTCCCTTTATAGTCTGGGTCACTCCTGAGAGCTGGGATTCAGCTGCCTGACTGTAAATGTCTACTTCTGAGCTGACCTCCTTCTGTTTATTAAGAATGGAGACAAATTTGCTCCCCTGGATATGGTATATCTCATTCTAAAATAAATCCCTAAAGTAGGCCACCTGAAATATATTGTAAACACCAATTTTCCTCCTGGTTTATAAAGGAAACCTTGAATCATTAGCTTAGTTAGCACAGGCAACCATATTACTGATATTTCCATGACTCAGCTAAGCAGACAGGGGCTTTTAGTGTAAAGTGAGGTGCTCTAGGGAGCCAAGACATCTGCGTGGGGTTGGCAGGCATGGCATGAGGCTGGGAGGAGACACGTGTCCTTCAAGAGTGGCAGCTGGAGGCCAGGCTGCAGAGAGTGTCTCAAATGGCACAAAACACTGATAGCTAGAAACTGAATAAGGCCCTTTGGGTGGGGTGCAGCTCCAGCCTAAGACACTTCCAAATCTTCAGGTAAGTGCACATGGACTCAGTCTCTAAGCATTCAGGGTTTATTTAGTTAGGATTACTTGTGCAGCTCTGGGATCCACAACGTAAGGACATGGACCTGTTGGAGTGTGTGCAGAGGAGGGTCAAAAGATGAGAGGGCTGGAGCAAGTCTTCTGTGAAGACAGGCTGAGAGAGCTGAGTTTGTTCAGCCTGTAGAAGAGAAGGCTCCAGGACAATTTTAGAGCATCCTTCCAGTACCTAAAGTGGGCTACAGGAGGCCTGGAGAGGGACTTTTCACAAGAACATGTAGTGATAGGGTAATGACTTCAAACTGAAAGAGGCTAGAGTAGATATTAGAGAGAAATTTTTTCTATGAGGGTGGAGAGGCTCTGAAACAAATTTCCAAGAGAAGGGTATGCTCCGTCTTTGAAAGTGTTAAAGGCCAGGTTAAAAATCCTTTAAAAGATTTTGAGCAACCTGATCTTGTAGAAGCTGCTCCTGTCCATGGCAGGGCCTTAGAACTAAATGACCTTTTAAGGTCCCTTTCAACTCAAAGTGTTCTATGATTCTGTGATAAGAGCTCAGCACAGCAGCTCATACATAGGTATGCAGTACCATTTGAGATGTCCCACTGCTTCCTACCTGGTCTGCAGCTGCTGTTCCAAAAATTTGTAAATGATGCATCATATTACTGCATGTCTCAGACATCCTAGGGTGTATGAAGTAACAGAGGACATCCTGATGAATCAAACCCTGTCCCTGGTTAATGCAGTGAGTGGATCCTAACACAGTCAATGGATTCCTCCAGGAAGCATCTCAAAGCAGATCCTCGGTATCTGGTCATCTGAATCACTTCAGGGGCCGTTGACTCTATGGAATCACTGTTCATTGATTGCCAGGGAATTTGAAGATCTCAGTTCAGTTGCCCACATGTAGATACTGCTGGTCTCTGAGGGACTCTAGGGTATCTGAGACATCTGCATGGAATTGGATAATATGACACAGAGCATATGGAAGCCAGCAGGTGAGGTACCATAATTGACTCTCAAATGACTCTAGACAACTGTCTGTGAGAAACTGCTGAGCTTTTGTGACATTTTGTGGTTTTCTGTTAATGAGGAGTCCTAAGTTTTGCTCTAAGTAGTAGATTTAAATGTCTTTTTTTTTTTTCCCCTATCTGGGCATTTATGCATGGTTCTGCCCCAACCTCCTTTAGGCAAACTAGGTTCAGCTCCAAATCTTGTACAGCCCAGAATGCTCAGAGGCAAAAGTGTACTAATAGTGTGTGTGGAAATCTTCATGTTCTCAGAGGAGGTCAAGGACAGATTCCAACTCAAACTCTGTTGCACAAGTTGCTGAGACACTGAATTTCAAATTTTGTTCAAATTATAAGTGCATTTTAGGACACAGAAAAACAGAGAGCTTAAAAATCATTATGTAGTAGTGGAGAGTATCTGCAGGAAATGCTGGATATCAGCAGGAACTTTTTCATGGAACCAGTTGCTAAACATTGAATTGGACTGTCCAAGGAGATGGTAGAGTCACCATCCCTGAAGGTGTTGAAGAAATGACTGGATGTGGCATTTAGTACTATTGTTTAGTTGATAAGGTGGTGATTGGACAAAGGTTGGACTTGGTGATCTCAGGGGTCTTTTCCAGCCTTAATGATTCTGTCATCCTGTGATCTGATGGCACACACAGTCACAACATGCAGAATCTGGAAAGAAGCACTGAATGAAAATCGATTTTACAGAGAATGGAGAGACACTGCAATATACAACAATTCCTCATGAATCATGTAATTGGTAGTTTGTAAAGCAAAATATGAGATGTGCTGTTTTGTTAACAATGAGTAGAAACTAATTTTTGCTTTCATAATACAGCAACTTACTGCAAATGTCATGGCAGAAGGTTTCATTAGTAGACAAAGAAAACTTCCTTTGCTGCCAGTCAGATTTTTTTTTTGCTTCTGAATGACACAGGTGATTGCAATGCTTTGCTCTGTGCTGCCAGCAAGCATCTCTGCAATCTCTGTTTACAAGAGATAAGATAAATTTTTGCATTTTCAGGGCAAAATGAGGGCCTGTATCTTAGGAGATGACACCAGGGTTGTCTTTCCTGGTAAGGTTGCATTGTTTTCTTAATTCTTCTTACCTACCAGTACAGAAAAATTCTTGGATCATTTAACAGCAGTATATGCTGACAAATGGGAGAATACATTTGAATCCTTTACTAGTTCATCAAACCTAGCAGTAGATGATGCTTCTAAATAGTGAAAAATATCATTAATATGGCAGCTGTGCAGTGGTAAGTGGGACGAGCTTTTTTTCCCCAGTTCCAGGACAAATAGCCTGGAGGAATAGATTTGACTGTCTTTGTCTTACCACACGTTAAACATTACTAGTCAGAAAATTCCCCAGTCCTTTCAAAAATCTGTTTGTGGAAGCAAGCATAAGATAGGGCTGGAGCATTTCCCAGAATTGATTCCTGACTATTATGAATTGAATCTTCTCTTTGCCAGAAGCTGATAAGAAGCTGGGTTTTCTATGTTGTCAAGGAGGAGAGCAGCATGCAACAATATTCTGAACCTGCTCTGTTCCCTGGGAAGCCAAAGGCAACATTTTTTTACTATTTTCAACTGGAGTAGTGGTAGGGTGTCAGAATCAAAATTTTGCTGTTGCTCAGCCCATTCCTAAATTCCCAAAGTGATATTAAATGTCCTATAATTATATAATTTTTAATCAATATGATTTACTTATTAATCAGAAGTATTATATAGTAAAATTTTACCACAGTTGTCTGGGTTAGTACCACTAAGTAATACAATTCTATACACCTGCAGAACTGTGTTCTTGCTGGAACAAACACTGGGGAATACCCTGACCCATTCTAAGTGCTTTCTAAACTTCCAGTAACAGATTTATCTTTATTTAGCTAAATTTTTCCTAACAAGACAATAAAGCAAAGAAGTGTTTGCACAAATACTTCTCACAGTTAATAGGTACAAGTCTTCTCATTCTCTTAATTTAGTGTTGGGATTGATAAGGAACAAGTGCATTTGTGTTTATAAAATGACTCATTTTCTTCAGTGTGTCTTTGATTTGTTGGAAGTTCAAACCTCATCAATGATTTTTGTCCTTCAGCTGCTATGGGAGAGGTGACCTCCTTTAGCCAACAAAGCTCAAGTGCACCAAGAGTTCTTTGGATGTGCCAAATGGATGAAGAACCTCAGGTGCTCACTTCTTTCTCTGAGAAGCTGCAGAATTTTGGTGGGAGGTTCCCACTTAGCTGATTAGGTGTCTTCAGGTGCTTAATGAGCACTGCATTAACACCAGGGTGCCATCAGGTTGTTATGTGCTGTACAAGTCGAAAGGGCTCCAGGCAGCCATTAGTTTAAGAAGTGCTCCTGGATTTAGACAATAAACTCCACCTAAATCTTAGAAACCAATGTAGACAGTCTGAATACCATTCAGTGTTCCCAGTCCTCACTTGGATGCCAGAAAAATAAAAGCTGTACAATTGATGGGGATCCAGGTCCATCTCTTATCTGGTCCTGTTGCCCATTGCCTAGGAACCAGTCTTACTAAAGTCTCACTCTAAAGCTGATGGTCTTGTTCTGGGTAACCTGGGGCTTTAAAAGTCACACACAACAAGCAGCTGTGTTGGCTCCTTGAGGTGCACTGGGTGATTCAGCTCCTCCTCTGCTGCCAAGCAGAGAGGACTGGTTCTTGTCTGACAGACATTGTACATTGAGATTGTAGCCCCATTTTCACTCTGCGTATTACAGAGAATTTACTTTGGCTCTTCCTTGTTATCTTTCTCTATTTAAAATAGGAGTAATTCAGGGTGGAGATGTATTTCTCCAGGCTTTGCACAGCAACACAGAATAGAACTGTCCTGTAATGATGCACATAAATAATTGGTAGTGCTCCAACAGAGATTAAGTCAGTGCTTCCACAGTTCCTTGCTAAAAATTACAGCTAAAAAATTCAAATTTTGAGTTGCAAAACAAGAAACATGTTACATCGCTGTAAGAAAATATATAAATTGAGCCCATAAAATCAAGGTATATAACTTTAAGAGTCACAGGATCATGGAATAATTTAGGTGGGAAGGGAGCTCTGGACGTCATATGATTTGACCTCCTGCTCAGAAAGAGACCCTGAGGAGCAGGTAGCTTTGTCAAATCCAGTCTTACACTGTTTCACCACCCTTGTGCTAAAAAAAAATCATATATCTAATTGGAGATTTTTGTGATGCAACTTGTGTTCATTGCCTTTTTACATATCATTGGCATCTCCTGGAAGAGCCATCTCCATCTTCTCTATGATTTTCTATTAGGTAGCTGGAGATACCAGTAAGGTTTGTAAGAACGGAGTTACTTCTGCTTGCTAAATCAAAAAATATTGGACTTTTCTGCCCTCACAGCATTTTTCCTTACAGCTTTAGTGACATTCAAAATTGTCTTCGAACAAAAGCTTTCTGCTTTCTGAGGAACCTTTTATTTCTGAAAAGAAATGTCCTTGTACAAGAGGTTGACAGACAATTCTGCTAATTGTCACCTACTCTTCACTTCCCATCCACAAACTGAAGGTCAAGAGCTGTAGTTATCATTCTGAGCTCATGATAGGAGCAGGAACTTCCTTTACCACCCACATGTGAGAAGCACTGCAGAGCTGCCTGGGTAAAATCTTTGCTGTGCTCCATAACCGTAAGAGGACAAACTCTAATTTACAGGATTTCATTTCAGAGAGAAGTGAAAACTTATGGCCTGCCCCTTTTAACCTCTCTCTTCTCTGCTACCTAAAGGGAAGTAAGGTTTGCTTTGGATTGGGTGCCTTTGCTCCAGCTCTCCTTGGCACCAGTTGCAAGTTCTTTGGTTGCACTACTGCAGACCCCTAACATATATTTGCAGCTGAATGTGTGTCTAAGCAATATGCCCGAGCTGAATTAAGCATTACTTAAGTGAATGGGATCTCATTTCCTCAGTATGGGAAAGACATGGATCTGTTGGAGTGGCTCCAGAGCAGGGCCCCAAAAGTCACCAGAGGGATGGAGTACCTCTTTGAGGAAAGGCTGAGAGGTGTGAGGTTTTTCATCATGGAGAACAGGAGGCTCTGAGAAGGCCTTTTAGCACCTTGAAGTACTTAAACAGAGCTTAAAAGAAAGATGGGGACCGACTGTTTGGTATGGCCTGTAGTATAGGACATGAGGCAATGGTTTTAAACTAAAAGATGGTAGATTCAGATTAGATATAAGAACAATTGTTTACAATAAATGTGGTGAGACATTGCCACATGTTACTCAGCAAAGCTGTGGATGATCCATCCCTGGAAGCATTCAGGGCCAGGTTGCATAGGACTCTGAGCAACCTGATCTAGTTGAAGATCCCTGCCCATGGTAGGAGGACTGGAATAGATGGGCTTTGAAGATCTCTTCCAAACCAAACTATTCTATGATTCTGTGATCCAAGCACCCCCCTCCTTCCAGAGGGGCACTGTAGAATATATCAGAGAACAGGGATCTTGCATGGCCCTTGTACTTCTCTGGAGCTACTGAGTGGGGCTGTTACCATGTGTGCAAAGTCTCCCAAGTGACCTCATCAGTCTTCAGCTGAGGAGCAGCACAGGTCAATTTGCACAGCATTAATCTGCTTTGGAAATCTTTGTTCTTTCTGCTAGTGTGGAACAGATTATGAGACTCTGAAAAGATGACTTAATTGGTATCACTAGACAAAGATATCAGTGTAAGAATACAAATATTTTTGTTTTAAATAGAGTCCAGTCTGGACTCCCCTCACTGTTTTTATATATATTGACAAGCACAAGCAATGATATAAAAAATAGCATATGGATTCTGAACAGATGAAAGAAGTATTCAAGATACATCACCTTTGTTTCTGAGCCATTTTACTTATGCTGGAATTAAATCAGGAATAAGTCCATGTCAGCCAGGGAAATCAGAACTAGGTTGATGTGCTGGGTAAGGCCAGGAGATACAATCTTATTATTGTTCATGTCACTCTCAGAAACTCTCCTTTTTTCCAGGTTGCTCACTAGGAAGCTTTTATTGTTAGAGTAAAAGGAGATTTCACTGCTTCTTACGCATTCTTCATTCTTAGTCTTCATCTGAAGAGGTGTAGCAATAGTGCTCTACTTAGATAGATAAGAAGAAGATAAGAAAATGAACAGAAAGAGTCAGGGTTCAAGCAAGCTTCATTGTTTCCCTAGGCTATCCTCCAGGAACATAATTCTTTTCTGATACATTTTCCACTACTTTATACAATCTACTTTTAAAATAAATCAAGCAATTGATCTACAATACTACACTGGAAATTGAATCAACTCAAAGAAACTCCCTATACAACTGAAATTTCCTCTTGTTGCTTCCCTGCTATCACCAATTTCCCTGCTTCACAGGAGCGCAGCAGCATGGGTTTAATTAGAGGTGGACTGGTGGGAATTGCTTTGGGAGGAGCAGGTCCCCTAAAAAGCCTTCAGGAATGACAAATGTGGAGAAGATAAGCATAGATGGAGATCTGAGGTTAACAAGTCAGCATAATTTACCAGTTACTTCTGCCTCTGTATGATCCTTTGCCACTGCATTTTTATGAAACATAGAGGCAGTGCTGCAACATGCAAAGAAAGCAACAATAATTCAGCCAGGTTTTATAAGCCCTTTCTCTCTCAGTGAGAGATGACACCCCCACAGGCAGTGCATTAACATTATCATTTCCATAACAGTGGTGTCTCCTGGCCCAGTAGAGATCATGGCCACATCTGCTTGGAGCTATGAAAGCATGTGCTAAAGGTCTATCTCTGTTTCACAGTGTTTGTGCACTTTTGTAAGAAAACTAAAGAGATGAGGAAAGTTAGTACTGCTGTCATCATTTCATAGAGAGAAGGTGGAGGGAGTAAGGCACAGACAATTTTACCAGGTGCCCTAAAGCCTCATAAAAATCTTGGAAACAAAATACAACCAGACTGATGGCCAAACATTGGTAGGTAGTGGTGAAGAACAAGACCAAAGGCATAGGGTAGTCATGATTTGTTTCAAAAATAAAATCAGTGACATGGAATTAAATGCACAAATTTTACCTATGTAAGAAAAGTTTTAAAAGTCAGTAAGCACAGTATGAAATAACAGAAATCACATTTTCAAACAAAAAATGTCACATTGCCTTACTTACAGCATTTTGAGCTTTCACATGTGTGATAAACTAGATGTTGAAATGAGAGGTACAAATATTGAAAGTATTTCTGTAAAGAATCAGTGTCTCTGGGATGTGCAGCAGAATTACAGATAGATAACCCACCTTACACAAATCCCCATTTCTTAGTTATAACTCTTTGCTCATCTCGTGGCTTGCCTTCTGCTAATGAGGTAGCAATCAATAGAAATTACAGCAACTAGAACACTACAGCACATAGGAGATTAATAATGGAAAATAGTTGTAACCTTCTGTTGCCTCTGAAGATGAATAGATCACACGGACACAGGTCGAGGTGTGGTGAAGAGAAGAGCAGAGTTTATTTTTCCTCCCAGGATTTATAGGTTTCTGACCATGGCCAGGGATTGGATAGTCAGGATAACACTTTCTCACAGCACTGGCCATGAGAGATGCCCATCACAAGATGTGTAACAGAAAGAATGTACACATATCTATGTTTACAGTTACTGTCCTGGGAAAGTCTTTAGAAAACCATGTCAGCAAGCTCAGAAGCTGAGTTTTCAGGGTGACAACCTTCCTATCAGATACCTCTGGCAAACATTGGTTGCTACTGATTATACCCATGTATATGAGCAATAGTCCTGCAAGATTCATGTCAGTACTTGAGAAAGCTCAAAGGTGCTTAACATTAACAACAGATCAGCAGTGAAGCTGTTACTGCTATCTCAGGATAGTGTGTGTATAATATTAAGATTATAAAAATCTTAACTCTGTCCTTATCCCGTGCTTGTAAACGGCTTCTGGAATAGCAAGAAGCTATCCTCATTGCCTTATCATCTCTGACTGTGCCTGGGTTTAAGGTGTCATCATCATCATCCTCATCACCAAATGATTTGGGTTGGAAAGACTTTAAAGGGTCTATCTCATTCTCAGAGAGACTCTGGCAGTTTGTGGGCACTTCCTGCCCTAGGCCAGCAGAAGTGGAGCCCAGGTATGACCAGGTAGCTCCTCCTTCTCCACTCACTTCAGTCTCTCCAGTGCATTGGAAAATGAAAATGAAATTGATTCCTCGTGATGGGAAAATAGCTTTTTTGGGGGGGGGTCTGTCCCTCTTCCTCACCATTGCTTCCTTGTCCCATGTCCCGTCATTCCAGAGCTGCAGCCTGCAGCACACTGTGCATCCTGGGTATGCTTCTCCAGCATGTTTGCTTCCAAACCTGGATACATGTATAGCCTTATGGGCAGTTTCCAACAAGCTGTGAAAACTGGGTGTAGAAAAGGCCTTGGGCACCCAGTCACAGACCCTCAAGGGTACCCTAGGAGGAGATGCTGTGAGGATGCAGAAACCTCTGAATTGCTCACCCTGCTCAGCAGCCAACAGGAACAGCAATATCCATGCTCTTCCAAGGCTGGAAGCCATTGCACTTGAATACATAATGTACCCTTGGCTTCCCTTAATGCAATGCAGCTGATGAAAAAGAGCATGAGAGCCAAAGTGTACAATTAACATGAGCACCCAACTAGTTGAGTGGAGTAAAAGACGTGAATCATCTGTCAGTCTCAATGTGCATGGCTCTCATGAACTTTTCCATAAGGACTTTGGCAAGTAAAGTAAAAAGTCATAGCAGGACAATATTGCACCCTCCCACCTTTCTTTTCTATTTTCCCCCTTTTTGTATTTTCCTTGGGAAATAAAAATAGTTTTGAGAGAAAGCTGCAGGAAATTTCCGGCTGACTCAGCTCTTGAGAATTTTCCCCAAGATTTCATTTGGTTTTGTTCTGCTCTGCATCCCAAAGTATGCAGATTGTGTATTTGCTCAGTGTCTGTATCTCTGAAAGTTCACTGCTCACTGTGTTAACCTGTTTAATAATTCATCTTCAATTGCAGCAACTGTTTCGCTGTTCAGATCAGGTTTTTACTTTCTAAAACCACTCCACACATTTGCTGAGGTGACCCCTTCTGCTCATATTGATCAGAAGAATTATCATTGATTGAATCAGCTTGCATATGCTTTTGCTCGTATTTGTTGATATTTCAAGGACAGAATATTTCAAGGACAAAATTCTCTTATCTTTTTGGATGATGCTGAGATGAAAATAAAATTGTTACATCTGGTGAGAGTTAATTATATTTCAAATCTGTTACAGTTTAGTTGGCTTGGCCAATAAATACTAAATAGAAAGTGCTCAGTGTTTGAAGACTGAGACTATTCTTTCGTGGAAGTTAGTTTTCTAAGTTAATGGCCCTATGGAAGGATAAAAAATAAGCTTTAGACAGTCAGTTTTGAAACCCTCTGCTCTGTGCTGGATAAAAAGCTGAATAGTACCCAGACAAAATGCAACTTAGGTTTATATTCATTCAAGGGCATTGCACTGAGGCATGTGGTCTGGCACACAGGGCAAGAGAAGGTAAGAAATCACTGTCTCTCCTTACTCAGCAAATTCTTATACAACTGTAAATTTGAAGCTCAGGCTTCCTTCTGAATAAGGCCTGAAATAATTTTGGATTTGCTTTTGTCTATATCACATATCAGTGGGGAACCTGAGACATGGAAAGAAGCCAGAATGGAATGAAGACATTCGGAGTTTCAATTTATCATCTGCCTAAGGAGATTGAAGGTTTAGCTCCTCTAAGCCTTCAGCAGCACAGGGAGGAGGCAGGCAGGTCAGGAAGAGGGCTTTTTCAATAGCAAGAGAACTCCATGCTGGAAACAACATCAGTTCATTCATGTCCAGAGACAAGAGACAAGAAGTGGTTCCCGTAACACCCAAGAAGAGATACATCATTCTCTGGGTGCGGGTGAAACAAACAAACTGAAGCAACAACCTAAATGCTTCTGAATACAGGAAGCATTGTGTTAATCCATTTGAGCTCTATAAACCTAAGAAATCCTTGTTTCTGACCAAACCACTCAGTAGTAGACTAATAAAATCCTACCCTGACACATTCTTGGGCACAGTCACGGGTTAGGGTCACCAGTACTGAATCTCTTCTATCCTCAGGCTGCTTGTTAGTTTTGTGGTGAACCAGTGATGACAGATAACTGCGCATCCAGGGTTGGGCAGGCCAGACCAGCATTCACCTCCTCCTTCACCTTAGAGACCTCTGTTGATTTAGTATTAAATGTGGCTTGGTCACTGGATGGTCTATCTGCAGATCAGCTCTGCCTCCAGAGAGGTCACTGATAAGATGCCTATGAATTTTCAATGGCCAGGACCTGTGTGAATTAAGAAATAGCAATTGCAATAGCTGAGAAAATTTTTATGTGAATGTCTTTATGAAGTGAAGACAATTCTGAAGCAGTGTTACTCATCAAGATCCATGAAGTACTTTTGTAGTTCTGTTTATTTTCCTAAGTGCCTGTGTTTTGCATTTTGGGTCATCCCTACCAAGGTGATACCTGATGCATTTCCTGCAGGACACAATTACATCTTTTCTACAGAGATGGGTTGAAACAGTAGCTTGACTGCAAAGAAAACTAGTCCTTGCTATGCCAGGATTTTGAGGCCACTGGGAAATTAAATTACTGAACATGGTCTTGATCTTGTGATACACCCAGTAAGATTACCCTGTTACATGAAGAGTCCCACTGGTCCTAGGAAAACAAGTGACCAGGGATGTCTTTTGGCTTGTGTGAATGTAAGGGTCTAAAGTTACAGGAGCACTTGTATCCGTGTAAAAGCTGCATGAAAATGTCTTTCAGGATCAGGCTATAGATGAATTCTGTGACCCATTCTTTAATTGTAAATAATTTTTCTCCCTATGGAGGTATTAGGTTTTTAGAGACTTTAAAGGCAGGCAGCCTTGGCAAGTATAATGTCATTCAATGAGATTTGTGAAGTTAGATGAATATTGAAATTTCATGCAAAAACATCAGTAAGTTTCTTTCTATCTGCTGTTTTATGATTGCTGTTGATTTACATAGGTATAATGTCTTTTCCTCATTCCTCTTCTCCCATAATCTTGTGGGCTATAAATTAAAAAACTTGTAGATGGTGGAGTTTTCACTTCTCTCTTAAATCTCGCACAGGTAGGAAAACACAGGCCTAATGGGTGTGTCTAATCTTCAGAAGAAAATGGAGGGAAAAGAATATTTAGGAGAAGTCAGGTCAGCTTCCTTTATCCTTGAATCCGAGACAGAAGGATGTCTTTTCTGGCCAAACTGCAAGATCAGGTACAGCAGATGGGACTCAGGCCCAAGGAGGATCTTTCGTTAGTCATCTGTAGACAAATTGATTTTCCTGGGATTCAAGAACAGATGGGCATCTAGGGGTAGTTTTACAAGTCTTCATACTTTTTGGAGCACAACAGCAGATTAAGTGCTTTTGGCGAGATCCACAAAGTTCTGGGCAGATATTTTGTTTCTGCAGAAAAATTGGTTTGGGTGTGTGTCTGGGTTGCAGGGAAGGAAATGAGTCATAAATGTTGGATGCTCAGATTCACTGGGGTATCTAAATCTAGAGATAGGTCTCCTTGCCACTTGTAGTTTTCTGAAGGCCATATAAAGTCTACCTCAGCTTCTTCTCATGTTGTGAACCATTCTAGAGAGTCCTTTCATGTCAAAAATGACACAAAATGGCATTTTCTAGGCTGAAGACCAAGGGGCCAAGAGAGGCAACTGCTTAAGCTGACACTGCTGCCGAAAGGACAGTTCCAGGAGTTCGGTGATCTTCACTGTGGGGCAGGTGTTAGGAGAAGACACAGATCACAGCTATTTTTTAGGAATAGCCTATTTAGTTGTTAAAAGAATCAAACTGTAATTTCATTAATTCACCTAGTGAATTAATGGTACATGAGTGACTACCCATGTACTTATTAGCCCCTCACTCATAGCTGAGTGGTTGCAGCAGTGTCTGGAAGTCGCAAGCCCAGCTGAGTATTCAGAACTGTGGGGTCAAACTGGCTCATGTGGCTGCCTGGCAGGTATCTGCAAAATCCCTCTGCGTATATTCTGGTTCACCAGGGGAGTGTGTATTTCTGCATACAGCAGCTGTCACACTCCTGGATAAAGTCTGAACCATGGAACTTCTCATTGCTGCCAGGGGTACCAGCAGACTCCTGTTTGCTGAGTTTATTGATTCTTCTGGACTACACAGCACTGCCAGTATACAGTGCAAATAAACCCCTGGAAGAGTTTCAGGCACTACTTTCTCACTACATACCTTCCCTCTTTTGTTTTCTGGTGACAGCATCACCTGACCAGTGTTTCGTGACTTTTTATTAGGATTGGATATTTTTAAGTGCAAGAAAGAAAGATCAACAGAATCACCTTGAATTGTCCAGCCAGGATCATTCTATGATGAATGGCTGGAAGGGTCTTTATCTTCTGCCCACTGAGTTTGGCCATCTCATATCAAACTGGAGCATTTGTATTTTTTGAAGTGGTATTCCCTCTAAATGAATGAGTTATTTAATTAGAAAAAATAAATTGATTTCCTGAATTTCTAGCCTGCAACTAGAATTTCAACCATTTCTAGTCTTAAGTTTCACTGGTGCACTTAAATGAACTTGAAATATGCCTGCAGCTCTGGCACTAATATGCCACGGATGGGGAGCAGTAACTGACAAAAGACATAACCTGAATGCAGTCAGGACCATGTTTCCTCAGCTCAGAATATGATTGACACTTTTCATTATCAGTTGAAAAATTCCACATCTTAAAAATGTGTGATAGGTAAATAACAGTTTTTTGCTGCATTCCCAAGCTGAAAAAGCAGCTTGCCAGGCAATTTTTGGGAGAAAACAACAAAAGCTTACTATTACACTTGCAAACCAAGTGAGAAACAGTAAAAGTGTACTGGTGTAAGAAAAACACATGCAGACTAAGCTTCACTTGATCTCTGATGAAAAATAGCACCTTATATTTCAACAGATATTTATTTTTATGATTTTTATGCCTGTCATCTTCAATTTATTTTTCAAAATATCTTGTTGACATTTCTTGAGAGTTTTTTCAAGCTTCTGAAATCCCATTAGCATCTTTCATGCTCTCATAGTCTACAGGGCTTGACTGGTAGTATCACTATAATGTTGTCTTTTACATTCTTTTACCAGTCTTTATGTCTGGAAAATGATGAAGTCAAAATTTTTGGTATTACCCCTTCATGACCTCAGACAAAAAATTTGAAAGAAGATTTTTAGGGTGTCTTCTCAATTATTTTTCTTATTTATTATGACTGTAATACAAGAGTAAGAAAAAACAGCCAAGAAAGTATGCCTGGATTTGGTGTGGAAATCTGTTTGTATTAGTGCTTTTATGTAAATGTGAACCATTTTGCAGTGTACTCTTTAAGTTATGGGTTTTTAAGTAGGAGAGGGGAAATCACAAGGGTAATATTTGCTGAGTAGGGAGAAACATCTCTCATATGTAAGGAGACCTAACGCTAAATTCAGAGGCAGTGATGGGTGAAGGGGCTGTACACTGAGTTTCCTTTCCCAAAAAAAGGCATTTGTATTAAAGACTTTTGGGACGAGTTGTTGGGCCAGAGTCCTTCATACAGTCACCATTGCTTTGTGGTGGTTATCTGGGTTGTGCCATGGGACAGGGCAGAGACTGGGCCTCTGGCACTTGCTTTGACCATGGACAAAAAAATAATCCCTTGATTTAGCTGTCTGTGATTAATGCTTATTGCAAGTGGTCATTGTCAATGATTGAAGTGGTAGGGATGAATATTTCAAATAAAGTTGGCACCTATTGCACATCTCCTTTATCCATTTTGGAAGAAATTTTAGCTTTGGGCTGGATATGCAAATAGTGAATGTTAAATAGCAGGATTAGTAAGAAGCCAGAGGCTCAGCTGGGAAGAGGCAGAAGCAAAACAATGAGATTTGGCTGCTGTAGGTATTTTCAAGTGGGTCAGACTATGGTATCTGTAGCAAGACATTAGGCATACTGCCTATTGAATTAGGCCTGTGGGAAGGTCTGTTAGATTCCCGAGCAGAAAAAAAAATGGGCAAGTGAAGATTCATAGCTCTGAAACAATTTTTGCACTATTTACTAGACAGCAGGGCAGTCAGGTATGGTGTCCTCTGGAGGTTTCAAAGGCACTGGTTGCATTCACAGCATATTGTAGAGGAAGAGTGCTAGTCCACTTAGCCCATCAAGCTTCTGGTTGCCTTTGTCTAGGGGCAATTCTTCAAACGGACCCGTTTCTCGGCAGCCTCATTCTCTACTCCTACCCCTTCCTCTTTTGACTGTGCTGGTTTCTAACCAATTAACCTCCAGTCTTATTTTACAGATTTTGTTTTACTGTTTATGTCCCCTTAATCTGACTGCTCTTTGCTGTCTCATAATTCATTCTGCATGTCTCACATGGGCCATCACCCTGGATGGCTGGTTTCTATGAGTCCCTCTGTTTTGTCACCTTAACCCTGTTTTCCTCCAACTTGAAACATATCCAAACATTTTTATCTGAGCTGTCTTCATTTCTAGTTCTGCAGGATTTATTGTTTTCTGTTATAGATTCTTTAAAAATATACAATTTGAAAAAATCTTCAGTAGGTGTTTGATTTTGGGGTGCTTGGTATTTCTCAATTATACTTGGTTCCAGCTCACTTGTCTAATAAACATTATATGATAGTAGTGGTCAAAGTCTGCAGTCCCTGCAATATAATATGTTGTAATGTAATATATACATTTTTCTTTTATCTCCTTCTATCACTGTTGGATGGGAATTGATCTGTTTAAGTGTATGATATGGTCTCTTACTAATGGTTCACAAAACTCACTCTGTCAAGTGAGTGCCCATATCACATAATAAAATTCATCTCCACTGTGGAAGACTCCCAGGGGTCTGAGCAAAGCTGATCACACTTTAATAAACTTTTTTTTTTCTCCTTAGACACTGGTTTATCTCAGAGTATCTTAGCTGGACCAAAAGACAGATATTTTTAAGGCTGTTTTTATATTAAAAAAAAAGTTACCAGCAGCTAGAATGGGTTTGCTGTGGTCTGCCAGTCTGAAATGATCTGTTCTGAGTCCTGAATGTCAAAATATATGATATTTTTGAACTGACATTTTGGGGGCATTGTTTCTTCATGGAAAGTTCAAGCACATTCAACTATCCATCTCTTTTTGGCATGCAGCCAAACCCATGAAATTTCAAACTGAGCAGAAAAACTTTATTTTTCTTGTTATTGTTGCTGTTGTTATTATCATCTTCCTCCTATTTAATTTTGGCTGTGTAATTTAGTTCTTACACATGTCCCAGGACCAGCACCATCAGTAGTCAGTAAAGATACAATTCTGTAAGTTATGGAAAAGGTGTGGATTTAGTATAAGTCTCATTGAAGCCTTGATGCTGTTGTCAACGCCACTTTTCATATCCCTACCAACCCTTTGACTTTTTGTACTACATTTCCCCTTCTGCTCTCATCGTGACTGATCAGGACAACTTCAATGTAGCAAGACCCACTGTGCCGCAGTAACTGTAAACCTATGGAAACAATGTGAAGTGCCGAGGAGTACATGCTGGCGAGGAAGGGAGGTTTCTTGATAGAGTTAGACAGAGTAGATGTGCTTAGAACACTGTCTTGGCCAAATTCTGTAATTTCTGGCCTGACTGTAATTTAATGTGTTAATGTAGTGCCTGTAAAGTTTTACTCATGTGAAATGGAGGCTGAATTATTTTCAAAGAACTTTCAGCCTTCCAGCTCAAGAATGCTAGGATAGGCCAAAACTGGCCAAGATATGTTGGCTCTTTTTCTCTTTTCTTTTCCATCCAGTTTTCATAACGTTGTCTGGTGTTTGAATATATAACATATAAGGGACTTGATGATGTGCAGCTATTCATTATCACCCTTCCTTCCTGTTTGCAAATGGTGCCATCACCATGGTCAGATCACTGCCTTTCCAACCTTTAACCCAGCACCACAGTGTTCATCACTAAACCATGTCCCTGAGTACCACATCTACTCCTTTTTCTTAATAGTTCCACAGATGATGATTCTACCACATCCCGGGGCCTGTTCCAATGCATTCAAGCCTTTCAACAAAGAAATTTTTCCTAAGATCTAATCTAAACCTCCCTGGGTGCAACTTGAGGCCATTTCCTCTTGTCCTGTTACTTGCTACCTGGGAGAAGAGACCAATCCCCACCTCACTAAAATCAGTGTAGACTGTTGGCTTCAAAATGCCCTTCCTCCCTCTTCATGTATGGCCAAGCCTTTCCTCTGTCACCTGCTTCTACAAATTCTCTTCTTATATCTGTTCTACCCCTCCTCAAAATAAGGAGGAGGGATAGAAAACTTTCTTATTGCCTTTGCAGTTAAATATTACTCTTTCATTTTTTTTTTTTCCTGTTCCCTGCTTGGACTTGCACCATTGGCAAAAAAATAGCAATAAAGGTGCTGTAGTTTAAATTATTTCTTGCCTACGTGGTCCTTGCTCAATAGAGATTGTGCAGATTTTGTGTTAGTGTGAGGTGGCATTATTACTTCAATGCCCTCTGGGCACACATCATATGGAGAAGAATTCCCAGTCATATAACAAATAGGTAGAAACTGTCACTGAAGCCCAGCATAAAATTTTGGCTATTTTTCTATAGAAAATTTGTGAAGACTTAGCTTTATCTGCTCTAAAGAGAATTAATTCCTAGTAACGTTTATCTCCAGCACTTCAATGACACTGCTCCAGCCGAGGTGTCAAACCCTCCATGAAATGGAGTGTATGTATACTCCCCTTTCAGCCCTAAAGCTTTCCAGCCAAGCTGGGCAATTCAGGGGGACTCTAGCTTCGTCTCACTGAATCTCAAGGCAGCTATATAGAAAATCCATTGTATGCCTTCCTTGCCCTAGGCTGGACTGTGATGGGTGCATACTGTCCAAGTACCTACATGAGGGACCTTAAAGGGCTGCCCTGTAAAAGTTTAATGTCTTAAGTGATAGCATCAGAGTCCCAATATTGCAGAGTTTCTGGGCTCTGCACGGGGATTTGAAGGTGGGAATACAGTGCTTGCAGTCCAGGGAGAGACATAATAGCACTGATGCCTCAGCCCTCACTGATGCTGAGGCACTCAGACTGTTCAGGTCAGTGATTTGTGTCCCTGGATGCTCTGTCTGAGCCCGTGCATGTGCATGGGGAAGAACAAGTCTGCAGCTACTCTGCAGAGTCTGTGGAGCTGGCTTAAGGTGATGGGTTGGGACACGTGTATGGAGGGGCCCTTCAAAATGCATTTGTGGGCACTGAGATGATGCCTTGGCTGTGTGGGTCTCTCTCAGGCACTCAGTGTTCTGTGATGCCTCAATTCTTGCTTAAAGGAAGGCAGTTGCTATATTTATGGCAGAAATTTGTGGCCACTGGGGATTTGTCTCCATGAGCAAAGGCTCAATTAACAACTGGCTTCTTCTACAGGACTATGAATTACTGCTTTCCTGGTCCCTAGAGTTTTAGTCCAGGTTCTTTAATGCATTGAAATTGGTATTTGCCCTATGTATCTTTATGCTCAGAGACCTGTTAGCCTCCATCTGTAACTCTGCTGGTTAATGGAGTGAAGCAGGCACTAAACAATGACCTTCTCACTCCCACACCTCTCCATTAGCTTTGTCTCGGGCCCATGGCCTCAATCACATCCCTGCTATTGCAGTCAGAATGACCACCCCTTTTCCACCCCAAATCTAGCCAGCTGAGTAAGGCATGACCCATTAGCCTCACATCCACAGACTGTACCTGTTCCCCAAATCCACTTGCCCCAGGGACTGCACTTAGGCAAACATCTAAGCTCATTTAATTGGAAATGGGACTTCTGCCAGTCCCCTTGGAGCTGGGGATCAGCAGGGCTTTTCCCCATTTAGCAGATACAGTCCCAGAATAGTGTTTTCCTTCTTATTTGGTACATCTAAAATAGGATGATGTGGTGTCCGTTGAGAAAAGAGGCTCTGGATGTGCTGCCTGTAAGATTTCATTGTAAGCTGATAAGCATACTTATCTACAGCAAATGCCAGTGCTGTTAAAGAAGGATTATATAGAGATGAGGAGTTAATAGGTTAGGAAATATTTGCCTAATATTTTACTGGAGATGTATTGCCAGTAATGAGCAACTGACTCCCAGCAAATCACATCCAAGCAAGGAGAGTACAGCCAATAAATACACCATCAGGGGAGGAAAAATGGTGCTTTGGTGATGCCTGCATCCTACAATTCCTGTCCAGAAACTCTACTTCAGATGACAGGAGTTTAAGACAAGCATTTGGCCTCAGACCCTTCAGATTTTTTCAATGAATCATCAGGCTGACAGTGTTCAAAATACTGTTAAAAAATAGAGAAAGAAATGGGTGCTTGACATAGGTTTGACCCTTGCTTAAAAAGTACTTAAATATGGTGATGACTGGTACAATTTTGCTCTACACTTGTATTTGAAGGTCATGAACAGCCCCTGATCAGCTTTGACTGCAGATGGCATAGTGGCAACATCCTTTCTTGGGAAAAAGAAGGAAGCAAGAAGACCTTAAAGAAAATGTTTCCTTGGAGTCCAGTATGACTTTTGCGCAGAACAGTCTTCTGAAGCAGGTAAGTCAGGCAGAGGTCAAACGGGGTTTGGTGGTGCCACCGAGTTTCTGCTTCAGACTGGGACTTCATATGAGCTGTTAGGGATGGATTTTACTCCAGATTCCCAGAATTTTTACTTCTCTTACATATTTAAAGCCTATCCCAGAGTTCTGCAGCTTAAAGACGTCTTCAAATGGCCATTTCTAGCTGATGCCTCTTGCATTCCTTTATTCTACTGCAAGGCAAAGTCTTTGGCAGTGTCAGTGAGTCCCTGGTGGAAGGGAAGCCAGAAGAGGCTGAAGTGAAAGCTCTTTGTCCGTATATTCCAGAGCAAGCCCTCAGGCTAGTTGCTTGCCCTGAGACATTAGTTAATCAGCTGGTATGGTGTAGGGGCCAGCTGTGTATTGGCCTTCTACTGATGCTGTAACAACCCTATCACTGTTATAATATGTTAGACCTAATTAATTTTCCCTGGTTGCCACCACCTGGTTCTGCTTAGAGCAAGCACTAATGAGTAGTTGACAGTAGTTAATGAGCTTCTGTAGCAAGCAATTCAATTTTTTCACTGACTAAAATTACTTATTTCTTCTGGGCACCATGCTCCCCTTCTCCGGGATATTTGGCACCATCAGATTGCCATTGGGTCATGCAGAATCCATCTCCACTGGTAAGAGACTGCAGCTGTAGGTGCTGTCCAGCTGCCCTCCTCCACCGAGCAGGGGAGCTGGGCTTTTGTCCACAGCTTTCCACAGTGGTCTGCAGACCAGTTCAGCTCTTTCCCTGGTGACATGCCCAGCCAGCCAACCCAAGCAATCCATGCTCTGTAGCCATGGTGTCAAAGCCCAGTGATGGGCCTTGTAATGGCGCTTTTGGTGAGTCCTGCTCTGGTAAGGCTACTATGGTACATCTTCCTTAGTTGTCCAAGATCATAGAATCATGGAATGGTTTGGAATGGAAGGGACTTTAAGATCATCTAGTTCCAATCCCACTGCTATAGGTAGAGACACCTTCTACTAGGCCAGGTTGTTCAGAGCTCTATACAACCTGGCCTTGAATGCTTCCAGGGATGGAAGTTTTGATAATAAAGGTTTCAGTATGGATTGCTCACAGGGAAGAGAATCTTCTCTGTGCTCAGATATTTAGGAACTGTATCAATATTTTCCTGCTTTCCCACAGGTGCTTTAGGTGTCATTGCCTTGCTTTGTACCAGCTATAAAGTGCTCTGATTATAGTGAAATGAACAACTTGCTTATGCCAGATAGACACCTAAATTCTTCTGAAAATCATGGTGAAATGACTTCCTTAAGATGGATTTGGCACTTGGAGGTATCTGTAGAGCAGAAGCACTGCTCACCTACCTTGTAGTTTTGGTGCCAAACAATTTTCCAAACTGGGAGATAATGTCTTTCAAACCACAGGTTGTGAATGGACAACTAAGTCCAGATACTTGGCTGTCTGTGTGAAGGAACCATTAAAATACAGAGAGAAGCACAAATGAGAAAATGTGACCATTAGGGACATATTCCATGCCTTGCCAAGGCAAAAGGCTGGCAAAGTTTGCCATCACTGCCTGAATTGATCATCACAGCATGTCTAGCTTCCTACAATTTTGAGGAGTTTCCGTCTCACTTTATAAAGATTGTTTTCTAAGTTTCTCTTGCTTCTGCAGAATATAGTCTGGGGAATTGGCTCAGGTTGACTTAAACAGTGGATGAAGAAGAAAGTACTTTAATAAGAGACCCTGCTAAATGTCAATTGTTTGGATTATCTCCCTCTTTCGAATCTATTGGAGACATCTAAAGCATCACAATGAATGTTTAGATGATTAACCATCCTTGTGATTGCACAAGTAAAACCCTGTGGAGAGAGTTTTTTCCCTAGTCTCACTTGTGGCTCCCACAGCCATGTGGAGGCTCTGTGGTCCTCTGCGGACTGTAGATAGTACTGTCTGTGTCAAAAGCAGTGTCCCCATCATGTTACTGCCTCTGCTAGGGACTGACAATGTTCACATGGCCTCCCTGGAGCCCACAAACCATCTGCAAAGATATTCCTGGAATGGCCAAACCCCAAGGTTCTTGAGCTGTTGGGATCCCATAGCACAAGTGAGTTTATGCTCCACTAAACTGCTCACAAGCAGCTATAATGTAATTATTACAGTCCTTTTCCCCACAGCTGTGCAGTGATGTCATAAACATGTAATGATTATTTAATTATAAAAAATATTCTGGTAATTATTCACCAAGATGCTGATGATACTGAATTCACAGCAGAGCTGTGGTAAGGAGAAAGTGCTTGTACTTCACCAGAATGAATCTTCTTGGTTGCAACTTTCATATCAGTGTGAAGTGAAAAAGAAATAAAAAAGAGCAAGAAGGAAAAAGGTGTCTTGGTCATTTTTCAAACCATCCTCCTAATTTGAGACTTGTGTCTGTCTTGTGTGATAGATATGATAATTTCTCAAGACAAAATAAAAGCATAGTATTTCTCTTTTACTATTCTGCTCCAAGGAAGAAAGACAAATTATGCCTTGTGAAGAAGCCATTTGCTATAAAGTGTAAAAATGCTTTAATATTAATATTTTATAATAAAATTCATGACATATTTATAAACACTCTATCAAGCATTTACAACTGAACCACAGCTGAGAGCTTGGACCGGAATAAATAAGCAAGGACACAGCTAGTATGAAATATACAGCTTAATTTTTATAATTGTGTGTGCTTTATTTTTTACACAAATGAAATGGATGCGCAGAGTATTTACACATAACAGGAGTGTAAGCTGGACAGGGTGTTTTGTAAACTCCAGTTCAGATTCTGAGTACCCCACACTACAGCTGGATTGAGCAACATCCTGCTAGACACGCACCGGACATTGTGCTGGAGGGGGCAGCTTGGTGCATACAGCCTGCTGCACTCAGAAATTCAAACTGGCCAATTCAAATTTAGGAGCACAAGTCCAGAAATTAGAAGGCTACTATCCCACTAAGAGCCAACAGTGTTGCCATTATTTTCCCCTTTTTTTAATGCTTTTTTCCCCCCCACCAAAGATCTTGCTTAGGATGCTGGCTCCCATCAGGGCTGTTTTACATCAGAGCAAGCTGCCTGTGCTGTAGGGCCAGAAGGTGTAAGCTGCTAATGTGGTGTGAGAGATGATGGATCACCTCTCCTGCTTTACACCTTAAAGACAGAGTCTCAAAAAGGGCAAATGAAATGGTAGTTCCTATAGCTCTTGGTGAGATGTCAGTGCAGCTGAAGCCTTCTGCAAATCCATTTGGCCCTTGGGGTGTCTTCTTGTTACCAGTTTCACAGCACTGGCCTCAAAAAACTCTTGGTCCACGACTTGGCCCTCTGGGTGTTACAGTAAAATAAGTAGTAAATAGTGATGGAAAGTGCTGAGCCACTGTTTAATCAGGTGGCCTTGGTGTTTTACAAAGATGCAAAAAATATCAGTGTGATGAGGAGGATGGATGTTTAACTTCAGGTGGTATAAATGGGATGGACTCCACTGAAATCAGATGAGTGACCGTGATTTCCACCGGCTGAGGATCTAGGCTAGCTATATGCTGGAGAGATTTTAGATGTTATCTGTTGTTAGCTTTGATGTTGATTTGTGTCCTAGAATGGAAACTTTCTTTTTTTAGCATAATGACCTCATTCTTATTCCTGAATCAATTGAAAAATGTCTGAATTTTAATGGAAAATAATATTTTATTCCACCAAGGAATGGGCTTGAGCACTTGCATGCAGTTGCACAGTGAACCACATGCATAACATGACAGGCAAAATGTGCAAGAGGGAAAATATTGAGATTAAAAGCTGTGAAGGATAAAAGACCACTTTCTGTGAACATGGCAGATATTATGGCTTTAAATCTGCATCTAAAAAAGGAGGTTGATACATTTTCCTCAACACGTTTCTTCCTACAAATATCCTCTTGTGTTCTCACTTGCTGAATCCTCTGGTCAGGGATGAAATTTGAACAACAAAAATTAAAATACAAGAAAACCAAAACAAAAATACAGTTTGACTGGGTGCTGATGAGCGAGTAACAGCGAAGTTGTAATGCCAACAATTTCTCCATAGAAAACTAATGTAAATAGGTAGGTGGATGTTGCATACCTAGGACACTGTTGCTGGCTCATAGTGGTTATTAGCTCAGGTACCATACTGCTCTCCAGGATGAGGATTTGTAATTTCAGTGCAACGGAGAGATTTCTTATCCTTGACCTTCACCGAGTGGTTCCTAGGACCCTATCCACACCGGAGCATCAAACCATGCTAGCTACAAACACAATTACATCACAGAATATTGATCTAGAAACAGCCTTTACTACCAAAGAAAATAACAAAGCGCTAGCATGGACAGGGTACCTCTGTAGGAAGGGGGATTAAGCAAGAAAGAGGCTCTTTCACTGGTTGATGGTCAGACTGTAAAACCAGTGAAGAAGTGCCATTCCACTGAGCCCTGTTAGCAAGCTCTCAATGAGTCAGTGCATGGAAGATTTTTTAATTTTTTTGTTTGTGGCAAGAAAAAATAATTAAGTTGTAATATTGCACATCTGCACAAAGCTAGCAAGATGTCATTGTGATCATTCATGGGTGGACAAAAAGCTGTGATAATTTTGATTCTGCTTAGACCCTACGGTGCTACACACTGTGCCAGAACATGAGATATAGCACCAGGGGTGTGATCTGGCACTTTTCCTAAAGGGTCCAGCATTTGCATTGGTCTCATGGTTAGATGCTCCCAAGTCTTTTACATGGACAGAAAAGGAATCTGATTATGCTAAGCTGTGTTAGCACCAATATGGAGTCAGGCGCCAATTGCTGTGGGTTGTGAGTTTGGACTTTTTCACCAGATGTAATTTTACATGAGTCTTATGCTTTTTCTTCCTCCTCCCACTACCACCCAGTATGATCTGAACAGCTGCAATGCAAAAATGAACTGCAGCTCTGAGGATGCTGCAACATGGAACGCAAAACATCAACACACAAAACAAATGGGAGTACAAGTCCTAAGGGAAATAAGACCTCTCACTGATTCTCTTGACAATTTATTTTTAAATACATGTTTTATTTAAAAAAAAAAAAAAAAAAAAAAAGAAGTGCAATGTCAACTCTAAAATGGAAGCACAAACAACAGACAGGGAAAAATAAATAATGTTACTACAGTAACCAAGGACTGATGGAAAAATTGATTGTACTCAGCCGTAGTGTTACTGTTCACCGTAAAGCACAGCACATGACAAAGCAAAACAGTTACTAATAGGATAGTACCATAAAAGGCTGCATGCTGAACTAAGAAACAAAGAAGCAGATGTGACTGATTGCTTAAAAACAGAGCTGAAAATTAGAATGAAGTTCCTGCTTTAGGATACTTGGTTTTTCAGGTCTGGTGGGCTATTTCCCAACCTGAGGCAATAGTATTTTGCTAGCATGGAAAAATCCATGGCTTTCAAAGATCTGGGGCCACTCTGTGGACTTCTGCAAAATTATCCAAAATCAAAGCATTCATAAATTTATATTTAAAAAAAAAAGTTTATAGCCCTTCTGATTACAAAGCTCTTCTGGAGACTGAACTGAAACCCTTGTTTATAAATCTGCGCTGGCCAGGCAAGAAAAATAGTTAAAGAAGTGTGAACTTCTCAAAGTTACCATAGTTGGGCATTAAGTATGAGCGGCCCACTCAGAGCCACTAAAATGCCCGTATTTTTAACCCTGTCACTGCTGGTGGCTTTTGCAAACATCCAGCTCATCGCGCTGTCCGCGGAAGGTGGCTGGGTAGACCTGTCAGCTGGACAGGGTGTAGCAATGTAAGCTTCAGACAGACAAGTGCCAGAGGAGTCTATTCAGCATTTGCCCTTAAGACATCCGTCAGCATTAGGGCTGCTGTAGCCACCAGCTGTATGCATGGCGCTCCTGCAGTGCAGCAGAGGCAGGAGCGTGGGTTTTATAGAGAACATGGTCCAGCAGCAGCAAAGACAATTCAGTTTTACTGTCATAGCATCTGTTGCAGTTGTCCCCTTATAAGTTAGTGAAGAATGACATTAGCATACAGAAGAAGGGCAATGTGAAATGAGAAAAAAATACGTCCTCTCTCCTTCCATATATCCCAAACTGCAATTCCACAGACTTTCCCCAAATCCCTCACAAATGTCTATTGCCTCAGTTTTTGCTTTTAAGACCCTTGTTGACTGTGAAATGAATGAAGATACAAGTTAGTTGGTGACCTGCCTGAAAAGCGAGGAAAGATCAAATGCTTTTTCTATTTCCCTGAACGAAACAGGAAGAATCATAAAACATTTGGGGATTAAGGATGCCTCCTTCCCAAGAAAGAAATTATTAACTGCATTTAAGCACTGACATTTTGCTTCTGAATAGTTGTCCCTCTCAAAGATGCATTGTCCTTTTGTGTTCAGAAAATTCCTACAGGGCAGTGAGTTCAAGAGATCTTTCCACAGAAGTTCATCATGATTAAACAGAGGCAAGGGAGAGGATTAAATTGAAAGAAAAACAAGCTGACAACTACAATTTAAGGAATTATCTTGCTTGTCATTAATAATAGAGAATCCGTTATGGAAGAGGTATAATGCAACTTGATGGTCCTCTTTACATTTGACAGTCGCACAAGGGTGTAAATATTTAATCTTTCAATTAATTAATCTTTACAAAATATCTTCACAAAAACATTTTACCTATAGAAATTAGTTTCTATACATCAATATATTTTTATTTTTATAAATTATTCCATCTTTAAGTGCCTTCTATCAATATAAATGATAAAATAGACAATCAAAAATTTTAAAGCTTTTCCCAGTTGTATCCCTCCTTGTTAACATAGATGCTGTGAATCCTCATACATGTGTGTGTCCGCATGGGAATGTGTTTGTGTGCATGTGTGTGTGATGTGAAATGCTTCCATCCTCTCCCACCCCTAAACACCATCAAAATAAACCATATTGTTGGTAGCTCCTGATGCAATAGTGCTTCCAAAGGGGAAAAAAGAAATGCTTGACTTGGTTTCAGAAATCAAAAGATGTGCATAGTTACCAAAGTCGAGGTGTACCAACTACAAATGTGCAATGACAAGCTTAGAACAGGACCCACCTCCCAGTCAGGTCACAGTGTCCTAACAGTGACCTCAGTAGGATGTGGACCAAATACTCTGAGCTTGATTTTGCAAGGTGCATGTGGCCCTGATCTAGCAAAAATGCTTAAGCCTGTGCTTAGCTTTGAGCACGTGAATAGTCCTACTGGAACTGGTGGGACTGAACGGCATAGGGAAGGGTCACAAGTGACTCCAAGTCAACAGGCTACTCATGTGTAGGAATTGGGGTCAAGTGCTGAGCGCCTTGCAGGATCAAGCCCTATATGAGGTTCAAGAGCTGGGAACTTCTCTAAAGCAATCAACACACTGAGCTCAGCCATTGAAATTGATCAAAATGTCCGCGTGGGCACAGGAGGTGGCTTAGCTCCCCTTGACAGAGGGTCTCCATGTCAAAAGTTTATACCTACAACTCGTGCTCTGAGCACACAACAGATTTGCTTTATATGGTAGAAGTCTTTTTGTTCCTACCCTTTGACCCATCAGTGTCCTTCATGGCTTCAAACACTTTGTGTTGTACATTCATCAAAATTCACATTGACTGCAAAGAACATAAATGCAACAAAAACAGGAAAGCCTCCAAATAGTATATTATAGTTTTCTTCTAAATATTCTCTCGTCGTAATCAGAGGTGCAGTGGCTAATTTATAATTTTTCCTTTGAAGGAATCCAGATGAAAGGCCCAGATTGTTCTTCAATTACAAGTTTGCATTGATTATATATATCTTCTAAGCTATCTCCTTGGACAATAGCTGCAGTAGAGAAAACATATCAATATTTATTTTAATTCAGAGATACATCATCCAGTGTCAGCAGATCTTCAGCATACTCATAGACACTCATGGAATAAGAATGAATACTGGCATACTGAGATGTTGATTATGGAAAAGTCATACCCCTGCAGATGACAACGAAGTTCAAATCAATGGCACCTGCCTATGACAGAGACCCCTTCCACTGCTTGTACTGAGAAGACCAAGCCAGATTAGTTCAGAGAACTAGCAGTTCTGTCCTGGGGAGTGCAGCACAAGAGATTCCCACTGGTGGAATTCCCGCACTTCATTTGATTTAGAACCTACTTCAGCACTGGGCAGCAGCAGATTTACAACCTTTCTGATCTGGTTATAATGAGTTCACTCTTGGCTGCTGAGGCTAAGATCAGGCCCAAGCTGACAGAAGGTAAAGCAACTGTAACACAAAGCACAGAGGTTTGTCCCTCAATTTCCCTTGGCATAGATACTCCCTCAGAACATCAAACTTTTGAGGAGTCAAGTGCCTCAACTGCTCTTAAATTTCAAAGAAACAATACTCTCAAGCCAGAAGTCCTGGCTCTGGGCACACTATACTGATAGGTGCTCTAGGTCAAAGACAGAGTTGATCTAGTAGTTTTGCAATAGAAGAATATACCTTGAGAAAAAAAATTGTATTAATAAGAACATACCTGTGAAATATTCTCCAAATTCTTGTTCTAATTTAATTGCTCGATCATAGGTTTTCTTTGCTTGCTCCTCTGTAAGACGTTTATTCATTTCCCTAGAAACATGGAGGAAGTAATCAAAAAGTTTAGATTCTTGCTAGAATGGCTTTTAAAAGCTATGATCAACAGAATCACAGATGGATTGAGATTGGTAAAAGAATAAAATCATTAAATTCTTCTAACAGTTCATTGACAACTTCAATATTTTCAATTTAATTTAATTCTTATGTAGTACAAAACTACTTATTCAGACTATTTTCCATTTCACTTTTCTCCACCAAATTTTTATTTTGGGTTCACTGTTCTACATTCTCAAACCAAATATAAGGCCCAAGTCTGGTAGCTGCTAACAGAGATAGATTTGAGACATCAGGTGCCCATAGACAGGTCTGGAATCCAGGATGTCCCATAGTCTGAGCACTCAGCACTCCTGCCTGAAGCTCCCTCAGGAACCTCTATACCTCCCAGACTCAGCTGGTGGTCTCAGATGGATAAGGTTGGACTGACTGCTTATTGAGTGCAAATATGTATAAACATTCTGGTTTTTTCAGTGTTTTGTTATTTGATGGAGCATTTCTGTTTCAACAGAAGCATTATTTAATACCTTTAAGACCTTTGAATTTTCTTGCCCATGCATGCTCAGTATTAATACCACTGTATACTTGCAATAAATCAAGCTCATGTTTATTCACTGCCTTATATGCCTGTAGATGTCCAAATTATCAATAATAAATAGAGTTTGCTTGTTCTAGCATTTTTTCCCAGCATAGATTAATTTTTTCTTACAACATGACAGAAATTTTCTGAGGCAACTAGGAAAGCATAAATCTGATTTTATGCCTTGCATTGAATCATATGATTATGTGGTAATGGACTGTATACATTGTGCCATGGGTGATGCATGTAGGAAATTATGGACCTGATGGTACCAAAAAAAATGCTCTATGAAGTGCACAACAGTATGAACTTGCTACAGCTAACTCCTACTTGGCTTCTGAAAAGCATTCTGGAAGATGTCCAGGATGCAAAAAGGTGATTCCAGAAATGGCTTAAAGCTGCCTGCCTATATAAGTAACCATATAGCTGGGAACACTGCTTAGAAAAATCTCTTCGCAAATACTAATGCCATGAAGAAAGCAGGTTTATAAAACGAAGGCCAAGAAAGATTTCTTTTAAAATTTATGTCAGTTATTTGTAGATTATATAAAAAGGTTTAATATAATCCAGGTGTTCTGCTAAATTAGTAATAATACTACTTCTATTTATTGGAAAGATATCTAATCCAATTCAGGTGGACTTCACATCAGCTTCACCTACACTAGGTGACTGAACTAAAACTCTGTCTTGAAATGGGACATGCCACTGCAAATTCTTAGACAAAATAACATTTTCATTTTACAGGCACTTAACCAATATTGTAATGCTAACAACATCCTCTTCCTTTCAGATCTGTTTCTGGTAAATTTTTGAGAAGTCTTCCTCAAGATATTTTCTGCTATTCTGCTTGCAATAGCAGAAAAGGTAATACAAATAAAAATATAAACAAGTGTTTATAATAGGAAGTACTTTGAAACAGGTAGAAATTTGCATTACACTTTCAGGTTGTAGATTTGCCTGGTGCATAAAACTGTGCTAGTTGTATTCCTGACTCTGCCCATTCTGTGCCTTATGAAGAGAGGATGAAGAAGGGGGAGGACCAGGATGTCCATTTTTCATGATGAAAAAAGTGCTGTCATATTGCAGTGCCTTCTATTTTTTATTTCTTGGCTGGGGACCTGCACAGCTGGTGAATTCAAAATATAGGGCATATTTTCCAGGGTTTTCCTCCTCTCCCAGTGAAGAGCTCACTCTGGCTGGTTCTGTCTTCACTGGTCTCATTCCTCTAGAGACAGAGGCTGATTGAGGGGTATGAACAAGCATACCTCTGGGAGTAAACCAGGTGCAGTCATGTAGGAGTGGGAAGAAATGGAGGAGAGGGAGGGAGGGAGGGAGGGAGGGAGGGAGGAAGGAAGGAAGGAAGGAAGGAAGGAAGGAAGGAAGGAAGGAAGGAAGGAAGGAAGGAAGGAAGGAAGGAAGGAAGGAAGGAAGGAAGGAAGGAAGGAAGGAAGGAAGGAAGGAAGGAAGGAAGGAAGGAAGGAAGGAAGGAAGGAAGGAAGGAAGGAAGGAAGGAAGGAAGGAAGGAAGGAAGGAAGGAAGGAAGGAAGGAAGGAAGGAAGGAAGGAAGGAAGGAAGGAAGGAAGGAAGGAAGGAAGGAAGGAAGGAAGGAAGGAAGGAAGGAAGGAAGGAAGGAAGGAAGGAAGGAAGGAAGGAAGGAAGGAAGGAAGGAAGGAAGGAAGGAAGGAAGGAAGGAAGGAAGGAAGGAAGGAAGGAAGGAGTGATGGAGCAGTTTGTTTACAGCCATGGCCATGTGTTCTTTCAAGTGCAGATGCATGATTTATGCTCCCTTCACTCTTCTTACCTCCACTTCAGATGGGTGCAAATGAGCACATGCATAGATGAGAGACTACAACCTTATGTGCTAATTTGATGAGGGATAAATCTTTTGCCTTTGTTTCTCTGCATCTCATGATTAGAATTTTTTTGTCTTTTGTGTTTTGACTTTTCTATTGAAGTAGCTTTCAACTCATTTGTATGAACAGGAGTAATAGTTACGACAGATAAACCTATCTTTTTTTGTGTTGCAGTAGTTACATACCGAAAAAAGACTGAATCACAGAATCATTAAGTTGGAAAAGTCCTCCCAAGATCACCAAGTCCAACCTTTGACTGATCACCACCTTGTTAACTAGACCATAGCACTGAGTGCCAAGACCAGGCATTTCTTAAACAGCCCACTTGTTTTACTTCCCTAAGTGAAGTATTAGCATTGTTTTGGTTCAATAACAGAATAATTGTCATAATATTTTGCATCTGCATAACACCATTCAGTCCATTAAAGGATTTTCTGTTCTAACATCAAATCAACAAAGCCTTTATGTTATTGCCACTTTCCTGGTTCTGCCTGATGTATTTTTCAGAGTAAGAGACACTTTTATTTACTTGTTTTTTTCAATCACTCCAGAGGCATTAAACAAATAATGGAAATGTTTTATGAATGGGAAAACTGTACGTAAAGATCTCTGTTAAAACAATCAGTGCAGAAGGCAGGCTATCAAACTACCTTTCCCCTTCTATATAGCGACAAAATCAGAATATTATTGAATTGTAGGGCTGGAAGAAAAGTCAGGAAGTCAGGATGGTGCTGTGCAAGTACCAGATATTCTGCATCATTCCTTGTAATGTGGCTGGACATACAACAAGCTCATTGCCAGAGGGCCAAGAAGAATGCATATTCTGGAGATGGTGCATGTTGGCATTCTCTGGCTCTGTGACCAGTGGATGCAGGCACACTGTTATCATCACCAGACACACATCTGTCACACAAGGGGGAGTGCCAACACTTTAGCTGTCCAACACATACCTATGGCACTACCTGGCATTTGCAGAGCCCTCGGGGAGGGGAATCACAGAATCAGTAAGTTGGAAGAGACCTTCAAGACCATTGAGTCCAACCCAGCCCTAATACCTCAACTAAACCATGGCACTGAGAGCCATATCCAGTCTTTTTTTAACCACATCCAGGGATGGTGACTCCACCATCTCCCCAGGCAAACCTTTCCAGTACCTTATAGCCCTTTCTGTAAAAAACTTTTTCCTAATATCCAACCTATATTTCCCTTGGCTCAGCTCAAGACTGTGTCCTCTCATTCTGTCAGTTGCTGCCTGGAGAAAGAGACTGAACTGACCATAACTACCTTTCAGGGAGTTGTAGAGAGCGATAAGGTCATCTCTGAGTCTCCTTTTCTCCAGGCTGAGCAATCCCAGCTCCCTCAGTCGTTCCTCCCAGGGTTTGTGTTCCAAGCTCCTCACCAGCCTCGTTGCATCCTCTGGATGTGCTCAAGGGTCTCAATGTCCTTCCCAAACTGAGGGCCCAGAGCTGGACACAGCACTCCAGGTGAGGCCTCACCAGTGCTGAGTTCAGGGGAAGAATGACCTCCCTGCTCCTGCTGGCCACACTATTCCTGATCCAGGCCAGGATGCTGTTGACCTTCATGGCCACCAGGGCACACTGCTGGCTCATGTTCAGCTGCTGTCACCAGCACCCCCAGGTCCCTTTCTGCCTGGGCACTGTCCAGCCACAGTGTCCCCAGCCTATAACATTGCAGGGGGTTATTGTGGCCAAAATGCAGGACTTGGCACTTGAACTTATTAAATGTCATCTTAATGGATTCTGCCCATGACCCAACCGTTCCAGGTCTCTCTGCAAAGCCCTCCTCCCTTCCAACAGATCAACACATGCTCCCAGCTTAGTGTTGTCTGCAAATACCCTAATGAAAGACTCAATACCCTCATCCAGGTTGTCAATAAAATTTTGAATGGAATGGGAACAGAGTTCAAAATTACACCCCTATCACAGCAAATTAAGCTAATAGCTCTTGCATAACTGTAAGTGTCCATGGAAAACAACTTGATAACCATGTATAACCACGTATTTTATCCTGAGTTTTAACTCAGGATGAATATCAATTCCATATTTCCTCCTCAGCCTTCTCTCTGTGACACTAGATAATTTCTGCTCCTCCTCCACAAGCAGGGGGGAACCCAGAATCAGACCAGCACTCCAGCTGAGGCCTCACCCATACCCAGTAAAACAAAATAGCAGTCTATTGTGTCCTTATACAACACTGATATGAATACAACCCACAGTGGCAAGTTCCTTTTTTTGCAACCACATTACCCGTCCATTTGTATTCCTGTGTGATCCACCCCAACTTTCAGATGCTTTTCTGCAGTGCTACAGCTAAATTATTCCCTGCTTGTACTCTTGCATTTCATTTTCTTGTCTTTGTATGTGCTGAATTTCATCTTACTGATCTTACGCTGAGTTTTGATCTTATCCCCCAAAGTATGTGCCACCTTGGACAGCCTTGGCTGCATGGAGCTGGTGTCTTCTCCTTCATTCTTCTAAATGTTTGCCCCTCTCCAGTCCCATGGCTCCTTGCCTATCCTCTTACAGACTGCAGGTAAATGAAGGGCTGGTGAAAAGGAACATGCCTCAAGACTGACCCAGGTTTAATACTGGGTTCGTGCCCTTGGCCAGACTCTAAACCCCAAGAGGACCCAAGGATGCATGGGACAAGCCAAGCTGTGTGAGGGAGTCCCTGGTGAACTTGTTGCACAGGTTGGAGCAAGTACACCAAGCATTGGCAGGGTGTCCTTCACAGTCCAGCACACAAGCCCATGTGTGTCAGTCTGAAAGGTTCAAAGCTATGGCTTGTTCCTTGAGATACCAGCATGACAGGCTCTGAGGGTATTCTTCCTACTTCATCTCATTATTACTAATTTTAGACAACAAGCAAAATGTAGACACAAGACCTTTGTGGTGCCACTTGAGGCTGTACCTGAAAAAAATAAATGCTTTAAGAAGTTTATACTCACATCAGAGGCTCCCATGATTTGGGCTTAATGAAGATAGCAATGGGATAGAGTTGTGCAACTTGTAGTCGTTTGATAGCATTTCCTGACACATCAAGTATACAGTGCTTGCCCTGTTGGAAACAGATGAGCATGTGTTTATTCTTGCAGACATGCTTGCAGATCAGCCAAAAGACAGGAAGCAAATCTGCAATGCAGTGCCCTGGAATGGGGCCATTACTGGCACACCAGGGAAGGGGGAGCCCAGGGCATGCGCTCCACTATGCTGCATTCTTTCTTTTGCTTTGGTACCAATATAAATATACACTGGTGATGCAAGAACAAACTTGGGATTTATTTTTTACTGGGATGAAATTTGCAGGGGCAGGAGGATTTTCTTGAGATGAGGAAAATGATTTCATAAAAGCAATAGGATGTCCACATTCTTAGTGATTAATTCAGTTCTTGTTTATGTCAAAGACTCCCTGTGTCACCTGAGGTAAATAATTTAATCTTTCTGTGGTTGGTTCTTTTGCCTCTGTGAAAGTGATTTAGTTTACCTCCCTGTCTTACAGAGGGAAGAGCAGAGGCTGTTTTGAGGAGTAGTTAAGGCACTGTGTTAGAACCCTGAATCCACGGCACTACATCCAAGTACAGACAGTGCCAAGGATGATGTTGTTCAAAGTCAGAGACTCCACTTGTGGAGTCATTATAAAGCCTATAAATATTAGGATGCCATTTTGCACCTATTTTGTATTTTTGGCAGAGAATCATGTCTGAGACTCAATGTGGAAACAAAGCAGATCATGTTGTACCAGCAATAAAACTACTATCAACCTACCCTTTCTGCCACAAATCTCACAGACTGGACACTAGTTCCATACAAATTATCATTGTACTGCCCAGCTTCTATAAATTTGTGCTCTTGGATGTCTTTCTCCATTTGTTCTCTTGAAATGACAAAATGATAATCTCTCCCATCCACTTCATAGTCACGCTTTGGCCGTGTGGTATCTGTGTGAAACAAGAGACAGAAGATCAAGAAGCAAAAACATTCAGTGCGAAAAATGCAGCCATGGTTTGCTCAGTGGGCAATGCTGGGTCTGCTCTAAGTGATGGCACTTCACATCTGAGAGCAGATCTTTTGGCCACTACATATTGTTTTCAATGGAACTAGAACAATAAAGTTGTCTTTTTGTAGTAGTACCTTCTGATGTTTACCTCCAATCAATACAGGCTAAAATAAAATTAGGGTTTACCAGAATTCCACCTTTACCAGCAGAAACACACAAACCTCAAATATAAAATGCATTTCATATTTTAAATTTAATGTTATTATGGTGATAAAAAGAATTGATCTCATCAACTCAATTTAGCCCTATTTATAAGCCTGATTCTCTTCTCATCTGTAGTAGTTTTAAGTTATTGTATTGCCAGAGACAACCATTTAAAATGAAGTACAGCTGCAATTAGGCCCTCCAATAAAAAGCAAGCTCTAATGTTCCAAGATATAAATACTCTGCTTGATTCAGGGTCTAACACTGCTTTCTGATTCAACAGTCTATATCTCACATAAATCACAGATTATTCTGTATATGTATGGTGGATTGTATATATGTGTGTCTATCTATCTATCTATCTATCTATCTATCTATCTATCTATCTATCGTATATATGGTATATATTATGGTGGATGCTGGGCAATTGAGTTGAAACATTTTACATTTTACCAGAATTTCAAACTTTTCTGAATTTTTTTCCAGATGTTCACAATCTTTTTCAAAATTTTTTAAAATTTATTAGTTATTTTCCCCTTTTGTATCTGACAAGAAAAGAGTTTTGAGAAATGCAACTGTGCATAGTTCATGGATGCTGCTTCCATAGAAATTCAGTTAATGTGTGACACCAAGGGATTCCATTCACTCAGCTTCAGTACTAGGAGTAAAATCATACTTACGTGGTACACATGACCCAAATTTATCAGGGAACTCAGATATCAAATCGTCATTGATCCGATCTTTCATAGGACCCAGAATAATAACTGGCCTGGTGTAATTAACTGAAAAACAAAAAGAAAGGCACATTTTGATGATCTTACCCACAATAACAAATAAATGCACCCTATAAATATCACTAACCAGATCTGTTGTCTTTACATATGAATTGAAAACTTAGGTGCACATTTTATTGATGAATATTTGATTTATTGACATGAAAAAAAGGGAATGGAATGAGAACCACTGCAGCACTCTGTGATGGTCAATGCATAAGTCACATGCCTATGTAGAAGCATAGATATATTTGCTATACTCAACAAGGCCACTCACAAATGCTCACAGATGGACTCTTCCATGAGGTATGGAAAGACTATCATAGCCTTTTTTTCACTTCAAGTTATTTGAGTGCATCTGCCATTAAACCAGATGGATCTGCTCCCATTTTGAGTTGCCTTTACATATGTTTGTCTGCCCTGGACAGTAGCACATACCACATGAGAAGCAAAATAATAAAGGCTTTCCATGTAACAATATTGCAGTAAATCTAGAAAATTTACATCAGTATTGTGTAGACTGATTAATTTTCTGCACTAGTAAAGTACATGAGAATGTACTGGGCAGAAGAGTCCTTGGAATTTTAAGAAGTGGTGGCTTCCAAGGAATACCAAGTTTTTTTCATGTGAAAATAGAATGAGAGTACAGGAAAAGGAAGGCACATAGAATCTGGAACTGGCAAAGCAAGGCTTACCACACTGCTGGTCCCCAAACTCTGAAATAAAAAACATAAGGAAGAGTGATAGAAAAGAAAATGAAACTTACTTTCCTGTCTTGTGACAGGTTCATAAGAAAGGATGCAGTCCTCTTGGCCTCCTGATGAGACAAGAAAGAGAAGAGATTGAAGCTGATGAGGAACATGTCAGGTACTTAAGTTTGATAAAATGCTTCACATAGAGACAGACCAGGTTCAACAGTTCTCTCTTGATAAGCCTCTCACCTGAACCATTCCAAAGTCCATCATAACTTCCAGGTATGAAGACAGTTTTTTCTTTCCCCGCCCTCTCCCTCTATGTGTTTCAAATCTATATACTGATATTGGGCTTTTTTATTGATGGGCAACATGCCTTTATTTGTCATTTGAAACAAGGTTGTTTACAAGGATAGTGTAGCAATTTAAGATGCAATGCTTTTCCTATTGTTAAGGCCCTAACATGTTGCTGCAGAGTAAATCAACAGGCTACCTAAACAGAACAATTTTTATGCACTGAATATATATATGTATATATTGGCTGACTGTTCTTCAGTGCATAGCTTCCATAGTCTAGTGCATTCACAACCAAACATCTAGCTATGAGCTATCTTCTTATCCTTATCCTTTCCCTGAACACAAATCACAGACTCACAAAATGGTTGGGTCTGAAAGGGACTTTTGGCTTCTGGAGATCATCTAGTCCAATCCCACCCTGCTAAAGCACCTAGAACAGGTTGTACAGGATCATGTCTAGGCAGCTTTTAAAGACCTTCAGCAAAGGTCTCACAGCATTA
Source organism: Poecile atricapillus (assembly GCF_030490865.1). Lineage (NCBI taxonomy): Eukaryota > Metazoa > Chordata > Aves > Passeriformes > Paridae > Poecile > Poecile atricapillus. The sequence goes on from NC_081249.1 coordinate 82,263,725, forward strand.
TGTTTTATACATTTGTCTTCTCTCTGCCCTTTCAGGACAGTGCTGTTTCCTCATGGTGATATTTAGGGGACTAAAGCAGACAAATTTGCCAGGAGGAACAAGGCACTATATGGACCCTGACTTGGGTGCAAGCGATGCATCACTGTCCTCCCATCCAAGGGAGTGCAAGAGGACAGGGAGTAGGATTCTTCACCTAAGGCATGAATAATTCCTGCTCATTTCTCTTTCTGGGTCACTGTCACATATTTGGTACCACCTGAGGGCTCTGGCAGGTTCTAAATACAACTTAGCACAGTTTAAAATAATGATTTTATTTTTGCTCAGTTCAGGGCTTGTCTCTGAGAAGATCCACAGATGGGATTTTGCAACTAATTTAGATACTACAGAAGAAAGAGTATCACAAGGCATACCCGTGCTTTACAAAATAGACAGGGTTGCCTTTGTTTCATCTGCTTGCAGGCACATGAGCCTGTGTTATATTATTCTGGTGGGCTCCTGCCAAACCAAAGTGTGCACATACAGGAGAAGAGTGCTGCCTTGCCTGATGGAAATACCTATAGGCTTTAGAGGGGGGTACACCTCTCCCAGAAGTAGTCTGCCTGCTGTCTGAGTTTCCCTTGAGGCTCCACTAACTGTATTAACAAACTTTGTTTGTAGTGCTTATCTCTCAAGTAGGTACAAAATATTTTGTGTTTAAATCTGAAGCTGACTCCCACCCCATGAATCTGCTATGTTGGTAGATTTTTTTTTGTGTGTGATATAGTATCTAGGCAGCAGTTATAAATGTGTAAGAGAGCTCTTCAAGTAAAAATAATGTAATTATTGACAATGACAGAAACAGCAAATAAAGAATTGTACTGATGTATTAGGAGAGAGAAAACTCCTGCCTAGCAATGGTGCTGAAGCAGCAAAAGAGAATGTAATTTTTAATAAAAGGAAGAGATTAGACATCATTTGAGGACAAGGCCACATAACATATGAAGAGTGTGGACAAGGAATTTTATTTTCTGTTTGCAAACGTTTGATATGGTAATCACTTTCTGGCTTTTTGCAGAGTTGGAAACCTAGAATTATTGTTACACTAGGTTTTATGCATCACATGTGTTGGTTTCCCTTAAGTTTCTCAGTAAATTTTAGGGGTGATGTAAAACTCAAGATGTCTCGTTTCTCTGGAGATGAAAAAATCTACTCCACAGGCTGGACAAGGATGGACACTGTCTGTCCTCTACCCCACAGGAGCCAAGGCTATATTTTTCAACAGCCTAAGAAAGTCAGTCTTGGGGTGGGCGATGAAGCCATCACATTCCAAACAAATGAAGGGGAGCCTGTCTGTACAAATACCATCTTAAACTTGAAAATATTTGTTTCAATAGCAAACAGATCCACAGCAGGAGCTTCATTTCACTAATTTTAGAAACCTGAGGCTTGAGTGCTTATGTCTAAGCTAGTCCCCAGATACTCTTTGGAGCCAATGGCTGCCTACAAATAAGCAAGTACTTATTCTAAGTCATGTCTATTTTACATGCCTACTTTGTGAGGACAGAAAAAGTCAGAAGGGTGAGTTTCTCTCCATTGTTCCCTAACAGCATTTAAACAGCAAGGCCAGATAGAGATATCTGCAATTAAACAGCAGAATCTCATGGGACTGACAGTGTCAATAGCAATTAGAGGCAAACAGACTCTGAAACTATTGTTATTTTTTATTATTTTTTCTTCCTGTGGACTAATACTTGGCTTTGGTGCAGATTTATAACCAGCACTGGCAAGTCAGCACAGATTTTACTTTCTTTTTTGCCCAGTCTCTGGTAGACATGTCCCTATGCTAAAGCTTTTGGTATGCTAAAGCAACACTTGCAGTAGGGTATGGGCTATGGAGAAAAACAAGCCTGTTTTACAGATGTCTTGTGAATCTGTGGCCAGGCTGAATGTAAAGAGAAATTATCCAGCCCCCTCAGATCCTGCTGAAGTTTAAGCCATTGGCAAGGGTTGCAGTAAGCAAGGAGAAACTTTGAGGTTGACTGTGATATACAAGGACTTAAAGACAGACACCTTCCTGAGGTAATGGTCTTCAGCCCTCAGTTCCAGACTTAACACAGGAGTGTGAGTGCAGGGAAAAGCTACACCATTTCCACTGCTTTTCTTTTCTGGAAAAAGGACTCGGGAAGCTTATATGTCTAAGTGAATAAAATCCTGCCATGTACTGTCCAGACAAAATCCTGTAGGTCCTCAGAAGCTGTTTGCATGTTAACTTTACCAGATGGTACTATTTAATGATCTCCACTCGGTCAGTACTGCATGGTTTTGAAGTAGTCCATAAAGTATTAAGTATAATGAAGAGCTCTAGAGTCAATCAATAGTCAAATTGCTATAACCTTGTGATGGCTCTGAGGTGCAAGATACTGTGAAATCCATCAGGACACAGGCTCTTATCATTTCCCTAAGCCTCATTTAACATCCACATTAACAGCTTAATTAGCACAGGTTAGCTGTATTGATCTGGAAAATCTTTGTGACATTTAACAGATAAAACAAAAAGAGAAAAAAAGAAAAAGACCTTCCTGTAGGATTTTGGTGCATTCCCCTGTTCTTCAGTAAAATCCCATCAAGTCAAAAAGAGAAGAAAATAAATAAAATAAGGAAACGGAAGACAAAAAAAGGGAAAGTTTCCTAAATGTAATATACTTATGGGTAAAATTATTGGAGAACTTTCACTTTCTCAGGACCACTCCCTGCTTCCCTTTGCTCTTAGTATGCCTGTTGGTGTTTTCTCATGCTTGCGAATAGAATAATAACCTGGAGTTCGTTATAACTCATAACCTCTATAAATTGGGCAGCAAGGTCCTGTGCTGCCAGTTAAATTTCTTAAGTAGTATTAATTTAACCTTTTTAAGGGACTTTATAGGGTTTCAGATGGGTAGGATGGATTGAAATGGATTTAGTGTGATGACTCTGTTTTTCCTTTCTGATTAGATGGCAGAGAGCCTGTGAAAGACTCAAAATCAGTTTCATTGTAGACACGGTAGGTATCAGGCATTTTTCATGTAACACATAAACAGGCCCCTTTTCCTACTGCCTGGCCAGAACATCCAGGGCTTCTACAGGTCTGGTGGACCTGCACCCATCATGTCAGTAATGGGGTGGGAGAGCTGCTGTGAGCTGCCATGGGGCAGCCACCATGTAAACAAACACTCTCCCTCATCTAGCAACTCAGGCAGTGGAAATCCATAGATTTTGGCATCCTATAAATGTTTGTGAATGAAAAAATCTGAACAGAGATGAATAAAAATTAAAAAAACCCAAAAAAACAGTAGTGAAGACAGCTAGAAGTTATTTATGATTTTAAAAAAATCAAAGAGAACTTTTGGGTTCATTAAAATTTTTGGACTAATGGTGGTGGTTACCATCAATACACATTGAATTTCTTGTAGATGAGCCAAATTAATTTAATTTTCAAGCTCTTGTCTGAATTTTGTTGCTCATATGGATTTAAAACCAAAGAAGGCTTATTTTACTACTACCATCCATTAGGTTTTGGGCTAATGTATGAATTACCTGAGTTGTATTTGCAAGATTTTGGCAAAATAAATTTATTGCTTTTTTTCTTTTGCCCAGACCACACTGGACAATATCCCAGCCTCTATTTGGTTCAAAATCCCTTTGCTGGGGTCCTGTTTATATGAACACATGATTTTTGGAAATACATTGATAGCCATGAAAGGCTGGAAATCCAATATGTAAAAAGATCATCAGAAGTCTTAGCATGAACTTATGACTGAAAAGTTGTCTACGGGCAAAGATCAATACAGCTAAGTGGGTATAAAATGAGACTTCAGTACTTGTGCCAATTTGAGTATGCCTGAATAATACAGCAATTCTGTGGAGCCAATGCAAGTGTGCTTAATAATCAATAACCTATTTTAATAATCAGGACTACTTTAACCTTGTTCTGAATCTTCAAATCTCATTAGAGGAGTGACTTGATTTGCTGACAGAGTCAAGATTTTTTTCTACACTTTTTCTTATTTTTAACTTTTAGTTATGCATTGACTCTCTAGGTAATTGGTGCAGTCACAACCAGTTATGCAATTAGACTAAACAGGTATGACAGTGTGTGTGTAATTTTGAAGACAGCTGTAAAAACCTTTACTGAACTATGTGTGAGAGTGTTACAGCACATATGCAGGAGAGAGACTTGATATCCATGCCCATTATGAAAATCATGTCTCACAAAATAAAAACTGATGAGTCCATAGTAAAAAGTCTGTCCTTACAAGCTTGGTTTAAAAAATAAATCAGAACATTTTAAGTTACAGAGCTCAAAATAAACTTTAAATCATAGTTTGATTAACTGGTCCAGCAATAAGTCAAAATTGACTGTATGTGTCCTTATCACAAAAAGAACAACTTTCTGCTAGACCAGGACTTTATATACCACTCTGCAAACTTGGCTTTACTGCTGAGAATGGGAAAAAATAAACTAGCATAGACTTCATAAGAGCATGGCTGTGTGAGTCAGCAGCAGCTGTGTAGCAACTCATCCCCTTTAAGATCGAGCCAGGATTTGTTCCTGGCCCCAAAATACTTTTAATACTTATATTATTTATAAAGGGTTGGATTCGGCTCTCAAATGTGTCTGTGGTTCACCCTGAAATTAACAGAGCTGAAGGTTATCTGCTGGGAGAAAGAACAGTCCACTGTTTTGGCTTCAGACCTATTGTTCACAACAAACCAAGTGTTGAGGGCACTGGCAGAAAAAATCTGGTTTAGCTTTTGCAACTTCTTGTTGCTTAGAAGTGGTCAAAGAATTTTCTCTTGAGACCACATTGGAGGACTTTCAATTATATTTTTGAAATAAAAAATATCTGACTTCTGTTTTTTTAACCCTGGAGACATAAGCAATACTTCAGCCAAATACTCAAATTTTTTAAGCATTATATTTTTCTAAAAAGTAATGAACACATCAGAGCATCGCCTAGAAAAAGCCCAGTTGATTTTTAACCCCCTTATTCCTCACTGTCCAGGTCACAGCCTGGACTTTTCTCAGAAGCCTTCAATATTGCTGGTTTGGAATGGTTCTAGGAATGATCAAGTAGTACAGGTTTTGAAACTAGCTACTTTTCACTAAATGCTCATCATGAGAAGCAAAAGTTAGAGAAATGTGTTAAAACAATTGCCAGAGACCCACTAGAAAAAAATACAGGACACCTCACTCTGGACTCCAACTGGCTGTTTTTATAGGGATATATAAGAAGTCTGCAGGAGAATACCCTGCATTGGCCAGTTATTTCTTACCCACACACATTTTCTTCTGTCCAAGGTGTGGATTGCTCATTTCATAGAATCATAGAAGCACAGAATCATTTAGTTTGGAAAAGACACTTCCGACTCTGCCAAGTCCCACTAAACCATGTCCCTGAGCATGTCTTTTAAATCCCTCTAGGGATGGTGAATTAACCACATCCATGGGCAGCCTGCTCCAATGCTGGATAGCATTTTCAGTGGAGAAATTCTGTCTAAAATCTTCCCTAGTGCAACTTGAGACAACTTGCTTGGGAGAAAAATTTAACCCCACCTCACCTCAACCTCTTTCCATCTGCTCCTCACAGGACTTGTGCTCCAGACCCTTCCCCAGCTCTGTTGTCCTTCTCTGGACACGCTCCAGCCCCTCAATGTCTTTCTTGCAGTGAGGGACCCAGAACTGAACACAGGATCTGAGGTGAGGCCTCAGCAGTGCCCAGTACAGGGGACAGTCCCTGCCCTGGTCCTGCTGGCCTCACCATTGCTGATCCAGGCCAGGGTACCACTGGCCTTCTTGGCCACCTGGGCACTCTGCTGGATCATGTTCAGCTGCTGTTGACCAACACCCCCGGGTCCTTTTCCACCAGGAAGCTTTACAGCCAGCCACTCTGCCGCAGCTTGCCATAGTTCAGAAAGCAGTGGGGCAGGCAACCCCTTTCTTCCTGCTAATTTTCTGGGGAAGCAGAAATGGAAAGAGGCACAAGGACATAGTCACAACCCCATGCAAACCCATTGATTCCTCCAGTAGTTGTCTCCACTGCCCATGAATTTTTCAGCCCTCCTTTTTTCTCCTCTGCATGTCATCAGTATGCTCCACGTCACCAGTGCATAGATTGAGGGCTAGATGAGTTTCCAAGTCAAGACACATGGTGTCCTTGCAAAATAACTTGCAGTGCCTCACCTTGAACACACAGACTCCCCTCAAAGTGACACTGTGTCACACTGAGGAACAACTCTGCAACATGGCTGAGTCCAAATGGAGTTAATACAAACTTGGTTCTGTAGCACTGGCTGATGATGGACTCCATTCCCAGCCACCCAGATGCAAACAAGAATAGAAGAAATATTAACTGCATGCTGTCTTCCTCTGACAGGGATGTTACCTTGGACACTCATTTTTTATTTTTTTTTTTCCATTAAGAATAAATAAATCAGGAGGCAATGAGGAATACATTAGGAAATCTTCTAGGACTATGTCTGGTAATTATTCTTCCCACATCAGAGACGTTGATAAGCTTTTACAGTGTTGCATCCTTTCTCAACAGTCCCACAAAGTGAGAACTCTAGTGAAAAGAGAACTTCCTTTAACAGGCTTCATCTCTTTTATCTCCACCCCTCACAATTTGTTGACTTCATTCTCTGACCACCTGCCTCTCACTGTCATCTGATTTTTCTTGGTTTCTGATATATAATGTTTCTAGGGGAGATTCACTGTGATGAGCTGTGCAATGGGATATACTGTCAACACAGCAGATCTCGTATCTGAAGATTCAAAGACTAATCATCTGGAATCAGAAGGGCTTTAATTCTCCACAGGAGATATGCTGATTTACCATGGCCACGTGGAAATCTAACACAATCAGGTTAGTCTTCAGGTGCCACCATGGCCATGAAACAATAATTTCCATCTGGGAACCACAGCTACTAATTTGTCAAGGTCATGCCTTCAAATATCATGTTAGCACACACCAATGAATCCTTAGCAGATGAAATCAGGCCCTTTGGGCACCAGGTTCTGTATTTTAAAGCCTCTTTCATTTGACATAATCTAAGATGGGCTTCCTCTGCTTCTTAATGGCATAGCTATTCTGTCAGCAGAGAAGAAATCATGGCCAGCATCCTCTCCACCAAGCAGAAGCTGTTGGACATACAGTAATGTATGGGAAAATCCAGCCCAAAGGATGCTGCTGGAGTGAGAGCAGAGCTTTGTGCAGATGGAAACCACTCTAGAAGGAGGGTGAGTGCCATGGGCATTTATTACTCCAGCACTACTTTTTCTTCCAAGTATATGTTCAGCTAACTTTCCCAAATAGTTTCTATTACCTTTCTTGCACCTCAAAAAACACACTTTATTTTAAGCTACTACACAGCCAACAAAGAACTGGCTACCTGGCCTGTCTTATGATCAAATTTGCTAACAGGCTTTTGTGGACATACCCCAAATATTTGGCTGCAACTGGGCATTCCTATTAAGGCTGCTGTTTGGGAAAGTTCATCAGCCTAGATTCTCCTCTGGGCTTTTACCCTGAGCTCTCCCTGAAATATACAGATCTGGATGAGATTTGACTTGTGCAAACTTTTGAAAATTTAACCCTTTGATTAATTTCTGATTGTAAAGTCAGTCAGGGGAAAGAGCATCTTATATCTCCATATGAAAATAATAATAAAAAAATTCACCTTTCCTCCCAAGTAGAGGGCACATTAAAAATAAAACAGTTCAGAATTGGATCTTGACAATTCAAGAGTGCCTACTATTTTCTTGTGACTCTGGCAATTGCTTTCCAAGGAAACCTTTTCAATACAGGAGAATACAAACTAATTTACCATTTCTGAATAGGATAAGGTTAGCTGTTTCGCTGAAACAAACCAGTGTTTATCAACAGAGCTCAATTGCTATGCCTTATATCAGGACTAGTAAACATGAGGTATGATACCATTGATTACCTGAATGTATGTGGGTGCCTAGCACAAGTGCTGAGTGACTGGTGGAAAACTTGATTTGTTAAGCAAATGGCTTGAATAAATCAAACTGGGTGATCTAGCAAGCACTCTGTAACTTCTGTTACATTTCTAGGAATTTATTTATGCCTTGTGTTTTTTTCTGCTTTTCAGAACTTCCAAAAAATATTGGTTAGATTTAGGGGTATTACTAAGAGTTACCCAGAACATACAATCTGTCTCTTTGTTATATGATCACATGGAGTCTGTAAATTCAAGAAAATCAGGTTGTAGGTTTGGAACCTCCACCTACATGGTATCAGTGACATTCAGTGGCAGTGCCTAAGCAGTGAAGATCTATCTTACCTTTTTTTTAAGATGGCAGTATGAATTAGGAAATCTGTGGAAACTAAGGGCTCAATAAAATTTCTGGGACTGTTTCTTAGCCATCCATACAGGCATGCAGAAATGCAAGTAAAAATTGTGACCTTGTAAAAAGGATGCCTATTACAGATTTGATTATGGCTGTGCAATAACTTTACTCTTAAAAGATCATCGAGAAACTTTCCCCCACCCCCAATGAAATAAAGTTTTGTCACTAAATGAAATAATCCTGACTTGCATAGGCTACCCAAAGCCAGGTTTAGTTTCATGGCCCTAATACATCACAAGTAACAACCTTTCTCCCTTCTCTTATAAAGTCTGCCAGTTTTCTTTTATAGTTTTGTACTCAAGACATGGTCATAAATTTGAATTCCAAGCCATTTGCTCCAGTGATCTTTTTAACATTAACAAAAGAATAGCAAGGAAAGAAACAAAATAAAAGAAACAGAACAAGCAATGCAAAATAAAAGGACTCTAATGAAAGCAGTAACTTACTGTAGCTACTTTCACTATCGCTGGCATTAGAAGAAACATGTTCTGCAAGAACAGTACAGCAAATTAAAGAACATAACCAAGCACCACAGAGCTGCAGAAACTTAAAAGAACTGCCACAGTCATGCAAAGGTAGTTATGCAGAGCAGAAATAAAAGCTGTGCAGTGACATCACCTGAAAATGCTCATATATTTTACAGCAGTAAAATGAAAGCTTTGTCTTTTGTGGCATTTTAGAAAGAGACTGTGTGTATTAGCTACTGATATGTGCCATGGCAAAACCATGTCTTCTCGTGATAGACAGTAAATGACATCTCTGATAACTTCCTTTCAATGTATATGATGGTCAACTTGGATCTCACTTGATGTCTTGAGCAATTTCTTGAAATTCCAAGTGTCTGCTCATATTCTGCACTATCAGTGATGTGCATCATTAATGCATCGAAACTATTCCTGCTAAACTTCTAACCTGTATCTATCTTATTCACTGTGGACTTTCCCAAAGGATTCTGCACAGTGATTAACAGTTTAAAGTTATTTCCATATCAAATACTGTAACTGTATCTAATCTACCCTGTCCATAAGGAAAAAAAAAAAAAAAAAAAAAAAAAGTGCCAATGAGCCAATGAAAAAACTAAGGAAAAAAAGGGAAGAAGTCTTTTTCCAGAAATTGTCTAGCCTCAGGATTTGAGCTGGAATTTGAAAACCTTTACCAGACCTGTCTGTATGGGTGAACAGGAATATAAGAACTATCATGATGGGTCAGTCTTGTGGTTTGTTAAGTCAAGTGTCCTGTTTCTATTACCATATTCTTGAAAGGAAGGTGAAATCTACATCAAATAATGTTACTGTTGCAAAACTGTAGTCAGCAGACTATTTATGGACAGTAAGATCATGCTATATGCTCTCCAGGAGGTCTGCAGGACCATATTAAACAGTGGTTTCTCTAGCAGAAATGCTGACTACTTTCCACCTGAAAGATCATTTGGCAATTGAAAACTTTCCAGCTGGTCCAGGACTTTTAGAAGCCAATGGCATAATGGCTGTACATGTGTGAGCATCCTGGGTTAATGAGGATAGGAACAGTGCTGAAATTCTCTGCAAGGTGCTGCCTTTCCTCCATGTGCCAGTCTAATGGCTTAGGCTTCATAGATTGGGAATGATGGGGCTACTGGAGCAGCATAAATGACAAGGGATGATAGCTGATAGAAACAATATGGGAAACCTTGACCTGGGGCTTAGGAAGATGCTTTTAAAAATTCAACTTATATTTTGAAGAAAACAGCATGACTTTCAGACATTTTGTAGCAAGTTAACAAGGGTAATCTCAAAAGAATATGCTATACAGGACCCTGAACAACTTTATTTAAAAATAACAAATATCCTTTATAGCAAGAACTGTCATTAAAAAGCATGTCTGAGTCGAAAACTAACAAAATTTGGAAGAGTGGGAATGTCTAGAGGTGTACCAGTAATTTAAAACTAGGTGCAATATTAATACAGTCATTACAGCCTATACATTATCTTGGTGTTACTTTGTTCCATATCAATTTACAGAATTTAGGTAACTTTCAAATGGTTGGATGTTATGGACAATGTCCTTTTTAAGGACACATATTCAGAAGGGTTATCAGATCTGAAGTCTTACTTTTCTCTAGCAGGGAAGGATCTGCATTAGTTGCTAATGAGCTGCTATGACACTTAAATGATCACAGAATAGTTAAAATTCAGGTGGCAGTGACATTTGCTGTCTATCACTGACAAAACCAGTCTTGCAGAACCATTCTTTCTTGTACAAGAGATAAAGCTTTCATCTTTAAATTGTGAGCCACTGCATGGCATTAAGTTAAACCATTAAAATGTTCCTTCAACAATTCAGTCAGAAACAGAATAATCTCCAAAACTGTGTGCATGGATGTGCATTCCTGCAATTAAAAAGCACATACAAAACAGTAGGCAATGCAGCATTAACACACATTTTGCTCCAATTACTTGATGCTTAAGAAAAGGGAAAACAACTGAGGAACAAGTAGCCAAACACATGCAAGTGGCATTTTGTTTATATTATTTAGCTCTAGATACGGAATTTAATACAGCTATATATGTAGAAATCAGCAGCAAATATTTAATTCTATACAATTTTTCTGGTTCACATATTGAGGAAGCAAAATTGTTTCAGAGCAATGATCTGACACGTTATGCACTCTGCAATGCCAAGTCTTGAGACAGGATTGCTGCATCAGAAAAAAAATGGATTAAGGTGGTGTGACAGAGAATAGGTTGCTAATGGTGAAGACTGGTCCAAAATTAGCTTTGGAGAATGCATGATCTTCTCTAGCCTGCAAATGACTTCTTCCATTAATAACAAATACTAATCTAAAAATTCAGCAAAGTAACAAACACTCCCATGCAAAAAGCTGAAAATGCAGAAGCAACAGCATAAACTAATTTTCTATTGATCTCCTCAGGATGTGATCATGTTAAAATGTTTAACTTTCCCTTTAGATGGAGAGGGAGGGATTGTTGCTGAAAAGAACAGTCTAGGCAGCGAAACACATTCTAGGTATGCTACTCTACAGAACTGCCATGATGGGAACAATAATATACTGTCAGAAACAAAAGGTGTTATTACAAAAGAAGTGAAAGTGTCTGCTTGATACACTGTATGTTATTTAATACCATCATGCAGAACAGAACAATTGAAACATTTGTAATGCATTCACAGCTGGGTAACAAATAAAACTCTATCTTGTGCATGCTAGGAGTGGAGGGTCCTTAGAGAAGAAACAGAAGCCAAAACAAAACAAAACAAAAAAGGGTTTACAGTGACCATTCCTGGGAACTTACTCAGAGTCTTTGTTCCATAACCGTCGTCACCTAATCCGGGGATGTCCTGCACGGAAGTCCCCAGAGAGAGCAATGAGAAAGGAAGAACAGCCGCAGAGAGGAAGGAAGAAGTCAGTGGAGTTGAAATGGATACTACCATGACTGACCATGTTGATTAAGCAATCTGGATCCCTGCCTTTTCTTTCTGAAACAAATTTAGACCCATATTCTATGGAAATTCAGCCAAAGACAGAGGCAGTGACTGTGAAACATGCCTTTTGGAGCTGTGAAAAAGAAGGAACAACCAGATAAATAAAGTTCCAGAAACTATCCTCACTGGATAAATTTAGGACAGAATTATTAAGTAAAAAAAAGTGAATATTTGGGCTTGGAACTAGCAAATATTTTTAAAAATGCTGGTTCCCTATATAATTTAAGCAAGCAATAAATGCTTTTGGTGGTACATATTTCAAGATGCAATTTAGTTCTTTAAGCTGTTAACATGGTCGCTTCCTTTAATTGTTAAACTTCCAGTGAGGCTGCCCATGGAAATCAACTTGGTGAAAGCCAAAGGCAAAAAAAGATTAGAAGAGATATTTAAAAAACTAATTAGTTTAGTATTTTCAAAGAAATCACGTTTGCCTTATTTTGAGCCAATTCTGATCTGGGAAAATTTCTGAGAGACAATTTTGGATTTATGACAGGTGCCACAACAACTTTGAGGAGCCATATTTCCGCTTCCAAAAGTTAAGGTCACTGCTTTATTCTTCTGGAAATAGCATTTCCAGAGATGGAAGGAGAAGCTGGATCCAAACTGCAGTCATACATTGGTCACAGTAGTAATACCTCTCCTGCCTGCCTATGACAGATATTTGCCTGCATGTGTGGGATACTGGTATCATGCGTGTCACCCATTTGTTGTGCTGCTGCATGTGACATCGTCTCCAAGAGGTTACTTACGTTCTGGATCACTTGTTTCCTGCTCACTCTGCTCCTTGCTCTTGTAGAATGGGAATTTTCGTGAAAAGATGAAGTTCTTTTTACGCTTGTCATTGAATGACTGTGAAGGAGAAAAGGCATGGGGCAAAAACAGGGACGTCTAATTGTTGTCACACTCATGCTGACAAAACAACTAGTTTGTAAAAGTGGAGAGAACTGTAGTGACTCAAATCAGCACAAACTAAGTGGCTGCAAAGAATCAGAGGTGTGGTGAGGTCTGAAATTTGAAGGCAAAGCTCCTGAAGACTGGATCAATTTTATTCCAGAGGTCATAAGTCAAAATGTACAGCTCCTTACTTAGAAACTGTTGTGTTTTGCTTGTTTGGATGAAGGGATACAGACGGTTCAGCATGCTTTGAGGTCAAGCCATCCATCTTTAATCACAGCAGACTGTGCACAGAATTAATTAACTATCTGAAAAGAATAGGCTGTAATGTGGAAAGCAGAAGCCTTTGATTTGCTTGTAGTGTGTGGATTCAGCCCTGTGTCAATTAAAATAAAAATTTCTTCACTGGTAGGTGCTGTTGATTTCATAATGTTTTATTTGGCCTCTATTGACAACTTCTTAAGTGTATTTTAATGCTTTTTTTGGGCATAATGAAAACAAACCAACTTGGTTTTATTTTATAGATTTATATCTATGCATTAGGTTTCTCTGGATATACTTTTAGTTCTATGTGATTTAGAAATTGAATTCTGCTGATAAGCAGTATTTCATTGCATGTTGAGCAACAAATTTTGCTGTAATTCTTCAAATCAGAAATTAATATAGACGAAATTGGGGTTTCTTGCATAATAAAACCTTTGACTTCATAAACAATCTCAAGGACTTACACCACTATCCTATGTAAAACCAGGATATGCCTACTTGGGACATTTCTTTCTGTTACTAAATAAGGAAATAGGGTCCCTATATAGTCAATTGAAAGAAGCTGGCATTTCTAGAGGGCACACAGAGCTGTAGACAGTGTGTGTCTGAAGTGATCTGTGCTGTCAGTCAGACAATGACTTATAATGTCTCTTATACTGAACATAAACACAGGACTTTGCAAATGACGACCTCCAAGAGAGCAGAGACCTTCCTAAATCATTTAAAGGACCAATCTCAAGTGTTTGTCATTGCTCAAATTGAATATAACCAGTATTTGGCTCCAGTTCTGCAATGGAATATATTTAGAGTCTCAGCACACAATTTATTTTCTTCTATTTTGAAATAATGGAATAAAATGTGGTTTAAAATATGTATTTCTGAAAGATGGATACTGAAAATCTTTCTTGAAATAGTTGGATACTCATGTCACGAAAGTTTCATACCACTTTTACATTTCAAGCATATTTAAAGTTTAGTAACTGAAAACAAAGAAAATAATGCACATGTAGAATAAATGATCCATGAAAAATCTCTCAGAGTATGTAAACATTCAATGTGAAATTAATGTGGAGGTCATGCACAAATAATCCAGACAGCATGCAATTTCAAAACAAAGCAAATATGAAAGAAAGCCAGAGGGAAGAAAAAAAAAAAGCACATGAAGGATTAAAGTAATCTATGGATGAAAGGAGGACTGACATGCACAGTACATCACTTTAATGACCTAATGGATATAATTAAATTAAAATGTGTTTTCTGTGATAATTTCTTTTACTTTTCCAAAGAAAGGAATGTAGCATGTTAACATTTCTGTTTGTGAAAATGTTGCTCGTCATGATTTATCTGAATTTGACATAGTAATGCTATTGGCATTACACTTTTAAAGGGAAAAAAATATATATAAACAATAACACCTCAAAAAGCAAGGGGGTCTTAAAATTACAACCACTTCATTACAGCACTTTGGAATTCAAGAGAATGTTATCAAAATAATAAATAAATATGCTGTGTTTCACAGAAAATATATGAGAAATAACATATATATAGTTTCATTTTTTTCCCCCAACAGTCTAGAGCAAAAACTTCAGAAAGTACATTTTCACCAGAAAAACATATATTATTTTCATGCGTATGCATGATCTAACAGTATACACCAAATTAGACAGATATTTTATACTGCTATATAAACCTTTTCTCCTTTTGCAGTTTCAAGTAGTGGGTTGCTTTTTTAATAAGATATTGTTCCACTTCAGTTTGGATGATCAAAATCTGGTAATTCACAGCAGATCACTATCATGTGCAGCTATGTCACTGTATTTACACCAGTAAAAAGCTTTCTTCCTAAATGAAGCTGATCTAGTTATATTAATATCCATAACCAAAGATGTTTATGCATGTAATAATATTTCTTCAGATTAATCAATGTGTATATTCATGTTAATGACCATATATACTAGCATGGTGTAGTCAGAGGGTTTATATCTAGAATAACAAAGAAATTGTAAAACAATATAAAACACTAAAGTGGGTCTGACTCTGCAAACTTATAGAAGTAATTAGCCCTTGGTATTAACTGAATGAGCTTACCAAGTGTTTATTTCCTTAAATTAAGTGCATGTTTCTTCACAAGGAATCAAAGAGAAGAGGCTTGATTTTGGTTTTGTATCCAATATAAATGGTGTTAAAGTCAGGCTGAGGGTCTCCACCTTAAGGATATGAAATCCTGCTGACAACCCCAAAAAGATTTCTTACAGGTATCATGATTTATATCTCTAATGCATAGAGACAAGGGGCTTGGCAAAGAGAGAAGAAGGAGACTCACACAGAATAAAACCATGTTTCTGTTGCACACACCATATTAATTGCAGATTTTGCTCCATTGGTGGAAGAGCAGAGACCAACACTGAGTGTGTAATTTGTGTTTTAAGAAAGGATCACGTATATGAGGATCTGTGGCAAGGTTAAACTCCAAAATTCTGATGTATATTTGAGAAATTTTATTTCAGTACACTGGAAACTTTGGACCTGTCAAATACTCTGGAGCCATAGGCTCTGTATGCTTCTGGAAAGCTGTGAAAATAGAGGTAGGATAAATGAGACAGAGGTATTTACCTACATCACTTCACCTGATACAAAAATTGCATGCAACTGGAATTGCACTTGCGATAGCAAGCTTAGCCTGATTGAAGAGCATTTATGCAGGCAGAGTTTCTGAAAGTCAGTGAAAAAGTGCCAGAAAACTGATTCCTTGTAAGTTGCAGGTTCTTTGACATGATAATGTAAAAACTTGTAATGGCAAATAACTCAGACATTTCAGGAGGTACTTTAAACAGACAAGTGTCTAAGACTAAAAGGCAAATGAAATTTTCCAGTTGTTTGACAACAGAACAGTGACATCATTCACAGCACTTGATCTGCGATGGAAAAGAGTCTCTTTTCAGAAAAGAAAAGTGGAGGAAAGCGTTCACTGATGTCCTGGTTTGAATCCTTGTTTGATAGTACTTAAGCATAGACTGTGTTTTGAAGAAGCCACGAAAAATAATTCTGATGTGCACTGTGCACTGTTGCTTGACCAAGTATCCCCAGATGTCCCCAGTTATGTAAGCCTGGGTTACACATAGCAACCTTCCCTGGTTGTGACAGACATTAAACCGCTGTGTGTTTCTTCTTCTCAAGAACTCTCACGGGTTCTTTTTTTTGTCAACATCAGTTTTGTATTCTAAATGCTTTTCCCTAGGCTCAGCAGACATATATATGTTACTAATCAGCTAATAGGGTAGTGGTTTTTAAAGGAAATTTTCATGTAACATTAAATAAACAATCCACTTTCAAAATTTTCTTTGTAGTGGTAAACATCACAAAAAACAGTCTCAGTAATTTGATAGTTGTACCATACTGCAATAGGCAACTATATTGTTGTTTACCTTGAGCTTCTTAATTTTTTTTCATAGTGTAGCAGATCCAATCCCTACTATTTAGTACCGATGTGCTCTTGACACAGGTTGTCCTCTTTAGGCATTGCAGAAGATCCTAATATGTTGGGGAAAGATTTTTTAAGGTGCTCAAACAGATCTATTTTCTCAAAGCCAATAAACTCTCAACTCATGCTTCAGGAATGCTTTTTTTTGCCATTTCATTCAACAAATGCTAATCCTCAGTCATGAGCTGAGAACCAGTGTACATGGCCACCTGAGAGAAAGCTGCTCCAGAGCACTGGCTGTGAAATTATTTTTTTACAGGGTGTAGATGGATTTCATATACCATCTAATTTTAGGAAGGTTTGAGCTATGCTTCAACCTAGTTTTTAAGTTAAATTATTATGTATGTCAGTTTTGTTCTCAGATTGGTCTAGCAGTGTATATGAGAAATTAGTTTTACTGCTTCTCATCTGCAATGTGGTTTTCTTATTTTTCTTCTTTAATATCTGATTTTAGCCTAAATTGAATGAAAATCCCTCATGTACTCAGCCTTCTACAAAAATCTACAAAATTTATTATCAACATTATGTCTCTGCAATCCTTTGCTCTATATTTAACTGACACTTTTTGTATTGGGGAGATTCATTTACTCATTTGAACACTGACTTTAATAACAGATTGGACACTCAAACACTGTTAAACCCCTATATTTAAATATTTTAATTTTATAGATTTCTATATTATATATTTTCAATCTCTACCATCATACCAAAGATCTGCACTGACACCAGAAAGAAAATTTTTGGACTGTAACATATACTCAGTGTTATTTCTTCTTAGAAGCATATGTATCACCTCACTGGTTTTATGATGGGCTTTTTCACCTGGCAATCCCAAGCCATGATGAATTTGAAATCTCAGGCTAAATGGCCTGACCAAGTCTAGAGGATTGCCAGTGCTACTGAGCCATTCTTGCTTTCCTGATGTAACCCTAAACTTGTCCATGGCCTGGGTTCACACACATGGAGAACACTTCATAGTGTCCGTGCAGACATGCAGAAGAAAAGCTGAGGAGTTGTTAGTGGCAACTGTAAGTCTGGTTGTACAGAGATCACAGAGTACATTCTCTGAGATGTTGATCTCTCATTCTGCACACACAATTACATGCTGGCAAACAGCACTAGGCAACTTCACTATGATTTTTAGGAGATGCAAGGGGAAAGACATCTCTAATGTGTTACGTTCAGCCTTTAGTTTACTTAGATACTTCAAGCCTGGGCTACAGTCATTCCTTGTTGAGATTTTGTACCATGTATGTTTTGATAAGTGAGAACTAACTGGGTGAGAAGAAGCTTAGATGAAAAAAACTCTGTTTGCTTAGTTTTCCCTTGAAGTTGTAGGGAGATTTGTGTGTTGGCAATCCAAAATGAAAATGTAAAAGCCTGATTAAAAACTCCATGCTGTCTAGCTTCTCCAGACAAGGGTACGATGTCTTAGTATTCATGAGTATGAAATTTTAATAATTTTGTTTTTAAAGACTGAATTATTGCTTGTTGTCTGCCGGCAGCTCAATTTTAAATCCTCACAAACAACAGTTAAAACCAACATAAACTACCGGGGGAGAAGAAAGACCAACAGACTTTCAAGAAAACACATAAAATCAGTGTTTCCAATTTTGCAAGCCTGTATTTAACTTGGTGCAAGGTGTGAAAGGAGTACTTTTCTATGCTAATTTTCATGGTAATATCATTGTTAGCAAGATGAAACACCAACATAAAATCTTGCTTATGTGACAGCCAAGGTAATTTACACGTATCTGCAGGTTGTACACCAAGATAGTGGGAAGGAATTGTCGAAACAGCATTACAGGAATTGATAGCATGAAAATAAGAAAGGGCAAAGCTCCTTGACAGTGAAATCAATTTGGATGTAGAATAATCTTCCCCAAGGGAAGTAGAAAAGCCTCGATAATTTTTTCACATTTAAAAGAAATCTGCTAATCTTAAATACTGTGGGGAATAACGCTGCAGTGTCTGGAGTGAAGGGGGTGATGAAGGGAAAAGAGCTAAACAACGATCCTCTCCCAGCTCTAATATCTGTGTTTCTGTGATGAGATGCTCACAGACCCAGCCTCTCAGAGTTGTGCTGCAGTCCAGCGTGGGCTTGGACCTGGCCAAGCTCACTGCAGCCAAATGGGCAGTATGAAGGTCTTCCTCTCCTTCCTCAAGTCTCCAGCTGGAATCAGAAAGTGTATTTGACGTTTGGCAATGTTGTCCTAAATGTTCCTCCACTCAATATTTTCAATATTTTTTCCTGAAAAGGAGCTTTCCCACTTAGAGCTGATGTACATCATCAGCTACTGATCCCGCCGATAAATCTTTGTGCATGTGAACCTGTCCCAGCACTCTGTGCAGCAGTGATGTCAGAAGTGCCCCAGAGATCAAAGGCAGCATAGTGTGCACTTGGCAAAGATTTGGATCTGATCACCCAGACCCACAGCTTTTCCTACAGTATACTGTAGGACCTTTATCCACTTGAACTTTGTTCCTCGGTTATGATAAGTTCTTTTTTAGAACTCTGATTCCCATTTGACTGCTGGTGCTTCTTTAGGTTTCAAAATGAAATTGAGGATTTTGGTCTTTATGCAGTCTTTTGAATTAATTTCACTAATAAATAAAGCTGCAGAAGATATTGGTTATCTGTGCTATTAAAAAACCAACAACTTGCTCATTTATAACTGTTTTTTGTGGAAACATTCATGCAATCAAGTGCTGTGCACTTGTGCAAGTACAAACTACTGCATTAAATGGATCATTGCACAAAATAAGTTGCATAAAGACCTTTATTACTCTTTGTTAAGGAGTAGTGGAGAGATTTACAATACCTACATGCCTTCAAACTGTACTTATGGAAAAGATAGTTGGACAGGATAATCTTTTGAACTTCCCTTTTGAGTTAAAAGAAGAGTGACTGGTGTAGCAGGCTGAATTATGGCAAAGGTCTGGCTGAGCAGACAAATCATACCAGGCTCTTGGTTTTAACTGAATACATTGATTTATTTAGGTGTTACACTTAAAGTTATAATAAATAAAGGCATGGGCAAACAAGCCCAAACCTAATCTCTAAATTGGTTTGAGGTTTGTTTAGGAGGTGAAGCTCCCACACCTTGCAGTAATCCATCTCACACAACCAGTCTCACAAGAGGATGTCAAGTTAGATGGACTGTGGCTTTGACCCAGGTGGCAATGTCTATGTCCCTATAACCTCCCAAACATGGTCTCTGAGTCACTAAGGCAATCACTGAGCTGCTTTAATTTAAGTGAGTCAGAAATAAAGATGTGAAATATGGAGCATGTCTCCTCTGAATGACTGTTAACGCTTAACTCCACACTTCTGGATCTTTGTGTGATATCTTACTAGAAGAAAACATTGTTCTCTTTCTAATTCTTTGACAGTATCTACTGCCAAAACTAAAAATTTTTCTTTTCAACCCATTTTTTAGAAGAAAACCCAAGTAACTATGGCATTATCTATACATACATACAAACTTCCTAC
Source organism: Poecile atricapillus (assembly GCF_030490865.1). Taxonomy (NCBI): domain Eukaryota; kingdom Metazoa; phylum Chordata; class Aves; order Passeriformes; family Paridae; genus Poecile; species Poecile atricapillus. The sequence continues at coordinate 82,283,726 of NC_081249.1, forward strand.
TATTTATTTCAGGATATTAGACAGCAAGTAATAAAAATAGACCCCACATGAAATTCAACTCAGCACAAATTTCTGCTGGAATAGCTTAGAAATAAAACAATTAACTCTCAGCTGTAAACTTTGGTATTTTACCTGTGCTAGCAAATTTCCACTGTGTTACATTTAATCTGTGACTGATTTAAACATTGCACTACACATCTTCATGTCAGTGACTCTCCTAAAAATTTCTCTTACCTAAGCAGGGATGGCACAAACGTCTGTGGGATAGGAAGTACAGATACTATAGTTCCTAATATTATGGCCACCTAAGAAACAATATTTTCCTATAAATAAAACTCCACACCACTGTCAGAATTACAGAAAAATTACAGAAAAAATTGTAAAATCTATAAAATACATGTACTTATATTGCTCATTAACTGAAAAATTACTCTGACAAAAAGCCAATAAGCAGAAATATTTTTCATCATCAGGATAAATTAAATGACAATTCCTTTATTTCTCAAATTTTCCACTCTAATCCACTTTGCTTAAAAATTGCTGGCTGATATTTAGAATTTGTACTTCTCAATAAAATGAAATACGGAAAACAAAGATTTTTTTACCTTAATATTTTCTTTCAATTTGAAAGAAAGTTTTTCAAATACTTTACTTTTACTGGATTTTTCAAAGAATGCTACGGAAACATATTTCTTCAGCTGGGTAAAAGCCTCAAGTTTGATCTGACAGTTATTTTTTCACTATTTCTAGAACTGATTCACCTTCTTAAAAACAAGATTCTTTTAGGCATGCCAGTTTCCTGCCAGAGCCAACACTGCTACTATGACATAAATTAAAACTGAAGACTCACTTGTTTTCCTTTATTTTTGACTGTACCTGGACCCAATAGGCATTATTATTAAAGTACTGCATGTCTTTGTGGAGTGCCTCAAGATAACCTGGAACAACAAGAATCCGTACAGTTAATTTTTTCTGGCTATGTGCTGTTTTATAATTTGAATTTCATTTGATTACTTCAGCACGTGAGTGAAGCAGATGCTGATGACAGCATTATTCCTAATGCACATTGGAGAGAAGCTGAGCGAAAAGTGTTCAGCTCAAGGGGAATGGTGAGGGCAGCCCAATATTGCAGGCTCTAGTCAATCCAAAAGTGCAGCCAGCATCCACTGCCTGGCACCAGCTCCATCATGAAGTGTGAAGACACAGCTGTGGAGGATGTGAAAATTCATGGAAGAGCAAGGGCAGGTGGACAAATGAGATTCAGATTTGCCTCCTTGTCCTGGCTACAGAGAGGGGGGTGGATTTAAGTGCTGTGAGCATGTGACCAGGCTGTTGTTCTATACCACATACATCATCCCTGGGGTATGTGGATTCAACAGGAAAAGCTGGGTACCCTTTACTGCCAGTCATCCCGTGTGAGTGCCTTATTTGAAGTTTAATTTCCTGCTGGTATTAAAACCAGCAAATCTCCTCCCAGAAATAAGTTGTTCCACAAACAAGAACAATGCTGAGATCTGTTTCTTCCATGACATCCAATGTTATCCCCTTTTGGAGGTCTTAAAGCTTTTGGCAGAACTTAAATCCAACAGAGAGAGAAAACCATAGAATAATAAAATATCCTGAGTTGGAAGGGACCACCAAAGATCATCGAGTCCCAAGTCCAGCTCCTGTCCCTGCACAACACCATCCCCAAGACACCATGTGCCTGAGACCATTGTCCAAATGTGTGCCAGGTTTGGTGTTGTGACCACATTCCTGGGGAGCCTGTTCCTGTGCCCAACCATCCTCTGGGTGAAGAAGCTTTCCCCAATGTCCAACCTAAACCTTCCCAGACTCAGCTTCTTCCCTTGGGTCCTGTCATTGGTCACCAGAGAGAAGAGATCAGTGTCTGTCCCTCTGCTTCCCCTTGTGAGGAAGTTGTAGTCTGCAACGAGGAATCCCCTTTGCCTCTCGGGAATGATGACCCTGTAAATTACAGACTGAGTGCTAACGAGCTCTCCAAATCAGAAGCTTTTTGAATGTACTCAAACTGGGGATTTCCCTCTACTTTTATGTTTGTCCCAGTACCAATCACTTTAGGAAATCTGTTCATTGTGTCAAATATCTTTTGAAAAGAAGTGCAAAGAAAAGTTGATCAAAATCCACTGCATAAGTAGAAAACTTTCAGATTATGGACTAGAGAACTGCTTCTCCCTAAAGGTGGCGAACCTTTATACTTAGAAAACTGAACCCTAGAATTTATGTTAGAAAAAAATCTTCATTACTCAAAGAGAGGGTATAGATAGCCTAATACACTGTAATTCTTTTTTTCAGTCAGGGATTAAATTGAGATAATTGCCTTTTTCTCTGCATTGATACACCCAGCTCTGCCCCAGTAAACCACTAGCACAAATGCTGTACCTGAGACGAGGGCAGGTGTGACTGTAGCTTCTGCTTAGTGACAAAGACAAATAATCCAGTTTCCATAGACACTCATAGAAGAAGAAATAAAAACAGGGTTAAACTGCAGCAGTTCAGCCATTTCTAAGGATGAGGACAGCGAGGCACTGAAGTGGGTTGTTTGGGAATATGAAAAATCTCTTGTGGCAGCTCTTTAAGCAGAGATTAGACAAAATTTGGATATAGAAGATAGTTACACACGAAACCCTCAGGGCAGAGGCAACCACCTGAGGTTCCTAAAGACCAGTCCTGATCTGTTTTGATTACTAGGGCTGAAAATATAATGATTTTCTAGAGCATAAATGGTTTGGAAACATGTGGGTTTATTTGTTTGGCTTTCTCCTCTGCCCTCCTTCAAATACTTAGTAGACTGTCAAAAGGTGTCCTCTGTATCAAGTTCTGTCTGTCACTGGATTTTTGACACTTGGAGGAGAGGTGCATTAAATATGCAGAGGGTTTTGTTTACCCACAATACCAAATTTGCTCTCTCAGTCAGGTTTCGCTTTTTCCTTTCATGTCTCAGTGCAATGTTGCTAAAATGACAATAAAGCAAGAATATGACCCTACATTTCAGGCATCTGTGGCATCTGTAAACAGAACCTGTGCATAAGAAGTATTAAACGTAATCAAACTTCTGACTGCTGTAATAAATTCATTTGGAGGCAACTGAAGAGGCCAGCTGAGTGTGATGTAGGTGATCTGACTGGAATCTGAAAAGAACTGTGGCTGACAAGCTAAGTTAATAGAAAAAACCCCTAATGGGTAGTGATGGAGCTGTGTGGTGTGGGTCACAGTCCAGGACCTGCACTGCTGATGAGCAGCAGAGCTGGAAGGGGTTTTGGAGGGATGGTGCAGTCCCTCTTCTTGGCAGGCACCTTATCCCTGTTCAGCACCCTGCTGAGCCTCACTAGGGCAGGCACCCATCTGGGAATGCTTCCCATGGGCTGAATAGCTCCCCACACCCTGACACACACATTAAAAAGGGGGATTGTGGGAGACATCACTTTTGTTTCATTGGGAAATGAAATAGAGTATTTGTACATAAGGTAATATTCTGGAATCACTGGCCAGATAAGGCGTGAAATGAATGTGGTATAAAAAAACAGTTCTCTGTATAAAATTAAGTTTTATCTATGTGTTTCTTGATATTTCAACACATCTCTGGAAAAAGACAACACCCATAAATATCAGTAAAAACGAGGTGTTGCTAAAAGTCTTTCCAAGAGCTACGATTTCAACTGCAGAATATTTTCAAGACAGTCAAGGAAGTGTATGTGATCTGACAGGGAGAAAAGCGAAAGGTGCTATTTTTGTCTCCTGAAAGACCTGTTGTAATTACAACAGTTAAGAAAAAAGAAGATTACTGGCTAATTTCTATTTCCCCCCTGCAATATTTCTGTCACTTGACACTTTGTTTGATTCACTAAAAAATCTGAGAAGCCCTCAACAACTGTGGGTTTTAGGATTAGAAAAGGAAAGGCTATTTTTGTTCAGTCTGAACCCTGTGATAGGGTGAGTTACCAAGAATTTGGTATGCTGTTTTGGTAGATACATAACCCTGTTCACAGCTACTCACATGCTCTGCTCCTTTTGGTGTAAAGGTGAGCATTGGATGATACTTGGGATATGATCTTGAGTTCAACATAGCATAAAACATACTTTTTAATGAAGTTTGTGCTTACATAACTTCTTTGGCTTCCTCCAGCAAAAATATCAGACATAAACCTTTGGGTTGCTCCATTTCCCATTGATTATCCATAGACCAGTGAGCCCCAAAGACCGAGAAAGCAAATGCTTAGGAAATCATAACTGTGTTATCTTAATTCATTTTTTATTTTTATTATTTTTATTTTTAACGTTTCCAGTGTCCTGGAAACTCTGGCCTTTGCTGCAGCAGAGAGTGGCTGTAGGGCCAAAGCAGTGTAGTGGTGGATTTGATGCACCAGCCACCTTCAGTAACCATTAGAAAAAAAGCTGAAGTTTACCACAACAGTTATAAGAATGAAGATAGAGGCTGAACTTGGTCAACACAATAGACGCACAATCTGTGCTTGGTGAAAGGAAGATGTTTAAACCCGTATTTGCATTCTTTTCCTTACTACATAGATCTTACCATCTCAAACTGGTCTGATATCTTTAAAAGCGTTAACGGGGCCTGGATCTTGGTGATGTCTCTGAGCCTGAACAAATAAATTTCTTTGGGTCAGAATAAACTGAACTGAAAGAAAAGAAGCCCTAATGGGTTAAGCCAGAGATCCAGTTAGCCAAATAGTTTTTTGGCACTGTCCAATAACACATGTTTAAAAGGAAAAGTGGAAGTAATATGATCCTTTCCCTTTTATAACATCTCTTCTTAAAATCAACAATTTATATATTCTGAATTACATGATGAAAGTTTTAAAGTTGTAATTAGTTTTTCTACTTTCTAACCTACCTAAATTCTTTTCAACTTACTTATTTTTTATGCAATATCCTGTAATAATGAGCATGGGAATTTAATTATGCATTGCACAGAAAGGTACTATTTGTGGCCTTATTTAAACCTGAGATGAGAAGGTTTCCCTAGAGCTCCCTAATTTTGATTCACATTCCCTGTTACTGTACCCATCCTGATTTTGTAGACTTTAATTTCACAAGGCATGGATTGGAGGAGTCCAATGAAACAAATCTAAAGTCATATAAATATTCTAAATCACATTTTTAAGAAGTACTGAACTAATTACATAGATGAAGCAACACACAAGTTTGGCCTGAAAAAGAGGAACTTTGGGTCTTTGGAAAGACTATCCTTTAGCTCTTCCTACAAAAAGGTTTGTCAACTATATTGCTGAGTATTCTTAAACACTTCTTCAGTGAGACACAAGGAGCTGATCAACTACAAATGTCACCCTATCTGTAACACTTTGCATCTTATCTCCAGATATGGGATTAAAAATGAGGTATAAACAGATGAAAATGCATAAGACTTTATAAACCCACAGAATAACTAGACAGTTTCTACTTCAAAATCATATTTATCCCAAAGAAATTTTGGTATTATTACGAAACCTTTGCTGTGGGTTATTAACTCTTGAAGATTGTTTCTACAGGGGAAGGAAGGAGTCAGGGCTAGTGAGATGATTCAGGTAAAATTGCAGTAAGGTACACCTTTAGCTGTTCAAAACCCCCAAGGATTCTCTGTATTCAGTTAAGGTTCTGGTTTTGTTGGTTTTGTGTTTTTTTTTGTTTGGTTTTTTTTTTTTTTTGTTCAAGTGTTTTTTTTGATGCTTCCATGCACATCTCCTTGCCAAATATAGAAATATTCCATGAAAAGATTTCTCTCAGTTTTATCTTCAGAGTAAACTGAGACCTTTACACTTGCCTGCACACTCATGAATGTAAGAGCCCAAGGTGCCACAGACCCACATAAGCTCATTCCTATCTGAATTTCAGCTTGATTTTGAAACAAAAGCATTTTCCTGGGCCTACTGCAGCCCTGTTTTCCTATTTTCCTGTTTTTCTTCCAAAGTTGGGAAAAAAAAAAAAAAAGAAGTAAAAAAAGTAAAAAAAAGTAAAGCATGGACTCTTAGACATTTTACACCACTTCTTTTTGGACACTGAAAGACCAAATGGAAATAGTGACACCTAAAATCCACATATATGTGTGTACTCAAATATCTCACTTCATGTGGAAGGTTTGGTCCCAGAAGGCTACAGTGGTATTGCTCTGTAATTACACAATTTCCTAAACACTGAATCAAACACTGATGTTGAGTGGCTGGAAGATTAATGTTACACTGATGACAAAAATGGAAAAACAATTTGGGGAATCAAGAGATAATTAAGTTCTTGACAGAATCACTTGAAAAGGGACCATTAGTTATATGAAAGAATTATTCCCCTGCGGCTTTGATTATATATGGGAAAAAGACATTTAAGAAGTGATTTCATTGGCAATATAAAACTTATTATCTCTCAAAATAAGTGGCAACATTAATATACAGGGTTGCAGAGAGTGGTCATTTCAAACAAAAAATGGAATTCTGTCTTCTGAAGAAATGCTATGAGATGAATTAATCTTTTCTTAGTGTATTGTATTATATATATTTTACTGAGTTATCTGCAAGTGCAAATAATGTACAGTTCCATGTGCCTTATAAGTCTGGAAAACTTGTTTCAGTCAGTACAATATTCTGCATTTGCACTGAATTCAGGAATTGTTTGGTAGAGCAGTAACAGGGAAGTATTTTCAAGTGTGAAATACTGTTTTGCTGGCATGCAGAGACTTGGGAACCCCTGTGCTAGAAACTGTGTCCACAGGAAGAGGAATTTCTTACCCTGCTAATCTGTCCGAAAGGACAGAATAAGGGAATTTTTAGTATTACCATTATGGAGAGAAACTGAAGGAAGAAGATATTAAAAATGAGAATTTCAAACTAGGCAGAAGACCACAGGAACAGCAGGTCTGGAAGGGACCTGCTGAGCCATTTAGTAATTTCCCTTGCTAGGTCCTACCTATGGCCGTGTCCACTCATCACACAGTTTTGGCCCTGCTCTGTTTTCTGCAGCCAAGCAGGACTTTTCCCTCGTGGCTGCTGAATCTCTGTCTCCTGGTTTGCTCACAGAAGCCCTCATTTGTAAATTCCAAACATGCCAACTGGACGGGTTTCAAAAATAAATCCCTGAAAATGTCAAGTATTCACTACTGCTACAACTGCAAGCTACACTTCAGCAGAAAAATATACCTTAACAGCCAGGACTGTGGGCATTTGTCATGCTGTAATACTTGCCAGCCAGATGGCACCAGACAGGATAGTAGCCATCAGGCTAACGAGAACTGCTGACTTGGGCACAATAAAGCAGCTCTGTGAAGCGGCAACACCAGGAATGCTGTTCTGTCCAGGCAGTGCTGGTGGAACAGAACTTGCACATTTTGTGTTGTTTGGCCACTGTGTCTGGTGTGAAACACAACTGTGTTCAATGTCTGTCACAACTGTCAAAGCAGAACACCCAAAACCTAATTTTTTCTGTCCAGGACTCCTTAACTTACAGCCTTTGGTTTGTGATTTACCTTTCGAAGCTTCTGAAGCCAAGGAATTTATGCTTCTGGTCCTGTTTCATTAAACTGCTATCCATCTGCATTCATGTTTAAAGTCTTTTCTTCTCTATCCATCATTTAACTAAAATCACAGCTATCACGGAATGCTCTTTATTTCCTTAGTATCTTCCCCTTAGGAGGTACTGTCATTCAGTATTATTATAAAAAGAATATTTAACTATTTCAAAGATTATATAATACTAATCTCTGATCTACATTTCACTATGCTTCAGGTCTTGGTTGCAAAAACCTAAATATTTCTTATGTTGCTAAAATTTTTTCTACTCTGGGTAAAACAATTCTAAAGCACAATTTCAAAAGGTTTCACTTATTTACGTACCCCTTTTGCATCAATTACACCAGGTTTTGCGTTGAATTTCACCGTCTTCAAACGTGCACGCTCCTTTCTTTCAACTCTGGGGAAAAGAAAACACAAATGAAGAAGCACACATTTATTATAGCAGAATTTTGTATGAAACATTTGATACCTGCTCTCCCAAGACCTTTGGCAGCTTTCTATACCTAAAGTAAATATTTAAAGCAAATTTCATACATTGAAAAGGAGAGGGAAATCTGTCCTCAGCCAGACAGCAATTTTCTGGCAAACTGGGACTGGTTTTGAGGAGTCTTGACTGTCCTACACCAGCAGAACAGCACAGCCTCTTAAAAGACAAGGGAGTCTGGGAAAAGCATTCTGGGGACAGATTTACTCTCTGATTTAAGTTGTTCAAAAATCAGATGACATTTAGAGTTCTATGGTCAGAGGAATGAAACAAGGACATGTCCTTACTCACCTTGATTAATATAGACTTTACTGTGTAAATGATGTTTTCTTCCTTTGCAAAATCATCTACAGAATCTATCACTGACTGGCTCCAGTAAAAAAAAATCTGATCATCTACCTGAAACTCAAACACTAACCCTATTTGTTTAAGACTGAGAATTGCTTGAGGAAATCTCCATCGAATCCCACAAAGCCAGCTTTTAAGAGACATTAGAATACATTCCTGCAAATCTCTTGCTTTCTAAGCCTGGGTAGTAGAAATTCATAATTTCTGATAATTATTTTCCAAAATGCAAACTCTAGTGTTTTGATAAAATGATAATTAACACAACATGTTTCCTTCTGTCTGAGTAGGCTTATATGTGCCTTCCTGAAACACAGTGAATGTTGGTTACTATAGCTACAGTTTAAATTTAGATTAAATGCATTTCACTGTAAGTGTGGAATATTCACATGGAAACAGCTCAAGTGCATCTTTCAAACTAAATCTATGTTATTAAAAACACATGAACAGTCGGAAACTTGAACTAGCAGATGAAGTCCCTTGGTAGTACCGGTAAGAAATGAAGACTTGAGGCTGTGTAATTGCCTAAATAGGATGGATGCCTTCTGAGGAAATAATTAGCACAAATGAACACAATATTCTACTTATTAATCTGTGTTAACATTTAAACTCATTCCAGCCCTGCCTGACTTCCTACATCTGCTTTTAACTTAATTTCTTATTCACTGCATAAAGAAATTTGGAAATTAACCCTAAAGAGTGAATCTTATTTATGAAGTTTGTCATAATTGCATTAGTAGCCATGGAGGCATCACTGCTTTCTAGAGGCAGACTCTAGACAGATGAGGAGCTGCAGAAACATTCTGCATTGAGAAGTATTTAAGTAATGCCATTAAGTGCCATTAGTCCTTCAGGCAAACATAACAACAATGTTCATATATGCTCTGTATGCCTACTGAATGTGCCAAATATTTCATCATCTGGCACTGTATTACACAATACAGTAGCACACAGTGTTGCGTCCCATTAGAATTTGAGTGACACCTTCCACAAGAAAACTGTTCTCAGTTACTTATAATTTAGCTGAAATGTAAAATTACAAGCAGAAATGTTCTGTGTCAGGCTGACTACATTACTCTTGCTGCCTGAACTGTCAGTAAAATGGGTCAGCTGTTAGAAAAAGGCAAGGACAAAATAAATGGGTTTGCCCAATCTATAATATAATCTTAAAGTTCTTCAGCTCAGGTGCTCTACTGCCTTTGTCTTTGGTCTGGAATTTGCATTGTGGCAGTGGGTTGCTCTGGTGTTAGGAATATACTTCTTTTTCCTGAAGGAATGAACCTAAATTTCTGACAAGCTTTAGTTTTACATGCTCCAGAGAACTCTTGGAATCTAGCTTTGGCTCTCCAAAGATTTAGTCTTTGTTGAAACAGTCAGGGTGCAGGACTTAGGTGAACTAAGATGTTCTTAGAATTTCTCATCTGAGCTACTGGGACATTTTTGCCATAGAGAGAGCTAAAAAGAGAACTAAACCGGTGAATGTCTGTTCTTTTAGATTTGTTGATCCAGCTCTTAGAAAAGGCACTTTTTAAAGGAACACTAATTCAAACACTTCTACCACTTTTTTGCAGGTTTGTAATTTTTATATTTAAGGAAAAATAAACTTGAGTTTTTTTTTCCCAAAGAAGAAAGGAGTTTAGGTCCAGAGGGTTATTTGCAGCAGCTGACACTGTGAATGTCTAAACAGCATATGAAATTCCTTACATTGGTTTAGCTGACAGCAGCTGACCATCATTTGAACATTTTGATCCCTCAGCTGAAGAAATAGCTTTTAAAGAAATAAATGTTTCACTTAACATGGTAACCAGCTTTCTATCACCACTGCTGGACTAAGCAGGATTATGGGGAGTTGTGCAAAACATGAAGTGAAGGGGAGGATTCCTATCTCCCAGGTTTGCAGGGCCCAGACTTGCAACCCTGACTTGCCTGATGTACAAATTGCTGCCATGACCCTTTCTAATGATATATTTGCCTGATACAGCAGGGATATCCTTTATCCTAAGGGATAAGGAAAGCATGGCTATGGTTTCCAAAACAACTTCATTGACCAGTCTCATTTTCAAAAGCGCCTGGGTGGTCACTGAAACTCAAAGAGGTTCCAAGAAATATTCAGAGAAACCTATATCCAGCATTCAAACATGACTGAAACTGAGAAGCTCTGAGTCCTATGTGGGGACAGTATCACCCTAGCACAACTTATGGGGATTTCACCTCCATCTTCCCACCCACTCTCCAAGTACAGCTGTGTGCAAAAACACTTCTGTGTACAGGGAAATTATCTAGAATCATCTGAGATCTGGGACAGCTGGAGTGTATTCTGTATATATGTATAGATATATGTATATAGATATATGTGTATATATATGTATACTATATATATGTATACTTTCTCTCTGGCGTTAGATACCTCTTGGACCCTTTTATTTCAGAAATGGTCAGGATTCACTTTTCTTCCCATGTAAAGCTAGGGAAGTGGAGCAATGCATTGAAAATATACTTCAACCTTCAGTGTTCTCTCACTAGTAAGTTCAAGATTTCAGTTCTTTAGGATACTGTTCTCTTCTTACTCTTTGAGGAACTTAATGGGATGCAACACTCACTGCACTGCAATGTCTGTCTGCTTTTGTGTTTCTGGGCAGACACAGCTATTTAAAAAGGGCCTGTGAGATTTTTTAAAATGAGACTTTCAGTTCTTCATAAATGCTACAAACAAGAAAAAATCAAGTGTAACTCAACAAGACATGAACTGTGATCAAACACTGCTGGACCACTGGGAGTTTTGTCAGTGCCTTCCTAAAAGCACTAATCAGTCTTCACAGTGGTGAGGTAGAATATGAAGTGAGAAATGCTTTAATCTTCAATAACAGCGTTCATCGCTGTTGTAGAACACAGATGCAAATTGCAAACATTTCTAGAATGAGATAAAATGGTAACAGTAGCCTAATTTGCACAGATTTGGCACTGAAGTGTTCTGTAGGACGAAAGTTGTTTCCAAATCCAGCATGAGTACTGTAGTGAGGAGAGTGAACAAATACAAGAAAGTAATGTAAAATGGATACTTGAAAGACCTTGCTATGTCTTGTCCAGCTTCACCATTTCCAGGTCACTTGCACTATATTTGTTTTGCCTGCCTATCAAGTGAAAGATAAGTGAAAATATGTTTGCACTATTTATAGTTCAAATATGTAGTCTCAGTTCATAGCTTTTTATTGCTTCCATCCTCTGTGAGATGTGAAATCTGAGCTTACCATGGGAAGAGATTCTCATTCTCAATATTATTTTGGAGCATTCCTGAAGAAGCATTTTTGCACCAAACATGCATTTTTCAGAGAGAGAGAGAGAGAACATGCTCTGGTTCAGGTCTCCATCTGCAGTAGCTTGCTTATAGAAAGCAGCTCAGCACTTGGTCAATATTTATGCAGAGTGGACCTAATGATATTAGGAAGTGACTTCTCATAAAATTGTAGCACAGCCTTATTCTGTTTAAAAGCCAACAGCTGTTTTCCTTCAGCACAGAAGTTTCACATCATTGCAAGAGCACAGGAAGAAGTTTATACCTATACATACATTCAAATTTCATTCCATATTAAATTTTTCCAACTAGATTAGTGAGCATAGACAGATAAATTATTTTAGACAAAGATTACCTGATTATGCCATGTTAAAAAGTTTTATCATCTAAGGATTAAAATGTTAATTTTAACTGACATTTAGAAAGGTAGACAATTTATAGGAAACCATTAAAAATAAAAATCATTTGAGTGGATAAACATGCCCTTCTGCCAAGCTGAGCAGAACAACAAATTTAAGCTGGCTTTTCACCCACAGGGACTTCTGTGCTGGGAAAGCCTCTTGTCCCTTGTCCTTAAATGCTTGTGAAACATTGATTTTATGTACTTTTCCTCCCACTTTGCTCTGAAAGGAGAGCATGTCTACATGTACTTGTGGGGAGAATGTTGTCTATTTGAGAACACAAGTATCAGGCTGGTATTATTACAGACGGTAATAACAGAGATACAAGTTGCATAACATTTGACAGTCAGATATACTTAAACTACCTGAAAATGGGTGTCTTAGAATGATGTCCAGTCTGACAGCAGCTTTGTTACTGCATGTCTGAAGGACAACAGAAAGATCAGTGTAATTATTTCAGTGTTTTAAGGCCAAATCCTTGTTGGCTGTGCAGAGGGACCAGCAGTAAGAATGGTGAGAATTTATGCTCAGCCATTCTGGGGCAATCTGTTTGAAATATCAGGCTGCATTCCAGACCCGTGGACTCAAGTCAGGCAGATATACACACACCACAGAAAATACTGAGGTTTGACATTCGTGAGGTGGGAGGCTGCTGCTGTGGAGGGCTTGCAATGTCGGTGCTTGTCCCTGTGCAGAGATTCAGCAAGGAAAAATTGAAAAGAGCTGGAGGTGTAAAATCAATGCTACAGGAAATTAAATCTATTTACTGTTGAATTAGAGCATCTGTCTAGAATGAAATACACTTACATGTGCATATGGGTTTCACGCATTTTGTTCATTCCCTTTAACTAATGCAAGTGTTGCCATACGGAGGGAATCTTGGACACGGGCTGCTCAGCTTGCTGCTGCCCTTTTATAGGAAGCTGATTGTTTTTTTAGCATGGATAATAAGAAGGGAAATGAGGCAAATAAAAATTCTCATGATCAAAAGCACAGATTATGTGGAAACTCTAATCTATATCTATCTATCTATCCAAATGTAAAAATAAAAACCAGTGTTAATCTAATTTGCTTGGTCATTCTAGTATAAATAATAATTTTTTATGATAAAGGAGCACTTCACACACATAACAATAATGCCCAGGCAAAACTGCAGGCTGCCTGAGACATTGGTACAGGGATGGTGCTTATGTCCCCTCACCTTAGACACCCTGCCTGATATAACTGTGCTGTCACCTTAAACATAGCTTGGATAAATCTCTTGGGCAAATGTGGAACCAAGAGAAATCTGGCCTTAAATGCTGATTAATTAATAATTGAAGTGATCACTGGTTTTTCAGAGCTACTATGGGAAATGCAGGAATTGTAACTTAGCTGTTGCTGGACATACGTTAAGGGAAGTAGGACAAAAGTAAAGCAGACAGCTAAAAGACTCAACGTGGCACTAATCTGGATCTGTATAGCCTCTCACTGACCTAAAGTGCAAAAAGTAAAGCTACAGTACTACAGGATAGCATCCCACAAGCAGAAAAAGGAACCTAAATGCAAAAGAAAACCCTTCCAAAGCATAACCCCCAGAAGCCCCTAAAAAAAAAAAAAAGAACAGAAATGAATTGGAGATTGAAAAACATAAACCTAAGACAAAGATAAAATCCTTCAATTTACAACATAATGGCTTGCAGGACAAACCCAACAAACAAGCTACAGATGTTCTTATCTTCCTTCCTTTCTTTCTACCACAATATTTTACTGCTAGATATAGCATGTGCTGTATTATATACAAAACAACGCCTATAGAAATAATCTCATATAAATTATAAGAGACATCTTATATGGCATCTTGGAGCCAACAGTTTAAATGAGGATTTCCATGCTGTAACTGCCTATATTCGGTCAAATGAATCCCAGGACTACTCTGTTTTAGATTAATCCTTTACAGTCAATAATCCACACCTGCAGAGGAAATTTAACTCTGAATTAGCACAATCTGGCTAGTATGATTAGCTTTATTCTCTGTAACTCAGCCCTGTGTGCACTGATTGCTCATCCTCCTCTTGGGTGGTGTAAATGACCGCAGAAGATGCTGGCAAGAGCACATCAGTCTCAGGCGCTGAGCAATCATCCGGAATCCACAGAAAGGAAACAATACTCACTTTTCAGTGCTTTGGAAAAAATAACCTTGTACAACTGAAACCTTTTATGAACTAACAGCAACCTCCTCCCACTCCAGCTCTGGTGTATCATTACATTAATGCAGACAGAAAATCAGATGCCATAGATTTTTCCAGGCCCCTCAGCTTCACTAGTGAAGAATAAGGATGACAAATGAAGAGCATGGTAACTATACCTGCATCTTTAAAAATTCAAGACTCTTATTTTTAGGTGCTAACCAACCTATTTTCATATAGTCTCCTTTTTTCATTTTGTTTTTTTTTTTTTTTTTTAAAAATCTGTTTTCTCCCAGTGTTTCCTAAGCCACATCTTATTCCTAGGCACTATTATATGTCTGACCTTGACTAGAGAAACTCCACCTTTTGTCCTTGAAAACACCACTGTGTGGGTAACCAATAAGCTTTAGGCATACACTCTTTTCCACTTTATAGGATATAAAATTCCACATCTTAATTAGCTGCTTTTCTTTGTCCTTTTTTCCTCCATAGTTGTTTTATTATATATGACAGCTTTTTACACCTTTTATAGTAGGCACCACCCAGGAGTGAGCTTTGTGCACATACTTTCCTTAACATTAAATAAATTCCTCTCTCTTTCCATGTATGGTCCAATTATGTAATTACAGCAGTATTTACTGTAGCAATGAATAGCAGGGAAGTATACCTTTTTCAATAGCTAGAGACTAAGTCTGGTTAATGGGCTCATTTTCCATCTTGAAACTTATAATCTCACCTTTTATTTCTATTATACAATTCCAAAATTGCTCTTCGCTGAAAAACCAGGTGTGGATGCTATTCAAACATGATCATTAGAGAAATTAAGGTCCTTTCAGGGCTCATGTCAACAAAGGTATTTGATTTTAGTTTGCTTTTACATGACTTTGAACAACGAGTACCATAAGCTCTATTGGTGCCTTGGCCAATTCTCTTGAAACAGCAGCAGATGCTCAAGGGAGCATCAAGCATCCCATTTCCCCACTATAAAAAATGGTCATGATAATTTTTACACTAGTGCTAAAGCTGAAATAGCTAGGAATAGAAAGTTTATACTCAGTATGACGGCATTGCTGCAAAAGAGAAATGTAATATGTTTTGACAGATTTCATTTTCCTCCTACCCTTTCAGTTTATGACCTTTCTATAGCAACTATCAACAGAGCCAGGAAGTAATACTGGTTTGTGTGCTAGTTCTGATGTTATCAGAGACTTGTGGCCGATTTTACAAAAGCATATAGATGAAATAAACAATACAAACAATGAAAGAGATTCAGTTATCTGTTCTCTCTCTTGACAGTCACCACAAATTCATCACACACACACAAAGATTCAGATTTAGCTTGGAGAGCAGATGAAAATTCCTTCATTTACATGATATGAAAAATTTACTGTGATATTGATTACCCATCAGTTTCCAGGCAGGCAGAGATTAAATTAAAAGATTTCAAAGTCAAAGATGACCATTATATAATTTAGCACCATATTTTATATCACACAGGCTGAGAAGTTTAATTCTATTACTCTCTCAAAAGAAAGACATACGGTCTTGATTTGAAAATGTCAAGACACTCATTACATCCTTCAGCAGTTTGATGCAATGGTTAATCACCCTGACATTAAAACATGTGCTCCACTTCAAATTCAGAGTGAATACCCAGACTCAGGTTCTGGTTATTCCTTTTTTTTTGGCTAAAGGTCTTTTGTAGATGGTGATATCTCTTCCTTTTCCCTTTTCTTTATGAAGTCACTAGTAATTGAGTCACCTTCTGAGTTTCTTTACAGTATAGTTATAAACAGCCTGAATGTTTTAAATCTCACACCAAAAATTGTGCCTTCCAACTCTTGAAATACCTGTGGGATTTTCCTTTACTTCCTCTAGTTTCTCAGTATGGATTTTCAGATTGATGCACCCCATCTTTGGAAAACAAAAGAAATATTTTAAGATAATGAGCAAGGAGGTAAGAAGAAGAAGAAGGCAGCACTCACCTCCTCTTGCTGGGTATAACTCCCATCTCCTCACTGTCCCCCTCCAGAGTGACCCTCCTAGCCTGCCACCATTCATCATCTGAGGCGTTGATGACGTGAAGGATGTCTCCATACTTGAAACTGAGTCCTTGGCTTGGGAGGCCACTGTCTTTGCTCTTGTCATAGTCAAACATGGCTCTGTGAAAGGAAATAAAGATATGAAGACAGGTGATTAGATCAGTCTGGGTACGTTTACTTCTGAACAATTAATGGTATTTTCCGAATGGAAAGGTCTTACTCAGAGGAAAACTCTTTCCACTGTGAAATTAGTCTTTACAGAAGCCTTTTTTTTTTCCTGTAAGAGAAAGTAAATGGTAAAATCTCATACCAATTTTCAGCCTATGCCTTCCAGTCCTCTGCCTGGCACCTGCACCAGGGTAGACATACCCCACTTTTTGGGAGTAAGACCCTGCATATGAATCTGACCAAGTGCAGGTCACTCATTGAAGTTATCTAGATAAAAATACAGATCTTGGTTTCTTACAGGAAAAAAAAGTATTTGGCTATATTTTTCCCATGTAAAATACTGTTTAAAGACCATGCCTGTCAAGAACTGATGGTTATTTCCTGTAGAGAAAATAATATGATCATAATCCTAGCTGCAGAAATGTTACACCAGTAAAATCCCAAGAGTTGTCCAATAATTCCTACTCTTTCACTGTCAGAAAGAAAACCATGGCAATCTTTTCACTGGCAAACACTTTTGTGAGAAGGATTTGGTGTAATTAATAGCTGTGCATCCTCATGTAATTGCAAAGAATGACTGTAGCAGTTTTATGGGTAGATATAAAACAGTCAAAGCTACTTCTCATAATGAGGAGAACCTTAAAAGAAGTTATCAGAATTGTGACTTTGCAACCAAAATAATTTAAAGCTCTCATAAGCACCAACTGTACATGGCAAGTCTGGTTCAGGAGGAGGAAAAATGCTATTTGAAATATGTCTTCTTTTAAAGACTTTAAAGTCTTGTACTAACATCTTCAGAAATGCCCAGATAATTCCCTTCTATGAGGATGAAGACTGATGAATTTTACATAATCCATAATCTTACTTATGCTTGTGCCTTTTTTGGTAATGTTCTTGGAATGCAAGTACCCTTTGGAAAAATTTAATGGCTTAGCAGTGGAAAAGTTATTTTAAAAACCTGACTATATCTTATTAAATATTTATATTCATAAAGGACTGTTACTGGTACCAGGTCATCTGCTGCTTCTCAAGTACAGCTTTCTGTAAGGATATTTGATGAGGAAGCTCATAAATCCAGAAGCAGTTAAGTGCCATTAGACACCTCTTCTTGACCAATTGATGACACTAGATCCCTGGAAGATGGCAGTGCATACACAAACAGACACACAACACATCATCCTGTGAGCATTGCCCTTGGCAGCAGGCAGCGGTCAGAGTTTTAGCACCGTACTGAACAGTCTCAAAAATTCACTGATTAATTGTGCACCTTGCCAGGGAAACTGCTCAACAGCTCAAAACCCCTAACCACACAGTTGGCCGTGCTCAATACTGGGCAAGACATCATGCAATCATGATTCCAGGCAAAATCAAGTCACTCAAAACAAGGGACAATATCTTCTGTTACAGAGAATAAGCAAGATTTTCACATCCCTGATGCAAAACATTCCCTGATGCCAACCTGGAAATGCTCTGTATTTGGGAAATTGTAAGACAAAGGTTGTCTTTCAAAAGTTAAGGAGTAGAAAGTAGGACAATATTCTTTGTCCTTGAACAAACATCTGCACCTCAGAGCCCACATATTGACTTAAAATGAGTCTGTCATCGTGCTGGCTGATGTTAACGATGAATGCAGATGGCAATGTTTGCCACTGACTTGCTTTGATTGGAGTAATCATGTGCATTGCTAATTAAAATGAGATTATAGATCTCAGACAAGAGACTTTTTGAGCACACTTTTCACTGAATGAAAGATTTTGTGGCTGATGCTCTACAGATGTTGATTACTCCATTAGCAAATGAAAATGACATGAGAGCTGACTTCAGTGATCTTTCCTAAACATTTCAAACTGAGAGCCAGGTCTTGGTAACAGCTGTATTTGAGCTTACAACTTTGATAACATTTCTGGCTCTTTAAAACATACTTTTGTTGGTTGGCTGTTGGCCCAGCTATAAGTACATGGACATCTTCAGGCATTGTTGACTACTTTGGGCTATAGAGAGACCTGGGCACACTCATCCCTACCACTTCAGGCTGTGAGGGCAATTTGGATTGCAAAATCTAGTCCCTCTAAGAGACTGACATGTCATTTCTAATTTTCTACCTGATGAACACCACAAAGTTCTGTTTGTGCTTGGTTTTGAAAATGTATATAAAAATAACACCTCTGCATCTGTTGACCATCAACTGAAGTGATACAAAATGAATGCAGCCAGACTTTTGGTTTGGTAAAGGAACTGGGCAGAGCAGACACAAAAAGCTGCCTTTTTTAATTTGCTCTTTCATGTTTTTAGACCATGACATCCAAGTCTTACAGGATACCATCTGCAAGCACTGAAACTTTCGTCAGAGTCAAGGTCAGCTCTCAGCAAAGTGTAGCAGAGACACAAGTGTGCAAGCTTTTTCACCATGATAACACACTAAGGTTAGTTAGACACCTTAGATAGATCCTGCCTTGTGAGGGAGAGTAGCAGAAGAAAGGTTAAAAAATAGTAGCACCTTTGCTGAATATTATGAGTTGAGAAGGGGACATAAGCAACATAGCCCAACAAGAAACCCACCCTTGCACAGAGCACCTAATAGCCCTCTCTGAGAGATCAGCACTGTAATTTCAGCTAGAGAAGGATCAGCATGATCAGGACCAGACAAGTATTCTTCCAAAATGAGATGTCTAATAGAAACAGGGTTATTCAAATGATCCAGAGGGTCCAAACCAAGAAGACATGTCACAGTGCTTCTCTCTCTGTGATGAATCAGAGGTATCTCCCCAGAACACAAGCACAATAATGCAGATAGTGGAGAGGTTTCTTAGCAGAGCTAGTGATCTTTCTTGCTAGTATGATTATATGCTTTCATCTGGATGAGGCTGCTTATTCATGGGTTGCTTGGGCAGTTCTTCATAGCACTGAGCTGTAAATAATTTTTACTGCAGTAAAAATTATAAATAATATAATCTTTTGTAAATAATCTTTTACTGCAGTATTAAAGAATAATAATCTCAATAACCTTACAACATTTTAATGACATTTATCTAACAGTCTTGAACACTAACAGATTCTTTTTTTTCTCCACAACTTATAAAAGTGCATCTTAAAGCACTGTTCTTTCGCATGTTTTATATACTTAGTTAGCTGCCTGCATCCACTGTTAAACCCTTTTGTGGATCCCATAGGACAAAACCAAGAGCTTTCCCTGTGTCATTAAGGCTTTTTTTTCCAAGTCAGCTGACTCAGTCTATTTTTGATTTGGGGCAGTCAATATTTTATAATGAGGGAAATCAGTTTGAATTATTTAACTTCCACTTTAGAGCTGCCACCAATGTTGTGATCACACCAGCATCAGAAAACTCCTGTTCAGTATCTTTCAGACAGTGCATTTCACAAACAGGACCCTGGGTTACACAGGGTAGGGAATGAATTTTGAAGTTACAAATACACTAAACTCAGGGACTACTATGGTGTGTGGATGAAATACTGGAAAAGGGAACAGAGCTTGCTACTAACCAGTTTAACAGATGTGGTGAAAGCATGAGTTGGTCAGTTTAGTTCCCTTATTAGAAAAACAGCAACAGGAATTGGTGTGATTATCAAAGGCATAAGGTATATGCACCAAACTTCCATTAACAAGTTATTTTTTTCCTCAGTTCTCAGTTCTTGCCTTAGTTTAAGGAAAACTGTTTAATATCTGCACAGTATCTTGAAAGTGAAAGGTCTCATTCAAATGCCACCTATTGCTGTGAAAGACTTGGTGAAAGCCTCATGCTTATAGAAAATAAAGAAAGTCCTTAGAAGTGAAGCAGGAGATGCAAACATTTAGAAGAAAGTTTATGGCTATTACAAATATTTAAGAATATGTGAGGCTTGCTTCCCTGATCTTATTCCAGACTTCAGAAATAATCATTACACTAGACTAATCCCAGCAGCAATTTGGACAGAACCTAACAGGTTTTATTTTTGTGCTTGGTTGCTTCTTAATAATTTTTAGGCAGCCACAGCAGTGTGAAACATCAGACAAGCATTTCACAAACAGCATTCAAATTAATTGATCAAAAACTGTTTGAAATTAAAATACTGACTTTACCAACCTTTAACATACTGCCCAATGTGCAGTGAGGTGTCTACGTGGCAGGAAGGCCACCAAAACTAGGTGGCCACTTTTTTATTCCACTTAGCATAAATCATTACTTGAAGCATTTCCAAAAGCTAAGCTGCCTTGTGCAGTAAATTTCTATTCCTAATGACACCTATTCTCGCAGCTAGAATAATAAATGTTTGACAAAGAAAATATATTAGCTGGGACTAAATAGAAAATCAATTCCTAGTGCAATCCCATATATTACAACCTATTGACATCCATGATGTTATATTGTTACCAGCATTTCTAACCTGAAAAATAGGGTACAGAAAGACTAAGTGATCTTGCTAAACCCTTAGCAGAGAAGGGAATTTAACAGAGAAACCTCTTAGCTTCCTCAGCTAATGCTGTAAACACCACTATTAGTAGTCTTCATAATCTTCCTGACAAAGCAAGGTATATAACCGCATTTACAACACAAGAACATGTTTTACTGAATGCTTCTATATGTTCTGTGCAAAATCCCAAAATCTTCCACTCCTGTATCAACAGCCGGTAATTTGATACAGTTCAGGTGCTGCACGGCAGATTTATTTGCATCTCTGAAATTACTTTCCTCTTCTTCTGGCACAGATGGGTGTTTGCACATAAATTTACAGACTGCTCTTTGCTATTCACTTGATTATGAAATGACAACAACATTTAGCAAGAGAGATTTTCATCTGCTGTAAATAGTCCTAACTCTCCTGTGATCTGCCAGCATATCTGCATATGCACCACTAAAGGATATTTCTCTCTTCTCTGAAAATTTCTTGAACAGTGATTCTCAGACATCAGATTATACCACATCATCCTATAGGAGATATATGTTATTCTCCTCGTTCACCACACCTAAACTACGACCCCCTCTATTATTTTATTACAAATGGGGAAATCTAGTGCAGAGAGGTTTTATCATTTGCCTGGCTTTAGACAGTAACTCAGCATCATAATCAGAATCAGACCCCAAGCTTCATATCTGTCTTTTCTGCACTCAGTAATAAATGTATTTCCACCCACTTGCAGGCTTAGCTTGAAGAAAAAATTAGAAGAAGATGAAAGAAACGCTAATGTAATTCATTGCTATAGCTACAACAGAGAGCACAGCGGCTCTGATTGAAGCAGCCATTGCAAGGCAATTAAGATGCTATTTAAAGGGTTAAATTTTCACATACTGGCAAGTCAATAAAGACTTTCAACTTCTCCTCCCAGCTTTGTTTCCATCTGGAGAAGCTGAACGTGTAAATCATATGTGTAGAGCATACAAAAAAGGTTTCTCTCTCTTTGGAAGGTTTGGGAAGCTCTGAGATTCTGCTTGCTGAGACCAGAGGCTGCTGGAATAGCCCCTGTGCACAAGATGATTCTGTCATACATTGTCACCTCTGCTGAGAGAGTGCGAGGGGGGACTGTTGGGAAGAACAGCTTTTATTAGGGGCATACTACAACAATGTAGTTTTAACAAAATATATCTGAATGTTTGCCCTGTGACTCATAGATACCATGATTCCTGCTTTTTCCTTTCCTTTGCCTTTTCTTTTACTTCTTTTACTTTCTTTCTTTCTTTCTCTCCCCCTTTATTTTGTTTTTTTCCCCTATATTAATGATGTTGTGACTCTTCATGAAGCTCATCCCCTTAACCTTGTCAGGCTGAGAGGGAAAATGTCAGCAGTTTGACCAAAATCAGTCGTGACAGGGCAGCAGCACAACATGGTTGCCATGATCCCTTTGGAAGTTAGCACTGATCAGTGACCATTACCAGCAACAGTCTGGATGCACCTAAGGTGGACTGGAATGCTGTGTCCAGCTGTGGGCACCGTAGCAA
Source organism: Poecile atricapillus (assembly GCF_030490865.1). Lineage (NCBI taxonomy): Eukaryota > Metazoa > Chordata > Aves > Passeriformes > Paridae > Poecile > Poecile atricapillus. The sequence goes on from NC_081249.1 coordinate 82,306,094, forward strand.
AAGGATGTAGACCTGCTGGAGTGAGTCCAGAGGAGGCCACAAAGATAATCAGAGGTCTGGGGCATCTCTGGTATGAACACAGGCTGAGAGAATTGTGGTTGTTCAGCCTGGAGAAGAGAAGGCTCCAAGGAGACTATTATAATCTTCCAGAATCTAAGAGACTACAAGTAAGCTGGAAAGGGACCTTTTACAAGGGCATGCAGTAACAGGATAAAGAGAAATGGCTTTAAATTAGTAAGAGGGTAGCTTTAGGCACTGAGCATGGGGCATGCTCCCAGTCAATGTGCAGTTCAGGGTGTTAGCTTAGCGGCTCCTAAGGCACCTCCACTGCAGGAAATCCCATTGTACATTTGCATCCAAGCCTTTTACATTTGCTATCATATTATTTCTTTACTTCATTCAGCAATTTCTCCATTCCATATCCAAGTAATTCCTTACTCTTTTCTTCCTAGTGGGAATCTGGCAGAGAGTTATGTCATGGATCTCAATGAAAAAAAAAAAGGATTGGAGACAAGCAGTAATTAGTTCCAGAAAAATTTTACAAAGAAGAGGGATAAATTTTCTTTATGATGTTTATCAGGAAAGAGGACTGCCATTTGTCCTTGGGGAATATTCTGCTCGTTCTGGAGATCCAAGCATGATGCTTAATTCATTGGCTCTTATGAGCCAATCTCTATGTTGCCGATGGGCTTTTTTAGTTTTCAGCAAGTGCTCATACTCTGTGCAGGAAATGGGTTCTGCAAAATTTGTACAGAAAAATGTAAGTCAACATTTTCAGAAGCATCAAACCAATATGTTGCACTTTCATGGTCCTGCTAGGCAACAGCATACAATGTACTATGTTAGAGGCAAAACATCCCACAGTGAGCAAGGACTGACACTTCTGTCTTTCAGTTGTGGACATAGACAGAACTCATATTACTACCAGGTTTGCCTGGCTTTAACTCCTCCCAGCAGGAATTGTAAGGTGGCTTGAGAAAGTGAAATTCCTTCATGCTTTCTCCTGTGCTGGCACAAGGGGAATTCCTTTCAAAGAACACACTTTTTGTTTCTTTGGCGTTTTACAGGGCATAAAAGACCCAAACAGAATCCCCCTTCTGCTTGCAAACATCTGAAATCAAGCTGTGAGCATATGCTTACCTTACCATAATTTACTGACTAGGAAAATCTGGCTGCCAGTTTCATCTGAGATAAACAGAAGCTTTTAAATACATCTGCATTGGACTCAATATAGTTTAGATCCTCATATTTGAGGTTTGCTTTAAAACAGAAACACTGCCTTGGGTCTGAACAGATTAAATTTAGCCTTAGGCATTTTGATAAACTCCAGAGGACACCTGTAGTTGGTTCTGGAAGGCTTCTTCAGCACCCCTGAGATTGTGGCTGAAATTTCACAGTAAACCCCCAAACTTGTGTATGAGATGCAGATTTCACAGCAAACTCAAAACTTACGACAGGTTTGTACTTATCTAAAGAAATGAGATAATTTTTGACTGATCTTGACCAGGCCTGTGCATTATCCATCAAAATGATATGAAAACTGTCTTATTCTTGGATTTGATTTTTTCCTCCCCATACAGACTAAGTGAAGCTGCTGCTTGACTGCATCTCTGGTTTCTCTCCAAGACGTCAAGTACAGTTTCTCAACACAGATTTTTGTGTTGTGACATTTACAATTACCCATATCCAGAAAGGAAATGTGACTGGATGTCAAATCAGGGATACTTTAAACTACTGGGTAATTCACCTGAAATTGCAACCTGTGGGTTGCACTGATTGACACAGGAGCCAAAAAGCCATTCTCTCTCATAGTAACTTATTTGCTGTCTGAGAATATTAATTTAGATATTTTTCCCCAGGGAAAAATAAAATAAACAAAACAAAACATAAATAAAATCAAATCAGGTATTTCTTTCAAAGGAAATGCAACTGAAATAGAAAATTATGACTCAGCAGGGCCTGTAGCTACCCCCATACCTCCCTGCACCCCAGTGTGTCTTACTACTAGAGAGTACACTGGATTTAGATATATTTAGTAAATTGTCTGCAGTAGTTCTAACTATTGCAATAGAACTCAAAGATCTGCTTTGGGTAGTTGAGTTTTTTTAGGTAGTTTTCTCAAGATACTCTGTAGATTACAATTGCTTTCTCTTACACCTAATCATGACCCGAATCTGTTGTCAGCTTTTAAAATTCCACTGTGGCTAGGTTGCCCACAGAATACATTGTGCTTCCACTGGTTTATAATTAAAAGGAAATTTTCAGCACACAAAAATCATGGTAACATGATTATTACTAACAGCTAGATATATGATGGTTTCTTTTTCTTTTTTTTTGGAAAAGAATATTAGACATCTGCAGAACTTAAGTAAGAGAAAGCCTTCCTATAAAGAAAAAGCTAAATATAAATATACATATATATCTCCACATTTATAATTTGTAGGATTTGAACATAATAATGACAAAAAGACTTGTAAGACATTTACTAAGCACATTGCCTGTACAATTAGAAAACATCTCACTAGCCAAAATTCAGACAATTTTGTCAGCAAAATGGATTTTTTCTTTTCTCCCGAGAAATCAACATTGGAGCCTTGTCAGTCTGAATATTCTGACTTGTGTTGTAAGAGGTGAGGAACTCTACAGACTGTCCTATCATGGAGGACTGTCCTATAATGCATAATAATATATCATAGTAATTTGTTAATATCATTATAAATCTATTTATACACTTCAGCCTTTTGAAACTGCTATTGGAAAAAAGATTGGTCTCTAGCTGTGGAAAAAGTGTAGACAAGCAAAACTCAGAGAAAGCATTAATGAGGTATTATGGAAAAGTCAAGATATTTGTCTGCAACAGCTCTTTCTCAATAATGGTTTCTGCTTGGCCTTGAATGCTGCCCTTTGACAGTGAAAAAGTCACAATTTGGATTTTCATTGTTATTGTGTTGACTGAGTGTGTTCTGCTGAGATAATGAGAAGCCCCATGCAAACAGGAACTACACTGTGGAAAACCACTGAAAATTATTACAGAAATTAATTATTCTGCCTAATGTGGAGAAATGTACTAAATCCATAAACTCTGCTGGATGCAATTGTTTGAGAAATCATGATTACTTTTTGACTCTAGGTCAAAACTTGAGGAACTCATTCAGAGTTTACTCAATCAGCAGGAGGAGGTTGGCTATAGAATGAGTCCTTTCTCATTCTACACTTAATTAATTAATGCAATTAATTTCTGGGATTGACTGTCTCTTTTAAAGGGTGACTTTTGAAGAAGAGCAATTTCGCAAAAATCCAAATGCAATTGAAATTTAAAGATAAACTTTTATAGTACAAAGGTCAGGTGTCTCTACATAACTTCTGCTTCATGAGGCCAATCACAAAATCTCTAAAGATGTCAGATTTTTTAGGTGGAGCTCTAGAAAAATCAATGCCACAGGCCTGAGCTGAACTTAACTGAAATCTAAACTGTAATGGAAATAACAGTAAGAGTTTGCCTGGAAGAGCAGCAGCTATGAGATGTTCTATTTGGTCAACCAGTTCTGTGGGTTCCTTGCACTCTTATCTACTTACTTATCAGGAAGAGGTTTATCCTGTGAAGTTATATTTTGTAATTGGGTTGAACGTTTTCTAGTAGATGATATTTTCTATAAACCTTCATCTTCTTGAGTCAAATGAATAATTCAACACTAGTTTTCACTAGTGTCTGCTCTTCACTGAAATAAAGCTTGAAAATAAGATGCCAGAATATTCAAGAGCAGAAATAAACAAACAAAAATAAAAAATTAAAATAATAGTCTTTGGTACCACCTCATCAGTGCCAAAACAATGTGACTGCTACTTCTTCTTAATGATTACATTTGTTGGTCTCACTATGTCTGGTTGTCCATTTCCTTTAGGAATGTACTTTGACTATAAAATGCTGATTGACCACTATAACCCACAACATTTAACAACAGCAATATCTATTTTAATATTTTTGAAACAAAGCTGCAAGAGGATGACACTAAAATACTTATCTTCTCTCCGTGAAACAAAAAATTAGGCCCATGCTGCTCTGATCATTTTGCAATTCCTCATTTACCCCATTGCATTATCCACACCCTCCTTCCTGGGAGCCCTGGCTCACCTGGGCTCAAAAGCAGGATTAAGGGTAGCATCAGAAGTTCCTGCATCCCATTTTTAAAGGTAAATTAAGCACATCTGAGACAAGGTTTTGTACACTTTCAATGAAGATTAGATTTTGAATTGCTAAGTCACTTTGAAAACATTACCCTAAGCAGCTTTAAGATTGACAGAATTTGCCTTAAGCTGCTCTGAGGCTGACAAGATGATGGTCTGGTGCAGTAACAGAAGTGCTTTGATTGCTTGCTTCTGGACAGTGCTAGGAGCTAGGAGAAACCAGGAATTAGGATAAGTTCCTGCTGCCATGAATGAAGCTCAGAGTTTTGATGGTGTTGTCTATAACGATACTTCTCATTCTGTATGTAATTCCTGATTTAAGCAACTGAACTGGGACCTCTCCTTTTACTATCCTCATTTGAATTGAGTCTTGTGGCAATAAAAAGTCTAAAAAAAAATCTTCCACGAAAACCAGATTGTTCTTTTCCTTCCCCCTGCCATTACAAGTTTCTATCTATACTGGCTTAAGTTTACCCTGATTTTAAGACATTCCTCTTCCTGGAGGAAAAATAAAATTACCATGAACCCTTACTTCCACTTAGCAATTCATTTTACTTGGGAAATATTTATTAAAAGCTATGTTTAAAAGCTTAAGTTCAGGCAAAGTGAAGCTTGCTTGAGTCAGGCTCCTAAGCCAAATTTTGTTTAGCATGTGAGTAATCTTACTTCAAACAGATGACTTATTTCAAACAGATTACACATACTTTGACCTAACTGTGCTGTGACACATTTTATGTACTAGAAAATAATTCACAGGTGCAGTTGCTTTTCTAATATTGCTCCTAGGTAAATAACTTCTATGAATTTATTTTAAAATTTTATTTCAGTATGTAAAACTCTGTTTGGAACATCATAAACCACTACCATTTCCTAAGCCTGAGTCAAATGATTGTTAATGTTCGTATGCGTGTGCAGAAAATATAAGACTGGGGCAAAAATGGTTAAAAAAACCCCAGTTTTACAACGCTGACAGTTGTAAATGAACAGTAACTCCTTCACTGGCTTATAGGCTATGCTGGCATCTTTCCTCTCTATTTTAAAGACACTGAATTGTTTCCCCTACAAAAAAGTTTTCTATCTGGGAAAGTTGTAGAAGAGATCAATTTAACAAGCATGTCTTTGTGTGCTCATGCTCACCATAGGCTGATCCAAAAATTTCCTCATATTATTTTTCTTGCTGGCCCTGATGAGGTATTTGATGAGGCTTCCTTGAGAGCTGGTCTGTCAGTGTTTAAGAAACATTTGTGCAATGCCCTCAATAATACACTTTAATTTGTGTTCAGCCCTGAACTGGTCAGGATTTTGGACAAGATGATCCTTGGAGGCGCTTTCCAACTAAAATATTCTCTTCCCTCCATTCCATTCCATTCCATTCCATTCCATTCCATTCCATTCCATTCCATTCCATTCCATTCCATTCCATTCCATTCCATTCCATTCCATTCCAGTGGAAGAAAAGCCTCCAAAAGACCAAACCTTGTGCTTAACAAGGAAGATGAATGAGGTCAAGTCTTGTTTCTACTGTAGGAGGCAGGAGCAAATCCCATGCTCCCAACAGAGAAAACATGATGAGAATTTTTCTAAAAAACCAGTCCCTGATAGAACAAACCATGTAGGAATAAAGAACTGCACTGGACCACATTCACATTTGCATTATTTAGGGATAAATTTGTCACCAGTGGAGCTTCTCTGAATATGTGGGAGAGGACAGAATCTCACCAGGGGAATGGTGAACGTTGGTGCAGGCAGTGCAGAGTGAAATTTTGGGAGATACTAGAAACTCACCTGGACAACGTCCTGAGCAACTTGAAGTAATTTTGAAGTTGATCATGTTTTGAGAGGGGGGTTGGACTTAAAACATCAGAATCCTCTCCTTCAAACTAAATTATCTGTGATCATATCTACAGAACGACTGAAGTATAAAATATGTTCAGACATAGGAGTTTAGACCATATTTATTACTTTTGGGAATATCAAGAATTTTTGATATATATTCTGCATAAAATGATACTTTGGTGTCTGAGAGCATTTTCTGTAGTGGATAAAAACACTTCACTTTGTTCAAAAGTGCCTTGATGAAGGTAACTGAGGATGGTACAAAAATGCTCAAGCTGTGCCCAATTTCAGGTGATTTTCAGAATCATGCACGGACACTGAAAATTCTTGAATCACTTGAAAGTGATTTGGGAGCTGCAGTGTGCTGAGTGGCTGAGCCATCCTTCGGCATGGTAGGCACTCCTGGTATAGCCATGGAATTACAGCAGAGAGAGATTTCTTTTGTTTGTATTTTGGGAAGACAAATTAGGTGCAATGAAGAATTCTTAGAGAAGTCTAAACTCCCTGGAGAGTAATGGAGAGAGCTAAGTACCTATGGGAAAGGAATAATTCTAAGCATTTACATTAGATCAGAAAAATGGGCATCACATATAGATGATGTGAATGTTTCTCTGACAGTGTCCAGTTTCCTAATGGTAAAATAAGAATACACAAAAAGGGTATTGTGAAGTGCTCAGAAAATGTGGTAATGTGGCCATATAGATGGCTGTGATGGGTAAATTGAACATAAAGAGTGAAATGTTTTTGATTTCAATAGAAGCATCTATTGAAGCTACACATTTTGTCAGAAAAGCCTGAAGTATAAATTACACTGTCATTTAGTATTTGCTTATACAAAACCCATGCCACTAAAATGAATTGAGTCTTACAGAATGACAGAATAGGGACTGAAAATAAGTTGTTTTTTTTTTTTATTATTATTATTCTGACATGCTAGGGAGTTGTGGAAAAACAAACAAACAAGAAAATGAACAAACAACTGTCTGTGACTGAAGAGACGTTTTTCAGTCACTTGATGTGTACAAGACTGAAACATTCATCAACAAGTGTTTTTTTGCCTGGACCAGTTCTTAGAATTTTTAATATTTTGTAGACTCATTTACAAGCTGTATGAACTTCCTTTTCACTTCACTTTTTTACTTCCAACATGGAAACAGCAATGCAATTTAGTTTGTAATTTATTTAGGGGCTGAGCAAGGTTGCTGTCTTTGCAGAAGGTTGTGGTGAACAGCGGGGAGAGGATCAGACCATATGTGCCCTGTTCCCTATACGTTCCCTAAACATCTGCTGCTAACCAGCACCACAGAAAGGACACTTGTGACAGGAAGGACTCTCAGTTAGATGCACCTTTCTTCTGAGCCAGGGTAGTTGCAGGAGAAAATTGATGTTACTTTTATAGAGGAGAATAGATACAGAAAGTGAGAAACTGAAATTGCCCTCATGACTTGCATTAGTGCTGACAGGTAAAAGGATGTGGAAAATTTCAGTGTTTAAAAAAACCAAATAAAGCAATCCAGACAGGAAAAAAACCCAGACACTAGAAATGTGGGTGACAAATTACGGAAATAGGGCTTAAGGAGAATTGGGCTGAACCCTTCAGTTTGCTGACAGTTTTCCCTGCATGTAGGTGATGACTCTCACCCATCAATCAGTTGGGGAAGAGCGATTCCCAGCACCACAAATGCTGCCCAGGCTTCTCAGCGAGCTGGGGAAACTCACAGAAGTCGGGGGGAGACAATTACTGTGGAGCTGTGGAGTTTCCATGCATGTGTCAATGTTATGTCAAATTAATTTTAACCCTTGTGTCCCTCTATCTAGGGCTGTGTTTGAAGATTAATTAATATTACTTCAGCAACATAAAAGCTGCTATAGCACATAAAGTGCCGGATTGCATTAAACAGAAATAGTGTAAATAGGACTTTCAAACCACCTCTGAAATGAATCTGCCTTAACTCTACAGATTGACCAAAGCACCTGGTTTGCAAGTGTGTAGTCTTTAAATCATTTTAATACCTAAATATCCAAGCATTTTCCCTATGTCCAGCTTTACCATTCACCACTCTGGCCTTACAGGATCAAATTCTGTTTGGTTGTTTAATATACCATCCAACTAGCAGTGCAAATCTTGTATTTTAAATAGTTTTCCTTCTGTCTCTGTCTCATCAACCTAGTACTTCCTGTCAAATATTAAGCTAGTATCAAATATTAAGGAAATATCTGCTTTTCCAGAAAAGTCTGGAATGTTTCTTTTCCTCAGCTACGATGTACTCCTACGGTTCTGTCAGTAAGCTCTGTAAAGTGAACCAAGTTAGTGGAAATACTAAACAGAGTGATTTTGTATTGCAATGAATGACTTCCATTTTTAAAAAAAATATAAACAAGAAGTCAGTATAAAGTATGATGTGATGAAATAAATATGATTTTTTAAAACGCCTTAAAAATTGACTGTATGGAACTTGATTTCTCTTCAAAGGGGCCTTTGCCTTATGATCTCCAAACTCTGTATTTTAAAATCCCTTTTTTGAACTTAAGAGCAAGAGCCTTTCTTCTTTTAAAGGGTAGATACAGGCAGTATCTTCTTTACCAGAAAGGTCTTTATTAAGCAAAGCCTCCTCGTTGTGGCATGCACTGCCTCTGAGGGAAGTTTTTTAAAAAATCTTGCCAGCAGCAGGACTGCTTTTGAAAATTTTTGTATCTCCCACAGCTGTAGCAATAATTTACTGCCACTAATTAGCCATTCCATTGCAGTACTGGTCTTTAGGGAGTTGGGTTGAGATTTTTCATTTCCTTGCTTTGTTTTCATGAGTTTGTATTGCTCCTCCCTTTTTCTCACTGCCTGCTGCAGTGGGGATGTCTGTACTTTCAGCTGATCTCCAGCGTGAGCCTATGCCCCAGGCCAGCTTCACTCCCTGTTCAGAGAGCAGCAGTCACTGGGGCAGGCCTGGCCCATGCTCTGAAGGGACACTGAGGAGAGGATGTGCCACCACAAATCCTGTCACAACCAAGGTGCTAAACAGGCCACAGAAAAGTCCTGGCCTTACAACATCATTGTCAGTATCTTTGGAAAACTCTTCTACCTCCTCAGATTCTTGTTGGCAGCTCATGTATGATCAGCCTGAAGGAATGCTAGAGCAGGAGGTGGGAGTGAAAAAAAGGCTGGCAGCAGAGTGCCTTCCATCTCTGAATCACAGAGAGCAGCAGCAGTCAGAGCATCACACATATCACTCCTTAGCTTTTTGACTGGCTGCTGTAGGTACCCCAACACTCAATGTACCTGCTGCCATAAATCCAGCCCCAGGCACCAAATTCATCTCCTGCCTTCAAGCTGGTACCTTTCAGTCAGTGAGATCTCTCCTTGGGAGTTCTGTGCTCAAGACTGGAGACATCTTTAAGGAACTGCACACCTGAGTGTTTCATTACTCAGCATCCTTTACCAAGTGCCTGTCTCTCTGGGGCCCTGCCTCTGTCTTTACAAAGCAAGGATAGATGGCATTTCCTCGCCGTGAGGGAGAATCGTGAGGATAACTACAGTAAGGTTTGTGCAGCGTTCAGAAACTAAATACCAATTACACAGGGCATTGGGGTGTAATAAGAGAGCTGAGGAGAGAAAAGGCCATACCAATAAAGCTAAATGAATTATTTACAATCAACTACAGAATGTGTTTCAGGATGAACCCGCAGAAGAGCCTTTCAGACCTGTCAAATCATGGAACCATCTGCGCTTGATGTGTCAGTTGAAATAGTTTAATAACAAATCAATAAAATGAGTAGTAAAAAATTACCAGGATAAGATTAATGACTTAAATGTGAAAATGGAAAATACTGAGCTAGTTTTTTAAAGGGAAACAACCAATAAATGAAATCTGACTTGAGAAACAGGTAGCTCTAACTTCCTTAGGAACATTAAACTCACCGACCAGAAATATCACATGAATTTCCAGAAAACTTACAAGAGACTTCCTCACCAAAATGTCATGAAATGTAAGAAAAAACCCCACAAACCAGTTGTCTGTGAAGGATTAATAAGTGTTTAAAGAATAGGAAAAAAGGGTTAGAAAGAAGGTTTTATTTTCACAAGAGACTAAATCCTGTAAATGATCTAGAAAAGGTGATAGAAAATGAGACAATGTTTACTAGAGACATTGAAGTATCAAGGGTAGAAAAAAAAAATGACTCAGAAGATTTGCAAAAGAATGACAAAATGTCCAGTGACTGGATGACAAAACACTTGAAGATACATCTGGGAATGTGCACTCGCAGCCCAGAAAGCCAACTGTGTCCTGGGCTGCGTCACAAGACTGTAACCAGAAAGTTGAGGGAGGGGATTCTGCCCCTCTGCTCTCATGGGACCCCACCTGGAGTGCTGCATCCAGCTCTGGGGTTCCCAGCATGAGAAGAACAATGACCTGTTGCAGGGAATCCAGAGAATGAAGATGATGAGAGGGCTGGGGCACCCCTCCCATGAGGACAGACTGTGGCAGCTGTGGTTGTCCAGCCTGGAGAAGAGAAGGCTTCAGGCAGTTGTCATTGTGGCCTTTCAATACTTGAAAGGGGCTTTTAAGAAAGATGGGGACAGACTTTTAGCAGGGCCTGTTGCAATAGGGCAAGGGCTAATGATTTTAATTGGGAAGAGTGCAGGGTTAGATTGGATGAAATTTTTTTATGAAGGTGCTGAGGTGCTGGAATAGTACTGGTTGTGTGTGGCTTTGAGTAACTCAGTATAGTGGAAAATCTCCTTATCCATGTCAGGGGTGTTGTAACTAGATGATCTTTAAGTTCCCTTCCAAGCCAAACTATTCCATGATTCTATGGAATTCAACAAGAATAAATGCAAAGGGAAGCATGGGGAGTATCAGTCCCGAGTCAATCTACATACTGATATATACTGGGTAAGCAAATACTCCCTTGGGAAAAAGTGCTGGAGACTTTGATATTTTTCTAGGAAAACATGAATTTAATGTTTGGCATTAGTGAAAAAGGAAATTTTGAACATGCCATTTAAGCAAATTGATAAAGAACACAAGATAAATAATTGTTATTATACAGTGATACAAACACCTCTACAGACAGTCCTGATCCTTGCATCCCAAAGAAGACCTGGGAAAGCCAAAGAAGGAACAAAAAGGGCAACAAGGGCAATTTTCTCACAGGAACAGTCTACACAGACTAAACCTCCTCAACTTTAAAAGAGATCACCAAGAAAAAAACATAATAAAATTAATGAAATTACTAATGTCAAGAAAGAAGGAAAAGGGGACACTTGTTCCCAAGAAATGGAGACAAGTGTAATATAGCCACTAACATAATATACAGTATGCAATTCACAAGTAGGTGTTGTGGACTCTGAAAACTTAAATGGGTCTAAAAAAATCTTCCAAGGAAGAGAAAAATCCATCAAGAGTTATTTTAATAGTTGCAAAATCTGCTATCAGATGCTATTTGAAGCAGAACAATAGTTGGGAAGGACCTTTGGCCCACCTGAGTTTGGTGGTCATGTTTGCATTCACACATTCACAGTACAGCACGAGGGCTTATGTTTGAGCTGTAGACCTTGAAATGGTTTGTTTTGTCTTTTGGCTTGCGACAACCTGCGTGAAAGACAACTTTTATGTTTATATCCTGCCTTATTTGTTGAATCCAGCTAAGGAACTCAAGCTGAAACCCCATTTGTATAAATGTGACACAACTGCCCATAGACAGTTGAGATCCACTTCTAGGGACAATAATTTTCTTCAGGTTACGCAAATCATTGTCTATACAGCTGTTTCTTCACCTAGTTGTTTCTTCAGAGAAAGCTTTGAGATACCAGAAATGCTAATTGAGAGGTAGATACAACTATTTTTATGTTATTACCAAAATACTTCTTTCATACTTTGTCCTTCCTTTTTTCTTTCCTCTGATGCTCAGGTTTAAAAGGATGCTGTGCTTAATTTTTATCTGAAAGTCTTGGCACAGTTACTAAGAATTTTAAATCAAAGCAATTTAAATAATTGTATTGAATATTATTTTGAGTAACCTTTTGGTTTTCCACTATGAAGTAGTGTTTCAGGATTAGCGACCTCATCTAGCTGAAGATTGCCCTGTTTGTTGCGGGGGGATTGAACTGGACAACCTTTAAAGGTCCCTTCCAACCCAAGCTATTCTGTGGTTCTGTGATTACACTGAATGAAAGGATTCAAAACACATCATAGATTTAAGAGCACTGAATATTCCTAAAACCACAGATGTTACAGACTAATTCAGTGTTTCAATGCAGAACTAAATTTCGCTTGTTACAGCATTTTACTGTCGCAAGACTTAGTGCCTACAATAATTAAAACAACCTACATAAATATGGCTCAGTTTACAAGACTGTGGATGTATGCATATCTTTCTAACCTACCAAAGTAATAATAGGAGTTTAACCAAACTATTAAATACATCCAATGTCCTCATACTGTACCTTATTTCTTTTTGCAGTTAATCCAAGTATTCCTCATTCTTAGAGAAATTCTCATAGTACAAAACTAGGTCCCTTTGCCTTTGGGTAAAGATATGAGCAGAAGAGAAATTTCCCCTAAACTGTTTTTCAAACCTTATTAAAAAAAAAAGTTTGTTTTCTAGGGAAAATAAAGTATTATAATTGGATGTTAATAAATGCTGCCTCAACAACATCTAAAGAAATGTTCTAAGGAATATTTTCCTCTTCTTACACTTCATTATAAACTAAATAAGAGAAATACTATCGCAATGCTCATGCAAAAAAATGACTTGGAGAAAAAAGATGCCATGTATGCCCTAAAGATATCTTTGTTCTTGTCTCTCTATAAATGATTGACAGGGTAAAAAAATGAAGTAATTAACTTCTAGCTGACAGAAAACAGTAACATGGGTCTGTAATGATGGCACCCGTGAGTGGCATAGTGTCCTACTTATCTGCATTTTAAAGCAACAGCTGCTGGGTCTTTTGCAATGTCTGCAGAATTTTAAAGAGAAGCAAAATTAGAAACAACAGTACATCTTTACTATAAATGTCACAAAACTGATCCTCACAAGGCAGAGATTGAACAGAATGTGTTGGACATATGTGAAATAATTAGATTGGAGGGAAAAAAGCAGCTCTTATAACTCTTGACATCTATGTAAAAATATCCTGAAGTTTCTGAATCAACATAACACATGTATGGTTTCACTGTCTACCAAATTTCCTCTAGACTGAGACAGTTGTCTTGAAGATCTTCTTGAATCAGGACACTTTGGAAAAGAAGTTAATTATAAAAGGGTGCAGATGCCTTATTGCTAGACTGCACTTACACAGCTAGACATATCTGCACCGGAGAGGGCTCAGTGTTGACAATCAGTTTGCAACCTCAGTGTCCAAGGTTAATGCCCTCTTGCACATACCATCCACACAGCTTAGCAATGGGCTCAGGGCTGCTTTGAGCCCTTGTCACAACCTCTGGCCCTGAGGAATGATCAGCTGATGACTGTGGTGTTCTTTTGAAACATGGCTGAAGAAATGGATACAGAATGTTGTAGCCTCACAAACCATCTTGCACAGCATGTCAACAGAATAGTGTTGCATGTCCTAAACAAATGGGATGAGGATGTATGGGCATCTCCTAGAACAAATGTCTGTGAGATTGTGTCATGCAAAGGGATCCACAATTAGCCTGTAAGGGAACCAGTTAGTTTGCTCCAAAAGAGGGACTGGGAGTAAGAGAGCAGTGCAGTGTGAGAAATCAAGGCTCTGGGTGCATCTGGCTTCCATAAGAATTGTGCCACAGAAACATATTTTTAGAAATAAAATTTCTAAAATTTTGTTGGTGACGTAAAGCCGTATCTAACATATCATATCGCAGCAGGTGGAAATCCTGCTTTGGAGTGAAATGAATTCATTCACATGAATGTGGCTCCTAAATTAACTATTATATTCTTATTGATACCATCTTTGAAATGGGCTCCTAATTTAAGGGCTTCTTAAAAAAGAAAATGCCAGTTCCAGCAATGTGAAATCCCAGGCTGTCATGTGATTTATTTTAGCTGTAGCTATGATTGGGATTGTAATTGCCTTGGACCTTCTAGATGGTCACTATTCAGAAAGCTTCAGATGATCCTGAAAATTAGGACCGTATCTAATCTCACCTCTTTTATAGTCACTCGAAGTACAGTAAGGAAAAAGGAATACAGTCTATGATAAAACTTACTGCAGACTGATAGAATACTCAAAGCTGAAAGCAAGATTCAGACAGACCATTTTTATGCCTAAAATGAACATTGATGGATTTTAAGCACCACAGCTCTACTGCAAAATTCAGCGTTTCTACTCCCTTCAGTGGACCAAGTATTTTAGACTACATTTACTCACGCAAATTTGTGAGAAGCTGGATGTCTCTCTCTCTCACTTAAACATTTATGGAATTCACATTTAAGGCAGGGAAACATCCAGACTGCAATTAACCCTATATTTAAATCTTACTGTACTGGCATACACCTAACATTTACAAAAGTGAATGCAGAACGACCACAACAGGACAGAACATTCCCATTCAAAACCACAGACATGATATTTACCTTTTTCTAGTTGTCTAGTGGTTAGACACTTGAGTATGAGAAATTCAATATTTTGCCACACCATTGACTAAGTGGGAGATATAAATGCAGTTTCCTTAGCACACTGATGGGATACAATCCTAGAATCTCTCATCTTCATAAAGCATCTTAACTACCAGGTAGCCACTTTTGGGATGGACATTTTTCACCTCTTCTCTTGAAAAAGCACTGTGAGTGAGGGGTCAGGATGGAGAAAGTTTGGGAGAAAGAAGTTGGTGGTGACTCCTAGGCTGGAGTCTGAGGAATGCAGTGGTGAATAAGCTACCCTGTCATCAGTAATTCTGGATTGGCTTTGACTGAAACAGCAATAATGCAGGGAAAATAATGCTCTTGCCAGATTGTTTTGCAAAATGTGAGGAACATCATCATCATCACCATTTCTTCCTCTTACATTTTAAACAACATTGCTGCTCAATAAAGTCCCTATCCTCATATGTGGAACTTTGGTCTAAAATTCCTGAAGAGTTAGTACCTAATACAGAGACTAAAGCCAGGCTTTCAGCAAGAGTGACAATTCAGATATATTCCAGCATCCAGTTTTTTCCACAAACTAAATTCAGGGCAGCGTGTTGGAACTCAGCCCATCCCTAAGGTGTTGCTGTGCTCTGTAAGGGAGCTCCATTAAGAATGCATTTGGCCGAAGTCCTTGCTTAGCACAGCAAAACTGAATTCCTTACTCAACACTTATATTTACTGTACACAGAATTTATGTAACTAAGTTAGGCACCTTAGATCACTGTCCACTGACCAATATGAGATGCTGGGATGCCAAAGCTGGGCTATTGTAGCTTGTAAAAGGGCTTTGAAGTTGAATGCACTTCTATCGGTTCTACAAGCAATATCTGAGCCAGTTCTGCTCCCTACCTCTGCATCCTCACCCTGATGGTTGCTTCTTCCTACAGCCACCTTGTAAAATACTCTTAGCATTTTAGCAAAGTCAGTTCCAAGTTTTTCTGCCCATTAATCAGCAACAATGTTTTCATTGTTTTTATTTGATTTATTGCTTATTGTTTTTATTTTATTTATTTACTGCCAAATTCTCTACTTGGACCAAGAATTCTCCTTGAGTGACACTGAAAACTATTTGGAATGGAAAGTGGTGGTTCAAGATTTGACCCATTCTTTATTGACTTGAGGGAGAACAAGAGTGTGCTGCATTGCTGAATGGCAACATCAATTCCTTAAACACTATGCAGTGAGATCAATGAAAATAAATCAATACTTCACTTAAAAATGGTGTCATGGAAAGAAGTGTCTTACTCTTTCCTTTAAGATATAAAAGAGGTAAAGAACAGTATTTGTGGCACAAATAACACAATAAACCAAACACTGGGAAAGTCCTAAAAAAATGCATTACCCTC
This sequence comes from Poecile atricapillus, assembly GCF_030490865.1. NCBI lineage: Eukaryota > Metazoa > Chordata > Aves > Passeriformes > Paridae > Poecile > Poecile atricapillus. Next base: position 82,322,068 of record NC_081249.1, read on the forward strand.
TTTCACAGACTGTCACCAAATGGGATTATCTCAAAGCTCACTTATTTTTCTCCCTGTCATTAAGAGGAGCAGCTCACCCCTGAGTTTTATGAAACAAAACCTAGAGGTTTACAAATAAAATGAGATTACCAAATAAAATGAGATTATCTCCTGCCCACAGAACATAAGGATGGGGATGAGGATTTAAAATAAGGTAGGAGTGATGTGACAGCAATGGCAAGATTTATTATTACAAAGGTCTAGGAGAGCCTGAAAATATCAGAATATTGAAACATGGGGACTGTCACACTACCATGCCTTGCTGCAATTTAAGCAGCAATTTAATTTCCAATTAAGATGAATCTGGAAGAAATGCTGCTGAAAAAGCATTATTTATATCTTGTGTTAGGTGTAAAAAGTATGTTTTCAAGTAGTTAAAAATTAATCTGTTTTCTCATCCCACTTAATTAATTATGAGGGGTGAATTGTTGGAGAAGAGAGACCAGAAGCAAAAGGCATTCATGATGGTTTAATTATGCTTTAACTGATGTCATTAAATTTGAGAAACTGACTATATCACTGAATGGACGAGAATTTATTGTGATGCTCTTGATATATCAAAATTAATTAGGATGTTACTCAACTTTGCAGAATTCATATAACACTAAAACCCATCATTGATAAAGGTGCATTTTTTTTCAATTACCACTTATTTGCATATTGATGCAACAACCTGAATGGACTAATCTTTTAGGGAAGTGTAACCACATGCTCTCTGAAATGCAGAAAGAACTGAATCCAAATTAATCTAGAAAAATTCATTTGAAATACACAACTGGACTGCAAGGGTCATCAAGGGATGGACTATTATTTCAAAACTCTGCTCTAGGGAACAAGTACTGAGCAGCAGCAACTCACTAATTTGTTTCTCACCCACCTCCCCCAGATAATAGATGTCTGTGACTACAATCACAGCAAACATCGTCTAGGTTTGTGCATTTCAGCCTGTGTCCTAGACAGCCAAATCCCAGTACTCTTCACTCTGAGTTCCAGACAGACACAAAAGCATGGCTGTGAAGGGTACAAAAAAGTGAAACATAATGACTGTAGTTGTGCCAGTGAAGTAATAGAGTTGAAAAGTGTGACTGATGAGGACTTAGATAATGGATTAACTAGCAAGCTGCCTGTAGTCCCTCAAAGGACTAATGGAAATTTTCCCAAGGTACCTACAGTATACTGTGGAGATGCATGTGGAGACCTGGAACCATCCAAATACAACATTAAAGAGATGAATAGGGCAAGAACAGAACAGAGGGATGTTAATAATGCCAGTTTATATGTATATTTCATATATGTTAGCCAATTAGAGCATAAAGAAAAGGCATGATGGAAACTATCTCTCAGAAGAGGGAAATGGTGGAATCACTGTCCCTGGAACAGTTTAACAACTGTAGATGTGGTGCTCAGGGACATGGTTTAGTGGTGGACCTGGCAGTGCTGGTTTAATGTTTGGACAGAATGATCTTAGAGGTCTTTTTCAACCTTACTGATTCTGTAATTCAATGTATAGAGAACAGATAAAACATGAGTAAAGGAAAGATGCAACCTGAACTTTTAAAAAAAATTAATTTACCGGGCAGATGCTGCTGTGAGATGCTTGATGAGTGACACACCGTGTTATTTGCAAAAATGAAGTTCACAGGGTTGGATACAGGGACAGCTACACAGGAGGAATTTAGGAATATAGCCCAAGCACCTAAGGGTTGGCTGTGGGAAAGCCAATGCTTTAAGCACCCTGGTATAGTGAGAGGTGTCCCTGGCCATGGCAGGGGCATTGGAACTAGATGGTCTTTAAGGTCCCTTCCAACCCCAACTTTTCTATGATTCTATTCAATTATTGTAATTTTAAGCTGCAAATGCAACTTAATGGAGTTAAACTGTAAATGCTCTCCCTCCAAAAAAGCATGACACAATTTGATAGGCCTTTGGGAAGCGTAAAAAACAGCCCCCTTCTACAGAGCATGATTGCTCAGCAATCCAAAACTATAAACATCTAATTTTTTATTCTACCAAAGCAAATTTCCCATTAATCATCTATTAGGGAAGCCTATGTCAGGCATAATATTGGCAGAGGAAACTTTAGCCTTGCTGGTGGAAAACTGCTTTTATCAGTGAAAAATGCTGAGATATCAGAAAATAAATTCTATAATCAGCTAATGATCTTGAATAAAATTTTAATTATTCTTGTAACTGGGGATTATTAGATTATTCTATATATATATTAAGAAAAAATAATTCACAGAAATACAGAATCTTTACGACCCAGCCTACCATGATTCTTTAAAAAGTATTTATATTTTCATAGAAGCACTTTTCCAGATCTAATTACACTAAATGACTTCTCTCAGTACTTCATTCTTCCACAAACAGTCTCCACAGCTGATTTTTGAAAATTTCCTTTACTCTATGCAGTCCTATTACCAGAGGTAAAGCACAACATGAAAAACATATCCAGTGTTTCACCCCGAGTGAATGTTTTGAGTATTGCAAAGTTTCTAGTATAAAGATCACTCAGAGACAATCTCACTAAAGTATCTGACCTAAATGTTAGCAGGTCTACTTTCTATCAGTTTTCTAAGAGAGCATAAATGTTGTTTTCCTCAACCTCTCTTGTGGGTGTAGTCTTTTTGGTATGAAATAAAGACACAATTAAAAGAAATATTCTGTTTTTGCAGACTGAAAAGACTAACTCCTTGACTTAGAAAGCTACAGCTCTGCAGAGCAGTAACAGCACTGAAAACACCATGGATTTATGTTTTTTTTCTGTCTCTAAGCAGAAATGGATGGAAGGCAAGGTACACATCATGCTTTCAAAGGAAGGGTTATAGTTGTGTGTTTTCAATGGAGTCATCCTCGTGAATTTTTGTTTCAATACCTTATTAATATGTATGAAGTCAGGGGGAGAGAGAGACTGGATCATCCTTTTCTTAGATCATTTGGGGTTTTCTTGTTTATGACACATCATAGGTACAACCAGAGCCTAGGTCATATTGTCCTGAAACTGAAGAATTAGATGTACTCTTCTGATGCTATTAAAAAAACTTCCATTTGGTCTGCAACAAAAAACCCCCAACCTCTTTTCACACATCAAAATCAGAAATTTCAGATACAATTTGTTGTCAGATTCTTCAGAGTTTCGTGATTTAAATAGTCTGAGATTACTTATTCAAAATCTATTTATCTCCAGTAACGGCAATTGGGTGTCCTACAATAAACAAATAGCTCATCGTAGTGCTCCAGCATCACCCAGTATCTTTCTAACAATAAATCTTTATCTATCAAAATATCTTTAGGCAATATCAAGGCAGAATGTGAGCTTCTCAATTCCAGAATGATACCACTTATCTTCCTAGAGAAAGAACTCAGATAGGATGGAAAATTCCTTTTGTGTGCTTTTAATAGGCAGAGATTTTCTCAACAGTAAATTGGAATAAAATTCTTGCTAGCACTAAGATTTTTTGTCTGAGCTATGGCAGTTCATAACTCCTTGATTCACTCCACATTATGACTGGTTATATTGAATGCACATGGAGTTTACTGATTTTGTAGAAGACATAATTATTATGGAATATTTAATAAACAAATGTAGAGAATTTCTCATATTTCATATACTTATCTATCTGTTCTCCCAAAAGACAACGAGATTCCTTTTCAAATTGACGTCCCCAGTTGCTCTGGAGTATATTTAGAACTCAAGGCAAGTAGAAAAATGAATGCAAATTTTGTGTAACATGCTGGGGTAGGTAGCGCATTTCCATAGATGGAACACCAAATGTACAACTGCAGCAGCTTAATATTTTATAAAATTTCCTAAAAAAGCAGCACTGAAATCTGAGTATAATTGAAGTGTCCTTTCCTAAAAACTCAAATGCCAACAAAGTAGGGATTTTCCTTTCCTCATCTTAATGCAAATTCGGAGCTGCTGCACTGAAGAAAGGAAACTAAGAAGTTTAGGGAAAGGAAACTTTAATCCTTCTGCATACTGTTCACATTAGAACAGAATATATTCTTATGTCTGTCCAAGCCTGATGTCTTTAGGATGGTAATACAGAGAAATTAAAACTGAAGTAGCTGAAAATCCATCTACCACACAGGGCTTTCATACTCTGTTGAGAAGAAATCAACCCCATTTTCTACAGGGTAAATTCAGCCATGATCCTTGAATTATGCTGGATAATTTTCAAGTTATTAATTCAGTCAATTTGCCTATTATTTCATCCTTTCACCATCCTGTCTGCTGATTATTTCTTTTACAACCTTTTTCTCTAGACTTCTTGCAGCCAAAGCTGTTGCAATCCTCATTAAAGGCAAAATTATCTGCTGAATTTTTACCCGATTTTTTCAATTATTTTGATATTCTTGAAGGAAATCTACAGGCAAGTATTTCTTGACTGAAATGAATGACTATCTGCTGGTGGGGTCTGCAGAAAGACAAAGGCAGATAAATTGATCACTGAGGACATTTGAAAGAAAACCCTGTATTTCTAATCATATTCTATTTAAACACATTCTGCATTTTAGCATCGAGCAATAATAAAAATTAAAGTAAACTACAGTCCTGAAGCCATCAATTAAAAGATGATTGCATTAACACAGTAGCTATAATAAAAGGTCATCCTTCTTGGCCTGTGTGAAAGAACAACTTATCATCCAGATATTGGAAGAAATTATCAGGCATTTGATGAATGAGGTCAAATTTACAGGAAAGAATAGTTATTTACCACTAAACCAGTGAAAATCACGTGTCTGCCAGGTTTCATATCTGTTTTGCATGGGAGTTAAGAATCTGTGGTTATTGCACCTGCAGGAAGAGATGTGCTGAGCTGTGGACTGCAACCTAAGCCATCCTCTTCTAGCAGTAACCACTAGACTTGGCCAGATTGTACGCCCAACACAGAAATTGATATGAAGTCTCTCATGGTCCACTTCTATTAATTCATATTTCGCTTTTCTTACTGATGTTCTATTTAATTATTAAAGTGTAAGTAGATGAAGAGATTGTCAAAGACTTAGCAAGAAAATTTATGTCCAGTTCAGTTTTGCTGAAAGATCTGCTAAAGTTCACATGCCTTCAAGATGAATCCACACATAAATATCAATGATGAAAGGGGAATTCTGATTTTTACTCTTGGAACATCTCATTATTCTGGCTTGAAACCAGAATAAAGACTGATGACCCTCATTGCAGTCTAGTTAGGATTAATTTAAGCAGACTGAAACCAGTGTAAATCAGATCTGAAGAAGCGCCATGCACTGGAGTCATGCTGTAACTCATAACTCTAGCTGAGCATTTAGGAACCTATTTCTGACTTTGATAATGTTCCTCCTGTAGCTCATCCTCTTCTCTGTAAAGAAGACCAGGTATGAAATCAGGACCAGTCCAATCATGGACACCAGTGCCATAAACAATATATTGGGATAAATTTGCTATCAAATTAGTAACAAGTGGATGTCATAAAAATGTGTCTGTAATGTCATGTCTGGATGAAACACTGGGCAGAATAACCCTGAGAGCAAATCTACATTCCAGGACATCTCTTGGGGTGTTACATCCACAGCTTCTCCCTGCAGCAGAGCCTTCTTGTCACAACAGCTCTCCATGGATGTGGCAGCACTCTGCCAGCCACTGTAGAAAAGGAAAAATAACTTTCAATGGTTATACTGAAAGGGCAATTGCATTTGGAATCTGCAAACCCTGTTAGAAACACTGCTTCTACCGTGTTTCCTGTAGTGCTTCTAAAAATGTTTTTGATACTGTCTAGTCTCAATCTGTTTTCAAGATGGGTTCACAAAGATACCTGTTTTCTTGTCCATAAATACATGAAGAAACCATAGACGTTTTTCAAATCTAAGCTGTACTTTAACAAGAGTAGTTCCTGAAGTATTCTCAGGAAAATGGAACATGACAGACAAAGTCTGACTGGCTGGGTACAGATGCGAAGAGCAGAAAAGACTGAAATATGGCTTTGCATCTTGAATCATTTGTAAGTGGCAAAATTCTGCTATGCTTTCATTTTGTCATTGATCACCTATGATCCTTTTCTCTCCAAACTGTCTTACAGGCTCTGCAGAAAGGAGTAATTACTACAGTGGGTATCTGCAGCCTCTATCTGGGTTCTAAAATGTCTCAAGAACATCAAGAAGGAAAAGCCTCTCTGCAGAGACAGTGCTTTTTAAAAGAAAAAGATTACAAATCTTTCCAGCTCCCAGAGCGAAATAAATATTGATACTTTCTGGAAATGGGAAGGACAGGTATCATTAGCACACAAAGGTAAAAGCTATTTCAACCTGACATAACTAAAATCTAAGTGGTTAGAACTACAAGGTTATAAAAACCCCAAAGCTCTCTACTGTTAAGTAACTTTTTGTGCTCTAATTTTTTCCCAAAGTTTTCAGCGGCTGGCCTCTATGCCAGGACCCTTTTAAACAGCTAGAAAGAAGATGTAGCAGAAATAGCAATGTGTTATTGCCTTCTCTGTAAGCAGGGGTTTGTATAGAAGGAGATACGCTGTGCTAAGCAGGTGTGTTGATAATTGTATCAGCACAATATATTGGGTGAAGGAATGTGGTTGCCCTCATGGTCAATTAAAAAGCATAAGAAGTAGAACCTATGGAAAGTGGATGAATGTTTAATTATTATAATTCCTGTTTGGCGAGGAACGTCTGGCAAAACTCTTCACCAGATAACTCTGACAGTCTTTCCTTATTTGCTACATTAGTAGATAAAGCAATTAGAGTAAGAAGTTTTAAGAGAAAATGAGCCACATATAATCAGAATCTTTGCAAGAGAGATGGAGCTGGAGACATGGCAGAATGCAGATGTACACACACATTTATATAGACACACAGAGTTAATCTCTGAAATAATTTTTTACTCCATTTGTTCTGAAAATGAGGCACATTAAGAGAGGATCAAATCCTGCTTGTCAAGACTGGTATACAAGAGGGACAGAGACAGGGCAAGCAGTGCAAGACCTGCTGGGGCTGGCACATTGAGCTGGCTCCCCTTGGACGCCAGCTTGAAGTATTGACTGGCACCACACAAGCACCACTCACAGCAGAAATAGTAAAGTAGCTGCATTTAAACCAGGCTTTACTCAACAGCATGTCAGTGAAGCCTGGGAAGACCTGATTGGTACTTTTTTACCTGTTACAAGAGTGAGATGGCAGGGAATGTCTAAATGGGGTTCCTGAGGAGCTCCTTATGGGCTCCAATTCGAGTAGGCAATTCCCCAGATCCTCCCAGGCTCACCATAGAATTATTGTAGTAATATCTATTTCTAATGAGAAGTAAAAGGGTCAGCAAACACTTCTAGTCCCACTTAGCCTCATCACTTAATTTGGCTGGGCTCTTTTCTCAGAGATGAACTTCCTTGCACTCATTTGTCATTATTGGAAGGAACTTTGAATGCAAATTCCAAATGCCCTTTTCAACAGTGTTATGTCCTGTTTCACACTGTTCTCAGCTTTGTTTCAACACACCTGATTTGGAGAGCCTGTCTATAGCGGCTTTATGACTTTTGTGTACAAGATTTCAAGTAGAAAACTCTTCAATAAGGCCATGGTGCTGTGTGTAAATGCACATATTCAGATTTCTGACTTTGTCTGTGTTCACACAAGCTTTTATTTCAATAGGCTTTTTTCTCCGTATTCATGGTCTAAGCTACTGTCTTGTACTTTTCCAGTTGAGAGCTGCACAAACTGATGGTGTCCTATTATAGCTGTTGACATGGAAACATAAGCAACTATTTGTTGGATAAGACTGCTATTTCACAGGGAACAGACACAGCTTAAATGCATGTTTTGCTGATTCACTTTCAGCCATTTTAAGCCACAGAGAGTTTATCTTCACTTTAACATCCTCCTCCCCTCCACCAATGGATCATGTTCAGAGTTTCTGCTTAGAAATGAGACTGGAACTGTGTCTTTCTTGGTTATAAAAATTTCAAACAAATCATATTCCCACATGAGGTCAAGATCTTCATCCTCATCATCTTCTGGCTTGGATATTATTCTAGCTGACACTTTCTAGTCTCTGAAGAAGCAGGCAGTCCCTCTAGGGAATAGAAAAGCACAATATATGTGCAATGAAAAGCTATTAAGGCATCTTCTAAAAAAAGAAAAAGGTGTGCTGCTTCTGTAGAGCAGACATCATGTCAGGCACATTACTTGTTCAGGGACATTATTTTAATAACCCATGAAACAGAACAATATGGAAAATGGCCACAAGTGTGTACTACTTATGTCTACTGAGGTTGCAAATAGAAAAGCTGTTTCACACCAGGCATTAATAATGCAGCACTGAGGACATGATCCCCTGTCTCACCCAGTTATTTAAAATACAACAAGTTTTACTGAAAATATAAAGGTAAGATGATTTAGGCAAGAATGGCTTTGATAAGGAGCAGCTTTACATTCTGTTTTCTATTCTAACCTTTAGGCAGAACGTGTTTTCTCAGATACCTGTAGGCTGTGGCTGATTCACACAGGGCTCAATCCTTCCAGGTGCTCAGTACTGTGTATGATAGCTCGTAATTTTGAATGCGAAGTACTCAATGATTTGCAAAGCCACAACCATATTGAAAAAAATCTGCTTTTTGCCCCTTTTTGACACAGCTAGAGAAACACCCATTGATAAAAGGTTTACTGAGCTGTTGGTTCATACTGCAGCTAACAATGCACCTCACCACATTTCTTGGAGGGATCAGCTGAACTCATTACGCACCTAAGAGCAGCAGATATGATAAACATGAAGATGTGAAGGAAAGAACTGGTGTCAGATGCAGAGATGAGACTGTTTGACTGATGTGTTTACACATTCAGTTTTCACTCTCCATTAACTGCTTCGTTTCTGTCTGTGAAATGTTATGAAGAATTGCAAACAAACATAATTTTTCCTTAAAAATGATTCCTTCCCATTAGTATCAACACTGAAAAAAAAGTAGCAGATGAATAAGAAATGCAGTAACTGTTAGGAAAAACTGTAATAGCTTGTGAGGTAGCTAATAGTTTCAACTGACTACATACCAAATATATCAGTTTTCACAATCCTAGGATATTAGGGACACATATTGTGGTATTTACAGCATTCCATTTTAGGGTGTTTTTTTAGCGGAAAACTGTCATCAAACCATAAACCTGAAAGCCTTTGAATTGCGAGTAGTCCAAGATTAATAATTCTCACATGCATCTTTCAGCTGAGAGTGGCATCAGCATTATGAGTCTTAGGACACTTCAGTTAAGGACCTGTGAAAATTTCACAGGCATAATATAAAGAAGTGTGAAATTCTTACAGTTCCCACTGACAGTGAGAGGCCACTTAAAAAAAAAACAACAGCAAAACAGTTTCTCTCCAGATATTCTCTGTTCTTCAATTTTCAGTTGTAATTTTTAATTTCTCATTTTCTCTGTTCTTAGCAGTGGAACAATGAACATGGTAATTTTTGAAAATGCCTCTAAGCATATAAACAGGTTGAATTTTGTAAGAAAGATTTGCTTTGCCAAAAACAAGAGTTTGTTTCATTTTCCTTTTTCATTTTACAGATAATCACATGTTCTGTAAGCCAGATGCTTTTGTTCTAAACATGAAATTCAACACAATAAATAAAAGCTACTGAAATTACTTCCCATTGAATTAGGTCATTCTTGTATTCCAGCATATCCCTCATCCTCCTCAGCTCCTCAGTGGTACTGATAATTAGTGCAGACTTGAGTGGACAGTAACTCAGTGATTTGGTTCAGCACTTGAATGTTCCCCTGGAGAAAAGGGGGTCACTCACGCAGAGTGACCCTCCTTGCTTTGAAAAATAAAGATTCACACTATTTCCTTGGTTGTGAATCTGAGCAGTTATCACTTAATCCAGGGAGCACATCTCTGTCAGGAGGATGCAAAAAGGATTCTTATTTTCAGAGAAAGAACCATTAAAAAGTAGTAACTGAATATCCAGAAACTCTTAAGCAGGACGTGAAGTGAGTGACATTCCAACATTTCCAGTCTGAAAATGAATTTCAAGTCCAATAAGCCATTTCATAAATTTAGCTTTTGTGTGTACCTATATGCCCATTTCCAAACTTATCTGCATTATGGCATTTATGACACATTTTCTGAATGTATGTTTCCATTCTGTGCTCCAATTTGAACCATTCAATTGCCCAGGAATCTGAGGTAAGTGAAAAAACTGTACTAAAATTCTATTTTCCTCCACTTACTGTTCAGTAAAGGGAATTCTAATAGTTCTATCATGCCATTAAAGTACAGGCATGGCTGTGTAAGCTGTAGCTATTTCTTTATTAAAACGAAACAAAAAATGTTCAGGTGCCAAGCTCACTCACATTTGCTCTCCAGAAATCTGTATTGACCTACAGTGCTGCAAAACATGAAAGAAACTGCAGTTTGGAGGCTCCCAGACACTGGAGTCATAAACTCATCCAACTTGACAACCATGTGCTGAGTGTATTTGGATCCTCAGAAGTGCTAACTGAAGTGACAAATGAATTCAGAAGGAATCCTGGAGAATAAAAGCATGGACAAAAACCCAGCCCAATTAAACAAGACTCTCAGTGTTTCCATGCTATGTTGCAGAAAAATGCACAGAAAATAGTCAGAAGCCTGATGTTATAGCTCCTAAATATGTACACTAACACACACCACACATGTGTGTGTGAGAGAGAGAGCAAAAGAGAAAGATTTTTAGTGTGTGAGGGATTCAGGTCACACAACTTGAAGGGTCTCTAATATTGATGTTTACATCTCAGCTAATCACCTGAGGCTCCTTCCACTCAACTGTGAGAAAGACATTTTTAGGGCATGATTCGCCTGAGCAATTTTCGATGTCTGCTTCTGGATGACATGAATTGTACTCTGAAAGTGCCAAGTGCACTCCACTGACTCAAGAGAGATACTAGGCAACTAGCTTAAGTAAAGATTTTTGCAATATGTATGTGGATAGGGCATGTAATTAACACTAACAAATCTATTTGGATTTTCTTCATATAAATATACATATATACATATATATATATATACACACATACATCTTGCAAAAAAATATTCTCTCTCCTTGTAATGAGAATTTAAATTCATACCTCTCTCCAGCTTCCTCAGTATCTCCTTCTAAAAACCCTGGTGAAATTATCTCTTCATTGCATTTCTTCTTCCAGACCTATATTCTAGACCTTTCCATCACCCAGTCTTATCTTATCATGTGTTCAGGTTTCACTACCATGATGTCTCCAAGAATTGCATTTCTCAGGTGGATTTCAGACTGCATTGCAACTGGCTGTGCAGAGAATTCTGCCCATGGAGCCTTGACCTGATGTTCACCTGCCTGCGGGGGTTCACTGCCTCAAAGAAGACAGGGAGACTGAAGGTGGTTGTAACAGACATTGCATAAAACCTGGATATCAGATTCAATCTTCACAAACTGCCTCAACTGAATTTCAGTTGTAGCTATGAAAACTTCAAAACTGAGAATTTATGTGATCTGTTGAAAATCAGTCTCTCTAGTGGAAGATTTCCCTTCCCCTGGCAGAGGTTTGAAACCAAAATCTTCTAACCCAAACCATCTATGATAAATTATCAATATGCTAATTTCTAAGTTCAGGAAATTTGTGTAAAGGTGTTTAATACCTAATTGTGCTGGGAATAAGAGTAAACTACCCAGAGTACCTTGGCTTTGACTTCCCTTATGCTAAGTCATGATGGCTTCTTCCTCATGGCTCAATAAGAAATGAACCAGAACACATGCATTTTTAACACATAATACTATGTGTTTTTATAGACTATATCTATCACAGCTATGAAATTCTTAGCAATAATTCCATTTAGAAGAAGACAAAAATGTAGTGGACTAAGACCTTTTTACACCATGCACATTTTATATAAATAGTGAAACACGGACTGGAATTAAAAAGGTTGGTTGTGTCTTCATCTTATTGGGAAGATCCCTTGGGCCCACTTTCCGCTGCAGCGTTCTTCCCTGCACAGTGGGGAGGAAGTTCCAGAACCACTTCTTATGATATTGCAGATGGATCCAGTCCTTACCCAGCCCTAATTTCCATCCCCACCTTTACAGCCAACTCTACCATTCACTTGTACTGATATATTTGAAAGTAGTGCTGAAGCTGAAACAGCTGCATTTCAGTAAGCTCAATCAGTCCCTTCATCCATGGCAACAAGGGACCCTGATGAGGTGAAATCATGTTTGGTCACTGACAGTACTGAACAGACTTTAAACAGAGAGGTGGCAGTGAAAGGGTTGTGGGGTGTAAAGCTTTAGAGTTATTTCTGCAGAGTGATACACCTCCATGGTGCCTGGCTGTGGCTTTAGACTATTGGAATTTTTAAATATAAACATTATTTCAGAAGTTGTCTGGTTTGAATAAAGCTTAAATGATGCAGTGACTGTTTCTTCTAAGCATATCTCACTACTTTTCATCTGTAAACTAAAACCAGACTCTAAGACGACAGTTTTGGATGCCAGAAAATTCCTGAAAACCTTTTCTTTGCATGTATAGTAGCAATTACTGAAGCATCTGCTCTTGTCCTCAGAAATCTAACACAAGTACTTTAAGCTCAGGAATAATCTAGTAAAACAACAGGAAAACTGCTTAAGCTCTCAGTTTCCTCCAAAGCTTAGAAGTTAAAGTTTCAGTGACTGCTCCAATTCACCAAACTTTTTAAAGGACTCTATTTCTCTGATGCTTAACCCTTCAACATGTTCCATAGCCCATGAGTTAAATAAGGTGATCTGGCATTTCCTAGGAGTAGCAACAGTAACCATAAGTAACCTAAAAAATTTGACTATTGAAATGGACCCAGAATGAAAAAGCAAAGCATTGCATTTCTTTTAAGACAAACAAAGACAAACAAATATATAATCCTACAAGACCAGATTTTAAAACCTTGAGCTAAAAAGACAAAAAAAAAAAGACACAAATTTGCATAAGACCATGCTTGTATGTATATAGCACAGCATTTAGCTGGTGATGGGTTTGTTTACTTTCCTTGTTGATCATGACCTGATGACTGAATTCCAATGATTTAAAAATGCTAAGCAGATTTTTTTTAGTCTGTAATTGCAGTTAGTGAATTCAATTTAAATTCATTCACTTTCACCACCAAATAAAGCATAAATAATAACATTTTCTATATTTCCTATCCATTCTCTCACTCTCTGCATTTCTTTCTGTATTTCTTTTCTTCAACAGATCTAGTGACAAAGAGGCTGTGGGCTCTCAAAAGGACTAAAAGCATTTCCTACTGCTCCATCCTCCCCTGGAGTTTCATACTTTGTCTTTAGTGTTGTGGACTCTCTGATGTTGTCCCAAGCACAGATAAAAGGTCTGTGATACAAAAGCAACAGGTAGTACTGAAAAAAATAATTCAGGAAATTCATGGGAAATATTCCAGGAGACATCAGAGTGGCAGACTGGGATAAAGAAAGAAAAAAAACAATATAAATCTGAAACACCAGAGTATGCAGAGATAAAAGATCATGCCAAAGAGCTACACAATTTTTCTGAACAAATAATTCTTGATCTCCTTCCTGTGTTGTTTACACTCCTGAAGTGAGATTTCTAACTGCTTTCAGCCACCTACTCATGGTCGTACATTCAACCCTATGACCACATACTACATTTTGCCTCACTTAATTTTATATTTCACATATAAAAGCTTCTTTCACATATCTCAATGCTATACTTTTTTAGTAGGGGTTGGATGGGGAAATCACAGACTGTAAGGTAAAGAAGCAAACCCTGCATCCAGTGAACCCTACATCCACTGGCATAACTATAGCTTTACTTTTTCTCACTCTCTTTTGTTGGCTTTCCTATGAGCAGGTAATGACACTCATTTTCAATTATTACAACCTATCTGGATCTTAATTTATTTCCTTGAGTTACCTAAAATATAGTGATTTGCTTCAATTCAGCTTTCTGGTTAAAAAATAACTGTGCTTGCTGTACTCAATGAAGGACAGCAAAATCACTACATCCCAAAGAAAGGAAAACAGCAAACTTGAATCATAAACTTGGCATTACAGCTAGAGATTTACAACAACATATGGTCATTTGCCTCTAGCTCTCTTGCACATGCTGACTAAAATAATCCATTGAAACAGAAATGTCCTGAGTTGTAAGAATAGAAACTGATTGCTAGATCTGAGCTTTTTACATGGGCCCTGCCTGTAAAGAGGATCCATAAAGAGAAAATTTTCATCTCTGAAAACGAGCACATTTCTGAGCCCGGACTTATTTTTCCTTATCGCCTAACAGAGACATAAGCTAGCTTTGTAATTAGTGTATGTGAATTGAACTGACAGTGACAGGCACAAGGCTGCAGGTGCTACTGCGCTACAAGCGCGTTATGGTAATAGGTGAGATACAGAGCCTCTCAAACAGGCTGCTCAGACATGGACACAGCCAGCTGTGTGGGTCTGAGAGAAAAAAGTAAACGCTAACAAAAGCGACTGAGGCTTGTGCGGTTTTCTGCTTCAGAGGTTTGGGGCATTTGTTGGAACAACTGTGGAATAAAAGAACAGGTTTTGCATTTGTAGTTTGGGAAGTGCCATTTAGATAAGCAGCTAAGACATCAAAGACTCCTGCAGTGAAGCACCAGGGCATAGCAGCTTAGTGAGACAGACCATAGCCAGAATTCATGAACTAGTAGAAAACCAGGCTCATCAGTGCACACAGAGCACCGTACAGAAGAGCTAGTCTAGACCAGATGCGGCACAGATATCTCAGCTTGGCTCAGAGTGCAAGTTAATAAGCCTCAGTTCTCAGCAGAGCTTACCAGGTCAATGCTCATACAGGGGGGATCAAGCTTTGTTGCAGTTCAAACTGCAGTAAGGTGTTCAGGGCCCTGGTGTTAGCCCTTTATGTGTACACCTCAATTAACCTGCGGTTGCTGGCTCGGGCTTCTCACACCTTTAGTCCCTACATTTTGGGTTCCTAGCTTATCTCGAGAAAGGAAACTTGGATCTATCCTTATACACACAATTGTAGCTTTTCATAAAATGCAAATTCAGGGAGCTGACCAAAGCCCTTGACAATAAAGCCACCCAGTTTGTTGTGGAAAAAAAACCTACTTCAGGTCAGAGAAGGCTAGAGATGCATTGAAAAACCTCAGCACTTCTAATCTGACCTTGCCCAACAGCAACATCACTGATAAGAGT
This sequence comes from Poecile atricapillus, assembly GCF_030490865.1. Taxonomy (NCBI): domain Eukaryota; kingdom Metazoa; phylum Chordata; class Aves; order Passeriformes; family Paridae; genus Poecile; species Poecile atricapillus. The sequence continues at coordinate 82,337,286 of NC_081249.1, forward strand.
GATCCATGTCCCTTCAGTCATTGCTCTTTCTGACAGCAGTACCAATTAGTGCTTCATGTGGTTGCTGCCCATTAGAACAAGACCCTTCATGCTAACATTTAAGTTTTCCTTTCCTTCTCTGCTACCTTACTCCTTCATGCTGAGAGCATAATGACGAAATGCAGAATTTAGCCTTAATTGGATCTCTGCAATGTTATCACCTGAATTAGCTCCCCTGTGAATAATTATCACTGCCTAGAGGCTGACAAATTGCTTCCCTCTACTTCATGATTGTCAGGAATTTCAAATTATATGCTGAGCATGGGGAGGATAGAGGGGGCAAAGGGGAGAAGGAAAATGAAAGCCTAGAGAAGCTTAATTATTACGATTATTAAAATACTTGACAGAGTCCCATAATCTCCATGAGTCCCAAAAGGGGAGAGTGACAGCAAAAATTTTGCTGGGGCAATTGGGCAAAAATCCAGTCTGACAACAGACTCGTACAGTCAAAATGAAACTACAGCCACTGCTCCCAGTAAATTACAAAGGTAATTCCTTTGCTATTCACTACCCCATTTAAGCTATGGACAGATGCTTGTTTAACATCTCATCTACACCTTTCATCTTGCTAGGTAGATGGCAAATTCTTTGCAGCATAGACTGATAGAAGCATAAACATATGTGAGGCGATAGTAGCAGATTGCCATGCATTTAGAGTAGCATATAAGAGTTTGAGTTTTGCTAGAAAAAGGTTTTGGCAAAAAGGTGCTTTTCCTGAGAACACTCGTTCCACATCTGGACAAGACCTCACACAGAAACACAGTGTGTCATTACTCCGCAGTATCCATTTCAGATATTGACAGAGCTAAGAAATGTTCATCTTATAAACCCAAATCACTATAAAAGTGTAATGCTCTTTGCACATTACTTGAATTGGTCAAATAGGGCTTTTATCCAATTTTCTCATTAATGATGCTGTGCCTGAAAGATGGATCCATTTCTCAGTTCATTTCAAGGGAGTTCCTCTGACTTCTTTCCCACCTTGCCAAACCAACAACACATGTCAGGTAGCTGCTGACATATTCCCAAGAGAAGGCTCTTCCTGCTTACCTGACATACAGTGACCTCTTCTGATTAGTCCTCAGGGAGCCAGACCCAGAACTCATGCTGTGATTCATCATCTGCTCACGCAGGTCATGGATTTTTGCCTCAAATCGAGCGTACTCTAAGGAGATAAGAAAACCCCAGAGAATAAAGATATTTTAGTTTTCTTGACCTATATAATCATTAGAGCTGCTAAATGCAAATTAACATTAAATTAACGAGTGTAAGGCATGTCTTGAAAATTGAGGTCTAACAGAACCTTGAATTAATGTATTATCTTAGGTAAATATATGCCCTTTTTATTGTGGTACTTGAACATTTCAACACTGGCTAGGTGAGGAATCAGATATCTAGACCCACAGTCCGGAAAGGAAACGAGGTTTAAAGTGCGTTAACAAATATTTTCCAGACTGTGGAAGGGATGTTGAAATCAGTTTTCCACTGTATCTTTCCTCCTTCCAAACAATGTGATACCTTGTTAGGGTCAGTGGGACAGTGCACTGAAGGTCAAGCAATTACTGTAAAATCCCATCACAATGAAGGAGATATTTCCATGTACAATTATCCCCAAAGCAGCTGGAAAATCATTGTATGAGCAATTAGCCACCTTTTTTACACTGCCCTCTGAGGCTTGGGCTTGGTTTCTTTCAAATAGGTGGAGCCATATCTGGGTCTTAGGGTGGGTGATCCCAGAAACTCCAAACCTAAGCTGCATAACAATGGCACAGAACTCTCCCCTCCCCAACTCATTCACGTCCAGAGTTCTACTGGTGCCTCTGCAAAATGCTGTGACCTGCTGCCCAGCAACACGGGATCAGCTAGAGCCCTATCACTTGGATTTGAGACTCCTCCCTGACAGGACAGCCTCATCAAAGGTCCCTCCAGCTGCCATGTTCCCCTTGCTCATTGGGTGACCCAATGGGCTGAGCTTTGGTTTGCAAGGAGAAATGTTGAGGTTTTGGAGTCAAACTCTAATTCCTTGAATCTGAGAACCTCCAGCAGCACAGAGAGCCATAATTCAACACAAACTCAGGAAACCTACTGATGTGAGCTATAAGACTAAGCTGAGGGGGTGTAGAAAATGCATTTCAGTGAGTCAGTGACGCTTTAAAGAGTAAGATATTGCAGACTGATGCCAGAAAAGAGAAGATGGTGTTCCCTGCACCTCAATGTTTTATTATAGTGATGCCTTCAAAAGAAGGGTCCTTTTCCCCACAGCAAAACTAAAGCAGAAGTGAAATCAACACAAGGTTTCCTCCCTCAAAAGATGAAGGTATATTCCACCAGGTCCCACTACCTTCCAGCTTAAGCAAATCTTTACAGTCCATTTATTACCCATTGGTCTGCATCTTGTTTGTTGCTCTCTGAGCTACATAAAAATGCTGTAAGACAGCAACATTCACATTTTTCTCCCAGAAGAACTCAACATTATTTTTGTTTGATCATTTGCTGTTCCTACTGGCTCAGTTCCCAGAATGTCTAGATGCTTTGCAACAACTAATTCATTTTATTCTATGCACTCTACATTTTCATTGGATAATAACACCTGACCTTTCCAAGATCCCGCATTTTGCATAGACACTAGCCACCTTCAAGTTGGCTTAGAAGAATGGTTTGATTTGGTGTTTTGTGTTTGGGTTTTTTCCCCCTCCTTCTCTCTTGACACATTTTACCTTCTTTTCCACTGAGTTTCCTTGGCATTACCTACTCAGTCTGTTAAGTGACAGTGGCTACTTTGCTCGTCAGCTGGGAAGCACTGCTGTGGTATAAGACTCTTCAGTCTTCCCACATACCTATGACTTCACTGACTGCAACCAAAATTCTGTATGTCAGGAGAAGAGAAACTCCTACATGCAGACTGTATTTTAGATTTATTCTGTAGCTTGTTTCTTGCTCATTTCTTTCACCTAGAGTACATCTTTAAACTTAGAAATTTAAAAGCACAAATTGTCAGTGGAACTAAGGCTCCTACAAATTCATCTTGTTTTTTTTTTTTTTAAAGTGGGGTTTAGTTTTGAAGTGTTTATCCCAGTGTAGGATTTAAGTTTGCTCCATGTGAGTCATATTGGTTCTAATCTCCTGCTTTAGAATTTATTTAGTAAATAATCATCTTCTGAGCAAAGCTTTGTTTAGCTTATATTTCATTAAAACAAATCTAACATTTCTTCTTGGCAAATAGGAAAGGTGACCTTAAGGACCAAACCTTGCATTTCTCTTCCTCATACAGTATCAGTCCCACACAAATAGACAAAACATTACAATTGTAAGGCTTGTTACTAGCTCTCTTTCATTTGTGGTGGATACACTGAAGAAGACAGTAAACATACACTGTAATTCAACTTCTTTAACGTTTTACATCTGGGCAACACCAAGGATATGAATGATTTACAGCAGAGCAACTTTCCCTTTAATAAGCATACCCATCCCAGGCTGACTCTGTATGTAAGGTGTGGGAGTAACTCCCAGATTTAGACACCAATCTGGAGAGTGAGAAGAGAGGACTGCAAATCTGATTTTCTCTAGCACAGAATCCAGCTATTTGCAACTTGAACATCAGATACTCAAATGACTACAGCTTGGTCAGATGATGATATTGTATCTTGTGTTCTTACTTCAGAGCACACTTGTAATTTAACCAATTTTAACTGTCTTTAAACTTATTCTGAGTTCAAGAATCTCTCTCTTTCTGGGAGATCTCTTGAAATCACAAGACATGCTAAAAATTGTCTAATAAGTGTGTGATGGAAGCTCAAGGTTCAAGGTCCTCTTCCCTGCTTAATACTAAAAATATCTGAAAAATACTGAAGTACAAATGATATTCTTTTACTTTGTTCCTTGAGATGTTTTTTGCTATGGATTTAAATATATAGATAATTTGAAAATAAACCCCAAATTTATGGGACTGCATTTTCCTACTGCACCTTCTTCACTTTTTTTTGGTAAAAAATACTGAAATGTAAACTTGTCCCTTCCTCCTGGCAAATGCCCAGGCCGAAAATTGCATGACCATCAATGCAGCAATATTTAACTCAGATCAGATCTGTTTCTTTAATCTCAGTCCTCCTAGATCTCCTACTGATTCCTAGATACTACAGTGACAGATGCATTTGAAATGTGAACAGAAAAAGAAACAGTGATGCTCTGCCATCAGAACTGCTGTGATGGTTCTGCCTACTGGGAAAGAGTCATTTTTTTCTTAACACTTCTTTGTACGTTGGGTCATTCCAGGCGAGCTGTCTCCTAGTAGCTTTGCATTTGTTAGGTGTGAAAAAGGACAGTGCTGAAGTCCAGAAAAGTAGTTAATGCTTCCTTCAAATTCAGCACTGAATCTAAACCACACACTTTCAAGGCTCCTAAACAATTAAAAGGACACTGAGGTTGTGACATACTAACAAAAAATACAGTCAAAGCTGATTCACTAATTTCGTGCTCTTTGAAGAAAGGGTTCTCCCTTTCAAAGAACATGTTGCTACTGGAAATGCTTCATTAGCAAAAATTCCCAAATTTGACTTATTACAGTCCATCTGCAAAGTTCCTACCTGTTGCCTGATTTAGTAATGATTTAACAACTCTGGTATCTTAAGAAACTGATATGATTTAACAACTCTGTTATCTTAAGAATCTGATAAAGCTACACATTCAGCCAGAAAGGCAAATGGGCGAGCAAACTGTAACCTAAATTATTTCTGGGGTCAGAACTGATGATACAATAATTTGTGCTGGCCTGTGGCTCTGGGATTGTTGCTGTAAAAAGGGGAAATGGGGTGGAAGGACGTGTTTGTTCATACACCAGTTTAGAGCTGGGGCTCATGGCAGGATAGGCAGACCTGAATTTGATTGTCCCAAAGACACAGATAGGACTGATTTCCCCTGGAGAGCTGGTGGCACTGTATGCAGGAGAGGAGATCGCTGCTGTGAGGAGTGGCCCAGCTACAGGGAGAGCAAGACCGACTTTCAGGGCTCTGGAAATGCTGCCACAGGCAAATCCCCATTTTGCCAAGAGTCTGTTTTCTAATGTTGGCTCCACTCAACTCTCTGGTCAGGGAGGAGGCAACGAAGAGTCAGCTTGAATGGCTACAATATGAAGTTCCCCCAAGCTAACCAAGGCCAAACCAGCACATTTATCAAACAAAGACACCAGTTTGAATAACTAATGTTTGCCAGCTTCATACAGGCAAATAAACAGGATAAATGGACAGGGAGCTGGTGATTTTCCTTCCACCTCATTCCAACACCTTGCCAAGCACTATATCTGGGACTCACTCTAACCTTCAAATATTGATGCAATCCTTTCCCTTCCAAAGTACTTGGACACGTTGAAAGGCCTGGATAGATCTTTGGGAGTTAACTTCAAATACCCTGAAGCTTCTCCTTAGGTCACATACTGAAAATCAAATCAAGGCAAATGGCCAATCTTGTTAAAAAAAACATCTAAAACCTCAAATTCAAAATGATATACTTCAAGTTTAGCTGACCAAGACCAAAAAACTGTGATCTACAAAATCTTGACTAATCCACTTTGGTATCTCAGGGGATGCAGATACCCAAGGTTTTGCTGCTGAAGTGATTTAGATACCTAAAATCCTGCCAACTCATCTACCCACTGTGCAAGTGGAGACCGATGTGGTGGGAAGGAATTGTTTTAACACACAGACACCCCTCCCTTTTGAGCTTCCTGTTGACTCCCTTTGGTGGTCCATGGTAACACTTGGTATGTGAACTTTTGTGAATCTGATTACTTAACACTTAGTGTCCTAAGTCTCTCCAAATATCATGAGTTTGTGAGATTTGTGATGGATGCAAAGAAAATAAGGACAATTTGGGATGAGTTTTGCTGTGATGTCCTTTCATATACATGGAGGAAGAACTCGTATTAATAGAAGCAGTATATTGAAATTTTAGTTTAAAAATTTTCAAAATGAGTTCATGAACAGCCTAGAAGACTGAGGATACACAAGAAAGCTCCTTGAAGTCTTAGATGCTTTTGGGAACCAAAAAATGAATGCAAGAAATTTAACCTCAAAATAAAATAATTTCAGAATATAAAAATAGCAAAGAGGGAGATATTATATCTTATGGCTTGATGCTACTTTTTGGTTATGGAAATAAAGAATAGCTATGTTAAATGAATAAATATTCTGCAGCTTTTCTGTGATCAAAAGTTGCAGAATTTTACAAAGCCACACCACTGTTATTTTTCACTTTTATGTTTATAACAAAGATTGTAGTATTGATTGAATTTAGAGAACATGATAACAAAAAAAGCCCTGATCCTACAAGTAAAGCATAGTTATGAAACTGAAATGCTGACATATGATACAATAGTGAAAGTAACAGTTCAGCAGCCCAGTCTATGTCTTTATCACTTGAACACTTTTAGTGCTGGGCCCTTTAGAGAGATAGTAATTCTTTCTGCAGTAGCAGAATTGCTTTTCTACACAAGTCTGTTTGCTCCCAGATGATAAAAGATTTGCTAAAACGTAGAAATTCAAAAATAGAAAGTAAAACTTGAATTGACCAATTTTAACAGACTACATGGCTTAAAAAAACCAAACCCAAACCACAAAACACAAGCAAAACAGGAAGGTATTAATTAGAGAACTTTATCATCTCAAAAAACAGTATGTTGAATAGCTCTAGAAACTATAATAAAGGAAGATCTGCCAGATCAGTTTCTCTGTCAATAGCAATTGGGCATAATTCTAGTGGATTCAGGCCAGCTTAAACTGTCTGAGATTTTTCTTCTGTTCTGTTTATGGGAACACAAACCGTATGCTTCTATGGTAAATCATGAATTTACTACCTTGGACATCTGAGAGAGTGATGTGCACAACACTGTGATTATACTATTATTTATGCTATTTATGTAAGTATTTGTTTTCCTTTGCCTCCTCTTAGTCTTGGCTTAATAGTGTATGATTTAAAATAATAGAACAGATTTCTTCCTCAAGTGAGTGTTCTTCCATTTCTGCCCTTTGCCCAGTGCTGCCCAGTCACCACTGGTTTTATACTTGGAGGTGAGAAGAAGATGAGCAGACCAGCATCAAGACTTGCAAGAACTGGGTCTGGTTCTGCTTTTCCACAGATTTACAGTGTGAAGCTGCGTGAGTCAGAAGGAGTAACTCTCATCATACTGTGACAGCTATGGCTCCTGGATTAACACTGTGTCTTTGGCTATGCCTGCCAAGGACCCAGAATCCCACAGCCCTGGAAACCTTTGAAACTGCTGTAATACACATTGAAAGAGTGTGCAAAAAGACATGAACTGATAATTCGAGTACTTTATGTCTTCTCTTTGGAATATTTTTTTTTTGAGTCAATTTCGTGGCTGAAAGTATCTTTTTTAGATGATTAGGGGTTCAATTCTATAGCTGCAAACATTCACACAGCAGGATAATGATGGTGAAAAATCATTGTGGTAATCTGTGGTAATTTTGTAAGAAACAAACAATCAAACAAACAAGCAATGGTTAGGTACAGTTCACTGTACCTTTGGCTCTTTTATCAGCCTCTGCCACATCTGCCATTGGCCACTGCCAGGGACATAGCTCTGTACAAGACTGGCTTTGGATTTTATATTTTATACTAAATGCTATGCTTTTAATAAGTCCAAAAAATCAGTTAGATTTTCTATCTGCTACATTCATGACTCAAAAGGAAAATAAATGCACACAGTTTTGATGCAGCATTGGCCTTATTGACTGGAGAAAGTGCTGCTCAAAAAGCCTTGCTCCATTCGTGGTGCACTGCGTAACAGAACAAGTGATGCTGCTATTTCTTATCAGTCATATAGTTCCCTTGAGCTCACTCAAAGGAAATGAAAAACACAGATTTCAATACTGGGGAAGGGAAGACACATTTACATTTTATTAGGTTTTATTACTTTGACTATATCTACCTGTTTTTATTGAAATATTTTCCATACCCCTTTTCAGGAACCTTTCAATATTAATGAAACAGGCATGTTTACTGATTTTACTGATTGCTTTGCCCTTTAAAACTTCAGCACGGTAAGGCTATTAACATCTTTATTCTTTGATATTGGTTGGTTGTCTTCTTTTACCAGTATACAAGTATTTACATTTCAGCCTGTCTTCTAATTAAAAGTTCACCCTATATATTTGATCTGCAGCTGGATTCACTGCCTTAATATCACCACTAAATTTATTTTCTTTTGTTTTATTACTATATATAATGCTTTCTCCATGTGTTGCACCATTAGATACAGCCCTCATTTTGTGTTTGTTATGAATGGAAATACCCATAAAACGTATCTTCCTTCCATGATACCTTCGGGTGACTAATAACATATTCTACTTCTAGTCACAGGGAATATAATTCCAAGCCAAAGCAGTCTCTACAAGTTTTAGATTCAAAGAATCTGTTCCTCCTAATGAAAGGGATGTACTAAAATAAATCAAGCTATTACTGAGCAACAGGGACTATGTATCCTACTGAGCTGTTATTCTACCTGCTCCCTTAAAGCCAATCCTTGCTTCAGGAAGTGTCATCTTGGACCCTCTCAGATGGAAATTTCTGCAATTTCTTCCAACCACTGAAGAAAAATCCAAGCAATTCAACAGATTTTGAAAATAACCCCTCACAAGACTTTGCAGAAGATTTTGAGGAGCTTTATCCTGCACTGGATTTTACTGCATTCTCAAAAAATTACCTCCTTGTTATTTTGATGGATGTACCCTGAACTAAACAGGACTGTACTGTCTGTGGCACTTTTTCAAGTTCCCTGAGGCTTAGACTGAGCTAACATTTTGGATAATATTGTATGTACACATGTCCAAGAAGGAGCAAGGCAAATGAAAAGCGGTGTTTCACATGGTCTGCCTTGGCAGCACAGTGTGAAATCTTGGAAAAGTTGGACACATCTCCTCAGCCTGGAATCCAACTTGCGCAGCCATGCTCACCCAGCAGAGCAGCTTATGTCTCATTAACCTTGATAGCTCTGTAGGAATTACTGTTTTGTACAGTGCAGACACATTTCAAGATATTTCTGGTGTTTTAGGCACAAAGTGACTCTGTCAAGGTGAAAAAAAAAAAAAAAAAGCAGCACTTCCCTGCCTCGGAATTCTGTTTCTTCAACAAATATTTATGTGAGATGTTGCAAAGGAACAAAACCTACTTTCTATTAATAGCTAAGCTAATTCATTTAGCAATTTCATCACTTCAGGCTAGTGGTGGAAGACCATATTTTCAGACATTTATTCAATTTCCACAATTCCCCATCCAAAATCATTGCCCTGGGGCATTTGTTACTTATTATTTTTGCTTCATTGCTTTTTTTTTCTTGCTTCTGCTTTTTACCAAGCATAGTTTCATTTTTTGGGAGCTGAGCATCTTACACTGATGTCTTAATGAAGATGCTGGCTTAGCTTGCTTAAGACATGAGTTGGCACAAAGAAACAACACACAGCTGACCACTTCTGGAGTTTCCCAGGCCTGCCAGTACTGGGAAGGCAGTTTGACAGACCCAGCTAACCCTGTAACTCCATTGGGTACGAATTCCTCTTTTCCAGACTTGTAAATGATGGCAAACGATTCCCACCTAACTTCAGCTGTTTATAAATTTTCTCCTGTGTCCCACCTGCCAGCTATGTGGTTCATGTGAGTGTTCCCAAACCCCTTTCAATAAAAATGGATGGTGTTAGCCTGGGTACTCTATTTACACTAACCTGGCTGAGTGTCACTGATCCAGAATGGAAGGAACTCTGACACAAATATATGGATACAGAGCTGGGAGCACACTGTGCAGATGGCATCTGCCCCAACACTGCTGTATGCAGAAGATGCCACCTTGTACTACACCGTGCTGGGAAAAGAGGAAAAAGGTACAATCCCACTTCATCATCTCTGGAAACAACAGCAACTTAATGCGACTAAGGAGGCACAGGATCCATCTAGGAATTACGTGAGAAACTTTTTGAAATAAAATGAAATGTAGATCAGTCTGACCTGGCTAATTTTCAGACAAAAGTGAAACAAAGGAGACACTGCTTAATCAGGGATCAAAATTCCCAGGTGAACTTCTATGAAAATTTATACAAAACCTTTCACAGCTATAAGACATCATATGCTAGTTTTGTACTTATACTTCACAAAATTCTGATATACTCAGAGTGGGAAGAGATAAAAAAGAGGTTCTTAAAAGAGACTTTTGGAAAAATAAAAGGTTTCTTGCTGAAAAGATAGTGATGTGGAAGCTAATGTGATTATATTAATTCCACAAATAAGCATAAAAGTTGTAGTTTACAGTAAAAAAAACCAAACAAACCAACCCACAAATCATTTAAAATCGTCATAAGCCAAAGCAGAAAATTAAACAGTAGCAAGAATACCAGTAGTACCACAGGTAATTATTCATAAAACGGGACAGCCTTACAGACCACCAAAAATACAGAGAACAGAAGGAGCATCAGTAACAGAAACAGACATACTGTGCCAAATACTTGGCAAAAGTATTATGAAAATAAACATGAATATACTTCTTTAGGCTGAACTGTTTCACTACTATGATTAATACCATTTCCTAACATTGGAAATGCCATTAATAAATGATTTACTCCTTGATTTCAAAATCTGCCAGGTAAAAGTTACCTCCCCCTGTTACTGCCTCTTTCCTACACTCAGCTGTGCTGCTTTTCCAGTCAAGGATATCTTCAGCCATCTCCTAAGGTTGTCTGGAACACTACTGAATTAAAAAGTAGAATTCAGCAAAGACTGGAAACAGAACTATCCATTTTTACCATTTAAAAAAAACCAAACCCTTAAAACAATCCCAAATATCCTGAACAAAAAAAAAAAAAAACAATGGATAAAAACATTCCCATTTGTGTATTGATCTTTTCTAAGAGGCAATATTGAGAGCAGCTGCAGAATCGTTTAGTTTGCTAGAGCTTCCTGATCAAAGGGTGGTTACTGTTTCTCATACAAACAGGTAATAGGGAATGGTTCAGCACATTACAAGCTTGAATGAATTTAAACAAGAAAATACATATATTACCTCAAGATAAGTCATGCTTCCTGTACCCTTCTTAGCTTATTACAGGGAATATTTTAAGTCCTCTGCAGTATGTTGTGCACTGGTCCACTAATTAGAAATGGAGGGTATAGCTATGGCCTGGATGCTCAGAAATGCTCTGAGCATCAGATCATTTAAAATTGGACTAATGTCTGACAAAGCACTGTAATACCAGTAAATGCCTTGCAATTACTGCTGATATCGTTGACCTCATTCACAGAATCACCAAAACCCACCCTTACGGCATAAAACAACTGAAGAAGGTTTCCTTTATCAAGTCCAAGTCCTGCTTTTACAGAAAAACAAACCCTAAAATACTGTGCACAAATTCCTACAATAAGTTCCATACTGGCATTTCACAGCTGTTGGAAGGCCACTCAGAGCACCCAGTTCTCAAATTGGTAGACTTATTCTTCTAGCTGAACATGGCTGAAGCTGACTGAATTGGCTTTTACCACAGTTCCTCTGTGTAAATCGCTCTTTTCCATTGCACATTGATTCTCATGGCAGATTTAGAAAGAAAAACACAATTTCACCCATGCATTTCCATTTTGCTAAATAAACAATCCAACCTTAGTTAACAAAGAAAATGTCAGAGTCAGTCCTACAGGAAGCAGATGTCTGCTGTCTCCCTGCTGTGCTGGTGAGCCATGTTACAGACAAGGCTTATAGACCAATAGAAAATGGAAGCGCTGAAAGCTTCTCACCTGATATCCAGGCTTCTTATAGTCTTTCATGATTCTGACAAGCATCTCAGAATAAGAACAGCAACCTCTACAGGTTTTCCCAAGGACCAGTTGTTTGTTCTCTGGAGTAAGTAAATACTTTGTTTTCCTTATGTTATTAGTTTATCAGTGATTTTCTTACAGGAGTCAGTTTAATGCATATCTATCTATCTATCTATCTATCTATCTATCTATCTATCTATCTATCATCTATCTATCTATCTATCTATCTATCTGTCTATCTATCTATCTATCTATCTATCTATCTATCTATCTATCTATCTAATCTCAGGCTGGTTTCTCCAAAGCTCTCTGACTTTCTGCTTCACTGCTTGTAACTGTTTAGGATGATCCAGGTAGGGAAAACCAACAGATGAAGATGATCCAAGATGATGCTTATGATGTTTATGATTAAACAGCTTTTAGCACTGAAAAATGTCACATCCATACAGCTTTTGGAGACAGTTTGGACAGGAATGATCAAAACCAATAAACACTTCAGAAATGTTTTTGACAATGATGAATGATTTAGGTTTCCTATACAGACTCTTCCAAGAAAGAGATGTACTCAGATCGAACGAGAGAATCAGGCGAGATCGTCTGGGAGTGTATTATGGTCTGGGATTTGTGATCAAGTCCCTAAATGTTGTCTGTGCTGGGACAATTGACTGCACCTTCTGAAGCATATTTAGCTCACACTGCAATGCTAAAGGGCTGTATCAAATTGCACTGCCTAGCATTTTCCAAGGACAAACAGGACTTTCTTACATGGATGCCAGGCACCAGAAACTTGCAACTGAAGCATAAGCCTGATTTCTCAGAAGTAATAGGAGATGAAGAGGTTGCCAGTGAGTGAGCAGAAAGTCTTTTGGGGCCCAAAGTCACAATTAGATCTTTTTACAGATGTTTGCTCATTTGTTATTAAAGATCCTCAGAGATGGAGACATATCAACCACCTCAAACAATTTATTCTCATGGTTCACTTTCTTTCTGCAGCTGCATTTTTCCCTAATGTCTCATCTTAAGCTTTTCTGGTGCTTTTTAAGACTGTTTATTCTAATTCACAATGAATGCAAGAAAAAATTATGGCAAACTGAAATATTTAAAGACTAACACTACAGTAAAATTACAAAAAGTAATGAAAAAGAGGAATGCAGCTAAACAGGCAAGCAGGGATGGTTTTGCAAAGGTAAACCTCTTGAAAAAGTCTGCAAGTGTCAGAAATGAGACCTTAAAGAAAATTACTGTATATGAATTGGGACAGATGAAGCTCATTACTGCCTATGGCCTACATGCTATAAAATGGGTTAGTATTGCTACAGAAACCTTTTTGGTGTGTCCCTGTAATTAGCACAAAAGTACTATTATTGTAATTAACTGAATCCCCTAGTACCTAGTGCAATGTTCATGGCTTTAAGCAGGTTAATGTGAAAATTAATTTGTGCTAATTCACACAACATCAGTGACGCCCAAACCAATCTGGCTGCAGTGGCATTTTGTGAAAGAACAGTATTTTTCTGTTGACTTGCACAAGGCACTGAAGCTTCAAGAAACTCATCTTAGCTTTCACTTGTGATAAAATTATTGTGATAATTTTCCATCTTCTTGGGGTAAATGTATTGTGAGGCTTACTCCTAAGCGGAAAAGTGATGTACTGGCTGTTGACATATCAATTAGTAAGATAAAAGATTTGGGCAGCATCTTTGGCCTGGTCAAGGGGCTGCCTGGTTTCAGAGCAGACTATTCTACAGGATGAGTTACCTTTTCATCTCGTTTGACTTCTAGGGCAAAGCATGTTGCAGCATGCACAAAAGAAAGAATATAAAATTCTTTTGTGCACAAAACCTTAAGTCCAAGAGTCTGTAGGATAATTCAGAGGGACTTGAATTAGTTCTGGGCAAGATAGGAAAATAATAAAAAAAAACTACCTGGAGGACTGAGGAGAACATAGTTGACGTCAAGCCAAATCAGTGAGTGGTTCAGTGTTAAGGGACAGGAAGAGAGAAGACAAGTTGTTTTTGTGCTTGCTGCTTTTTATTCTTCCACTAAAATAAAACATCTTGCAGTGGACAGACAATTTCTGTTCCCTGTTAGCTTTAGACTGGAGAAACACTGTCATCACCTGTCAGTGCAGTAGAGAAAATTAAGCCTCACAGCTTGAACTAAACTGTCTTGTAGCTGTGACTATTGCACTTTCTGGACATTGGCTGGCTATGCTAGGATGGCTAATTAGGGCTCTTTTGCTCTCTTTTCTACAGCTGGTGTTAAATGAACTTTGCCTAGTTTGCTTTCCTTCAAAGGGATGCAGTCCCATATGAGTGGTTGTTACGAACCATCCCTCCTTCAGCTCAAAGCTGCTGTCTTTGGTCATTGTCCTGCAGACATGTGCAACCACAATAACCTGAAGGCAACAGAGAAAAGCCTCACAACCTAAGCACATTCCTGGACCCCTTATTGTTCTCTGGCCTCTCACCCACTCCCTTGAGATGGGCAGATGACAGGGCAAATCATAAAGGCTGAGTTCAGGGGTTATTCTTCTAGGAACCCTAAAAAGAGGCTTACCCACAGCTCCATTCAGGGCCACCATCTTCCAGAAAACTTTCTCTGCCACTGAATAAAGAGGAGCCTGGTGGACAAAGTTTCCTTGCCAGTAACAGCAAGGTTCTGAGGCCTTTCTTGTCCTGTCTGCTCAGCACAACAAATCAAAGTCCAGATGTTCTCTCTCTTGACCCTTTCTTTTGCACCCTTAGAATACACATCACAGAACACTGCACCTAATGGTAATACTAAATTATATGTCTGCCCCCACTGCCCCATCAGTTGCCATCTATTGATGGGACAAGAGTTAAAGTTCAGCTCTGTTTTTAGGGACTGTAACAGTGGACTCAGTCAGCTGTGACAAGGACATGGATACAAGTGGGCAGAGGCTTCCTTCACAGCCTTCCCATCTTCTGCATAGCAAGGAAAACCACAAAGCTTCAGGTTTTCCAGTCCTACCACCCCCTTTTCTGCTCCTTGGGCTCATCTGTAACCTCACCAAAGGGTAAGTGAGAGCCAAACATCCTCCCTGCACCTGCTACAGCCCTCAGTACACAGGGGCTGGTGAGCAACAGCTCTTCTCCCTTTGCAAGCTCCCAGCATATGTCAGTGTGCCCTGTGCCTCATTCTTTGCCTGTCCAGAGGGGTTAATCTCTGCATTTCTTGCCTCCTTTCAGTTGTCTGCTTCACCTCTCCACCATTCCTCATGAATTACCTGTTAAACGGTTTTTAAAGAGTACATACTGCTTTCTCCTCCTCTTCAGCATCATTTTTCTTTTGTCTGTGTCTCAGAGCCTTCAGTGTCCTACCCACTGCAGATCTGGCAGGGTTATGAACTGTTTGAGAACCATGTAAACGTCTCCTTTTTATATATGAATCTGTTTTTTGGGATTTTTTTTGGTTTTTATGTTTGTTTGTTTCTTTTTGTTTTTGTTTTGTTTTCCTAACTTCAGCCAGGCCTTGAGCTTGTTTGGTCCAATTTGTGCCCATAATTACATCTGAAGAGTGGCCCATGATGATTTTAGGTGCATTTTCCTACCATTATTTTAATTTTCCTTTTCACAAGGTCACTTAGTTGAAAATCAAATCAGGGAAAGCTGAGCTGGGAGAGAAAACAATAAAGCGAATACAGGGAAGCGAAACAACCACTTTTTTCTCTAAAATGTAATGTGAAGATCTCTGGAAGCTAAGCAAGTCACACTGGTTAATATAATTCAATTTTTAAATACTATTAAAAAAGGAATTGTAAATGTGTAAAATTGCAAAGGACAACAAATAAAGTTTTGTTATTTTCTTAAAGGTACACAGAAAGCTGAAAATACCTTGCAATTTCAAGCTTAGAAGACACATATGAAGAAGTCCTAATGACACTGCAAATACAGCTTTAAAATCTTCTATAGTCAACTTTCAACAGGGCGTAATAGTTCTGTTCATTACAAAAAAAATATGTGTCTTTGAAATTACGAGCCTAGTTTGACTTTCATGTGTTATTAGCTCACAGTGGAACTGAAGCATTTAAATTGATTGTAATTAGATGTTAGCAGACACTATGACTGCAGCAAACCACTCCTGTTTGGAGATGGCTGGCACAGGAGGCCTCTACAAGCATCCCAACAGGGAGCAAGCATCGTGCACTGACAAAGGGAAACAAAAATCAGCTTTGGAGAGGTCTGCCATGCAGCTGGCATTGCTGTGCAGGACATGCCAAGCAGCTGCTCTGAAGGCAAAAGAGGGCAGCACCCTTCAAAGGGTGGGAAGGAAAGCTGAGGGAAGTGCTGGTTAAATGCACATCTGTTTTTAAATACACACAAATGAATTTCTGCCAGATGTTAAAACAGAAAGAATTAAACCACTAGTGAAAAAAAACCAAACCAAACCGAATTAAAACAAACTTCTCAAAGTAATAATCATGATAATGATAATGATAATGATGATGATGATGATGATGATGATGATAATAATAATAATAATAATAATAATAATAATAATATCAACTTACATATCTCTCTGACACCAGGATGCTGAAGGTGAATCTGAGAATTGTAAGATTTTTTATCTTGTGACTTCTACCTCAGCTTCCTCATCTTCAAAAGCCTCTCTCACCCCTATCAACCTTTTCTAATTTCTGCTACAGTTTAAATACAATTCAATGATCTATATCAGAGACCCTGTTTCTCTTTTCTCCCCTCACCTTTCTCCATTTCTTTGCTATCTAATAATGCCAATGAAGTGCAATAGCCTCTCGCAATCACCCCGTTTTCATGAAGCTTGTAAGAATTTCATAGCTCTAAGACCGCCGTCAAAGCTTGTTCATGTATACACACATCTTTTTGTTTATTCATTTCTAGTGCTTGTGTAACCTAAATTTCTAAGGCAAGTAACCTGAAAAAAAGGATTATGAAATACTTTGAAGAGAAACCATTGCAAATGTGACAGCTGCTAGGAATCACTATGACTTTCCTATTCCTCCTTCCCCTAGAGGTTACCATTGTTGCTGGCTGAGGAAACAGCTGTAGCGTGCTCACAAAGGGCAGAAAAGGCCTGGAGAAGACAGATTTGCCCTTTGGCAGTTTGATGTCTTGCTGGAAAGCTTGTCAACCTTATTTACATTCTAATTTGCATGCCAGCCTCTACAAGGTTTTATATTCATATTCTGCTTTTAAGTATCTCCTTGACTATAATCACAATGACCTTTACATGTCTCTCCCCATTACCCTCTGGGCTGCAGTCCCTGCTCACTGGGCTACCCAGGGACTAGCAGCAAGAAATGTCAGGCTAAGCATGACATTTATCCAAACAGTTGGATGCTTGTAAGGTAGACTTTTCTTACTTCTAAAAAAAATATATTATTTCCTGTAGGAGATAAAAGAGCAGTGTGGGCAATGGTCACATCCTACTAAAGGAGAGTGGTGAGGGAAAATTCCTTTTCTGTAAGACTGGAGCAAAACTGCCAGTGTGCATCACCTGACAGTGGCTACCCTTGGGAGAAAAGAAGGCAGGAGGGATGAAATTGGGCAGTGACTGATTACTATTGACATTATTTTTACCAACAGACTGACAACAGAACTTGGCAGGATTATGCTCCTGGCTAGTTAAGAGAAGCACTGCCATAAACATGCCCTGCTCCAAATAAATCAGAGCACAGGCACAGAAGTATTGTGCATGTATTAGCCCCCAGCCTGTCAGGCTGCTACAAAAATGCATGGTTTTTCTTACACTCAAAATAATGCCTGTTGAAAACATACACACATATTCAAGGTTTTATGAGCACTCTGTGGCATCTTTCAGTCATTACAGAAAAGGCTTTACCAAATATATTTTAATCAAGTAAAGCTTTCAAAGCCTGAAGTATCCCTGGCAGAGGTGGTTTTGTTGTTACAGGCTAATCCTGACATTCTGACAAATACACCATTTCAGGATTTCCAAATACAGGAGCATCCTCTTCTCAGAGTTACAGAGAACACTTCTGGGGATATGGTTATCATAAATAATTTCAGATTCCATAACTTCTACATTTCTGATTAATTTTGATAAACATTTACTTACAAAAAAAAATGTTGTATCCTGTGACTAAGAACAGACATTTGAAAGAACAAGGCCTAGGTGGACTGTACTGCTCAGGGTGAAATTAAATAGCATATTTGGGGTGAAGGAGGATATTTTTTTCCCTGTCAGACTGCAGGGACATTAACACTGGCTTTCTGTTACGTATCTGCTTTCTGGGTCTATCTCTGAGTTTTATTAACACATTCCACAGCATCACAAGGAACTCAGTTTCCCATTCTCTTGAGTACCTACTTCAATGCATCATCACAGAATTCCCAACTAAATAAACAGCACCAAGAACTGTCGCCCTGAAAACTCAGCTTCTGAGCTTGCTAACATAGTTTTCTAAAGACTTTCCCAGGACAGTAACTGTAAACATAGATATGTGTACATTCTTTCTGTTACACGTCTTGTGATGGACATCTCTCATGGCCAGTGCTGTGAGAAAGTGTTATCCTGACCATCCAATCTCTGGCCGTGGTCAGAAACCTATAAATCCTGGAGGGAAAAATAAACTTCTCTCTTCTCTTCACCACACCTCGACCTGTGTCCGTGTGATCTATTCATCTTCAGCGGTAACAAAGAACTAGTTGGTGTTTGCTGATTTTTCCAGAGAAATAAATGGGAGGATCATCAGAGCAACATCTGAACTTTCCAAGTTCAAGAGTTAATTTGAAGTGTTTTGCTGTCAATGGTGCAGTCTTTTCAAAACAGTGGTGAAGGTTAATACATTACATATTTGTGTGGACAAGTGTGGACAAATGTGGGCAGCAGTATTTCTTCACTTCAAGGCACATCAAAGTCCTGCCAAGATAATTCTGAATTCTGCATCTTCTCAAAGTTGTAGATGCAAACTGACTGTATTGGCACTGGTCCTTTCTGTTTTGTAAGACAGCATGTGGCCACAACAAGAGAAAAGAAGCTATTTAGTTTTTATTAATTTTTGACTGCTCTGATTGCTTGACTGATCTACTTATTCCAGGCCAGACACCCTTTATCACATGGATCTCCCATTGCAAGCTGTGCTTGTTTTATCAGGGGTAGAGGCAGTTTTCTTCATGGTAGCTGGTATGGGACTATGGTCTGAATTTTGTTGGAAACAGCACTGATAATACAGGAATGCTCTCATTACAGCTGAACAGGGCTTGCACAGAGTCAAGTCCTTTGCTGCTTCTGACCCAACTCCATCAGTGAGGAGGCTGGGGGTGCACAAGGAGTCAGGAGGGGACCCAGCTGGGTTAGCTGACCCACCTGACCTAAGGAATATCCCAGACTATCTCACATCTCAGCATGTAAAGCTGGGGTGGTGGAAGGAATAGGGGAATGTGCACTCTAAGTGATGGTGTTTAGTTTCTCAAGTCACTGTTGGCTTGATGGAACCCTGCTGTCCTGGGGATGGCTGAATACCTGCCTGCCCAAGGAAAGTGATTGAATTCCTTGCTTTGCTTTGCTTTTGCTTTAACTATCAAACTGTCTTTATCTCAACCCAAGTTTGTTGGCCTTTTACCCTTCTAATTCTCTCTCCCATCCCACCACGGGGAAGCGAGTGAGCAGTTGCAATGGACTGATTTGCAGATGGGGGTTGACCATGACACAAAATCAAGGAATGTGGATCCAAATGCCACAATTGCTGGTGGGTGACACCATACATACCATCAGTCTGTAATTTCAGGCTGGAGGTTTCTGCTAACCTCTCTTAAACTCAATCTGCCACAAATAGTTACCCTGAGTAAAGAGTGCTGACCTAAGAGGACAATCTGGCCTGGCTACATGATGGCTGAGATTGAGGACCTGGGAAAGAAATGGCCACATGGAATGCTGTGGTGATGTCCCTATTTTAAGCCTTGTCATTCTTCATCACACTTTCATGACACAGTTTTTAAGTCACCATCATGGACAATGTCAAAAGAAATAAAAATTTCTGGAAGGGCTGGGATATGCTGCCTACAGCTGAAAAGAAACCAAACTTCTGAAGAGATCCAGGATCAAAAGACCTGGTAAATGTCAGTTGGATGGTACTTCTGTCATGTTACAAGACTCAATGCAGCAAGTACAGGAGAACAACTTCTGCAACAGATCAGAGCCAATTATCAAAGTAATCCCATTTGGCCATAAAAATATCTAGTCATTTAATACTGCTAAGCCTTGTTTGTAATCACAAAGCTTAATGAGAACAACTTACACTGAAAGCAAAGAAGGGAAATCTCTGGAGTAGAAAGGCTGCTAAAGAGGACGCTAACAAATGCAAGCAAATTTGAGGTTTTAACTTCTTTTATATAGGCCATACCCTATTCATAGAGGATTTTTCTTTAATCAGTCAACCCAACGCTGAAGCCAGCTAGAAGATTATGCAAGCATGCTTTTGTTTTCACACTCTGTGCCATGTAGGCAAGTCTCCCAATTAAGAAAAGGTTTCTTTTGTTTTGCATGTTGTTTAATTTCCGGCAGGCAGATTCAGAAATAATTACCATCTATATAGAAGGATGAATAGCAGTCAAACCTAGAATTCTCATTACCCGCCAGAATTTCAAAGTGAACTTCTAAGCAAGCATTTTGAAGGTCTGAACAAAAGGGAAAAGGTATTGGACAAAAGTAGTGCTGTCTAAATTCTGAACACCAAGAATGATATTTAGTAATGTCCAGGACCTCATATCTGAGAAGAGCCTGAGAGGACTCTCAGAATACTGAGAAGGATTGACATGTCTTTTGAGAAGTCCGGCTCCTCCTTGCCACATTTAAGGCATATTGGAGGTCATATCTCAAACACTAGAGAATGGTTTGGTCACGTGAGGACAGTAGTGCCGTATGTAAGGGATTTTAGCCAGTTTACATTCCTAGTGGAGGGCTGTAAAGAAGTTGGTTCTCAGTGGTTCCCAGCAGTAGGACAAGAGGCACTGAGCACAAACTGAAATACAGAAAATTCCATTTAAACATTAGAAAAAACCTTTGTTATTCTAAGGATGATTGGATAGAGGAAGAGGTTTTCCAGAGTTGCAGAGATATTAAAAACTTGATTCTACATGACTCTGAGCAATCTGCCCTTGTTGACTGTAATAGAGTGGCTGGTGTTGGAACAGATTATCAAGCTACATTCCAGCCTTTACTATTCTGTGGGTTTGTGAAACAATAGCTCTAATTCTCTGTAGTCATACAAATATAACATATAAGCAAAGCTCCTTCTCCTCTTATGCTTAGAAGCACAGGGCTAGTAAAACCCACTGGCAGGATAATGTATGGTTAACAATTTCAGCCCTTTAGAATGCAAAGATTATGAGAATAAATAAAATATTACATTTAGCTGTATTAATGTCCCCTGGCTTGCATTATTCTCCGTGGTGACAATGCTATTGAACAACTAGTATAGCAATATAAAGGTTTAATATCTTGCTATATTTAATATCAAAACCTGATACAGGCAGTGCCCATGATGGCTGCAGGTCTGTCAGCATTTTCAAAGTTTTATAACAGCCATGAAAACTCATAGAGTATAGAAATGAGTCAACCAGTACTTATAATTGCTGGCATTTAGCACCAGAGATGATGACTAAGAATCTATATTTGAAATACCTGGAGTTGGTGGAGTCCAAGTACAAATCCTAGGGAAGATCAACTAAGCACTATATTTTTGTGAATTAAATACACTGAAATGTGTGCAGCTTGTAGAACTTTTAGGTGAGTGCTTAAAACCATATTTATACACACACGCCACAAACATATTTGGTTATCATACAAAATGAGTATTGTTTTTTGATTTGGTTCTCCCCTAATGCAGAATATTGCCATATTTTGCATTCCTACCCTTTCATCAGCAGAGGTGGCTGCATTTCACATTTCAGAAATAGTGTTTAGGGAATTCCCTGGGGCATAATCTTCAGTGGCAGATGTCACGTATCTCCTAAGCTCAAATACAGTTTGACAGCGTGCAAGTGGTCTTTGCTTTCTGTGTTAATCAACCTTGCAAAAAAATTAAGTTGAAACAAAAATTCAGGGAGTCAAAGTCATAATGTCTGAAATGTTTCTCTGAGAAGGAGCTTCACTACAATACAGATACCCAAGATTATAAATTTATTTTTATATGGCAGTTTATGTAATTCATCTGTAAGAGGGTGGATCTTACAACTCACATGCTAACATAACTGACAATTATCCAAAAAAATCCTGATGTGTTTCACAGACTGCAGAACAAACTCCGTATATCAATAGTATCTACCTTAAGGCTGCCAGTCACAATTACAAAAGTGGTGCAAGTAAATCAAAGGACAGGACAGTGGCTAAATTAAAATCATGCTTGACCTTCAGGCTGAGCAGATTAATTTAACTACAACTTTGTCTGAAAGACCTACAGATAGTTTGAGTCACAGTCAGCAACGTATCCACCACAAGATGAAAGGCTGAGTCTGACCTCACAGACGTTAACCAGAGGTTAAGAGTCACATTAACTACATTTTTGTTCTCAGGCTGGTCTTTGAGTTACAGGTTTTTAGTTATATGCAAATGGTGTAAGAAAGATCCCAATCAGGCTCTGGATGTTTCCACATCAGTGCTTACACCTTTACAGTTTCCATTACCAAATTCAATGAGTGACTTCAATATTTGGATTCAAGTTATTCAGTTTCCCATTAAACTCAAGTATCTCTTTTTTTCTTGCTGGGAAAACCAGTAGATTAAATATATTTCTTCACCAAAAAATCCACCTTTTAATCTAAATGCAATTTGCCAGTAGGGATACCATTTTTCAGCACAAATATTCGAACATTAATTTCTCCCGCCTCTCTTTTCTCCCTCCCTCAAGTGACAGTATTGAACAACTGAAGTTTTTCAGCACTATCTACCTATGGATTTATTTTTTGTTTTTTTTTTTCCCTGTATCCAACACATATTTATGTTTAGTGATATAAACCTGAAAAAAAAGAGGCATATTTCTGGTATTTTGACATCTCATATTGACATAAAATATCACTTAAATTTTACCTTCACGTATACTTTAAAAATAACTATACCAAAATTCAGCAGAATCTAAGATCTTAGGTACAGTAACCTAAGACTGGGGAAAAGTATAAGGAGTAAAAGAAAGATGATAAAAGTGTTATTATTGCATGATTCATAAGAAAACACACCAGCTAGCTGATTAATTTAAAATCAAATAAGTATTTGGAATTTTTCTTCCCATGTTTCAAATCTTAAAGAACCTTCCTATGATAAATATGAATCAATAATTCTTGATCAAACATATTTTAAGGTTTAGTTGAAAGGTAAAGGTCTACAGACAACTTCTCTAGACTAAGCTTGTTTCTTCTTCTACTTAACCAGCATACCAAAAATAAATGGAAACAGAAAATTTTAGTGTTTAGATCTTGATAGATTTAGCTGCTTCTTTGGCCAGCAACCAATCCACATTTTACATTAAGCAGCTCAAACAATGAGGAAAAATGTTGAATTTCAAGTCTTATGAATAGTGCAGGGCAAAAGCTGGACTAGTTTATGAATGGTACACAAACCTGAACTAAAATTTGCAGATGTACTTCACGGTAATTATACTAGAAAATTGCATAAAAAGTTCAAGTCCTTCCTGCTTTCTGTCTTCTAGCACTTGCACTTTTCCTGTTTCAGATCCCTACATTCAATACATATGCACTGAAATGAATTTAATAAAAACAAAGCAGAATTTATTTGCGTCTCTGAAAAATTGGGAGAAGGCTGAATACAAGTGTTTTCATTTCAGGGGTCAGGTGCCAGTAGCAAGACATGAAAGAGTGAAAACCAAATAAAGAGATTTGAGTGCAAAATATTTGCACTACATTACCTTAAAAGACCAAAATGTAATCACTGCCATAAAAATATCCACGTTTCTCTGTAAAGTTGTTTCAGGTATCTTGTACAACTAGACCAGTCTACCATTATAATTCAAAGAAGATAAAATTTGAACAGAAGTAGAAGAAACCAAACATGAACACCAAACGTTTAAAGTGCAGTCAGTATTACAGAACACTTTATTTTATTGGAGTAAGAACATTTTAGAATATCTACAAAAAATTCTATGGTTTTTAACTAACAAATCACAAAGAAATGTGAAATGAAATTAATTCCACACCTGGAAAACATGTTTTGAATGGGGAAGTGTTGTTTTCCCCTCCTCTCAAACCTGTTTCTGTGTTGGATGGGTACATTTCACTGAAGTATTTAACACTTGTGGTTCTACCTCAAAGAGACGAAATACAGACCACTACAAGTAACAGCTGAGTTTCACCTAACTCCTAATAATTCACCTAAAATTAATATAATAATTTCATTTTCCGTTTCTGGACTACAGCCCACCCTAAAGCCAGCAGCAGCCAGCGTGCACTGTCATTTTCCTACGGAATGTCTTCCAGAAACACCTACCTGAGCAGGGCAAGGATAGTCCATGGAACACTGAGAGCAGATAATGATTTTGCCTATTACCACTTTTCTATCTGGAATAATAGATTCCTTTCACAAGGAATATTTTGGAAGTGAGGGACAAAGATTTACTCCTATAAACAAACTGAGATTAACAGTACAGTAAATAAATACAGAGAGAATAATACCATTTACATGAAAAAATACTGTGTACTGTATTTATGTTTATACCTTCTTAAACCTACAGGTAATTTTTTTGAAAGAAAGTAGAGATTTTCTGTAGTGAGTAATATTTAATTACTTAGATACCACTAGTATTACTAGCTGCTGTGGATATTTTTTTCTGCCTGGGGAACACAGTACTGAATGCAGCAAGAAATGCTTCTGAGAGTACAATTTCCTTAAAATATGGAAATAAATAGCAATAGAAGGAAAAAACCAAACAAAAACTCCCAACAAAGTGAACAGATTAGCCTGCCTGGCTCACTCACTCGTACAGTTTCAGCATGTGGCTGCACACAACACAGTTCAATCAGTTCTTTATTATTTTATAGTGTTAAAGGTTATTACCACAACACACGAAAGGGATAATAGTGGGTTCTTAAATTAGCATTTGCTTAGCTCAAATGCCACTGCATTTATTCCTTTCCTTAGAACCTAGTACAGACAGTACTGCAAACCATGCTTACAGAGTGGTGGTGTAAGCACAGAGAGCTTGTGCTGTCTCCGGAACGGGACACATCTCCACAGGAGTACAGGAATGAATTAGAAGGGACAGCCCATGTCTCACTCTGCCACTTTGCAGGTTCTTCAAACACAACACACTGACCAGTGTGATGTAAAAATGACACTAACTCTCAGGACTTAAAAAAAAACTCTTGTCAATCCAGATTACTATCCTGCCTGGCTAAAATATTAGGAGATTTCTGCTAACACTAGGAAAGTATTCTGGGAATGAGCACTCCATCTGCAGCTTTATCAGTCTGACTTTTGAGTGAGCACATTGGCAAATCCCAAGTGGAAAAGTGTTGATGCCATAAGCATTCACCTGTAGTACAAAATAAAATTTTTATATTAATATTAAGCTTTAGGCCACCAATCAGTAATTAGAACTTTGCACAGCACAGAAAAGAGTACACCACTGCTGCTCAGACAACAAATGAATCTGCTGCAGAGGAGCATCACTCTTGTTGGCTTACTGCAAGTGGGCTGGCAAATGTTCTCCATCTTCAATTATTCCAGGCAGGACAAAAAACTGAGGACCTGAGAAGCTGTAGGTATTCTGGAGTACTTTCAGCCTGCAATCTGGTGGGATTATAGCAGCCACTTTCATCTGGGGCCACTTTCATGAGAGGGTCTCCCCAGATTTTTTTTCCTTCTGTACATGGTCATGATATAAAAAGATGAAAAGTGTTCACCTAGAGGAATGCACAGGGACTTCCAGTGCAGCTTTCTTGGGATATATATCCATGTCCTGCCTGCAGGACTCAAAGCTGTCGGGCCTTTACCAGAGATGATTCTGGATGTGTGTCAGATCCTACACCTCCGTTTATGGGCAGCTTCTCCACTGGCTATAGCTACTCTGTAGTGAAGACACAGCTCTAGGAACCAGCACCCCTCTGACCAAGCATGCCACCTGAAAACATGGAAAAACTCCACAGGAAGCTGACATGAGCTTGGAAAGGACTCTTGAAGAATACTTTTCATGTTTTTGGTTGTCTAGACCACATTAAATGCTATTCAGAAAACACGTAATTTGTATTACTTTATTTCACTGACACTTGGGTCCCACTAATGCTGAATTCTCCAAAACCATCTCTACTACCCTAGAACACACCCTTTTCACCTGTGATGTTTCATGGGCTGAGAGACCTGTTTGTTGTTTTAACCATCTGGCAGCAAGGAAGATGATTATTTTATTTTATTTTATTTTATTTTATTTTATTTTATTTTATTTTATTTTATTTTATTTTATTTTATTATTTCCCCAGCAAAGATATTTACATTAATAGTTCATTTTTTTCCTCTTTTTAAAAATAATAGCATAATGCATTCAGGTGCCAAGACACCAGGAGCCACTAAACAAACCAAGCACTTGAATCCACAAACAAACTGATCTTAGTATTTATGAGATGTATTTTGCTTACAAGTGAGCCCTTCATGGGTTTAATAATGCGAATATCCCTTCCTGGTTGTACAACCATATAAAACCTAACCAAAATCTCTTCTACAGGATTAGACCTTTACATATATTTCATTCACAACACAAAGAACAGACCAACATCAAAGGGCATGTTGTGTTTATGAACAAGCTCTATCTCTGCTCCAATTGCCAAATTTATTCCTGTAATGCACTGTTTGATAGTCCTTTAAAATGGAGTTTCTCTCCCTAGGTTTCTGGACATACAAAAACCTCTATTTCTGCTTTGCATTGACACACTGTCATCTTTTACTATGGTCTAGCTCTTCCATAAAGTTGCATTGGCTATTCCAAACACTGAGGATACTACATGCCTAACCTATAATTTCATCCATTTTTCCAGTGAAGGCCCTCTCCCTGAGAGCCCATCATTATGATTGCTGGTGTCTGTACAACTTTGTTTCACACCCGTCTTGAATACTGAATTCAAACCTGAGAATTCTTAAAAAATAGCACAGCGTCACTTTATCAGTCTCTTCAATAAAAAGTAAGAGAGTTAATATATAGTTAACAGCTTTCAATTTTATGTGTATTTCTGTGCTCAGGACTCAGCATTATAAATGTATTTCTCTATTTAAACCATAGTTTCTGTACTGCGTGCTTGAAAGGGCAAAACAGAATCAGGCAGTTTGTATCAGGCATACAAACTTGTGAGTTTACACACCCCTGCTGCCATCTCCAGTCACTTTTTACACAAAGAGCACAGTCACACAACCACACAGTCACACATTAGCTGTATTCACTGCAACCCAAAAAATAACTTTCCAAAGACTAATGCTGGCTTATCCAATAATCTATTTTGTCAAAAATGTTGACCGCAAGCTGCCAGGGGACTTCATAGCAAACCTGAAGGTCAGTAAACAGGAGGTGTTTCAGACCAAAGGAAAAAGATAAACAAGATCAATTCCTGAGCTCAGGACTTTTATCTAAGATATTTTTCCTGGGCATCTATATTTTATACAAAAGATAATGTGGGTTGGTTTCATCTGTAACCAAAATATAAAAGCAGAGCAAGATTCCTCTTGGAGAGCAGATTTCTGCTACTCAAGAGTGCTATGCATCAATCCTAAAATATTACCTCTCTCCAGAAATGGTCAGGAAGCCAACACACTCCTGGAGTTGTGGTGCAGTGTTTCCAGCAGGATGTAGCACTAACAACAGGGATGGCTGATTCCTGGACCAGCCCTTAGGACATTTAAGACATTCCACGGAGAGCACTGCTGTTGCTTACTGCCAGGTGGGAAGCATGGATGGCAGCACCAAACTAATATCCAGATAAAACGTCTGTGTCCTCCTGATCGAGATGATGTGAAATACAATTCTTCGTCAATTGTTGTTTTTCCTTCAGCATCCCTCCAGGGATATGACCACAAAGGAGCAGTAGGCATGCACCCAGGAGAAAATGAGATTTTTGCCACATCCTCTGGCTATTTTCCTTGGTCTTATTTGGAGTGAACTTTGAGAAGCTGGTTTCATCTCTGCCCAAGCCTCCATACCACTGCCTGGAGACCGAACTTGTTGTCAGCTTAATTTATTGTGTAATAACAAATAGCGAGTCTGGATCTCTGGTTCTCACAAGAGCCCATATGCCCATATCATAACTGTCTCCTTTTAGGGTTGCTTTTCCTGTCCTAATTTATACTTCCTAAGTTACAGTACATACATTTACATGGTTAATGTTCATATTGCTGAGATTACACCATTGTGATGCATGCAATATAAATGCCTAGACAGATGGATGCAGTATCACAGATTTCTGAAAGGAGGAGAACTTGCAAAGCCAGAAGCTCACACTTCAAGAAACCCATTTTCTGGCACAGGGGTCACTGAAAATAGATCTGAATGCTTAAAAAGCAGTGCAATACTCTCAAATAAAGTACTGCTGACAAAGGTATACACTCTTTCCTAGAAATAGGTTCTAGTCTGTTAGGCAGCCAGGAAATAATTGTCACAAAAAATTCAGATTTTTTTCAAATTTATGATTTATAAAGAATAAGTGCAAATCTGCTTGGCAAAGAAAATCAATGGCAAAGGCCACTGTGCCCATAGCTTTTCTCCTTAAATAAAAATTGATACTAAAATGAGATACCTTATTAATTAAACCAGAATCAGTCCTGCAGCTTTGATGCTTCACCTATAACTCACTGAACAAATAATTTCTAAGTGAGAAGTCACAATACAAGTCTAAATCCCTACAGAGTAAACAATTTGGACTGATACCAGGTGAGAGGTCTCTGGAAGAGAGTGTCTGTATTAATAATACAGCAATAAGACAACAGGTGCTGTTCTGCCAAGCTCTCTTGATATTTGGATACAACAAACTTGCTTCTCCAACCCAC
Organism: Poecile atricapillus; assembly: GCF_030490865.1. Classification (NCBI taxonomy): domain Eukaryota; kingdom Metazoa; phylum Chordata; class Aves; order Passeriformes; family Paridae; genus Poecile; species Poecile atricapillus. The sequence continues at coordinate 82,366,128 of NC_081249.1, forward strand.
AGAGAATGAGAAAACAACCCCGAACCGGCTACAGTGAGACAAAAGCGATGACTATAATACTGCTACTGATAAAAGAAAAAGTAAAATTGATACTCATTGCCACTTGCCTCTCCTGAGGAGAGATACAGGTATTGTATGGCAATCTTAATATTTCAGTTCCATAAATTTCTGCTTTTCAGTTTCTTTCTGATTAAAACAACAAAAAATTGCAGGCTTACTGATCTTTAAAGGTTACTGGCAAGATAATGTTGTCATATTAATGGAGCTTTCTTGAAAAGATACAGAGGTCAAAAAGAAGCAAGTGATAATTAGAGCTAAGAATCTAAAGCTGGTGAAATTCAAAAAGTCATGCAGACGCTATAGGAAATACACCTTTCTCTGCCTAGATGTGCTATAGCATGTTTCCACAGTTTGTTTCAAAGTCTCCCTTTGCCTTTCATCTTACACATATTTCAGCACTGTTGTTATGCAAGATGGGGAATCATTCATTTTAATGTGATACTAAGCATATTACCACAAAATCAGAAAGAAGCTACTGCTTTACTGATTATCTAATTAAAAAGCTCTACAATTCAAATTCTTTGCAGCCCCTCATTGCACACAAAAGATTTACTGCTTCATCTGAAAAGCCACATGTAGAAAAAAGCAAAGAATTTGTAAATGCTTCTAACTGCTTATTCTTTTCCTTCCTCTTGTTACAAAAGCCACAGCTATCACTCCCTTTAAACACTAATAAAAGCAATTTAATGACAGGTAGATTTGCTGGTTTGTAGCTTCTTTGAACCCCCAACACACTCACTAAAGGAAAGTAACTTTAGCTAGGAAAGAGATCCTCGCAGCACGATGGTGAATAATTCATCATTGAATTTTTCTTTTCACCTCATTTTGTGCCAGTAATGTACACAACTGAAAATATTGCAAAATCTAAAAACAACCACCGACAAGGACTTCCAGCAGCAAAATACACATAAAACTAGCAGGCAGGTTTCCCCAGCTTATATAATAACAGCTTTAGCGCGACAGAACCCCCATCACTCACCGAGGACTGAATTCACTTGAACAAAAGCGGAGCCCAGTCACCAAATGCAGCTTCGCAGGACTCACAATGCAAGATGCTCCTGTCTGCTGTTCGGTTCACACTTGCCTTTATAACTAAGCCAGCCAACAACATTCAGTTGCTGAACCTGATGAATTATAAAACGGTAGCTCCCAGACTCTCATATTTTACATCACAGGGGGTGGTCATCCAGCATACACACTGCCTGTGTACATATATTCTGCTATAACTCATCCTGATAAACACATCAGTGCTGGCAGCAGTGACAGTAATTGGTGCTCAGGATGTACAAGCACAAACCAATAGAGCACACTCCCACCTTCTGCTCTGTGCAACATCTCTACCTGTCAATCACTGCACCTTGTTAAGGTGGAATGAGCAACTGCACTTGGGGGAGAGGCAAAACTCAAAGAAGAAACCATCTACCAATACAAATTCTGCGCTTAAATGTTTCTTAATGCAGTAGTAAATGTAGCTTCAGTATCCTCTAGGTAACAATTTTCATGATTTTTTTTTTTTTTTTAAATCTTCGTGAAATCTTCCCTTCTTAAAGACACAGTTCTCATTTAGCAACTAACACAGGGTTCATTACCTCTACTATCATGAATGGAAATTATTCAGGCAAATTCCAGGGACATTAGCATGGATAACCTAAAAGCATTACTCCAGGCAGAATGACTGGTAAAAGCAATATACTTGGTAGGTAAAATTCTGTATCCATTTTAAAATCCTCCTAAAAATGCTGAAAGGTTTTAAGAATATCCTCTAAATTATAAGGATGTATTTGTAGCTCTTCACTTTTCTGATGCTTTCTTTTTCCCATATGCTTGCATAGTTTTTAAAATCAATGTATAGACACAAAATAACAGAACCAAACACCTAAAGCTTAGACCCATTAATGCAATCAATGAAACTAAACATTTTCAAATGGGATTAATTACAGCAATAACAATCACAATTGTTGCACATGCCTCAAATTAACACTACTCAGAGTTAGTCCCTAACAAGCAAAACTGGTTATTGTAATGGTAAAAGACAGCCAGGGATCAGCCACTGGAAAGGCATTTGTACGGCAACTTTTTTACAAGGGAGCAGAAGTTGCTCTTTCAGAGTTGAGCTCCAGGAATTTTTTATGTGTTTTACACAAACTCAAGGCTATTTGTTCGAGCATAGAGTGGGAATGAACACTTTATTGAAGGGGATTTTCTTGAATATCTTCATGAATATCTACATCACTGGTGATGATTCTCAGAGGGTTCCATTTGGAACCTGAACACTTGATCCAGCTCCTTTCATTTCCCATGCCTATAAAACTCCCCCAGTTTTTGGTGCCATGAAGAAATGTTGCTCTTGGGAAGGTGAGCACAGTTGTGTGAGTGGTTGTGCATTGCCTGGATGTTTTTCCATGAACAACTGGGCTGAGGAATGCAAATGAAGCCTGTGCCGGCAGCCCCAGGCAGAAACCCAACCCTTCTCACCATCTGGACCGACTGATGTGCGTCACAATGTGGGAACAGGGTGTTGCATTTCATGCATAGCAAAAGATAGTCCTATATATGTATCCCTTTCCTCCTGTTCTCAGCTGCTTGTTCCACCCCATTCCTCATTTGTCTTTTTGTGTTCAGCACCTTTACTATCTGAGAAAAAAATCACTCCAGGCCAGAGGCATGAGCAGTGTTTCTGCATGTGCTGCTGGCTCTTACTACAGCAGCCCGCATGAAGGAAAAGCTCTCTAGAATGTAGGGAAGCCATATCAGGATTTAATCAGAGTAACGGTTTTGATGTCTCTGTCTTTCTCAGAGGAAAGGACAGCTGAGATCCAATAATTGGATTCTCCAGTGATGCTGACCGGGAATAATCCAATATGGGCAGAGAATATTGCAAATGATAAACCCTGGCTCATTAAGAAACAGCAAAAAAATATCTGTACTACTGGATTTGGCTTTTAGAGCCTAATTCTGTTCTCAGGGGTTTACACAGTTCACGTGCATATCACAGAGGCTCCCTAAAATGGCCTGATTACAACAGTTTGTTGTCTTGTGCACTAATTAGGGTTTTATGACCTGTTTTTTATAAGAGACAGTTTCAAACCATATGTGCCAGAATGCCCTATTTCCCTTTTTGTTTTGCCTTAACCATTCAGACTCTAAGAGGCTTCCCAAGGATCTGTGTAAACATGACACTGCCTTACAACAATTTGCTGCTGCATGAGTAAGATACAAGCAGTGCATGGTTGAATGTCCTTGACCAACATACATTCATGCTAAAATTCAGCTCCCATTTACTTAAGAAAATGTTTGTAAAAGTGACCAATATCTCACTAATGTAAGCCACAGCAATATTTCATAGCTGTGTGTAGGTGGCATGCATAAACCACAGTCTGCGGCATTACATAAGAGCAACAATTCCAAGAAAAATTGCTACCCTGTTTCACACTTGCAATTTTTAATTAGTTTTCCTTGCTTCCATGTTACCTTTCCAGGGGAAATACAGCTGATACTGCCATAACAGTCAACAATGTGGTGCCCTGTAGAAGTGCTGCCTTTGAGGTGAGTTGATACGCTCAACACACGACCCATGTCCCTGTGGCTCTGTTCTTACATTCTGGTGCAGAATGTGAGATTTCACATTCAAACTTACTCACTCCACTGACAGGTGTGTGAAAATCCCATATGGCTGCCAGATTTCTGTATACCTACATATATATATAGAGCATGTATTTTTAAGGCATTTGTAACAAACACATTTGGTATTGACTGTTCTTTGCTTCAAGCTGCAAAATAGAAATAATCTAAAAATGAAAAAAAAACCAACAACCCAAACCAGCAAGACAAAAGTGTTCCCATTTGCTATCAAAACATTACTTCTTTCTTCCATAATCACATGGACTATATTGACTACACATCATAGATATCTCATTTGCTGTCTGAAGTGAGCACATAGATCACTGGGGAAAAATCAGGACATTCAGCCAGAATAACAAGAGCAGAAGAAGCAAAGGTAATTTCAAATTAAAAAGAACTACAGGCAGGTACTATCAAGATCACAAATTAGCTAGTACTGATCACTTGCACCTCAGTGAAGCAAAACTAGATCTCCAGGATCTCCACAACATGGACCTGGAGTTTCCGATGAAAAAATGTGCACCAACAGAGACAATTTCCAGGCTACACCAGAAGGTATGAATGACCAGTGCTCTAGGTAGTAATCCTTCCCATGTGGCCTAAATGCCATCTCACAATCTGAAGAAGTATTTATCCAGCATATTTAGCAATCTTCAAATTTCTTTACTGATTTTTTTTTGGTCAGACTTGCCCTGAATACATTTTTACCCTGGATTTACACTCTTTCATCTGATAGCCTTTTGATGGCACTGTCAGAGTATCTCTAAAGCAAAGAGCTCAGAAGGATTTAAAAAAGTACTGGGCATTTATCAGGTAATATCATGCAGAAGAGCAGTAATAACAAGAAGCCTAAACTCTCCAACGATTAGGGGGTGTAAAAATACTTTGTTTCTTACAGATGTTTTTCCTTCCATGGCAGGCTCAACCCACTGCTCTGCCTCGGTCTGCATCACTTTACAATAGCTCAGCTTATCCTGGCCCCTGTGTAGGACAATGAGTATCAAGGGCTGCAAGTCACTTCCCACCTTCCTCCCAGCAAAGGCACTAATTTAGCTCTCCCTCCCTAATCTGGCTAATCATTACCATGAAATCTCTATGAGCTTAGTTAATTCTGAGATCTACCTTTCTTCAAATCAAAATCAGCAGAGCATAATTGCAAAGGTCTTTTATTACACTTGATAAAGGCAATCCCCAGTTACAGGGAATTTCCCTTCCTATACACTCCAAAGGGTAATAGGTGAGATAGAATCATCATTCCTTTTGAGTACAGAAATCTACCAAACTTTTAATTCCAGCTGAGACCACAGAGGATATACAAATTTCACAAACTACTCATTGTCCGTGGTCTGAATCCAATGAGAATTTATCCTTTTATAAATATATGGTAAAATAGTACACACTAAGTCAGACATATTCCCTTGCTGTAACTTACATACATCCCACACTGCAAAATAAGCAGTGACAATGTAAATTAATTTAGTTGCCACAGCAAGGCAAAAAAGAAATTAATTTTTTTTCAATGTTGTACACATGATATTTCACGTAAGAACATTTTTTAAATAGTTTCAGTTTCTAAGATTACTCCTCATAAGTACAAACGAATAAAAGTGTATACTTTGATTAATTAAGAAATTAGCTGGCACAGGGCTTTGAAGATGTAAAGGACTTTACAAGTGCTATTGCTGTAATAATATTTTTCTGTATTACAATACTTTCCCTCCTCAAGTGACATCTCTTTTGCTACAAGTGCAGAGTGAAAGCTCAAGTCCTCTTCCTGGATGAGGACTGTGTTTGAAAAAACACAGAAAAAAGAGAATTAAAAAGGATATTCAGCTAGGTCTGAATGAACAGATGCCCAAGAGAGCAATTTAAGTTGATCAAGGGCAATGACAAGAACTTTCTTTGCTGGTTAGGAAGGCTGATCTCTCCTAATGGTGGCTTCATAGTGTTAAGAATATGAGTGATCCTATCAGTAATAAAGAAGAGCAGCTGAAAGGAAGGAAGGCCAGATGGCACTTTCCCTAGAGCCTCTGGAGAGGCTGTCTGGATTTGATTTTATTTGAAAAGCCTTTTATAGCACCCTGTGAACCTGGATTAAAAAGACAACTCATTAATAAGTCAGAAGATATCATAGGAACGGTCTGATATTTCATAAAAATGTTTATTTTGGTATGGCTTAGGTTCATTCCGCTGGTTAAAAGAACTGAGAAATTTGGAGGATATGGGTACTTGGAGAATCCAGAATTGTGTTTTTTGTTTTCTTGACTTTCATTTTCCATTGAACCTTGTGTTTCCTTTTGCTATTCTTTTTCAAATGAGTTAAATATTTCTGAAGCTTGATATTCAAATCCAAAACAAATCATCAAGGACTAAATAGCTCTATGAGCGGGAAAAATAGCTAAAGATACACCTTCTACTAGCTAAAAGTTGAAATGTAGTAGCGAACCAGACCAGCATCTTTTACACATCTTCTACACAAATAGAAGGTCCCACAATCAACTCCTTGTAAGCCTAACGCAGGAAGCAAACGAGTTAACAGCTTTGAGTGGCAAAGGATGGTGGAGCCATGAAGATCCTCCTTGGATTCGCAGTTTAACTTTGCGTGCACTCTGTGGTGGGAGGAGTAGGTGGCTGATTTGGGAAGAAGTACAGCACAGGAATGATACACTTGACTTCTCTGAGGATGGTGATGAAAATCTGTCAGCTTGGCATAGTCCTTCCCTTACCTACAGCAAGTACTCACACATGGAGAAAGCAACAGCTCTACAGACATCACAGCAAAAATCACAGAATACAGATGGAAAGGGCCCTTAAGATCATCAAATCGAACCATTAACCCAACACTACCAAATCCACCACCGAACCATATCCCTAAGCATCACACACACATGTTTTTTTAACCCTTCCAGGGATGGCAATTCCACCACTTCCTTGGGCAGCCTGTTCCAATGCCTGACCACATTTAGCAAAAAATTTTTCCTAATATTTAATCTAACTTTCCCTGATGCAACTTGAGGCCATTTCCTCTTGTCCTATCACTTGTTACATGGAAGAAGAGACTGACTCCCACCTGGCGCCTGGTAGCTGCAGAGAGCAGAGCACAAGTGGCAGAGTGTGTGGTGGAGAAGAGCTGCTTTGTTGGAGAGTCCTGTGGCAGTACTACAAGGGGCTGTCCATGGAAAGGGAAACAAACACACAAAACAGTCTTCACAAAGAAACAGTGAAATCCAGGCCTGCATTTGTGGTAGGTTGCAGAAAATAAGCGGCATCGCCTGAGGATGCCTTCTGCACTGATTGTGACAAAGAGCTAGCGCAGGAATCAGTATGAACGCACACACTCTCAGATTAAGTTTTCCCCTCCTACAGTTTTCTTTCAGGAAAAAAAATCTGAAGCCTGGATGACTAACTACAATGCAGATGGCGGAGCAGTGTAGAGATACAAGCTCCAAATGAACTAGCTTAGATGACACCACGAGTGAATTTAACCTACTCATTCTGAACTCCACGGTTATGCTGTTCCTGGAACCCGAACATACACAGCAGTTTAGGATTCAGACAAGCCAAAGAAGGACAGCAGGTGATACTCAAGCTAGATCTGTGCCAGCATTCTTGCAAATTTACGTCTGCAGTTTTTTGCCATTACTCGTGAATGTGCCAAGAAAGTACCTCCCAGCGAGAAATAATACATGGAATTACAGCAGCATGAGAGCAAAGTATTGCTCTGAAAAGAAAGGAAGAAATAACTTTTTTAGGATATAGAAAACTCTCTTTCAAGAAAGCAGGAATCATCTGTAGCCTTGCATGGTTCACAAGACTGCTGAAACTGCAGATTTACTGTCTTGGCTCTAATGCCAGGACAATTAATTCAGCACTCACCAGAAACCCTTTTGGATAGTTAGGGTGATGGTTGCCTGGCAAACTTCCTTTGTACAGATTGTCATGCTCAGCGTATTCCCACTCTGTCTGGGAACTCTGAAGGTGTGAATGGCAATGACACTTCATCTACAGGTCAGCAGTAGCCACAAGCAGGGAAATATCTGACATCCCATCACATTTACACCTGGTAACTAACTTCCACAGTCTGAGCTCAGCTGGGCACTTAAGGACAAGCCACCCTTTGGTGAGGATTCTGTCTGAAGGGACCCAAGAACCAGGACACTGATTAGATGCTCTGTTCTTGAACTACTTATAGCTCAAGGATTAATTAGGAGTGGGAAAGTGCTCTAAGACCTTTAACTGAAGAACTGAAGAATTAAAGGAGCTGATATATAAGTACTTATTCTCACTACACTATCAGAATCTCTGATTGAAACCCTACAGAAATAACTCACTCTACGTAGATCCAACAAGAACATTTGGCTAATATTTCGTAAATGACAAAATGGGACTTATCTGGGAATGCTGAACAGCTGGATAGAGGTGGTACATGTTAAAACTGAGGATGTGCAGTTTTCAGCACTTGAATTTATAGGTATCTACTCCTGTGCTCTGCCCAACTTCTGCTTAATAACACCAGAACTGTAAACATAGGATATGGAAAATAAAGGCAAAAGATAAGAGTAGCAGTGGGGAGTTGATTGCCTTCTCTCACTTGTGCTTGCAACTCAACTGCTATTTTAGCAGAGCACCTTGGAATAAGAAAGCAGGAACAAACGACAGTAACTGGGATCTTGGAACATTTGTTGTAAGAATTTTGTGTGTCCTGGGATGGATGCTACTTCTTTGACTCACTTTCTCAGCTCAACAGTGCTCCATGCAGGTACTGTGAATATACACTACAAATAATGTATATGAACATTTATCCTGCAGGCCATCTAAGCATTTTCAAAGCAAACAGTTCTGCAAAAGTTGGAGAGTCCAAGCAGTGATTTTTTCCGGTAATTTTTTTTTTCTGCTTTTACCCACAGCTAGAAAAAAAACCTCCAAATATATTTGTCCTCTCAATGCTAATATTGCATAGCAGACAGAAATATATTTCAGTTTGAAGGATATATGAAGAAACAATATAAAAGTACAGTTGAGGGCAGGGATACAAATTAAAGGAACTTTTGCAGCTCCACTTCTCAGAGAATATATTGTTAAAATGTGATTTGGGGGCAGAATAATCATACTTGAATGAGAGCAATAAAAACAAAATGATCCTGAGGTGAAGATGTTGAAAGTGGACAATCCATACTGCTTTGTGCCAGTACCAAAGGACTTCAATAACAAGGTATAAAAATGCAGTAAGATGACGAAAATGGGCTACTTTTGAAGGAGACAATATGACCCTTACAAAGAACACCTTGTATAAAGGTCACCATAAAAGGAGAGAGCAGTTAGGATGATGACTCCCTGTGGAGACTGCAGCCAGCTTTGTATCTTCATAAATGGGACATGATTTGGCAATGTGTGACCCTATGGATATCCTGGTATTCTGTTAGAGAGTAATAAAAAATATGGCCCTGAAAGTATCATCAAAGTTCTGGGCATGCAAAAATTAGTTAGCCTGCACAGAAATTTATGAGGGGAAAAAAAATAATTTTGCTTTCTACTAGTAGTTTTAATTACTTTACGTCCCAGTAAGCATCCCATTGGACTACTCCTTCCTGCAGAAATAACAGGGAATTTTAGGAGGATGAAAAATGCAAATCCTATGTGTATATGTCAACTACACTACCTATATCCTAACAAAAAGAAGAGACTAGTAGGTAAAGCCTTTCTGAGTATGACCAACTAACAAAGCAGAACAAATAATTTATAGTAAATATATGGTTTATTCTCTGCTATTTTAAATATTTTATTTTTTTCTGTTTTCACAAATTAATGATCACATGCGAGTTAGTAGATGCCCTCTGCCTGTATATGATTTATGAACATTAGGTTGACAGTATTTACAGTATGAATTTTAAATAACCATACACTATTTCTTCATTTCCTGGCCGGTGAGGTGTAAATATTAGTGCTACATTTCTTGCACAAATATTCCTATGAAATATACTAATTATAAAATATTAATAACAATAAGTTCATCCAGACATTTGATGGAAATTAAATGCAAACGATTACAAGCCTAGATTAATTGTTCAATTATAGATGCATGTTTCTTGTACAACTGCTGAAGTATGTGTTTGGCTTTTCTCAGAAACCTAAGTGACATAAATTTGAAAGTCATATCATAATTAACATTTACATCCTGTAACGTAATTTCTATACCCATATTATATAGGACGAAGAATGGAGTTTAATATCCTGCTTGGTTTGCAGCTAATTTTCAAATGTCTGGTTTTAAACTGCAAACTTCTTTACTTAACAAGACTTGTAGAAAGTGAGGGAAAAATCAATTAAATATATGAAATCAATGTATGTTAAAAATTAACACATTAATTTTCATGGGGTCACTTCAGGGTCTTTCTTTGCATGAAACTACCAAAAACTCAGGCCTATCTCAGGCCTATTTTCTTCTTTTTTTTTTTTTTTTTTTTTCCCGAAGAATTAAATCCACTTGGGATCCTAATATGCATTAATTTAACACAGTGCTCCCATCAAATGATGGATTTTCGTTACCTTCCCTTTTACACCTGGTGAATAAATTTACCAGCTTCCTGTGGGCATAAAATACCAACTGGCATTAGATTAGATGTTGTAGCCAGAAATTCTTTTTAACCTTTCCAACCAAACTGAAATCCTCCTATTTCTTCTCATGTAATAGTAGTTAAAAAAAAGACATAGCCTATATTCAGTGCATTAAAAATTAAGAGTATATGCTATAAAGAGAAATGACATAGGGACAAGCCATTTCAAAACTCAGATTAGTCCTTAATATTGTACTCAGGAAGCAAAATATTGTTATATGGTATATAATCACTAAGGACAGAAATTGACAGCTGGGAAAATATAGTTTTGAAAAGCTATTCTTTTTTAAAAATAATCGTTCTGGAAGTGTCCATATTAATTTAAACTATTGACTTATTTTTTTCTTTGTGATAAATGTTATGACTTCTGAAATCTAAATAATGATTCAAGTTATTTTCTACATCTGAGGACTAATTACACTTGGAAGGCAACCTGCTATGTGAAGGCATGTTCTGTACTGAGCATTATTAGGATGAGAATAGTTTTACAGTCCACTTGGTAAATCCAGATGGAAACTGATGAAAGACTAATGGATCTAATCCTGCCAAAAGGTACTTCACTTCTGTAAATTCATGCTAACACATGAAGGGAGAAAAAAGACAATTACTATGCTTAAAGTTGTTCCAACAGCTCATCATGTTGCCTAATACCAAAAGACAAACTCCTTGCAACAGTTTTGCCTAAAGATTTTAGGTATCAATGAGGAGAACAGAGTGACCAGGAACCAGAAACTCACCTGGACTATCCTGGCACTTTGGCAAAATCATAATGTCCTACCAAAATGTACCCTACCAAAACATTTTCCCTCTACTCTTAGCATGAAGGACAAGTAAGTAGAGCAGGTGTTCATTCCATTATTATTTTTTCCCCCTCTGCCACATGGAAACAGTGCCTCTTGATAATATGCAGATGCAGCATCATCAGTGAACAGTTATTACATGACAAATATTCTATCTAAAATCAATAAATGTTTTTATAATGGAGTACATGTGACAAAGTCCCACACTTGATCTTTCATAGTTTCTTTTTTTGCTTATTTTGCCTTGATTTCTCTGGCTTAACACACAAATGCTATTGCAAGAGAGAAAAGAAACCAAACCAAAATAGATTATCCCAGGTTTGGGGCTTTAGAATGGGATGAGGACGATTCACCACAGTTCCTCAGCTGTTTGAGTCCAGGTACAAATCCTAACTATCTTGGCAAACACAAACCAACCTCAATTGAATATGTATCAGTAAGGAAGAGCATCAACAGGCAATACCTCAATATATTTTATGCAAGATTTCTATCTCCCTCTCCCACTTTTTGGTCTCCTTTGCCACCATCATTAAAAATGAACTCTTCTTACAGGAAACATGGGGGTTTTCTGGTTACCCTGCTGCTTCTATTCTTCTCTAGCCCAGCAAAATGCTGTGTTTCAAGAAAGGGACCACTATGACATTTCTGCTGATAAAGTGCTCTGGAAGTGGAGAGAGTAATTCCCAGACGCTAAATGGATTGGTGTGTGCCTGCATGAGCACCCACAGGGGTTATTCATGGCAGGTCTGTTCTACATAGAAGCACAGGACCAATTGGAAAATGCAGCTCATTTCCTAACAACTGTTCTCAAAAGCACATTGGGTCTGGGAAGAAAGGTGGATTTTAGGTCAAAAAGTTTTTGTTCCCTTGGCTTCATTCACCTGGTTTTATGACCCCATAGTTCATGAAACTGATTGACAGCATACATTAAAAACTGCAAAAAGATACGCATTAATTAAAGCAAATAGAACCCTATGTAGATTTATGAAAATTGGTACATTGTGCAGCATTCCATCAATAATAAATAAGCAAATTAGGGGTGACCCTCAAGTTTGTGGCAGGCTGCCAGTGCAGGAGCTGGAAAGACTGGATGGTGCCAACAAGTAGCTCAGCACACAGCAGCACTGAGATGCCTGGAGATCTCAAAGTGAGCATTTGTCCTGGTGCTCTGACATTCAGACTGCTGGGGAAAAAGGTACTTAAAAAAAAATCTTTATACCCCATGTTCACATTTTGCACTTCTTGAAGCTCTAATGAAACAGGGGTATCCTTTGGCCCGCAGTCAGCTCTGCTTTCAGAAGCTGGTGATGCTGCCAGGGATGGCATAACCCCAGTGACACAGGACCCTGGGCTGGCCAGAGCTGTGGACTGGATCTGAAAGATTCCTGGACTAAGAAAACAGAGGTTTTATTAGAAACCCAACATTTTTAATTAGAGAGGCCTCAATGGCCACATTTATAATTAGCAACTGAGATGTCTCAAAGATGATTCCCATGACCTGAGGCAGCTTGGAGCACCTCATGTCTGGCCCACCTAACTGTCCCATTGTCCCAAAGTTTAACCTGGCCCTGGGGATGGTCTTCTACCTGAGCTGGCTTCCAAATCATGTAGAGCTGGGCCAAAATGGGCCAGGGAACCTGCTAACAATTTAACAGCAAGGGCAAAAATATTCCTCTTTGGGAATACTGCCAAACATTGTTCACTAGCACACATGACAGCTAAGTAATTATTTTTAATCAGAGAGAGATTATGCAGGGATTACACACAATTTTCTTCTGTCAGATCATGGTTCCATGGGACAAGAGGCTCCACGCTTCCAGCCATTGCAGCTTCTAACTCAGGGATTCTCTAAGAAACATCAGATCCCACATCAGCACTCCTGTTCTCTCTGTCTTGTCCTCTGAGAAATTGTTACAGTCTGGACATGAGCTGCAGGTTCCCATCTTCTTCCTGTGATCCTTTCACCTCTCAGATCTTGAACATTCTTCTAGCTTTTAGCACCTTTTCTTCCCCACACCCTGCAGGAGCTCCCTCCCTCTCACCCCAGGGACACCATCTGGCCCAGTCTTTTTAAGGAACTGAAGATATCAGTGAGAAACTAAGTAAACCCCCAAATATTGTCTGCCACATCCAGCACAAATTGACTCTTAAATATGTCGGAATTGAAGAACAAACTGATCCTCTATGATCTTGTTTTCAGAAAGCTCTAATTTTCAATCTGAATCAAGGTGACATTTGTTTCTTCAAAACTGTCCTCTCTCTGTACTCAAAATAGGACAGTCATCAACCTCTTAGTCCTCTTGAAATTCTAAAACACATTTTAGCACTTCCACAAGCATATCCCCTTTAAGGTCAGAAATTGCAACACACACTTTACACCTGTGGATTAAGTAATTGCACATGTCAGGCAGGTAGCTAAGGGCTAAGCTAAGCCCTGGGACACTCTCCCAAACCAGGGCCCACAGACAGCTATTTAGCTTCTCCCTGTTAGTCAGCACTGTTTGAATTCTGGTTTTGTTTGCATGCTGACATCCTCTCCTGGGCTGCATGCCCACCTTAACATAGGGCACCATCTCCACAACGAACTTCTCAGCTTGTCCCATTATTTGGCATCATTGATCAGCATCCCAGACATCTAGGTAAATGTTGAGCGAGTGCTTGAAACGTAATTATTATTGCATTCCCTGGAAGCTCTGGTAAAAATTCACTTTGCTTTCAAATGAAAAATACGATTTTTTTGTTAGCTACACATTTGCTCATGCAAGCCTCTGGGCAGAATTTGCCAGTCAGATAACCAAGACAGAGAAACAGGATTCTGTTGTGAAGGTTTTATGGGTTCAGATGAGGAAATAATTTTGCCTCTGCCCTTACATATGATTTGTTGGTTTTTGGAGGTTTTTTCCCCTATACAGCCATTGAAGCAAAAACTACAGCAGAACTTGCCTCCAGAGGAAGAAAGCAGAAAAATGCCAGGCACCTTCACAATATGAAAAAATGTCACCAAAAATGGCACTTTTTATGCCATGATGCAAAAAAACTTCACCAGAGACTCTCTGTTAACACTACCACAGAGCTGGAGCCTATCGTTTGCATCTACAGCCCTCATGCATGTGGCTGAAAAATTGGCCAAGCCTTCACAGAACACACAGACCCTCTAACTGGCTGCTCTGCCATCACAGACCCTAATGCTCAATCTCTAGCAGCGACAGATATGGCTCCAGAAGGGGAAAGACAGGCTCAAAGGAACATTTCCTTGGAAGTGTTTAAAAGGTGTGGGGATGTAGCACTTCTGGATATGTTTTAGTGGTGAACATGGCAGTGCTGGGTTAAAGGTTGGATTGAATGATCTTAGAGGTCTTTGGCAAAATCCTTAATGATTCTATGATTCAGTGAAAAGTTATTCCTGGTTCCATAGGGGAAAAAGTTCTGAGCAATGGTGTAGATCACCATTAGCTGAAGATAACAAAATTCTTAGTAGTGTTGCAGAATACAGGGAACTAGTCACAAAATACTTCTCTTCTAGTCACAAAATTCTTTCTCTTTTGGAAAGAAATAGGATGATTCACTTTCCTTACATGGAAGGGATGAAATACCTGTCTGTAATTAGTAGAGCGCTTACTAAAACAAAGTAGAAACGAAACATTATTAACAGGGAATAGAAGATTATATATAAAGAGACATGATGAATTAATGTCTAAGAGCTCTTGAAGTGACAGATGAGGATACATCTGTTTTATAAATTTTCCTCCCTTGTGCACCTTAACTGCAGAGAAACTCCATCAGGCTGAAAGAACTGTGATCCAGATGGACAGAAAATATGTCTGGGTAAGCACCAAGTAGTCAGTCTAATATCAGTGCAATAAAGTAATTTTTAAAAAAGGAAAGAGATGGGAATGTAATACTATTGACATGATTTTATTGAAAATATGCCCTCTCAAAAACAGCCTCAGTCCTGACTGTAAAAAGAGAACCAACTAAAAATACTCTTTATGTGTAAAAGTGTTCTCTGAAGTTTCCAAATGAACAGGCTATACAGTATTAGTAAATCCCATATTAAGTAACAAGGATATGATTTGTATTTCAAAATGTTATTTAAAAGCACAAAATTATTTGTGAATGAAGATATATTCAGTGGGGTTTCACATGGATAAGTACAAACCCACATATTTTCCAGCATTTTCATCAATGCCTTTGAAAGCTAAGCCTCTTAAGGACTAAATATAGGCTAGAACAAAGACTGTTAGAAAAGGTAACAAATTAGAGGACATAAACCCTGTTTATCATGTAGTTAATTTACTAAGTTAGTACTAGTTGAATTAAATTTGTCCGAAGATAACCAACAAATATATCTAATATATAAATATATATATAAATATATATATAAAGAAACAAAAATAAAAGCTTTTGCTGTTGATGCTTGAAAAGAGTACATTTGTAGAAAAAACAGCTGGGCAACTCATGTGGGTTTGGTGTGCTTAGACTGAGCAGAAAAAGAAGTAAAATGCAGACTGAAAATGTGGTTTTGGGTACTGAGGAAACTGGTATGAAAACATTGAAAGAAATTCTGGTGTCCAAAAATTATGGTGAAACACTGGGGCAAAACCCAAGACAGCCCCTAAAAACGACAGCTGAGGAGAGGAAGAAATTTTTATAAGGGCTTTTAGTTTGTCAAAGAGAAAATAGGGAAGTTGCAATGTAGGGACACTTTCATGGGACAAAATATTAGGTACTCAATGACCTTCATTTAGGAAGGAATGAAAAGAAGAGATTAGGAACTGAAAGACAGAGAAATCCACATGGGAAATAATGCACATAGTTTAATAGCTATTAAAATGAATAACCATTGTAATAAATTAGCACATGAATTGCTGAATCTTTAAGGTCCCTTTTAACCCAAACCATTGTAGGATTCTATGATCATCACATTTTTATGATTTGAAAAGCTTTGTGACCTATTCCTCCTCTAGATTTTTACATCTGTGGAAATATAATTGGTGCAGCCCTATTCTGACATTATAGAAGTTCATAAAATATCAGTTTTATTTAAATGTTTGTGGATTTTTTTTTTCACATTTAAACACTGTTAGCATCTCAAGAGCATAATTTTGATTAAAAAAAGACTCCCTGAAAATATGCTTAAAAATACCTTGCATTTAATCAAACTAATCTAAATTGTAAGCCATTTTATACAAAAAAGCGCAAAATATGAATGCATATCAGAACCTCTGAAATACATGAATGTATAATAGAGCACCCAGGTGCTTCCCAGCATAATGGTGCTCTGGGTGAGCTTTTCATCCTTCCCAGGCACAAGCTCCTGTCCTGTTTCCTGTGTCATTCCTAGTCATCTTTTCACCTCCATACTTTAGCAAGTATAGTTTAATCCTTAATTCTCCCAAGCACGCTGGCATCGTGAAATTAAACACATCTGAGATCTGTAGATGCTTTTACGAACTAATTAATGAAACTTTAAGGAAGAGAAGAGCAGACAGCAGAAATCTGGTTTGTTCCATGCTGCAGTAAGGTTTGCAATAAAAGAAGCAGTCAGATGGAACAAAAATGTTCCCCTGTAACCAAGCAATGCACATCTCTTCTGTCATCTACCATCGGCAATAATTCACATCAGAGCTCCACAGGGCTGCAGGATTAAAATAGGCTGGCAGAGTTGTCCCTCTCCTCAGAAAGAGAGTTGGATACCCAGCACAGCAGGAGATCTGCCTTAGCATTTGTGGCTTACTTTGATTAACCCCGTTGAAGGATTTGTGCAGAAGGACAGGCTGAGGCACTCGGGTTTGTTCAGCCTTAAAAGCAAAGCTCAAAAGGGGAACTTGCTGCTGTCTGCAGCTACCTAATGGGAAGGTCTAGAGAAGGTTCAGAGAGATCATTCTTAGAGGTGCACAGAGAAAGAATGAGAGGCAAGACCCAAATGGTCCAGCAAGAGCCAATCCTGACTAAACCCTGGAGCAAAAAAATCACCATGAGCATGATAAAATACTGGAACATGTTACCCAGAGAGGCTGCAGATCCCGACCCCTGGAGATACGAAGAACCTGACTAAGGAAGCCTAACTAACTAGCCTGGATCAAGTGGCCACCCTTTGAGCAGTGGGTTGGAATAGATGGTCTTCAGAGGTCCCTTCAAACCTGAATCACTCTGTGTTTCCATACAATTCATGGATAGTTTTCTGAGCACTCCCTATTGGCCTAACTGCTTCTGTTAACATCAGGTTGTTGAATGCTCTTGGAAAACTCTATTCCCCAGACATTATTATAAGACATTTAAGGAGCCAGCATCATCACACTATTTTTCTTTTCTTATGCTTCAATAAAGTATTTATGTGTACTCTTCCTTCTGTTTATGTCAATATTTTCACCTAGAGACAATTATTTCCACAGTATTTAATTATGACATCAAGAGGTTGAAATTGAACCTTTCAAAAGCATTCCTGCTTTTCACTGACATCATTTCAGAGACCTGCTCCCCTGTACTACAACAAACAAATTCATCATGTTTTAACAAGATTGTTAGCTTTTAATTTTGTTCTTTGACCACAACTTCATTCAGATTCTCATCACCTAGGAAGATTTAACAGCTCAGAAGACCCAATATCACATTTCCTGCTATAAAGGAAGGAAACTCCTTCCTGTTTTCTTTTCTTTGATAATCTGACAAGCCACTAACATCCCAAAATTTGGTGCAAGTGAAATGGCTCAAATTATTTTCTGCTCCTCTTCTCCATAATTTTGAGGATAAAAAAAAAAAAAAGACAATTCTTGTATTGTTTGAGTTTACTTGAAGATGTAATTTCCTTTTGTGAAAAAAAAAAAGAAAAAAGAAAAAGAAAGAAAGAAATAAAATGGAGAAAATTCATAGAATCATAGCATGGTTTGGGTTGGAAGGGACCTTAAATTTCATCTAGTTCCAACTCTAATGCCACAGGCAGAGGACCAGATTGCTCAGGGCCCTATCCAACCCGGCCTTGAACATTTCCAGGGATAGGCCATCCACAAATTCTCTGGGCAACCTGCACCAGGGCCTCATCACCCTCACAGTAAAGAATTTCTTCCTAATATCCAATCTGAACCTGCCCGCATTCTGTTTTGAGTCATTATCCCTTTTACTATCACTACAAATCCTTATAAAAAGCTGCTCTCCAGCTTTCTTGTAGCCTTTATAGGTACTAGAAAGCTGTTTTGATGTCTCCCTGGAACCTTCTCTTTTCTAGGCTGAACAACCCCAGCTCTCTCAGCCCTCTCTTCATAGGAGAGCGTCTTTTCTTCCTCGTGGCCTCCTCTGGACCTGCTCCAACAGGTGCACGTCTTTCCTGTGCTGGGGAACCCAGAGCTGGATGCAGCCCTGCAGGTGGGGTCTCAGGGGAGCAGAGCAGTGGGGCAGAATCCCTTCCCTCACCCTGCTGCCCACGCTGCTCTGGATGCAGCCCAGGGTGAGGTTGGGTCTCTGAGGTGGAAGCGCACATTGCCAGATCACATTGAGCTTCTCATCAATCAACAAATCCTTCTCATCAGAAGAACTCTCAATCCATTCTCTGCTCAGCCTGTACATGAGCTTGTGATTTCAAATAACATTTTCATTGCTGTAACCAAATCCTATACTAAATCATATAGATGTTCAATGCATTTTAAAATTTTTAATTTTTTTTATTTTTAGTTTTTTTTTTTGTGGGAAGAATTTTTACTAAACTGAGTAAACACAAAATAGCAAGCTCTAAAAAACAAGTATGTGTTTAATATAAAAATTAACTTATAGTTATAGTTACAAAAATAGCTACAGGTTTTCACTCTTTATAAGCCTGCTAATCCTGAAGAAAAGAGATGAAATTTTTCCTCACTGTACACCTCCACATTCTGAAAATCAAGCTACAAGCT
Organism: Poecile atricapillus; assembly: GCF_030490865.1. NCBI lineage: Eukaryota > Metazoa > Chordata > Aves > Passeriformes > Paridae > Poecile > Poecile atricapillus. The sequence goes on from NC_081249.1 coordinate 82,385,109, forward strand.
GCTAAGTGTGTACGGTCAGTTCTGAAAGTTGCAGAAACTGTAACAACCTTCACTTCTCATTTACTGATCACAGTAACCACCACTAATTTCTGGGGAATCACAGGATGCCAAACACTGATTGTTGAAGTATTTAAATAATCACCAGTCAAATGTCTCTCCAAAAAAGCTCAGTATGCCTCTCAAGTGTAGTAGTCTGCAAAGATTATGACCAGCCCAGAGATGTAAGAGCTCAAATTACTCACGTTTGTTTCTGATTTGCGTAAGTACAAACATTTGCAGTTCCTGGACCTGCAAATGTTCACAGTCAACAAACATTAGTTGCAAATATGAAAGTTACTATGGCTGGAAATACACCAATATAGGTCAGACCATACACACAAGGGCGGAACCCCATTTTGCTAGGTCAGCCAACAGCTAAGGAATGAATTCCCAAAAGAACTGAGGTAGTCACACACCTCACCAGATTTGCTTTTAAACATAGTTTCTCATATTACTTTAAATAATATGAGTATGTAGTAATATGCATGTACAGATAACTTTAAAAATCCAAGTGAAACACTTCCCTGCCCACACTGTTTTCCTTCCAAAGGTAAGGTGAGAAGAACCATTGCTGGCATATGTTTGCTACAGTAATTAATGCAGAAAAGCGGTGACAAAAAAATCACCACTTTAAGGCTATATAAAATCAATAGCTCTATTTCAGAAGCTTTCTGCTTTGCCTGGTGATTGGATACCTCTTGTTATACAATCCACGTCTCTGGAAAAGGAGACAAGCTCTGTGTTCAAGGTCAGGCTGGATGGGGCTCTGAGCACCCTGGTCTAGTGTCCCTGTCCCTGGCAGTGGGATGAAACTAGATGACTATAAAGTGTCCTAATCACAACTATTCTATGATCTCACTATTTTCTGTATCTTTTACACAACTGAACAATCGTATTATACCTTAACCAGAACATATAAGAATGAGTAATTTTTTTTTCTAAATAGGATTCTGAGAGAATTCTTCCTACAACTATTGTCTGATAAACACTTGACTTCTGGATGCAGTAATTGATGACACAGTCAGAATAGCACCACTTCTGCTAAAGCTTAGGGAAAAATGTTTTCAGGATTGCTGCTGCCACAATAGCTTTTTCGATAAAACAGATCAGACAACTGAAAGACACAAGTCAATTCACAACAAAGGCAGGGCAACTTCTCATCTGCCTAAACACACCATGTAGACAGCACTTCAAATGATGATAATTTTCTCTTTCTTTTTTTGTTTTTAATTCTCTAGAAAGTTCACCACCATAAGATGACAAAATGAGCTTTTGATGGGAACTGCAGGAAGGACACTGCAGCTGCTTGATAACATAAGAACAGAAAAGAAATTATGAATCCAACTTTTTAAAACAGTCTAGTAGCTCTGTGGCCCAGCCACAATCTGAGACAAGTCTAGCACAACACATTAGGAGAAAATGTTAAAAAATCATGCATTGTCTCTACTCTTAAAATTGAAAAAGTAGTCAGTCTAAGGATGCAAGGAACCAGTCAGGTTTCTAAAAGCATTTAGGTAGACGTCTAACCTGAAATTAATGAGTGTTACTCAATACACCTATTTGGTAGATTATTGAACATTGCTTTAATTACCTGAGAAGAAACCTTTGCAATCTGGTTTTAAGAAGCTTTATGTATTTTCATTCAAAGCTAAAGACATACTGCTAAAACCTTCAGTCATTTCTAGAAATGGAAAGCTTTTCCCTATGGATGTTACAGTCTCACACATGTTTTTGAAATTCTTAGCCAAAATCTATTAACTACAAATAGTTAAGATTGTTTTTCTAGGCCTAGGTAGGATTATTAATGCTTAGCAGAGTAAATTCTATTCCACAGAACTAAATCTTGTGCTCAGGCTTCCATATCACATTTCAATTACTTCAATTTCCTTTTCTCTGTCATTGGCAAATGAAACATTGTTTTACTGAAGTCTATCCAAAATTAATTTTCCTAGATCTTTGTTTTGATCAGCTTTTCCATGAGACAAACAAAACTGAAGTGGTATTATTAGGCTACAGTCCATCTTATTGATCATTATTGTTTCCCTTGCACTCTGTCTTCTGCCTTTATGTAAATGTCTCTAATCACATTTTGTACCTAAAATGTGACTGGTTTGTGGAGAAATGACATGTAGGTTCTGTACTTCTAAAAAGCAATGTGGCAGAAAAAGAATGCGTAATATAGAGTCACTGGAATAATACAAAGACATAACAACAAACAGCAGCCCCTGGTCTTTGGGAAGAGTGTGTAGATTTTGAAAAACTGATTTTATGTAGACTCAAGTGTGGAAATCTATATGAATAATGTGATGTATTTTACCCTGTCTTCTCATGTTCAGCTGAGTGGACGTTATCAAATATTGTGCAAATATTTAAGATAGTTTCACTCTAACCAAAGTATCACATTGGAGAGCAACTGAGTGTTCAAGCACTCTGAAAGCATCCCAGCTAAAACTAAGCATCTGATGGGTTTGTAACAGACTGTGTCATTACCATCCAAAAGCTGCAAATGGGAACATCTTGTTGATTTTGTTTGTGATAGACTTGTTGATGGATTGTGAGAGCTGACTGAAAGAGATGATTTTTATTTGCTGAGTACAGTTTGTACCTGCATGTAGAGTACCAATGGCCATCTGACCTGACCAAAGCCCAGACAGATTGATCTATGACCCTGAGGCCCAGAAAGTGCCTGGTGGCCTCTGGAAGATGTTACTTTCTGCAGCATCCTTTCATAATTAGTTTTGAAGATTAAGGATGAATCCCACCAGCCCACCTTGCTTGCCATAAAGATCATGCCTGTTAAGTATTTCAAATGCAGAGAAACTCAGATTCTTATTGCAAAACACATTCACATATTAAGAGCATCCACATTCCCCCCCAAACAAAGAGGTTTGATCCCAACCCAGAGTGAGCCAGGGAGTATCAGATGGGGGGCTGGAGATGTCTGAGCCTTTGTTCCATAGAGGAGAGGCTGATACAATAGTCGGCTTTTTTGTTTTTTTTTTAATGCTGAAGCACAACCTAAAGTGTATATGGAAAGTGTGTTTCCATAGGAACCACACAGCTGAGGGGAGAGAAGCATTTAATGAAAGGGGGTAAACACAGAATACTACTGCAGATGAAAAGCCACTGGGTCTGTAAGACATTAGCCAGGTGTTAATAAGGTGCTTAAATCAAAAAAACATAGCAGAAAAGGCACATAATCCAGAGACTAATTGGTAGGGAAAGAGGCAATTGTGCCAGAACCAAACAAAACAAAAATATAGTCAACTTTCAGCATATTCTGCTAACAAAGTACCAACAAAAAAGTAGAATAACATCAATTTTCTGCACCTGGCTCTAAAATAAGATAATATGTAGGCTTTACAACACAAGCCAAAAGAAAAAAACAACAGAGTAATACTGTTAGTTTTATTTTTCTTGCAACAACAATTAAAACATCAATTCCAAAACCATCTATAAATAAGGTAGTTTCTAGAATTCAGTCACCTAGTCCACAAATGAGCAGTATGGAAGGACCATAGAGAGCTGGAGCATGTCAAACCTGGGATATATTTCCTTGGTGTCTATTCCTTTATGATCTGAAAGATGGAGAGTGTTGCCCTCTACCTCAATTGCAGCAACAAAGAAAAAGCCACCTCTAAACCCTTGTTATCATCAATAACCTCATTACTACAGTGAAAAGCTCCAGGCTGCCTAAAGTAGAGACCTGCTGTGCTATGAATTACACACCTAGAGAAGAGCTGCTCCCTCCTTGGAGATAAACAGACGAAAAAGGCACAGGCTGTGGAGAGGGCATAACAGGCAGAAAAAAGTATCAGCTGTCTTGGTATCTCTTGTGCAGAGAGTTGATTAATGGGCAGAGAAGTGTAGGTACAGCGGGCCTTTCAAGGGATAAGGAGGCATCAGGTGAGGATTAAAGGGGAAGGCAAACAATCCTGGGGCAAAGATGAAGCACAAAGACCAGACAGGGGAGAGTGTAAGAGGTGAAGACACACTCAGAACCTCAAGACCTGCAGGGGACTGAGATGTCCACATGGTGCTCAGGAAAACTGGTAAGATGGAGTTCCCAGCTCATTGCCCTGTGAGATTAATGAGCATGCAGAAATAATCCTTTATTCTCAGCTTGCAGCAAAGAAAACATCCAGACAGAATACTGGTTGATATATTTGCAATAATGTAAGGGTGGGTTACATAGTTTTGATTTATTCTTTCTATCATAAAAGAAATTCTAGAACAACAACTATAAAATGTACTGCAAAATATAAATCCTATCTTTTTTTTTTCTTTGGCAGCAATAGATATACCAATAAAACTGTCAAGATTAAATCAGATTTTATAAATTCATTTTAAATATGAGCGCTTTTTAAAAACTGCAATCTACAAGCTAAATCTGACATTTATTTATTTATTTCTCTGGCATAAGTTTTAGATCACAATCTGCTAAATAAATGCTAAATAAAACCTGAAGTCATACTGTCTATTTTTACTAAAATTTTATGTATAATAAATAATAATATATAATATATAAATGTACATTATATATAATATAAATATATAATATTACAATGAATATAATAATTTTATTCTGCATCATTTTATGTTCACATGTTGCTGAATCACAAAATTTGAATCTGTCAATAATATCAAATATGTTGATATATTTGACAAGCTATAAAAATGGTTATGTATTTAAGTCTATGTATAAAGTGAAGAATCTGAATAACTTATTAAACTGTGTATTATCATTAAACTATGTGAGATGCAAATAAAAAGACTCTCCAGAGTTTAAGAAGTCCATAAAGCTGACTCAGGACAGGACAGTAAGGGAGGAGCAAAAAGAAGGATTATACAGCCCTTAAATAGTTTTGTTGGCTGCTCAAATTTTCAAGGCAACTATCCATTTAAAGTCACAGGGTTTTGGCAATTTACAAACACTAACTATCTGCTCTTCAATTACCAGAAATCAACTACATTGAAAAGACACCCAAAGCCCACAGGAAATGATACAAAGCAAAATGAGGTAGCCTCAGCTAGGAACATCAGCAAGGAAAAAGGTCACAGCGAGGAACAAGCATGGTTTCTGCACTTCAAGGAATCCTTTCAGCTTCCTACAATAAGGACATAAGAAGCTTTTTCTCAATAATTTCTGTGTTTTGTAAGGCATGCAACTGTATCTCAGCAGCAAAACTTTGTCAGTTTATCGGCGTCCCACATGGGAGATGTTTTCTCACTTTATTAATTTTTATTTTAAAACCTATCTTTCAAACTATTGTTAGCACTTCTTTCTTAAACCTGGGACAGTATTTAAAACAATAACAAGGTAACCCAGTCTCAGTAAACTGTAATTCCCATAGTTTTTTTGAATTAACATTACCAGCTGAACTTTCTAAAAAAAAGAGCTGAAACTAGAAAAGGAGAATGTTAGCAGCCCTTTATTCCAGAAAGCTGCTTCACTGTAGAAGTGTCTCCCAAACATTTACCTGAAATGAACCAGTCAGAATAAGCTGCCTTAGGGTGCCTCTTAAACTGTATCTTTATCTGTTACTGACTATCCATCCATCCTAACATTTTTGTCCCCCTGTACCTTTATGGAAAGAATTTGCATTTGCATGTTTGCTTTGATCACAGCAAAAGCTCATTGACCTGCATGAAAAAGAAACAACCCCTGTAGGGCAGAAAAAAGTCATGACTGCCACACAGATACCAATGTAATTCATTGTGATTAATGCTATTATCATGAATCCCATGGGAAGGGATAATGCATTGCCACTTCTTACAAAGCACTGCCTGCAGCAAAATTTTTAGCATTTAAGTTAATACAGCACACATCAGTGTACTCCACAGGTCCCTTATCAAAATCCATTCCCCACTGGAAAATACAAGTTACAGAGGAAACCCCAGAGATCTTAGGCAGAAGAAAGCCACTCAGAGTCAAAACCAACAGCAGGAGGACTCTGTAATAAAACTCAAGTATTAATTGAGACTATAGTGTGGTATAACTGGAGCTGTGTTCCTCCTGCAACTAAATACCTGCATTAATACAAAAAAAATATCCACAAGTCAGATTTCCCTCCTAATCTCCTGTAAGCAAGCACTGGTGTATCTCTAGAAGAGCAGTCTCATGCAAAACCCTTGCTGCTCCAGCACTGCACCACTGAAGTACCCAAACGTTTCTCTAGTGGAAGTTTAGCACAACAGTCCTTTACTACAGCAGCCCTGGTCAAGGGGAAATCACAAAAAACATCACAGAATCACAGAGAGGCTTGATGCTGGAAAGGACAAAGATCATCCCATCCCAATCCCCCTGCCATGGGCATTGGACACCTTCCCCTAGACCAGGTTTCTCAGAGCCCCGTCATCCAACCCGGCCTTGAACACTTCCACAACTTCTCTGGGCAACCTGCTCCAGTGCCTCACCACCCACACCTCAGGCTCTTCTGGCTTCAGTCAGAATGAGTTTGTGCCATTGGGGAACTCACATATATAAATCCCGAGTTTAAATATGCTTTCACATACCAAAGTTGTATCTGACTGGACAGATAATAAACTACGCTGACCTTTTCCAATCTCTTAAACTGTCCAGTTAGGATTTCTGCTTCTTAGGAAAGGTTTTGTCTAAACCGATGCTTTGATTCAAGTTGGTGAATTAAACAAAAGAAAATCACAATCTAACAATTTCTGTGCTTCCCTGACACAACACTTGTAGTTACTGCGCTTCTACATGGATGCTGATGAAGGGTTCAGCCAGCAACTATTTCATAGGTTTATAAATCATCCTGAGTGTTCTTAGCACAGCTTGAGTGTGCAAAAACAATTACGCTCTTAGTATCTTCTACCACCATGGTCTGATTTCATGGTCTAACTTGGTGTCATGGGGTGACTTACCTTTAAGATAGTTTTGAGAGCTAAGGAAGTTGAAGTTGCTGGTGATTGATGGGAGTCTTTTCGCCTGACCAATTATTGGTCATTTCTAAGAACTGACAGCAGTTTTGACCATTGAAAAGTGAGATCAACCTGTGAACATCACCTTAAGACCTAAGCCTGAGAATTTCTTGTTCTCTTTGTTTCCTGGCTGTGAAAGGTAACAGAGCTCCAGCTGGCCTCCCGTTCCCTGCCCAGCCCATGCGGCCCCGTGGGGCAGGGGCCAGGCTGGGCTGCAGTTTTTGCTGTGACTGAATTCACCAGAGACTGCCAAGTAAATAAAGAAAAAGCTCTTGACCTGCGGTGGGCTGAGACAGTGACCACACTCTCCCGAGCAGCCATGAAGAATCTTCTATCGCAGACAGCTCCAGCTCCTGCTCCAGCAGAGATCACAGAACCATCTACAAAAGCCTGGACAAGACTTTAACCCTTTCATTACCCAGATGAGACTTGCAGATTAATCCTTTTATCCAGAGAGAGAAAAAGAGAGTAATCAACATGTAAAGAGACTTTATAAACTATCAGAGACAGTAAAGAAAAGAATTAAACTTCAGAAGAGGTAGAGAATAAGGAGATGCTTTATAAGCTGAAATATTTTTCTGTTAAACCTATGGAGATGGACAATAAGGTCTTGAAAAAACTCCTTTAATTCATGACAGAGTATATAGGGAGGAATGGAGTGTTCAAAGTCTGGATTTTGAGCAAAAGGTGGAGTAATTGTGATACAGTGAAGTGCTGGAACAGAGTGAAATAGAGTAATAGTTGAAGATTTGAGGCCTTGAGAGGCAATGAGAAAACTGTTTCCAGAGAAGCTCACAGAAACAGATGAAAAGAACTTTTGCCTTTGAATAACTCATCCTTAAAAATAACATCCCTAGACTCATTAACCCATAACACACCTCAGAGTGATGTGAAATGGGAGGAGTGAACTGATGACAAGGGTTCTGGGCAGCTGGCATCAGAAAAATAGAAAGCTGTAACAGAAATAGCTTTCTTGTGGAAAACTCCATAGATTAGCAGAAGAAGACTTCTGTTTCTCTACAAAGGCTGATGAAAAGACTGTAGCAGGAATTGGGACTGTTTTAAACACCAAAGTTCCAAAGTTTTTGTCTCTATGTTGTCATGTGAACAAGAGAATGGTGGGTAGTAGGGGATAAAAAGGGTTTTCTGGAAGTTTATTCTGGTGTTCTTATTCTTGTAGTTTGTTAATAAACTTTCTTTATTCCTTTTTAAGTTTTATGCCTGTTTTGCTCTTGCTCTAATCCATATCTCACAGCAGGAAATAAGTAAGTTTTTAGTTACTGTTTTAAAACCACGACACTTGGAAACTGAGAAGAGTCACAATAAAAACTGCATTTCCTCAGAAGAAATAGAAATGGCTTTCCCATGGTGCCGAGTATCGAAAATGCAGAGATTTTTACTCTGACAGTGATGTTTGCAAAATCACTGGAAAGAGGAGAGATGAATATAGTATTTGGACCTGTTTTTTATTAAAGCCATGGAGAAAACAAGGAGAAAATATAGGTGCAAAACAGATGAAACATTGTGAATCCTAGGATCTTCCTAGAGCATATGTGCACAGATCAAAACCTTGCAAGCAGAGACACAAACCATTTCAGGTATATCTCACCAGCCTCTCTGACCACCAGCTATCTTCTCTTTTGCAGGCAGACCCCTACTTGCTCTGAAGTGCTCCAGACTAGCCAGATGTGAAACAGCTTCTGAAGTACCAGCTACTCGTAGTTCTGCTGCATTTGGGTATCCATTACTGCTGCTAAGTGCAAGGATTATTTGCCTGTCTACAGTGCTCTGCTAGTCCTCCTGCACAGATTTTGCATTGCAGCTTGCTGCTATCCACTTGTTTTGGGGTTGCCATCGCAGCCAGTGTGACCTTGCCCTCTGTCCTGGTGTGCTCCCACACCCTAAGGCACACTAGCACTGATCCTCCACTAGAGGAGACAAGCTACTGAAACAGCCACTAAAAACAACCAATTATGTATTTTTAATTTTATTTTATTTTCTAAATAGATTCAGTTTTCTTTTGGATTTGCTCCTTGGACTGCTTCCAAATGGTATCCCTCTGCCCAAAAGCAGTTGTTCTGGCATCACCAGGGCAATTCATTGAATAAGCCTTGGATGTGCTTCAGAATCAGTACAAATGCACTAAGTAGGTGCTTATCTCTCTGCTGTTCACAAAAGGAAATTAGATAACTAATTTACCTATACTTTATATAGCTAAAATTAGGTGAGACTGATATTATCCTTTGAGTTCCTTTCTTTCTGACACTGTTGCTAATTCTTCATGAAATAGGGAATCTTATAAGAAAGCAATATATTTTCATGAAAAGACTCAAGTTCAGTTAGTTAAAATAATCTCATTTTAAAAATCCCTTAAAATCCTGATCTGTTTTAACTGGGAATTATCTTCTTTATTATGGTTTTCCAATATTTTGATCCTCAGTTGTAATTATTAGTGGCTTCTCATTAGCTTCCCTTCCCAGTTTTTGGTCTCAACAGCAGTCAGAATAAAACTTATTTCCCAGAAGGATCTAGTAAATAGCACAGATTAGGAGAGTTTCTATGGAAAAGGCAATCCTGTTTCTGCAATGAATAACAATTCAGCAAATTTGAAAACAATCACTGTGTTTCTGAGGGCTGGTTTTCCTCCAAGAAACAAAATTAATGAGAAACACAGTAATTAGCAATCAAGAAAGGATTAATTTCATGAGATGACAAACTATGAATGCAGGTGAACAATGAAGGATGCTTTGCAGTGCCATATATTGGCACAGTGTAAAGTGTGGGGGGAGAACTCCCATTGTCAGCAGTTTCTCATTGATGTACTTCCCTGTTAAGATTTAACATCTTTTAACTCTGATTCATTTAAGGTTTTGCTGATAGGTACCAGGCTCTAGGAAAGCTTAGCAGTGAGAAATGAAAGAGGGAAATCACCATCACTGATGAACACAAACAGGAAGTCAGAAATCGATGACAATGTTCCTAACAGTGGATTACAGCCTCCATCTGCCACGCTGGAGCAGCCCCCGGCTGGCCTCTGCCTGCTCCCGCTGTTTGTTTCCTATCGGCTCGTAGGAAGGAGCTTTTAAGCAAAGAGTTCAGGTGCGGGAGAGGAAAGGGCTGGGACCCTGGGGGGATTTTCATGTCTGGCAGAGATAAAGAGAAAGCTTCAAGATCTGCATCTCTGATCTCTCTCTGTGTCTCTTGGAGAAGAGCTGCAACTCCCATATGCTTTCCCCCTTTCCCCTTTTGCTCCTCTCTATCTGTTTTGCTACATCATAACTTAATATTTATGTTATTGTCTTTCTTATTTTGTTCCTGCTCATATTCTTTCTTTAGGGCTTAGTACTGCTACATTTCCCTTTCCTACAAAGAAGCACACAGAGCTTTGCCACAATTGCCTCTCCCATAATGTCCAGCTGAGACAGATTCCCCAGTTTCACATGATACTCATCAGCTTTTAATCTCAAAACACCTCCTAAAATTAGTCCTTTCCTCATATCATGTACAAGTATGTCTGCTTAGCCTTTATCTCCCTTTAAACAAGGGCTAACTGAATTTTGAACAAAAGAAAGGATTCAAAGAAAGAAGTCATTCTATCAGTTATATTCCACATTGAAGTTTTTACTATTTCCTTATTTTCTTGAAGTAACAAGTAATTATTTATTTTGTACAAGCGAGTCAAAGGACAACTTTAGTTTGCTAAACCTTCACACCTCACTTTACTATCATCTGTAAACTAGTTTAGGCGGATGCAGAAATGCAACAGATGCATGGAAAATTACAGTCTGATTCAAATCTTGAATCAAGAAACTTTTACCTTCTTGACTGAGTCATATGCTAACATAAAGAACAATGTGCACTTTCTGATTTGCCAGAAATAATTATTCCTACCCTCTTTTCCCCTAGGGTTTATTCATAACTCACAATCATTGCCTAATTGCAGTAAACAAACAAAACCCAGACTCACCGAGACTAAGAGCACAGAACCATTAGCAGGGATACTTCAAAAGTACTTGCTAGTGATACAAAAATAAGATTTAGCAGTGGAATAGACAGTGATGACTCAGTGTCTTTCAAAGAGTCAGTCTGCAATTACAATCTCTATGCTTAGAATGAATGGGGGCAAAAAAAAAGAAAAAAAGGACTGGCAATAGTCCAGCCTGTCGATCCAATCCTGTGTCAGTCCCATTAAACTCAGCTTGATGGCCATGCTAGATGATAGGAAATGGAACAATTTCTTGTGGGAACTTCTCCCACAAGTGCACTTGACAACATCTCCCCGTGTCTTAGAAAATAGTCACTGATGTCTCTGCAAAAAAAATTTGACCAAGTCTAAAGTGAAGTTAGGCTGTCAGAATCTCTCTGCTGATGATCATAGAGACATCATTTTTATGTTATAATAATGGACTATAGGAATGTTATCTAAAATAGAAGGATTCTATGACTTGGCGAAATCTTCTCTTTTCCCAAGGTGCCTATGCAACATCATGCTGCCTTTAACTGATGCTCTGATTAGTCACTCCATTCTCTGAGGAGGCAGCTCTGAGTCTCTCTGCTTATTACTAGAGTAACTTTAAGATTTGTGAGCAGAATCAACAGGAAACTTTAAATTAGTAATCAGAAACAGAATGGCTGCTAATGTGAGAGCAAAAAAAATTTGTTTTCAGTTAGTCAAAATCTGATGTCTCGCAAAATTGTAGCTACAGATTTAGGAGATGCACTAGCTACATATTTAGAAGAACATTATTTTAAAGGTGACTGAACAGCCTCTCTATAGTAACAGACCAAAAAGCTTAAATCTGTTCTGTTGTAGAGTGGTGACTCTGCCTTTTCTTATTCTCTGCTTCTCAATTCTAGTGAGACAAATCTGGAAGACAGGGTGTAAAAGGAAGAGACAGATGCATTACTTCTTGCTTTGGTTCTCCGTGACTTTCCATGGCAGGCTGGTTTAGCCAAAGAACCCCTTTCTGTATCCTTTGTCTTTCCAAAGCTATACAAGGGGAATCCAGTACCTATAGCTGCCCAGCAGAGAATAAACCATATGCTGACAGATCTCAGATGGCTTTGTTACTGTGTCCACACAGCTTTCTGAATTCAGTTTTTCCTCTTTCCAGTCTCTGAGAGCTCATTAGGGGACTACAAAACAGGAAACATGTTTTGAGTGTGAAGTCACACTAAAGACAAATTCCAAATTGAATTAATTATCAATATACTGACAGTGAATGAGTCAAGGCTTCTAAGAATTTGGACTTTTGGTCACACAAAATGCCATCTTTGTATTCTGGTTCACGGTTGCTGTATGGAGCAGTGTTATTTGCAGTTATCAAATGTTATGATCACCATGGCAACTCCCCACTCAGTTTTTCTACTATTTTGCTTGTTAATCTGTTAGAGGTACAGTTTTAAGGCACAATTCTGCAAAAGGCTGAGCAGTTTTGACATCCTCCTTGCACTCAGGAAGTGGATGCTCTCAGCACTTCAAGAGAGCAGATCAGCCCCTTGTAAAGCAAGTCATCCTGCACTACTTTGTATTCAGAAAGATCCTGTTGCAAGTTCAGCCAGAGTAAGATACCAGAAGTAATCATTTGTACACACAGGTAACTTCACTATCCATTTCCAGCAGCCCCAGATGCCCCAAACAGCATGGTATTAAGCCCCCTCTTAGAGACAGTAAATTAATGTAATATATTTATTTTTTAAAAGGCCATTAGATTCTTTTGCACTCCTAGAATTTTCTCCTGTAGCGTGAAGGATGTCATTCTTCCTTCTGCCCATCACTCTGTCATGGGAAGAGCAGCTGTGAAGACTGAGGAGTATTTTGCTCTGACTGCATAGTACTTTCTCATTTGTAGCAATTCACAGTCAGAGCACTCTAGTACTGGACTGACCTGTCATAATTTACCTTCTCTGATTTCCTACTTGTGGTACGAAAAGAGAAGAAACTAATGATTTAAAAGACACTAAATTAAGACCTCAGTCCAAATCTGTCCAGTTCGATTATCACTTCTTCTAGGGAGACAGCCTTCATAAACTGTGCCCTGAGCTCCATGTCTAAGCCAACACTCCTTCAGGATCCATCTGTAGGGCAGAGAAGTGTGTCACCCACATATTCTTGCGCAACCTGCTCATGCACCACTAGCAGAGGCAGCATGTGCTTTAGAGCAGGTTGTGCCAGCTTACCTGAAAAACCCCAGGAAACTCAGGTGAGAAGTTGACAGCAAATCTTACTGTTAAATCAAATGTATTCATGCAGGATTCTGAGTACACTTGGATCAGGTGTTACCTGAACGGCTATTTTTGCTTATTCCCTTCCACATTTTACCCCTGGGAACTGAAGAGCAGAAACTTCTCCATGGAAGATTTCTCCACCCCATACTTGGTAGGATAGAACCTTCACTATTTAAACATAAAAGTAAATGCAACTCAACTGGTCTGTAATTACATTCTGTTTCTTGTTGTTTTCACACTATAGTGAGGAACTATCTTCTAGCTTATGTTTGTTTTTAAACCTACAGCAGCATCCAAAATGAGGTAATGGGCAAGACTATATTGTTTTAATATGATTAACCACAGACAGCTCCAAAATACTGAGCAAATCTTCTACAGAACTGAAATTTAGATGTTGTCAGATTAAATCACCCAGTCACCACTGAAGATTGCAACTTCCCAAGTTGCTTGGGAATTTCATGAAATATAATGTCAAAAGCCTTCCTAGGCATGAGAGAAAGATGTAGCTTTTCAAACTTGAAACAGTGATGAGAAATTGCTGCATGTAATCATTTACCAATCTTTATGAAAAATCATGATCTTATGTATTTCACAAATATGGTGTATCTTGGTCCAAATGGATTTTGTTAGAAAAAGTAATTTAATCCAACACAGATGCTAGAATCCAACACCAAGCAGAACATCCAACGTGTTTACGTGCTGGAATAATGAGTTGATGCATTCAAAAACAGATGAATAATTAAGATGACAGAATTTGTGGTATCAAGTTAGAATGCTAATTTAGGTTTAATGGTGTACCCTCAAAAATACCAGCTGGGACATTCATTCCAAAAAGTGTACTTGCCCAGTTTCTAGCAGAAAGGCATCAAAATGCAGCTCGAAAACCAGTAATACTATATATCAAGAGAAAAGCTCTGGATACCTTGCCAGACACCTAAATGTTTGAAATAGGAAATTTCCACTCTGTTACAAGCTGATCAGTAACATTACTGCAAAATGGTACTTCAAACACTTGAAAAACAGCACACTCTGCCTTATCTGCTAGAAAACTGGCAATCTCACTTCCTCACCCCTGTTTTATCAATCGATTAAAACCTGGAGGCTTCTGGTAATGGAAAGCAAAAAAAAAAAGACAAATAAATGGTGCTGTAACAGTTGAAATCTGAGCCTTTCCAGTGGAGTACAACTACATACTGGGCTGTGCTATTAAAAGAATAACAAGAGGGTTAAGAAGAGGAATTAATCCCTGCTATGCGGTTTCAGGAGGCTACACTGGAATTCTGTCCAATGCAGAAGCACATTAATAAACTTCAAAGCATCTGGCTGAGGGAAAGAGAACTTGCTGTGCAAGGAGAGGTCGAAGGAGCTGGGTTAGTTTGATCTGGAGGAGAGGTCTGACTGCTTTCTTCTGCCACCTACTAAGTGGGTAGAGACAAGTCAAACTCTTGGAGTTAATCAATGACAGCACAAGAGGCAATGGACACAAGCTTCAGCAAGGAAAATTCTAGTTAAACACAAGGAAAAATGTAGTTAGTGCAGTCAAAAAAGGAATGGGTTGTGTAATTTCCACCCTTGGAGGTCTCTGAGATCACCTGGATAAGCCCCTGAGCAGCCTCATGTAAATGAAAAGGTAAGGGCTTTGAGCAAGAATAATTCCAATGTAATTATTCTGATTCTTCAAAAGCAAGATTTCAGCTGGAGTGAGTTAACTGAGCTGATTTCTTACCTCCTGGTTCTGTTGGAGAAAGACTTTCACTTCTGCAAGGCAAAACCAGTACCAGTTGTGAGCAACCTCATAAAGAACACGGTCTGACCTGAATGTTTTCCTGGATGATGAACACAGTGCATGCTCCTTTGATGGAGATATTAGAATTTGCTGGCTGCTGTAAGAACAAAGTGTATTTCTGCAACAGTCAAATAGCGGTTTCGATTGTGCTTTCAGTATGGTACCAGCAGGGACATGAATTTACAGGATTTTTTAAAATTTAATATCTATTTGTTCAAGGAATTAGAACAAGAAAAATGATGAGTAAAAATGTCAAGATTACTATGTTTAGAAAAACAGTACTTTATCATGGCACACAGCAACTAACCTAATAAGCAACTATAATCTTGTGAAGATTTTTCTTGAAAAGGGCACTTATGTTTTCTTGTATAAGTGTTATTTGAGTGGCTAAAATAATGTTGTGGAACAGGACGCCTGAATTTTCTTTCTATTTCTTTTGCTGAATTTGTGCAAGTCACAGTCCTGTCCTCTGTCTTTATATAACAATACTGCAAGCTTCTTACAAAATTTCATTGCTCAGTTTTTAGAAGTCTTTGAAATGCTCAGTTAAAAATTGTTAAATGAATATTTAAGCAGTATGGTTATTAGAGCAAATGCCTATTTACTTTATAGAAATATATTTACCAGATATTTACCACACTTTTGTCCATTCCATGGACATCCTTATTCCATGTGAATAGAACACAGCTATTACACATGCATATGCATGCACTAAGCCATTGAAAATTTACTGGATGCTTCAGAGGTCTGAACACTGCAATTCTTGTTACTTTAAATAGGATTTCTTTTTCAGCTTAAACTGAGAAATATTTTAACTTTAGGGCAGACTATATTTGATGGGAGACCCCCCCCCACCCCCATAATTCAAAGGAATGAAAACAGTTTCAAACTGGATCAGAATACAATACATTAAATTTAAAATTTCTTCCAGCTAATTATATTGCCACAGATGGAAGTATGCAATTTACTGAGCATCTGTGCATAGCAAAATTTTGGACAATGTGGGTGGTGCAAGTTTTAAAGTATACACACTTTGTGACTGAAGCAAAGAGAGCCATTGATGAGAGTTATTTTGTGATTTCAAACAAACCTGGAGTACTGCATTTCATAGTGCAACTAAGTGTATAAAAGCACAGTAGAAGTGCAAACCTGCTTTCTTAGTGGGAATTACACAAACGAATGTGTCCTTTAGGTATAATTCTGCTCCTTTGGTGCAAATCAAAGACAGATTTAAAAAAAAAAAATGTAGATAAAGCCAGGTGAGAAGCTGAGCTGGTCAAAGAGCAGAAAATCGTTTTCCCAAACAGCATGCCTTCTTTAGAACATGGACTCTTCTTGGCATCTTTGCTCTCTCCTAGACTGCACTGCTCACAGTTTGCTTACAGCTGCAGCTTTGCCAGCTTAACTCTTCAGCTGGGGAGCTGCCACCAAAAGATTATCATCTGATCTGCAGGCAATCCTTCCTTCAGTTAGCCCCCACTGGCTGGACCTGCTGTGACTCAGGCATTCCCATAAAACTTGAGAGGCAAGGAAAGAAAGAAATCCGCCATCAAACATGCCCAAGCACAATTATCTGGTATCTAAATCTCTGACTTCCATTAACTGACAGTGGCACAACTACAGGCTACTAAATCTATGCACCTGATAAAATGAGCTCAGAGGATGCTCTGTAGCACTGGAATTTTGAGTAACATTTAATGTGAGCAGATGTTCAGCCCCCTAAAAATTTACTTCAGTGATCTGGTAGGTGTGATGAAAACCAAATCCAAGGCGGGGAAAACATCCCTTGCACCAGGCAAATGTGTTTTTTTATGAGGAAAGAGAGAGTAAACACCTTCTCAACCAACCAGCTAGTGCTTGTGCTACAGATTTTCTGCTGCTGTATATGCTGCTGCTGGCTTTATACCTGCTGTGAGAGAAGATACCTGATCTGGCATAAAGTTAGGACTCAGGCAAGAGGGTGCTGTATGAACACAAAACCAGTCAAATTTACAACAGAATCAGCACCCTAGGCCTACAGGGCATCAGCATTTTACATCATCTTGCAATAGGGGGTTGGTCCAGAGCCCTACTGATGGATTTCATAAAGCCACAACCTGTGAGGCAACACAGTGCCATAGACACAGCACCCTCTTTGCTCAGGATAGACACTGAACCATTCTGAATTCCCACAGGAATGAATAATTTCCTTGACTGCTCTTAGGAAACAGGACTTCCACGAGAGTCATGTCTGTGAAGAAAGTAAGGACAACTTAGCTGAAAGCAGGAAGGTTGATGCCATTCATTTATTTGTAACAGTAGGAAACTACCACTATATTTATGCACAATAAGTCCTGCTGAGAGTGCTTCCCATCTGCTCCCATGACAAACATGCATCTGCATGCCATTTCTGCCTTCATTTATGCACACAGTAAACTGAGCTTCAGTAAAAGGTTAGGGAGTCCTAGAACAAAGAGTGTCTAGCAGCCAACAAATCTCATCTCTCGTACCAAAGTGTTTCATGATTTTCATGGACAGATGAGTTCCCATTGTCCCTCTTCTTGAGGTTCACTTTTTTCTATAGTGGCAGGTTTTTGCCTCCTCATTTGCCTCATCCCCCACCACAGTTCAGTCTTGGTAACTATGGATATCACTTTACGCAGTGCTGAGAAAGAGAGGGATCAAGATCTGAAGCACAGAAAAGCCAGCTGTAAGGAGTAATAATTGTGGTCCTCCTTCTCTCTCACACAGACACAATTTATCACCCTTACCAGCAAGAGTACAAAAGCTATTTTGCAGGGTTTTTTTCACTGTTTTCTATCCTGGTCCCATTCTGATTTCCACTCTTTTCCAAATTCACTCTTTTAGTATCTTGGATGCTCCCCTGTACCACCCCCTTCTCTGTGGAGTAGCAGAACTGAATCTTGCTGTCCTTCTCAGAAACCCTTTGCTGCCTCTGGAGATGGACACAAGCTAAAAAAAGATTAGTGACATAATGAGCTTGGTGAGGAAAAAGGAACAATATACAGGATATACAGCTGACCTGTTGTCAAAATAAAACCATTAATTCCATAAAATTGCCTGAACAACTCTTCTCATTAGTTGGCAAATACAAAGCTACACAGTGATCACAAAATCTGTTCACTGAACCATATCAAGTACAAACAAATTCATAAACACTGTCATCTGACTGCAAACATTTCATGAAGAGAGGAAAAGCAAGTCATATTTTTTCCTACTAAATTGCTTACCAGTAGAAATCTGTGATAATGCAGCTATAGAAGCAATACAGAACATCTTTTATTTTAAGAATATTAGACCTGAGTCCATCCAAGGTTATTGCATTAATCAAATGAGATAAATATTTTAAGGGCTTACCCAAGCCTTTAATCAACGAAGGCACAAAATTTCAAGTGCTACGTATTACACCTGTGGTTATAAACATAATGGGTGAAACCACTCCGTATCTGGTCAGAGCACAGCCTTTTTGAAGGTGGTTAGTTTTCTCTATATGATATTTGATTAAAAGCACCTAATTTTCTTCCCTCCCTAGAGTCCACAAATAAAAGTAGCATGATGGTAACACATGGAGTCCATGCTGCACAGCAACCATTTTTAAGTATGACTATACTTTCAAGAACTTTTAGATAGCTTTACATATTCTAAAGAGGAAAAAGTAGTTTTTCCACTGTGTATCATTTAACTAGTTAACTGTCATGCCTATACTGACCATTTTCTTGAGGTGGTATATAGCCCATATTTTCACATCTCAGTGCCAAAATTTAGATGAAAATATTTCTGAAGACCTCTGCTAAGGTAAGATACTGGTAGTTGTATTATTACACATCCTGACATTCAAAAACTGCCCCTGACATAGATGCTTCTATGAAGGGTGTCTACTTTTGAAATAAGCACTAATTTCCAAACTAAACCTCCCCTAGTGCAACTTGAGGCCATTTTCTTTCCTCCTGTCACTTGTTACCTGGGAGAAGAGACTGACATGCCCCCCACTACAGCTTCCTCCAGGCTGTAGTAGCGAACGGTAAGGTCTCCTCTCTGCCTCCTTTTCTCCAGGATAAACGCCGGAAGACTCCTGGCTGATTTGCAAAAATGCAAATCGTGTTCTCTGAAACATCACAATGTAGTCAGTGAACAGATGCAGTCAAGTCCAAAGGTCTTGTATCAAACAATCCTTTCTTAAAGAAAAGGATGATGCTGATGCTACATCAGCATCTGAAATGTAAGAAAAGAGACAAACCTGTTGGTCAAAGAGCACTGGTGGAAGCAAGAGATAAATGGCAGGAGGAATTGATCTGAAAGGCACTATCAATTACACTGAATCTAAAACTACTGAAATCCAGACACATACATAAATATTTTAGTTTCAGTGATATGTCTATTTAAAAGCAAAGGAAAAGCATTCAAGTCCACAAATTTTAGCTAGAAAACAGCTTCTAGCATTAGTTTTCTGAAAGACCTGCTTCTGCTGAAATGATTTGCATTAGGATGAATTATACCATTCCTCCTCTGCACTCTTTAGCCACATCTGGAATATCGTGCCCAGATTTAACCCATCTCCAGACCCACAGGGGTACTACGAAAATAAACAGTCTAGACCAAAGCCATGAAAATTATTAGAGTCTGGAGGACCTGGTAAAGAAATGAAGGAATTGGCTTTGTTCAGCCTAGAGAAAAGGTGCATCTAGTTACTAATTTCCAATGCTTGAAAATTTGTTACAGAGAAAATGGAGGTGCTCCCTTCAAGAGATGAGCTGTGACAGGACAAGAGGCAAGGAACAAGACTTGCTCTGAGGTAGATTCCATCTGGATGTAAGAGAAGAATTCATCACCATGAGAGCAGTTAACATTGGAGGAGATTGCCCTGAAAAGTGGTGGAATCAGTGTCACTGAAAATATACAAGTCTTGACCTGACTTTAGCCACAGAATTGCATCAAATGATTTCCCTTCCAGCATGACCTCTTTTGTGATTCTGGGGTTATACCTGTGTATAATGTGTATAATATGATGTGTAGTTATACAGAAGAACAGAAGAAACAATTGATGGCATAATACAGCAGAGTCATTCTTTAATAGTCTGATCCAGACTTTATGAAAGCTGTGCTCCACACCTTTCAAAACAGACTATTAGTAATCAAAGATTTGATGATATTTCAACAGAAGGGAAAACCTGAATAATTGTAAAGGGATTTCAGTAATAAAACTGTTAACAAAATGACTATTCATCTATCACCAGAAAAAAACCCTTTTATTTTGGGAGGTACTGTTATTCAGACTATTTCTCTAATTTCTTCTATGCATTGTACAGCTTAAGAAGATTGGAAACTTTACCGCCACAGCCACTCTAAGTAAAAAGAAATACCTAAGACTGATCCTTGGAGAATACCAAAACAGATGGTAATACATTAAAATGAAGATTGCCAAGGCTTAATGACACAACAAACAGCACTAGAAATCATCTGTACTGCTGATAATGCTGTGTGCTTTTAATTTTGCAACTAATGATTTTAGACAATTGAGTCAAATACCTTTGAGAGGTATGAAGAAACAACATTAACTTACTTAAATTCATCAAGGATAAAAAAAAATAAGAGAGATTCATGTGAGCACTACAGACCTAATGCGTGGATAATAAGCAAATTGCTCTCCCTTCTATATGGGTTTATATAGAGGGAAAATGTGCTTTCAACGTGTTAAACTACAACTGTGTCATCAGAATCATTCCATAGTGACACAACAATAATCTATACAGGGAAAATGTTCTCATTTTCTCTGTAATTCTGTGAAAAAATAAAGGGAGACCCAGCACCACCCCCAACAGATGTCTGTGGGCAAAGGACAGTTCTTGCAGGTTTCTTTTTACAGACCTGAATCAGTGACAATTCCCATGCCTGGGTTGCACATAGGAATCCTCTTTTTACACCCATCAGCAGTGTTGATGCTGTCAAGTTATATCAGACAGCAGTATGTGGGAAAGATATAATGCATCCTCTGGGAGCTGTCAGTTACCAAGCAGTTTTCCTTAAACCCTTCATTTCCCTGAAAACTGCGGTCTAAAGAAACAAAACTGAAATCACAAGTCCCAAATTTCACTTCTGCTAGTGTTACTCACACAGCTTTGTCAGTTCAGAGAGGCTTGAAGTTGCTCTCTTGTGAGTGCAAGCAGAAATTTTGCTCATATATTTGAGAAGATGGTGTAGAAATAATTGAACATATCAGGAAGTGTGGCCATTTTCTACTTGTTAGTACCATGAAGGCAGGCTGTTTCCTCTGTGAACTAGTCAAATGTCTCCTATTCCATAGGCAAATATCCCATCATATTTAAATGATAAACTGAGTTAACACATCAGAGACTGGGATTTAAATTGAAAATGCCATGAAGACCTTTTCCACCATCATCCATTAAAATACACCACGAATGAGTAATAGCAGGTAAGTGCTGCCCATGGGAATTAAGATTTAGCCTTGAAAATTCACATAAAACCTAAAGAGATAGAGTTTAGGTTTTAAAACCTAAACTCTATCTGAGCAGATAGAGTGCTTCACCTCCCCTGTTGACTCCTTGTGTTTTCCACAGATACCTAAATAAAGTGGGAAGAAATGTACTTCCTATGCACACAGTAGGGTATGTAAGGCACTTAAACACATTCCTGCTTTACAGACACAAAGGCACATGCCTTAACCTGGATTCCAGAATAGAACAACAGTACTACCCAATTGTCATTATTATCTAAATATTTCACCTTATCTATTCTAGTTCCTAATTTAGTTCCAAAGTTATTACACCAAAGTGGTTTATAATAATAGAAACCTTTTTTGAAAAAATTCTTATTTCTGAATTAATGATGACTAATTCTCCATTTAGACTATTTCCTTTTCTTTAACCCAAATATTAAAGAGTCACTAATAGAACCTGGCAATACATTTAAAAACAGAGGTCTATATTTGCCAACAAATTCTGAAATAATTTATCCCAGGTACCAGACACTCTTAGACTCTCAGCATTTCTACATATAAAACTTTTATATTATCAGTGAGTCACAAGCAACTACATCAAAATAGCAGCTTAGTTTAGCAATGAGTAACTTGAACACAACTACTGAGCTGAATCAGAGTTACTCCTTCATGGGACTGCTTTATCAGGGTGACAGAGACATCCCAAAGGGAACACAATTGCTGTCTCTCCCAAATCTCTCCTGAGTATTTGAATTCATCTCCAAGCTTCAGCACTGTATTCTCTGATCACATCAACATTCCAATCCAAATAAAATCATTGCATGTTTTTAGCCATATCGCAATGAGCTTCATGGCTTGTTCATAAGCAGAAGCTGAATTTGTCTCTCTCCATACACCAGATTACCCTGCTGCTACCTGATGACCACTGGGATATGCTGGATCCTCAGTGTTCAGATCCCCACTTTCTCTGCAGATGCTTGTAGGATCTTTCACCACAGAGCCTTCCATTTTTCCCTCCACTTTCAGATAGCCGTAAGTCCTCCAACAGCTCCTAGACACACTAACAGCAAGGACAAGCACTAACACCAGCTAGAAACAGAAGTGTAAAAGTTCTTGGGGTTTTTCAAACAGTATTTTGAATTTAGGGGTCTTTGCTAATGCTTTCACCGTTGTTAATAAGTAAATAAAAAGTGGCACAAACAAAGCATGAAATTATTGTGAAAGATGTGGTCTGAATTTTCGCACTGATGAGCTTTCTTATGGTACATTTGCTGTACCATTACCGCTGATGTCCTCGAGTATCTAAAGGAAGCACAGTATATACCTCCCAGTACAGTGAATTATACAGGCAACCTAAAATTCAAAAACTTTAATTTCATTCTACATGGATTAATTTGTGTTAAATGACAGCCATGTGTGAGTCTAGAAAGACCAACTCACAGCATTGGAAAAATCTGATTTGACATTGATAATAATTTGTAAGTCATGCAAACAATGGGGAAAATAGACCTGTAGTATAAGGGGACAGGCTTTCCAAACTTGCCACAGCTTGTCCTTGGTTCTGGGTCTCTGTCCTCTGACACAACCTCACCTTCAGAAGTCTGATGCATTCTCAAAACAATCTGCATTTAAATTAGTCTGTGTTGCTAAAAAGGAATCCACTAAACCCAGAACATCTAAAAGTAATATAATTCTTTCTCAAACATAGCTCGTATTATCTCCTTGGGATATAGGTAGGTCCTGAAAAAATTAATTTCTGGACCTATTACCCCTAACAGTATTTCCTGGGGATATTAAGCATGATTGCTTTACAGCAGTTAAATGCCACAGAATTTAATATTATTACATTATTTCTTTTGGTTCAGGAGACGGAACTGGAAAGTGAGCACACATTTCATAGGTTTTCAAGCTCTGCTGCCTCAGTCCTGCTGTTTGTATACTCTCACACATCTGTAAGTGTGCATGTGGTAGGTTATGGACATCAACAAAGCATCTCCCAGATCAGCATTGGATCTCCACCATTAGTTCTGAGATGGGAGTGGAATAAAAAAAAGCAAAAACAAAAAGAAAAAAGAAGAAAAAAGTGACTGTGGCCTCTTCCCAACACCACTAAGAAATACCACTATACTCCTTGGCCTTAATTATCACAGACAATCACTTTGGTAGTCCACTAAGTCCTTTCTCCTCTACCAGCAGGACAAAAAATGGGTTCTGCCCCTCTGCTCTGGTGAGACCCTACATGGGGTGCTGTGTCCAGCTCTGGGATCTACAACATGAGAAAAGTGGACCAGCTGGAGTGGCTCCAGAGAAGGAGGCCATGAAGATGCTCAGAGGGCTGGAGCACCTCTCCTATAAAAACAGGCTGAGACAGCTGGGAATGTTCAGCCTGGATAAAAGAAGGCTTCAGGCAGACCTCATTGCAGCCTTCCAGTACTTCAAGGGGACTTATGAAGAAGAAGGAAAGGGACTTTTATGCAAACAATAGCGATAGGACAAGGGGGAGAGATTTAGATTAAATATCAGGAAGAAATTCTTTACTGTAAAAATGGTGAGGCACAGGCACAGGTTGCCCCATCCCTGGAAGTGCTCAAGGTCAGGCTGGATGGGGCTTTGAGAAGCCTGGTCTAGTGGAAGGTGTTCCTGACCATGGCAGAGGGATTGAACAGGATCATCCTTAAGAGTTCATCAACTCAAACCATTTTATGCTTATGTGATTCTATGACTTTTAAGGGTTGCTGGCATTCCCTGAGACTGACAGTCAGCAAAATGGAGAGAGTCATATTCTATCTCTTGTGGAATAAGTCCATATAAAATATCACTTAATGCCAGTGCAGACATTGTCCCACCACTTCCCAACACAGGCAACAGAAGCAGGCTTTAGAGCAAACCTTAGGAGTGCAACAGTTATTGTGGGACAGCAGAACACTGCAGTCTGCTTCACAGGGTTCCTATATATTTATCCTGAGTTTATACAGATGGGTAAAATTATGTAAAACACATTACCCCATAACCCCCTTGCCTAGTCTGTATTAATTTTAGGAATATGCTGACATTTTGCATTTTCCAACAAAGCCTACCTTCTTCAAAATTCATCTTTCATATCATCCTCTGTGTAGCTGAAGATTTAATCTGTAAAGATTAACCCTAAGAGAGTAAAAAAGTTGGATTTTCTCATCTTTCAAAGCCATCTGCTGGGGTTAGAACCAGCACTTCTGAGAAATACTATCAGCAATCATCTACCTCCATGTCTCCTCCTGATAGGGACATTTGAAACTAGATCCCTTATAGGGGGAGATTTCAGTTCCCACTTCTCATCATTCTGTATGATTTAGGATATATGGACAGAGCTTGGTAAGAAAAAATATTTTACAGCAATATCTGTAGTAGATGTACTTCTCATCTTAGTATATTTGTATTTTGGTTTCTTCCATTCCTTATTTTTAGTGTTTGATAGCACAATAAATCCTACAGAGGAAATAATCAAGAGGGTTGCTACCTGAAGGGTAAGTCCTTAGCGCCTAATTCTAAATATTTTTTCTACCTGTGTCATTGTTCTGGGTTTTTTAAAGTAGGTTTTCATTTAGTAGCTTAACTCCTATGTCATTTTTTAGCATTAGGCACAGATCCATGGAAGATGATTATGATAAAAACAGTGAAAACAATGTAATAAAATTCACCATTTGTGATATTGATCAATATTTTCTCTGCTTACTGCAAGCAGAATTAGAAACCAGAAATGTGTTTTATTGGAATTCAATGCCTGGGACAACTGAAAAAAAAAGTTGCTATGGTCACCATGAAACAGGAAAAAACTTCCCATTGCCATTAATATTGCTCATTTCACAAAAGCATTTGGTTACTAACACATCAAGACATTAATTCATGTAGAGTCTTACTGACCTTCTTCAAAACCCACTAGTAAGGCTCCTCCTTACTGACTCACCTTTTACTTCACGTTCTTTATGCCCTTTCAGACTTTCCTGCTGTTCCATGGAAACAATGTACAGATTTAATCTGCAGCCTAATATTTAGAGTAGAAAAAACACCTCTGGGTAAACTTTACTTGCACAAAGCACAGGAAACCTAGTCCCTAATATCTGATAAGTCAATCTCCTTTCTGCCTTCACATGATATTTCCACACTGTGCAGAGAAAAGCAAGACAGAAAAAAAAAGGAACAAAAGAAATTGTTCCATATTTTCCCTTTAAAAACAACTGCTTTTCATACCAAATAATAATAGTTTACCATCCTTTCTGTCATTCACCTTTTCTGGCAGGTGGAGTACAAGATAATGAAAGAAGAAAAAACTGAAGTTATATTAACATTAGTTATTACTGTAAAGGTGATATAAAAGGTTCTAGTAGCCCCAAATACAGCAATTTATTTTTCCTTCAGAACAGAACCTCTAACATATTCTGGTTTATGCTTTTCATTTACTCACCAAATATATTTAGCTAAATAGGTAATCTGATATAAAGCATATTAGAAGGAACTCCTGCTCAAGGAAAACCCTTACCAATGGTCAGAAATCCTCATCATATAACTTGAAGATTATCTCAGTTATTAATAAATTATACAAATAATGGATAAGTTCTGATTTTCACCACTTCTAAGTGGAGTTTTAGAGGTCTGTACGTTTGTCATTGCATCTAGTGCTTTCTATAATTTCTTACTAAATTATTTTCATTTGATGTAGATAAAATCTTAAATCCTTTCCATGAAAACATCAAGGATCTTTTAAACAGCAACATATTTCACAGCTAATTTGAACTAAAAAGGTTTGTTTGTGAGACAAACTAATTTATATTTTTCTTTTGTTACCTAAAATTTCCTTGCTTAGGGTCACAGCGTGATCAAATATTACAATATTTCCCATCTGCTGAAAGTCAGTTCTACAGCCAGGTAATCTTAGCCATTGACTAAAAACCCACTTGAGCTTATAGGTACTTCATATTGTCCCAGCCACACAACCTGAGAATGTAATGTCTGAAAGAAGCATCTCCAAAGTCAATCAATATTATTGTTCCATTTGATCTGTGACATGACAGCTCTAATGCCCTTAAATTTTCCAGCACATGAGCATGAAAGCTGCCATTTTACCCATATGAATAGGATAGGGACCTAACTGAAGGTCATACAATAAATCTGGTAGAGCCAGGAAGAAATTAGAACTCATCTTTAAGACTACTGTTCGTACCATCTAACAGAGAACAGTGAAATATCAGCACAGCAAACGTTTCCCGTATGGCATTGGCAATATAAAATGAGAGAAATGGGAACACATTACTGTAGAGAAGACGGTACAGAGGCTGAGTTATAATCATTCTTCAGAATGTGAAAAACAATACTGAAGAAAGAAATGCATAATATGGAAACACAGAACTACCAGCATTCCTACTGGGTTTTACCCTTTGAAAGGACAAACTGATGTATCTCCGAGTCAACTTTTGGATGCACTCACCATTAACTTAATCCTACCAGCATGAGTGAGAGCAAGGGTAAGCAATGCAGAAATCTAAGAAATTCACTGGGAATATCTCAAACCACTATTGCTCATTGTGTTTATAAATTCTTAGAATTTTCACAGAATCACTGAGTTTGGAAAAGACCTCTGAGATCATAGAGTCCAACCATTAACCCAGAAGTGCCAGCTCCACCACTAAATCATTTCTCTAAGCAGCCCAACTACCCATTTTTAAAAGTATTTCCAGGGATGGTGATTCCACCTCTTCCCTGAGAAGCCTGTTCCAATGCTTGACCACCTTTTTAGTGAAGATATCTTTCCTAATATCTTAATTGTTCAGAAATGCACAGTACTATAGAATCCAAAGTCATCACTCCCATGAGAAAGGAAGACACAGATTAAAAAATCTAATTAACACTTCAAAAAAAATGCATAAGGCTTTCATGAGAAAGCAAATTTTAGATACTCCTTTAATAACAAGTGTTACATAAAGACTGTCCTTGGCAGCCTGGCAGCCTTTGTTGGGGATGGCATGGTGTGTGTTGACTCACACGCCCGGACTACCCCAGAGCTTTTGTGAGCCCCAAAGGTGTCACACAGCATAACTGCGTGCAGCGAGGGAGAGGAGGGATGAACATTAGCTAGGAAGGTAGGAGGGGAGAGAGCGAGAGGTGCAGGGTGCTGAGATATAAACTTCACCCTAAAGCACTTTCTCACTGAAGCTCAGCACTCCGCTTTAACAGCTGCATGGCAATACGAGGGCAACACAGGAACTGGATGACTAAATGAAGACTTTAAAGCAGGTCCCTGGAGCATCAGGTTGGCACTGAGCTGCTGCATCCCTGTGCTGGTTCCTAACTAGGCTGTTGAATAGTTGCACAGTGAGGAAATGTATGTACAGGTGGGACAACTCGATGTGCACAGCGTTCCTCAAAACAAGAACTGAACCTGGCCCCGCCGCAGATTTTAATAAGATGAAGCGGGAGTGAGCTGCATTTTCTAGCTAATGTGGCTCTTTTCTAAAGCAAATTTTGTAAAGTGTCAATGAATCATAGAATCATGTAGATTGGAAAAGACCTGTAAGATCATTGCACCCAACCATTAACCCAGCACTGCCAGGTCCACCATGTCCCAAAGCACCACATGTATCCATTTTTTTAAACATTTCCAGGGACTTCACTGCTTCCCTGGGCTGCCTGCCCTAATACTTGACCACCCTGTACAGGAAGAAAGTTTTTATGATATCCAACCTAAGTATAAAATACATGAATACCAAGTTCTTTCCAAAGAATGGAGATTCTCTGCAAGAAGATTCTCTGCAAGAATTAAGGGACTGCAATATTCCCAAGAGGGAGATATCTGGATATTTTTATATTTCATATTATACTGTATAAATGCCATTCCTCTTTACTATGCAGCTATTTTTGAATCTTAATGAATTATTTGAGCGATAACCAGCAGCTATATTTGTTGAAAAATGAATGCATTGAAGTGATAAGATTATATTTTAATATTTATGAATTTTAGGCTTCATAGAAACATTGAAATGTGATAAATATCAGTGGAAGCTTTTTCCGGTTGCTGAAACTGAGATTGGAACAATGTTTTGGATAGTGATCTATTCATCACATTTCAATGGGAAAGCACAATAAAAATATCTAAACTGGTCTTCCTCCTCTCAGGCCTACAGCAATAATGAATTATTTACAAGAAACTTTCTCAAGTTGAGAGCCACCAAACTCTTTTCTTTAAAACATTTGGGTTTTTTTTCCTTCTTTCCACTAGTCACCTATGCAAGAGAATTACAAGCAGCATTTATAAGGCCGGATTAACACCAGGGGCAGAAGGCTGTGCTGTACCTGTAATCTAAGTCTTTATATTAAATGAAATAATAAATTTTTTAAAGACTTTAGTAAGATTTTGAGTGAAACCACTGGAAATGGTCATAACTTCCATTACAATAGAGAAATCTCAACAGATACTTTAGCTGTTTTAGGTTGTGTCCATACCATTATCCCTCCAGCAGCATTTCCAACTTTCTGTCTCCCTGCCTCTCTAACCAGGATGATTAAATGAACCAGTTAAAATAATAATAGTAAAAAAATCTACTCTTAATTGCATTCTCATTTTGCCTTTTTTAGAAATGGCTCATGAGCAACAGTGTGCAAATATATCACTGCTCACAGGGCTTGTGGGTGTCCCACCTCTCACAGCGGCAGAATAGTAATGCCTCCCAAAAGAGGTTATTACATATTTATGGAAAAGACAGATAATGGAATGACTCAATTTATTTGACTGCATTGTCTTCAAAAAAGCCAGCTTAAGCCTGAATTTTGCAGTGCACTCTTTTGAGAGGTGTCTCTTACGACTGAGCCTGGGAAATCTCTGTGGGTGCCTCCACAAGCCCAGGCAGTGGCTAAAAACCAAAATGCCAAACCCAGCTGGCCATAAACTGCCTGTAGTTCTGTGAGGTGTCTGAATGCCCATGGTGTGACTCACCACCTGACCCTTTATCACAAAATTTACCAGGGCAGGAACCTCAGCTGGCTTAGATTTACCAACAAAGATCTGATGTCTATAATATGCGACAAAGGGGGATGCCTGAAGAGATGAAAATGATATTTGAACAAGTGTAGCTCCAATTTTTCCACTGCTGTTGGAGACACATCCAGCTGATGGGGGCCAGATTTAAGGTCTGATGCAGCACTCAGTGAAGTAAATAACAAGATCCCTTATTCTTCCCCTGAAAAAAATAATTTTTAGACATTTTATATACATTTAAAAAAATATGCCTCTATAAATGGAATGTTTTCTGTACAACATAGGCTCATGAAGACTTGCTCTGATGTTCTATTTATCAATTTTTAAACTGAAGATAACTGGTAGAACTTTATCCCAAGGAATATGAGGGCAATAATAGATACTTCTATGAGATTTCTCCCAATCTTTCATTTTAGTATAATTTCCAAAATCAATCTGCATATGGTGTTGACAAAATAAATGTTAAATCCAACTAAGCAAATTCAGCACTGTCCTTACAAGAATTCACTGTTTACAAACTCTTAATGATGATAACAATACCTAGTGTTTCTGTAGAACTGTCATTGTTGGAAATACTGGGGCTTTGTAACATTGAGACCTTTATATATTGAAACAAAAATCACTTACCTTTAATGATTTAATATTTTATTTTTGACAGCTGATTATAGAGCTGTTATCTTAAATTTCTGACATCTGAGCAACCATTATCCAGTCCCAGCTAATCCTGCTAAGAGCTGGCTCATGATGACAGGAAAATTAACAAAAATGAATAAAAGTGCTATGTTTTCTTCATCATTTAAAACCCTAATCAGGACCAAACTGAGATGCAAACTTAACAGCACCCATAAATGACTACAGTTTGAATATTTTCCGTTCAGAATACTCTCTTCTTTATATTAAACATTAATTTACCAGGAAAAAAGAATGCAGTAGTGTATAAACATTGAAAAGCTTTTCAGAATGAAAAACTACTATTTATCCAATGAATAACCTTTACTCAGGCAGGAGAAGCACAGTATGACTAAGAAAAGGAAGAGGAAAAAAGGAAATGATTAAATGATTTGGATCACAGTAATGTATAATCTGGTTTCCATTCAGTTCTATTTGTGCAGGCTACAATCCTTCTTCTTGCCATAGAGCAAGAAAGAATATTCTTCCTTGAAAAATAAATGTTATTATGCCTATATTTTTTTGTGCAGAAATGTACTGGGTTGCTAATTGCTGCATGCATTTTCACAGTTGTTATACGGTACAATAAGACTTTCAGACAAAGCCCATTAATTGGTGGGTTACAATACAATCTAATTTAATTTTTATTTATTATAAAATGTAAAAATATTTCTATTTGGCTGCTACATTTAAAAATTATAGTTAGTCCCTCTATCAGTGTATTTTATGAATAGCTAGTCCAATTCTGTTTAATTTCCACTAAAGCATACCGTTAAGAATTGTTGGTATGTTAGAGATGTAGTATCTCTAAAATTAGAGGAAATGAGAGAAATTTAATACTATGTTATTTTTTCCACATGAATAATGATGATTTCTGAATATCACAGAATATCTTGAGGAATCTCTCCCTGCTTTCCACTCAATTTTCCAACTCTCAACTCCACCTCTTCCAAGAAGTTTTTCTTGCTCTGAAGAAGGGAAGGTTTATCTTGGTAGTCATGTCCTCATGAAAATATACATGAACAGCAAATGTACATGAAAAGCTGGTTTGAAAAGATAGATTTTAGCAAAAGAAACATTTTGAAGGTCCAAGGTGGAAGAAGAAACTTTCAGAAATACATTATTAAAAGAGTAAATTTAGTACTTTCTGCCATCTGACTCTACTGTTGCCAATAAATCCCATCCAAAATCCAGCCCTCAGACTCAAAACTTTGTATGGTTCACAGTGAATATAAACAAGCCAGGGAATTAGTTCCCTTTAATTCTTGCTTGCTTCCATGGTCATGCACAAATTTTGGCTGTCCTATGAGTTGCTGGAGCATATAAGTCAATTTTCAACCAGCTGGAGTCTCCTGCTTCAGCTGATGTTGTTTAAAACATCTCTGTTCACTGCAGCTGAAACAGGTTTTTCCTGTCCATGTGGAAGGAAATAGCATCTACATATGGGATCTAGTATACAGAGAAAATTGTTGATGCAAGACCTAATTAATTATGATATTTAA
This sequence comes from Poecile atricapillus, assembly GCF_030490865.1. Classification (NCBI taxonomy): domain Eukaryota; kingdom Metazoa; phylum Chordata; class Aves; order Passeriformes; family Paridae; genus Poecile; species Poecile atricapillus. The sequence goes on from NC_081249.1 coordinate 82,416,734, forward strand.
CTCTCTTTGGTACTGATTTGTGGAGGCTGGAGGCCAGGCATTTTCAGAAAAGGAATCCCCAGTCAGGAAATGCGTTTCTTGATTTGTCTTATAGAAGTCCAAATTTGTCAGTTCTGTCTCCCTCCATCCAACAGACTTTGGTTGCTGGTCTCCATGAGTGGCAGGTGCACATGAAGACAGAAGTCTGACTCCTGCAAGTTTAGTTTTCTAAGCGGTCTTTTTTCACATTTATTGAATGGCTTTTTCGCCAAGAACTCTACTGTCTGCCACTTTATTGGACTGCTTAAGCAGAGTGTCAGGGAGGACACTGTCTTGTCTTCATACTGACACTACTTTTATTCTTGCCTGATTCTCCTGCCTTATTGTATGGCTAAACAAGAGCGCTCCACTTCACTTTCTTAAGGCCGAGTTTGGTGATTCCATATTCTGAATGTTTTGGTGACAATGTATGCCTGCTCACTAGTCTAAACCTAGTAACCTCAGGTCATGGAACTGGCTGTCAACTTATTTTGGATTATGCCATGTTTAGGTCAAAGGACTAAAGAGCCTGTAAAACTGGGATGGACAGGCTTAAATGGCATTTTATTTTTATTTCTTTTCTCCAAATCTAAATAAATAACACAAAACATTCCAGACACCATAAAATTTTGAAAGACTTCCTATAATGGAGTTCTTGCAACTCTTGAAAGCATATTCCTAATTTTCCAGGAAAGATGGCTCTTAAAAAGCTAACCAGGGTGAGCTGTGATTTACCACCATGCTTCCATCCTAGATCAAGGCATCAGTGCATGACCAGCTGAGAAACTGCTGAACAGCTCAGAATTCATATTCCCTACCTTACGATGAACCAAAGGGAAAAAGGATTTCTGCCATCCAGCTACTGCTACTAGCACAAGGATAGAAACACATATAATCAAATACAAGGCACACTGAACTCACTTCCTTGGTATAAGTACTATAGATTTTCAGTGCTTTAAACTCACCACCAGTTTTGGTGAACAGTATATTAAAGAGCAATATTGAACTTCCAGCTCTGCTCTGGCAGGACATGAGAGATACAGTCCCATGTGGGGCACAAAGACAGTATGACATTGTAAATGGGCAACATGAGCAGTGAGGGAATTGGAAGGCTTCATTGTGTTTTTGCAACAGAAAAACTAGAGATGACAGATAGTGTAGCTGACATGTGTGACATACAAGTGTGTTCATAACAACAGTCATTGCAGCCTGATTTGAAAACAGACAAAAAGAGGGGATAAAACTTGACTAGATAACATGAACGAAACATAGGGCAAATGATTTTGTGGGACCCTTCATTTAGTAAAATTTTTAAAGGAAACTAGATGGCTACCCGGTGCCACAGCAAATAAAACATTCAAGATCTAATTCCTGTGGTAGGAGGATGAGCTACATGGGATGCACTTTCTCTTTTCCAAGGTGCTGAGCTTTTCCAGTTCTTGACAATGCATCACAGCATCTCAGGAGAATGTTTCAAAGTTTTGGAAAGACAGCATAACCCTCCTGGCTCTCAGAACTCATTTCCCTGGCAATGTTTCAGAGTACAATTCCACCTCCAAGTTACAGCAGCACAGGAATTTTCTGCCTTTCCCTTCTCCCTCTCACATGTTATTGCACCTTCAGTGATGCTGACTCAACTGTTTTTGTGCTAAACTAATTTTGTGAAATCTTTTGGGTTACATAAACCCTCCCCCACCCACACCCCCCCCCCCTTTTTTTTTTCTTTTTGCATTGTGATCTGTTCCTTATTCTGATGAATCAGTAATTAATGGGGTAAAAAACTATGGCGCATGTGGAGAGAGGAGAGGATAGTAGTATCTGGGGGTAGTAAAGAATGGGAAACTCCAACCTGCTTTACCGTCACGATACCTCTCTGAAATCGTGCTTCTTTTTGAAGTGAAACAGATGAGAAGAATATATTCACTTTGGTTTTGAGAACTCTGAGCATGCAGATGGCACAAGAAGCTGCAGGCACCTGCCAGATGAAACACTGGGTGGAACTGAGACAGCCCCTGAGCTGTTCAGCACTGCAGAGATATTACTGGCTGCTTTGTTGAGTGTGCTCCAGCTACCTAAGTAACAAAGAAAGTCATTAAAAGGAAGGAGGTTTAAGTACAGTCAGTCCACTAATTTAAGTTTCAGAACATACAGATCCTATTCCATCAAAATTCGGCATGGTGAAAAGTTGGAGGCACAGCTGCTACGCTGCAAGTGAATCCCAGGAACAATCCTGCTATTTACGGAGTATCTACTCTGAAGAGTGACAAAAGTGAGTAAGGTGGGATAATTACCTGACATAGTACAATGCTATGAACTGAATTAGTCAGGGACAGACCATTTAATGCATTACAGGCATTACCTAAACCATTTGTATTAAGAGGACATGAAATTATGTTATGTTAATTTATGCCATAGTATGAAAGATGACTGGACAGGTTTATGTGTTGTATGATCATTAAGAAAAAAAAAACCTAACAAAGCAATCCTCATCTTACAAGAAGAAGAAAAAAAAAATAGATGGATTGAGGTAATTTGTGGGGAATGGGAGGAAAAAGGACCTTTAGTCACCTGGACAGGCTCCAGTCTTTGCACACCTTGTACATTTAATTTTCTGTTTTGTTCTTTATACAACCAAAGGGATTTTTTTCCAATATGAGACTTAAGGAGGATTAATAAAATATACCAATAATGGGTACAACAGAATCTGCAGAACACAACTAGATCTAATTCAATTAGGTCAATTAGACCCACTCTATAAAACATTGTTTAAAACCACAGAAATTGCTCTGCTTTTTCACTTTATACATGTCATTGATAGCTACCAAAGACAGGATATTAGTCTAGGAATATCTTTGGTCTTGCCTGTTACAGTGATACTCCTGTATGTCCAGAGAAATACATAAATCAAGAACACTAAAACATTCATTTCTCATACTGAAGATTAACTATAGCTTCTTTTGTATGGGTTTTTACCTACTACCTTATATAGTTAGCCTGAAAAGAAAACTATTGATTTTCCTTGCTGCTCTTATGCCTTTGGTATTATTACAGTATTCCTTAAAGAAAGCCCCAAAGCCTTCCCACATTCAGTGTCCAAGACCATTCCTTCACAACAATCTCTAACCAGGCGGAAAAGTGAGTGGAGGAAGATAAATGTCCACAATTACTAAATGAGCTGTTGATAAAAACAGTCATTAGCTTCATAATTGGTTATCATAAACAATTAACTTCGTGAACTACTATCTGGTTGTCACCAGATTGATTCTGCACACCATACTGGTATTTGAGAGATGAGAATGCAGGTCTCCTCTGAGATAACAATTCCTGTTGCTGTTTTGTGTGTAGCTGAGATATAAATTATACCCCCTTCCTCCTTTGTTCTGCCACATTTGAAAATGAACCAAATAAATGTCTAGAGAAAATGATTAAGCCACTTTTTCCTTCACAGTGTTTATGGAATGACAGCCATTCATTCCATATTACCCTTCTTGCAAATATCATTCTTCCTGTTTTTAAGTATTCTCCAATTGTTTGATCCTGTACCAAATCAAATGCTTCCCTAGATTTGTGTAAAATATTTTCACGAATGCACCAAATGTTTTGTTTGTTGGGATGAGTACTGTATAACCTAAAATCCCTCACTGACTACTTTCTTCTATCCAGGCACTTCATCCTTTTCCCTACCTGTATATAGAAGCTGTTGATTTTGTACACATCCAAGATTTAGCTGGGACACTGATAAAATTATCCGTCTTTCCAATGGATTTATTTCTGACTTAAAAAATATCCCTAATTGGTTTAATTTCTTAGATTTTTCAGGATAAAATTTCCTTAGTTTTGGAGTGTATAACCTTTCACCATTTTTCTGTTCCTTATTGATTCTGCTGGGATACTAATTTCTTTCTTTCACACATGGAAAAGGAGTAATGAACTATAACTATTCCACTATTTATTCTTTTTATTAGATATTAGAGGAAAAAAACAATACCACTGCAGTGCTCCTCCCTGTTTTTAAACAAACTGTGATTGCCACCTCTAGAAGCTTTTCTAGGTTGTTTGGATTTATTTTTGTAAGCATAATTTTGGTTTTTAACCAACTTTAGTTTCATTTTTCAAATTTATTTTTTCCCTTCTGTTGTTAAATTTATTCTGTCACACTTCCAGCATCAATCTCCATCTACTTTTCTTCAAATGAATTTATATGTGCTGAGGTCTTTACTCTTTCTACAAAGCCAACATGGTGTATTGCTGCTCTAAATGGGTTGCATAATTCTGGAGTACTTGTTTAATCCTGAAACAATTATTTAGTTAATTCAATATGCCCAAACACCCCCTCTCCCACCTCCTTTAAAATACTCATCAAAATACCACCTTTTTCCAACACATGCTCTGCTCGACTATAGTAACTATGCTCTGGAAAGAAATGAAAATGCTTTTTGCTTGGTCTCTGGGAGTCACAGTCTTCAGTCATAACTGTGCATTACATTCCTGAAAAAATATTGGATATTGATATATTTGTCAGGAAGTTTCAGTCGCTTTTTCTCTATTTATGATGAATCTCCCTTTTCTCTTCTAAAATAGTGTATATATGATTATAGCATCATATCCAGTTAGGTTTGATAGAAAGCACTGAAATACTGAGCAAAACTAACTGAAGACAGAGATCACCAATCAAGTCATAGTGCCCCAAACTAAATAAAAATAAATTAGCAAAATACAGCACAGAAAAGTACATCTTACAGACAAAGAACAGTTCATGCTCTGTTGAAAGCCTGATTTTTTGAAGCACTTTGAAAATCAGTATGGAAAAGTACTTCCTACTGTAAATTGCAATATGGTAAGATAATTTTTGACTATTTATTTTATGTCAGGACTTTGAATTATTGATGGCTGATGATTAATGCAGGTCCATTTCTGATCTCATGTATTTAACAATTTTAATTTCTTCAGTTCCTTTGGCACATCAAGAAAGACAAAGAAATATACAGTGATACAGAAGAAAATGAGGACATTTTTTTAACCTCTGATCAGAGTAACATCTAATGCTTCCCTTGCCCAGACAATTTTCTGAATTCACATGGACTGGAAAAGTAACATAAAAAACCTTTCATAATCGAGGTACTGAGGTAAAAATAATTTATTGGTACTAAGATTAGCTCTTGAAAATAAATGTCTGTGAGCATTTTGTACAATTATCAAAATCATACATTATTAAATCCAATGAAAACCTCTAATAATAGTGGTAAAAATACCTCCATGAAGCTTAGTGAAAGTGTTATTCAGTTGTTTAGAGTCTTGAATGAAAACTTTGCTTGTGTACAGAAAATGTCTGCTGAATCATTATTGTTTCTTTATGGAAATGTAGTAACTATGAAAAACCAACCATAATTGTGCAGTGTTAATGTTCTCTTTCAAATTTCTCATCTTCTGGACTCTGACAAACATAATTCACTGGCAATTCTCTCCAATGTCTTAATGTCTCTCACACCCTAATCTTACCTTACAAACACACAAGGGACATGTTGCCTTACAAGGAGCACATGCAAGTTCCAGGTGCAACAAATATGTTCAGCAAAGAACTAACCAGGTAACAAAAAATATATTACAAAACAAAAGAAATATGGCCCTTCTGCATTACAAGTCCCTATGCCTTTTTATATGTCTGTCCCACAATGAAGACCAGGACTACAAACCTACAAATCCCATACACAGCTGCAGCAAATGCGGAGAGAGACGGATATGTGTCCCGCTCCTGAAATAAAACACACATAAGCAAACCCTGCCTGCATTAAGGTGATTTTTTGTACTCCCTACACTGACAAGTGCTTCATGTATTTTAAAAACAGCAAAAAAAATTGCAGAACTCTTCCCCAAAAACCTCTTCCACACTTGTCCCAAATTTTCTGGCTCCTTGTCATGACTGCTACATGATATCAACACCCTGGGGCCCTTTTCTGTCAAGAAGAGTCTTTATTCCATTTACCTAAATAAAGAAGCATGAACAAATGCACAGACACATGTCACAGCATCTGCCAGCCATGACCTTGTGCAACCTTCTTAATATTTTTCTTATATGTTTCCAGTTGCATTATTTTTCATTTCACCCTTCTTGATAGAAAATATCTATATTATGAACTAAACCCATTTTCCATAATAAAATGCTGTTCAAACATTTTAAAGTTAGTTATGTATTTTCCTTCCATTTAAACAGTACTCAACTCCCATGATGGAACTAAGTGCTCTTCAATACCCCGTTACTGGGCTTTTCTACTCTGCATGGACAGGTCCTAAGAGCAGGGTGATTTTGTCTCAGTTAAAAATGACCCATACCAAGGCAGTTATATTTTCAAGCCATACCACTTTCTCCTCTGTAATTCATTGGTTTCTAGTTCTAACATGCCCTAATATTGACTGACACTAACTTTAGACTAGTTAGAAATATTTTCTGTGAATTCCCCAACCAATGTATGCAGGTCCTCCTAATGCCACAAGAGAGCTGAGTATGAACAGCTACTGCCAGTCCAAGTGAAAAGCTGCAATGGAAATCTTTTGCATGTACGCGGGAAAAAAAACAAAGTTCCTGATGACAGCACTGTTTTCCAGTTTTCCAGTTACCACTGCTGCTCTATAAGGCTCTAAGTTTCCAGAGCAGATAGCTGGATCAAGAGCTGGACTCCTTGAGGAGCTAGTAATAAAGCTCTAATCCCTTTTGCATCTGAATTGCTTCTGCTGACTTAGCTGAAGTTTTTTATTGTCCCAACAGTAGAATTAACAGGCCCATCTCCAGCCCACCATCCTCACATGCTCACTTGCCTCCATTTCTGCAGTGTCACTGCGACAGGTGAGTCAGTGAAACATTGCCACCTTAGGGCTCCTTTCCCTGACAATTGCTCTGGCTGCCAAAACAGCAGGTACCTCCATCGTGCTGCTGTAGAGCATCTTCTGGAAACATCTTCTGTTTCCATAAGATGAGCTGTCCTTTGGGCTTGGGCTGCTCAGCTGCTCCCTATGGGGTGGGCAATCTCCCTCTGTGAGGTTTGCTGAGCACTTGCACAGCGCAGGTCACCTGAATAGCAGACTGACTGCATAAAGCACAGGCAGGTTTTTAAAAGCAGAATCTCAATGTTAATGTTCAGGATTGGCAAAAAACACCCCAAACTTGCAGGGGTTAGAATTCCACAGCGCAGAATAACCTCCCCCCCCCCCCCGCCCCATACCAATTTCCTTGTTCCTTTCTGATAAACAAACACATCTCAATGTAACAGCTTAACAAACACATACACAGGCAGACAGCACAACCCCTCGAGAGTGGATTATTTCCCTGAAGAGTTACTTTGTGAAGGATGTCACTGATCACATTTCAAGGTGTAACTGCTGTGCCAGCTTCTTGAGGCTGGATAACACTTGAAAACCTGATCTCAGGTAAGCAAAGGGGTGAATTGACCCTGTTCAGAGTGGTACCATGATCCTGCTGATGCTCAAGGCCAGGGGAGTGGCAGGAGGGCTGGAATCTCTGGTCCCTCTGTCCCACCACAGCTGAAAAGATAAATGCTTTCATCATGCTCAGTTACTGCTCAGAAGATGGATCTGATTTCTGAGCAGCAGAAATTGTGCCTTGTCAGGAGAGTTTGACCCACCCAATGCTAACACACAGCAAGAAAATGTCTGTGAGTTTTGAAAAAGCACAAGAAAGCTTAGAGGGTTTAGGTAGTTGAGCAGAAATGAAATCTTGGCTGTTTTTGAGAAAAATCGAACTCATCTCAGAAAGAGAAACAAGCCATATACCCCCTTCTCAAATAATTCCTGCATTTGTGAGAGTCTCAGAAGAATGTAATAAACATCAGCTGGGGCTGCAAAATGAGATGCACTGCTGCACTACAGAGCAACAGGCACGGAAAACAGAGTGAACTGAAAAGGATCGAGATGAAGAAGAGAACACAATCATTAAAAACTGCTATGAAAATTGATGTGAATCCTTATTAACTTGCTACTTTCTTTTCTTTGTTATCTCTTATGTTCTCTGTGCTGTCAAAGGCAAAAAATCATCAGCACAGAGTTTCTAAGCCAGACTTGTGGTCTACAGCAGAAGGAAGTCCATGCCAGGAAAACAATGACTAATAACACTTGTGAGACATGTTGTGTCAACACAAGTGACAGATGCCAATCATTAAGACTCCAGATGAGCCTCAGCTACAAAGTTAAGACCAGAAAAAATCTGGAGGAGGGCTGAGGACAACAATATCTTTTCAAAGGGACCAATTTGCACTGTTTGCACCTGCTGAGCTTGTACGAGTAAATCTGCCCCCAAGCATATGCCATGTGGATTGTACATGAGGCACACACAGGTGCTGTGCAATTTCAACTAAGTAACCTTTATAATAAAATAATAATGCTTATTTTAACATTTTCTTTTTATTTTTTTATAAATCATAGCAGGTGCAACAACCTGTGACTCATCAAAGCCATCCCACGAGGCTCCTGCTGCCCTGGCTTTGCTCATCCTTCCTCCATCACAGGCAGGGTTACTACAGGTGTGAGATCTCCAGGGCTGGGAATGGCTCTACATCATTTATTTATACAGCAGTAAGACAAATTTTGGTACTTGGTTCAATGCATGATACCATTGTTTGATAAATTTAAACCACACCATTCAACAGTTATAGTGGTGTGCAGACAAAACACTTGGGAAATTTGGTCAACACTGGAGAGGTTATATTAGTAAAGGGGCAAGCTCCGCATAGAGAAGATGCTGAGAATCAGCTACACCACCTATAAAGTTCAAATTCAGATTGAATGAAATCAGTTTTAAGTAGACCTGTGAGTCTGTAGGTGCAGAAACAAAACTAATGATACTCTTAATGTCACGAAGAAAAGCCACACTGGGGCCACAGACCTTGTGCTCAGACAGATAAGAGCTGGAATAAATAGTTCAGCTGGTCCATCCTTCTGCCACAGCAGCACTGCTCTGAATGACTGGCTCCCATGTGGATGTGTTCAGAAGAGATTCAGGTTTGCCTGTCATTAGGAAGCCCTTTGGAAACACATGTGCTCTACTGGGTTACATCCTAACAAAAGAAGCAATAGACATAGCAGGGGAAAGAAGTTTAAGAATGTTAAATCACAGACATAAAAAAGGACTGTGCCGAATCAGGAAAACCAAGGAGAAGTTGAAGCAGAGGTATTTGAATAGGAGGCAGAGAGAGCTGAGCAGATGAGAGGTAAGTCTCTGGGCGAGTGGGGACTGAGGCACAGGGAATACAGACATATACTCAGACCAGATAAGGAGAAAATATGGGATAGAAACGACCATGCCTTTGTCAGAAGGGCTTTGCATTAACACCCAGCACAACACACATTCAGTGCACTGGAGGGAGAGCGAGCCACTGAGCTCTGATCCATCCACCCTACAGATGGACACAGTGCCAGGATAGCAAGGTTTGCAGAGAAACACATCTTCAGGCAAGAGTTGAATTTTGGAGGCAAAATTCTCTCAAACTGGAACTAAAACTATACTACTGAAGAAAAAGAAGTGCTTTTCCAGTGTCAGGTTTGATCCTGAAACTGCTGAAGGCACTTGAATTGAATGGTCTGCAGGAACTGACTACTCTGAGTAGAATGAGATAGTATGGAAATATGGGAATTGGGAGCTGTAAACTCCCACATATAAAAGCAATTTTCCTAATTTCCAGTTGTCATATAGAGTTTTCAAAAAGCAATTCTGCACAATTGATATTTTCTAATAAAACCTCATCCATGGAAAGATTATCAATCATTTTCTACTGTCTTATTAAAAGTAATAATAAAAAAGGCAAAACATAACCCTCTGAGAGAAGACTGTGGGGAAAACAAAATAAGAGTAATGAAGGAGCTGAATGAGTTAGATGTAAGGATAGAGACAATAAAAAGCAGTAATACATCAAGGAAGATATCTGAGCGCATAAAATAAAATTGCATATTTACATAGGTAGAGGATTCATAGAGAGAAAACAGTTCTTGATTAGACCACAGGATTGAAGAGAGATCTTGATTTGAAATCAAGAAGTAAAATTATGCATGGGGAAAGCACGTTGCATAAATATTTTGGTCAGGTTGATATGTTTAAACAACTGAGTCCCAACACAAGAAGAATAAAATAGAACATTTTAGATGTTATGATAGGAAGTGTAAAATAGAGCCTGTACTGAAATAAGATAAACAAGATGCAGCAGTATAGGCCACAGAACAAGAAAATGAATTTTCTGTTGAACCAGAGATTTGAATACCCAAGGTGCAGTGATACCTATGGAAAGATTTCTAAAATCCACTGCAGTTCATGCTGTCCAATTCTTGGAATTTTTGACATTTTCTTTGATTCTACTCTCAATTTAACAGAAAAGAATCAAGCCTAATTCAAAGATAAAGGATTAAGAGCAGCTTTACCTCAAGGATGAGCAGAGAAAAGCTATAGTATTTATAAAAGGCCCATTAAAGAACTCAGATTATTTATTCCTCTAGATTTAAATAAAGCAGATAGGCTTAACTCAATAAAATAAGCACTAGCCTGTAAATTCATCCTTTTGCATATCAGTAAAAAATCAGGACACAATACAAAAGAGAAGGAAATGAAAACTGAAGAGGAAGAAAATAAAGACAAGAACAGCCACATGGCATCTAGATGCAAAGTTCTTACAACATATATGATATTTATCTCACCTTGATAAGCAGTAATAAATTCCCTTCCAAAGTAATCACTAAGCTAATACTGATAGAGTTTATATATAGAACATCAATTCTAGTATGCTCTGCCATGCAAATTGTTTTATAAAATTATGAAACCAAAGCTGCAAAAAATACTCACTTAAAATCAAGTAAACATCCACTGTAGTGTCCATAACCCAAACATTAGCAAGTGCTGGTAAGAGCAGGAGGAACAGCCGGTGAATACGTAAGCTTTTGGTCAATAAATAAAATGATTACTTTGTACTCTTTGCTTACCTTTGGCTAAAAGGAATCAAACTAGGAAAGTTAATTGAATTTTGTAAAGCACCATGGTTTGAAAATGATCAAAGTGTTCTTCAGGATGAAGTTGGTATTTTTTAGGTCATGATTTTGTGCTTTCTTCTTACATGTGATGCATTCTAAGAAGCAATTGTTTTAAAACAACAATAGGTCAGTGATTGAACAGAAATTCAGAAAACACAAATTTGTGCCAAGGAGGAACATACAGAATACAGACACCAAAAGAAATTAATGTGAATGAAAAATAGAAGGCTGGTTTGTGTGCAAACTTTGTTTGGTTTTGTTTGCTTTGGTTATTAGTTTGGTTTTTCCCTCTAAGGTAAATATTGATTGAAAGACCAATCAGTTTAGAACTGGAATCATAATAAGTTATTATTTTGTTATTGGGAATTATTATATATTATATATGGGAAGTATTATAGCCAGAGTCATATAAACTGAAGAGTCCAACTTCGCCACTAAGATGACCAAAGGCCATGTCTATAGGAGAAAGTTCTACACCTGTATATATATATATACCTAGGTACTGGTCCAGGCAGGATTTTCTGGCTTTTAGACTAACTGATGTGTGTTCATAAGGGTTAAATTGTTTGACTGTGTTTAAAATGCCAAGTAGCAAAACTATGTTTTTTGAGCTAATGCCTAAACTATGGCAAACATTTGTTTGCAATGGTCTGTTGTCTGACCAAAATCCTATTGTTCTTTTATTACATAAGGCAAATAAGAAGCTGACATTTTATTAGAGGCCTCACTCTCAAATTGACAGTTGTGTCTTACTACAACATGACAAGAAATCACTTTCTTGTCACAACTGCACTGAGACAATCTAGGTGTGATGGCAACCGAGCACTGCAGCTCCTGCCCCGGTCATGGAGAACGTGACCTTGCAAAGAGCTGAGAGCCTATGGGCACACAGGCTTGCAGCCTGAGCCCTTAACTATAACTAACAGCTGCTCCTCTCCAGGACATCCCTCTGGCCACCAGTGGGTGAAAGCCTGGCTTAAGAAATACAGTTTTGGTAGTGGTCCAGAAGCAGCTGTTGACATAGTGAAGCAGAGATCTGCAGAACAAAAGCAGCTCCGCTTATAAAGCCTTCCCTAGGAGACAGATTAATTAGACCCAAAAGGACTCTTTCCTGGATCAACAAAAACAGTTAAAAATATATTAATTTAATGTTAAGAATAATAATTGACAAAATTACATACATGTTTTTTTTTTCTTTGTCTCTGTTTTGTCTCATTTAATGCTAAATTCAAAACAGCCTGTAGAAAAGGTTTTCCTTTTGCTAAGGATCAAAATCAGTTTCTCTCAATTCACCAAAAATTTCTGTCTATCTCAGTTTTATCACAGGTAAATATCTTAGACTAGTCAGACTAAAATTTGAAGGGAAGTGTATAAAAGGCTATAATCTGAAACATGTTTAAGATAAAAACCTTTGTGCTTTGGACTACTGTAACAAAGAATATCCTCTAGGAAGTTGAGCCTGCTGTGAAACTGAAAGATTCAGAGAAAAATAATTGGCTCCATTATTTTCAAACAAAACCTAAATGAAACATTTTTTATCTCTTTCTCGTATTTTTCTTTTTCTTGTATTCATGAACACATAATACTTTTTCATTTGCTTTTCATCCCCATCCTATTATTAGAAGCTGCATTTTAATCATTTGGACAAATTAATTGAAATATAGTACAAATATCAAAGAAATTTTCTACAAAGCTTTTGTATAAATAATTTGAGATACGGGAAGTACTAGTTTTGTATTTTCTTATCTCGCTCCTGTTGATTGCTAATGCTGTAAGCTGAAGTAAAACTACCAGTTTTGAACTTTATATTGGTTGTTGTCCATTAAAGAGCCACAGTCTACAGAGAAATAAGGGTGAATGCATTTAATATACTATAAATAATTTTAGATTATTGAATAGGAAAATCTAGCTTTAATTTTACTTATTAAAAGCCTAAACAATAATTGCATGCTGAGTATTAGTGCTGTCTATTTATTTTTTTATTGCAATTTTATATTAATCTTTTGAAGAACTTTCCTGTAACCAAACATATGATAAGCCACTGATCACAAGAACACCATCAAGAAATCCTTGTAGTCTCATGGCATGTAAATCTCCAGACATGTAAATCATGTACATGTACATCAGCTCTGTATCTGTACAACAATGAGAGGCAAGGCTGGATTTAATGTCAGCAACGACACTGGAACGGGATGGTATCAGGGTAATTTAACTCATGTTTACATTCTACGACTTGTTGAAAATGTAATCTTTTCACGGTTATTACAAAAAATCAAATAAAACTAAAAACCAAGCTAGGTCAAACCACAACAATGAGCCATGACTCTAAGGTGTTTATGTGTTGCAATTAAAACATTTACAATTTTGATTTGAAAGATCCAATGTTATAGAGTAAGAAGAAATCTGATCGATTTGTCTATAGGAAAAAAACAGTGAAAGCAGAGAGAGACAAGGTATCAGAACTAGGTAAGAATTACACGCATGTGCCTGTGTGTCCACGCCTCCCATTTGGCCACATAACCCTTCTTGTGTGCCCATGGGCTCTGCAAAAGACTGTCACTGACTTGGAGGAGTTTACCTGGTGATATCTTTTATACACTCTTTCCCCATGTTGGATTTTGTCACATTTGTCACCTTATGACATTCCTGTGGGTGTTAAAGTCTTCTGCCGCCCTAAGCCCTCGACAGAAGCAGCCGTGTCCCCCTGGACCATGGCACAAGGGCAGCAGCAGTGTGCTGGTGGCCAGCCCGAGCTCCTCACTGCAGCAGACCTCTACTCCAGCACTAACTACAAACAGGGCTTTGGACAGTCCCCTGGGTACTTCCCACACTATGTGCAGGACCTCCCTACCCCTGCATCTGTCCCGTGATACTGGGTGTCTGGTACCGACCTCATCCTTTCTTTCATGGGTTCCCTAATGCTTAGAAAATCAATTTGAAATATCCACACACTGTTTTCACTGCTCTTAAAGTCCTTTACTTTACCTGTACTACATGCAGTATATCAGGAGAACCTGACATAGTTGGACAATATCTGACTGCTCCCTTGGGATATGGGGCTGTGGTTGGCTACTTTGTGCTTTTTGTCAGCTATCAGAGACACCCAGAATTGTTGTGTTTTCACAATGCCTTACTGCCAGCTGTAAGTGGGCCTTCCAAGGACTGGAGCAGCACAAAAAATTAATCCTAAATTCAATTAAATACTATCCCGTAAGTGAGAACTTCACAAGTCCCAGAAACCTTTATCACAGACATGAAGAAGTAAATCTCCCCAGTCAGCAAGAATACAATGAATACTCTAGAAATTTATCTTACTATTTAATATCTAAATTTCTTACACAAAAGCAATTGAGGACTTCTTAAATAGCATTGTATAATAATTCCCAGACAAAAACTGCATTAAAATAAAGTTACAATTGAACATACATATCAATAATTTAAGGTAAAATACATTACAGGGATATTTATTTAGCCCCAAGCAAGATTTACAAACCCCAGAAGTTTACAGATCTGGTTATAGTGAAAACAAAACCAAGGGAGATTAAAAATTGGAAATGTGAAAACAGCTGCCTCAGAACAGTGAAATATGTTGGCCACTATGAGAGGCAGCATGCCTTTGGCATCAGATCTATTGAAAATATTCAGTTTTCTAAAGAGAAACATTCCTTGTGTAATTCTTTGAATTAAATATAATATGGGAACCTCTACTGAAGAAGACACTCAAAAAATCTGGCTTCGAGTATTAAATAATTTAAGAGATTTATGAATAAAACTGTTTTATAATTATGTTTACTTATGAATTCTTAAAAAAACCTGTTTATAAACTAAGTTATGTCACTTTTAATAATTCATTGCTGTCTTGATATAGAAATGAAATCTCAGCTTTTGTCATTAAAATTCATCTTGGTATGGAACAATTACTTGTGTTTCCAGACTTTGTTAATTTTCTGCTTGGAAAAAAATACAGACTATACTATCGTGTAAGCTAAGGGTCTTAGGACCCCAGGTCACATCAAATAAAAAGATTTAGGGGTCCTGTATCATCTGAAGCTATAGAAGGATTTTAAAAATTGCACACAATTAACTGAATGCATGAACATAATGAAACCACTTAAAATCATGAATTATTTTTCTACTTAATGCAGGACTCTTGTCCCCAAAATACATTGCCAACCATGGTGCTCACAACCATTATTTATGCTCAAAGACAAGCTAAACTCATGTAGTGCATACTAAAGATCAAATAAAAGCCTGGCTGCCCAGCAGACCTCCGAGTACTTTACAAATGAAAATAGACTGATACAACAATCATTGGACATGCACAGCTTCCACTGAAGTCACAAAATGTATTTTAGGATTAAACCGCAGTGAAAGAGCCTGATTTTAGCACATTACTCACTAGAAGACCCCTTGGCTTCAAGACCCAGTGAGCTCAGCAGGGATGCTTTGGTGAATGGGAAGTGCTGAACAGGCTTCTCATCAAATTTCACAATGATCTTATAATCATGCTCCATTACTCCTTGTGACATCACACCTTGTTTTACAAACAATGCCATTATAAAGGACCAAAGTGATCTGCAATACCATAACAGCAGAATAACCTAAAGGAAAAAGGTAAAAAAAAAGCCAACCCAAAACCTTGATAAGCAATGCAAATGCAAGTGGTAGAGTTAAGGAGAACCCACGATGCCTGGTTGTCAATCTTATGCTTTAATCGCGAGGTCAAGAGGCCCTCTTCTGCTGTCATTGTCACAACAGACCATGAACTGAGAGTGAAAATCTGTGGGGAAACAAGGAAAAGATGTGAAAGCACCTCTGTGGGCTTGGAAAAAACCTCTCACAGAACTCTCCTTTATGATAAACACATTGGAAGAGTAGTGACTCATGTCTTGGTGACAAAGCTCCACATTCCTCTGAAGTGCAGGAAAAAGTGATCTTTTCTGCCCAGGGATAAAAGCCCAGGCCATTTCTGCAATGAAAAGGAGGAGGAAGGAGAGAAGGGGCAGAGCAGGGATGGAGAAGGAAGGGAGAGCCTCAGAGAGCCAGGACTGCCCCTCCAACCCGCAGCTGAGGGACGCTGATCCCTTCTACGAAACTGGAGACAGTTGGCTGCATGGCTTTCCAAGGCTCTGGAACAAGCAAAACAGGCAAAGGGGTTTTGCAGCCCTTGCCCTCTGCAGTCCCAGTCCACTGCCTGCTCCATGCTCTAAGTCCCCTTGTTTCCACAGCCCAGTGGAAAATTTGTCATTAGTGTTTCACTGAGGTCAGCTTTAAAACTGGTGATGCTCCCATTTTCTCTGGAAATAGAAATAGAAAATTAAACACTGCATTCTTTCCTGTACAGAGTTTGAATATGAAACTATTAAACAACCTAAATCCTATTTTCTTTTTGAATATATTTACCTATCTTTTTATTTTTTTAACACTACCTACAACTTTCTTGCTGGTGGCCATTAATTATTTGGATGTTTCATACCTTCCTTTGAGCTCATATGTAGTTTCCCAGCCATTATATTTTTAATTTCACATGCAGGATTTTAATACATTGTCTACTGCAGCCATAAATCACTTAAATATGTTAGAAAGCAGATTGCTCAGTAATTGTCATTTTATTTACTATCCCGATGTAAGCAATTTAAATATGACTCAGTTTTCAAACTTAGAAACAATGTAAAGTGACTTAGGAGAGAATGCAGTATAAGTATAAACAGCAATCAGCAGTCATTGTTTTCAATTCCATTAGTAGTAATGTTTTCTTAAAAAAAAATTACTAGGACAACTTTGTGAACTGAACCACTTGCGACTCAATGAATGCTGTCAAGGTCTCAGTATCAACAGCTCTCACCTTGTGGTTTTCCAGATCTAGAAAGGCTAAAGGAGACAACATATAGCATCCCTTGGAAGTGGTAAAGGAAGCTGAGAAATATGATGTGCTCTTTTTCAGCCTTTCTTGGCGAAGCGATAAATACATTGAGAGATTTCAAAGGCAAAATCTCTCCTAAATACAAGAATGGGAGACTGCAACTAGACTGTCAGGGGGAATCTACCCACGTGACAATGCAATTCCCTCCAATTTCTTCACAGCAGTTAAAAGTCTATTGTAAGAGGTACAGCAATAACACCAGTGGTAAATACTGACTTTTCTGTAGATGTTTTCTTTCAGTCTCTTACCGTAAGACTCAACAGACAGCACAGTATCACATCTAGACCTTTATTCACACAGAAGAGAAATATCAACCATTTGGTTACTGTGTTTGGACACAGATTAGACAGCCTAAAGCCTTCCTGTGTCAAGCCTTTCCTACTGAGTTTATTGGCATTGCCAAAGAGAGGATATCAAACATAATTGTATTTTTATATTTATAGAAATTTTATGCCATATACAGTATACTTATAAAATTTTTATGTGTACTATAATATATAGAATTAGTAGGCACACTAGCAGGCACATTGGCTTTAAGTCACCTGAATCTGGGTGGAAGGGAGTATAAATACATATATATAATATTTACCTCTACCTTTATCTTAGTTTTTTTTCTCAGCACCTTCAGATTTTCCCATGCCTCACTATAGTACCTACAGACTTATTTTGAAATGTAACAGAAAAATCTCCAATAGAAGCACATCTAGAACTGCATAAACTCAACTTATGGGGGTAATCTGCATCCCTTTTTCAGAAGGGCACATTTACCAGAATTGATTTCTCTCCTTAACTTCTCCTAAAATGATTGTATTTCTGACAGTCAGCTGAAAGTATTGGCAGTGGAAAATAGTTCTGTTGTGCTCCTACACTTCTGACCCCCTCTAAAGGCCAAGGAATGAAGCATCTTATGGGGCTCCTGTTTACAGGATGTGCTAAGAAAAGTGACCACAATTCAAGAAGCAGAAAGTATCAATATGAGATATCCCAACTTCATAACATGCAAGATAACACAAAAGCACTTTCAAGTGGAAATAACTTGGACTTTTTCTGAAATCCTATGATTTTGAAGCAAGATGTTTCATTTGGCACATGAAAATTTCTACGGGGACTAGATGGCTTTGAGAAAAAGTCCATTTAGTAAAACTCCTTGAGTTTCCATTATAAAAGGATTCAAGCAGAAAACAGATGACCACACTTCTGACTTCTTTGAAAAATACCTTGGAGGTGAAGGCCCTGGATCCAGCCAGGCTTGCCCCTATTCACATGCCAGACTGAGTTCCTTTATTCTAGAGCCAATGATGCTTCCTTCCCAGTACATTAAATTCATCTCATCTAAGGTACTTCTTAGACATAATGGATGCAATTTTATCTGAAATGAAATATTTATGGGGAACACACAGACAAGACAGACTATGGCAGTTACTGCACTCAAGATAGTCAGCATTTTGTTTTGCAGCAATTATTTCCGTCATGCTGCAGATATTTCTCCTCTTCTTGGGTTATTTTATGACCATCCTTAATGGTTAAAATTTTTGAATAATGGCATTAATTTAAGAATTCTTTATTCCAATGCAGGTCTGACTCCTACCATTGAAACTTAAAAGTTTCTGTCCAATAACTAACACCACTTACATTGCTTTCTCATTACTTTCAAAACATAATTACTGTCTTACTTTTCTGATCCTTAAAAGTGGCTGAACTGTTCAACAATATAATAAGAAGAGAATTATGCAAATTTAAGGACAGAGAAAGTACCCACTGCCTGTCAGAATCTCTGCTGTCCCTGTGGGCCTGTTCAGTACACCCTGCTTTTGAATTTTTGCAAACATAGACTGCAGAATTTACACTGTTGCCAAATCCAGTCAAGAATGATAACATGAACTATTTCCTGGTACTCAATACTGAGAAGGATTAGAATCATGGAATGTCTTGGGTTGGAAGGGACTTTAAAGATCTTCTGGTTCCAACCTTCCTGCCATGGGCAGGGACAAATTTCATTAGAACAGGCTGCTCAAAGCCTCATCCAACCTGGCCTTAAACACTTGCAGAGATGAAGCACCTATAGCTTCTCTGGGCAACATGCCCAGTGCCTCACCACCAAGTGAGTACAGATGTTTTTTTTTTTTCCCCCTATCATCTAGTCTAAACCTTTTTCAGTCTAAAAAGCAACTAGCAACTCATCATAAAGGAAATACTTTACTCTGAGTAGTCTTCCCTTATAAAGAGGATGAATTTCTAAGATAGATGCAAATTTCAGATATTTTTTTCACAGATGCAGGGCATACAGTTGACAAGAATAAAAATAATGCAGGTACATTACTCTTGGGACACAAGCTGGACTGGCTGTATATTACTCTCCAAGCCATGTAGACAGATTATTCTGATTCAGACATTGCTTTGATAATTTACATCAGAGGCTTCTTGAGTAGTTAAGGAGGCGGGGAGCACCACACAAAATTCTGCACAAATATACACCTACACATGTGTAAGACAATGTGAGGTTTAAAAGAGAAACACTGAAAAGTATGGACATACACACACATAAAAACTCCTCCTACAATCACCACTGAAGTGCCCAACTGTACAAAAAACTTCTAGCACTCACTTCACAAATGAAATAACAGAACACCAAAGTATGAGGGTTTTCCATCTCTCTCCCCATCCCCATTTCACACTCACTCCCTGTTGCCAAATGTCTGTCTCTGCAAGCCAGCAAAATCCCCACTAATCTGAGTTTCTCTCCAAGAAAATGAAAAAATTCTTGTCTAGGAGGCATATGCATTAAACTGAGATTAAAGTAACCTGACTCATAACACGTGTGTTACACATTTTTTTGTGTATTTAGGCACCAAACAGCACTGAAGCAACAATTAAACTCAGTATTCAGAAATTTTCTTAAAAGTTTGTAAAACCTGAATTTTCTGCGTAATTCTAAGCTGCAAAACATTTTAAAGCAAATGTGCTTATTAAATGAAGTGCTAAAGTAATTATTTTAAGTGACAAAAGTAATTATTGCTTGGGTTAGTCTCACATGTTTCCCTTGAAAACTGCAAAGGGAATTAGAATGTCACAAGAAAGTCCTTCAAGATGTCTGATAACAAACTTTACTGAAAGGTGACTTATGCCAGACCTCAATGTCCATGTATACACCTCAAAATATAATTAAACTGAATTTTATGAGAAGGGATGAGTCACATAATTCATATCAGGATGCTTCTATTTAGTTTGAGTTCATGGCTTAGAAAACACTGACTATAATATTGTTGAAACCATCTTCCACCCTGAAACCAGGGGATAAAGTTACTTCCTATTCAAGATACTAGAGCTTCTAGAAGAAGATGGATTGTCATGTTAAAATTCATGGAAATTTTACCTTTGTAGATAAATGAAGTTATATCTTCAAGCACTTCTTCACATTCAACTATAGTTAATATTTAATTAAAAAAATTCAATTTACTTCAGCATTCACTTAAATTTCTAATTCAGCCATTATACAGTAACCCATATAGGTGAGAGAGGATAAAATCAAAGATAGTGTATCTTCAGGGCATTTTTCTGTCATGCAAAGGTTTTCCTACTCAAAATTAATATTGAAAAGAGGGTTTTTTTTGAAGCTGACATGACATATGGCATTATTTCAGTGACTCTGCAGTTAATTAAGTATTTTCAATGAGTCTATAATGAAGTATTGAGATTGACAATGAAGTCTAAATCTGATTCTTATTTCTCTTGTCAGCTGCCATCTTAACAGCCACAAAAAGGCAAGTAATGTAAGAAAGAGTGATGTAGATCAAGATAATGGAAAAAAGGGGAATTAATTGTAGAAGTAGATCAGTAGCAAAGATTTTCAGAGGCACTGAGTTGACTTGCTGAAAAACAGTTTTATCCCAGACACAGCTTAGTGTGTGATCTGAAGTACCTTATTACTTACCCATCACAAGCAACTACCGTCTAAGAACGTGTGGAATATGATAGTTGTGATGAGATCTCCTGCAGATACCCTTTGCAGCTCTTAAAATCTGTCCCTGCGGAACCCAGATTTCAGTTTCCAGTGGCTGCATGTGTGTGTTTACATCCGTGTGTGAGTGTGCACAGATGTCTACTCATCTGAATTTCTGTTCTTAATAATTCGATGGTCACCTAAACATCAAATGCACTTCAAATCAGTATTTTTATCTTCATTGAAGACCCCACATATGACCACTCTCAGCAGGCAGAGTTCAGATCCAGGAAGGCACATGGAGCAGGGTAACTACTCACTGCTATAAGTGAAATCCTTAAAACTGCTGTGCATGCAAGTGCAGCAAATAGGAGTAGATCTGACTAGATCTTCCCTCTACCACTTTGTCCCTCTCAATTTAAAAGTACACACTTTATGTTTCATTTCTCACACGCTGCTGTCATTTTCACCCATAGCGAATAAATGCAAATTAACTAACTGATTATCTAGAATTTATTATCTTGCAATTTCCTATCTTGCCTTGAAACTCTTAACTTTGTTATTTTTCTACTGGAATCACAAATTTAAGTTGTTGGTGATTTTTCCCATTTTTCTTTCCCTCCATCAAAATAACGACTTTGCTAACTTGCCTCAAGAATTATTCCTGAGAGAAACTCTTGGCTAGCAATAAACCAAAGGCAGAGACCTCAATGAGTTTCTTTCTGGCTTCATTAGTGGCTCACCTGTTGAGCTGGGGGGAGCAGTTTGATGTCTGCATAGCACTTTCCAGTAGCTGCCTTGCAGGGACACCAGAAGAGTGCTCTCTATTCATCTTGTCTTTGTCCATCAAGCCTAAGTTAGTCATAGATATTCCTCTACAGCTGGTGAGATGAGGCTCACCTCATCAACAAAGGGTGAATGACCTCAGAGAGAATTACATCTTGACTAAGAGACCTCCGACAAGCAGCTTAGCCAATGGCCTCATCTGAAGAAAACATTACTCTTTTTGTTTCTTTTTGCCTAGCTCAATATTATAATTAAAAGCAAATCCCTGTATGTGTCAAGAACTATAAACTTTAAAAATACAAACCATGAAAGACTGTTCCTAACACTCACTGAGAATTTTGTGCTGACAGCAGCCACAGCACTGGGCCAAGAAAATCCCTGATATGCTGGTGTCTCCTGTGATATTTATCAATGCCAGCATAATGCCAACCATAACGGTTGTCACTTTATATCAGACTTGCTATTCTTCCTCAGCATGAGATCTTCAGAAGAAGGCGATAATCTCTGCATCCTTTGGGAAAACTTCATCACTTTGTATCATAGAATCAGTCACAGAATCACAAAATGGTTTTGGTTCCAAGGCACCTTAAAGATCATCCAGTTCCAAACCCCCTGCCATGGGCAGGGACATATTTCCAGGAGACCAGGATGCTCCAACTCCCGTCTCACCTGGCTTTGAACACTTCCAGTGATGAGGCATCCATAAAGTCTCTGGACAACCTGTGCCAATGCCTCACCACTTTCTCCCTTGTCAGCAGAAAAACTGACACCAGAAACTCTCTCTTCAATTTGTCTCTTTCTAACTGAACACTGACACAAATGCACCTTGAACATGCAGGATAGATTCAAAAGCGAAACTATTTAATTTTCTTCTTTTCAACAGATTCAAGAGAAGTTCTGCAGAAAACACCAGGAGAATAGACTTTATTTTCAGACTGAAACATTTTACTTGCTCAGTATTTTTACAGAAATTACTTCAAGGAAAGGTTAAATTTTAGTATTCATATTTTCTAGGGACATAAGCTGGACACACAAGGATTGCAACGAACCTATATTTTATTATTTTAAGCACATGAGCATTGGTAATATTGACTACATCACGGAATGTCAGCCAGTTAATGAAGTGCTTTGTGTTTTTGGTCATGTCTCTACATGAAGTAATTTACCCGAAGGCAGAAGAAAAACAGATTTCTAGTGAGTTTTTAAATTCTAATATACTAAAATGTGTTAAACTGTTTGGATGAAAGAATATTTTCGTGAAGAGTCTTCAGCATCTTTAATAGCCCAGTCACTCAGGGCCAGTTTGTTCTGTAACAGCCTCTAAAGCTGATGTTTTTTAGTTACTAAGAAGACTAAGAGAGGGAGTGCCAATAGGATAGGACAGACTTAGATGAACTGTATGAAAAGAAGGAAAAAAAATATCTGACACTGAAGGTAACTAAAAAGCAAAACAACAAAGATATAAACCATGTCTTTGCAAAGTGCAATCATCAATAAGAAGGAAAAGAGAATATATTTTAAAGTAAATAGATAACAACATACAGGAGCATCTCAGTTCATATGATATACGAAAGGATGTCGCTGTAAAAGAATTAAAATAGAAAAAATGTTGGCACGACTTACCGCTTTAAAAGTAAAAATTGAAAGTAAACACAAAACATCTTTGGCATGAAATACATTTTTTTCCAGATGAAAATCACAATAAAAATGTAAAGAAGAAAGAGATTGAGAAAAGAAACACTGGAATGAGTTCAGAAATAATGTCAACCTTATTCTGGTTCTACGGTGAATTATCCTTGGGCACCTCTCCTCTCACTTAGCAGCATACCCCCTTCTAAAAGGCCAGGACATATCCATACATGTCTTTGCCACTGAAAGAAGTTCTTGTTTTCTGAAAAAGCTGTTGGGTAAGGGCAAAACCAGAGTTATAGTGAACTCTAAGACAGGGAAGGAAATTTGGAACCATCTGTAGCCCATATTTGCCAGTTAAATGAGCAGCTGCAAATGTTAGTCCTGTTGCAAAAAGAAAACCAACTCTTTATTTGCATTCCCAACCAGACTTATCAAGGACTACCTTGGCAAAACAGTAAAAAGTGGAAAATAGTGAACTTAAATTAATAAATTGTCAAAGGAAATTAATTCATAATCTCCAGCATGAAGAATTAACAGACACACTTTTTCCATGTGTACATAAATATGACTAAGCACAGCAGGCTGTGTTAGAGCAACAAAAAACTAAGCAAGACCTGCACTACTAATGCAGCTTAAAGGACTACAGAAAAAAACTCCCAACCACATAACTTTGTGTCCTCACATTTAAAATCTAAAGAAGAAAAGGTGGGTTTTAAAAGGAAATCACACTTTCTCTGCACATTGACAACTGTATATTCTTCAATGCAGAATGTACTATTCAAGGAAATTTAAAGCTTGTTGATAGAAACAGAGTTAAATATGGCTGAATGAAAAACTAAGTACTTAAAATGAAACATTCATGAAAATGGGAATTGAGAAAGCTCAGGAAGGAAACAGCAAATACACTCTAGCAGACAAGGATGACTACATTAAACACAAGCAAATCTGCAGAAAAAACATTAAGAAAATATATCCATAACTTGTTTCATGCATAGATGCATGGTAAGTGCTGACTATTTTAGACAAAGACAAAAAAAAAAAGAAAATATAAAATATATTTTCTTTTTATAAAATATTCAATGTTGTACAGGTTTCACTATGTAACTCTACTGGGAAAGTGATCCTTAAATTGAACAGAGGAATTAAAATGTCTTTTGTGTTTGATGGGAAGCCTACTAAAACTTGACTTTACAAGAACATTTGTAACCCCTGGTGCTTCAGCTGTGGCATTTGATGAACCCCAGAAATATCTGTCACTGCTGGGGAAACATCCATGAACACAGAGAGAGTCACTCAGGGACTAGAGTTAATTTGCAGTAGAGTGGAAGCTGCGGTGAGGACAGCTTAGGCAAACAGATAGGAAATGCAGTGAGATGAGAAAAGAATTTGAAAGTTAATCAGAGAGATTTTTTTAGCCACTCTTTCCATTTTAAATATGCTTTAGGGGTTTTTACTTGAAGTAAAGATAATATGAAACATGCAATGAAATAATAAATTTAAAGGCTTTTCTCCAACAATATAAAAATAAAGGCGGTATATTCTAAATAATATGCAGTAAATAGAGACACAAAAGCTAAACCTAAGGCAAAGGTCTTGCATGGCCAGACAAGTGGATACTATATTAGCACTCGTGCATTTGTCCAAAGGGTACCAAAATTGTATTTATTAGATCAAAAGCAAGGCAGAAAACAGCAATCTCAACATTTAACCCTGTACATTAACTGCTGACATAGCCTGGAGCACTCAAGGATTAGTTTTGAACACAACAAATACCATTTGGTGTGCTGCATGAAGTTGTGTATTGCAGCCACACAACCCTGTTAAACATCTTCACTAACACAGAAATCTCTTCAACAAAGAGGTAATTTCTTGCTTAGTGAATTCTGGCACTTTTGTTGAAGCAAAACATGTTAAAACTACAAGAAGGGAGAACTAGTTTTGACAGCATCATCTGTCATGCCATCCCTGGAAACATTCAAGGCCAGATTGGATGGGGCTCTGAGCAACTGATCTAGTTGAAGATGTCCCTGCTCATGGGTGGAAGTTTGGAACTAGCTGGCCTTTAAAGGTCGCTTTGAACTGAAATTGTTCTATGAGCTGGATAACCTCTCTTCAATGGGCACTTCACGGATAAGTAAGGGAAGCACAGGACTGCCATTAAATCAGCTAGAGAAAACAATTTACTATTCTTCAACATAGTAAAAAACCTCTATGGGTAAGTAAGAGAACAGTAGAGTTGGAGATGACACTAAAAAGGGGGGGGGAGGAAATGAAGCCTTTAATATTGCTATTTGAAAGTCTTTTAGGTAGGAGAACTCTGGTGCGCTATCAACTATTATGAATAAATTGAGATTTAAAATAAAAATTTCTCTAGTTTTGGAACAATTCTTCTCTTGTGGTGTCAAGTGAAAAAAAAAGGCTCAAATACAAGGAGAAAATATAATATCATAATGTTGAGGTTTTTATTTTTCATTCTATCTCCATTTTCCTAACTTAAAAGAATGGACCAAGCTTCTTGACAAAATTCACTCACCGAGCTTCAGCAGGACACACTATGAAACACACCTCTAAACTTTTTTTTCATTTTTACTCATCTTCATAGTGGTGGTGTTTTCTGCCTGAGGACAAGGAGAAGATTTTTTACCCTCCGTGGTGAGAAGGACAGTACTCAGGGCAAGTATCACTATGTGCTTGCTATGTCTTTTTGTTTTCCTCTCTCTAAGCTGTTGGCCACTGTTGGAAACTGGATCCTCAGCAAATGGGCTTTGGTCAGATCCAGCTTGGCTGTTCCGAGATTATGTTCTGTTTAATGCACATGCATGAAATGTAACTCTAATATCTTGCATTCTCTGGCAATTGGATATGGTGGCTTCCAGATGAAAGCCAACTGCTGTAATGCAACTTTATCCAAGTACTTAAGCTACATGCCTTTCTAACAGCTGGGGAAAGGGCTAGTCACATTTCAAAGTATATCAGTAACTTAGACAAAGATGAACAAATACAATTATTTTCTTTTTCTTTCATTTTTACCTAATTCCCACAGCAGCTGGAAAGGTTAAAGGTCTGAATCAGGAATCTATATGACTGTTGTACCAAAAGAGGAGACAAGTGTTTGTACTCTGAGGCAGGAGCAGGAATAAAAAAGGGGAAAGTGCTAAAAAGTATCCATCACTTCAGAGTCCTTCAGAAGTGACTCCTGGATCTTTCATCTAATATTTTCAAAAAAGCAAATCTTAGCATCTGCACCTCAGGCAAACGTGTAAGACAAGGGGTATTTTAAAATAAAATCTGGGGCTGTTTACAAAAGTTAGGTCTATTCTAAAGTTCTGTGGCACCTCCCAGAATTAGGAGCAAAAGAATAAAAAAGTGAATTTAGTATCAGTTTCCAGGAGTTGCTTAAGCGCATTTCTTCAAAAATTTCCTTAGCTATTGCCTGCAAAGACAGACACTGACTATCACAGTGCCTCTCGTTCTCACACTCTGTGTAAAGCTCAGCTACTCACCTCACAACAGGCACCAAGCAACAGCTCTCTCAGAAAGAGACAAAACACAAATCCTTTCACTTTAACAACTTTTGAACCTCTCCAGTGTCAGCTGCTCTAATCAAATGTAATCAATGACCTCTTTCCCCGTGTGCGAGCTGGTGAGGGAACTGGTTAAAAATCTTGATGGAAAGATTGAAAGCACATGGAACTTCCAATTGCTTGAACACTCTTCCAGGGGCTGTTGTGAGGCAGTAGCTGCAGAGGTACTGCAATGCAGCACAGCTCAGCTCCCAGACCACTGACACAGGAGTGTTCTGCACAAAGCTTAAGGCTACACTTCACCTTTTCACACTGCTGGGGTGGGGGAAAGGAACATGAGCTTTTGAGACTAACACGTGCAATAAAGCTTTTAAACAGCTTTATTAGGAGACTAGTACTCTGTCTGTCCCCACCCCCAAGCTCTGTCTTTCAGGACAAATTGTCACTATTTCAACCAAAGCTCCCTTTTCTTAAAAAACATATTTTAGCTTAACTGAAAAAATGCTTTTTATTCTTAACTCCTTCCATACTGGGCTATACTTGCAATTTTTGCCATTAAACAACAAAACATGTCCTGAAGAAAAACCTAGAAATGTAAAATGTGTTTCCCTGTGTGGTATATATTCCATTTTAGTTTCTACTTAATTGTTTAATAGGGACACACTGTTACATCCTAAGATTATTTTTCAGGCTCAGGTTTTTGGTTTTTTTTTATTTACTTAACATCTTTGCAATATTTTAAAAGAGATCTGAGAGTTGTTAAGCTGTGAGGAAAGTTAAAATGCTTCTGATTATTAAAAATTGGAATGCAAAGCCAAATATAAGAGATTGGTTCGTCTTCTAATTTTTTTCTAAGTAGCTTTTCATCCTTAAATTATCTTTAATTTCATATCAACCACGTGCAGAAGAGGTGAATTTCACAAGAATATGAAAGGTTATCTTTCTGAAGCCTGCAGGGACTAGTTAGTGTGGACTGAATACATCAACTTCCATATGAACTACATCCACAGTGATTATTAAGAGATCATGATCCTTAACCATTAATTGACCTCCATTTACACAATACATGTGTACATAACATACAGTACACAGGTTATTTTCAGTTTTTTAAATAAAAGTAAGGAATCACTCAAAAAGCCCAGAGTTATGGCTTCTGTTCGTAAATATGTACTTCTAACTGCTGAGCTCTGATTTCTTTTTAACTTCTGTGATGTGTTTTCCCCTTGCTCTTAATAATCTCTCCATAATTTTGCTCAAGGTATTTACATTTCTGTTTGGATTTTCGTAGCGCTTTGCCTCTTCTGCTTCTCAGAGAGAAGAGGGAAATAAAGGTGGTGAGTGTAAATAAGGAAAAAAGGGAATGAAGAGCAAAACTGATGAATTGGTTCTTCATTTATACTATCCCTTTTATTTCCATTAAACAACTTTGCACAAAATCACTATTTGTCTCTTCTATTCTTCCTTTATTCACAGTATCTGTGCTCTTTTTATAGCATTTTCACCAAGACCACTTTCATCTGAGGGATGAGCAGTGTGCTTCAGCTTAGCACCATCACCAACCTCAGCCCTGACAGCATTCAAAAAAATGTTGTGATGCTGTTCTGTTTTGTCTGAGCTCATCTCTGCATTTCTGTATTCCCAACAAGATGACAAAAAAACCACCACAATATTGATGGGAAAAACTATTCAAATTGATGGCAAGCACTAGAGTTTTTTTTTGGTAGGAGTTACCATTCTTATGAGATTTGTTGCCAAGTCTCTACACATTAATGTGAAGGAAGTTCATATGAGGCTTTGAATGGGATTCTGTTTGAAACAAAGAAAGAGACATTTAAACTTTGAAAGCTGTTTCTATAGAATTCACCTAATTTTCTTCCCACAGCATAGCATATTATTTATTTGTTGAGAAAATACCAAGATAAGCATACTGGAAGCTTTCCATTACCGCATAAAAGTCAGCTTTTTCTACTCACGATTTTAGTTGCTAATCATCCGTATGCTTACAGTATTGACTGGTACTTATATCATCATCACTCAATACCTGAAATGTCAATAGCTAAAGGGTTCATTGAATGGCTTTTTTGTTGTTGTTGTTGTTGTTGGGTTTTTTGGGTTTCTTTTTTTAGTTTTTTTGCAATGACATCTAATGTCTTAATAATCTGAAAGATATTAAAAAAAGGTACTGGTTAACATTTGTAGTGGCTATTCCTGGATCTCCCCAGAAAAACCTGAAGTTGTAGTAACAACTCAGAACTTCCAGTGTGAAAATGGAAGAAGCAAGCTACCAGCCAACTTAGCTTATGTACTTTACTAGACTTGGAAGCGTTAAAAATGAGAAGCCCCTGAGGGAAGCACAGCTGTACAGTTTTAGGACTATTCTATGACTGTGTTCCAATACATGCAAAAAGATAAGATACAGTAAATAAGAAATCAAGTATAAATTTCAAATAAAGGATAAAAAGAGTTCTGTAATAACTCCAGAATTAAATTAGTGTTTAGTCTCATATAAAGTATGTTTTTGTGTAACCTATAAATATTAAAATAATTCTCTGTGAAGGTTACTTAACTCTTTAAATTTTTTTTCATCTTTCTTCGGTGTTAGGGATTTCTCAGGAAACAATTTTTTCATTTTACATCTGCTTTATGCAGTTTGCATTAACCAGAATCTCAGACTAAAGTTAAATATTTCAACTGTAACATAACACATGCTGGACAACTACAGAGTACCCTCACTACCTTTAAAGATTCAACCATTTACTATAAAAAGACGAACTTTTGGGCCCTGTTCTTCACAAGCTTCACTTTCTGTGGTGTGTTTTGAGCTATTTGGCTAAAAGAGAAAACTGGCTTTGCTTCACTGACAAGAAGTGATGACGTTGGGAATAGTCTGCCCTCAACAGGGTTTTTGGTGAATGGAGCAATGACATAGGACAAATGGAATAAATGTGTAATAATATAATAATAAATATAATAAATAAATTATAATAATATAATAATAAAAGTATAATACGTGATGGACTTAAACAGCGTCATCTGAATTGCATGTTCACCAAAACTACATTTGACACAGGACCGAGTTTCTAAAATGTAGGGTACATGTATGTCAACTAAAAGTTCAATTCTAATAGGAAAAAGCTGTCAAGTGATGTATTTTTTTGTGTATTAACAGCGGCACAGAACAACTGTGACATGCCACTGATTGCTACAAGTACCCAGACACCATGGTGATAATTGCAGTGTAAAATCACCAGACAGCAAACAAGATTGCTGGAACTAATAGGAACATGGTTTCATTCAGAACCCAGTGCAGATCTCTATCTGTAATGGAATTGCTTTTCAATACTTCTTTGAAATAATGCTGATTATTACTCATGCATTTTTATATTAATATGTTCCATTTATTTAACTAAAGATAGATACTTTCAATTTCATTTGCTCTCATCTGCCCATTTCTTACTATGGCCTAATTTATCCTGTTTGGTGACTCATGTACAGATAAACTAATAAATGGATACACTTGATTCCAGATCTGAAGCACAACTGTACATTTCACTAAAATAGAAGCTGTTTTTCTCCTTGAGTGCTGTCATCAGGATCCAGAGAAATGAAGGAAAGTACCATACTGGATAAATTCTGGAAGAACTAATTCATCTTCCCTAAAAGAACCTGACTGAGCATGTTATTAGAGCTGTTGTTTCACCTATGAGACCTACATATCTCCTAGGCTGGGCACAATCAGACAGAATCAAATTCTGAATTGAGCTAAGAAGTGCTTCCTGAAAAATGACAACGGTGCCAGCAAGTCTTCACAGACACTTGTACTTGCTGAATTAATCTGGAAAATACTTTTAAGTAACAACTCAAGGAAACCACCTTGATTTCCAATCAGAAGGTAACACTCCTCTCACAAATTCCTTGAGAACCTCACATAGTCAATTGGGTCACTGCGCATGGACAACAAGGAGTTCTGCCCTTTAATTATGGACTCCAAATCAGTCAGTGCCTACTTCTGCCCACTGAAACTAACTTAACCTCTAGAAAACTAAGTATTAGACAGCAAAATGTGAATGAGATACATCCCACCTTAAATGTCTTACATTTTTCTGAATTTCCTGCTCATGCTTTTATTTAGAAAGCTGTCATTTTCTCTAATATTATCCAGTTATCCAGGCCTAATTGCCCTGAAGGTACAAGGATGCAATCATCCAAAAGCAATAGTGGGAAGCTCTACACATTCTGCAGGAAGCATTTATCCTTGTGTAATTCTGACTGTTTGATGCAATGTCAGATCTTCCTGGAATTTCTGTTCACTCTTAACCTATCTTTGCACTACCTATTTCCAGGAAGAGACTAGAAAAGAACATAAAACGAACACTAACAAGAATGATTAACTAAGTTTTGATTACTGCGTTATTATATGCACACTTGAAGAGCACTCTTATAGTTAGTTGCATCAAACGCTTCTAAAAGCCAAGTCTGTACAAAAATACAGCCATTTCCTTGGGACAAAACTGTCACTTTAATTTTCACTCCAGATGACTGCTGATGATAGCTGGGAAACTTGCTATCTACAACAGCCTCATCCTGTTAAATGAGTGGCTCCAGAGCACTTCTCTTTTGCCAGCTGCTTTCCAGGTGGTTATCTCACTTACCCTCCGGCTGGTATTGTGCTATGATCGTTACCGTCTGCCCCGCTCCTTTGAGCGCAGCCGCAGCCTGCTCATGGGTAGCACCTCGCAGGTCAATGCCGTTCACCTGCGCAGGGAACAAAGACAACAACGCGTATGAGAAGTTTGACATTGGACAGGGAGGCACAAGTGGGATTCTATTGTAAATATCCGATGGATGTGAAGGTCAGATGGATGCCCAGATGCAGAAGCAAAGTACAGAATCAAAAAGGCTGAGAGGAAACTCCCTGTGACCGACCAAGAGGATATGCACCAGTGCCCCTCACCCCATAGTTTGACTGTGCTTATCCATGCAGATTCTCTGACCACTATTTTTGGGTATTTCCTGCTCTACTGAGTTTCTGTTTCTGGTTACCTCTTCATCTAGCAATATCACTTAATATATCAAGTTCAAAAGAGAAATTTTCTGTGATGCTTGAAGGTCACTGAAGAATACGGCAAACAAAGAAGCTGCTCCTTCAGTCAAACTCTGCAGGCGCAGTCAGTAGCATCAGGAAACCCAGGTATACATACAGCATGTCTAAAAAAAGCTGCTGGATGCAGAACTTTTATAGCAAAACACCTACTATATAATCGACGGTTTTCTGCTCATGCAACCCCTCCAACTATTGCCCGGAAATATCCTCTATCTTGCACACTACAGCAATGGAGTTGCTATCAGACACAGCTTCCTCAGTTCTGGCTGTTCAACATCCATACATCTTTCCATATGGTTTCCTTTTCTTAATCATTTTTGGCTGCACAAGAAATGGAAGAAGAACAGAGTAGAACAAAGTAGGAAATCCACCCACTAAAACTCAGGAGCAGCTTCAGTACTCTTTGGATTTGTGTTTCTGATACATGTTTTGTCAGCAGTATCCCAAGGAAGAGACAGGATTCACATACAGATTTATTAACTGCTCCAGTAACTTGAATCCTGCTTTCCAGTGGGAGCATTACTGTCTGCCTGTACTGAAGCATGTGAGGTGTCTTTTATTTATGTATTCATGTTTGTATGCATGTATTTGTTTATTTATGTATTTATCTGTCTTTCCTCTCACTTCTACAGGTTTCCACTTCACAATACTTTAGTGAAGAACAGGAAGCTTTTGACATGTAACAACCTCAGCAGGACAGAAATCCAATTCTGATTAATGAAGATAAGAAAAAGAAAGGAAATAAAGGGCAGGGAGAGGGAAGAGAACAATGCCATATAAAGCAAACATGCAAACACTAGACAGCAAAACACTAGACCCAAATTCTCAGCTAGAGCAATTATTTGTGTTTATGTTTACTATTGCAAGATGGCTAAGCACATATTGAAAAGAAGGGGTTTTTTACATTTACATTTTAACAACTTTTTAAGGATTACAAAAATAAATTTGATTCCATAGAACTTTTTAAGTAACAGCTGTTGAGTCTGTCATGAATACATTTATTTGTGACAATAATGTTTAGAAACTGGACCATCTTAACTTGCTGTCTTCCATCAAATTTTGGAGAATATGATGTTTTGAGAACACAATTATTATTTATCATAGAATCACAGAATCATAGAACAGTTTGGGTTGGAAGGGAACTTTAAAATGCTTCTGCAATGAACTGGGACATCTTCAACTAGCCCATGTGGGTCAGAGTCCTGTCCATCCTGACTCCAGTGTTTCCAGAGATGGAGTGCCCACCACCTGTCTGAATAACTTGTGCCAGTGTCTTACCACTGTCATCATAAAAAATTTCTTCCTTTTTTGCATGACAAAATCTACTCCTTACTAGTATGTGAACAACATTTAGACTATTACTCTTGGAAAAACTAATTTGTGCTAGCAATTATATAAAGCCCAGGAGAAATCACAGCTTCTGATCCAGAAGACTGCATGATGCTGTAGAACTGTTGACTTTATATAGAAATTATGAGCATGGGGTAAACATAACATAATCAACTTCATAATTTAACACAGGAGTCCTCAGTTGTCCCATCTCCCTGGGATGTTACAATGGCTGGTAGAAGCTTTCAAAAAAATGAGCCAAAGGTTCAAAAGCTTTCATAAAAGCTGTACACTGAAACCTCTGGGAAACACTTGCTGAAATTCAGTCTAGGAATATATCACCCTAGACAGCAGTAATTAAGTGCATGCTAAAAGAACAAAAGGAGAGAAGCACAAATTCCAGTGCCATAAAAATCTATCATATTTTAACCTACAACAGTGAAAATACCTAAAGAGGAAAATAATGTCAAGTAGGACTCTGCAACCCCTGTTGAGAGTACCAGCTTCCTGTAAGGAATACAAATTAGGGTACTGCTGCAGAAAATGAGGTGCTGTTCCCTACTTTTTCTCAGTGATGGTGTTATGACACTTGATGCTGCATTGTATTGAGCACAGATGTACCAGCACTACAATTACTCAGTAACGGAGCGCCGTAGCCACAGTTTTGTTAAGTGTGAGCAGAATCCCTAAATTTAAGAACAGTGCCTATATCATGACATAAAGGAAACATCAGCCTTGATTCTGTGTCTGAAGAAGACAACTTTGAAGTCAAAGTCAAGTAACCTTTCCTTTAAGAGAGAGTTTAGTTTTTATCTGTGTGCTTTTCCATTTCCTAAGTGGAGTCCCTGAGAGAGTCCCACAAAAGCACAGGATAATCTGAAAAGGGAACACTCCTGAATTCCTGAGCTGGCAAGATGGATGTGGATTACGTCACCTGGTCAGCATTAGAAGGATCCAATGGGAAAAAAAAATTAAAATTTCAGGCTTAAGCTCAAAGACTATGAGAGGACACAAGCCTTTCTTAAGCAATATAGGAAAACACTGTGATGGTCTGTAAAGTCGTGTTAATAGTACAGTAGATTCAAAGATTGTTAATAAAACCCAATAATCTCTCTATAGATAAAAGGTGAGCATGCATGAAAGAATAAGGAAATCACATGCTTATTCTCCTCCTCTGAGAAACAATATGTCTATGTGAGCTAATATGTACAATCCTAATAACACAGAAAGACTGTGAATGCAAGACAGGAATTTCACTGAAGTTGTTATAAAAATATTTTTCACTTCTCCACAGAAAAACTAGAAGCCACTGACTACTTTTTGCCCTTTGCACCCTTGTTCTAGAAGAAATGATTGCCTAAGGTACAAACACAACACATTGTAGTGAATGAATTTCCCTAAAATTAATATCACTTTTCTGTTAGGATATAGCAGGGGATAGACACTTGGGGAAAACTTAGAGGCCTGAGTGGCTGAAATCAAAAGAGCAAGGAAAAGAAAGAGAAAAATAACACATAAATTGTATCTTCTGCATTTTTTATCTAGTTCATAATCAAGCTAGGCAAACCAGATTAACCAGATTAAGCAGGTAAATCACCTAACTCCATTAGGTTGCTGAAACAGTGATCAGCCTCTTGAAGACACACATCTGCAGAAAAGAAATCATATAACCACTGCCAAACAGGGAGGGAGAGTTCTGTTTGCATGTTATTTTATTCACCAACAGTGGCACAATCTCATTGTAGAATAATAGGTATTAAATTTAGAAATTATTTATAATCTAGTCTGACTTTGTAAAGAACAAGAAGAGTAGATGCTAACTTGATTTCTGGGTATCATTTCCCCCTACTTAAAAGCAAATATAATCAACTCCCAAACCTTCTAGTTAAAAACCAGCATATTCACATAGCAACATTAAATCTTGATGAAAGGCACCATTAGTTTATATATTTTAATCAAATTTTTACCATTAGACCAAAATGAACACGAATTTTGAGAGAATAAAATAATAATACTCTGTCTTGCCTCTTCCTTCAAAACAGTATTTTAATTTAATATCTCATAATACTTGTGTGCAATAACATTTTGTCCTCATATGATTTCACTGCAAATTGTTAAATCTGATTAAAATTACTGATTTTAATTAATGTAACATAATTTATGTGAAGAATAATCAGTAAAAGAAAATTTTATAAAGTCAGAAAAAGGTGCAAATGTTAAAAAGTGGAAAGTTAAAAGGTGGAAAGTTAAATACCAAAGATGTTTTGTTTGTTTGATTTTTCCTATAATAAATGGGCTTGCTTTCTTTAGAATGTATTATACAATAAGCAAAGTAGCTGTTCTGAGCTTGACTGCACAGCCCTGATGTCTTGGCCCAGAATGAACTTGACTGCACAATTTCTGATGCCTAACTTCAAAATTAATTTGACATAATGGAAATAAGGAGAGCCTGCAGCTTATACTGAAGTCTGTCTCTTCTGCGTGTTTTCAACTGGCAAAAAGCGGTTAAAAAGCTTACAAAGAGGAGTGCTGCAATAGAAGATCAGAGTTGAAAATTACGGTCAAAACTAAATTGAGATGGAGAAAAAGATGCAACAATAGCTCACAGTAGTTACTGGGCCTTTGCATTCACTGACTCAAAATAAAGTGTGATCTACTTAATTTAATACTGAATCATAATTGAAATGAAAGATCAGATTTACTTTTGGCATAGATTGAATTCTTCTAAAATTGGATGAGTTGTATCCCCTCTAAAATATTTGAGTGGCCCATATTAGTAGAAATTTGATTGCATTCTGAACAGTCTGGCTGGCTTCTAGAAAGTGAATATGATTTGTATGTTAGTCATTCAAACAGAATAATCTGCTTTCTTTAGCCATTTCTTTCTTTAGGCTGCCTTATTTTGTGTTTGTATTGTGGTTAAATGAACGCTTGGAACACCTTGTTGGATTGGAAAAGAAAGGAAAAACATATTCATTCCCTGGGGAGGAAACATAAAGGGTTTGTTTTGGTTTTTTTTCATTTCTTCTTTAAGTTGTCACTAACATAGTATGTGGTTTTATACACTAAATTAAAAGCTGAAGGAAAGGCAATCTTTTTACCATGGAACAAACAATAAAGCAGGGTTTAAATTGTGTCTAAATTCTTGTATTTGTTGAAATCATAAAATAAGAGCTTTTGGCACCTGGAAAAGCAAACAGAAGCCTGAATAATGACAACTGGTTACAGACAGAATCCCCATTGTTTGCATTAAGAGAAGATACAAAGAACCCTATTTATCTGCTTTAATTCTGCGCATCAATTTAAGTATTCTCAAGCACATTATCATGAGAGGAAAGCTGGGCCATGTTCTCCAGCAGTCCTTTTTAGTCACTGGAAATGTAAAACAAGGAAGATTGGAAAAAAACCCATTAGAGATGATCTGCTGTGAACACGTCTGAGGAAACCTTCCTCAGAAGCAGGTGGAATAACCATTCTACACAACAGCTCCCACACCTCTTGAAAACTGATACAGTCCATCAAAAAGCACACTTCTAAGAATCCAGGACATGTTGCCAAAGTTCAGCCTTTCAGCAGCTTTTTGCAAGGCCAAGGCCACACACCCAGCCTGAGGCCAAGGCTCTGCTGGGTGCTGCCAAAGAGCTGTGGAAGTAAAGCAGGCTCAGCACCATGGACACTCTGGGACATGGCTTTGGGGGTGGCACCCAGCAGGGGAAATGTTGATATGGGACAGTTTTTGCCTTGCTACTGAAGAAAGGTTTACAAATAGGAAGGAAGAAAGAAAGAAGAAATGCATGGGGGATTCTTCACTCTCCAGCTTAGCTTCTGCTGTATTTTCAGGCTTGATTTATTGCTTTTCTCTCTTTTCTCAGTTTTGATCTGTTCTGAGCCTATACTTTCTACTCTTTAGTCAGAGCTACACAGAGAAGCACAGTGGTTTTCTCATCCTGAACTCTGTTGAAAACATTGGATCATGTCCTATGCTCTTCTCCATGCCCAGCACCCTCCTCCTCTGTTTTTATGGACCAGCAATTTCAGTGACCTTTTCAATTTTCCTTGCCTGACTACCTTAGAGTTACAATTTCTGCCTCGAGTAAGCTGGTCTTTATCCTCTGAGAAGCTGGATATTATAGAGGCAAACTCTTCTCTCTTTGGAAAACACGAACCACTGTGAGGGTATGAGCTGTATCATGTCTTTTTCTGCCAGGATCTTTAAGGAGGCAGCTAAGCCAAAAGAAAGATATAACAAAGCATATTTGGAGCAGAAAAAAAATTATTATGTTCTTGAAGAGGTGTCTTGCACACACTGCCTTTTACAGTGGGATCCAACAGGATCTATGACTCACCAGACCACATGAATCATTCCAAATGGCACCTGCTAAGCCTAGAGCCATAGGCAAAGACTTATGTTTTAATCCAAACTGTACAGAAATTCTGATACAAGGTCTGCTCTCCATTTGATTGTAGCTTTTATGAATGATGCCAGATTTGCAAACTGACACTGAAATAATTTCACTGAATGACATCTTAAGAGCCATTTCCTCTCAATTCCATCAGAATTCCTCAAAACTAGTGTAAAGAACAAAACTAGTTTAAGAAGTAAATCACAGCTTATGAAAAGGACACATGGACTTACTGGAGCCTTAACGGACATGAAAATTATTTTATTCAGATCACTAAATAGCTACCAGCTTGTTCAAGTACTAACCTGAACTGGAGGTGATTCAGCAACTTCAAGGTGATCAATGGCATTTTGTCATATTACTAAATGGTTAAGTTGAGAGACAGGAACACATGCTTTTTCCATATTAAGCCAACCGGTATTACCTGTGAAAAATACCTATAGGAGTACTATACTAGCTAATAACACAGGCCAGTGTCTATCAGCTGATTTAAAAATAAATAATATTTTTCATCCTTTTTATGCATGAAACATCCATCAAATACAATTCTTAGTTCTTATTAAAATGGACAGCTCATAATTAGCCCTTAAATTCAAATCTAGTTGCTACTTTTTAATTTTTTTCTCCTTCTGTGTGGTCACCCAAAACCCCTTATATTCCTGCCACCACCTAACCCCATGGATCTCACTGTAGTGTCATCTGTTCAAGCATTCACACCTTCCCTCTCCTTTGCATTTCCTGCTCTCTTTCTACTCTGAATTGCTAAAATATCAAACTGTCCCTCCTCCTTCTACAGCTTTTACTTTACACATGACTGTTACTTCTATTCGCTTTCCTGCCCTTCTGAAAAATCCCCTTCTCTCTAATTCTGTTTTCAGCATTTGTATTTTCCTGTCTCCTGCTCTCATCCTGGATCATTTAGACATGCCCATTTTAGCAGCATTTATTCCATGTACCTTGGTATCCATATACATCTAAAGGTATTATTTCCTTATGCAGTAACTGTTTCCCAAATTAACTCACACATTTGCAAGCATAAGTGAATGGATATAACTAAGCCGACGTTGTTCAGTTTTACTCATAATGCTGCAGGGTTTTTGCTTCGCATTTGAATTTCAAAGGATATATAAGCAGAAATAATGATTGAAACTCTCTCGCTTCTGAAATGAGGTAAAGGTTTCTATTTTAACAAGTTCCTTATACCTCAAAGATGATAAGAACTTAATTTCAGCTGAAGCCAACACAAAACAGGTAGCTGCAAACTGAAATAAAAAGGCAAAACAATTTTAGAGGCTACTTAGAGACAGAAGTGACCCTGAGCATTGAGTTAGAGATGAATTCAAAAACTTAAATCCTTGCCTTGAGCTCTGCTTGATAGGTGTTTTCGTATTTCCACATCCAGAGTATATGGCACTGTGGCCTGTGAGAGGGGAGATGGCCATTGGCTTGTGTCATGGCAAATCCATACTGAACTC
Source organism: Poecile atricapillus (assembly GCF_030490865.1). Taxonomy (NCBI): domain Eukaryota; kingdom Metazoa; phylum Chordata; class Aves; order Passeriformes; family Paridae; genus Poecile; species Poecile atricapillus. Next base: position 82,455,890 of record NC_081249.1, read on the forward strand.
AAGCCAGTGACCACAAAGCAGCGTGTTAGAGGCTGAATGGTAGATTGTCTTAATGTAAGTACATGTTCAGTGCTTATGTTTTATATTAAAACTCCCTGAATCACAACATTCATGATTTATTTGTGGTTCTAAAGATGAAGATTATGACACAGACACTCTGAATAGACAAAGCTCCATACTCTCAAATAAACCATGTTTTTTATAACCAGTAGAAAGAAAACAGCTCTTGTATTGTCTAAGTGATTTTCCTTTTGTTTCTGTTCTGGTGGCTTGCTTGTCATATTCATATATTCAGGCCATATCTATCTTGTTTTTTCAAAAGTATCTCAGAAAACACCTCCAACAAACCACTGCAGATATCCCTTCAATACCCTATTTAATGGATGGCCAATTTCTGTTACTTTGCAGCTTGTGTCATATGATAATTTTTTTAATCACTCAGAAACCCCAAACTGACTGGGCAGTAGAGCAGAATGATTCCTGGAGACTAGTTAGTTTGAGCACAAGGCCGAAGTCCAGCCTGGGGCAAAGCTCAGTATGAATAAAGCTCAGGATTTTAGCCATTTTGTCCAGCAGTAGCAGCTTGGCTTTCACTTTTTCACTGTTAGCCTGGCAGTGCAGCAACACTGAGGGGGTGCAAGCCTCATTACAAATCTTCATTGTATCAGATGTGATGTAATTCTGCTTGACACTGTTACACCAAAATTTGCCAAGTCAGAATGTTTGAACTGAATGCGCACTCCTCCTTAAGCTGTAAGGAGCTGAAGAGCAAGCAGTCTGGCACAAGACCATTTCTACTCATTTAGGCAATAGCAAAATGAATATTTTAGAGGCAACTGATGATTTCATCACAACAGAAATATGCAGCCTCTGGTTTAGGCCAATTTACTAGCTGTTTATGACACAGAACTGACAGATCTGATAGCTACACTCTTGGGGAAAAAAAGATATACCTTATTCAAGAGAATTCTTGGTATAATTTATTAGCTTCTGATCATGTGCTTGAAATGTGAGAGTTAAGTTAGGAAACAGTTACTGCATCAAGACAATTCCACTGTATTATACAGACTGCAGAAAGATGTGGGTGAGGAGTTGTGGTTGGGAGAGAGAAATCCAGCTGGAAGACAAATCCCTTGATTAATGAGATGAAATTATGCAGCAGTATATGCAGCATTCCAGAATATGCTGGTGTAACTTTTTTCCCCCCTACAATCTCCATTACGCTTGTATTTTTGAAAGTAATCTATTTTATTTTGAAGTTCCAAAGTGGCAAGTCTATGAGCTTCTCTGGCAATACAGCCACTTGCCTTGATTACAAAATAAATGCCTCATATTTTGAGGCTGAATGTGTCTAAGTTCCACTTCCGGCCGTAAGATTAGATATATTTACCAACAATGCTGAAAACCAGTTTGCTCTCTTCCCCAAGACTGACTATTTCCAGATGAAGTGTTAACATGGACACAGTTCATACTACATTAAAATGAATTTTCACTGTCAAGGAGGATGCTAGGGTTTTTCTGACATGAGTTCTAAACTCCACAGCCTCATGGGAAAAGAGACTTCACTCTTCTCAAAGAGACGTTTCTTTAAATACATAAAAGAGAGTCTTTTCAAGAGCATAAATCAGTCTGGGCACCCAGCTTCTCTTCACCAGGTTCCCAGTTGCCTTCTGTACCTTTAAATCTCTCTTGTACAGGGAAGTTGCACGGCTGTCTCAGTTGTGTGAAATGTTTTTGGCTCATCATGATGACAGTGAGTACTGAACATATGTCTGCATGCATTGTGAGGGGTGAAACTGAGTTTGTCTGGAAAAGACAGAGCACTGTGCACCCAGATGATCCCATATAGACATAAACCCTCATCCTCAAATCACGAAATTCCCAGAGTTGTCAGCAAGATCTGAACTTAACATTAAACAGCTGTTGTGCCCCAGATCTTTCCATTAGATCTTGCTATGACAACAGCTTTGCTTTTCTCTCCTTTTCTCTAGTTTTTTGGGAGGCTTATGACGTGCTACTATATGAAGATGTTGGTAAGTAGATTACAGGGGCTGCAAGTTTGCAGTAAAATGATGTTTATGACTTCTTCTCTGTGACTAATGTTCTTTCAGGAGGAAAATTACATTTCCCAATTTATTCTTGAAAAATTCATCAGGATTATTACCCCTTCTTCTGTTGCTTTCTAAGTATCTGCAAATTGATTGTTTCTCCCAGATGTTTTCCCTGAAAATTGGGCAACCTGTTCTATACTCCCAAATATTCCTTCAATTCTTGAATAAACTTATGAATGGTCTGCATTGAATAGTTCCTTAAATATTCAAGAATTAACTTTATCTGTTTAGAACATCTAATTCATCTAAGTTCTAATTTGATTTTGCCTAAGTCCATTTTAAAGACTTCTGTTTCTTCATAACTGCCCTAATTGGATAATTGTGAACCCATCTCTTTTTTAAAGACTAAACAACAAAAAAATCACTGAAGGTTTGAACTCTCATGGTCTCACTTTTAAACAATGAATTTTCCAACTCTTTGGGAAATTAATTTGTTGCTTGGTTTTCTATTTTCATCAAACATTTTCTTGATGTCTTTCCTAATTCTTGGAAGTACATCCCATTTTACATCTTGCCCTTCTGAATTTTCCCCCAGACTTTACCTAACATTTATAGGTTTTTAAGACTTGGGCTGTTATTGCCACAGTGACTAACACAGCTTTCACTTTTTCAATGCTGATTACTTGAGTTACATAGCTGTGACTGCACAGAAAGCTGGTTTTGTAGTTCATGCTACTTCCTCATTCCCTTTCAGCACAAAATCATAAAAATTGCCACTACACTCTATGGTTACTCAAGGGCAAGTTGTGTTTCATTGTTTCATTCTCCCGTTTTTCGGCTGTTCTTCATTACTGGTGAGAATAAAATCTAGAATTATCGGACTGATACTTGTTTCTCCATATTCTCCATCAAAAACAGATTCATGAATGTTTGGTAAGTTTGGATGGGATTTATTTCAGTAAAAGGAAGGTATGTCAAGTTCTCTATAATATGTGAAAAGAAATACAATTTTTTTCAGCAAAATGGTCATCTGACCCATGTAAAATGTATGCTTTAGGGCAAGGTGAGGTGTACTCAGAAGTGGCTACATCTTTCTGTTAGCTACAAAGGGGGCCTAAAGGGTTATATACTCTGTGCTTCCCAACATGAGCAAAGCCTGAATTTAGATTAATCCACTACATATTTCTAAGGAGCTTAATCTACCTGTCCTTCTAGTTGGTCCCATCCCATTGACAAATGACAATGCCTATGCTCTCAGCCCTTTTCCTCTACAGAGGTTTTCCTTTTACAGATCAGTCACATATATATCACCTACCATTCAGTATTGATCCTTTGGAAATGTTTAGCAACACATTCTTGCTTGATTTTCAAACAAATTCTACTTTAAAAGAGTCCAGTCAGGTGCACTGATCTACCCATTTGAATCAGTGCTCTGATTATATATTAGAATTTTCAATATGCACCAAACAGTGCTCTGTATATTACTACAAAGCAGGTTTACATAGTTAACATACTGACCAAGTAGGATTAATGTTAAAAACATTGCAGAAGTCTACAGACAATTGCAGCTAAAGGCCACAGAAATGGATAGACTGTCCCATGCCTGAAGACAGTCAGACAGTTCACACCACCACGGGGAAGAAAGCATCCTGAGGATATGGTCACTGCCTCTGCAAACAATTCCTGTAGGGCAAAGGGAATATCTGTTACTGTCCTGACACTGTTACACAAGAGGAACAAGCTGATGATTCAAGGAGAAAAGATATCAGGCCCTGTAGAAATGTTTCAAACACTTTCTGAGACAGCTGCATTTTGGAAAAAGAAAATCTGAGAAGAAAAACCAAATGTTATTTGCCATTTATCTTAGCTTTGTAACTAGGTAACAAAATGCACTATTTGCCCTGAGCAGTTTTACTGCTTTTACCGTGAGCAAAATAACCATTTTAAATTAGAAAGCTGAGAGCTTCTCTGTACCAAAATAAGGGAAGTCAGTCTGAAGGTCAAATATAACAGTAGCAAATATAAAGCATAAATATTTGCTCTAAGTAAGTACAGTCCTTACATTCTACCTTGCTCTATATGGACATTTTTGGAGTAGAAATTGAAGAATGCTCTCTTTTTTTCAAATGCATATTGTATTTTTGGCTACAGGTGTGAGTGAGAAGATGAGTAGGAGTTGTGTGGGAGGAACCAAGTACAAAGAAATGTTTAGACTCCTCATAAGTGGATAGCAAATGTCTCACAAAAAAACAACAGCAAGACGATGCACAGATACAAGACAAAATCTGATTAATATAAGATCCCTCTGCAAGGGAGAACCTTGTATGAAACACCAGAGAAAAAACTGAAGTGAGATGCTCAAACACTGGTGTTGCAAACTAGGTTTGTATAGTGGCATGTACCAGTGACAGAAAACCCCACAGAATGTTTCCACCAGCCCCTTCTCAATCCATAGGTGTTTAATTCTCAGAAAGCAGCTCTCAGAAAAGAAAAAAAGATAGTGTCTTTCCCCGTGTATGAGTACATCCTGATATTACACCAGATCAACAGGAAAATCACACAGAATGCTTTGGTTAACTTAATTCACCTGATTCAGGTTAGATAAGAGGGGAAATGAAAGTATTATGAGAGTACTATGTGTCTCTTTGCAGTGCAGCCTGTTCTTTTTCTACTCTTTCCTGCTGCTGTTGAGCAATCACCTTTTAACCTGTGAATGCACTGCCTGGGAGCAGTCAACTTGCTCCAGAGCAAGCAGTCTACATTTGCTCTTCATTCTACTTTCAGGCTCCAAGTCACGCTGCATGCAGCCCTTGTGAACATAAAGCATTTCTACAGGAAAATGAAATAAAACTGACACTGCTTTTATGGTTCACCATTTTATGTTTCTTTTATTTGTGATTAAGGAAGCATGATGTTAGCTGAAAAAGCAAATATATATTAAAAGGGCAAACCAACATGAAATGTGAGATGTAGTTTAAGACACCTAAATATAGATATGAATGTATGCGGTGTTTAAGCTTAAAAGTCCATACAGACAATAAAGCTTACAGAGAAATTCAGCTTGCTCTATAAAGCTCACAGTGGGCCAGCTGAACTGCTCTCTAGCCTCCTTTGACATTAATAGCAAACAGACACCCAGCAAACAGGCAGATGTCTAAATAAAAGTGTCTTAATCTGAGGTTTAACCTTGCACAAAGACATAAAATTCAGTAACTTCAGAAGTTAAGATTCAAATGCAAATAGTTGCTGTTAACTCCTTATGCCTATTAATTCACCCTAATTCTCTCATTTGTATACAATTTATAATCTTTGAAAAGAAATGTCAGCATAGGAATTCAAGGAGCAATATACACTAACTTTCTGTGAAATTGTAAATCTGAATTTTGCTGCAGAACTTGCATCTGTGAACTAATTTTCTGTGGTTTAGGTCCTGTACATATTGAAAAAGTTGCCCACTTGGCACTGAAAATGCTTTGAAGTAGGAGCTTCAAAAGGTGAAAGCTTTAGGCTAGGACTAGAAGAAAGACTTACATTCTATCAAGATCTTGATTTGAGATTGAAATGCAAAAAACATTGTGGCAATTTTTCTTTCAAAACAATAGTACTGTTTCTCCCGCCTCTCTAGGAATTTCCCTAAAAACTGCAATGCAATCACAATGTACATCTTTCCTAAAACTATGACTTGTACTGCTTTCTGTCAGGGTGTGTGCACTGGGTGGCCAATTTATGCACATGGCTCATGGAAAATGTTCTAATGCAGGTGGTTTTGACTAGCCAATACTGGTTTCCCACTGCTGTTTTAATAGGAAAGACATCCCTTAGGATTGGAAGTGGAACTTAAAACTGCAAGAATGGCATCAAGGAACATCACATTTTATTTTTACTGAAGACTACATTCTCCTAACAGATGGAGAACTTGAGGTTATATCTGAGTTCAAGAAGCCTCTAAACTTGGCCGAGACTTCTAAAATTACTTTAGACAAATCATTTAACACAGTGGCACCTCATTTCTGCTGCTCTACAATGGAAATTTTCTATGGATATTCTGAACTGTTTCCTTTGACCTATAAGTATCTGAGATGAAAATTAATCTGGGTGTGCACATGCAGTGAATCAAGCATTAATCTCAATTAGAATTCAAAATGCTACTTGATAATAGTTAAAACATACTTAGTAAGAGGAAAATACGACAGGGAGTGAGTGATACATTCTAGTACAGTGATGAACTTACATTGGTGATGTGTGTGTTACTTCATTTTAAAGGCATCCAGAAATAAGAAAGAAAATGTATAGTTGGCAATTCAAAATTGTACAGTGAATTATAGCCAGAAGAAACTAGCATTTTAAGAAAACCCTTTCAGGGGAGAACCCCAGTCTTCTCATGATTGTAACACAAAAATTCACTTTTGGGCTATTTGAAATGTGTTACTATCTGACACAGATTTTCCATGATTCTTCAATCGACCTTCAAGGTTCAAATAGGATTCACGTATTCTCTCTGCACAGGAGCACTGGGAATATCAGGCTTTTTTCTGAGATATTTTTCAAACATTTCCAATTAACCGAAAACAGGAAAAACCCCGTTATTCCCGCTTTTTCTCAAACTTCAGCCAAAGGCAGATCGCTGTCATTACTGATCCTGGGCCGCCACCTGGTGGCATTTGGGAAAAGTAAATTCAAATGTCACTCGTGCATGGAGCCAAGGCTGCGGCAGCATCCTTCCCAGTGCTCCCGGAGGAATGTAGGGCTGGACCCCTCCATCTCACATCCCGACAGTTAGGCAGGAGGAGAGGCAGAGATTATGGGATTTGTCCAAACCCTGTTGGCTGACTCTGCGTCTCTCCAAGGCAATGCATGTAAAGGCAAAGCCTTGCTGGGTCTTGCTGGTGGATTTGCAGTCTATTTTAGGTATTTTTATAGGTACATTCTCAAAGGTGAGAATACACAGCTCTAACCAGTCATCATTGCCATATTCACAGCACAGACATGAATTAGGAGAGAGCCCGTGATCCTCACTGTCCACCTGAGAGACTGAGGCTTAGGAGAATAAAGCACCCTGCCTATGGTCACACAGAAGAACACCAGCTACATTGATTAAATTGAATCATAGAACCGTCTGGATTGTAAGGGACTTTTAAAGGTCACCTAGTTCAGCTTCCTTGCAGTGGGCAGGGGCAACAATGAAAGAAGTAGAATACTTAAAGATAATACATAATAGAAGGACTGGCCAAAAAAGCAGGTCATGTCACATTGTAAAGACATGTAAAATATCACAATAGAAGAACTTCTGTGGCTTCATTTTAGTTCTGCAATAGCAATCCTAACAGAAATTAAAGTAATATCTCTAAATCACTTACTATGCTTCCTGTCTGTAAGAAATTTAACCAAGCTTCAGATGATTAGAAATAGCAGCTTTGAGGGCACTATTTGTTCTTGTTAATCAGATTTGTCATGTTTTGAGAAAAAAATGGGAAACGTATTTCTGTAGGGAAATAAGTGGTTCTGAGGGATGAGATAAGAAGGAACAAACAGTGAGAAACAGACTTTTTTTTCTGCAGTCCTTATAAAATTAAGGTGTCTGGAACCCTTCACTAGACAATGGTACAAGATTAATGAGTTCTGTGCTTGAATCTGGTTTTGTCTGAATATGGAAAAATGGATCCATAATAGTTATTTGTGACTAAATAAGTAACAAGGGCCTGACTGGGTGATTGCCTGGGGATATGTACGCAATCTAATTTAGTAATAATTTCCATCCCTCTCTGCTCAATGAACAAATAAACAACTCTTGCATGACAAGTAAATACTGATGCAACACTAACAACATTAATAGGAACTTATGGAAAATGCCACTACAAAACATACAAAATTGGAGATAAAAATTTTACTGTGGCTGTAGCATACAGTTCTAAATATATCCTGCTTAAAAATAAAAGGAAATGTGCTTTTAAATTTGTATTTGAACTTCTGCATTTTTGAATACAATATACTGTGAAATGCTTTGATCTTATTATTTGCTGTTAGTCAGCCCTATTTTGCTGCATCTAACCAAAGAAAAGCAAATTGCATAATTGTCCTGAAGAAACTTCTGTTTCTGTTCTTTGGGTTTCTTCTCTGTGCTTTTCTTTACACAGGCCTTTGACTTCCTTATCTCTTCATAACGATAACTTTATAAGAATCTATTTTGATTTTCTTGCAGTTCCCTAGAAAGTTTCCTCTTGGAGAACTCTTTAAGGCACTGTTGGGAGGAAAGGGTTAAAAGCAGAAGAGTGCAGAAGAGGATGTGAGATTCGAAGAGACCTTGCAGGTGGGAATGCTGAGGCCTGGAGATATCAGTGTGGGAATATACCCCTTAGGTTATGCCCACCAATGTCTATCCTCTGTCTGATTTGAGAAGTAGGATTTAAGTTTAGACATAAGGTAGGTGTTTTGAGGGACTTGAAGGCACTCTCAGGGACATGCCTGAGCTCCCTGTTTTGGGAGAGAGAAGATCAGAGCTCATAGATCATACAAAGCACAGAGATCACAGCATGGTGGTAACCTACACATGTGTGGGTCCTCAATAAGTGGGTGCAATGAACAGCCCTGCCAATCCTCAGGATGGGCTGAGCCTGACAACTCCTGTGTTCCCACTGCTGTGTCCCTGCCCAGGTGTTGCTTTGGGATCCTCTGGTTAGCAAGGTAATGGAATAAATTTACTCTTTCCATTTCAGATGCAGTCTTGTGGATGCTCTGCCTGCCTGTGTCGATGCCCAACAGCACCTAAACACTCTTTATTTGCTCTTTGTCATTTTTTCTTAAAGCACTTTTAAGGAACACATCTGGATAAAATACATTGTTGTGATCCTCACAATGTCAGGTTACTACCTCCCTTTGGTGATAACTTTTCTATAAGATTTTCTGTATACTGCAAAACACCTCCAGCCACCTCTTTACAACCTTGTACAAAACTTTGACAGGTGTAAGGTAAATTCACTTTTCATAGAATTGGCCAAGACAATCCTTAGCAACATAGGAAAACCATAACCAGCTTTCTTATGAATTTACACATTGACCAGGAAAGCGTTGCATAACCACATCACAAACCATGTAGGCTGAAGCCATCTTCCACCCTTAACTCTAACTAAACTACAGCCAGGGAAGCAGGATACACAGAGATAAAAGGCACAACAGTGGGAGGCAGTGTGACACTGCAGCCTAGCACGTCCATCATTTATCTGGGATAAATAATTCCTGTGTTTCAGCTCTTTGTCTTAAGGCTATTGTTGTGCTTCACATGAAACAGTTACATCTGTATCAATTTGGGATAGTTTCTTCTTTTTTTTTTTCCCTATAAGGAATATGAATAATGTCAATGGATATTTTACTACATTTTCATTGTAGTAAAGGCTTTCATTGTCATTCAAATTCCTTTATATTCAGATTATTTTGGTCAGATGTTCAATTACTTGACAGAGCCTAAAACACAAACGTTCTGGCTTTAAGACGTGTGATATCAATATATACATGAATGAAAAATTAAAAAGATGTTTTTGAGTCTTAAGTATGCAAAATATCACCTCAGGCTACAAAGCATTTCATCCAATAAAATTTGAAAATAATTTCAGAGGGATCATGAAATTCATCAGAGGAAGAGAGATAATTAACATAACCCAATTAATGTCCTTGTTGTAGTGAGCTGTTTGCTAAGCAGTTGAGTGCACACTAGATGGCAGCCTGAGTATAGATGATTTCATCCTGCTTGTTCTCCTCCAAGAAATGGTGAAATTGAGAAATATCCTTGGACTCAGTAGTGTGTGTTTTGGGAAAAATGGAACTGGATGATGGGTCAAAATATGGGATGCTTAGGTCTGCAATGTGCTTAGGTCCTCCCTGTGGTGTCACCATAGTGTAGGTAGCATTAAGCAGCGATAAATCTCATTCACAGCTAAATGCAGGTAACACCAGTAACAAATGCTCTAAAAGCCAAGGGCAAAATAACCAAAATATTCCGGAATAAACTGTTTGCAGCTCAGATTTCACAACAAGGAACTAAGAAAGACTTTCTGTGTGCCCCCTGCAGTATAAACAAAGAAAAAGATGAAGTAGCTGGTCCGGACAACCCAGCAGAAACACTTACAGATAAGATTTGATCTCCTCGCTGCAGTTCTCCACTGAGATCCGCTGGCCCACCTGCGAGGATGAAAGACACGAAAATGCCTTCCCCGTCTTCACCTCCCACAATGTTGAAACCAAGTCCTGTGGAGCCCTTGTGCAGGATGATTTTTCGAGGCTCTCTGTATAAAAACAAAAGATAATGTTTAGGCTCTCAAACCTCTTACTGTGTATGCATTTTTCATAGCATCTTAAGCAAACTATATGGCCTGCTATTGTCTAAAGAAACCATGTAAGAAATGACAAAGCTGTTAACTGGTGAACAGATAAGGAATCAACCAGCATTATTTTTTTTCCCCTCATGATTTAATTCAAACGTCTCTATTAATTTCACCCCATTGGAGTCATCTTCACCATGTTAAGTGACAAATTTATTAAATGGAAAAACAAAACACTGAATATATTTAATAATCTATAGCAATACTATATATTCATGTGGAATCAAACTTTATATGGTACTGATTTAAGTTCTAGTCTTGCTTTTGCAACAAGTGAACAAAGAAAAAATGTACAACTCCAAGAAAACCAATGACAGTTGTGTTTGATCCTGACAGATTAGGAGCAAATAACATCTATGTGATCAAGCTGATACAGCAGAATCTCACTAAAAACTTGAGTTTGACATTATCAGGATTGTGTATTTGTTAAGTCACACTGCAGCTTTGTCACTGAACCAGCCCAAGGGGTACCTGCTTTTACCATGCTCATTTAAGAAATATGAATAATGATAGAAATCAATAAATAATAACAGGTCTATCTCACACAGCTCTTTTCATCTGTAAATTAAAAATATGACCCAGAGGATGTAAACAATACATGCAATTTACTGATGGGAATACTTATTTCCAGAAATAGATAACTTTCCTAAGCAATCAAAGTAGCATCCTTGAGAAAGGGTCCCAAATATTCTTGTTCCCAGTCTCTACATACAAGGCCTCAGAGCTGGCTCTCCCTTGGATACACAAGGACACATAACCACATAGACAAACACACATTCCATGTTTATTGGTACTTACCCCATTTCAAATCCCTCTAGCAATTTAATTTTCAGTAAAAGTGTAAATGCTGTTGAATTATGATGTATAAATTTTAAGCCCAGCCCTGCAAGTCTCCCAAACACATACATATGTCTGTGACTGCACCCAGAGAAATAGGATGCTCTATTCGTTCTTGAAGTTCAAAAATAAAAGTTGCCAGCAACAAAAACACACATTCTACAGAATGCTTCTTGTATAAAAGATTCAGTATTTCCTCCATATTATAGCACAGTTCTGCATCACACAAATGGACCTTTCATTTCTGTTTTGTTTTTAAAGAACAGAGAAAAAAGGAAGAGAAGTGACTAAATTGAGGGATGCCTTATTTGATATGAGTTTAGTCTTATGGATACATGGAGACTTTACCTTGACATGATACTTCTGAAATCACAGACATTTGTTAATATTTCCCTAGTGCTAATATTCAAATGGTATAGCCCCAGCTTGGTTATGATGTTAAAATAACTTCTCAGCTTTCTGAAACCAAAGTTTTGTATTTTTGAAAAATAAGACTAAAGCAAAGTATTAGTCCTACTCCATATGGTCCTTCATCTCTTGACTTTTTTAACATTGTAAAGTCAGAAAACAGTTAAAAATACAGCTGTGAGCAAAAGATCTATTGTATTGAGTTTCTGTATTTTTGAAGTATTTTTAAGAATCAGAAAATAAAGGTAGAGATTTTTTTTCTTTTGCATCACTGCTGTTTGCTGTTGATTTGCCTTGCAGCAACTCCTTTAACACCTTGTTAAATATGTGCAGAGTAGACATAATGTGATCCAGAAACTAAGAAGTCCAAACAGGTTTTTAATTAGAAGTGTGGCCTGGGGGCTGGAGCAGAACTAGGACAGTGAGCTGAAAGCATGGTTTCTCTTCTCTGCTTAGCCCCTGCACTGCTGAGTGTTCTTGGCAACTCATTTGTTCTCCCAGCTTCAGCTTCCTGATCCACAAAATGATACGGTGACACTTGTCATCTTTGAGTCCTACATATCAGAAAAACTTTGCAAGAGTTGAGCAACTGCCATTTATTATTTACCAGAATATTGAGAAAGAAGAGGCAGCAAAGTCAAACCAATGTATTTGCATGCTCTGCTGATGAGAAATCAGAAGAGATCTTATTCAAAATAAAAATGAGCATTTTCACATGTGACAGGCAACTTGGATCAAATAGTTGAAAGCCAAGGCCATGGGCAGAACTAGGTCAATACAACTGGGTATCTACTGAATAGTAAGCTGTGCTGCTCAACAAAATGTTGGCCCAGTTATTAATCCCTGTCTCTGAGCAAGTCAGCAGATTTATGCCTAAAATGCTGCCAGTGCTGTTTTATAATTTTGGCCTTTTGACAGCAAAATTCGCATTCTGCTCTTGGATGATTATGTTCAGAGGAAGTTCAGACAATAAGGGGAAAATGTCAGAGGCTGTGATTAGAATGCAATGGGTTTCTGCCCCTGCTCTTTTACCTAATCAGGTCGTTTTGGTTATGACTCAGATTTGGCTGAATAGAGGCTGACCATCCTTAACATGTCTTCGTATTTCTTTCATACGTGAGTACCCTGCAGAGTCTGAAAGCTGGACTCAAGAACACATAAGCGCTGTTGTCATTATAAAAACAATCTTTAGCTATTACTGTACTACAAAAGCTATAGGAAGTAGAATGTATATGCCAATTCACCTTGATATCATAAATAAGTTTTAAAAACTATGCAGCTGTTCACACTTGTGTACTGTACTTAGAATGGCAAGGAAAAAAAGGTATGATGGTAAAAAAATGGATATAAAATTTATGAAGTTGAAGTAGAAAAAATATAAGGAAACCAACGTTGTAAGGAAACCAACGACAATACCAACACTGGCTGGGTGATCTTTTAAGAGTGATGCAGCAATTAATTCCCAGCCAATGCTTTATAAACACTCACTGAAAAGTCTAAGCTGAAGATGAGGATGTTACGTATTTTATAACCTGGTGTAAAAGTTACAGTCAACACTTAATATGATATTTAAGGAGTTCTAGAAACAACTGTTCCAAATTTTCTTGAATATGTGGGAAATAACACTAGGAAAAATTCCTTTGCCTCTGTAAAAAATGTTTATTAATGTAGTTCCAGTACACATCAGAGAACTCAAGACAAAATGCAGATAAATGCTGGAAAGGAGATGATGGAATCAAGCACTTAAAGATGACATGATGATGGGAGAGTTGAGAAGTGAAAGAAAAGTAACCCAAATGTTAATGATGCTTTTTTTGCAGCCAGTGCACTCAGAATGTGTAGTTGTCTGCAGAGAACAGCAACTAAGGCAGAAATTATTTTAAAATGGGGCTGGTTGGGCACTGGAACAGGCTCCCCAGGGCAGTGCTCACAGCACCAGCCTGACAGAGTTCAAGGAGCATGTGGACAGTGCTCTCAGGCACATGGTGTGACTCCTGGGGTGTCCTGTGCAGGGCAGGAGCTGGACTGAATGATCCTTGTGGGACCCTTCCAACTCAGGAATCATATTCTATGAGTCTATGAAAATGTTTTATTTGGAGGCAATAGATGGCACTCTGTAGCTGCCCTGGAAAAAGGAGCAGTCTACCATCCAGTGTTTCTGAGATTCATGTTTCAGCCTCCAGCTTTAACTATTTATCCCATTTACAATTTCTTCTGTGATAAATACAGCTGAAGGTAACTTTGTAGGTGCTAACAAAGCGTACTAGCACTTTAATTCGGTGTGTGCATGTTTTATACCCTCCTGCAGCTCTATACCACATACAAACAGAGCAGAGCAGCAGGGGAAATCAAGAAGAAATTAGAAAGGAGTATGAGATGAAAACATTCCTGGACTGACAGAAGGCAGCAGAAGGGAGGGGGGGAAAAAAGAAAAGGGAAAAAAGGAAAGAGGAAAGAAGAGAGAAATCAGAATAAAAGGAGACAGTGCCTCTGTAAAGGAGAACAGGGAAGGAAATTAAAAGGCAGGGAAAGAAGACAGGAAAATTTACATTAATAGATCCAGGAGTAAAGGAGGAAATAAAGTGCTGCAATCCACACAAATTTACAGGCTGAGAAATCAATGGCAGAATCAATTTGGATGGACTTGGTTACTTGCTTTAGGGAATGCATCAGATCAGATTCTATAAATCACATTATAAATTGCAGGCTTGATGTAAGAGCAAAAGATTACTAACTTAATATTTGAAAACAATATGCAGTAACAAACCAGAGTGGGTAAAATGTCAACACTTAAGGAAATGTCTTCTGTCATAAAAATGCAATGACCAAAAATAAATTGAAGTGCAGCATTTCTCTCCTTAAGTTTTTTTTTGGTTTATGCATGTTTAATTTGATCACTGTCTTGAAAACAGAAAGTGTTTTTATTTACTACATTTGTACTGAATATTTGGTTTGATCAGTTTACTTTTAACAAACAGAAAATGACAAGACAAAAAATGGGAGTATTACTATCATTCTTCTATAGACTGGAATCCATAGTAATTATAGATCTAATTTAAGAGATTAAAACTGGACTGATAAATGATGGGGAAGTGCTTCCTAAAAACAAGTAATTCTTATAATAATTAACTGAAAGAAAATCCATTATTAAATTGATTATTTTGTGCTGCTGGCAACATTAAAGTAAAGAGTCAGTTGAAGTATTCATCTCACATTGACACAGCTCCATCTTTCTGTTTCTTTTGTACCAGCCATAAAATGGGAGTACTGACACAGTTTTGTCCTTTTTGAAATACCTACAGAAATATTAAGCAACACTGGGTGCTTTCAGATATCAGACCCTAGGGATTTCTTCAGTTTTATACGATCCATGAGGTATCTCAAATCTGCAGAGGCTTAGAAATAAGGCTTTAATCTTGATTTGACTGCAGGTTTGGGTTTTTTTGTTGTTTGCTTTTTGGTTTTTTTTCTTTTTGTTGTTGGTT
The DNA here is from genome assembly GCF_030490865.1 of Poecile atricapillus. NCBI lineage: Eukaryota > Metazoa > Chordata > Aves > Passeriformes > Paridae > Poecile > Poecile atricapillus. The sequence continues at coordinate 82,471,043 of NC_081249.1, forward strand.
TTTTGCCGTTCCTCCTCCCCCCAAACTGCTATTTTCTTCACAAAGGATGCTGAAAGCATACATAAATACATGCATATGTTGCTTTGGTGTTATAATAACAAAGATCACAGAAATCCCAGAAGAATATTTATCTTATTGTTTGCATTAGGGTAGCATCGATATACTAGTCAGGGCCCACAACCTTTGTACGCATATATAGTGCCAAGAAAACCCATCCCAGCTACTTAATCAGCAAATAGCAGGAGGGAAGGCTGAAGTCACAAGAAATTATATTATTTGGGTAAAGTCACATTAGTCTAACAGGGTATGCAGGGGATAGGACAACAGGACATGGCTTTAAACTGAAGCAGGGTGGATTTAGATTAAATATTAGGAAGAACATATCTACTGTGAGGCTGGTGAGGCACTGGCACAGGTTGCCCAGAGAAGCTGTGGATACCAAACCCTGGAAATGTTCAAGGCCAGGTTGAATGGGCATTTGGGCAGCCTGATTTAGTGGAAGGTGTCCCTGCCCATGGCAGGGGAGTTGGAACTGGATGATCTTTAAAGTCCCTTCCAACCCAGGTCATTCTGTGATTCTCTGAAAGAACAGACCCTAAATCTAAGGCAGCAAGGCCTTTCTTTTGAGCAGTATAAAAATGTTTGGCTTCTGACCATCCACAGTGTGAGCACTGAATTACCTTAGAATTTAGTTTGGTTAATCAAGCCATTTGTTTTTCACAACAATCATTTTAGTTTTTCTCTTATGCTTCAAAAAATTCTGACAAAAACCTGTGTGTATATTTCTGGCAACCAAAGGACATTCATACTGCAAGGACCTAAGAAAAGATGGTTCAAATAGATTGTTCATTGTTCTTCACAGCACTGAACACAATAAAATTGGAAGGACAGAATATCTGCCAGTGTGTGTGATGGTTTAAGATCTGAATAATCAAACAAGAGACAATATGAAATTCTAAATGGTTGAAAGCCTGAAATATTCACAAACACCTTTTTAAAAGGCTTCGAGTTTTGGTGAAACCAAGCTTTCTTTATATAGATTTTCTTTCATACTTCTGCAACTCTTGTTTCACACAAAAGAAAAATCTGTCTGTACTGCTCACATCTTTTGTTTTATTGTAATATCACTCCTATTACATCTTGGCTTTTATCTTCCCCCTTGTTATTCCCTCTTAGGCTTGGCAAAATCTTTCCATTATGATGTGAAGCAGCTCCAGTCCTTGCTTTCCCTCCTAGCCCTCGCTCTCATTTGCCTTAGTTGCAGTGACCAAAGCACCAGGACCTGGCAGCAGCAGGGAGCTGCAGACCTTCCTTTTTCAGTTCCCAGTCCTTCAGCACCTCATGGTGCCTGCACACACCACTGCTACACCTGACCTTGTGAGATCTGATCCCCGATAGTGACTTTAATTAGAGTTATCCTGCTGTCAATTATGATTGAAAATAATAAAAATAAGGAAGCTTTCCTCTTATCTACTGCTTTCACTTTGGCCATCAGAGTCCAAAGGGGTAACTTTGCCTGAATAAACTGAAACAATGTTTTGGCCTTCTAATTGATAAGTGACTTACTCCATTTTCCAAATACTGATATGCTAACAACTAAACACTCAGCCTTTAATAAGATGTAGATTTATCAGATTAAATAGCAAAATATCACTTTGCCTACTAAAGTTACCCTATCTGCTTGTAACAAGTATTTTGTCTGTTTATTTGACCATGTATTCCTTGGCATTTCTTTTTCACTAAACATGTAAAAGCAATGGTTTATTTTAATTTTAATACTGACAATCATTTTAATGCATTCGTTCTGAAAACATCATGACTAAATTGTCACAACTTTTAAGTATTCTTAATGTGAGGGAACCTACTGGGAGCCAGGCTTCAACCTGACTGATGCATTTGTGATTGCACTGGGTTGTATTTTGCAACTGTTTTTTTTCTGTAGGAAGACCTCTGGACTTGAGCAATCTTTCATTTTATCTTCTGTAGAGAAATTAAAGCCTGCACACCACGACAAGTTTTCTGCTTGCAGATAGCAAGATGGAATTGGCATACAGAAATAATCTCTCTGATTTGAAAAACTGGTCTGCATTTTTACCATGACACCTGACATTTACTTCAAATGCACAGTAGTCTGTCTCCTGGGTTTGCGAAATCTAATTGATTTTTAGAGAGATAATGTAGGACAGCTAATATACTCTTTAGTTCTATAAGGGTTATGATAATTCCTGTGTTTGTTCACTTACCCTTTGTCTCACAGAATCATTTATCTCTCTTCCCTGTTCCAGGAGGAATGTTATTTTCATGCTAATAACCAAAATAAATCCTGAAAACTGCATCTCTGTACCACCTGCTACACCCAGCACAGACAACTCGCATACTAGAAAGGTTTGCTTTGCATCTTGCTTTTTAAAAACTATTGGTTCCATATTGAAACCGCTGTTCTAAAACCTATTACTTACAGCATTCAATAGCTCTATTTACCATGAATGCTCCAGCTTTACAGTTAGTAAACAAAGCTGGATGAGATGGAACTGGTGAGAGGCAACAGGAGACAGGAAGTATTCAAATGCTCAGAGAATACCTAAAAATAGTATACCTCTAAGCCATGTTTTGAAATATCAATACTCAGGCCACTAGTAGCAAGCATCTGAAATTACAGAAGACACTTCTGAAACAAAAAGCATTCTGTAATATCTGTCCTATCCAGAATAAAAATTCTTATCCTTAGTCATGGTTCAAATGCTGTTTATTTATGTGTAAATATTTTTATATATACTTCAGATGCTCAGACATGGATAAGTCAGAAAGACTTGATCAAGTAAGTTGAAATCATAGTTTCTAAGAGTTAGCTGTAGCATACAAAATTAAACTTAGTGGAGATGCCAAAAGCAGAGAGAATAGCTGTCAGACATCACTAACATGAAAGCTTTGTATACTAGTATGGCAGGATTTCAAAAAAAACCCAAAAAACAAGGGCTGTTTTCAACCAGTATTTTTCCTATTTTGGATAGTCACAGCTAGATTATTCATTAAAATAACTTCAAAAAACTCAAAACAACATTTTCAAATTCAAACGCTAGCATTTTCTTGGTTTTTGAACCATGCAAATAAAACATTAGGGAAGTTGCTACTGATGACCTCAAACACCTCTGAAGTTCATGTCTTTCTACACAGAATAAATCTGTACACCTCATGTACAGTTATTACACTGTGAAGAACAGATGGCTTGAATATAAAGCAAAAGTAATCTTTAAAGATGTCTTTATTTTTCCCACCTGGCCATTCATTTTGTTGCTGGACATAAGGTCCACAAAAGCCCTCTCTTATAAAAAAATTAATTGTTTTATGTGTTCATCCATCATCTTGTTGAAAAAAACGGTATTCAAGTTCTTTAAAAATCTATTCTAGCCAGCTCTATTATCACATATTCAACAGGGTGGAAAGGCCTAAATGCCAGCAAATGTAATTCCCTCTGTATTTCTTTAACACTCCCAAATTTAATTTTTCATTCATAGGACCCAATAATTATATCACTTCAGTGACTCCACAGTCAGTCAGAGAGAGCAAGCATGCAGGGTACAAATGTCAGCATGTGCCAGGGATGCCTTGCAGGTAAAGCAGCTGTTTAAAAAGTGTATCTCAAAAGCAATATAGTAATTCTCCTAAATACAGGATTCTACTGAGAGGAACACGGTTCCTAAAAGAGAAAAATAACTTTGTTTTGACCTCAAATTCTATTAGCTGTAAACACACTTAGCAGCATGGACTCCACAAAAACATTAGAGTACATTAAGCTTTAACATAATGAAATATTCAGGGCTGAGCTGATTACTCATTTCTGCTCAGCAGTGGAATAGGCTAACAGTGCCACTTTCCTATGTGAAATGAAAAATGATGCAGAGTAAGTTGATTAGTAATAATTACAAGCTGATGTTCTTCTACCTCCTGAACAACAGGAGACCTGTGGTATCAGTTGCAGATTTTCTGCACTCTAATGATTCACACACAATATATGCATGTTGTCTGTGCAGCCAGTACAGATTCTGCAATTTATCTGAAATTTCATTTAGACAGATTGATTTCCAAGTTTAAGTAGAGTTTACAGGAGCAACAGGATGATTCCTGAATTGGTTCAGTAGACCAAGCCAGAGACATCGTAATAGGATTTCCTTCCTTAAATCTCAATCAAGCAAATGTTTTTTTTCTTCACCTCCCCCTCCTTTTTCACCACCAAAATTGTTCTTGAAGCTCAGTTTTATTTCAAACATCAATTTATTCATGAGATGATTTTAAGAGTCAGGGGAATTTATTATGTCTCTCTCTTTGGATTAGAGAGATAAAGGAAAGAAATCTAAGAGGAGGGTGTTTAAGCACTGCTTGTTCAGGACTTGGCAATCTCCACAGTTTTGATACTCACAGCTTCACTGGACAAGGCCCTGAGCAACCTGATCCACCTCAAAATTGGTCCTGTTTTGAGCATGATGGCTAGATGATGATGATGGATTCATTTACAGAACTATCTTCCAGATGATAGCTCTTGAGCCACATGCACTTTTCCTGCCTAATTCCATTATTCAATCTAATTTTCAATGAATAATTACCATAGCTGTTTTACATATTTTAAATAATAATAGATTTTAAAATCATAGATCTAAAATGAATAAATGAAAATTTGAGACTTTTGAGAAAACCATTTCAGGCTTCACTTAGGACAGGATTATTTTACACACTGAGAACTTTATTTTCTGACAGCACCACAGTACAATTGTAATGGAAACTGAAAGATAACAAGATGACATCTTTCCTCAGTGTGAACTTTATAGTCTCACTTTTATCACAAGAAAGAAAAGCTTTGAAATATGAACTAAGAGCAGCCAATGAGAAGTTATTACCTGTGCCTACAAAGTTCAACATTTCTATGGGAGGGGATAAAAAAAAATTGACCTTTTTTAGACTATGCCAGTCAGTGTAAACAACATCTGTGTTCCTGTGTTAAATATCAGCCTTTCTAGTACTGTAAAGACACAAGAATATTATCTGTAGTTGTGAATTACTGACAGTTTACCCCACTGTCTTAGTTAAAATTGAGGCAGCTGTGCACCCAGAGCTCTACAGTTAACACACTCATGTGCACAGATATTCACCAGCACAGGATAAATATTTTCTATTCGTACTTCTTCATCCTTAGTTTTGGCATCCTTTAGTCTTTGTCATAAAGAACACATGCACACATTAAGAAAATAGATAAGACTTCACTGGGCTTTTCCATGGTAAGTGGAAAGATTTTACAGCTAACACAAGTAAATATTAACACTAGTCAAGTGAGGTGAATTGAAGAAATGGTATCCAATAGATCTCCATGACAGATACTCTCACCTCCATGAAAACCAAACCTTTCAGTGTAAGTACCAAGAAAGGATCAGCACTAATTTGAAACTTCATTGCTTCATCTCACAGACTTAAACACGGTGGTGTGCAAACCCACATCTAATGAACAGCTCTGGGCGTGTGGGTAGTTCAGTGGTATCTGAAACCTCTACAGCAGCTTCAACAGAGAATCATCTTACCCTTCCACAGAAATGGTCCGCTGCAAGCTCACTGTGGGTGGACGCGTTGCAGTGCTGTGCTGGGAATGACTGTGCGGCCAAGGAAGAATAAAGAAAAGCATTTGTTAATGAAATAGACGTTTCTCTTGCTCTTACAGTCTCTAGCAGTTTAGCTAATGCCAAAATAGATACAACAATCAGATTGTTTTACACCTGTCTAAAGCATTTTGACTTCAGCGGTGCTCAACTGTTCAAGAAGGGCATAATTGTACAAACTCTCTGGTTTAAATTCAGCTTTCATTCCTCATTAAGAGCAGAAAATTAAGACAGTAACCCCCCCCCCCCTTATCTTTCCTACTCCTTTTTAATATATATACATATATATATATTCACACAGTTTAGTAATTTAAAATAAATGCTAATTATTCCACTAAATATACTAAACACACAATGCAAATTTAATTTTAGAGCGAAAGGTAAAGCATATGATAATGTAATCAATCTAATTCTCAGTGTTCCTGAGTATAAGAGGACATGCTTTCATTAGAATTGCACCTTGATGCAACTTCAACACTAGTTCTATCATATTTTAAGCAGCTTGAGTCTTTCCATAAGGATTTTTATTAATCCCTAGACACAACATTTAGGAAAAAAACATGGTATTTTTTCTATAGCAAAACACAGACTCTCTGAAAAAAAACCTTTTTGATTGACTTTGATTTTTGAGGTCTAATGGCTTCTCATATGTTATACTGATATGACTAAGAAACTGGATAATAATAATTTTGTTAAAACTCCACGGAATGTGCTTATTTCAGTATTATACTATTTGTAATAGTATTGTAAATACAAATGGATAAAACAAAGCATCAGTCAAAGGCAGTTTTGTGATAATAAATTGTATTCCTTATTCAAGACAAAAATGTTAAAATAAAATATTAAAAAGCAGAAGCATCTGGGTGTATTTTCTGATCAGTTTAAATGACTACAGCACATAGTGAGGCCCAGTATTAATAATGCAAAGTACACAATAAAAATAAATCCTTATGTCACTTTTATATCACTGATTCTAATAGCAGAAGACTTTGTCTTGCTTTCAAGCTTTGCATAGATCTCAAGCTGCTTGTTCAGAAGCATCACATCTTATTTTCAATAAAAGCTACTTCATTTGACATTAGTGAGCAACACATCTATTTTACATGAATTTCATCCTGTAGCATAGTCAATACTGTCTGACAGAAAAGATGCCTTTTTGTTTTTTTTTTTTATTTCGTGTAGCCCATGGAGTTGTGATGCATATCATCGGACAAACAGAAGTCCTGCTGCCTCCTGTTATCTTCTATTGTGACAACTGTGCTCTTGTTTTATGTGAGTAAAGTAATCATCCTTATTGAGAAGGTTTCAGAAGGTTTTTGGAAAAGTACATTCCCCTTCTTCTAAGAAGAGCTGCAAAGCTTTTTATCTGTTTTATAGTAGAACTTATTTAGGAATATCACAAATTTCTGGGATCATGGTGTGAAGAGAATAGCTGAGTTGGACAAACACTGCAGAATATTATATGAATATTGATTAAAATTTCACAAGAAGTTTCCATGTACAAGGAACTTTACACCCCACTCCTGCCAAGTGAGGTGCTCATCTGTCTGCAATTTTCCACCCACTAGAAAACCTTTTCCAATCCTAGAGATTTGTGACACAGTATTCAAATGAGCCCTCACCTTCTTTCATGAAAATAGTTCAGAACTGGTGACATGAAAACTCATTTTCTTTTACATAATTATAAAAATCAAGTTTGATGCTTGATATAAGCTTGTGCCTTCTAAGGTATCATCATGAATATAATGACACCTTAAAGTCTAAAATGCAGTTTAATCATTGCTTGACACAAGTTGCTATTGGAGACAGAATAATAGTGTGATATGATACCTGACTTATTGAAAAGATAATCTCCTAGTGATTTCTATCAAACTGATAGAACCAGCAGAAAGAAGCTGTTTTCATCACATGCTTAATACACTTGTGCATTTTCTACGTCTTTTGCAGCACAGAAGAAATAAAGCCTTGAGTTACTGCTACCAACACTTTCTGTGATGAATACCTAAACATATCCCTATTTAGATACCCAAGTGGCATAGTTTTAAACTGACAAATCAAAGTATTCAAAGTTTGACATTTAAGCTTATAAAAATCCTGCCATTTCTCTGAAATGATACAGAATGAACCTCCTATTAGTTTTAATAATATGATGCAACAATATTTCCATATACTAGCCAGTATAACAGCCACACAAGATGCATTTTCCCTGAAGAAAAGAATCTTACATCCTGTAAAAGACCAGTTTTAACTTTAATCCATTTCATTTTAGTTCATTGAGATAAGGGGAATACACTGTTCTTGTAAGACAATTCATAAGAGTGAAGGAACAAAGAATGAGATTGTAAATTAATAATAAGGTGCAAAACTGGGAGCAAAGAAGCCAACCTCTATTTTTAATGGGTCTAAGCTGCTTTTTGTTTTAAACTTGTTTCTCAGGCAAGGCAAACCATTTCATGGCTTCATTAAATACTAAAAATAGAGCAGCCTGGTGTTCAAGTATTTTTTTAAATGTTATTATGAAAACAATAATATAAGTAAGTATTATAAAAACGAAAAGGCCAGTCTCCTTAGATTCAATTCTGTTCTAGGCCAGGAAAGCTCTGAAGGAACTTTTGCTGTGTGGGTGATGCTGAAACTGGAGGCAGCATCATAAACCCTTCTTTCCCCACAGGGATCAGATGAATCACCACCATCCCTTCCCAAATGACACTTTCACCAATATGCCAGAGAAACCTCTATCTGGGATGAAACAATCATATTAGGGAAATATTTATGGTGCTTTAAACTTCTATAATACAAAAATCATCCCAGGAGCTGCCCATTGCATTGTCAGTAGAATAAATAAGGTTGTTACAATCCAAAAATTTTCCTCTTCTGTTTTGTTTGGATAAAACCAAGACCAAGACACACTGTCTTTACAAAGAGAGCACTAGAAAAGTCATTAGCTTTCCTCTCTCAACCCTCAACCTCTATTAACAAAGAACAGTTGTCTTTTATTTGCTATAGCTCTCTTTTAGAAAACCTTCTGTTTTCATGTATCTTTATTTTGACAAGTCAAAACTGACAGCATTGAAGTTATTTTCTTCCTAAATCAATTGACCTGCAACTTCTCATAAAGAAGCAGCAAAGCAGCTGTGGCACAGGCTGGGTGGAGACCTCTCTGAACGCTGCCTTTGGAGCAGCCACTCTTCAGCTCCCAATTCTGAAACTGCCACACAGAAGAAAAATATACAAACTCCATTTGTCTATCAATATCTCTGCAGGAAAAAAAAATCCAACACAAACAACAACAACAACAAAACCAAACCCAAAACTAGAGCTCTGCGTTATTCTTTGTCATTCACAATACTAAAACAAAAAAGAGTGATAAATGCAATACTGAAAAACTTCCACTGGAGACCAGTTAAGGGAATGTTAACACTGTTTGTTTTTATGATGTATTCTCAGCATGTTGTTTCTTATGTCAAGGATTGAAGGTAGCACTGCAGTTGTTTATAAAGCTTCTGAGCCTTTGATTTGATGGATGTAAGAGTTTAGGAAGGCAACATGCTTTAATTCCATTAATGTGGAGTTTTAATTCAGCCCAGTGAAGTGAAACCGGCTTTTCCTGATGCTGCCAACAGCTAAACTCCTAACTTAAATGAGTTTTTGCACTCCTGTGGGATTAATTAGAAGACCAGAGATTGCTTTTTTTTGGCATTAATTTTATCCCAGCTACAAATGGTTTGATAATATCTGTGTACTGACAGTTACTGACCCATATTAGAAGTGTCAAACTAACCAGACATTCTCCCATCAGAAGCAAATAGGAAACTTCAGGGAATAGGACATTCAAGCCCGCTATGTCCAGATCACCCTCAGGTAACAAAGCCAGACATGAGATGTAACTGTTTTCATGCACAGGCACATGCAGTGAGTATTTTAGCAACATAACTCAATTTTTAAAATGGCATCTGTACATCTATTGTACAAATAGCATTGCTAGGCTAAATAGCTACTCTTGGAAAACAGAAAATTAACAAAATGAAGGATTAGGCTGTCACTGCCTGTAAACATGCAGACTAAGGGTCACACTACATCTCTAGTCAGGTTCTCTGAGGTGATTTCACTTGCACAAGCGAAGTAAAAAAGGTTGCTGACTTTTTCCTCCCCCCTGCCTGCCTCCCTTCCCTTAAGAAGTGGTTAGCCACATTCTGTGACTTAAAGTATTTGAGTTATTGCAGCCCTAAACTAGCATCATTTAGCAATAAGGAAGAATGCAAGGTGGAGCTGTGATTCAGAGGAATGCTTCAGCTCCTGGAATAAAGCTAATTATCCACCTTTGTTAGCGGTGTGCCTAAGTCAGGTACCTGATCTTCAAAGTGGTGAAACATCCCTGACTTCAAATCTACTTCCTTATGGCTGAGGTAATTGCAGGAGATAATGATAACCTTTAAAATACAAAAATCTTGCATATTTGGGGGGATTTGTTCTTTCAGCCTGAGATATGGTATTTAAAACAGCAGAAGTGGTTTAGAATGATGTGGGGGGGAACTGAAAGCAATTAGGAATGCTGTTTAAAGCAGTTGAGTAGAGAGGATATCTTTCTAAAGCAGTTCCACATGTAAAGTTCCCATATAGGGTAAATAGAGACTTTAAAGTATTGTGAAGAACTAAGCATTTAGTAAATAAGGGATAGTGAGTGAAAACTGTAGGAAAAAACCTAATCCAATCCTAACTGATTAGGTTCCTTGCTCTTATCTTCATATTTTGGACAATCTTTTGGGTTTTTAGAAGTGGGGTGCCTAAATCTCTGCAGCATTCCAAGATATTCTATTACTGTTAAAAAAAAGTAAGCTTAAGTCTTCCTACCAGCCTCAGTTGTAATATTACTGCTGTCATTATTGCTATCATTATTATTTATGTTACTGTAATGATTATGAGGAATTATAAAGCTCCTTCTGGGAACTGAAATATTCCCTGATTAAGTCAGTTTAAAATTATACCAGCTGAGGACTGAGGTTTACATGGCAAAACATTTACAACAAGTGAAAAACATAGAGATGTGTAGGAAAAAAAGGGGCTAACAGTAGAAGAAGTAAAATCCAACACTCTCAGTTGCTTAAGCAGTATTGGATGGAAATGATCCATGAACGTAACACCTGATTTTGTCTCTAATTACAGCTGTGGAAGAGGACCTAGTGCTATTTTCATTAATTTCAGTAAGGAATGTTTGTTTAGAAACTGCAGGAAACTTCCTGAGGCGCGCTGCATGGCCTCCCAATTGCCTGCAGCTCGTGGTACGCGGTACCACGCCCAGGACAATGCTGGGTTTGCAGTTCCTCACCGAGAAAGCAGCTGCCACCCTCCTTCCTACCCCTTGGCATGATGCTGATGCACTTCCACATCATTAATGATTTTTGCCATAGACTCTAATATTGTACCTCATTTCCTGTTACTATCATGCCTAATTCTCCCCAGCACTAGGGCTTTTGAAGCTGCAGACACAAGTTGTAGTGAACTCACCACACCCCCCCATTCACTGTCACGCAGTGCTGCTCATGGAAAGCAGGTACAGAAATTTAGAGTAAAGCTGAGTCCAGAAGGGAGAGAAGGGCTGGGGGAAGGTGTTTTAAGGTTTGTTTTTATTTCTCACTACCCTACACTGATTAAATTGAATTATTCTCACTGAGTTGAGCCTTCTTTGCCTGTGATGGTGACTGACCTCTCCCTGGAAAGCAAGAATACGTGCATACATACAGTATTCACAGGGAGTACATGGCACAGTTTCCATCAGTAGCTGCTCTGCAGCAGCTGCAACACCCAGCACTCACCACTGTCCCACAAACCCCACTTCTGATGGATTTCTAGAGCTGTGCAGTGCTTCCTTAATGAAACACATTATTGCACCCATAGGTCTCCATGCACGTAACCACCAAAATATGTGCACTGAACTTCCTTTGCAGTTTAAGCAAATGTCAAAAGACACTACGAGGGACTTGAAAAATGGGTCCATGTTTAAGGAACTTTGAGAAAACTTTGATAGAAATCAAGAGATAGCTCAGCAGTTTTAGGAAAATTCATACAGGCACAATAGGAAGAATCGTATAAGCTTTGCAATCCAAAAATACCAAACTGCACATCAGACATGTATTTTACAGTTGCATTGTGGGGGAAAGATGGAAGAGGAAAAAATAAATTACTGGGTATGTTTTCCAGCAAGAAAACTATTGCTCCTATTGTCTAAAGTAAAAGCTCATCGGTTCTATAGTCTCTGAATACATCATAAATTCTGAAATATTACTAGCAAATTTACTAGTAAACTAGTAAATTATTCCTAAAAAATCCTAGACAGACAGACAGAAAGCCTTGAGTCTCAGAAAGCGTTAGGACCAGAGTTTTTTGATGACTTGGTTTATTATTGTCAGTAGAACTGAATGAAATATATTTCTGTCAAAATAGAATTTTGTGGGAGATATGTACTCAGTAAGAGTATAAGAAAACAAATGGTTACGCAGACACTTGAAATATCTGGAAAACCTCTAATTTTCAATTACTCTTCTACTACAGTCCACGTAAGTTTATCTGAAGTTAGGAATCCCAGTTAAAAGACCATTGAGATCTCCCTTCAGGAATCCGAGACTCCTAATTCCAATCCAGGACCCAAAAAAAAGGAGTATAAAGTGATTTTAACACAGAACTCTGTCAGAGCAATCTTGTCATTAACAAAATGAACTTTCTTTGCACTTAAGATGACACTTGAAAAATAATTCATAGGACTTTCATACTACATCTGCTTGTTTTTCAAAGGGTAGGGAAATCATAGATAAATCAGCCTAATGACAGACTTAAAATAACATCAACCCATTAAACTAATTTGCAAAGTTTCTATCCCTCTCTATCAAAAGAAAAACAGGCACATAAAATTCTTCTTATGCTGGAGTCATTGCACTAAATTTTATTAATTTAAGATAAAGTATATGAAAATTAAAGTGATTTAAAACAGCAATGAAAAACTATTTGATGGCAAACCATACCATGCTATTACTAAAAACATCTGTATGAGATTATCATTACATTTGAATAATAATAAAAAAAACCTACAGAAATTTAAGTTTAATATTGTATAACACCAAGTTCACTTTCTCTGTGCTTACTAACCTTCATGTGTGCACTGCATTGAATTACAGAGAAGGAGTACATTCAGCTTCCACAGCAGTGGCTCATTAAAACAAATAGGACTATCACAACAGAAAAAGTATTAATTTACAATTTAAAACTGTCATGGGGTTAGTTTACCTTTAAGGAAGTTAAAGTTGCTGCGGACTCCTGGGAGTCTTTTCTCCTGACCAATTATCGGTCATTGCTGAGAATTGACAGCAGTTTTAGCCATTGAAAAGTAAAATCAACTTGTGAACCCCACCTTAAAGTGTACAACCAGAAGTCTGTGGTGTTCTTTGTTTCCTGGCTGTGAAGGGTGGTGGAGCTCCAAGCCTCTCATTCCCTGCCCAGGCCATGCGGCCTGGGTGGGGGGCCGGGCTGGGCCCGCAGCGTCTCCCGGCCGGGAGATGGGGGCCGGCGGGGGCTTGCCCCGGGCTAAGCCGGGCCAGGCCGGTTCCTAGCTTAGCTGCAGGTTTTGCTGTGATAGAATTTACCAGAAAACTGCCGAGTAAAGAAGAAGAAGAGCTCTAAGCCTGCTGCAAGCAGAGACAGTGACTATACTTTCCAGAGCAACTATGAGGAACTTTTCATCGCAGACAGCTCTAGCTCCTGTTCAGCAGAGATCACCGAACCATCTACAAAAGCTTGGGCAAGATTTTAACTCTTTCTTATCCAGATGAGACTTGCGGATTAATCTTTTCATCCAGAAAGAGAAAAAGAGAGTAATCAACATGAAAAGAGACTTTATAAACTACTAGTGGCAAGAAAGAAAAGAGACTTCAAGAAAGGTAGAGAATTAAGAAGATGCTTTAATTAAGCTGAAATATCTTTCTGTTAAAACTATGGAGATGGACAATGAAGTCCTGAAAAGAACTCCTTTAATTCATAATAGAGTATGGGGAGGAATAGAGTGTTCAAAGTGTAAATTTGAGTAAAAAGTGGAGTAATTGTAGTATAGTGAAGTGCTGAGAGATTTAAAGCCTTGAGAGGCAATGAGAAAACTGTTTTCTAGTGAAGCGTACCGAAACAGATGAAAAATACTTTTTTGCCTTTGACTAACTTATCCTTAAAAATGCTATCCTCAAACTTATGACCCATAACACATTTCAGAGTGATGTGGAATGGGAGGGGTGGGCTTTGATAACAGTAGCTCTGAGCAGCTGATATCAAAGAAATGAGAAACTATAACAAAAATAGTTTTCTTGTGACAAACTCCATAAATTAACAGAAAGGAACTTCTGTTTCTTTACAGAAACTGATGGAAAGACTGTAAAAAGAATTGAGATTATTTAAACCATCAAAATTATAAAGTTTTTGTCTCTGTTGTCATGTGAACAAAAGAATGGTGAACAGTGAGAAATGGAAAGGTTTTTTTCTAAAGGTTTATTCTGGTGTTCTTATAGTTTGTCAATAAACTTTCTTTACTCCTTTTAAGTTTTATGCCTGGTTTGCTCTCATTTTAATCCATATCTCACAGCAAGAAATAAATAATTCTTTTTTCCCCCTTTTTGTTAATTACTGGTTCAAAACCACGACAAAAACTTATCCAAAAAGCACACTCCATCTTGCAGTTGCTCCTGATACTGTGTTTACTGCACCTGTGTGATACCTTCTGATAATGTTATCCCTCCTATCTGGATATACATTATCTCTGTGCAAGCTGGAAATAGGGGTTGAATATGTCTTTTTTGAACAGAGCAGAGGTGAGAATGTCATCCTAAATAAGCAGCTATTTAGTCTCACTTCCTCTGTCATTCAAAGCAGCCCAGCATGCAAGTGTGCATGTGCAACTGTACCGAGCACAAACCCAACAATCCTAGAAAAATACACGAAGAGAAAAAAGAAAATGAAGAAATAACGCAATGCACATAAACAACATTCCAACAGGATATAGACAAACAGCAGGGAATGGCAATTTGGAAATGCAGAAGTATAAAGACTGGATTGTCAAAATGAATGATGAATAGTGAAGTAATTCAACAGTTTAAGTTCTTCTGCTTCTAATCTAATCTATATGAACCATGATTTTTGAATTACTTAATTTGATAGAAGTTGGACTTAGCATTTCATGAGAAACATTGAGTGTCTTATACCATGGGGTCTGACGATGAAGTATAAAACTAGACATGAAAAAAAATTAAAACGGTATTAATTTTTCTCATTCTAGAGTCACTCCCAGTGGAAGTGTCAGGCATAAGCATCTCCCAGAGAAGATGACTGTAATATTATCTAACCACATTAGTAATTAATTTTCCCTGGCTTTGATTATAGGCCCTCGACTGGATAAGATGAATGATGCTATATTATTTATTTATATGTTCCATTATGTCAATCCTTATATTCATAAATTGACATATAAACCACCACATAAATTTATTTAAATATGGTTTTTAAATTAAATCTTTGAAGAGATATTTAGCTAATTAAGAGAGAACTGTGAAAGGAATTTATGAAGAATTTGACTCTATGCCTGTGGTAGTCATTAAGGTGAATTGTTTAGTTACAAACTTAATAGATAAATCATTTGAGTAAAACACTGGAAAGTGCTTTTAAAAGGTTTTCAAAATTAGCAAGCATGTATACATGACTGAACTGATACACAGCCAATTTGTGATCCTTCTGGTGACTAATTTAACATCACTAAGATAAAATAGTGCAATTCCTGAACAAAAGAAACTCTAAAAGAACCTCTGCTAAACTTTACAAGTATTTCTTACAGGTTAGGGATCATATATGTTTCTTATAAGTACAACCTCCTCATCAGTAAGCAAGAAAACCCAAGTTTCTTGGGTTATTTCAAGGTTACTTTAGTATAAAGACACTGCTATGTTTCTTCTACGTTCATGTTTCATTTTTTAAATAAAGTTTCATCTAGAAGTAAGTCTCTCTTTGCTGCTATCAACTAATTAATTCCCCCTGTAAGTACTACTGTACTTTGGTTCGCACATATTTTGGTCAGAACCAGTTGCACTGAAGCCAGAGATTTAAAATACTGCCGCTTAAGAGAAAACATCTGAAAGACAGGGACGCACAGGGAAACATGAATCAATCAATACAAATGGTCACAGCTGGATTTATATCAACAACTTGTCTAACCTTAACCAGCACAAAAACCAGCATTGCTTTTTAGCATTGTAAAAAGATATAGACACATGAGGAAGCTATTTTGGAATGCATCTTGTGACCACATTTATCCTGTCCACATGAACTGAGCTACCATTGCAGCATTTTGCTTCAGCTCTCCATGTGTTATCTCTGAAGAGAAAGCAGTTCTGCTGAAAACTTATGAGTACCTGAAATCAATGAACACTTCACATATGAAATATGGATTACTTAGATGATAGAAAAAAATTATGGAGGATAAGCCCATGCATTGGTCATCCAGATTTTCAAATCTTGGCTTCACAAGATTGGCAGGAAATTCCATGGCAATAGGTTCTTGTGTTTAGAACTCCTTTGATACACTGCTTTATTCCAAGTTATACCTCTCTTCCAACATACCAGGGAAGTCTACTATTAAAGAAAATACCTGTTCAAATAATTGTATTTTTTAACCAGTGGAACTCTCCAAATAGAGCTGGGTAAATGCACATCAGGAAACCCAGTGAAGGATCTGTAATGCATTACTTCTGGATACAAAAACAAGAACTTTTGTACCGAATTTAAGTCGAATGGTTTCATTCCTGTTTCTATTCTTCTGGGTCAAAGACAGGCCTGGATACATTCTACACCTTTGAAGCATCTAAATTAATTTAAATTTGTATCTTATTATTAAACCTATGATAACAAATGTAGCTGCAGAATCCTTTTATATACAAACCAGAGATTGCTAAACATCAGTCCCGAACAAAAACTCTTCCCTATAAATGTGGATGTAGAATGCGTAAATTAGTGCTGGAAAGGAGTTATTATTTCAATTTATGTATTTCACTGATGGCAACCCAGACCTGTTCCTTACAGTAAATGTTATGTAATGCACATTCCAATTGAGAATAGAGGTAAAACTGTCAGCATTTTAAAAAAGAAAATGCAGCATAACTTTTTCTCACATCACACTTCGTCTTATTCTCTACATTGAGACTGATCTAAGCCTTAAGTGATGAATGCTAATATCACTTAAAATGAATTTATTAGGACCTCTTTTAATTAATTTTGCTTGTTAGAAATATCAAGGGTCGTTACAATACTACCAAATTAATGGATACTGGTTAATCAGTCTATGAATCAACATTCCCAAGTAAAATGGTAGCTTCCACCTTTTCCCACTGATGGATTTCATAACTCAAATAAAGCTCTATCAAATCTTCAAAAGGGGAATTACACTGATTTAAATTCATATGTACACCAAATTTGAAGTTGCACAAAGTACTCTTGATTTGTATTCTTTGTTTGGTGTTCCTTTTGGCAAGTGAGTCTGAAGCTTCCTAGCCTCACTGAGGATTTCTGTCAGGACCTTAGTAAAGCTACTTACTCTCCATTTGCCATCTCCTTGTCTTTAAGAGAACAAAGATAAATGACATGTCCAGACTCTTACAGTGATTGAAATAACATTAAGATGAAAGCTGTGTGCAAGCTGAAGAAATTCTGTCATTTTCCAAGATGCATCAATGTTGCATTTCTGTTAATTGAAACTAATTAAATGAAGTCTTTCATTTTAAGGTGGTAATGCAAGAATAGCAGAACTGGAAAATTTAAACATGAAAACATGAAAGAAATTAAAGAAGCCCAGTGTGAAAAAATTACAGCATTTTCTGTTTTACTGAAGGGCATATTTACATCAGTTTTATAAAAATCCCCTTTCTTATTATATAGGGATTACTTAGAACCACAACTTCACATTGCAGCATTGTGTTTCAATGTTTATTGATAAACAACAGTCCATGCTGCTTGATTTAAGTCAACAGCAAACAGATTTACCATCCCAATCACTTAGGAATTTATCTGCCATGTGATGCTCTTCTTTAAGAAGGATACACAGCAGTACATTTAAATAGATGAAGGCTTTTGGAGAAATAGTTATTGTGATGAAAAAAAAAAATGATGTCATGTGGTGTGGCAGTCAGCCTTGACATGAAAACTGGTTATAGCATTATGTTGCCATGTTATTCTTGGTTTAACAAAGTCATGTAATTCTCCTGTGTTTGCTGAGATATAATTTGGTTTTGGTATTGCAATGATCTTCCGTTGCAGACACCTGCTGCCTAATCCCACTTCTGTCAAAACACAAAACCCTACTCTTCTTCCAATTAATTCAAATCACTATGGTGTTATACAAGGAAAAAAAAAAAAAGGAAAACTGAGGAAAAGGAATCAGTTGAACATGATTCCTGTTTTCTTATCATTGTCAGAATGGTTTGAATCTTTGATATTTTGTTCCAAAGAACAGTCTGAGTACCCTATCTGAAAAACCTATTTCTGTAATCCATAGGATACCGATGTGAATGCTAATTGTTGAGTAATGACTAGAAGAAGTATCTGGGAAACCAGGCAAAATCCATTAGAAAAAATGCACTCAAATTTCCATCAGGAGTAAACTTCCTCTCTTTGCATATTTTGTTTTTTTCAATCCTGTGGACATATCAAACAAAAGTTTTATTTGAGCCTCAATATTCTAGGCAGAACCTATGATTTCAAAGACACTCATGAATTCATCACTTCAGACATCTTTGTAACACAAGAATTCTTATGCACTTTTGACAATAAATGAAATGGATGTAAAAGTTTGGTATGAAAAATTAACAACCTTCACGCATATTACTGAATCTGAAATGTCAAAATTGAATTCTCTTCTGCATGGTGCAATGGCAGAGGTACGTGAGCTTGTACCCTAACCAAACCTGTATGACTTCTGCTTCCAACACAGCCTGTACAGCCACGCTCTTACCACAGATACTTCATAAGTCCTCCTACCTGCAACTCTTAGTCACTGTACCTCGAACAGGCTCAGAGTTCTGATTATAGTTTACGCAGCCTTCATCAGATCAGTAGCTAAACTGTCTATGCATTGCTGATTATACATACCCAAGTCAGCTATTAATCAATGTGGGCATTTACTGGAAGCAGGTTATTCTGCTTCATCAGCTAACCCTCTTGGCAGGAAGCAGCTCAGGACTGGTGTTGCATTGGGTTGCACAGGGGCACTGTACTGCCAGTGAGTAGCAGCAAGTGGTATTTGGCTTCCCTGCTGAGCACTCCACCCATGTGGGCTTCAGTGCAGCTGAGGTGCACATCCTGATGAGCTTTCTTTCTACACTATGATGGCTTCACTCTGCTGCTTAGCAAAGCTTGATTGCAGGTACAGTCATTGCTATTTAGAACTCAGCTGCTAGAGTTGTGTTCTTTGCCCTGCTTTCCACTTCACATGTAGTGATTTCAACATCATAAATGCAAGAACTATAATGATCCTCACAAGATAAAGCAAACAACTCCAATTATCTGTGAAATGATGCATTTTCTGCATGGAGTATGGAAATACTCTGGAAAAAGATACTGTCTGTGCATCTCCCTGGGGACTGAATTTTCTCTTCCTGTATTTTCTTAACAATATTGAAATTTTAATTTTGAAAGTCAAACTAAAAGTTCCTCTTCCCTTTGTCAGCAAAAAAATGTATTTTAAGATCTTGTCAGTTTCACTGACCTTGCTTTTTCTGCAGTAACAGTAGTAGTTTTATGCACTATAAGCATTATTAAAAAAATCAGATAAAGTAGTTGCTTCTGGTGCTGTTCTTTAAAAATGAAATAAAAACCTTTTAAAGAATTAATTCTTTAAATCCCAAAACATTAACAAATTCTGCCTACAAATTTACAATGACAACTTGGCTAAAATTAAGTTCAACCCAGAAAGGTCAGTTGCATAAGCAGACCTTTACAAAATTCAGGGATGTTTAGAGCTTGTAACTCTTTCTGCATACCTAATGCACTTTTTTAAAAAAAAAAAAAATTTCTTTCTTGCCAGAACAAAACCACTTCCCAGTGACTTCATACTGATACAGTAGCTTATTATCACTATGGCTTATGATGAACTCCTATGTCAGTGTGTCCTACTACTGCAATTTGGCACAGAATCTCTCTGTATGTGTGTGTATGGTTTATCAAGGGAAGTTTCTTTCCTGGATTTTTAAATGTTTCCTACCAAAACTCAAGCTCAGGATTTTGCATTTCCCCTGTACTTGCGTGTAATTAATAAGCATCCATCTTTCTGCCCCCCCTTTCCTCTGTTCCTGGCCCCCTGCCCACCCCTTACTACTGCCCAAATTAATGCACTTAAGAAACTATGTTGATGTACAGTAACTGTGTAACTTACATTGTTAAAAATTTTAACTCTGGATCTCCCCTCTTCTCCTTTTCAGTTTCAAAACCAGGTTTTGGTATTTTCAAACTCCCAAGGATTTTGGTTCAGGTCCCAAGGTAGTAGTAAGAAAGGTACTCTCTCTTTTGGAGACATTGATAATCAGTAAATTCAGAATAGCTTTCATTTGTTGTGTTGGTTTTTCACAATTACATTTGGTGAAAATTTTGGATGGGAGTATTGAGACAGTAGTGGCAGGTGAGCTGTACAACCTCAGAGCTGCACAGTAGGTGTCTGAACAGCCCCCAGTAATGAACCAATGTTCTTAAACATTTCTGTCTTCCTGCATAGCATGACTTTCAATTTCCTGCAGTCACACTTTCAGAATATTGAACTAACATGAAAAAAAGCACAGTGCAAATTTGTCAAAGAAGCTATGGAGCTGGAAGAGAAACTGACTGAAAATAGGCACAACCCTAGTCTGCTGGAATAACATAAATTATCCCGCCAACTCTGAATGTTTATTGTGAACAGAGATGGAATCTAAAACAGTAATAGTTAAGATTTGAAGTAATATTTAGATCTCCCTTCAGGCTATATCATTAGAAGACAACAAAGTAAAAAAGAAACAAACCAAATAATTTTAAAGTAATCACAAGATAATTTTGCTGTTTAAACACATAGCACCTCTAACTACCCAAAGCCTGCAGTGATACCTTTAAAATATTCTTTGTGAAGGACTGAATTACTGTTTTTTACACCAAACAGGAAAGAGAGAAAATACTGAGATGAATGAAGTGGATTGATATAGATTTAATTACAAATGTAAAAGGCTGTAGCAAGTATACGCTCGGGCTCTTTTCTGTTTGAAAGGTGAAGAGAAGGAAAATTCAATAACCAAACAGATACAGAGCAAAATTGTCATGGTTTGCAAAGCAAGTGCATGCCAAACCATGGAATTTAAATGGAGACTCTTGCCTATAGATCTTTGGCCTGTATTTCACCGGCTCAAATTCCACTTTTAAAATGCAATTTAGGTACTTCCAAATCTGTGTCTTACTGGGGAGTCAGTTGGACTTTAACTCATGAGATTATTTGAAAGCCCATCTTTCATTTTATGACAGACAATTCTCCCACAAGTACAATTCATTTACATGAAAATATGAAATATTGATTTGAATCAATAAGAAAGGAAGTTCTGCAATCCTCCCCATACCAAAATGGAAGTTTAACCTAAAATAAGGATGGTGTTTATTCAGATGGCATTTAAAAACAACTTGCTAACTGTAGCACATGTACATAGATGTACTGTATAGGTAAAGAAGAGTTTATTTTTCCACAGTTTCTTGTTTCCTTCCCTGCTGTTTTCCCCATTTTGATAAACTCCTTTGTAGTATTTGTGTTGTCAGACTGAATCAGGGAACAATGTACAACTCCCCCAAGTTATGTTGAGACTTTCAGTCCAGGTCAAATTTAAACAAGCACCTTAAAGTTTTGAGTGTTAGAGTTTTCATTACTTGTATCACTCTGAAGTTTCTGCAGACGGTTCCAGTCAATATTTTCAAAGATCAACAAATCCTTTTTTTGAAACAGGAAATGTAAAGAGTGCTGATCAATAACTATTTCTGCAGTAATATGAGAAATAAACAATAGATTTCATCACATTTCTCTTAATGATGGTTGCATGGTCTTTCAAAAACAAAGAAATGGCAGAAAATGTGACCTCAGTGTTTCAACCTTTGGTTACTAAAATAAATTTTCCCTTTATAATGGGAAATAATTATTATCCTTATAGAAACATAAAGGTACTTGTATGTTGTGATAGTGGGAAAAAAAAACAGAAAAGGAAAACAAAATCATGTAGAAATTTTAGCACAGACTCAGGATGTGGATCCCATCACATCTGGAGTGTTCTTAAAGTTAGTATTTTTCTGTTTCTGGCTATTCCATTAATTAGTATTTTATACTTTTTGGACAGAAGATGTAAAGTGAAATCAGCACCTACAAGAGGAGGATCCAATTTAAACAATCATTCAGTTTTCCAATGCCTCCCACAACAGTGTCCTCCAATACACTTGCAGCATCATTGGCCTAGCACAGACGCAGAGACTGCTCCCTCCTGATTTCTGCATCACAAACGTATTTTTAGATATATCCTGAGGTAAAGTCAGAACTTATTTGACTTGACAAAATGAACAGAACTGGACATATTTGAAAGCATCTGCATATAGAGCTTATTTCAAAATAAAATAAATGCTGGTAAGCAAATACAACAAATCTGGAGGCCTGAGTCAGCCCTACATTATTCCACTGGGATAAGTGTAGTGCAGAACAAGACTAGTGCAGGGCTGAGGGAAGGGTCATTATTAGTGTTATCATCCTCTCACATTTCCCTGACAAACCACACTGCCGTAATGAGAGGTCCCACCCGCTTTCCATGATGCCTTCTTTCACTCTATTTAATACTAATGATCCCTCCTTTTCTATGTAGTACAGAAAAATCTTGCTTATTTCCACCTGCTGGAAATATCTTTTAACCCCAAAGGCCACAGAGTGTGTCTGTAGACTTGTGCCACCCATTTCAGAATTGGACAAAACTGAAAGAAAGCTTTAATTTTCCAAGGTCATACAAACTGTCAGTGGCACAGGCAAATTTCTCAGTTTCCAGCTCTTTGCTCTGACCAGAAAGCTTTCCTGCTCTTTTCTGTCCAGTTACAACCCTGGAAACTATTCTTATCCCAACAGGCACAGCACAGGGAGCCACAGCATAGCTTTATTTACCCTGTCTCCACAGCAATATTTAATTTCTAAGCTCAAAGAACTCCCTCATGGGGTAAAAGGAATAATTTGCTCTCTAGGTTAAATTTATTCTTGGTTTTTCTGATGAGCCAAGACTCTAGCAATTACTGTGACAGATGGAGTGATGATTTTTACGATGTGGAATGATGTCCACAGGAATGAAACTGAAATCACTAAACCCATTTCTCACAGTGACCTTTAGACAGTTGTCAGGTAATAATTGTCACTGTGGACAAAGTTTGAATTAGTGAATGGCTCCAGTAGCTTGTTACTGCAACACTCCTTAGCAGAGTGACACTTTCTGATAAATTTTTGTCATTTATTCTGAATATATTTGAACCAGATAGGAAACCAATACATGGGTTTAACTTTCTCCCAACACGACAAAGAATTTGAACTTTGTGTATTAGTACTCTGTCATTTTGGAAGGACTGTTTCAAGGTGATTCTCAGGGACCAGAATGAGATATTTGAGAGGCTGCTTACATGTATTGAAAACAATAACATATCTCACAGAAATGACCCTGTCAAACAAGAAAGTTGTGAGAAGTTGGTCAGGAACTGACTGGATTTTCATGGGCTAGTCAGAAGCATCACTCCCGCCTTGTATTTAGGCAGTAAGAGCTGCAACCAGTGCTGGTGGTGAGTGGCAGCCTCTGAGGCAGACATCAGGCACAACTTCTGTTTGGAGGGCCATGGTCCACCACAAGCTCCCCATGCCTGGTGACTGAATGCCCTGGCCAAAATCCTTAGGCACAAACACATTACAAATAGCCTGATACTTGTTTAGTCTCCTAGTTCGTGTCTTCACCATTAATCCAGAAAAACCACACAGAAACCAACTTTTGATACTTTGGAAACATTTTCTGTGACTTAGAGACAGATACTCAGAACTTGGTGACAAGCATGGAAAGGAAGGCGACGTCTTTCCTTTGTTCACAAACGTCTCTCTGTAGCTCTGCTTGTAATCAAAACAGCAGGAAATTTTTAATACTAGTGATTTAAGGATTTTTTTTTACTGAAAACTGTGGTTTTTTCTTCTGTAAAAACATATTAAAGAAAATACTACTGTTTAACTGAACTGATTTAATATTTCTGTCTATTTTATGAGCTAAGAATATACAGTTTAATTTTCATGGGTGCAGACTGTGAACAAAAGGAGATGTGTAGCACAAGAAAGCCCATTATCTCTGAAAATCAAATAATATTAAAAAAAAAAATGAAACATTTCCCAAATGACAGAGCAGAACAAATACCTTAATTTTTCTCTTTTTAAAATTTTATTTTAGTCTGTTTAATGATAGTAGTTATTGTTCTTGATACAACAGAGAAGATTATTTTCCTGACAAAGCAAAGTAAATCGAAATAAGTGACTTGCTCAACTGAAGAAAATTAGTCAGCAGCACAACTGCAAATAAAGCCCAGCAGCTCTAACCTGAAGCACTGCATCTTAACCTGAAAGACTTCTGCAACTTTACATAATTAAATACTTGAACTGTAGAGGTTTTATGCCTTTACAGGTTAAGATTCTCCTTCAAGCATCTCTTTGAGTTTTTGAAAGTTGCATCTTCCTAGCAATTTTAATTAATAGCAACCAAAATAGAGGGCTCATTAAAAAAAATGAAAGTACATTAGTGAGTTTATAGGAATGTTTGTGCTTATTAGGGTCAGAGTTTCATGCACACAAAAATAGCATGAGAGCTGAGATTGAAAGGCAGCATCATTTTCCTTTCATTAACCCTAACAGTTATATGACTAGATCATTTACTTGAAGAAAACACTTCAGTCAGGATTAAACATAAATTATAGGAAACTGTTCCAGTTAAGACTTTCTAATTTGTTAATTGAAAGTGATAAAGAAAATCCACAATTAACTTCTATCATTTCCAAAAGATCCTTAAATAATTTAAAGGCCTGATTCACAAGCAAGGACAATCTACACTGAACACTGCATTGAAGTTGTAGACAGTTAGTCAACATAGTTTGTGCTGCTTGTGTTTTCCCTTACAGCAATTATAAAATATTGCAGAGCTCAAGGTGTTTTCAGCAGCAGCACAACCCTGTCAAGCATAATGCACATGTAGTTGCATGCATCTGGGCTGCATCCTGCCACCCACTGTGATGTGTGCTCCTGCCGGCGAGTCAAGGTTTCCAGGCTTATTTTTAGAGAGGTCTACGAGTTAAAGTGCTTGAATTGCTAAAGGTGTTGTTCAGGGAGTAAAGGCTACGGCACCTACATAGATGATTCTCACTGAAATCAGCAACAACAAGAAGCTTTGTTTCCCATCAGTATGAACATCAGCACCCAAGCCAACCCTTGTGATGACCAGTTTAATTGCCAATTGCTTCAGGGCTGCTATGTGCTCTGTGCCTCTGAATGCCTAAATTTGTGTATAAGTATGCCTTAAAAATCACTTCTCAAACCAAAAACCTAGAGAATTCACTTTTTAAAATGCTACTTCATGATTTTAGGGAGATACTTCACCAAGAATTATTTTAACCAGCTATCTTATATTTTCAAATGACGTTTTTGGGTTTTTTTGTGACCATAAGGTTAGTTTGTTTTCAGTGAAATTGAATAAGCTGAACCTCAGTATTGCATATTCTTATGCTTGAAAATCCACAGAAAGGTTTGTGTACTTGTTCCCCTCCGCTGTCTTTAAGCATAGTTTTTCGGTAGTAGTACTTCATTGTATTTAACCTTACTGTCTGTGGTTGGATTGTGTAAAATACAGATAAGTTCAGAGGCTGATCTGAAGATGTTAAAATAAGAAGCATAAATCTGCTAAAATTCTTGTCTTAAATACTTGAGTAATTACATCCATTTGAAGCAAACAGACTATTTTTTCCATTTTGTAATCAATCTTTGAAATTTCTAAAAAAAAAAAGTAAACAAAGAGAACTAAACAGTATACATTATTTTTGAGAAGTTATTTTTAAATTCAAGAAAGGTGTTTATGTGGGCCAAACTGAAGACTCAATTTCCTAATACCATTGCTATTTTACTACTTGTTGATAGGTCCCATTTTCAGGTTGCCAGGCATTTAAAAAAATACAAAATACGATGAGATGTGTTTTGGGAGATATAATTCCCATATTAAACACATGGGATTGAACAGGGGACGATGAGTACTCCTGTATAGTGTGAATTTCAATAAAGATGACAAGATCCCTGGAAGGCAGCCACACACAATGCATCACTCTGACAATGAGCTCGCTCCCAGCAGGTTACTGGGAAGGAAAAGGCTGTGGATATTAATAATGGGAGTGACTACCAGAGAGACTCACCATTCATACCTTTGTGTGCAGCTACCTTAACTTCCTCCCAGGGTCTGTGAAAAGTGATCAGCATCTCCTCAGTGGACCTCACAGCCTATGGAGGGATCCTAGGGATGCTTAAAACTAGGAGTGGGGACCACAGGCAGCAGTGCTCAGGGCGGACATACACCAGGCTGGCTGCAGAGATCACTGGAGTGTGGTGACCCTCCCGTGCCGATGGGGAGGCTGTGGGAACTCAGCCACACACTGGAAGCAGCATTACATGTCAGGATTTTGGATGTTACAGTCTCCTTACTCATATCCCTGCATCCATCTCAGCACACTTTTATTCCCGTGGCCCTGAAGAGTTACACAATGCTCAGTTACCCTTGAGCACCGACACAAAAATGCACACTGTCTTCTTCAAGACTCTGCTCTAGAGCCTCATGCCAATGTTATCTTCTCTCCCTAGTGCCCATCTCAAAGAAAGGAGAGGTGGTTCTAAACAATGCTATCATTAATCTGACTCATCAAATATCCTGAAATGAAACCCAACCATTAGTTCCTTCCCTACTCCCCCCCACCCAAAAAAATGCAATCACACAATCAGAGACTTACAAAAGTAAAAACAAAAAATAAAAAAAGGCAACGATTTCAGGGCAGCCCTTAACCAAAAAGTATACTGGTAACTAGAAAGCCAAAAAGGTTTCAGTGAAAACAAGTGAGTTCTGGGAAAGACTAAAACATTTTTCAAGTGTGTCTTTGTAGAGATGAATGCAGTGAAGTTCTCAGTCCAAAGCCTGGGAACATTTTGTGCTACACAGTGTTGAAATAAAGTCTCATGTTTGTAGAAAGAGGCTTACATCCGTGAGCTGTGATTTCCTTTCACTGCCAATAATCTTCTATTTGTAGACATAATAGTCAATAATGACAGGGGCCAGAACATGAATACTCTACATCCATTCCCACAGGGTGCTCTCAAAGGAAAATCTACTACTCCAAAATTCTCTCTCTACTCTTGCCTTCAATGGTGCAGATTTTCAGCTGTTGCACATTGACATAGCCCTCTTAATATCAATTCATATGAATTGATAACTCAATCAAAAAACTAATTACACTTATCCTAAAATGGAAGTGCATTGTTCTAGACCTCCAAATCTCCCAGGGGTTGACAGGCCACCATAAAAGCAAGGGTTATAAACTTGAATTTATTATGGACAAATAAAGCATTGCCCTATGAATTCTCTGCCTATTAAGTTAATGAGCCTTGACAAAACAATCATCTGAGGAGCAGCTGACAAATTATCTGGAGCAGCAATTTGAAAGGCGTTGGCTGGCTTACAAACGTTTCAGTTGGGAGAATATGGCTCCATGTTCCTCTTCCTCTGGAAGAGTCATTTGACAATTTCTTGCAGATCAACAGCAGATTCTGAATATTGGAGCACTGAGATACAGCAATCACTGTAATTACTAAGCCAAATAAATAATCCCTGCCATTTCCTCCCCATACCTGAGGCTCACAAATGCCGATGCAGAACTCTTTCTAGGAAGTCTGCATGAAGAAAGTGAGATACATTTTTATTTCTGACTGGAGCTCATTGAAGTGTTTAATGTGGAGGAAAAGAGCTTTGAGAAATTCAGGTGAGTAGAGCGGGACCCTTGAAAATACCTGATCAATATTTGGAAGATTTTTTTTTTCAGTGTAACTTCCAATAGAGATGGTGGTATCACAGCTGTAGATTCAAACCAGAGTATTTTACTGAATTAATTATTTAAAATTTTCAACACAATACAGCCCTTAAACACATTGTACCACACTGCCTTTGGGAAATTTAGGGCTGTGTACATTAAACACTCATGCAAGAACAGCCACTTGCATTAGGGTAAAAATGAGATCAGTACTTTTCTAAAATCTGTTCTCCAACTGTGAATATGAGTCCATTTGGAAATTGAATCATGATCTGTTCTAAAGCTGTCACTTTCCTCACCAAAGGCATTTGCTGAAATATTATTTCAAATGTCTTCCTCCACACTCAACTATTCAGAGTCCTGTGGAAAAGATGACAGCACTGAGAACATGGAAAACTGTCATATTTTCCATCTGACCGTTATTTCACAGTATGAAGGAAGTACAAATTATAGTAATCAGTTGCCTCTGCCACAGCACGTAGCAGAGTATAGTGCAGAGTATTTAACCATTAGTTGTGTCTTCTCTCCTATTTTATGGTTTTTTTGCAGTTTTTGTTGGACTGTTGATTTAAACAAACTGATTAAATATAACGGGACTAGAGCTCAATATTACATCAAAGTAGAATGAAGATAAATGAAACCTTGTTCTTGAAGAGAATTGTTAACTCACATTCAGCAGAATAATAACCAGCTTTCCAAGTCCTGATGTCAGGCCATCAAATATCTGATGACCAAGTATTCAATCATAAAAGCAAAAATCAATCATAAAGCAAAAGAATGTACAGAATTACACGTTCAGGTGCCAAGATGGCCTAGTTTTATGAGTCATCCAGAGCTCTACTGATCATTGACTTCTAAGTATGTGGTTGCAGGAAGCAGCCTTAACATAATCTTTTCCCCCAACCTCTCTCCATAGTATTCATGTCTACAGAGATCAGCCATTTAGCAATGAATTTCCTCTCCCTGTAGTTAGCGAGGCACTCAGCTCCATGGCCCCAGCATCCCCCAGAACCCACTCACTCAACTTTCTAGTTCAAGCTGGAACCTTTCTTTCTAAGGGGACCATTATAAGAACCTTGCTGTAATGAACTCCTCCACTGCCTCATCCTAAAACCTCAGAAGCACTGCCATGCTTTTAAATTACTCATTTTTATGAGTAATTTAAATAAATTACTCATATTTATACTTTACCTAAAGAACCAGAGTAATTTTAGTTTTTGCCCACTTATACAATTTAAGGCAACATCAGCAGAGAAATTAAAATATTGTGGGTAGCTCTGTTGGTGCCTGGCACCCTTGTGCAGATATTTACACCTTTATAAAACAGTGTACTAATCAATGTGTTTCACTCAAACTTGCACTGGGCTGAACATCTTGACTAATCACTTTGACGACTTTGATTAAGCATCTTTTTACAAATTCTAGGAGCTACCTAGTTTTCATTCTAATAAACTGACATCTTCTGCATGGTTTTGCCACATCTGTAACATTCTTTGCTAGTATTTGTCTTCTTGATTTTTTAATGGAGCTTTCTATTTCATAGCATTGCAATGCCTTTCACAGCTGTCTTCCTAATCCCTGGAGTTTCTTTCCTGTTAGTGTATCTTACATTAATTTACCATTTTTCTCTCCACTTACACATTTCTGCTCTTCCCACATTATTCTTTGCTTTAAAAAATGTTTTCTGCAGAAAATGTCTATGATCAAAGTTCCAAACTATTGCACATGCAATTTTTCTTCTATTCTAGAATATAAAAGATTATAGAATTTTTCCTAACAAAGGAAGCACTCTAGAAAAATTGTGCCTTACTCTTCCTCTGTCTCCCAGATATTGTTTGCAAATGGTTTACTACTAGCCTTGTAGTCTATAGAAGGGTAGCTGGGTTATACTAGCAGATAGTTTTGGATAGCCGGATTTACTTCATTAAATATTTATCAAGAGGCAATCACTGACCATGTTTTAAAGAAAGATCTTCCATTATTACAGTTATGGAAAGGTTCATCATTTTAGGCTAACCGTAAGAGCACAGCTAGCCTAGGGAATGCTAAATTTTAGATGCATTCCTAACCGTGATTTGGTAAGGGAAGTGATTATTTTTTGCTCTATTTCTTTTGAATGGCTTAGGCAGCTGTCCTATAAACCCAAAGATGCTCAGTGAACTAAGTATGCACAACAAAGGAATAAAGTGACTGAATCAAAACAAATTACTAAAGCTTTCAGTGAGGTCTTGGTTGCTTTCCATACTCAAAGAGAAGCAAACACTGAATTCAGTTGCAAAATGTGGTACATATTATGTAACCTATTTTAGAGCACCATTCCAATGGATCAAAACATTGCCTGTGCTCATCACTGGATTTTGGATGACCAAAATTATATACCAAGGTAGCATGTATCTTCCAGTGGTGCAGATGTGAAAGCATGGTTAAAAATAAGCACAAGCTGTAGAAAAGATCTATGGTGAAGATGCAAACTATGAGATAAATCCAGTGATGTTCATGCACTCTAACAAAGGAGGTGAGGAAGAAGCGCATGCAGTACCTGGTGATCTCAGAGTCAGGGAGCAGGCCTACGTGGTAGTGGGGGTAGGGAGCTGAAAGAAGGAAGCTTTTGTCACACTCGACAGGGGAATAGTGCCTAGGAGAAGGTGGTTTATCACACAGTTTGTTCACAGTGCTGTAAACAGGTTCAGGAGGCCTGGTGATACAGAGACAAGAGTAAAAGATCAGGTGCATATTAGTTGCTGAGAATACAGAGAAAACATAGCAATCATTTTCAAAGCATGCATAGCAAATCTGTCAAGACCTTTTCAGTGGGGTTTTTCCAACAAGTGTGCTGTTAAAGGAATTGTTAGAGTTTGGTAACAGTATTATGGCATTCAAGTACCTGCATATAAAGATATACACAGTAAAAATGGACCATAAAACTTCCCTATGGGAAGTGTGGCACTGAAAGGGAATATCTCTGAAGCTGAGAAAAATGAAGCATTTACCCCCCCATACTCTTTTCTGGTTTTTAATCTAATACCTGCACAGCTTTCTGTGATCTTAATTTTGAGTACAGCATAGAAGAAAATGTTTGTCACCTGAAAATAAAGTATTTTTTACCCATTTATTTATAATATACAAGTAGCTATTACTTGCTAATACAACATACTCCTGTCCTGTCACAGTGAGCTGGGACTTTGCAAGTAAAATTGACCCATATCCTAGAATAACAGTGACGGTAACAGACTGTGTGAGCAATTAATCTCATTGGCAGGCAATTCATTGCATTTCAGGAGTTCTTTGCACTCTTTCCAGATTCAGCCTTCAAAATCTGATTATGCAGACCACGTCTGAAACAGCTAACCTCATCGTCAAGGCTGCTGCAATCGCACATGCAATGCTGCTCCAAGCTGCAATCAGCAACCTCTGAAGTTAGATACAAAGAGTAAGATCTGAAAACTAAAATTTCTCTCCTGCTGCCTAGAGCCACCTGCCCCGGGGAGGCAATACTTACCACAGCCCTCCCAGGAGCCGTCTGGGAGAGGGGAGAAGGGAATGCAGCCTTTAGTGCCAGCCAGCCAGGGATCCGTGGGAGACGAACAGCGAGCAGTTTGCAAAACAAACCCACACCACACACACACACAGTACATCTCCCACCTTGTAACTTCCCTGCCTTGGCCCAGGGATATACCTCAGGAGCCACTGGCACTGTGAAACTTGACTCATTGCTCCCTGACATTTTCTGCTCTAAGGAGTGCCAAGGGTCAATTGCTATCATATCTGTGCTTCTGCCAGAAGATCCAGGGTATGCCACTGCCTTTCATCACTGTCATACAATATTAGCTAGATGGAAATCTTGTTTCAGAAGCCTGAAAATATCAAGAGGCTGAGGAGTTAATGAACTTTTTTTGTTCTTCTAGCTGCACTGTGCCTCACATGGCTGTGGGTTTTGCTGTGACTTTCACAGATACCTGAATTTATTACAGTCACAGTGGATGTGCTGGCAGATACAGAGAACCCAATTTCCTTTGTTAGCTTCTGGGCTTGTCCTCTGGGGGAAAAGGAGTAGCTGCTTTACTTAAAAATTTGTCTCACTCAATGCTAATAACATTATTCATAGCAATTTGCCACGTGATTTGAGAGCTCTCTGTGCCTGAATTTCCCAGGGAAAACTTTACAGTTAAAAAACGGCAATATAAGATCACCAAATAGCAAAGCTGTCACTCATTTGGTTATAAAGCATTGTGTCAAGCACTTAGTAAAATCCCTTTAAAAATGTTTAAGTTAGAAATAATTTTTTATCAGTATATTTCACTTGTTTCAGGTGGCTGGATTTAATAATTTATTTACTAAATAAATTGTAGCTTTCAATAAAAAAAAATTGCAGAGAAAGGATATTCTATTTCATTCTATTTTTGTCCAATACTGCCTTTTATTCCCTTAGAAACAACTTTTGCTTTTAGGCAATATATGAAAGAACAAGAATAAATATCAAATATAAATGATACCTACAAAGAGTATTGAAGAAATATTCCCCCAGTGCAGGAAGATGAATAAAAACTGTAGATTCCTCCATGGCTAAAACACTAACCAGTCCGTAAAAAAATTGTTAGTGTCCTATATTTGTTAATTGTCTTCTCTGAGTTGTGCACGACATCATTGTTGCTACCCCTTGGATATATTGTGAATGCTCAAACTACACTGTGTCATCAGTCAGTGACCATCCAACCTCATGCTGAGACACAAATCATACCACAGAGATGGGTAGATATGAGGAATTTCTTTGTTAATTGACAGTTACAAGCTGCCTTCAAAAGCAAAATGAAGTTAAACATTCAACATCTACCTAGGTATTGACACCAAATTAGTCCTTCAAGTATAAACACCGAGTTCTAACAAATTATCTTAAGAGGCTCAGCAAATTTTAAAACATTTAGCAAACATTAACATGTTTTAAAACATTTTTGAAAAAGTTTTCACTCCATTCAGTCTCCCTGGGAGGTAAGATAACAAGTCTGAGTATAAAGTCCTGTACTCACTGATTTTGTATAAGTGATATTGTGACCTAGTTAGCATCATACCCTGTGTATTTGAGCTGCAGAGAGAGTTCTTAAGGTTAAGACAAGGAAGTTGTACCTATCCTTTTAAAACTTGGACTCTGGTTAGAAGAGGATTTAGGATATCAGCTAATTCCAGTTATGAGTTCACTTTTCAGAAGGCCTATGAAATGGTCTGAGATCACCATAGACACTTCCTTCCTATCAGATGTCACTTCCTTCAAGGTCATTGAGAGCATGAACTGTGCTGGTCCTTCAGATGCCTCTATCCTATTCAGATCCATAGGCTAACAACTGCCAGCTGCATAGCTGGGCTCTGACTGCATGTTTCATTGGCAAAGGAAAGCAAGAATTTGAAAAAAACCCTAGCACGTAACGTTCATTTCCCAGGATAAGTATAATCTTACTTTCTCCCTCAATTTGGTACAGTAAGTATGAATTAAGTAGTGTAAAAATATTTGAAAGTTGGGATAAAAAAATATAAAGTATAGGAATGAGTAAAATTATGGTGCAGATCACTGTCCTGCTCATACAAACTGTGTTCTATGTAGGTCATTAATCACAAAAAGCAATATGAGATACTTGCTGCAACAGCCTGTCTTCAAATATCCTCCTCATTCTTCACCTTCTCTATGGCAAACCAGTACTTAACTACAATAGTAGCCATCTACTGGAAGAAAATAATTCCCAATTTTAAAAAAAAAGAAGATTACGAAGGCCACCCAGCTTTATTAAATAATTGTTCTAATGCAGCATTTTCTCATGTCATTTATATTTCTCCTCATAGAAAGAAGAACCTCTTTCCAAAGGGATCAGCCCACCTGATAAATCCTGTCTGGCACATCTTCTCCAGTGCTATGACAGAGACAGATTGTCCTCTCTCAAAGCATGGCATAATGAGAATGCTATTTAGAAAGAGTTTTTAATGTGTTATTATGAAAAAAATACAGCCAAAGTCACCTCAACTTTTCTTGCAAAAATAATCAAGAGCCAGAATGAACATAAACATTGAGGCCTTACTTTATGATGCACTAATTCTTCAAATGAATTTAAAAACATGTAGCAAGCCATTTAGCATGCTTTAAGAAAAGTGTAAAGGATAGAGATATATTATTTAAGGACTAATTCACTGCAGTTTGTGTGCAATTGCATTTCTTTCAGATACAGCAGGTATAGCTTTAGAGGTTTAATTTGAAAATAAATGAGAAGCAGTTTCTGAAACTTTTTTTGAGGAAGAACAAAGAACTATATTATGGAATTTCTTTTGTCCGTTATCTTCATTTTTGTTAATACCTATGCATAAAAAAATCCCCTTAAAATGCCAAATGTGTGAATATTACTGTAAACATCTTTGATAATTGCAGTATCTCTTTTAAAGAGTAATTATGTTATTTGAAAAATAACTAACTACTGCTGTAACTTCTTAGTTAGATCCTCTCCCCTTCTGTCTTTAAACTGTTTCTTTAGTAACAACCAGGCATCACAATTCTGTCTTTATCGGTGAGCTAAAAAAAAGGCTTTGTGACAAATAAGAGCAGCAACTACTAGGTCTGGATGGACAGAAACAACTACATTATATTAGTCTGAGAATAAAGCACACAACAGTAAAGGGAAGGGAACAGAAAATATAAGTAGTAAACATAAGTAGCAGCATAGCGTGGCTTGACCGCGCCTCAGTAGACAGTTCAACTCACAGGACAGAGAATGAAGTCACTTAAAACAAAGGTAAGCTTTTAAATGGTAACAGGGACAGCAGAGAGTCACTCTTCCAGCAAGAAAATAAAAAATAAAAAAAACTGAAAGATGGAATTGTTGTTCAGTACAGACCTAAATGCAGTGAGGCACAATTCTCACAGAAAGGTAGAACTAATTGGTGGAAAAGATAACAGCAACAGTGGGAGGTAAAAAAATTGATCTAACACTGGTTTTATTTATTTCATAACAGATTGTATAAAGTGAATCTTCCTTGTTGCTTGCAGTCCTTATTATTCCTTGTTTAGATCATCATTGTTTTGCTGTTTCAGACTGACTTAATTGTGGAACAGAAGTTATAAAAAATGGCATTTTTAAAAACCATTCTCTCTTCAGCATCATGCAGGGTCCTCAATTTAAAATTATCTTTTTTTTCTTATTGTGGAATCTTGTTTGGTAGGGATAGATTTCACAGCAAATTAAATGTTAACGGGTTCAGGTTTTAAAACATTTCAAAACCTTTTATGATATGGAAAGAAACGAGCTCAGCATATTAAGTATGCAGAGCTATAGCCAGGAAACAATCTGAGAGAAAATAAATTCAATCTGATAGAAAATAAATCTCCCAATGGTACAGGTTTACAACTTCTTTTTTTTTTTTTTCTTTTTTTTGAGTTGCAATTTTTAATTGTATCCAAGTTCCATAAAGACAGCTAATACATTAGTTTTGCTAATATAATGTTGTGGGGAAGTAGACAAAGAACTTTTTAGAAGAATTTCACTATTAAACCAAAAATAAATGGCAATTAAATACAAATAAAATATTTCACTTCTAATAACCAGTTATTTTTTATTTATATGTCCTTTGACTGGGCTTCTTATTCATATAACCTTCCAGGAGAACCACATACCTTATTGTTCAATATAGTAATTAGAACGGATAGTTGACTTTATTTCATAGGTTGTGCCCTGGCAATTTAAATGAGACCAAATGACTCATATGACATGTTTATTTCAACTAAATGAAAGATAGAGGAGGAATATGAAGAGCTGGAGGAAAACACCTGAAGTACCTTAGTTCTTTCTGGAAACGCTAAAATTAATAATTTCTCAGCTTTTCCATTATTAACTGCTGTTTTCATATGCCTTAAAGGTTTCTTTAACTGCAAAACAAGTGCTTTTTAGCATAGTCATGAAGATTAAGGATTGCCTTGTCCCTCTTAACAATACTATTTTAACATTTTAATCAAGTTTTCAAATTAAACAGTCTACAGGAAGGCATAAGTATAATTTGGAATTTTTAATATTCTACAGCAAATTCTACACTCATTATTCTTAACTATTAGGAATTAGGAAATGGAATGACTGCTTAATTTGAAAAAAAAAAAAAAAAAAAAAAAAAAAGATCAGTAATGATTTTCTGCTGCAGTAATGGAAAAGAAGGCTGTTTCACACAGGAATGCAGAGACTGTCAGACCAAGGCCCAAGTCCCCTGCAGTGACTGCTTAGGAAACAGGAACCAGCAAAGAATGGATGGCCCCTGCCTGCTCAGCTGCTGAGAATCAGCAAGGACCACAGAGACCAGAAATTAAATCCAAGAAGACTGTAGTCAGTAAGCCTGTCCGCCATCAATCAGCGATTATTCTCATCCATATTTGAATACTTTTATCTTAGGCTTCACAACCACCTGTGGCACTGAGCCCCACAAATTGATCATGACATACCTAAAAAGCTCTGCCTGTGTCTACTCAATGCCTGTTACTTGGCTGCACATTGATAATGTAGGGTAATATTTAAAAAACCTTCTATTTGCCATATTTTAAATTCAGCAATACATTGTAGACTCCCTGTATCTGAGTTGTCAGAAAGAGGCAATAGTCCTTGCCTGCTGCTTTCTCTGTACCATGGATACCTTTGCAGAACTCTGCTCTGTCTCTCTCTGACACACCTCCTTTCTATATTGGAATTATTTATTATTTCTCTTTCCCTGGAAACCATGCTACACCCCTTCTCATCTCTGTCACCTTCTGAGGTTTTTTTTTCAGTTGCCTCTATGTGGGATTCAAGACTTGAATGTACCACAGATTCACAGAGAAAACCATTATATTTTGCACTCTTGTCCTTTCCTATCAGATCCTATTTCCATTCTTCATTGCCTTCTTGATTGTCTCTGAGTACTGAGCTGACAATGTCAGAGAACTAACCACAGTCACCCCAAGGTGTCTTTCCTAAGTGGCAAGAGCTCCATGAAGGATCCATGTCCATGCTGTATTTCGTATGTCGTTCAGGTTATCCTTTCCTCTGTGCATTATTGAAGCCTACTTGCCATTTCTCTGTGTGTTATCACTACCAATCCTACTATCTCATTTCAAAAATCTCCATACAAGCACTAAAGCATATTTCAAAATTTTATTAGTTTTTTTGTAAGTGCTAAGTCTTAAGTAGCTGCCAGTGATTGTATTAGAAATAGTCAAATCCTATTACTTGGGGATCTCTGACAGGCCTATTTAAATATGCAAGGAAAACTCAGGAATAAGAGATTATCTGTGACTTGATAATGACTAAATTTTTACTTTAACATAAATTATTCTCCCAAGTCAAGACTTACTATACTTAAAATAAATTTGGATAACAAAATGAAATCTTACTCTAGGCAGACAATTATGCATCTGTAAAGTTTAACAATTAGTTTGAGATTAAATTTCTGTATTAATTACAAAAAATATAAAATAGTTGATTTGTAAGCTAGCAATTTCAAACGTCAATCTAAGGACTGTATTTCACCAAAGGTCCAATTTCAGGTTATGTAGATAAACTTTTTTTTGTCCCTTTAACTGAACATTTAATGTGTAACTTGAATAGTCTTCTTTTCATTAACTTTTTTTAAAAAACATAATTTCTTGGATTGATCAAAGACTAAACCAAGAAGAAATTCTATTCTGGGATACCATATTGGATTCAATATGTCGCCAACTTAACAACTAGAGATGAGAGCCCTGCTGGTGAAAAACAGTGAGTGACCAGTTGCAGCAGCAGGCTGGCATCAGACAGACAGACAATGAAATAACATGACATCGTGGGAGCACACCCACATCATGCACACCCCAGAAACCTTGGGTGTTTCTCCGCTTTTTTAGAGGGAGATAGCATAAGCCTGATCCTGCCAGCATCTTATCAGCAACTTTTCCTGGCTGCTCTCTATCTCTGTTCCTTGGCCAGTGTACTTGTGCAACTACAGATTATCCCAAACCTCATGTGTCACTCTCTGAGGGATTTGCTGGCTCAGTAGCCTGAAATCCCTTCTCCACCACTGTCCTACTCCACTGCTTCTTCATGCCACTATTTTTGTTATGTCCTGTCTTGTCCCGAATTCCCTTTCCATATCCAAGTTTTCTTACCTGATTAAATACCAGTCTTCCCTTCTTGTGACTTCCGTTCTTACATATCAGTGACAAGCTCTCTCACATTTTCACACCCATTCTCACCTTTATCCCTTGTTAAACACACTTCCCCTATTCCTCCAGTCTTCAATATTAAAAAGTGACAGAACTGGGCATTCAGAGCACAGAACAGAATCCCTCCTGACGATGTTCTCTGTCAGAAAGGGATGGAAGAAGTAGAGAGCAAAACTAGCTTTGGCCATTTAATGCTGTGCTCAATCATGCAGGCTTTTTAAAATAATTTTGTCAGCATGACAAAATTGTGAGAAGCTTTGATATACTGCAGTGTGAGTACAGAATCTGAAGGAGTTCTACTGCAAAATACATATCAAATGCATTTTGGAGGATAAAAGAACTGCAGTTTTCCCAAAGACTTCCATTTGTTGGCTTTTACATGGCTTTTGATAAATGCATTAGAAATACTGTCTGGATTCAGTTCCATCAGCTCCTGTAACTTAGCACTCTGAACCTATGTATGGAATATTATGGTATTTAAAATATAATAGCACAGCAATTTCTAACATAGAACAGAACATGAACTAAGGCATATAATTCTCTATCTTTAAAATCATCATACTAGTATGGTTAAAAATAAATGCAATTTGCTTTAATAATAGTGGTGGTTAATTAAAATGACTTAAGCAACAATAGATATATTTTACACTAAATTTTAAAGAAAAATCATAAAACCTTTGCTATCCCTAGATAAAAAATCCACCCCCAGGCAAAAGCTAAGCATGAAAATATTAACTTGAACATCTAATCTGCCAAATCTACAAGTTATTAAATAAGATGAATAAATTAAAGGCATCATCAGTCTTCCCATACTACTACATATATTCTCTTTAGGGTAGAGGTAATATGCTGATTTTGAGTTAGGCATGGTGAATGATTGTTGTGAGCTCACAACTACATTTGCTCCTGTAACTCTGTCAGTGGGCTTCTATGTGTCTCTTACTCAACACATGTATGGTAACACTAACTGTGGTGTAAAACTCATTTGAACGTTCTACCTAAGCAGTCAAAGACTTTGACTATGAAATGTGAGTGTAAACTCTGTTCCCACACAAAGACTGACAGGAAATGCAGTTGCCCCCTTTCAGCAAATGGACACTTTTGGAACATGCAGAGTATCTTGTGACCTGAATCAACTCTAAAGATCCCAAAAGAGCAGTTTTCAGGAGTCATTGTTAAAAGCTGCAGTTCTTTTATCCTATTGTTTTTCTTCCTAAAACCATAATCAGAAATCTGTTAATGATCATTTTGTAACACACAAACTGTAATATTTGTTGTAATGGCTGACTGGAAGGTCACGTCTGTGAGTCAACAGAAACTTTAAAGTCTTTCCATTAAACACCATCAGTTCAACTAGCAGGTTTAGATAAGTAAATAAGAAATAGTTGAGGAATACTATTTTCAATACAGGGAAAAAAATCCCCTGAGACTTCATCTTAATGGTTTTCTCTTCCTTCCCATCCAATTCTCAGTACCTCTTCCCTATCCAGAAAATGCTATTTTGCAAAAATGCATGTGAAAAAAAAATAATCAAACATGCTTTACACAGCAAAACAGATAACTCAGCTTTTTCATCCATGAATCTTTAATATCTAGCCAGAGTTAAATGTTAAAGTGAATTTTTTATCAGCTGAAGCTCAGAAGTTTGGTGTTACCATTATCTGAAGCTAAAAAGGAAGTAAAAACCCAAGATGGCAGTTCTTTATTTTTATGGAACTCTTCCTGTTGTTGTTCATTAAAGACAGAAGAAAGTAACATCTAAAAGCTACAAGATTTTTAGGCTATAATTTTAATATTTCTGAAAATAGGAAGGCAGAAATATGCTAAAGAGAAAATTGTAACATCTCTCTCTGCTGTATTAGTAACACATGTTCCACAAAATGACTAAAACAAAAAATTCCTTTTTTTCTTACTACTAGCATATAAAATTTGGTTGGAATGCATCTCAATATGTCATCTGATCCAATCTTGTGCTTGAATCAGGACTATTGACAACACTAGACTTTACCTAGCCAATTCATAAAAATTTTAAAGGGTGGATATTTCACAGCCCTACTCCAGCACTATTCCATCCATCTCATGTTTTAATTTCTACTCAAATTGAAATCAGAACATCCCAAACCAATGCCTGTTACCATTGCTGCTTCTCTGCTCTGAAGAGTTTGGTTTCATCATTTTTGCTACTGAGTGCTTATAGGGTGCTCTTAGATTGCCCCTTAATCTCCTCTTCACAACACTGAACAAGCCCCAGCTCCCTCAACACCCCTCCAACCTCCATGTGATTTAGGGCTCTCAGAATATGTTGGCTCCTCTCCACAACCCTCCTGAAGTCAAAGAATAAAAACTGGTCAGCAGCTTTTAGAAAAGAACATATTTTTCTGCTGGCCATGCCTCTCCAAAGATAGCCTGGTATGGTGGTTACCTGACTAGTAGTGAGAGTGCTCTTCTGGGTCCATGTTCAGCTTGGTGTCTGCAGTAACATCCAGGTCATTTTGAGAGAAACTGCAATTCAGATGTGCATGCCTTGCACAAGTGTGTGCAGCTCCTCCACCTGAGATGCAGACTACCAACTGAACTTTATGAGGCTTCTGACAGCCAAGTCCTCAAGTATATCAAGAGCCCTTTAGAATACAGCTCTTCCATTTGTCATGTTAACCACTCCCTCTTAATTTATTATCCTCTTGAAATTTGCTGAGGATGCACTGTGTGTCATGATCTAGGTCATTGATGAAGATATTCACTGACGCCCTAGGTATCCTGAGCTCCTCTGCTCATCACTGACCACTTGACTCATGCCAAGTGATGATCATCAGCCTTTGAGCCTGCTGGTTAAGTCAGTTCCCAACTCAGGGCCTTCTTTTAGTGCTATCTTCCTCAGCTTTCAAAGTGTGGTGTAGGAGACTGGGTTAAAATTCTTACCAACATCGTTGTGTGCAAATGAGCATAACCATGCTGGGAGAAGGCTAGCTAGCAAGGTAATACAGCACACAATCCAGGAGAAACCCAAAAGACTATCCACAAGGTTTCCAAACCACTACAAACCATATTTCCTTTCTGATTAGCTGTACATGTTCATCCAACACTTCCTCATGTTTGGATGAGAGGCTGCTGGAAGAGTTTTAAAGGGTGCTCCCCGTGTTACAGCTTTTCCTGCCCACAGAAGAGGTGTGAGAAACACCTTTGCAGCCACTCCCCATGACAACTAGTGGAGAAAAGGAATTACCGTGCCCCACAGCAGATCCCAGATGCACATTAGTGGGAGTTATGACACAGGTCAGGTATGACTTCGGAGTCAGCTGTGTTTTCCCTCAGCACAGAGGCATTCCTGCTCAAGGGAGCACCTGTGCTGTGGCACTGCTTGGTGAAGGGCAGCCACTCCTCTCCCCTCATCCAAGCAGTTGAAATTTCTATCAGGAAAGTCAACAAGTCTGGACAAGCACACAAACTGCTTTTAGTCAATCTATGCTGACTATTCCAATTACCTTCTGGGCCCTTAAGTGCCTGGAAAACGTGTTAAGTATTTCAGCTTTTTCTACATTATCTGTCACTACATTGACTTCTCTCCTATTTATCACCTTTTTACTTCCTCAAGTTTTACCTTAATTTTTAAAGTAGCACACATCTGCAGAATCATTTTTGCTTTCCTTTATGACACTTGAGGGTAAGTCTTAGCTCAAATCAATCAGTCTTCTAATTTTGTCACTAAGCAGTCAAGCAATGCTTGTCTATATTTTGGATTTTAGGCCACCAGAAAGCTCTTTGCTCAGCCATGAACACCTTCTGCTGAGCCCCCCTCCTTTCTGCTCAACAAGATGGTTCCTTCCTGAGTTCTCAGTAAGTTTTATTTAGAAACCATCCATCTTTCATGGGCCCTATGTTTCTGTGGCAGCATCCCAAGAGATTTTGCTAAGCAACTCTCCAAAAAGGTTGAAGTCTGCTTTTCTGAAATCTCAAGTCATAACTTGCTGACTATCTATCCAGACTTCCTTTGAATCAAGAACTAAGCTAAGTCATGGTCACTCTGATCCCAGCTGTTATTTATCACCACCTTTGCCACAAATCCTGTTTCTCCCCTCTAGCAGTATCAGGGACTGACCAGGAACACAATCAATGAATCCCCTGCACTGACTGCACAAAAATTTAATCTCACTAAAAACTAAAACAAGCAGTGTCTTACCATGTGAACTGGTAGAATTATTTGACATACATTTTTTATCTGGTTTTGATCCCACATTCTACTAACGTGAACTTCTGTTATTTTATTTCATTTAAAAGGTGATAATTGCTGTAAAAAATACAGGAAGCCAAAGTTTCCATTCTAAATGAATTTAAAATAAATCCAGAAAAAATAAGAAGTAAAATATGCCCATCACTGATTGTATTTTGTACCAACAATACACACAACTTAAAAACATTCAGTAATTAAGAGACAACATTTAGCTTCATTAAAATTTATGGCTGAAGATGCTTTGTTATTTTTCTAT
Organism: Poecile atricapillus; assembly: GCF_030490865.1. Classification (NCBI taxonomy): domain Eukaryota; kingdom Metazoa; phylum Chordata; class Aves; order Passeriformes; family Paridae; genus Poecile; species Poecile atricapillus. The sequence continues at coordinate 82,513,531 of NC_081249.1, forward strand.
CCCTTAGGCTATTTTTTATATAGACTGAATTTTTTTCAGGCACAGATTCACTATCAGACCAAAAGATACAAATTTGTATCAACTGAAGCACTTATTTTTGTTAGTAAAAATAGATATATTTAGGTAAAAAAAAAAAAACAAAAAACCCTTAGAACTGGAATGAACAACAAAAAAAAATACAAAACCAAAAAGCAGGAGGAAATGGGAAAAATTAGTTGAATCATGTAAGCTTTACTGATAGATTCATTATCACAAGCAAGTTAAAGGGAAACTTGTCATCTGCCTCACTCAAATCACTTGGACAGAGAATTCCAATATTGCAAAAGCCTTTTTTAGTGGAGAAGTTACTGTTCCAAATATATTTAGCTGGCACAAATGAAAATATGCTCAAAGTGTTGCAAGACTGCATGGGTAATAAATTTCCTTATGTGAGCACAATGTAAATTAGCCCTGTAAACCTATTACAGCAAGAACCAGGTAGTTTTAATGGAGAGCACTGCAGTAGTTGGCAAACATTTTAATTATAAAACATTATGTGAGAAAACCTAATTGTAAATGCTGCAATCAAGGCGTCTATAGGTTTTACTAAAGTTATCAATATGATAATTGAATTCCCAAAAGATTTTCTGAATTGGTCAGCAACAAAGACTTCCCAAACATCATCTCATTTTAATGGCAGATCCATCAGCAATCCTATGGCATTGAACAGAAAGAGTGCATTCACTATTCTGAGTTTATAGCTGTGGAAATGACTGTGAGAATTAACTGCTGCATTTCACTAGTCCCACTTGAATCAATAGGCAATAATTAGACACATGAACCGTATTAAAAAAAAAAATCTCAGCAGCATTTAAGGGTTAAATGGTTTGGTTTTTAAGGTCAGAGCTTCTTAGTCATTCTAGTCAGAGAAGAAAACTGGTCTTTGGTTCTTGCTTGGGTGTCTCTCAAATGTGTGTGCATGTCCAGTGAGGAAATGCAATGGCAAGAGTCATTTGTCTTATGACTGTATTTGTTTTCTCTTTGTGCATTTGTTTCCTGATGTAGCATATTGACTATTTTCACTAATAAAATGAAGCTCAAATAGACTCCTCCTTTTCAATAGGTCAGATTTAACACTTGCTCAGAAATATGAGATTTCCATCTGCTTTGTGCTGCGGCATTCAGAGCCTGCTCCCGTCACTTGACACCCTTACTGCTGCTGGTGCCACACGCCTGTCACAGATCATGCTCCTAGAGTCAGCAGCTCCTGTCGATAGTGCCAGTGACACAGGAAGATTTTAGATATCAGCCCTTGATTAGGCAACACATTAATTTGGAAATCCAGACAGGAAAAAGAACACAGGAGTGAAGTATTTCACACAATAAAAAGAACTTCTCTGGGCATTCATTTTTTTCCCTACAAATAATATAAAGTGGACGCTGGTGTGAATACCTTGGAGAAGAAACAGACTGCCAGTATTTCATTTTTCTCTCAGGAGCTAAACCAGCACAACTAACTTGCTTAAACACATTCTAAAAATATCAGCATACAAATGCATCTTTCTTCCTAAGGAGAAAAAAAAAAAAAGGTCAGAAGGATATCCTAATTAATTTCAATACATATCCTGCATGGTTCTTTGCAGGCTTTCTACTGGATATCTGCTAAACTATTGGGCTAAGAGTGTCACTGCCTTCCCTTCTATAACTATTTCTTCTTTACTTTTTTTTTTTAGAGGTAACTAGAATGATAAAATCAGCTACATGAACACAAAGAAACAGGACTAACAATACTTCTTTGTCACCTTACAAACCTTCTGTTTAAATGGTCTTTTCATTGCCAGGACAGCTTATCTCCTTTTTTAGAATTAATCCCTTCACTTTCTGTGACTTCGTTATGTCCTTAGCTATTATTTACTTTTAAGGGTGCAATTTTTTTGCTGTTTTTAAACTTTTCTAACTCTTTCTTGGCAATAGTTGTGCTGACATCTCATAATGGAAGAGAATTCAGCCCTACAAGCTAATTTACAAAGCCTTCATCACTGCAACACAGGTATTTTAATATTGGTATTCTCCCTATACAGAGGTATTTGAGAAATTATGAGATCACTATTAGATCAGGTAAAAACACTGGTGCAGACTTAATGAACTCAATGTTTTAACTATTAATTAAAAATGTAACTTCTTGGAACCATTCAAAGGAAGTCCATTCTAACTGAATGTCTCATAAGTTGAAGGAAATAAATTTCAGCTTTGCATTCTCAATCAAAACAAAAGATAAACTCTTTTAACCTAGACAGGGAAGAAAGGTGTGGTTTTCCACACATTTATGTCCTGATTAAACACTGTATCATGATTTAGTTACTCTGAATCTGTCTGATCCAACAAGTTAAGCAGCTTGAGATAGTAATCACATGAAACAAGAAAAATGAAATGCAAATTAGTGGGTTATGAAGCTGATGAATACGAAAGTGGATGAGATTCTTTCACTTGTAAGACACAGCAAGTCAGGTTAGAGGATCAGAACAGCCCCCTCCTAGCCCCCCAAAAAATAATTTCTCATTTTCTGTGGCATTAGACATTATAATGAGAGCTCATTTTCCACACTGAACAACTTCTGTCTTCTAGGTGAATGGTAGCGCTCTTCAAAAAAAAGATAAATACACACTGTCTCATCAGTGACATTCAGTGTTCATCTAAAACAAGGCATAAAAGAATCCTCCCAGCCTTTTCCTATGTGTCTCTTCTACCTTGAAATTAACTACACAGATACAATTCTGCTACTGTACTTCCACATAGTAGTCACAATTCTTTGGGGATTATTTAAAAAAAAATAAAAATAAAAAGGCTGAATAAAAAGGAACAGTATACTGTATTCTGTTTGAGATGCACTGAGTGCTTATGTCCTTTACATCTGCATGAAAGGCAACAAATAAAGAGAAGAATCTGACCTGGTGTAGTCGTCCTCCACAAGCATGTGCTTTGGAATGGGTGAGTATCTTCCTGGTGAGATAGGGGCCAGGGATGCCTTGTACTCTAAAGTGCCATTGTTTCCAGAAGACAGTATGTGATTTTCCATTGGTGGAGAATAAGCTGATGGTTAAAAATGAACATTTCTAGTCAGCAACTTTCATGTATCATTAGATGTCACAAGAACATAATTTTTTTTATTTAAGTACCAAGAATATGTTCAATGCTGTAAATACAGTCAAAACAAATAATCCTAGCTTGAGAGAGCTTAATATATAACAAGAAAGAATTAACAGCTGGAGTTTCCCTGAAAATAGTAGTAATAATAATAATAATAATAATTGTAATAATAAAAACAGTAACAGAAATGCTGGGTTATTTGCATGGATTCACTCTTTAGAGGATCTTTAGTTCCTGAAGAGGAAGCCTGAATAGGTCTCCTGTTTGGGAGACAGGAAACTTTCTTCACTTAGGACTAACTTGCAGAAGGAAAAGCAATTAGGAAAGGATGAGATTAAAACACTCTTTTTGGCTCCAGTGCAGTAACGGGAGTAATATACTAAGAACTCAATGCAGGATAAGAGCAGGAATTTTATGTGTGGCAAGAATAATGTACATTACACATTCAAATTATACATTCAAAGCTGTGATCTACTAGAAGTGCCCAAAACAGCAATATGATCTAAATTTCAGTATCAACATAGATGGTATTTAGACCACGGTAAATCTGTATACTTGAAATAGAAAATGGATGCAAATCTCTTACATATTAATGATTAAAGTTGCAGTACTGTGTTGTCTGTTTATATACTGGGTTTGCAGGTTTTGTTGTTTGTGTGCTTTTTGCTATTCTGAAGTTATCTGGGACATTTATGACTGGAGAGATGCAGTAATAGTTGTATTCTATCTCTACTTAATTGAATTAGAAAAAGAAATGATAAAAGATAAAAAGCAATGTTACATGCTTCTGCAGTGATCTGTGATTAATTTTATCATGAGAGGAAGACAACTAAACTTTCTAGTATTAGTTTCAGTCTTTTTTTCAGATGCTGAGATACAGAATGCTTCAAAGCAAAATCTCTCTACAGGGAGAGGCCATTATGCATTCTGAAATACTCTGAACATGTAGGTATAATGAAAGGTTCCCTGAGGATAAATGAATCTGTATGAACCAACAGCTTGGGAAGGGCTACTGCAAATCTTTTCAACCTTTACTCTCCCACTGGAATTGTTTCTGTCTTCTCATATGCTGCTGATCTATAATGTGACATAATAAACCACACTGTTTTAGAACTGCAAAATCATTATTTTGAAAGTATTATAAAGCTGGAGATTGGATAGGGACATTTAGCATTTTTACTTCCTGGGCTTTGCTAAGATCCAGACCAGGCTGCTACTGAACAACATGATTGCCATCTGTCGTAACATTTGCTAACTAAACAGGCATCCTCAGCACGGCTGAGCATACCACTGACATGCGTGCTACAAAAGCTTCCCTTCTGTTTTCATGGAGCAGACTGAATAAGGAGGATTTGGGATATTTAGCTTTTCCCTCAACTTTGTCAGTCCACAGTAGCAACACTGCAAAAGTGCAGAAAAATTTAAATCCTTAGCATTCAGCACCCTCTAAATTTCCCCACCCTTAGTTTGCTTTAAGTGCCCACAGAATTATTAGCAGGAAATCAAGATGGGTATGAATCGACTGCTGAAGTTCTTGTCAAAAATTGCATTTCCATCCAGTTGTTAGATGGTGCAGCTGGTCCCTGTTGGGGATCAAGGCAGACAAGTTTTTAATGAACAACTAATGAAGAAGGGAGTTTTCAACAATGAACTCTTTAGAGTAATGGGCACCAGTAGTACAGAGAGTGCTGCTGAAATGTTAAGATTGCTGTGAATGACAAGGGAATGGAAATGCTTGGATATGGACACCAGGAGGACTGGCAGGAGGGTTATAAAATTATGGCATGTATCAAAAAAGCTAGCTTCATCAATAAATCATCAATACTCAGTATAATTACATGCAACTTGCCAGGAAAGCCTACACCCAAATTAAAACAAATATTCAAGCCATTAAGAGATGGGGGTGATAAAGACTAGGTAGGAGCCTAGGACACTCAGAGCAGGAGACAGCATTGATGTGAGTAAATCCTAAAGCCGTGCATAGTAGGGACAGATGGCAGAGACAGAAGATCCTTACTGCTGTCATCTCCTTAAGAATACAAAAAGCACTCCAGCAAGGAGGCTGTCAACATAAAATCTATATATATATGGTAAGGACTCCACAGCCAGCCACCAACCCTTGTACATGGTCACCTCAGGGAGTCCTGGGGATGCACCTGGATGCACATCTTTCTACCTAAGTGCTGGACATGAGCCTAGTTGTTTTTGAGTGCATAGATATGATGACCTGATTGAAATCACTTTGTTTTAAAATGAGGACATCTTCTCTTCCTATGGGATACTTCAGTGAGTTTTACCATATTATTTAAACAGATTTTACTACAACAGAGTGTACATTGAATGCAAGGACAAATGAGGCCTTGGTCCTCTGAAAAAAAAAAAAAAAAGCCAGATGAACATATATAAAGTTGATGGATAAACTGAGAATAAAGCGAAGTGGACCAATGATTTATGAATTCTTCACTATGAGAGTAATGAAGCACTGGAACAGAGAAGCCATGGATATGCCATCCCTGGAAGTGCTCAAGGCCAGGCTGGATGTGGCTCTGAACAACACCCTGGTTTAGTGGAAGGTGTCCCTCTCCATGGCAGGGGGACTTTTTTGTCTTTGAGGTACCTTTCAACCCAAACAGGTCTGTAACTTCAAGAATTGAATATCCACAGAAAAAAGTAAAGTTTTGTAAGTAGAGCAGTGATTTTTACATTCCAGTAAAATATTTTATTCATATATGAGATATATTTGCCTCAGGCTTCTACTGCTTTTGTACAAGATGGTTTGCTGCTTGTTCCAATTTTTCAGTGGTCAGAGTACTCCAGGCTACAAATCTAATCATATTTCAAAATGCATTTGCATATACTTATTGCTGCAATCTTCACAAGAGTATACAGTTCAGTCTGATCACCTGCACAATGGCTACTTGGAACCAGCACAGCCATAAATCTTTTACATTGCTACTTTTGCAATTATTTACTTTAAATTATTTATTTTATTAATTTTAAAATTATTATTTGCAATATTTGTTGAGTGCAGCATACTTGGGTGGCAATAAACATTTCATTTTTGTAGCCTTCCAAGCTGTTTCATAAACCTTAATGGGGTACTTTGAACAAGCTATGAAAAAATACAATCATAAGACAAACTCAAATATCTCTTGTAAAGGAAGTCACAGAAGTCACTTACAGTGAGTAATATCTGGTGGGCCATATGGATCTGTCATGTAAATGGTAGTGGGCTTTCCAACTTTCAGATACACTACATCTGATGTGTTCTTCAGTATCGCTACTGCCTCTTCATGGGTAACTTCTTCCAAACTGTAATTATTTACCTTAAAGGAGAAATCAGAAAGGTGAGTTGAAATGCAGAAATAGACACAAAGATGAAACATCCTTGAAGTTTTCAAAATATCTGGAACATTGCTGTAAATGAAGAGCATTAAAAATTATATAGAAGCAATACTGCTGCAGGGCAGAAAACACTGTTTTCCTAGCACATGAATATTCAAAGACTGATGTAGCAATATTGATACACAAAATCAAAATGAGTCAAGAAGGCACTTGTTTTTGCCATTAGAAAAGTCCTTTGTGATGTTCTGCTACTTCTATAATCACCAATATAAAACTGTATTTAATTATAAGTTAATAGCACCATATCGGTTACAGAAACTGTCTACATTATTTGACCTAACAAAATAAACTTCTTAATTCATCTCTCAGCCTCCAGAGCTGGGACCTCAGAAATACCCAACTCACCCAAATCTTTCCATCACTGATACAACATTGATCCTTGAAATAAGGAGAGGTAAAAAATGGCATATAGAATACCTAGGAGGTGCAGGAATTGAAAAAAAGGCCGTTCAGGATGGGGAAAAGGTATTTTTCATTGTGAAAGTTTGTCTGTTTTCTAGAAGCACAGGAAAAAGACATTGGAAAAATAAGATAATGTAGTATTAGTTCTATGCTTTTTTTTTAGAAAAGAAAAACACTTAAGCAAGGATAAGAGTAGAAGACTACAGATAAACTAGGGAGGGAAATGGTGGCAATAAGCTTTGCCTATTTATGCTTTACTCCCACAGAAAGAAAATCAAAAGAAAAATATCAGAAGTGGTTTATTGTAGAGGCACATGAAATTTATTCACATATAAATCCTCTGTATTCACAGAATGTCAATAATAGGTTTTCCTCCTATAAACAGAGCCATAAATGTTCCCTGCCACAAAAATGTATAAACCTCCTGGAGGTAGAAATTATAGGATAGGGGAAAAAAGTAAAGGGTGTAGATCCAGGTTTCAGGCATGTGGCACAAGACAAGAGAAATAACAGAACCACAGAACATCTTGAGTTGGAAGGGACCCATAAGGATCATTGAGTCCAACTCCCTGCTCCTTGCAGTGAACGAAACTGAACCATGTGACTGAAAGCATTGTCCATCCACTCCTTGAACTCTGGCAGGCTTGGTGCTCTGACCACATCCCTGGGGAGCCTGTTTCAATGACCTACATTTCACAGTGAATGTTGCATATGAAATATTTTGCTGTCATTTAAATTGCCATACTGCAACTTCCACAGTTACTGCAAGGATTCCTTTTAAGGATTATGCAAGACTGAAGCAGAATTCCCTCCTCACTATAGTATAACATAACAGTAAATGTCAGGAAAAAATATACTCTTTCTAGGGAATTTAGTATCAATAAACTATAAGAAACCTGAATGTGACAATAAGCAACTGCCAAAGGGTTTGGCAACTGGAAAGAAATCCAGCTATTATGAATCACTGGAGGACTCTTCATATCCAGACAATTTCATCAGCACCAAGAAAAAATAATTGCTATTGGACAGTATGGCTGAATGTATAGATTCTGTCTTCCTTTTTTGGTCTTTTTCCTTGTATAATTCTCAGGCTTGGTTTTAAGGGTAATTAAAAGAGACAATGGCAGGTACATTATGATAATTTGACATGAAGAGCAGTGATACAGCCTAACACCTTCCTAACAGAAAGGAGCTGCTGACAGGGTATGCTGCATTTTGACAGGTCTTCTATTTAAATAACAAATCTTATACCTAATTTCTATAAATTCCTGTATCTTTCTTTGTTATGTTATGTTGAAGAGCAGTAACTTACATATACCTTTAATAAATAAATATCTTAAATTAATAGGCTGGCAGAAAGAATAAGTGGCTGAAATTATGCCTTTCTTGTTTATGTATTTCAAAACTGCCAAACACTTCAGATTCACACATTTTAAAAACATGACCATAAGGTTATCCTTTACCTCTTCCCCTTCCCACGCTGTCTGTTCATTGTATCTACCTTCTTGTGTTTCATCCTAAGTTTTTTTTGAAGTAGAAAAATCTCACATAACCTCACCCACTATACAGCTGCTTTAAAAAAATGTTCTTAGTCAAAAAAAGACACAAAACCAAGTATTTTAGAACTGTCTGGATTTTTGACTTTTCAGTCATTTTAGAAGTGAATAAAACCAATTATGACACAAATTGACTTGATGCAACTTATTTCCCAAGGTGTTGGTTTTCGGTTTTTCTTTTCAGTAATCTAGCTGATAAAAATCCAGTACAAGATACTTGGATGTCACAGTTGTGCAATAAAAAGGCAAAAGTAATTTTAGAAAGAGAAAGTAAAGTATGATACATAGAAAACATATTTGATACGGCAGGACCTGCATCTTCTCTCTGACAATAATGTTATGGGACAGGTGTTTTACCAACACTGTAAAAATTACTGAAATCTGGAAGAAAAGTTAAGGAGTTCAAGCAATTCTAAACTAAGATTTAATATCTATGCAGTTCAGCATTATGTTTATAAAAGACCCTAGAGCTCATAGCAAAGTTTATGTAAAATCATTTTGTCCTGAACTGTTCAGTTCTCAGTGAACAAAGAAATAAAGAAAGACTCAATGTACATCATGAGAAAACAAACAAAGAAACTTGTTGATTTATTCACAAAAACTAAGATCCTCAGTGATGCCCTAAGGTCTCTTTGAAGTGGGAGCTGTTTGAGAAGGAGATCAGATCACCTTCCTTAGTCACGTGCCAACATCAGCTTAGACTTGCACCTCTAGGTTTCCTTCAGAAGGCAGTCCTTGCTTTGGATCTACAACTCCTATTAATAATCCTATGTGCATCTATCAAAATATTTTCTACTTTTTAACCATAAAGCAATGATAGCAAGTAAAGACATCTGTATGTATTCTGATATACAAAAAACTTGAATATTTAGAAGAATTCTATTGTTCAGCTGCCCCCTAGATATTATTGCAAGATGACTATAGTATGTAATTTTTTTCATAAGGGAATCTCTGGACATTAAAACATTGTATAGAGATGATAACAATAGGAAATATGATATTGTAGTCAACTTTTATGTTGAGATTTATACCAAGAGAAACTATTTATGGAGCTATTTCTTCCATAAAAGATGTCTATCTTAACAGAATTGTAAGTTCTAAATCTGGCTTTTTCAGTGGTTTGGCCCAATAAATGCATCATAGCAAAGCTTTACTTCCACCTGTAAGGATAACCTTACATATTTTAGCATATAGCTTGCAAAAAAAGGGTTGAGTTAGAGCTAAAGATTGGGAGATGCACACAAAGGAAAAAAATGAAAGTGTATACAGCATGCAATCCTCTGAGAGACTGAATTTTAGTGCAGAAGGGCCGACTTAATTCTGAGTGGGTAGAATGGGTACTGCATGGTAACTTTCTGGATCTAAGAAGCCAATTTAAGTAGCAATTAATTAAAGGGGAAAAAAAAAACCCTTAAGGCAAATGCTGAAGAAGATATTCATCTGAGTGGTCAGTTTAGTCACAAAGTTTTATATTTGAGACAAAAAATGCTGTGACAGGAGCTAAATGATAAGAGTCAGAAAGAAAAAAGGCATGGAATAAGTAGGGCTTTTCGAATAGGAAAAATTCCATGCAGTGGAAATTTAAAAATGCAAACAGCATCTGAAGAAAAAAAATAAGAGGGCTTTTTCTTTAAATAGAAAGTATGTGAAAAAAAGTATAAGAAAAATATACTTCTACTTATAGAAAGTATAAGGCATACTGATAGCATGAGAAACAAATGAGGGAAAGAAATAAAAGAGCAGTAGAGAAGGAAATTAAAGATACAAGTCCAATCAAAGAAGCTATTTGAATGATAGGGGAAATCAATAAGAAATGATGCCAAAGATATATAAAAAGACTGGGGTGGGTTGTTTTTGTTTTATTTTCTTTTTTTTCCTAAATAGGACAATCAGGGCAATGAAGTATAAACCTAAGCAAGAATGTTTTATTTGGAAGTTTTCCTAGATTCATTCTGAAAATCAAAAGCCCCAAAAAGCAGTTAGAAAAGCTTAGAATCCCCAAAATGACTGTACAAGTGCTCTAAAGAATAATTTTATTCAGAACAATATAAACTGATATGAGAATAAGAGTTTCAGAGGAATAAGTCTGTCTTATTTAATTTTCTTTTTTTAAAGGGGATTTGTTCATTTCCTCTATTGATTTAGGGCAAAAAAAATTTGATTCACTCAGTGAATGAGACAAAGGGGTGATCATTACCTTACCAGTGGTAATGTTTGCTTTTCTGTAATATTCGACTTCATTCAGACAGTGCATTTTCCTGGGTGAACATTTGCCAGTAAACACCTTCAACCTGCCAGCTGTAAGTCTAGAATGCTGATGGCCATTTTCAAAACTCACTCACTTAAAAGGCTTCAAAGAGCTAAATGCTTTCCAGTGCTGAAGACTAAGCATTTGTATGAAGGATATAAATCTGTTTGCATTAACTAAACACTTACAATCCCATGGACTCGTGAGTTTTGTTGCACAAGTTCTGGGCTGTTTTCTAAAAGACAGCCACAAAGACAGCCAAAATCACTTTAAAAAAAACACCTCTGATCAGAACCAAATGCTAATCTAGATGCAGCTTGAATTACATGCTCTGATGTTATGCACTTTAATACATATGTGATCCTGCATTCATACACAATCTGAAAGAAACAAACACTGGAGGAGACCCTATAAGGAACACATCAACAATTGCACAATCACAACCCCACTGCAGTCCTATGAAATTACTAGTAAATAACACTTCTTTCAGGAAGGAAGCATAAATTTCTGAAAAAGAAAATTACTCCTGTTCCTTCCTCCTGTTTTCTTCAAGAAAACAGAATCAAATTAAATCTCTTGTTATATACAATCACTGATCTCTATGACTAAATGGGCCAAGAAGCAACAGGATACGACTCAAACATGCAAGGGTATTCTGGCTATTAGTTTTAGTAAAGCTAATAGCTATAAAAAGGTATATATTAACTTAAATTTTCCTTTAAACCCTAATGGTTTTAGTATTTTCCCTGAAAAATACCATGCTTCCAGCAATTAGTGTTACATACTAGTAAAAAACTACTAGGAGTTTTATACTGATTTCTCATTTATTCATTCTGTAGATAAAAAACTTGTCCAAAGTAAGATGATGGTATGAGATTAAAAAAAAGTAATTATTATCTGAGCTGTAATAACTGAGATAATTTTTCAGCTTTTCCTGATGATCATTAGCAGTGACCTTGAAGAGTTGAGATGTGTATCATGCTTGGAGATGACACTCCATTTCACTGTTGAGATTCTTGAAGGCAGGGCTGCCATATTCTGGAAGAAGGGCCTGAAGATGACTTTATGATGTTCAGCAGGAAGAAACAGTAAATCCTGCCCCTGGCACAAGCTAAGTCCCATCAATAGCACAGGCTGGGCACTGACAGCCTGGCAGCATCTCTATGGAAAAGTGCTTGGGGCTGCTGGTGGATGGCAAGCTGGGCATGAGCCAGCTATGCGTCCTGGCAGCAAAGAGGAGAACAGCATCCTGGGCTGGATGAGCAGGAACAGAGGCTGGAGAATGAGCAAAGGATTTTTCCCCAATAGTTCACACTCGTTAGCCTGTACCTGGAAACTGTGTTGGGTTTTGGTTCTTGCACTACAGGAAAAAGGACATAAGGAGCAAATTGAGAGGTATGCTGCTGGGATGGTTGGGGATGGAGCAGCGACCTACTGAGGAGAAAATGGGGCACCTTGGCAATTTCGGACAGGAGAAGGGGTTCCTCTGAAGACAACTAATAACAGACCCCCAGTGCTTATAGTAAGATCATCTAGGCAAAGCTGAGCTTTTAAGAGTCACATGTGGTAACAGAATGAGTGACAACAGGAAGATGTTGAAAGAAGAGAGGGCAAACAGGTTATCAGAACTACCTTCCTCTGGAGGACAGCTGAGCTGTGGAACAGATTTCCTAGAAAGGCTCTGCAACCTCCATCCTTGGAGGCTTTTGAGATGCAACTGGATAAATCCCTGAGCAACCCTGGCCCAATACTGACCCTGAATTACCATGGTGGTCTGTGATGCTCTGTAAGTGGTTTACTTTTGCTCCTTTCCACTGCAGAGAGAAGCCGAGGCACCCACTGTGGTGGAATTCTCACTGCTGGCGGCATTACCACCAGCAGAAGGAGACATTACCACAGGCATTACCACCAGAACACAATGAGGGAGTATTCTTCTCCTAGCTGAAAGTCTTCAGAGAAGAGCTCTGGTCTGTGCCTTTCATATATACCTAGAAAAACCATTAACTTTTTGGTTTAAACTCTCATGCTTTCACCAGTAATTTTCCAAACAGGTACCTGAGGGTTATCATACAATGGAGCATTTTCCTGTGCAAGTGCTTAGGTTAGTAAGTCTTAGTGCATGCTTAGTGCCACAGAAACATAACTGCATAACATGCCCTTGTATAGGTTTCACAATAATCACAATGTATTATTTACATAATACATCTTCTGAAATGCTTAACACACTGTGTGCAATCTGCATTTAATAACAGTAGGGTCATCAAGCTGCAAAATGCCCAGATGGCCTCTTCTTGTCTTACATTTCAATATTAGTTTTTATTTTGCATCTTCATTTTCATTACATCTTAAATTTATATTAATTTGATTTGCACTTTCTTTAGGATCTGAAAGCATTTCACACAAAATTATCAGAACACTGATATAAAAATTAAAAAAGCTCCCCAGCAGCTGCTGAGAATTCCAGAAGGATGATAAGTTCTTTAAAATTCTATAGAGAATGATGGAAAAAAACAAACATGAAGAAAGGATGCACTACTGAGAAGTAAAAAACAAAGAAGAGGAACTGTTCAAATGTATAATCAATGAGAAATAAGTGAGGCATAGGAATGACTGTATAGAAGACAAGGGTAATATTGTGTTGAAACACTGCCAAAAGAAAGTAATTAATTTTTTCTCTCACTATTCATAAAGGAACATGAAGTTAATGCCATGAACTGGCAGATAATTCACAAATTAGGATTGAAAAATACTGAAGGTACAGAAGTTATGAACAAATCAGGGTGTCCCGCTGGAGAGAATCAAGAAACATGTCTGCAATCTGCATGAATTTTAGAAACAGATTTTGATTGCATAAAGCTATCTCCAAACACTTAATGATTAAGTTATACAAAGAGTAAGATGACTAGTATTTGTTTATGCCACAGTGAAAAGCTTGGTCTGGAAGTACATGACTAGAGGAGAGCAGTACTTGGAATGATTTTTTTTTTCTCAATATCCATGCAGTGATAAAAGGAGACAACACTTAGTAAAGAAACAGTCCAGACTGAACAGAAATAAGAACAAAGACATCAAACATAATGCAAATGACCTTTGCTCATTTTGAGAATTATAAACTTGTCACAATGAAGAAACATCTATATGACTGCAGTGAATCACATCTGAAAAGAATTAATTTATTCACAGTGGTATATAAAATATTTCTATTTAAATTAATTCTGGTGGAATTACACAGGAGAGGGTGAATGTCGGGGGTTTGCATCTATTTGATTCCTTTTTTTTTTTTTTTTTATATATATGTGTACTAATGTGAATTGGAAGAAATTGAGAGTAACATAGCAAAAAATTGCAGATAACACAAAAACTGCAAGGAATTTTCGTCAGGGTAAAAAGCAACAACTGAACAGAAACAGATTTGCAACAAGTTGCAAAATAACTAAATTGCAATTTCGGCAAATAAAAATACACATTTCTGCACCAAAATAAGCCAAAACTTCATTATCCAACAGCAATTTGAATTTCACTATGCTGAGATTGTGCAAAGAAAAAACGCCAAAGAAATTGTGAGTCCTAGTTTCATTTCACTCTGCTTCTGCTCACACCTGTTGATCCTTAAGCTGTTTTATCTATCCATTTGTGTTAATTAAAAAAGACAAAGAGCCACCAACCCAGCAACCAAGTGCCCTTCCAGTTCTGTTTAGTAGTCTGTATAAATTAATGGTCATTTTCATATGTGACTGGAACACAGTGTCCCTAGCCAAATAAAGAAAACCTCAATTAGGCACAGCTTCACAGGCAGCAAAAAAGGTCGAGGCAATTTTTTACTGCTTAAATATCACATCACAAAACAGTGTGCAGTACAAACTTTTTCCATTGCATTTATTAAAAAAAATATTTCTCTACCTGCTGAAATCTATGCAAATGCACTGACATGAATACAACTTGACATAGATTAACTTGTGCTGATTTACCAGGGTCAGGATTTTCCCCTCAATGTTGGATTAAACAAACTCTATGACCGGGAAAGCATTATTGATAAGAAACAATGAACCAGCATGGCACATAGCAGGAAGCATCAGAATACACTTCCTCGAGGAAAAATTTGGAAAATGTTTGGGGTTTTTTTTAACATCTATATGGAACATATACATAACAGGTACAGGTACTGAAATGTAGGTTGTAGTCCACTGACAGTTGTTACATGGGAGTCACTGGCATGTTTTGAGATCTTTCAATTTGCTTACAACAAACAGTAGAATCAGTACTACCTTATCAAACAGTTTGTCTAAAATCTTTCAAGTTTTATGGTGCATTTTGCCTTGTTGTTTATGTGCATAATACATTTATTCTCTTCTCCATAAAAGGTTTGTCAAAGTAATATAATACACTGCCTTCATAAAACATTAGTTTTCCAGAGGAATGCTATTTTTTTTTTTAACTTCAGTCTCAGAAATATATTAAGAAAAAAGGGAAAAATGAGGATGATGGAAATATAATTAGTATAACCGCAGCTTCGGTTACCTCCAGAAAGATGTACGGTGAATGAAAGTCCTTATATGAAACAAATAAATGGGATTTACATTTGTCATACTTACCATAAGAAGTCTATCTCCAACCTGCAATCTCCCATCTTTTTGTGCTGCTCCCCCATCGATAATCTTGGTGACATAAATGCTGTTGTCCCCAGGGATGTGTTGGTTCCCCACCCCTCCTGCAATACTGAATCCTAGACCTGGAAAATATTGTAAACAAATCATTAGCAATACAATATAAAATATGAAAGAGAAGAGGAAGAGTAGCGTATACAATGTAAGCTTTGAGTGATTTTTACAGAAATACAAATAACATACTCTTTCACTTTCCCTGAAAGGTCAGGGACAGGACTAAGGTAAGGAAATTCTTTCCCATTTACAATTACAGAAAGGTGGAGAAAAAAATAATTGAACCAGTGATGGTTCTATACACCCTTCTCATTGGGGCCCAGTGCAGCCTACATCAAGTTATAGCTCAGCTTTCCATGACCAGCATTAAAACACTGAAACTTGGAGTTTATTTTGTTAAATATTGCTATAAAATGCATCACCATCTATCAGAACAAAATGGAAGGTGTTCTGATTGTCCACACAATTTGAAAAATACTTGGAGATGTCTAGCACACATTTTGCAAGTCCATGTAGTACCACAGTGATGAGTGAAAGTAAAAGAGAAAAGGTGTAGATGTTTGAGTTAAAGTGTGGGTTTTTTCTAGGACACAAATCTGTGGCTATGGATACATAAAGTAAGAAAGCAATAATCCTTTGTAAATATGTAACTTCTATTCAGTGATCTGTGAAATTCCTAGATAAACACTCATAGACTCAAAATTTGGAACAATGTCAGTTATACATGCCAATATGATTCAAGAAAAGGAAGGTAAAATAAATAGATGTTGTGGGGAAGAAAAAAAGACATTTTTCTCCTTTTGTTGTATTTCTTATCCTCTGACAGATTGCACATACAAGCAAATCATTGATTTAATTTTTAGAAACATTTTTATCTCTCAATCAAAGAAAAGACAGAAATTACTATACTTGATTTCCATAAAAATTAACTTCATACAGCTGATTTTTCAGAGAACTTCCATCTGAACAGAGAAGCTGTTTCTGACAATAATCTGCTTAGATAAATGCTCCAACTAGGGATTTCTCTTTTAGCTGTACAGAAAAACAGTTATATCTATTTAGAGAGTAATCACTGGTTTTATCTATGAAATCTATGCTGTTCACTCACTCCTAAAAGAAACATGTTGGTAATTGCTGTAGCCTGAGCAGTAAAATGCAGTCGTAAAAAGTGAGTTGCCTGAAATCTGGCATTTCATCACAAACTCAAAAGGGAGACTGGGCAATAAAAATTAAAGGACAGTGTATATTTAATACACACAACATTTTTAGCAGCTATATGAGTACCGATATAAGGGGGGTTTTGAGTGAATTAAATATTTTAGTTTTTTTCCCCCACATTATTTTCATTGGGTCATTATTTTAGCTTCACAAAGATGTGTGGTCAGATACCAAAATGGACTACTTAATGGATAGTGACACACCAGTAAATTACAAAAATAAACCTTTGAATTTATATCTCAAATTGAAACACTATTTAGTTAATTGACTATTAACAACACACATGAAGCTAATTCAGAAGTATGGGGTAATTAAAATAAAGCTTTATTGAATTTCCAGCTAAAGCTGGCAATCACTCCTACTATTTAAGTGCTACTGTCTCTACAAGATAAAAAGACAAAGATTTTTTCATCAGGGAAGATTTTTTTCTTAGGACTGCTAACAAAGAAAAGATATTCTAATAAAACATTAATAATGGAAACTTTCTTTGAAAGAGTTATGGGCAAGGAACAATGATTGAATAATATTTCTTAGTGACATAATTATAATCAATTTCATCTAAACCCCATCTGTATAGACTTCTACCAGTAAAGATCTGAGAGCATTCCACAATGCTGGTAGGAGCAAACGAGTGGGCTAGACCTCAGCCAGAGCGCTTTCTTCAGCTCCACTGCTCACCTGGGGCATGACCTTGGGAAGATTAGGTTGTGGTGCATTTCGATCCCCTCCTCTCCCCTTTATTGACTCTGTATGCGTGTAAAGGGTGAGGTCATTTCTGCACAAACAACTGGTCTGCACTTCGCACAAAGTGGGTCCTAACTCAGCCTCTGAGTTAACTGGTCCTCATGCAATACAAGCAAGTAATTGCCAAGATAATCACCTGAAACTCCTGCATGCAGAGTGAGGTGCTCGGCTTGCTGTTTGCATGCTTGTAGCACAATGGATGTATGAAAGCGTAAAAACCAGAGTACTAACACAGGCTACTCCCCTTAGAAAAGTGAAGCTTACAATAATGAAAGAAGCAACTTTTTCTTCTACAGTCTACATAATACTTAGTTGTGATACAATGTGTGGGGCTACATTATGTTTGTTATCAGGGTCTGACTTGGGCCACCCAAAAAGACAGCAGTGATTATAAGAAGGTTTAAAAGAGCAGAACAAGATGGGGTAATACTGTGGGGAGCAAAGGGAGAGTGGGTAGGAAATAAAACTGAGGAAGAGAAAAATTTTCCAGGTCAATCAATAATGACTTAATTTCAATGCTTAATCATACTTGTCTTCTTAAAAAGATTTCTGAGAAAGAACAGGGAATGGAACAATGGCCCATTTAATTTTATTTAAATTATTTCGGCTAATTGTTAGAGCACATGGAAAGTATACTACACAAAAACTTTTGGGTAAGATTCATATGACCAAAATGACATCAGACAACTATGCTAATCACTTATACTACCTGTACGATAAGTGAAAATTCATTAAGAGCTTTTGAAGTATGATTCATCTCATCTCAGCAAGACATCTTAAAGAGATGAAGTGAATCACACTTTTGGTTTCTGAAAGGCTGGGGTCTGGATGTGGGAAGAGGTGAGTGGGAAGATCAGTGTTATGAAAGTTTACAATTTAGACTGAAGGTGTCTGTTTTAAGACTTCAGAAAGGTTTGTTCAACCCTGGTGGGCATCCTTGATCACTTACTACCTCAGGTTAGTGTTATATCAGATTCTTACTCTGTTTAAAAAGCAGAGAATCATTCAAACAAGTGGGAAGAATGGAACAAGGTATGTTTTCTAAATGGTATTTTTCATTGTTCCATCAAATTAACCCCCCCAAAATAGAAGAGCATATTTAATTTCAGAACCTTTTCCTTGTTAACTCCTTTGGTTAGGAAGACATTTCCATCAGAACACGGAAGATCAGGAGTTGATCTCTTCCTCTTTGGCTGATGTGCAATCTGCTTCACAGAAACAGCTGATCTTGGACAGAGTGTTCAAATTCCTCACAATAGGAACTAGATGGAGGATAAATTCAGAATGGAGTTGAGAAAGAAATGTTTGATGATGATGGTGGTGAGGCACTGGCACAGGTTGCCCTGAAAAGTAGTGGATGCCTCACCCCTGGAAGTGTTCAAGACCAGGCTGAATGAGGCCTTGAGCAATCTGGTCTAGTGAATGACAGGGTTGGTACCTTAAAGAGCCCTTCCAACCCAAACCACTCCGTGTTTCTATGGTTCAGTGAAGAAGAGACTACTTCAAGAGGGAAAAAGAGAGAACTGGATTTAATACTGGTGCACAGCCAAGTCAAACTCAGCTGTGTCCAAAATCACTGAAGAACATTGGCCCATATAAGATTGACTCAATGTGTAAACTATGAAATTTGAGTCAAACCTCATTTCCTTCCATTTCCACTGGATATGTGTTTGTAAAACTCATCTGTATTTAGGTTCCACAAATGCTGATCACTGATCCTGTGAATAACAACATGTAATAATCCAATGAAACAGGAGACTTTACTGGAATCAGAAAGAGGAAAAGGGACAGGGACAAAAGCTATTCCATTAAAACTGGAAACTACAGGAAAAAATGTTGCTATTAATAAGTCAAAGATATTTAGTCATACCTTTTCCTGGGATTATTAGCAAAACCATGTTAAAATACTTGACTATTTAAATCTATTTTTCATTACTTGCCATACCAGATACATGCTTTAAACACACCACTATATTAGTAAAACAATATGTTCTAACTACTTTTCTAGTAAAAGTAGGCTTGGAGACTTGGTATATAATTAATCCAGCAAAGTTGGAAAACTAAAAATAAATAATAATAATAATTAAAAAAAAAAAAATCTCTGTGCAAGACACGGTGGGTGAAATACACTGCAGGCATAGAATTTTGCAGTAACCAGAGAGGGAGCCTAAAAGATCAACTGCAGCTATGTAATGTCAGCCTTCTAATGAGAAGTGAACTTAAGGAAACTCGGCCAGAACCCCAAAAATAGATATTGCATTTTACCATTATCCTATGCAGAGAATATATCAGAAATACAACAGAAATATAATATCAGCAAATGAAATGTGAATGGGGATATGAATGTAAGCACTATAAGAAAGGTTAGAGAAATCATGTGTATTGACAGTTCAAAGCATTTCAAGCAGTAAAAATCAAAATGAGTCATTTCTGTCGGGCCTGCACAGAATGTCTGGACACTGTCAGACCATTGAACAGGTGTCTTGTCAGCAGAAGACCCTGTACCCTGACAGTGGGATGTTGGCAGCAAGATTGCAGCATGTGACATCTGCCATTCTCTTGCCTGTAAGCCCAACAGAGAAGCAGATCACATCAATAAAAATGTCTGTTTACTAAATGAAAAAAAAAAAAAAAGCAAATGAGGAGCCACCTTGTCTAAGACTTAGAGACTGAGAAAAGGAGTATTCAGTATAAAGGACCACCCATAAGAACAGTAGACACCTACAGGGTATATATTTCTCCAAAAATCAGTCAGTCCATCATTGCCAATCAAGAAAATGCCAACAGATGTGGTAAGGGTTTGATGTCTCATGCCCTTGGTGTCACACACTTGTGAGCCAGATCACCTCAGCACATGCACCATGGGGGATGTGGATGAAACAGGGAGTGAATGAAATATATGAAAGGAAAATCATAAATGGTTAACTTATTCAGAGATTTCATGAATAAATGTCGCTACCCCTCCCTATACATTCTCTCATTGCTTTTTGCCACATTTATTTTCTAAAGGTGTGAAACAAACTGATTTGCTCCAGAGCACCGTGTGAATTTAGATTTTAAGAAACTGTTTCATGGAGCAAAACAGAAAGTACCACCAGAAAGGACCCCCAAAAAGTTGCCATACTGAGGCCCTTCGCTGACGCTGCAAGCCTGGCTGCTCTGTGGCGTATGACACGTCTACCATGTTCCTGCAAGTAACTGGGCATGGCTATGAGGAACCCAAGCTGGGGCAGCTCCTGCCTTTCCAAGGGCCAGCCACTTCTAGAACACAGCTGCAAAAGATGTAGCTTGTTAAAACTGTCAAACCTGGAACAATGACGCCCAATTCAGGTTTCTAATTAATCAAATTCCACTTGCAGGGAGGAAAGGAACATGGGTAATACAAAACGCTTTGACTGATGTAATGATTGACTTGTTTTGACAGGTAGCACTGTTATGTCCAGTTTATATGAGTAAACAAACAATAAAAATGTTAATTATAAATGAAGGAGTACCAGGGAATGTGTCCCCATGCCCTTTGCTCAAGCCTCTTGCTGCCAGTTTGAGCTCTCCTGGAGGATGTATATAGCACATGTTACAATAGCACCTCACAACTGTGGACATTTAATACACTTGTTACAGCCGTGACTTATGACTATTGTTCAGTATTGACAGCAGATTACTCTTTTATTTGGTGTATACAAAGAATAAAATACATCACAAAATAAAAATTAAAGTTTGTGTCACAATAATTGTACAGTGTTACAAAGAGGGACCAATCTTCCTCTACAGAGCTCTGACTTTCTTTCTCATTCTATGAATCAGTTCTTGAGAAACTATTAATCCTAAGTATATGAAGTCACTTTATCTCATCTCCTTCATGTTGTAGCAGTAAAGTCAAATATCAATTTATTTGAGTTCTTATAGCATTTCTTATGCCTGATGCATGTGACATCTTATGCCAGAAAGACTTATGTGAACAAAATTCGACTACATTTTGTTCTGTGGATGAAAAAGTCAATCTAAAGTACAGTATGAGTCATAAAACTTTTACTAATATTCATAACATATTTAAAAGCCATATAATTTCATTGCCATTGTTAATTCTTGTTTCACACCCAGCTCCCAGATCACTTCAGGGGACTCCTTTCGTAACTAACAATTGGATAATAGCCTAGACCATGAAGAAGGCCCAAGTCCCTACACATCTAACACAGCATATTGTTATCTGGTGTTCCTTTCTAATGGCCTTGGGTTAAAAACTTCAAGCATCTTCTTTATTGTTTTGACATTTTCTTTCAGAAGTATCTAGTATTTGAGGTTATTTCCCAGTTGATGTCAGATAGAATAAAAATAATGTACAGTGCCACTAGGTAAGAAGAATATTGTCCAAAACCACCTTACACAAAGTGAAAATTATTGCTCCCCTTATACTGTGTGGCATTATATATTCATGCCTTCAGGTATTTATCCAACTGTTTTTACACATTTCCCTTGTTCTTGCCCACAGCTTTTTTTATGGTTACCATTTTCATTAATCCCTACATTCTGGCTCCCAGTGCCTCACCTCTCCATCCTGCTGAAGCAACAGGGATCTCAGAGCTCAGTATAGCCTCTGCTGAGGATCAAACTGAGCTGCACACACAGCACTCCCAACGAGCACGGCCAGCGTGGGCACAAGACATGCCGAGGCTGGATGCTGCTTGGCAGCTGGGATTATACAGCAGGCAAAGAGAATTCTTTTCTTGCAAATTATCACTGATATTTTTCTGCATGGAGAGAGATTTTGGTTGAGGTTTTAGTAGAAATGAAACAGTAAAATTTTTCACCTTATTTGCATGTATTTTTAGATCTGCAAATTCAAGTTTTCGAAGTAAACTGTAATAGTATAGTCAGTTCGAATTTTAACTATTCTTGATTTAATAAAAAGAAAAAAATCACTGACATTTAAAACATTATAGTAACACAAACTTGCTGCACAGACCAGTGCAAGAATGGGCAGAGGTGTGTCCCTGATTCTTGATGAAAACAGAGATATTTATCTCACTGAGATTAAAATGGCTTTAAAACACTGCTGCATATGTACATTCACACTATCACAAAGGGTTCTCTGAAGGACTGAAGGCTTGGAAAAATGGCAGCCAACTAAAACTCAGAGGACAGTCTGTGGTGGTAGCTGCTGTCTGGTGATGGAGGGATGGCAGTCTGATTTCCATATCTTTGATTAAGAATATCTAAGCAGGTTTTCAGCATATGCAGTTTTAGAATTTGGCTACCATGCTGCTAACTACAGCTCCTTATATCAGTTCCAAAACAGCTTCCTGCTGAGATGTCGTGGAAAACCCCTGCCCACCACTGCATTCTCTGAGATTGCTCTTCTGCTGGGGGCAGAGGAATGCAAAGTATTACATCTTCTCTTTGGACACAGCATTCATCAGTGTCATCTGAGACCCATGAAAGTCAGAAACACAAAAGAGTCCAGAGTATGAAAAAACATAATCTGGCTATTTCAGGGATTTTCTTGCTGAGTTACTCAGCTGTAGCCTCAGAAGAAAATATAAACAACTTAAGCTCTTTTCCAATTACTTTTTTATTTTTGCGGTATCAAAATCAAGCATTGCAGCCA
This sequence comes from Poecile atricapillus, assembly GCF_030490865.1. Taxonomy (NCBI): domain Eukaryota; kingdom Metazoa; phylum Chordata; class Aves; order Passeriformes; family Paridae; genus Poecile; species Poecile atricapillus. The sequence goes on from NC_081249.1 coordinate 82,536,493, forward strand.
AATTTATTAGGTTAAAATATGAAAGAAAGAAATCTTCTCTCAGGAGACAGAGTTATACTCCTTGGCTTAAAAAAATCATTTACATTTCCAGCCAGAAAGGAAATGATGGGAAATTGAGATTATGATGCAAATGTTAGTAAAGCTGCAAGACAGTGACTGCATGCTTAAAAACAATCATGCTGTAGGTATAGTAGATAAAGCACTGGTTTACATGATCATAATAGGAAAGCTAATCTTTCTATAATCTTTCATAAAACCTTAAAAACACATTTATTAAATAACATTGCTATTTGTAGGAATTTGTAAATGAAGTTCTCTAACAAGCAAATGAAAACAATCTCTTCTTTTCTATTGTTCTGCAGTTTAATGTTCTTCTCATTATTATTTTTTGCTTGCATATATTTATCCCTAAAAGTACATTCTCCTCAGATGTAGCAGAAAAGAAAAGAAACAGCAAGTTAGGAAAATATGCTTAGAGCCCCATGAGAACTTGTGTTTATTCTGTATTTTTACATTTATTCAAATTAATTAAGAATAAAATTCCCAGAAAGCACAGAAAATGAGCAGTGGCCTAATTGCATAACAGTAATTCTTAAGAATACTTTATAATTTGACTTGAAAATATCAGGGAATGTTCCTAATTATTCACAATAATCTGACTTTCGAAGCATTAATGAGGATTCCAGTTCACTGAAAATCATATTAAACCACACTGACACAATTTTATCAGTGTAAGTGTAAGAAAAAGAAAATTATTTAATTTTTGACATATACTGACACTCCAAGAATTACAGCAAGGTTCTTTTGGAAATAAACACATCATACACCAAGTCTAAACATTTCATGTTAAGACCAGTCAAATTATGTTTTTAAAAAAGTGAAGATTAGTGTTTTGAAACAGAAAAGTCCAAGATCTGCCATTTAGGAACAGGATTAACTACTTATATCTGAAGTTTTTAAATGCCTTTCTCTTCTCACGTCTCCACATGCCTACAACTGAACTGAATGAATGGTCACTTCCTTTACATGTAGTTTTTTTACATGAAGCTTTTTTATAATTCTGGTGCACCCACAAGGACAAACAATCCTCAGATCCAGAGGCACCATAAAACAGAATTTTTGATCAGGATAGACATCATTGGGCTGGCTGCCTGGTGACAGGATCATTTATATCTTGCAGGGAATAAAGTTAAAGTTAAACACAGCATAAATGGCCTGTATGGCTGAATGTGATACGAAGGAACTGCTGAAGGCTACCCTTTTTTTTCTCTTACTTTTTTTTTTTTTTTTTTTTTTTCCTACATTACCAGCATTTTTCTTGGCAAAAGGTTTTGGGTTTTATTTTGGGTTTTTGCTTTTTTTTAATCCTATCCTCACCTCTGCTCCTTCATTCACTTGGGAAAAAATCAACTGGGCTATACAAGACTTCAGATGAAGAAGACATCCGGGAAAGTGTTCAAAGCCAGGCTGGGCTTTCAGCAACTTGGTCAGATGGAAGGTGTTGCTGCCCATGGGAAGTAGGATGGAATGAAATGATTTTTAGGGTCCCTTCCAGCCCAAACCATTCCATGATTTTAAGCAGCCAGTTGTCCAAATCAGCAGCAAAAAAGCCAAGTGGGAAGTTGCACAGTGCATTTTTAAAATTGTCACATGCTGACCTAAAAACTCACTAATGCCAAAAGAGACGACTTTTTTGTGCTCCCTGCCTTCTTTCCCACTGCCTGCCTTGTGTTAGCCATGAAAATGTTCTAGCCAAACAGCAAATTGAAAATGGCATGAAAACCAAGCCCAATTAACCTGAATCATAGACCAGGTGCATATTGACCATCATTCACAGAGATGGCAGCAGTAAGAGCTGTCAGATGAGGATGGTGTTGGGTTCACACATCCCCTTTGCTGGCAGCACACTTTTGTACATGGCCCCTCATAGATCTGTGACTCCTACGGAGAGCACTGCAAGGTCATCACTGCTGCCCTGCAAACTCAGCTTGAAGGATGTGGGAAGCAGGAAAGATGCAGGGACAGGAGCAGGTAGCTGAAGTGAGTAGGACAGAATTTTCTGTTTAGGCTAGTAATGCACATGAAAAAGTCAATAAAAATATACCTTTACAGCACAAGTCCTACTGGGAGAAAAGGGAAAAAGAAAACTGCTCTCCTGAGATTAAGAGAGAGAAAGAAAAGTTAATAATAAGGTTTTTAAGATTCTTGAGAGCTAAGCCAAATCTATAATGGAAGTAAACAGTGTAGTAATAATAATGTTTATATGAACCTCTTTTCCTGACTAGAGAATCAAATATGAAATCTTTAACCCACCCTTTCAAGAGAAGCACAAGGTTTCAGAATGAGGACTTTACCACCTTTGCGTGCATTGTGAGAATGTCCAATCTAGAGCATTGTTATGCACAGAGGCTGAAAAAAAGGGGGAAATAAAATCATCTCTCCTGTCACTTTTTTTTCCAAATTTTAAGGCAATTAGCCTCATTACCACAAATATGCCCTTATAACCACATATATTTTAACTGCATCTCCTGTTAAAAATGCCATTTCCCATTAATATGTAATCAATAATCAACCAGCTCTCTAAGGTTTTAATTTTGAAGACAAGTATCTGGAAATGGGATCAGCACAGCAGATCTAGATATCATTGGTGTAAAATCAAGTCCCCTTTCCCTGACTGTCTCCTCTCTTCCATAGACAATTCAACAAAATCTTGTAGGCTGTTTTTTCCTCTTTTCACTCACTGTTCATTCCCTTCACTTGGCCTTATTTAATTCCTGATGCTACACGAATTCAGACACGTAAAGTTTGGGCATAGGAAAAAAGTAACAGGGCATGGCTCCTCTGCAGTGTCGAGAGAGAGAGCTGTTACAGACACCTGGAATGACTGCAATGAGAAGATCCAGAGCCTGCTATTGTCTTTACATTATATATTAACTTGGGTTCAAATCCTGAAACATGGCTCACTTTCCATGTACAAAATACATCAGCTGTTTCAGGAGTAGGAACCAAATTTATGCTGACAGTCGATCACAGTTTGCCAGCCATTAACAAATAGTACCTATGTCATTTTCTGCACAAATTACTATAATTACTGACAGCAGAACAAGATATTTCATCTCCTAATAATGCAAATGAAAAGCATTTATTTCATCTCCTAATAATGCAAATGAAAAGCATTTGTTCCTGTAGATGAGCACATCAAGATTTGCTTTAAAGTAGTTTCTACTTTTTGATGAATGTTAAATTTTTGTCTTTGTACTATGTATTTACTATGTAAATCTGTGCTTTTCCTGCCATTTTTTTTTCTTATATAGATTCATTTTTGAAATCTACAGACTTGACACAGGAGAAAATTATTCCAATTCAGGGGGAAATGCTATTTGCTTTGTATAATATTATCTTTAAATGAGTATATCTGGGTCTCTGATAAGTTGAATGGCTCTTTGAAACAAATATTTAATAATTTGCCACCAATAATATGGAGGCAGAAGGAGCAGCCTGTCAGTTTGGAATCTGTTTAACAACCATACATGTCAGAGACAGACTCATCAGTTTCTTTTATTTGTCCTCCATCTGATGAGGGAAATTTAACATTTATGTTCTCATCCCTGTTGCAAAGCTGAACAGACATACTTTATTGAAAAGCTCTCTGTCAATTATGTTGAAGCTTGAAAATAAAAAATGAAATCCAAGTTCATCTTGCAGTCTCTTATCTATTTGCAATCAACCCATAAATAATCAATCTGTCATCCATTTAGTTACTTCCTTCTTAAAAACAGAGAGAAATCAAGGCACAAATGTACATACAATTTTGCCTTTTTATGCAAGGCTTTTTTATACAATTTATGGAGCCATGATATTAAAAGTTGAACAGGTATATAAGTGATACAGGGAAGGAAAATAGATGGTGCTTGTTGAACAGAAGTAATAAGGTAAAGACACTCTGAAAATGGATTCATGAGTCATTGCACTTTGTTTCGATTCTTTGTCTCTCTCTGAAACTGTAGTTTGTCCCTCAGTTCAGTTTACTGATGATGCTGTCTTGCAGCACTCTAAGAAGCAAAGTGAAGCAAAAATGTTTTATTTGCCAGTGAGAAGCACCCTATACTCTCACAGAGTAAAATGACTGAAGTCAGATACTTGTGCCTTTGTAAAAAAGATGAGGACAGGACCTCTAGTGACAGTACAGGAGGCAATGGCTTTAAACTGAAAGGGTAGATTTGGAATAGATGTCGAGAAGAAGTTCTTTAGTCTAAGGGTGGTAAGGTGCAGGTTACCCAGAGAAGCTGTGGATGCCCCACCCCTGGAAGTGTTCAAGGACAGGGGTCTGAGAAACCTGGTTTAGTTGAAGATGTCCTTGACCATTGCAAGAAGACTGGGTATAGATGACCTTTAAAGCTCCCTTCCAACCCGAAATATTCTTTAATCATTGTATGATTCTATCACTTCTCAGAAATTATGCCAAATATTTGCTAAGGGATTGCATTCTAGCATACCTAACTAGAAAGAGAATGTGAATTCACATTTGAAACAGAATTACAGATTTTTTCAGACTGGTCCCAGACCATTAAATAATTTCTAAGAACTTGATCTTAGCAGAATTGAAATGCAGAGTATAACACTTAAAAAAAAAAAGGTTGTTCAAGCCTGAGTTACACTACAGATTTTCTGCGAGTAAGAGTTTCCCTCTTAATGAGATATAGCATAACACAAGATTGCTGTTAGTCCCTTGGGGGGTTCTAGCTAGGAGGGATATTAATGTGGCCTTTCTATCAGCTATTTCAACTAATAATAAACACTGAACTTTCCTGCAATGCCAGAGCCAGGGTGTAGGTCAGTCTCTGGGAACTACATACGCAGCATTTCCAATGAAAAATGAAACCCTGGGGGAAAGAATGAATGTACTAACATCTTGATTTACTCACAGGCCATTTCTGGGCCCCATTTGGAAAATTTAGGCAGCTATTTGGATGAAAATATTCATACCAGTGAGACTTGCACAAAGCCTAGAAGACTGTTTTTAGGTGTAAAGAAACTCAGTTCTCATTGGAGCTGGACAAAACTGTTTGTATGAAGTCAAGACTAACCATTAAAAGGCCTGGTGCAGTGCAAAAAAAAAGGAGTTTTTATCAGCCTCTGATGAAAATGAAATATGCTGTGAAAACACCCTCTGGTGAAGAACCAGCCACCCACCAGATCGAATTGTTCCTAAGGAGCATGATCCTGGCTTGAGCAACAGAAAAATTGAAAAGAGAAAGAAATGCAGATTAAGATACCATATTGTCTGTTCTAATATTCATTAATATTTTTCCATGCACAGAAGTTTTTTTCCTAAAATGTTTTATCCTTCCTAAAGCAAAAAAAAAAGGAAATGAAAAATAAAAAATTACTGTTGAGGACAGGAAAAGGACATTTTTTTTGTCTGGAAGATACCCTCTTCATTTCTGCAGATGGAGGATTTAAATAGCCCCATGCCTACCTACTCTTGGTCTTCAAAGTATAGTGAAATGAGAAAATCTTGTTATGAATCTTGGGACAGGAAGAAACTCAATGGATCATTATTCTTCTCAACCTGAGGTAGAAGCAACTACAGTTGCATTATGTCTAACAAATGTCTGTCTGGCATACTCAGGTATTTCCCATGCTAGAGACCCGATGTCCCCCCTGGTAATCACAATCCTCACTTCTACATCTAGTACAAATCTTGTTTATTATTTGTCTATTAAATTTTGTTTCACACCCTCCCTAGGAAGCACAGAGAGTAAACTCACTCATCAAAGATGCGCTGCGAGGCAAGATTGCTATCAGGTGCCGATAAACTGCCCCCCACCTCCCACTTAGTCTTTGGTATTTCAGATAAATGGCTTCAGATCACTCATTTATTCATTATAGGACAGGCTTTCTAAATCTCTGATCATTTTTGCCAGCTTTCCTCTGGAGTCCGTCCAACCGGCATACACCCTTCTTGAAGTACAGAGCTCAAAGCTTTACCTGTAAAGGATGAAAGGAATGCTTCTATGTCTTATAAACCATATCTCAATTTATAAAACCAAATATAGCATTTGAATGTTTCATTTCAGCAGAACGTGTTAGAGACAAGATGTTACAGCTAACAAAGTTCTAGCTACTTGTCCACATGATTCTTTTCCTATAGTTTCATGTTGGCACTATTTAGCAGATTATGTGGGTATTTCTGCTGAAAGCACCTTGCAGTTGACCCTGCTCAATTACATCTTTGCTTTTTCAGACCACTCTCAGTGTTGAACACTCCCAGCACACGGAGTCATCTGAGGAAAATGAGGAAGTGTTGCAGAAGAGAAGTATGGTCTCTTCTGATTATCATTACTCTTCAACCTTTTTCTAGATGCTTATAAAGAGATTTCCTACTTTTTCAAATATTCTGAGATTCTAAAAATACATTGTTGCTGTCGAAGTCCATTGACACCTCTTGTTCACTTGAATAAGGATGCGTTTTCTGCTTCATCTTTTTGGTTTTTCACCTTACCTTCTCTCCACGTGTGTTCAAGCCTGACTACTGTTAGCACTCAGATTTCATCTGATAAATTCTGGTGGTCTGTCATCATGACCATCAGGACCTGTGAGTGTGTGAGCATCTAGCTTCTCTAAGTGCTGCCAGACCTATTTTCTTCTTTGTTTGAGGCTGAGACCTTGTCTCCTTGTTACTGAATTTGATCATGATAGCAACCTTATCAGAGATGACCTTTCTGTGAAAACTTACACCAGCAAAAAGCACTTTCCACATCTTGTCTTGAAAGCACCTACAATCACAACGTCTCTATAACTGCCAAGTACATCTCTGAAACTACAATCTTGCTTTACAGAGGGGGTCTGATTTGCTGTAGTAGTATTTAAAATTGTCATTTAAAAATAACTTTCAGAAATTTTGGCTATGACATTTGACAATAATTGGAATTTAGAAATGATACACATCTGATCTAAAGACTGTGGATAAGATTTACCCCTGGCCTACCATTTACACTGAGCTTATTTTTCAATTAGTGTGTATAAAATGTAAATGTACCCACCATTAACAATTTTACTAAATTATCTGCCATAATTTTGTTTCCTTTTTTCATTTCTCTCTCTTGGACTGAATAATATGCCTTTCTTTTAATTTCATAAGGCAGCCTACAAATTGTTTTGGATAAAAAAACACAACAAACAAAAAACAAAACACAGTTTTGAGAAAGAAAAGTCTATCATGTCCTTATTTGCAAATATCTCTTTCCAAAATAAACATGTCAAGCATATCTTGGAGCTACTGTTCTTTTAGATTATGCAACATATCTTTTTTCATATTCTAAAGAGTTTTTGTGTCATTATACCCTTTCTTACATGTCATGACGCTCCAAGAAGCTTGCAAAGCGTGAAGCTTTGCAACTGTTTCTTCCTATCAATAAATAATAGGGAGAATTTTTTTTTTTTTCTAAAGAACCCAAGACCAAGTTTATTTGTTCATATAAGTTACTACTCAAAATTCAAAAGCTAACATTACAGTTAATGAACACAGAGCTTTGTGCTCTTGGAATATTTTGGGTATACTTGCTAGTGTTTATGGTTTCATGGAGATTTCCTCCACAGACATAATTTGCTTTTTCAAGCTGTCAGAGTTGCATTTTTATCCAAAATTAGCCACTATAGATATAAGCATTGAACTATCTCCTTGCCTTTCTCATACAATAACAGTCCAAACCTGCAAAATGAGGATGACAGACCTGCAGAAAGAACTAGGGTTTCCAGAAAGGACTGGAAATAACCAGATGAACAATAATTGCAATTAATCACTGGTGTTTGACTTTTAAGACAGCTATTCCCTCCAGATGTTCAGAGATGCCTTAATGTAACTACTTCCTTTTTTTTTTTTTCAAACTAGTGCAAACAAAAGAATAATACTGACAATCTAAAATAATTTCTAAATAGGCTAGAGTGTGATATTTTATTTACCACATCACTTGAATCTCTAAAGCTGCAGTCAGCTTTGTCTTTCCATCACAATTAGAATCTCTAATGCCTTTCTCAGATTTAAAATACTGTCTGCCCATGCTTAGGATTACAGAGCAAAAGGAGACAAGAAAAGTGAAGAGACAAAAATGAAGAGTCACAGCTCCTCATGCTGTACAAATTAAATTAAATACCATATATTCTTTCAAAGGTGCTCTTCATGGCAATGCAATATTTTGCTAATGTGTGTTGTCTTCCAGACAGCAGATGTCTTGAGAAAGATCTGGACATCTAAAAACTATCAAGAAGACAGAACTTGCTACACAGCTAATTAACTGAACAATAAAGGATGAAAACACTGTTCTGTAGCTTCACGTGACTAATAGGCACATTTATATTCAAAAAAGCATGAAGGTTTCCAAAGAAGAAAACATAAGGATTTTCAGACTACCCAGCTGAAATGAAAGCCATTGTGTCAATGAAGATATTCCACACAGCAGGCTAATCCCCATCTTCTACTGCATCAGGATGTCAGGGTCCAGCAATAGTTGTCATATAATTATTTATTATTAAAGTGGTGAAAGATGAAGCAAAATAATAATTCTCTAAAATTTACCTGAAGAATTTAAAACAAGGATCAGATAGGCAGAGGAAAAAGGCCAAGAAAACTGTCACTCCACGGGAAATTCTCACTACTCCACTAAGAAACAGAAAAAATTATGTTGGTCTCCTATCTACAGAAATACTTTTTTCCACACTCAGCCCAGTAGTTTAGCAAATGATGCAACTGTCCTTGCCTACCTTTTGATTTAATATGAATCTAGAAATCCTGATGAGACAATTAACACTCGCTACACTGTCTGCTGCATCACCCACCCTCCTGATGAAAATAACAATGGCAAATGTAATGATCTTCTCTAACTCCCTTTTCAACTCTTACACAGCACTCTAGAATGGGCAGGGAAACTATTTTCCGACCCAGAAATTTACAAGCTAGAGGAAAAAGGGAATACAGACTCATATTATAATGACAAAAATTTGAGACTTACTGTCTTACATTTAGTCAGGAGAAAAGTTTAGAACTGAAAAAGAAGCTGGCCAAGATCCATGGGGAATTTTCCTCACACTTGGAATAGACAAAAAAAAAACCCAAACCAAAAAAGGCACTTAGTATTTGGGATTTTTAAAAATTGCAGAGAGTAAAAGGACACAGTGTCAAGTAGAATCCCAAAGCACACACATCAGGTTTTCATACAAGTCTGAGACAAAAGATGTTCCAAGAAACTTTTCAGCACCGCGCTGGAGATCATTATGTAACTAGGAAATCCATTTAGAAAGCAAGTTCCTCTGGAGCATTTCCACAAGGATGGGATAAATGAAGTACAGAATTTTTAAATGGTCTGCTTTATTGTCACCCAGAAGGTGACAATAAAGCAGACCACATGACAACATATGAACCAAAGATGGAGTTGCATCCATCACTTATCCAACAGCTGAGCAGAGAAATTAATAAACCCTGTCTCTAAAGGAAGCAATCAAAAACAAACAAACAAAAAAAGCTGGCATCTTCCTTCTCTCAAATTTTCAGAAAAAAGTTAACAGTTAAACCTTTGAAGGTGACAACGACTGTATCAGGGAAATCTAAGTCATGCTAACAGCTCCTGACTTGCAGCAAAGGCCTCAGAAAAAACTTTGACCACAGCAAAAGGGCTAACACCTCATGACAGAACGATAAAAACCAAGGTCACACCGGAACACCACACCCTTTGCTGTCTCCTCTCAGAGCTGATGAAACTATTTAGGCAACTGGATAATAATACAAAATTCCTACCTAATTCAGAAAGGACAAGCACAGAAAATTTTGTCAATTGAAATGTCAATGATCTACTTAGCTCCAAAGATGGTTGAATTTTGTCTGATGTGACACGATTTCATAGCACTGTCTTCTGCCATTTAATTGCAATTGCAATGAAAAAGATGACAGATTTATTTTCCTTCTCCACTGAAAACAAAAAGCCACCAACCAAAGCTTATTTTTATTGAAATAAAATCTCCAGTTTGTTGGCATCCAAGCCTACCTGCACATCCATCTTTCCCTGAGCTGCTGCTTTTGCTCTACTGCAGCCACAGTTCATTAAGATGAAATGTGTTCTGCTGAAGCTGCCTCATCAGTAAGTATTGCTGAAGCAATTTAGTAATGATCTTAATGCACAGTACTGGATTTTTATAGCCATCTCAATTGGCTATTAAAATACAGCACTGCACTTTGAAATTGCTGCTGCACCACTTCAGAAATAGTTAGCATGATGGAGCTGCAGAAAGCAATGTTCGTATCAGTGGAAACCTTACTCTTTGTGAATGATTTCTGGAAAATGATACTTAAAATGCACTATGAGATTAGATGTTCATTTTGCATATAAACATAGGATTCTTCAGACCTGCTTGGAGAGTTCTTAAGAGCTTAATGGTTCCAAGGGAAAAACAGACAAAATACGTACATATAATATTGCTGCACAGTCTTCCCAGACTTGTTGTTTACTTCTTTACTGCTAATAGAAAATGACAGTTAAATAGAAAAGTGGAAAATCATAGTTATCATGAAAATATAAAAGACTTTAAGCAAATAATAACCTACAGCTCACAGGATAGCTCCAGTTTTCGGTGAGACAACCAGCCAGGAGGGATTTTGAATTACCTTCGAAATTATCCTTTTTGATTCAGAAAATAATTTTTTTAATGACTGAGTACTAATCTCCAAAGAAGGTTGAATTAGGTCTGATGTGAGGACAAGCTGATTCCACCACTTCCTGCCATTAAACTGCATTTCTAACAAAAAACGTAACAGATTTACCTTCTTTGTCCACTAGGGCCAAAAAGACTTTAGAAAAACCCTGAAAAACTCAAACTGAAGTGCCATTCCAACAATAACTATTACTTTGTGAAATTTTATACAAGAATTACTTTTCCTCAGGAATGGAAGGGACCACTTCACAGAATCAATGTGGGTTTTTTTTAAAGAAAAGCTTCATATATGGTAACTTACACAAATGAGACAGCAAGTCTTTAGTCACTGGAGGCAGATAATACATTTGGAATTTTATTTATACCATAAAAAAGAATATGATAATAGCAGCTGTATGCATTTATAATCACTTAAATTAAAGAACATGATCTTCAGTCTGGGAAATTTAAAGGTGCAGATATAACCTACCACTTTTACCACATCAGGCACTGGCAACACAAACGTGTCAAAATATGGCTGGAAAACAGCAGAGGCTTTTATAGCACTTTTATTATGGTGCTTCCTAACCTTATGATTTTCAAGAGAATACAATTTTCATGTGATAAACTATCAGATACTCATGTATTATTTCATTGGATGATCCTAGCCTGCAGGAAAGCCATGCTTTTTTAGTGATGTTAACTTACTGGTTTGAGCCACTATCTTAAAACTGGAAAATTCTATGCATTAGAATTTGATGGAGCACTTTCTGCTCACTGGAGGAAATAAAGTTCCTTCAAGCAAAGGCATTTCACAAAAAATGGTATTTTAGTTACAATTGTGGTGCTATGCTATTTAGACCTGAAGTGATACAGTTGCAGTAATATGAAGTGAAGCACTTTAATTAGAGTTGAGAACCAAAATAGTTTGTTAAACCCAGACTTGAGAAAGTTTGCCTGCCTCCTCATTTTAATATGGTTCTGTCTCTTAAGTTGCCCCGTTTTGCTCCGTTTCAGATAAGGATTCACAGAGATTCACAGAAGGAAGAGAACATTGAAAACCAGAAGTAAATGCACAGCTGATAGGTTCATAAGACTGAAATTCTTCAAAGACCATAAGAAAAGGTTCTGTTCAAAATGTGAAAAAACTATTTTGTTTAAAACACTTTGGACCTTACAAAACATTTCTTAATTTTTTAATTAAGAAACTATCTGCCTAACTTGCCATAAAACCCCCTCTTCCCACATGCTAAAGTTTGCTATAGCATTCTTACCATCTCTTAAATTAGACAAATTAGATCATTAAAGAAGTAGAAGTGATAGTAGCAAAAAAAAAAATACTTAAAAAATATGTACCATCATCAGTCTGAAGCAAGCATTTGCAATCAGTTATCAAACAGCAAGATCTGAAAGCTCTCACTGCTCCCTGAAATTGGGAAATAAATAATTGAGGTTCTTTGTTTGCAAAATGCTCCTTCTTTCATTCTAAGTGCCGTAGTTATTACCTGAGATAAAAAGGTAACTTTTGACTTTGCTTTGCTAGATGAAAGTTGTAAGTTTCCTCCTTTCCTTACTGAAAGCAGCACTTTAATTTTTTTTTTTTTTTTTTTAATGAACCCTCTATTCTGTTATTCTGAATTGAACACTTTTTTTTTAGGAGACATTTTGAAATACACTTAATCAAACTGTACTTTTACGACTATTTCAGCAGTCACTGCAAGCTGGGATACTATCCATGCAACAGAACATACATGGTATTTCCAATAAAGCCATCAATCCAAATTAAAATATGTCTACTATGAAAAAAAAGAAGCATGAACCTCTAGGAAACTACAGACAGTAATGCACTAGAGGACATTTCAGTAACAATCCAAGATCAATCCACAGTGAAATCATACCTTATATTGATGGTGAAAAGTCTTTGCATCTTCTCAAGAAAATCTCATAACTTATCAGAGAGTTCAGAAGAATACACTTCTTAAACCATCCTCATTCTTTCCTTAGTATCATAAGAAAGCTTCACTACTGTCCACTGACTTTATTCAGTGTCATCAAGAATAAAACAAATAGTTACAGGAAAAGAAAATCTACCATGTGCCACAGAGTTGCTTCAGTTCAGCACAGAGCACAGCAAAAGGGGAACTCTGGAGCTGGTTGTGCCCAATGATGCAGTCTAACATTCAGACAGACATACATAACTCTCAAAATAAATACACATTATGCTCTTTATAGCAATCCCATTTTATTTTTGCATATTTTATTGAGATGTCTGGTTTAGGAGCTTAGTCTTTGCCGATTAAGAAATTTCAGATAAGATGGATAGCCATCCAGAGGGAGATACAGAATTGGGCTGAACAGAGATGCATTAATTTTTAATCTGAAGCCCCAAAATATAACCGCAATCCAAATGGATTAAAAGAAAAGTTTTGATACGGCCCTAATTCTGAGAGCAGAAAGAATAGAGAATTAAGTGCCCCTAAACATGTTTTAGTACCCAAAGCAGTATGGGGTGGACCTCATGAGAATGTGTCACTAGCTGAATTCATCAGGAATGAGCAAAAGGCAGGCTTTTAGAAATCAAGAAATGACAGAGCTGCTGGTCTGTCCAGAGCCATTTCATCTAAAATGTCATGAACAGAAGGGCAGCTCCAGTCATCGCCACCAGATCCTGACACAGCTCAAACACTGTAATGATAGGCACTATTATCATGAAGGGTGTGAGAAAGTAATCCTGTTTCTCTATGACTTTAGACTTGAGCCACCAGAATATCCAGATAGCAAAATTAGCTGCCCTTTATGTTGTTCCTTTTTTGGGTGTTCTTAAGTCTGACATTTCTCCTCTCAAGTTTTCTGGTACTCAGCTGTTCTGCTTCAGATACCCTGAACTTCATTTCTGCAGTTTTGATGTCTTTTAAGACATCACATTTCCTGTAGAAGTGAAGTCAAAAGTTTATTATCTGATTCAACACTGCTGTAGTTACAAGAATCCTTATATTCTGCTTTTTATTTTTTTTTTTCTGATACATTAAATTATCAGCTAGGTAGGCAAGTAGGTAGGTAGTATTTTACATGACCTCTGTGGTCACCCAAGCTTCTGACTGCCAGAAAATTTCCACAATGGTAGAAAGAAATTTTTCTGCTGATCATTTAAAAAATGCAATTTATAAAAATAAAGTTTAACTTCTATCACTTGTGCATCAGCATACTAATTGTGCACCACCATACTACTCAATGCTTCTGGGTTTAGTAAAAGTATCTTTGGAGTGTGATAGGACAGCATGAAAATCTTGAGGTCAGTAGAACTACTTTGTTTAAAATCCTCCAGTCAAATGCAATGTAATGGGACTGAGCACGGGTACCCCTGAACAGTGACTGAAGTTCACAATTCACTATCCAAACACAGTTCTTTGCAGGGTCTTACAGGAAGCTAATGCACAAGTTGTATTAAAAACAGCGCCATTAAATAAATTGCTTTGTTTTGAATGCCTGCACTTTGCTCCCCAGGAACAAACATTGCAGCGTGTGCAATCCATTCTCATTACTGCTAGTCTTGTTTCAATACAGAGTAAGAGAAGCATATTACTTAATGACAGGATTTTCAACAGTGCCTAAATCCCAATGATTTAAATAAGAAAGCTGAAAGTAAATCTTTCCTCTGTTACAGCTGTCAGCCACTGTAGAGATGCTGGCTGCTAAAATCTGCAGTGCCCTGGGAGTGACTGAAACAAAGTATCTACTGTTGGCCACTCAATCCTTTGCAAAATCATGTATGCCTGACTGCGGAGACATGCAAGAGGCACAGAAAAGAGTATCTCCCAAGCACATGAAAGAGAGGAAGAGCCTGCAAGGCTGACAGCAATTACCTTCAAGACACAGACTACGGCTATCTGCCAGTATTCAAAATCAGGTGTGTCAAAGTGATGATCAGCTTTCAATGCCAACACAGCTGCAGCTCTCTTTGAACCCCTGATTTTCCTATTGCACAACTCATTCGTGTCTTTGTTTACCTCTTCTCCCCCCAAAAACAAAACTAAAGGGTTACAAGTTTAGCACATATGACGCTAGGAGAGCCTTTTTGTAAAGCAACAGGAATAACTGCATGGGGATCTGCGTTCAAAAGGGACCTCCTGGCAGCACACAAGCATGCCTTTCCCCCATCACATGCCCAAAGCCATTGGCCAAACAATGCTTATTTAATACCTAATGTCTAAAATACATTCACCAAATCAATCAATGTCTTTTATATGGTGGTTGCTAGCTACAAAATTTAGCGTCCATTAAAAATACCCAACTAACCTCTGTGGACTAATAGCTTGTAAAAGCCCTCATCCTGAATATCTCAGATGAAATTAAAAAGACCTCTACATATAAAGCCTTGCAAATTTCCTTCTTTACCAACATCAAGAGCTGAAAGATATCATCTACTATACACAGACAGGCAAGTTAGGGATCTCTGAGTTTACCTGGTATTATGGAAGCAAAGACTTGCTTTCATGTGGTAAATTCTCAGGGCAATAAGGAACAAACTCAGTAAACGCTGGGTTATATACTGACAGAGACAGGAAAACAATTGGAAAAGATACTTGCTACTCTGAGTTTTGTATGGAACAACTTTCTTGGCTGAAAACCAGATTTACTTTCTTTATTAATTTTGTGAGTAGGAAAGAAGGAATGCTATGGAAATTACCATGCTGGTTTTCAGATCCTGCTCTGGATACCAAAACATCCCAATTTAACTCTGAGAAGAAAGAAACACTGTTTATAGAAATACTAAGTAGTTCTTACTTTGCACTGTAATGGTATGAAAGACCAGTTCACAGATAAATCACCTGAAATGTGAGGAGATAAGGATCACAGGACTGAATACAGCCAAGAGTCACAGGTTTTCTTCTCAACTTCTGCTAAGAGTTTGATGCATCTCAACCGATAATTCTTTCATGGAAGATTTTGAAAAAAATCAATGGAAAAATACCCTAGATATTAAAAATAGTATTGATAAGGTTTTCATCCTAACTATAAATTATTTGTTTTCTTAATTTTTCTTTTTTATCTGTGGAATACAGAAAGCCTAATATAGCATGCTTCCTAAATGCTGAAGGTAAAACCCCTAACTTTTGCAGAAAACTATACCATCAACTTATTTTTTTATCCAAGTTTCCAGCTAACTTGCTTCTATAAAAGTGAAAATATAAAAAATATATTCAACTTAACAATAAAATTCATTATTTACAGCACTTATCTGCAGTAAACTTCATATAAGAATACTGATGCAAATTTGTATTTTCAGCAGTAAGCAGCAAAAGTTCTTTAGCTTGCCCTAAAAGGCGCTTTTTTGGTATCCATTCTGTTTTATGAAAGTAATTGTAAAAAGAAATAGTATTAGGCATACACTCAAAACGAACACGATGCAAACCCATTATTAGATAACGATTGCCTCTCTTTTCCTTTTCTATAATGTAGCAAAAATTTGGTCATGGTGAATAATTTTTACTGTTTCTTCACAACCAGAAAGGATATGTTAGTTTCTTTAGCCTTAGGTCTCTCAAAATTACTATCATATCACACACTTAATTTAATGCCAAATCTTTATAAACACTGCCTGCACTTCTACTCTGAATTCACAAGCATACAAAATACAATCAGAAATGCTTTTCTATTAGAACAACAATCCAGCATTGTAATTGACCACAAGAATCCAGACTTTTGGAGATTTACTATCAGATGCATGTTTAAATATATCTTACTCCTCTCCAAAAGCAGAGCACAATGAATACACTGCAGTGACAAAGATTGCACTGTTTTCACTATTGCACTGTCTTTGTTGAGTATTAAAGGTCAATCTCAACAATATGTCTCAACATATTAAATATACTCCACTACTGGTATAAAAAACCCCTATAAAGAAGCATACTATAATATTCACATGAGGAGACATGTCAGGGAGAACACTGAAAAAGCTGCACTTATTATTCACTATAGATAAAACAAGGAGAGTAATCTCATGTGCACTGAATATATTAAGATAAATGTAAAAGTCTTCATTTCATACATATATATATTTTTTTATCAATGACCTGCTTATGAAACAGCTAGTATGAATAAAAAAAAACAAACAAACTGCTATTCATTCTATTCACCTGTACCATGAAAATATGCATTTTCTTTGTCCAGAAATTAGCTATGAAGAAAAATGCTTCTAGGAAGGAATTTAGATTTTTGTCTGTAACCAGAAGGTTATGCTGGAAGCCATAAAACTCATTTAGACTAGTGAAGGTTTTGTGCTAGATTTCCACATAATTTTGTTGAGGAATAAAATAAAAAAAAAATTCTTCTATGGATGTGGGTAAGTTGATATTGTCTTCATGTTCCAAAGATAATTAGAAAAAAACATCATGAAAGTAGAGAGGGTAAGATGGATAACCAAAAAGCCTTCTGAAAAGAGTAAGAATTCAGAAACTGCATTGAACAGCACCTTAAATGAAAGCCAAAGGTCTGAGTAAAGGAACTTTAGAGATAGGGTATGTGCTGCTACATAGTATCTTTGTGTCTCTTTAGAAAGTAGCGAGACATCCCTGCAGTAATCAAAGGAAGCAAACCACAACTCCTTGAAGTCCTCCATATTTCAGGAAGAGCCATAACCATGAATTCAGGTTCTACCAGCCTAAATGAACTCCATTTCAGTATTTGACATGTCAACCAGCTAGCAAATCCACAAGGTCAGATGCCACTTAAACTACAAGAGACACCAGGTTTAAAATGGACATCTTTTAATTTTGTTACCTACCTTTCGGTCCCTTGAACAACTTGATCTCTACGACGGTCTCCAGTATAGGTCTTCTTCGCCGGACGTACAAGCGCACTATGGAACCAGCCTCCTTCAGGGCCTCCACGGCTTTGCTGTGTGACACTTCTGACACGTCAACCTCGTTCACTCGCAAGATGCAATCATTGACCCTGCAAGGAAAACAAAGAACCATAGGTACTAAATGTTTCAGCTGTTACTTTGGACCAAAGTTTTGTCAGCAGTGCTGTAGAATGAAGAATATTTCACTGGGCATCACAGAATTGTGGAATATGATGAGCTGGAAGGATCATCAAGTCCAAGTCTGCCAGATGACAGACTTAATGCAATATGCTTCACAAGCAATGAGACAGAGCCTCAGTCCTTCCAAAAGGCATACCTGGTACAAACTGGAGTCCACCCAATCACTCACACCTACCATCCTCATTCATACATTTGGGTTACATGCACTATAGTCATAGAAATCAGTAATAAATTGTCATTACAGACTTCATTAAAACAGTTTTGACTACACAATGTAATTGATTTAAAACACTCATGGTGCATGCTATTTCTACAGACCATAATAAGGACAACTATGGTTGCTCTTAAGGAAATCTCATAGTGTGATACAAAAGCTGTCATAGTAAAAGTGCTTTCCTACAAAAAGCAGGCAATTTAAAAGAGAAATGCTTGATGCTAAATTTATTCAAATTAAATTCTTTATGTTTTCAACACTGACTATAGACTACAAGATCTGCTGTATGGTAATCGCGTTTTTTTTCATTAGAATACAAACAAAATTCCCTCATAGTCTTACTTTGAGCATTCACTACATCTGAGGATGAACATATAATCACCCTCAATATCCGGGTTAGATGGAGCTGCATTCTCCTTATCTGAAAGAGTTGTCCTAGTTGGAAAGGAAATCTACAACTTTCAAGCAGTAAAATCCATCTCCAAGCAGCAGGCTGATGACTTAACTACTAGGCCATCCTTTCTTTGCAAATGAGGACAAGTGAAAAGAGCAAATTCCAAAGAACTAGATTAATTGAGATTGTATTGCTCTTGTGCAGTACATTTTTTGTGAGATGCCTCTAAGTATTTTGGGTACAGAAGAAAAAGGCATATTGTAAATGAATGTGTTCTTCTGCATGTCTGAAAGGACAATCAGCAAAGCAAATATGGGTTGCCAAAAATATTCCTATTTCTGCTTTGTTTCTGTACATAAAAATCAACTATCAAATGTTACTCTTTACAGCAAAAGAACACTTGATCTGGGTATTGGTCAGGAGTCATAGCACATGGAGGGAGAATGAAGCTTTACCTAAGTTTATAAAAACTCTGAAAACTTAGGATGGTTTTTGTCATGGTCTTGTGCTGCTGCGCTTGTTTAAAACAAACCCAAATCAAAACGACAAAAAGAACACAGTTATTTCAAACTGGTCAAACTTGGAAAGGACACAAAGCTGATGTTTCCCTTCTGAGAAAAAGTACTATATCACAAGGTTTTCAGATATCATTCAAAGGTCTGGTTTTGTGGTTTACTCCAATGCCAGAAGTTTCCATAGTTGGGAAGGGCTTTAAGCAACCAGGTCTGATGGCAAGTGTCAGTGGCCAAGGCTGGGAATGATGGAACTGAAGGATCTTTAAGGTCCCTTCCAAACCAAAACAAACTATGCTAATGTGATTCTGTGCCTTTCCATACCTGTAGGCTTTTTTCTCTCCTTCATTAGGAGGTTAATTTTTCATTTTTTAATAAATAAATAAAATATTTAAGAACATACATGCACATGCTGAAACAATATAAACCTAAAAGGGTAATAGCAAAAATAGTCAAGCCCCGTTTTAAGAAAATTCTTTCAGATTATTAAGTGCATGGTCTTATCCCTTAGGGATAAAATTATTCTGCCCTTGCAAGCAGCCTTCAATGCATTTTTCTGGCTTTACATTCATGTGCCAAGTACGTGTCAAAATTTTATTTTTATGATTTCTTTTCCCACTTACGGGTGGATATGCCCTATACCTGTAAGTTAGTTTCAGATGGTGACAGGCCTGTGCCCAGGGGAAGATCTGATTTATAATCCAAGGTAGCACAAGTCCAACAGAAGAGATCCTAGCAGTTTCACCAGTACATACAGTAATTGCATTGTTACAGAATCATGCAATCAGAGAAAGGTCTGGGCTGGGAGGGACCTCATACAACTCGGCTTTTTCGGCTGCCAGTGCACATTACCAGGCCATGTGACTTCTCATCCATCAATATTTCCAAGTTGTTCTCCTCAGGTCTGCTGTTAAATATTATGCATACACCTAAATTTATTCAGGTCTGTAGAATTCCCCACACAGGTAACAAATTAGAATGATTTAGGCAGCTTTTCATAGGGCACACTGGCTCATCTAAGTTTGTTAACATAATGGACATATTCTACAGAATTTTGTAGTATAAATTCGGTATGAAGGACCCAGATGGTTAAAGATAGAACACACCCAAACCAGTTACAACTGATAAAAACTATAAGAGATCCTTTGTTGTTAAGGGGAAAAGTCAGGGACTCAGGTTTACTGATACTTGTTGCCATCTTCAAAGCTGGTAAAGGCTTGTATTATGGAAAAGTTCCCTACTTTTAAGGGCTTAAACTTCACTGTATTCATCTGAGTTTTACTGTTTTCAAGAAACTGTGTAGACATCCTTGAGAAGCTGATAAACGATTCAGTCAACTTGCAAGTGAAGAAGACAAGTACAATCCCTAGGCACTTACTGGACAAATAGTAGGTGACAACTGGTAATGATCATTCTGTTCCCTTGTTCTGTGCAATATGGTGCCTTGGAGGGAAACCCAAAGCAGCACAGTGTGGCAGCTAAGAGCCTCAGAATACCAAATGGTCCTGCCAACACACATTAGCCCACTTGCAGCTCCATAACAAAGCTAACTGGAACGAGCTATAGAATCAAGAACAAGGGAATCATCTGTACTCCGTGGATCAACACCATGACACTAAATCCTGTAGTAATCCACAGGTCCTAGTTATCATCCAGAAACCTCCAGCTAAGTCATATTAGTGGGACAAGGCTGCTTTTCAAAAGTAGAGTTACCATGCTTTCCATTGCAGAATTGCCAGCATTCATAGATTCTTTCTAACCAAAGCTAACTGCTTTGTTTTTTTAGTGCCTCCTCAGAAAAATTCAAATTGATATGGACTTTATTTATTCTTTAATCAGGGATAGAAATAAAGGTAAAAATAGTTATAATGGGAGAATGAGTGCAAAACTGAGGAATCTATCAGGTAGATATATACCTCCATATATCATTATGGAGATACCAGGCTACAAAAGTAAGACAAAGGATCACTAAACTTTATCCTTTTCTCCTTTGTCTAAGCTTTTTAGCCTAAGTTTCACTATAAAACTCTTGATATTTTCTTTCTTCCAGAACTCACAAGAGCACAGTGCCTTAAGCAAGAAGATAAGATTTTAGGTTGCAAGCTGAAAGGATGATGATGACGATGATTATTACTATTATTATATTTTCTTCAATAGGTTAGCAAATAATTATAATTACATTATTTGACCCTAAGAGAATATGTCTAGTCCATTAGTTAGAGAAGAATGACTCCCCCCTATTTATTTTTTTTTTTTAGTTCTATACGTACCCTTTCTATGCCATAATAACTAGAATTCACATGAGGTAAAAAATGTACATACTGATACTGAATCATATTACTTCCTTCCAAGAGGAATTTTTTTTTTTTAATTTCCTCTAAGAATTCAGAATAAAGGATATCACATTTACTACAACAGTCCTCAGATCTGTCTTTAAAATCACAGAATACAGAGCTAACACTAAATGCCAATGACATTTATGCACCTTAGGGCATAGTTTCCTTATGTATAATGATCCTTAGAGACATGATCTAATTTCTGTAGCAAATTCATGTATACTCTTAGACCCCTTCCTGACATTGTAAAGTCGTGTAAAACTACTTTGATGTCTATTTCAAAAATAAAGAGATAAAAATTATCAGTGGAAGAAAATTACTGTCTGTCTCTGGAAAATGGAGGGGAACTAGTGCTTATGAAAATGTCTGATGAAGGTAACAGCCAATCCTAACTCAAAATTTGACACTTATGTGATTTATAATGAAATTCTAGATATCTCATGGCTACTACTGAAAACACTACTTGATAAAACTTATGATGGTGGGGAGGGATTTGTACCTTACAAATGACACAGCTGAATTAGAACTGAATGTAGCAATAATTTGAAATCCTAGGACTGATTTTGAAAGACACATGTGGAGATATTGGTGCAATATAATAGTAAACCCAACTGTATTAACATAAAGGCACTATTTTAAGTATTGCTTCTAACAAGAACAGCATTATCTTTCATCCTGAGGAAAATAAATAAGGACTAAACCCACAATGTTTCATTTCTGAGAGAAAAACATCATCCTTCAAACCTCTGAATCAATGGCATTAATCTATTGCAATGATTAAATTCAATAAAATATAAGCATTTCCCCAGTAATGCTGGCCTGGTTCCATCCCAACTCTTCATGTGCAAACTCTACCAGGTTCTTCTTTCATAGTCTGAAAATGTAGGATTAAAACCTCACCTGTATCCCACTTCCTTTGTCTCCTGTTTACAGTCTAAATAAGCTTTCCAGAGGAGAGTCTACACCTTCTTGGCTCATCTCAAACAGGGACCAGCCCTCATTGCAGCCCCCAGGCATACTCAGCACAAACACTGGATAACCAAACAAAGCAGTCTCCTGCCTGTTCCTGGCTGCACTCGCCCTTGCAGCAAGTCTTCAGAAGCAAGAGTTGAAAGGCAAACACCTCAACCGAGCACAAAGGCAGCTGTGTGTGTGTGTGTGTGTGTGTGTGTGTGCAGAGACAGGAACTAACTCTCGCACAGCATTTCCCTATGTAGATTCACCTGGGCAGATGGTTTCTCCCCTTGCACTAGCAAACCAGTTTCAGTGTGTTGGCCCTGGAAGCCCAAAGGTTGGTGCATGGCTGAGCTAACAAGTCTTGCTGAAAAGCAGGGTGTGCTTGCACAAGCCTAACGCAGTGCTTCTGCAGCCTCACAACTCCTATCAGCAACTGGAACGATTATCATCCCAGAGACTGAAATTAAAAAAAAAAACAAACAAACTTATAAAATGTTTCTCACTTAAGTATATGTGCAATATAATGGAAACCCAGTCAGTCCTATAGCAAACCACCTGCGTTCAACCCACAGCCTCCAAACCCCATAAGGTTTTGGAGGGCAACCTGAAATTGTGTTGGTTATCCCCACAGTTCACTCCTTTGAATTTTTTCAGTATTTTGGGCATAGAAAATAACCACTTACCCTTCCAAGTGAAAGCCATCTGTAGTGGATTCCTGCCTAAATGGCAGAAAGTGAAAGATGTGGAAGAGCATCAGCAAAAGCCTGCCCGTGCAGATCCAGCTCATTCCCTCTAGAGCAGGGCAGTCCCAGTCACTTTTCTCATTCCCATATCCAGGGACACGCTAGCACTAAGTCCTACTTCTTGTACTCCCAAAGTTTGCATGAGAAATGAAAAAGTACAAATTAAAATCCTCCTTTTGTACACCAAGAGTCTTGCGATGGTTTTGGAGGCAAAAGTGCCTGCTATAATGCAGTCAAGGATTTCAGATCACATCCAGGGAGGCTATTAAGTCCACCAGAAGACTTAGAGATTTATTTCACTTCCAGAACAGAGACCAGAGCTCTGATTGTCAGGGAATAAGTCAGATTTCAGGAAATACTTCTGAATTTCAGAATATGTTATTGCCTGAAATGTCAGTGTTTCCATTCCCTGTTAGAGACATGACCTTGCTGAGACCTGAGACACAACCAGCATAACTACAGAACTGCCACAAGACATTTACATTGCTTGTCCTTTGCTACTGGTACGACTGTTGCCCACAGATTTTTTTTTTTTTTTTTAAACAGCCTCTTAATGAAATGCCAGTGTATTAAAGGGTTTGCATAACAGTCACAGAATTTAAAACCCAAGTGACTGGCTACAACATCAGTAAAAATATTATCAGAGCACTTCCTTATCATATACGGCTCCTCTTTATCCCTTTCCTTGTGTTTCATTTATGACTCTAAGTTCTATTATTGAAGTTGTAAGTCAGAAACAGAAAGCATACTGCACTATATAATTAGAAATGGAAAAGTCCCTGCAGCCTTTAGACTCTAAGAAGAAAATATATTTAGAAGCTTAGATATGTTCCTATTCATACAGTTTCAATAGAGGATGCATCAGCATTTCCGTTCTGTTAATCCACCTTTTTTTTCTCAAAGGCCCTAAACTCAGCTGTAAGACTACACTCCAGACACAAAATTGGCTAAAAAGCAGTTTATTTATTGTTTAAAGGCCTTAGGATCCTTTCTGCATTCTATTCTGTTTCTGAGAACTTTCTGGACAAATCTGGGGCTCTCTCTGAGTTAATGCTTTCTGCCACCTCAAAAAGATCTTTTTTCCTTTTAAGTGGAATGTCTTTGGAATGCCTTTATCACAGGGTGTCTTGTTTTGGGAGTGCATACATATGTATACACACACACCCACACCCCCCATCTTGGCTGAAAATATTCCCCAACCTAATATCTGGAATCTGACCCCAAAGACACATCATATTACATCAAACTTGGCACAGTCAAATCCCATGCAGAGATATCCAAGCCAGCTCAGACACTGACAGAGTAGATCTAGAGTAGAAAACCAGCCAGATCAACATCTTCCATGTCTACAGCCTGTCCACAGGTAAATGGCAATATTAATGCAGCTCTGCAATGCTGAGCTCATTTAGCACTACCTTGAGCTTCCACACATTCTGACATGTAGTGATTGATTTGAAGAGGGGACCATTAGGGGCTCCCAACAGGAACAGAAACAGAAGAGAGAGCAGTCACAAACCTTTAGTGCAAAACCTTGTGCAGGAGATTAAAACCTTGGCCCCTGGCAGCAGGACTGCTGCAGGTGCACACTGAGGCAGCAAGGCAAGACAGCCAGCAAGAAGATCTGCACTGGAGCTGCCCTGCTGAACCTTCTGACCACATCCCAAACACCCAGTGGCTCACACAGAGATCCAGCCCTTGGCCTAATGGAAACAGTGGCCCTATGGCCAGAATGATCCAGCTAGAGGGAAGCTCAGAGCTAAAATGTGTGGAATAAGGCGTTCACTCATCTAAAAGATAAAAGCTACATGAAGTGATAAACCAGACCACAGCTCCATCTAGCCTGGGGTTTCTTTCCAACTGTGGCCTGCAGCAGATGGTAAAAGAAAAATATTAACACAATGTTTTATCCAGAATACATTTGCAGCTGCTGGACTTTCCTGAGCCTAAAATACTTTTTTCTTTTTTCCATTTAATATCCCTGGATAATTTTTTTTACACAGATTTAACCTTCTTCAAAACTCATGTAAACTCAACATGCCCAGTATTTTTTTATCAATGAATCTCACAGCTTTGCTACCAGTTAAAAAATTCTCCTTGTGGTTATTTCAATCTGCTATTTATTAGTTTCATATGATGTCCCCAAATCTTTTTGTTAGGAGAGCAAACATACGTTCCCTGGTCATCACAATTTTTCATCCTAAAAGGCCCTGCTAGACAAGCTCTTCAAGCCAAAGGCATATAGATGAACTACCAGTAACGCTGATTTAATTTCAGAGATGGAAACACCACCACTCAGCTTTCTGTATATCTAAATGCCTCTTGGCTGCAATGCCTACAGACTTACAACTGAACTCTGAAATAAAATGGAAAGTTAAGGTAAATTTTTTTTTTTTGATCCTTTTTTCTTGACAAAAATGTTAAACAAATTTTCCAGTTCAGCAAAAAAAAAAAAAAAAAAAAATCTAATAAACTCTGAATGAAAACAAAATTGAATAAACTAAAAGATTAGGCATTCAGAGAAACAAAAATCAAAACAACAATCTGCTCTCTCCAACGTCATCTCAGAAAAACTGTTTCCATCACTGAACCTGTTGCACTTTGTACAACATAATGCTCTTCTTAGATTGCGGTGTTATTATCCCATTACTCGGAGTATCCTCAATAGCAAGATGGCAGAAATTCTGCTTTGACTTGATGAAATCTTTTCATACATTACAGAAATTTACAAGAGCACACAATGGTCACCTCAGGCCAGGGGGGAATGGGTTTACACCAAAAGAGTATAGATTTGGATTAGATATTGAGAAGACCCTTTGGAGACACCCTTTACTCTAGGGCTGGTGAGGTGCAGGTAGCCCAGAGAAGCTGTGGATGTCCCATCCCTGGAAGTGTTCAAGACTAGGTTGGATGGGGCACTGAGCAACTTGGTCTAGTGCAGGTGTCCCTGTCCATGGCAGGGGGCTTGGAACTAGAGGATCTTTGGACCTTCCAACCCAAACCATCCAAAGATTCTATGTGATGAACTCTAACAACCAAAGTAACATATGCAGGTCCATGTAAGATTGCTGCTAAGCAGTCCTCAGGACATCCATAAAGAGGAGATCCTGGTCCCCCACAGCCTCTCCCTGGCTTTCAAAACACTACACTCACGGCAAGGTTACTCTGGCCCAAATAACCTTTACGTGTCTTTGAGGAAGTGAAAGAACATTGAGAGGAAAGAATAAAAATACATTGATTTCATAGTCCCTGCAGTTTACTGGTCTGATTTCTCCTCTGGAAGCTGGAGCCTCACGTTCCCCACAGAGAGAAGGACAGTGAATGCAGGTTCCCCTGGAAGATGATTTTGTCACTACTTTTGTGAATGAAGGCAGCCTTGATTTTTTCTTTCTCTTTGGCACATAAAAGCAATTTGGACCTAATTTTGTACCAAAAAAAATGTTTGCTCAGCTTCAGTATAATAGTCTTAGACCTGGAATTTGAAGATAGCAAAATTTATTCAGTGATGCAGCCCAGCACTCCACTGAGAAATGATCTCAAGGGCAACGGAGACATAAAAAATAGGTTATTTAAATTATTACAAGCCAAATAAAGAAACAGTGTAATTTAAATATGTTGACACATGCACTGAAAACTTTTAAAAATGTACTGCTGCCAAATGCACTAAGTATTTGTATTTTAAATAATTGATTAAAAAAAAAAAAAAGGACGTGGCTAGGAGATTTAAGGCAAGTTTTAGCTGTAGGAATGAATTTGTTACCAAAATGTCAAAACTAATACGATGCAATGAGCATTCGTATAATTTAAGAAACTTCAGCTTCAAATAATAATAATTCTTATGAAAATGATGATAATAATAGTGTCACATTATTGATTTCTAAATCAATATTAATTTTAAAATTTGGTACAATATTGACTTGGTATTATTTCAAATCTACTCATAAAGGCAGAATGCAAAATGGTCAATAATATTCAGGTGCTAAAAATGTCAGTAAATTTTAAATCAGCTCTAAATGTAATTCTTTGAATCCTTGCCTCTGGAAAAAACAACAAAAAACAACAAAAAACAACCCACGTAGATAAAATTTCTCATATATGTACTTGATGGCTGAGCCAACAACAATAAAAAGAAGTAGCATTCTTTGTGTGTCTGATAAAAATAAGAGAGGTTAAAAACATTCCACATACAAGCCCCATGCAGCACAAGGAGAGAAGCAAAAGCCCATTCAGTCTGATGCCTCCCAGAAGAGCTCAATTTCCTTACGCACACTTTGAGCATGGGGAGTAGTTATTAACTAATGGTAGCTCATCTCACAGGGTGTAGCTATATGGGCTTGAGGGAGGAGCAGCTGACACCCTTTCAATTTGCACACAGACTCAAGTATAAACTTCTAGAATAGAAGTCAGGTTTACATCTACCACAGGAGGACCTCTTCTTTCATCATTTATTTTCCTTTATCACAAACATCCTGAAAGCAGAATGATATCCTGTCACTGTATAATGATTTTGGAGGTACAGATGTTCTAAATCATTTATAATGAAATTATTTTCTGTGCCATCAAGCTTGGCCAGAATAACTCAAGGCAAATTAACTCTCTTGCTAGGTAAGCCACACCTGTGGTAATTTTGTACAGAGTTTATGATCTTACACTTCCCACATTATTCATTTTAAAATGTCCTCTGCATAATTAGCATCCTCTTCAAACAGAGTTTTTGGGACTGCAATACACAATACACAAACACACGTCAAGGTAAAGCTGCTGGGTTGGAAATAAACCAGACACACAAGTATAGAAGACAAAGCAAAACAATTGTCCGAACACAGAGGAGCATTTTGCAGTTTGCAGACCTGATTCCCACCTCAACTTACTGGAAATGAAGCACGACTTTACTAAAAGCAAAAGATTTGCAGCAGTGCATCACAGACACAGGCACAAGGAGACTCAGGCCAGCAGCTCCACCAGATAATGCCTGCAGATGCTGCCCAGCCGGCAGCCACTGCCTGAGTGCCTGGCCTGCCACTGCCCAAAGGCCAGTCAGACACTGCCCAGCCAGAAGCCCCAGCCAGCTCACAGCTGTGTTTAAATGTCTGTGTTGAATGGCGAGTTCATGGCAGCAAGGGGATGGCAGAGGAAGCAAATAGGGAAGCATGGGCAGGACAGGGCAGGAAGGGGAGGGGGCATGCAAAAGGTGGGCAGGATGCTGGGACTGGTAAGCATTCTTTTAAACGGGCTCAAACGTGTATCAAACTTTCTTTATTAAGCTCTTGCAAGATCTACAGGAACTAACGTTCAGTTTTTCTATTCCCCTCTCCCAAAATATTCCCCCACCCTGCATTTCTTCTCCCTCTATACTTCTCATCCAGCTCAAGCCTCAATTTTGGTATCCTTTGCTCTTACCACATTTTTCCATTCCTCTGTCCGTTCTCTAACTCCCAAGTTATCCTCAGTCTCTCTGCGTCTTGCCTCCTGCCACTGCCATGAACGATGCTTTCCTTCAGAAACTACTCCTACTAGCAACCGAGTGCTGGAACTCCCGGTACATCCAGCCCCTGCTGCTGGCTCGGCTCGATCCGGGCGGCTCTGGCAGCCTCTAATGGTGGCCAGAAGGAAAATTGCTGCTCACAGGACAAGGAGTTGTATCTGCTCGTCAACAGCTGAGGCCGGAGAGAAACCGTGGAGAGGCGAAGGATGAGCAGAAGGAGGTGTAGGTAGCTGTGAGGTGTTGTGAGAGGAAGGTGTTGGGATAAAGGAAAGGGAAAGAAAACAAATCTCTGTAAAGCCTGGGATGAATGAGGGCATCAGGAAGCAGCCAAACTCCTCCCAGCTGCAGGGCTGCTTGGCAGGTACTGGGAAGTGCCGCGGGCCAGGCGCTGTAGGTGTGGTAGAGGGCAGGGACAGCTCCGGCTTCGCAGCCCTGACTTACCCTCGGAGCCCTCTGGTCCGGCTGTCCCAGCACCACGGGGGGCTGAGGCCCAGAGTCCGGGGAATGGCAGCAGCCTGGGCCAGGCTGTGGAGTGTCCAGCCTGGGGACAGCCTAGGTGCTGACTTGGGACCGATGAGGTGTGCTCAGCCTGCTGAAGGCACTGAACCGCTCAGCTGTTCCTCAATCCAAGTCAAAATCCTCCCAGCTGACAGCAGCAGTGTCTGCAGCGCGTTCAGGTTTGTGCAGGAAAACCAGTTACAACAGATAACCCAGGAGGCAATCCCAGGTTCAGGATTTTTACAAGTACTTTTCATCTGGGGCTCTCAAAGGGCTTTGCAAATATGAACTCGTTTTAGCTTCACAACAACCCCCGTGAGGCAAAGATAATGATCACTGTATCCATTTTACAAATGGGGAAACTTGAGCACAAAAGAAGAAAAGAGTTGCCAAAGATCAGGCCCAGCAAGTTGAGCACAAAATGAAGCAGCACTGCCATCCTCGTGCTTGCACCGACAAGCAGAAAACCCTCCCTCCTGCTTTGGTGTGATTGGAATAGCTATTCCCAACATAGGTGCAGCCTTAAAACGAATGGAGGAGGAGAAAACACGTTGTTCAAGTTCAGTAAGAAACTCCACCACCTTCAGAGCATCAGTACCATTAGGTTGCATACAACACAGCTGCAACTCAGAGCAGAGTGCAAACAGGAACAGAGAAAGCGCCAAAGCTCATTGTTTGTGTTGCTAGGATTTGGGGTAACACACAGGATGGCATGACATGAGCAAGTTTGATACTAAAACTCCCATGTTGTGGGGAACTTCTGCTCTAGCAGCTGCCAGAAAGTGGAGTGTTACAACGTAAGGAATAAGAATAAGGAATAAGTACTAAGTAAGAGTAAGGAATGTACCAGCGATGAGGTACTGTCAGAAAATATGGCTTGGCTAAAGTCTGAAAGTCCAAATTCTTTATGTGAACCACAGCCAGGAGTTTTGACAGGGTATGAACTGTCTCACCATGTACTAGTGGTTTTGGCTGTCAGAAACAAAATGTTGACCAAATTTTTTCTTAGAAGTTTTAAAATCAGATCTTTGCTCCTTAAAAGGAACTTTTTTGTTTTTTTTTTCTTTTAAATGGTCACTCAAGTCAGTGTCTTTTCTCATCTACAATCTTATTTTCAGGTTTTGTGGAAATTGAAAGAAATGAAAAATTCAATAGAACCCCAGAGGGTTATTTCACAGAGATGTGAAATATGTTTTCCTTGACTGATATTAGAGTCCACAGAAAGCAGATGATTTCTAAGGTATGCAGCCACAGAAAGCCTCTTACTCCAGATAAATTGTCACTGAGCTATTTAAACTCATAACTGCAGTATCAGGGCAAACATGTTGATGAAATAATCACTTGGATTTGGCTGCACAGTGCTGTTCTGCTGCTGCAGCACTCTGGGGTGACTGTAATTCAGGCAGGATGGGAACTCTTTGGAGAGAGACCTGTTAACCAGTTCAGTACCATTGCATGGAATTTCTAGAGTCTAGTACCATGCTAATTTGCTTAAGTGTTACAAGCAGTAGAATTCAATTAGTGGAAAACAGCTCAGAAATGTACAGGGGAAGGTACTGATGCTTTGTGTTACAAAATAAAATATTTTCTATAAAAATGTCCATCACTGATGTCTATAAAGATATCTATAACGAGCTTCCTAAAATTCATCAGTTTGATGAATTTAACACAATCCAGAGAGGTACCTTTTATTATTCATTAACTTCTATTCTCTTTGCCTGACAATTCAGCTGTTGAAACATAGCTTTACTTTCCTTGGATCTCATAAAACAATTTTTACAGCCCACCACCTTATTTTCAAAATAGGAATAGCGTAATATAAATAACGATAAATAATACATATATATAAACAAATTCAGAGACACACTGGGCATCTGCAATACTGAACAAAGAATGCAAACTTTATGTAGGAAAAAGAGAGAAAGAAGGATTTAATCAACAAAAAATGAAGTGGTGGAGGCAACAGAGAACAAAATTATGTGGTCAAATATTCCATTGATGATAAAACATATAAGTTGTTAACTTAAAATGTGAGCCATGGTAAGACATGTTAAACTTTTAAAAAACGTATGGAAATCAGATTTGGATTTTGCGACCTGCCTTTTTTCATGTAGATTGTCCGTGGTAATTCTTTTTTTTTTTCAATTCCATGGTAGGTCAAAAAAAGATACACACAGCTACACAGATAAACACAGTTAATAAGATCAAACTTCCTAAAACAGACCAGGACAGAGTGAACAATCGATAATTCATGATCTAATTTATGACTGTCTGCAAAGCAAGCATGTTTTGCCTAATAAGGTGAATGCCTCTTTATTAACTTACTGCTGGATTATGTACTGAACTAATAGTATTGTCAGAGGCCTGTAAACAGTGCAGATATGAATCAGTGTTTTGTGGTAGCACCATAATTATAACAACATCCTGAACAAGCTGTGTACCATTGCACTGCACACAGACCTGGTACTGATAGGCTTAGTACAAGATCAGAAGTTAACAGGGACTTAGGCAGCTAATCACAAAGCAGACACACTTCTGTTTTGATAATACAAGGATGGTGGAATAAAGCCAGTTCCCAACCTGTATTAGAGGCACATGACATGCTTGTAAAGAACATGATCTCTCCTGGAAAGTGTTCTTCATATTAATCTGAAAAGGCCCCATAGTGTCATTCTCAATTCATTTCTTTGCAAGCAATCTAGAGCCAGAAATGGACTCACAACTGTGTGCCTGCTGCTGGAAAGAACTGGGCTTCAGACTTTTTCTCAGAGGCAAAGCACAGCCCACGGGTGTCTGTTATCTAACCAGCTCCCAGGTGGGGACTTACTTCTGCTTTCTCTCCTCCCTTTCTTCTTTCCTTTCAATTTCTCAGGTAAACTGAACATAATACTAGTGTTTCTCAATTCCAGATTTCAAGCTTTGAATTAAGAGCATGATATCATATTTTTTACTCACTGTTTCATTTTAGTCAAACACAGACTTATTTTAAAATTTTCATCAGGACACAATTTGTTTCCCCAAAAAATATCCATGAGAAAGGGTGTTCAGAATTTCTCTCTTGCTACATATAGCTAGCTAAATTTGTAATCTTTGACACTTCACAGCAGGTTAGTTGACAACTGAAGAGAACACCAATCTAATTTGTTTAGAGCCTTTGCTGGTAGGCATTTAACTGAAGCCTTTAAGGCACAGAAACATAAGAGAAGGAATCACTACTCTATTCCAAGCTTTCTCCCTGATTTACTGGATGACTGAAGGCAAGTTATTTTGCTTCTTGTCTTCTGCCATCAGCATGTGTATAACGTTCCTTTCCTCACACCAAATCACTCTGAGAGCTGAGGGTGGGAGGGAAATACAATGGGGAAGGCTGACAGGGTGAGAGAACAACACAGCATGCCTAAAAAATATTGCAGCTTTACAACACTAAACCTCCTAGCAATCAGTGATTAAAGAAAAGGAAAGATACATCAACTAAGGAAAGATGGACAATGCACCGCCTTAGAACTTTTTAACCTATGATAATCAGCTAGCTGGGGATACCAGCACTGTTTCTGATTAGTCTGCTGAAGGTAACTCTCAATTGATCTGATTTCCTCAACCTGTTTAAGTTCTCCTTACAAGTGTCCACACTTTAAAGGAAAAACAATTGATAGGTTCAAAAATGGGAAGAGACTGGAAATCAGTTTCCTAGAAGAAAGAATGAATTAAACAGCCACAGGTCTGGGCAGCTAACCAGGGCAATGTGCATCCTCCCAGACACAACCAATTTCTTCCCTTGGACTGAGCCCTCGCATCAACCCTCTTTCCTCTTGAGCACAGCTCAGGCTTAAATACCAAAATAACCCTGGTACAACATTAACCCTTGAAAGTTAAGCTCAATACTGTCCAAATCTATCTCACAGTCCTGTGAATTAACTCATTCATATTCTGTCACATGTGCAATAACAGACTTTTGTACCACAGGTTCAGTAAGATTCCTGTGACCAAGTGATTGGTATAAAATGCGAGATTTGAATTCTTGTTCTATTGATTCTTTTACCTAAGATTCTTTCTTTCTAAGATCTTTCTAAGATGTGTTCTAAGATTCTTTTATCTACTTTCTTAGAACCTGTGATAAATTGGCATTTAAGAAAACAAAGAGAAACACCTAAGGAAGTTAAAACCGCTGGAGGCTGATCGGAGTTTGTCTCCTAGCCAACAGCTGGCCATTTCTGAGAATTGACAGCAGTTTTAACCATTGAAAAGTGAGATCAACCTGTGAACACCACCTTAAGACCTAAGCCTGGGAATTTCTTGTTCTCTTTGTCTCACGCTGTGAAAGGTAACAGAGCTCCAGCTGGCCTCCCGTTCCCTGCCCAGGCCATGCGGCCCGGGCAGGGGCTGGGCTGGGCCTGCCGTGGCTCCCGGCCGGGAGATGGGGCCTGCGGGGCTCTGGCCGGGCTCTGGCCGGGCCGGGCTCTGCTGCAGCCTCCTGGGAAGCCTCTGGGGTGGCTGAAGCTTTTCCCAGGGGGTTCCCCCGGCTCTAAGCGCCAATGAGCTGAAACCTGGCAACATGAACACCCGCGGTTTGAGCAAGATTTTAACCCTTTTACCACCCAGATGAGACTTGCAGATTTAATCCTTTTTCCAGGAAGAAGGCAAGAAAGAGTGATCAACAGGTAAAGAGACAACATAAACTATCAAAAACAGTGAAGAAAGGAATTAAGCCTCAGATGAGGAGAGAAATAAGGAGATGCTTTAATAAGCTGAAATATTCTTTTGTTAAAGCTATGGAAATGGACAATAATGTTCTGAAAAAAATCTCCTTTAATTTATGAAAGAGTATTTTGGAAGGAATGAAGTATTTCAAAGTGTGGATTTAAGCAAATAGTGAAGTAGTTGTGATTCTGTAAGATGTGGGAACAGAGGGAGAGAAGTAATAGTTGAAGAAGTTGTGGCCCGTAAGAGGCAAAGAGAAAACTTCTGTTTCCAGAGAAGCTCACAGAGACAGATGAAGAAAACTTTTGCCTTTGAATAACTCTTCCTTGAAAATGACATCCCTAGACTCATTGACCCATACACACCTCAGAGTGATGTGAAATGGGAGGACTGAACTGATGACAGAGTTTTCCAGGCAGCTGGCATCAGAAAAATAGAAAGCCATGAGAAAAATTGTTTTCTTGTTAGAAACTTCAAGGATTAGCATAAGAAAACTTCTTTTTCTCTACAAAGACTGATGAAAATACTATGGCAAAATTGGGACTGTTTTAACCACCAGGGTTTTTTTTTGTCTCTATGTTGTCATGTGAACAAGGGAACGGTTGGGTAGTGGGGGAAAAAAGGGTTTCTGGAAGTTTTATTCTGGTTTCTTATTCTTGTAGTTTTGTTAATAAACTTTCTTTATTCCTTTTAAGTTTTAAGCCTGTTTTGCTTTTCTTCTAATCTATATCTCACAGCAAGAAATGAGTAAATTTTCTAGTGATTTTTCAACTAATGCTTTAAAACCATGACAGAACCCAAGACCTTTTAAAATATTCATTTTCAAACTTGTCTTTTCAAGCAGAAAAAGTGTATTTTGATAGCAATACATAAGGAACTCACATGGCCCTTTCATTTCTGTAGAGTGAGAAAGCTTTTTTCAGAAAGTTATCTCTACCAGAAAATCAAATTTAGACTGTGAGAAACTATAACCAGTAAGAGTGATTCTTAACTCAAAATAATTTTGAATTATGGTTGTTAAAAATGTGGTAATATTTTGTGAGTCTGTTCTCTTTTAAACTTAATAATAATTGAAAGCTTTGCGCTATTCTTTTAGTTGTTTCCCTACTACTATTGTCAGAAAGTTTATGTTCTCTGTCTATCCCTGACTTGAAACTCAAATCTTCAGAGAAACACAGCATGAAGAATTCAGAGAAAAAATAACCTCCATTTAGTTCCAAGGTTATTATAGTCACATTTAGCTAAATAATTAAAGCTAAGATAGTTCTTAAAATTCCATCAACTGATATATTTTATATTATGTACTATATATTAAATAATTTTCTGTATATTATATGGACTTCATAAAGATTCCACAGCTTTATTTTTCAAGATGAGGAGTTAGTGTACTGACCTAAATGTCTTCTAAAATCTGAGTTGTGCAGTGTGATGGTTCTTACACTAGTTCTACAAGTCAGGGCATTTCAGGGAGAGTAGTATGTAAACATATCCATTAGGATATATCCATTATCCTTCCTTGAGGAGAGCACTGGAGCGGGTGCTGATCACCTCTCTCTGGTGACCAGCAATAGGACACGAGGAAAAGGAATGAAGTTGCTCTGAGGAAATTCAGACCAGACATGAAGAAAAGATTCTCCACTCAGAGCTTAGTTTGTCCCTGGAAGAGGCTTCCCAGTGAAGTGATTGTGGCACCACACCTGACTGAATTCAAGGAACATCTGGACAGTGCTCTCAGTCACATGGTTTAGTCTTAGTAGCAGTCCTCAGAAAAGCAGGGAGTTGGACTAAATTATCCTTACGCATCCCTTCTAACTTAAAAAATCCTGTGGTTCTGTGCTTCTCTGATTTTTGAAACTTCAGGAAGTCTCTCAAAAAAGGGGATTTTTTATTAAGATGAGTGAAGTCTAAAGTGGCTGATAATTATTGCTATTTTTTAAGCAGAGATATGGGTCATGAAGTGATACAAACCTGCACTATGCATTGTACCTACTGCCAATAGAAGTATTTTTCTCCACTAAAGGAAAACCCCAGGAATTTAATCACCTTTGTTTCAGTGTCACACACAGGTTTCATTCACCAGAGTAATCTGCAGATTCTGAGAACAATTCAGGCTGGAAGGGACCTTTGGAGGCCACTTAGTCCAATCTCCTGCCCAAAACAGGACCAATTTAAAAGTTCAATCGTATAGTTTAGGACTTCATCTGGATGAATTTTTAACCTCTTGCAGAAGAGAGATTCCATAATCTCATGGAATCACCAGTTACATTAAAGAGATTTTTTGTCTTCAGACATAACTGGAATTTTCCCTTATTGCAACATATGACTGTTGCCTCCAGTCCTTTCTCTCTGCATCTCTGCTCACCTTGACGCCGGTCTTCAGTGCTGCCAGAACACACTGCTGGCTCGGGCCAAATGAAAGAAACACGATGCCATTTAAGTTGGAAAGCACCTCTTGTCAAACTCCCTCTGCTGAAACAAGTTTACTTGTCCAAGAACATGTTTAGTCAGGTTTTAAATATCTCCAAGGAGACTCCACAACTTCTCTGAGTTACATGTGCCCAGTAACACTTACCATAAAAAAGAGTTTCCTGATAATAAGATGAAATTTCACATGCTTGTTGTCCATTGCTTCTTGCCCTGTTACTGGACACTACCGATAAAAGTCTGGCTTCTTTGTCTTCACTCCCTCCCATCAGGTTTATACCAGATATTTATGTACTTATAACCATACATCTGCCACTGGAGAGTTACACCTTCCCAGGTGCAGCAGGCTGCACTTGCTTTTGTGTTCATGTAAAATATTCCTAAGGGTCTGGAGCATGAAGTCAATTTCTTACAGGTCATTTTCACGGTCGTGCTGTTTGAAGAACTTCACTCAGCTAAGTTAGATCAAAGAGACATGTAAAATGCAGTGGAAGTGATTTTACAGGCTTTTATGATTAAAACCAGACAGCAGATATAGAAGCTAGTTCAGACAGCCCACACTGCTATACAATGTAGAGAATCTGTAGGCACAGTGTGAAAGAAAAGCAGACAAAAAAATGTGTATATTTCTTCAGTCTATAAACACCCATCTCTCATTCTCAGATAATTAATGATTGGACTTTCGCTAAGAAACCTATGTTATCACTGCTCTTAGTAGTTGTTACTGCATGATGTTAATCTTTAGTTCCTACAGACTGGCCCTAGCTGATAAACTCTCTGGTATGACAAATTAATTGTCATGTACATCAGCAAAGACTGCCCCAGGATATGGCCCTTCAGTGGCCTATCAGTAATGACCACTGATAACTACATTTTCAGGTGTTCCTGAAAGCAGCAAAGTGAAACCCATTTGCCAGATAAAACAAGGAAAGGAAGAATCTTTGTAAAGGAGGAATGACCATACCAAACATATGCTTAAAACATTATATAAATCTTAGTAATAAGATAACTGTACTTGTACTGCTAAACTTTTATTATAAAATATCAAGTTTGCCTCATCTAATCTTAAAATGGATTGATGAATTGCTTTAGTATACTACTTTTTGTGGGTTTAGAAGGTCTTTCTAAGATGTTTACAACACAGACATTATCATGAGTAAAACCTACAGTATTTAATTAATACAAGGATCAGTTATGAAATATTTTATTTTTTTACAAAGACAGCAAAATACTGCAATTGGTTCTGTCTTCTTAATAGCTTAAACTAAAAAAGCTTTCATACGTAATTAAAAAAGCTACTAAAAAGATTTTTTTTTGCAAGGAATTATTTTCTTTTTAGAAAGGCAGTTTCAGGTTTAAGACCCCTTTATGTTGTTCATAATTTCTAATTCTACAGCATCGTTTCCAAATACTGCTGTTTCTTCATGCTGTGTTTTCCATGAAGCTCATCTGGCCCAATGCAGACATTTACAGTACAGATCAATACTGGCTGGACTAGGCAGAGAAACTCCTTTTCATTTGAATCACCAATGAAAATATAGGCTATTATTCTTTTGTTCTATTTTAAGCATTGACTTTAGGATGAAATGAATCACAGTCTAGAAATGCTTAGGTTTTTCTTCACTATTAGGAGACTAGCTTAGGGGTAGATAGCTGCATTTTAGTCACAAAGTTACATGATATTAATCCCATTCCTTTTATCTGCAATCTTAGTTAAAACTAAACTCTTCAGGCACTGCCAACCACCATGACTCCTCATGACTATCATAGTGAAAAAAAAGAATCACTTTCAAAATCAAATTATTAATGTAGCATAACAAATATCCCAAACTTTGTCTTTAAACTGGCCAACTCCCCTTTTAACTTTGAATTAAAGGAAAAGGCTTCAGGAAAAATGCTGCTACCATCTGGTACATTTTATGAATTTTAGACCATCTGTTTTTGGCAAAGGCTCTCAGAGCCAATTTCAGTGCTGAGACCATGAAAGCCTCAGAATTTTATCCCAAGTTTCTCCAGTTAAATTGGCTTTTTGGAGCATTAACAGGCTGCACAACCAACAGTAAGGTGGCAGCCTCTGTGACAGACAGAAGCCTTTCTGCCTTCAGTCCACAAGGAAAGACAAGCACAAGCACTGACGTGGTTCCTATTGTTTAAGGGAGATGCTGCCATGTATTTGAGAACCCCATCAAGTGATCTGTATCTTTGTTTCAGGATCTAAAGCAACAGACCACTCTGGAGATGACTCAGAACATACAGCACAGCCATCACATCCTCGTGGAACAAAATCATGTTTGGAAACAGCAGTAAACACATCTCACTACCGCAGCCAAATAACAGGAAGTGTTGCAGCGGCCTCAGGGAGACAAAGAGTTACATTGTCCCACCCCAAACCCCTTGTGAAGGGCGGCCCAGGGGTTCTGATTGGGTTTGAGTCCCTGGGGGGTTCTCCCTTGGTGTGTTTCTAATGGTCCCTGACCCTGAACTCCACCCTCAAAGGTGTAAACCCTCGGTTCTGTCCCTCAAAAACCCCTGCTGTGCCTCTGTTCGGGGCTCTCTGTTCTGGACCTGAGTTTGTTCTCATGCTGAATAAATGGTTTCATGAACGGGAGCCCGTCTCGTTGGTGTTTCATGCTGGTCCCCAGAACCCTGCTGCTTCCCTGGACGAGATCCTGAGGTTGCAGGCTGCAACAAATGGTGAGAGAATGCGTGGCATCCAGCGAAGCAAGAGAACAGCAGGATCAGCTCCATGGACACCTCGTAAGTCCCCGGCTGATGGCTTGAGAGCCGGCGAGACCCCCGCCTTGGAAAGGAGGACTCGAGAGTACCTGGCAGGGAGACTGGGTTGAGAGTGCCTCGGGCATGGGGGAAGAAAAGGGATTACGGAGGTGTGGGAGCGGAGACCAGACGCTGGGACAAGCACCTAACATCACCCAACGAGACGTATTATGGACGATATCAAAATTATGGACGATTCTATTAACATTATGGACGATTATGGACGGTATGGCTCTTCCAGTGGACTGTTTTTGTCTTCTGTGAAGTTACTTTTTTTTTGGTGTATACCTCCCTGTACCTTCCCCCTTCCTCTGTTCCTAAGGGCAGGACAAAGGGTGAAAAAAGCCAAGGTGGCTCGGGGTTGCTGCCGTCTCCCCGTCACCCCGGTCTTTCTGCCATCCCATCCCCTGTTTTCCTGAAGGCAGGCAAGGGACGGAGAACATCCAGAGTGATGCGGGTCTGCTGCCGTCTGCCCGCCGTTCCGTGTCCTCCTTCACCCCCTGTCTTTCCATATTCCCCGTTCCCTGTCCGGGAAAGTCCGTCCCGGACCCCCCCCCCCCCCTTCCCAAGATGGCGCCGGCCACGCGGTCTGGGATCCCTTGTTTCCCGCCTTGCTCCTTCTTTTCCGGTCCCAAACCTTCCCTTCCCGAACCTCCCAGTAACTCCTGCTTGGCCCCGTCCCTTTGTTCGGTGCTCCACCCCTGGGGGCTGTGCCTGTTCCATGGTGGGCAACACCTCCTCCGGGGAAATCGAAACTGTAACCGAGCTCCGAAAGCCAGTGTTACACCCAGATCATCTAAAGAGGCGACGCCCACATGGGAGCCGGAGCCGAAGCTGGAGATCGAAGAATTCTGCCCCTCGTAAGAGGAGATCTAAGAGCTGCACCCTTCCTAACAGAGAATCCTAAAGTGGAAGAGACTGAACAAAAAAAAAAAAAAAAAAAAATTATGTTTGCATTAAGTACCATTACCGTTTAATTTGCCCGGCGTAGTCCGAGATTTAAGTGTTTGTTTTCAATTTTGTTTTTTTCTGTTTGCTTAATGTGTTTTGTTATTGAGCTATTGGTGTCCCACAAAGCAAAGTGGGTGCTCTGTGGAAGAGGTGAGATTTTAAGGTGTATGTTTGGAAACGTTTTAAGCTCCTAATTAAAATTTGAAAAAAAAAAAAAAAAAAAAATAAAAAAGGAGCAGATG
This sequence comes from Poecile atricapillus, assembly GCF_030490865.1. Taxonomy (NCBI): domain Eukaryota; kingdom Metazoa; phylum Chordata; class Aves; order Passeriformes; family Paridae; genus Poecile; species Poecile atricapillus. The sequence continues at coordinate 82,576,447 of NC_081249.1, forward strand.
TTGCAGCGGCCTCAGGGAGACAAAGAGTTACATTGTCCCACCCCAAACCCCTTGTGAAGGGCGGCCCAGGGGTTCTGATTGGGTTTGAGTCCCTGGGGGGTTCTCCCTTGGTGTGTTTCTAATGGTCCCTGACCCTGAACTCCACCCTCAAAGGTGTAAACCCTCGGTTCTGTCCCTCAAAAACCCCTGCTGTGCCTCTGTTCGGGGCTCTCTGTTCTGGACCTGAGTTTGTTCTCATGCTGAATAAATGGTTTCATGAACGGGAGCCCGTCTCGTTGGTGTTTCATGCTGGTCCCCAGAACCCTGCTGCTTCCCTGGACGAGATCCTGAGGTTGCAGGCTGCAACAAGGAAGCATCTACAAATAGCTGTGATTATTTAGCAATGGCTTTGTAGTTTGGGAAGTCTTGATATCCTAATGTATAAGACCAATGTATACTTCTTCAGTCATGAACACACAAAGGGCAGGCAAAGAAGACTTACATGCTGATATTCAGGTTTCCTCCTGCTGTCCCATCTTACCTTTTGTACTGAAGTAAATACCTGGTACTAAAAAGGAGGTGGCACCATCAAATGCCCTCTATTATACAGGATTTAACTACCCTTATTCAGTTGCTGTAAGCTCCTTCAATCAGCTGTCTTAGCAGAAAAGAGATTCCAGTCATGTAATTTACTTCCCCTGACCCCATGAAAGATCCAGTTGGCATGTGGCTCCCAGAGAACAATTATAATAATAATTATGCATTATATTTCAGAGCACATGTACTAAGTTTTTACCTGAGTCTTCCATCCTCTGCTGCAGCTCCTCCTGGTATAATCTTAGTAATGAATATCCCAGGATCATCCCCAATGTGTGGGTTATCTGTACCTCCAGCAATACTGAACCCCAGGCCAGAATTTCCCTGTAAAAATAATAAAAAGTAAATTCATCATTCAGATGTTAGATTTCTACAGAATTCATTTGCACTGCATGAACAAAGTATCCTTGCTTCTTAAATAAAGCATTTTATTTGGCAACTCCATACTTGAAGGCAGGTGACTCAGTCAGAAAAAATTAATTGCCAGTTAAAGAACAGAGGCTGTGAACAGAAAAAGTTCCTGGAGTTAATGACAGAGTTAATGGATGCTCCTACAGAAACAGGATTTGACCTAAATTTGTTTTCAAAAGCAGTGACATAAATTAGCATCTGAACTCCAATATTAATTCATCCAAGTCAATGAGAGCTAGAGGCTAAAAACATTTCAGAGCTTTGAAAAGAAACTTTCAAAATTACTGTCATTTATAAACAGAAACATTGAAAAACATTTAACTCTGAAGCATTTTACTACACTAGTTTCTGTTACGTTTGCTTTTAAAAAAATCCCAAAAAAATCCCCAAAACAAGAGTAGCTCTTTCATCCTACTGATCTGCTAGGACAAAATGTTTGAAGGACATTTTAAGACTACTCAATCTCACTTACTGTTTCTCCTATTTGTGAGAACAGCATGAAAGATAAATAGATATGTACACACGTACATATTAAGTCACAAATTAAGTCACTGTTTTTCACACACATTTCAAAACAGCAATTCTAATTATTTTTTGGAAATATATATTGGTTATGCTTTTCTATATAAGTCAACCTTAACTATATGTTTGTTTGGTTGGGTTTTCCTGTGTGAATTAACTTCTTTTTCCCAAGGGATTCTTTCTTGTTTATAAAGGTTAGACACAGGTTTAAGACTTTCCCTATGCATAGGAAGTGTCATAAAATTCAATGCAATACTTGATTCTTTAAGGGCCTCTCAGCCAAAAGTATTTTCTGTAAGGTATTTAGACTTATCACAGTGATATAACTACATATATATTGCAGAATATGTACTGCAAATTAAGTAAATTTAGCACTGAAATACTTTTCTTTCACCAGCTTCTCAGACTATTGGGAGTTTGTTTCTTTTAATGCTGCTTTTGGTAACATATCTAGTTCTGTTCTACTAAGAAAAATAATTAATAAAAATGGCACCTCTGTGCATATTTTTCTAAATAATTAAAATCAAATGTCACTTCTGCATTTTTCAACTGTACTTCAGTGCATTCATCGTGATGCATTTTGTGTGTGAAAGCCCACATGTTGCCTGCCTGCAGCATGTCAGATTCTGAATGTTGTTATCAGTATTCTGCATTCACAAGAGATGCAGCTCTCGTTACCCAAGAGATGTGCACGCAGTGTGCAGCTCTGCTATCAGCATATAATTGTGAACTAATTTATAATCCAAGGAAATGGATTTAGGACTGCACATAGCTCTCACAATAATATGGAAATCATTATAGTACTGTATGGATGCTAACTCTGAAACAGAGTGCCTGTAGAAATTACAAGCCGCATAGTTTCTCAGTCTTGCCTGAGAAAGTGGCCTGAGAATTCATGGGGAGGATTTAAAACAATCCTCAGAGACAGAAAACAGCCTTGCAGGTGCTGTTTGTCTGTTCCTTGTTTTCTTTGCAGGAAAAGGTCAAGGGGTGGTGTACCGCACTGACCAATAATGGTGATGTAGTAGTTTGCTAATCAATAAGAGTTTCTTTTCTGTACTTTCCATGTATCGGTCTATAAAAAAGACCTGAAGTAATAAACTGAGAGAAATTCTCCTGATTGACTCCCCTGAGAGTCTGTGTCGCTCTTTTCGCCATTCCTAATAGAGCGACAGTACTGAAACACTATATATTTTCTGTAGTTAGCAAACACCTCCAGGCCAGCATTATAAATCTTTGATTTAACCTCCCTTTCATCATTAGGATCATCTCAGATTCAGGTTATTCTCCCAATATTTTAACACATGCCTAATTATACAGCACACTTTACAGTAACATGCTAAAATACTTTAAGATATTACTTACAGTAACATCCTAAAATACTTTAAGAGTATTTTCCTGAAATCCTTTCTTTATGTCATATTATTAATTAAGCTAACTGTCCAATACATAGGAAAGAAAAAAAGACTTCTTATATATACTGCAGGAAGCCTGGAAGAAAAACCCTAAAACATTAGTAAAACCAAGGGCAAATTTCTAGAAATTTTGAGTAATACTTGATTTGCAATCAAAAAAAAACCCAACAAACAAAATTATTGTGTTTATTTTTAACTTCAAGGAGATTGAAAAAATATGCAGTAATGTGTGTTTCTGAAAAGAGGTATATTTCCATATCCCCAAAACTTAGTTTTGATAGGGAAAGGCAAACAGGAGGGTAACAAGGACAAATCTGGGCATAATTATTAGTATAAGACACAAACAGCTACACCATAATTTAAAAAAAAACGTGTCTGAAGAGCTTTAAATCTACTATCTTTAAATCTGCTATCTTTAAAGCTACTATCAAAGCTTGACTGTTATGTGGGGTGTGCTCAGTTGTTACAGTTCATCACATAAAATGCATTCCATTTTTTAGGAGGAAATAATTTCTGCACACTTTTCCTCCTACAATATCTTTTTCCATTAACATTTTAGAGCTAAAAAATGCTACAGCAATGCTGGCTGTAAGCAGTGATGTGGTAACACTGCTACACACTTCTCAGGGGAATTAGTGCTATCCTTGACATTTATCCATAAATGTGCATCTGTTATACTGCAAGACTGTTCTCATTTTGCCTCTTAGGAGCAACCTTTTAAAAGCGCAGGGTAGCACTCCTCACTGGCACTTCTGTATTCAGAAAATTTCAAGCAATTATTCTGGCTGCAGTCCTTGACTTGATCAACAGGATCTACAAGCTGTCAGGCATGAGCTGCCTCGACAAATAGGTCGACCCTGCAAGCCTTTACTGCACCAGAAACTCGCCGCAAAAGTTAAAAGCAATCACACTTCTTTTTCCCCACTATGGTTTATGAAGGGTCTGCCTTGCCTACATGGAAAAATCTTCTTTGTACCTCAGATCAAAGCCAACAAGGCAAAAAGCAGAGCCACAATCACTCATGGCTTTTTGAGAGCCTTGCTTTGAAAAATAATGCAATAGGAATATTCTGGTTAAAAGGTGGTGAGTTCAGTTCTGAGCAGCAATACTGATGTGCAGATCTCTCCTCGTGCCTTGTGTTTCTCTCCATGCTCTGCATTTAGTATGCAGGTTCACCAGCATATTGTCGCTGTGCTAAAATCTCATTGCCCTTTGCAAGCTGTAATTCCAAGTTCCAGTAAGTACTGTTTACTACAGCAATGCTTCCTGAACATTTCCACAAGGCTTGGTTCCCCACCCTTTAGTTTTTGCACCTCCTTTGTCCCATTCCAGAAAAAAAAAAACAAACCAACAAAAAGCGTGTGGTAATTATCTTCACAGCTTTTCTTGGCGTATCTGGCTCCCTCCCATTTCATGTTAACCAATGAAAATGCCATCCCTCAGCCCTAAACAACAACTGAAGCATCACTTAGCCATGGCATTTTCCAAGGTGGAACGTTCATGCTTTCTCTCATGCTGATTCATGTTTGGGAGTGGTTCCCCATAAATATCTGTCAAGTTTATTCACTTTACTCTTTCTACTCCAAGCCTTACATCTCTTGTATGCTTACAAAGCAAGTTAACAACTAGCTCAGAGGCCTGGTGACAATGCAGATAAATACTTAATGAGAACTAATAGCAGCTGATACAGAGCAGAAAAAGTCTTCCCCTTTTGGAATACTCCACTGATACTTAATTGAGATTGATATTTAGGCCTAAATATGCTTGCCAGTTTTATTTCAGGATCCTTCTGTAGAAGAAATCTATGGAAAAAATCCCGACATGCATAAGGGACAGAAGAAGTTTGAACAAGCCTCAGACCTACAAACTTTTAAAGGTATTGCTCAAGCATCATTATTACCATGTCCAAATACATATATATATATCTATACATATATACATAAGTCTATGATTCTGTATAAGGGTTCATATCCAAATTATTTTGTGTTCAATTCTTATTAGCTAAATTATCTCTTGACCTAAATCTTTCTTTGTACAAGCTCTCAATTTCTACTACCATAAAAACCTCATATAATTAGTTACTGACTATACAAGGAAGATTTGTATAAAATTGCACAGCAATAGATGGATGAATGTACTTTTTAATTGTTAGTTTAGTTTCTTACTACGTTCCCCGCCTTTTGTTGCAAGGCTCCAGTCATGCACACAGACTGACAAAAGGCTTAGCATAGCAGAACATGTCCAGTTTGGTTTAAACAAAACATTGCCTGAGTTTCCTCCTATTCTTGCTGGATATCTCATGCTTCTCAGGTTCAAATTTGTCTCTTGGCTCAGCTTTACTTTTCAAACACAGAAAATTAGGTCAAACTAGCACATCAAAACGATTTCTCCCAGCCCAGCCCCTGAGGCCGCCTTCCTGCTCTTCTGTGAAGGGAAGGTCAGCACTTCATCTTGAGGTTTATTACACCTGCCTGCCTCCTTTATGACTTTCTCAAATGGGGCTTTGCAGGCCACAAGGACCATCTGAATTCTTTATAGCTCAGCCTGAGCAGAGAAGAGGCCTGGCTGTATTTTTTCTGGCCCTGGGGTAGCAGACAACCTCTGACAGCCACACAGCATGACTGCAGATGATGGGTGTTCCACCTTCTCCCAGCACTGAAACACAACACTTAGGGACAGAGTAAGATGACAGATTATTCACATGCCAGGGAGAGAAAATAAAACTTGTAAGTTGTGGCCAGTTTGAATCTCTTCCCTCAAGACTGTTATACTTACAAATAAGGATCACAAAAACAAGTAAGAACCCCCAGCAGGTACTGGTTTTGAGTAGCCTGAAGGCCTTGAGACCTATCCTTCTTGCTTAGCCTTCCATCTTGTGTTCTCCTTTTACACACCTCTATGAGCAGCCATTTATCAGGCTACAACTTCATAAAGCTGCAGCCTTTTTATTTTGTCAGTAATTGACAGAAGTCCTCCACATTGACTTCTGTAGGAGCAGAGTTCAGCTGACATCAAGAGCTACTGAAGTTATTTTCCCATCACATTGCAGCTCACCATAGCTGATAGCCTTCACTACAATTCTACAAATTATTTTGTCCTTATTGTGTCTCTTTTTTTTTTTTTTTTATCTGCTCAAGGGCTGAATTTGTCTTAGAAGAAAGTTTGATTAAGAAAGATGCAAAGTCATTCAGTCTGTAACAAAATCATGAAAGAATATAAGTCCAAGAAGCAGAAAGAATACCAGAAATGCATATCAAGAGCAGACTGAGTAATTCCCTGAAAAAGGGATTGTATTTTACAATGCAAGTGATTAGTGTTTTACCGTATTAAACAGGCTTACCACAATCACACAGAAATTTTTCTCCATTTTAATTTCCTTTTAATTCTAATGAATAAGGTAACAGCAGAACTCACATAGATGCTTTTTGATTGAGTTAATTACTTCAGTGCACCTAAAATAATTTCTCATAATCTTCTGAAGCTACATGATTTTGAAAATCTCTAGCATTCAAATAAGAAAAAAAAAAAAAAAGTTGAACTTCACAGATTGCTGCAACCTCACCCTGACACCACAGCATATCAGGAAGCCTGTTTCCAAGTCCATCAGTCAGTCACAAAAAAAGACAGGAGTAATTGTATTCCCCAAAATGTTTTCTAGAGGTTGAAAGCTGTTTCAGGTGACAACACATACTCCCAAAGTCTCTATTACTGAAATGATCTTTGTGTTTAAATTTGGGGTTTTCCCCCTCACTGGTTTAAGGGATTTTTTTTTTCCTGTAGACTTCCTACCTCTACTCTGGCATTCACAGCCAAATTTGTCGAATGCTTTTCTCTTTCAGGTCTTTTACAGATGATTTTAAACAGATGAATACAGATGAATTGCTCCTAAACTTGCAGGTTTGGTCAGAGCAAGTTTAGTCAAGAGAATGCTCACAGAATGATAGCTGACTCATTCCTAGATTCCGAAACACATGCTGTATTTTTTATCCTCTTCCATAGTTACAGTTGTTGAAGACCCTATCAACTTTGTTACTGGTGCACCTTAAAAAGTTGTCTGTTGCATTTTACAATGGGAATTATGCTTCAGCTTGTCAACAGCACTCATGATCTGTAGGTTCAGAAAATTCTAACCTTTCTTGAGTCTAGGCAATGCTGGTTTTATCTTGTTTATACAAAATTTCAAAATACGTAAATACAAAGATAAGCTACATCCTGTGAAGGCAGTGTAGGCTTGGCATTAATTCATCAGAATTTCTTAATTTCACATACATGCATGAAAATGCTAAAGCTTTTCAGCTTTACTTTCTCACTCTGTAAGTAAGGCAAACTTTTCTGATATGGTGTTGGTTTAAAAATTATGCTCTTTTTTTAAAACAAAAAAGGTACTTATTTGGTTTTGCTTTCCAAGTCTTCTAATGTAAGCACGTTCCTCTAAGAAAATGTTGCTTCAAGAAATGTTAATTTATAAACTACTGTTGACTTTATTTCAGGTAGTGGAAAAATATCGCCTTGCGCTATGAAACATACTGTGAGTCACTTTCATTTGAAACTTGCTTTTATACATTTTAGGAAGATTTTGATCTTTTTGTACTAATTTTTAATTTTCACTTCTGCTTTTTAATTTTCATTTCTGCTTAAGTGAAGTCACAGCTTTCTTTTATAAAGTAAATATGAAACCAATACTTGTTTTCTGCACATGTTCAAAACAGCCTGAACTACTCAGCAGATTTTTATTATGTCCAAAATTCATCTCACACAGAGTACTTTTTTTAATAAGAAACACTGTTTTATAAAACACCAGTATCTGAATCTTGGCTAAGGTTGTTACCATTTTGGTTTAGGGTTCTTGCCTCAGGATACTTCGGTTTCAGATGAAAAAGACAACACCTTCTCCCATGAGATACAATACGAACCAAAACAAAAAACCAATGAAACCCCAAAACTCCTTCCAAAAATCACATTCACTCTTGTTCCACAAGAACAGGTTTCTCCAAGAAGCATGCATGAGAAAGTAAATGCTGAGAATGAGACTGAGAATGAAAAACTTAGCAAACTGTGGGGAATTAATTTTTTTGGAAAGGGACAGGAGAAAAAAATACAAAGTGCTGTGGGCAAGCAGAGTGAATCAAATAACATAGTCTACAAATGAGACAGAAGATTGACAATTCTGTCCCTAATAGGTATGGGAGGATTACATACAGGCCAGGATTTGCTGCGGCTCTGAAACAGTCTGTGAAAGACTTTCTCTTTTTCTCTGTATTAAAGCAGATAAGGTTACTTAGTTTAGCACCTAAGATGCTTATAAGGAGGAAATACCTCTAGATATACCAAGCAAAAAAAGGAAGATCGTGTGAGATTGCTGTAGAGATCTGAGTATTTCTGCAGACTTTGTTCAGTAAGATTTTTCTCTACAAAGTACTTCTTACCTTAAAAATACAGCTCTCCTTTAGCCACCACAGAGTGAATCTATGAAGGGTTATTTTCTACTTTTCACTCAGCCATGTGTAGATTAACATCACACAGATAGTGGGGGTGTTACCTGTCACTCAGCAATGCCCAGTTCAACAGCACACAGCCACACTGCCAGCAACAGCTTAACACCTTAATGCTTCATCCCACTGAAATAGGTGATTTGATAATATGCAATGTACTTTCATCCAATTCAGGATTTTGATAGAAAAGGTTTGTTAAACCCACCTACTCAAGGCACTAAGATCTTTAAGACAGGATTCTGCTCTGCAATTCTTTCACAATTTGGCAATTATACTAGCATTGGTTTTTGTGTTCTAAGAAAGAGTGATACACGCTAAATAATCAAACTATTGTCTGCCACACAGCGTCTGATTTTTTTGCCATCTCCCACTCTAACACAAATCCTGACACATCTAGTTATGTCTTTAGACTTAAATCACTCCACTGACACTTTCAGGTATTTGCACATGCTGTACTCTATTGTACTTCTCCTCTTCAGTGTTTTGTCCAAAACCCCAGTTTCAAAAGCCTAAACATCAAAGCTGCATTTATGTCTCATTCAGAGAACAAGAACATTTGCATATTTATCAGAGTACTGTTGAACTCTTTTTTACTTTCAAATCTACTCAAGAGTATCATAATTCATGAAATTCTCACTTCTCCCACGTACACTGGCACACTCCCTAGAGTCAGAGTTTTGAGACTCCATAGTTATATCATGTTCCATATGGCACAGATTTTCATCTCTCACGATGCCATTTGTTTTAAAGCCCCTTATCAGGTTCAGCACATTCATTACAAAACCACAATACACTTGACTACAACTGCTTCATATGCTTACTCTCACTTGATAGCTGTAGAGTGATATTGTTCTCTCAACACTGCACAGACCAAGTATGGTATTCAAAAGAGATGTATTTCAAAAAATGATCCAAGGGATTTTATTTTTCATAATACACATGAAATCTACAACACTGTAAAAAGGCCTATCTAGACAAGGAATTAAACCAATTCTAAAGTGAAGTAACTCATGAAAAAGTGATAAGGTGTCCTCTGTTTCTACACAGATTGAAGCAAAAGAATATATGTGAATTCTCTCTAGGTTGGGTTTTTACTATTTTATCTCTATTAAGCTCTTATTAACAGCCTCTGAGCTGTGACAGACATGTGTACCTAGTTTTTTTTTTTCTTCAATGTATTTCTTGTCCTACTTCAGTGATATATGTAGGAATTGTCTCTTCCAGCATTATGGGACCATATGACCTTTCCTGTTCTATCTCAGACAGAGAAGTGGGGCAACATATGTGCTCCGTTAGTTGGCTACAGCAATAGCAAACAAATGTCACAAAAGCAGTCTGATGAGTATGTGAAAAGTAGTATGAGAGAAACCTAAATAATATTCAAAATTTTTCAGCACAAAATTGGAGAAGGGAAACGCTGATCCTGGGGAGTGAAAAGTTTCAATTCACTTGGAGGGAAAAAAAAAAAAGAAATACATATGTATATGTGTCTATCTTTCTTGTCCTGTGGTGTCACTCCAGGCTCGCTGTAGACTTCTTGTCAGCCAGACACGGAAGCTTTCTGAGCTCCCAGGGCTGCACAAAAGAGAGTGAAATAGCCAGACCAAGGAAAGGAAAGCACTCAGTAAGTGATAACAGCAACTTGACATAAGAGGGGTGGGGAAGAACAGGAGATAGAGTAAAAAATTAAAAAGAATTGAAAGAACAGCAAAGCTTCTTCAAGCAGCAAGCTACTTATAAAACTTTGACAGGATCATCACTGAAACTTTCACAATGCAATTATCTGCAAAAACTGAGGAAATTGAGATCTGTTTAAATGTAACTCTATGACAGAAGTAGAAAGTCACATTTTGTACAAGGACTTAGGGAACAGAAACTTGATTTTACTGAAGCCATGGAAACCAACAGGGTTTCAGCACATAGTGGTAGCAATTAAAAGGAGAGAAGAAAAACTACTGCTGACTTCAGTTCTTCTCTAATGATGACACCTCTCATCCCCTTCTGCTGACAATTCAACAGTATGAAAACCCCAATGGATGTCTTGAGATTATGTGGAAACTCCTTGGTTCAACCAGTTTGTAGCTCTAAGTCTTTGTGTTGAAAAACTGCTGCATGCCTAAATGGGTTTATTTTGACAGATTGCACGATCACTACAGCACTGCTGCACAAAGCACTTAAGGGAATTTGAGACCTCTGAAGTATCACAAGTCCTGGAATAAACCCAAGTTCTAAGCTATTGTTCTTTTCCATTTGACTGTCATATTCACAGATGCGAAATGAGTGTATTTAGTTGCCCTTGCAGTTTGATTGGTGGTTTTTGTTTAGCATCTTCTTAATGTATTTCAATCATTTCTTGGGTTATATTTCTTTACTTGAATATATATATGCTTAATCATTAAGGTTAAAACTCTGAAGTGTTTACATCCATTGCAAGATTTTGATAATATTTTCTTTCCAACTCCTATTTAATCTCACATCAAAGCAAATGCATGAGTAAAACTCCTCATTTGCTGCCTTATTCAAAATCATGATCTTCAGGGCACATAATCTGGAATAAAAAGGTAAACTATTAATGAACTAAAAGCCCTCTAGGGCTTCGAAGTTCAAGCACAAATCCTAGAGGCAAATAACTGAGTATTCTTGCTGTTGCATCATTTACCTTTCCAACACTGCACTGCTCCAGTGGCTAAGCATGCAGAGCTTAGCATTACCTTCTCTTTTAACAGAAATTAAGGCAAGCTTTTGAAACACATTCGTATGTTGAATAACACTAAAGACTTCTCTTTTAGGCTTTTCCCATGATGTTCAATCATAGATTTTATGGAGAAGAAATACAAAGAAGGATAAATAAAATGCAATTCATTCATTTTCAGAGACACATATCTAAATATAATTTTCATAATTTTGTGGAGACCCTATTTTGTTGTAACATTTAATTTCAGTGTCCAATTTTTTCCTTACTCTTAGTAAACCTGACTATGATCCTGAGCAACGTAAAGCAGCTTCAAAGCTGTCTGTTTCTGAGAAAGAGCTTGGATAAGATGACCTCCACAGAATCCTTCAAAGTGAATTATTCTCTGCATCTATGAAACACAAGTGTCACAAATACAAAACATGTTTCAAAATCTGCTGCCAGCCTAGGAATAGTTCAGTCACTAAAAACTGAACTATTCCCTTCTTAATTTTATCTTACAATAACATGATACTGAAATGTTTTGTGTATATATACATATATGTGTGTGTGTGTGTGTGTGTGTCTCACATATATATATGTCATAAAAAATAATTTTTCCAAGATTTATAACTGTACATTCTTTTAGGTGCAGAGACTTTTTTGACATGATCTCTGTAAATGCCAGATGAAACTCCGCTAAAACTGCGCCTCGTGTAACTTTCACACAGCTCTTTGGAACTAAACAAACCAATTTTGTCAAATGAGAAATGCACAATTCCTTACATTAGAAAAAACAATCCTACAGATGTCCTTCTGGAGGAAAGAAGTGAAGAGGAATCTTTAACCAGGTATATATTTAACAAAGTTGGGTAAAACATTCCTTAGGCAATATTTTCCTGTCTTTCTAGAAATCAGTTAAGATTCTCTGTTCCTTTACCTACATCAACATTTGTCAAATGTTTGGTTGTGTTCTCAATGCACTAAGCACATACATGAACCAGTACACACAATTCTGTGCAACAGATCTAGACTACCATACCCCAAAGCAGTCATCTAATAATGTACAATATCAGACTTTTTTTCATTGGAAATTCAAAGGAATTTTAAAGTTCCCATGTCCTACTTCTTGTAAGTGTCATGGTAATGAATCAGATTGAGTCATATTAAAAATACCTAGAATAAGTTAATAGCAATTTTCAAGTTTAGTAACATTATTTTAAAGGTGTTTGTTAGTGATTCACTGGCAGAGAATAATGATCATGAGATTCATGATAAAAAAGAAAGTCCTTTCTTCTCCAGCTGTACAGATGCCGCTTTTGCCTTTTTCAAAGTGGTAGGAAAGGAAAGGGGGAAAGAAGGCTGGGAAAGAGACAGAGGCTGAGTCAAGTTTCCTACCAGAAGAAGGGAGGTTAGACTAGAAACTACCAATGCATACTTTTTAAGAAGAAAAGGCAAAAGTCAACACTTGATCTCAGACTCTCCATGGAAAGACCACAGTCAAGATGCCTCTGGATCAAATACAGATGTGACTTGCTCACAGATAAGCATATTTAAGTACAGTAAGAGGTTTCATGAGCAGAATTTTCAAAATAATAAACCTATTCCTATTGATGTCTGATAGAAATGCCAACTATTTCAAAAGAAACAGACAGGCTACAGATAAACACTTCATGAAAATCCAATCTTTTATGCTAGTTCCTAAAAATTCAGATCTAGTTCTCTTAATATTAGTATCTTAGCTGTATTGGTTTTGTCAGTAAAGACCCATTTTGTTGGTTCATTTTAGGAGTAACCTCTAAAAGAAATAAAACTGAGATTCCTGTTATTGGCAGAATGAAAATAACATGAAAGCCCAGTTTCTACTGTGCTCCTGAAACACATTCCACATATCACCCAGACAGTAAATGACAGTGCAAACTAAAACCTAGAAAAAAAAAAAAACACTTCAGGAAGTAAAAAGACCTATGTGACTGTGAATATACTTCAGCAATGTGAATGGGCTTGAAACTTTACTCATAAAATAGTCACAGAAAATAAGCAGTATGTTCCTGATACTATAGCCTCTCATGCTAACTGTTCAACGTTGGGAAAAATTAGAGAAGGAAGCAATTTCTGCTCAAAAGAAAATTATTACTAACTCAGCATTTCTAAGTACACCTAGCAGTGAAGCCTTCCCTCTTAGTTTTACTCATGAACCTGCGTATTAACAATTGCTACTTCAAGACTTGTTAATCCCCACGTCCTCCTCCTAAAGGAGAGGGAATTCTCATATCCCCTTCAGAGCTAAGGAATTGTACTGGGTTTTGAAGCATGACACTGAATATTACCAGCATACTAAAGCCCTAAGGAATAACACCCCTAACATCCTGATTTTTAACACCAGCAGAATATATGCAGCCGCAAGAATGAGGAAAAAAATCTTATCTTCTTTCAGTTGATTGTGCTTTTTTTTGGAAAAAAATAGGTGTAATCCATTTCACCTGTCTTATAAAACATGTTCTGTAGAACATTTTCAATTAGGGTAACCATGCCACATACCTTCTCTCTATACTCTATAGAAAGAGACACTACTGCATTGCAATTCATCAACATGCAAATTGACACAAGTCAAAATGTTTCATATACATTTATCAGTTGCAATCAACCTTCATTTAATAGTTTCTGAGTCCTGGCATGCAATTTGTGCTCTAAAATGAGTGAGAAAATTGAGGTAAGAAAGGGTTTTAAAAAGTAAGGAAAAGAGAGAAGGAATTCAGAATAACCAGCAGGTTGGTGATGAGGAACTCAGCTGTGCTGCAAAACCTGAACCAAACTACTGCTCTGAACAGGCACCACTGGGGTTTCCATTTCAAAGGAGTGCCCTAATCACTAGGCACACTATCTTTGATCTAATGAATATATAATTGTATATTCAAAGTGGAACAGGTCCAACAGGAGAAAGATACACCTGAGCAAAAGCAGGCATTCATCATGGGCAAATCCCTGTTACAGATCAGGCAGAGGAGGCGTGTCAATCCCATTTTCCCACACCCTGGGTAAATATTCTTATGCTGATTGTGAATTCTCTTCCTTCCACTTTACATATTTTCTCCAAGGAAACTTGTGAAAATTTCTCCCAGTGTGAAGTAAAGGTAAAAAACCCAAAAAGATACCTCAAAAAAGTTGGTGATGAATGTTCTGCATACAACCCTTACCCTGCCATCTGTTATATACAGTCAAAGGTAGAAACAATTAGGAGAAACCATTGCCGGTACCTTGGCTTGTATTTCTCAAGATTCCTTTTGTAAATTCACTACAGAGATACTAGGTATTTTCCCAAAAATATTTAACACAAGTAATCTATATTATTTTCATTAACACACATTAAATATTTATTTTCTTCTGTTTGTTTAAAATCCTATTCAAAGCACAAATAGGGTAATTTTAAACATTAAGCATCTCCCCATTCCCATGATAAGCATGAATGTAATCTGAAGTTAAGCATACATTATTAATTCATATGCCTTTTCCACAGTATATTGTCATTACCCTTTGTAAAATCTACAAACTCTCTTGAGCATCAGAATTTTATTTTACATGCCTTAGTGTGTAGGCATTGTACAAATATACTGCTAATAATGGGAATCTCTTTAAAAAGCAAAGGGAGGAACTGAAATTTCCAGCTAAAATAAGATTTTTCATCAAAGTTCTACAGTTAGAAAATAAATTACACATTGTCATTTCAATATAAGCTACTTCTTAACAAAAATATTTTAAGAGTAGAAATCCATCAAAGAAAAATGTAAATATCATGTCATATTATTTTTTAGTATCTATTAAGGCTTTTCATTATCTCCAAAGGGTTATCTAACAAATAAAAAGATCCATGAAGAAGTTAAAGATGGATTTTTTTATTGAGAAACTTGTGAGATATATGTAATTAAAAAAATCTCACCACTGAACAGTACATTTGAAAGAGGAAGCCTGTGGGATGTACTGTCACAGTGCTAATGTAAGACATGACCAAAATCACTAAGTTGTGCATATGCTTGTTTTGCTCCAAAGCTGACACCACTGGAAGGGGTTAGATTCTGAACAAAAGCAACAATGAGTTAACAAACAGGTTTTCAACTGCCAAATGAAATGGCTGTTAAATGATGTTAAATTATTTCCTCTTAAGAGGAAAAAACTTTAAAAAGGTATTTGTTTTCTTAGTAATCAGATGTGGTGGGATGCATGAACAGGAAAGAGGGAATGGCTGTTCTACATGCAGAAATCCATTTCAATGGTTGCCTCAGCTTTCTCTATAAAGCAGTGTGACTATTTTAACAGTACCTGAAATGTTTCGATGCACACTGGGTATACCGAAGATTTCAATTAAATAGAAAATGCTTTATATCTGGCAAAGATTTTTTATTTTGTGAGATGTTTGGAAATACAGTGGCTGTGTGTATGTGTAAGTAAAGCATATCTTGACACCCTTCTCTTGATTCCTTTTAAATTTAGGTTGGACATTTGCCAATACAGCTGTAACAATTTACGGACTCTTACCCATATGAATTTCCTCTAGATATTTCCTTCCACCATTCACTTCCATAACCCCCTAGAGTCACTTCCAAAGAGATTTATAAGGTTTAAAACTTTCTCTCCTACAACACAGAGTTTTCACAAGAGAACAATGGCGCACAATGATTTGCAAGCATTAGCCTGTCCCCTTCCTCTGTTCAAGATTCAGAAACACATCATGGGTTTTGTCTATTCTGAATTATTACAATTATATGCATCAGTAGAACAGGGTAATAGATTTAAATGCCTTCAATGATTTAACACTTCTAAGCCATAGAAATATAGAACCAAAAGAAGAAATTATTTTATAATTATGTAGCTAAACAGAGAGAGTAAATTTTAATTCCGATTAATACTTCAGTTCAGTGAGACAGAAACTTAGTTACTCAATACTGAATTAATTTACAAAAATAATAATATAGCACAATATGCATTACAATTAATGTAACAAGTGGCTTCAAGGAAATTCTTTGTAGAACTCAAGATATGCTATTGAAACAAAAACTGAAAAAGAGTATGAGGATTTGGAATAATATCAGAGACATTTCTGAAGGTTTTGAAACCAAATTAAAAGTGTTGCATGTGACTCTAGTAGACAGAGATCCAACCTGTGCCTCAAGCAACTGTTAAATCTGTGCCAAAAGCTGCAACATGATACTGAGATTTTAGAGATACAATTTTACATGGAAATTAATATTACACCAGACAAACAGAATGCTTGGGCACTTAAGTCAAAAATAGTTGACTTGACCCTCTCTAAAAAGCCTGATTTTAAACATGGCCCATCTTTGAGCCTACACCACCATCACATGTGCCAATACCACAGAGAGAACAGAACATGTTGCAGTTCTCCCAAAGTGTTCAATACACATTTTGAGACAAGATGCTTGAAGAACTTTGTTTCATTTAAATTAAAACATTTCTGAAGTAGTAGTTTCAAATTATTTTTAAAAAATTATTTCCCAGACAAATTTAACTATAATGAATAAAGATCACTTTGATGAAACAGAGCAAGCATGTGCCTTACCACTTCACTGAGAAATGCCTTTTTAAAATTTACTGACTTACAAGAATAAATTAATATCTTCTCACTGTCACCCTGGCTTCACACAATTATTCTTAATTAATAGGAATTTTTTTAAATGCCAGTGCACAGATGAAAATCATTATGACATTAACAAAAATATCTTCCTTTCAACAAAATAGCACAACATACACGGAGCAGCAAGTCAGACTGCTTCATTAGGAACATTTAGACACACAATCAGGAAAGCACAAAAAATTCAGATCTAAACTTAAGTTTGTTCTGCATTATCTGTGAATGCATATTTTTGCATGAGTCATCCAGAGAGAGCAAACCCACAGCTCAGACAGAACAAGTGCTATGAATACCAAATTTCAAAGTGTAGAGTGTTTATCTACCATCTGTTGTTGAAGAATCCATAACTATATTTCATAAAACTTTTCAAACTTAAATTTACTGTATCAACTTATGAAATAATATAAAAAGGATCAATGGCTTTCATTTAATTGCACTGTAAACTTTTCCAAACAAGGTACTGTACTGAAAGGGGGATTATTTTTTGTTGAGTGAATAAAATTGAAAGGGAAGAATATGAGCACATGGAAAGATGAATAAAACCCTTTTTATCTCAAAGAATGATACTCCACTGGACATATAAGATTTTCTCCAGATTTCATTTAAACCTCAGTCATTACAAATAGATAAAATGAACTCCCCTCTTTTCCAGCTTTGCTGGAAATATAAAAAAATTAAATTCTGTTCTATTTAAAGTGGTCACTAAACAGACAAAAATTTAGAAATTTGAACTAATGAGTTGTACTGGTTCCACATTAGTGTTATACTTCCAGAAAGCTTCTCCATTGCCCAACAGAAATTCAATAAGCCAGCTTCTTAAAGAAGCCATTTTCAAGCCATGAGAATACCTCAATCAGTAACAGACTGTGTTTCCTAGCGAAAACCTGGCCAGGGAATATTGTACTGCAAGAAGCAGCAGACCAGCTCTTTCAGAGACTGAGCACCTTCCATAGATTGGCTAAATGTTCCAGGGAAACTGCTTAAAGGTATTCCATCTTTAGGAATGAATCCTGTACTTACATACTACACACGTACTTCTTCTGCCAAGAAAAACTATTGATTTTCCACAGTTAAAAAGATTATGTATCAGGCTTCTACACTGAATATATCATAGAGTAGGCATCCTACCTACTGTCTCACCAGGAAAATTCAAGATTAGTTAGTATTGATTGGTAGTGTACAGTTAGTCTGCATCTCTGTTTACTTTTCCTTGACAAGGCTTCACAAAATTTGTACTTTCCTCAGTGATTAAAAAGATCACTGTGTTGAATTTATCAGTCTATTCTTCCTCATCATGCAACTATTTTCACTATTTTCCTTTATAGCAAAACAACCAACTCCTTCATAATAGTTCTAACACCCAAATTCAGAATATCAGTTTATCTGAGCTTGCTCTTACTACATTTATTCTTAGAACACTTACACGTACTCTAGACTGATTTTCTAGTATTTTTTTTTTTCCCTGCAGAGGATGATTCTTTCATTTTATTTAGAAGCTAAAATTCTATTTCAGTCCAAATTCCTTAAGCTGTTTTTCACTATCCGAGGTTTTATAGACATCTTATCTGACAATTTGTAGAAGTAATTTAGGACTTCAGGTTTTCGTTTTGTACTTTGTCCTTCAAGTGATACCTACTAAAACACATTTTCATGGCTTTTTCATGGTGTTCTTTTTACATTAGCAATGATGCAGTTACCCTGCAGTTAAATCTCATTCTCTTGTGGAAGAACAAAGCACTCTTTTGACCAAGTCACCCAAGAAAACAAAATGATGATTTTTCTCTTAAGGTTTAGAAAATTCATAGTGACTATAAAAAAGTCCAAGGCAGTCTTTCTTCCAGATGGCACAACTGACAGCAGAATGCGTCCTGTGCACTTACAACTGTTCACTGTGAGCTTACCTTTCAGAAAAATTTCTCCTTTACTCAGCTTCTCTTCAACAGAAGGGAGAGCAGCTTTCAAAGGCATTGCAAGGGACTCTCCCTGGTCAAGGAAATCTGATGAAATAGGATATATCACCATGTTCTCTGCCTCTCTTCTCCCAGGACTGCTACTTTTCCCATTTTAGGCTGTTTCTCCTATCAAAAACACTGGATCACATTCTGCATTTATAGCTCAAAACCAGGTTGTGAGATCTACTGCTACTTTTTATGATTTTTCCAGCAGAGGATGGAGAAGCCAACAGTAGTGCTGGAGCAGAAGAGAGGAATAGCGGGAGGTACCTGAGGTACAAGACTGCCTTGACTAAAAAGACATTGGTGGGAGCACGCTGGCCCGGGTGCACATCCACAGCACTGAAGTGAACACAGGGTGATTAACAGCCCCTAAAAAGGTCCATCTATTGTTCATATCCCACTGGTGTGCCACCAGCAGCAGCACAGCCACTCAGTGCTAATGCAATCCCATCCTAATCGCAGTCCTAATGCCCACTGCTAACATAAACCATTCCTAAAAAGCAAATTCATTTGTTCCACATCTCCTTGCAACACTTCTTGACTCCATTCAGTCTTGCTCTTTGCTTAACCCCTGTTCTATCACTGTTTCAAATCAATGACCTCATGATTCTTTATTTCTTCCCAATATTTTCTTTAAAAAAACAAAACAAACATTTTTCTGCTTACTTGAACATTTTTCAGCCTTTCATTAGCATATTTCTGTTTCTCAACTCTCTACAAGTCCTGTAATTACACTATTTTGGGTTTCTTATTTTCTCTGATACTGACTTTAATGTATTCAGGCTTTCTTGTAGTGTCAAAATAATGTAAGAAACTGCACTCCCTGTATAATTAAATCTAACAGAAATCTAAGGGAACCTAACATCAGGTCTAGTTAATCAGCACTTGAGATGCTGCTAAGCAAACCTGAATTTAAAAAAAGAAATTAAATTTTAGAATCTTAGGTTTAACAAATATTCAATGAAGATGTCTGAAAGTCTTTTTGCTTTGGACACTTCTGGTTATACAAACATACACTTAAAACCGTATCCATAAAATTTCCCAAGAGAAAATACTTATTCGTTCCCGCAAAGGGAATTTTTTCCCCCAAATAGGTCAGATGCTGAATATCAGATGCTGCACAAGGCTGAACTGATTAGACAAAGTAAAGAGGGACAAAGAGGATATTTATAAACACATGGCCACACAGGGAGATGGAAGTGAACTTTTAAGAAGCCTCAGGAAGTCTTTGGGAAACTGAATAAAACAAGTAAGAAGGTGAGAGTGGACAGAAGGTAAGGAGGAGAGCATATCTTGATAAGAGGTCAGGAAGCTGAGAGAAAAGGATGAAGAATGGAATTCTCAGTGCTAGAAGGGTTCAGTGCTAGTGGGTGTTTTTTGAGAAAAAACATAAGCCTCAGAGTAGCCACTTTGCATTGAGGCTTCTGGGTGTTTCTAAGACCATTAACACTTATAGCAAGAGAGTCACTAAAAAGTGGCAACTTGGTATAGGCAAGAAATAACCTCCTCTAGGAACTACACTGTCTTCATGTACCCAAGCTGATCCTTAGGCAGCAGGGGCATATTGCCAAAGAAAAACTGAGGCAATCCTGAAAACCTGTGCTGATACTACCTTTATTTCCATGTCTTTCACCAAAGGAGGAACTTGACATCAGCATTTAAATCACATGAAATAAACTGGGGAGAGAAGGACAGTGTTTAAAAGAGGGAGAGAGAAAGCAGTAATTGCTTGCTGTTTGGTACAGCAAGGTATGGGAAGAAAAAGAAAAAAATCTGTCTACAGAGTTCAGCAAGTCTTAGGAAGCAGCTAAAGACATTATTTTCAGCTATGATGTATACAGTACAGCTGATGATAATGAGAAAATAAGCAGAAATTAATAAAAAGAATATATTTTTTAAAAATGTACTAGGATGGCATTAGACTACAATTAGCATTGGAAAAAAACACCTGATAAGACTCAACAAAAATTACAACTAATAAAATTTGAATTTTATATATAGAGAAATATGTGTGTATATATATATAAATATATATAATACGTATATAAATGTAGTATAATAATGCATATAATGCATGTAACATGTATAATACAATGTAACATATCTTATACACATAACACATATATATATACATAGGAAAATGCTACTATCTAACAGGTTGCTTTCAGTTTAAATCAGCAGGAAAAATATTTCTGATCTAACAAAGTTGCAAATATAATTAATGTAATATATTTCATAGGAGGTATCACTGATAAAGTTTTCTGAAGAAATTCCCCTTGGAAAACCCTTTTTCACAAAAGCAGCTAAGAGATCTCTCGTATAAGTGCACAGAAAGATATGGTCTTGTCTTTCTCAACATCTTAAATCAGAAACTCCTCTTCATTTGAACCATTACTCAAGAGAGAGTGGTGTAACTCAGGAAAACAGTTGGCAAACAAGAGGACGCACATAATCAAACCTATAAAAACTTGTCTGTGTAAAAATGACTTGCAATATATTTATATAACAAAATAAATATATGATTAAATGCCAGCCAAACTCATCTGCCCCTGAAGCCATCATTAATTTCATATAATTTAATACACTTGCTGCTGCATGTTTACCCATGTTTACAGAATTTCATAAAATATGCATGATCAGAAGTTGCTAATTGGCAACTGAAAGGCTTCACTTTCATTATTTATTGACTACATTCTTCTCCTGAACTGGTTCTAATTAAAGGAGAGCTTAGCATTGTATGTCCACAAACAGTGCCACAACCCTCAGGTAAAACTGATCTGTATGGGGAGTTTTGGCTTTTTTTTTTTTTTCTGTTTCAGTGTTCCCAATTATGTTGCTGCTTACTGTTTTAATTAGTGTTTTTATCATCAATGGCAAGTAGTAAGAGTCACGAACAGTATGGATATGCTCAGGGGTTGCTAATGGAATCAGTGCTGTTCAACATTGTTTTTTGGGGACAACAGAGGGATCCAGTGCACCTTCAGAAAGTTTGCCAACCACACCAAGCTCTGTGGTGCAGACGACACACTGGAGGGAAGGGATGCTATCCAGAGGGACCTGGACAGCCTGCAGAGATGGGCCTGTGTGAACCTCATGAAGTTCAATAGTTCAAGAGAAGGCCAAGTGTGAGGTCCTGCATGTGGGTTGGGGCAATCCCACACGAACATACGGGATGGGTGGAGAAGATATTGAGAACAGCCCTGGGGAGAAGGACTTGGGGCTGTTGGCTCATGAGAAGCTCAGCACGTCCCAGCAATGTGCAGTTGCAGCTCATAAAGCCAGCCATGTCCTGGGCTGCATCCAAAGCAGCAGCTAGAGCAGGTGAGGGAGGGGATTCTGCCCCTCTGCTCTGTGCTGGTGAGAGAGACCCCACCTGCAGTGCTGCATCCGCCTCTGGGGCCCTTGGCACAGGAGAGACATGGACCTGCTGGAATAAGACCAAAGGAGACCAGGAAGATGCTCAGAGGGTTCAAGCACCTCTCCTATGGAGACACAGGCTGGAAGTTGGGGCTGTTCAGCCTGGAGAATATAAGGGTCTATAGAGTCCTTACAGTGTCTTCCAGTACCTAAAAGGCCCTACCAGAAGGCTGGAGAGGGACTTTTGACACGGACATGTAGTCATGGGACAAGAGGCAATAGCTTTAAACTGGAAGAAGGCAGGTTAGCTTCTACTAGGAAGAGGTTCTACACTGAGAAGACTGGACATGTGCCCAGAGAAGTTGTGGATACCCTACCCCCAGAAGTGTTCAGTGTTAGGTTGTTGCCACCTATCATGATGTCCCTCTATATGTCTGACTTCCCTTTATTTTGTAAGATCATTCGGGGAAAGGGGTATTTGGGGAAGGAAAGGGAAAGGGTTTTGGAGCTGGGCTATAACCATATCTACTGGGGAGCTTTCACACATACTGTAATACAAATTAGGTTTTTTTCTGTTAAGTGCTACATAAACACAGATCCCAAACAAGTTTACAGTCCAAGTGTAAGAAGATGCATAGAATACCAGAGGTAGAAAAAACCAGAGGGGTGAACACAGGGAAGCAATGGGATGTGCTATTCAGCAAGTGGTGCCAAACACAAATTGGAAGAGCACAAGTATAGTGGTTTAGATTTGTTAATTTGAGTGCAAAACTAGCACAACAGTGATGCAACCCTGTTTTGGCAGAAGCGGTGAAAAGAGATATCAGTGATTTCCAGGGTAACCAACACGTTCCTACTAGTACTTAACACCAAGGTTTAGGAAATTTATTCACAAATATCTTTTCTTCATGGGTATGCTAAGTTGCAGGAAAAGACTTGGAATTAAATACTCGCCATGCATAAATCAACAGATCTGAGTTTTTACTCTTCTCCCTTTCCTCCCCACTCCCTCTTCCAGCCTCACCTGGTGCACTGTGACACTTCTGTGGCCCCACAGTCATATGCTGCAATGAATTGTGTGTTAAAACTTGTAACTTCCTATCATTTACAGAGCTGCAAGGATCTGTTCAAGCTAAGGAGCTCAAAATTTGACATTTTGCAACATCTTATTTCTGACATGTGATTGCTTTTCTGCTTGGAATTAGAAAAAATGAGTGGAATTAGAAAAAGAAAAGTGAAAACAACCAAAGAAGATTGACCATTAGTATACTAAGCAGTGAACTATAAATTAAATTAAATAAATTCTACTCACATGAAGTAGAATTTTAAATGAACACAAGAGAATGAGAACTAAGGAAAAGTGTCCTACTTGCTACTGAAATTTGGTGCATTTTCAATGACTTTAATAAAATTTTGGGCATACAAATTTCCTTTTATTTTCAGCATTGGGGATGGCGATGATGAGCGAGACAATGAATGGAAGAATAATTTTGTTTTGGACTTAATAGACCAGAAAGAAAGCAGCAATGGGATAAAAACTTTATCTCTGGCAAAAATAAGCCAGGTCAAGAACAAATGATTGACACAGAATGCACAGGAAAGAGATGTGAAATATGCCCTAAAAATAACTAATACATAGTTGCTGAAGCACAATTCAAACTATTGGTGTCCGATTCGCCTTTTCAGGGGAGAGGAATGATCAATGGCAAAGATGAATTTGATCCCTTGCTCTCATTTCAGGTAAGGACTGGAGTTAAAGTAAGTGGAATCTTCGAACATAGCCAAAACTACACAAGTGAAAAATAGGAAGCAAAATAGATCATGTTTTTCCCAATATGAAAGAATTTGAACGAAGCAACGTGTATGTCCTTTTGATCTCCAGCTCTGTACTTGTCAAGGGACATCTGTTTTCACTATTTGGCAAGAATAGTTCAAGGATAAATATTCCTTTTGTCAAGTTCAGTAATAGCTATTTAGAAAAATAGCATGAACTGAAAAGCCCACATCTGATACCTGCATGCCAAAGAAAACATTAGTTAGAGCAGAGCTGTTATATCTTTTCCAATGTTAGAAACAGGAATGAAGTTATAGGTAAATACTGTAAAACTAGGCACCAGTAGTTTTGTGAAATCTTGTCAGCTTTATATAAAGGAATCCATCACTGGATGAACAACAATTTACTCATTTATCAGGTGCATTATGCCAACCCTAGGAACGCTAGTCACGAAGCAGCACTTGATTATCCTAGCACTTTACAAACACAGAAATAGACAACACTTTCCAGGTGCTGAGAGCAGCATAATAAAACTTCAGGAGGCACATCCAGCTACGGTTCGATACACCCACGCTGTCTTTCAGCCCGGTCCTGAGCTGGTGGGGGTGTGTTAACCACAGCGCTCAGACTGAGTCCACATGCACCACAAGCTCGCTCCTCTCCTCACCATAACACCAGAGGGAAATTGTATTGCCCCATTTTTCAGTTGTGCTGAATGGGTAAGGGCAGCTGAAGTTAGGGATGCATAATCCAACCACCTGCTCAGGTGACAAGAGAGGACATCTGTGGGTTTTACACAGCCCGAGGAGGGATGTAGAAGATGCTTTAGTGCACCTGAAGCAGGTGTAGCTTCAAAAGCACAGTCTAGCCCTGGAGCACCAGTTTACTACAGGATGCATTCTGCATGCAAATGAGGATTTGATCAGCCCTATTTATTTGTCTAGATAGGTTTTTAAAAGCAGGAATCTTACAGTGTTGTCTGTGAGCACATTCCTCAGAATCACAGGAAGAGATCTGGTTTTTCTGAGTTGAGCCCTATGGCTGTTGGAGACAGCTGTATAAAGTAATTCACTTCAGAAATTAGTCTTACTGGAAGACTACACCATAAAGTCAGTGTTTGGAGGGAAAGCTTAATGGCTTTAAGGCTTTGTTACTTTATTCAATTTTCAGCTGAAATTTATAGAGAATCAATTCAGACTGATTTGTTATTCTGTCAACAATTTCCTTTAATCTTCCTAATTATCTTTCCTCTCTGGTTTTTACCCTCAACTGCATTTACAAATTATAATAATTTCTTGTTTCAGACTTTGCTTTTATAGGTGTAATGGCACAAGTTTTAGAGTCTTTTCAGATGCCAGCCTACTGCCTACAGTATTCTAGTAGCCATTTCCTGAACCTTTTTTCATTTAAATCAAGTCTTTTAAACACAGGAAACCAGACACAAAAGCAGTATTCCAACAGATCTAATGATAATTTGGCACATAACTTTCATATCTCTTTATATGTACAGAAAACATCTCCTTTGATATGGCTAGCACTGTACATTTTTTCAGTTTGCCTTTTTTACCACTACTTAAGATTAATTTAGTTATACAAAACTACTTCATGAAAATCTTTTCCACCTCTGTGAGCTAATGAGGCAGAAGTTCTTGTTCTTAGTTATCAGTACTTAACACACCACTTGGCATGATTAAATTTAATTACCTTTCTTTTACATCAACGCTTGAGATTACCCACTGATCTCTTTAGAACACTTACATCCTCCCCATACTGAAAACTTTTCCCAATGCTGTGACATCAGGTAATTTCACTGACACAGAGTACGTCAAGTAGAAATGATTTGTGCTAAGATCGTTACTAAACGGGGCGCATCTTGGGAACCGTCAAGAAGGATTCATTAATAACAGTCCAACCTGACAGTTACCTCTTCAGAGCAATCTCTGTCATCTCCCGTATAAACAGCTACTATCTATGCCAGAGCTCTTTTAACTAATCCCCACAGGGTCCAGCACAATGCTTACTATGTTTAAGTCAAGAAAGGGAGAAGAGAGTTTATTTTCCTAGGGAGTTAGTTAAAAAAAAGCTATGAAATTACTCCAGTACAATCTAGCTTTGCTAAATTGTGTTGAATTTTATACAACTTTCTATTTATTTCCATGACCTGAATGTGAAAGAACATTCAAAGCTGTTCTAAGTTTAGCATGCTATTTAGCTGCTACTATAGGCTACGACATATTTTCTCTCCTTTTAATTTCCCATTACACCAATTTTCTATATTCGGCTTCAAATGTGTGACCACTGCCTTGATGAATGTATTAAAAACTTCATTCCGTTTATTTAAAATTCTAGAAAGGAAATCACCTTTCCTCCACATCTTAAATTAATTTCAGGCTCTTGAACTTTTCCTTGCTCATGTATTCTATTTTAAAATAATTTGCTACTTTGTTCTTCATTTATACCAAAAGTTAGAGTCCTTAAGAAATAAGGATTCAAAATACTAGTTTGTAGGTGGCACAAAATTAATCATTATTTTATCTCATTTGAAAGTATTCAGAATTAACTCCCTGTTCCTATTCTATTTAGATTTCCATTTTTTCTTTTTATGGAAGATCTTTTTCAGCTTGACTTTTGCTAAGTCTCACTTTTCTGTTAAACACTGATCTTTCAGATATACTTTTTGCAACAGACCAATCTATTTTCTACTCTTAGTTTTCTTTTAGAAGTATCTTATCCTCCACTTAAAGATCTTTCTTTAGAGCTCTTTTTTATTTTCCTACTAATTCACAAAACTCATTCAAAGTCTTCAGACATTTTCTCCACTTCCAGTGTCTACTGCCATTACTTAGCTGACTTTGTGAACCAATTTGTTCCATTGGTTTCCATGAACTCTCCCTTCATACACAGAGAAACTCAGTAAAAACATTTTAATTTAAATTTAATTTAAACAACTGATTTAAACAACTTGGTCCTAAGTTCTTTGCAAAATTCAGATCTTCTCAGAGGTCTTTATTAATGAGATATAAAATATTACCAAATCTTTCTGTTTCAGTTACAATCCGGTAAAGAAATATATTGTCATTTAAATCCGGGTATATTCTGTTATTAGCACCACACATCCTCCAAACAGAGAAGCTGTGTCTCCTGTACAGTTCTTCTCTCTCAATAAGCAGAAATACTGAAATTGAAACAACATCACCAAATTAAGTGAGAATAAGGGGATAGCAATGAGCAAAGGGTGATACAGATGGCAAAATAATTTCTATACTAACATTAGTCTGTATTTTAGAAATCAATAATACATAGAATCAGGCTGAGTGCATAAAAGCTAAATAACCCATGGGCCATTTTTCCCATTTTCCATGTAAAAAAATTGTTAAATGCATTATTTATAAAATATTTGCACAGAAACATGAAAAATACACAAGTAATGATATTGACTGAAACACAAAATCAAGACAGAACAAAGCCTCTGCTTGCTGTGGTTTCTGTGAGCTCTTCACTCTGTAGGTATTTGTCTGGAAAACTGTAAAAATCTTTTGATTTGTTTGCTTTTATGAAACTACATCTATCAGCTCTATCAGCAGACTAAGTAAGGCAATTAGCCTGTATCACCCTCTTCGTTAGGGCCAGATCCAAAATCCATTAGTGACTGCGAAGAGCATCTTATTGACTTCATGAGGCTTTAGATCAGTTTATGGGTGTGAGCCTAAAGCAAGATGAACATGCCATTTGTTTTCTCTGATCCTCTGATTCCTATTCTCTATCCATTCCTTCAGAATTTCTAGTGGGCACCTTTATTCTTTCTCTGCATTTTATTATGCAGCTGCTACAACAGCATACTGTTCTTCATTACCTCTCTAAGTTTCAAAAAGTACAGGATGCTGCCACTTCTCTATTTCATTTCCATAATATTATCAGTTTCTAGATTGCTTTCTTTAGTTTATAAAACAGCTACATAGTACTTTTTAAGATGGAGCAAACACCAACACACTCTACTCCAAATATGAGAGGACACTGGTCTGGTTAGCATATAAACAACAACAAAGAATAATGAAGTTTTGTTAGTTTTCAGGTTTAATAGCCATGCTACTTCTAATTCCATGTTAAACAATATTGCTGTCTCACTAGGCTCGTTTCAAGAAAGTTTTACTGCTGAGTGCTTTACTATTTAATTGATGCATTACAAAGATGAAAGTAAGGAGAGAAAATAAATGAAAATAGAAGAAAGGGAAGGGAAGATACAGGCACTTGTCTTTGCCTTATGACACTAGAACAAAATAATTAGAATGGTTTCTCCATCCATTTAAGTTTGCACACTGCTTTAAATTATTCATTGGGTTAATGCCTTCTTTCTTGGTAGCTCCAGAACAATGAAATGTTTTGTCAGAAAATTTAGTGTTACAACAAAATTATTTAGGATTGACTTACTTTTTCATTCAGTATTGTCTATGTTTAATGCCTTCAAACTTGCTTCCATGGAATTCAGACTCTACCTTGCAGAACAAAGATGTTGTCTCAAAATCCACAAGAAAAACTTATGAAATCAGCTCCCGTTTTCTGCAGTAGTCTCTTCAAATTGATGTTGACATCATTCTTGACATCAGTTAATTAAATGATAGATATCCAATGACTGGGTTTTCCACAGTGTAAATATTAGAGATCCCAAATATTGTGTAATGGGGATAAGCTGCCCTTTCTTACATCCAGAGAGAGCTCATATAATGCTTTCCTTGCAGCACTTTTGTTTTGAAGCATGCACCATTGTCTGTGATGCAAACACTGTGACCTTCAAATCCCTGAAATGCTTTGCAGTGCACTTTTAAAAGGACTTGCTGTTGCAGGAGAGGTTTGGATCAGTTGTTCTGATCAATGCAGCGACTCACACAATTTCCCAAAAGCACTTGGACAGTGCTAGAAACTCTAAAATTAATCTGAACTGTCTCCCAAATGTGTTCTGGTTAGATATGTCAAAAAGGAAGACTTAAACCCACCTGTTAAAATTTCAGACTGTACAGAAAATACTTCTGTATCCTAGCAATGAAGCAAATGAGGATTCTCTTATTTCAAAATGGAAACAAAGCCTCATTCCTTTCCCTATATCAGACGAGTAGTGAGTAAATTGAATATCATAAATAGCATCCTGATTAACAATTTTAGTAAATATTTGGAATACTAAAAAGACCCAGCTCTTCAAGCAGAGAAAATCCATTGTAGCAGAAGTAGAATGGGACCTGAGATCCAGTTGTGTACCCACTCCTAGTGTTGTATCTGGATTTTAGATCAAAACGTTTTATAATGAAAAATATCTTTGCAGTCCCTTAAAAAACTGCCAGTCTTCTTGGGAAAGTTTAACACCCTTGGGCTACAGAAACAAATTCCCTCCAATCTATTGCCTTAATAATACTCAGAATCAGGAATTCTGACTCCACAGTAGCTTCTCTTTCCACTTGCTCCTTTGGAAGGAAGGGTCAAGCGTCTCAGTATCCTACAGACACAAGTTACCTGGGGACTAAAGTGTTTTCTTAGGAAATGGAAAATGTGTTTATAGCTCCTTCCCAGATTAAAGAGCTCTCCATTACCCACATCTCCACTTGAATGGTGAGACAGTAACAGCTACCACATGTCCATTCTTCCCTCCCCATTACAGGAGCCAGTTCAGAGAACCTCTGGGCAATTAAGCTTCCCAAGTCATTCCAAACTCGGGGACATTCACCAGTGGTGCCAGTTGAAAGACAAGTGGTGGTCATCTATGACCACAGCACTTCCAGGAAAGCACAAGACTGGAATTAAGATCCCCAGCATCATTTTCAGCATAACTGGACATGCACACAGACGCCTTAGTGCCTAAATCATCAGGTGTTCTGTTAGAGTTTTACCTATATGGCTGTTTAGGCCATCTGAGTCCCTTTATGAATCTGAGCCACAAATACCACCTTAAAAGGGTGACAGCTCCCTCTCTCCTGAATGTGGAGAACTGAATCCATGATTACATTATTCTGTGAACCAATCCTTTATTTTGTTTTTTTTTTCTTTCAAACCTGATAAAAAAAACCAAACAACATTTGCTAAATCTGATGACAACTTTACCATGTATCTTCACAGATGCAGAACTTTGATTTTTACTTAAAGTTAATTATATAGGTAATTATTACACTGTAACATCATCAAGAAAATTATGTTTTCCAAAGGGAAGAAAGCAATTATCACCAATTTTAAAGAACTTTGAAAGCTAGGGCATTAGTAAGATAAAGGTAAAACCAGAACAAAATAAAAATCATCACTGGAAATTGAAGTATTTGCTTTTTGATGGTATTTTCAAGGGTATTTTTTATTATTCTAAATAAGAAAATATTTTTAAGATTTCAAGATGGAGAAAGGATTTGGGCCCATTGATATTTTGATAAAATTGCTATTTTAGAAATTATGTCTACAGTTCTAGTTCCATTTTCAACTTAATTAAAAATAATGGTTTGCTATTCAGTTTCTCAATAAACCCTTTCTCTCCTGTAGATCTCTGTAAAGTCTAAAATTCACCTGCAACTAAACCCACTTGGTATGGAATTTTTTTTATTTGTTTGTTTCCCATCAACCCTGTCATGACTTTGTTTTTCACTGCAAATCTGACAACTAGGCATTTTTTTTGTGTATTTCTGACATGGTTTTACTTCAAACATGTTGCTTTACAATGAACCTCAAACTAACATTGGCTCTGTGGTATACTGGAATATATTGACTATATTTAGCATCATGACAGTGTATTGTACATTTCTGTTCAGAAACAGTTAATGTGGTTGCGTTCTCTGTAGTGCTTCATTATTCAATTTGACTTCTGCATTTTTCCTACACTCAGTTTATCAGTGAACCAAGAGCTTTTGTGTCTATAAATCTCCTTTGTTAGTTGGTCACAGTATCTAGGGAGTAGATTTACCTGAGATAATACAATAAAGCAAAATGTTTGTTAAGCATAGCAGAATACTATAACAGGAATGAAAATCTGTCAAATTCCAAAGCATACATTTGTGTCCCATAACAGCTGTTATTGTTTTTATTTCCTCTTCATGTAGGCTGCTTTTGTCTAATGCTTATTTCTCATTTAAAGTTTTGTTTATTTCAAGTGTATGTTATTTCAACCACTTTTTCTTGGCAAATATTTTCAGTGAACATGTACTTTTAACAAATACATTTTGGTTATACTCTATCCCTCCTCCACTAAATTCTGAGCAGATATGTAAAAAACTAAAGTTTTTCCTGAGAGTTTAAATAACTTTTTAAGAAATCACTTCAGCCACACACAGTTCAGCCTCCATTTATGGAAGAATGTTTTCCAGTGATGACACTCTGATGTATCACCTGGTAAACATTAAGAACTTGTGGGGCTGGCCTCTACTGACTCTGGTCCCCACTAAAATGGTAACATTCAACAGCAGTGCTTATGCTATAGCACCTGAAATACTCTGTTCCACTGAGCAAGGAGATAAATATATTTAATTTGCAAATATAGTTTTGAAAAAAAATTATCTTTATAATTATGTTCAAGTACATAATCGTGCCTAAAAGTTAGAATCTAAGACAGAGGACACAACTGGATCATTTACCTTGAACTCCTGCCTAATATAGGCTATAGGACCTAGTTAAATCCTCTCTGGAGAAAAATATCACTTAATTCCACAATGTCTCTTTCTTATGCAGAGCAATTACTGCAAAAAGGAGACAAAAGCCAGGATAGGCTTGCAGTTCCCACCTGTATAGAAATTGAGCACACATCTGTCTCCTTGCACTCCCTGAGAACTCTATTTTTCAAACAAAAACTGTAGCTTCAATGCCTTCCTTACTTAATGTCTTCTACTTGTAAAAGAAGGATGGCAGCAGAGGCTGGTATGTTGTTTTAGAGCACTTAGTATGCCTAGCTGATGCCTTAAAAATATGCCACAACCACAGCTATGTGTCATCTACATACACCGACATAGCTGAACCTGATCTTCACCACTGACATCCTGCTGTGTGACTATCCTTCCCAAAATGTCTGGTTTTGCCCTTTATCAGATCAGTTAGTGCTTGACAACCCTTTCTGAATTAATTAGAATTCATTCCTTCTCAGTACTTTTAATATGCACTTTTTCTGCCCTTTTTTATCAGCTGCCTTTCCTAAAGCTCGCACCCAGTCCTGCTCCCTTGCCATTGCTGACCTATTAACATATTTGTGTCCAGTCTCAACAGGTCTAAATTCAACATCAAACCATCAGCTCCTGTCTATCCTGCCTTCCACATAGGATAAAGAACATTCTTTTAAAGGTTATTTCTCATTTAAATGTATGTTTTCTCTGACCAAGCCACCCCTTAATTTCCTCCCCCAAGAAAATAAATTTATGAAGGTACCTGTGTCTCCCAGTTTTCAAAGGTCACAATAACTCTCAAGGTCTCCCCTAAAGACACTTCAGTTATCAGTGTCCTTTTCAGGTAAAATTAAGAAAAAAAATCCAGAAGG
This sequence comes from Poecile atricapillus, assembly GCF_030490865.1. Taxonomy (NCBI): domain Eukaryota; kingdom Metazoa; phylum Chordata; class Aves; order Passeriformes; family Paridae; genus Poecile; species Poecile atricapillus. The sequence goes on from NC_081249.1 coordinate 82,608,752, forward strand.
TTTACACATCAGCTGCCAATTTCTGTTATCTTCCACACCCCAAAACCTGTTCCATTCTACAGCTCTCAGTTATTATGCACAGTAGGTCTTCACCAGACCTTTGGTTACAACACTGGACTAAAAATCCGTGTTTGGCTGATGAACAGCCAATACCCAGGACTTCTTTTCAGTTTCATTGCTTTTGAGAGTCCTTGATTTCATACACAGGCTGCATTTTCTTTCTTGACACATGACTTCAGACTCAGCCAGTGTAAAATACGAGTGTTTTACCCAGAACAGCCTTGCAGTCCTTTTCCCCCAACCTACACAGACACTGTGACCAATCACTCCATCCATTTACCCTTTTTAAACATCACCTGTGCGTTAGCTCTCTCTCAATATGTTCAAATTTCTTCAGTACTCAAATATCTTTTGAAAACTCAGCACAACAGGTGCAGATGCTGTTCAGCAAACTCCTTTAGAAATCAGGTTTGAAAATCAAGGCCTAGCTCATTCTCATAACTAAGGATAGTTCTGGGATTTATTCCTACACAGTTACGTTAGACTGGGTCCTTGCTGTATCTGAATTTCTCTGATTTCCTTCCACCTAATTAAAATAGTGCTGAAGTTTCAGGAAGATCGTGGTTTTTCTCAGCCTGTTTTGATGGATATTTCTCTGCTGCTGGGAGAAATTAGCAATGACATTGTTTGGAGGTGGAAAACCAGGGGAGACATTGATTTTTAATGGCCTTTGTTACTTTAGGTCTATGTAGCAGTCACATTTTCTTTTTTACTGTAGGTCTACACACACACACACAAAATCTTAACTCACTCATTTCTTCCTAAGCCAAATTACGAGTACACCTGAAAAAGCCAAATTCACTTTCTAAGCTTCCCTCCAGTAAGACCTTCCTCCCACTTCAATTATAACAATAGATCTCTAGATTTCCCATGACAATGTTTAATATGAAATCTCTACGCATATTCATTTAATTTAAGTTGCACAGGTATAGTATTTCTCCTTGCTTAAAAACCCAGTTAAGATTTCAATATTCAGTGCTTTAATTATATGTTTATTGACAAAAAATATGTAAAAATGCCTCACTTCTGCTTTGGAAATGTAATAAAAATATCCATTTTTCAAATATTTATTATCATTCCTAAATAAGTATTGGATGGACAAGTAGTAAGTGCACATATTTTAGCCATCTTAAAAATTCAAGGGACATTAGAAGAGCATCAAAATGCTATTTTCTTTCTCATATTTCCTAAACATATGTAAATTTTGCAGTACTATTAAGGTCCTTGATAATAATGGAATAGGTACTCTTCAATGTGCACTTTTCAAAGTGGATTTCAAAAAGTAGCCTACTAGAATACAGATCCTAAGACATGCGTGTTTTCATTCTATTTTTACAGCTGGCCTGCTTTTCTGTGCTTCAACATTTCCCCCATCACAAAATACAATGGAAACACAAAGTGCACGATCATTCTCACAGTTAAGACAAATGTTTTCACTTTAAAACACTATTCAGTATTAGCAAAGATTAAAATTACAAGCCCAGAATTATTTTAGTGGTTTGTTTTGGGGGTGGGGCAGGGGTTTTTTGTTTGTTTGTTTGACTGGTTGGGGTTTTTTCCTGTACAGTGTAACCTCTGTTAATGGCCATCTTTGTATTACATTGCTACCAGCAGCTCTCTTCTCCTTTGCAAGTGAGGTACAGGAAATGTGGACCAACATAAACTCTGCAAAATTTAAATGCACTCAAAAAATAAACTATGCATAGAATTCAGTCAGAATTCATATATCACATTAAGTTGCATAAGGTGACTTTCAAGCCATGCTTGAGTCTCACCAGCTAGGTCAAATTCTTAGCATAAAGCAGTATCTTGCAATATAAAACATGCATAAGCAGCATGCAATTGCTTTTCATCTACTTATTGCATCGCATACCTGGAGTTACCTTATCCATTTGACATCTAGTTTCAGTTTTAAACACAGGGAAAAAATTGAGGTGGAAAAGTCTATATTATACAATTTCCAAGAACTTTCACATGCTACAAAGTGGGCCATTGCTCCTGCAGAACTACTTCGCAAAAAAGGATGTCAGATTCCTCCTATGACAAGGAAAAGCTTTTCTTCCCTTCACAGAGCCAAAGATAAGCTATAAGTGGTAGCTCTAAGTTGAAGACAAATGATCTGGTGACTGCTTCAAATACAAACACTTATGAACAGGAAACAATTGCAATGCTGCATCCAAAGAACAAATCTGAATTTTTTTTATTGGGATAATGTGTTAAGGTGCACAGCAACGGCAGTGGTGGAATTCAGTTTGGGTAATCCAGCAATTTTTTCCCCTTATTCTTCTACATCTTTGCAATATCTTTCCCTACCAAAATGGCACACTTATTTCTCAAGGTTGCGCAGCCCTAATTTATGCATTACAACTGATTCTAAATTATAACAAAAATGAAAAGCAATTTTCTGCAATGAAAAACATTATTTTTCCTAAGAGACGAATGCAATACATCAAAGATGCCTTTTTTAAAGTCCTGGCTTGAAAATGACCATCTTTGCTGCAAGGTGATTATTATCATTTCCAGAATGAGTCATTTTCTACTGGTAAACTGAGGTTCATTTTCCCCATTTACTTTAATGTACATATTTTAAATCTACGTGCAATTTGGCAATGACAGTTGCAAAACTAAGTGAAAACTGAGTCAAACAAAGGTTTTGTAGCTCTTTTTTTTTTTTTTTTTTTTTTCCCTGCACTGCTTTGTCAGTCTTTTTGCAAAAAGATTCCTACATACTTTCTTGGAAAAGACAGCTTTTCAGACACACATACAACTGATGTTTAGTCTATACATATGCTCCCACAAGTGCTCCAGAAAATTCTGTTAAGAACTGTAATGTTTATTGGGAAGTCAGACTTGCAGCTCTGCTCATTAGTGACTAGTGCTGATTGATGTGGCGTACCACAGGGTGGGACACTTAGATTGAGCTCTCTTAGCAGGCTTTTTCACAGAATCATCGAGTCATGAAGGTTGGAAAAGACCTCCAAGATTGGCAAGTCCAACCTTTGACTGAATACCACCATTCCCACTGAATTATACTTTGAAGTACCAGACATGAACATTTTCAGGGGTGGTGACTCCACTGTTTTCCTGGTCAGACTGTTCCAAAATGCCAGTTTATGCCAGTTTGGATAAGTCAAACTGTGTAAAGCATAACGAATATTTGTTTGCACTTCCTGAAAATTGGGGCACAATGCAAGCACTGAGAACACCCCCAAATCTGGTTTAAGCACCTGAAAAATTATTTCCGGGAAAAATTAAGCTGGGGGGGGAAAATCTCCTCTATCAGACTGGAGGATGAGAATACAGCACCAAAGGCGGCCCTGTTTCATTGTACAAAGCTTTTTTTCCCTTAGACCAATTATCTACTACACACTTAAGTATTCCTTTCAGAAACTACAGTATTCTGCAGATTTGACTTCACAGTCAAGCAGCTTCATAAACTGCCTATATTAAACACTTACTTTCCAAGCTTCAAACAGAAGTGAGATAACAAACTACAGATAACAAACAGACTGAAAGGCCACATCTTAAATAGGTTCATCTGAAGTATAGGCAATTTTCATGTAAAGTTATAAATAATACAAAAAAGCAGCTGAATTACTCCCTGAAAACTGTTATGTTGAAAGCGAGTTGGGAAATCGGACAAAAGCAATAAATGGGTGATATTACCTGAAAAATAAAATGTCAATATAATAATAATAACTTAAAAGAACCAGCAGCAGAACATTGCCTCAAGGCAGCTATGATTTGCATGAAGTACCTTTTCAAATAATAAGTAACTCAAGGTCTTGGTGATCTTGGCACAGTTATAGGTATAAGATTCAAATAGAGATAAACATGAATAATTTTTTTTCCTATACTTACAAAAGTAGATTTTGAACTCTTAAATAAATGATGATTAACTCTTCAACTTTTCTTCAGTTTTGATATGGAATATATGCATTTTTTTCCCTGCAGTTGATTTCTTTTGTTTCTGTCACTTGGAGAACACTTTCTAGTATTGTATTAGTGTCTTCTTTCTAGTGTTGTTATTTTCAACTGATGTGCTCGCCCTGAACAAGTTCCCTATGAGTTTTCAATGTAGAGAGTTTAAGCAACTTCAGGCTTGTGATTCAATATATTGGAGAATGAAATTTAGTCCTCTGGGAACAAAACAGCTCAGAGTGTCAAGTGACTCTTACTACATTAAAAAAAAAAATAAATATATATATATAGCAAACAACCTCCAGTTTTCTTTGTGTGGTTGAGCATTTGTCAAAGCTTAAAATTATTTTGAAAGCAAAATGTCATAATGAGCTTTTGTAACAAAATATTCAGTCATTTAAAGTTTCTCATTTAACAAAAAATGTATCCTAATCTTCCCTGGACCTGAGGACTCATTGAAAGAAACTGTGAATCCCTCAGAAGAAATACCCAGAAATTACTGTATGAATCAGTGAATACATAAACATTCAAAATTACATATACAAATGAATAAAAGCCTAATAAATCCATAGTAATGCAATTAGTTTTTGTCTCGGAAAGCTTGAGACATCAGGTGTAAATCCAAGCTATGTATTTCTTTACTTTGAAATAGAAAGCTACCGCACATGCATGGGTGGAGACATCCTTCACTGAAAAAATGCCCTTAGAGGAGTTTAAATGGCATTTCAGTGATACTTTCAAAGAAATACACCATTCTGATTTATCCAAGCAAGCATCCATGAAGTGTTTTTCAGACATTTAGATTCAGAAGCAGAATTCTAAGAAAATAATATGAAAATTACAATTTCTTTGATAGGCAACCAGAGGGAGCTAAATCTATAATGTTATTTCAGCTTCTTTCCCTAAGTACAGTATAATAGTTTTTTTTCCTTATTCACTTACAGCCTTTCCCTCTCCTTTGTCTCCCCTTTCACGGCTTTGTAGATTTCCTGACATGCCTACTGGGATGCGAAGTGCTGCCACTACACAGCTGGGAAAGGATGTACCCTCTGCACAGCTCTAGCAATTATGAAATATAGGGCAAATCCTACAAACAAAGGTTCAAGGGAAAGCCACTGGCTTTCTTAGCATTTTCCCTGAATAGCTCAAATTCTTCTGACAGTATGTATTCTGAAGCAGTCCAGATAGCACTCTCTGGAGGTAAGACCAGTTCTCCTAGTCCTGTCACTGTTTCCACGATACTATCAGTGCTGCAGCAGTTCTATTTTGTCATGCTCCCTAGCCATATAATTGCTAACAGCAATAATAGTAAGTAAAAATAGTTTGTTCCCACCTCTAAGAGGGGTATAACATCTAAGAACTGTTCCTTCACTTCTTTTAGTAGTCTTCACTTGCAGTAGTCTTCAGTAAGACAGTTATGTGGGCTTACTGATTTCCGGTCCCAGACACTGAATGTGGAGGATGACAGATAAGAACATTAGGCAGGAGCCTCTGTTTCTCAAAAGGTAGCGCACATCCTCTCCCAGCTCTTCTGCTTTTCCACGCACACTCTGGACTGGCTCATTTTGTACCTGTACCACACAGTGGTGGAACAGGCCCCCACAAGACATGTAGTAGAGCTCTACAACCAGGAATAGTTTCAGCATAATGACTCCCTGACAGAATAAGAACAAAGTTTTCCAGTGATTAGTTATATTTTGGGTACCAAATTACAGCTGCTCTGAGGTGAAAGAAAAGAAAATAAAAAAAAACCAAAACAGACTCTTCCAAAGAATCTTAATTTAGGTCACTGAACTAAAGTAACCAAATTCTGCAGTTGTTTTGGAAAATGTTGACCTGGTATTTCTATGTCCCATTAGCAGGACTTCATGCCAGACCCATTTAGTTTCTTTCACTGATCACTCCAGCACAGCCTCAGGTCAAGGCAAGACCTGGTAGGACACAAGAGGTGAAAGGAGAACACAGACCTTGCTTCAGCCATTGCATTCAGGTGCCAGAGCCTTTCCAGTACTTACAAACCTCCCTGAAGGTGAACAACAGCCACTGACACAACTGACCATCAGTCTCAACTCTAAACTAAGATGTGATCGGAATTAAAATGCAGAACAGAATTACCTGCATAGGGATTGCATGCACTACACACGTATTTTCAAGGATCTTTCTTAATTTCTTATTTCACAGAACTTTGTTTTATACATACACAGAGAAATACACTATGGAGACTCTATATAGACACACAACAGATTAGTATTTAAAACTGTTTGAACAAGTATGAAAAGGATGGGAATTTAATTTTCTTTTTGCTGATAACTCAGTGCCATAAGTAAACACTTCTGCCTCTTCTTGTAGGCCCCTTCCAGAAAAAAAGAATCCTGTGGGTAAGCTTTCTAGCAATAAGCACCTATAGGTCACTATTCTACTATGAATGTGGTATAACTAGTCAATAAGATGGATTCTGTTTGTGAATTAAAACTTATTTCAGTCTGAGGCTGCAAGAGTAACTACCACCTAAGAAGCAAGCAGGCAAAGCCTATCAAAGAAGAAATGTACTAAGGGCACAGGGAAAGCTTTCAACCGGGAAGAAATCATTTACAGTTCTGCAAAAATAAACACTCATAGAGCAACTCTGATATTGGTGGAGCTCATCAGTTACCTGAGGGACACTCTAAAAGATTTACTTTCTCCTCTTGGAAGATGCCAGACTACTCCACTGGGGCTGCTGATGGTTGGATATTGATTTTTGCACTCTTGACTCTCAAAAGGCATCTACGGCATACACTCTTCAACTTTGAAAATACCTTTTTCCTAGTTGCCATTTCTTGACCACTCCCTTCCACTCTGTTATTTCTGAAACAATTAAAGGAGGACTTTCCTGGCACTGTGGTGTCTTACAGTCTCAGTCCTGAGAGGTCAAAGCATATTGGTGCACGAACTGCTGTCTTAGACCTTAAAAAAAGGCAGAAAGATGATTCACTACTGACTAATAGTGAAAAGCTTTGTTCCCAGACATAAAAGCAAAGTGATCTTGAATGGTAAGAAGCTGGACATATCCTGAGTGTATCCTGGACTGCTTTCAAAGTAGCATGGCAAATAATCAAGAGAGGGGATTCTGCCCCTCTACTCTGCTCTGGTGAGACCCCACCTGGACTACTGCATCCAGCTCTGGGACTCCAACATAAGAAGGATGTGGATCTGTTGAATGCAGAGGAGACCGTAAAGGTGATCAGGAAGCACCTTTCCTGTGAAAACAGGCTAGGAAAGCTGGAGTTGTTCTGCCTGGGTAAGAGAAGGCTCCATGGAGATCTTAATGCAGCCTCTTTCAGTACCTAAAGGGGGCTTACAAGAAAGCTGTGGAGAGACTTCTTTTTAACAGGGTCTGTAAATGTAGGACAAAGATTTTAAACCAAAAGAAAGTAGATTTAGCCTACATCTAAAGAAGCCATTTTTTACAATGAGCGTTGTGAAATATTAGAGGAGATTGCCCCAGAAAAACTGTGGATGCCTCATCCCTAGAAACATTCAAGACACTGTTGGATGGGGTTCTGAGCAACCTGATCTAGGGGAAGCTGTCTCTGCTCATTGCAGGGGGCTTGGACTAGATGGCCTTTAAAGTTCCCTTCCAACCCAAACTCTTCTAGAGTTCTGTGATCCCTACAAAAACAAGATATATAGATGCGTATAAAAGAATAAGACATCAAGTCAAATTAAAATACTTGTGTCATTTGATACAATCTAATCTCACTGTTCTTCAGTGTTCAGTAGAATGCAGCTGTTCACATCTTTGAAAACTTCTACATGTTCACATAGGAAATTAGTGATGAAAAAAGAATGATTAATAACACAGTAGTGATAATTTCTTAGCTTTACAAGTATCAAAGTAATTAAGAGCCGAGGCCGGCAATAACTTTTTCCTGAAATGTAACAGGATTTCTTTTTCCACTGCTTCCTTTTTTAAATTTTTAAAATTTAATTTTTAAAATTTTTTCCTTTTAAATTTTTTTAAAATTTTAGCCATTTAAGCCATAAGTTCACACAATACTCTAAGTTGGAAAGGACCCCCAAGGATCATTGAGCCCAATTCTTAGGTGAATGGTCCATACAGGGACTGAGCACACTTTGGTGTTGGTGTTTTTAGAAGAATGTTATAACCAACTGAGCTAATCTAAGGTGACCTATGACTAGTTTTAGACTTTCTCGTTAAGATTTGAGTAAGTTCTTCAATTTGGTGAAATGTAGAAACCCAGTCTTTTAGAGAACCATAACCTCCCAGCAGAAAAATTAAATCTTCTCATGGTGGTGCTTGATGTCACTGAGCTATCTAGTCAAAGGAAAGATGAGACAGAGTAGACTATTTAGTTTCTTCACTGAACAGAGCTTGTGGTGGATATAAAATTAAATTTATCAGAGTTAGCACACTCCAAGATGATAAATCATCACTGAAAGTTTACTCTTTTGGAATATGATTCTATGAATATATTTAACCTGATTTTCTAAGGAAACACTTATGCCATGTGAGAATTTATACCAGTCTCTCTCTCAGCTGTAGTAAGATAATCAGCAACTGCAATGAAATCTAAAAAGTGAGGAGGAAATAATACAATAGGTTCCTAAAAACTTTGTAAAACTATATGGTTAATTAAAAAACAAGGACATTCTGAGTGTAACCTGAATTGTTATAATAGGCCAGAAATTTCACAGGAGTATAAAAGAAAAAGAAATAGAGACCCCTCATGCATGTCTCAGCCTTGGGAAAATTCTCAGTCAGACCTCAACCTGTTCAGATTGGCTGACCAAGGTAAGTCAATCTCAGGATGCAAATGCACTGAGAACTAGATGTCTTTAATTCCAGTGTTGACAGAATTTTATTTTTCCAAACAGTCTATTCCACAAAAACAAGTAGCATTCTTCTTTTATGCAGATACAAAATGAAAATACATACTGAACATGAAAAGTGTCTACTGAAAACAGCTCTTCTAATCATGAATGTCCTCTTTTTGTCCAACATCTAAAAAGCAGGCAAGGTTAGATGAGCAAAAAGGTTCTGAGATCTGAACTCAGATGTTGAACTCAGCATGAATACAGTATGAATTGCTGAGTGATCCACTGTCTCCCTTAACTTTTCTTCAGGGTAAGCATTCATATTGCCTGGTATTCCAACCTCTATTAAAATACTGTCTTCAACATCTGTCTCCAAGTACAGCACTTATACCAAGGAGTCAATCAATTAAAACTTTCCTCCAGCTTAGGAAAGCTGGTTAGGCTTTGTACCAGAGGCTATTTGATCATATCTTACACTGACCACTCGATTTACAAATGCAATGCAGTCTCTTGATAGTGCTGGGTATGGTTTTTTCAAGTCCTTCAGTAATGGAAGACTAACATTGCTGAACCAATATGAATTATTTTATGTAGTTTCCCTATTAAAATGTATTTCATATTCAAGCTAGAGCAAGGTAATATTTTATTTTCAGGAATTTTGTCTTTGTGTGCATTTGGGCATTGTAGTTTTTTATGAATCACAAAGTTGTAGTCTACACCCAGATCTGTATTTTATGCTGGTAAATTAGCAGGGAATCTCACATACTCTCTGAAGTATGTAAAGGAATTTAAACTAGCTGCGTTTTTTTCCCCCCCTGCCCCATGTAAGAGAATTAGAATTTGTTTGATTTCTCTTAACTCTGTAACTGTTATTCAAGTGTGTTCTTCTGAGAGCTCTAAATGATTTAACAGTGAGCTCAGACATTGGTGAAGGTAACTGGTAAGTGGCTGGCACAGCTGAACAGTAAAAGGATAAGAGCATGCACTTAAGAGAGGGCTGACAGGGGTGTACTTACAACTTCTTTAACTCCTGGAAGCAGCACTGATCACAGATTTAAGGTGGATCTGCCTCAAATTAATCATCTGTGCCAAACCTCATGGAACATTTTAATCTGAAATCCCCAAGTATTTTTTAACTGCAAACTAGGACACAACATTTTAAATAGAAACAACTGAATAACATTATTTCAAAGAGAAAAAAAAATAAAAAATCTTTCCTCAAAAGCTGTAACTTTGCAGTTAACTTCCTGGTGTACCAGCGTGGTCTTGGGCAGCTTGGGGAGGCTCAGCAAACCCTCCACTGTCCTTCCCACCAGACCACTGGCATAGTTTGTTCTTGGCATTTTTGGGACCCTGCTGATCTGCTCTCCAGCTCCACACTGGACACCTTCTGTCAACATGCACACAGTAGTCTTATTTTACCCCAAGAGATGGGGACATCTCTTCACCCTGGGTCAAGGTTCATACCAAAGCCAGTAACTCTCTTCAGGAATAGGTCCCACAAATCTATGAGGTGACAGGAGGTCACCTGTGGATGAAGGTGACCTCCTAATAATTAAAGTAATAGTATATATAGAGACTGGGAGGTGCTCTGAAGTAATCAGTCCCTTACCACCTTTCCTTTCATTCTATTATTAAAATAAAGGCAAGTAAGAGTGCTTTTGCCCTAATACCTTCAACTTTTATTATTTTTCTTTACATTTCAAAGTCTTTGAATCATCCTGAACACTTCAAAATATGTTTAAATTTCATGAAGAAAACCTTTGATGGTTTTGGGGATGCAGAATTCTGTGACTTGAATAACTGGACCAAAATTTAATGTTTATTAGCAGCTGTTTGATACGGGCAAACTACATTTTTCTCTCTCAACAGCAGCAATCTTAATCTATTTTGCAGCTTTGCCATTAAATACAGAGAGATGATTTCTCTCTAATTTCTAAAAGCAGTTTTGTGGAAGAAAATGGGTAATCAACATGGAGAATGTCTTTTTTTCTGAAAACGCTTTTAGTCTGACATAAATGACAGCTATTTAAAGGCAATCACTTGTGTTTTATATCTCACACAAAAACCAGCAGACACAGTACCCTGCCTTTGAGACAAAACACTGATACATGTGACAGATCATTTCAAGCAGTAGTAATCAGAAGCCTCAGATCCAGCATCATCAAGAAAACAACTGAAACATTGTCCATTAAGATCTCTATCTCTTTTTGCTGTTGTTGTTCAGCCTTTAACTGATATTACGCTGCACTGTGAATAACCAATTATCCGCACCTGACGGGTACAGGAGGTGCAAATCACATTCGTTCTGCAGTACATACACTGATAACTTACACCTCTGTTAAAAATAAAGTGCTTTTCAAAATATCACCCAGGAGGCATTTGTTCTGTTTTCTGCTCAGTGACCTTTGGAAACTCCAGTCCAATGAATAACTAGTGATGCACAAGTAAGTTGGGAGACAGTAGATGAGAAGTGCCTGTAACCTTAAATGTTATCTGTTATGAAGATGGCTATGATAAAAAGATATATTGCTCTTTCATATTTTGCCTGAGAGAGCAAATCAATGAGAACATAAACTTGTATCCCTTTAAGTTTAATGGTTATGGAATTAATTATCCTGGACAATTAAAAATATAACATGCAAAAAAAGTGCAGTGAATTATATCATTTAAGTAACTAATTTAATGGTAATTTGCTACCTTACAGGTATTTGTTCACACAGCATCAACCACATCTTGATAAATCTGGCCTTCCATTCAATCCTTTTATGTAGAAAGAAGCTGAACTGTGCTTTAAGATGAAGAAACTTCATATTCCCAAAATGTTGACAGAACACTAAAGAAATTCAGCAATGACATTCTTGCATCCCTTAGAAACCTTTGTAAGCTTATTGCAAAGCTTAGACTTTCTTTCTCACACCCTGCATGGCCCATATGGCCTTGATCTGTGTCAAACAATGTCAGCACTGTAAGACAACAGCTATGTAGCCAAAATGCAAGGAAAAAACCCACCAAATCCAGGGAGACATGGCACAGCACATTTCACTTTGGTTTTGGTGTTACATTATTAACAAAGCCTTCACTGCAAGCCCTGATTACAGCTCAGGTAATTCAGCCTTTGAGTAAGCATATCTTTTATGTATACATATGGTCTACTGCTTTTTATGTAGCCACTTAAAAAGCCTTTTGAAATTTTTCTTTTATAGTATAAACTACATGTCCTCTCTCATGCACATGTGCCAGGAAACCAAAGATTTTTAAAGAGAAAACGTTCCACATTTCCAGTTGAAAAGCTAAGAAGGGAGTTATCAAGTCATATGGGCTCTTCACAATAACCAAACACTCAATTGAGCACTGACAGAGTTATGGGGAAGAAAGCATTTTGAATGCAAGTAGCTAAACCTGAAACTTCTTAATAGCATGGAAGACTTATCTGTTGTATTGCTCACATTTTTATAGTTTAGAATAAACAGTCAATACATTTATTCAAAATATAAACAATTTTATTATTAACCACTTTTAATTTCATAATTAATTGCATTATTTTTAATACAGAATATATTTTTCCTATAGAAGAGAATAAATTATACTTACCCTTTCCAAAGTAATTTCTTCAAATTCATATTCAATTTCTGTTCCATTGACCTAAAGAAAATAAAATCAGAAAATTCCTTAAATCCACATTTATGAAGGTAACTTCATGGGCATACTGTACATCTATTCCAGTATCATCAGTTTACCAAAGCACACTTTTCAGCATGTAAGTGAGGAGTTCTAAAGTATAGACTAATTAACTCTCCTTTGTCTTGGGGGTGCTTAGTCAAGCCTATAAACCGAAAACAGCAAAAGTTCAGTATGTAATGTCTATATAAATCACCAACATAACAAGACAGGTATTTGACAGAGTGTGTCTGTAGACTTTGTGCCAATGTTTAAATAATTTCCAAGATAATAGTTTCAAGTCAAAACAGAAGACCTGCTCCTCATATTCTCAACATGGAAGAAAAATTATGTATGCATTGTCTTACAAGCTCCAATTTACACTGCAATAAAAAAACAGACAGGAAATTCACAGTATTATGTGAAGATCACTCACTGATACATACACTAAAATACATCTTGTTTACTGTATTAACCTAGGGCAAGAATATGACAGAGGACCTTTGCAAGAGACAGCTGAATGGCAAAAAGGCACAGAATGTTAATGTAATTCCTATGCTGAGTCCCAGTGTCAAAATAAATTAAGCTACAAAATGTAGAGCACCAAAATGGATTGTGCTGGACAAGAAATCTATCAGCTGAAGAGATGACACTGATTTAAACAGGATTCCAAAACCTTGTTCCAGTCTGACACAGATTTTTTTTGACCCTCCAGGCAACTCACTTAACATACCTTTCTTCCTTTTCTCATTTCTTATGAATGGGCAGAGTAGAGCATCTGATAAAGTTACAAAGACTCACTATATTGCAAGTAAACTACAGAGGAATGAAAATATATATATCATTAAAATCTCAGAAGAATTTCAAAGCATCACTTCTATACAACTAGTCAGCAATTTTTTGACTTGGCCAGAAAGCATTGATTAATTTAATTAAAAAAAAAAAAAAAAAAGAAGAAAACTACATTAATTATGCTATTTTTGTTTTTGTGATGCCCTGGAAAACAGCTTTGCTTTAGTGTTTTACTTAATGAAAGAAAATATTTTTCAAGACCTAAACTGAAGGAAAGCATTGGGATTGACTTCATCCTGGAGGAACAAATTTGTTATTTCTCAAAACAAGCACATTTATCACTCCTCCCCACTCCCAACTGCTAATTTTCTGTATTAGATTCCTAACTGCAATCATAAAACACTGTACATAAATCATTCTTTATCTAGTCAAGCACCTTTCAAATGTAATTAGGTACTTCTCTTGTGAATATTTTAACAAGGTACATGTATCTGCCAAACAAAAGCTTCCTCTAAAAGCCACCAACTATTTAATTTGTTTACAATTAAAGATCTGATAAACCATGAAATCAGTAATAGAAATACAATCTCCAGAATCTGTGTTGAAAAGTGAAGAGAGAGAAAAGTCCAAACAACTCATGCTTAACAATTGCATGAAAACACAGCATCAATGAATACAGTATTTAATATGTGCATAATATTTGGGGTTTTTAGTTCATTACGACTGAGTAATCACATCACATTACACTAACACCAGAGATGAACGAAAAAATATTACTACAGGATATCTTCCTGTCCTATGTTATCACTTTAATGCTTTCTGCATAGACTCCTTTATTGATATAGGCAACTTACTAGGTATGAAGATCTTTATAGCTATTCCATTTTTTGTCCTTTCTTGTCTAATGATAATGAAATCAAAGCTATCTATATGTCTCTGTTTTCGTGAACTTCTCTTTCATCTTAGGTTGGTGGATAGCTCTGATCTATGTCTTCAATTCCTCAGTCTTGCTCTATAAAGCTGTCTTTGCTTCACTGCTTATAATCGCTTTTCCTTTGCATTAAAAACTCATTAGTGCAGCAAAATGGGAAAAAGAGGGATATGAGTAGTGAGCAACCTCTGCGGAAAGATGAAAGGAGAAAACACAAGCTGAATACTCAATTTGTATTTGCACACAAACGGTATCTTGCTTATGACCATCTGAGGGGTTTCTATTATCATCCACAGTGGCGATTCTGAAAATGCCTTCCATTCAAATAGAAATTAATTGCAGCAGAGATCCATTATCAGGCTCCATAGCAGCAGGGGTGATATGAATTAAAAAGCTGATCTTGATCCAGCTCCTTTTGTTATTTAAACATACATGTCTGCATTGGCCATTCACTGCCCTGTTTGTTTTGCTGGTTGCTCGGCAAACCAATGCAGTTATTTCGTAAAGAATCTAATAAGACACTGTACCCACCTGAAGCAGGTGGAATGATTCTTCATGCAGTACCACTCATTGCTAGCACCATTTTACTTCATACTTAGACTCTCTGGCTGCACCTACACTGCTAAATTATAGTCAGTTTTCAGCCAAGTCTCAGTGCTTAGGGCTGTTTCTGTCTGGAGCCTGCTGGAAGCAAATAGCCAAGGAGTGAGCCAACAGTTAAGCATGAAGAGAATCATGGCTCCAGCATTGGAACTGGCTTGTTGGTGCTCTCATTTAGCAGCATATGGACATACCCTCTGTTTTTGTACATTTTAACTTGACAGTCTCTGGCCTGTCAAAGCACCTAAACAAGCTGTCTGAACCTGCAACTTCCATTTCTTGCAAATAGTGGCAACCTACTCTTGAATCTCTCTTTGCATGACTTTTCTAATCCTGTTTTTATATCAGAATGCAGAAGAACAGAAAGCAAAATTTACTACAGCCACCATGACTTTAGATAATTATTAAAAATTAGAAACATTTTCATTCAGTATTCTCCACAATCAAAGAAATCATCAGCATTTTCTAGCTGTTTGGGAAAAATTATTTTTCAGCTTCCAGGACTGCAAGCTTGTCCTGACAGATATCTTTAATCTGAAGTAAAATTTACATTTACACTGCTAAAATGTGAAGTGGTGATCTAACTTTATACTCAAGTGAGTAAGAACAGGCACGTGAAGGTCTTAATTAATTTCATCTTCCGCTAGAAATCTCAGGTAGGTGAGATGAATTGTGCCCGGAGGTTTCCTTTCACTGTGTACAAACAGTCTAAAAACGATGTGTGAAGTTAGGTGAGCACTTGCCTTAAATCTGTTTTCTCTGCATGTCTCCTGGCTATAGACTGGTAAGAAATTTCTGCTTAAGGGATGCCATATGTCTTTCCTAATTATGCACCACTGAAAGGCTGGATTTCTGGTTTAGCAGCTTTTTCAATTGCTTTTTTGGGCTTGTCTGCACCTGTAACTGGCAGCACATGCCCGGCATGATATCCAGCACCTACTCCCACAAGCCCAACCAGTCAGGATATCCACAAGGAACAACTCAAACTTTCCTCTTCTCCAAAAGCCAAGAAACACCGCTCTTGGCTTCTGTCTCTGATTTGGGACACCAATGTGCACTCTTCTGAGAAAGATGCTCAACAGCACCTGTGACAGTAAGGGGCCACAGAACTGCAGCTGGAGCGGGCAAGGGAGACACAAGATGAGGTCCATGCGAGGACACAACCAACTGCATCCCTTCTTCAGGACACAGGGGCTGGAATCAACATGTGTTTCATCCAGGAACTTGTATTTCTGGCAGAAGAAAAAAGATGCTATTGAACAGGACAAAATGAAAAAGTGCTACATGGCAGCAGATGCACATGAAATCTTTAGATAATTTTGAGAGTCTCTGCTGCATGGCCAACACACACCTGCAAGGCAGGAAGGTCTCTGCCTCCTGACCCCAGGTATGTTCATGATTCAGAGGGTGACAAATGCACAGCCCTTCTAGAACAGGTTACCAAACTTCAATTAACCTGATGTTTAAAGGATACTCTTGCAAAGACAAGGTAACAGTTGCCTTTCATTTAGGCTGCACCTGTTATTCTAGAGAACTCTCCAAAACATTTTATAAGAAAATGAGTTCAAGAAAGAGAGAGATCTAAAGTAAGGTAACTGTCTAGACTCCACCATTCAAGAAAGTTTTCCTGGCAAAGCTCTCATTCCTATTGAAGTTCACTTATCTTTCTAAAAAGAAAGCACTACTCATCTTCAGTGAAACTTACTTTCAGGAGAGTGAGAAATAACAAACATGTAAAGAGAGGTTTTTATACACAATTTTGTGAAAAATCTGAAATAAAGCCCAGCAGACAGAATGCCAAAGTAAGGACCTGACAAACTCAGGTTTGTTTGTTGCTTTATGAGAAGACTCTTACTTTCCCAGAAGTTTCTCTACTTTATGGCAGTTTAAGGGTGACATAAGCAGTTGAAGCAGTCCCTTACTAAAAATCAGCTCTACAGATTATGCTAGATTCCTGAAATCTTTGAGACAAACATTCTTTTGGGTTTTCATTTTCTGCCACATGCTCTGCCACTTTATTAACACTTTTTTAAGATATTTTACTTCTGCAATTATTTGATTTGATGGACTTGTTTACACTCAAAAAGTAAACATTGCATAATTTTTTCTTGCTATACTTCTACCCTACTGCAACTGCATCCACTTAGTAAGATATATATTTTTCATCATGTGAATTTTAATGGTAGAACTGCATTATGATAACGGCAACAGATTCAAAACATTCATTTTATACAACGGCAATACTTCAAAATGCCTGGACCTATCTTTTCTAATAAAAATGGCTATTTGAGCTCTTTTTTATGCTATGTCTTACGTTCAAGAAGAGATTGTTTTGCCTAAAAACTACAACTGTAGATGTTTATTACAAGCAAAACTCATTTTAACAATATGTAATTGTGTATTGTTTTTCAGACAACTGCAAGAAAGAAGACTGCTTCTTCTGTTATCATATGCATAGGAAGATAGCTACCCTGATACTAATTTTCATTCGACATGCAAAATTTATTCCTTTGCCTGCATGGTTTCACCACTTGTCTCATCACCCAAACCTCAGCAGACTACAAGATTGCCAAATTCTTGTAGTATACTAACTTCAGTATATAAATTACTATACTAATTTAGAAATTTCCAGTTGGCTGTGTAATTAAGATGGTCATAGACTCAGAGGATCATAGAATGGTTTGGGTTGGAAGGGACCTTAAAGATACCTATTTTCAAACCCACTGCCAAGGGAAGGGACATCTTATACTAGACTATGTTACCTTACATTTCAGAAACAGCAAGTCCATTTGGCTATCTAACAAGTATTAAATAGCCTTTCACAATTTCTGTTTTGTCACAAAAGCTTTAGAGTGATCCTTATTTAGCCTTTTGACAACTCCAGATTTGGGTTCTTTATTAATTGTCAAAGGAAAGCTGCTGATGTTCTTTTGATATTGCTTTCCAAAATCATTAGAAGTTTCCTCCCTTACTGCATATAAACATATAGAAAACACTCTCCTGATTTCTCCAATTTCAAACGTGATGACTTTGCATTTTCAAACTGTCATAAAAAAGGCTGCCAGAAAGCTTTTTGTGCTAGTATTAGATATCTCAGTGAGTGCATTTTACAGACTATTTATGTGAGATATCCCACATCTATTTTTAATTACGGTGCATAACTAAGCCTGTTACCTTCTTTTCACCAGTGCTTCCTTTAGGAAACAAGGAGAATATGTTAAGTTTTTGAATCAAAATTTACCATAACCTAAAACTTCCATGTAATACGATTGTAATATGTAATATGTTGTGGTGTGAAGAATGAAGAGTAAAAATTCATAGGGTTTTCAAAGAAGTTTATATTTTTATCAGGAATAGAACTTTGTGAATCTTTCCAGAAATGCCCAGGGAGCACTTGACCACCAGTCCCTGTACATCCTTTAGGGAAGATGTTACCCTCGACACATAATTAGAAGTGCTCCAAGATGCCAAATCCAAAGAAGCTCTTGGTCAACAACTCAAAAGATCTGCAGTCATGATTAACTTGTACCCTGCTCAAAGGGTGCTATATTCACTCATTCTTTCCTTTTTAGATGTCTCTGATATCCTTCAGGACCTAATTTTTATTCATGTTATCTTCTCCAATGATTGTCTTGATACTCACCCTTTCCTCTTTGGGCCTTCCTTACTGTTATCCTGGCTTTTCTTGTTTTCATTCCAAGGGAAAAAACACCCATCTAGCAAGTAACCATTGTCACTCTTCTCTGGTTGATTCCCAAATTGCAATTTTATTTTACTCTACCCCATTTCTCAGACCTTGTTCAGAACAGTCATGTTTTCTTGTCTATTGTGAATCACAATCCCCCAGCTATAATCACAGCTTCTCATATCTCCAAGTCAGCCTCCACTGCTTTTTGATTTTCATTCTTTTCAGGTTTTTTTTCTTCCTTCTTATTACCTCCCAGATTGTTCTGTTTTCCTCTCACACACAGATGCACATACACACATGTATCAATTTAAACTTGCTTTATCTAATCCCACTTCATCCAAAGCATTATTCATTATTAGTTTTCTACCTTATCATCTTTTCCAACTAAACTTTAAACATAATCTTCTCCCACGACTCCTATGAAGCCACTCATACACTCCATCTTCCTAGATTCTTTTCACTAATGCTTCACCTGCTTGACCATAGTTTGAAGACCTTGTCAAAATAAGGGATTCTTTTCTGGTTTCCCCTACTCAATGCTCTCACTTCTCATAATCTTTTCTGCTATTCAGTAACAATTTAGATTTACTTTTTAGCTGTTTTTTCACCACAGAGCTGACACTTTCTACAGAATGAAAAAAAAAATAAAATTCGATGCCCTTCTCCAAGGTATTTTTACTATTTTATGATGTTTACAATGAGCCATCAGTTTTTCTTTCACCTCTTCTTTGTTTTGTCCATATTCTGATGCTTCTGATGGAAGCATTATTTTAAGTGTAAGCACTTGATACAGCTAATGCAGACTCAACACAAACTTCCTGGTTTTATAAGCCTAATGCAGGAGCAGATAAAACAGAGATCATGATTTCAAGTGGGGTTCATAGCAAATGGAAATAAAATTACATCTATGTCTAAATTCTGTTTAGGCTAGCACTTCCAGCTTGTACAAAATAAGTACCAGCAAAAGAAGAAGAGTGCACAGTTCAGCTTTGGTACTTACAACCTTCTCTGTTATGCTAAAAGAAATTCATATACCATCATATTACCTATCTAAAGGGAAGATATCCAAGAGAAGAAGTGATCTAGATTTTGGGGGTTTTTTTACAGGTACTGGAGAAAGGAATCAAGAGGTGTGATTTATGCCATGTGTCTCAGTCTTTGGATGGGATTGTTTAAGAACCTGCTTGCCCACTGATTATACGGGCAAAATTTGGACTCCCAGGATTAGCATCCTAAAAAATTTATTTCTTACAAAAATGTCAGGGTGCTTGGAACTAGGTGATCTTTAAGGTCCCTTCCAAACAGTTCTGATTCTACAAAAATTCTTCATTTTTTGTATCTTAAAATTAGAACGTATATCAGTGCAAAAATTTGAAACATTGCATTTCAGAGAACTGGATGCAGCAATTTCTTCCCACAAAATCATATTCTTTCTTGTACAATTCAGGTCATTTACTATACAGCTTCAGAAGTTCACAATCACTTTGCCTCTTATTTTCTTCTTTGCTTCTGCCATTGCTGACATGATAATATATGAGTTATAAACACTCAGTTTGTTAGGTTCTTCTATCTCTGCTCTATTTCAGATTTAGAAGAAAATCCATCAACCCTTTCAAAAAATCTGAACAGTTCAGACATTTCTAGAAATTGTTTTTCTGGTGTATCCTATCATTCTATACACAAGATACATAAAAATGGAAAATAGCTGTTGCTTGACTGACCTTATTTCATCAACAAAGATTATGAACTACTTGTAAATTGGGACTTAAAAGGTAATTTTAATAATGTTTAATTTGCATAATTTGATTTTAAAGGTTGGTAACTGTAAGAGTGTTTAAAAGGCAGAAATTATTATATGTGGGTTAAGTTTTATTCATTTAAACATGAGTAATAAATGTTTCACAGTTTTAGGGAAAAATTCAATAGCATACTAACTGGCAAAATTTTAGGCAAGGAAAGAACAGCACTAATTAATGTCATTCTTTGGTATCCAGGACATGTTTATAGAGCCATTATATAATGAAATAGATGTAATAAGCATAATAGGTGTACCACAATTCCTCAATAAATAAATAAATATACAACCAACATAATCTCATCTCACAATTTTCTCAATGGGAACATACTCTGACTCACCTTTTTGTGCCTAAAATTGTCTACCAGTACCCCTGTTTAGCTTTGAGAGTTAATACTCCTTTCATTGCTCTCTCACCCCATTGTCTATGAAAACAAAAATCATAATCAATGAATTCTTTTGGGGAAGGCTAAACTACTGTCAATAGCACTGGTGCAATCCCACTGGTGTCACTGAGCTTGTGCTTGTGTAACTGAAGCTGCAGTTACTCATCTGTGGATGTACTCACACCTACAGGAGGAAGCAGCCCTGAGAAAGTGAAGAAAATGACTGCATCAATAGTAAAAATGAGTAATAAGGAATATTCACACACATAAAGTGCACGTAAATTTATAAACCAATATGGATTCCACAGGACAAGATTTTTATGCATGACTCAGTTGTTTTACAAGCATTTTTATAGCAGTAGAAGGATTTGCTATTTCTTTTAAAATCTTGGAAGGCTCTTCAGTGTACGTATGGGAAGGGAGCCACAGTCTTCTGTACTCTGCAACTGAAAGCACAGCAGAACAGCTCTCTCATACCCAATTAATTTTGCTGCAGAAAAAAAAAAAAAACCAAAAAAAAAACACAAAAACTTTTTGAATGGCTGAGACAAAATCAGTGTTTTTCTGCTCCTCCTCACAGGCTCAAGGAAAGAAAATTGCTGTAACTGTTGTTCATAGGGATTTACAGTGTAAACCCTGAGAAGAAGCTAATGCAGCCTGACTGATCATCATCAGTCCCAATCTAAGCCTATCCAATATACAGCAAACTATTCCAAATACTTCTCATGCTTTCTTGGTAGGAAAAACTGGTTTGCATCAGTTTGAGAGAATTTGAGTTTTTCACAAAAATTTTTTCAACTTGAATCTAAGGAGAGAAGAAAACACCACTTTCATCCACCTTCAATCAATCTAATTTCATTCAATAATGAATCTTGAACTTGAAAGTTACTCTGAAAGTAATTTCTATGCATTGCACCATTTTTTTTTTAACAAAATAAATCAAGATTACCTATTAATGTATAACAGCAGAGATCAGAGAAGCTTTACTAAAGAACTGAGGAAAGCCAAAATAAAGCTTGAGAAAAATGCTGACACATAATCCTCTTTAAAACAAGCACAAAAAGGTCACAGTGCTCTCTTACTTTAAGTAAGCAGTGATGAAAAGACCTACGGTACAAGAAATAATCTAAAAATATTTTTACCACACTAAAATGCACAACTGCAACACAGAAGTACTCTGAAAATGTTTAATGTCATGTAATATTACTTTAAAATGTCAAGTATTTCATCATCTCTTTCCAGTAGTAGAGCATATTTTACCAGTTATATGAAGTATCTTTATTACATTCTCCATAGGTTTCCTGACATAATGAAACCTGTCATTTCCACATCAACGCTAAAGTATTTGGCAGCAGAAGTGGGGAAAGTATTCTGGTTCTTATCTTAACAATATGTAAGGAAGTTAGTGGCCATTAGCCATCATAGTTAAATTTGTGTACAAATCTTCTCCTGGACATCAAATGCTCCAATATGCACAAGGCCACTAACCAGACATTTTACTTGCCATCACTACACTGTACATGCTCCAGCATGTCTGCTCCACTGAAAAGTTACTTTAGGATTAAATTTTTTTCTGTTTCATCCTGGGTTCATCACAAGAGTCATCAGCCAATCAAAGGTGCAGACACACACATCCATGAGCAGGGAGGCACATGGGCAGGTGGGGATACCCTGTTGGAGACCCTTCCAGGGAAGCCTCAGCCCCTGGCTCTGATGACACCCGGCACTGGGGGTCAGCTGGGGAGCACACTGCAGCCTGGGGGAGGGCATCACTCCCCCAGAGACTGCAGTCTGTGGGGCTGGGACACCTGCAGGATTCAGGGAATGAGCACCTTGGCATTGCAACAAGACTTAGGAGATTTTTAGGTGAGGAATAAAAGGAAGGATAGCAGTGGTTTAGAAGCAGAGAGGAAGAAGTAAAAGAAAACAGAGGAGTAAGTGGATAAAGGGGGCCAGTCACATGTAGACAGGCTGGTCATTTTATTTCCCTGTCTGAGCCCTGTGCATGCTGAACATCTTCTGTCATGTCTTCTCTTAAATTTTACCTATTTTCTTGGGTAAGGAGCTCTGTGTTCTGTGTGTGTGTCTAGTGGTCTGTGGTACCAGCAGCTGGAGTGCAGGAGGTGCCTACAAGCAGTAGGTGACTGCCAGCAAGCACCAAGCTGGGCCAGCTGGGGAGGAGGTGAAGCAGTGAGAAAGCTGGGGTGTGTTTGTAGAACTGTAAGACAAGGGAAGAAGTTGGCTACTGAAAGGGAGAGGGATCCAGGGCAACTGCCCATGATACTTTAGGTTCCAGGGGTTGACTGAGACACATTTTGGTGTGTGTGTTTTACTGTGCAGGAGTAAGGGCAAGCATCCAGAGCCAGGCACTGGATGGACTGTGTGTCTGAGCTCAGCTGTAGGAGGAATCAGAGTCCCACAGGGTGTGTTTACCTTGGTTTGTGCAAAGGAGTCTGTACCAGCAGCTGGACAGGGGGTGCAGCATCAGGTGCGGGCAGCTGGAGCCTGCACTCCTGAGCTGACCAAGTACCCAAATCCATCTCCTGGCAGTTTTCACACCCCACACATGAATATATGCTTACAAATGGGGACACGAGGAGGCCACTTTTGTTTGTGTGGGCACTGACTGCTGTGCTGCTCTGCTCTGACGTGTCTCCACCTGAATGCCTTCTGTATGTCCATGTCACTTACTGGGAATACAGGGCCAAACCTTGCTACCGGCTGAGCACTGTGGCACACAGTCCCAACAGCCTTGCTTCCATCAGGCTACCCAATTTAGAAACCCCTTTCATCTTGCAATAATTCATGCATGCGTACTGCAAACACAGCATTTTTCTGTTATATGGACTACAACTCGATGCAGTGCTAAAGCGAGAAAAAAATTCTTTGCAGACTCATATTTGTTGCTGTGTATCTCCTATTTTCACCCAAGCAGAAAGATGAATGTGACAGGAAAAGCTATTCTTACAATCCTCTTCAATCATTCTTCACCAAGAAAAAGCAGGGAAAAATGGATAGAAAAAGATCCGGAAATAAGAAACCGTGCTCAAAGTATAAATGATGGTGGATGTTATACAATATTAAAGCTTTAACTTTAGTAAAGCAGGGGAATTTCTACAAAATATAAACACACTTGATTTTAGCTACAGCCAAAAATCAAAAATATGTGGAATTAAAGAACTGGTAAGAAAGTGAAGTATAATTTATTTTCTTTCAGTAGATCTGCATATAGAGACAAAGTTCACTGAGACATGACTGAAACAGGGATGCCCAGTTGTGACCAACCTGTCTTATTAATAAGATCAGTCTCCCTGAGACATGAGGATGGCTCCTGGAGATTGGTCCTTATTTTGAAAGAGAGATGAACATTTTTCAACAATTTCAAGATATACAGAAAAAAGTTTCACAAACTAGAATATATTTGCGTCCTTCTGCATGAAATTCAAATTCTTGGAGAATGAAAGAAGAGCACTTCTCTGACTTAGCTTACACACCAACTTCAAACTAATACACAATGCTTCTAAAAAGAAATTAAACAGTATTGAGAGCACCAGCTGCAAATTATACTTCTCCCCTGGGGAAAGACCAGGAGGTCATATGGACAGATGAAGACTTTTACTATTTCTAGAATAAGAAAGAGCCCTACCAAGATATCATATATCTGCTTCTACTAAAGAGGAAGACTACAGGGAAATGTGATTAATCAACCTTGCACTGTGCACATTGTTTGAAAAATTAGTATAGCTCAATAGTTTCAAGATAAACTCACAGTGTGATATGCTTACCTTTCCACCACCTTTGTCTAGACTCTTAGACTTTTCAAAGTCTAAGTCCTGAATTTGGACATCAGACTTGATTGATGTCCAAAAGATTGATTTTGTTATGACCACGCTAATGCTCACTTAAGCTGTACAAAGAACAAAACAATCACGCTTGCCAATATTCAGTAAAATGTTTCTGGCTAGCAAACATAAAACATAACACACTCAGCACAAATAATTTATGACTAAAAGGAATCCAGAATTTTAAACTGTTGTCATCTTTATGCAGAAAATTTCACAGGCACAAATTACTCAACAACTGATTGAATATGTTAATGTAAGATACAAAAGAAATGCACTTCCGTTATTATTTTTCTTTACTAAGAGAGTGGAAATTTATTTCATGTAGGAATCTTTATTTTCTATTACCTCCAAACTAAGCCAATCTTCTACAGAACATTATGTGGGCTGCAGTTTCTAAGATCAGGAAAACAGATATTATCTGTGGCATACTTGGGTTTCCTACTCTGTGCTACGTAATCTAAACACTGATTTAAAATGTAATTTACTATCAAGTCTGATTGACCAGATCACTGCATTAAAAGTAGCATAAGCTTTTATTGTGTCAAATGTGGATTAGAAATAACTATAGAAATAACTATTCCCAAAATGTCTGCACTCAAAATTTGCAACAGTGGAAACTTTAGAATATTTGATGAAACTGTGCTGAAGCTGTGTTAGTTTTACAGCATGGATCAGCTAATCCATGGCTAGCAATGGGGAAAAATAAGAGCATTTAAATGGCTATTTTGCCACTTTATTGAAAGAGAATGGCGTTCCACTGAGATATTTTTATATTGCTGTAGGGAACAAGTGAGAACACACTCTAGGTATCCTAAAATTTTCGCAAGTTATCATAAATAACAGGAAAAAATGCTTCTATGAAAAACACAGTGAATAATGTTAAGAGCAAGACCTAAAACATCACAAGAGGAGGAAATATTTTCTATCCATTGTTACTACTGATGTTGCATTATGTGTTGCCAAGATAAAAACCTTGCCTTGTCTGAACTTTAACAGGTAGTTTGCAAAGCAAAATATTCAACAATTCTAGACATAAAAAAGTAAAGACTTAAAATTACAAAGAAAAGTTCTTGTAAAGTAGGTTTCAGACATACCTCATCTTAAATGAGTGATAAAAAAACATTTTAAATCAAACCATTGTATGTCCAATAAGACATGAAAGCAAGATTTCCCTTTTCCACTTTTCATCAAAACAAGCTTTCTCTTCAGTACTGAGTAGCTACTTTCTCTACTTCTTAGATTATCCAAGGTCAAAGGAACACATCTGTCTCTGACAGCAATTAATCTGAAATCCTCCAAAATGAAGTCTTATGAAAAAGGAAAGCTTTCCTCCTTTTGTATAATTTCAAACAATAAGATGATGACATCTATGCTAGCTCTTCCATTTTTTTTCACACCTTTCAATGAATACTGTGAATACCATTCAATACAGTGAATACTGGCCAATACAAGTCCCATTGTCTTGAATCACCAAAAAAAAAAATTTAAAAATTGTAGTTACTCACTTGCACTCTTTATGCTGTTTCCCAAATAATTTCAGAATTTTAACTTCATGACAAAGTAACTCAAAGCTATTGCTACGGAAAAATAGCCTTGTGTACTTGCAGAGCTTTATCAGCTTCTAGAATCAAAGAATGGTTTGGGTTGGAAGCAACTTCAAAGATCATCCAGTTCTGATCTCCCTGCCATGGTTCTTAATTTTATACACACTTATGTACATATATATATATATATATACACATATATGTATATATATATTCTAATCAAGTACCTTTTGCAAAAGACAATGTGTTTGATGGTTTTAAGACCATGAATTGTGTTATAAAAGCATATTTGGTTGTGTTAGCCACTGGATCCCTGCAAACCTACCAACCCAACTGACTTTAGCCTGCTGCTACAATATCCAGTAAGGTTAGCTGTGGTAGCATAATATATAAAGAATTACACAAAAGGAAAAACTAAAAAACCAAATTCAAATGACATTTAATTTAGGTCAGGTTGGTCCACGTAATTCAAGGCTGCCTCACATCTCCAAGTGCTTCAAACAACTTTAACAAGAAAACCCTGCATTCTGCAGCACGTGCCAACATCACAGGCAAATTAAAAATTAAGTATAGCTGGGTTTAGAGGAGGAGTATGTACACACCCACACACCCCCATATGTATATTGTATATGTGATTTTTCTCAGAGTGATGAAAATACCTGACAGTGCAATGCCTGGCTGGCTTGCCCCAGCAGAGGCAACAAGGGTAAGAGTGATAAGGGTAAGGGTGACCCAGCAAGAACAGACTTTGCAAAAGCAAAGCACTGTACCTATTTCAAGGGGTCTCTTACATTGTCACCCAAAGGACCTGGTACTGAATATCTAAAAACCTGTTGGCATGTGTAGTTTGTCAAAAAGCCTGCTTCACAAACTTGAGTGTTAGAACTAAGACTGATAAATGCACATCCATGATCTGGACTGAAATGCTGAAGTACTTGCACGCCAAGTATGCCAAATCCAAAAAGCATGAAGCATTACACACTCTCTGTGCTGTGTCCACCTGAAGCCGAGGAACATAAACGAGTGGAGGATGTGATCTCTACAGCTCAATAAGCTCCCCTCTCCCAGTCTGCTAATTGCAACATTTCAAACATCCACAGAAAGACCTTCTTGACTGAAACTGAAGTCCAATGTTATTCACAGGCAATTGAAAATGGACAGTATTATAATTTCAGAGAATAGAAGTGTGAAGGAATAATTAGATACGTGACCAAGGGATGCATTTACTTGTTGGATTGACAGGATGTTGTTGACAATTCTACCTACATCCAGACACAATGAAGGCTTTTTGATTTTTTATGTATTATGATACATAGCATTCAAATAGGCAATGTAGATTTTATTCTTACAGAAAATAACATAAATCCCCTAAAATAAGGAAGTTGTTTTACTTGAAAGTAAAGCTTTTTTTCCCCCTTAATTAAAAATTATGTCTTTGATAAGGCTTAAATATTAAAAATACATTCTGTATTTAAAAGCAAAACACAAGAAAAAAAATCACATTTTTGCTTCAGAATCACTTTAGCCCTTCTTTAAAAGATGTTTCTTTTTAAAACAGTATATTTTAAAAGAAAAGGTTTGAAATAAATTTATTTTCAGGTAGAAAAACAGTGGGTATGAAATAAAGGCAAAATAGATCTTAAGTTCCATTCTGTATAATAAGACCTTTGCTTTGGGTTTTCAATAGATTGTATGCTGTCACACTAAAATCCTTTTAGGTCATCAGACAGCAGGATGAACACCTTTCTATTTTTGCATGTTTAAGGACAGCTGTTTTGTATTAGTTCATTAGTTTTGTATTCTGTAGAACCTTTTCCACTAATGATTACAAAATATTTTATAAACATTACTTAGATCAAGCCTGTCAATATTGCTGTTACAAAATAAAAAAGTCCTATCCCTCTGCAGAAACAATGACATGCAGAATACAGCAGTGTTTGCCAGGGCAAAAAACACTGCTGTGATGCAATTCAAGGGCCAAAACAGACAAGCAATGCCAATGCAGCTTTTAAAGACTAGCACAGAGCTCTACCAGCTTTAGCTTTTCCATTGTAATGCACATTAATGACAGGCTGAAAGATGAGTATAAATAATAAACAAAACTGCAGGTTAACAATCTGGAAAAACGTACGTCATTAGAGATAATAAGGTGTGTAATCTCACTTTCAAGATTATGATCAAACTAATTAAGAAAGAAGCAATAAATTTATTCTGAGAAGTCAATGGAAAATATATATATACACCTACATGATGGCATTTTTATATATTTCAATATAATATCGAAAAAAACCCCCAAACTCCATGAGATTCCTATTTTTGTAAAAATTCAGATCCTATCATTTTAGACCAACCATTGTACTCAAATATTTGCTTCTCATCCATAGTCCACCATCATAGTGGTGGTTTAAACCCAGCCAGCAGCCAAGCACCACACAATTGCTCACTCCCCTACCAGCAGGATGCGGGAAAGAATCGGAACGGTCAACGGTAGAAAACTTGTGGGTTGAGATGAAGACAGTTTGATAGGGAAAGCAAAAGCCACACAGACAAGCAGAGCAAAACAAGGAGTAAATTTACCACTTCCCATGGTTGGGCAGGTGTTCAGCTATCTCCAGGAGAGCAGGGCCCCATCCCACGAAAATGTGAGTTGGGAAGACTCATGCCATTACTCTGAATGTCCATCCCTTCCTCATTCTTCCCTCCACTTGATACACTGAGCATGGTGTCACACTGTCTGGAACATCCCTCTGGGCAGTTGGGGTCCCCTGTCCTGGCTGTGCCTCCTCCCAGCCTCCCATGCACCCCCCACTCTCTCACCAGTGTGGCAGCACGAGAAGCAGAAAAGGCCTTGGCTCTGTGTGAGCCCTGCCCAGCAATAACAAAATCACCCCTATATTAGCAACCCTGTGCACAAATCCAAAACAGCCTCATACCAGCCACTGTGAAGAAAGTTAACTCTACCCCAGCCAAAACCAGCTCAGTCATATATGACATTTAACATTAATTACATAAAGACATGCTCTACTGAAAAAATATATAAAGCCACCTATCCCCTCCAATTTACTCATATAGGTCTAGAATGCACCTACATTCCTATTATCCAATAAAAGCCTTTAGAGCACTGACTGTGTTCAGCAATTCACAAATTTTCCTCATCTTTTTACAGTCGGGTGTGGCAATGTGCTCCCATCCCCAACCTGCCTTTTATATTTCATAATAACTCCTGCTCAAATAATAACCCTAAGTGGTGGTCAGTCATGGATGTCTCAGGTCCTGACTGATGAATCTGGTTCCAGCTGGACTGGGGGGGAGACAGATAACAAGATTTGGGCAATACACCCAGCTAACCAGGATGCCGGCCCATGTCCAACTCAAGGCAAATTTGGAAGAAACCAGATCTGTAGTCAGTAGGCAAATATGACTATGGCTCTATCAACTTACTCCATGAAGAGTAGACAGCCCAAGGCCTGCTGAGCTCTCCTGCATGGCAGTGGGCTGAACGCCAGAATTTCCCCTTGAGCAGGAATGCCTCTCAAGGTTACGAGACTCCTTATTACATCAGATGGCTGGTAAGTGAATTATGAATAAGCACACAAACTTGGCAATCTTTCGGAAAGGATGATTAAACATTGGAATGGGCTGCCCAGGGGGGTGGTTGAGTCACTGTCCCTGGAGGTGTTTAGGAAAAGACTGGATGTGGCACTTGGTGCCATGGTCTAGTTGACATTTTGGTTTGTTCAAAGGTTGGACTTGATGATCTCAGAGGCCTTTTCCAACCTAAGTGATTGTGAATATATAATCCTTTAGACATCAACCATTAGCCAAGGCTGAAACTAAGTCTGGATCCAGATGCCCCTATACTCCCCCATGAAAGGAAGTCTGGAACACAATGGGATCCTTTCTGAAACTCGGCTCAATGGGAAGATCCCCCAAAATTTTGTCTGACTGTTCTGTGTGCAGTAAATGCTCAAGTATACCTGGCCATTAATTCTTTAATTCTTAAACTGCTGTGTTTACCACTGAACTTCTCTTATATCAATAAAATATAGTTTCTTCTCACTTGAGAGTGAAGTGCCTGATTCCACCCACAACATCAGAACAGGAAGAATTTATTTTTCTTTTTAGCCTTTGCTTAAGCTTTTATTTGTCTCCTAATGTGCTATAGCTAGGTGCACTAGCTGAATGGCAGAGAGGAAAGCTGGAAGTTTTCCTAAACTCCCCATTTTGGCATCATCCTGGCCCCCACACTTCCCTGAGCAGGAGGTGTCACAGGGCACTGCCCTGCTCCAGGAAGGGCTGAGCTCAGAGAGTCCCTAAGCTGGAATGCACAAAACCAGCTGCACAGCTCTTTCTGTGGCCACACTCAGGCAAGTGTAAAACAATACAAAGACTGATTACAGTTCATGAAAACATAACCTACATAATTTGAAAATTACTTCTTCAGGGCATGTCTTAAATGTATTTTCACAGAACTCAGCATAGGCAATATAGTTAGTAAACCAAAGCAATAATAAAATAACTCATAATAAAATAGTAATAATAAAAAATAATAATTTGAAAGAACAATGTGAAACTGAAGAAATATGAGGAATTAATTTTGACTGAAAGGAGAATAAAGTACATATTGCTTAGATCTTATTGCTGTGACAAGATGGGGGAGCAAGGGAACAAGTACCTGAGAAGTTCACAGTACCTGAGTGAACTGTTCTAAATATTTTTGTTAAGATGAAAAGAAAAGAAAATTCCATCATAAGATAAATAGAAAGGCCCCCTTCAATTTCTAGAAGTGATGCAGCAAAGACAGCCTTACAGCTACTTTTAACTGAACTATGCAGCTTTTTGGAAATGGAAAAAGAAATAAGACCTATTCCGTGCAAGAGAGAAAATGAGATGATTCATATGTTATTAAATTAATGCTTCTCATTATACAAAGAGATCTAAAATTTACAGCCAAAGAATAGAGAACAAACAAACTCCCACAAATGTTTAATTGTGCTTAAAATGTCACAGAATAATTCGTTTTGTACCATCGAAGCTTCCTATCAAATTTATTCCCACGTCCAAAGCTTGGCAAGCCAAAGTTTTCAAACCACTGAACCTAGAAAAAAAACTTAATTAACTGTTTCTTCTGTTATTTGCTGCAGGCCCAAATTATAAGGAATAACATGCACTATAATATAATAAGGCCTTTTCTTTTATCTCACCTATGAAAAGCATACTGATGATAACCAGTCCCACAAAGGATGATTTTTTTTTCCCCCCAAACTATTGAGTTGAATGGTTTGAAGAATGTCAACAGTTGCAAAATGTTTAATTATGTGATTTTAACTCACTAGAGTGTTAATGAGACAAATCACTCAGTTTACCAGTTGCGCATCAACTGTAAAAAGGAGATTTCTTTCAGGTGGACCAGTGCAGAGATAACGTGTGAACATGCTTTGTGGATTCTGACCATCACTGTGAGGGGCATCTCGCAAAAACACTCAGGAATTTCTGGAGGAAGATGGCAGAGATTAATGAATTGGAAATGCGTTGAGGGTACATCCCATAAAATGAAACGATGACACAAGTTGTGCCAACAGCCTAATGAAATCTTGAGAAGTCTCTGTCTGGCATGCAACAACACTAAAAATAGCCTGACCTTATTTATGTTATCAGTAGTGGCTAGTAATTACAGAAAAAAAAACCCATTTTGATTCAGCAACATTTGAAAATCCATGCTCATTCCAGTGCTTAATTTTGAAAATAATTATTACATGGTATAAAATGGATTACTTAACTTTTTTTATGGTAAATACAATTAAAATTACCATTATTTAAGAAAAAAATATAGGTTTTTTTAGCAGCACTTTTTTTTTTTTGCAAAAATGTGAGTGGACAGCATTAGCTAATCGTGAAAAGTACTAGTATCATGACTAGTGTGTCATGAAAAGTATCTTAAAAAATCACAGTCAGAAATTAAAAACTAATATGTCAAAAATTTTCTTGAGACATATCTCTTCAACAAGTTGATTTAGAAATGGTGCTCAGATTTGTGGAAGGCAAACTCAATCAAAAGATTTCAAGGAAAACCATCTAAGACTAGAGAAAGACAGAGTATGAAAAAAAAAAAAAGAATGTGAACATTAGAAACATGACCCAGTTAGTAGGAAAAAATCTTGTTCTTCCCATCCAGTCTTCCTGGACTCCAAGTGTACTTTGGCAATGGGAGCTGAAAAACAGGGATGAATAGCAGGAATCTAAGATCACTATAGCCCCAAGGAATGGCACTTCTAGGTGTTTTAAACACTCTACAGTTCTGAGAGAGGATCAGCATCTTACACCAAGGCTGCTTTTAGCTTTGGACAGAAAATAAAATAATTTAACTTGGCTTCTATGATCAATAAAATAATTTTTTCTCAGAGTGTTAGATGTTTATTTTATGGCAACTACAAATCAGTAGTGCCTTTCAGAAGTGCAAATACCTAGCTAGTTAACTCTAAGGATACTTTAACATTCACGAAAAATGTTCCTAGGCACTTACAGTCTTCCCCCAGGCGTGTCTGGAAGTCCTAACAGTGCTGAAAATGCAGATGCCTGACACATGTTCAAGATTCAAAATCATAATTAAATCTAGCTTTTTGTTATCTCTCTGAACTGACCTCATCCAGAAAAAATATTTTAGGGCATATCTGCTAAATTACATTTCATTTAAAATAAATGATATGATGATGGCTGCACCATCATACACTTAACTCATCCAGTTTGGATGATTTGTCTCTGTATTTCCAAATATTTAAAAGAGACAAAAATCCCCTAACACCTCATGATGTTATAGGCTGTATTACAGGACCCACACAATACTATAGGCTGTACTGGGTTTTTCTGGGATGGGGTTTATTCTCCACAGTAGCTTATGTGGAGCAGTAATTCAATGTGTGGCTGAAATAATAATAATATGCCAACATTTTGGTTATTGCTGTAGAGAGCTTTCACAGCATCAAGGCTTTTTCTCCTTTCCATTTTACCCTTCCCGTCCCAGTAGCAAGTTGGCTGGGGTGGGTACAGGGTTTGGAGGGGACCTAGCCAGGAGAGATGACCCCACATGACCAAAGGAATATTCCATATCACATGGTTCTGCAATAAAAGCTTTGGAAAGGAGGAGCAAGGGAGAACAGTCATGGTTATGGTATCTGTCTTCCCAAATAACAAGCTACACATGAAGCCTTGCTTTCCAGGAAAGGCTAAACATCTGCCGATGGATGGGAAGTAGTGAATGAATTTCTTATTTTGCTTTACCTGCACATGCAGCATTTGCTTTCTCTATTTAACTCAGTGCCTTCATATATAACTCTATATTTTATCTCCTATTTTCTTCCAGACCCACACCAGAGAGGAGTGAGAGGAGTGTTTACCTATTGGCCAGAGTCATTTCACCACACGCTGTCACTAAATCTGTACTGGGAAGGATCCTTGGACCAGGAGGGGATGAACACAGAAGCAAACATGGATCTGTCCCAGTGACTACAGCATCTCCCTTGCAGAGGAAATATAAATTGAAGCAAAACTAAATTAAACTGCATTACTCCTGAGGGCAAGAAAGAAAACACAGGTCTCCCATCCCACACTCTCAAATACTAGTTTGGAGGAAGAGGTCATTTGTCCATGGCTTGTTTTTGTGTCCCATATGAGAGGATGTTCAGGCATACAAATCCTGAGCAGAAGGAAATGCCTATTTGTAAAGCAGAGACCCCAAGTTCTGTGGGGCACTATGGTGGCCTGGGCTCAGCAGACAGTTCACAGTGAAGTATTTCTTAGTGTCTAATGTTAAATAAGTCCCTCTGTGGTGGCACTGCTGTGTCCCATATCTAAGAGAAGTAACTCCTCCCAGGCTGGGAAGAGCAAGGTGACTAATTCAAAGTTGTGTATTTGTACAGTAAGCACCTTCTGTTTATTTATCCACTTCACATCATGTGTTGGAGACTGAAACAGCCCGCAGGCACTTCTCAGCCCACTGTCAACATTCCTCTTGAACGTGCTTGGTCATTTGTTCTTTATAATTTAACAGAAAGGAACTCAACTTTCTACAAAAGTGGCACAAAAGTGTGCAAGTATTGATAGAATGTGTTAAGGGAATAAATCTTATTGATTGAGCATCTTGTCACTAGTGTAATTGCATCTGTATTTCGGAATTCAAACACCGTAGCTGCGGAGGATCCTGGGCACAGGTCCAGTGCTGAAAATGAGAACTGGGGCTCACAATGTCCCTTGTGGAAGACAGAGAACACTAAGTGTAAAATGTGTCATCAAAATAAAGGAGAAAAGCCAAAGAGACCTATTGAAAGTGAGACCATAGCAGATGGTTTTGATGTTAGGATGGAAAACTGAGACAGAAATGATAGGAAGACATTTAAAAAAGCTGCATGCAAATGAACAGAGAAATTCTATTTAACTTTTTCACCCTTACAATAGTTCATATTCCCATCAAGGGACTTAATTCTCTTCTGCTTTAGAGCACTTTCATTCTTCTAAATTGCTCTTGGCTGTGATCTTTACCTGTGTTCTGCATCATAATTTCCAAGTTTTATGAATTGTCAGTAACAAACTGGCCAGGAAAACCCCTATTAAACTTGTCATCAACAGTCTTCTGAAAGACAGAAGCCAGCAACATGATTGGAGTAGGCAGATAAATAATTAGACTTATGCATTGGTATCATAAGAAACAGATGTGGACAAAACACGACAGATGAGAGACATTAATTAGGAGTTTCAAAAAGATAACTAAGATGATGCAGGAAGAAAGAATAGATACTGGTTGGCTAGATAGATTTCCACTTGTTTTCCTTTCCCCCAATCATTTAAGCCTGTTACTCTCTGTGATGTGTTTACTTTGTGTTTTTCTATGTCCTTTATCTCCAGCTATAGTTGATTTTACAGTCTAAATGACAGTAATATCAAATGCTTGTAGAAAAACCAGATTTTTAAAAATCTAATAAAAACATGCATTTATTTTAGGATAATCTGTTTCCTACAAGTCATAAAAAAGAAGAGACATTAACAGGAAAATATTAAATCTACTAGTTTGACCTGTTATTTATCATGAGCAATTTCCATCTACAAAAGAAGGACAGACAGACAAATGAAAGGATATTGTACCATTTTCATATACACTGGGAATCCAGGTATCATTCATTTAAGCTAGCAGGGTGTGCATGACTCTAAAAGGAAATACTTATTTCACTGGTGAGGATGACAGCCTTAATGAAGTCACTTTTTTTCAAAGAAAGGCTAGTTTTAGCAAACTTCAACTACAAACTGTGTGTATATAATATGCTATGATTCACCTGAGTGTAACTGTCATTCCCAATTTCTTTTCCTAGAAAAGAATTTACTGTGTAACTGCAAAAGAAATTATTAACTGCAAGATTTGTTTAGAAGATTAATTCCATGCAATACCAAACAGAATTTCTGTGTGAAAATAAACCAGCTGTAGATACTTTTAAAAAAATTCCTTAATACTTACATAAGGGATTGTGTCCAAGGTGTCTGTGTTGACAATTATAGGGGCAGGGCTTGCCTGAAAGAGAATTAAAAAAAAAGAGAACATAAATTTAAACACTTGAAATTCTTTTATATTGAAATACCC
Source organism: Poecile atricapillus (assembly GCF_030490865.1). NCBI lineage: Eukaryota > Metazoa > Chordata > Aves > Passeriformes > Paridae > Poecile > Poecile atricapillus. The sequence goes on from NC_081249.1 coordinate 82,644,417, forward strand.
ATACTGATACATAAAGTTAAAAGTTTAAAAGCTTGCTTTCCCACTGAATTCAAATCATCCAGCAGTATATAACTGTGGGTACTGCTCAATCAAGGATGAAGGAAATAGGTTCTCAGCCTCCAAACCACAGCTCACTGTGGTCTTTCTTTTTAATTTCTCCAGGCTTTGGACCACATCCTGAATATGCATTATCCAGTTGTTCATTTTTTCAGTAGAACTGTAAGAAACCTGATATATTCAACTTTCAATTAGGGGATGTTGAGGTTGAGGGTTTCAGCTTCCCTATCTGACAAGTCCACCTTTTGTGTTTGAACCAAGATGACTAACTAATCTTTACAAAGGATAAACATTTAATGTTTACACTACTTAGCAGTATTGTATAGGTATATGTATAAGCACATTCATTATGATATTTATGTCAAAGGTATGTAATTGGCATGGTTCACATATACTCAGCTGAGGTTCAGACCAGTTTAAAAAGACTAGTGCATCTGCAAAGCTGCTCAACCTGATCTTTAATTTCTTGATGAAGCTCAAATCCGGGCTAGTTTCCAACCACCTGAACCTCCTGCTCTTCCCATTCTGGGCTTCAGTGGTACTGACCCAATGCCAAGTTCTGATATGACCCAGCTGCATAAACCTGGCTCAGAGTCTGGAGAAAACCAGAAAGTTGTGAGAACATGTAAGCCAGAGGCAAGCACCATCAGTAAAATGCCAAACAGACAGGACTGCTGAGATGGAATTGTTAATAATCAAAGACTCAGAAGGATCAACATGTAGCCAGTGTAGTGCAAGAACAGATGGAAGGCACCCTTTCTCAGCCTTACTAATGCCTACTTGGGCAGCAAAGACTCTTCAGGCACTGTACTGGGCTGATGACAACACTAATGCTTAGCACAGTAGCTCATTAGATCTATTAATCTACACTGTATATTTGTCACTGAATGCACTTTAAACTCATACAGACTGCAGGGTCTCTTTGTGCATGGTGGGCATGAACACGGCATTGCTGAGAACACTGATCCTATTCCTGTCATCAAATATTTACCGTGGGATGTCAAAACCTAACAACCCAAATTAAGAATGTGACATTAGTGCAATAACTCAAGTAACATAATAGTAGCACAGGTTTTTTTTCCCCATTTTTTGTGCAGTCATTCAAGGATAATTCTATGTTCAAAGAAATTTTATATTACTGGACAAAAGCTACTGCTGCTGAATGCCACAATTTCTGTACAACGGTGTAAGCCAGGAATTAAATGCATACAATTTGGTATCTGCATTTCATGGTATGGACCAGTTGTCATGGTAAGGTATTATTTTACATTAAAATGCTTAGTATCTGAAAAGATATGCCCATATTCTGTTATTCTCATAACATATTCCCAAAACACTGGACACACTGAAGTGACAGGTAAAAGCTGAAAGCTATATGATTATAATATTTTTAGCTTTAGGCATATGGAATATGCATTATCATTAAAGGTAAAACAAATTATTTCCTTTTTAGAATCATAGTTTTTACTTATGTTAATATTTAGCTCAATACACTTAAAAAGTGCTACCTTTGCTACAGGAAGAATAAGCTTGGGAATTTCTTACAGTATTGGTTTTATCTCCATTTAATTTTTACCTACTGTGTCGGTCTATTACCAACTACAAACAAAGTTTGCAATTTTCAGAATAAAAACATCTTTCCACTGGTAGTTGAAAAAATAGTATCTACTAAAATAAAACAAAAATCTTTGAGAAGTTATTTTCCAAAGCATTTTCCCAAACCTCTTTAACCTGCTGAAGAACAAAGCCTTTTATCTGTATCAGATTTTCCCGAAGTGAAGCTAAAGAAATCAGTAACAAATGTGGGAACACTTGGGCTGGACAGAGTGAATTCAGCCTGACAGGGGATGAGATGTCTCTCACCCTGCTGCCCCTGGCTGGGTAGTGCAGCCCAGTTTGCCATTCCCCCTCACTGCTGCGATGCCTGGCTCACGTGCAACCTGTTCTCCTCTCTACAAAGCTGCAGCTTAGCCAGACTGTGCCCGCCTGGGACTGCTCCGTGTTTTATTCTGTCATGGGGAACTCCTGTATGTTTACACTGAACTTCGTGAGGTTCTTCTCACCCCATTTCTCCTTCTTATTGATATTCCTCTGAAGAGCAGGGAACAGTCCACATATCATCTGCTCCTCCCAGTCCAGTGTTACCTCAAACCTTGCTGACAATGCTCTCTATATAATCATTGTGGTTATTAATGAAGATGTTAAAAGCATTAGCACCTGTATCAACTCTGTATGAGCACCACAAAGAACTTGCCATCAGTAACTGAACTATGAACTGCTGACCACTGCTCTTTGGGTCTGGTGGTTTAGCCAGGATCCCACTCATCTTCTAGTACACCCATCCATTTAATTTCTCTCTCATTTGGCTATGAAAGAGAATTTGTGCTGAAAACTTTGTTAAAATCCAGGCAAATGACATCTACCGATTTTCCCTCATCCACGGAGCTAGTGGATTTCTCATCACAGAAAGATGTTAGGTTGGCAATGTAAAATCCAAACATTTGTAGACATTTTTTAATTGACCTCCCTCTTTTTAATCACCTTCCTCTGTCCTTTGTGAGCCTTGACAAAACATTCTGGAGGCCCAGACAATGGACGCTCACCGCGATACTTCCATTTGTCAGCTTCCTACCTAATCCTGATCCTTGGGTTATCACTTGGTCCATCATCCCTTCCACAGCAAAAGTCTGAGCATTTAAAGCTGCTCCTTTGAACGATGTGGTCCTTTCCTGACTGGCCCTGCTACAGAGCCTGTAAAGAATTAGTTTTCAAGCCAGTACATCATTCAGGGTTCATTTCAACACTATGCTTACAGTATTCTTCACTGATTGGAAAAACTAAACTAAACTATCAAACTGATTTTCTGAAACTGGGGCATTTATTCTGTTCAGACAGATGGGCATGAAAAAATTCACAGTGCAGTTTCAGATGGACATAGAGACTATAAGCACTCACAACTAATATCATCAGTGCATTTATTTGTTTTCTTTGTTCCTCCTGTTCATATCTCTGCATGTGATTCTGTGTGGGACAGCACTTCTTGTTACAACTTGTATTTTTAGGTTTTTGGTTCTTTTCTCTCTTGGAGGGGGGTGGTATTTGTTTTGTTGGAGTTTTTTTAATAAGAAATATTATTTAATACAAATGTTTTGCTCCCATCTCTCTGATATATGGTAATTTGAAAAACACTAACCTCCTGAGCTGCAAAATTGCATTAAAGTGCAGGAAATAGAGATTATTTCATTAGCTGGGCCCTGTTTGTAGCTCACGCTTTAAAGCAGGAGATTTCAATCATGCAAAGTTGAGAAGACAGTTTGCAATCACTGGAGAGAGCCCTAAATATAGTGCTAGCCAAGGAGTACACAATAGCATCACAACAGTCCTGTAACCACAGTGAAGTTATTGAAGGGCCAAGAGCAGTATCAATAAGGAGTCAAAGATTTTACTTTCCAGAATAACGATTCTGTATCTATGCTGACTTGAAAATATGTCACACTGGTTCACCAGATCCTCAAAGAAGATACTCAGGTATCTCCGTACTTCTAATGGAGAACACTGACAAATCTATGAACCAGGATTCATCAACAGCGCATAAATTAACAAAGGCGTGCAAAAACATGCCTAGATTCTCTTGAGAACCTCTGCCTAGAGTGTCTTAGAGACAGCACTGCCTCTTATCTCTTAATCTGTATACCCACACAGATGTATATAGTCTCTTTATCTAGGCTTGAGACTGGGTGAGAAGTAATGGCTTTCTGCAAGATGACGACTTTATTCCTAACTCTGCACTTTGACCTCCTCCACAGTCTTGACAAAGACATTGAAGTATATTTTACCAAGTAAATTACACTTAACCAGCTCTTCCAAGATGCAAAATAAAACCAAACCAATCACCAGAAGTGTGGATATTACTGACTGCAGTGAATTGAGAAATCCTGTCCTCCCCATTGCTCACTCACTTCCCTCTCTATCCCAATCCTTACCTATACATTAAGTATTATACTAAGCTGACAATGTACTGTACAATCAGACTTACAGCTCCTGCTCCCTGCATGGACATTTCTCCTTGACTGGAAGCACTGCTTTCAGCTGAGACATCTCTGTGCTTTGAAAAAAGGCATCACACTGACAGCTGCAGTGACAGGTTGGCATAGCTGAGATAAAACTTGAATAGCTTTGGGGGAAAAAAAATAAAAATGGAAGATTTTTTTTTTTATTCTTCTTCTTAAAGGACTTGAGCATAACACACTTTTCTTCCACAAATATATACAAGATTGTTCTGCTTGCAGCACAGCAGACAGTCTAGATGCTTTTCTGCCAAAAGCACAACTTAGATGCAAGATAGAGTAAAAGCACTTGAAGTCAGTAGAAACAGAACAAAAAGGCACATGGTCTAGTTCATGAACAATTACTCTGCTACCAAATTCTCTACATGTGTATGACATGAGTCATACCTCTCAAACAAGGTGAACTTCACCATGAATACCAGCATTATCCTGGTTGACTGGTTTTGGTCATACTACTCAGAGTTTTAGAGATGATCCATCTCATACTGGGTTGCTTTCTCCATCATTTGTAAGTCCTTGTTTTAACTGTTCCTACTATGCAGGACTATATTCAACACCAGACCCCAAAATCACAAGCATAGTTAATATGGTCATATGGCCACTATATTATAAATCATAAGCACAGCACATTACTTCTTAACAAGAAAACACAACCAAGTATGTCACCATTTTGAAACTGCCCACCTGTGCTTATTCCTAGCTGCAATTTTAATTTCATAGGATCAATATGGTTGGTAGTAACTTCTAGGATCAAGTCCAACCAATAATCCAGCACTGCCAGTCCTTTGAACATTTCCAGGTACTGTGATTACACCACTTCCCTGGGCAGCCTGTTCCAAGGCTTGATCACCCCTTCAGTGAAGACTTTTTTCTCAATATCCAATCTCAATCTCTTCTTGTGTAAATTGAGGCTGTTAGAACTCTCTATTGCTTTTCTTGTTAAGGAATTACCATCATTACTTACATTATTACATTTAATTAAACTCAAAGAGGTGGTAAAATTGGGAGTAATACAAGAGTGCATGTATTACTATTTGAAAAGTAAGTTGAGTTGTCAGTGGCTTATTGCCATCTTGTGCAGACAATGAACTCTGGACCCTGTATCAGGGTTAAAGGCTCATTTTTACAGGCAGTCAGCCCTAAACTCTGAAACACTCTCTGGAATATACATTCCCAGTTTTCTATTACTTAAAAATGTTAGCATTTTGTGTCTTAATACTACAAAGTAGAGCAGCGCCTATATTTGTACATGACTTGGGCATGCTGCATGTCTCAGATATACCGTGTAAGGCTGTCAAGGCTTAAGAAAGTAATACTGAATTAGTTTAAATTTCTGTTTTCAGGAGTTTCACAATTGCAAGAAATAGATTTACATTTACACACAATAGCAAGAAAGATTAAATGACAATTTAGATGTCAAAACAGTAATTCTCTGGCACGCTGTGAGGCCTCAAGATCACAGAAGACACAGCACCTTTTGTCATATTTACCACTGAATTACAAACTGAAAGACTAAGATAAAGAGTCATTTCATTGCTATTAATCAGAAAATGTAAAAGATAGAGAACCTCTTTGAACACCTAAAGAATGACTTTGCAGCAAACAATCCTACCTCTGCTCTGAGACATAAAACAGAAGTCAAAAGCAGCTTTGCTTGCAGGCTGCAGCAGCCATGAAAGAAGAAAAATGCCTCAAGAAATCCTCAAGACCACTCCCTACGTATATAATGCAACCTCATATAAAGCCATTTAGTTTAAATGTAAATTTCACTTTTCAAAGCAGATGGCCTTATTTGCAGACTTGAAGTATTACACTGTTTTTACTTAATCTCTAGAAATAATTTCTTATTTAAATTTCTATGAATTAGCATTATTTAAAAAAACCAACAAAACAAGGAAAATCTCCCATTTCTGTGTGGATTCAGAGGCGATCAGAAGGAATTACAGGAAAGCACCTACTATACAGTTGTTGAAATTTCCCCTGTAATGATCTTACCTGTTAGCAGGTTGAAGTAGCAATGATTAATAATACAGACAATTTTTCCCCCAATATAAGATCCAATGAAGGATATAGAAATATCAATGGGAAAAGCTCTCTGGACACTGGAACAGGCTCCCCAGGGAAGTGGTCACAGCACCAAGTCTGACAGAGTTCAAGAAGCATTTGGACAATGCTCTCAGGCACATGGTGTGACTCTTGGGGATGGTCCTGTGCAGGGACAGGAGCTGGACTCAATGATCCTTGTGAGTACCTTCCAACTCAGGATATTCTGTGATTGTGTGCTAATATACATGAATGCACACAGACTTAAAATAGACCAGAAGAAAAGCATGCATCCAGATTTTATGCATCCTATCTGACCTAGATGTGTGTTGTTTTTTTCTCCCCAGCCTCAGTGTGAACAAACACAGAACACCTTCCAGAGAGAGAAAAACAAAATCAAAGCAAAATTTCAGCTCTTTCTTTCATGGAATCCGTGCCACCATGTCCCTAAGTGCTAAATCTACAAATACTGCAACATTTTCTCCAAAGGCTGAGCAGGACCAGAGGAAAAACAAATGCATGTGTGATCCCAATACAAACAATGGAGGGGCTGGATCTGGACTGCACTTGAAACCTAATTATGGTATCCTCTCATATTTGGCTTTTTCTCCCTTTTTTCAAGAGTCAAGGCTGCCTTACCCATCAAATCACACTTTTTTTTTAATTTTTAAAGTCACTAAGCTTACAAAGTTATTCAGTGTCTTACTCTACTACCTTTTTATATCATGAAATACCTGGAATTTCTGCTAAAAACCAACTTCAAAAACACAAACAAATGGACTAAAAATCACAATGCAATGAAGAGAACAAAAAAAGAGAGAATGCAAAAATAAATGTGAAATAGGGGTATTACTCTAACAAAATTCAGCATCTGTTTAAGAGGCTTATCAGAGCATATATCTTACAGAATGAAACACCTGCTTTCAGTTTAATCCGTTACATTGAGCACTGTAAAAAGGACCCCAGAAGAAATGGAATCAGTGCCAAAGAGTACTCATCTCTGCTTAGCAAGGGCAGAAGTCACCAAGGCTTACTGGTGTCAAAGTTAAAACTCTCCATAGAGAGAAAAGAGTAAGAAATACAGAAATTTTAGAGTTTTGGAAAGGTTCTAATAGCACAAATAGCAAAATCACCAACTATCTTGTTTTGGCACTGAAGTGATCATGAGAGCTGCGAATTACTGTGGTCCATATAATGCATGAAATTTACTCACTGATTCTGGCTAAGTATGTACAGAGGCAAATCTATTTTGCCAAATGCTTTCAATTAATGTATATACATTTGAGTATATAGGAAAAACTTAAACAAACTTGATTTTGAGTATCTGCAATAAACTGCAAATTCAAGTTGGTCTGTGCTGGAACAAAGAGTGTTTTGATTTTTATGTCAGTGGAAGTAAACTTCTACCCTAACGTCCTCTGGAAAAGTTTTAATTGATGTCCCAGAGTGCCCCTTTATGTCCCAGAATCTCTAAGTGCTGAATAAAATTAACTAAATAATTCCAAATATATCACTTGCCTGACAACTTCTTTGAAACCCTAAATCACTGCAGGACCACTGCACTCACAGTGGGTCAGTTTACAAGATAAACATCCATGTGTGAAGTGCAGCTATCCAGGGCTCAGGGGGAATCAGCTCTTTCATACGGTTTAGCTTTGCGTGGTATAAAATACATCTCTCAATGGAGATGCTCTGTTACATAAATTACAACTATTTGGTACTTCACCATAGGGCTTGACAACCATTTTTAAGTATCAGTTGTCTTACTGATGTCCTCCTGCCTGAGAAACTGAGTGCTCTGTGGGTGGCCTGCAGGACAGCACATGCCAGAACTTTATTTTCCATAATTTTACAGGTTGTAGCACCCAGCAGGAACATCACAAGCTGCCGAGCTTAGCCAGGGCTCTCCTTGTGAACCTTTGTAGTGCTATCAGGTTGTTACTGATTAAAGAGGATGGTCCCTTTTGAATGATGCAATCTTGATGTAGGACAGAGAGTGGAAACATGCAAATGTAATTTTCTTTTAGTTTTTGGTACCTATTTCACTCATAGTTTAAAAATTTTGCACAGAGAAGAAAAATCAGTCCAACTTCTAGACTTTACACCTTACTCTGCTACATTCAAGCGTTTTGTTTAAGGAGTATGTCCTACTGAGGCATGAATCTTGTGTCTCCTCTGCCTGCCTCCTGCTCCCTACTGGATGAAACAGCAAGGGAGCACTTAACTGCAAGGGAGGCTTCTGTGAGAAGCCAGGGCTGCCCTAAGCTGGACAAAGGTGGTTCCAGCCCCCCCATCAGGGCAGGAGAAACAAGTAATAAGGAAAGAGTAAGGAAAAAGGAGCAGCAGAAAGACACAAGCATGTCCTGACTCCTGCTCCAACCGCACGCATGAGAGACCCCAGGTCCCTCATCTCCCTAAAGGCATTGAGTGGGACCTGAAGTGATGGCTAGAGGAGAAGAGGTGTCTGGAGTGAAAATGAACCTCAGAATGAGGAGTTTTCCCTTAGTGTGAGTTTGTCATCTTTGTTTCTCAATATCCAACTCAATAATTAAATGTTTATGTAAACTGGCAAGAAAGTTAAATTCCCTTAGTCAAATCTCCTTTGCCTTCAAAACACCAATTGTTCTGAAACGTCACTGCAGAACAGATATTTGTTCAGCACCTTTTATTTAGTCATTCTATCTTCTGAAAAACCTACAAATCAAGTACTGGAAGTGAGACTGAACCAGCAGAAGAAAACAAAAGAGCAAAGCCTTTGGTTATGAAAGGCAGTGTTGAGGACACAGCGTATCCTGTGCAGACGTGATCTCAACTTGAGCTGGGCTCTGAAGGAGCATCTGGCTTTTGGCTGCTTCTATGACAATAAGCTCAAGCTAAGGAAACTGCCCTTCCATAAGGTGAATGTAGCAGAGTAGGAGAAACAAGAAGTCATAAAACCATGGAATAGTCTGAGTTGGAAAGGACCTCTGAAGCTCATCCAGTCCTTGTGATAAACAGGGTGATCTTCAACTAGATCAAGTTATTCAGAGCTCCATCCAACCTGACACTGAATATTTTCAGGGATAGGGCATTCACCAACTCTCTGAGCACCTGTGCAGGTATTTTACCACCATCACTGTGAAACACCTCTTCCTTATATCTAATCTAAATCAATCATCTTTCAAGTTAAAACCATTAGCCCTTATCCTGTCACAGCAGGTCCTGTTAAAAAGTCTCCCCATCTTTCACTTAGACCCAGCCAAGTACAGCAAGGCCACAATAAGGTCTCTCAACAAAGAGAAAGTGGAAGCAGTACTGTGGCCACAAGGAAAGTTGTCATGTAAAAACAGAAACACAAAAATTAGCAACTGATTAAACATATATATTTATACCCTTCTAGATCCTCTATAAAGAGGCACTTTCCATCAAGAAAGAAAGCTACACCAACTTTTCCTCACATACTCCATTAAAATGCATTGCTGCTGACCTCTCAATTCTTAAAATTAGCATTAGCAAAAAAATTCAAAACACAAAATCAACACAACACGACACCATAGGTTTGGAGAATAATGAAACAATATAAAGGGACTGAACTTGAGAAGTAACAGTGCCACACGAGGAGCTCTATGATATGTCATTGCTTAAGTAAACAAAATGCCAAGGGCCATTATAAGTCTGAAACACAATGTCAATGACTGGAGAGTACAGCAAAACCAACATTCTTTCAAAGATGTTGCACAGAACCTAAAAAATACACCTTACTTAAAACTATAGGCCTGGAAAAAAAGAAGGTAATTCCCCTTGAGAAATGATCAAGGGAAAAGCATCCTTGTGAAATTGAAAAAAATAGACTGTGGGTACAAATAGGTGGATAGGACCTATTATGGTCCTATTATGGGTGCAAGTAGGACTAAAAAAACCAAATTTGGACTAAAAGAAAAAGGAAGAAATAAAAAAAAATTAAATTAATTCTTTGATGTTATTAATGATGCTGAAAAGCACTTTATAACAGGAAAATTATACTTGCCTGTTTTTCAATCAGTATTTTGTTATTTTTACCATGGGACTATTTTTCAGTGTAATGCCAAGGGCAGCCAAGTAGATTTTATCCACAGCTACAACTATGATGTAAATTCAACAATCTCTAGTATAGTCTCCCTAGTAGAGAGGTTGAGGCTTTGTTGCCTAAAACATTTAGGATGCTGCTCTTTGTATACATTGACAGTAGTGACCTGGAAAGGACTATAAAAGTTCTGCACTTTCTGAATTTACTGTTTGAATGTATATATTAAAAGCCACTTATCCCACAAAATGGAACAACTGTCCTCGTAAACAAAGACAACATTCCCCTTTCACTGCATCGAGCAATACATGTAACAATCAAAGACATGAAACCTAAAAACGGTCAGAACTTATCTGAACCAAGATTGAGAAGATGGGTTTGGAAACCAATTAGGGGAACTTCAAACGTCACAACCACCCTTCATGCACTGAACAGCACCCCCCAAAACACTGGAACATTAAATGGGTCAGAGCGTCAAGGCAGCCTCTTCCTCTGGTAACAACAGTAAAAACAGTAACAATAAAAAACATCTCCTGGATATCTGTCTCTGAGAATGCTGGTTTGGTTCTCTTTTTTTTTAGTGGAAAAGCTCCAGGAGAGGGCTTTCTGAAATAAGCTTTGATTACTCTTAGAAGGGATAAAGAAAACATTTCCTGGCAAAAGAAACTGAAAGTTACGCACTATACATCAGGCACTAGGAAGAACACCTGGAAAAGGACTAGGCATAGCATTCAGTAACACAAACAGAGCTAATCTGCTTAAGGCAGGGAGCTAGAATACAGGAATCAAAGAGCTCACTGCTAAAAATACTCAGCTTCAGGAACTCTGATTTCTCTTGATCCTGTACAACAGCATTTCAACCTTGAAAACAATTCAACATCTATCCCAAGAAATTGGCATTCAGACATGATGCAGCCTTTCCCCCGAACCATTAGGACAGATTCAGTCTCCTCCTACCCTTCCTTTTAGGTATCAATCCCACCCTCCAAATGAAACACATCCCCCTCCTCCAGTAAATTATGATGCCTGCCAGAAATATCCCATTTACCATTCTCAGCCTGTTGTAAATCCTGACTTTCGCCATGGGACGTCTGGGAAAAACTAACACCTAATGTGATGGTCCTTTCCAAAAGCTAAGCAACTTCACGGGCAGGTGCACCAATTCTGAGCACTAACATATAAAAACCCCACTGCAGACCTGACCCTGATACTAAATAAATGTTTGGCTGGGAGGACAAGAAATGGGAACATCGTGTGCTTCAGAGGAATGGGAGAAAAATGACATAGAAAATATTACAGCAAGAAGAACACAGAATCTGTGGGAGGCACAAGGTTTTTTAGGGCAGCCGTAACAAGGAGAAAGCAAGAGACTCCAAAGTTAAAGTCAGCCCACCCTTCACATGCTGCTATGTGCTTTGTGACACATTTTGAAATGCCTTCTTCAATTATAAATGCTCTTATACTGACAGGGGTTGAAACATTTTTTTTTTGCTATCAGCTCACCTGCTATTGAAGACCCTTTTGCTCACTTATTAGCTCAATACTGATCTGACACAGCTGAAACTGAATAATTCTTCAGGTTGTTAATCACATATTAAACAGTTCAGATGTGTGTCTCTTTTGCACAATATTAGCATATATTCATTTAAAAATACTCCATTAAATTCATATTTCACATGAAATGAAGATACATAGACGAAAGAAAGATATTATCTTCTTTCCTTTCCAGCACATTCTACCTGGCTTACCTAACCCAGTCACCAAAAGCCATCTGCTATTAAAATATTTCCAGTGCATACAACAGTAATATAAATAAATAGCTTCTTGAAAATCCTTGGAATTAGAAGTAGCAACACATATTGATGTAAAAATAGAAGAAATCACTTATTTCTCACACAATAGACAACATTACTGGGTGCTACCTGGTTATAAGCAGTAACACCTCTATGTTCAACTTATATTTATTAATATTTATTATCATTTGAAAGCCATATCTCAACTTACATGTTTTTCAGGAAGTAAGAATTATATGTAATATAGATTTTTTTCATGATCATCCAAGTAATGATAAAATAGAAATACTGGCAATATATTTTAATTCCAGGTATATAGAACTATGCATTCATTCCCCAAAAAAATAACCAGCTTTTATAAAAGACAGTTCTTTATTACTCATTTTTTCATCAGAAAGAAACATAGAAGAGCTATGGTCAGAGGTCTGAGTTCATTCAATTCAACACAGTTCAGTTTAATTCATCTCCCCCCACAAAAGAAGCCTACCCCTCAGAACTGAAATTTAAAAACATGCCTTATTTTAGAGATATGTTACAGTTTTCCTTACCGGGACAAAAGAATCAAAGGAACCCTGTTCCCGACTCTCAATAGCTGAAATTGTTTTCAACCAGAGGAGATAGCTTGAAATATCAGATATTTCAGAGTGCTCCATACTGAAAGCTGCAAGATTAGCAGGACTGAGGTGAGACAGACTTGCAAAAGGAGGGCTTTGCCTGTGTTACATAAAGTTCTAATTAGATCCTTGGTACAAATTGCTGTCCTAAGAATATAAAGTTAATCAAAAAACCTCATTGGAAGAATAGGAGGGCAAGATTAGAGCCCAGACAGCTGTTGCACTTTGGGACAATCACACAACTGCCTAACTAGATTCTATGCCACTATTCAGAAGTGAAAATGTATGTGTGAAAATCATAGTGTTCCCTTTGTGTTTCTTTGGACTCAACTGTTCACACCTGGTTTACCTCAGTGGAACTCAGGAGACCTCTCTATACTGAGATTCTAATTTAGCAAGCACCTAAATATCAGATACCCTTAATGTCACAGTCAAAATATTTTTACAAAAATAAGAAAATTTTGGAAGGAACTGAATACAGAAGTGGGGTGAGAGCAGGTTTTGCAAGGACTGACAAACTGTAAGAGCCAAACTACAGTGATTAATTTAGTTTGACTAAATATTAGAGAACTACCCAAATAACCACAGCATAGCTGATGGATGACATCTCTCCAAAAAGATGCAATTCTAGTCCCCATTTCCAAAGTACAGCTGAAAGCTCTCTTTATCGGTTCAGGTTTATATTCCCTGCACTTATGGCTGGTACTGCAGAAATGAAAGGAGCAGAGACAGGGCCCAAGGAAATGGCCTGAAGTTGTGTCAGTGGAGTTTTAGATTAGAGATTAGGAAAACCTTCTTCACCTCGAGATTGGCTGGGCACTGGAACAGGCTCCCCAGGGAAGTGATCACAGCACCAAGCCTGACAGAGTTCAAGAAGCATTTGGACAATGCTCTCAGGCACATGGTGTGACTCTTGGGGTGTCCTGTGCAGGGCAGGAGCTGGACTTGATGATCCATATGGGTCACTTCAAACTCAGGATATTCTGTGATCCTTCAAAGGCCAGACATCACTGTTTGACCCACTGGTAAAATCCAGAGCACACAAATCTTGAAGATTTCAATAATGTCAAGATTTCAGTTACAATGTCTTTTAAGGAGAACCATGCAGAATACTTGCAGGCCATCTGCTCAGAAAGGTCACACAAAAACTGACATTACAGGTAGCTTCTGGAACAAGATGCAATCCTTTGACAAAAAAGCAAATCTGGAAGTCAGAGTTGCTAAATAGCCATGATGAAATGGAACTATCGGACATGAATACTGGAAACAACAACTTTTACATTCTCCAAAAAATGGGTGTTAAAAAGGAAGCAGGACATAATTACTTGCTGACTGGCAAGAGAGGTGAGAGGAGAGAGAATGAAAACTCCTAGTAGAAGGCGAGGAAACAAGTGTCCCTAAACAATATGTCATTTACCGTGTATTAAATATTTTTGGTTTGTCTCCTAGCAAGTTCATTTTGGGGCTCCAAATATTCACAGGCAAATTGAAAAACCGTGTCATAAGGACCAAAATACTTGACAAACCAAGCAAGATTTAGAAAATAATACTAATATTTAAAAAAAAAAACAACAAAGAAGCAGCATTAAAAAAACCTACAGTTTTACCTAGTTTAGAACAAAATGTTTCAAAAATCTTTCAAAATGTAGCATAAATACATTTTTGATGAAGAGATTCTTTTAAAATAAGATATAAAATTTTCAGAGAAAAAAAAAAAGGCATGCAGCCTAATGTAAAAAGTGCACTTCTTTCCCCATGAAAACTAATTTCTGGAAAGACCCTAAGAAGATTTAGAAATAAAATCCATGTAGCTTTGCAGAGTGGAGGTGAGGAAGGGAAGACAAGAGTTCAGCTTCTCCCCTCTACCTCTTCACTTAAAATTGCACCGTTTAATGAGAAAATTCTACACTAATTTAAATGTTATAAAAATACTTCAGTATTAACTAAAATGCAGTATCCCTACAAAGCATATTTCAGAAAATATCTTACTTGACAAAACAGGCGTGTTCATTTAGCAGCTATTCTAAACTATGTGAACTGTATATGCCTAGGAGCAGGTAATTCTTCCCTTCCCTTCAAAGTCCTTCCACAACATTCTGTACATCATTTGGTATAATGGCTTGGATAGGCCTTCGGTTTCACCCAGTACAGTTGTTTGCATCAACTTACAGAATCGATTTACAAAATTCTTTAGGTTGGAAGAAACCTTAAAGATCATCTTGTTCCACTCCCCCCGCCAAGGGCAGGGACACTATCCACTGCACCAGGTTGCTCCAAGACCCATCCAGCCAGGCCCTGAACACTGCCAGGGATGGGGCATTTATATCTTTTCTGGACAACTTGTGCCAGTGTCAACCTCATGGTGAAGGATTTCTTCCTCATATCTAGTTTAAACCTGTTTCCTTTCTGTCTAAACTAATTCCCCCTTGTCCTGTCACTACATACCCTTGTAAAAAGTCTCTCTCCAGACCTCTTGTAGCCCCTTTAGATAATGGAAGGTTGTATCAGGTCTCCCTAGTTCCATATGATCAGTATTATTTGCTTCTCAGAAAAGTGGAAGACTTGAAAGTGAGAGCATAAATAACTTACCAATTTTTCATCAATTTGAAGAGCTAATTTTAAAACATTATCTTCTAGGACATGATCTAGGATCACTTACTGTAAAAATGGTTGCTACTAGTTTGTTTGTGTTGCATTACCCAATGAGCTCATAAGATAACTTTTAATTTGCAGAGTACCTTGTCCTGTAAATATGAGCAATCCAGATGGACTATGACAGACACAGCAGAGTCCTTCAGCCAAGCCTCTGTGAAAACATCTTTAATAACGGATAGGAAATACCAAGGAGAAGAGAATGAGGGAAGAACCAGACCAGAGCAATAGACGAAACTGCATGGCAAAGAAGGTACACCCACAAAGAGAGCACAGCCAGTGGATAACCCCATGCAGAGGGGCTGTTTTGCTTGTGACAGCAACTGCTGAGATTTTGGTACATGCACTTTCTCTCTCCCTCTTTTCCAAATTTCTCCCTGCTGCAGGGACAGTGAGAGAGTGGTTCTGTTCTGTGGGGGCTGCCAGCTGGGGCCAACTTACCACAACCTGATGTACCAGTCCTCCAATTAAAGCACCTTTCAGAACACTTTCCATCATATTTTAAAATATGATCTTATGAAATACCTAAAGCTGTTCCACTATCTCTGAAAAACCACTACAGACATGAAATACCTCAGGTCAAGACAGTGATAACAAAACTTTACTAAAGAGCTCATAGTGAATAAAGATCAAAGTATGACAAAAGCTGATGCAACTAGATCCCATAAAAGTTCATACAGTGTATACACAGAAACAACTCCCCAGTTTTTTCCTTATATTTTACAGGAAAAAAAGCATTCCATGTTTGTTTATGTGTTATATGTGTAATGCCATTCATAACAAGTATTCGTTTCTATGAAAACAAGTACTGCTGTCAATCAAGTAAATAATTTATCCAGTAAAATTACATTTTATAAGTTAATATAACACATCATCTGGGAATATTTCACAATGTCTCCAGCAGAGAATTTTAGAAATTGTTTAACTGTACCTCACCTTTTTAAACCACTCCAACTGGATTACTGCCTTCCTAAAAACATTAAAATGTTTAATTTTTAAAATAAATCTTAGATAATAGCTTCTATAAAGTCTTGGAGTTTTGCCAGTCGGTTGTTTACAAACCTCTAACGCATTAGGAGCAAATGACAGAGATAACCGAGTGGTTTACAGGGGAAATACTTTGCATTAGAAGCATAAGAACAATATAGCCATTCAATTTTTCATACAGGTTTATTTATTGATGGTTGCAGAAATATGTGGGCTGTTTAAGTCTGGAGGGCTTTGCTAGTTATTCTTATTGCATTTTCAAGGGAAGTAAGGATAGAGTAGGTATTGCTGCATTCCAGCCCAAAACTACTGCATCACGATGTCTGAACTTTTGCGTCTAGTAATAAGTGGCAGTATTACTGCTTTATATTACCTTCAGATCAACTGAAACTCTGCTTCACTAACTTTTCTCACTAGTGCTGCAGTAGGCAAAGACCAGTCATTGCAGCAATTAAATTTTTCCTTTTGTGTCCTTTAAATTTCTTTGTTGGATTGGGTCTCAGTTTGAATCTGAGTGCAAGATCTCTACAAAAATGTTATTTTCTTTCCCCCTCATCTGCCACTTTTGTTGAAACCCCACTGTAGTTTCAAGATAAATTTAAAATTAAAAACAAATGAAGAAGCAGCATTTTCTGTGTGTTTGATAATCCTGTCATTTTATATATCAGGTGGATTTTAAAAGGATTCTTCTTTTTCTTTACTTTTACATAGAAATGGAAAAACCAATAGCACGATTTTTTACAAAGGAACAGTTTTGGTTAGACTGCTACTTTGCAGTTCAGAAGGGTAGTTAACTTTTGGGTTAACTTCAACATTCAAAGCATTGCCAGTAATACCAAGTCCCACCAACACACACTGGATCAGAGTTACATAGGAACAGTGTTAAGCATCTGCTGATCTGCTGTCCACATCAGTGGCTTGTCATCCAACTCCAGTATTTGAAGAAAGATGTATTTTAAAGAAGTTCCAGATATATTTATTGACTTTTTCTGCCACTGCTTTGCCCTTACATTTTCAGTATTTTCTCCTCTTACTCCAAGTTTACCAATTCTGTAGTACAAGAACTGCTTAAACTGTGTTGACCAGCCCAGCACAACATCCCAGCAATAAGGTCAGCTTAAACTGCTGAAAGGAACATAATCAATTGATGGAAAAGCTTGAAGAAGTGCCAGTTAAGTAATTGCTTTGTATCTCCAAGTCAGAATGTGCCTCACTGCGAGAGTATAGCCCTGCCTTAAGCCTAAAATTCTCATATATAGAACAGGATGATGCAAATTGCCCCACTTCAACAAAGAACCCACTGCATCCTTCTACAATAACATGAAGAACTATCCTCAAAAAGATGGAAATCTTATCAACATAATCTTATAATTTTATATATTATAACATAATCTTATCAACATCTTATTCACGGTCATGGAAGTTACTGAGAGTAACTTCCAAGGGGAATGAGCTTGATGCTGCACCTTAAGGGTGGCCACAACCAGCAAGGACCCCTAAAGGTCCAACAAGAACAGATTTCAGACACCCTTCCACATAGATGGGTTAAAACTTAGAGCCATTCAACAAATAGTGCAGCTAGGTTCAGCCTAGCTGTTGCCTTAGGACTAAGCGATGACAAAGGGGTTGAAAATTAAGCTCTCTCTCTGTTCTGTGTACAATCACAAAAACATTTGTTACCTTTCCTGCTTCAGCCTTCCCAGTGTGATGTGAAATGAAATGAACATTGACCTAACTCACAAATGTATCAGAAAACAAAAGAATCACATAGCTGTTCCTTCTGAGGCGCTCTAAGAAATGTCAAGAAATCAGGCAGTAATGACATCTGGAGAAAAAAAACAGGAACAATTTTGCTTTCATCACCTCTCCTGCTCCTGGTTGGTTGCTGAACACCAAGTAATACTTCAGATTGCAAAAATAATTTCCTGCATCTCTGTAGTTTTATTATTGCTTTTATTATTAATAAAATCAAAACCTAGCTCCTTTACCCCTAATCCCCTTGCTAGAAAATGTTTTTGTTGTAGCAATTCTGTTCCATTTTGCATTTTGCTGGTTTGTCAGATTTGTTGAAGCCTCAAGTGCAAAAGGTAACATGATGAAATAGAAACTGGCAGAAAGTACATTAAAGTTATTATCACCTGAGGACAAATCCTGGGAAGTGAACCAGAAGAAAAAAGACTTCCATCTGGAAATCAGACAAAGAGCATACAGGCAAACCCAGTAATTCCACTACTGTTTTGGCAACCATTCAAAAAAGTGAAAATACAGATGAGTTATGAAAAAAAAATACGTAGAAGTAATGGGAGCCTTCAAAGGGAGGACAGAAAGGAGCAAAGGTGAAATGGAAAACAGATACTAAATTTCAGACACTAGATGCAGTACCAACATGCATTTTGAAAGGGCATTATATCAAATGAGCAAAAGTCAACCTTTTGGTTAGATATGACAAAGGCTACCATCAGAGGATTCAAGGACCAAAGAGTTATGAATTTGAAAAGCTTTTTAGGTTTTGTCCATTCAGCAAAATATTTTGCAATTCTGCCTTTTCAACCACTATTAAGAGCTGATTCATTTCTTTCTGTATTCTCCATATGATTAGCATGACGTTTTATTTCTTGGTACACAAATTAGTTTAGCTGATAGACAGCAACCAGTGCTTAAAACCAAAATAACTAGGAGTGATAACCTCAATTTTCAGCACAAATTATTTAAAAGAAATGTGTGAATTCCAGTTTTGTGCTGACTACATAGATTTAAAAGCATCTCAGCTAAAAGAGAAGATCTACTGAGAATACTGCCATGACAACTCAAAGAAAAAAAAGACAATATTTTTGTAGATTTATGCTTGCAGAAGTGATCAGATTGCTTCTACTTTTATATTTGAAGAGGCTGAGCAAGCTAGTACCTGCCCCACAGGCAACTGCAGTATATCATGACTCTGCTTAATACATCTAGTAGATCTACATGTGGAACATTACAGAAGAAGTATGCAACAAACTGGTATTGCCCCTCATCATCGGGGGTTTCACTTATTTAAAACCATTAAAGATTTAAATAATAATTATTAAAATTATAGTAATAATGACACTAACCTATAATTATTTTAAAAGTTGTTATAAACTCTATAGGCCAGGCTTTTCTGAAATGCCCAGTGGGATCATAGGAACCTCATGCAGTTCAACAAGGCCAAGTTTCAAGGTCCCATACCTGGGTCAGGCAACCAATGACATCAATACAGTCCAGAGGATGAAATGTATTAAAAGCAGCCCTGCAGACCAGGATTTGAGGGAACTGGTGGATGAAAGGTTAAACGTGACCAGCAATGTGCACTTGCAGGCCAGAAAGACAACTGTATCCTGGGCTGCATCCAAAGCAGCCCTTAGAGAGTGTCCAAAGGAGGGCCACAAGGATGGGAAATGTCCTGAGGGGCAGCCACATGAGGAACAGCTGAGGTCACTTGGTCTGTTCAGCCTGGAGCAGAGGAAACTGAGGGAAGACCTCATTGTGGTCTACAGCATCCTTATGAGGAGAAGAGGAGGGGCAAGCACAGATCTCCGCTCTGTGGTGACCAGGGACAGGAGCTGAGGGAACTGCATGAAGCTGTGTCAGGGGAGATTTAGGTCGGAGGTTCATTGCCCAGAGAGGGTGTTTGGGCACTGGAACAGGCTCCCCAGGGAAGTGGTCACAGCACCCAGCCTGACAGAGTTCAAGGAGCAGTTGGACAATGCTCTCAGGCATGTGGGTGTGATTCTTAAGCCTGTCCTGGGCAGCACCTGCCTCTTTCTGCCTGAGCTGGTGGTATAGAGACCATTGAAAACACAGCAGCATCAGCCCCAGACTGAATATGAGACCACGGTTCTGCTATTTATACTACCTTCTTACTGAATATCTAGATAAAAATTTGGGGTTCTTTTTCTTCCAAAATACAATTTGGCTGTCTGGTCCTGTGTGCCCAACTGCAGTCTCACAGAGCATGCATTGACAAGTGTCTTCTATACTCATGACTGAAAGACAGTTTTTGATAGAATCCAGATGTGTCTGCTGAGCAGAAAATAAAAACAGAAAGGAAAAGGGAACAAGCTGTCTCCAAAATTCTCCATTTCTTAACTGAAACATGATTATTTCTGAATTCTTGGAGGCAGAAATTAGCTTGACACAAGTTTCTGTGCTTAGCATGGGGAGGTCCCTGAGCACTGCTGTGTTGTCAAAACCAAACTGCACACACCAAATTGCATATTAGTGTGACTACCTTTGGAAGAGGCAGCTGTGCTGGGACGTGACCCTTGTCACATGCTTCTTCTCTCAGCCTTGTACTGGCACTAGAAGTTGTGCTAGTGAACATCAACTGCGCCATGAAATAGGTCTCAAACACCTTTTTTATTTTTACATTCCCCCCCCCCCCCCCCGCAAAGTAGGCTCTGCAGAATGAAGAAAAGTAAAAACAGAGCTTAGACCTTACATTTTCAATGAATGTGGTCAGCTCTCACATGAGTGATGGTCACAACATAAAACTTGGACAAACCTGCACATGGATAAATACTAATTCCTATTCCCGTGCTCATGAATGCAAGAAATAGCAGCTCGATATGGAGCAAGCGTTTATCAGAATTTAAAAGAAAAACAAACATAAACAAGGAGTCTTTAAAGAGAATAAGGAGTGTTAAAAGCCTCCGTTTAACTCCTTTCACACCTGGGTGCAGCACAGCTGCTCTGGGAGGGCAGCTAAAGGAATCCTGAGACACTACTCCATTCTGCTCTCATTTGAAATGCATAATGAAAATCATTTGTCTGATGTTCTGTTTGACCAATTATATGGACAATTTCAGATGCTGAAGTAACCTGCTTCTCCTTGTACAAATACTTAATCAGAAAGGCAAAACCCTGTATTAAAAGTACAATATATCCAAACCAAAACCAGCTGTTATTTTGCTAAATTGGATTTTGTACTGCATTCACAGCTGGCTCCTGTGACTTAAAAGAAAGCTTATAACCAGAATTGGAATTTACAAAAAGGATTATTTTGTTTGTTTTTCTAATATTTGGTATAGATATTACAAGACCTCTGTTTTCAATACATAAAGAATTCCTTTTTGATCCCTGTATTTCTAACTCTCAGAATGACTGGAGATTTTGAAATTAAATGACTATTGAGACAATTCTTCTGACTAACCATAGTAATTTATAAAAAATACTTATGCAAAAAAGATAAATGAGTATATGCTATTTAATTTATAAACTCTATTGTAATAACCTAAGGCTTTTTTCAAAGCAAACATGGTTCTTAAAAGCAAAGTAATTGAGTCCATATTCCTTTCTTGACATTTTTTTGGCTTTATTTTTATTATCACATGCAGACATGGGGAAACAGAGAGCTAAATTGGCAAACTCTAAATCTTGTCACTGCTATAACTAGAAACTCCCTTTAGTTTCTTGGGGGTTTCGTTTGGGTTTTTTTCCTGTGGAAAAGTCTGATATTTTTGTATACCAGAATAGTGGAAGGAGACATTTCCAAAAGGGAGATCGATTTTCAGGTTGTGTCTTCAAGTCATGCCAAAATAGCTGAGACCAATTCCACCTCAGTCTGAGCCATTGCTTGGTGTCCTTCTATAAATTGTCATGCATCACCCTTCACTTCTTTTGCTTGGATTAGACCAAAGCCACTGAGTTGCTGTAAAGGGTTTGCATCTTTGAATGCCCAATTTAAATGTGGTGGAACATTAGACACAAAGCCCAGCTAGGGTTGTCAAGCCTTATTCCTAATTGTTTTATGCAAACCATAAGGCAACTATTTCAGAGGTTTTTTTCCTTTTAGACCAGAGAGCATCCAGTTTACCAATCCTGTTGACATTCCACCAAAGAGTTCCAGCAACCTATAACCTCAAGAGCCAGTCTAAGAGACAGGAAGACTAAAATCCTACTGTGTGGCCTGTGCCATCAGAGTACTACAGGAAAGATTAAAGACTTTTCCTGTGTTCTAGGTTCCTGTGGTAGCAAGGATCTAATTAGGTCAAAATGCCTGGACAGTCCTAGGAGCAGACTACATGGCATGGCAGAATGTAGAAAAAATGCAGGAAAAATAAAAGGTTTTGAATCCCTTTGGGTTCTATCAGTCTGGCCCTAAGGAAATGCCCCTCTGTTCTCAAATACGATGAACAGTTTGTCCATGGATGAATAAACACGGCAAGTATTAGACAAAATTATGAATAGCAGCAGAACTGTCAGAACACTTGTGCAGTTTTGGCTAATTACCAATGCTACAAACAATCCCTGTCCAAACCCTACAATTCCCTTTCTATATCCCCTTTCATCCCCCTCTGAAAGTCCCAGTAGCCAAATTACATGTCAAGGGGAGAAAATGTTCTTGACTTTTTGGGGCATCTAGGAGGAGAAACTTTAAAATGGGTTTAAATAAATGTAATTCTAAATATGGTGCAACAAATGCAAATTAGGCATTAAGATATTTATGGCTGAACAATCAGCAGGAGCCAAATAATGTGTAACTAAACTATAAAACATTACTATCATTGTTAAGTACAGTACATAATATATCTACTTCCATATTTAAAGGAAAATATATGGAACAAATTGCACACAAATACTGTCGTGATCTGTGTAACCATGCCTATTTCTTAAATTTCTCTGCTAGCACTTAGTATTATGTATTATCAAAATTCTAACACTGATAAAGACCTGATACATTAATAGGAGGAGACAGAAAATTATATAACAAATGAAAGACTAACCGCTTTTCTTTTACTACCAGTAGCCTTTGCAAAGCAATACTACATTATCAATCAAGGCAGGGATTGCTGAATTACCTCCTGTGAGATGGCGGAAAATCTGGAATGACTGACACACCCCCAGGTTCCTGAATCTGAAGACCACAAAGCCTCGTAACTAACACTGGTGTTTTCTTTTTCCTTTCTTTAAATAACCAAAACAACCAAAAAAACTCCCAACCAAAAAAAATACCCAAAATACCCTAAAAACCCATAACAAAACAAAACCACCAAAAAAGGAACTTTCATGTTTAAAGGGAAAGTCCTACTGTGGCCTCAGTATATTTAGTTTCTGGCCTTTTCATTGCATAGCATTCAAATTGGAGTCACATGAACAACCAATAAGCAAAGGAAACAAGTTTCCAAACAATTACAGAATCATAGAATCACTGAGGCTGGAACAGACCTCTAAGATCACTGAGTCTAACCATTAACCTAGTGCTGCCAAGCCCACCACTAGACCATGTCCCCATGCAACACATCTACGAGTTTTTTAAATACCTCCAGGGACAGTTTATGTCTCATTTCATGTTACTTCTGACCAGGAGTGTTCCCTACATCACTAAAGAAATTGCTGGCCTCAATAGGCTAAGCTTTGATCTCCTTTTTATGCCAAACATAACTGCTACAAATTCAGTAGTAACAATGATTTCCTGGCTTTGGTAGAAGAAATAGGTTAAACATGAATCCAAAAATCAAACTTTTCTAAAGCAGCTGTCCTGGGAGAGGATCAGATCTGAATGCTACCTAGAATGGTGCAGACTTCTCAAAGCCCTCTGCCAGTGAGAGGGACTGGATACAGGAATTGTTAGAACAATATCACTCATCATCAAAAGAATATGGTAACAGCTTTTGTATTTCTGCATTTGTACATCTCTTACATAGCAGCTGCACTGATTGCTGACAATTTTTTACTGACCTCACTTCTATGAATGCAGCATGAGGATCAATCCAAGGCAAGATGCTGTCATCTAAATCCTCTGATAAGAGCATACCACCCTAAGAATGGAATATGAGCTTTTTTCTTCATGAAAAATTGCCCAGCTAGGCCTATCAAAACTTATACCATCTACCTCTCAATAGTCTTAAAGATTAAAAAAGAAAAAAAAGTTTAAAAGCAAATTATTGCTGTTTATTTGCTGTTTAACTGCTATTTAGCTGGCACTTGAACACACTCGATTAAGGTGAAAAGCTCTCCCTTCACTAACTAAAATAGCCTGATGTAACTTTATAGCTGGAAGGGACTTGCCAGAAGAATAGCCAGTTGCATGTGGGAATCTGTAAACTGAAAGAGTGATCTGAGCTTTCAAAAAAAACAACCCATGATAAATAATTTCTTTATACTGCTGGAAGAGACAGTATCTCTTGGAGTAGACCTTCTGCATTAGTACTGAGGCAGAATGCCTTGAAGCAAGCTCTCACTTCATGCCAGCATGCAAAGAGTTCTCAAATGAAATACTGGAATTTTAGCACTAGCCCCAAAGGCCTTCAAACACAAAAGACTGTTCCCAGCGGATCCTTCAGAATTTGGCTGCCCACTGCCCTTTTAAAGTCATGCTACATCTATAGCCTAGGGTTTAGCTCACAAGCCTCTACCAGGTAAAAAAACACAACATTGAAGCTATCTATTTCTTCTAAAAGAAGAAATTGTTTTTATCTAAAAGAAACTGACTACAAAACATCTTTTCTAATATTGATTTTAAAAAATCCCAACCAACAAAAAATGTCATCAAAGCTGATATTGACAGTAAACTATTCAAAAATAGGTGAACATTCCAACTTTTATGGAAGATTTCAAAACAAAGCACATGAATGCACTTTTGTAGATGACACATTAAGGATACTATCTGCTATGAGATTATTTTATTTGAGAACATTTCAAAATAGAAGGGCCAAAAATTTTATAGCGAATAGTTAGCTAAATTTTAATGGACTCCAGTATTGTCTTCTGAACTGGGAAACAGCCAAAGACAGGAATCTACTTCTACACCTTCATTTCCCCTCAAAAGGATAATCTTAAACTCATGGAATCTGAAAACTCACATTGGGAAACTGTTTAGAGGAACTGTTTAGAGGAGGACCTCGTTCATAGAGACCACGTAAAATTTGTACTTTGGATTTCCTAAAACAAGAACAGCAACACAAACTCTTCAATTTCCTCTTCAATCTACAATCAGGGCAATACAGACTCCTATCCCTCTGTCCTTTCTGCACGAAGAATGTGTCCATTTCACACCTTCAGCTAAACATATATGTCTAATCTAATTAATTGCTACATTGCATCTGCCAGCAATCTAGAGGTGCCTACAGGGAAAGTCCATCCAGTGTTACAAACCAAGCCTCATGTTAGAATGACCCCTGGAAAACACCAGGTCACCTCCTTGCCTCTGCAAAGCCCTCTTCCACCCTGTAATTTTGCTCAATCTCTCACAGCATAACAGTGACCTGAAGTATGAAATCACTGAGTGAATCACACAAATTACATAATTCCATGATACTAATGGTGACAGAGATACCCAGTGCACTGCAGAGAAATAAAAAATATTTCCAATCAACAGGGACATTTAAAACTTGCTTGTTATCTTTTCTTCTTACTTTTCCCCCTTCCCTTTTTCTCTTAAGAAACAGAAGTGTAAATGCATTTGTCAAAAAGAAATGGAAGTTTGAAGCCAAATTAGGTATTGGAATCAGACTTCCATCTAAACATTATTTCAACACACTTTCAAAATTAGGAGATTTTTGGTTTGGGGTTTTTTGTTGGCTTGGTGTTTTTTGGTTTTGTGGGATTGTTCTTTTTTTTTAAATTCCAACTTAATTTTTATTTGGATATATAGAGTGCATTTTTGTACCTACAACTCAACATGACATTAGGAGCAAACACAAACATGCAAGCCGGCAAAGCAGAATTTCTAAGACAGTTAAAGTATCAATAATACTAGAATGCCACTCTTTGCTCTGGCATACTAAAGAAGAAGAAGCTGGTAAAGAAAATGGGGACATGTGCTTCTAAATAAAATCAACATTTTTGTCAGGATCAGGATGCCAAAGTGCATGTTAATAACAGCTGTCATGTACACACTCTAGGAATGAAGGATCTGTGCATTTATTTTGGTACTACAGTACTAACCAAGAAGCATTTTCACAAGGTGTTATGTCTTTCCTATGTCTGAAGAAAGTCATCTGTCCTAAAAGAACTCAAGCAGAAGAAAATCTTGCTCAGAACCTTATGTAATGAAACAATCCACCTTGGAAGCGACCAATGTCATTTCTTCTCACATTTACACATTAGATGGACATTTAAAATTAATTCTCCTTTTTATTTTCTTCCTTAGGCCAGCAAATTTAACTACATCTCTTTATTGTTCCACTACATCTCTTTGTGTCAGAAAGAAAGAAAGATTTCCCCATCAATATAGCCCTCAAAAAACATCACTGACTTCAACATGTATCCCCCCAAACTAGGGAGAAGTAGTAAGGGCAGCCCTATAATGTTTTCCCATAATGTTTCTATGCAATACCATTGATGATTTTCTAGGTGTATGTACATACAACAATACGTGTACACACAGACAAACAAATTTACACACACTCCTCCCTTCCTGCCATACCTTACACAACACCTACTTTGCACAGAGAAAAGGAGATTATTACTTGAAACAAACTATTTCTCAGCTCTATGACACTGAAACCACCAAGTATTTGCCCAAGTACATCAGTCCACCCCCACACACAGTGATAAATTCATTACAGACAAAACCCAAGAAAGGCACCTTTCTAAATAGAATAAGGTAGTTGGCATTCAGAACATACAGTAAAGAAAGTTTCCAGAGGAAAGTTCTGTACTAAATATAAGAAGTACATAAACCTGAATAACAACCACGTTACCTAAACACGAGGATGTGGTCACAAAGGTATTAAAATTATGGAAATTACTTTACAATACATCTATAACATAGATATTGAAGTATTATTAGAAGGGCCTTTTTGTCTTTTTTTAGTAATGCTTCTACATTTTAACTTTATAAATTCTGTACCTTTGAAAATGAAGGACCTCTTTCATTGAAGGTATTTTTTCCTCCAAGCTTTTTCCAAATCAAAAAGAGCCTAAGAAAATATTTAGAGTTTTTTATAATTCAAATTTGAAAAAAGTCTAATTCAATGCTTTATACAGCAGTTTAACATTGGCTTTATTCCAACATTAATAGCTGTATGTGCCTTGTATATGAAAGAAAGTATATAAAATATATTGTAGTCATGTGCAACATTTTTGTCACTCAAAAATATAACAGAAAACTTCGTTTTCCCACTTGATACTAGATTTGAGAGGAAAAAAGAAGCTTTTTTATATAACAATCACTTTCAGTCAACAAAGCATCCCTTTTTCAGACCACAAGACAAGATAAAATATAGCAACACTATCTGACAATCCTTTGCCTTATTGCTTTCCTGTACAGTGAAAATATATTAAAACCATTTCTATGAAAGAATCGATGTAATCTCTAGAGAGGGTGCACATGTTCACTGTGAGCTGAGGCTAGTTAAACTCCAGTGTACACTCTATCAGTAAGTAACGCTATATTTCAAAAACTTATTTCAGCAGTACATTCTGCCTTTTTCACTGTGAAATGTTGACAAAAGCATTTGATGTTGCCATGATAGAAAGCTTTTTTGAATAAGCTGAAAGTATTCTAAGTGAGACACAAAAACATGAATCAGTGGAGGTAGTTGTAATGTCTTTTAGTATTAACCGTCCTATGAGTGTCACTGAGATTTCTATTTCACAGCACTGGGTTTCAGTCTAGTTGCTCACAGGTAATCGTACACATCATAGACCCTGCTTGGTTTGTATTTGAAAATAATCTGTGGTGTATTTAAATAAAAATCTATAGATTCTTGAAAGCTAAAGAGATATTTTGTATTTATTAAAGATTCCAACTGCATTTGAAGTTCCAAAGAAGAGAAAGAGGTCACTTTCTCTTATCAGTAAATCTAACAGCCCCTCCTCCATGCTGTCTCTTAAATAGAATATTATTTTAACTTCATGCGATACCTGAAAATAAACTGTTTACAGAAGCTCACAAAATCCATTACACATGGGAGATAAACACATCGGTTCTATACAGCACAGTGGAATATGAAGTCTGCAGAACCTAGAGGCATAAACCAAAGCATTCTAACAAGAAAACCTTTCCAAGAACAGCCCACAATTTTCATAGGCAACAGAGAAGCAATATTCAAACACAGATATGACCACCCTACAGCTTGCCCTTACATATAAAATTTCCAGAACAAACCACTAAACACACATCAAGACACATGACAAAAAGTTGTCGACACCACCAAACCTCACTTTCTCTCCCCGGAGCATCCTCTAAGTCTCTTGGAGAGCGAAGAATCAGCTCACCTGCACCGGGTGGCCCCAGCCGTGGGCACAGCCGCACTCTGACCACCACTGTCCCGGGCTGCCCTGCGGCTTGGCCGGGGATTTGGGGGGGCTCTTCCGCGCCGTGTCCCACAACGGGACCAACTTGCCCCTGCCCTGGCTGCCAGCCGCGGCTCCCCACGAGGGCAGCGCCTGACAGCTGTGCTGGAGGCCCGGCGGATGCTGCTGCCAGCGGCAGGCGCAGTGGCCATCCCTGGCGGCGGGGGGCACATTCCTGCCCCCGTCCGAGCCCTCGGCGCCCCTGCCGCAGCTGTGCTGCCGGGAGAGGTGCCCGTGCATGGCTCGCCCGGGGCTCGCCCTGCCCGCCGGGCATGGACGCGCTGCCGGCGGCGGGGGCGAGGCGCGGCGGCGGGGCCCGGCCAGCCCGGGGGCAGCGCTGGCCAGCGCCGGGCCGGCAGTGGCGAGCGCCGGGGCAGAGCTGGCTAGCGCCGGGGCAGAGCTGGCTAGCGGCGGGATGGCAGTGGCTAGCGGCGGGGCAGAGCTGGCTAGCGGCGGGCCGGCAGTGGCTAGCGGCGGGCCGGCAGTGGCTAGCGGCGGGCCGGCAGTGGCTAGCGGCGGGGCATGGCGGAGGCCGGGGCCGGCGGGGGCCGCTGCCCAGCAGCCCCGTGTCAATAGCGGACTCCACTCGCGCAGCCACTTGACAGCATCCCCGCTGCAGGCAGAAGCAATCAATGCTCTGCGTGGCTGGGACGCACGCCTGCATCCCTTTCTGGATGACAAACCACGGGAAGGGAAGGGGGGGAAAAAATATATCCAACAACCAACAAAAACCACTCTTGCAATTTTCAGGAAGATTTAGTCATTTTCTGGCTGACCCTGGCACGAGTCACAGGCACCCTGCTGAAGCACATTTATATGTACAAGCTTTACGGGCGAAGTGCTTTCTTGTGGAAATAGCATCTAGACAAAGTACTGAAAAAGATACTCCTTTACCAATGATCCAAACAGACGCGGGAGTGGTTTTTTCCCTGCATGCCTGAAAAGACCTTGTCAACAAAATTGCATCAGAAGATGCAAATGACAAGTCCGGCAAGAATGTTATCTGCCCTAAATGCTAAACCACAGCATGAAGTCGGTATGCGCTAATGTGCACAGGCTAGTGTGCACAAACACAGAGGAGAGAGCAAGAGGCTGAATTTAAAAATAAAGCCAAAGAGACCTGTTCCACAAGTTAACAACTCTCCAGCATCTTATATACGTAATGTGAATATTTTTTTTGTGTGCAAAGACCTCAAGATTCTGACTGATGTATCATTTTCTGTTCTGTTTTTCACCCCTTAAAAATTCTTTGGTGCTTGCCAATGACCTTCTGTACAGTTTTCTGTAAATTCCCTCTTGGGTTTTTCTTCCTAATATGATCTCTTTTCCTGAAATTATCCTGAATTCTTTCTTTGCAAGTACTATATTCTTATAGAAGTGACAGAATTGTAACATGAAAAAATCTGGTCTGATTGTTCCAAGCACCTTGAGATCTTTAGGGGTGTTCTGCAGTCTCAGGTACCTAAGTCCTTAGGCCTGTAAGACACTCATTGGATCATGGACTTCTGTATGTTTATAATTTTTTAAAGATTTTCTTTTACCTGTAGCATATTTCAGCTATATTTAACCATAGGAAATAACAAATTAATTTCTAAAAACAAATACAGGAATGTGTAACAATACTTTTGGGTCTGTTGGTATTCAACTAGGATTTAAGTACACATAGAAATTAAAAAGAATTAGTAAAATACATAGTTTTACAATTACAAAGTCTAAAACAAATCTGCTTTTAAAGACTTCAGTGTCAAAGGTGACTATGACTATCTGCAAATATGCTTTCAAAAGAGATAAATAAATTTTCAAAAATGCATTGATGCAAAAAAACTTGATGCAGTTATTGAATTCCTCTTACATAGTTAACCTGATATTCCTCAAAACTTAGACATTTCTAAAGTACATAACAATAAAACCTGGCAGTAATTCTTGACAAAAAAAAAAAACAAAACACAAGAGTTATGGCAATGCTCTAACAGTGGAGAAAATATTTTGACAAAACTGTAGTTTGAATTGCTGCATGTGAAACTCACATCAGTTTAGCTGTGTTTCCATTCAAGGTGCTTGTCTCAGTTATACTAAACTGATGTGATAATGCAAGGTTTATTCAGAACTTCACTGAACAGCCAAAATTGTACTCCATATACTCTCACATAACAAAAACCCATCTGCAAGAACTCACAGAGCTTGGCATAAAATTAACGTCACTTCATGTTTGAAAAAGAAATATTAATGCACTTCTGAATTGCAAACATAGATGCGGAAGCCAGCACTTAAAAACCTGAGCTAAGTGGGTCTTCAAGGAAGTCATTGCTACATGTAAAGTAAATGTAAAGTTACATAAACCTGAACCCATCTTTTGCAGTTTTACTCAAGGATAAGAAGTGAAGCTGTGTGAGCTGTCCAGAAAGCTGCTTTCTTCTAGTGCTCTAGGGAAATTCAACCCTAAGCACCTCAAACTTATTTGCTGGAAGGTAATTCAAGTCATTACTGCACCACTTCCAGCAGGACTGCCTTGAATAAAGAAATGTATGTATTGACATTATGTGAAGCTATAAATCATATATATAAAATTGTAACATATTTATATACCATAAAAATATATAGAAAACAAAACACTAATAAAGACAAATTCAGTTTTTGTTTCCATCACTGGAGACCTATATTAGCAGTGTCCATCACCTTAAAACCATCAGATTTTTGGTCACATAGCAAGCTACCTAGTTCAACCCAGAGTATCCCAATGCTATTCAAGCTTTCTCAAATGCCAGTCAGAAACTAAAAAAAAAACAAACAACCAAAAACCAACCAACCAAACAAAAAGCTTTAATATATCTGTCAAAGCTATTTGGAGAAATCTGGATAATTGCAGAAGTCACCAAAAAATCCAAACAAATTTTAAGAAGTTACTCAAAATGATATATACAATATATATAAAAACCAGGGCAAGCAATGGCTACAATAGCATTGGGGAGTGTAAATAATCTACACATTCCACAACCAGACATAGTGTGTAGACAACCTACACACAAAATTTTGAGTAAACTGCACCAGGCACTAAAATATCTATCACAAACCTGCCTATCCCTGTATTTTGAAGCAGTAGATGACCTTTTAGCAACCTTAGTGCACCCCAGTCAGAACAATGCAGGACTATAATGGCATCCTTTTGACTGTAACATTCATGTTAAAACAGTGTATTTGAAATAGCCTCTTATCCAAGATGTGTTTTTTTAAAGAAATAATTTGACACCACTGAATATAGCCTAGGAGTGTTGGGTAGGCTCAGGGTATTTCATACTTTAAAAATTACTAAAGAAAAGAATTTCTACAGATAAATTATTCTACTGCCAATACTTTTTTTTTAAAGGTTGTCACTGCCTATGTGAGACAAAAATGAATATGGGATGCACATGTGCAACTAATTGCCAGACAACATGGTAAGATGGATTCAAAAGATAATGCAATTTCATCCGCTGTAATTGAACCATTGTATTAGAGAGGATGGCACGCACCTCTGGATGAACTTGGATTAACACATGGCTCAAATCCACATGACCAACTGTCATCCTAATTTGACAGTAACTGGTGCACAGAGCAAAACTGAATATTGTACGATACATGATGTGAACTGCGTTTGACCCAATGCTGTTGTGGAAAAAATTCACTAATTTTCTTTTTAAAGTATTAAGTAGGCATGACAAAATGGAGCAAATAGATTCAGCTGATATTGCACCAGCACAAATAACTGTAACTGGATTACAGAAATGTTGGACATACACCAAAAATAAATGCTGAGAATAGTTTGCTTCAGGCAAAAATGTGCATATGGGAAAGAAAAAGTGCATATGGGAAACAAAAATTATTAATAGAGTTCTGAAAGGGAAGCTACAATCATGGGCAAAGATGATTTAGATGTAGTAACAGATTTTTCCCTCCAACCAAGAATGCAATGTTATGCAACCATAAAAAAATACAGAATAAAAGAAGAGCAATAAATGTGGACTGGATCAACATATTAGAGCACCTAAATTTCTATAAACACTTTTCTTGAAGAAAAATAATATGAACAATTACTAGCACAATAGAAAAACTACTAAAATGAGTCAAAGGCAATTTCTTTGCAAGTATTTTGTTTGGTTTATTGGTTACTGAAATGCAATCTTGTATAGAAATAATATTCTCAGTGGTGACATGGACTTGAAGGAATGGTTGTGATTAGTCCAAGATTAGGCCAGGAGCCAACTGATCCAGTGTAAGTCATTGTTGTCATAGTGTAGCCAGGAAATCTTCGAAAAATAATTTGATCTTCATAACTATTCATATGCAAAATAAAAAAAACAAAACAAAACCAAACAACAAACCTAATAAAAAACCAACACCACTTCATCTAATGAAACCAGAACCTAAGAGGTGGGGAAAGACACAGCTGAAATAAAACAACTCAGCTTCTATTTCAGGTCTGTCTACTCCTCTCTTCTTCTTTGTATTCAAGGCAAGAAGCACGTAGGAGTAAAACACCAAAAATAAAACAGTAGAAGAAGAAAAATATAATAAAAGACAGCTATTTAAAAAATTCACCATTAAGGAAATTGCACTGGAAATCTATCAATGATTTTCAAGAGTAATATCTTGCTTACTTAAAAAAAAAAAAAAAAAAAGATCCCCATATCCTTTACACAGCAGGATGGGTCTCAGTCTTAGAGGTTTTGCAGAAAAATACCAGCACAGCAGTGAGATACAGCTGCCTGCACAACTTATCTGTCTGTGTGATCAAGGGCATGTTATTTTCATTTTTATCAGAGGCTGGAAAAGCTTAAGGAGCTACAAACACAAACATATCCATTTTCAGTGTTAGCTGCATGTCCTAGGGTTAACATAAGGACAATCATTTAGAAATCAAGATCCAATGAAAGAGAAAAATGACAAGCGTTTGGAAGGGAGCTATATCAAGAGAAGAAAACAACCCTCAGCTGGGAATATTAAGTCACAGTCAATCATGTCAAAGCTGGTGGAGAACAGCACAGCAGGTTTACCAATTTCACATCCAAGTGAATCAAGGAGTCATAAAATTTCAGTGGAGTGAAATACAAGAGCGTTTCCATGCCAATACAGGAACTTCCCTTACTGGACCTGCTATTTTCAGGTAGAGGTGTTGTGCTGGATTCAGCTAAAGTAGAGGCAATTTTCTTCACAGTAGCTGGTATGGGGCAGTGTTCTGGATTTGTGCTGAACACAGGGTTAGTAATTTAGAGATTTTTTGTTGTTGCTGAGCAGGGCTTACACGGAGCCAAGGCCTTTTCTCCTCCTTGTATTGCCACAGTGGCAAGGGGGCTGGGGATGCACCTATTTACAACAGGTGGTTTTTGATTTAGAAGAAGAAATTTAACTATGCCAGGTCTCCATTCAGTTAGCAACATAAGCAGAAAAGTATACGATGAATACCCAGCATATATCCATAGAATGGGTTAATCAGGAGCCTTACTACAGTTACATTGCATACAGATACATGCACAGTGTGAATTGTATATATTGTATAAAGGAAGAGGACAATACAGACAAGCTAGAATTTTTATTCCAGTGCTGGCTATCCATGTAGAAAATAAAAATGCCAATTAGCTGGCTCAGACAATCTTTTTTAGGTGTAGTGCCTATGACAATATAGTCTTTCTAACTGATTACTTTCCAGTAGATTTATTTTGAAAGAATTTTAGGAGCAGACAATGAGAAATTATTTCTTCACTCTGAAGCTATTTGTGCTACATTCTTAATATATCTTTGAAGAACTTGACACAGTTCTGTCACTATCTTGTTATGGGCCAGTTATAAGCTTCCACGGCAGATGAATGGAAGGCAGAAAGATGCGAGCACACATCACAGCCAAAAAAAGACAAGGTTTAGAGCACACACTACCAAGAATTCAAGTTACTAAGCTCCCTCTTCAGCCTTTGGAAAGCAAAGGTTTAACAGAGACTAACATGAACAAAACAGAACAAAAGAAAAACCATTTGATGGAACAGAAATGATTCAATATTAAAATAACAAAAATCAGTCTTGCTTCTCTGCAGTCCATACATGGCCACCCTTGAGATTTCATTTCAGTTGAAAATATTATCTAAAAATATTTCCCAAACAGAAATATGCTAGCACATTTTTGTAAAGGAATTACATGCAGGTCAATGTGCTGTGTATTTAAATGGCAGGGACAGTCCCTGTAAAAAGAAAGGGTGATTTGGAAGCAAGATGAATCCCTGATGGCTCTATAATGAAAATAGCTTTACCCATATAAACAGCTGCTCTAAACTGTCTTCATTACTTTCAAGAGTAAAACCAAGCTGTTAGCATTATTTGGAGTCTAAATAACATTACATTTTATCTACACCAAGTGACCTCAAAGGCTGGACCCATTGCTTTTTGCTTTGAAGAAGTTTTTGAGCTTAATGCAGCATGGACAAGGTAGAATTCTAGAGTCTGTGTTGTAGAGTAGGTCAAACCAGCCACAATTCTCAGACTAACACTGCACAAATAAAGGAAAGCAAGGTTATGGCTAAGATAAATAGTAGTTTCTCTGTATAAATGGATGTAAACACAGCCTGCTACTCATAGGTACTTAGTTTTATGAAGAGAAGACCTAATTGTGAGGATTTTTTTTTTAAACCATAAAAAAATCAGGAAATAAACCCCCAGTTACAAAACACATGAATTCTCTTGGAACCACTTACTGTATGAAGAAAATAATCTATCCTACATAACAGGACCACAAACAAAGCACATTAGCTTCTGAAAGGAAAAGTTATTATTTATTGTCAAGTGGCAAATTACATTTAGGTAATTCAAACAAATCTGGTCTCTTTCTCCTTTTGGTAAAAATCTCAGATGCTCTGCTTCTCTAATTTGGGATGGCAAACATGATTGTAAGAAATAAGGCCAGAAGAAATGAGCAACCTGAAATTGAAGCCTTGACAACTTACAGAATCATAGAATTATCAAATTATTAGAATTGAAAGGGACCTTAAAATCATCTGGTTTCAACTCCTCTGCCATAGGCAGAGACACCTTCCACTAGATTTTGCTCAAAGCCCTATCCAGCCTGGCTTTTAACACTCCCACCAAACAGCATCCACAAGATCTCCAGGCAACCTGCCCCAGTTCCTGACAGCAAAGAATTTCTTCACCATATCTGATCTAAAACTGCCCTCCTTCATCTTAAGGCCATTCCCCCTTGCTCTATCACCACATACCCTTGCAGAAAGTCCCTGTCTATCCTTCTTGCACCCCTTTATGTCCTGGAAAGCTACCATAAGGTCTCCCTGCAGCCGCCTATTTTACAGTATGAGCAGCACTAACTCTCACAGCCTGCATTCATAGCAGAGGTGCTCCAGCCTCCTGACTAACTTAGCAACTGCCCTCTGCTCTTTTTCTGATGTGTCCATTATTTCTTGTGTTGGGGACCCCACTCCAGGTGGGATCAAACTAGAGCAGAGTGGGGGGAGGGACATTCCCTTCCCTCACCCTTCTGCCCATGCTGCTTTGGATGCAGCCCAGGATATGACTGGCTTCCTGGGCTGTGAGTCCACATTGCCAGGACACATCCACCATCACCCCTAATTATTTCTCTCCAGGACTGCTCTCAGTCCCAGTTCTCCTCACAGCCTGTACTGATACTTGGGATTATAACAACCCATATGCAGGACCTTTCACTTGGCCTTGCTGAACTTCATGAATTTACAGACCCATCTCTCAATCTTGTCAAGGCCCCTCTGGCAACACTTCCCTCCAGCATGAGGGAACCACATCACACAGCCTGGACTCATCAAGAAACTTGCTGAGGGTGCGTTTGAATCCTCTGGCCATGTCACCAACAGGGATAGTGCTAAAGACTGACCCCTGAAGGCACCACTTGTCATTGCTCTCCAACTAGGCATTGAGCCATGGACCACAACACTTGGAGTGTGACCTGCCAATCAACTCCTCATTCAGTGAGTGGTTCATCTGTCAAACCCACATCTCTCCAGTGTAGAGACAAGGTTATAGGATATGAGGATATAGGGTAGAACACAAGGCTGATTTCATAGAAGTAAAGTCTACATTCCTAAAGGAGATGTAAGGACAAAACAAAGAACACTTGAGTAGTCATGTACTGAAAATGTGTATTGCAAGGCTTTTGTTTCCCTTTGCATCATTTATTAAAACAAATTCCAACATTTAGCTAAACAAGGCTGCTCTTCAGTCAAATAGCTCTTGCTCTGAGAAACATTCGCCTGAGTTACTTTCAACTTCCATCTCCTTGCTTTCATCCATTTATTTTTATTCTCCAATTTTACTTCAGATCATTCTCTATCCCCCTCAGTAATCATTATTTTCAAATGAAAGGTTCCTAGGGTTTGTTAGTCTGTTTATTCAGTCTATCAGCTACTCTGTCCTAGGTCAGTTCCATCCTATAAGCATTCAATTTTTTTCTTCCAACTTTATCCAGTCTAAAGAGGATTAGACCTTTGCAGGTTTGTGTGATAGCAAGCTGTTAGTGACAGATTAGTTACCAGAACACCATGACAAAAACAAAACAATACCAAACAAACAAAATGAATAATCCCTGGAATAAATACAAGTTTATAAAAACAGTCCACACACTTGGGGCCTCTTTGCAACGCCATTCTTGGCAAACTATATTAATTTCATCAATGTCCTGGAGTATGTCAGGATTAATTTAAGAGAACCTACCTTTGTGCAATTTGGGTTTTTTTAAACATCATGTGTTACACCTTAAAACTCAGTCTCTTTATCATTCAGTTAAGAATATCGCATTGATACCATACTATGCTACAGAATTCTTTACCCCCTTTTGATATGTGTTAGACTTTGTGTCCAGTTTTCTTTCACTAACATTAGATTACATCATTCCCAAATATATTACAGCAATACTCCATGGCTTTTCTTCTCTGTACTGTTTCTTAAAAGTATGGTCACCAATATCTTCTTTTATACAAAGGATTTCGTTTTATGTACATAAATCATTTATATGTGCATGTTACTTGAATTCCATAAACAGAACAATGTTAGTTGTCTCAGAGAAAGAAATGGAAAAAATATTGTAAGCAATTACTGTAGCAAAAAAGAAACGTTCCTCTGAAGTGCATTGTTAATTCACGGTACTTGGTCATGTAGCTAAAACAAAACTTAAATTGGCAGCCTTGTTGGAAATTATGGTTACAATTCTTCTATAATATATATAAAAATATAGCTCAGGAGATGAAAATAAATAAATTAACATGAATTGAATGGTACCAGGAGAAATAAACATTGCCATTGGAAGACACCTCTGAAAGAGTGGACGGCACTTTTCCTGAATTTTTGTCTCAGTACCACCACAGTGCATGAGTTTTTATTAAAAATAAAGCTTTACTTGAATGTGAGTGTATTTTTAACTAGTTCATGATGACATGTTCTTCTACCATTTCAATCAGACATAATTTTGTTCCCTTATGACTAATGACTGATTAGTGAATTGCTTTTATGCCAAAATAACTGTTTCTAAATATGTTCTTAAATAGATATAATGATTGCAAAAAATTACAACAGGAAAAAAAAAAGAGCATTTATCAACAACTGTGCTCCAGATCACTTTCAGCTAATGAATGTAGTGACTTTTAAAGGCAATACAGAAAGTCTTAGAGGAAGAGTTAAATGAAAATTTATCATAAGGAACTATTACTTATTTAATGCTTCTCAGAAAGTATTTTGGAGTAGTGAAACTGAGCATACAGTGTTACAGTAAAAGCTATTCTCTAGAAAGAGAGCTACTGGAGCGCTACTGAAATCAAAACTCGAGCTAGACATGAAGGGTAACAAAAAAGCTTTCTATAGGCACACCAGCAACACAGGAAGAAAAAGAAATATGTGGGGATATAGCGACAAAAACGTGGAAAAGCCTTTGTTGTGAAGTGACTTTGCTTTCTCAGTGTTTATAGGCTAGGTCTGCTCTCCAGCCTCCCTAGACCCTCAAGTGACCAGTGGAGTCCAGGGCTGGAACTGCTACTCACTGCACAAGAATATGAAACTAGAGACAACTTAGGTAAGTTGGATGCACAAGAGTCCATGGAACTGGATGGAAGGCATACAAAAGTGCTTATGAAACTTGCCAACATTGTAGTGAGACCTCTGCTGTTGTTGAAAGGCTGTGGTATCAGAAGGAGCCTTGATAACTGAAAAATAAAAATAAAAATATCCATCTTCAAGAAGGGTAAGAGGAGGATCTGGGTAACTAAAAGGTGAGCTTCGTAATTCCAGTCTGTGGGATGGTTACAGAACAAATCAAAACAAAAAATTCACAGTTCACAATCTGCAGGGAGCTGTTGATCTACTGATCGGCATCTGTCATTCATAGGAATCGTGACAAATTGGAGAAGTACACTTGAAGAATCATCAGAAGTTCAAGGAAGGAAATGTGAAGTCTGGCACCTTGGGAGGAATACTCCCATGCAACAGAACTGATTGGGGACTGACTGCCTGGAAGCAGGCTTGCAGAGAAGAAGCTGAGGGCCTTATGGACAAGTTGAACAGGAATCAGCAGTGTGTCCTTACACGAATGGAGGTAAACCTTATACTGGTCTGCATTAGTAGGAGTATAGGAAGGACATCACGGAAACGGACTCTTCACTTTGCTGAGTGTTATGAAAACACCTCTGAAGTACTGTGTCTCTTTAGAGCAAAAAAAGAGAGATGCACCAACTCGAGTCAAGTGAAGAGGGCCAGTGGACTGGAGCATGTGAGCGTGAGTCATTCGAGCCAGAAAAGGTGCTAAGGAGCAAATCCAACTGACCATCCTCTTAAATGGATGGTTAAAGAGAAGCCAAAATTCAGGGCAAAAGGCAAGGGCCAATTAACACAAGCTGCAGAAATGAAAATATGATCAGATATTAGAGAAAAAATTGCTATTAATGTGATCTGGAGCAAGTTTCCGAGCTTATTTAAACCACAAATGTTTATAGAAGTGCTGCAAATGTTTCCTTTACTCAACAAACATCCCCTAGCACATCTTTTGATGTGACTGGTCAGTCAGTCTTTGGTGTCTCTGCTTGAAACACCCAGCAAGTATAAATCAGATGAGAAAGTTACTTTAATGTAAATGGAGATAATTGCTTGGTAGAAGGGGCAATTTTTTCATGGTTCCAAAACTTACTAGAGTCAGCTCAATCTTGTTTACCTGATTGTTTCCTCCCAATTGTTTTAAAAATAATACTAACTGCAGATCTTGGCAGGTGAAGACCAACTATTTCAGTCTGGAAAATTCACACTATGTATCTGCCAACAAGTAGAATGTGAGAAAACTGAAGAAAGTAAAAAAAAAAAAAAAAAAAAAAAAAAAAATCCATAATAAATTGGCCTTATATTCATTATCCTAGGACATCCAACATGGCAAAAGAGACTGACAAATTGCATTAAATACTAATGGTCCATTCTCTTTCAGAATAGAAATAATACATTTGTTGTCAACAACTTTTGGTGTAGATATGTTAGTAGATTATCATGGGATTAGGTGTTTGAAGTTTGTAGACAAAGAATTTGTTTGACAGAGTTGAGGGTTTAATTGCAAGTTTTCTAAATCCTTTATTGTTTGCAGAGTTGTTTTTGGGACAATGCTCTATAATCAATTTTAAACCAGCAGGAATGTCAGGGCCCTGAGAACACTGTGAAGCTGATTGTCCCTGTCGACCTCCCCATGTGCTACCCTCACCCCCAAACCCCATTTCTGCTTAGTCTGGGGCCACCAGTCTCAGCTCCACGACTGCCCTGCAGCATAGGGACTCCAGCTCCACTACAGCCATGCTCTGCCCAGTCACAGTCACGGCTCACAAGTTTAAGGCATGAGGGAATCAAAAACACAAGCACAGTTGCTGAAGGACCTACTATTAAGGAGGCTTCCCTATCCAACCGTACAAGAGTGACTCAGACACTTGTTCCCCCTGAGCAGAAACCTTCACAGCAACACACCTCTACACCCACACCAGGTTTCCTTACTGATTCCCAGGCTTCCCATAGCAGTGTCTCAGGCATCCAGATCCTTAAAACAAATTAATCTTGGTGCAATAAACAACAAAACAACAGCCCAAGCTGGTAGCTTTAAGGAAGGACCCCAGACAATGTAACCCCTAGGCTTTTATACACTCTACGATCTAAATGCCGGAAAATCTGTAGTAATTTGCTCCTGCTGTGATCAGCACACACCTGGATGGGCCAACAGGCGCCCTTTGTTGTGTGAAGGCTCAGCTGTTCATGGCCTCTTGGCTTGGGCCCGTGCCCCTAGAGCTCAACCTTCAGCTCCATCAGAAGCCCCACAATGAGCTCCCTGCACTGTTCCTCAATGCTGCTCCTGTGTGTCCTGTGATATTTGAGGACACACATGCATACTTGTGAGTTACAAACTTTCTGTTCCAAGTTTAAAGTAACCCAGGTAGATTTAGATTTTTCTCTCCTCACAGCAAAATAATTCACAAAATTTTCACAGGCATAAAGTAATTAATGTTACAGCTGGAAATCTGGCAGAAAAATTCAAAACCCAATTATCTATGTAAAGCCATGCAAATAACTTCTCTATTGAATGGCTTTTATGACCTTCAGTTATTCATTATTTTTCTCTTCTAAGACATTTGAGATTCACTTTTCTTTGGACAAAAATCTTTTGCAAAGATCTGTCAGCAGTGTTTTGCCAATACATTTATGTATTTGTCATCTAAAAGTAATCTACATGCCCAATTAAAACAGAGGTTCATACTAAATCAACATTAGAAGTTAATATTCTGCTCTTACTGAAATAGGCTGTCTTCTGCTTCAGCTAACATAAAATACACACCATGACTCAGATTGTATTTGATCTACCTGTTCAAAAAAGGAAAGCAAAATAAAAGCTGTGTTTACAAAACTACTGGAAGTAGGATGTCGTTTTCCACAGCAGCCCATATATTGAGACAGCCAAGATAAGTTGTCCATGGAATCTAACAGTCTTGAGCTTACTCTGGATGGGACTCAACATTTTCACAAGATAACAGATCTTGACCTAAAAACAAGCCTTTCCACTCTTCAGAGTATCTTGGTCCAGTATCCTGACTAAGTTGACCATCAAAACCAGACAATCCTGGACAACAGTGATGAGACCCTCTGTGCTGGGATTCCTGTCTTCAAAGAGACGTATCCACCTCTCAAGAGCACAGCCAAAACCCAATGATCTTACCATTAGTAAGAAAAGCCTGACAGTGAGTGCAGGATGTCTTGCCTAAGGTCATCCTAGCTGATTTTAGCTTGGTCAGTAATGATAGCAATAGCCTAGCAATCAGGTACTTATTCCCTGAACCTGATCTAGATTAATTTTGGCTGATAACAATTCATAAGGGATGGAATTGCCTGTGACTATAACTTAAATGTGTCATGGAAGACAGCAGATGAATACCAGAGCTCTCAGACTATAAATATTAATGCTAAAAATAAACAATCAAACAAATAAATAAAACCAAGACTTGATGATCCTCATCATTTCTAAACTAAAGGTGAAAACACTTGACATCGATTCCCCCATTCTGAAACACATACCTTCCAGAATCTGAGTCCTACCCTTTGCTAAAGGGTAGACTGAAAGTTGTTTCATGTTCTTCCTTTTTCTGAGCATCAAAACACAGACAAATAAATATTGCAAGATACATTCTGGTTTTGACAGAAAAAAAAAAAAAGAACAAAATAAAACCAATCACTATAGACTGGGGTTTTTTGTTGTTGTTTTTTTTTTTTTATTGCCACCATACAACATCTGGGATTTACTATACTTCTTTAGGTAAAACATGTAACATCAAAAAATTCCATGACATTTACTTCGAACTTCACCTCCAGACTGAAGTCACCAACCTGACTCCTCCTGACTGTATAAGGAGAAATGGTCAGGCACACATCTTTGTTTTTCTGTGTGTCTACATGGACAGGTAATCAACACATGGGATGTGTTACTGTCTGCTTTTTTTAAACCTCTCCCTGTGAGCTGAACTGAGCTACCTCCAGAACCTTTTCTAGATTAAAATCCATTCAGCAAAATCTAGTGACATTAACAAGTAGTTCAAGGGCAGTCAAAAATACATTTTCTGGTAGCCTCCCTAGTTACCAAGTAAACCAAATGGCTTCAGCTTTTCTGTCTGCTCCTGTCAGCAACCCAAGGACAGTGCGCATGGTTTCATGCAGATCCAGTTCACAGAACCACAGAACAGTTGGGGTGGAAAGGAACCAGTGCTAACCAGAGGGGAAAGTATCACCTCCCTCAGCTTGCTGGCTCAGCTCAGTGCAGCCTA
Organism: Poecile atricapillus; assembly: GCF_030490865.1. Classification (NCBI taxonomy): domain Eukaryota; kingdom Metazoa; phylum Chordata; class Aves; order Passeriformes; family Paridae; genus Poecile; species Poecile atricapillus. The sequence continues at coordinate 82,687,254 of NC_081249.1, forward strand.
CGGGACTCTTGGCCTCTTTTGCTGCAAGGGTGAGTTCATGGTCAACTTGGTGCTCACCAGGACCACCTGTTCCATCTCTGCAGCCAATTCATGAACGGCATTCACCCCCATACAACCCCTTGAAAAACTTCGTGGCAGAGCTCTGGTCTCACTGTGGGTCCAGCATGGAAGAAAGAAATGGCTGTATGGGATTTGGCTGACTTGTTAGGGTACTCATCCCCTGAGGGAAGGAGCTGGGCTCCAGTGTAACTTAAAATCAAGTGTTATTTTATAAATGTCATTTACAATGTTCAAATAAATCTCTTTGCTTTGACTGTCAAGCATCAAGAAAACTGTAAAAAAAAAATAAACCTACAAGTCTGGAGCACTTTGGGATTGGTGCGTATCAGGATACATGAAAGAATTTCAATAGTAGAACCTTAACAGCCGGTTCCAGTCATCACAAAAGAGGTTAGAAAGAGAACCTTGCTTCTCAGTAACCTAGAGGGCTCAGCATAAACTAGTAGGCTCAAACACAACAAAAAGATGAATAAATAGGACATGTTATTTTTCTGGGACTGTGGTATTTTAATTGAACTAACCTATAAGAGAAATGCTCACCATGCTCACCAGCTAGCCAACACTGCGGATGTGGCAATTATTTTCAATTGCATTTTTTTCCTCACAAAAGTTGTCAATCCATTTGTAAAATGTAAATATATCATAGCATTCAAAAGGCAACAATTCAGACCCAATTAATCTTCAGTCCTGAAAAGTAATTAATTTCTTCTCATACTCTGAATCTAGAAACTTGGTGGTACATTACAGCCCACTTAGTCAATTTATAATAAGCAAAATTTATTCATTGAAGAAAGGTCCCTATTTGCTCTGACTTTAACTCTGTCTCACAAATGGCTGAGTGACACAATGACCATAACTAGAGTGGGCTGGACACTGAACAATGCACTGATCTATACCTTAGCTTGCATGCACTGCACTGGGTACGACTGGTCAGAAGATACAGAGAATTAAAGTTCTGTCTCCTTCCCCATATGCAAATAAACACTGTATTTAAACAGTCAGAAGCAGCTCAGAATTTGGTTCTTAGTACTCCCATCTTTATTACAGTCACATTTCTGCTTCAAGAGGCAGATCCCATCAGATTCTAAATCATTCTGATTGTGGTAATTTCCATATTTTACTAGACCTTTCGCAATTCTGTAGTTATTGATGTTAACTACAAAAAGAATAATCCTCAGTTTCTCCAGTAATGAACCACGATTTTATCCCCAGACCCTGAGGGTGACTTTGAAAAGAATGTTAGTTATCTCTAATGGAGATATGTAAACAGATGTTATATTTGTCATCTGATTAAGCTTTCTAGAATGATCGTTAAAGTCACTTACCCATATGGAACGTCATATGTACCTACTGTTTAACTGGGCAAAGCATATTCTTTGGTCTGAAGAAAATATGTAATTTGTGATATTTTAGGAACAGCAAAGAATATGGATTTTTTTTCTACTCTCCTTTGGAATTATATTGGGGTTATAGCTGTTTTCAAAACTCCTTTCTTATCTGCAGCACAACAGCATGTACAGACAATCAAGATCTTATGGATGAAATAACTTACTTATTCCTGTGACTGCTGGCTTTGACCAGCTCTTCTGCCAAAGTGCTTTTATGTTTCACTAGGGAAGCCATTTAAAATAACATTATCACCTGTGGTTATTGCATATGCCTAGTTTTCTCACCATTGAAGTTGAAAGCTTTGGGTCTAATTTGCAACAGGATAAAAAAACACACCAAAAAATGCATCTGATGTCAGCACAGATTTTCTCATACACTTCACCTGCTTCACAAGGCTGAGCAAATCCTGAATTATCAAGCATGAATAAATCGAACATCCAAAATTAGTGTGAAAGTGAGTTTAGGTTTTCAGTTTGGGTTTTTTTCTGTTGCTTTGTTTGTTGGTCTTCTCTTATTTCCCCGTGCTCTAATTTGCCCTAGAGTTTTTTCTGAGTGATTATCTCTCCTCTCTCCCCTCCTGGTTCCCAGCTGCACTTTCCTTATCCTGTCTTTCACAGAGCCCATCAAGACAGATGGATTCATATAACCACTAATGCTCAGTTTCAAAGCCACTCAGACTCAAAATGTGGCTGTGTTAACACAGAGCTGTTCCCAAATTCATACAGTCTGTCTCTCAGTCAGATTTATTATATTGGGGCATAGAACAGAAAGACTGTGCTTTCAGTTCCAATAAACATACACATCCAAGGATGGAGTGACTTGTTATGGCAAAAGGCTACTTTATCTTGAAGCTAATCATGCTTAATCCCTGGGAAAATTATACCCATGCACTTTGGTTAGCAGTGGGAGCAGTAAGAACGTTCAGCATGTGCAAGAAAAAATAGCTCTTTGAAGACTTAATTATTATCTTTAGCAAATATATGGAGAGCCTTTGTGAATTCTGGACTGTAACTCAGCCAAATTTGTTTGCATTTTCAAAAGAACCACCATTAAAGAAAATAATCTGGCTCTTCTAGAAGTGCTGGAATGTCAGAAATACAGAAATATCAGTCCATAAATGACTAAATTATAATGGATAAAAATGGTCAGATCAGCTAGCTTGAGGCAGACACAGAACATGGAAAATTTCAGTTTGACATTTAAAATTTTCCAAGTTACACACTGCAAAATGTTTGCACAGACAGAATCAAGCCATTCTAATAGTAAAAGATGTTATCAGTTCTGACCACCTTTGCTGGTTTTAGTTGGGCTAGAGTTCATTTTCTTCATAGTAGCTGGTACAGGGCTGTGTTTTGGATTTGTGCTGGAAACAGTGCTGGTAACACAGGGATGGTTCATTACTGCTGAGCAGTGCTCACACAGAGCTGAGGGCTGGCTTTTGCTGCTCCTCACCCCATCCCACCAGTGAGGGGGCTGGGGGTGCACAAGAAGCTGGGAGGGGACACAGCTGATCTTGACTGACCAGAGGGATATTCCAGACCACAGGGCATCATGCTCTGTAGATAAAGTCAGGGGAGAAAGAGGAAGCGGGGGACATTTGGAGTGAGGATGCTTTTCTTCCCAGGTTCCCATTAAGTGTAATGGACTGTTGTCCTAGGGATGGCTGAACACCTGCGTGACCATGGGAAGTGGTGCATGAATTCCTTGTTTTGTTTTGCTTGCACAAGCAGCGTTTGATTTACCAGCTAAACTGTCTTAATTTCAGCCCACGAGTCTTCTCACTCTGACCTTTCCAGTTCTCTCCCTGCTGTGTGGGCCTGAGCTGCTGACTCAGTTTAAACCGTGACAGTATCAAATTCAGCTGTGACAGCTATGATGTAATAAATATAATTGCTTTCTCCAGTTAAGTATGATTTTTACTAAGTCTATAATTTATCTCAACCAGACTTTTTCCTTGAAATACACTTAAACATTTCCTATATAATTTTTTTGTTTTTTTGTTTTTTTTTTTTTTGGTTTTTTTTTTTGTTATAGCATCAGTAGTACAAAAAGAAATGCCCACTCTTTTCTACATCCACTTGATTCAGATTTCCATACAGTGCTGCATGAGGTACAGGTTTCTTTGTCCTTGGCAACTTCTCCAACCAGTTCTGCTCTCTTCCACCTTCACCTTTCCCTTCTTCACTTCCCACATCTGTTTGTTTCAGCCTCTAATATTCAAGCTCCTGATTATACTTCCATTCCCCTGGCTGAAACATTGTGACACATTTTATTGGTTTTTTTACTATTATTTCTGTCATAAAAGAAAGGCACTTCCAAGCCTCCTCCTTCTTGCTCTCATTTAGATATTTCAGGTACCAAGAAACACATTTTCAGACCTTCACCAAGAGATTCTCTAATGAAAATTGTTAGCAGTTTTGTTACAAAATGCTTCAGCATCCACCTGAGAGTTGGTAAACATATTAAAAAGAAGATATGCTAGCCAAGACACTTTCAAGTACAGCTTGAATGATGCTGTAAAGGAGAAACAAGCCACCAGTGTACGTATGAGCGGATCTAGCAAATTCATGTTAATTAATTTTTGTACTTCATTAAAGAAACCAGGATTCACAATTTAATGGACCTTGGATTTTACTTCTCATCTCTGTCCTGTGACAGTCCAGAGAATCTTAATGGCAGTCTCAACCAAATTAGCACAGACTTTCATTTATTATATTCTTGTTGAAATTAAAAGTAATGAGATGAAGTACAAAATAATGAAAACAGCAAAAAAACATGGATTAAATATAAAACATTACACCTTTTACATACAAAAAAAAAAGACTCTTTTTGAAGGTTACCATTAAGTATACATTATCAAATACCCTTAGAATCACAGTATCCTATAATGGTTTTGGTAGAAAGGACTAGATCATCTAGTTCCAACCCCTCTGCCATGGGTGGGGAACCTTCCACTGGACCAGGTTGCTCAGAGGCCTGTTCAACCTGGCATCCACAGGTTCTCTAAGCAAACTCTTCCAATGCCTCACCACCCTGGTAATGAAGGATTTTCTCCTAATACCTAATCCAAATCTACCCTCTTTCTGTTTAAAGCCATTACTGTCTTACCATAACAGGCCCTGCCAAAAAGTTTGTTCCCATCTTTCTTACAGGCACCCTTTTGGTATGGTCTGTAAGGTCTCCTCAGAGCCTTCTCTTTTCCAGTATGAACAACTTCAACTGTCTTAGACTGTCCTCATCAGAGAGGTGCTTCAGCCCTCTGAGCATCTTTGTGGCCTTCTCCAGACTTTCTCCAACATGTCCACATCCTTTTTATGTGGGGGGTCCCACACCTGGACATACCTCTCCAGGTGAAGGTCCCACAAGAGCGGAGTAGAGGTGCAGAGTCCTCTCCCTGGCCCTGCTGCCCACACTGCTTTGGGTGCAGCCCAGGACATGGTTGACTTTCTGGGCTGTGAGTGCACATTCCTGGGACATGTTGAGCTTCTCATCCATCAGCATCCCTGGATATTTCTCCCCAGGACCGCTCTCAATCCCAATTCTCCTCCCAGCCTGTACTGGTAGTTGGGATTGCCTCAAACCATGTGCAGGACCTATCACTTGGTCGTGTTGAACTTCATAAGGTTCATACAGGTTAATTTCTCAGGTCTGTCCAGGTGCCTCTGGATGGCATCCCTTCCCTACAGTGTGTTGACCATGCCACTCAGCTTGGTGTTGTTAACAGGCTTGATGAGGGTGCCCTCAATCCCACTGTTCGTGTCACCCACAAAAGATGTTACACAGCATTGATCCTGATTCCAGCCCCTGAGGAATGCCACTCATCAGTGCTCTCCATTTCGACACTGAGCTGTGGTTTAGGAAAAGTACTCCCTAATTTAGTGCTCCCACTGAGATTCTTCAAACTATGTACCACTTGCTTGCTCCCCCTCTCCCCTTCCGCCTGTGGCAGGATGGACAGGAGAGCTAGAGGCATGAAAAGGTAAATATCACACGTTGAGAAAAGAACAATTTGTTGGAAAAAGCAATGAGCAAAGAAAATGAACAGTAACATGACAGGGAGTATAAGAAAGAGGTGAACGATCTCATTGTTCAGCCCTGCAGACCTCCAGCCATATATGTCTCACTTCATCTTTGTTGGGATGCGCCACTCCTGAACGTGGAGAATGTGTCAATCAGCTCTCTTGGGCCCCTCCTCTCTCCAGAGATTTATCCCACAGTATGCTACCAAGCAGGACCCTGAGGAGAGCAAAGTCTGCTCTCCTGAAGTCCAGGGTAGTGAGCTTGCTGTGTGTCCTCCTTGTTCATGGTTCTTGAACTCCTGCATTTCCTGATCACTGCAGCCCAGGCTGCTCTTGAGCTCCATACTCCCCACTTTCCCACAGTCATGCAGAACAGCCCCTCTCCTCATTGTTTCATCTATCACTCGGAGAAGGAAATTACCATTAATGCATTCCAGTAATTTCCTGGAATGGTAATGTACTGCTGTGTTGTCCCTCCAACAGATATCAAGGTGAAGTTCCCCCATGAAGACCAGGGCCTGTGAATCTGAGACTGATCCACTGTTTATAGAGAGACTCGTCTGCTTTGTATTCCTCTTTGGCTGACCTGCAGCAGAGCCTCACTATGATGCCACCTGTTCCTGCACTCCCTTTAATTCTGACCCATAATCTTGTGTCTCCTCCTCACCCATTCCCAGGTGGAGCTCTGTGAGCTCCAGCTGGTCAGGGACATTGAGCGGGAGGTATGCTCAATGATATAACTCATTCTTAGATAAACAGGTGAGCCCATGCTATTGTAACTGGCACACTTGACTGAGGATAACTTCCTTACACTGAATACTCTTAATAACATCAGATTTCAATTTATTGTGCTGTTAGTACCAAATGAAAACAATAAATAAGGGCATATGGGTTTCCAAACAAAGAGCCATTTCATTTAGTGAGTGTGCTGGAGAAGTCTCTGCAGTAGTAGGTGTTAAGAGCTGAACTTCAACAAATATAGAACAAAACAAGAGACGAAAGTCTGTGTTGTGCCTTGGAGATTTTCTACATAGCTCAGGCATTATTAAAAGGAGTTACTGCTGAAATCTAAAGCATAATAATTGCCTGGCACTGCCTCCCCGTGTCATTCTGCCCTGAGTGCCTTTGTGCATCCAGGTTAAACTCCACTGCCAAGGGCAAACTGCAGAAGGGCACAGGGAAGGTGGCATGACGTTGTTCTTGTCCGGAGCCAAGCGCTCTGCAGGAGCTGCTTTGGGCTGCTTCCCAGTTCTTTGAGACACAATTAATGAGGCCAAGACGTAGCTTCAGTCAAATTCAGTCTCTCTCAGAGCAGAGCCCTTGCTACAGCAAAAACCTTCACAAGGTGCAGTAATACCCTAGGGACAGTGACCCTGCCTGCAGCATCTGAAGCCCACAGGGGTGCTGCAATACACCAGTCCCTCCAGCAGCTCTGCTTCCAGCAAGATTCCTTATGCCAGCGTTGGCAAACATCTCCAACACCATGATCTCCAGTAGCAGGAGAGAAAAGAGAGAGAGAGAGAGGAGGGGAGAGAAACCACTCAATGGAATGCTGTCCCCCCCTGCACATGATACAGAATTTTGAACAGGTAGAAGCAAGCAATTATAAAAGCAGTAGGTGTTATCAGTTCTGTGGGTGATTTTTTTTTACCAGTTCCATGTCATTGAGTTGTTTTTTTTCCTTTTTTTTTTTTTTTCCTAGAATTCTAAGGGTTACTTGTCAACAGAGTCAAGAGCTACAGAATCAAATTGGAAAATTCCATCAACTGCACTTGTAGAACACAAATTAGGTTTCTCCATGATATCAAGCAAGCTTTTTTACACAAAAGAAATTTAAGAATGCTTTGAAGAGCAGACTTTTCAAATTAAGTGGGGTTTTTTTCTTACTGTTAAATAGTTAACACCTGATGCAAAAGTAATTTTTAAATTCTTTTGATCCCAGTCAATGAATTACAGCAGATTATTAACATTTCAATTTACACTAAGTGCATTTACATTTAAATTAACCTTATTTAAATACAACTTTGATTATTTTTAATGCTAATATAACAATTCTTAAATTCCTTATGAACTTTTTCTAACCAAATGCATTTAAAAAGACAGCCTTGAAGTACTACTCAAAATAATGGATACAACAAATCTGAATAAATTTGCAAAAGGACTGATCAAATATAATTAATAATTAAAAGTAGTTTCACATGATTGAAAGTATAAACCCTGACACTTTCCTAGATGGTTTTAGTAAATAACAGTATCTTTCCTATGTATTTATTTTAGAAGTAACTTTAATGAGTCCTCATTTTATTCTCTCTCTCTTCTGAAGAGCCCTTTAGTGTTGCTTCTCAGGGTAAACAAAATATGTGAATATTTAAGGTTCATACTAGTCTATCAGCCTCCTGAAACAGTTTCAATGAATACACAGTATTTTTTCTATAACATTGAAATTACAACAATTTTCTATCAATCTAATCTGTCTAACTTGACATATAATTACCTGAATATGCCAGCTTGTGTCCCCTTTGTTAATGTTCAGTGATTGTACAGCCAATCAGCCAGGACCAAAACAGATACATTATTTAAATAAATTTGCAAGTGATTGCATACTTGAAAAGGTCACTGTACAGGCTAAAGAGCACTACAAGAATCATACAACCTAAAAAACAAAAAAGGATTAAAAGTTAAGCGAGATCAACTTGTAGTTTTCAATATAGTAACTTGGCCTTGAATTATAAATTGCCTGCTACACTGATAAACCTGCTACAGTAAGAGAAATATTTTCAGAAATATTTAAGAAATGTAGAGACCTGTATCACATTCTTAAATGTTTCTTCAGTAATAATCTGGATAGTTACTGATTTGTTTCCTACATTTCCTCACTTGGCTTCTTCAACAAGTTTTCTAAAATTTAGGATATTCTTTACTTGTTCCTTCACAGGCTGCAAGATTTGAGCCAAGAATGAAGGTGTTTGGAAGTTAACTTCTGATAGCATGTGGTTAAAAAAAAAAGGGAAAGTGTGCAAAAGAGCTAAATAAAACTTGCATTTACATAGTATCTTCAGAAAAAAGGGATACATAGTAATTTAATATACATTATATAAAGCACTGTAGGTTGGAGCAAGGAAGGGTGAAATCAATCCTCATTTATTAACAAAAGAGAAAAATAATGCTAAATAAATTAGAAAAGAGAATAATGACAGTAAGTGGGCTAAAGATAAACTCAATTAAATAAATGGGATATGTAAAATGGTAGAACCATGTAGTCTTTTTGAAGATATTTTTTCAATATCAATCTCACAAAAGTTGTTTTTTTCTTTTCTGGGCTCAACTGTGGCCAGTTGGACAAAACTGGAGAATCAAATTTGTAAGGAGAAAAATCTGAATTAGAATCACACAGTTGTCATCCCATCAGCAACTACAGGAGTGCAACCATTGGAACAAGATGTCCAGAGAGGCTGTATACTCTAAGTCCTTGGAGATTTCCAAAACCAGGTTGGACAAAGTCCACAACAACTGCCCATGAAATCAAAATTGACTCATCTTTCAGTAGGAGTGTGGACTGTAGTCCTTCTGAGGAGGGCTCTAAAATTGAAATGACTGCATATATGCTACGAAGATGAAATACCAATATATGAGCTTGCAATCTTTATACATTCATGTCTACATTTCTATAGCTTGCTGCTTTTAATTTTGGGTTTTTATTTTTCTTCCTCTATTATTTGTTCTCACAAAGATATTTGTCCTTTTCCTTTCTTTCCAGTTTCTGAGGGCTGATCTGGACTACAAACTCCTGAACTGCATCTCAAATACTTTCCAATTCTTCATCAATTAATTTCATACAGTATTTTACATTTTGTACTTTTGAGCTTTTTTCAAAAGCAAGTTTTCCTTTCTGTTTCCCAGTAGTTGTGTGACCCCCTTTTAAAATTTCAAAGCTGAAATTATGACCACCACTGGTACAGAACATTTTTCCAAATATTAAATGAACACACTGAAGTGTGTGTTGCAAACTCTTTGTTTCAATTCAATGCAGAGCTTAAAGGGAAATTGCATTTGCTCATGGAGGCCAAATAATGCTGCTGTTTTTTCAAGATTAATATGTAAAGGATCACAACTTTCATGTTTAGCAATAATGAAGTGATATCTGATTCAAAGCACATGCAAAAGAAATTTAGCTGAAGGAGTCACACAGAGGTGTGAAATCATCAGATGGAGTCAAGGAATTTCAGTGCAGAATTCTGGCTGAAATCAAGATAGATTCAACTATGCTCAGACTTGGCCGGTGCTCACACAATAGTTTAAATGACTGGAAATGTGCCCTTTTTTCCACGTAGGAGACATAGTTCTGGGTTCTGAAAAGTATTTGTGTAGACAGAGAGAAAACATTTCTTTATCCTCTTGTTTTACACTTCTGATCCAACATAACGGGATCACTGTCAGAGGCAAGAATATATATTGATCTTCAGTTCTCATTCAACATTTTATGTGTGTATATATATATATATTTGTATATTTCCACTATATTTATAGGATTCTATGATTTCTTGGAGTTCTTGTAAATATGAAATCTCTGTAACCTGCCACAGTTTCATCATAAACCTGCCAGGCAAATGCTTGCACATGCCTTGCTTCCTTCCATCCATTTACCATCTTGGTTTGCTTTCTAAACTGTTCCTCCTGTCTGTGCTCTCTGCAGTGCTCCTGCTGCAGATGGTGTCACAGCAAAGGGAGCCCTCTCCTCTCCCCCCTTCTCCTGGAAACAGCAGGTCTTCTGCAGAAAGTGGTCTGGTGTGTTCTTTAACATGTGAATTGATCTGACAGTTAGCCCTTGATCACAGAAATACCATGTTACTTTCTGTATTTGCTTCTGCCTGGCTCCACTGCTCCAGAGACTTACTGGCTATAATTCCATGTTTCTGTTGAAAAACATTTTAATTCTCTGTGAAAGATTATACTTCGAAGCTTTGCATGGGTAAACTGCTAATATATGCGGCAAAATTAATCACAAGGAGGACAAAAATCTTATTAAAAAATACGACATAGGGCTGCAAAATAATGATTTGTTGGTTTGGTTTTTTGGTGGGTTTTTTGTTGGGTTTTTTTCTGCTTTTTTGGGGGAAGGGAGAGTAACTATGCTGCCTTTCTTCAAAATACAGGTAAAACCTGATTTTTGTTATATTGTTTAAATAAAAAAAATAAACATGTGGTTGTCTGTATTGAAACTAGTTAAGTGAAACAATGGGCCCAGCTAAGTTGTTGCCTTCTGCTTATACATGGCTAAACACTTCTATCTAAAAGACAGTGCTAATTGTTTTCATTAAAAAATACAAGTAGAATACAAAAGCAGGAGCTGACTTCACTATTGCAAAGAGCTTTACCTTTAGATGAGTGACGAACAATTATAGCAAATTGCTTCAAGGATGACATCATCTGGTGGAAACATGGGGCAAAGAGAGAAAAAAAAAATCCCAATTTCTATGCTTCACCTCAATACATTTTCAGTGTACAACATTATTCCTGTCCCAAAAAAGTCCCATTTCCCATTTCTTCTCTCAACCAGGGCTTGTGTGCAAGTTGAAAAGAAAGGGCATGAAAAATATTACAGCCAACATTTATCCTCTGTCAAACCAAGTGCAGTGACTATAGCAGCCACGAGATGGCACATGGTTTGTGCCCTGTTTCTCAGTGAAAACAAAAGCTTGTGTTAGGAATCAGAAGGATGAGCTATTTTATTAGTTTAGCTTTATTAGCCAGCTTTATTAGTTTCGTCTTTCTAACAACAAACATTTTCTGCTTCATGAGCTCGAAATCTGACTTTAATTGTAGCAACTATCGAAGTTTCAGAAAAAAAATATAATTCAGGGGCATTAATCCCACCTCCAGACAGTACATGCATACCACGGCAGTGAAATATACTGCTTTTACCAAAAAACCCACTGCAGTATGCTCATGGACATATTTTGGTTAATATAATCTGACTATAGCAAACAAAACAGATTTGTAAAACTATCTCAATGAGCAAAACACTAATACAACATGCAAACTCCAGTAAGTATAGCCTATAACTTGCTTCCAATCCCTGAAATTCTTTCATAAAATGCATTCACGACTAAGGCAATACTTAGGAATCTTACACATCTGCATCATTCCTACACCACTATTTATGTCCAAAAAAATTGATGTCTTGTGAACCCATTTCCTTCTCTGTGGAAACTACCTGAAACATGACAAATGGTAAGAACAACTCCATGGAAGCTCTACAGGAGCAAAGACAGTGATGTTCATTCCCATGACCTTATCCCCAAATACTGCTCATATTTAGTAATTGTATTCCATGAAAGTTTTCAGGATTTTCTCTAGAGTTTTGTTCTGTACTGGAAGGAAAGAGGCATCTCTTATCCAGCAGGGATGGGGTAGTGGGAAGCAGGACAGTGACTGCTTTCTACTTTAGTACATCTCTGTGACTGGTTTTTCTCTCCTTTGTAGGAACTCCTTCAGCTTTTCTAAACACACTTTCTGCCATCATACAGCAGTTTGGTATCATATTTGCTCCCTTTTCAGACACTGAAAACTGTGTGCTGAGGAAGACAGATATGAGAAACTTTAAAGAAACTACCAGATTTCCTTCTGCCACAGTTCACACAAGACCAGAATGTCCAGCAAGACATTCTTTTGGATTAATAGACATAGACTATTAAGTTCCAAATGTCTCTTCTCAGTATTTTACAGGCTAATTTTACTTTTTAATGTGGGCAGTTATAATTATGAAAAGTATCTATAAACTTTCAAGTGAGCTAGCAAAGCAATACTCCAGATTCCTTAATAAAACCTCTTTGAGCTGCAGTGTTTCTAGGTTTCAAATATTAAAGCTACATTTTATGTGGTGCTTATCTACCACAGTGACAGGATTCTAAAAGATGGTTTCCAATTCAATTCACAGTAGTCCCATCTACTGGTTATTGATATTCCTAAGCTTGTGTTAAATTTTATCATGTTTTCTTTCCAGTTTGGGAATATTTCTCTGCTTTGGATTTTATTAAACCTAATAATCTTATAAGCTAATACAAGTCAGGCTGCAGTCATATACTAGAGAAGAGATTAATGAGATGAAATGCTATTCTCCACCTCTATCCCTTTTGATCTCTTCTGTGGAACTCTTGCACCCTGACAGGGTTTTCAAGAATCAGTTTTTGAAGTCCACCAGCACCTTCTGTCATCAAGTGGTGTGGGAACAAATGTATTTAGAAAATCACTCAGTGCATACTTTTCACAATTATGCAATGTCTCACTTAACGGCGTTAACACCGGTCCTTTGTAACACTGACTTATATTATTTTAGTATAAAAGTAGTCCAGAAATACCTATAAGATTAATCATCTCAATATAGTAGATTAAGACCAGTTATTAAGGGAATTGCACACTGCAGAAGACAACTCCTTTATATGTGTGAAACAAAAGAAATGTTCTTTTATTGTCTCTTCTTCTTTGCCTTTGAAACTCACTACTTTGGCACTTCAAAAAACAACACCAGAAGGCAAGATAACGACAGTGACAGCAGGGGAAGACTCAGGAAGAAGGGAAAGGAAGACCATATTACTTTGCTCAAGGATTTGTTTTGGCCATGAAAGATTTATGCAGTATAACAATTATATATAGTTATTTTCCTTCCCTATCTAATTAGAGTAAAATTGCATTAAGAAATTGAATGCATTTTTTATTCTATTCAATTCCATTATAAGGGACACTAGTGTTCAACAAACTGGAATACCAACTACATTTGACTGCATTCAAACATAACTCCCATGCAGCAACATCAAAACAGCAAAGACTTTTGTACACAACTGGTGGCACAGCAAGCTGCCTGCAACCTGCATGCAAAGGAAAATACTTAGTTCCCCCTTTCTCTTAAAATTACAGCCTGCAAAATACTTATGGTAGACAGTTAAGTTGACACAAAACGTGACACACTCCGTGGGGAACAGGGACCCCTCAGGTGAGCTGAAGACTGGAAAAATTAACAAAAAATGACACAAATAGAGCAAACATGAGCTTTAACTCCAAATTGCTACTAAAAACCTCTTGTGGTTTAACCTCTGTAGACAGCTAAGCTCCCCATATCTGCTTACTCCCTCCCAGTGGGATGAAGAAAAGAATAGAAAGAGTGGAAGCAACAAAATTCCTGTCCTAGCTAAAACCAATAGAAAACCAAAAAACCTCAACAATCTTTTAGAGACCTTACCTCCCGACCAAATGTAAGACTAGCAACACTGACTGGAGCAAGTGGCCATCTACACAGTATCCCATGTCCCAGTGTAGTCAGAAGAGGATAAAAGAAAATTCCCACCAATTTCAATTGCTGTGTGTGCTTATCCCTACTCTCTAGAAGCTTATCTTCTACTCTCCTGTGTGAGCAGAAAGGAGACTAGAGGAAGGTCACTGCTGCAGTTCCTTAATCTGTACTACCACAGACTTTGGGAACGGAGCCTTCCTCAAGCCTGAGCAGTATGGGAATGCCCAGAACAGAATAGGACAGAATAATGCTCAGCTGGAAGGGACCTACAGGGATCAAGTCCCTGATCTAGACTACTTCAGGGCTGGCCAAAAGTTATAGCAAATTATGCTGGGTTGTTACTGGATACCAGGGTGAAGAGATCAGCACCTCCATCTTCACTCTGGTGTGGTGCAGCCTCCCAGTGCCACCTCCTGGCCCCTTAAGCTCATCCACACAGCAGAGCTGCTCTGAGTGTGTGCCTCTGTCACTGCCCCTCTCCAGCAGAGACACTTGGATGGCATGTCTGGATAGTTCCAGCCTGGGCAGGACTCCGCTCTGGCTGTTGCATCTGAGGATGTTCTTGACTGATTTACCAAGGTCAGAGATCAATTTTGGATTATGCTGAAGATGTGGCCCCCCACGATGTGCACGCTGCTCTCAAGATATCACATCTACTATGTCTCCCCAGCATTTGTTTCAAGGTGGTAAAATCCCCCACTCTCCTATTCACTGTAAAGGTTGTCCCATAGAAAGGGTAACTCCTGCCTGACATTCTGCACCTGTTCTCTTCATTTCTAGTCATGTCACTCTTTTCCTGTGCTCTGTGCTTTTCCTAATAATTTCTAGGCAAGAAGAAGGGGTTTGAGGTTTGGATTTTTGTTGTGCGTATTGGTGGTTTGTTTGTTTGTTTGAGCTTTTTATTTCTTTTTTTTTTTGTTGTGTTTTTTTTAGCTGAGGTATTTATCATATTTGGGAAGGACCATAACTAAGATTTCTATCCTGGGTATCCAGAATTCACAATCTTAAAATCGTTCATCCAGTCTCCATCATTACATGCACATATCTACAATCACTCATTTTAAATTTCATCAGCCATTTTATCTTTTAAAGATCCTTTTGCAATTAATCACCCCAAGTTTCTTTGCTAGATAAATCTGCACTTTATAATCACCTATAAATATAATTATTGAATATCTACATCAAACTCAAATGAGGCAATATATGAACCAAATGTATTTTGCTCTTCTCCCTCCCCAAGAATCGGTCACCTACACTCAAAGTCAATACCAAGCTGCTACTCACTTCATACATGCCACGTAACATGAAAATAAATCATAAACATCACCTTGTTCATATTGTAATGGCAAATCTATTTGTATTCAATCCTCTGTAGACTCTCCTATGTTGAGCATGGTAATACATTAATCTCTCTATTTTAGATTTACAAAAAGTTGCCTCCTTTAGAAATTTTTCCTTCCACTACCACATACTAATGTTGGAAAGATTACAAATTCACGCATTTGTTTAATCAAAGTCATGTGTGCTATGGAACATTTAAAAAGAATTATGCTTCAGTTCTTGAAAACATGAAAGTACATTTAAAAAATACATATTTTTTTTTTACGTTGGGATTTTTTCATAGAGAGGTACAAGAAAATGAGTACAAAGCAGTTCATTCTGTAAATAATCACTATCAAAATGAACAGTACAAGAATTCTCTAAAATCCTCTCTTACAGCCTTCAGTGCATTTAAAAAAGAAACTTCTGAAAAGAATGGAATTGTAAATGATTGTTATGACCCACTTCCTATTATCTCTCAAGCACTGCTACCAGAACCATAATATAATCTAGTCCTCATTAAAAAATGCTTTATGCTCTTTTGTTCAGTTGAGTTTTGTCTTCTGAAGTTTAAAAGGATTTCTGCTTGAAGGTTAACTTAGAACAAGAAGTCTTTATATGCATTATGTAAATGTCCATCGATGAGTAACAGCATTGATGAGAATAAATTTGTTGAATCATAGTAAAATAAGTGCAGAAACAAAGTTTGCTACACAAATACCCTGAAAACAGAAATAAACAGTATAGTACACAATATATTATACTGATCTCTAAGACCACTAAGTCAGATGTATTCCAGAGATTATTATTGCACTGGAGTCAGCAGAAGACTAACCTTAATCAAGTTCTTACTAAGTCATGTTGAGATATCATTTTTATTGTATTTTTACCATTTCCAAGCCTGTATTTATTATTAAGGGAGTTTAATTTGGGATTTCAAACCATGAAGCTGAAGCATGGTGAAAACTCGTACAACCTTGCAGACATTACAGCGACTGTCAACATTCTTCAAAAATTGCTGTATTTATTGCAAACAATTTATTTTCATATTGCTTTTAATCAAATATGGAAAAGATAAAATATAATGCAGAGGAAATAAGACTTCATTGGCAATCTTTGACATATAATACTACATTGCAGTCATTATATTCACTACAGAATTCATATAGCCATGCTGATACCCAAAATGAATCATCCCTTATTTCAGAACTCTCATCTGAGATTTTGCAAAGACTCCCTGATTTTCAGCAAAACCTACTAAATTATACATTCTGACACTTTGGAAAGTATCAGTGAGAACCGCCTTAGCCTTTTGAAGCATCATATTCTTGGGTGAGCATTAACAAAAATTCTGAGAACATATTCATAACAAGTTTAAAAAAAAATATTGCAAATTAGGAACAATATATGACAGGCATATCTAATGTTAATCTCTTAGACACAGCCATACGCAATTGCCAATCATGTTTAATCAGATTACTTACAGCAGCCAAAGTATTCTGCAACTGACACTTTACCTGAAAACAATTCAATTTAGTTTTGTGCTTCTTCAGTAGACGCTCTTCCAAAGTTTGTCTCCATTTAAAAATAGTAAGAAGAGATGGCCATTTCAGTTGGCTTGACTGGTGGGTTTTCCCTTTATGCCCATCCAAGGAACACCTTTTTTGGTAATGTGGGCACAAAACCTCATGAGATGCTGATTTTACACTCGGTACACTTCCTCTGTGATTCATCAAAGCTGAGTTATTTACCACTAGATAGTTCATTCTTAATCCCAGCCTTCTGATAACTGTTTTCTCACTTTAAAATAAAAAAAAACTCCTACAATGTATTTAACAAATTTCCCCTACATATCTTTTTTAAAAGCCTCACGAAGGTATGTTTTCTGCTTACAGTAGTATTCTGTACCATAAATTATAAATTTCACTGTATTTTATGGTACTTAATGCTATTAACTGTGCAACCTCAAACTGAGTTTACGTCATGCATATGACACAAAACTGGTTATCATTTTTATTTGCCCTATCTCAGAGCCTCAATCCATTATTAACAACTATTCTGTGAGGCTATGTGGTAGCTGCTCTCTCTCACTTGTCTGTCCTGAACCAGTCCTCTTCTATTGCACTGATGCTACTGCTTTCTATTTTAGAGTTGCCAAAAGCATATTCACAGCATCAGTGCACTCATGCAGCATGAAAAACAACTCCATTGACACATATTCAATGTAGCCAATAAAGATGTAGTAGCCTTATAAAAAGCATGTGAAAAAAAAAAAGAAAAAATAAAGAGCTTCCTTAATATAGTTAGCAGAGCTACATAATTAAATGCCAGAGGGCGGTGAGTGCTGCTGGATGAACTGAACTGGTTCTCTTTTTTTTTTTTTTTAAATCAATCATGCAAGCTTGATCCCATGCAAGGACACACATATCTCTCCATACCAAACTAATAATACAAAAATAATGCCTAAAGCAGAAAGTATTGCTACCAAAGCTGCAGTTGCAAAAAAATCTGTCTGACCTTTCCCTCCTGCTCTGCACTCCCAAAACCACTGGGAATAGAAATTGCAGCCTCTGACTTAATAGTCTAGAAGCTAAACTGAGATATTTGTCATTAATCTGGAGATGTTTGTCATAGAATCATAGAATAGTGGAGATGGAACAGACCTCAAGGTTCTCCAAGACCACCAGGAAAGTTGGAAAGGGTCTTTTTACAGGGGTGTGGACTGATAGGACAAGAGTTAATGGTTTTACGCTGACAGAAGGCAGGTTTAGATATAAAGAGGAAATTCTTTACTGTGAGTGTGGTGAGGCACTGGCACAGGTTACCCAGAGAAGCTGTGGGTGCCTCATCCCTGGAAGTGTTTGAGTCCAGGTCAGAAGGGGCTTTGACCAGCCTGGTCTAGTGGAAGGTGTCCCTGCCTATATCCAAGGGCTTGGAACAAGAAGATCCTTAAGGTCCCTTCTAACCCAAACCATTCTGTGATTCTGTGATTTCATGAAGTCTATCAGAAACGAAACTCTGCCCTTTGTTTTACTTATTTTCTACTATTAGAAGTAAAGGACCACAAAGGAAATGAATTCAGCAGTACCACTAGGAAATATTTAATGTACATGACTGAAACACCAAAAAGGAAATGTTTCTGACCTTTATAATGCAAGGTAGGTTTGGGTTTTGTTCTGGTGTTTCAGGAGAGGCAAGGGTGGAGAGGTGGGGAAGATACACGTGGGACTGTAACACTCTCCCATCAAATTATTAGAAATGAAATTGCAAGCAAGGTAGAAAGATTCTACTTATCACCTAAAGCATCTTTTTTTTCAGCTGGAAGCCCTCTCTTGCATCTAGACAAATAAAAAGGAATAAGGACTGTCAAGTAGCACAAACGGATTTGTCATTATCTGAAGGGAAGTAAAACAGTCCAAAGGAACACTAATTTTGTTGCTCAGATAATTTTTGTCATAATTTGCACAGCACTAGGCTTGATTAAAGTGTTTTACTGCCTTCATTATTTTAAATGCTTGTGTAACTGATTTTTTAAAACTCTAAAATAATTTTCTGCTGAATTTTAGCACTACATTCACATGCTAGTTGTTCAATACTGTATAATTGAGAAAATTCTATGATTTCTCCAGCTTTAGCATAAGAAATTATATTTTCACTGCAAAACACAAAATAAGGTCATGGATGACATCATTAGAGGATTGTTTCAGTCAGAATCAGACTTGGAAGGTGTTGTCCCCTATTTCTTTTTTTTCTTTCCCAATAATATCCCCAAGTACAATGAAAACAAGCCTTTTCATGAACTTTCTGTAGGCATTTGCTCAAATTCCAGTGAGATACTTTTGGAGGGCTGGTGGGTATGGACAACATAAAAACAAAAAAAAAGGAAGGGAAGATACTTGCGAGTAGGAAATTACAGCTAGAAATACTTCAGCTGCAAAATGAATTTTCAGTTAAAAACTGCAAGAAAACTGTGAAGTGACTAAGAGTCAGAGTAACAAGAGAAAGAAGAAGTCTGGAGAATGTAATTTATGGGGGGGAAAATGGATTTATTTAGTCTAGTGAGGGAAAGAGTCATAAAGGGGCCTACTAGTCTTTAAAGTAAAGATTGTCTACAATAAGAAGGAACGACAAATTTATTAATATAGGTGAAGAGTTTAATTCCAATAAACATCTGGAAAGGAAACTTTCATAAATACAAGGTGTGCTGGAGTAGATTTCCTAGATGGCCACAGAAAAATTTTGAATTTCCAGAGTGTATTAGAAAGACATCTATCACCTAATTGCTGTCGAATTGCTGATCTTGTGTTGAAGGGGGGAGGTTAAAGTGAGCTATTTTTTGTTATTCCTATCTTATTTCCTTCACTTTCTACTTACTAGTAACTTATTTTCTTCTCTAAAAAAATAATTCATGCACGCACTTTCTTAAAAAGAACAACTAAAGGAAGGTTTTTTTCTCCCCACTCCTCAAATGAGACATTTAGCAGCAAAGACTTAAGGCAGTTTATAAAGGCAATGCAGATAGTCAAATCTCACTCATTTTCCAAAAGAGAAGTCACTATTCAATTTCTTACTTAACTGGAAAGCCATAAAATACTGAAGTTCATTATGCTTAACTGTACAGACAACAGGAATTTGAAAAAAATCATTCTTAAGGGCTGTTTTTTTAAAAAGCTTGAAGTATTCTGTCTTTTCCCTGGCAATGGTTTAGGTACTGTATACATGCATACACCACAGAGACCACTAAAAAAATAAATAAACAAATAAATCACACTTAAAGCACACAGGACCTTTTCAGATAACCCCAGCTCTTAGGTAAAGCACAAGAGTATTTCCCAAAATCTAAATTTTGGTGTGTGGCACTGCACACACTGCACATCAAAGGGTTACAGCACGTTAAGAACATGAAACAATAGATCTGGGCTGGAATTCAGCTGGTTCTGTATAGGAGACTAGTAACATTTTAGATGCCCCAGGGTATCCTGCCAAGCTTAGAGCTGACACTCCAGAAAAGGTCAGATTTCTAAAGGTCCTGTGTCATATCTGTCACTGCATGCAGATGTCTTAGAATCTCAGAGGTAGAGGTACCTAAAGTGCATGAGAGACTGATACCTAGACCCCCAAAATTGTGCCATTTATCTTCTGAGACCCCCTTAAGCAGTTTATATCCGCTTTACAGCTACCTAATTGTGTTAAACTCATTAATTTGCCCAGAAGCTTTTTCAATGAGTAAAAAAAAACCCTGACATATTCCTTGGTGAGCTTCTGAGTCCCTTTTAAATCAGAATGCACTAAAATATTAGTAACAGAATTCACATTTATGAACGTTAATGTCACCAGGAAAACATTCGCCTAGTGAAATTAAAATAAGGAAGGGAAAGAAAGAGAAAAAAAAGAGGGGGGGAAGAGGAAGGGATAGATAAAAGAAATTCGTCTGGAGTATAATGAGCAAAGTAATAATTTCACCTTTCAACAGTAACTGGGAACCAGTTTCTACCAGTTCTTCAAGAAAGACTGAAGATGAAAGAAATGCAAATAAAATCCAGCTAGGGTAAGTATGGTACTGTCTGACTAATTTAGAAGAGAAGTAATCAATAAAAAGGATGAAGGGACAGGAAAAACAGAAAAAGGCACAAAATTAAAAACACCATTAGAGAGCTGAATCAAAAGAGATGATCTCTGCATCGTTCTAAGAAATATTAATGGAGAGATGGTAAATATATAAAAAAAAGAGGAAAAAAGTGAAAATAAACAATTTGTGATTAAATAAATAGACAAGGGATTAAATAAACAATGAATAAAATAATTGTTTTCAAACAAAGTAATTTTCTTAGCTGAAAAGCTGGAGGCTGGGCCAATACAACCCCTTTGCATTTTCACTTCTGGCATAATTCCCACCTGCTTGGTGGGACACCACACAAGTTGGACGCCATGGGCAGACACACCATAGCGATTCTTTTAACTAATTCAAATATGAATAAAAATTTCGGGAGCAATCAACTTCAGCTTTAGCTACTTTGCCAAAAAAGAATGGACACCAAAAAAAATAAGGTGGAAGAGCATCATGTAACATGGTTGGACATCACTACACTTCAAATTTGTCCATCTCTCTCCTGTACTCAGAGCACAGACAAAAATATCTGTCTTCACTTGTTAGACTCTTCTCCATCCAGAGGATTAAAGACAATGTTTTTCAAAGTCAACAACAATTAGAATGTTGATTTTTTTTTAAATGTGGTTTCAGAGCTTCTGCATATTCCACACATAGACTTTCATCACATTGTTACCCATCATTTCACCTTGTCAGTGATCACAGCCATGAGGAAAACTGAATTTTTTTCCCTTCCTTTCCCCCATGTTGAAACCTGTCTTTATTTAATGCTGTTACAATTTAAATGCAATTTTTCCCTCCTGACCCTGCCAGCATGAACATCCTTCTTACAGACTCTATCTATACCTTTAAGAGAAGACTTGATAATAGCTTAATTATTCCTAAAAGATATTCATATCTTCCAACTACCCTTCCCTTAACGCATAAATTTTTTATAAACTCTAGGCAAGATCATTACCTGAATATGTGACTAGAGCAGTTACTGGGTTTAATTCATAATTATAGAGTCTCCATTACTCTCTGTCAGAGATTTTTTGGTAATGGAAGGGGAAAAAAAAAAAGCACCAACAGAACAATTAAGGTGCTGATTAAATGACTTTTTAATTTTCGGCCACCTTGCACATTAGGAGATTCTTCCAACATTTAAAATGTACAGGATGAATTAGTCTTTAGTCTGATAATAATTTAACTCTATAATTGTATCTACTAAGTTACAGATTGTGCCATGGATGCTACGTTTTATAGAGTTTATCCTATAGATGCTTTTTATAAAACCCAATATTAAGTATTCAAAGAGTATAAAGAATCAAATAAAATGAGTGGTCTTTCTCAACTGTTAAAGAACACTATATGAGCAGCCTAAAATTAAGTCTGTGCTTTTTATAATAGCAGTATTTTTCATACTTCAGGGAGAGAAAAGAGTTCTGCTTTTTTTTCTCCCTCCTTCCCAAATGTATATGCTCTGTAAACTGCCTTCTGGCTGATGTACTTACTAATTTTTATTTCACATCAAAATTTATTTATTGCCATGGTAATGAAATGAAAATTCTTAGTAGATATGGCTCTGTGAAGGCTACTCAAACTTTGAGTTTGAGTGACCCTTATAATTTTCTAGAAAGCAAATGGAAATTATTCTTGTATTGTCAGTAGCCGAAGGGGGGGATGCATCACACCCTGAATACATCACAAAAATTTACATTAATACTTCAGTAGATAATTTAGGGTTTCAAATGTACAAATTTTACCTCTATAACATGATAAATGGCCTCATCTCCACAAGACTTTAATTACATTATTATTTCAAATGCATTATATTAGTTTCTAGAAATTTTTATAGTGCTCATGAATGTCAAAATTCAGCATAATCTATATTAAAATCTAACTGAAATCATCAATTCACAAATTATACACTATCCAAGTGCTTTTTAAAAATTTTATTTTTGACAACATTTTGCTTGTCATGGTTTAAAATGTCTAAAAAGGTACTAAAGAGGCCAGATTTAAACTTTGGAATACTTTTCCACAACTCTCTTCTTTGTAAACTGGATAAGCAGCTGTGAAACATAATCAACACCATTCTGATAACTGACATTTTCGTGCTTTGTGAAATCAAAATATGAACACATTGCTCTTCGTGTCAAATTACTCTTCAAAAGTTCCTTTGATTTACTAAGTACAGCGGTCTCCTAAGAAAGCAATCTTACACAGAAATTCTAATTTGAACTGAAATGTCATCTCTAAGTATTCACATCCCATGTCTTCTGCCTTACTTGCTTCATCTTTTACGAGAGATTTTGCTTAAAATGGCAACATTATTAATATTGCAAGCTTTTTTGCTGATTTTCTGTATTGAGCTGCCTATGTTCAGATAATCATACACAAATGTTTCCAAGTATCTTCACAATCACAGAATATCCAGCTTTGGAAAGGAGCCAAAAAAACCCAACAAGTCCAACAATTACAAATCCAGGTCAGAAAAGTAAGAATTGAAGTAGGAATCCTCTATTTCCCACAGCTGTAGGAGTAAAATGGAAAGTGCTGGAGGTCTGCAGTCAATGCAGTTGCTTTATGCAATGGATGCTAATTATCACAATTGTGTCTTCAACCCAAGGTGTTTCAGGAGAAACTACAAATAATAATCAGAAACCCACTTCTGATTTCAAGTTGTCCTCGTGCGTGCAGAATGAATAGAAGAAAGAAATACCTGTAATCAAGCATACTTGCTCTAAAATGCTTATAATCCTGTGATAGTAGATTATCTAATCATATTTCATTTTAAGGAGTTTATTTTTGTTTGAAAGAGGGTCCTTCCAAAAAAAGAATAAATGGAAAAGTTTAAGGAAATAATAATTTCTTTACAATTATTTTCTTCTATTTCCTTTATAGAATATATACATTTTATTGAAGCATGCTCTCTGCAGCCTCAAGACTCTTAGGCAGAAATATTTGAAAACTATTTTCTACTTCCATAAAAGATAGCCTGTAATTTACAGCACAGTTTTTTTGTTTTTCAGTAGCACCTCGCTCCTGTAAAGCTGCCTGGACAAATTTAGCTGCAGTTACAACACTGGAACATTTTGGGACACATCTTTCCTCTAGGATAAACATCTAAAATGCCAGAGTGAGGCAGGTACCAGAAGCTGTTACCCTACTGCCAAAAGGAAAAACAGTCATGATAGTTCCCTGGTAAATAAAAAAGCAGAATGTATGAGAGAGGTTGTGAATTACTGAACAAGCTCCATGCAGCCACCCCACTTGGAATGAGCTTCAATAAATGAATGATTTGTCCTTTACCTCTTCATGAGCATTGCAGATTAAAATCTTATTAGTATGACAGTCAGAGCTGTAGAGACGCTTCTACAATGAAACAGCTGCATTTTTATTCAGCACTTCGTTTGCATCTTTCTGGATAAAGGGTCGCTTAAACTTTTCTTAGGTTGAAAAATATGGGTGTATGTTTTGGTGGTTTTTTATTAGCTTCTCCACTGAAAGCTCTCTTCTTTTGCTGCTTGACTGTACAAAAATTTCAAAGAATTTCTTCAAGCTTCCAATTTTTGCACCTCTCTTTTATTGTGAGTTGTTTAACCATGCCAGAAGGAAAAGGGTTTGATTTACAGTTTGTTCTGGTAAGCTCCCCAGGTTTGAAGGGATACTTTCAACCTTGCACGTAGGGCATTAGTTAAGCAATTTACACCAGTGTCAGGAAGTGTGACACACCTACAGCTCTCCACATCAACTTCATTTCATTACCACATCAATAAAGCTAAATCATCACTCTAGATGGAGTCATGAACTAGATAGAGTTTACTAGAAATGCAATGAAGCCTCTAATAACAAGATGTACAATGTTAAAAAAGTGCTATTTAAGCCTGAAAAAGAATAAAATCAGATCGCCAGTGTCAGCTATTAGAAAATGTTAAAGCTGAAACAGAAGAGTTATTTTACACCATTTCTTTTAGAATTTATCTTTGAAAGTTAGCTGAGATTTTTACTCAAATTGATGGATTTCATCCCTTTTGCTGTTTCACTGAAGTTTTTCTATTAACCATTAAGATGAAATGCAAACAGCTCTACACATATCTGAATCTTCTCCTAAGCCTGAACCAAGCCTAGAGATAGCACACTAGAAAAAAAGGAGTCCTGCCTTTGAGTAAGTGTTCCGTAAAAATTTCCACACAAATATGAAAAAGTGAAGTAAGAGATGTGAGATAATTTGCAAAAGCAGGTCAGTGCTAGAATCTGGGAATAGTGTTTCAGTCTCTTGGCTTTCATGCTTCCCTCTGTTAGGGACCAAGGTGACCTTGAAAAGGCAGAATTAAGATTTTCAATTATAACAATCTTGCACAAACTGATGAATATTCTCAATTATACTGCTAGAAATACTTTTTGTCTACCAGGAGGCAGAAGTGGGGGGTTTTTCCCTCATCTGGGAAACATTAATTTTCAGCACTGCATGATTTCATATCTTCTCAGGTTTTATTTGGGATGGTCTAAAGGTAAAATTTGGATTTCTCTGCCAGATATTCCAGTGGATTATCCAGCATAATGCATGTGCTCTTGTCCTTCAGGTGCTCAGAAAACTATATAGAAGAGAAAAATGTCTCAGTATACAGAGGGATGTTTTCTGCCCTTTTGAAAGATGAAAGAAGAGTTCCTTCATTGTCCTTTACCCTAAGGTCTATAAGCATATGATCACATTTTCCTTCCTTGACAAATCAGGAAAATATATTTACTCTCACTGGGATGAGATCAGCAGCAAGCAAGGCAACAAATACTTTCAAAAGTAATTCTGCATTCTCTGACGCTTAACATCAATGTGAGGCCACATTTCTGTTCACCTTTGTGGGGTTGGTACTGACATATCATAATAGAAAATAACAACATTTTCACTGTGATCTCTGATCTAAACACTACACAGCTATTTAAAGTTAAAAAGAGAATTTATTAGCCTGAGAGAGGGGGAAATCAAAGCTGAAAGACTAATAAAGACCTAACTAGATCATATTCACAGAAATGACAGACTTTTCATGATGTTTATATAATGAAATGTTCTCATGCCAGAATGGGTTGTTCTGACAGCTTTTCCTACAGACAGCACATCTGGGCTGGGGCCATTGATGCTGCTCCTTGTAGACAGTTGAAGGATTAAATAACTAATATAAATACATAAATTCCTTTTCCTTCCTTCTTCTTTCTTTTTCTTTCTATTTTTTTGTGGGTTTTTTTGGGTTTTTTTTTGTTCTTCTAAGAGTAATTTAAGATTAACCAAACTAAGAAAAAAACGTGGTAACTCCAGAAAAAGAATTCTAAATAAAAACTCCATGTTTGTATATGTGCATTTTGCTCTTATGAAAGGTTTCCTTTACAGAGGTGTGTTGAAGTGTGCAATGTAAAGGAGAGGATTTTCAGAAATAGGTGCACCTATACATAGAGGTCATTTAAAATAAAACAGAATGGGAATGCTTATCCTGTTAAGCATTCTCTGTGATCTCAGCACTAAATTACCCTAAGGACAGCAAGCATCAGCAGCACTGCAATGTTGTGCAAGTTTTTTTCCATCAGCGCTGGAAGTTTAACAAAGTAATATTCTTTTCTAAAGTTTTCCAAACATTTCATATTCTAAAAGGTACATAAAGAGAAAATGTCGTCAACTAAATTCTACCTGTTAGACATGACAAAAATTAAAAAGGAAGAGGTTTTTCACAAATCCAGGCTCTATTCACACAGTAAAAAAAATCTCACCTTAACAAATGACATCAACTACAGAGAGAAACCAAGGAGAAACATAACTAACAAGGAACACTGAATAATTCAAGACATCTTTCATACACCACCACAAGGTTCGCAAAACAGCAAGGGGAATGCCTCAATTACTTACATGCTTTCCCCTTCAGGGAGCAGTGAAAGTTAACTTTCACCATTAGTGCAGGAGAATGTCCCTTTAATAAATTTATTTTAGTAGCACTTAATACAAGTCCTTAGATAGATACACGGATAGAGTAAAAAGGCAAGGTGGGAAAATACGCTCATGGCTCAAAAAGACAAATGCATCAAGGCAGTCCTCAGCCAGAGAGGAGCTTCGTTCACAAGGTTATTAGGAAATTCCATCTCTTCCCAGTGATCTAGAGATGGTAAATACTGTAAAAACTACAGTGTAAATCTCAAGTGATGGTATTTCTCTCTCCGAACCCAGGTTACTTAAAGCAAGAGGAACTATGTAAGCCATTAAACATTTCTAAGCATAAAGTATTTAGGGTGGTTCAGTAGAGTGGGAGGGAAAAAAACCTCAGAATTTTCTGTTCACCCATCTTCCTCACCTTTCAGCTCTAACACAAACACTAAACCATAACTAAGACACTAAGTCTTCCCCACTCTGAGAAACAAGAGATGAGCATGGTCAGGAGAGAAAACTTCAGCACCACAGAAATTTTATGTTGTACCAGCTTAAGGATCTCTCCTTGGTTCTGCAGCATGGGCTAGACTCCATGGTAAGTATTTCCAATCCCAACAGATGTAGCTACGCTCAGAGAATGAAACTGAAGTGATCTGGGGAGTTCTAATGAGCCCAGGCACCAAGAAGAATCAAGGAAAATACACTTTGCAGACACAGAAATTGTACTCATTCAGGTGGTGTACCATCAGAAAGTCATATTCCCTCAAAATTGGTAGAAAACTGTTGGACGTATTTTTTTTTCTTCCTTAATTTCTGTTCCAGTAGCAAAAACAAAACAAACAATCCACTCAACTACTTCAATAGCAAAAACAGAATAAACAATCCACTCAAATATTTCCAGTTGGTGCTGCCTAGTTGTAGGAAATTGATTCCATCATTAAATTCTCTCCACCAATTTACCACCTGTAAGCCGGGTCACACTAAAAAGACGTGTTAGAAACCAAGGACTGCACTGACTGATTTTGAACCACACCCTCTTCTGAATGAAACTCTGACAGGACAGTGAAAATAAGGAGAGGTTAAAATGCAGCCATATTATGATGAAACTTCTCGGGTGATATGAAACTGCAGTGCTCCAAACTCATTTCATGAGGCAGTAGTTGGCAAATGTGGCAGTGGTTTTCCTCTGTGCCAGCCAAGAAGGGCGGCACACAGTCCTGCTTTATGTCATTACAACATGAAATTTCCAGTAATAGCCAAAGTTTCGCTTCAGGCTCCCTGGTTGGAACAAAAATGTCTGGCAACATGCCAGTAGAGGCTACAGAATATTGCAGTCAACAGTGACATTTCATTACCTGGACAGCTTACTGCGTGTTCATTACCCTGAATATAAGAATAGCCTGGAAAGCACAGGTTGTTGTGAGTGACTCTACTGTGAGCCATGAAAAATTAAGCTGTTAGTCTGGAGGCCATAAAGCAGGTACTTCGTAAAAATGTCCTCAGTGCTTTTTTTATTCTGTTTCCCTCTAACTGTGGAAAGAAAAAGAACCAAAAAGTGTAAACTAAAACAATCCATAGAGTAACAAGTATTACAGAGTATTTAGTATGCTGGGATTTAAAATGTTTTTTTTCTTTCAGCTTTTATATCTTCCACATAACTGTAATATGGACAGATTTAGAGATATAATTCCATATGCTAAATCCCCTTATTATAGTCTGAATAATTTAGTATGTTTATACTTTAGGGGAAAAAATATAAAAATTATATTTCCTTTTATTCAGCATTCATCCTCCCTTTTCAATTTCCATATTTACTCCATTACCATGCATAAAAAGTTTGTTTTAACTATTAAAAAGCCCAGTCTTACGCTCAAAGTCTAGTTTCCATTCTCTATACCCACATAATTCTCAGGAAAGCCTTTGTGATCCCTAAGTCTACAATGTGTACTCTCAGCTCTCTTGTCAGCTATTACCACTACAGAGATCTTGAAATAAGAACCCAACTTGCAGTGGGACTAATTCACAACTGAAACAGAATTAAGGATTTTGCTTTACAATATATTGTACAGCTCTCTGTACAAGTGAGCATTTAAGAATTCAGGATCCATATTGACTTAAACTCAGTATGCATTAAAGCATTACTTTCAATTAATGAATGCAGGATATTAAAATTTATACATGTTTTAAAATAATTAATTTAAATTTCTATTTGAAGTGCTCTGTATCAGATACCTTATGGAAGTCATCTATATGAAAAGTACTCTGAGACCATGGAACACATACTACTTGACCTTTTTAACAAAGATTAGTGAGAAAAGCAGTATCTGTAGATATATCAGGCAAGTCAATAATTGCTAAATAGAACCTAAAAAGGAGCAAGTTTCATTCAACTCACCAAGGAACTGTTGGTAGAATAGTCCATACTGAGGACAAAATTTTTCAGTTCAAAAGTCAGAAGTAACTTTATTCACATGAAATAAACTCAATTCTTTACATGTCTTTTTTTTTTTTTTTTTTTTTTTTTTTTCTTCAAATTAATTGCTGAAAGAAACAGGAGTGTATCTGAAACATTCTGTTAGCAAAAATCTCCTGGAAAATTACATTTAAATATGGAACCATATAATGGGTTTGTGCTGAAAGTGACTAAAAGATCATCTGATCCAGGCCCCCTGCCATGGGCAGGAACAACTTCCATTAGACCAGGCTGCTCAAAAGCCCATTCCAACCTGGCCTTGAACACTTCCAGGGATGGGGCATCTACCTCTTCAAGAACTACAAAAAGGCTAAAAGATGAAACACTGTTTCCAGACATGCTAACACAAGCTAAACACAATCAAAAATGGATATAAAACTGGATTAGTAGATACTTTCTTATTTTATAAAAAGCAAATGGAATTCCAAACCACTAAATTTACTATTAAAAAAAACACTAGCTGGTAACAGTCATAAATATTTAGGAAAAAGCAGATCCATGATGGACAAAAATCTAGCATTTCCACTGTTACTTATTCTGACATTTATACTTAGCTGACAAGCCATTGACAAGCTGAAAACTACATATTAGCCTTAACTTTTCTTTCTTTCTTTTTAAAAACATAATGGAAATAAATCTTTATTTTGATACTGCATTTGTACTGCTCAGGAAGACTTCCAGATGGTCATTAAGTATAACCTAACTTCTCGCTGGAATATTTGAAGGTATTATTTTTAGTAAAGGTCAGCTGCTTTGTTCTAATTAGCTCTTGCAATGCATCTTCAGAACTAAAACCCCTTTATTATCAAGGACCAAGTGTGCATCACCTTTTTTCATCTTAGTCACTTGCTAATGACATTTCCAGGTAAGGAAAAAGGAAACAAAATACACGAAAGGAAATGGGGAATGAGAGGGTCTTGAGACATAATTAGTTTTATATAAAATCAAGGTTAAGAACATACTTTTGTTGACTACTTGTATTATATATTGCTTAAAAACTACTATAACAGCTATCACAACTTATCTGTAGTAACTATGTAATGCCATTTTTCTTTTCTTAAAGAAAAACTGTTAAATAAAACAAGGGGGGAAAAATACCATTAAAAACTAGCGACCTCTCACAAAGGCAAAATTTATAGTCCTATTTTATCTTCTAACAGGACAAAAAAAAAATTCCAAAAGCTTTGACAAAAGTGTAATGTAGGAATTAATATTAATCACTTGTTTTGTTATTTGCAAGCTTGCTGTTGGTGCTAGCTTTTGTGATATGCATATAATGTCTCCAGGGAACTGCAGTAAATTATCTACACAGGAAATGAGTCTTAAACAGGCATGTGCCTGCCTAGAAATGATTAAGGTATATCACACCTGTGAATGAGCAGCCAAATTCTGACTGATATAATTAAAATCAATAGTTTAGTCATATAAAACTGTCTAAGATGTGGAATAAATTCTGCATTAGACTCAGACGTCTAGCTCACTGCTAATTATTATTCCTATTTTTGAACTGCTGAAGAAACACTGACAGTCATGGCTGAGGTTTCATGACCTTATTCAATCTGAAATACATTATTCTCTGAATTCGTCAGCTCTGGGTACCAGAAAAAATGCAGTGTCATATTCAGGATGCCCATGTACACTTAAGTGTTAACATGTTTTCTAGTGCATATTTCACTTTCTGCTAACAAATTCCTAGGTTTTCCATCTTCATTTTAGGAAAGGATGGTGAAGCAACTACGGACATAGGTTTGTCCTCCAGGAAATCCAGTTTGCAAGACTATTCCCATTATTCACCACAAGGATTTACTACCACATGCACACTAGGACCAGGCATATGAGTGCTTAGAAGCACCATGTGCTTTTACAGAAGGCTTCAGAAAGGAAACCCTCATGGAAGGTGGAAGTTTGCTCAGCAAGGATTATGCCAAATTCTGCAGAGGAGCAGTGTTCCATATAGCAGTCTCATCTTGGTGAGGGAGGAAAAGAAAAGAGGAGAAAGAGGAGTAGATATGTACAGGAGTAAGACCTGGACAGATTTCAGCTCCTTTAATTGCCTGTGTTAGGAGCCCTGTCAACTTTGCTTCCCCATATGGCGAATAAAGCTTTTCCATCAATTCCACATATGTAAATGTGAATCACACCTGAGTGTAACATTCTTCACTGACTGGGGCAGTGTGACTGGGCTCCTGCCTTATGCTGCTGTCCACGGCTAAAAATGAAATTATGCAGATCTTACCAAAGCAGTGTGCAGGCAGGCAACAGATTTTTTCCTGTGACCAAATAATTAAATCTAACTAGTTAAATAAACCATGTCTATTCACGACATGAAGGTGTTTTTATGCTAATACACATTCCATCTGTAATCCCTCAGAGCTGCAGGTGCAGAGTCATCCACCAGATCATGAGAACCCACAGTACAAAAGGTTTACACAAAAATACAGCTTCTAGCTATGAAGAGCTGGCAGCCTAGATGGCATCTCAGGAGTGGAAGAGGAAATGGATGAGGAGAGCCTGGAGAGGAAGTTGGAAAAATCCAAAGATGTCCTCTATCACCAATTGCCTCCCCAGTGCATATCAAGTTTACAAATACAAATTTTGAGATTTTTGTATTCTGTGCCAAAATCACATGCAGGAAGAATTGGGTATATTGCAAGTTTTTTATTACACATATGATGTAGAGATGCCTTGTGTATACAGTAATTTAGTACACTAATATTGCCAAATGTTCTTAGTGACTTTCTCTCGCTTAACTGCAAACAACAGGTTAAGTCTTTTAGCACGTGTATGGGTTTGATATTTCACATCTATCAGCACATGTGCATTGCATGCTGACAACAATTTTCTAGATTAAATTCACTGAAGTCTGTTTGCAAGACTCAGTTTTTCTGTTTTATTTTTTAAGAGAACTCCACAAGAAAATGGAATTTTTAATAAACTTGAATGAAAAAAACAAACCTGAATGAGATTTAAATTTTTATATATATATAGATATATATATAAATATATTCATTTTACATGTGAGTTTTCTTGTTAGCAATCTGCATTATAATATTTGTCTATTAAATAGCAATACCCTACCAAACAACTTTAGATTTGGATTTTTAATTAAGATCTGTGCTGAATCCCATTTATTTCAGTTCTTGTGATCTAGGTGATGGGAAAATCCATATTAAAAAATGTCTTAAACCTTTATGCAAAATTTTGATTGTTCAGGACAGAAGCCATCCCGAAATACTAATTGCCTATTATGTGCTCTGCAGAGAGAAATTTTAAATGTTGACAATGCAAATAAAATGATGAGTGATGAATGATCCATGTCATAGATTTATTTTTATCTCCACACAGTAAAAGATGAAAAATATACCTGCACAATAATGTTACCATCCAATGGTAACTACCTTTAACATATTTGAAGTATTAGACTAGCAATAAAACAAACTTAGATTTTATCACAATTTAACCATATAAGACCATTAATCTATAAACTTATTATTTAGTGTTCCTCTTATTAGCAATTATGGAAAACAATTTCATGCCAAGTCTTCCTTATTGAGTCTTCATTAATCAATAATTATCAATTAATAATTCATAAATAAGACAATTAGACAGCAGTATTCATCTTATCCTGTTTTAGTGTGCTTCAAGACTACATAAAGATCCTTCCATTATCTGCAAACCTCAAACTTCTACTGTTTCTAATATGAATGGTGGTTTTAGGAGCAAACAAAACCAAAAAACAGAGAAATATCTAGGCACACTGGAAAGACAAAAAACACAGGAAGCTTGGGAAAGCTGAGTAAATCTCTAGTTCAGTGAAAATTTCATTTGCACCATGGTGGAAGACACATGACAACTACAGGAAAGTAAGATGCATAAAGGTTCTTAGTTTCCTAAAGTACTACTAGAGTAGGATTATCCAGGGCTTATATTGCTGATTGTCATCATACCAGAACTCAAAAAAAAAAAAAAAAAAAAGAAAAAAAAGAAAGTTGTAACCCCTCATTCCATTTTCTATTTTCTTTTCACATCAGAGTACAGCTCCTAAGTCTGACTTAACCTGATGTGCTCCAATAGGGATTAAATCTTTTGGCTTTCATTTTTTGTAATTCAAAGTATCTCAGACATCAAAGGATCTTTCTTTGTGAAAAGTCAATACTTCAGCACTTCAGAATAATACCCTAAAAAGACACTCAAGATACTCAGTTTTGAAAATATCAGCTAAGGTTATTAAAATAATTTTAGGATGTTATCATCCCATTCCCACAAGATTGCAATTGGATGACTGAGTGGGATAATCAAGTTATTATTGCAAATCTCTTCTCCTTGGTATCCAGTGACAACATGTGTGGGAATGGTACAAAGCTGCACCAGGAAGGGCTCAGACTGGACATAAGGAAGCATTTCTCTACTGAAATGGCGTTTAAACACTGGAACAGGCTTCCTAGAGAGGTGGTCAACGTCCCAAACCTGTCAGTGTCTAAGGGGCAATGCCCTTAACAACACATTTTAATTTTTGGTCAGCCCGAATTTTGTCAGGCAGTTGGACTTAATGATCTGTGCAGGTCCCTTCCAACTGAAATAGTCTAGTCTTCTTTTCTTAAATTGTGCTAAATCATTATGTAAGAAAATACATTTCAAGAAAATCATTTGTCCTCCCTCACTGACTCCATGTGCACTGCTCATCTACTTACCTGCATGCATCCTGCTACCCCATACAGCTGGCTCCAGAGTAATCCCATCTGACAAAAGACTTCTTTTTTTTTTTTTTCAAAAAATGTGGTTCTGTTTCAATCCAAAATGGAACATGAGTTTTCTGAATCACAAGAATTCTTACAGTAACTACAGTATGATATCCTTGATGATGCTTCCAACAACAGAGCAATAGCCTGACCAAATTACTTGCAAAATATTAGAGAAAAATCAATAAAACATAATCAAAATGATTACTAGGATAGATTTTAATGGAAACATGTTTTGTTGAAAATACCTGTAGATCAGAGTATTGAATTAGTTGAAACACACGACAATTTACAATTACTGTAACTTTGCTTATTGAGCACTTCACTAATCTGTTAAATGGTCAAGTCCAACGCACAGCTGCTTTTTAAAAATCACAATCTCCAGAGACAAATTATCTGTAAAATAATTGACCAAGAAACATCATTCCCCAAGCTAAAAACCTCTTGTACACATGAAGGGATGGAATCTATAGCCAGAAGTAGGCATGAGAATATATTAGCAGTGGTCTTTTTTGTCCTTTAATAGCCCAGCCCAAGTGAAGAGTGATCCATCAGCATTTCGGAAAACTGGGTGCATCTTTTGGCATAGGCTAAGCTCAAGGCTTATATTTTGGATTCCTGACAAGATCACTGAGCCTCTCTAATACATTTGTTCCATTAAATGATAAGCAAAAGTAGTCCAAAGCACTTAAATCTACTCAGAAAATCAATGGGAAAGGGGAACAATCACAAGGTTATGTAACTATTGAAATTGAAAATTATCTTTCACTAACTGGTGTTTCTGATTCTGTCATATATAATGAAGTACTATTTAATCATGTAATTTTGTTATCCATAACTCATGAAAATTACTTATTATTGCTTATATTTTTACTGAATTGCATTTTTTCCTTAAGATTACAACTTTTTCTTGCAATGTTTTTCTTGTCATATTTTAAATATCTGGAAGAAAAAATATGAATGACTAATTAAAAAGGTATAACTGATGTCATAATCTAAAAAACAAAAGGTATAAGGTATCATAACCTAAAAAATAAAATTAAGAAAGCAATTTAAGACAAGAATGGACAGGTAATTTATTTAAAATTGCACATGCCAGCTCCAAAATCCAGCATCCTGCTGTGCATTCTCAGCATCTCACTTTTGTCTCTGACACATCCAACATGGCTCTTCCCAGGTTGGGAGTTTCAAAACTTCCATTTTGCTGATCCAATTTTGCTAAGGTTATTAATGAGCTCCTACATTATAAATATAAGGCCATTTGCACAGAATCTTTATTCTCAGAAATGTTTTTGTGCATTTCTGTCCTACCTTACAGATTTCCAGTTTCCCTTAGTGACTGCCTTTGTCACGCCTGTAGTTTGTTCATGCTCCGACGTTCTTGCTCTTTCTCTGTCTTTTCTGCACAATCTCCCCTGGTTATATTTTGCCCTTTCCTGTTCTTTGAGCTGACATCTATAGTGAGCTTCTCATGTCTTTTTCTTAGTTCCTAATCTATTTAATTGCATTTAGCTGGCATGACTCCAAAGCTAAACTCAGTTTCGCTGTTCCCAAGTTCTGTCTTTCACTTTATCCCTTTTAATTCAGCTCTCACAGAAGCCAGAAATGCTATCTGTATACAGAGCACTTCGCCATGCAGCCCACTTTGCTGTGGCTAAAGATGCTTCCAAAACAGGGAAAAGTATCTGGCCAGCTGGCAGCCATACATTATCCCCTGAACATAATGCTTTCTCATACTGAGGAAGGAAAAGGTAAAAAACAAACTCCACATCTAAAGAAGCAATTAATCAAGTGAGTTTGATTCTGCTTTCTCATCTTCCCTATCTTGTCAGTGTCTCATTCAATTCCAGTTCTTCATCATCTTTGACATGCGAGATTTTAGAAAAAAAATGTTTTGTCAGTGAATGAATTTTCTCACCCTGATTACTGAAAACATCTTCTTTCATATGCCCAATTTGAACTCCTCAGACCCAGCCTGCTGGAAACTGTTGCCCTCACTTCAAAGCCAGAAGCCATCCAATTCAGCCTTTTACATGAAATAATGTCTTCCACTTGGAGACAACTAAATCAGCTGCAATAAGTGGTCACAAACATTCATGGTAAAATCATAATCTGACCCCAGAAACTGGGATAATTGGTTGAAAAATATCATAAAATCTTTGGAGGTGGTTTTGGGGATTTTTTGGGGGGATGGTGTTGCTGTGTTTTAAATAGGGCCAATGAACTGTCAGAAGAAAGAGTTTCATTAGCAGGAAAGGAAGAAGGAGGGATGAACTGGGTGAACAAACTTCAGCCAGGCATCTCCATGGTCTATATTCTAAGAGACAGAATTTCATAAAAAGTTGCTGGGCCTTCAATGTAATGACTAAAGCAGAAAAGATAAATAACTGGGGAACTATTGCCCTCATTAATTCTGTTGCAATCCAGAATCAACAAGATATTTTCTTTTTGACAACACTGTATTGTCTTGCTTTTAACCTGCAATAAAAAAAGAATACCTAATTCATTAGTTTTGCCACAATCAAAATAGCATTTTTCCTCATTAACTCTTCAACAGAGAAAAAAAGCTACTTCATTCAATTGTCAATATCAGAATCTGCAATTAAAAAGAAAAATAGGAAACTCTTATCATGTGGTCTTGCCAGGCAAATTTACATGAGGATAATGAAAGGAAGGAAGGTGTCAGGGGAGCAAAAGAAACTTTTAAAAGATGCATAGGAATGTCACTAGCAAGCACAAGATAATGGAGAACTTGCTGAAAGCTGGAATGGAAAGTATTAAACAGCCCTCCCACTGGGAAAAGGGAAGGGAATATCCTGTTGCCAAATTTTGCAAATTGCTCTTAAGTTATGAATATGAAGGCAAGGCTCTTTGCGAGAGGGCTTGGCAAAGAGACAATCCTGAGAAAAGGCAGATAGGACAGTTAAAACTGAATTACTGCAAAACCATGGATTCCAGATCTTATATTTCCCTCTTTCTTGATGTCCTATAACTTCTCTTATGGGAACATAAGTGAATATTGCACAATGACGTAAGGCTTTTTCTTGAATTCTTCGCCTCCTGCTTCCAGAAGATTTTTCCTTGAATGAGCTAAAATCATTCTTTGCAGTAATGAAAAGAAGAAGAAAAAAAATCTACATCTAAAAAGACACCAGGTAGAGCTGTGATTAAAGATTGACACTTTTACCTAGTATGCAAGATTAAATTTTCCATTTTTATATATTCCCTCAAGAACAACTTGTTCAGATATAGATGAGCTGGCATCATTATGTCAGTTCTCAGTGTGGCAAGAGATTCTGGAGACTGGACCTGAAAATGAGCACCACATATAAACCCTATCTATGACTATTTTTTTTTGTTGTTGTTGTTGAGGTCTGCTTGGAAGAATACTATGGAATAAAGCCCTGGATAGAACAAGGGTTCAGGAGAACCCTTTTTGGTTATTTTTCAGAGGCCATGTCTCCCAAGCTCAAGGATGAACTATCCCCAACAAGAGGAGGTTAAGTGAGATAGCAGGGGGCCTGCTTGGATGAAAAAGGAGCTCCCAACAAAACTCAGCTATAAAAAAAAGAAGCCTCCAAGGGGTGAAAGCAGGGATAAACGACCTGGGGGGAATATGGAGACACTGAATATGCAGGGATGTGGTCAGGAAAGCTGAAGTCCATTTGGAGCTTAATCTGACACGGGACATGAAAGGCAATAAGAAAGATTTCTATGGGCAGTGCAGCAGCAAGAAGGGAAAATGTAAGGCCACTTCTGAATGGGACAGGAGATCTGGTGATAGGGAACATGGAAATGACAGAAGTTGTAGTGCCTTTTTTACCTCACTCTTTACTCTTCCAACTGGCCTTGTCAACTCTCTTTCTGTAAATTAATAGAAACAGCATTTTTATATACAGTCAGGATGATAGAAGAAATTTTAAATCTAAGATGCATACAGTACAGGCAAATCCTATTCCATATATACCCTTCAGATAAAGAAATATCTTATTGCCCAATGAATAGTATTTGGTAGGCATCACCATAGCAGAACTCCTCAAAGTAACCTGTGAGGTTTTGCAACATTTGTTGAAGGCAGTTCCTTTTAGTACAGGCTTTGGTTAACTTTAATTTTAGGCTTTTTCTGAAGATAAATTCTTGCAAATTATAATAAAAAAGTAAAGAACATCCAGAGGGACCACAATATCTTATCCCAGGCACCCACATAGCAGCCACACTTGAAAAAGCTCTAAATGGTATGAAAATACTTGCTACTATTATGGAGATTGTTAAAGATGCATATTTAAGGACAAGGAGGACTCCTTGGAGAATTCTATGTGGCAGCATGCAAAATTTGGGTCATAGTCACCCATCCCATAATTCCTAAAGCATCACATTTCTGTAGTTTCAGCAAGGAAATACCCTTTAAAAAAAACCCCAACAAACCTAGCTTTGATTTCCAAAATGTAACCATGAAAAAACAGTAGACTCATTAAAATCTTTCATAAAAAGATAAATGTTTAAGCATATTTGACTACGACATTTATTTGATTTGACCTTGGCTAAATTGAAAGCACATAGAAAAAATTAAAGTCAACGCTAGATGTGAGCTATACTAATATCTGGCTAACTGCCTCTGCTGTGAAAGCTCTTTCTATTTCAGTAAAACTTTATGCACAAAAGCATTTTCTAGAAACTGATGTAGTGTATTCAATACATTTTTAGACCCAAGCTTAATTACAAAAGCTTTTTCATAATAACAAATATTGTCCCAAGCAGAGACTATATTTAATAAATATGGTTATTATTTTCCTTAATGAAAGCAATGTTTAAAATTTGTAGGTAATCCCATTACACTGTACTTCAATTATCCAGCCCAGCTCTCCTACCCTCCTGCTGATAGAAGGCTTCCTCATCTTACTTTCCAATTATATACATTAAGTCCTTCCAAAACAACCTTCATTATTACACACAGCATGTATAGCTCTATCAGAGAAAAAGCTGTAATTGGGAAAGAGCAAAATGCATTTTTGAGCCTAAGACAATCACAAGAAAAGTTAATTATGTCAATTAAAATAATCTTCTCTCCACTCAACAAGTATGACCTGTTTGTACAAAGAAACACAGCAGGACAGGTACTGATCCCTGATAAACCATGGTGTTTCTGCTCAAGTCATTCTAATCAGAAAATCTGTTAAAGAACCAAATTTTGACTATAAATTACTTTATAATAGAAGGATGGCCAAAAGAACTATTGGATGAACCCAGGGCAACTCTCCAAAACAAAAACCATAGCATTTTCTATATACATCCAAAATTAAACCTCAGTGTTTCTGTTCTTGGATTAAAGTTCTACTTTCTAAAAGCAGAAAAGGACTGACACAAGCAGACTACTGATAGAAAAGCTCTTGGAAATATATTAATTAAAAATGTTAGGTACCAGAAGTAAAATCTGTGCCCTTACTGTTAACTGTTCTTGGCAAAGAACTTCATCTCAGCATCAGGTGGCAACCAGTTGAATCTATGAAGGGTTGACTCTAATTACAGGGCTTCAAGTCAGAGCTTTAATTGTTGAAGATATGGATGCCTATGGCAAAACCAGAGCTTTTCACCCCAAAGAGCATCAGTGCATGAGGAGCTCCCAGATCCTGTAACTGCCCAAGCCCAAGTTTTATTCCCTCAGCTTGTAGAAAGAAGAGCGAGATGTGAGGGGTCTCTCCCTGTTAAGCTGCTGCTGCTAGTTAATTTTCCTTGCTCTACCCACCGTACTTTACTTTGACATTACATTTGATCAACCCCAGCTGCTTCAACCACTTCTTAGAATGTGCAGTCTTCACCAGCCTGCTCATTACCATATTTTCACATTTAATCATAGCTAATTGCGACCCTAATTTTGCTGTGAAGAATTTTTCCCATCCCACCTCACAATGCATTACCTGGATCATTCAGCTTTTGAACACTTCCTAACATGTCTACTGGTTGTTTTTCCATGGGCATCAGAAATAGAGGCAATATTCCAGAGAATACCACAATACTTCTGCAATGCCACCATAAATTTATTTTAATCTGAGTAGTTTAGGTGGTTCTTTGCTTACGCCAAACTGTTATTTCTTTACCTTACAAATTCCTGGCAATTTGCTGTATAGAATTTGTACAGATGATTTGATATGACAAGAAAAGTCAAGTCCAAGTACACTGCAGTTTAGAGAACATTTTCAGATTTCACAATGCTACTTGTTCTGGAAGTTCCAATCTCCTAATTTCTTTTACCTTGATTTGGTTTTTATCACTTGGTGATTTTGTCAGGGAGTTGGGATCCCTGCCAAAGATGTTTACCTCAATTTTGTTTCAAGTCCTAAATTAGATCTCTCCTAAATAGTGAATTAGATTATTAATCAGTAAAAATCTAAATCTTCATTATTAATTTACTCAAAACAATACAGCAGCTTGTAAAACATTTATGCAGCAGTAAACGGAGAACTACTTTGCAGAGATCATGACATGCTTAATTTACTACACAACTAAATATTTAATTACAAATGGTAGCAAAGCTGAAGGTGTTCTGCTGAAATTAATCTTTTAAACAGTAATAGTCTTAATTTATTGTGGGCAGTAATGGTAAAATTTTAGAACAATTGGTGGGAAACTTGCTCCTTTTTGTGGGATTTGCTTTAACCAGTTAAATGAAGAATCATGTATTTGGCTAGCCAGTCTGCTATTTAGTGATAGGTCTGGTCTGGTCCCTCCTGTAGTTTCAACAGAAATATTTTTTAAATGGCATATTAAATTAATTGAAAACGCAATGCACTTTGAGGCACTACATTTGCAATGTAATAGTCTTGCTCCAATGACTTCCTTGCTAACATGTCTAATTAGAGTAATGGCATTTTAACTTCCTTGCAAATATCTCGCAATTCTTTGTTTCATATTCAATTTTCAAAACCTTCCAGGTACACTGTTTTAAATTCATTTGCATTTATACATCCAGACTTATATAAAAAAACCCAACTACTTGTTTATATTTCCAGTTCAGGAAATTGTATACAAAGCTTTTGCAAAGCCTTCTCAAGATGAATATATCCTCCCCAGCGTTGAACCTGAACAACAAATCGTGGTGCACATCAAATCTAATTAAGGTGAGCTTTCAAAACAGATATTCAACAAATGCAGATGATTGTTTCAGAATTTGCAAAATGTGTAGCAATATGGAGAATGAGTTCTGGGAGGGTTTCCTCCTTTTTTAAACTATTCCTTCCTATTGTCTCCCTAACTCATATAACTCAGCTTTCAGAATAGGAAGGTAAGGGATGGTTTTTACCCTCCTGTACAGTGATGGATGCAAAGAATAGAGAAACAAAGCAAGATAGGCTGGAGCAAGTTAAGAACAATATCATTATGTCCCATTTCAGGAGGGAGGTCTATTGAATAGAGTATTACACGAAACAAAGAAATTATAAGGCTATAAGGATAGTCTGGAAAACAAAGGGTAGCAGCAGGATCGCTTTCACCTCATCTTGAACACTTCTGTCAAATTGATATTTCTTAACCATCACATTGTTTTTATTAACAATACAGAATATCCTGACCTTTTGCTGTCTTCTAAGACTACATGACAGTCTTGTCAAAAATAATTCACCTAAAATCTTAAAAGAAGGTGTTAGCTATGAAAACCACAGCTACGTATACATAATTAATCAGGTAAGAGGAAAAGAATATTATATTTAGAATAGGAGTAAAACGTATTTTCTTTCCATCTTCCTTATGTTTCAAGGATAAAGAATATTTCATAGAATTACAAAACTGCATGCTATAGCTCTTCAAGCCTCTAAATAGAATAAAGTATACACTTGGTAGCATGTCTCTCATTACGCTGCAGAATCCTAATGATGTGACCTTGCTTCCCAAAGTAACTTGTAAGGTAAACTTTTTAGAAGATGAGTGGTATCTCTGGTATTAATCAATCCATGTTCAGTTTAAACATTGCTGTATGAAACATGGAAGCACTTACTGCGAGACAGACTGAAGTAAATTGAAAATACCTAGGATTTAAATAAAGTTTTCACACAAAGTTTGTTGTTCAAATCCAATCCCAGTTTAACACTGACAAAGTTCTTGCAATGTTGATCTTCACAAAAGGCATGTGATAGCCTTGTCGTAGTTAATACAGAACACAGTGAGGCACTCAGCACGGGGCTGGTACCATGTGCACAGAACTAAGGGTGGTGCCAGCTGCGTACCTGCGCAAAGTTTCTGTGTCTGAACGATGTTATTTCTGAACAGACTGGGAAAGGAGGGAGGATGGATGGTGGGAGTGGTGGAAATGTGAAGAACCTGTTTACCCGTAAGCTGCTGTGAAAAAGAGAGTTTCACACTTCAGAAAATGCTGTAACTGCTTCATGTGGTATTGGGGCCTCCTTCCTGGTGACAAAACCTCTCAGACTGCATGTATTAGCTAGTCCCTTGATTCTTTCCAATTGCTCATCTGAAACTGTTAACATATATTAGAGTTATAACTAAGCTTTCCCTGATAAGCACCAACATGTTAAGTAGTGTATGGCAGAAAATTTTTTTTACACCATAAA
Source organism: Poecile atricapillus (assembly GCF_030490865.1). Classification (NCBI taxonomy): domain Eukaryota; kingdom Metazoa; phylum Chordata; class Aves; order Passeriformes; family Paridae; genus Poecile; species Poecile atricapillus. Next base: position 82,729,603 of record NC_081249.1, read on the forward strand.
AAATGTGCCTCATTTGAAATAAACTGTCTTGAGAATCCCATGACATGACAATAATTCTGAATTTTACTAAAGCTTTTTACACACACATGACTTTGGCAGGCTGCCTTCCAGTGAGAGCAAGTTACATATGTAGCAGCTCTAATGGCCCATATAAGTTATTAAAAACACATAAAGAATAATTTGATCATTTACCTTAGGAACAGTATGAGAATTTTCATCTCAGTTTTCTCCAGAGACTCTAATGCCAAAGGACAGATTGTTTCTTGTCAGTGTTTCAAACTGATCTCTATTTGCAAACACAGCAAGTGATGCCAAATGCAGTTCAGAACACAAATCAAACGACTATTTGTTATGCACTGTTTTGAATTGCATATGCAGGACAGAGAGGCAAGTAATGACAAAAAAAAATAAAGAAAAATCATGCTTGCACATCACACAAGCCATTTCCATAATATACTTGAATACCGTATATAAATGCAAAGAAATAAAACTATTCCAATAAAATAATGAGCGCTTTATGAGTTAAATATATTCAAAATGCTACACACTGGGATTTAACACAACTTGATATACAATGTAGACCAAAATACAAATGCAGTCGTTATGCAAAGAAAAGAAAAAGAGAGGGAAATGATAAATTATTTATTGAATGAAAGCCATAAATAGAAAATGAGAAAAACTTTTCTTTCAAAAAACAGGTTAGCTTGTAACCTATGAAAATAAGCCCACTTATTCATTAGAGGCAGGTCCAATCTGATTCTATTTGAGTCCCAACTGAGCACTCAGAACAGCAATTAATGCAACCGTCAGTGTGACTGTCTTTTTCTGAATGTTCCTGTCCATCTCGGTTTTGTATTGAAGCAAACAAGATGAAAAATAACTGGAAAAGTTACTTAACCTGTTTCTAAGATGATCACAACACTGGCTAAAATGGCAAATAGGGAAAAAAGAAACCTGTTTAAAGTGCCATGCTACAGCCATCTATGGGTGGTACCTGACAGGCAAATGCACAGAGCAGTGCATGCCAGAATAATGCAAGGGGGAAAGGGAGAGGCATCACCAGTGTATGGCAGCCAGCTAAGGTTAGAGCTCTCAGATAACACCGGAGAAGGAGAGAAGATATTCTGCTCCTTACAAAGACCACACCCATAGCTGGTTTACAGGTATTTCTTCAATTAAAAGCAAAACAAATAACGATTAAAAACCACCAACTAATTTAACCAGGACTTCCCTTACTGTTCATTAATTGCTACAGATGCTGGGCCTGGGCAGGTGCAAGAACAGAACCCCTCACAGAAGAAAAAAACAAACCATATTTAAAAAAAAAAAAAAGGACTACTTTGAAATTAAGAATTTCAAGGGCTTAACTTCAGTAGTTTACAGTTGATCAGTATCTTATTTTAAAACATCATTCTTGCATTTTTTCAAGGTTAGTTTAATTTATTTATTATCACTACTTTAGTGATTATGAGGTGAGTGAATTAAAATAAATCGCTACTTAGCCAGCTTATCCCTCCTGTTATATATTAATCTTAGTGCATATGGGATTATAACAAAATGCAAAGGAAAAAAAGAAAAAAAAAATCCAACTTGAGTAGCTATATGTTTCTGGATTAAATCACAATATGGGAAAATGTCTTAGAATTCCAACTGAGCTGTGTTAAAGCAAAAGACAGTGAGCTCTGGATACAGGAACACTTGCATATTTTTCTTCACACAGTTATGTGTGAAAAGATAAGATTTCTCCATAAAACTGTGAAATAGAGCACTTAGAGAGTCCATTTGAAAAGATTCCTCCAGGGGGCTGAGATAACTCCAGCATCTGTTCGAACAGGTAGTTCTGCAAATAAGTGACACACTTGTCATCCCATTGAACCTGGACAACAAGGACCCTTGATTGCCCAAACACAAATAAAACTATCCATTGCTCTTACAGCATGTGGCAGCTGCATGAGATGTCCCTTAGAGATTCAATCATTTCACCTTTAGCCAAGGCAATAACTAGACCTGCAAGTTTTATCACTTATCACAACCCCAGTGGACTGTAAATGATTTGGTAAGCTCTGGTGTGAAAGAGGACTCCTTAAGAAATCCAAGGTACGCAATGAAGGAAAGAGATTGTTTCTCCTCTTTGGAATTATATATACACGTATGTAAAAATAATGTAAGAAAAAATATGTTTATCTGCTAATATGTTTTATGATTACTTAATGATAGAATTTCTATTCTATGTTGTGAATAGTTACCATTTCAAGTGAATTTCTCATCTCTTTCAAATTAAATTGCTGGGTAGGTACTTGTAAACAAAGCAAAAACAAAACAAAAATACATATCCTAGAACGGCCCACCCTGCAATTAGCTATGCTAAAATACATATCTGAGAACAATCTAAATTCAAGTGTCATCTTGATATGAAGACTTGATTGTTTTAACTACCCAAATACTTTTGAAAAAATTATAAAATATGCCTGCATTTATAGATTTTTGTTGTTGTTGTTGCTGTTGTTACATATCCCAGTTTTAACTTCTTAAAGCATATTTTTTTGGGTCTTTTGCAAATATTCCATTGTAGGCTGACAGTCAAGGATACTTGATTTACACAAAGCAATTCTAAAGCCAGGCACACAGAAAGAAAACTGTTTGTTGGTCTGTATTCTACTTATCTAGTCTGCATTACAATACTTGAAAACTACTCACTTAAAATTATACTGCTCAGTTGTAAATGTGACTTTTGGGTCATCTTTAATTTTATTTACAACTGATAGTCCAAAATCTGCATTCTATTTTATCATTACATATACACCTATTTTGTTTTTAAGTTTAACTTAACTTTAAAGTTAAGTTGCTGCTATCTTGAATCATTAAACTAATAAATGAGTTAAACTGGAACGATGAACTAAACCCTATGGTGTAAAACTTAAATATTTTCAAATACATGACATAGTTCTTAGAACTGATAACACTTTAAGAGTAATTTGATTTCTAAAAACTAGAAAAATAATTCTAACAATGTTCTTCTGTCACAGAATAGTGAAAATCAACTCATTTAAACACTTCACATGGACCCTGTTGTTTTGCTCCATAAAATAATTGTCTTGGTTTGTCATTTCAACCCAAGACAATAATCTACAAGGAGAAACTTCGATTTAAATTGACTGCTACCTATCTTTAGTTTTAAAACCTCACCCACATAACTAATTCTGTAGTGTTTAAAATTTGGGTCTCGTGGTTGCAATATGTTCCACATCTGAACTAGCATGAAAAGCAGTCCTGAACTTACCCTTTTTAAGTTAAATTTTGTGGTAACTTTGGCGAGTCTTTTCCCACTTTTGATACTGACCCTTGAATTCTACTGATACAGTGAAGTATTATCAGAAGCTTTTTCATGCTTTATCTCATTCTCTCAGATCAACATGATTAATTGTTCAGTTACTTTTCTGTACCTTTTCCAACCATTTAGAATACTTATTTCTATAGCATAACCACATGCAGTTAACATCTCTTGATTTCTGCTTGATTGTGGTTTAATGATAAAAATTCAAGACATCAATCTTTGCCTTAAGTTATTTTAGTTCCAAGGTTCAAATGATCACGTTCACTCTCATAACAATAATTTTTCATGTGACAAACTCAAAGCAGTTTAATAACTTTAATAAAAAACCTAAGACCAATGATGACTTGAAAGGAGTTCAACTGTTTTCAGGCAATATTAGTGGCAGCATTCCCTGTACACTAAATGTCTCATTATCTGAAGGGAAGAGTAACGCTAGCAATCAAGCCAAGACAACCAGATTGAGGTACAATTTATAGATAAAAAGTGCAATATATACTGGAAAGAGTCTATGATTTAGTCTAATAAAAACAAATAAAGAAACATGCTTATGATTTGGCAAAATGGCAAAATGAGAACATTAAGAGCAATTAATAGGCATTATCCCATTTTACTTATAAGAAGTTTTAGCCAGGACTGGTTAGAACAAAAAAAACCCAAAAGAAAACAAAAAACAAACAAACAAACAAAAAAAAGGTAGAAAAAGAGCCCAACTTTCCACATTTGAAGGTTTTTCAAAATATTTTGGTTCAGTTCTGAATTAAAGTAAGATTTTAAAATATATCATAAAAGTATGACTCAAATAGAAATACTGATGCACACCAGTCAGCTTGGAAGAACCATTTAAGACACCTACGGCTGCCACTCAGTTTTAGAAGAAGATGTCTTCTTCACTTTCCAGATGAAATTTTAACAGTGAGAATTCATGTTTGATTTATAGAAGCCTAATATTTACCAGGAAATTACAGAATTCTAGAGTGGCTTGAGCTGGAAAAGATCTTAAAGGCTATCTCATTCCAACCACCCTGCTATGGGCACGGACACCTTCCGCTAGCCCAGGTTGCTCAGTGCCCCATTCAGCCTGGCCTTGGACACTGACGCTCTGAAGTTGTGTGTGGGTGTTAATGAGATGGTGCCTTTCCACAGGGTCCCACTCTCCTAAGAACAAACTCCAAGGAAATGCCGGGCTGGAGGGGAAGCAAGAGCTGACAGGGCAGGAGCAGTAGTGCTGCACTCAACAGCCAGGACTGGTCAGGGAGATGAGAAAGCAAACCCAGGAACCACCACAGAGTTCTCTCTCTCTCAGTAAGAATAAACCCACCTCTTTCCTTGCTCTCTCAACTCTGCTGCTTGCTGATACCTTTTCTCCAAGGCTCAAGATCAGCTCCCCAGCTCCTGCGAGCCCCCAGCCCTTGGCTGCAATGCTGCAGGTCACAAAGTACCAACATGCAGGTCCCACTCATTTAGAGGCAATTTGCGCACCAGCTCCCCTGGAGCAGGGAGTACCATATTCAGGTATGGGGAGATGAGCAGGAAGGTACTGTGAGATGGGAGGGATGGGGACAGGAGCTCCAGCTTTGGACAAGATGGAGATCTCAAGCCACTGTGGGCCAAGCTCACCCGCATGGCCACAACCAGAGACCCTCACGGAAGTGCAGAGCACACACAGATGCACCAAGCTGTCACATCAATGCCACTGTATCCCTCCCCACCAAGGACTGCCCTAGTCACCACAGAACCATTGAATGGGTTGGGTTTTAATGGATCTTAAAGATCACCTAGTTCCAACCTCCCTGACCTGGGCATGGGCACCTCCCTTCCCCTTGCCTTTGTGTGCACCGCCTGGCCCAGCACGCTTCACACCTTAGAAACTGCTCCCCTGAACAGACACGTAGGAGGAGATCCTGGTGGGATCCAAGGGAGATCAAAGTTCATGTCCTCTCTCTGCACAAGTCAGACCCAAAGTTTTGACATTTTAAGGAGCTACACTGGCAGGTTGTGCATATGTGTGCACACCCAGCAACCCGTGTTGTAACCATCCCCCATTTTCTTCCTCATCCTACAAAAACAAATAGGCTCATACAAAATTTCTGTTTCTTAGAAATAGCCCTTAAAAAATTCTTGGCTTGCACTCAGCCAAAGAAAAGCATAATAGAAAAATCTGTTATGGAGCCCCAGTCTTCTGATTCCTGCTATCCAGATCTTTACCGCAAGTAAATAATTTTGCACACATATGGTATTAGAAAATACTGCTGCATGTTACTACCTCCAAAAGCTCATTAAGAAAACAATGTATCATTCAAATCATGCACGTGGAGAAAAACAGCTAATTATTCTTCTATGGGGGGAAAAAAAAGATTAAACTGATAATAATTTGATTATCCAACCATTATGAAAAAAAAAGGTCAAAACCAAAACAAGGCATGCAGTTAAATGTTATTTTGAATTTACTTCCTGATAGATCTATGTTCTGTCTGTGTTCTCCTGGTACCGAGGTATTGCACTGAAGATGTCAGTGTTGATCGGCTTCCAATCATTAATGGCACTTATTGAAATAACATCCTGCTAGGAATGGGATTTTTCTGCATTTGCTAGAGTTTGATTTGCAGGGGAAAAAAATAAAAATTATAAATGAGCCCTGACTGTGGAATAAGCATCCAAGAAAGAAATTTTATTTTTTGTGTAAGGCAATAAGTAAACATTTTACAAGGTGTTTATTTGCATATTTACTGTCTTCTGGGAAAATTAAAATTCCCATGTAAATATGCTAATAGCATGCTCCAATAATACCAAAAAATCTTTTCCCTAAAAACTGTTAGGCATAGCTTGAAATCTTAAATAGCATGGACCTAGGTTGTTGGTTATTTTGAAAGTCCTATAAGGATGAACAAGTAGCAATATAATAAATCTATACAGAAATATTTAAAGTACTTAAAATGAAGAGAAAAAGATGAATTTCTTGAAGAATTCTTTTAGTTGGTGTTACAAGACTCTACAGAGAAGAAAATATTTTCTCAGTGAATAATCTGGCACTGATTGATGAAATTTTTGAAGGTTATTGAAATAATCTATGACCATATATGCTTTAAGCAATGCACACCAAATCTGTTTTTAAAGCTGCTGAGTGAGCCCCACTGTGTCAGGAGTGGAATGTGTCCACTCATCCTGCCTCTGTCATCTTGGAGGAAGCCTGAGAGCAAATATTCCTCTGGAGGGAGCCCCTCAGGACTAAGAAAGATCCAGGCTGCAACTTTTTTTCCTCCCATTGCAATATGCAAACAGAAGGAGAGTTTACATGATGCTCTCTTTATGGAAATGTGATTGATGACAGAGAAAGTTTGACAGTCCCATGTATAGCTCTCTGCATTTCTATTTCCCCCTTATGTATATGATGTGAAATATATAAATCACTACTATTTAAGTAACTTCCCAATGACTTGCATATTTAAATTTCAAAATTTCCACACAGCACCTTTCTAAGCATTGGGAATATTTTGCAGAAAAAGCAAACATCTCCCCATCCTCCCTTCAACCACAAATATATTATATTGTTGCTAATAATTTTCTCAAGGTGAAGGGCTTTTTCCAGTTACAATGGAATTCAGGCAACGATTGTTGCTTAGTGGATTGGTGGCTGTGTTACACAGCAAAAGATCTATTAAAGACATAATAAAGCAGCCCATTTAGAAAGTCTTTGGCTACATCAAAGACAACAAGGAAAAGAGGAAGCCATCATTATCAAACTAATGAGGTAACTTTACAGCATTATCCTGAAGTTCTTTCCCCCCAATCTAAATCTCAGTTTATTAAAGAGGAATTGGTCCTATTTTGAAAACATTTTGTCTGGTAATGTAGACAAAATTAGATTGCAGGTCCACTAACAAAATGTTTCTATGCTTAAAACAAAAGACAATTGCCTTGAAATTCCCTAATTATCATTACTGTAAATTCTAAAGCTATTTAAGTTTTGCTCAGGGAAAAAGAGGGCAGAAGACTCTTACCTACAAGGGCTTCCAGAAAACAGCCAGTTAAATTCAGTTCAATTTTATGAGAGAAAAATACTGAAAGATAGTACTGACCATTTTTACAAACCTATATCATTTTTAAATAAAAGGGATCCACGCTGCAGCACAGTTTCAACAAGTACCATGAAACAAAATTCCCAAACATTATAAATGCTTAACATGTTATTCCATCCTCATTAGTACCACACTAGGAAAAAAAAATATACAAGAAGCAAACAATCAGCCGTTGTTTAAGAGCCTAATATGGTACAAGGAAAAAATAATGCAGCACAGCAACAAGTTCACTGGAGTGCTCCCTTAACACAGACATACCAGATGTACAGCTGTTTATCTTGTGAAGAAAAACAATCAAAAGAGGACATAAAGACTTTTGAAAGGATCTTCTCCCCGGTATTTAATCATATGCAAAATATTGAAGGATTCTCGCATGAAATCAGGAATAGCAATAGGTCGTTTTTTCATGGTATTTTAAAAAGCTAAGTAGACACACAACAGGATGCCAGCAGGCAGCTTGCATGAGACATAAGGCTTTATATTCCCACTAGGAACGTACCTTCTCTGCTTTTGCTTTCCTGGCGTTATGCACAAACCTGCGTCCCAGCTTCTTGGCATACCAGATAGAGGCAAACATTGTAGTGATGAAGATTTCAGTCTGAATATGCAGCACACAGACACCAAAAAAAAACAACTTCCCCCACAAGTGAGATACAGATCTAATGCTGGTTATGGTCTTAACTATGCTGTTGCTTTGTCAAGTCCTCTCATGCTGCCTTCTGAAAAAAAACAAACCACCCAGTGTGGCCAGTCTGCAGGTGTATTTACATACTGCCAGCAGGAAGTCCAGGGTGAGGCATCTTTGTATCCAGCTCACATCCAGTCTGCTAAGTGCCTGTCTGCAGTTCTTTAGCACTGTCACCACAAACTACATATGTGTCAGTATGAAAGGAAGCTGCAGTAAACTACTGTAGCAGACAGCTCACCTCCTCTTCTCCTGTTCTGAAATTTAACTCCTTGGTTCTCTTCGATTTGCCAGCATGCAACAGAAGCAGCAGCAGTTCAAAAATGAGATACACAGCACTGCAGGGAAGCAAAGGGGTACAAAAGTGCCAAAAATAGAAATATGTATTAACTGTTAAGGTGAAAGAACAGGTGTTTCACGTCTTTCAGGGCAATTACGATATGAAAGGAAAATTGATTTTACTTTGTTCTTGCGGTCTGGGGTCTATTCGGAGATATTTTTTCTACCTAGTTTCAGTTCACAGCAGACAGGCATCAGAGCTGCTCAGTTCACTTGCTGATGTCACACATGCTCTGCCGAAGGATTTAAGACTCAATCAAGGGCTTCTGTTTTTCTTTGATAATGCCTCCACAAAACAGAAACCTGATAGATTTTTTTCCAAATTCCAAACTTCTGCCCTGCCTAAGCTTGCTTTTCCCTCTTCCTTTAATTGCAAGCTATTCTGCATGACAAGTTGGGAAGTGCCTGTGAGCACCTATTTTTGCAGAGAAACAGCAATGCACTATTTTTCTTTTGTCACACACTTCAGCTTTAACCCCTGCACCTCTTTTCAGTGGTAATGGCTAAACAATAAGCAGAAACACACTCTTCTGGCTCCAGACATATGACAAAACAGATGTTCCTCCCAGTCAGATGCAGTATCAAGGCTGTAAATTACAGGGTTTATTATGTGTTGGGTTTGATAGCACTTATAAGTCAAGTCCTGCTCAATGCCCTCCCACCTATGAGTGTGGAGATACCAACATGCAGGAGAACCACTGCTGTCCTGTGTGCAGGAATTGCCACATGAAGGAATAATTTCTACTCTGATATTCCGTGGAAAAGAGCAACCCAAAATTGATTGATGCATGGCAAAGGAATACAGGCAGAGCAATTTAGTATAGGGCTCTTGGGCCAAGAAGACACCTTTTCTGCCCCAGGATTTTCAGAGAATGGCAGAAACTATTTTTTCCAGAGTACCTGAAATCAAAAGGGAAAATAGTCCACTCCCACTTACAACTTAGATAGAACATCCAAGTTACTGTACCTGGATGGCATTGCTCAAGCTTTGAGCCTGAAGGCACATACTGCTCAATTCTGTTAAGATTATAGGGAGTTCAAAGAATTCTTCATCACATTTTAAAATTGTAAGTTGGTTAGCTAAATTGAAATTCTTAGACAATGAGGGCTTTTTTCAAGGTACCTCCGAGGTGTATGATTGATTTTTGCTTGACATCTAAAACCTTCTGACAAAATATTCGGTAACCGGTGGTATTTCTGGGAAGAGAATAGTTACTAACTCTAGTTCAACTGTTTAATTAATCTTGGCAGCCAGAAAGTTTTAAGACCACAAGATACAGTAAATTCATATCTCATCTAGAATATTATTGCTATAGAAGAGCTGTCTTTCCATAATATCACTTTAGCTCTCTGAAATCTAGACTGATAGTAAGATAGACTCTCCAAGCTGAGGAAACCTTTATTATGCCATGTATCAGCCTCTCACCATTCTCCCTATTTGTGGGATGATGTTGTTCTAAAACAGAGGAAAGGGTATACAAGAGAAGGAAGAAAGATGGTCTGAAAAATTTAGGAAGAAATCAGAGACCTTGTCTTCAGCTGTGATACCATTGTAAGGAAACATGGATAGAAAAAAAAAAAATGTGGAAAAGGAGAAGCAACATCATTACACTGCTTAACCAACACTATAAATGTTAAAGGAACAGGAAAAAAAATCTTACATAGTATATGCATAAACAGTAGAACACTTCTCCCACTCTGCTCCCATGCTTTTATGAAGAGAATAAGCATAATTTGAAATCATTGCACTACAACCAAAAAAGGGTGCATTCTTCCAAACAACTATTTATATAGTCTTATATATATTCAGAAGCTGAGAAAATCGAAGAAAATACTCATTAAACAATAAAACTTCCTTTTTATGACTTTTATCATCAACATTAGCAGCTTTACTGAACTACTTATTCAGGAAAAATAGGGAGTAATAAAAAGCCACAATTCATCCCACTTAAAGGAAAAAAAAATAGAATACATTGTTCATTTAAGAAATAATGACAAAGCAATAGGGAGGTAATTTTCTCCACCCACTAAAAATTTTAGATTAGGAAGAATAAGTCTTGCCAAATACCTAAACCTGATTCTAATCAGAAATAGGGTTTAACTGTTTGCATGCATTTGCAGATCTATCCAAACCCTCAAGTACAGCAATGGCCAGACTGCAAGCCATTTCCTCACGGCTCCATCAGGCAGCAGTCTGCCATACGTTGCCAATAGCAGGTTTATTAGGGCTGTACTGGTACCGAGGGAGTTTATGATTATGAATACTTTACTGTAACCATAACGAAGGCTGCATTTTACAGAAGTGCTACAAGCTGAGCTGCTTTATAAGAATTGGAACTCCCAGCTGCTGTCTCCTCACAGGAGTAATACATACTTTAGCTTGCTCACTGAAGTGCTACATTACAAGGACAGAGAGATGCATGCCATTGAGCAGCAATATCATCACAGACAGGAGATAATCAGTTAAGAGCAGATTTTACAAGGAGCTTCTTGTTGCAAATGAGTGGGTGGTCTTGGTAAACCAACACACATCCAAACCACACATGAAATGTCACTCTTCTGCCTCTTTGAGAAGAATTGGTCTTACCACAAGTGGGCACCTGGCTATAAGCACAGAGCAGTTACGCTGTTAAATGGTGTTTATGACATGGCTCCCCAACATCGCAAGCAACGGCAATTGATGCTCGGTACCGAAACAGATGGTTGTTTCAAACACCTCGCCAACTGTTTGTATGCACTGAGTATCACCAGTACTTCTGACAGTTTGCCTCCTTTTTCGATTTTAACAGTGCTGCTTTACTTAAGCAGCACTGAGGAAGAAGCCTGGCTTTGCTTTAGACAGAGCATTAATTTTCCCTTGTTAAGGGATAACTTCTCACAGCACGCACGTGGGGTGTCAACCTCCCCCTCACACACCTGTGGTGAAGATAGATGTTAGCTGTGGATTCTGGTTCTCTCCAACCTCTATCTGAGTATATACACACAGTAGTCATAAAATGTGATGACAGGGCCATTTAAAATACAAATACAGTTCAGACATAAATAATGCCTTCCTTGTAAGAATGGGAAGACGGATGGAAAGATTAGTATTCAGGGTTTGCAGAACTGTTTCCAGTGAAATGGGCAGGAGATGGAACAAGTTAAAAATGAAATACTCAAGATATAAAACAATCACTTTACTTCAAGGTTTATTTGTTAACATTCCACAGCTGTGGGTACAGGAATAGAGCTGCGGCTGAGAATCTAAGGTAGCTAGCTTTGTTTTTATTAGCACAAGCCAACAACAGATATTGATTTGGCTGACTGTACAAGCAACCATTTCCCATCCCCAGCACAACTAATTATCTTACACAGCTACATGACGCCAAGACATGCTCTTTAATGACCAGAATACCAAGAAAGACAGGAATCTAAGTGTCTGCTCTTCAGTCCAGAAGATATAAATTGTAGGCACTCAGAACTCACTATTCTTTAAGTAGATGGAAGACACAAGGTTTCGTAAGGACCTGATTTTTCATTCTTCCCTCTAAAAAAATGCCAAATGGACTAATGTTCTTCCTCCTAATGCAACAAAGAATATTTTTATAAGAAACCCATGGGCACTCTTACAAAAGTAAGAGTCAGCACACCCAAACACATTCAGACCTCTCTTTTGGCCAGGGCAGAACACAGTCTGTAACAGATACAATACAGGTGAAGGATTATCATAGAATAGAATCATGGAATCACTGAGATCATTGAGTCCAACCATGTCCATAAGCACCACATGTACACGTGTAAATGCCTCAGGAATGGTGACTCAACCACTTCCCTGGACAGCCTGTTCTGATGTTTGAAAAGGCTTTCAATGAGGATTTTTTTCCTAGAATTCAACTAAATATCCCCTGATGAAACTTGAGGCCATTTTCTCTTCTCCTATTGCTTGTTACCTGGGAGAAGAGACCAACCTCCACCTCACTGCAGCCTCCTTTCAGGTTTTTATAGAGAGGAATAAGGTCCCCCTGAGCTTCCTTTTCTCCAGGATAAACACCCCCAGCTCTCTCAGCCACTCCTCACAGGACTTGTGCTCCAGACTATTCCCCAGCCCTGTTGCCCTTCTCTGGACATGCTCCAGCCCCTCAACATCTTTGTGAGGGGCCCAGAACTGAACACAGGATTTGAGGTGCAGTCCTACCACTGCAAAGTATGTAAATTTCTAGGTATGGTATTTTCTACCAGTTACGATGTTTCATAACATTATTTTATGATTTTTTTTTTCCTTTCTACAATAAAATTTTTAAAATTCTACTTCTTGGTCCTCAGTTTTAAAGATGAAATCTGAGTTGCTTAAAAGCTAAATGCTTCCTTGGAACATTGAAGTCAGTGGCAAGAATATAGCGCAATGATTCTGAGAACAGTCACTTATCCTGACAAAAGAATGTTGCACAGAAGGGAACAGGGGAAAAAAGAGAAAAAGCAGAAGATGAGGGAAGAGATGGGATAAAAATGGAAAAAAAAAAAAAAAAGTGAAAATGAAGCACTGCATATTAAGGATGACAGAGGTTCATACTCTTCTCTTCCAATTTAAATTTTTCTACTCCCTTAATATTTCTTGTGCCAAATCACTCCTCTTTAGAAATTATGCTTTCAGAAACCCAGATGTGACATTACAAGTTTGCCTCCGGTCTAATTTCTCCTTAAAACAGAAGATACTGCATGCAGACATCTCCTCTGTCACCTTTCCTGATGCATAGCAGAGCTGTCTCCTAGCAGAGGGCATGAAGAATTTCATACACAATGTCACAAAACTTCAGAGCAGTAAAAAAGTAAAATGCAAGCATTTTTTTTTTCCCTCTGGACCTCCTTGAAGTGCCAGGCCTAAAATATTTTGTGCCTGCACTCTGCCATGCAATTATCACTATTACTCTGCTCATCTATTATTTGATGGGGTAGATGACACTCAACCTGCTACCTCTGGTGCAACAGGTCAAGAAAAGAGAGGATGAGGAGGTGTGCTACAAAACTGCCTGAAATAGACCTTTAACTGTGGAAGGATGGGAAATGGAAATGAAATAAGTGCTATGCTAGACACTGAAACTCAGCACATTCCTGTACATGGGAATGTATTCTAGCGCTTTACAGCATACTGGCATAAAGAGACTATGTTTTAAATCCAGGCAGTTATTTTTCCTCTTTTATTTGTTAAGTCTTGTAATGAAGAAAAACCCAATTACAGCACTTCACTTTGATTTAAAAAATTTATTTTCAGCTCTAGTTTCTGCTGGTGCATAGGAAATTCCAGTGAGTCACAGAAGTAATGCAACAACCATTAGCAGCCTTAAAAAAATAAAAATTCGAACAATGCCAGTTTATTCCCCATTTGTCCCTGGTTCAGCACAAACTGGTTTCTGCCTCACCTTTCTAATAGAAATTTTTAAATTTCTTCCTGCTGTGTTAAGAAATCACAAGCAAAATGGTGTATAAAATCCTCTGATGTGCCATTACGCTGCTCAGACTTGTACCTAATCAAAGCACTGTGTATGTAGCACAGTTATACATTTGCATGGCAAGTACTCCCACGGGAAATAATATAAACTACAAAATCTATCCTTGGGGAGAGAAAAAAAGGAGGAACCACAGACTGCGAGCAGTGCTTATGTGTGTCACCAGTGCATCTTGCAAGGCACTTGCCAAATATAATCCTGAGCAAAACTGAATTCAGTGTGGAACCACTTATATTACAGCTCGGTGTGTGCCTCCCATCCTGCAGCATTTAAATACATTTGTTTTCTCGTTACTTATACATAACCCTGTGTGGTGCTGGACTCATTTCTGTGTCGGCTGGGGATGAATAAAGGCACAAAGTGACTCGGTAACCGACATACAGGAAATTGGAGGATCTGCACACTGACTGGAGAGCAACATCTCTGACCCAGGGTGTGGCCACATGGCTTGCCATGATCAAAGCCAGGCAGATGTGGCTCGCACTCTCACTCAGTCCTATGCTAGTCTCAGCTCTCCTGTCCACATCCAGTGAGAAGCAGGAGGGCTGGAAATGTCCATACACCCACCCACAAGGAGCACTGACATACGTAATTTCCACATGATCTCTTTATTAGGAACAACAAGCCGGGCAGCCTATAAGGAGTTGTTCATCTCGCTGCTAGTCACCAAAGAACCCCAAAAAACAGTTGCAGGAACAAGCATGGGAATATATTATCCCATCTTAAACATTATTTTATTCCTGGCTGATGACAAGCTGTCTTTCCTTTCAAAGGCACCCTTAAATCTCACTTTCGCTTTATCAGCCCCAAGAGCAAAATTAAAAAGTCAGTTTAAGCAGGAACACAGAAAGTTATAGGCACTGAACCAGCCAATCACACTGACTGCTTTGACCCAGCATTATTTAAAGGTTCAAGGTGAATGTACCTAGCCTTTGCCATTGTCCATGCTCTCCAAAAAATCCTCATGCACAAGAAGCCGGGTTGCGCTGAATTATGGAGCATTAAGGATTCACAAGTGATGAGATCTGACAGGATAGCTATCATCTCATGCCAGCATCTCCCTGCAGGCAGACACACGTGTACCTGTGTGGGTTGAGCCCACTCAGCAGCACATTCCTGAGCAGCAGCAGAGTCCATGCAGCCCATGCACACCATTCTCTGTCATCTCGCAGGCTGGGCTGCCTTCAGTCCCTCTGCCAAAGCAGCAGCTCCCCACTCCCAGCTGGGACTGTCTCCAACCACATTCTGCTGTTGACTGGATTGCTCCAGCTGAGCAGCCCCTCCCCTCCAGGGACTCCTGACTGGCTTTTTAATGCTTCTTAGAGAAGAACCCACATGCGGAAGACAAATGCAACAGATAATGGCTTCTGCCAGTTTTCATTTCATTTCTTGCTCTTTATCCCTGTCCTCAGCCTTTCTACGCTGTGATCCTCACAGCTCCTGGGAAAAGATCTTACAGTTCAACAGTTCAGTATCACTTGGAAAGTTGAATCACTTCAGAGACAAGTTTTTAAGAACAATGATGAACACTTTAGATGCTGGACACAGGTTTAACAAAACAATGTTTTCCTGACAAAATGCAAAAGAGAAGAAATATGAAGGAAAAGGATGCAGTTAATTCCTACAAATATAAGATGTTCTACTACTAATTATGAGGGACGGATAACCAGTCTTTATCCAGGACTGCCTGCAATTCTTGCTTCCTGGAGTCAGAGACAAGGAAGAGATCTTGCTTTTGGAACTGACTCACCATATTTCTGTTGCCCAAGCAAAGCAAAGAGAGGAGAGTCCAAACCACAGCACACCAAGAACCAGGTTTTCTCCCTTAGTTCTGCTAAAATTCTTCTGCATGAGATTATTTGCTCTTTGCAAGCCAGCTGCTCACTCTTACAATGAAAAGGGTAATGCTCTACCACACTGGGACAGTCTAAAGATAGAAGTATTAAAAAACGTGAATTATTGTGAGAGAAGACATTGTAGACAGAAGAACATCTACCACCTCACTGGTTGATAGAGAATCATACATAATTCTGCTGAAAGGCCTGTGAGAGCCTGCAGCAAACCTGATTACGCAAATGCTTCATTGCAATGTAACACATGAAAATTTCCATTTCAACAGTGTCATAAAGGACGGTGTTATATCCATTTTAATCAAAAGACAAAGGAACTATAAGGAAATATGAAGTTAAGGACAAGGAGTTATTGTTCTTAAACCTACAAGACCTTCAGAAGATGAAAAAAAAATAAACACTAAAACCTAAAATAAAGAATTACCAGTCTAGCCTATTTCAGTTAATTAATTAATTCTATGTGAAAAAAAAAAATTATAAGAGAAAATTAGGCACATGAGATTTTCTTAATCAATTCCATTTGAGCACAAAGCCTAGTTGATAGGACAAGGATCGTGGTGGAGGGAAATTTTTCATTGCAGAGGATTTTGGCACTTGAAAAAACAGGGGAAAAATTGAGGCCGCATACAGCTAGTGAAATATACTTCGGCAAGAGACAGACTAAAGCTGATTGAAAAAAAAAAAACCCAACAAAATAATGGTGATAGGTTTTTTAGGACAAGAATAAATATTAGCATCTTCCCAAACCCTTTGAAGTCTTTAAATTTAATCTTAGTGTTTCAAGAAAACAGAAACTTTTTGAGATCTCTAACCAGTAGAAAATTGAGAAAGTGTTCCTTGAAATTGTCAAAATATTTATCCTTCATTTTCATCAAAAAATCAGAACATTTCAGCCTTCTCCAGGGCTGTCAATACTGTTGTCTAAATTACATTTACATTTAACTTTCCTTTGGGATCCCAGTCAACAGATATTTTTAAAATTTCTGTTCTGCACAACCCACTGAGAATACATTTATTTGATTCATACATCTAGCAGCCTCGAAGATCTGACAAATCAAAGATCAAAGATTCTTTCACACCTTTCTGCAAATTGAATTTTGCCAAGCCAGGTACATTGGTTGTCTTCTCACTTGTCAGAAGACACTGTGAAGATGCTCGAATGAACTCATGTGAACTTACAGAAAAGATTGTATGCAGACAAAGTACCACAAAAGCAAGGAAGTCCCTGCTTCTCATTGTCCAAGCATCCTGGAAATCACCATATTTCATGCTTAGACCCCCCAGAAGTAAAACCAAAGATGAATGAAGGTCTGTTTCTCCCCCACTGCCCACAGCAAGATGCAGAGAAGATTTAATATACAAAGACTTGCACAGCACATCTCTGCCCTGCACATAGTGATGCACCAGAAGAAGTATCTCCAAGGATTCCAGTTATTTTTCTGTTGCTCTAGGGGAACCAGCACTACATTGAACTGAACCAAAAGCTCTAAAACGCTTTCTGCTTCCAGAGAAGAGAGTGAAATGTGCCAAAATCCCATTCCCAGTATTGGAGAGGAGCTCTCATCTTAAGAGAAACAATCTGTTCTCTCCACTTTCTTCCTCTTTGCCGTTCAAAGTCTTGAAAGGTTCCGTGAAGGTAAAAGTCATAAAAGGGCGCAGACTTCTGAGCAGTGCCGTATCCTAGCGGGCTCAGGCTCCCAGATAATGCTGATAGTCCCAACCTACCAGTCTTGTCCTTAGAGACAGCAATCAGTCTGTGTGATTGTGAGCACCAGCTCTGATCCAGAGCACATCCTTATCACACCAGACCCCACGTGCAATTCATGATGAGGAGAGTGCTCCCAGTTGCCTGCCTGCCTGGTACTAACCTGCCTAACCCTCCCACCCTCATTTTGCTCAGTTAAACACATAAAACTGCCAAAGCTATTATTTTGTTAAAATGCCCTCTGACATGTCTACTTCTTACTTTCAAGCCTACCCTTTCAAGTACAAAATAGGCATTTATGCTTCTGTAGTTCCTTAAGCACTTACTGAGAAGGTTCTCTGCCCACAGTAATGCTGTAGGAAGACAAAAAAAAGATGGTAGATTGCAAATGCATTACACAAATGTCTGGATAATTTGATGTGATTTAAAGATGAGATAAGCAGGCAGCACAATCTTTCAGTCTCAGATGGTCTCAGTCTGAAGAGGACTAAAGGAATACACCTTTTGATTATCTCATCTATTACGAACAGTAAATCCCCATTAAAGCTCAGGACAGTGCACGACAGCACAAATGTGCTACATGAATGCATTACCTCAGTGAATTCAGGACAGCATCTCCACAGCAATACTCGGCTATTCCTGTCTGTGGGATTTGCATCAGGCCACGTGCGTGGAAGAGCATGCTCATCCTCTGATTGCATGCTCAATGCACATCCCAAGCAGTATGTCATGGATAAATGTTAACGGATATATAACATGTTAAATCTCACACTTCTTTGCTCATGCAAGGAGATACAGAGTACCAGACAGTCCTTTAGAAGTCACCATTTCAGCTGTTTCTAGGACAGGGCACACAGCCTAGGATTCAGCCTCCGCAGCTGTACATTTAGGAATGAACAATGTGCTTTGCTGAGAGAGATCTGCATTTTTAGTTACAAAAGCCCTGAACATGGCACAGTGGCAAGGCAAGCTACATTACAAATGCAAATTCAGAGACTGGAAAAGAAATCAATTTCAAGCAATGCTTGAAATATATGTAGACAAAGTTACTTAAGTGAAACTGGCCCAAAATTACAAGAAGGTATTTACCTTTTGGAAGCTCAAGGTAGAAATACTGTTTACAAACTACTTACAGAGTTCTGGCAAGGTAATTTCCCCCAGTGATTTTCTATGCATAGTGTGAGGGAGGCAGTTAAAGCTGATATAATATAATCTGAGCTACATTTAAACATCTGGTCCATCTGCTTTATATGCATTGATAGGCACTAGTCTGAAGCAATCGATAGAGTGTTAAAACGTTATTGAATATAATTTTTAATAGCTGTTTTACTTATGTGTCCTTCTTGGCAGGCTTTAAAATCAGGATTGTAAGTAAATATGACTCTAAACCACTGTCATATTATATAACATTATTTTAAATTAAGTATATTCCTAATGTAGATTTATCTTCTGTAAAATTTGTAGTTGATTGATACTATGTCCCATAATTTTCCCAGTAATAATTTAGCGAAACAGGTCAATATGTACATAGGATAGATAAATTTATACTTAGCATAGTCTGAAGGATGTTTCACTTCAAACACACCAACCCCTATAACTCCTGAGTTAAATTCTCTTCTCCCACTGATTTAAATAGGAGTTTTGCTAAACGAACAACACTTTTTAATTTGGCCATGGCAGTTCTTCTGCTTAAGAATATTTCAGTTTTTGAAATGATACAGAAATTTAAAAAAGATTATTTACTTCAGATAGGGGGCCTGACTGGGTTTCCATGCTCCAGATAGAACTGAATACTAAACCTAAAGGTTTAGCCATTTAAAACATATCTAGCTATTGTCATTATCAACAAACAGCTTACAAATAATTCCACAAATGGAAAGAAAGGTCAAACTAAAGACTGCAAAAGCTGTGCACATTTGATTGTTCCAACCTCCTTATTTTAAAAAGCATGAAGATTAAGATATTTCAGAAAACTACTACTATATTTCAGCTAGTTAGGCTTCTTAATACATGTGAAAGTGCTTTATAAGCGTGCCACAGGCCAGTGGAAGTATCAACAACCATAAAAGCCCTAAATTCATCTATGAATAAATACTGATTCTGGAACTTAACTCTGATGTCATTTATCCTATACATGGGGGAGAAGCTATGGAAGAGCCAGCAATTTGTCCTTCGATGAGCCATTGGCATAGACTATGGTATTAAATAGTCTGAATGACACCATTTTTCTTATGACCACTCACATGTTTTTTATGAACAAATAATTTTCCACTACTGTGCTGAGATATACTCTAGTATTTATTTTAATATCCAAATATTAATCCTGATATGTGGCAGAACACCTCTGGAGAGACAATAGAGATTCTAGCTCACATTTTTAATGTGAACTGAAGCATTATACCTATAAGATTTAAGAAGCAAAAACACAGTTTTATGCACAACTCTAATTAGATTGGAACTGAGCAGAGCTGCTCAGCTGGGTTACCCAACAGCTGGTCCAAATCTCTTAGGGAGGAGCATATTTTTACAAAACATTTTATGAGGCCAGACACAGAACTGTAAGAGTTTATAACTGTGGCAGAGAGGTAGATTAATAAATATCAATTTTTCTTTGGGAATCAGAAACATAAGTGGTTTGCCCACCAAAGAAGTCTAGGCAATTTGTGGATTTATGATTATTTGTATGATTTAGTGATTAAAATTTTGTAGCCTCATGTATATCTAGGCCAGCACTTCTATCAACTTCTCAAATGCTTGTATTTGGCAACATTCAGAAGTGAATATACCCATCCTCAGACAAAAAGATTTGAAGAAAATGAGGGTAAAACGGCTAGGCCAACATGTAACAGCAATCTGTGTCCAAGACACATTTACAGACAGTCTGGCAAGATAACTAGGGCAACAGGAGTGGAAAGAGAGAGGCCAAAGCCTGGGGTGTGTCAGATGTGCAGTTGTGAGTCACTTTATTTTCTAAGTTACTGCACAAGATGGATGTCATGACCTCTCACACAGCATTGCTGAATAAAGAGTTAGCAGAAGAAGGTGTCAGTCTGGAGAATAACTTGAATCATTTTAGCTCAAAAATATTAGTTTTCCAAGAGGCACACCTTTCTGTATTCTAGACACAACAGTAATGCTTTGTAGTCTTTGAGAATATGCATAAGCTGGATTTTCCAATTTTAATATATTTTTAAAGAAAATCCATATCTGGCATTCCGCCAAAAAAGGCTTAATGCTGGAAACCAAAGCATTTTCTTTGTACCCTCAATGAGAAAAAAAAAATTGGAATCACAGAATGGCTTGGTTTGGAAAGGACGTTAAAGATCATCTCATTCCCTTCCCCTACAATGGGCAGGGACACCTTCCACTAGACCAGTGGTCCTTGTCCAGTCTGGCCTTGAGCAGAGTTTCAAGCTACAGTGACTTTGTTTTCTTCTCCATCTCTTCAACTAATATTATAGATTGTTAGTATTTTCTGTCCTGATGAGACACTTGTGGTTGGGTTCTTTTCCCCCTTGGACTGAGATTGACGAGAGAGAGGCAGTTTTCTCTTGTTCAGACTTGGTTGTTTATTCTTCTCTTACCTATATTACATATATACAGGGTACAAGGAGCTATACACACTAAGATAGAAAGGTGCAAAATGGCTAACAAAGAACTTCTTCAAGGACTTTTGTATGTCTATTTATCCAATTAACAAATGCCAAGTAAATTATTTTTCTTAGTGACCCAATGAGCCAACACCTGTGTGCTGCACTACAGCATTCTCAGTATAATTACTTATTATTACCCAAAAATCCCTAGAAGAAGAAGATGAAGAAGGGAGAAGTAGGAAGAGACAACATCCTAAATCTTCTATCTTGTCTTTTGTTTTCTAAACTAGCTTAAACCTTAAACATTAACCTTCTCATCTAGTGACTTAAGAGAACTCTCTAACTTACATACTCACACTCCCAGTTTTTCTATTTAACTTTAACAGTTGTCTCCATGGTGTTATATGAAATTCAGTGCTTTTCTGGATGTCAGAGCCAGGTATCAGAGATAAGGGCACACACTCTGTGCCTTTGACTCCAACAATTTTCTACTATTTTTAATGCCCAACATTAAACTGCTGATCAGCCTGAGCTGACGGCTCCCGGCACTGCTATAATAGTGACAACTGTCCACAGTCCCTTCAATTGCTGTCTTTTTCCTCTTCCTTAGTCCTTTGTCTTTAGAGTCATGGGTAACATACAATATGGAGCTTTCTACACTGATAGGTTGAGGTGTATTAAGTCTCTGTCAAATTCCATATCCAAAAAAAACTTACTATAGATGTACAGTGACCAGGCTCTCTTGTCTTTGATTAGCGATCTAAATTTGCCAGTGTCCCTCTTTACTTTCTCTTCATATGTTTTTGTTCATTTTTCATTTATAATGTCTTTCTGCTTGATAAAAACTGGACACAGTGTCATTCCTTTCAAACTGCTCCCATAAATCACAGAAGCACAGGATGGCTGAGCTTGGACGGGACTTCTAGTTCCAAAGCACCTATTAAACAGGCTCGTCTAGAGCAGGCAAAACAGGATCATGTCCAGGACAATTTTGAGTATCTCCAGGGAAGAAAACTCCACATATTTTCTGTGCAGGCTCTTCCAGTACTTTGTCACCATCAAAGTAAAAAAAGTGTTTGTTTGCTTGTACTCAGGTGGAACTTCCTGCATTTCAGTTTGTGTCTGTTGCTGGACACCACTGAAAATAGCTTGGCCCCATCCTCTTGACACCTGCCCTTGAGATATTTACATGCATTGATGAGATCAGTTCTTAATCATCTCTTCTCCAGGCTAAACAAGCCAAACTCCCCCAGTTTTTCCTAACAGGAGAGATACTCCAGCCCCCTCATCATCTCCATATCCCACTGCTGCATCCTGTCCAGCAGTTCCTTGTCTTGTCCTGAGGAGCCCTGAACTGGATGCAGCACTCCAGGTGTGGCCCTGCCAGGGCTGAGTAGAGAGGCAGGATGTGACCTGCTGGCACTGCTCTTCCCAAGGCACCCCCTTGTCCTTCCTGACCCCCAGGGCACACTGTTGGGTCTGGGACAGATTGTTGTCCCCCAGGTCCTTCTCTGCAGAGCGGCATTCCAGCAGCTCACCTGTACTGTTGCATGATATTATTCCTCCCCAAGAGCAGCTCTGCACTTGCCTTTGTTGAACTTGTCCTCTCCTCCCAACACCTCATTACCTTTATTCTTTGACCCACTCAAGCAAAGACCCCTTATAAGAGCTGAAGAAGGTTATCTGGGCTGTTTTTTTTTTTTTTTCTAAATTCTTTTGCATGTACTTCTACGCTGTAAGAATTAAGCAATAATATTTTGTGAAGTAAAAATTAGGCAACTTTTTGAAGTGCAACAAAACATCTACCAACTAAGTTGTTAAAGAAAAAAAAGGTCAATACCATATTCATAATTCATTAAAGATCTGTCACCCTTCAAGCACTTTTTAAGTATCTCATTCTACCTCAGAGGTTTTCAGTTCATGGGAAAATGTTTTATGTCTATGACGCAGGAATCACAGAGAGTTTATCTTCGAAATTGCTTCACCATGACACAAAGAATTAATCCAAAAAGAATAGATGAGGGGACATTCCTTTGCTTTGATAGTACATTTTATTTATTGACTGCATAGAGTATTTTCCTTCTCTCCCCTCAAAAAGAAATCCTAGGAAAATAGCAGAAGATGTAGGAAGAAACCCTAAACTGGCCAGAAATAAATTGAAAATTTAAATAAATCGACACATTTGCTAAAGAAATATTAATTTTTTAAAATGTTCGGATTATAGAGTTTCTTCCAGGAATATGCCTGGTCAGCTACTGAATGCCACAGACACAGAGAGACAGATCCAGCACAGTGGAGGAAAAGAAACTAGTTTTACCAGCAGCTTGGCACCACTTCCAAACTAAGCAATGCCAGTTTAGTGTGTTAGAAATGCTACAGACCTTGCCACAGAAACAATTCTGGATCACTCCCTTCTGTAAAAAATCATAATTATTTGGGAAGGTCAGTACCTCCCACAGTGCTGTTCAAGCACTATGGCAGAGCTTACACTCATGGATGGTACTGGGAAAATTGCCATGATGAAAGAGCTGCTACATGTTTTCTGTTGTGTGTTTTGTTTTTGAAAGGAGAAGCCAGAACAGCTCCTATTTGGCTCAAATTAGTCTGTGCCTGGGTATCTTTACATTTATTTGAAACATCTCAACCTTACATAGTACAGATGGAGATCTTGAGCTATAGCTGCAAAATAATTTTCAGAAATGTTTGCAATGCCATTAGCTGTGATAAATGGCACAATTTACTCCTAGACAAGATTCTGTCAGGTACTGTTTCTCCCTGGATAATCAGATCGTGTTTTGCTTCAAAAGAGTTCAACTCCTTCCAGATGCTGCACCCTGCAGAACGTCCTTCCTAATTGCCAGACAGGGACCTGATGTAGACTGCACTGTCCCTAAAAATCCATCAGCACCTATAAGCTTCACTTCAAGCCCTGTCTCCTGCCACTGCAGAGTTCCTGGGATTTATGGAAGTGTTTTGTCACTGCTCACATGATCATGGACTAACCATCACAATAACAGTAGAAAAAAGTAAGCAGGGTGTGTTGCTATCATTGGACCAGTGATATCAAACTTGGACTGAGATATCTCACATTTAGTCCAAAACTAAATAAATCACACCTTGAAACAGTGTTTGTAAGCATTCTACGCTTCTGAGCAGAAAATGCTCTCTTGTGTTTTTTTCATGAGTTGAAAGTCAGGAATATATAATTATATCCCTTCTGTACAATTAATGATGACAGTTAAAAGTAACGCTCAGAACATTTGATTCAATACCATTGACATTTAAAGACATCTTAGTATATTTTGCTTGGCTCTTGCTTCCAAAAGTTCTTTTTTCTAAAAGAATGGATTGAAAACATCTGGGCCTGTGTTCCACACACACAGATGATCCATCTGTTGACTTAAGAGAGGCATAAGATCATCCCAGTGTACTTTAAATATATGAAAATATGTTTTTAAAAATCAAAATATACATTCATGCTCCGTGGTCTTGAACTCTTTGGAATTCTTCTGGACTTTTCAGTAACTATTGAAGAAAAAATTCTTTTCTTACACAGGACCATCAGCATAAACTTCCCTTAATGCTAAAGTAAGTCTTGCCCCCAGTTGTTTTCAGATAGTATATTTGATTTCTTCACCAGAATCTGTGGCAGTATGCAACCACATATTTGAAGATGATAATTAACCAAAACCCGGGTAGCCTCATTTAAAGTTCGTCCTTTGTCACAATATTTAGGAATTGAAGTTGTTCAAAAACCTGGTGGTTTACACATTCACCATCCTTCCTGTCCGTACAGCTCGAGGAGATATAAAGGAGTGGCACCTTATTACGTGTTTTCCACCGGGGAGAGATAACCCTTGTAAAGAGTAATGTGCTGCCAGACTACTCTACCATCACCAAATGTATCACTTTAAAATTTCATAAGACTATCTTTTTTTCCTGCTAAGCTGAATAATGCCCACAGAGCTCTCTCTTGCAAGCTGCAAGAAAGGCATTGTAAAACATGCCAATACCAAACATATTTCCTATGTTAGCATTCATTTCGCACATGCACTCTGAATAAGTACAGTTAGTGCAGAATCAAGACTTCAGACTAAATTTTTCTGCTATGTTAAGACTTCATGGTGTTATATATTACCTCAAAGGATATATTCAGGATATCTTAGTGAAGGCTCTTAGCATTGATTTATGTTATTTTAATGCCTTACATTTTTCAGTAAAAGTACCTGAAAAAGGCAATTGAATACTTAGGTTGGATGCCACTGTGTTTTATTAACTCACACCCTGATCCTAGTACTTAGATGAAAACTTGGTCTGAAATATGCAAAAGACAGGAATTTATTATGCATTAGTGCATAATAAAAATTATATATTAATTGCAGAAATCAGAGAGAAATTTGACAGGAAAAAAATGTGTCGATCTGATCCCAGTTCTGTGAAGGGAACTGAAAGCAAGCCACCAAATTCAAACATTTTTCTCTGATACAGCAATCTCAATGAAAGAGTTTCTGAGTCTTTAATTTATATCTAAAAAACCTGTAGCTAGACAGGATATAGAAAATGGAGAAAATTTACTGAACTAATCTTTAAGGTCAGCCTAGATGAAAACTAAAATTATTTCCTCATTTACCTCCCAGCTTTAGAGATCAAAATCAAGCTTCTGGCTTGCTGATACAATTATTTGCTTGTCTGCCTGCCAGGCAGTGTGGTACATATCCATCTTCAGTACATGCTACATGCCAGCAAGTGCTCTGCTTGGGGTAGGCAGTTGGAAAGCAATCTGTTAAAGTCCACAGCATGACTCAAACCCATTCTCCTCTCCTCCTAACACTTTCTCATTGAGATCTGTCTTAAAGAGCAATCTCTCTCCATCAGCACATCTCCTACTAGGGCCTGGCCAATGGATCGTATGGTGCAAGTTTTAAAATTATGGTTTCTTGGCTTAGAGGGTTTTTATGAGTACGCAGAATAGCACACAAATGAAAAACTACTATTTGGATGACCATCACCCAGCTACTTCTCTGGGAAAGCTATAGAGCTGGGTATTTCATTAATCTGCTAAGATAACCTTCATTTAAATCCTCATGCACAGCAGAAAATATTAAATATTGCACTGCATCACATGCTTGCTGGTGTGAGTACACAAGGAATCTTTTGATATTTTTTTCTTTTTGAGCTCTACATTTATTGTCCAGAGAAGATTCAGACACCCCATCCCTGAAAGGTCAAGGCCAGCTTGGATGGGACCAACATGTCCGTGCCCATGACAGGGGCTTGGAACTAAATGATAATTAAGGTCTCTTTCTTTTGTAGATGTGTTTCAAAAATATCTGCCTTGAAAGCTACCCAAAGTTGTGAACCAGGCTCTCTGACAATATGTGATCCCTATTGCTAGGACAGATGAGCTCCCACCAACATCTGGTAACACAACTCCTTCAGGACTCATCCATCATGTCTGAAATCCTGCTGTCCTATCAAAGCATCTCTGATGTGTCGCAAACAGATTAGTTTGGAACAAAAAAGTCCATTATGCACAATACTGATTATTAGTGATGGGACAGAATTGCTAAGGCAAGAAAAGGACTTAGGAAACTGAGTTGTTCTGCTGGCTCAGCCGTGAAATTGTGAAACTTTGAGTTGCTCCCTTCCCCACTCTGCCTTTGTTTCACCAAATCAGAAGACAATGCTAATGCTGATCCCTACTGAGCCTTTGAAAGTGTGCAGATCAAAAAGCTTTATGGGTCAACAGAATTAAACAAAGGTAAGACTTTATAGCATTCATTACATCTAAAAGACAGAATGCATCGACACATAGTAATTTGTTTAAATTTCCAAGAATATATACAAAATTATTTGTAAACCTCCTCCAACTTTTCCCTTTATCCTTTCTTATTTTAGGATAAATAAATCAAGAGACACCCATTCATTTATCACAGAAGTGTTCCTCTGGACTACTCCCAGTTGATTAATTTTAAATTACTAATTGAAATTAAGAAATGTAGAGCATTGACGAAGCTAGAGTTTTACACTTGTGATTCCAGAATGAAGACTTTAAAACAAAAGAATGGCATTTCAGAATGGTACAGATCTGCAGAACAGCTCTGTAAATAACACAGCAACAGAACAGATTTCTCACCAACACCAGCAGAAAAGCTTAGCAAAGCCAGGTTTCATTGCAGCTAATGGGGACACTTCTGCACAAGATTCCTGTTCTGGGATTGCAAACCCATCAACATTAAATAACATAAAAATAACGAGTTTCTTAAAATGCAAGGACATGTTGATTATAAAACTGACACTGAAAAGCCAGGAAGTACTTTCCAGAGAAAGAGGTAGCAGAACTTTTATTTTTACTGAACCTCATTAACTAGTTTTTAATGATCAAAAAGTTCCTCTCATGCAGCCAAAACATATAAAAAGGTTTCAGCATGAAAAAAAAAAAATAATTAAGGGAATTACTTAGCACATGTGAAAGAACTATCTTCTAGTCACAAGCTTCTTTTTTATCTTACTATGCTTTAATTCCTATACTTTATCCTATATTTTTTTTTTTTTCTCCCAGAGCTACACTTTTATGTCCTAAACTAGATTCAGAATTTGGAGGTTTCTAGGATCATGCTTTAGGCCTACTCTGTAATTTAACATAATTTGTTATAACTTCTGGAATTATTAAAAAGGTTTCAAGGGATAATTTTGTAGAATAAAATATAACTGCAGAGATTTCTTGCTGATGGAGGGCCTAAAGGATTTCAGATTTGTCTTTATATTCAGCTGTCAAGTGTTGGTCGCTTATCTATACAATATATTAAATTTTATATCAACTTTTCTTTCTCTGATTACTATCATTTTTATCTATTAAATCCACCAGTACTCAGCACAACTGAGCTACAACTGCAGAACAGCTGCCGAGTATCTTCTCTGTGGGTTTGCTAACGTGGGGTATACACCAAAACCTAGAATGTAACAGAGGAACTTAAAAAGAGAATCAAAGGGTTGGCTTCTTCTGTAACCACACTGAATGGTCAACACTGTTTTTCTCTGTGTCTGGAACACTGCAAGAATATTTATGTTCCTCTTACGCTACATATTTCTGTTTATTTATGTTCATTAATTAATTCTTTCAAAAGAAGCACCTTCTTTCCTCTCATCTTCATCATTTCTTCTTTGTCCACCAAGAATATCAGCTCTATAGGCTATGAAAAAGAGGTGCCAATTCTTTAAGGAAGGTGAAAATAAGAAAATACAAAACATTGCCTAACGTTGCAAAACGTTGCCTTGGGTGTGGTGGAATACATTTAGTGGCTGAACAGAGAGTCTGTCCTTGCTGAGACTCAGAACAAAGCAAAGGAAGATAAGCAGAGAAGAAAACTTTTCATTAGGACAAGTGAAGTAGAAAGCATTAATGTATTAATTTCTAGCTCCTTTTGTTCAAGGAGGAGGACAAAAGTCAAGAGCTGTGCAAGGAGTTAGCATCCACATGGTGGATAATGGTTTGATGTTTATGGTTTTTGGCACCATGTCAGAATACCTGGAGGACAAAGACTTTTCT
Source organism: Poecile atricapillus (assembly GCF_030490865.1). Taxonomy (NCBI): domain Eukaryota; kingdom Metazoa; phylum Chordata; class Aves; order Passeriformes; family Paridae; genus Poecile; species Poecile atricapillus. Next base: position 82,758,217 of record NC_081249.1, read on the forward strand.
GAGAAAGGCTGGTGGACAATGAATCATAGAACCTTAGAATGATTTAACTTGGAAGGGCCTTAAAGATCATCTGGTTGCAGTCCTGCTGCCTGGGCAGGGACACCTTCCACCAGACCGGGTTGCCCAGAGGACAATCCAGCCCAGCCTTGAACACTTCTAGGAATGGGACATTCACAACTTCTCTGGGAAGCCTGTGCCAGGGCCTCACCACCCTCAGAGTAAAGAAATTCTGTTTTATAACTAATCTAAACCTACTTTCTTTCAGTTTAAAGTCACAGGACTGTCCTCTCACTCCATGCCTGTGTAAAAGATTGTTCTCTAGCTTTTTTGAAGGCTCCCTTCAGGTACTGAAAGACCCCGATAAGGTCACCCTGGAGACTTTTATTCTCCAGAATGAAAAACTCCAATTTTCACATCCTTTCAAAATGAGATTTCCCTCAAAAGCATTGTGGGAAAAGTGCATCTACTCAAATAAATGGACACCAGGGTGCTAGAAAAATAGCTGTAAGAGGTAAAAGACAGCGCAGTTATAAGAAATCAGTAGCAGGAAGATCAGTGTGGTCAAAAGAGGTTGGATAGGCCGTGTTTACCCAAGGAATACAGAGAGCATCCAAACTGGAGCGGGAAGAACAGAGCAGAGAACCCCGGCCCTACGCTACAGCCACAAGCTGGACATTGGGTAGTTTCAGCATTCAACAAAACAAAGCCATTTAGGAGCACATTGCAGAATTAAATTCCTTCCCTGCTTCTTTAATTATGTGTAGGACCAATATAAGCATAAATTCTGCCCACTATCAAGTACAAGAAAAATAGCCTAGAGAATATGATATTTCAGATTATTCTTTGAGTAGCATAAAGTTTAGCCTGTGCTTTGCTCTATAACAAAGCCACAGAGCTTCATTATTCCTAGTTCACCAGCACCAATAACAAATAGGAATAGGTAAAGTTTTCCCAAATAATATATTAGATTTATATTTAATTTCTAATAAATTACACCGAAAAGAAAGGACAGAACCCTGAGAATTCTCAAGTGCACATTGAATCACTGGTCATTTCACCCTCAAAAGAATTTGAATTTCAACAAGAATTTTTAATTGAACCCTGGTGGATTTTAGCTTATGATTTAATCTACCAAGTTGCTAAGGCAACCAACGATTATAGCTACTGGGCAAAATTCACAGAATTGTTAATCAATCTTAATCTGGATATGCTGCATCAGTAGTTCTTTCATAGGGGTAACAGACAAGGCTAAGAAAAAAAATCAGGTTTAATACTTAATTTACAACATACAATGACACTAGAGTTGTGAATATGCTTTTCATAATAAACATCCCTATTAGAAAGACCATCTTTTAAACCCAACTGTTCCAATAGAGAGAAATCTTTTGCTAAGGTTTGTATATCACCCAGCAGTCTGTGTCTCAGAGACATCTAATCAATAAGCTTTTTAATGTGCTCAACTCTCCCTCTGCTCTCAAAGGGGGAGAATGGATTTACCCAAATCGAAAGGTACAGTCATTATTCTAAGATGATTGTGTTGGAGGGTAACTTTTGTATGGTGCTACTTTCAAATCTGTGCTTTATTTGTCTGGCCCCCTGTATAAAGTGCAACTGCCTGCCAGGGCACAATTGAGAACTTTTGCAGGCCTGTTCTTTATCCTGATTTCATCATGAGCATTAACCAATAACTTAAGACCTCTATGTTTGTTCCAGGCTCTTATTTCCTATTTTCCTATCCTCCAGTAGAATGATGCAATTAGACTTAGCTACTACAGAAGAGTGTTGTGAGATCAACTAACTTTGAAATTTATTTCTAAAATATTCTTAGTATCAAGTGTTGCGCTTAGCTAATATATAGCATATTAATTTTAATCACCAACAGTAGTTAGCCAGGAAATTTAAATTCTGTTTTATGGTCCCATTAAGTGTCCATAAATTTATGCATCCAGATATAGCTAACAGCATTTAAGAGAGTGCTTTCATTCTGGTTTAATCTAATTCACTTCTACAGTGAGCAATGAAACTCTTCTGAACATACTGTGTTAGAGTGTTGTTCCTGGTGAATTTCTTGGAAAAGCTGTAGTTAACACTACATTAAGGCATGCAAAACTAATCAATTTAGTTATTCAATATATTTATTATTACTTGAACTGATACTTCTAATGTGGTGACTTTTCTTCACACTGTTTTCCTCATGTAATCTAGTGCATCTCTTGTTCACTTTGATTTCCTCAATAAATTTAACTTAGAATACTCAATCTGCAAAATTAAACAGGGATTAGCACCTATGAAAAAGTTACCACAAAAAACCATGACAGAACAAAGAGTCCAAGGATCAGTGTAAGTTTCAAATAAATGCTTGTGCAAGACCTTTGGGACACTGCTGGTTGAATAAGAAGGTTGCAGGTATGCAATTAAAGAAGGGTATTTGAAAGCTTATACAGAGAGCAAACCATACAGTCTTTCACCACATCCTGAATTTATGTAGTTCCTTGACGGCAAATAAACCTATCACAACATTCAGAGATATGATAGGTCCTTAACCTTTTTGATATTTAATAATCAATTAATATTGTTTGTGGAAATAAGGGTATGATCCTCCCTTGTACCACCTGAAACCAGAAGCTCCAATTCTAGAATGGCACACTCGCATGTAACTCCGTGATGAGCCATGACCTCATGGTTCTACTGCATGAAATACCACTTAGGATCACATCCCAAAAGAAAGGAAAACTGTTACGCTGTGTTTCAGCTGGAAGTTTGCAACTACCTTTTTGCATCGTATTATTTAAGATGTTTCTTCAAAAGTTATGCGTTTTCCAATTTAGGTCTTGAAATCAAAACTGTATCAGATCATAGAATCATGGAATCATTAAGATTAAAAAAGACTTCTAAATTCAGTGAGTTCAACTCTTGAGATAAAGCATTATGATGGAAAGGGAAAAGAAGGGCAGAACTCAAACCAGTAGCATGAAATTGTTACGACAAAAGTTTGTCATTCCTTCTGGTTTTCTCATTTGTTTGTCTCATCTCTTCTTCCATTTTCACAACAATTTATTCATCCTCTCCCCAGTGTTTGCTATAAATTCCTCATTTGTTCCAGGCTCTTTTCACTTTATCTACTGTGAATTTATATTTTTAGTAGATTTCTCCCCACTCTGCATCTTGTGTTACCCATTGCCTTCCTTTCTACCTTGCAGTAGTTACATGTGTTAAAATATGGTTTTTAAACATCTCTCTGAAGAAACTTGCCTGTTTTAGCTAAAAGAAGCAAATAGTGCCTTGTCATGAGGAGAAAAACGTATTATTTTAAAAGGCTTCAGCTAAGAAACATTTATAGCCCCAGTGTTAGGTTTATGGTTGGACTTGATGATCTTAAAAGTCTCATCCAAGCCAAATGATTCTATGATTTCATGATTATTTTTTTTTAAATAAGATTTTTAAACTTTGCAAACATATTATGTAATGCATATACACATAGATTCACACATATATAAATACAACTGTCAGCTGGTTTTCAGCCTTCCTAAGGAAGTTAGAAAAGATAGAAAGCTTTGAACAAATGATGAGATTTCTGTCTGAAAGATGGAAATGAAATTGCACACTCATCTGAAGATTAGGAAACATTAGAAGGTATATGCAATGTCATGTACATAACACTTGAGAAAAATGCTTAAGAAGTCCCAGCTGAAACATTTTTAAGTGCTTCATCCTTTCTCCAAATCATTCATATACAATAAATCTTAAAAAAGACCCTTAAGTGTAATCCTCCACAGCTTTTTCATCAGGACAACCCAGTTTTAAACCTTTTTTGCCTCTTATCTATACAAAATGAAAGGCAGGTGAAGAAAACGTACTACTGTGCAATAAATGCTTTTTCATCTAAAACACATCAGTACAATTCCCTTTGAAACTCTATTTTATACCAGGTGCCTAATTAAAAAGGAACACTGTTTATGCAATTTTGACAATATTCCAAGTAATGAACAATAACATGGCTTTTAGGCTGAAATCCCCATTGACTTAATCAGGACTTCTGCCAAAATATAGATATGCCCCATGACAGCCATGGATGCACACAGTTACAACAGAGTATAATATTAAATGATCTGGTGTTTGCTGCTTTCATCACTTGTTATTTGACCTTTTTTTTTCCATATTTTAAAATTACTTGCTTACACTTGACAAGAGTTATATTTTGCCTATCTGATTCTCGATTATTCCCTTACTGCCATTAATTCTAAAAGTCATGAAGATCAGGAATGGATAACTACTATCATATAGATGGGATTAAAAAAAAAAAACCACAAAAAACCAAACCAAATCTAAACCAGCTATTTAGAAAGGTTAAGTCTATAAAAGATTACTCAGGCAAATAGTATATGAATGTCATTTTATAAGGTACTTGTCAGAGAATCATCTCTGCATCCTCTCTAATTAACTACACAGTATGTTATAATTGTAAAAATAAAAGTTTGTCGTTTCCTTTGACTCTAAATCTAGGAAGCCTTAATTTCTACAGTACTGTAGGTAGAAACACTCACAGAAGACAGGACCTGAGAAAGCCTTTCAGAGCTGATTAAACCTTGGGTTTTTTCATTTGCTGAGGGATGAGTGGGGGTAGCAAGGGACAGAGTGCAACCACAGAGACTGTAGCACAGCAGAGGTGCACAGAACCATGAATTGGTAATTCCAGGATTTGGATTCCAGCTAGAGTGGAGTTCACCATATGTGATATCCATTAGGGATTTTTACAGAGCTTCCCCATTGCCTGAATGCGCATCACCCTGACCTCAGAGATGGCTGGCAGCACACCAGACACCTCAGCTGCACAACTTAGAGACTGAAAATTTGAGATGCAAAAATTTAAAATTATATATATATATTCAACTGCACTCCAGAAATAAGCAGTTAATTATATTGCCCTGTTATTTATGTGGATATTGGAGGCAGAAGACTTGGTCCACTCTCCATGGACTTGCAGAAGACAGAAATGGCACTTCTCTCCCCCTTCCAAGCCATATTATCTTCAGCCCTTGGACTATGGTCCTGGAAGGACACATGCTGACTTATCCCTAAAAATCCTCATAGATGGGGAACGGTAAACATTTCCGAAACCAAGTTTAAACATGGTGACAAGAAAAGTGAGTCTCTTGTTCTTCTTGCAGGGTGTCTCTCCTGAACATTTATCAAATAACTCAACATATCCTGCCAAGAGCAGAATGGGAACGCAGTGGTGGTAAAACTTCATATTTTGCCAAAGTCAGACGTAGATGATTCATTGCATACCCTGAATGAATTTCCAGTTCCAGAATTTGCAGCCCTCCATGCAGAAATTGTCTGTAGTTAAGGTGTGAAGGTAACTTTTATTCTTTATCTTCATAAATCAAAAGAAAGATTCAAAACTAAAAGGACTGCAGCATATGTTCTGAGAAAGTCTGTGCATATTTTGTCTCATATTCCCCATAAACTGTGCAAATAATGGATAATTCACTCAATAACAGAACAATGACAGAAATCAGGTCAGCTAGACCTGAAATATTTCATTCAATCTGATACAAAAGTTTTTGTCTGAAAGAGGGAACATTACTTCTTTTGCTACATCTGCTTTTGGATATTTTGTTCCATTTTGGATTGCCAGTTTAAAATGATGAATCCAAAATTATTTTGCAGCTTTTGAATAAAATGTTTTAAAATTTTTGAAACAAACTTTACATTAAAAATGTCAATACAAAAAACCTGTCATTTCTGATCTTTTTTCTTCTTCAGTCAGGTGAAATTATTTGACTTTCATTTGAAAGTTTTAAGGTAAGACTGAAATAGCTTTTTGTGGCAATTTTGCTATTAAAAACATCACCATCTGTACTCATGCTAAACACTCCACCTTTAGATTCTTAGTTTTAGCTACCATTTCTGACAATAAATATGCACCTCTGGTTTTATATTTTTTACACTGAAAAGTATAGTTTTGTGTTGCTTAAAAGTGAGAAAAAAGAAATCAGTTCTTCCCAATATTTAATTATGGTACAATTCCTTAAACATTTCAGAAAGATCACAAAATGTTTACTAATTTCATCAGTATGCTTCTAGAACAGGCATCAAACTTTGCAGCAAAAGCCACAAAAAGATGTCATCATCTTGTAGGACCAGCTTTTTTGTTTGATTGCCTTTCTTGAGACTAAACCAATAGGAAAAACCTTACTGTTTCATTTTGTCTACAGCAGTAAGTCAGGAGCAAGTGAAGTTGTGCATTAATCTGTGCAGTCCCTAAGGTGACACCCAAAAATTTGTCTGTCATTTATTTGGGATTTTGAAGTTTGGACTGAACTTGAAAAAGAGATTATCAGCTTTTGTAAATGAAATTAGTAGAAGACCAGACTGATTTCACTAAAATATGGTTTTTTTCTCTCAATATCGGATCTCATCAGTCAATGATGCAGAAAGGTTAAAGAAATGTTCCAAATGTAATTCTTTCTCCAATGCAATGATCTATCTGTTAGAGAAGTGTTAAAGTTAAGAGTGTGATAAAAATAGAGCATGATAAAAACACATCATAAAGTTCACAAGTGAAATTTCAAGTGATACACACCATATCACTTGATTTTGATTATGTGTCCAATAAGCATGTATCTCTGGTATAAAAACATACCATAAAATAGCAGTGGAATCTTTTTACAGTGTCACTTATAGTTTCAGTTGCCATAAGATCTTTGAGTCCAGGAATGAAAAATAAAACAAATAAAAGGAAGTCTTTATTATTTTGTAATGACTCACAGAGTGTTAGTTCACCTCTTAGGAAGAAATTTCAAACATTGCAGCTGGGGCTTTTTTCTCTTTTGGTTGTTCCAGAAATTACCCTTGAGCTAGCATATTTCTGGAGCATCCAATCTGTTCAGCCTTGAAAAGGTTACGTATGACAGGTTATTATGTTCTACTAAACACAGACCCGTTTTATCAGGGTGAGATCTATGGGACAGCAACAAGAATTGTGCTCCACAGCTCAGCTGAGAACCTGAGTAGTTTATAATTTCCTATCCATCTGCACAGTGCCATATGGTCCATATGTTCTGGCTTTTTAATCTTCTGTCTACAAGGTCCTGATTTTTTATGTTTGCTCATGAATATTTCCAGATTCTAAAGAAATAGACCCATGAGCAGCAGAATAAACAAGACCTCCCTTCCTATGGCTCTGAGCTGTAGTGTTAAATTCTGAAGGCCAATAAGGTGCTGCTTCCAACTGAAGTTTCTGCTGCAGCAAAACTTCACATTTGCTCTTTCTTACTCCCCCAACTCTTAATTGTAACACTTAACCTTTATTAATTTACTGGTATTTATACTAGATGAGTTAATTCTGTATCTTTCCTCTATTTGGCTACCTCATTTTATGGAAGTCATAGGTCTTTCTCTTCAGCAACTGACCCCTTTCAGATTGAAAATGACAAAAAGGGGAAGAAAATCAAAGGGGGCAAAAAATATCATCATCATCATGGACCACCAGAGTATTTTGGTTATAAAACATTTTTCTTATCCTATTGCAATCAGTGTTTCTTTTTCTTCTTTATTAATTTCTAAAAGCTTTATCCATAGAGCTTCCTACAGCATGAAACTGTTTTCAATATTTCAGCTCTTGAATTTTGCCATTCATTTGTAAAAATTCTGTTTAGTGAATTCAGTCACTTAAAAATTTGGCCTCAGAGCTGCAAGCCATTCTTAAAACACCCAATAAGTTAAGTATTTATGAGTAATTCATATCTCCCTCTCCACTGTAGATATGTATATTTTTCAAAATTGCATTTTATCATTCTTCCAGTTCTGTTCAATTCATCTGAAATGTCTTACAGCTTTCTCTTCTTTCCACTGCCCAAAATAATAGTATCCCATCTGCAAATTGCCCTGTGTCTGTCTAGCTAATAATCACATTTATAGTTCTATAGCACTGTCTAGGGAAGATTTCAAAATGTGCATAAACTTTCCCTGGTCCAGGCTGTCTTGGGATAACCTTAGCCATAAACTTTCTGCCATACTGCAGGTGATCCATTCATTTCTCTCAGCTGTTGTGATCACTGGCACTCTAACCTACCCTGGTATTTTGTTTTCAGAGGTGTTTTCATTCCTTAGCATGTTAGAAGGACAGGACTTTGTGAAAGCTTAATTTAGACTTTAGTAAGTAAAAATAAATTACTTGAGCCTCTTTTCTACTTACTACTAATTTGCTGACAGTATCAGGGATTCCATTAAGCTAAAAGAATTCCATTTTTCCTTTAGAGAAACTATTCCTGTTTGCTAAAATCCCATTATGTTTATCTCATTAAAAGTACCTGGCACAGATTTTCTGAAGTGTAATTCCCAAGATCATCCCTAGAGTTTCTGAAAAGACAGACAAATATTTCCTGCCATCCAGTTCTCCAAGTGGAACAGCTGTGACAGTACACATTTTTATTAACTACCCATCAGCCATCTAATTCTACTTAATTAATATTATTTGTAAGAGAGGAACATTTTTGACTACTTTTTTTTTTTTTTTTTTTTTTTTTTAAACCCATATCTCTGGACAACAAACTATATCAAGCAGATACAGTGCTTTGCTCCTAGCATCAGGTTTTGTCCCTGAAGCATATATATACACTTCTGGGAGCTCTGAGGGAAGTGATTAGAACTGCTCCTGCAGCCATGCCAAATCTGCAAAAGAGTGGTGGGCACAGATGTAATAAAACAACGAGGACAAGTGGATGGTAGATTCCTACTCTGTGGCCTTAACACTTCAGGAAAATAAGTGTCACTGGAGTAGGAACACCCAGGATCTACACGGTCTGGCACTGCACCTACAGTAATTAGTCTTTGAGCAACGTTAGCAATGCAAAAGACCCTTGTCCAATGAATGCCCTGACCACTTTCTCTGTCTTTGCAAAAAGAATGTGGAGTGGGAGCTGGAGGATAGATGCAGCAAATAGAAAGGTTAAGTTTGGGGTGGGACTAAAAGCATGAAAACCATTATTTCCTGTCTTCTCCATATTTTTAAATTTTCCTCATTCTTGCCCCAGACTGCTGGAGATGAAGCTGCCTTGGGTAGCCACTGTGCCCCTCAGCAAATGAATCTCCTTCCCCACAGTCACAGAGACATCAAAGCAGTCATCCTGACCAGATGTCTTAGAGGGAAAGGGGGGCTGGGAAAGACACTGCCAGGTCAATGAAACAGGCAGTTCTGGGAGAAGATGAAGCATTTCCAGAGTATAAGGACATTTTGCAAATCAGTTTCTTGACATTCCGTAAAGCATTGCCCTAATGGTTCTTGTGTTTGCATATCAAATTGTCAACTTATTTCTTCTTGATAAGATCTTATCACAGGTTAAAATGCCACTACAGCCCCCAAGACTTTGCTAAAGAACAGAATTATCGTACACCATGATGCCCTTCACCAGTATTTTCGGAAGGCATAGAGCATCAGAGTGCTAAACTCATTACCAAATAATATTACAATACTCAAATAAAATTACGGAGAACTTGGATTTCACAGTCTACCTATCACAAGGTACCAATATCACACCCAGCAGGCCACCAGAAAGAGTTTGTGAGAAGAGAGATGGAGATGGGTATTCCTAAAAACAAAGCATCCTCACAAGGATGTGCCAAAACTTGTTATATTACAACTCAAGCCTCTTAATAAAGCATTCAGCCCACCACAATTAAAAAAACTCATTTACACTAACCATTATGATGAAAATTATGTTGAAAAACCCATCTAATTGAAAGTATAGTAACGCTCATCAACTCAGTTAAAAACATGTGTAGAAATAAATCAAGCACATTAATTGATTAACACAGTAAGCAAATGGTGGTATGCTAGCTGGAGGTGGGGGAGTGTTTAATTTCTATATTGTGCAATCATGTCAGATTCTTACTGACTCTATTCTCAGAGCCATCTTTCTTTAACACCAAGGCTGTTTGTTTTCATCCCCAAAATGTGTACACTTGTCCATGTGTTTCTCACTCAGTGAGGTGCAGAGCATTCCTGCAGCGCAGGAATAGGGAAAAAAATTGGGAAAAAGAAAATAAATGTGACAAGATATCACTGGTCTATAATTCAGCCTTGAAATATGAACATCCTAGGTAAAGAAATTACAGAGGAATTATACACTAGTTTAAAAGTAGATATAATTTGTAATAGACAGATTATTAGACAGGATTTGAAAATACTTAGGAATTCCTATTAATTTGTGCTCATTTTCATTGGTTTTAGCCTGGGAAGCTCTGTGGTATCGCAACATTAAAGCTTTTCCTTGTCTTTATGATGCTTAGGACAATAGGGCCCTGCACTGCTATCATAGCCCCTGGGTAATACTATAACTTAAATTATCATCATCATCATTCAGATTGAATTAAGAGGCTTGGAAAGAATGTGCATCTAGGGAGGAATCTCCAGACCAGTCTAGCTTAGATCATTACTGAGAGCTATAATGAGAAGGGCAGTGGCACATCTGCTTTGATGTATTCAGGGGCTGGAAGGGCTGCAATAACCTGGTCAAAAATCTTGATTTAGCAAAGATAAGACAATCTGAGATATGCTACAGTATGATGCTACAGACTGGATGGATTTCATCCTCTCCCACACCTCTCATTTTATTATCAGATGAGATTCTCAAAAAGAATTTAAAAGAGTTTGTGACTTACAGTTCTTTGAAAATCAAAGGGAGATGTATTCCTGCCTAAATTAGGCTGAAACCTACTTTTCCCAAAAGCCTGAATATAAAAGAATCCAGCTTTTCAAGATTATATATAAACACCACCATCACCCCTGGGTTTAACAGTGTTTGGGAAAATTTTGTACTTATCCACCCACACATGATCTAACCGAAGTCTGCAGAGCATTCACCCACAGACGGATATGACCCACTGTGTTTGTATCCAGGATGGTGGAGCAATACTAACAAACCCAAAATTTCAGACAGAGTAGTCCAGCAAAAATAATTCGGGGCTGCTATTTTTGTTCAGGTTTCTCCCCCTGTAATCCCCAGAGGCAGAGCAGCTCCTTTGAATATTAAATTATTGAAGTTCAGAAGAATTTAATTAGTATCTCACCTACTTACCATCTTGCAACAATGCTTCTCCTACAATTATGCTACTACATTACAAGCAATTTCAGCTTAATTGAATAACTGGAATAAAACCTGGGCTCCAATTGCCAGAATTACCTGTGTTAAGATAGCTATAACTGACTTAAAAAACAGAAAATGTGAGATGATCTCTATGCATACAGACTTACAGCAGATTCTCTAGTATTCAGCCTTAATATTCACCCTTAATATTACCATATTCACCCTCGTATTACCATACTGTCAAATGAAATATGTTTAAACAACATTGCAGACATGTCAGTTTTATGGGTATGAGCAGTTGAATAATCACAAAGTCAAATCAGGCTGCAAGGTAGCAAAATGCAGCCTCTAAAATATTTTCAAATATTTTAACAGTTTGTGCCTCTTTCTCCCCAGCTGTACATGCCTATGTGTACTTCAGCCACCGACTGACAGACTCCTTTTCACAGTTCCTCACATTCAAATTATTTGGAAAATACGTTTTCTCACAAAACCTTGTATTAGAAGCAAGCATAAAAAAAAAAATAAAAATGCAGAGACAGTGAGAGAGAGAGAAAAAAGAGCAATGGGACAAAACCCAAATTGTATTTTCCTCAGTCAGTTTCTCTACCCTGCTGCATTTCATGTGGCTCCAAGCTGGCTCAGATCCCCTTTGGTTTGAGATAATGACCTGGCATAGAAGTCAGCTGCTGAGTCATCCTGCTTCAGCAAGAAAGTATGAGAAAAAAAGGCTGGTGATGAAATCAGTATACGGAAGGTGGAAAGCCACAGATGTTTGTTTCCGATGGCTCTGTCATCCAGTTGAGCACAGAGAGTTTCTAAGTCATTCTGCTCTGAAAGATAAAACTGTTCACAGAAACACAGAGCCATTAAGGTTGGAAAAGACCTCTAAGATCAAGTCTAACCATTAACCTAACACCACCAGGTCCACCATTGACCACGTCCCTTTGTACCACAGCTACATGTTTTTTTTAACACTTCCAAGGATGGTGATTCCAACACTTCCTTGGGGAGCCTGTTCCAATCCTTGACCACCATTTCAGTAGCAAAGTTTTTCTAATATCCAGGCATTAGGAAATACCCATCCATTGTAAGAAGAGTTTGATTCTGGAGTCTTCAAATGAGGAAGGTACAGCCCCTAAACAAAGGCACACACTCTGAAGGCATAGGTATGGAAATTCCCAGTACACAAAGTGATGAAGGAGGATAGGAGAAGTAAACTGTGTTTTTCAAAGTAAATCAAACACTCCACCTTTCTAGTAGCTACAACAGACTGATGTATTGGTGCTCTACGACTTTGCTCAAGACTGCTTTTCTTCTGTTTAGGAACATCACTGGAACAGGCTACACAAGGAAGTGGTCACCACACCAAGTTTTGTGGAGTTCAAGATGTGCTTGGACAATGCTCTCAGGCACATGGTGTGATTCAAGGGGTTATCCTGTGCAAGGCCAGAAGCTGAACTTGATGATCCTTGCGGGTTCTTCCCAACACAGGGTACTCTATGATTCTGTGATAAATACTGATGTGATGCTCTGCCTGGTTCATTGCTGCCCTTTTTGATAGATTCAGCTTTATTTTTTTTTATTAGTCTTTGAGGTAAAATTGTTTAGTAGTCCTTGTGGCCTACTTTGCACTCCAAAATAGAGACAGGATTTAAATTCCATAACCCCAGCATCTTTAGGAGAGTAGGTAAATAGCACGTTCGGAAATGGAAACCTGTCTTAGGTATTTTAACCTGAGCTTGCTTGAGCCGGATTTCAGACATTCCCTGACATTACAAGCATTAGTAAAGTATGAGTAGTACTGAAACACCCTTGGATTCACTTTTTCTGTTCCCATTCACATTTGCCTTAAGTAGGTATCAACATCTCCAGAACACTGAAAAAAGTAATACCTTTTCTAAACCAAAGTACAATTATGAAGATAGCAATTGGGAAAATAACCCAGTTTCAGCTGATATCTCTAATTCAGTCCAGATCTACTCAATCTGCAGACTTATTGCAACAGTGGAAGAAACTAACTGCCCAACAACTCCTAAAGAGGAAACAGCAGCAATTTCAATGTGAAACCATCTGCAGGTATGGTCTTCCAAAGCTCAGTGATGACTTTAACACTCTCAGAGTGAAAAGTTGTTAACTTTGTGCTATTTTGGATAATTCCCAGTAATTAATACAACTCTTTATACTCTCATCACTGAACTTCTACTTCCCTGCTTGGCATTTGCTCATCCACTTGATCAAAGGCACAATTTGTGACAGCGACTTCAAAGTAAAAATGTGTTTATTTGCTGTAAAAACACCATTACTCTTTTTAGCCTTTCCAATGTCATGTAATCAATTATAATAATTTTATTAGCTCGATTATCAGGTTTAATGATTTGTTTGTTTGTTTGTTTGTAAGCAAAAACTTCAACCATGATGGGGTGATTAAATCCAATGCAGCAATTCAGGCAGATGCTTTTTAAAACTGTAGTGGGAGGAAGGCTTTGAAAAAATCAGCTAGGTACACTTTCTTTGAGAATATGGTCATTTTCTGCAGAAAACATTTTAATCTAAAAAGCTGACTTCTAGCTCTTATCTATGTAAAATGTCTCACTGTGTCCATATTTTTTAAATAGATGCAATTTAGTGTTCATAAGTTTGTTGATTGAAAAAATTGATTGCAGTTTCTTTGGCTCATAGTTTCTGTAAGTATTAGTAGAATAAAAGCTGCCTAGAGTGCTGCCATTTCAGTGGGCAACTGAGATCCACTAGACTTGATAATATTCAACTGTATTTCATATTATTTTTGTTCAGGGGGAAGAGAACTCACCTTTAAGGAGCAAGAAAAATAAGAAAAGCTGTTCTTAAAGTCAATGTAAAACAAAGAGGAGACAGGCAGTGTTGTGTCTCCTGCTCCCTAAAGCAGCCAAGAAGCAAAATGATCAATGAGAGTGCAGTTGTCTTGTACAGGAGGGCATCAATCGTTACACGTTCACAGCTCCCTGGTACAAATTTGTACTTCATGGGTGGCTTGAAGGATTAATAAGACCCGTGTGTATGTGTAGGAATGGAAATAAGAGAAATGTAAGAGGAGGAGAAATACAGGAATGGATCCTGAAGGTAAGTCAGAAAAAGGAACAGGGACAAGGAATACTGATTAACTATGGAAAAAAGAAACAATATCATGTGAAAGAAAAGACAACACCGTGAAAAATCTAGTTAGTAAACAATGCAGATCTTAAAAAAGCCACCTGAGTCATCAAGACTGGTGACTAATTTTTTGACTTTATTCCCAATTGCATCAGCTTCAGTAGCAATTTTTAAAGATTATTAAAAAGTAAATAATATGATCTTTTGAAATAGATTGAAGGGAACCAAATCGCAAAAGGCATTTCCCATTTAAAAATATTTTTGAGAGAGATATTTTTTGAGAAGTCTCAATTAGTCATACCAAGATACCAAGATCACAGAACCACAGAATGGTTTGGGTTGTAATGGACATTAAAGATCATTTAGTTCCAAGTCCCCTGCCACAGGTGGGGGAGATGATGTCACACAATAACAAGGTTGTGAAGATGTCACACAATAATAATCTCAGAAACTGTTATCTAGACTAGACTCTTGAAAAGAGCCAGAAAGTAACAGCCAGTTCATAAAGATCTGTTTTTCTTTTAAACATCAAAATTCTGGTTTTTTTCACAGCGCCATAGTCCACAAAACTATATTACAGCAAGATGAAATAGGAGTTTAAAAAATTTGGAAATAGCTAAAGCACTTCTTAGGCTCCAAGATACTCTTCATAAGGTCTGACTAAAGAGATTCTGTTCTCTTCATTCTGGAGGCTGCATCCATCCAGAGCTCTTGGAACTGCAAACTTCTCCTTTCTTTTACACCTGGTACTGACAAAAGCCAGAACATTTCTGATGTGTCACATCATCAGATGCATAAACACGTGTATCTTCTACTGAGTGAGTGAATTATCAGTATATTCCTCAGTGAAAAGGTATTACGGCACTTCAGTGCTTCATTTAAATTGTAGAGTACATTCCCAAGTGCCAGCAGTAGCCGCGGTCTGACAGAAGGGCATTTCAGCTACCGTGCTTAGGGAAACAACTGCTGTTAAACCTGTCTGACATATCTAAGAAAAATCCCTCCTGCTACAGTCTGACTAATAACATCAAGATGCTTTATTGCACTTTTCAGCAGCAGGCCACAAAACATTTTGGAAAGGTGGTAAACATCATTACAGATACTTTACAAATACTCTGGTACTTCTAGACTCGGAGAAGAGAACTGGCAGAACATACTTATCCTATGTTCATAGCATCTACTAGTTATTCCATGGATTTATGGCATATATTTCATGTATTTCAGAAGGGGAAAAAAAACCCCTCTTTATAATAGTCCATCTCTGAGGTTGTTTTTAATATTCTATGAGTATTTCACATGGCCAACAAATGAAGGGAAAAACAATGCAGGAAAATTACAGGAAAGCAAAGAATAACTAGTACTATGCAAAGAGTTAAAGACAATGAGAGAAAAGGATTCTTGGAATTTCTTATTTGCTTGGCTATATCTGGGAGACATGGTCAGGAATATCTGAAATATCTCAGGCTTTATCTCTCCCCCCCCCCCCCCCCGCAAAAGGCTCAGAAACAAGACGAGACTATTGTTAAAAAGAAACCTGCTATTCAAAGATAATAAAAGATAAATCAGCTATTAATACTAATGGATAAAGCATCCAGTAGATCAAGAACACAGAAAATCTCCTGAAACAGCAATCCAGATTAACATTTGAAAATATTTCCAATACCTAGGAGGCCCATATAAAGTAAACAGGGTCCATAGCCTGAAAATATTTTCAAATTCCTTTGAAAATTCCTGGTTTCATTCTTCAGGCAAGTCTAACAACATATAGTGCACTAGTAGATACTGTCAGAACTTGCTCTGCTTGTGCCCATCAGAGGACAACATTTATTTTGCCAAAAAATAAAGGATTGCAATGCCTGAGGTTTACTTTAAGTTGTTGAGATTTCTCCAATTAAATCACCCACTGACAGAAGCAATTTTGTGTGGTTTCTTTTTTATTCTGTCAGAAGCTAGAAAGATAACAAGATACTGTCTGAAACTACATAAATCATGTGGAAAGCCATCAATCAGAAAGCCAAGGCAAAACATCAAGCGCACAAGACAATGGATTTAGGTGTGATGACAAAACTAAAAAAAGTATTCTTCACTAATAACTGTTCTTCACTGTAACATTCAATTTTTGCACCTTTTTACAAATTTCTTTAGAGTAAGACAAGGGCTCAGAAATGAAAGACGTTCCTGCCCACATGAAAATGAGACACAAAATATTACTCAAAATGCTAATCTATAAGCTGCTTATTTCCCTTGAAATATGAAAAATATGAAAAATGAAATAAAATCAAAATCCAGAGCTACTTCTGCCACTTCCTTAAGAGTAGGAACAGGCACAGGCACATTTGTGAGCTTCCTTTGTCTCTTTCTAATCCGATTGCATTTTTATACTAAGAGACATAGATTACAGATACAGATGCATGATATATGCTTATCTGCTGTTACAGTAGATGATAAGAGAAAAGCAGTACATGATTAAACATGTAACAAGTGTTGTATCTTAATGAAGCAACCTACTGAATATTCAGTGGAATCCACTGACAGACTGACTGCAGCATGGGGCTTTGCCAGTGACTGCATACAGAAAAGGAGAGAAGGGGGAAAAAGGACAAAACAAAACCAACTCTGAAACACAAAAGCTAGGAAGCTACCAGGGCAGTGATCAAAGTATCCTTATAAGATCATTGCTACTGGGCTGAGCCACCCTGGGGATAAAAAATGCTTCATGCAGATTAGCTATACTTATGAAATGCAGTCAGTGTAAGCAAAGAAAAGGATGCAAGATTAAATTTTAGATGGGTTGCTAATATATCTATGCATACATTAATATGTCCTCTATATAACCCCAATTAATTTTGTAACTGCAAGAGAAAACTTCAGACTGCTGTTCCTGACATGAAACAAAGCCTCAGTCTCTCTCAGTCTGCCACGGCTTTTAAAGAGCTTCTGAAATGCAGCATCTTTGCTCGGGAAGAACAGCCTGTGCTGTGGCACTGCCTCAACTCTTTGTCACACCTCAACGGCAGAAACTAAAGCAAATTCAGCCTTTTTTTTTTTCCTTCCCTATTTGAACCTCATCTCTATCATAGTGTTCTTCCCTAGTAATACGAATTAAGGATTCTCAGCACTTCTGGGAAAATAAATGTGTTTTCTTTCCACAGCCAGATTACACCACAAAAACACCAGGAACTACATTTACACAGGACTAAGAGGCATGGTAATACTGAAAGCTGTAGCAACCAGCTTTCCCTGTGTAAACCTGGTTCCATGGAAGCTAGCCCATTACCTGGGCAGAGGACTTCCCTGCAATTCCTCAAACCTGGTCTAGTGGAAGGTGTCCCTGCCCAAGGCAGGGGGTTGAAACTACATCATCTGTGAGGTCCCTTTCAACCCAAACCATTCTGTGATTCCATGTTTCAAAACAGCTACACAGCTCTGTGGAGTGTACTTATACTGTTTTCCAGCTCTGGGCAGCAACATCTCAAGTTTATTTACAGGTCACATAATTCACTGCAACATCAGGAGACTCTTGGACTCCGTTATTGTCACAGTACCCGTGACCAGTGCATGACTTTGGTCTTTATATAGAGTCCAGTACCAAAAAAAAAAACCTCATAGTTTGTTGAATTGAAAAATGAGACTGTTGCATCTGAAAAAAAAAAAAAAAAATAAAAAAATTGCTACATAATATTTTGACCTTATTTATCCAAATTGTCTTCAGAACTCAATTTTTATTGAAGTCAATGTTAATTCATGAAATAAATAGCTCTTGCCTAATCTACATTTTTAGACACAAAAAATTACTCTTTATGACAGTTTCCAGGAAGCTCAGGCTAATACATTTTTCACAGAATCATTAATCATCCAGGCTCATCCTCAGAGCCTCTTTCCCCATCTTTGTTAATTTGTCAGACAAGCACAGCAACCAGTGTAGTGAGGTCTGACTCACACCTGGACAGGGAAAGCTTCAGAGGTGGGGAAAAAGCTGTTTCATTACAGACAGAAAAGGGCGAGTGACAGATTCCAGGAGCCTTCACAGGAATGACCTTCCTGCACTCAGGAGGATACAAAGAAGAATGATGGACATTCAAGGGATACTACACACTCACCAGGAGATAGGAAATGAAAAGAGAGACACCTGCCTTGGAGCAGAAACAAAACATCTTTCCCACACTAGATACAGAAAGTCCCAAAGAATCTTCTGGTCACTTGTAGTGTGAAGGGCTCTGAATCGGGTCCAGTCCTGTTTAGTACCTTTTCTGATGATCTGGATGAGGAGATCAAGTGTAAATTTACAGAGGATGCCAAGTTGGGTGAGAGTGTTGGTTTGCTGGAGGGTAGGAAGGCTCCAAAGGGCAAACTGGTCAGGCTGGAATGATGGGCTGAAATCAACAGTATGAAGTTTTATAAGGTCCTGCCCTTGGGTCACAAGCCAGGCACTGCTACTGGCTTGGGGAAGAATGGCTGGAAAGCTGCCTGGGGTAAAAGGACCTGGGGGTGCTGGTCAACAATGGCTGAACATGAGCCAGCAGAGTGCCCAGATGGCCAAGAATATCGATGGCACCCTGGCCTGGGTCAGCAATGGTGAGGCCAGCAGGAGCAGGGCAGGGATTGTCCTCTGTACTGGGCACTGGTGAGGCCTCACCTCAAATCCTGTGTTCAGTTCTGGGCTCCTCACTGCAAGAAAGACATTGAGGGGCTGGAGCGTGTCCAGAGAAGGACAACAGAGCTGGGGAAGGGTCTGGAGCACAAGTCTGGTGAGGGGTGGCTGGGGAAGGTGGGTGTGTTCAGCCTGGAAAAAGGAGAAAAGGAAGGTCAGGGAGGGCCTTATCACTCTACAACACATGGAAGAAAGTCACAGTCAAGTGCGAGTTGGCCTCTTCTCCCAGGGAACTGAACTTCTGCCTGGGGAGATTCAGGTTGGATATCAGGATGAATTTCTTAATGAAAGTGTTGTTAAATTTTGGAATGAACTTCCCAGGGAAGTGGTGGAGTCACCATCCCTGGAAGTGTTCAAGAAATGGCTGGATGTGACACTTAGTGCCTTGGTCTAGTTGATCTGTCAGAGACCGGACTTGATGATCTCAGAGGTCTTTTCCAGTCCAAATGATTCTGTGCTTCTATGACTCAAGTAATGGGTAAGACTTCCTGCCAAAAAAATAAATAATTAATTAATTATTTTTTTTGAAAACAAAAATATCAATGTGCTCTGGCACTGGGAGACACAGCCCTCCTTTTTCTGAAAAGCAATTTGTACAAATGCCAATTTGTGGATAACCTTAACTCTGTAGACTGCTGAGCCCATTTGTTCCATGTGGAGATGGTTTTTCTTCTCTCTCTACTGGAAAGTCATTCCATCAATCCTGACTTTCTGCAAGCTCTCAGCATCCCAGACAATATCCTGGGACAAAGAAAAGGAGTAGTAGCCACTGGGGCTCCTTCCCTTCCAGAAAGTGAGGCTATCAAAGATGAGGCAACTGAAGAGCTCATTACTGATCATTCTTAAGTCTAAGTAACTTAGCTTAGGATAGTAACAGTTATTTACCTGGTTACTTGCTTTTCCTCAATTTCCACTGATGCTTACAGTTGAATCTGGCATTAAATAATAGAGATGGCTGGAATAGCCTGACATTTAAAATGTTCAGACAAGCAAGGAAATTCAAGTTCCTTACAAGGATTTTTATATTTCAGCTTATCTTAAAAAAGTGGAGTATACCGAAAAACAAAAAATAAATCTAACATCACAATAAGACTAGCAAGGTTCATTTAGGAGTTATCGTTCATTTAAGAACACTGATTATCTCTATTCCTGAGAGGAAGGGTAAGAGGCATGTATTTAATTTGGAGACAGAACTTGCACCTCTGATTTTCAGGTACAGTTGTGTTGAATTAAGATTTCCCAAAACACCATGGATTCACGAGGCTCCTTTTACTGAATTAGTACTTTCTAAGGCATCCAAGAAAACTCTCAATAGTAGATAACGAAGATTTACAGATGCAGACCAAAGAATTCTGAGCTTACTACACCATCTCGTGTCGAAGAAGGGGTAGTGCAAGAAAATTATTTTAAATTCCCTTTTCATTACTCTGCAACATTTTTCCTTTAAGAAATTATTAGAACACAATTCCATCATCTCCGTAAGTTGAAAAGAACATTTATTATCTCAACACAGCAACTCTAAGAAAACTTCTCCAATGCTAATATTTTCCCAAATGTTAATACATCCACATAACTAAAAACTTCCTTTACAGCTTCAGTGTTTGACATTCAAAGTTGCTTAAGCTGTTAAAATTTTATCTTCTACACACTAATAAGCAGATCAACCTTTAACATGAGTTTGAAGCTTTCTAAAATTAAGCATTTTCCAGAACTAAGTTGACTGCACATGAAATGCTACAGGAGAGTAGAAAAGCAATGTTAATGCAAAATATAACAAGGTGAAGAAATTAAAAAGTCAGGGAAAAGAAAAGAAAAGAAGGTCTGGTTTGCAGCAAAACTGCTCTTGCTCATTATCATCTTCTGAAAGGGAGTAATCTGCCTAATGCATACTAGATTTTAGGTTCTTGGAAGATAAGAAAAACAAGCCTATCTTTAATTTCAGAAAATCTATTCACAGTATTTATCATAATCAGTATCTGTGTGTCTCAAAGAGATTTTCAGAATGTATGACATTCTTATTATTCAGCACGTTTCTTATTATTCAGCACATAAAACAAGTGCAATGGCATTGAAGAAAATTAGTTTCATGTTTTGGTTTCCAAAACAACCTCCTGAGGTAATCAATAATCATAGAAACATGGAATCACAGAATCACAGAAAGGTTGGATTGGAAGGGGTCATCTAGTTCCAATCCCCTGCCATGGGCAGGGACACCTCCACCAGACCAGGTTGCTCAGAGCCCCTTCCAGCCTGGCCTTGAACACCTCCAGGGATGGGGCATCCACAGCTTCTCTGGGAAACCTGTGCCAGTGCCTCACCACCCTCACAGTAAAGAATTTCTTCCTAATATCCTATCTAATAATCTAATAACAATGAGCTCCACTAGGGTGTTTCTGGACTATGTCAAACCACACAATCTAAAATATGAAATTACAGCCCAATTCTTTAAGGATTTTTATACTTCAAAATTTAAGATGCATCTGTTTTGTGCAAACATTGGCCATATCAGGCATTTTGAATCATAATAAAAAGATGGTCTGAATGTTTCCATTCTGAGTGTCAGAAAATGTTTCAAGAATCCTTGGAAAGTTTTACCTGGAGATTTACACAGGGGAATAGACAGGCCCACGGTTTCTCTGCCTGAACTTCCACCATCCACTTTCCTCTGTAGTGATGCAAGTCTGTCCTCAAGCTGACAAACTGGATTATGGATGCAAACTGAGATGTTCCCTGAGAACTGGGGAGCATAATAAACTGGTGATGGTAGCAAGCAGTCTACATGCACAGACAAGGTGTAAGACCTATGGCTTCCACAGACGGCTGTGAGCACTGGTCAGTTGTGAGGGCTGGAATCAGCCAGCCCAAAGAGAAGTTTTATAACGGTACGATCTTTGCAGATTTCTTTTCAAATGAACAAATATATATGGAAACAAGCAACTCTTTTACTCTGCCAAAGTCACTTAGAAAAAATGATGTGATTAGGATGGACATGTGTCTTGGTCATGGGACAGCATTTTGGTTCCAAAGCATATTAACTAGATTATTTTTTATGCTCATACATTTTCCTTTTATGATATTATTTCAAAACAAATATTGGGTAATCGTCCTGTCATCAGGACATTGTGCGGCCACTAAACACAAAAGACTGCTTCAAAACTTGCTGCAGGTGCAACCTGGTGCTACAGTCCCTACAGAGAAATTCAGGCAGTGAAACAGTGAAATGCAGCCAGGCAGTGACTTAACTCCACGCAGCCAGGTAGCCAGTGTGCCTGCTGGCCGGGGTGAGTGGTCAGGTGCACAGTCCTAATGGCACACAGGATGTGATGTGATCCCAGGCTTGGGGGTAAGGAAACTTCCCAGTCTGACCATTCACAGACTCTAACAATCACTCTCCCAGCACCAGAAACTGCCCCAAATGCATCCCTCAGCACTTGGTACAAGCAGACTCATGACCTTCATGTACGCACATTTTCCCTTTGCACCAAATGCTCTGACCTGTAACCAGGAACGTGAAGCAGAACAGCTCTTGGTGGAGTTTCCTGACAGTGTTATCCTGCTGCAACTGCCAGTGCCTTCTCACTTCTAAGAAATTACCTGACAACATTTGGACCACAGAACCTGTTATTTCTCCTCAGAGCATGATTGCAGCAGTTCCACTTTTCATGGGAGTCAATTAAATATTTAAATTGCAGGCATTATTTTCAAATTATTTTCCAATTTTTTATTTTTATTTTTTAATATTTTTTTAATCTTTAAGAATCCAGAATTTTACATTTCCATAGGAAGGCATGCTATGGGTTGAGAGGCAGTTTTTGCCATTATTCAGTGCAACCATGTTCACACAATAGTGCTGAGAAGATGGCAGAATACTTAATGATATTGAGATATAGATTGGAAAGTCTGCAATTCAAGACAATAATCCATTCTGATTTGATTTTGGAGTATTCAGAATTCTGTCTCTCAACTATGTGTAAATTACTGTGACCAAAAGCTTCTGAACAGGGATTTCAGTCAACTGTCAACAATAAAAGTGAATCCAAACCAGGTGTTTTGGATAGGAAGTGCAACACAATGCCACGAGCTCTGGCAGAAGAATTCCTCCAGCCTCCTGAGCTAATTCTCTGCTGAAGGTTAAAAGATGGGACATAGACAGCAGGGGAAAGGAAACAGGAACTTCAAAGCCACTTGAAGAGACAAACAGCTAAATTTAGATTAAATGGCAGGCATGAGACTATTAAGTAGCAGATATTAGACACTCTGAATCTGAAGGAAAGAAGGGAAAGGGACAGAGTCAAAACCAGAAATCCTCCTGCTGAAGGGAGAACTTGCAGGAAACACCAATTTCCAAGAGGAAATACTATACAGCTCCTGTCCTACCATCACTACAGAAAATAGGAGCAAACAACTTTGTCCTGTTGCAAGAGCAAATAAAACTGGGAGCTGTTTCAAGACAACCGTGCATGTCTAAAGATCACTTCATGCTTTTTGACATCATTGCTACATCCTCAGCTTGGATTATGTAGCCTTACTTGAAAGTCTCCAGATGTAAAGAACAATCTCTGGTTTTGACCTTCATGAACAAGTAACACCACTGTAATCACAATACTCAAGGAGTCCTAGAAGAACAGGGATGTTTCTTTTCCAGGACAGAAATTGCTTGTCTGTGATTGTCCCCTGATGCTACACAGAGGCCTCATGGAGATTATCCTTTCCAAAAAACTAAAGTGATAACCTCAGCACAAGATGATCTATCACTGCTTGGTACTGATGGCTTCTGCAGTAAAAATTAGGTAAGTAACCCAGAAAACGGCTAAAACCTGAAGAGACAAACATCATACAAACTAAACACAGGACCAGCAAGGGCAGAGGACAAAGATTCATTCGCACGGCTATTCCATGAAGGCTCAATGAACACCAGCTGTATTCACATCAATCTTTAATAATAAACACTTCTTTTCACTTGTAACCACACTGTAAGCACTGTGCTAGGCAAGAAGTACCCATTTCACAGGCTTTGAGCACCAGAGGGAGCAAAGTCCATCTGCCTTGTTTGCTGCTTAGATAATTGCAGGAATAAAACTATCCCCCAGAACATCACCGCCTGTAGTAAATAATATTATTCTTTTTTCCCTCCCTTCCCAGGCCTAGTAGAAACTAAAATAGAAAACCCATCATGCTAATCACTGCATCTATGCTCCTTCCACAAGAGAAGCTCTAGGAATACTTTCAAACCACTGCATTCTTATTAAAGGAAAAATGTAAATTTTCGGGAACAGATTCCTTTTTGGTTATAGAGGTTCAACAGGAAGAGAAAAATTTTTGCCCAGCAAGATATATCAGAGGACACCAGACCCACATACAGCTAAAGCTTCTGTATTTTATAAATTGTTGCCTTAGTTAACAGAAAGATTTCTCTACAGCACTCTGAATTGCATCAAAATCCACAGAAAACTGCAAGTGCTTGAGCAGCAAGGATATGAATAGAGGCAAATGAGCTCCCTTTTCAGACATAACTTGTGACTTTAATATAGCTTTCTGAGAGATGAAAAAACTAGGATTCCATCAGACGGTTGCATTTACAGTATTTTCTTTTTCGATTTCTGAACAAGGATAATCAGGAAGGGAAGTCTGCCATTTCAAAATCACTGTGATATTGAGGCTGAGAACCTGCATCATTCCTTTCACAGAAAACCAGGCTCATTTGCCAGGAATTATTTTTATTCGAACAAAAGCTTCACTCAAAGCAGAAAGCTCACATCTCTACATAAAGCTCTGTCAACTAAACTATCACCTGTTCCAATACAGTGAGCCTTAAAATTGTCCATCAAAGGACAATCAATCTGCAGTGATAGATTTCAGAAAGCAGTTTGTCTGTTTATACAACAAAATAAGTTCTCCAGGCATTTCATGCTACGTGTTTTCTTGTATTTCAGGACTAAAGCCATGAGCTGCATGGATCCTACCTTCAAAGGAGAAATGTGCGACTGTAAGACGTATCCATGGACATTCTCTATTTGAGACAAGTTCTTCTCTGACACATGAACAAGCTCTGGGCCTCTCACTTCGTGGGTTAAACGAGGCAAAGTATGGTCATGTGGAGCATCCTCATCTTGATAACGATATTTCTAGAGGAAGAAAACATCAAGAAAGAACAAATAAGATTTTAGAAGGTAATTCTTATATTTTAATATAATTATGGAATGACAAATGAAATATGATACAGTAGACAATAATCATTGGATTTCCTAGTGTGTTCTGGAGAGAATGAATCATTCTTTTTTACTATTGTATCAAAGAGAGAAATGCGGTATATGTCACCAATACACAAAATTTTCACCATCAAATAGACATTTGAGATGACACACTGATATTGAAGAACAGACATTGATCAGCCAAGCTGTAGTGTCAGATCACATTTTGCATCCCTGTGTTAGTAATTAGAGTTTTATAGCCCTTCTCTGCAAATTACTTGGGTTTTTTTCCACTTAGCACTGTGTACTCTGATGCTGGAGAACACACATGCACTTCTACAGAGCCACAGTCCCACAGATTCCCCTGCAGTAAAGTTCTAACCTTATACACTTCTTTTCCATGGAGAGGAAACATGAGAGGCTTGTCCAAAATCCCAAATGAAGCTTGTAACAACAAGGAATACAACCCTAAAAATTAAATTAAATTACCTGATCTGTTCTCCAGCCAGAATGCTTTGTAAAAAGGTGCCAGCCCCTCAGCTGTGCCCTGAGGCGGGAGCTGCTGGGTAAAAGCCTAAGACTTATTTGTATGGCCATATAAGAAAAATAAGTCAGAAGTCCAGGTATAATCACAAGAACATGCCAAAGCAGACCTCTCCATGAGGCAGACCTCTCTGCTGCTCATCCACTTCACTTTGACCACTCAGCTGTGGAGTGTTATTTCATTTACTCATCCCTCCTAAGGAAACCACCCCAGTGCATTCCTGCCTTCCATCTTAAGTATGGAAATGTTTCAGCAGTTGCCAATTATTTTCAGAATACACATGTGACATGATTTATTCTCTTCTTTTTTTCTGGGATATGCCTGCGGCCCTTCACATATTCACTTTCCAGATAACATAATTAATGAATATATGAAATGACTGGCACCAGCCAAATATTATTTGGGCAAGAAGCCATCAGCTTAATAGACAATACTCCAGCCAATGTCACATTTAAGGCTTGGCACACAGATCATTTAAGCCACAAGCAATCAATTATTTTTTTAATCGAGTGAGTACTTTTTTAAAAGACAGCTACTCTGAGACATCCTCTTTAAAGTGAGTCATTTGCTAAAACATAATTAGGAGAAATAAGAGCAGAATACCAGTCATTTCATTAACTCAGGAATGGGGAAAATGGAAATGTCCAGTGGCTACTTCTTAAGGAGACAAGACAGCAATGACAGAAGCCATAAGGAGCTCTATCATAGAACCATTCAGGTTGGAAAGGATCTTTAAGATCATTGAGTTGAACCCAGCACTGTCATTTCCACCACTAAACTATGTCCCCAGGTGCCACATATACATGACTTTGAAATACCTCCAGGGATGGTGAGTCAACCACTTCCCAAGCAGACTGTTCCAATGCTTGACAGCCCTTTCAGAGATTAAATTTTTCCTAATGTGTAATATAAATCTCTCCTGGCACAATTTAAGGTTGTTTCCTCTCATCCTATCAATTGTTACTTGGTAGAAGAGACCATCTCCCACCTCACCAGCCTCCTTTCAGGCAGTTGTAGAGAGCAATAAGGTCCCCCCGAGCCTCCTTTTCTCCAGGCTGAACACACCCAGCTCCCTCAGCCACTCCACATCAGACTTGTGCTCCAGACCCTTCCCCAGCTCTGCTGCCCTTCTCTGGACACGCTCCAGCCCCTCAATGTATTTGTTGCAGTGAGGGACCCAGAACTGAACACAGGATTTGAGGTGAGGCCTCACCAGTGCCCAGTACAGGGGACAATCCCTGCCCTGCTCCTGCTGGCCTCACCACTGCTGATACAAAAATTTATACATAAGCATATACAGGCTTCCCACTTCTTGCAAGTTCCTCATCCTCTGGGTGGATGTGGGAGGAGTGGAGTCCCTCCCACTATAAAGATTGAGAGCTGCACTGCAAACCAGGACTTGTAGGTTCTTGTGGGTGATAAGGCGGGCATAAGCCAACAGAGAATGTACAGCCCAGAAAGCCAGCCTCATCCTGGGCTGCATCAAAAGAGGGGTGGCCAGCAGGTCAAGGGAATGATTCTCACCCTGTACTCTGATCTTGTGGCACCCCACCTGGAGCACTGCATCCAGCTCTGGGATCCTCAGCACCAGAAAGACATTCTCTCCTCTGTACCTGTTGGAGCAGGGTCAGAAGAGGATTACAAATAGGATCAGAGGGATGGAGCACCTCTCCTATGAAGATAGGCTGAAAGAGCCTGGGTGTTCAGCCTGGAGAAGAGAAGGTGTCAGGGTAAGACCTTCCAGTATTTTAAGGACACATATAATGGAGGGAGAGGGATTTTTATACAGGCATGTAGTGACAGGAAAAGGAGGAATGGTTTTAAACTGGAAGAAGTTCGCACATTAGGAAGAAAGCTTTTCCCCAGTTCCAATGAAGCATTGGAACAAGATGAAACTCCACAGGGATGTTGTAGATGCCCCATCCTTGGAAATGTTTGAGCCCAGGTTGGATTCTATGATTCATTCTATGATTATGTATACATATATATATACATACATACATACATCTATATATAAAACACATATGCTATTCTTTCCAGATAATTTTTGCAGTTTTGCACTGCCAGAAGCAGTGTGATGTGGCCTTAAAGAGAGAACATTTCTTTGACCGTCAGTAAGTGCTTTCCCCATCACTGCACTGCAGTGGAGCTGTTGCATAAACAGAAGCCACAGCTGAGAGGAAATAGTTTCACCCTGAGCCCCATGCTTCCAAAGAGCAGAACACTTGTGTGAATCTCCACTGATATACTTGCTTTATAATTTGAATTAATTTATTTATCCAATAACTGCAAATTCCCATGACAACTTCAGTAATATCCATGTTCACATGCCATCAGCTGAAAAAGTTTACAGAACAGATTTCCACTCTTCTATTTGTCTTTGTCTCCCTCACATCCCAAGGCCAGTCTCTCCTTCTTCACAAAGTATGAGCCTAGAGCATTTCTGGGTCAATCCTGCTATGGGTTTGCCTCATGTTCTTAGCACCAAACTCATTGATTTTCATACATCTTTCCTCCCACAGCATCTCTTCATTGAAATGCTTTCAGCTGTGAACCAAAACAGCTTGACACAGCAAAAAGCCAGTGGTAATGCTGAAAATACCAAACCAGAACTAAGACACTCCTGCAGAAATTCCTCATTCATCTCCATCACCCTGCTCTGATGGGGTCCTGCAAATGTCCTTGAAAAAATCCCATTCCCTAGAAACCTTTCTCTAAGGACTAATTCAAATTTCTGGAGGGAAAAGCATGATTGCACGGAAATGCTACTCTTCATTTGACAAAAGAACAGGTGGATGTCTTATGATAATTAAATTACAAATCAGTGCCTGCTGCTGACAGGGTATTGTACGCTGCCAACTAGCGTCAGATATTTAAAATCCTCTGTAATTACCTATAATGGGGGTGTGGAGTGCACTACTGTGAATTTTTAATATGAACGTGCCTTTTTATAAGAGATCATTCTCTCTACAGTGTGAGGTTATTACAGCATCACTGCTCCTCACATCATACTGTCTAAAGGAGCATTTCTAAGGCTGTGATTGCCAAAGAGATGTCAGCTAGACAGAACTGAAGACAGGAATCCAACAGGAGGTAATGATCAAAAACATTAAATTTCAACAAAGAGAGTTCTCAAGTTATAATAGCCAGAGTACTGCATTGGCATGAAAATACAGATGTTCTTATGACCTACCTTTGACAATGGATCAAGATAGCTGAGAATTTTTCATTCAATTTTGGGCCAAAGGGAGCTGGAATTTTTACAAAAGTTTGTTGTTTATTTTTACTTTTTGTCATTGCCATCAGTTTGCAGAAAAAGCAAATAAAACATTTCATTTTATATCAGGTCAAACTGACCTAAGCTGCTGAATGTGGCTCAGTTGGAATTGCCATTCAAAAGCAGATGTCCCTGGTTCTCTACACAGCTCTTTGGCTGGACCACACTCCAATACATCATCACACACTCCTGCTGCTTGCAATAGGAAGGCTGCAAAATGAGGGAGCTAAATGTGTCAGAGGAGTCACAGGCTCTACAAAAACCCTGTGAAATGAGCAGCCAGTGAATCCTCGTCTACAGAGAATCCTGAGCTACTAGAAAACACCCTGAAATGTCAAGAGACACGTAAGCAAAAAGTGACATCACTTCTCACTCAGCCAAAACCTTGTAGTAGATACAGCGTATAGCTATTAATAATGGAAAAAAAATACCACCACATCCTATGAGATAATAACCCATTCATGAGTGAATCCCACTCCCAGTCACTTGTCAAAGCCAGTGTGCTAGCCACTGGCCAGGATATTATGTTTTATCTTGGGAAGCAATAGCAATACTACCAGTTTTAGCTCTTAAACATCAGCATATAGTCTCAAACACAATTTTTGTTTTACAGTCCTCCTAAGGAGGGACCAGACTTCTGTTCCTTACAAGCTGTGAGTCTTCATATAACCCATTTAACATTGAGACCACAGGGAAAGGAATTTTGCAGAAAATTTCTCACATGAGACAATGACCTCTTACAGATCCAGTTGTCCCACTGCAGTCTGGAAATAGGCAAGGTATGAAACTGGGTCCCGATATTACCTTCTTAATTCTCACTCACTTGCTGTTCCTCTCAAACCAGCATTTGAGCTGCTTTGCAGCTCCCAAGTAGGTTAGCCCCATTGCTGGTCATCTGCTGGAACCTGGACATGGGAGCTACCTTTCAACAGGGCAAGCATCACCCACCTTCTGCATGAGCTTGGGTCCAGCATTCAACACACTGGGTTTTCTGAGAGATGTTTTGGATGCCCCAACCCTAGAAGTGTTCAAAGCCAGGTTGGATGGAGCTCTGAGCAACCTGGTCTAGTGGAAAATACCCCTGCCCATGACAGGGGAGTTGGGAGTAGACGATCTGTAAGGTCTCTTCCAACTCAAACCATTCTAGGATTCTGTGATTTTTTTTCTCAGTATTAGCAGCCAACAAAAAATAAAACCATAATGGACTTGGTCCATTTAGACAAATGAGCAATCTCCAAAGTCCCACTAAAAAAACCTGTTAATGTCACCTTGTCCTGCTCTGGTGCTCAGTATTTTCTTTGGTCTTCAATGTGTTGAATTTTACTGTCACTGCTCTCCAAAGGCAGCAAATTTCAATGTCATACCAATGAGCATCTTCAGAAAACAAACTTTACAATTTGCACACACAAATCATTGGGCATTCATCCAATCATGAGCAGAAATAATATTACTCATCCAACTGATTGCAAATGAGCAACACAGCTTGAATTTTGAATATTTGCAATCAATCTATAGAGTATAGAGAGAAAAAAAATACTCTTCTCATTATATAAAATGGAAGAAATCACAATCTGCTTGCCAAGACTGTGGAAGTAGATTAGGAAGCTTAAATCATTGAATAATTATACTTATTGTGAATGACTTGCTCTTTTGCTTATCAAGTAGATTTCCAACAAGCTTGTCACTATATTACAGCAGTACCTTCCATCCAAGAAGACCAAAGAGCTTTACAAGTGGCAGTCAAGACTGATAACATCCTGTTGATGTGCATCATCTAAAGGTGGGTAAATTAGGCACAGAAATGCAGCAACTTGTTCAAGGTCACAGAGAGACTCAGTTCATTAAGCAATAGTAGAACTTAGGGGATTTTTCCAGTCTGATCTTTAAAGTCTAAGATCTAATGCACCCACATTGACTGTAATAGAAATGATAATTATTATTATTTAAACAAGGTTGTAGGTTTGCTGGTGCCATTGTAATTTATTTTTAAATTTTTGGTCTGTTATTTTTTTCCTCACAAATGTTCCAGGGTAAAGCAGTTTTTCTAAAGTCAGGACTTTGGTTTTTCTCTGACTCAGTGTAACAGCCAGCGGTACTTTGGGTGATTTACAGTGTGCTATCTCTGAGAAACACATAGTGAATTTTAGAAGACAAGAGGTTTCCTCTAAGAGCCAAATTAGTTCACAGAAGGAACATTATCAGTGCTGAATGCTGAGAATTTCCATATAATTTCCATTTAGTATAACAAGAATATTTTTTTTTTTAGGAAGGAGCAAAAGAAATATCATTTCTTATCTTAGTTCATTGAAAGCACTGGGTTTTTGCAATAACAGGGAATATATGCTTAGTTAAATATAATAAAAAAAAAAAAGGAAAGTATAATGTGGTGGAAAATATATGTTTTATAGTATTCTCATCATATTTTTTTTGAAACCCCAAATGATTTTATTTTTCATGATAAAAAAGAAGAAGTGAGATGGGCATTAGCCAAAGTACCTCTTCATTTTATCTGTTGGAAGTAGTTGCACCTTTTACTCACAAGATGGCACAGTAACCATCGAGTTAAAGCATAATCTCAATTTGAACTATGATGCGTTGCAGGGAAAAAATAAGTATTTATGCAATGTCATAAAACTTCAAACGATTCTTATTTTGAACTGACCTGATACAAAATTATAAAAAAAAAAATAAAGCAGCAACCTTTCATAGTAAGTATACATAAAGAAGCAGTGATCATACATAAAGCTGGCAGATGGAAAAAAAGTTTTAACAGTTCATAAAAGTATCAAAAAATTACAAGCAAGTAAGAATCTATCAGTTTTTGTGAGCCTTAGAATGAACAAAACCACTGTGTATTGACAAGCTTGAGACTAGCCCAGAATGCTGCATTCCTCCAGGAATTCTAAATCCTAATTAAAACCGCCTGCATGCAAATCTGTACCATGAGGTATTCAGCTCCATATGCTGCATCACATTTTGGACCTGTTAACAGCATCAGTTTAGCCCTCTGGAGGCTGCAACTTGCTATCCAATAATTTAAAATAGATTTTTAACTTGAAGTGCCAATATACAACAAGACATTCTAAGAGAGTGGCTTTGCTTGGATTAAATGGTGAATGTGGCTGCAGACTACAAAAATCAGTAAGAAGAAAAAAAGAAAACCCAGCTAATAGTAATTGTTTATCTAAGGGGAGCAAAGGAAAGACATGGTTGAAACTGTACCATTTATCAGCATCAGGCAGTAGCCACTTCTCTGTCCCTCTGTCCTGCAGTAACATCACTTGCTTACTCCTTTTTATTGTCTTCAACTATTCCACTCAAAGCATTTTTTTTTTTCCTGGTATGTCCATGTTCCCCCAGTTGCTGTAGCAGCCTTCATGCCTCTGCAGCTCATTTGCTTTCCCCTACAGCTCCCTGTGCAGCCCTAGATGCACATCCCCATTGATCCCTCTAATTCTGCTGCTGCAGTTCCCCAGCACAGAGGCACCAAGCCTCACAAATTCTCTTTTTCCACCCCCTGCCTGCCCTAAGGAGCAGCTTCTGGCATGGGCTGGGGCGGGACTATACTGAGGTTACAACTGAGAATTTGGAGAGGCAGAGCTGGGAAATGCTGTCAGTTGTCATGTCTCAGTTTCCCTGCCAATAAGCCTGCGGTGGGAATGCAGCCTGGCAAAATCGACACCCTAGGTTTACATCACAAGAGTACAAAGTAATCGTGGACTGTAATAAATACATTTATTTATTAGCATTATTAGCATGTATTAGCATTGCCTAAAACAAAGGATAAAAGAGAAACAATAATTAAAAAAACCAACCCCACAGTACTAATGGATTGCCCCTCTTGTGTTTTCTGTATCAAAAATATGTATTTTAATTTGGTCCAGCAGCACGTGACAGAGGAGGCCATTTGTGTGTTGCAGCTGAAACCCTCTCCCCGTCTTCACTCAGGAATTATGCGTCTGTGGGATTCCAGCACCATTTTTCACAGAAATAGGGGGATTCTGCTGAAAGGCTCTGAGGCAAAAGGATGCTCTCAGTCTAAGACAGGTGAATGCTATTGTAGATAACTGCTTCTGTTCTTGTTTTTACCACAGAATTCTCATGCAATGCTAGGCTTTTCGCAAAACATAGCTGTGCACAGCTGTAGAGCTGAGATATTGCTCACTTTAAAATGTCCTGCAAGCCACAGATGGCCAGTTTTTACGGAAGTGCTGAGCATCAGCAGCTTCATCTTAAATCAGTGAGAGCTGGGCTTTGTACAGGACAAATACCATGGAATTCTCTGCCCTCGGTCACATGCACACTAAAGATGCTCTTCCTCATTTCTGCCTGTTGCCTCTTGTCTCACTGCTTGGCACCATAGAAGCAGAGCTGGCTCCCTCCTCTCGACACCCTCCCTTCAGGTACTTCCATACTTTGATAAGGTCCCCTCAGTACAACAGGAAAACCAATGAAAAAATTAATAATGGAGCAGATGGACCTGCTTACATTAAATAATGCATGAAGACATATGTTGAATGTAAAATGCCATATGAAGTACCACTCCATGTACTGAAAGAAGCAGAAAGCCCGTGAAAACAAAAGTAACTGTGCAATTAAAAATGTATTAGAGTTGATGCATATCATAATACTACATTACAATATATGGCCACAGAGGACTTGCAATAAAATTTCTTAGGCAATCTCAATTCTTGCATTTCCTAAATCTGAGTGGTTAACTTTACCACCCTGCCATCCTTTAACAGTTCTTTGAACACAAAGTATATACACAAAAAAATACCTCATGAATTTTAATAGCATTCCTGCTTCTTCTAGTGTGAAGGAGGTATAGAGATAAGTATTTTTCAGTATTTCTGGAAAACCAACTCTTCTTAAATAAAAATAAAAATGCTTTGTGTACATAAACTTGACAATCTCACTGTTGTCACCCTTATGAACCTAGAGTGTTAGCTCTGCAGATAAAATTCTTTTTCTACAAAGTAATTTACGTTGGAGCTGAACAAGTTATTACAAGACTCAAATATTCTTCTTCTCAGTTCCCTCTTTGAAAATCTATGAATTTTTACCAAGAGAAAGATGGATTTTATCCATTTTAACTAGATGTTCAATAGGCCAGAAAAAAAAACATTTGTCAGGTGCATTTGAATGTGTTTGACACTCATAAGGGTTGAGTTAAACATTTCAATAGCAGGGCACTTACTGAAAAAACAGCTTTGGGCCTTTGCATTTTAATCCTTCCACAGCTTTTCAATGCAGCATAATTGTGGTAAAATAATTACATTTTCACATACTTTAATAAGCCCCAGTTAGTTCACAAGCAGCCAAAATAGCTGTCATTGTAAATAGAACACAGAGAAACATCAAGACATTGCATTAACAAGAAAATATTTGCTTTACTGAGGCTATTGCAAAAACCTGTGTTTGCACATTTCATCTCTCCTCAGCAACCTAGTTCCTGATCTAGGGAGTTTATGGTTCCAGGGGAAGCTCCTTCAGCTCAGTGATCTGATGGTGACCCCGCAGGATAAAATTCTACCAGGTCAGGGGCTGGACAGGAAGAGAGTACCCCATTAAACCACACAACCTGCAGGTACACTGAGCTCAACACAATGGGAAAATTGCTTGGGTTTACATCCTCTGATGAATTTACCACTCCTTGGGCCGTACTTCACCTGAAATTAAGAGGAAACATCCTATCATCACCTTTATTTGTTCTATTTAAAAATAAACTAACAGAGATATTACACCTGCATTTTCTGAAGTGCCAAGCAAGCCTCCCAGCACAGCCTTCCTTAGTTTTTCAAGTCCCATAGGGCTTAGCCTGAACCAAGGCAGTGAGCTGGTCATGGAGAACAGAACTCCAGGAAGCAAAGCAAAATTGCAGGAAAGCAAGGGATACGTGCACAGATTTCTCCTATCTGTACAACTGCTTTTAGACCTAGGTATGTACAATTCACTTTGTCTTACTTGGATATTGAAGCACTTTTCACATTTGAGCTTAAGTGTGGGAATCAACCAGCACTTTCCTTGATGGATGAAGACAACGATTCTCTGTTGGGGCTATTGTTATTTAGGGATCTCCTTCCATAGTCATGTTGGAAGAATAGGCGTATTTTTCTGTTTTTAAATGATTTGAGCACTCATACTTTAAAGAAGGCAGCTGGGCTCTTACTGTCTGCAAACACAGACTAGAGCACATGCCTCAGTTATAGAATCATTAAGATTGTGAAAGACCTCCTTGTTCATGAAGCCCAACCACTAACCCAAAGCATATCCCCAGCTGTCACATTTACATGCCTTTGGTCGCTCCCAGGGATAGCCACTCCACCACTTCACTTGGTAGCCTTTTCCAATGCCTGATCACCCTTTCAGTGAACAATTTTTTTCTTAATATCTGATCTAAGCCTCTCCTGGAACAACTTGAGGCTATTTCCTCTAGTCTTGTCATTTGCTCCTGGGGCGAAGAGCCTGACCCACACCTGGCTGCAGCCTCCTTTATGGTAGCTGCAGAAAGTGATCAGACACTTGTTTTGTATCATGTTGTGGTGTGATTTGGCAGAGTTAGTAATGTCTAAAAAGTTCTTTAGAGCAGAAAAATGCTATAAAAGTACAAATTTTTAATATGTGGCATACAAGGCTCTCTAGGAATCAGACAATGATTTAGATGGAAATGTACTACCAGTCCATGAAAATCAAAACTCTATATGTCTTAACCTGGAGAACCTCAAACTTCATTGCTTTTGAAAGTTACCACCTGACTTTTCCATTGTATACAACTATTCTGTGTCAATATTGTGTCTGCCTACCTTTGTGCTGAATTCTACGCTATTTTGCACCTTTCTTGATTGTTTTTGGTGGGTTTGCAGTTGCAAAGAGCAGTAGAAGGCAAAGGAGAAGGCTGAATACTTTAGAAGTTAGTAATGTTATCTCTCAGGAAATAAAAATTTTCTTTCTGGCAGACTGACCTTATCAATGTTCAAAGTCATCCCTCTTTGTGATAACACTAGCTTAATTAAAAGGTTAAATCCCTCCTGTGCTGAATAAAATTTCCTATTTGAAATAGTCTAGATAATGTAACAATTTTCTTTTTAATTTTGTTGTGTTTTCAGCTGAAAAAAAATAAATTTATTATATAAAACAACATGAAGAAAATAAAGCCTAAATTTCTTTGGTCCTAACAACTAGCTTTCAGAAAGGCTGGATAAATAATGTCAGCTGAATAACAATGTCATGGTACCTTTTCTGTGTTCTTAATTATTAGAAAATCAGGACAAAGCAAAACCCAACCAGGTTAAAATTAGATTCAGCCCAGATCATAAGGCAATCATGAGGCACTCTTAACTTTGAAATGAAAGACATTATCTTAAAATGATACCCAAAACAAAACTCAGACAATCCCAAGCAAATAGCTTGGTCTAGACACAGCAGTTTTATTATTAGGCAGAGAGGGCTTTTTATGTCCTGATCCAACAAACGGATTGATTGATTGTATAAATAAATATTTTCCAGAACTTTATATGTGCAGTGGGCCAAATCTGAAACATCCATCTGGAAATATAGCCTATTTAAAGATATTATTCATTTTCCATCTTTTTTAGTGCTTGGCTAAGCTCTAAATGGATCACCAAAGACCGATATCTCTGTCTGTTTTCTGATGAAGTAACAATCTAAACTCCCCAAAACAGAAGTTTTCTTGTTAAAAATTACATCATTTTCTCTACATAAACCACCTCTATGAGAAAAGATGAGTTACTCTGCATTTTCTGTCAATCCTCTGCCACTCAGCTGATAATACCAACAAGGAAAAGGATTTGTTGAGTCTGGAGCTGTGATTTTCTGCTGAGGAAGAGAAATGCTTCCTGGGAACCAAATTGAGAGCTACAGCTCATTTTTGTCTTGACAATGAGACAGCGAGCATGACTTTCACTTGTTGTTGACCTTTGTTGCAGTTGGATCACAGATCTAAAAGTCAGCGCTATATATATAAAACATTATTCACATAAACTATCATGTATAGAGTGGGAAAAACACATTTTACTATTTATAAAACATCTCTGCATGAGCAAAGTTCTGGCAACATTAATCACAATTGTGTGAATGCCTATCCACAGCAAGGAAAATGTACCATTTTGAGTGATTCATCTCATCTCTGCTGCTCCGGAAGGGGTGGGCTGCCCTTGAACAGAGCTTGAAACTAACTACACAAAAGCTGAGATACTGGTACTAGTGAACCTCACTCAAAAGCTCCTGTGGCCCTCAGACTTTGGGCTCAGCAGTGGATGTGTGCTGCTCCTTGGGAGGTGTAGTGACTTTGTCCTAAACACTACCAAAGTGAAAACTGCCTGTGTGGGAATTGCCACTACTTGTGAATGTATAACTAGATTAGATGTTTAGATTGCACATTTAGATACAGCTGTGAAGGTTGACAGACCCTGGGCAACACAAGTTTCCCAGAGAAGCTGTGGATGCCCCATCTTTGGAAGTGCTCAAGGCCAGACTGGATGGGGCTCTGAGCACCCTGGTCTGGTGCAAGATCTCTCTGCCCATGGCAGGGGAACTGGAACAAGATGACTCTCAATGTCACTCCAACCCAGCCCTGGCACTAGTTTCACGTGCTGAATATTCATGATGTTCCTTTTCAAGACAAACCATCCTATGATCCTATATGTAGTTTTGAAAGCTGAACATAGCACTAAGCAAATCTTAATTACCAGTAATATTTTGGCCCCGTGGATCCATGTTCTTATAGATGTTCTTTTCAGCTTTATTAGCTTATTAAATTATGTCCCTATTAGCTTTTCTAATTACCAAATGCTTACATGTTTCAGCAGAAAATGTTTTGAAGACTTTATTTTACAAGTGATTAACTAAAATTATAAGATGCACATTAGTTGTCTGAACAAATGTAGGATGATTTCTCACCTTTGAACTGACTGTCCTCATTTTCTAAAAAATACTACTAGAATAATGAAATATCTAAGAGTACAGGATCTTAACACTTTGTCTTCTTGAACTTTCCAACTAATAAGTATCATAGAACCACTGTGAAAATGTTTCCTTCATTTCTTATTATAATGTATTTACAAAGCAATTCAGTAAAATTTTATGTCTTAAATTTGACAAATAAGACTCTGTGAAATACACTACTTTAACAGAACAAAGTCTATTCTCAACACTTCTGAAGTACTCTGTTGGAGCCAGTGTTTTCCAAGTGAAGCTTATTCTATCATTGTACCAAAATTTCAAAGTGTTTCAGTTACTATGCTAATCACATGAAAATTAGCAGTTCTCGAGTCCCTCCCACCTCACTAATTTCCTCACATCAGTGCAGCTCATTTGCAAGTGTTTGGCTCTCACCTGGAAATAGGTCAGATGTCTGCATTTCCCAACACCTTTGCATCCCTCCTGACAACTCCCTGCATGCTCTCAGAGTTGACCTGCCTGTGAAATAATCTGAACACCCGTACTTCACTATACATTGCCAAGCTGTACTAGCTGGCCTCATATGCATAAGTGGCTACTCAGGTATTCTGGACCCATTCTGTTCCTTGTTCCATCTTCAGAATGCTTCATATTTTCAGTAGTACTTTTATATAAAAAGCACTGACTTGGAACAGACTATAAATGGCACATATTTGCAGTTCTACACAAAAAAACTGGAGCCTCTTTTTTGTATCCTATAAATCAGAAATTGCGAAAGGTGTCATTGCCATATTTCTTCTTTGAATTTATTCTAAAATATACCAAAGAAAAAAAGGTAATTTCCTTCAAAACATGAATTCCTAAAGTGATTCTATATCTCACATTTCTGTCCTGTCATGTACTTGTTTGGTTTTTATCCTTTTTCCTAGGATATATCAGAAATCAGTATTTGGTCCTCATTAGTAGGATGTGGAATATATATATAGCTTCTTATCAGGAAGAAAGTGTATGCAGAAAAGTCCCAAAAGAACATGAAAAGGATAAAAAACAAAAGATATCCCAAGTGGAATTAATGCTAATATCTGTATTTATTTATACCACTACCCACAGGGGCTCCACATTAAATACTACTATTGCAAAAACTGATTAAGCTGATTTCAAAATGAGTTAAATAAAGAATTTCCTTGAAAAAACAAACTAAGGGAATTCAACATCTCATTCAATTGCTTTAGCTGGAGTGCCAGGTTTTAAAATATTAAGATATACATAATTCAAAACAAAATTCAAAGGAAGATTTGAAATACATTAATTTGCTTGCAAGTGTGATTTTAAATATTTTGAAGACAGTTAATGAAGATAGATACATTCCTATGAAACATTTCCAAAAAGAAAAAGACTTTATCTGGTAGTTTTAACTACTTTAGAGTTGCATAAAATCACATAAGCTGACATATATATATACACACACAAATTTCATTTTCTGTTTACTTCCTGTCCTCAATAATGAGCTTGCTTTATAAATATTTTCACCTAAAATCCCTTTAAAGTACTTATTTTAGATTTCTGCATATTAAAATGAAAGAAAAATAAGGCTTAGAAAAGAGATGAATACTATTCATTAGACCTGAAGCTCAAGAAGGGATAACAATGAAATTTATTAGAGCTTTAGTATAGCTGAAAAAAAGCAGGCAAATATTTTAGGCATACAGTCTAGGAAATTAAATTTTTTTCTATCTTTAGACATTCCTAATCTGTAATTTAAGTCTCAAAGAGAAAATTATAAATAAAGCAAAACAAAATAAAAACAAGGAGTTCAGAGATGATGTTAAAACTCACATTTCCATTGAGGGTGAGGGAATAATTCATAGATATCCTAAAAGTGCAGTTGCTTATTGCAGAGTTTCTTGAACCTCTCTGATAACTTATGCAATCCCTTATACTTCCAGGTTTCAAAAGAACTTTTAAGAGGGGCTAAATTATTTCTAAGTTAGCTTGAAGTTAGCAGTTAATGAATTGCCACCTGCAATTCATTAACTGGAGAAATTCAGCACACACATAAAATCTTAAGAATCACTTTCTCTTTTGCCTTAACGCTTCCAGTGAAATGTGCTTCACAAAATTTGACAAGTCTAAGGTGAGATGCACAGATTTAATGAACAAAGGTTTGCATTCACTCCTTTGTGCAGGATGCTTTGCAAAGACATCCTAGTGACCATTAATTTCAGTAGCATAAAATAGGCAGTGAATCCCATTCCCTCTTCCTTATAAGTGGCTGTTTTAGCTGAGACATAATAACAGAAGTGGCAAGCTGAATATTGATGGCAGATCCTTTCCTCTGGATATGCAGAAACTACTGAAATGCTGAGTTTTTTTACTCCTGTGGAAATGATGCTCTTAATTTCCCAAGGTTTGTTAGAAAATCCCCAGACAGGGATTTTTACTGGCTGGACACTCTGTCCAGCCAGTATTCCCGCTTGCCATCAGCATCATTTGAATGACTGATCACTGCTAACTGAGGGAGGCTTCCTCTGCTCTCAGCCCCCTTAACAATCCTCACAGATGAGTTATGCTGCTTTCAGCCCTGCAGCAACACCTGAGATGCCTCTAAGAGCTGCAAGGATCACCAGGGAGAAGCAGACATAGGGAGTGGGGATGGGAGACTCCTCTCCCGTAAAGAAGGTAAGAAAGAAGGTAAGAAAGAAGGTAAGAAAGAAGGTAAAAGTGGGGGTGAGATTTGAACATCTTTAAGCTCTGTGTCAGCCGTATAGACTACCTGACAAATTGGGGTCGAAGATCGTCAGACAGCAAAACAACCTACAAAGTTCACAAACACGTGAATGGCCAAAAAGAGTTCAGAAATTTAAAAAAAAAAATAAAAAATCACATTCAATCACACTTTTTCTTCTATATGATCTTTCATAAACAACACATGATTTGGTGAGTAGATGGAGGAATTTGCAGCTCTTGGGAATACCAACATATATAATAGCAGAGCAAGAGGAAGCTAGGGCTTGTAGGATTGAAATATGACATCAATCTGTGTTGACACAGGAACAAAAGGAAATTAAAGTATCAATACTCAAAGTGCTTTTGCCAACAGTTTGAGGTGGGGAGATAATATAAAAAAATACCATCGATGGAAACAGACATAGTCAGAGAGCTCCATCATCAGTGTACATAATGCTGCCAAACCCAGAGGGGTGGGAGTCTCTGAAGAAATGCTGGGGTTCTGACATACAGAAAAGGTTTACAACAGAACTCTTGTTAGGGTGCACATGCACACATATGTATCTAAAAAAATTTTAAAATTTTAATAAAGTTGATATCAGTCTTAGCTTGCACTGAGACTGATACCTGTATGGACATCAGTATTAACCAGCATAAAAAAGGCTTTAAAGAGGTATTAGTATATTTATCTTAGTGAAAATGAAATGAAAACTCATTGAGAATGTCAGGTGTAATATTTCTGTCTTTCTTGATACTTTATAATTCCTTAGGCAGAGGGAAGACTACATTGTCATAGCAAAAACGGTTTCAAGAAGACATCAGAAGTGTGCTCTATAATGAAGAAAAATGCTGTTATTGCAGAACTTAAAGCACAGAACATCTGGTTTATTCAAAAGATTCCCGTTAGCTGAGTGGGATCATAATGACCAAATGCACTAACTTTATTCATACAGAAAAATATTTCACTTTGCAGTGACAAGTTCCCTTATCAGTTTGTTAATGATGTTGAGAATTAACAACAGCATAAAGTGATGATTTTGTAACCAAATTTCTTTCAATAAGATACCGTAGACAGGATCTACTTCTTTTTTACTTTATATTTGTGACAGGTTTAAATCCACACCTGCAATCACGGTGCACATTCTGTTGCAGGAGTATTTATTCAGTACACAGATATACAAATGGTTTTGACAGATTTGTAGGTACCAACAGCAGCAATAGGATAAGCATCCTGCTTATGGGAACTAAATTGTTTGGCAGGAAAACCAGCCTCGCCAAATCAAATGCTTTTTTCATGAGAAATTATTTTTACAAAAGTGCAATAATTGTGGATCCTCTGTTTATGCTTTCTTTATGGGAGAAACTGCTATTATTTAGGGGTCAGTCTGGATTAATCAACAGTATCTACACACTTTCCACCTCACATTCTCATACTGATGAGACCAATGGTTTTTGCAAACCTGGGAATGTGCATGGAGCAGTTGTTTTCCATAACTTTATTTTATTTTATTTTCTAAATTTTAACTTTATTTATCCCTTATGCTAAAAAAAAAAATCCAAAATACGAAACAGAAACTGAACCTTCCATCTAAAACTAAAGCTTTTGGTTGAAACAAAATAGGAGACTGAGACCCCATTGTCCTGTAACATCCTTCAGTTCTCCTCATTATCTTTGGATAACAAGCTATTTTTCAGTAACTCCTGTAGGCTGAAAAAATCTTGCTAATGCTCAGCAAATTAAAAATCTAAAGCTGCAGCCCCTGGAAAGTACCATTAAGTGCCTACAGCCATATCCCTGGCACTATTAGGTTAGCCTTATATTTCAAGTTACTGCAATTGCTATTATCAAAAAAATCCATAGCAATACAAGGACTTGAAACTAAGTCTCCAAATCATACATTAAAGATTATTCACAGAAAATTCTCCACTCAAGCTCATGGGAGGAGAGAAGTAAGGCCTCTTGCAGTCAAAACCCTAATGCCATGCACAGGATCCAGAACCAAGTGGTTAAAAAAACAAATGTAGTCAGACTAAGGAGTAAAACAAAGCAATAAACCAAAAAGAAGCTACCACATTGAAAAGTTATTGAAATTTTAGACCTGTCTGCACCAGTAAATACAGCAGAAGAGTATCTTTGCCTGCAAACCTACGTCCACCCCCTACGTAACTTTGTGGTTTATCCAACAGGGGACTGGAAAGGGGATATTAAAAAGAAAACTCCATCACCATCTGCACACAAAGTGAAGCTGGTGTTTTAAGTTCCAATCAATACATTTCCCTTTCTTCAAGTTCTCTTTACACTTGCATTTGACAGGAGTCTTCCTGGGGATATAATCATGGGCACTACACTTTAATTTGGAATGAGAACAAGAACATTACAAGTAAATGAAACATGGGTGGGTTGCAGTTTACTTAAAATAAAATTGTAGAAAAAGGTCTCTAAGAAACTGTATTTAAAGCCAAAAGAAATAAATCAAGTTCACAATGACATATTTTTCATGGTAATACTTAATATTTTGCTATGGGCAACAGAAACCATAGCTTCATTATTAAAAAATCACCAGGTGAAAAAAAAACCAAAAAACAAGATAAATAAGCAGCACATCTTTTTCTACATAATTTTCTTAATTTTAAAGGAATTGTGTGTGCAGAGTGGTGGCCCTGAAAAATTGACTTGTACTTCATGGGGTGCAACATTTTAGAACCACAAGGTCCTGTGGAATTGGAAAAAAAATGAGAAATGGGGAGAGTTAAGATGCATTTTTCACAGTCAGATGGGATTGCTAAGAGATGCTGAGTATGAGGAAAAGGAAGTTTTCCTTGGAGGTGGTGCATGCAGGAAAGCATCTCACTGAGCATTTCGAGCAGCTACTTTTGTCCTTGGTGTGATGTTCTTGCACCTGCAGGCCACAGGTTTTGCCACTCCTCTGTAAGCACAAAGTGACCAGAAAATATCGACCAGCTGTTCCAAGATCTGAGAACCTCACACTATGAATCTGACACTTAAGCATACCACTGGGATGTTAGCAGAAATGTTTGATGTGTATAAGTGGGAAGCAGAGGTTTTCCACAAGGCAACCATGGGGCTTCAGATGAAAAATTGTGTTGCTCAACATTCACAAGATTTCCCTTTAAAAACAGTATGAAAACAACTGTGAAGAAAAAAAAAAAAAGAAAAAAAGTTATTTTGACTGTATATAAATGTGAGAAGGAAGGATTATTTGAATAATCAGTTTTCAAAAAACTAATTTATTCTCTGGACATTATTTGTCTGAAGTCAGGTGAAACCTATTAGTCTTAACTTCTTAAATGCATATGGAAAGAGAGGAGGAAGAAAGAAAGACAGTGATAACAAAACTTGCATTAACTTTAGCCTGATTCCCATTTACAAAAGGGCAATCATATGCCATTTGTTCCTAGCTGTACAAGGATTTTTTTAACTAGGGGCAAATGTGTAGTTTTCACCCAACTTAGCAACCCTTTACGATGACAAAGGCAGGTTTAACAGTGCAAATAGGAATGAAGTCAAGTATTAAATAAATAAAATGGAAGCTTTGCTGTCTGTGAAAGTTTTCTAACACATTTCCTGCAACGTAAATAACACAATCATTTTTTTTTTTATTCTTTGTTACTCTCAGACAATTCTGCAAGGTACAAGAAGAATTATACTGCTAGCAACCCCTCTTATGTATTACTGGCTGTAAAAGCCATATCTGGAAATAATTTTATGATCCTTTTCTTAAGGCTGCTTGAAGAACCTCAACAAGACCTGGTATTTCTTTCCCAAATTGTCAGTAACAATATGGGTTTTGAATCACTGTAACACCAGTTTGGAAATGCAGTTCTGAGACAATAGTAGATGACAGCCTTTGTTTGTGAATTTGATGAAATTCCTATGAACTATTGTAGCTCCAATCACTAAGCCTCAGACCAGCAGCTACTGCAGGGTGAACCCAGTTCTGTCAGCTCCTATGAAATTTGCTGTAGCTGAAAGCATGGCTAAGGAATTCAGGTTATTGTTAATTAATTAAAAATTAATGAATAAAATAGAAAAATAGATGTTAAAATGTTTTTAAATGTTTTCTGTAGTCTTTTCACTAATCTAGCTGAAAGGACTTCATTTTAGAAGTCAGTTATATCAGCCTCTTTTGTGAGAAAAAAA
Source organism: Poecile atricapillus (assembly GCF_030490865.1). Lineage (NCBI taxonomy): Eukaryota > Metazoa > Chordata > Aves > Passeriformes > Paridae > Poecile > Poecile atricapillus. Next base: position 82,802,916 of record NC_081249.1, read on the forward strand.
AACTCATATAGTGAGTTATATGTGGTGTTCACCTGCAGGGCAGAAGCTAGTAAAAAAAAAAAGTATAGTTTTCTGAAAGTGGAAATCTTAGCTTCACTGATGTGCCTATAGTGTCACTTCATAAATTTAATTCTTTTACAATTAAAAAAAATAAAATTGTCCCATTTATTATTGTGACATTGTCTTCAAAATGTGAATTCAAAATGTTCAGAGTTTCTTTTTCCCCTGAATCTTTTTCTTAAAATTTTTCTTTAGATTTAACATACAATTCTCTCTACTAAGTTAGAAATTTTCTAGATGTCACTCAGCAGTTCAGAATGGAATGAATGAGGGAAATTAAGAGTTTTCCACTGAATAAAAGCTGAAAAGAAATTTTCCTGAAGCATGTTTTACAATGTTGAAACAGAATAGAATACTAACTGTTAAATTGAAAATTTAGTAGCACATTAAAAATGTTAGGAGAACTAAATCAACAATAAGAAACTACAGTACAAAAAATAATGTGATCATGCCCCAAGGGAAAAGGTAATTAAAATGAGTATATTCTTATTAAATGCTCTAGTCTCAAAGAAATTGTATTTTAAAAGAAAAGGGAATAGTCACACAGATCTTAGACAGATTGTATTTGAAAAACAAATTTTTTACTGCTCAGTATTGATACAATATTTAGAAACATATACTTTCATTTCCACTGTAAGCTGCAAGAAAATACTACTTGCTCCTAAGCTACTTGTTCTAGTTTTCTAAACTCTGACAAATCTGATCATTTTAACTCAGCCTATGATCATTAGTAAACCCAGGACCTCATTTTTATAATGATGTACTGACAGACGTGAACTGATCCTCTCTCAAATCAAAAGAAAACCAAGAACTTCTGAAATGACCTAAAATCTACTCATGTCAGTGGAAGAACTTTCATTTCTTCATACTTTTACACAGAAAAATGGTAAGCAAAGAACAGATAGAACTGCTGGACTTGCTGCACTGAAGTGGCACAGATATTTTAAGTATACCTTTTGCCTTTTCAGTAAGGATGCTTGAGAAATGCAGCTGGCAAGGCTTCAGAAATGTGTTCTAAAACCCTGACCTGGGCACAACCTGGATTCAGCTGGTGGAAGCTCTGGGCACATGCCCCAGTTATTGCAACATTGCTCCCTACAGACAAGCACCTCAACTACTCAGTCCTTATTTCTGAAATCTTTATTTATCCAGGTCCAGTACAATGAGAAAACAGCTTAAACATCTAAGATATCGGTGATGGACAAAAAAACCAATGCACTCCTAGCACAACAGATTTGTCCCTCACAGGAGGAAAATCAATTTGTCCAATCACGGAGTTATAAAATCATAGAATGGTCTGGGTTGGAAGCGACTTCAAAGATCACCTAGTTCCAACTCTCCTGGCATGGACAGGAACACTCACCACTAGACCACATTTCTCAGAACTCCATCCAACCCAGCCTTGAACACCTGCAGGGATGGAGCCTCCACAACATCTCTCAGCAATTTATTCAAGTGCCTTGCCACCCTCACAGCAAACTTCCTCCTTATATCTACTCTAAACCTACTCTCTTTTAGTTTGAATCCATTCCCCCTTGTTCTGTCACTACATGCTCTGGTAGAAAGTCCCTCTCCAGCTTTCTTCTAGGCTTACTTCAGGTACTGGAAGGAAGCAAAGCCTTCTCTTTTCCAGTCTGAACAAACCCAACTCTTTTTATCTCTCCTCATAGGAGAGGTGCACCATCCCTCTAATCAACTTGGTGGCCTTCCTTTGGACTTATTCCAACAGGTCCATGTCCTCCCTGTGCTGGCACCCCAGAGCTGCTGCAGCCCTGCAGGTGGGGTCTCAGCAGAGCAGAGGGGCAGAATCCTTTCCTTCACCCTGCTGCCCACGCTGCTCTGGATGCAGCCCAGGACACGTTTGGCTCTCTGGGCTGTGAGTGCCCATGGCTGAGTCATGTCCAGCCTCTCACCCAAGCCCCTCTGGGCAGGGCTGCTCTGATCTCTTCATCCCCCAGCCTGTGCTGAAAACAGGGTTGCTCTGACCCAGCTGCAGAACCTTGCACCTGATCTCGTTAAATCACATGAGATTGCCATGGGCCACTTCTAGATCTTGTTCAGGTCCCTCTGAATGGCATCTCATCCTTCAGGCATGTCAACAGCACCATTCAGCTTGCTGTCATCTGCAAATTTGATGAAAGTACACTCAATCCCTATGGCTTTCTTGAACGGAGGAGGCTGGAAAGACATTCAACTAATTCCTGTAAAATCTGTTTCAAACAAACCTATATGTAGTATTTTCCTGGTAAAGACACATATTCCAGAGAAATAAACATATTTGCATTGTATAAAAAGCCACATACATTATTTTCTTTGAAGGAAGTAAGGCAAGAACCACAGTAGCTCCTAAGCTGAAAGGGGAAAGACATAATTATATATATTCCGAAGTTAGGTGAAAGAAGTAATCAAACACTGGGACAGGCTGCTCAGAGAGGTGGATGCCTCACCTCAGGAAATACTCAAGGTCAGGTTCGAATGGGACTCTGAGCAACCTCATGTAGTGTAAAATGTTCCTGCTCATTGCAGGGAACAGGACCATATGACCTTTAAAGGTCCCTTCCAACCCAAAGTATTCCATGTTTCTATTCTAGGAGGTAATTTTTAATCTTTGGAGTTCTCTGAGAATGTTCTAGAGTTTACCTTTAATTAAAAGAGGGCACTTTTCTACTTCATTCTACATAAATTATTCACATGAGCTCTGTGTTTCAGTGATATCACATTAACAGCTCTGTTTTTTTATATAATTGCTGTACATAGGTAATCAGAATACATTATGTTGCAGAGATAATTATGGCAGTGTCTTCTGTTGTTATGAGATGCTGGGAGCCTCAGCAGTGTGTTTTTGTGACATGCTGCATTTCATATGAATGGGTAGGAAATTGTCAAGAATTTCCCACAGCTCTGTATTTTTCAACAAATCTATTACTCCAGGAAATAGATTTGTGACAGAATCTTTCTTGTCCAGGGGCTAAGTCATGCTAACAAAATCTATCGTATTTAGGAAAATGTTTCTTTATTTTGTGGGTTTAAGCAACACTGCAAACATATTTTGTGGCCCATGTGTTATTACTTTAAGATGTAATTCACAAGAGAACCCTTTTATCGGTGTATACACACGTGTACTGTTGTTATAAACCACTAGGAGTACAGGGAAAATTCGAATTCACAGATTTAATACTCAGAAACACAGATTTTTTTATTCACATACTTGTATGTAAGTAGATTACTTGGGGTTTCTTTTCCCTTCCCAGGGACAAAATTTTATACCAAAAACTTATCTGCCTAAGAATGGAAGGAGTTTTACTAGCTTCAGTTTTCCTTTCATTTGAAAAGTTCAGATGGCAAAAACCCATCAGAAATGTTGCACTCCATACTGGTGCACATGCTAGCAGGTATCACCCTAATTCACCCTATCACCCTAACCACTCAATTCTTCTGCAGCGCCAACGTTTTTCTGTGAGATGGAGACTGTGTTCACCAATATGCAATTAACAGGAAGAAAACATCTCACAAGTCCTGTATTCTATTTCTTCAGCAGTGAAAGCTGGTTTTAATACATCCAGTACTTAAATGTATCAAAGATTATTATTTTACAGACATTGATGCATTAATATGCATGCATTAAATATTCTCAGTTTAGTGGGAAATGGCTAAAAGTCTATTAAATGGGCAAATAATACAGCACATGGTGCTTAAAACACATTCATTTAATATATATATATATTAAATATATTTTTAATTATGTGTTTCCATTTATGGCAAGCACAATCTCTTTAGAATTACAGTAGCTTTAGGGATTGATTTGGTTTGCTTTGGAAATCTATCAGAAGGTTTCCCAGAGCTGAAAAATCAAAATCCCCAGGCAGCAGCTTACAAAGTATGGAGGGATCTCATATCTGCCTGAGTTTTAGACACTTCTCTTGAAAAGCATGACTGCACTTGCATTTTAAGAGGAAAAACACCCATTAAAATAAAAGAAAAAAAACAAAACAACAAACCATCTTCATATTTTATGTATTAAATGCTTTCAATGTAAGTTGCTTGCTTTTTTTTTTTTTTTGTCATGACCCAGCACTTTAAAAGCATTTTCTGTTGATTACAGATTTATCTATAAACTTTTGTGCTCATTAGATATCTTATATTTTCCACTAGCTCTGAGGTTCAGAATCAGGTGCAGAAACTGACCCCATTCTGTTACTATCTGGGTTTTATTTCATTTTTTTTCAAAAGCTGGGAATCAAAAATTAACATTTATGACTTCAAGAGGAAATGGAAGGGTAATAATGATGAGGATAGACTTCTTACTTATTCAGTAACTGAAAATTCATAGCTGTTCTGCATATTATATATTTGTGACCTTGAAAGTCACAGATTGAAGCCACTACGTTTGTTCGGGTTCACCACATGCACTTGATCTGCTGAAGCACTGACTCATGACATTAAGGTGTGATGAGTATATAAAGATCATTTACTGTGGAATTAGGAAGACTACAGAGGTTATAAACCAGACTAATTTATGGCTGATATAACTGGACTAGGGCTGGAAGCCTTCCAGCATCATTACCATTGTAGCAAGACTACAAGAATATACTAAAAAGAGTTGTCAGTGATAAAAAAGCCAGTCAATAATTTGACGATTTTTTTTTCTTTTGTTTCAACAAAAAATGCTTTGGGAAAAAAATTAACTTGACAAACAGTGTTCTACTGAATGCTCTCACCTCCCTTCATAGCATAAGTCATGGTGGTTAAATGAATATGTTTTTACTTTAACTGTTTTTCATGCATTTCTTCCCTAGAAAAGACCATCAGATCAAATATTAGATTAATATTTTACTAAGTAATGACAGCATTTATTTTTATATAAATCTGAAAATGATCTGACTGACATTGTTGCAATGTATGGATGTCTGCAAGTTAATTAAACAAATAATGACTTAATATTATTAATCTGCATTTAAATCTTATCACGGTAAATAACATGAACCAATTTTGTTATTGTAGCAGTGTATTCCAGACTCAGTTCTATTTCATTTTTTAAACTTAATCATGACTGCTTGCTACGACACTTTTTGCATATTAAATATTGTGATTTTTCAACAGAGTCCACAGATCATTTCTGTGTACCTTACTACAAAAATGGAAAAGCTGATTTTTTTAAAATTACCTTTGCTGGTTTTACACTTTTACATCTGAGTCCCCAACATAAGAAGGACATGGACCTCTCAGTGTGAATTACAAAGATGCTCACATAGCTGGAGCACCTCTGCTATGAAGACAGGCTGAGAGAGAAGGGGCTCTTCACATTGGAGAAAGGAAGGTCTGGAAGACCTTACTAAAGACTTTGAAAGGAGCTTCTAAGGAAATGGGGCCAAATGTTTTAGTAAGGCTGGTAGCAATAGGACAAGGGGTAATGGCTTGAAATTAGAAGAGTGTAGATTCAAACTGGATAAAGGATATTTTTTTTTATGATGAGAGTGGTGAAACATTGGCACGGGTTGCCCAAAGAGGTGGTGGGTGCTCCATCCCTGGAAATGTACAAGCCCAGGTTGGATGGGACTCTGAGCAGACAGATCTAGTTGATGCCTCTGCTCATTGCAGGACAGTTGGAATAGATGTCTTTTAAAAAAGTCCCTTCAAACCCAAACCATTCTCTGGTTTTACAGGTCTATTAATTCCTCTATGACTCCTTGTGATGAGGATAATTTGTGAAGAACTGATGTTAGACTGTTCCAAGGAACTTGAGTGAATTAGTCCCACGTGTTAAATAAGTATTATAACAAATCCTCATACAGTTAATCCTAAGGGGTCACAGTGGTAGTGCAAAACATGGCTATTCATATCTTCACAGCCACTTCAGGAGCACAGCTCAATGTGTCACTTACAGACATCTGAATAATAACTGCATTATTTCAAGGTTATCAATACATTGGGTAATTGCACTGCAGGGTCATAATATGAGCTAGAAAGGAATCATCAGCATGAAATTTTGCCAGAACTTTGCAATGCTAGAATTTCTTTATTAGAGGAGACAAGACAGCATAATGTGTAAGAATCCATTAGATTTCTCCAGTTTCATGGAAGAGCATGGAGGATGCATTCAGGAGGACAAACTAAGCGTTCCTCTTGACTTTGCAGCATAATGATGTCTGGGATTTATGGCCTGCTAAAGTGATGGGGGAAAACTCTGGCTCTCTGGAGGACCTGCTGACACCATGGGGGTACCCTCATGCCTCCAGTGCCCTCTACCCCATGCCCCAGAGGCAGCGAGGAGGTGCCCTGTATCATGCACCCCATGTGCACTGTAGACTCAGAAATGCTGTCCTTTACAGAGGGGAAATGTTACACGAGAGTTCATAGAGTTCTGTGAAACTTTTTGAGAAACTTTTGAGGACAATCCATATGCTGTAACATATGGGATGCTGCAGATATGGAGATGGAGCATTACCATGCATGTTTTATCTGTAGAGCACTGTTAATATCAGAGTGAGTAGAGATTAGAAACTATTCAGGTGGCAAAGCTGTGGCACAGAGATGTGGTGGAGGGGTCAGGTTTGCTCCCCAGACAACAGCAGCATCATGTACCACATGCAGAACTCTCTTTCCATGTAGTTTGGAGTCTAGAATAATTTGGGTTATATAGGCACTATGGCCAGTACAAAAAAAAAAAAAAAATTTAAAAAAATGGCTATTTATGAGGATAACCTGCCAACTAGAATTTGAAAATGCACGAGTACATAGCAAAAAAAAAAAAAATAAAAAAAAAATAGTGATTTCTCAGCTGATTATTAAATTGATTAGCTTAACTAGGCTATTAATCTACCAGCTGTGAAGCTTTTCAAGGTTTTTCAGCAATGCCTGATCTAATCTGTCTCACTTTTCCTACAAATGTGACATGACTATACTCACTGGATGAATAGTTACTGGATCACTCATTTCTGTCTCCTGAAAACTGCTTGTATTCACTCGTCTAATAAATTCAAACCAATATGGACAGATCCTCATAAATGATAAACAGAGAGTAACAAAAAGACTGCATCAAAACTGTATAAAAATAAACTAGCTACCAATTCTTTTCATGAAAGCTAAAGGTGCAACCAAAATTTTGAATATCCAAAGTTATCCAAGGTCAAAGTCTTCCTTTTAGCTTGAATCAGACTGTTGTGTTTGGGTTCTGTTCAGTTTTGTGTGAAGCTATGTACCTATGAGCCACAATGCTTTGGCAGTAAAATGAAATTAAGTGTCCATCTGCCTTAGCTTGGGCTCTTACTTCTTGCTAATAAAACTCCTATCAGCAGAGAGCTGATAATTCTAATTTGCCTACAGTTGCTCTCTGACAGACGCACACAATTTTTGAACTCTGCTGATCACCTTTGAGTCCTTCCCAAATCAAACCAACAGTAAATGGAGCTGTAAGTGTATGTACAGAGAAAAAATAAACGTGTTACACTTCAGGTGGAATGCAATGTTTATCAATGATAAATCTTGGAAAATAAAAATAAAGGTTTTCTGAGATTATAGTGCATGTATATCTATCTATCTATCTATCTATCTATCTATCTATCTATCTATCTATCTATCTATCTATATACACATCTTTTCCCTACATCATGAGCACAACAGGCAGACTGTGCATGAGAAGTGAGAGGCAAAGAGTGTAAAAGAGAAGAGAAAACAGCATGAAAAGCCTCTCATCACATCATGATGTCATATTGAAATCTGAAACTATGAAAGAGGCCATGCCTATTGGCACCTTCCAAATGCTTCTCCACTTCCTCAGCAGCTCAGTTCTGTCCTGGTGCTGTCATGTCCCACTCCTTCATGGAGAAACAGGTCTGAGACAGTGTTATCTCCCACAGGCTGCACCCTGCCTTAGGGTCTTGAAATCCTCTGACTCCACCACAGCAACAAAGTGCTAAGAAATTCTGCCCTTAAAACAGGCAACACATGCACTGAACACTATTTTTAAAACCATGCCAATTAAAGGCCTAAAATAGAAAGCATGATGATGATTTTAAACCTCAATAAAACAAATCAAGCACATCATAAATTGCAGATGCTAAAATACATAAATTACAGTGGAAGGTATATACGCTCCTCTCTGTTAAGAAGGCAGGATGCATAGCCTACACAGTGAATAAAATATTCTAAAGCATTTCATTCATACAGAATACAAGACTGCCTCAGGGCAAAAGTTTGAGATATCTAAACGAATAAAATCTTTTCAAGTATTATTTCTTTATAAAGCCTGATCCAGGGAAAACCATATTTAAAAATACAATTTAGACAACCAGTATTCAATTTCTTTCAAGGTTATATGAGGCAAGTCAGCTACAATGGAAATTTGATGAAAGCAAAATGCTTTGTTGTGGTTTAACCTCAGCCAGCAAATAAGCCCCACAGAACCGCTTAATCACCTCCACCCCAGTGGAATAGGTGAGAGAACAGGAAGAGTGAAAGAGAGAAAATTTGTGGGTTGAAATAGACAGCTTACATAGAACAGAAAAAGAATTTAAAAAACAAAAACAAAAACAATAACCTTATTAAGAATAACAGTAATAAATTTGACTATGCAAAACAAGTGACGCACAGTGCTATTGCTGACCACTCACCCACCAATGCCCAGCCAGTACCCCAGCAGCAGTCTCCCAGCCAGCTTTCCCCCACAGTTTATAGACTGAGCGTGTCATTATATGTTATGAAATATCCCTTTGGTCAGTTGGGGTCAACTGTCCTGCCTGGGTCCCCTCCCAACTCCTTGCGCCTCCCCATCCTTCTCACTGGTAGGGCATGAGAAGATGAAAAGTCCTTGACCTACTATAAACACTACTTAGCAACAACTAAAAGAATCAGTGTGTTATTAGTCTCAAACTAAATGCAAAACACAGCACTGTTCCAGCTACCAGGAGGAAAATAAATTCTACACCAACTGAAACCAGGAGATGTTTATACAAGAGGAACTTTAAGAGCTAGAATGCAAAACATAAAATTTGCTCCTAATTGCTCATTGTTGCAGATCTATAAAGCTCACTGAAAAGCCTGAAAGGTTTTATTGCAGTAGATTAAATTTTAAATCAAATGCATACACAGCCACTGAAAAAGTAATGCATAAAACATAATGGGAATAGGTATCACCAGGACTGAAATCTAAACTGCATTTTGATGTATAAATTCATATATGTATAAATTCACTCAGCACAATTAAAAAATAAAAAAAACAAAACAAAACAAAACAAAAAACTGAAAGTCCAAACTAGCTATGAGATTCAAATATTGCCCCCAAATTGTTACAGCAGATAAATACATCTGTGGATCTCTGGTTTCTCTTATTGCCTACATCCGGTTTTAAATATTGATTTGAACGTTAAAGCTGAATGTAGTTTCGTAACACAATAAAATATTCACTTGTAGCAAATATGTAGTAAATTGTGAGCAATTTAATCCCTACAAAAAGAAATTTAGGCTACCAGTTTTCTAGCCTAAGGATAATTTTATTTCAATGGAGGAACTCCACATTAACTTACATAATACTTAAATATTACTTAATTACAGCCAGGAATTAACTATTTAACAGGCTTTTTTTACTCTTCATTTGGAAGGGTGTTTCTCCACTGTACAAATGGAAATTGTAATGGAAATGGAAAAGCTCTGTTGCTCCTTCTTCAATTATAGGAAAGAACTCAGGAAAAAAACCTGCAAATTTAGTCAAAGTTGGAGGACAATGAAAATATGACAATATTTAAGTTTTGTTCTTGGAAACAGGTACCGCCTCCAGAAACATGCTTAAATTAACCCTAAATGGAACATACACACACAGAGAGTTAAGGGCAAGATCAAAGTTTTTGGATCCCAAAGAAGAGTCCAAAATCTGATATATTATGACCAGATTACTTCCAGAATCACAACAGAATTGGATTAGAAAATCTCTGGTAAATGGCTTTATAAGCCAAGCAAAACCAGGAATCCCCTGGTAAAGACATTTCTATTTTACCTCCCCAAAAAGAGCAGAAAACAAATTAAGATGAAGCTTTACCAGATAATATATTATTAAAAGATGCAGTTACTGGACAGATAAAATGAGGTCAATCTTTTTCATTGTTAATGGAATATACACACATTTAGGGAAAAAAAATATGGAACTTTGTTAACTCGGATATATTTAAATCAAGTGCATCAGATTTCCCTTTATCTGTGCTCTTTGAGGGATACAACATGTAATGCTACATTAATGGATCTTCAAAAATCCTTTCCAGCAAGTTACTCTTTAGAGTGCAGGGTATTCTGTGGTGCTCTATTTGTACCAGTTATGAATTTTAGGAGCACAGCAATGGCTTGTCTTAACAGTGCAAAACTGTTAACAGGGGTGCTGACAGGCTGGCAGTTCCAAATGGTACTGGCACCACGGGATTCCTGGAGTCTCTGAATCAAACTCTGATTTCAGCTGCACTAACTTTATCCTCTCTCTATGAGTCAGTTTTGTTGGGGGTAGTCACTCCTAGGAGTCATGAGTATTAATTTAAAGAGGCCCAAGATTGCTGATTTATTATTGCAAGACCTCAGCCTTCCAGTGACTGCAGTTAAGTACTGCGAAGGTATACTGCAATCTGTGCTCTGAATGGGACATGAACTGACAGGACCATTACTTTGTTCAGATCTTTCACTGCTGTCAGTCTAAAACATACTACTCTGATCGTCATGAAATGTAGGATGCTCTCTATATATCTTATCCACTGAGTATTGCAAAGTCATAAGTTAAAGTGCTTTTATGAAAGTTGAACATGAGTGACATAATTTTAGATTTTAAAAAATGAAACCGTTCAAGTTTCAAAAGATGAAAGATATGGAGGGAAAAAAGAGAAAAATAAAGTCAGAGGCATCTATCCAAAGCTGTGAGGCCCAGGCCATCACTTACTTGGCATTGAAAAAAGGAATTTTTATAGAATGTAATGATTTAACTATAAAAAGAATTCTGGTGTAAACAATCTAAGGTGAGAAAGAATAACTGCACCTTCCATCATATTGATGATCAATCTATACAGACATTTGTGGTATTTTACTGAAATTATTGTGCAGCATACGGCAAGGAGTGGTTGCAATTTTTCTTTCAATTGTTACACAGACTTTACCATTTTTCTTTTTGAACAAGAAAAATATGTTACATTATTTAGACTTCATTGAAAACTACTATTTGTTTGTATTGTTGTAAAAAACTAAGAAAAAAGGTCACGGGGGAAAAAAGGAGGTAACAGTAAGTCAAGAAGAAAAATAAGAAAATTTCAATGAAGAAATCAACTGTTAATCCTAAACCACACAAAACTCCAGCTAATTTCCAGTCTGAAACATGCCTGAAGACATGACAGCTAACTAATATGATTGCTAACACTGGAATTAATTATGTCCCGATCAGACTTCCTAGAAAGAATGGACTGCCATGAATTGTTTTAATAAGTATATATGAAGTCTGAAAAGATAAAGATGGCTTGTCTAGAATACTTTTTTATCTGTCTAGTCATCATAGCATTCTATGAAAATAGCATTACGTGGGATGAAGAAAGACCTAAAGAAACTGCAGCATTACTAGAAGTGGTAGGCGAGAAAATTTGGAGGAGATTATTAATTTTCTGAGGAATGTGAAAGTTCTGTCATATATATGTGTGTACATCTAATACACACAGGCACAAAGCTGCACACTGGAACACCAGTGCCCCAGGTCCAGCCCCTGGTCATCATGGGGATGAAAAGAAATTTTCTGTGAAATTAAATTGGTATGGGCATGGGAGTATGGATATTAGGACTCCCTAATTTTAGCTTTAAGGATGGCTATGGGTATTGTTTAAGCCTGGGGACAGACTGTTGTCTAAGATACAGTGTTTTTTGCGTTACCTGCTTCATAGGTGTGGTGAGGCTGTGTCACATTCAGCCAAGAAACTGTGGTGGTAAAGGAGTTATCACCACCAACCTTAACCCCAAACCCTTTGCAGTAGAAGGTGATACCAGACTGCCTTCCTGGCATCCTCCACCCATCCAGCCCAGATTTACGCTACAGTTGCCACCCCCTGGCTTGTAACCTCTCCCAGAGCCCTTGTGCCCATCAGCCATCCATGCATAGGGCTGATGTCATTGTCATTCTCGACAATATGAACTTCAACATACTGTGCATGGCCATGCAGAGTGGTCACAAATCTGACGGCTTCCAAAACAGCAGTGATGGAAAAGGTTCTGGGAAAAACTTAGCTCTGCTGGCTGGGCTTCACGACTGTTCCAGAGAATGGCACATTGCCCTGGGCATGTTTATGCCTCCGTTTCAAAACTACATTCCCAACTTCTTTCTATTCACCTTTGGTCAAATACAGTCTGTCCCTTAAATGTTTTATGCAGGAGATTTTTTAAAATATATTTAGAGTGTATTTAGTCTAGCTGTTCTTTTCACAATGCAGCAGGAAAAGGGAAGTATCTCCAATGAGATTGCAATGCCATCCACCTCCTTAAAATGTACTATATTAAACAGACTATTAAATCAAAAATACCATGCTTTGCCAATAAGTTATTAAATGTCTGAAAAAGTGGATGACATTTTAAGGAAGCCGTTACAGAAGAAACCACACTGTACCTCATATTTCAAAGATCCTTTAAAAAAGACCAATTGTTCTGTCAGCTTCATTGTGGAAATCCAGAGCAGCTCTGCCTGTTTCTCGGAGGCTATTGCTGGGTCCCTCACTGGGGCTGATGGAGCTGATTAGAGTCTACAGAAGCCTCCTGTTGATCCCAACAAGGACTGAATTTCAGATATAGCTTAGTACAAAATTATTGGGCTGGTCAGGCGAGGACCTAAGACTTTATCCCCACATGAGGACAGAATTAGCCAGTAATATCCAACCCTCCTTAGTTCATGTTAACATTTGGTAATGCTAACCAATACTAGGCCAGGGTAGCTCCATTGCAATGATCTCTATTTCTCTCCCCTCTGCACAGGCTGAAATTCGTTTTCCCATCTGCCTCCTGCTGCTTGCAGACACTTTTTCTGGAACCTCATTGCAGCAGTTGCTTCACTTGTCTTGTGCCTCGCTTTTTCTAAGAAATACCACATTTCTGGCAAATTATTGACATCATAGCTGGGTGCCCAAAACTTCTGTTGGAGAGGACACATTGTACCCTGAACAAAAATTCTGATACGTGCTTGTCTTTGCTAAAGTCTTAGGAAATGTCTCTCCACATCTGACCTATTGTACTTAAACATCAACAAAAAAATATTAAATTTTCTTTACTCAGAAAAACAGTGTGTAACTGCTTGGAGATGTAGATTTTACACCAAGGGTTTTTTCCCCCTTTTGTGTCATTATGGCTTTAGGCCTCCACTAGTTTTAAAACCCAAATTTACAATGAAGAGCAATTATATGAAAGATAACTCACTGGAGTTTATGTCCACCTCTGATCACAATCTCCAAAAAAGGAAGGTAAAACAATTGCAAAGCCCAGTTAGACAGTATCTCTCTTGAATGTATTCTCTCTGTAATTCCATAGGGAGACATCACTAATAGTCAGCAATATCTCTCATTACACGCTGCTCATTCAGTTCCTCCAAACTCACAGACTCAGAGAAAGTGAGTTTATAAAATTTCCTAAAATGCCTAAAATGTATAAAATATCCTAAAATGCTCCATATTAGCCTTATGTAAGAAATACAGGTGATTTTCTTCACAAAAATGAGTACAACAGGAAAATGGAGTATGCTAAAAATCATTTTTCAATTGAAAATTGAGGTAAAAAGTATAAAAAAAATATTTCCAGAATTATAAAATTGGAGATTTTGTGTAGAGATATTTATATAACTAAATGTCAAAATATAAACATGTAGAAATGAAAAAATAAAGTATTTCTTTTCAGAGCACTGGAAGCTTTTTGATCTTTGCTTCTTGAAATAATAGAATAGCTGAGAGAGTTAGAAGATTGTTATTTACATGAATCTGAATGAGGTACTGTCATTGAACTTAGTTTTAACAAGTCAAAAAAGTGTAGTAAGATACAGAAATATTGGGTTGGTTCTCAGGTTAAAATTTTTTGACTCTTCCTATTCTTTGGTCATTTTAATATTCTTAAGTAAGCACCTTAAAATTAAATGAAAAGCAGGACAGCAGACACTGCCTGAGTCAGGTCACTTTGGCATCACTACATATCCACTTTCTCTTCCTGGAGATTTTGTTGAAATAACCTGTCACTTGCCCTCTAGGGTCATTTTTCTTTTCTTAATGTTTTTTCCATTTAGTTGCTATCAGAGTTCATTGCTGTTGAACATTCTAAAGTAATTTTGAAATAAATATGGTTCAAACCAAGATGGTCTGAATGATACCTCATTCTGAAACATTAAAAAAAGAAAGAAAACAACTCTCTTCCACAATCATATGTGAACAGCCACAACCTTTTCTTTCTAATCTTTGAACTACCAACCATAGAACAACAGAGCAAAATAATTTCTTCTACAAAATTGAATTTAAATACCTTTAAAGATCTCTTAAATATTCAAGGATGGCCAACCTACGGTACATGAACCGAATCAAGGCCATTAGAAAGACTCCTACACTGTTTTCTTTACTCAATAGCATTAGAGGAAGGCAAACTATGTCATATAGAAGAGAAATCTGCACACAATAGTCTGTCAAGGTGTGTAGTGCCACACACTGGCTGGGCTACTTTTGAGGTAACTGTTTGGCTCTTTAATTTCTAAATAAAATCCCCCAAAAGTCTGCTTAGATCACAGGTCTGTGTGGTTCAGAATGCTATTTTTCATAAATATCCCTCTTGATGTTATTCTCATATTTAAGTTAGAAGAGATTAAAACAGAATATGTCTAATTTTCAGGGAAAAAAAACACAAACAAACAAACACAAAAAGCCCAGATTTTTACCAGGCTTTTTTGTGAAGATTTGTGGAAAAGTATTTTCCTTATTTTCCTTAAAATTCTTCTCATGGAAATAGAAACCAAAATATTTTAAACACCACCAAGACTGACAGAGCTCAAGAAGCATTTGGACAATGCTCTCAGGCACATGGTGTGACCCATGAGGCTATTCCATGTAGGGTCAGGATTTGGACATGATGATTCTGATGCATCCATTCCACCTCAGGATTCTATGAAATTGTCTACATGCATGCATATCAGGAAGCTGGAGCCATGCCAGGTTTGCCCCTGTGGGGAAGTGTGGGAAAGTTGACGTTTTTTTTTTTTTTTTTTTTTTTTTTTTTAATTAAACATTATATTCAAGATACAAGAAAAAAAAACGTAAAAAAAAAAAAAAAAAAGCAGGCTTCTAACAGCAAATACAGAAATTAAATCATTCTCGTGTTATGGAAGTAGCAAGTTGGCCAAATTATGTGACTGAGAAAAGGTGATGCAGCTGGGGCAGCTGAAATTTTTGCTTATGAGAAAAGAAACTTCTGAGTTTATCTTGTTCTTAATGGCTAATTCATCTTAATGCAAGTTTTCTCAAGTGCTTTCCAACAGACACTGTCATTTCTGGAAATTACAGTCAAGAAAATTGCTGCTTTAACAATTCAGCCAATTTCTGAAGTCTTCTAGTGATTGAGCTACCTGCAGATTGACTACTGATCACTCCAGCTCTCACAGTTTAATGCATCTGTGGCCATAATGACCCTACAGAGATACTGCTCCAGGTCCTCTCGCAGTGTCAGCACTGAGAGAGAGGTGACTCAGCAGCCAAGTCAAAAGACAATCCGCTGTGTTCTTGATGGATGTTTTGCTTTTCCTAGTGTCTAGTGCTCTGCTGGAGATGAAGCTGTGTTCCTGGGATATTTAAGGAAAAATCAGCTACACTCAATTTATCAGAGAGTTCACCCAAAGACTTAATATAGAGTGCTAGAGATTTAAGAGAAAGTGCATGTAAATATATCTGGCATTCATATACTTGCTAAGGAGGCAACACCATCTGCCTAGCTCACCTTAGGGTATACCTGGGAAGAGCTTGGTCATCTTCATCAGCAAGACAAGAAAACACACCGAGAAAACATTATTGAAGGCTCTGGAACATGACTATTTAAGGAGGTGATGGCTTAGGTAGCAGAGTGGGTGCAGTTTCCTTGGCTCCTCTTCACCCTTTCTACAAGAA
Source organism: Poecile atricapillus (assembly GCF_030490865.1). Taxonomy (NCBI): domain Eukaryota; kingdom Metazoa; phylum Chordata; class Aves; order Passeriformes; family Paridae; genus Poecile; species Poecile atricapillus. The sequence continues at coordinate 82,819,094 of NC_081249.1, forward strand.
GACTCCTAGTGCCTTTACAGAAAGTTCTGATAATAATGCAGATAAAAGTCAATACCCACTCCTTGTGTCTTTCACCTACAGTCTCCAAGAAGTGGTGAAGAAATAAAGGAATTAGATTTTACTTATATTTAGCAGCTTTTAACAGAGGTACAGTGAATCATCTGCTGCATTTCAGGTGAGAGTATCTAAAGTGCAAATACCAGGGTGCAACTTCTGACGCTTCAGATTTTAATCAGGGCAGGAGGTGTTTGGGTTTTTTTTTAATTATTCTTTTAAGCTGTGTTGAGATTAAAGAAATGCTGCATGGTATGATTGTTTCTGAGCTTTACCCCAAGGTCTTACTTCTCACGTTGAAATCTTTTTAAGTCTCCTTTGCCATTAACATGAGCTCTAAGTCCAGTATTAAAACAATGACAAAGTCACTAAAGTGTTTCTAGAGGAAAATGAAGTTTAACTAGGAAGGTATGAACATATCTTTGTCGAAGGCAGCCTCTTGCAAGGTATGAAAGCATGAAAACTTTCATTACCATCACCATTTGCCCAAAGCCAGCCTAACTCAGTAATTAGAAGTAATGCTCTTTGCTTTTATATAGAGCTGACATCAACACTCAGTGTAATTTCAGTACAAAGTGCAGCAAAGATCCTTCTTTTCCAAAAGTGCTTGTTTGTTGCAATGCTGATTCAGCTTCTCTAATTCTATAGGTTGAGTACCTGCGGTCAGAGCTTATTTTGGATAACTTGATATTAAAACAGTTACAAGGGATAGAAAGCAAAAACTGGAGGCTTCCCACCAGGAATAATTTAGCTTTTTCTGCAGACCCCTTGAGGTACAAATTAACACTCAGCTCCAGTTTCTGTAAAATAGTGCCCAATGTTCGATCTGTTGGAAGCATGTCAACATACTGTATTAGTTTCTGAAATCTGTACTTGATATTGTGTTTTAAGGCAAATTAAGAATAAAACTTGTAGAACACATTTGCTTTCAGTTAATTGCACTAGTTAACTGCTGACAATATGATATAAAATACTAGTATGAATGTTACATAAATTGTTGTTCAAGGACATTTATGATCTTTTCCTATGACTTCACAAGACAAACTAGATTAAACACACACTAGAATAACATTAACTTTTTCTATTTTTTGAAACTTCCATTTTGGAGAAAAACTATATAATAATTTCATACAATCATAGAATAACCTGAGTTGGAAAGGATGAACTAGGATCATTGAAAACCAACTCCTGACCCTGCACAGGAGTCACACCATGCACCTGAGAACATTGTCCAAAAGCTTTTTGAACTCTGTCAGGCTTGGTGCTGTGATCACTTCCCTTGGGAGCCTGTTCCAGTGCCCAACCACCCAAGGATGAGGAACCGTTTTCTAATATCCAGCCTAATTCTCCCCGACAACTTCATGCAGTTCCTTCAGGTCCTGTCATGAGTCAACAAAGAGAAGAGACTGGCGTGGGCCTCTCCACTCTATTCATCAAGAGCTTGGAGACCCTGATGATGTCCCTGCTCAGTCTCCTCTTTCCCTGGCTGAACACACTAAGTGGCCTCACCTGCTCCCTGTATGGCTCACTCTTTGTAAACTCCTTGAGATAAGGAAATCCTGCATATAACAGAAATACTTTTTGTGTGGCTGTGAACAACATGAAGCACCTGTACTATCATCTATATGGCAATAAAAGTAACTTTCCATTCAGGTGTAACAACATCAACATTTTCTATTACCATCAGATAAATAATCAAAAGTTTCCCATAGGTCTAGGTTGAGATAATGGGGGATTACAATACACAAAAGTAACTGTATTTTTAATAATAATAATAATAATAATAATAATAATAATAATAATAATAATAATAATAATAATAATAATAAAAATAGTGTTGTAATTGAGAATACCCCAACTAAAGCAGTACCCAGAGGTATTCTCACTCATTTCTGCAGATTTTATACCAATGTTGTAACCATTTCCACCACCTGGTAACCAAGACTCTCTGGCTACTGTGTTTCAGTACTGTGTGTCCCACAAGAAAGATGCTGGAACAAGTTCAATGGTGGTCCAAAAAGATGAGTGGCTCAGAGCACAGAATACAGAGAGGTTCAGACAGGAGTTTGAACAGCCTGGAGAAAACAGAATTCACCAGACAAAAAGTATAACAGGGGTGGTCAAGCACTGGAACGGGTCACCTGGAGAGGTTGTGGAGTCTCTCTCCTTGGAGATATTCAACACTGGACTGGACAAGGCTTTGGAGAACCTCATTTAACTGATTGGATGTAATTTCAGAATTCAAAGTTGTTTCTACTTTGACTAGGCATTGCACCAGACAACCACCAAAGATCCCTTTCAACCTAAATTTTTATACAATGCCAGGATTTTTCAGAAAATAATGATTTTAATATTTCCTTTTAGCCTGAAGGATTATACATGATATTTTCTTTTACTTTTCTTTTTACATTTTTTTTAATGCTATAAAATCACATTAGCCTAGGGAAAAAAAAGAATCTTTGTCAGTGTAATTTAAAATCTGAAAATATTTCCAACTTTCACACATTGTCCCTTTTTTTTCTTTAAAGATAAATTTCTACAACAGTATCACATGGAGTGATACTTTCATAGCATGGCAAAATATTCATAAAAACCAAAAATTTTTATGATAAAATAATTACAGAGGAAAAAAATGCCTCTCCACTTCAGGCATTGTTCTGAGTCACTGCAAATATTGGTATTCAAGTTTTTTCAACAGTCCTGCCAAAATGAGGAAACAATGAAAGATTATTTGTATAAATTATATCCTGCTAGGCTTAAGATAAAATGTAAACCAAAGAAACAGACTCCTGCAGAAAGAATTGCTTTTATGAATAAAGTTTTGCAGATTGTTCTAACAGTCAGTGAACTCCATTTCTGAACACAAGAGCAAATTAATGAGCATACAGGCCTTGTACCATTGCTTTTCAGAGAAACCAAGATCTCCTCAGGGAAACTGTGACAAGTCCTATATTTGAAAAGCATATGAAACACTTCCCTTAACTCCCAGATATCCCAAATACAGATTTCTATCCATGAACTGGTGTAGGAGGGAGAGTATTATCATGACCTACAGAAGCTTATTTAATGTAGTGGCCAGTGCCCATTGTAGGCTGAAGGCTGTTCAGTGCAGCCTGTAGATGTTGGGATCTTTCAGACATAGCTGGGGGCTCGAACGACACCAATTCTGATGGACAGAACAGAGCCCAGGGTGACAGGCAGCAGTTGCTGACTCCTGGGAAGGACTAAGCTGCAAGCAGGAAATAGCAGCAGCTGCAAGGAGAAAATAAAATTATTGACAGGAAAGAGCAAGAGAAGAGCCTTAATGCAATATCCACAGAGTTGCAGTCTGAGGTGAGCCCTGTGTTCTTTTTTGCCCTGGAGCTAGAGAGCCTTGCTGAGCTACCTAAATCTCATTAGCGACCAACGGTACAAATAATCAACATCTGCTGCACTACAGCCAAATCCTCTCTTTTCCAGGCTACAAAGGCTGCCCTCCTTCGTGCAGGCAACATTTAAATGGTAACCTCTTCCAGACCTGCACAGGACACAGCTTCAGTTCTCGTTAGAGGTGGTTTAATGCTTTTATTTAATGTTTATCTCTTAATTTTCCCAGTCCACCTAATGGTGGAAGAAAACCAAAAGCCATCTGAACCCCTGGACTCTGAGCTTGGCATGACATTAATGGTGTGACATTTATGGAGCACTTCCAGAAGCATCGGCCAGGTGAGTGCACTGTGTGATACAGGAGTGATCTCTGTAAAAGCTCAAGGGAGAGGAAGAGGGTAATGGAAGTCCTGACATTTCAGGACTCCCTCCATGATTTCCCAGCACTGGGCAAATCCTTGTCTGGGGTGGTGACATTTAGCTCCATCTGCCACAAAGCTCTCAGCCTGAGTTTCCATGCGCTTAGCCTGCTCTCAGTGCGAAGTCTGGAGCTCTGCCATGTGGGAAGGAGGAGCCCATTGCAGTGGGAAAATAATTTCCATATCTCCAGAAGCCAGCATTTCCCATGCCACAGGGAAGAACATTAGCTGTATCTGTTCCATTCATTATTTTAACTAAAGTAGAAATGAAAGGAGCTTAATACCCAGAATCCCTTTTTTACAATTACTGCCATTTTAATTGCCCAGTATAAGCCATTTTCTCTAGGTTGTTGTGGCCAAAGAAATTGAAAAAACAATGTGTAAAATAGATATTTCTGTTTAATATGTATTTAAATTAGAAAAAAATATTCTCATCTAAAAATAGTGTAACAAGTCAGTAATGGCAAAAACAGTGATGAAAAGAAAACATCATTTACTGATGTTTTGTTTAATTGTCTTTTCCTGCAGTCATGATGAATAGAAACCCTCCTTTAAAAGGAAAAAAGAGATCTTAAATCATCATCCATTTCCATTAGCTGGGGAAATCAGAAAAAAAATTGAATTGCTATGGAATAAAAGGGTCCAGATTCAAAGCAGAATATTAAGGGACAGGGTGAAAAGGAACTCTCTGAGTAATTTAGGAAAAAAAAAAAGTAAAGAGACTTTATTTGAAATGTTGTAATTCAAATGTGCCCAAGTCAAACAGCTACTTTTTTAGCTCAAAACACACTGAAGAGAGACAGAAAGTGCATAGTTGATGTCAAATGCTGCTGGCATCTTGTCATATTTATAAGTCTTAATTTACATATATGCACTTAGTTGCACTTTATAGGTGTGGAGGTCAATTCTTGCAAGTATAATTAACATCTTACTGCCAAAATTTGTTAAGCTATTAAGGCAAAATGAAGATTAGAATAACAGAGCATGATAACTAGATGCTCTATTAAAGGATGAGTAATAAAATCTTGGATCTGAAAATCTTGGCTCATTTAGAATATTGTTGCTTCCAAGAAAAAAATTATTTGACTTAGTAAAATCAGAAGTAGTAGAAATTACAGAATTCTGTAGCATAAAAAATGTGTGAAGCTCATATAAATTAGTATGAAACAAAATTAAAGTAAATGTTTCATGAAGAGGAGAAAGTGATGTACATCTCCCAGCAGCCAGAGAATGAGTGGGGGCACTCTCAGGGGCTGCTTTTCAACACCTGCAAGGAGGTAACCAAGAAGACAAACCCAAACTCTTTACCCAGATGCTCCGTGGGAGAACAGACAGCAGTCATCCACTGAATTGGGGGAGGTTCCATCTGGACCTCATAAGGGGGAAAAGAAGTTACTATGAAGTTAATTATGAACTACGAAGTTAATTAAGAACAAAGTCCAGTGAGGTTGAGGGATCTCAACCCTTGCAGGTTTTCAGGATATAACTGGATAACCCTGCTCTGATTTCAGCATTGTCCCTATTTTGAAGAACAGGTTGTACAGAGACCTCACAAGGTTCCTTCCACTTCAGCAGTTCTGTGGCACATATGGTGATGAGAAAAAATGAAATCCAATATGGAAATTTCAGTATTGAAAGAAAGTAGATGTATACTATGTGTCTGTCTTTAAAATAGAAGCACTAGCAGTATTTATAGTCACAACCTCTCAGAAATGGTAAATAAGCTCTGTGCTTGAAAGAGGAATAAAAATCAAAGGTTTGCATCTGAGATGCTGATTGAGAAGTGGGCGTTTAGGCAAATTAATTCCCATATATTCATAATATAACCATATCATTGTTATTGACTTTAAAAAGTCCTTAATAGCCATTAAAATCTTACAGTCTGAGAGAAAATATGAATAATAAGTGATTAAAAAAGCACTTTATTTTTTAAAAAAAAATAAAGTAAAGCTGAATTTAGGTCTGAATAGCTTTCCAACTCAAAGCCCCTTCACAAATTCAAAATGAAATTATCCATAAATTCTTGGTTTTGCAACTTTGGAAGAATATTTAAACATATCTCACATTTCTAGTAACCTCTCCCTGGCACCCAGCTCAATTATTTTGGGCAAAAGGATCTAACTGTGCTGAGAAATAATGAACACAAATTTTGTCATAAGTATGAAATTATAAAAGGATGTTAGAAGTATAAAGACTGATGTCATGAAAAAAGGAAAAAGGGGTATTGCTCACAAGACAAGGAAACCAATTAATCACTACAGTTTGGTGTTTTCAGAACATGAAATATAATGGAAAAAGTCTGAAAGTCTGGATGAATCAAGTGGAGAGATGTCTGTTCTGTACAAATTCATTCAGCTTTTACCAGTTGCTGCTTTGACTCCAATGTCACTTGGACTCATAAAACAGAAAAAGTGAAGATGCTCGTTGCCCCTGGTAGTTCTGAGAGAAAGGCCAGAATATATTTTTATATACCAGGCACTCAAAAACTTTTTTAGAGAATCCAGAGGAAGAACATGATTTACAAGAGCAGTTGCAAATCTTAATAGAGTTCACACATTCTACTATGAGACAGACTAAAATATGTATTTTCTGCCCTAACATCACTTTTTCAAGTAAACACTCTGTACATTTTCTGGCCAAAAAGATGATCTGAACAGCTGAACTGGTTCATTATTTTAATAGAGAAGTAGAATTGATAATTACTATGTGTTACCTTTCAAATGACAAAAACATTGACCTCTAAAGGTACATTAATAATGTTACAGTTATGCAGATAGTTATAACCACTAAAAAAGTCCATGTCTGGACACACTTTCCAGCTAAAGTCAAAGTTCCTTATCTATTTTGATATTAAGCAACTAATAAAATATTCTAAAATTGAGTTATAATTTTATCATATTATGGGTGCAGCTGATGTTGAGATAAGGAGCTATTGAGAACCTTTAGGAACATTGTAGTGGAATATGAAAGCTGCACAGCAACTCTGTGAGGGATCATTAGAAGCCTATTGCTACATCTGGTCCTTCAGAAATTTAGAAAAAGGCAATTGATAGAAACCAGAGATTCTCAGTTGAGCAAAAATTAAAGAAAACTGCTAACTACTTGCCCCAGATTTTGCAGAAAGCAGGTCTTCCTAAACCTGTTTGCATCCTCTGTATGACTTTGGCTGACAAAAATAAGAGTCAAATGTAAAATATTCAGGCTTCTGAAAAGCTATTGCACACGAAGCAGTTAGAAAGTTAGCACTATTAAGTGTCATTAAAGCATGGACTTAACAGACAAAGAACTGGCTAGAAGATAAACAAAAAAATAGTCAACAGTGGAGCAACATGATTTCAATTAAAAGGTCTCTCATGTAGGTTTGTAGCTACAGCAGCACATCTTACACTACTCAACCATTTAATGAAATCTTCTGAGACACATAAAAGCACTTCCGATGAAAATTTTGGATGACAACAGGACTGCTCAGGTTAGGAATACTAATGGCTGAGTTGTAGATGTCCATTCCTCCTAAAGGGATGGGATTCCCTGAACAAATAAAAGTGCTTGTTTTGTAAATATCTTTGGAAATCTGTCTCACTGTACAAGCCACCTGTTGGTTTTTTTCAGCCAAAGGACAGAAGTAGGCACTTTTAGATGCCTATGTTAGTTCAGATTAGTAACACCTTAAAAGTGCCTATTTCTCACCTCTGATCCTAAAGAAAACACAGGCTTACTCAAGAAAGTAGTTGAAATTACTCCTATTCAATATTATTATTTTTTTTTTCTTTTAAGTACAAGTAAATTACATATTTAGAACTAAAGAACATAAGTAAAGTCTACAGAAAAAAAGGTTGAATAATGGAAAACAGGGCCTCTGGAAGTAATGGAAGGCTTGTGACAGGTGAGCAAAGAAATTCCTGCCACGTTTATGAAACATGAAAACCATGACAAACTGGACATGACCTGACAACATGCTCTTGTAACCCAGAAAGACAAACCTCTCCTGGGCTGCCTCCGAGGCAGCATGGGCAGCAGGGTGATGGAGGGAATTCTCCTTTCTCTGCCCTGGTGAGACCCCACCTGCAGTGCTGCATCCAGCTCTGGGGTGTCAACACAAGAAAGATGTGGACCTGTTGGAGTGGGTCCTGAGGAGGCCATAAGGATGATCAGAGGGATGGAGCACCTCTGCTATGGGGACAAGCTGAGACAGCTGGGGTTATTAATTCTTGATGGGAGATAACTCTAGGGAGACTGCCTTTCAGTATATAAAGAGGGCTTTTAAGAACTAGGGAAATAAACTTTTTAGCAGGGCCTGTAGTGACACAACAAGGAGAAACAGTTTTAACTAAAAGAGAGTAGGCCTAGACTGGAGATCAGGAAGAAAAAATACATGATCAGGATAGTGAGAAAAATGTGGTGAAAGATGTTGCTTTTGAAAGAAAAGAAAGAGAAGCTGTGAACACCCATCCTTGGAAGTGTTCAAGGCCAGGTTGGATGGGGCTTTGAATAAGTCTGTCTTGTGGAAAGTGTCCCTGCCCATCATAGGGGGATTGGAACTAGGTGATTTTTAAATGTCCCTTCCAACCAAACCCATTCTTTGATTCTGTGATTTACTGCTTATTTTGGAAAAAAAATTAATTTAATTGCCAGATATAAATTTGAAGAGCAATAGATCCATTTAGTACAAAGGACAATACAGAAGCAATTTTATTTCAGCAAGCAATTTATTTTACAGAAGCAATTTTATTTACTAAACGATAACTGGTGCAGGGATACTACATTTACATAAAAGTAAAATGTCAACAATTTAATAAGGACATTGTAAATCAAGACGAGAAAAAGAAAATAATCAAATGATAGGGAAACATTTTCTCTCAGTGAAAGTATTAAAAGAGCAAGATGTTTAATTTTCATCATGTCAACTTTCCATCAGCTGACTGAGAAATTATTTGAGTGCAGTGTTTTATGTAATAGAAGACGCCATAACAAGAACCACTGACTGTAAACTATTGCTGGACAACTTTACTCTTGTAAGGTGGGGAAAGGAGCCAGCAGAACAAACTGCCCAAGGAAGTAATGGCTTCTCTGTTACCTGATACCTTTCAGGACAGAAGGCTTTGCAAAGAGATATAAACCTTTGAAATGTGAATATTCTTTATTCCAGTACAAGTTAAAGCTTAAGGAAATCTGACTAAATCTAATGGCTCTTCAAGCAGCTCCTCCTGGTCTTAAACTCCCTGAGTCTTTCTTCCTATGGATTGATGGGTGGAGAATAAAAATGAGGCAAGTACACATGTACTGCCTGAGTTTCACTTCTGCCACGAGATCTAGTGACACCAAGTCCTTTAATTTACATGTGAATATGTTGCTTTCTAAAATAATTTAAACAGACTGTGACAAACTGAAAATTTAGCAGCATGTGCCAAAGAGTAAACAAAAGAACATCAGAAATCTGCTGCGAAGAATATAGATGGATATGTGAGCAGTGTTTGGTTATGTGATCATCTACACAAACACAAAGGAGCACTTGGAACAGGGATAAGAGGCAAACCCCTTGAGTTTGCATCTGAGAAGACCTCTTAGATGGCCAGATCAGGAAGATTGGCAAGAAACTGCCATGGAGAGGCAGCAGGTGGAGATCACAATTCAGTAAATAGAAGTCTCTCCCTCCTCCATCAATACTAGACTAACATGTGATGTGATGCTAAGGACAGCATCAGAATTCCTTACACTAGCATGCTAAAAAAAATGAATAGCATTTTCTAAAAGGTTAGGTATTTTAATACCAGTGCCCTGGGTAATACTAATTTAAAATTTAAATTTCATCAGCTGATTTCCCTGACAGTTTCACTTATTTTTACTTCTTGTTATGAATTATACGTGCTGTTCAAATAGTTGATTGATTTTTCGTCAGATATCTGTCAGATGCTTTTCAGTGCCTGGAAAAGTTTTCTATATATACTTATGTCTCTCTAAGTTCTTGTGCTGACGACATCACCTGTTAGTATGCAGCAACTCAGAGAGACAACAGGAGATTTCAATCATATGTACTAGGAGGTAACCAGGAAAAAATAAGATGTGATTTAAATTACACACGAGTATTCAAACTGTTCGCTTCAATGAAAATGACATCAAAAGTTAATCATTGAATGTCTTGGATCAGAAAAGACCTTAAATATCCAACTCCTCTGCCATGGCCAGAATCATGTTCCAGTAGACCAAGTTATTCAAAGCTGCCCAAACTGGCCTTGAACACTTCCAGGAATGGGGCACCAACAAGTTCACTGGGAAGAAAATGCATAAGATTGATCACATACTTGCATAGATTTCTATGTTAATTATTTTCTATTGTGTATTTATTAAAGAGACTGGCTAATGAGAGTCCTGAAAATGTAGGACAAAGAGTTTGTCTATTTTATGGATACTAAAAACGAATGTGTGCAAAGAGAGGTGACTGAGAATAAACACCGAGTTCATGGCTCTCCAGTCTGCGCTTCCAGAGAAAAGTCATTTCAACAGAAAAACACAACACCCACCCCTTCCCCTGGCTGATGCCACCACCCACTCTGACTCGAGCCACACATTCCTCTTCTGCCTGACTGCCACATTTACTAGAAGATGATCCAGTTTCTTCCTTTGTAGCTCATTAGGTCTCATTAAGGAGAGGGGTTTTTTTCCCACTGATTCTCAAGAAATAAGCCCTTCAAGTTCTGTGCAGATAATTTTGTGCTTTCTCAGCTGGTATCAAAAAAGTGTTCGTTCATAGCACCAAACCTCAGAATTCATATGTGTGAAATATATATATAATATCGTTTATGTATTCAATCCTTACTGTTGCAGGATCTGAAAATAATAGCAACAGCTCACAATATATTTTTGCAAGCAATATTTGCTTCTTAAGCACTCAGTTCATTAAATCTGAAAGCAGCAGAGATAAAAAGCTTGTTTAAGAAAAAGGGACAAAAGAGGTTTATGAACTAAGAAATGGTTTCAGGGGAGAGAAAAATACGGCAATAGGACTAAGAATGAAGGACATTATAATATCTTCTCTAAGGAAAAAAGAAAGGAAAGGAAAAAACCTGCAAAAAATGCAGATCAGGAAAAGTGTAACATAAAAACGAGGTGAATACTGAAAATGCACTATACCATCTGGATAATGTTTGACATCAGCAAAAGCATACAAGAATCTAAAGGAATACATGTTCCCAGTTATAATGATACATAACATAGATAGCTAGCAGAATGAACACTTCTATTGAGGTTGGATTCTAATTTCCTTGCTATTCCCTACTTTTTCAGTCACTTGCAACCTTCTGTTTCCTTTTGGCAGCATCACATCCTTTCCCTCTGACTAATACATTAAGAAAGTTCCTCTCACTACTATATCCTGGAAGTGTTTCACACAACTGGAAGATCCTTTCAGAAACCACTGAAAAAAAAGGTCACACCAAATGAGAAGAAATCTTGCCCAATTCCACAAATATTGTCAGAGTATCAGCCTTAACATTTTCATTTCTTCTGGCCCATGTAACATTTATATATAAACTACACTAAAATCTCAGAGAGTTTGGGCTTATTAATTACCTCAGCTGTTCCTTAGTATCTGACATACCCATGCTAAAATAGTAATCCCAGATTTTTTGGCAGCAGCAGGGAAAGGAGGACGCAGTTAGGCATCCTGAGGTGATCAGTGGCCTAGACACACTAAAGGCTGGATGAAGGTTGCTGTTAGAATATTCTGTGTTTATGAAAATCATCTGAAAAGTGTTAAAACCTTTTTCCCATGCCTTGGAAGAGGGAACCACGTGGAGTTTTGGATTTAATTTATAAATTGGTCTAGCCACTAGGCTGAAAAGCTGTTATCACTAGTTTAATCTTGAAATCTCACTCAGGTGAATATTAAATTGTATCTCTTCACCAGTTCACCCCATATGTTCAACAGTAGTAAATCAGAAATAATTTATTTATCCTTTGGAGAATTGCTGGTGCGTGGTTTTTATGAACTTTCTCACTGTGAACAGACAGCACTCACAACTGATACATTGTGAGCAGCCTCCCAGGACTAAGAAGTCTGGGTGACATTTTGCAGTCAAACAAAATCTCATTCTAAGACAGAATGACACTAACAGAGAGCAGAAGCTTCAAATTAGCTGCTCAAAACACACTGCTGAGCTGCTTTGATATCTTTTCAGTGTAGAGGCTAAGATGAATATTGCTCTTTGAACATTTTAATGCACATTAACACGTGTCTTCTGTGACAAATTTGGACACCATCTTCCCCTCCCCTCTTATAATATATGCAGAGGTGTCAAAGAATATATGAATATGTAAATATACAGATAGAAGAACACTCAGTGTGCTGGGCATCTGTACAGATATATTACAGATATAAATGGAGTGTTTATTTAGCTGACAACAAACTTGTAAATGTAAGTATTTAGGCAGAATAGTATCAAATGTCTGAGTGAGCAGAAAAGGGATTGATAAGATTTTATCACAAGTTTTGGTCATAAGTCTGCCATAATCAATGTTTGTTGTTATTTTAATTATGGTATTTCAAACCATACAAATTCAGCAATACCCAAGTTCAATTAAATGAGAAACAACCTGCTCTCCAGAAAAATAAGTAGATGGGCAACCAATGTACTTAATCTGGGAAGATATTTTCATCAAAATCTAAAGCATAATTTATGAGGAAGATGAAAATATCAGGTATTGTCCATGAGTGGAGCAGCAGAACAGATTAAATAGTGTGCATCTGGTTGAAAATGTAACATGTTTAACAAGGCATTAATTAGAATTTCCAGTTGAAGTTCCATTTAGTTAAAACATTTAAGTGCATGGGATATGTGCATCTGATATGCATGCATTTCAAATTATTAGAGCAATTTTCATTAGCAGACACTATATCAGTATGCTCCAGAGTGCTAGAAAAGGCTTTCTCTGATGCCTTTTCTGTGTATCATTTGATGCCAGAATTATCATTAATTTCTTTTAACCTCTTCGCTTTCAAAACGTGCTTTCACACAGGTTTGCTTCATCACCTCTCCAGGGTGAAATACACATTTCCTTGACAGAGCTGAATATCAGTAGTGATAAAATAACTCAAGAATCCTGCTGTATGGCCACTAGTGGAATGAGATACATGAGTGGGCAAGGAAGAGCTGTGGGGAGTCAATTTGTCCTGGTTAGTGGTGTGGCAGGAGCTCTGGCTGTCTTAGTGCCACTGCAAACCCCTAACAGAGGTGTGCTTCTGCACACCTCTGGTGTGGAGCAGTTTCCTCCAAGAGATCAAAGAGAATAGGATACTTGATGTGCTACCATTTTCTGAATACCCCTTTTTAAAACAAAATATCCTTTCTAAGGACTAACAGGGCATTTTGTACCGCAATAGAGGTGTGGCAATAACTAAGGAAATGCTGGAGTCAGTGGAGTTCGACTCTTTACTGACTTTTTGGAACAATCAATGTCAGCACGTTAATATAAGGTGGAAACAAATGACAAGACTAGAATAAGCCTTCAGTTGGAAGGTCTTTATCTCTCCCTATGTAGTATGTATGAAAATCTTAAGCTTTGTGACAGCAGTGACTAATTTTAAGTGAGCAGTTTACCGCTAAACTAGCAAAGCAGCACCATTCAGCAGCACTCCACTGAACCTAGCTCAATGCAAACTGTAAAATTTATGCTTTCTCCACAAAACTATTTATACTTTCTTCACATCAAATGCCCAAGGACCCAAAGAAATATTCCTTTTAATCTGTGGGGTACTCCTACATATAAAAAGACATTTGTCACCTGGTAAATCTGGATTTAAAGCTGAAAGTTCACAAAATTATATTAGATTTGAAATTATTTCTCTTGTAAGACTCAGAGACACCACTTGTCCAAAGCCTTAAACTCTGCTTTTCATCATGATGAGCTGCAAGAGAATTGAGGCACAGACTTCTCAATGCACCTGATACAAAGAAGTTTTCATAACCTCTTAGCCTCACTATGATAAGAAAATTATCCAAAATTCCCTTCCTGAAAAAACAATTTAAAAAATACAAAAGCACAGAGATGAACTAATAGAAATTCTGTCTTTTTTATGAAGTTGACCTATTTTTTTCTCATGTTACTTCTGAACCTGCTTCCTCTGAATGACATGCTGTATTATGCCATTAGACCTACAGAGCCCCAGCATGTTAGGAATATCCATCACCATGCATATTTCTGGTACTCAGCCACCATAAACAGATGGTTTGTGCACACACAATGTCACTTTGTGCTCAAATATTCACAGAAAGTCTGGAAAGAGGAAGGGCTTCACTATGGTTAGAGCTGTTGGTCAACAGCTACATTTAGCTCAGCATCTTTCAAGAAAGCAAGCAACCATTTTCTCTTTCACCTGCAAGTGAAATCTAAGCTTTGTTTAGCCAAAGACAGGCAGTTCTAATAATCCATACAGTCACCTCTTTTCCCAGCATTTCCATTGCCATCCTGCTCTTCATTTGATTTCAGATTCTCAGCTCTGTAAATGAAGTGCAGTAGAAAATTTCTGCAATATAAGCTTGTAATAAGGATAAATTACAGGCTCAAGACAAATGCTTCAGGCATCAGATTAGATGATTTATAGCAGCTAGGTTTGAATAAGATCAAGGCTTTATTCATCCAGTTTGTCAGTTTCACAAAATTGATAATTGGATAAAGTTCAGGTCACAGTTAACATACTGTAAAACATCCTCTTTTTTTGGTTTGGTTTGGTTTTTTAACAGAAAGTTCATTAGTAAAAAGCTCTGGATTATTCTGCATTATTTCTCATTTCATCAGGTGACAGTCTCAAGTAAAGACAGCAGAAGAGCAAACCCCAAATTTTCCCTCTCCCATCAGAAGAATCAAGCTGAACTAAGCAAGTCCTCTACCAATATAAGAGATATATACTTTATATTTTATTATATTTTATTATATTTTTTATATATATTTTATAATTATATACTGATTTATCTTTTAGAACAGCCAGTATCTACACAGCGGGCAGAAAGAGCTGGTCTAATTTAAGAGCGTCTCTGAGCAATGCTCTGCATGCCTGTGAGGATACATATTTCTCTCCACTCCTAAGAACTGTTGCCTAACTTGCAACTGGGTAATCTCATCACTTATACAAAAACATTTAAAAAAAGAAAAAAAAAAAAAAAAAGCAAAAATACATATTCTAAGGGAATTATTTAGCTGGTTTGTGAATATATTATACAGCTATAAGCACACATTGCTTATTTTTAATATGCAATATTCCAGCCTGTTCAATTACATAAAATGCAATAAATCCTGGTGATATGATACCTCTTAACTTCCTCCAAATGTCTGCAGGGCATTGTAATATGGAGCACTATGCTGAAACTGTATCTTACTTTAAATATTTGTTTCACCAACCAAATACTCTGTGATACAGCTTCATGCTATTCTCTCCTAGAATTAACTTTGAAATGTTACAATATCTTTATTTGTAGCAATTTAGAAAGTATTGCAATAGCCTGTTTCCTTACATGACCATAGCCTGTGCACTAAAACCAGACCCACTGAAAAGAAAACCAGTTGATGTCAAGGACATGAGTTCTCATGTACCTTTAAAAATTGGAATTAGATCAGTTTTGAGTTCTTTGGTCCACTGATGCTGAAGAACCACAGACAGGCAGTTGAATCATTACTTCTTTGGGTTATTTAACCAGAACAAGAGATACCTGGCTGTGGCAGCGGCCTCAGGGAGACAAAGAGTTACATTGTCCCACCCCAAACCCCTTGTGAAGGGCGGCCCAGGAGTTCTGATTGGGTTTGAGTCCCTGGGGGGTTCTCCCTTGGTGTGTTTCTAATGGTCCCTGACCCTGAACTCCACCCTCAAAGGTGTAAACCCTCAGGGGTTCTGTCCCTCAAAAACCCCTGGTGTGCCTCTGTTCAGAGCTCTCTGTTCTGGACCTGAGTTTGTTCCCATGCTGAATAAATGGTTTCATGAACGGGAGCCCATCTCGGTGTTCCATGCTGGTCCCCAGAATCCTGTGGCTTCCTGGACGAGATCCTGAGGTTGCGGACTGCAACACCTGGCCACACTTATACTTAAGAAGCAATCTGTTTTAGAAGGTCTGAAAATTCACGGAACAGCAGAAACAATAGAAATATCCTGTGTACTCATTTTTCAGAAGAGTCCCTTTGCATGAACATGCTAAGCCTCCACTCACAAAGCCTACATTTTAGCTTGAGCAAATCTTTACTTGAAAAAAATCAAATAAGATTAACAAATAATGAGTTGCATCATATGAAGATGTAGGAAGGACAAGTTACACAACACCACTCTTGGGCATAGAGAACTTCTGTTTGCCTACTAACATAAACATCAAGCCAGGATGAAAATTATGTTTTGCTGCAGCTTACGGGGTCTCTTTGCATCATACCACCCAACTAATTCCTATAAATGAGATAGCACTGTTTTTATGCACAAAGCTTGATGTAACTATAAGTTTTATTTTTGCTGTCTTTTTAATGTTAACTTGTTCTGATTTTGTGGGTCTCAAGTACCACCACAACTGCACAGATACTGTAAGTTTTCACACACTGTTGCCACATAAAATCATTTGTCTTTAGATACCTGATAGATAATATAATAATACAGACTATTTCTTGACTGGACAGTATAATCCTTGACTTTTCAAATCTCTGAATTTTCTGCTGTCATCTGCTTCAAGACAGAAAAAATCCCAGTCTACATCCCCAGCTTTTCCTACCTCAACCAATAAAAGCTGCTCTCTGGATTTAGATGTGGTTCAGTCTTAGTCTTGCCGCAAATATTATTGCATCTCTATTAAACACATAAATAAGAAACCAAGAAGAAAGGAACTTCAACCAGTGGACATTATAGATCCTTTACTAAGCAAGCACTTTTTCCATAGGCAATTTATAAACACATTTTCCTTCTTTCTTTTCCTCCCTTCCCATAATTTCTTGGCATTGCTCAGTCTCACTTTTCTACACGTGGTGCATTTCTGTAGACCATTTTCACACATTCCTTTAAGTTTTTTATCAATCTCTTCTCCAATATACCCACTGACACTCTCTCATCCCAAGTTATCTTTCCAAACAGATACACAGACATGGAAAGAAAAGTCATCAGTGCTATTAGGAGGATAAACTAAGACAACTAAGGCTTTCCTCTTTGAGATCAATTACTCATTCAAAAGCCATCTCCTTCCCAGCAGCTAAAGAAGGCAAGTGCTGCATTCACAGAAAAACTTTGCAATTTGCTCAGCAATCTCCTAATTTTAACTGTTGAATTACTAGGAAGTAGCAAAGGAAACATTAAACCCTCAAAACATTAAAAAAAAAAATCTTAGAGCTCATGAAGTCATCTGTTTGAAAAGTTGTAGAAAAGGGTCTATACTCAGTAAGAATAGGGAAAATTTCTACCTGCTGATACCAGACTGCAACCATCTCCAAATTACACCAACGACCAGTGAGTCTTATTTAAAAACTTACTATGGATCTAGCTTTTCTTCTCCATTACTGCTTGGAATGGCCTTGTGAAAGCACCGTTAATTCATCTATAAAAGACTTTAAAATTAGTTATGGCCAGAAGAACCTAGAATAAGTTTAACTAACACACTTCCAGGCTGATGCACCAGCCCTTGGCCTAACGTGGGAACACAACAGTGGAAGAACTTTTCTTTCCCCAGAAGGTTTTTTCTGCAGTAGTAAAAGCAGTGCTAAAAAATACTTTAGGATTATCAGGGAGGAAGTTTTATCCTCTTTGTCCCAAAGTATCTGGTACACTATGGTCATGTGAAATTGTCCTTTGGCCACTTTCAGTATGTACTTTTGGACCCATTCTATAAGTGAACACTGACTCTTTTCCCACATGTTAGAAGGACCCAGATATTTCCCAAAAAGAATAAAACTGGGTCTTCTCAGTTCAGTTTCCCATCAGGTTGCCAGGAGTGGTACTTCATATATGACAGCAAAATATCCTGCAAAGCTGCTCCTTTATGATCTATCTTTAAAGTAGTAATTAATTTTAAAAGAGAAGTTGTTACTGCACCATCCCTGGAAGTATTTGAGGTCAGTCTGGATGGGACTTTCAGCACACTGGTCTTGTGGAAGGTGTTGCTGCCCATGGCAGGGAGGTTGGAATTAGGTGATCTTTGGGTTCCAACCCAAACCATTCTATGATTCTGTGATTCTGTTAAAAAATTTAAAAATTAGCATGTGTTTTTCTAATATGTTTTTGTACCTCTTCTGCCCTACTTCAGCTATTTTTATTTTTTTCTTAATTAAGAAACTGTTTGGGAGAGGGTCTGTCTTTTTATTCTGTGTTCCAATGAAACTGCTGCCTTGCACAATACCTCCCAGTTTTCACAACAGATATAAAGATAGCAGGGAAAAATATCTCAGTAAGAAGGAATAGATTTCTATACTTTGTTAACACTAGTTAATGAAAAATTCCTAATGGCTTGAAAAACAGATTTTAATTTTTTTTTCTTTTAAAAGTTTGGCTTTAAGATTTCACAAAAGAATGAATTTACCTGAATTCTAAATGCAGGTTATGTCAGAAAATATATGTCACTCAAATTTACTCCAATTCCTGTATTTCATTGCAAACATATCTGAAAGCTGCACCATTATTGACAACAGTATATGAGGAAAAAAAGTTTGTAGTATTGATTATTCCAACAGGCACTTGTCAAGATCAAGGAAAGAGAAGGTAAGATCTAAGTGAAATGTTCAATTATTTCAAAGTTATCAGAAAAAGTAGCCTGGTGCTGTAGGAGTCAAAATGAAGCAGAGGAGAGGAAAAGCTGAAACATTAAGAAAAACTAAACATTAAAAGTGACCAAGGTCTGTCTAGAAACTAGAGGGTGAAATTTTAAAGTTTGGCACCTACGATGTTCAGTCCTTAACATATAATTGCACTCTTCAAAATCAATCACTAATAAATTTCAATTAAAGTCACAGAATCACAGAGCTATAGAATTGCAATCTGTGTTAGAAGTGAGATGGAAGTGTGTACTATTGAATTCATTCTCAAAGTAGAACTTCAAGGTTGAATCAGGCATCTCATGGCCTATATTATTTTGAAATAATTTCAGGTCCTTATTATTTTAGAAAATTTTAAAAGGAACTTTGAAAAATTTAAATCCAGAAGTTCTGTGGGGTTTAAGCTGAATGCCAATTTGAGCTAAGAAAATCAAAATTATTTTCACAGCATTTCTAAGCAAAATGTAAGAATCTTGTTATTGGAAACTTAGTATTATGAGTTAAACTGCATATTTCTAAAGGGACAGAGGCTTTCAGAGGTCACTTAAAAGAGGCAGAAACCCTTGGATTATAGGGCAGAAATTTAGTATGAGCTGTATTTTGCTTGTAATTGCAAAGTTTAAATAAGTAACTAAGAAAAGAAAAAGCCCTTTAATTTTCAAATTCCTATGGCCAAAGTGAGCTATAACTCTTCTTAGATAAGTAGAATACATTGCAATTATGTGTGTGTTTGTGTGTGTGTGTGTAAAAATCTAAGACAGCTCATTCAATGATAATTAAAATCTCCAATAGCACTGAAGGCTATAGTAAAGCAGCTCTGCATATTCTATCTCTCAACAATATTCTGTGCCTTGTAGAAAGCCAAATCATAGCAAAAGTATAATTTTATCAATTTTCTTGGTACTCTCTGTTGCAACTAGAACAAATTTTATTTTTATTTAGTAGAGTTGGAATAAAGTCTCATAACAGATGCTGAACATGGAAAGATCGCTTAATTGTCTGGGCTTTATAGAATTCAAAGTCTTGATGTCTGAAATTTCTGCAGGCTTTAACTATGGATTAAACTAAACTCAGCCATTCTTCATTTGCAATTTAATCAGTAACAATGTGTTTTGTAAACAAGTGAAAAAGTGCTATTTTTCTATTATTGAGTTGAGTGCAAAAGACATTGTAGAAAAAATTCTCCCATGGTAAAATCTCATTCCCAAGTGAGTTAATCAGTTTACTCTTAATTGCTTCTTTTTGTTCTCTAAAATCCTCCAAGTTACCTACTGTTCCTATATATATTTTCATACTTTACTGAATAAAGGATCTGAATGAAAATGTGCTTTTAACTGGATTACACCATTGAGATAAAATTTTTAACCAAACATTTTCTTCTTAGAGACATAGACACTTGACGTTACAGTAAGGTCTACATTTCTATTGCACAAAGAAATTAGAGTACTCTTTTATATGAGGGTCCTATAAACACAACTGTATTATAAAGATATAATTTTAACATGATCACTTCCACCTTGGGAAATACTTTTTCAAATAACATACAAAAATATCCCCTTTGTAGCTGTAAACCTCCTATAAACATTTTATATAAACAATCAAGAGACTTTGAGTTCACTATAGAAAGAGCATTTATTTCTACTAACATGTGTTTCTATAATTTCATTATGCATTTCTAATAACATAATAACTGCTTCCATAGCCATTATTTAACACTTTCCTTGTTCTTTTCTGAATGGATGAATATTTATACTGTGAAGCAAAAAGAAAAATAATTTTGATCCCTTAATTGGAAAATGAATACATGAAAAAATTAGGTAGGACAGATGACTGAAGCAATTGCCACCAATGTAAAGTAAAAGTACTAGCAGTACATTTTAAGATAGAATATGCTTCTTTTTTTCAGAAAGACAATATCATGGCAATAACTATTTTATCTTAAGCTACAAGATGATTTTTGACTAATTACTGAATTTACGCTCAGAGATAAAATAATTACATAATTTCCAATGATCAGGGATATCCCAACTTTCTAACTTTAATAAATAATAGCATTTTAATGATTATTTATTTGCTTAATATTTAATCAGGATGATGCCTCCAGAAACAATATGTTTCTTAAGGAAAATTACCCTTAGATTCAAAAGTGCATCTGCGTTTCTTAACTCCTTACTGCTGTCTAATGATGATTTCATAAAATTATTTCAAGATTGCCTAATAACTTGAAAGATTACAAAGATTGCAGATTTTTGAGTCTTTAGCTTCAGAATTCCTGGGCCAGTCCTTCAGGGTTGGGAAGCACTTGTAGCTCTCATGATATTCCACTAAAGTTTACTTTAGAGTCATAGAATCTTAGAATCATGAGGCAGATGTTATAGGAACCCCATGATGGTCTCTGTGGATGTGGCTGCCTCCTGAAGGAAATATGGAGCACATTCAGCAGAGCAGTGAGGTTAAAGTTTCCTCCAGAAGCCAGGGTTAGCGGATGGTCAGGACCACATTGTCTGTAAAGGAGGCTATGGGAATTGAGGCTGCCACAAATATTCAGCACTTTTGGCTTAGTTTTCCAAGAAGGCTGGAAGTGTTTCCAGCAGCCTCACAGCTGCACAGGTACCTCTTGGAGCCCTCAGAATTTGCAGGGGTTTGTACAGAAGGATTAGACTGAAGCCACCATTGCTTCAGGAAACAGCTACAGACAAGTGGACAAAGTTTTACCAAATGTGAGCTAAAAAAGCCTGAACCAACCCCTCCTCCCTCACCCCCCCCTCCCAGTTTTAAAGTTTTATATAATGGAAATGACAACTGACCCAGCACCACAGAGTACAATTATAATTAACAGGAGACTTTTCTGAAAAACGTCTGTGCTGCCTTGGGGAACAATGTAGGTCACAGCATCAATTAAAAGCAGAACAAATTCTTCACTGCCTCCGTAACATTTAACCCCAAATCATCTTGTTGCTGTAAATTAATGCATTGCTGCATTACATCACAGAAGTGAAAAAAGGAAAAAATAACTTGTTTGAAAACTTATTTCAAGCTCCAGCACTCACTTTACCCCATATAACATAGGCAAGCAATATGGAATACTGATGTTACCAGTATTTTCCTCAGCTTTGTGGAGCAGAATTACTGCAGAATATACAGAACCTGTATATTCAGTTTTCTTTTACCTAATCCTAATATTCATATTAGACCTTTTCAGGAAAGCATGTGAGATTTACTTAATTAATGATCAAAACCAGCAGTTTGCATTTAATGCTGACTGCAAAGGAGATATAAGATTGTTTAAAATCCTAAAATTTAGTTTTGAAGCTATAATATAGCTATAGCTTTTCCCACATAGCTCTTCTATGTGGGAAGTGGAATATAGAAACAAATCACTTCAGGCAACATGTGTTTGCAGGGTCACTAGAGCTATTTTACCTAATTACTAATATTAATTACTCATTTTCTAATACTATATCAAAGATGACTGTCAAGAGAAGCTACCCAAAAAAATTTAAGGACATTCACTTTTAAAGAATTGTCCACAGGTAACGTCCTTTTTAAGATCAATAAATTCCTGTTTCTTAACAACAGACAATTTTCAGCAGAATTCAAGCCAGAAGAAAGATCTTTGCAATAAAGTCTCTCAAGTGTTGCTGACCTTTCTATTTGTTCATGTGGAGGTATTGAGCAATATCTTGGATGCAATTAAGTCTTTTGAAGTTTTATTATTTACTTGAATGGGAGGTGAAGCAAATTCTTCTCAGCTTGTGAGACTGAAAGGGCAACTACACAGCATTGATAAGATGGATTGCCTGAGCAGTATCTAATGAGGTTCATGAGAGACCACAAGGGAACATCAACTGACACAATAAACAAAGGGGAAACAAATTTACAAAGTGCACCTCTTCTACTACTCCTGAGTAATACCAAACAATGAAAGTGTACTGCAGGCAAAATTAAGACTTCCTGATGCCCATGCAGTACTTTCAGCTTAAAAAATTCCTCATAGAGAATACTTTAGGGGTATATAGGCAAAAGCAAAGACCCATTTTTGAAAACTTAGTAGTGGAAAATGCTAAATAGCTATGTTAGTTAATAAATATGTCTCTCAGTATTGTAAAAGGGAAGTAGGTTTGTACATCACAGAAATTCCATTTTAATAGAGCTAGGTTTTAAGACAAACTGCCTATGTTCTCATCTGCATTTTCAGATTCCAATAAGGGGTACAGGAGCTCAGTACCTTCTTCCCTGGTGAGATGCTAAGATTATGCAAAGAATGCCTACTTCTGATTAGCCTGTTATCCATAACATCTTGGTTATGGTTTCCAGTGTTAAGGACTGCAATTCCACTGTCGAAGGCTTTAAGGAAATCCAGAATGAAAAATGAGTGGCCAAGCTTTAGAGGTTCCAATTTGAGTGTAAAACAGGAGACAACATATGCACCCATTCCTCAACAGTTCTCATCAGGGTTTCACCAGAGTTTTAGACCCATCATTATTGAGACACTGAATTTCTTTTAGACATTAAGACAAAGGCAGACTTTGCCGATGAATTGAGAAATGCGGAGGAGGGTCACTTTTTCCCAGGGAATGATATAAGGTAAGTAAGGTGGGAAGAAGTGCAAATAATTTATTTTAGGTGCAAGTCAAAGCAGGAAGCTTGAAAAGACATGCTATAATGAGTGTGGGTGGGGTGGGACAAAACCAAACTCATTTTAAATATACTTACTCTAGGGGTTGGTAAGTGCACCTATGGATTTGTAGGTTAGGGGGTCTCTGTTTCTTTTTTCCTTCAAGTGTTCTAGAGTGTTATCAGATGAGAACATATCAGTCACTGCTCTGAGAACACATGTAATAGTAGTACAGTAATTAATTTGAAGAAAAGGTCTAATGACTCTTCAGCCACTACAATGTTTCCCAAAGCCCTTTGTAAAAGAAAGGAAAATGCTATTACTCTTTTACAGATAGCAAAACAAAGGGAAAGAGATTGAAGCAAGCTTCCCAAGATGACTCAAGGAGTTGAAAAAAATGTATCATATGTCTAGAACCTCATTTTAAAGGCCACACAAGCTTCAACCAGTTATGCAAAATATGACTGAGATGTAGATGGAAAACAGACAGCACTGCAAAACATCAAGCCCTCTCAACGAAACCTTGCTGTTTTAATCAAAATTTTGCAACTCCAGATTAAAAATCAGTGAAGGAAAATTAATTCAGAAGTTCATGATCTAGAAGAATTCAAACTTTATCCTCCACACATGTAGGCCAGGAGGTGGGTGTACTGAGCTTTTTTAATGAATTAAAATGGAAGAAAGTGGGAAGGAAATAAAAAGGAAATAAATGCTTTCATTAGGCCAAGTAATACATCTCCACACTTCTCCATTTGAGCTACTGACTGGGGAAGAAGGTGATAAAACATATTCTTTGAGTTGAACCTCCCTCCACAATACCATCTAACCCAACCTTCCTATGTGGAGGACATTTTTTCTGACTTGGCACCTCAAAAGCACCTCCAAGATGTGGAGTTTAAGGCACAAAGCACCATTGGATCACTGGGATCTAAATATGTAAGACTGACAACAACAGCTTGTCTTAAACACAAGCATGCACACCTATTTCAGGAAAGAACCTAATCCTGGAAACATAACAGTTTGTCCTATGTTCTCACTTTTAAAAACACCTGTCCAGCCTTGGTTTACTCTTACCCATTCTGGTTTTCTCTGCTACTGTGAAGAATCCTCTTATTCCCAGTCATCCCACAGGAATATGCTGTCATTAAGTCATGTCTCTCTCTGGAAGAATTTTTCTCCACTCTAGCCTCTCTTCTCTCTTTTGATATTTATTTATTATGTTTATAAATTACAGATGCCAAGACCTGGTGGTTTGGAACCTGGAAGTTTCCTTCCACAGTCTCACTGTTGCACATACCAATACAACCACCTCCTTAATCTTAATTTTTAGTGAGGGTTTTTACATTCAAGTTAAAAATACAAACCCCACTGAGCTGTCTGTTCTTTCCTCTGGAACATTCCTAGCATCACTTATGTCAGCTGCAGGGGTTCCTATGTGTATTATGTAAGGCTGCCATTGCTTCCTTTGAGAAGTGTAATACTTCTCTTCTAGAGACAGTTTTGACAATTTTGTTTGAATGACCTCTGTTTAAAGGCTAGACTGTAACTGGATTGCACTATCTGATTACTGTGTCCTCCTCTTTTTTCCTAGTGTTTCAATCATTGCATTATTTTCAGATTCTAAAATCCAAGAGTTCATGCTGCTTTCCAAAAGATTTGTAAAAATATTGAAATATGTTGTCCACGCCTAACTCTAAACTGTGGAAGACTATGGAGAGAGTCTATTTAGAAGAGGATGCAGTTACAGGACAAGGGGGAACAGCTTCAAACTGTCAGAGGGAAGGTTTGGAATGGATATTAGGAAGAAATTCTTTACTGTGAGGGTGGTGAGGCACTGGTACAGGTTGCCAGAGAAGCTGTGGACGCCCCATCACCCTGGGACTGTTCAAGGCCAGGATGGAAGGGGCTTTGAGCAACCTGGTCTGGTGGAAGGTGTCCTTATCCATGGCAGGGGGTTTGGAACTAGAAAATCTCTAAGGTCCCTTCCAACCCAGGCCATTTTATGATTCTGTCTTATAATTCAATGATCCCTCAAAATTTCTGTGTAAGGGTCATTTCTCATTGACTAATGCTTTGAGATGTGGATCTTCAAGGAATATTATTCTGATAAAGTATACTGTCATTTATTTCATACCAGATGAAACACAAAATTAAATTAAATGCCTTACAAAAGCCTAAACAACACCTAGGACCATTTGACAAGCAAATTCACACTCTGGAATGAAGTTTACCTAGCATAATTGCTTTTCTTTAAAACTATGTTGACTGTCATTAATTTCTTACTAACACTAATTTGGTCTTATGGTTGTTTTTTCAGTTAAATTCTCCTTAATCTTTCCAGTATTTTTTCCAGGCCCGAAATAGAACTAGCCTTCTCTGCAGCACTATTTCCAAAAAAAAAAAAAAAAAAGGTGAAAATAATAGCATGACACTCATATTCCAGAATTTTAAAAATTCTCCAACAGATCTTTTCAGCCTCCTTTTTTAAGGCTCTTAGGTGAAGTTACCAAGTAATGAGTTTTCTGCTTTACTTATTTTATCACTGGCAGATGTTGTTTAACATGCTTTGAAAGATTCAGTGCTGTTTGTACAGTAGGGACACTGGATCTCCTACCACCATATGGGCTTGCTAGGGAGCAAACAGCACTTCCCTCCTACTGTATGCCACTCAGTATTGAAGAGGTATCAGAGCTTTTGTTCATCTTTGCACAAATAAATGACACAATTAATTAAACAGTGATTGACTGCTATCATTTCTTGGTTTTGGCATTACAAAGAAGCAGCACAAATTAGTTAATTCATATACAAAATAAACCAAGCAATAAGCTTTGTTAAACTTTCCTCAAAATCTTAGGGGGTAGAAATCGAGTGTCCAGATATATACAGTAAGAGTTCTTGTCTGTACATTATGCTTGCCACTGAATTCATCCTAGGTTGCCACCTTAATCGTTACATATTTTTGGCCTTTGCATTAAGGAAAATTACCTAGACATCCTAAGCCACTACAAATTAATGTCCAGCTGGCAGAGAGCTGTGCAAGATCACTCAGAATCCTCATCTCTCCTATTTATCCCAGAGTCTTGTTAACCCTGGATAACAAAGGATAGCAATTAGGACATCAACAACATATCACTTTAGACTACTTTTATCAGAACTATCCCATTAGTGTGCATTATCTTCATATCTCAATCTGCCTTCTTTTTCTCCTGAGACTGCAAAGAACCCAGCTGGCAAACAGCCAGAATATCAAGTTTCTCACACATCTATTATCATAATGGCAGAAGGTCATACACTGAAAACTGAGCACACAAATGCAACATAAACTAAACTGAGTATTTTGATAACAGAAATTCATGGAGGTTACTATTCTGGTGAAATAGCGTCACTTGCACTTTTGTTTGATTTGGAGGGGTTTTTTGTACTTCTGGTTTCAATGACAACTCTTCTATTGGGAAAATTCTTTGATTAAAAAACAAGCAAGCAAACAAACAAACAAAACCCGAAAACAAATCACAAAAAGCCTCACACCAAATCAAACTTCAACAATGCTTTTTTTCTGTCAGGCTCTCCAGTCCATAAATATGCTTAGTCTTTCTGTCCTATATCCTGGTTTGGTCCTGTTACATCTCAGAGACTGATTGTGCCTCTGTTGGACCAACAGGCAATAAAAAGAAATATCAAAAAGATAAAGGTGAAATTTCCCTGACTGCTTGAGATACCAAAGTCAAGACATTTACACCTAAGTTATTAGACCATAAAGATGTCTAGACAATGGAGAGACAAAATAATTTCCAGGTCATGATCCCCTCCATCTAAAGGAGGCATCCAAATCATGTTAGAATTGTGATCAGGACAGGTCTCTATCATGGACTTCCTCAAATGACAAAAGTCAACTCAAGCCACATTGTTTTCCTAATAGCTTAAACTGTTTCCAGTGTGATCAGTATGTAGCTGAGGTTTCTTGCATGCCACAGCATCCTGAAAATTATTGAAACATTTGTGCAAATATATTTCTTTTTAACTTGAAATGAGCCCTTTTGGGTGCAGGGAAGCATTGGTGGAGAAAAATTGGAAAAACTATGAAGCAGCAATTCAGAAACTATTTGCTTTCCTCACTTACTTCTCACAGCCAACTTCACTACTCTCACCTGTGTATTAGTCCATTCCATTTCAGGAAAAGGTCCCAGCTGAAGGCCTCTACCTGTGGGATTTTCTTCCTCTTGTCCTTTCTGGAAGTACATAGAGACATCTACTCAGGACACGTTCCAAACTCAGATTTCTCATTGTCTTTGCATATGGTGCTTAGTTGGGTGGGTTTGCTTCCCAGGTTGTTTTTTTGGGGCAGTGGGTTCATTTATTCCCTTGAAGCTGTAAAATGGTGTTAATAACACGCTGAATTGCCCAGAGGCTTTATAACAAAAATAAATTGGCATCATATTATATAGTATTAAAAATGGGAGTGTATATTATTATTAATATCTATGAATTAGCTATTTATCACTGAAGGAAGAACAAGCAAGTTATGTATATTTTACAAGAACTAACACTGTACTAATGTGTTTAGGTTAATTTTTAGTATGCAATATTTACCAATCTCAAGTAACTATTAGCAAATGAAGCAAGAAGGCTACAAGGAGTAAATAAACATTCTCTTGACAGTCCACCTCTTTCTAGCTAAAATTGGAAATAACCCTGTTGCTACTAAATTTTAAAACCCACTCTAATTATCACTATGAATTTATGAAGTTTAACAGTAGGAGGTTATATATTTGCTTTTAATGAACGTCAGGTTTCCATTTTTTTGTGAAACAGAAAATCTGTAATGAATTCTGTCTCCCACATAGGCATGAGTCAATGCCATTGTAGAAAACACATGAGTTCTTAACAAACAACAACAATATGGAAGAGCCCTGCCAGTAAGAAGAGACATAAGGCAAGGATCTCAGTTTTTGTTGATAGCAAAGCTACCATATCTGTAGCTATGCATCCAACAGCATTTTTACACAATGTTTAATACACAGGGGACTGAAAAGCATTTTTACAAAGGCCATATTCATTATGATGCTTATGTAATTCTGATCTTCACCTTTTACTAGGTTACTTCAGAGACTTTTTGTTTCTATTTTAATAAAGAATACAAATTTTTAAAAGAATAAAAATCACAAATCAGTTTAGATGTGAAAAGAAATAAAAATCACATAGTTCCAACACCCCCTGCCATGGGCAGGGACACCTTCCATTAGACCAGGTTACTCCCAGGCCCATCCAACCTGGCATTGAACACTTTCAGGGATGGGGCATTCACAGCTTCCCTGGGCAACCTGTGCCAATGCCTCACCAGTCTCAGAGTGCAGGATTTATTCCTAATATCTAATCTACACCTGCCTTATGACAGTTTGAAGCCATTCCCCCTTGTCCTGTCACTACATGCACTTGTAAAATGTCCTTCTCCAGCCTCCTTGTTGACCCTCTTTGGGTATAAACCCACAACTTTTTATGTATAAAAGGTTACACTTTTTCACTCTCATCTGTAAGATTAAGTCTTTTTTAATATCAAGCATAAAACAGCAAGTAGAAAACCACTAGGCCAAGTCATTCAGGGAAGTCTCTAAACTCTGTTGCTATAAAGAATGTCTAATAACAGTCAAAAAAGCTCAGGGTGTAGCACTTTTCAGTATATAATCTAAGGAAAAGAGACTTCTGGCTCTGCTTAAAAAGATTAATGCTGTCATACAACAATATCTTTAAGAATTGAGGCTTATATTGATGCTGTCAGTCTGCAGGCATTTAGCTGTGTCCACTAGGAGAAGAGTCCTTTGAGACACGGGAAAATACTGAGAATAGTTCCAGACTAAAATTCCCTGAGTCACTCTGGAGGGTGCATTCCCACCTCAGTGAAGTGGGATGAATGGAAGTCTGAATATTCAGTTGAGTTTATACAGACAGGATTTTTTCATTTAAAAAAATCTAGAGTAACTTCTAGTACAGTGTAATGGGCGGCTGTGGATTCCCTAATATCAGCACCAAAGCCCACCAGGAGCAACCACAAGGCATTTTAAGGACAAGTCCACTGGAGCTGCTGCACTTTCACCACAGCAAGTTTCTCTGTACATGTATGTGGTTCTGGATACTTGTGAGAAGAAATGTGTAGGACCCTAAACACAGATAGAAGAAATGCACACCGAGCATAAGACAGAGGAAACATCAAAATCAAAAATACAAACTAAGGAACACCTCTGTTGAATCATTAACTAAGGAGGAGCCTAGAGTGATGTTCTTCTGCAAAACTGCCTTCATTCAAGATACAAAGAATTGTTGTGTATAAGGACAAGGGTTATAACTATTGTGCTGTAATAATTTATGATGAGAAACCAGCAGAACTGTATCACTTTGGGATACTTTGTTTTAAGATAAGCAATGAAAAAGCCAAAGAAAATCTACAGAAGAGGAATCTCACAACCTAGGGAGGACTGAAAACAGGATATTACATAGGGATAGTGATCAGTTGTTTCCAACTTAGAGAGAAACCAGGGAAATCACTCCAAATTTGCTGCTATGATAAAAACCTTTAACTGCTAGGGTGCTGAAACATGTCCTATAGGCTTTGGCTTCATGAGAGGTTTATTCCACAGTAATCCCAGCAATTTCAATTTGGAACCAGATGATTACTAACCAGCTAAAAGTGAAAGGCATATTCCTCTCTGCTAAGTTAAAATAAAATAAATACATGCTTGCTTCCAAGGTAAGATTTTACAATGGCACTAGTGGATGTAGTAGTTGTAGTAATGTAATCCTCTTCATAAAAAAGCATCTGTTGAATAAACTTTAACCAAATGCAAGTAAGGTAGCATTTAAAACAGCATTCTTCATAAGCATCAAAATGTGAGCTACAAATGTGGCAACAAATGAGACTGAGTTTCCCAAATAGAGCTGTCTCATGTCATCAGATGCATTAAGGTATCATTTTGTCTCCAGCTGCCTCTTCCAAAGGGAATGGGTTTCCTTCTGTCATTTCTGACAGCCATATGCACACCTCAGATCTTAGAGGACATCTAAAATAGCACTATATGCCTATTTTAGACAACTGAAACTTACCCCAAGAAAGCCTTTCCTTTATTTTAAGGAAGTCTTTTCTAACAGAGATTGTTATTCACATAAGCTACAATTAAATGCAAATATATAGTTAAAAAATATAAAATTTTGGGGGTTATTGCATAGAAAATTGAAATCTCCTGCTCATTAACTAAAAATAAAAAAATTAATCTCAAGTTTCCCTAAATGTTATAAACTACTGCAAATCCAAAAATCCAAAATCCAATAAAATTTTACACAAGATCTAGAGCCAAACAAGTTTCAGTGCTGAAGTACACCAATTTTAGAAGGATTTAAATACTCTTATCGTCTGGAAAGCCTTGTTAATCTGTAGATTAAGGAAGGATCAGTTTATTGCCATGGAAAAAAATTGTGCCTATTAAATATCGGGAAGTCCCACGGTCCAACAAATAATACCTTTATACAAGAACATCATGCAGTGTCATAAAAAGTCAGCCACACCAATAAAACTGAGGAAAATAAATATTTCCATTTAAAAAAAGTCTCCAAAAAGAGATGTCATGAAAATCTACAGGGTTCCTTCTAATCATGTGTAGAGGGCATTGAAGTACTGCTATGCAAAGTAACAGTAATAAAATATGAACATAGGGAGAAGAGATGTGCAAAGAAAATGGTGAGAGTATTTCTAAATTAAGCCATGAAAAATTGTTGCATTCACAGGCGCTTCAATATACTGAAGGGTATCTGTGATCACGGTGCTAAGTTCAAGTCTGTTCCTCATGCCAGTGATGTAACTACTATAGATGAATTCCACAGAATTGAGCATGAGGGGATGAACTTCCATGGTGAATAATTGCTTTTAAACTAAAAATTTCATTTATGTAAGATAATGATAGAAAGACATGTTTCAATTAAAAGCTCAAAAATATATAGAAGGCTACCATTTTCTTTTAAAATTTGAGTCATTCTTTTTATCAATTTACAACAGGATAATGAACAGCTGATAGCATATTGGAGACAAGTCCAAAAATACTTTTAAAACAGGCTTGTGAATGAAATGAAAATTCAGGAGCAGCAGATGGGTTTAACTGCTGTTAAATGTGGAGTGGTTTCCAAGAACATGTTGTATGTAATAATAAATAGCCAGAGACAAAGTTTCCCCAGCAGTTTAAATCCCAAGCATACAAGCTAAGTGAGGGCTTTCAAGCTTTGGCTCACTGCAACATCCTTACATTTTACCCTTGTCTACAACAGCAAAAATGCTTTTTATTAACAATGTGTGCCAGCAATGAGTGCAATTATAGCAGTACTGAGCACAGTTTCACTGAGCACAGGCAGGCAGGTTTAACATGGGCTTTCTGAAACAAGAATAGTTCTTGGCTCAGCTTGCAGGTTAATCACATTCAGCACCAGGGTATCCATTCTCACAGTGGGTAATTATGCCAGTGTACCCAGTGCCTCAATTTGTGCATACGTTTTACATAATAAACATGTTAGAAACTGCCTCCTCTTCCAGTTCTTGATCTGGATGGGGGCACTGGGATGACGTACTGCATCTAAGCTTTCTTCAGTCATGCTCTGACTGCCTCCATGTCTCATGCCCTCTTGGATTTAAGCAACAGTGAAATCCCAAACGCCCAGGAAAACAGGCAGTAACTTTTTTTTTGTACCTAAACCAGTTCTGGCTTCATCTCCTAATCCATCAAAAAGTGGCTTTATTAAGTGACAGCTATGATTAAGTTAAAGCTTCTAAAATTGCTACCATGTATTATTATACTTGACTGACACAAATACTTGTGACACAGAATGAAACTGGAACTTTTAAACTCACAGTGATGCACAGAGGCACAGACAGAGAAGGGTTCAGAAGAATGAGTTCAACTGGCAGAGAATAGAAATCTACATCAGGTTCAAACCCAGAAACCACTGCCTCACCTGTTAATCCAATTGCTTCTGTAACAACAAAATATTTGTGAGGAACTGTGGAGAAGAGCATCACTGGATTCAAAGAAGCCTCTGAAGTTCAGAGCAATCCTACACTATAATATAAGTGTGTTCCTGCTTAGATGATCCAAGGATGCTTCTGGTTAGCTACTCTGTAATACCAGTATCTGCTTGATACTGTCTCGGATGAACTGGAGGGAAAGGATTATTTAGGGAACAAATGATAGAAAAGGAAGGTGAGGAACCAAATGAAAGAACTCGTATCAGACAAGGAGAGATGTCAGACCTTCATGTGGGTTATCAAGTATAAACTTACACTGTTGCTAACCTTCTATTTTTCACTGCTGCTTTAGAAAATCCTGATTTCAATACTTTCATTGCAGAAATCATCCCCTTTTCCAACTAATTCTTTCCATAGGAAAAAATATAACTGTTGCAAAACCACTTCTCTCTAATCCTAATACTATACTTCATTCAAGAAATGGATAAAATTAAATCAGTCCACTGATGCTCATGAGGCATTCAGGGACTGTTTGTTTCCCAGAGATCTTCTAAGAGGTTTTTTGGTTTTTTTATCCTTTGTCTGATACCTACTGAGAGGCTTAGAAATGAAATTGCTTTATTGTCTGGAAAACTCAGCCATTAAAGTTGTAGTCCCCAGAGCATTCCTTTCATTCCAATCCAAATATTAATGGTCGGAAAACATCATACACGTGTAAGCTAACATCCTTTTGGTCAATCTAACAAGTACCCTTACTAGAGGTTGTTTGGAGATTTCCAGAGCCATGGCTTCTGTCCAACACATCTCAACTGAAACATCCTTGCTGTTGCTGTCAAATGGATGCAAACACAGTTGTTTTTGTGTGCTCCTGGTTCAAGCTGCACCCTGTTCTGGTTGGTTGGACCTGCTGCAATGCTGTACCAATGCTACTTCTGGAAATGGCTGAATCCCCCCAAGAAAAAGAAGGCTGAGGAACATGCTCAAGCCTGGACCCTCATTATCCTCACTGTTAGATGTTACATGAAGTCCTGGTTGTTCTGCATATTTCCAGCTGGCTCCTTCCACTACTCATGTAGTGTGGACATGAGTAAGCACCTTCCATTCCTCAGTGTAGACACAGCCAATTCCTATTGTGCACCAGAAGTGCACAGCACCATTACCTGAAGTGCAAGTACCCAAGAATTGAAATTATATCAATTATATATTTTTCTTTTCCCATTTGAAAGAGATTTTAGGGGTGGTTGTTGGCAATGCAAGGGTGTGTGTTTACAGGTTTCTCTTAATCAGAGCTATCAGCAGCAACCACTTCACCAGAGACACACTGGAATTTGAAAGTGGTGACAAAGGAGCACCACTGCTGATTGATTTTGCAGTGGTCATTCTGAAGGGGTTTTGTACATTGTTTTGACCAGCCATTTAGACAGGGAATTATGGGGATAAGAGATTACACAATTAGAACTAATATTCATTGAAAAGTACTTAAATACAAGCTCAATAAACTAAGATCTGTTCTCAGCTATTACTCAGCCTTTTGTACTATTACTCAGCCTTTTGTACTATTACTACAGAAATGGATGATACACATGATCTCCTCTTTCACAGAAGCATTTTCTGATATAGGCTAATTATCAAGCAGAAACATATGGGATTGTAGGGCTTTTCTTTGCCCTGAAAATGTCAACAAATAAAAGTCTAGGGTTTTTTTTTGGAGAGACTTATTTTTTTCCCTAACAACCATCATGAGCCTTTTTTGCATATTGTAAGGTGGTATATTCTGCAAGACTTCAATCACTGATACTGAAGCAAATTCAATGCATTTTGCACCTTCTCTCATGGGTTGTTCGCTCTAAATGACCTTCATTTTATTATATTTTTTCTGTAACATTTTGGACATGACTGTAACATCCAACTCATATCTGCTCCAGATACTTTGTGTTAAATATGTGCCACTGCCAAATGTAGTCATTTTCCAGTGTCTTACCTTGAATCTGCTCTGGCAGCCTCTGTGTATGTCTCCTCCGAGACAAGACTGGTTATTAAATTCCAGTCATTAGAAAACAAATTTAGGCTCAAGACAATATTTTCTACTAAACCTTTATCAGTTGCATGAATGACTTTGTCTACAAACAGCAGCTCTCACAGATTTATATGCAGTTCATGAGTCACAGATTTCACAACCAACAAAAAGGTTTTATTAGTGAAAAAGTGAGGATTTCTCAAAGCATCAGTTTGTGGTCAGTATTAGCTTAAATTGATTTCCCAGGAATAGGGGCATGAGATATTTGCACCCACAATCGAGTCGTCTTTATTATAGCCAACTGTTTGGTCCTTATCACCTGTACTGCCAAAGCCTTTTTCAGGCTTCACAGAGTAGAATAAGAGAATTGAAAGAAATTTTGCGTTTCAGTTACGGAGATAAGTGAAATAAGATCCTCTAATTCTCTCAGCATCCCAAACTGTGTAGTAAGACTAAAATATTAGTGTGTCTCTCTGTTGTTCTTCCCTCAGAGAAACCATGTGCATTGAGACACAGGTGTCAACGTGGATCAACGGAATGGGAATGAAGTACCAGTATACCCCAAAAGCAAATATAACAGAACTAGTTCAGCTTTGACCCATCAGCCCACTTTGTTCCAGAGAGTATCTGAAGCCTTCTAACCTTTCTTAGTCCTACTGCCTGTGAAGATATCAAAGATGCGCTTCCTGGAGAAAGATTTTGGTTGCCCAGCACAGCTCAAATGACAATAATAGGAAAAAATCTTCCAAGGGTGGAAAAAGCATTAATGTACTGTTCATCTAAAGTACCTATTGATACATCAAGCTCATAAAGTTTATCTGGCACAAATTTTGACTTAAATATGTTTCCCTTCTTTTTGTTCTTACCAAAGTATTAGCTTAACCATGCTTGTTCCGACAGTCCTTTGGGGGAAAGGATAATTTACTGAAATGTGTGAATGGGAGACTGGCTGGTCTCCACGTGTCTCCCAATGCCTCTGGAGACTATAACCATGCTCATCAGATAAGATGATGGTGTTTATGCCATTTAAGTAGCAGAGAGAACTGTCTGGCCCTCCGCTGTCACTGGAGAAAGTCACGGGAATGGTGACATATCAGCCACAGACATACAGGGGGATGACACTGAAAATGCTGATAAATGTCTGTGTCTTAGCAGGTTTTTTATCCCTGGAGTATATTTTTCCAACCTCCACTCTTCTTACTCCATTTTTAGGGGTCTTCTTGATGAGGAAAAGGATGTCCCATATTTTACACTAGTGAAAGAAATAAATTTTCCTTAGTACCATTATGAGCGTCTTCCAATGTGCCGATCATCCAACTAGTTCAACATTTTAGTGTGGGGATTCCTAAGCAAACTCTGCTCTTCAGAGAACCCTCTCCCTGTCTAGCTTTTACACACTGATGTGTCCACACCTCTATAACTGCAATAAGTGCAGCATTGAATTCTGTTACTACCACTACTAAATTTGCTATCCAGTATTTAAGGGTAGCAGTGAAAACAACTATTTTTGACAACATGTATGTGCCATGTCCAACTTTGCAACTGTCCCATTTACTTCCAGTTCAATAGTGTACTTATCTCCAAATGAACTGCTGCTCATTGTTCCTGTGAGGATTAATCTGAGCAACATGCATTGCGGCTCTTGCCAACTTTTGCAAAGCAACATAATCCATCCTCCTTCTCACATCTTTCCTTTAGTGACACCCAGTGAGTTGGCTTCTGTTAACTAACTCTGCTCCTCAAACTCCACATGCTTTTTGCTGCAGAGTTGTGATGCTGTACACAGCTCTTTTCTCCTACAGTGTGAAGGATCTCAATTAGGACATAATTGTCCACCCACTACTCTGAGTCCAAACTTGGTCCTTCCTTTTGTTAATCAAATTCTTACATCTTTCCTTTCAGAATTCTTAGTGATGCTCCTGAGCTTTGTTTACCCTCCCAGTCACAAGAGCAGTGTTGGGGTGTGACTTGGGCACGCTCAATCCCTCCTCCACTATTTTGTGCCACGGGAAGGCTAAGCAGGCTTGATGTGCTCTTGGAAGGGCTCCAGCTGAATGACTGGCAGAAAGCAAAGGCGGGGTGTACGTAACACAGAGCACAGAGTCAGCGCGTGTTAGCGGCGCACACTGAGCATCGGCCCCGTGGGGAGCACGGCAGAGCACACCCGTGTCTCAGTCTGCACGGAACCAACGGGACCTCTCACCAGAGAGTCAGCCCCCAGAAGTAACACTCACAGCTTCCACAGCCTTCTGTATCTCTGACTAAAACCATTATTCCATGCTTATGGGGCAGAGAGCATTCCACATCCTTCTTTGCTTCAGTTTTACAGTCTTTTTGTCTGGGGCAACAAAAATTATCAAATATATCAAGGATTTCAACCCAGCAATTGTTAGAAAAGGATCTGCATTTTGCTGGCATTCACAGCTTTCAAAACTAGAGTGGTGTCACTTTCGCTATCCTCCACCTTCCTGGAGAATTCTAGCCTTGGTGAGGCAGGCTTTGAAGTGTTTCACTCTCCTCCTCCGTGTATTTTCTCTGTTCCTTTTAACTCCTCCTCTGAATCCTGTTCAGCAATCCCTTTGTTCTGACAGCACTTGCAAGAAGGCTTTTTTATGCCTGGATTCATCTAGCTGGGAATAACCACAGAAACCTGATGTCACCTCCCCTGACCCAGAGACTGCATCTTAACTGAGCCCAGAGATATCCACTGGTTATATCAGAGAGGACTAACCTAAAAAAGGCTTGTCATTAGGTTTATTGCAAATATATCCGCCACCTGATCTTAAGGTTTAACTTCAAACCAGTCCTTCTAAAAAAATACAGAAAATGTAACTACAAACAAAAGAAAAGTAATTACGATGAAAGACATCTGGGAATTATAATTGTGCTGTATTTTCAAGTGCCCTCACGGGCATAAATATACATTTTTTCTTTTGTGCTATATCCAAGGAAATAAAATATACCAGTTCAGAATCGTGTTGGCAGGAAATCTCTACGCTTTTTAATTTTGGCAGGATGCTAAGTATTAGATGCTAAATATTATTTGACCTCATAAGTCACAGGAAAACAATGCATACTTAAAGCACAGAAATAATTGCTCCACTTCAGTATGTCTAGCTTTCCTATATTTAAAGGCAATTCACCATCTGAAGACATTTCCAAATTGAATTGTTCTAACATTTAATCCCACACCTCCAATGACAACAGGATGGAATTTTTCTGTGGTTTCTTTCTTAATATTTCTCAGTTCTCTTTAGATGAATTCTTAATGAGTTAATACTTACATCTGCTTTATATACTCACAGCTCTTCAACACAGTGAAAGCTAATTTCTGTCCTTAGGTTTATATCTTGGGGACTTTAGAAACCTGCAAATCTTTCTATTATTCTGTGTGTCTGCTCAGAATATATTTATACACACATTATGCTTATGCTATGGTTGTATAATGTCTCTTTTGACTTTACACAGCAGCTCAGCAAGAATATGGTCATATTCAGTAGATGCAAGGATGTGTATGTATTTTTATAGGAAAAGTTTTACATCTTCAGTTCTTCCCCTAAAGTATTAATCCTCCTTCCGAGCCACCACCCTGAAGAATTATGTCATTGAAAACAGAGTTAAAGGCAAACACAAGGAAAAAAAAATAATAAGCTGTAGTTTTGAAAAGTACCTTACATAATACTTGTAAAGCTCACTACCAGGAACACACCATTGATGGAATCTCATGATAGACATAAAAATGAATAGTACCCTTTAATGCCTAGACATGTTTCACAAGGATATGACATGTGGTGGGGTTTTTTAATCAAAAACTTTCCCTTACTCACTCTGCCTACAAAGAAAGCTAAAATTTCTTACATTTGATTTGGCCTCTTATATTAGATTTGGTCTCTCCCCACATCAGCACTTAACACCTCCCTCCCCAGATCATCAGGCTCTGAAAGAGATTGGTGGCTAATGGGGACATTTTGGAAAAAACTGAGCATGGGTGAGGTGGGAGAAGGAAATGAAGAGACTAAAAGAGTGTTTCATGGGAATGCCTCCTGGAAACGCCACTCCTTCAGGTGATATCGTAGGGTATCACCTTACAGTTACTCTAGGTCAGGACATCATGGGGACAGTTTCCCTATGTCAGCAGACCCCTGAACCCTCCATAATCCTTGATGGGTAGGCAAACAATGTCTAATCATCTTGAAAAAACCTTTATGAGTGAAATTAGCTCTGGAGTGTTAAGTGTTAGCATCAGAATGCAATGTGTAACCAAATGTTTGATACTAGTGAGCTTGCTCAAAAAAATGGATGCCAATTTCATCTTACTCGCTCTTGAGATTCATGGCTGCAGGGTGTCTGTCACAATCACAGCTAAAGCTGAACAGTGATAGATCAGATTTATGACAAGGTTCAGGCATTATGTTTTGGCAGGAATACTTATCAGACTGGACAGAAATTAAAAATCTCCTCTATGTTTTAACACTTGGCAGGAGAAATAGCAAAAAATAAATCACTTTGAAGATGATATTTCTGGTCTGATTAACATCTTCCTGACCAGCAAGTCCTAAAACACTCTGACCAGGATAATGTATGTTCCTATTTTACACAAACATACACACACAGTGCATACAGGCAACAGAGTTAAGGTTGCCATGGGAACTTTACCTCCAGATTTTTTGGGTTTGTATAATGAAAATAACACAAGTACAATGTTGTAATGATTCAGTTTTGCCTTGTAATTGATTATGTTCACATTTTCTTTGGGTGAGAACTCTTTATCTGATGGGTACAGCCCAATGTGATAACTTTATTCAACATTTCCAAAAGCTGGTTTTCTAAGCAGGAGATATTTTAAACTTGAGTCACTGTGACTACAGTGTAGTATAGAAAGCACTGCATCAGTGTTAAACCAGGTGGTTCAGCTGCCAGCAAGGTAACCCCCATAGCAGCAATGAACTCAGCATAAGCTCTGCCATTGCACTGCAGGCTGTGCCAGCTCTGGCATAGGCTGATGCTGAGATATGGAAAGAACCGGAACACTTCTGGGCCCTGATTCCTCCCCTCCAGCAGTACCTATCACCCCACATGTATTTAATTCACCATGGGGAGCACCAGCAGTCCCCAGCCTTGCTCACCAGGGTTGCCCTCAACTCACTGTTACTTGGCTTGTCTCTACTCTTTCCCTATGTTCTCTCAGGTCAAGTCCCAACTTCTCCCAGACGTTCTGAAAACTTGAGTTAGCTCTGAGCATAGGAATGCACCCAGACTCCTCGCTCTAAACTTAGGCTCTGGGTTTTCAGAAGAGCTGACCTACAAACCTCATTGACATTACCGACTGAAAGCATGCAGCAAACAGCCTTCATCAACAAATCATCCAGACAAGGGCTTTTGTCTCTTACAGAAGTTGCATGAAGTTATCAGAAAAGAATGGTTCTTGGAGCCCTTTGTCTTTTCAGTATAGGGACACTCAACCTTTTGTGCTATCAGCCTTTAGAGCAAGACATGCTATTTAAATAAGCAGCTGCCTTTCCTCCCCATTTGAACGTGTTGCTTCCTCGAGAGACCTGGACCTTGCCATCGGCTGTTTGCAAAGCAGAGGGTACTCACCCTGAGTGTGGAGAGATCATTATCGATCTAATTCCAGTCATGGGCCACTGCTGACCCCAAGAACATGAGCTTCAAAGCCTGCATTTTATATACATGTACAGAGACTGCTGTCAGTGCTGAAGACATGGAAAATGGGCTTTCTGAAGAGCTGGCTCATTTATTGAAGGGGAAAGGAACTAAAAACATTCAAGTTTTTGGTACTGTAATTAAATAATATAAAACATATATATGTCCGTATTGAGGAAGGAGTTTAGTTAAAATATTCAGTATAAGTCTCCTCCCTAAAGGGATAGCACTTAATACATGTTAAAATATAATTGTATAATTGGAACTCAAGTGTTTGGGTTATGTAAAAGGTGCTGTAGGCGTATCAGCTTAGACAGAGGTAATTAGATCTTGTATATTAACATTTTTCCCTTAAAGGGATAATCAGCAATACTTTTAGTAGTGGAGATGCTCAAGCCTAGAAGCTTGGTGGGAAAAGCTGCCTCCTTTAGCCCTCTGTTTGCCTTGTTCCTGCCTCTGTC
The DNA here is from genome assembly GCF_030490865.1 of Poecile atricapillus. Classification (NCBI taxonomy): domain Eukaryota; kingdom Metazoa; phylum Chordata; class Aves; order Passeriformes; family Paridae; genus Poecile; species Poecile atricapillus. Next base: position 82,859,448 of record NC_081249.1, read on the forward strand.
ACTGACTGGGCTGAAAGAATATTTCTGCAGTACAGTACTTACTTAATACAATCCCCTCTGGGTGCCCACACAATGGCAATACTGCCACAGCTTTTGGTGAAGTCAGCATTAAACTGAATCACCTGCAAGCATCAATCGTGGTGCCATAAATAGGACTAGGTAGTGGCATTAAATAATGCAATACCTGGCCTATATATGTAGTAATGGGTCATGCACTGAAGCCATAGAAGCCTATTCCTTCAGGCTAGGAATAGAATAAATGAGAGCTCTATTGTCTCCTTGAGTCAAGGGTTAACATTTTTATACAAATTAGAGTAAACAGTCACACACCACTGCTTAGCTCAGTCAGCCTGAAGGATACAATAACAACAAATATGGTTTTACTCACAGGGGGCTGAATGACAATCAATGGCACTACAGCTTTGGAGTATCCAATTGAAGCCCTTGAAAAATCAAGTGCGTGCACAGGAAGATGGGCTACTATGTCATCATAGGATGAATATAGGAGAATGTTATGGATTTCTTGGATTTTCAAGTACATTGTAAAGTTTTCTAGAGAAAAGGAGGTTTTTATTTTGAAAACAGAACACTGCATCTTTAGAAAGTGGAACAGCAGAGCACAAATTAAAGCTGGTTTTGGTTTTTAGAATTTTTCTTTTTAAGATAAAAGAAGAAATGTACAGTTCCAAGATAAAAGAAGAAATGTACAGTTCCTCAAGCCAGGAAAATAAAACACAGCCAAACAAACCACCCACACACAAGGACTGCTCCAGGTATTTTCTAATTTCATCGTTGTTATCCATGCTTGTCTTTCATATATACAAGAAAAACATTCCAGGAAAGAAATTCCAAGAAGAAAACCCAGACTTTCAGCTTCTCCTTGAAAAGTTCATATCAAACTTTGGAATCCAACAAAAATCTCAACTGAAATCAAGAGAAGGTTAATCCAAACTAAAAATATTTCCCTGGTTTCATATTTCTCCCTTCATGCCTGCTGAAGACCTCCCAGTCTCTATACTACTCATATGAGGCTTTTGAAAGAGTTTGAGAACGGTACAGATGCCTTGTGTCTAGGTGAGCCAAAGCCTCTCTTGGTACCTGAAGGGTTTTGGCTTTGTTCTTAATGTCTCAAAAGATAGGACTTGTGGATTGAAATAGCTGGGTAGCCTAAACAGAGATCTCTCGGCAATGCTTATCTGCATTGATATAAGAGGCAAGAAGAAGGGAAGAAGTGTCACCAAGACCCATAGAACAAGCTCCCTTGTCAATCCTTATTTTGACCCACACCATGTATCTGACAGAGATGGGCAGCCCATTTCCAGAGGCGTTCCCAGCAACAAATATCAAACAGCTCGATACAGTTTTTTCCTACGGATAATGACTAGAAGTTCTCAATACACTTGACAAAAGATTTTCTTAAATGAAGATATTTAGAACAAAAAAATATATAGCAACAGTTACAGAGCTCCTTAAAATAATTCCAAGCCTTTTCCACTTGCTGGCTTTCCAAAGTGCATCTCTTCTGAAGTGTGGGATTGCACTCGAACCTGATCTTTGTAGACAGCAGTCAAGCACAACAGTACACCTTGGAGCAGGGAATAGCAGCAAGTCAATGTGTCTCTAAGCAGTCTGCCCCCTCCTTAGGGGTCAAGTGGTAGCTCAGAGCAAACTGCTAAATGGTTGTTTGTAAAATCTCTGCAGGCAAGCAGAGTGGCATATCTACAGCCAAAGAAGGGATGAAAACAGCTGTAGTTGATAGCAAATGCTTCCAGAAGGTCACCACCACCTGGAGGGTGGTTGTTTCAAACCAAAAAGCTGTTGAGCTCAGGCATATCTCTGCTCATTTAGAGCATCTAATTATACCTCATATTTTTAGCATTAGTGAACACACATTGAAAAAAATAGAGTGTTTTTCTCTTCTTTTAGGATCTCACCTGCTAAACCACAAATATGAACCTGCAAGGTCTTTTTTCTTTTGGGAATGGCACTGCAACTTTAAGCATTATTATATAATCATGTGTTGGACATAGAATTATTCTGCTTGCACACCATAGGTTCAAGAACACTGTTATAAAGGGGAGAAATTCACTTTATTTTCAAAACTTCACACAGAGAAAATATAATTTGAAGAGTTACAAGTTCAAAAAATGTACAGCTCTTTCCAGTTTTCAACACCTTCTCTTTTGTCCTGCTACAGCTTCATTATTTTCTTACCCTTTGCAGTACATGGCAGTCTTTTGGAATGAAAAGAAACCCTTCCACATTAGTCACAACAGGAAAATGAATTTTGCTTTGCAGCTGGTGAATGAAGATTATCAGAACTTTTATTCACATGCAGAAGATAACAATATAATAGCTAAGGAACACTGATGCAATGCTGTGTTTACTCTAATTTATCACTTTTTCAAGCCGTGACTTATACTCAAAAGAGCTACCTAATTCATGACTGCAGTAACAGTTTTGTAAGTTTTGTGCTCTAAATTCAGCTAAAATCCAACAGATACCAGGGGACCACATGTAGCGTTATACTTAATACTCATTTGACGCTTTGTGGAGCTATTTTATAACAGGAAAAGCAAGAGAAGACATGGCCTTGTGCCCCTTAAAAAGGCAACAATATGTTCAGACCAAATAACCAAATTTCTTTAGGTATGAAATTTGACTGAGGTCTGAAAAAAGCATCTAAATAAAAAGCCCTAACCCTAATTTCTGCAGCTAAACTCTACCAAGGAATAGAGTCTTACTAAATGCTGTGCCTTGGTCTTTTAATCAGTCATTTACAAAGTTTAGCCAAATTTGGAATTATCAATATGGAGGTATTTCACTACAACACAATATCAATCGTAGTTTGTGTCTCTGCATCAGCTTCTCAACATCTAACTACAGGAATAAATTATGCAGGAAAATAAAAAAAGAATCTGCTCCCTTTTCTTGCCTTATTTTAATTTTATTTGTAATTAATTCAAGGAGTTAAAGCCTTCTTAATAAAGAAATGCTTAAAATACCTTAACTAGATTTAACTGATTAGGGTTTTGAAAACAAGTCATGTTATTATTTACTGCAGCATTCAAAGACCTGTTTGACTTCTTACTCTTGCATAAGAACTTTCAGGGATGTGACAACATGAATTTTCTATATAAGGCAAATAGACCTCTGCATCACAAACATTTCTGACACTTTCAAATGCAGTTTACAGCCTTAAACAGACATTCCACTTCTCCCACCCACCCACCATCATCCAAGGCCTACAGTCACCAAAGTTTCAGAATTAAGAGTGGGAGTATTAGTAATCTACCAGGTAAATGCAGAGTTTAGTGACCTGTTTGTTTGTATGTCCATATATATAACAGGGTATGGACACATATCCTTATTCCTGTCTGCAATTCTCTCTAGAAGTGCCCTCCTAACTTCCCTACCCAAACCAATCACATCAATTGACCGGGGGTCTAACAGTGAATTTTAAGTAAAAGCCAGGAACAGCAGAGAAGGCACATATGCATATTGGAGAAGTAAAGTAAAGCAAAGGAGGAAATAAGGCAAAGGCTGAATAAAGGAAGCACTGGAGAAAAAGCAATTCTGCATGGGCAGATCCTTAGGAGCTACTTAATTCCTGTCAAAAGCAAAGGGGGCTGGTACCTAATTATCTCAAGGATTTTCACCTTAGAGTCTCACAAACTCTTCCTGAACTTATTTAGAAATGAAAGCATAAAAGGTGGTGCCCTACCCCTGTGACAGAAGCCCCTACCATCCTGGTCCCTGGCAACATTCCCAGCTTTAATCAGCAGAGGCCAAATCAACTTCCTATATATGTTCTATTAGATCAATGGAGGAACAGGAAACATTCAGAACTTTCAACTTCCTTTCCCTAGTATTAAACCCTGAATTGTGCTTTCCATATATCCTTCTGTTTTAGCTGCAGTGATATTTCACCTAGGATTACTTAAATCCAAACCATTTCTTGTTTTGAGAGGTGTCCAGCTGCATGCTAAATCACCTCTCATTTCTCCTGCTTTCAGTGAAATCTGGATGAGGTCATTTATAGAGGTTCTTTTCAATCAACATTTCTAAGATTCTGTGATTACTTTGTATGTGTTCTTATAATGTGAGATGACCCATTCCTATTTGGGCTCATTTTTTTTATGGATAACTGAAGACAGTAGAAGAAAACTCATCAGACTACAGGACAACTAATTCTCATCTAATAACAGAAACTTTATTAACTCATGGAGGCCTATAATGTCCCTCCTGGTGAATAAAAAGCAGTCAAGAGACAGCTGGTGTTTGCACGCTGAATGTGGATTAGTTTGAGAGCATCTCTATTGCTCTGGCTCAGCACACAGAAAGTTTTTATTCCAATTGCACAGAAAAGTAGTAGTTGCTAATGCTCTGGGGGAAAAGTGGTGCAATCTAGTATCAGTAAGAGATTTATACATCAGATCCATTCAGATTAGGCAATCATAGACAGCAAATTAAACCTCTGTTTTAGGAAGCTGCCTCCAACACAAGGAGCAATAGCCTGAGGTTCAAGTCCCAGCTCTGTGAAGATGTTATTCCCCTGTCCCTACAACTGTACTGACATGAGGAAGCAAGCCTGAAGGCCCTGTAACAAAAACATTTTCAATACAAAACCTCTTGCTTCATAACCAGATCTTGCAATCCTCTGAAAGTTTATCTCACATAGCCTCCATTCCCTCTCGCTGTCTCTGCACTTCCAACACCTTTACATGGCTGCGATCGTCAAGACACTGGAAAGACATATCCTTAATGCTGAAAAATTAAAGACCTGCATGTCTGGGACTCACATGGGGCGTTGATGCATATAGTAAAGAGTGCAAAACACCAGGGCTTTGAGGAGGTGGTGCAACAGTCTCCTCTGTAATACGTACATACACACAAAATTAGACCCGCAAGTGCATTTTCTAGGTCAACTTCTCCCTCCTCTGCTCTCACCTCCTCCCTTGAGTTTTCTTAATTGTTCTGGGAAGGAATATATGTTTCAAAATGTATCACCAAACTTTATCTCATGAAAACATATTGTCCTGGTTATTTTATATCCCAAACTAATGTGTATGGAATGCTAGTCCTCAGTTAATTTTGCCAGTGCAAAAATGGCCTACGCTTTCTTATGCTATCAAGTGTTTAGTTCCTACACAGCTAATTTATTATCTTTCTTAAGCTAAGGACCAGGAATCTGAGCACAAAGACTAACGTAGACAAGGAAAGAAACAAGTAGGAAAAGTATATTTTATAGGTACAGTTTAAAACACTGCTACAAGAACACTGAAAAGACCTTCCCTCACAGCTCTGCAGATTGTTGTGTCCTGAATTTTATGTGACTCCACAGCACTTTCCTTAATTTATTGTAGACTGCAGAACCTGGAATATAATGTGCAGTTTGAGAGCCATATGGCCCTCTGAACTGGGCTGAATGTCCCTCCTAGCGATCAGCCTAACCACAATTCCTGAACACTCACAAGATTTGCATGACGCAGTTACCAATTTGCCTCCTTGCAACAGGTGTAAGTTCATCTGCTTTTCAGCTTCCTTCCTCGTGTATCATCATCCTATGACTATTTTTAAATAATCTTTGCAAAATAAAAACTCAACCTGAATTCTGGAAATTGCTTCTTCCTTTCAACAATTTTATATAATAAATTAGACAATAGTAGCACTATCTTGGATGGGTGGAGATAAGAGCCTGTCAGCACTTTCTTTTCAAGCCCACTTTTGCAGGAACTTGCGATTCATCTACAACAATTTGATATGAGGAAAAAAGAGGGGATGTGAAACCTCAGACCTGGAGGAAGAACCTCAAAAAAAAGGATGAATAAATAGTATTTCAAGTATACCTGAAATAAATATTGTGGAAAGAGGGACACACAGTAAAAAAAAAAGGAGATACTTTGATTTTCACTAATGTCACTCATTTTCACTTATATCCTCTCCATCTTTGCCTAACCATGGCTTTATGTTGGTCCTTAAACCAATTTTGTTTACACAGTTCATTTAATTTCAGTGCTGTTTACACACAATAACTATTAATTCTCAATACTCCTCTGAGGCAGGTATTACCAACTTGATTTTCTAGAAAGAGATGCAAGGCACAATTTTCCTCAGGCCACAACAGGAATCTATGTGAGAGCCAGGAATAGAAATAAGGAGTTCCCATTCCCTGTCCTAAATCAAGGACACAGAACCCTCTCTGGCACAGGCTATTTTCTCAATGTTTTATGGAGGTGACTATCATGCTACGGAACTATGCTTTATACAGACTGGGATTTCCCTGGGATGTGTACAAAGTTCTAGTCATCTCACTGCCAGCTGACAATGCCTCTGATAAATAGGGTAAGGGCCAGGATTAACACAGTTTAACAACATACTGTTCACAGGGCAATGTTATAAGCCTTACAAGGTGATAGGCAAGCATGCATTAGTAATTTAAAAGCCTTTTTATCTATGAAAACTTTACAGTCTCTGAATTTAAACTCCTCTCTTACTTGAAGCACCTGTGGCTGGTAAAGGTTAGGTAGCTAAGATGGGAAGTATTTGAGGATGGAGCACCTCTCTGTGCTGGACACGGGGTCTCTGGTTTCAGCACAAGTTTCTCACAGTTTTGGGCTTGGACCTCTAACCCAGCATACCCGAGTATATTTCAGGTGGACTGTCATATGTGTGGTGGTCACAGGACCAGACAAACCCAGCCTGACAGAACTGTTATGGTTAGATTAAATCTGACCTATTGGTTACATTTTTCAAGATCAGAGTGGTGGATTCATGATTGAGACCTTATGCTACATCAACCATGCTAAACCCCTCTGTTTCTCAGCATGACCCTTGGTTCTCAGGCTAAGTGACTGGGAGAGGCCCACATCCACATTGCTAATAAAGTAGCATCTTTAACAAATGAACCCAAGATGTGTTTCACGCTCTCAAATATCTCCAAAAGGCAAAGGGCAGGGGTGGGAGGTGTTTGAAGATAAAGAGGTTTGGCTGTAGGCTGCAACTAATCTTCCCTGATGCAGTCTCATCCATATTCCCTCTTGGAAGAAGTTCCTGGAGTGAACAACCCTTCAAGCCACATCTACAAATTGTCTTGAAAGAGCTTGGGATCGTCATAAAATTCAGCCAAGGAAAAAATCTAACAGTTTTTCAATATGGAATGTCAAGAATTGAGTACTTGAGCATAATCATTAGTCCTCCTTTACTTAAAAATATAGGTGCATTCTAAATATTTGCAGGTGGTCCAAGGCCTGAAGTTGTAGGCCTATTTCCATAGGGGATGAGCTCATATCCTGCAAATAAGTGATGTGTCTACACTCCTTCTCAGGCAACTATGTGTTGGCACAGGCTCTTTACCACATTAGACACATCTACAGAGTCTCCAGGTGGTTCACTGTGTGGCCTTTGGTGCTGATAACACCTTACAACTTTCTGAACATTCATATTTGGCATATTCCATCTTAATTACACCAAACAGCTGTCAGCATCTCCTAAAGGAAATCACCCCAAAATTATCTGTCAGGATTCTCAGAATCAAGGTTTCTGAAATGTCAGTTTAAGGAAAAATAAAAAGCTTTCCTGTTTACTGAGAGGCAGTATCCCAGAAAACCTGCTTTTCTGGCTTGGTTGGGGTCATTTAGGTACTTAACAGGTGCAATTCCTCATTGAGTTGGGGTGAAGATTTTTGCTTCCCAATGATATTCTCAGATCATTCAAGAGCCAAGTTACTCAAAAGAATAGCTCAAACTGCCTTAACACTTCATCAGATCATTCTGTGCCATCTCTCCTGGGATTACAGATCATTAACTTCTACAGGGAGTCAGAGGAATTCCCATCAGTAATCTTTCTTCTCATTCAGGTTTCCATTACACTCAGCACAACCCCCAGCTGGCCTTTCTTGAAAAATCCTGTCCTTCATGTTTATTAATACTATAGCAAATGCTTAAAGCTAGAGGAATTACAATCAGAAAAGTGAAAGCAATAAACATATATGTTTTAATAATGAGGATATTTCTGACAGCTACACTGGAAATATAAAAGCTACTTTTCAAAGGCCAGAAGAACTGTTCAGTGACAGTTTTCAGTTCTATTGCTATTATCACTTAAATATATTTATATAACACTTCTTTATCATCATTCTCTTCTATGACATCTCTTACAGCTAAGATGAATGTCTATATATATCCCTCTCTTAGTCAATAATTAGTTTGCAAAATCAAGCAGCTCATGTAGCTGAGCATCAAGTCATTTCTATTTGAAAGTACCTCATTTTATGTAATTATTATGTGTAATTTAAAGCAAAAATATATTAAAAAATGTGTCTGAGAAAATGATGAACTTCTCCTTCAATATGTTCAGTAACCTTTAGCTATGTTCCTCCTGCCCTATTTTTTTCCATAGGTAAACTTTATTGAAGTACTTATGAACCACAACAAGCAGCTCTTCTTTATTGCTAGCTCAAAAAAGAAACCCATTTCCCACTGTGGCTGTATGTTCAAAGGTACAGTACAGAAGGCATTCATGGTGTCCTTTAGCTCCAGGTAAAGTAATTTGGAGTGGTGAATATCAGACTCCACTACTGCACTACCAGAAAATGTTCTTGTGATGACAGAAGCATGACAATAAGATGGGGCTGGAACCAGGTGATACTTTAAGGTCCCCTCCAACAGAAACCATCCTATGATTCTACGACAGCAAGCACTGTGAGCCATCCAGTGCAGAGCCCAGCTGCTGATGTCAGCTAAAAGAAGATATTCTGGAAAAATGTGGAATAAAAAGCCACTGATTCAAAATTATGTAGGGATTGAGGATCTCAGCTTCAACAGAACTTTCTCTCAGCATATAAAACTTTTAAAATCCAAATCAAGACACCTTAATTAAAAAAAAAAAAAAAAAAAAAAAAAACAACAAAAAAAAACCCCAAAAAAACAAAAAAAAACCACTTTCAGTTTTCTTAATTAAACTGTCTCAGGGAATCTCCCAGCAGTCCATCTCTGTCACAGTGTACAGGGCAGTGGTGGAAAGTGAGATACAATATTCTCACACAAACAAAAATATTTTTAACACCTGACCTTCATACTTTTCAAAAAATACCTTGGCATTTCCCTCCCAGATGTTGGCCAGTGCCAGTGGGTGACAGCTGGCAACTGAACTCACTCCAAATAAGAGAAAATGATCACCCTAACCAGTGATCGAGTAACTCCTGTGTGATTGAGGGCATGGACCCAAAATTTTGGAAGATTCATGATACAACATGTTTACCCTTTACAATCTAGCCAAACCTCACCAGCTTCCTTTTCCACTTGCCTCCTCAGGACCCTTGCCCAGACCACTGCCTTCTCATCCTACCCCTAAGTTGCTGTCTCTGCATCATCTTTCCTCTTGCTTTTTTTCCACCTGCCCCACCTGAACCCTCCTGCTGCTGCCTCCTACCTCTCCTTAGGCTTCTGCCAGCCTGTGTCTCCTGTAATACCGATTTCTGCAGCACCCAAGCTGAGTTCAAGATAAGAAACTCAGGATCATTTACAAAGTCACAGTCTACTCTTCTCTGATAGCAGAGTTCTTCTCAATGCTCCTCAGTGGTGAGGAACAAGAAGTTCTGAAGAGTAGGATCCACTTTATACAATTTTTAATGCTGGGAGGAGTTCCTGATAGGGTCCCACGGCCTCATAAACTGCTACTGGTACTCAGAAGATCTCAGACTGTTGGCCTTCGACTAAAATGTGTAGCTCCTATTTTCCCACTGTCATTGATGATGAGTGGGAACTGCTGGAGAGTTTTAACTTCTTCTTCAGCCAGAAGTGTTAAAGTGCAAGGGGGTAGTGAATACCTGACAGAAATAAAAATATACAGCCAGGTAAATTTGCTTGGGCTTACACCCCATGTCCAGCTTGCATAAATGTAATGCCAGAGAAGAAAACTCTCCCCGCCTTGAGCGTTGTGCACTAATGCACAAATCCTCTGTGACTCAAGCGATCATACTCAGAGCCTCTTGCCAACGGCAATGCTGCATGTCTTCTGCAGCTCCTTCTATTGCTGAGCACTTTTATTTAAACACCACAGTAGCCTAACAAGAATAATATGTGGAAGTAGGTTTCTCAGAGCCGCTTTCAATGCTATGCATAGCAAGTGGCAGCAATGTTCCAGCTGACTTACTCTGCTGATTGTCCATGAATAGGCAGCAAACTCTTTCAGAGGGGTCTGAAATATACCAGGATACCTACACAAAATACCAGTCTCTACAGATGGATTACAGAAGTCAGCATGACCATGGTTATATTGTATTTTTACATGTCTCCAGTTCTGGCCCCAAAAAATCAAAAATTAAATATGTCAATGGAGTCAGGTTAGGTACACATCAGCAAGCAGCACTAACAGAACCACAGAATGAAGAGCTGGTAAGAAGGGCTCAATCACAGCATCACACCTGTGTTATGGGTTTTCCTTTGAAATAGTGTTAATCTGCTTTTATAAGCAGAATATATGTAAGATTTTGCAGAATACTTGGTGTGTTTCTGGAATTAATCTTTCTGCTTAGTTTCACCAAAAAGGCATCCTGTTTCCACACCCCAAGCCTACTCTGTAAGGCAAAATAAAACAGGATATGTGGACAAGACTGGGAGATTAATGTCATTTGGAATCATTTGGAATTTGAATGAGTGCTCTATCTAGTTGCATCCATTGCACTTGAGTTCATGGGGTTACATCAAGAAGCTAAAGCATGCAAGGCCTTGAGCAGGTCTGCTGTGTATCATACCTAGTTGGAGAAGTACTTTCCTGTCATCTCAAACAGCTGCTCCTTACAATAGACAGGTCTAGATTATGACAATAGAGACAATATTCTCAATTAAGAACTAAGCAACATACCAAAGTTCTTTCAAGAGACTAATAATAGTAGAGAAAATGACTAGTTTTCTAATAGTTTGATAATGATAAAAATAATAAATACGAATGTCAAGATATTCAGTAATACCACTTGCTGTTTGTTTTAATAATGAAATTTGCATTCCAATAATTTTTCAAAACATAGAAGTTTTGGCAGTTGAAGAAACAAGTGGGTTTAGTTGCATCCTCACCCTGGATAGTGGAATATGTAACTATTTGGCTGTTTCAGCTAAAACTGAGAAATAGTAGGAAAAAACCTTAACAAAACCAGCAATTTTGCTGGAGGACTGGTTGTGATAAATGTGCTAGGAGGAAAGAAAGGAGACGGGGATGAGAAGTATATGTTATCCCTTTAAAAAGAAATTAAATTATGCTAGGACAGATATAAAAATAAACCTAAATCAAAAGGAAAGTAGGATTAATCAAAATAGCTGGTCAAGGTCAACAAACAGAAAAGTCAATGGAATCTCCTCAATATCTATTTTCAATATATAGAAGTAAAATTAAGTACGGCAGAATAACACTTCCATCTGAGAGTCAGAGCTGTGGCTGAAATATAATTTAAGAACCATGTCAGTCAACCTGAAATCCCTTCCCAGCACTCTTAATAAGAGCAAAATGAACAGGATATTAAGAGCCAGGAGATATTCAGTTTGCAGACTCTTCTGCAATACTGAACAAACAATTCAGCAAAGTGAGTAAGCACATACTGACATTTTAACATGCATTTAAGTTTCAGCATCTTCAGTGAGAATCTGGCATCTGCCTGTTCACTCCTCTCAGTGGAGATCCATGAACATCGGTCTGTCTTACTCACAAGCCTTCCTTCAATCTCTGGACCTGAATCTGTCCGGTAGCTGTGGAGCTTCTCATGGACTCAGGGGAGAGAAAGTCATGTGCCAACCCTGCAGAATTATGAACAAGACAGTTCTGCACAGCACCTCCTGGTACCTGAGGGCCGTATTTTACAACCTCATTATCCTCCTTCTGCTTCAGCTCTGTACTGCTGTGATGGGAATATGGGTCCTTCCCTACTAGAAACTGACAGAGTGCTCAGATGTGTTAAAATGCAATTGTGGCAGTTCAGGTAGACATTGACTGGTCTTTCAAATTAAGCTGTTCTGAATTCTTTGTTGTTTCAAAGTCAAGGATCACTAAACTGGACAGCATCGAAAGGAAAGGTCCAGGACAAGTGCAACTATCAAAATCTGGGAAATGAAGCTGGCAAGCAAAGCTTCCCACAGACACAGTGAGAGCTCCTCCACTGACCTTCTTTGCAACATATGGTGTGGTAAGATGTGCACCCTCATCCTGCCCCACCACACTAATTCCCCATCACCACCTGCTAGGAATGAGATGACTGTAAAACTATTGCATGGGAAATCAATAAAAATGGGTGTGACAGTTCTGAGGTGGTGCATTTCTCTCACTCCTCTGACCATAGGAAAGAGAAGTCTGTATATAACACAAAAGTAAAAACTGTAAATCAAGAGTGTAAGCAATACTGCGACTTGCCCTGTCCTTTTGAAAGGAGTCAGTTAATAACATTTTAGCAGTTGGAAATATTTGCCTGTACTTTGAATTCCTCTGTTGTCTATTGCACTACTTAAATTTTATATTCTGAGGACCTATTTTCTCCTCTGTCACCCAGAATATAAAGTGTCATTTCAGGATATTACACTCTTTCCTGAGTTCAAGAACCACGTGATTCTAGAAATCATAATATTATGAGCATGCTTAGATCCGTGACTTCATGCCATATGACTAAAACATCTCCTAAAAAGAAACCGTCTTAAACTTCTTATTCACACTTCTTTGGTTGTTAACAGTGGATCTGCACCCATAAATCTTGAAATATAATCCTACATGTCCAGAGCAAAAAGTCATGAATTCATATATGGGCTGCGGAACAAACAAAACTGAGAAAAAGGTATTTGAAGTGAGGTGATTTCTGTACATTTACCACTGTAACTCATGCATGCTTGATGGTAGTATCAAAGGGTACTAATCGGACACGTGTTGAACCAGCCCAAGGTACATAAGTTCACTTCTGCTCCTTCTCATCTCCCAGAAAAAGATCACTATCCCACACATCCACTTTTCATTTGAGAAGTAGTTCACACAACCACCACAAGAAGATAAAACATTGACTGTGACTAATGTAATGAGCCTGAAGCACTAAAGAAAGATGAGGAAAAAAAAGTTTGAAATTTATGATTTTTATTCTCTTGCTTCCTCCTAACAGGATCTGAAAATCTTGAAAGAACTTCAGTGCATCAAAGAATATCCTTTGAAAATCATGCTTACAGGCAGGAATACAAATTGGACACTAGTCCCTAGGCCACTGGCCTACCTTTATAGAAGGGTGGCTTGCATTTAATTTCTAACTAGCAATTAGACTAACAATTCACCTTTATTAATTAGAATTTAACATTTGAAAACAAGAGGATTAAGGGTTTGAGAGTTAAAGTAAAAAAAAAAAAATTTGTTATGAAAAAAATGCAAATTAAAAAAGCTTCTGATCTGACAAATTCTTAATGCTATTTATATCACTAGTGGCATCATGACACAGCAATTAAATTATAACCCTTTCACTAATAGAACGTATTTTTGCCTATTTAAAAGAGAAGGGAAGAAACAAGAAACTTTAGTTCAAGAAAGTCTCAAGTAACCAGACATATAGGCAGGCCATAGTTGGGGGAAAAGCACAAGGTACATGAACAATTTATGTTTGACTATAACCAAGTTTGTGTTAGGGTATGATATGAAGCAATACATGAGTTGTCATTAACTTCTAGTTGATACATGTTTAGGCAGCATTGGGTCATCTATAACCTATTCCATAAAGTCTTTTCATTTTATTTAGGCTACTCTGTCACACGGGAACTCACAAAGCATACTGTGTTCCCTAGTTTGAGGACTATATAACTAAAATTTTATTTTTGCAGCTTAGCTATTTTTGAGGATTAGTAAAGTTCAAGTACGAAGTTAATGATTTAAAGTAATTACTGACACTACTTTTTTTTTTTTTTTTAATATATAACTGCTCATTTCCTAGTGTATTCAGACATAGAGGAACAGTTTTAATATCATCCAGTATTTAAGGAGAGCAAGGAAACGGAATGGGACAAAATAGATACCCCCCCCCCCCCTTGCAAAATCATTATGATTGACCCAGTGATCCAAGAACAAAACTTTTTCCCCAAAGATGGTAAGTTTTAAAAACATGCCATCAGTTCAAAATTATTTCAGTAAAATAACAAACATCAGTTATACTCAAACATCAAGCCAGGATGTATGTGAGGGAAAATATAGTCCAATCCAGCACCATTGTTAAAAAAAATTGGGATGGGGATGCATTACACAGCCAGCAAAAAACTTCTCTGGCTAACTGCGCCACCTTATGATTTAAATTTAAATGGAAAATTAAATTATTGTCCAGTCGGTAGAAGAAAACACTTACTTAAAGATATTCCTCTAGACCTAAAAATGGGATCAGGAGCTTACTTTGTTCCTTCTTACAGAGAAGTGCAGGGTTGTATACTTCAGTATTGCTCTTCTGGTTAAAAACCATGTCAGCAATATAAATGGAAAAAAATACATTCAGTCTTGCTGGATTGTGTTTTTGTAATAACAGTATACACATCCAGATCAATAAAGCCAGGCAAATAGCAGAGTAGTGGTTTAGCAATCTTAGCACTGTTAGCTAAGTATACAATCAACTCTAAAACAAATGCTTCATAATCCGAAATTCTCCTGTGTAAATCTCTACTCCTACAACCCTGGGAAATAAGAAAGCTTTACTTCTGATTTTTTTTTCTCTAACGTTTAAATCATGCCGGCTGTAAGCCCTAATTTATAGCCAACGGATCGCAATTTGCACTGAAATCTCTAGTCAGACACGAAATTAAACAGCACAGATATTCAAAGGAGTTACAGCATGCATTTAAATACATTAACCACATCCTACCTTGCATCCAAACATCAACGATAAAGTGTTGTTGGTGCATGCAACTTTGCAGTGGCAAATCATTGGTGTAAAGCAGTCAGGATTTTTAACAATAGGGCACATTCCTTTAGTGCTGCAGTAGTGGCAGCCTACTGAAGGCTGAAAACAAGTAGCTAACACAGCACATGGAGTGGCAACATATGCTGCTCAACAGCTAGCTTTCCTCTTGCCGGTCAGAAGCAGCCTGCTTGAATCTCTACCTGGGTCCCATTCAGCCATCCCCTTCTTTGTTGGTGAATCAACGATGCAACAATGATCACGGATCTCAGGATTTCCCTTCCTCTGGGAAATTAGTTTTTACATCGGGGGAAAAAAAAAAAAAAAAAGGTAAAAAAAAGGGAAAAAAGAGAGAGAAATGGAAATGAGGGGAACTAGCAGGTGTGGCAGTATTAGCATGTAAAAGGATGTAAACGCCTACTCATAACAATCACATAAGATTGTCATGCTAGCTGAAGTGGGCTGAAATTATTCCATCGGAAGAAAAATACTGCAGCTCCTGATTTGGTAAAAAGCCAGTGAGTTGCTGCAATACATAGTCATAGTGTGGAGAGAAGAGGAAAAAAAATGACTTATCTAAGAAGCCAGGATCCTCAGCCTTTATCAATATGCATTCCAGTAAGGATTCCCTTCCCAGCGCCTCCCCGTGAAAAAGAATCAAATCAGTTGCAACTCCAGAGAAGCGATGACCTTTGCTTTCCCCAAATAGATGAATCTCAGCAGGAAACAAACTGTACTCAGTGCTGAAAATCACAGATGCTGGGAGTTTGTAATAAGAGAAATACAAGCAACATTTATCCAATCCTGGCTTGCCACATGGGAGCTTTCTCCAGGCACAAATTTACAAATAGACAGGTTGAAGGATTGCAGGAGACACTGAATAAAGATATGAAATAACACAGAAAATGCACCAGCATGAAGCTAAAAAGCCAAGCCTTCTTAAACTCTGCTTTGGAAGCAATGTAACTACTGACTCCAGCTAGTACTGCTATCCTGCAACCTGCAAACATCTTGCTGTAAACCAGAAAAGCAATAATTAAAGAAGTTTGGGAGCATAATGCTGGTTTGGATTCTGTTACAGCTGTCGCTGCTCCTTCAGTTAAAGCAACACTAGCTGAAAATGCATAATAAAGCACTTGGATGAGAAAACCACTAGCTGTGCTTTTTAAGAGGATTATTTATTTCAAAAGTTGGATTAATGTATCCTCCAGGTTTAGGTTTGGTCATGGCAGACACAAATACAAAATGAAAAGGCCATGATATGGAAAGTGATGTCCTTAATGATTTCACAGCTGATAGCAAAGTAAACCAAGCAGTTGTTTCACAGTGCCCTGACCCTGCTTTTCTGTGACTCACTAAGCTCTGCCCATCAAATTAGAAACACTTTCTAAAGAAATGAGAGCAGCTTGTCTCCCTGGCAATCGCAAGTGAGTTCTTAAGTCACAACTGAAACACTTTTCTGTAATAAATCCAAAGTAGAAATTTGTTATACAACAGAGCAGAGAAAATGGCAAATGGAGGTCCCAGTGTGAAGCCAGATCAAGCAGTACATAGGATGAATAGCACAGGATTATTTTAAAAAGATGCCTGAGATGGCAGACCCTAACTTAGGCATTAAGATTTTGTCTTAATATAAAGTATAGATACACGTGTGTGTTGCGTGTATGCATATATCTATAAGTAGAATTTCTTCAGTATAATTTAATCTTGCTTTGCAAAGTTCAAAACCATAAATGAACCAATTTCTTAAACATCTTTGTTCCTACTCTTGCATCATACAATAACTTTATTTTTATTCAATTTTAGTGTGCAGTTAAATTTCAGCTTGGAATGATGTTTTCTGATTATTGTTTCTCACTCTCTATTTTTTGCACTTAGCACTTGCAAGAGCCCAGGCTCAGTAAAATTGCAGCAGTTTCTAGATGGAAGTGGCAGATAGAGCTACTCCACAGTTAGAGTTACAACCCAGTTCCATTTCTGAAGATTTCTTTTTTGCAAATAACAAGCTCTTACAACCCATTCTCCTCAATTCACTTAGCTCACACTTTTCTCCTGACCAACCTGGATGTGAGCCCATGTGCCATGGGAGTTCACTGCGTGGATGCCCTTCAGTCAGCTGTTCAATAAACTAAGTTTGTGTGACCCATGAGCCCAAAGTGACATCGCAGCAGCACTTCTCTGGAACAGTGACTGAGCCTGTTTAGAAAAGTACTGTGGTGACAAACAGCAGCTGTAACATCGCTGAATCTTTGATCTGTTTATTCCTTGCTTGCCTGTCTTGTTATTAAGCTATATATTATACAGATTTTTCTTTCAAGCACTGTCTCTCGCATAACCAGCACTGGTGTAAATATAGAAAAGTGTAGTTTCCATGACAATACATTCCATAGTTACAGCCAGCAGCCACTATCATTAAAACATGAATCACAGTGCTACCTTAAGGTGTGAGCACACTACATCATTGGCCTTAGAAGCATTAATTTGGGATGGGGGTGGCATGGCAATATTTTTAGGAGACACTACTATAAAATGCCAGAAAACTGTGCTATTAAACTATTTTGGCCCTTCTAATAGCCACCCATCTTAGAGATTTCAGTGATCAGTAATTCCCAATCTGTACTAATCATTAGCATTTCTAAGAGAAGAATGCATCACATCTGTACTTTTCAATGTTTTAAACACGATGTCCTGATTGAAAACTCAACTCAATCACACAAATGTGATTTCTGATTAATATGCATATGGCCTAATTTAAATCACCTGCATTTATTTCCAAATTGCAATTTCAAAGACAGAAAAGACAATCATTCAGTTACCTTCTTGGACCATTTGGATCTTACTGCATTCAGCTGGCTCACGCTTTCAAAAGGGAGGACATATCTGTTCATTAAAATTCCCACTTCTTTCCCAGCTCCTGCCACTATTGCAGATTTTCAACCAGAACAGGTTTCACCTGTAATTTCATTTCAGTGTTAAGCTGCACCAAACAGCAACCACCCTTTGCAAGGCACGAAATTCATCCCTTCACACTTCAGCTAATCGTTGCTTTCAAGTGAAAAACAGTTACCTGACACACAGTCATTTGGGAGAATCTCAGAAAAGGAAGATTTATTCCAGTGACAGATTTGAATAATAATTCGTGTCGCAATTGGCCAACACATTTATTTCCATTAAGTGACAATCACATATAGAAAAATGCCATAAGAAAGCATTTGCTCAGAGTTCCTTCTCTATCTTTTTTTTTTACAACAGCACTCATCACATACACAAGTATGTGTATACACAAGTACATACTGCCACTTACCAGGAAAGGCATTTAAATCACAGTCATACTGCAGGAGCAAGGATTCTTGGAAATCTATGCCCACATTTTTGTGCCAATGGCATATGCAGAAGAAGACAAATTGGGGGTGTTACTCCAAGGATCAGTTTTTTGAGCCCTCCAGCCTTCTTTGGGCTTAAGTGCATTGATCCAGCCACTTGCTCACAGCCACAGCCTGGTAAGGCCTCTCCTGCTCTACCAGCCCCTTTGGAAGCTGCCAACCTTTAAGCTCCAGGTTTTCCAAAGATGTCTGTCTGCCTTTCACATTCCACTTTTTTGTGGAAATGGATGAATTAACTTGGAGCAACTGAGTTGCATTTCAGGAAGTATTATGAGCATGTTTGCATGGTATTTCCTCACTTAATATGTATATATCTCCTCCTGTACTGGAGCTATTTCAAAATAGCAACGCTTAGCTTTGCACTTAACATACAATGTGAGAAACAAGAATATCAATGTAAAAAAAATTAAAAATAAATAAAAATGAAAAAAATTTACCTGGAGAGTCACAAAGAATTTTTAGGTGAATTTTAACCTTTGACTATCTTAGGATGCTTAATTTTAGGATTTCTTAATTCTCTGCTGTTTCTGTTGAGAAGATTGCTTAAGTCTTGGTACTGTGGTGTAGATTTATGCATTTCCCCTTCTCTGCTTTCACTACTCCACTTTTTGTTCCATTTCTATGCCACTAAAAATTCCACTAACCCTTACGACATCCATTAGATATCAGATCATGATGATCTATAAACCCTTGGCCAAGGTATATGATTATTAACTTGCTTTTAATCTTATGTTAGAATTCAAAGCCATCTTTTTTGCTGCTGTTCTCTGAAGTCCCTGAATACTAATCAAGCTGTTTAAAAACTAAACCTGACTCTGACAGTGATTAAAGAGAAGTTGTCTTCTTAAAGAATCAGATAAAAGAAAAGGCAAAAAGGCTTGTTGCACCACAGGCAGCACATACAAAGGGAAGCAGAGAACATAAATATGAAACAAACCTGAAAGATCCCCCATCAAAATAGAAATGATTGCACACAACTGTCTCACATGTTCCTTAAGAACAAAACAGTCTCACACCTCTAATATAAACCAAAGTTTTTGCTGCTGTTCTGTCTTTGGAGAGGCTCCACTTAGGGTGTTTCAAGGACCTGAGCTATGTGTACACTTTCTGAGAGCTGGTCATTTTGGGGTACACAATGGGACGTCAAGCCTTCATTTTGCTGATTTTGTCTATTGGTGAGTATCAGAAGCCTGGGTTTATATCTCTCTTTGGAACAGTAATCACAGAATGGTTTGGGTTGGAAGCAACTTTTAAAGGCCATGAAGTTCAACTCTCCTTCAACAAGCAGGGATGTTTTCAACTAGATCAAGTTGCTCAAAGCCCTGTCCAACCTGGCCCTGGATGTTTCCAAGGATGGGACATCCACCGCCTCTCTGGCCAACCTGTGCATGTGTTTTACCACCCTCACTGAGAAAAAAAAATTCCTTATATCTAGTCTAAATATAGTCTCATTTAGTTTCAAACCATTACCCCTTGTTCTATCTCAACAGGACCTGGGAAGATTTCTGTTCCCATATTTGATACAGGTCTCTTTAAGTAAAGAAAGTATGAAAAGCAGCAGTAAGGTCTCCACAGAGCCTTCTCTTCTCCAGGCTGGACAATCCAAACTCTCAACCTTTCCTCACAGGAGAGATATCCCAGCCCTCTGATAACTTTTGTGTTTGCTCCAATGGGTCCATGTCTTTCCTTGACTGGGAATCCTGGAGCTGGATGCAGCACTCCAGGGGGAGTCTCACCATAGTGGAGTAGCTGGGGAGAATCGCCCAACCTCAACCCACCGGTCACAGTTCCCTTGATGCAGCCCAGAAGATGGCCCCACCTTCTGGGCTGTGAGCACACATCATTGAAGTCTGCCCAGGAAAGACCCCACAGTCACAGATAACAGCTCAAGAGCTGCTAATTTATGATCTTTCTACACCTCATGCAAAACTTTTTAAGCTGGCTTCAAAGACTGAACTTTCATACACACTTTTAGAAATAGGGATAAGGCAATGGTTTTTTGCATGTCCAAAGGCTCAAGGAGCAGATAAGGTCTGGGCTAGTCCTGCTGGTTCACTTCACCTAGAGATGACAGGGACATAGAAACAGAAAGTTCTCCTCAAGCACTTTGCAATGTGAGCATGGAGGAGAGAGACAGAGGATAGAGTGGATGCTCTGGAAAAAACCTATGCATCAAGAATTCAGATATGGTAGGCAGCTTGGAAAACACATGACTCAATCTCCCCACCTGAAGATGGAATTAATGCCTTCCAATTAAATGCCCACATCTCTAAGTATGCTGTCCTATAACAGTGATTTTTTAAGTTGTTAGGAATACTCTTACAAAAAGTACTCATGTTCACAAGTGTTTACACATTCTAAAGTGCCACATTCCCAGCACAGTTCCACATTTGTAACTAGTGAAAAACTGTCTGAATTATTTATGAAAATAATTTTGATCTGTTAAATCATTTACAAAGTCACCAGCTGCATACAATTTTTTAAGTAACTTCTACAGCCAGGTATAAATTTAAAACAAAAATATGAGAGAGGGGAGAAAAAATATTCTAATTAAATATTAGCTTGAAAGAAAAAAGCAAGCATACTGCTGCCAGTCCTCAACAGATACTAAACAGCTCCACTTACCTGAAGATTCCTATTTATATCTTGTATTAGCATTTTTAAGGTTTTCTGTGACAAATTAAAGAGAAATGAAGGCCTGATCCTGCTGGCACAGAGTGGAAACATGCACACAGAATATTTAGAAAATACATACCTTACTTCAATGTCACTATGTAGACCTACTGGTTCCTTCAAGTGTTTGTCTTGTAATACACATGCATCTAAAAGACCTTGAAATGATCAGTTTAGCCCCCACAAGCTAGAACTCACCAGGACTAAGAGCTGCAGTACTTACCCAGGCAGCTGGGACAAAAGAGGGGCTAGTCTACAAAGAATTTTGTGTTGATATCCTGTTGCTAGCACTAAACTGTCCAGCTCTGTTTGTCAATGTGAAGTTATTGCACCACACACACCTTTGCTTTGAGTGGAGGCATCAGCCTGGCCACAGTCCTCTCCTTGTGGCCACCAGCTCTGCACACACATCCTATGCGAGCCTCCCTCAGTAAGAAGCAGTAGGAGTTGGTAGGAATTTTCTATTTGTTTTCCTGCCTCCCCCTGAATCCATTCTACTTCCATAACATCCATTGATGAGAAGATTTTCTGGCCTTCCAATTCTACCTTTTTTTGTTTTTTCTGAATCTTGGCCCTGATATCTTTACCAGCTTTCTCAAAATGTTGCAATGGAAGGAACAGTTATCTTCTATTCGTCTCGATGTCACTCGTGACTTTATAAATGAGTTGTGCATCCTCTCTAACTGGTCTCTTTTCCATTATGAAAAGTTGTAGCTTAATAGATCTCAGTCATTCCTACATAAACAGCTTGTATGTATCTGAAGATTATCATTGATTATCCCAATCTACTTCATTCTTTCAAACTTCACCATAGCTCATACACTATAAAACCCCGAATGTCCTTGGTGTTTTCCTCTAAAATCTCCCCATCCCTCTCAAAGTGTGCATCCAAAAGGTGATACTGCCTGGCAGAATAATCCCTCCCATCTCTCACTTACAGTAATTCTCTAAATATAGTCTAAGTTTTTTACACTAGCTTTGCAACAGCCTTTCATTTTTCACTGAGACTCACTCTGGGATTCATTTCTACACCATCCCACCTTTCCCTGCCTCCTGGCTGATCAATACACATTTGGTATTTGTGCAATTGGATATCCCTTACTACATGCAACACTTAATATTTGTACTTCATGCTATTGCTTTCAAGTCATTTATTTATGTTGAGCTTTACACATGCCATTCCTCTGACAATTGCTGGTGTGCTCAGGGGATGGACTTCAATAAAAAAGCACTTGGAAGCAATTCTTCCTGGGACTTAGACTAGCTGGAGCACAGAGTGTTACACTGCCAAAAAGAGCTGGAAAGAGGAAATCCACTTTCAAGAAATGTATCTCTGGTTTCTGAGGAGTTACATACACTACTTAGACCTCACTGCCTTTTGATCACACAGAATAAAAATGTTGGTGATCATTAATGGCCCGCATAGATGGGAAGTTGACAGGAACTATACCCAGCTGATGGCAAGTAAAGAATCTATCTTCTAAGAGTCATGTGTGAAATCCTTTCATGATCTAAATAAAAGTTAAGAGGCAGAAAAAAAAAAAAACCACAAATTCAAAACCAAATTAATAGCCCCCAAAAACCCCCACAAGTAAAAAAAAGACATTATTATTACCTTGACCATTTCCTGGGAGTATTTTGTAAGGCCCTGGATTAATTTTCAAATGTGGTTCCCATAACTGTCTTTTAGTGGAAAACCAGTGTCTCTACGACCATCCCTTGCACTGAGACTTTCAGACTGCCCCTGACAGCCTCAGAGAGGAACCACCAGAACCCAGCCTTTATTTCTTGTGTCATATGGTACTACTATTTAAAGAGAAATAATAAGCATAAAGGAAAAGTGCTTGATGAAAGCAGAAATAAAAATAAAATCGATGATACATCAGAATTCATGAGAAGGTCAGACTATTTGACAATTTGGAGAAGTCAATTTTCCACATTACTGGCATTTTGAAAGAAAATCTGTTACCCTGATTGATGTAAAATAAATAAATAAAACAAACAAATAAATAAATAAACAGGCCTAAATCTAATGTTCTAAAAGTCTTACGTTACTTGCCCCTTATTATTGTATTCAAGATTTGCTCTAGCTAAGGGTGCAGGCACCCTGGCTGGGAAAAGCAGACACACATTTCATGCCAGAGTTGAACCCAGGCTGTCATCACATGTGCTAGAAGCAGGAGAACACCTTTGGGTTCCTCTGAGAGATTTTCCTCAGAAATTCTCCCTGACATACAGAGAAGGAAGTTCTGATTACCAGATGTTTGAATTTTTAATTATTTTTTTTTCACAATTTTTTCTATGCATAAATGTATCCATCTTCCCAGTTGCCATTAAAAGTGAGCATTTTCTCAGCAGTCAGGAAGACTGTCAGTGATTTCTTTCAGATTCTTGTAACAGGAAATTCTGTTCTCATTTCTGGCAAATGCCACTATCCTCACAGCTTTTAGTATTTAATGGTTTTTCAGCTATGAAATTCTTATTCTGTGAAAAAAACCCAACGCAAATCCAAGAAAAACTCACAAATAAGAAATGCAATTGTGGTCGCAGCTAAATTCTATATCAACTTTTCCATCAAAATTGTGGCAAAAACATCTGTATGACAACATCTACTTTGGCTCTCTGTTTGCTGGCATTTCTAACCTCACCATGCTAAGGACAGGTCTTGCCTCTGGACACAGTGGATACACAGGATCTCCTTAGGTGTAATTAGGGGAACAGAGGTTGCACATCCCTCTATTAAATATAACCATCTGTTTCCCACATCTGGGAAACAACCACTGACAACAAGGAAAAGAAACATCAACGCTTTCCATTGGCTTTTTGGAGGGAGAGCTGCCCTTGACTCCAACCCACACAGAGGTGCCACCTGGCTGAAGAAAAATACTTCTGAAAGACTTTTTCTTCTCTCAACAGTTTCTGTGTGTCTTTCTCTGTAACCTGCCCAGTTTTTCACAGCAGGAAAAGAAGAGGTTACCCAGAGAAAGCCAGAAGTGTGTTTCTTTTTTGTGTGGCACAGACAGCAGCTTCTCTTGATCTCCATGGGCTGATGCCCATTGCCATGGCTTTAACAGCAGGCTGTAAAGCCTTGAAGCTCACAAAAAAAAAAACAAAAAAAAAAAAAACAAAACAAAACAAAAAAAAAAACAAAAAAAAAACAGAGAGAGGAGAAGTGAGTTTAATTCTGGGTTGCCTGGGAATCCTATCAATTCTCTCATTCATGGGAGCTTCTGAACTAGGCACTCTAAGTCACAAAGCACCCTTGGTGCTCACGGTTCTGGCTTGACCCTCTTTGCAGGGAGCAGCACAGGGCTAGTGACAACAATCTTTCCCCATCAGCACTGGCCACTGGCCCTTTACAATGCCTTTCTCTTTCTAGCATGCCTTTTCAAGCCAGGACAGGGACTTTTCACCCTGACAGCACTTCCCTGGGGCTAGGGGGTACAAACAGAGTCTGTTACCATTGGCCAAAGGGAACGGTTCTGTTAATGGAAGACATTAAAAGGAAGGGCACACTTCCAATTCTGTTGGTTGGGAATTTCTCCTACCTCCAATGCTCTACCACCCAGGGGAAGGGGAAAGGCAAGACCTTCCTAAAATGACGTTACACAGAGGAAATGTGTCCTCCAAAGAGTCCATGGGAATGATAAGGTACAATAAAGACAAACTTAAGAGAGTTATTGGAGGCCCCAGTGCGCAGTCCTCTACAGATGACATTTTTAGTGCCTCAAAGATGAGGAGCTTAGTGGAAAATCAATGCGTTTTTGAGGGAAAGGAGCCAACAGAGCTTAAACTGCTCCCAGTGACTGCAGGCCTACGAGAGCCTGCAGAACTCTCCTGAGCCAGCCCCCAGCTCTTTGTGGTGGCTGAAGACCATCTCCTCACCCAGCACAGGCTGAAGGAAGGGGCTGCTGCCAGGCACAGCATGGCCCCATGATCGTGGTGCCACAGGCAGCTCCCATGTCACTCAGAAGTGCCTTCACAGAGGCAATGCTAAAACAAAGGAACAAGCACAAGCTCAGCTCTGGTTATGGAACAGGAGTCTCCCTGTCCTCCTCATAACTGAATTCATGCCAGTAAGCCAGGAAAGGAGTGCAAGAGAGCCCAGGCCCAGAGCTGTTTGACTCTTGCCTGCCTGAGAGCTGTTGTGAGTCAGCCAGAGAGACGGACGGAGAGGACCATAATTCTCAGGATGGCAGCATCCTTGGTGCTGTCCCGTCCAGGTGTGGGAATGAGCAGCTTTGGGGCAGTGGTAGCTTACCTGGGGAGAGCTGCCCTCCTGCTTCTGCTCAGTCTGCAGTGCAGCTGACTTGTCTGGAGCAAGCTTCCAGGAAAAACAAAAAAAGCAGGCTGGGCAAAGTCTGCTCACAGGCTGTGCTGCAGCAGGAGCATCCATCTTAGATCCAGTGGAGGAGGAGAGCTTGGACCAGCTCCCTTTTTAAAGCAACAGTGCTCCCACTGAGCATGGCAAGGAAGGGGAGTGCTATGCCCCAGCATTGGTTGTCCTGGATGTCTGCATATAGGTAATGCCTATAAAGTGTCTGCAGAGCACTTTATAGGCATTACCTAGTTGATCTTTGCAAACTCCCTTCCAGCAATTAAACAACACCTTTCAAGATTTACAGGTCCAGAAAATAAGCTGAGCTAATGCCACCTGGTGCAGAAGTAGCCATGATTTTAGGGTGCCTGGACCAAAAGTCTTTTGGCCTGATTTTGTTGGTGCATCTACAGGTTTGTCTGACTCTGACAGCACAGAACATCTGTATTCTGCTTATAAATAAGAGTGAACATCTGCTTTTAAAAGCCAACCTCAGGGGTATTTTGAGTTGGAAATGCTAAAAAGCAGGCACACCAAATCACTAACCCTAAGGATAATGATAGCTTTTATGACTAAAGATATCTGAGAAGTCTAGAGTCAGGTTTAATCAGATTTTGTCTGTCTGCTCCTTTTTATGCATCTAGACAGGCTGTGGCTTCCCCATGGATTCCTGTGGACCTGCTGGCAGAGAGACAGGCTTTGAAAGGAAAAATAAAACCTTCCTTGTCCAGAACCATGTAGTCTGCATGATCTGAAGGACAAGATGGGACACCCTGTCTGGATCTATCACCACCCTACAAAAACTGCCATTAGCAAAACAGAACATTTGTCCTGAGTTTATCCCTCTGTGGTCACTGGCCACTATAAAATGGAAAAATGAGGAATGCAGGTAGGAAGCAGGGACATGCCACATGGTTGGGAGCTGATATTAACTGAGTGGTACAAGAGGTTTGTTTGGTTTGGTCTTTATTTTCTTCAGGGCATATTTTTGTTCTATGGTAGACCCTTAATAAACACCACACTTTTTGCTCTTAGTGTGCTTGACCAAAGAGCTGTTAAAGAGACCTCAGAGGCTGCCCCTCTGCCAGGTTGTTGATGCTGTAGCAATACTCAACCAAGGCCCAGATTTTTAGTTAGATAGATGCATTCTGGTACCTCGTGAGATTTTGCCTTGTAGGCTGAACAAGTTTGAAATCAAAATAAAAAAACAGGGCAAGTAAGAACACCCACTAGGGCCTACTTGTGATTGTAGCACATAAAACTCAGGTTTCTCTCATGTAGTCTCCAAACTGGAGAATTCTCTTCCCTTACAGCTATAAGACAACAGCTGAAGCTCCTGTTGTCCTTCAAATTGTGCTTCAAGGTACATCCATGCATTCAGGCAGCCTGTTTTTTCCTCCAAACCTTCCAGATGTGTGAGAGCTACAAGCTGAGTATTCCCCAAAGGGACAGGCCTGAAGGAATTCAAAGTCCTTCGTTAGGCACTCTGTCAATGCTGTAAGCATCGCTATTTAATTGATGTACTGTTTTTATTATACGTGCCCTAAGGGAGTGTGCTGACCAAAGTCTCTTGTAAATTGAATAAATGAACAAATACATAAGCAAGCATCATTGCCTTGACCAGCTCATGGTGTGACAGGAAAGTCCACGTGGTTTAATGTGGTTTTACACAACAAACAATCCAGCTGTCTGGAATGGCTTGTTTGATCCTCATTAACCCTGGCAGGCTCTTCCAGCTCCTTCCTCTACCTCAGCAAAGACAGAGGATGCCACTCTTACTTTTCAGATTTCTAAGGTCACTTTGCTGATTAAATATGTCATTTTAAAAGCTTCTTATAATGTGAAAACTGCCAATTTCCTTCCTTCATCTGGAGAAAGAGTGAAGAATTTTGTCATTTGCTGTTAAAAGGAATTAAATAGTATCCTTCTACTCCTTTTCCCCTGTTGTTGACCTGCCCCACTTCACAGCTCTGCAAAGTCACGATTTCTTTTCCTTCTTACTTGTGTATTTTTTGGACCAAAGTATTTCTTAAGTGTATCTTTTAACAAAACCTTAGAAAATACATCTGCACCAGTCAGAGTCAGGATTACAGTGCAAATAATAAAAAAAAAAGGTATCAGCTGGGGAGATAAGCCGGCTGAAAAGAAAGTGTAGAAAACAATATAGACATGGGAGCCATTACCCAGTAAGGGCTGGCCACCCAAAGCCTTGCACTGCTGCTTGAGCAGGTTTTGCAGCCTGTGCTCATTGCTGGGCTGCTTTGGAAAATGCACTATCAGTGCCCCAGCTGGCTTGTACACACCTACAAGAACTGAAGCCACATGCTGACTGCAGTCAGGCCTTCATGCTCATGAATGTGAGCATGTGAGAGATTTTACAGCTGTGAGTCATCATCTTACCTACACTCATGTGCTCCTTTCCACTCTGGAAGGAAAGCACTTTCATTCACGAAAAGAAGAAATAAAGGTTTTAAGACAGATCATGATACAATCACACTCTTATAGTGTTCAGCTTCTCGTTATGAGATATGATTCCCCTGAGGTATGACTATAGAGTGCAGAAAACTGAGTTAAAATGGAAAACAGATTGTCCCAGCCACGCCTCTATCACTGCCCAAATCACATTCTCTGACTGTAGACTTCCCTCCTGGAGCTGCTTAAAGTTTTCAGGACAGTTATCCTATATTGTCTTCACACTGAAATGCACTTAAGTGTTATTAGGATAGAAGCTCTTTATTATAGAGCTTAAAGAGACTGAAGAAATGAAGATGGACTGAACCAGAGACTGAACATAGTCCATGTGTGTCCCAGAACTCTGTGCTCTTTTCCCTTAACCACGTGGTAAAATTATTTTTGGGCAGTGTAGGTGCCATAGTCAGGTTTTTATGTGAGCCAAGCAAAAAGAAAACAATGTACCCTATTTCTCCCAAACACGTGAGGCCTCTGTTGTCCTTGGGGCAGATATTGGCCAAATCTAATTGAGATAAAATCAAAATCAGGAAAAATGTCAGAGAACGGGTATTTCTGAGGGGACATTTGCAGAATCCTTCAGTTTGAATATACACCTAAAATTGCTTCAGAACAGGAAAATCAGGTGGGATGCCTACTTCTCTCCCATGAAAAACTGGAAATGTTTGACCTTAACATATGATTAGCTGTTAAATGACTTTCAAGGAGACTTTCCTAGGATAATCTACTTAGCCTTTAGCACCCATTTATCACTTCATAGTGGAGATTAGGGTTGATTCTCGAGAACAGCATTACTTAGAGTATCAACTACATTTTTTTTTTTTCAGTTAAGTAAATTATTACTTTATGGGAATAATGAGAAAATTTTATGTCCTCTTTTCCTGTATTTAATGTATTGTTATGGAACAGGTGACCATGAAAGTCATTTAAGGAATTATGGAAATGAAACACTCTAGAACTGAGGAAAAAAATCACCAAAAGAACTCATGGACTTGTGGTCACCCAAAAGGTTCTTAAGATATTTCTGAATTATGGATATGGTGCTTGTCACTTTTTTTCTACCAGGTATTGGCTTAGACACTGGTTCTAGGTAGAAATTAAAGAATCCAGACAAATTCTTAAGTAATTAAATCAAGGCGAAACTCAGTGTCTGGACAATGAAAAAAGATTGTGCTTAAGTTTATGATTTCAAGACATGCTCTAGTTACTTACAAAAAAAAACAAAAAAAAAAAAACAAAACAAAAAACTGCATCCAACTCAGGCCAAGAATTTCAGCATACCTCATAATGAAACCTCTTCAGGGCTCTTCCCCTGCAACTCACACAAGCCACATCCACAGTTCACAGCACTTGATCTTGGTTTTCCATGACACTGGAAATCCATGTTTCTTCTGTGTATGTCTGAGGATACTAAACATCCTGGGATTGTGTTGGACAACTGTGTAGTTTCCAGACCATGCACTTTCTTCTCTAGAAATTGTTTGTGTCATATGCTCCAGAATGTTTGTTTGGCTCCAAAAGGAAGTGTGAATCCAAAAGGACAAGTAAATTTACATTATGCAGCATGTACAGCGAGAGGACGAGGCCCTTTGAATGAGCTTGGGAAGCTAAAGTTATACGTGGAGAGACTGACACTGGATTTTTATGAAAATGGGTCCTCATACATAAGGAATTGCAATCAAGTCCTAGGAGGCAGCTGAGAGATGGCAACCAGAATCTTCAAGATTAGAGAATGGTGTTTACAACTAAACCTTTGCTTAAAATGACATAGAACAAAGGGTAATGGTTTTAATCTGAAGGAGCCATAGTTTAGATGAGATGTAAAGAAGATTTTTACAAAGAGAGTGGTAAAACTGTCACAGTTTTTTCAGAGACATGGTAGATGCCCCATCCCTAGAAACACTCAAGATCAAGTTGGAGAGGGCTCTGAACAACTGGGTTTAGTTGGAGATGTCCCTGAACACTGCAGAGGGGTTGGGCTAGAAGGTATTTAAAGGTTCTTTCCAACCTATCCTATCCTATCCTATCCTATCCTATCCTATCCTGTCCTGTCCTGTCCTGTCCTGTCCTGTCCTGTCCTGTCCTGTCCTGTCCTGTCCTGTCCTGTCCTGTCCTGATTCTGTCATGATTCTGTGATTCTCTGACATGACTCTCTTCTTGTTCTGGGACTTCCAAACACCAAATGCCCTCTTCAGCAAAGATAGTTTGCCAGAGCACCCTGTTGTGAATGCTTTCGTGTTTTAAGCCTGAAAACACTCAAGGTTCAGGTTGATTGACAAATTACCTTAATTTAGCAATTGATTTCACCTCAAATGAATTGTTCCCATATGTTTACTCTTAATCTATTGTAAACTCCTCTTTTACTGGAAATTAAATTAAATTGGCTCACATTTTTCCTAGGAAAAGAGCACAGGCACAGTCAATCACATTCTCAACAGACATGTGACATCACTTGACCATGAGTTCAAATATGTAGGTGAAAGTGCAGGACAGTCATCCTTATCTTTTGTTATTATTACTACTGTTTCAGCATTATCATTTAAAAGATCTTTGTCCTCTCATAAACACCTCCCTCAGGTTATTCCTGCCACTTTCTACCATATGAATTTTCCTATATTTCTTAAAGGTTAATGTCAGTGTACATCCAGCCAATGCTAGATTCTAAATCACATTTTTTCTCTCCGTTGTTTAGTGATTGCTGTGAATTAAATTTGTGCTATACTGCATGAGATGAAAATACCACCCCAAAAGCTTAGTAATCAAAGTCAGACCACTAAAAATTGTACTGGAGAGGTGAAAAAATATATGTATTTACCTATATATTAATTAAAATTTAAGTAACTCATCTTCAGGTATTATTGAAAATTACAGTGTTTTTCATTATTCAGCTGTGAATATAAATACAGTCTTGTTTTACTCTGGATGAGTAACAGAAACTGAATTGCTGGAATTCTATTATTTTAATAGGAAACCACTTTTCTGAATAAGATAAACTGCCAGCCACAACCAATAATTATACCTTTTTTTCCCTAAGGATATTCAACAGTGGTGTCTATTTTAGACTACTGCATTTTCAACCATAGGAAGGAGCTAAAGTTACATAAATTTCCTAGAAGAGTACTTAGACAGCTGTTTACCTGAGACTGTGCTTGTTTCTGGCATCAGTCTGATATACAAGTTATTTTATAGTTGTGGTAGAGAAGTAATAAAGAAATTGCTGACCCATTAGTACACAATTTATGCTCACCTGTGTACCTCACAAAAAGATGCTTTTCTATTTTTTGAAGAATATTGCTAGTGATAACACACATATAAGGCTTCAGTTTTACTTCCCTCACTGAATCTTTATGTGCAACAACAGATTTAAACAATTTAGCACATGAGAATAAATATTAAAAAGAGGCATTTATGCAGCTCCTCAGAGTTTAAGCATGCTCACACAGTTGAATCCTGTGTTGATGTACCAGGGACAAACACAGCTACACTTGGTTTTAATGGGAAATACTTGTGTTAATATTCCATGTATCAATGCCAGATTGAAATTAAGTGCTGTCTAACTTTAAAGGGTGCTATTCTATAAACTGGAGTTTCTAGGCTGAGCCAGGCACATGCTCGTGGGATGACAAGAGTCAAAAGGTGGGAAACTGCCTCACCACTAAGGCAGAATGGCAAACTACAGCTGAACCTCGCTCTAACATCCATATAAGATTTCTGGCTATGGGTAAAAATTACTTTTCTAGGATGAACTGGTTGCCCCTAGGATTCCTCACCACTTCATGTCCTATATTTGGATAACAACCATCTGGGAGGTCTTTACATCTGTAAACTATCTTTAAATCTGACATCTGAGTCATCTGAGCTGTCTTTAAATTAAGAGAACTATTTACAGGACTTCTGTAACTGCAGGTGATGGTGCAGTCACGTGAGTGTAGGTTGACATCCTGAGGCTCTGTCAGCTGTTCCTTCCTGCCACCTGTACCTATCCCTCCATGTCCCAGGCAGTCTTCTCTTCCCTCTCTGCTGGCACATCCCATCTCTGCCAGAATATCATGAAGCTTGTGTCAGATCTTGGCACAGAAAAATAAAGAGGAGAAGCTGAACAGGATTCAGGAGCTGTGGGAGAATTATATCTACTACTGTGGCTGCTGATCCATTATGAGTATCACAGGCAGAAGCTCCCATCTGGAGTCTCCCACCAACTGCTCTTGGGCAGGTTTCCATGCAGTGGTATCAACATGTTGAAACTTGACCCTAGAGAGGGGTTTAAGCAGAAGTGGAAACTCTACCCATAATCAGTCCCTCTTATCTGAGATCTCAGGAGGCACATGGGTCATATTTTAAAGCATTTTTATGCAATTAGGTGGGTTAGAAACATCCTGTAAGAAGGGTTATGTTACAAACATCCAAAGGAGGGTTGATTTTAATTTCCACCACTCTGTTCTAATGAAAACCCTGAAAAATATCTTGAGACAGAGGAACATAGTTATGAACTGACCATTCCTGATTCTAGATATTTCTGTAGAGGTTTTTTACAGCTATCTTGCACAAAGGATTATATTGCCATTTTTCAGTAAAGACACATTTCTCATACCATGAGAAAATCTGACAGTTCTAAGAATGTTTCTTTTTTTGTACAGAAAGGAAGACAGAAGACGGGTGTTTTTACTTGGAGCAAGGAATGTTCTATGCCATGCATTATTTAATGATGAAAAATGTAGATCACAGAATCTCAGGATAATTCATGTTGGAAGGAAACTTAGGCAGCCCTTGGTCCAAACTTCCCCTCAAAGCAGGATCACCTATGAAGGCAGAAGAGGTCATTCAGGACTTTTTTCAGTTAAGCCCTGAGAGAGTCTAAGGATGGAGACTGCACTGTCTCTCTGGGAAACCTGGCCCACCGCTGGGCTGATGCAGAATGAACCATGTCCCCTTATGTCCAATTTGAACCCCTCTCATTTCAGTCTAGGACAATTACCTCTCATCCTGCCACCATGTGCCATTCAGGTCAGTGATTAGCTCCCCTCGAAGCCATTATTTTAAAGGCTGAATGAGGCTTGGTCTTTTGTATCCCCTCAAAGGGAAAGTGCTCCAGCTCTGACCATCCTAATGGGCATCTTCTAACTTGCTTGTATTTAATAAACATCTTAGTACTGGAAGATGCATGGGGTTTAACAAGCGTTGAGAAGAGGAAAGTAATCACTGCCCTGGATGGCTGTCTCTGCCGCTGTTCATACATGTTGAATTTAATGAAGTTTGTGTTGGCCTTATACTCCAGACCATCGAGGCCTCTGTGGATGGCAGCCCTGCCTTTAAGCATGTCAGCTTCTCCCTGCATTGTGGTGTTTGCTGACCTGATGAGCACATGCTCCTCACCCCCAGACAGTGCTAGAGACCGACTGATAAAGAGCAAAGATCCCAGAATAGATTTTTGTAATACACTTGCCATTGGTCTCAAGGTAGAGAGTGACCCACTAACCAGTGCCCTCCAAGTCTGATCAGTCAACTAGTTTATTACTTATCTAGCTGTCCAGAAACCTGGATGCAAGAGGAGGCATGTCAAAAGTCTTATTCTAGTTGAAACAAATTTTGGTCATGGGTACTTCTTATTTACATGATTATTCATTTAATCACAGGTTTATGGCAACCATGGCCTTGTCTGAGGAAATAAAATGCAAATGTATGGACATCACAGTATTTTAACAACTGCTTGGATGATCTAGAAGAAGCTGGATTATGAACAGAATGGAATTCAGGATTAAATTTGTAGAGATCAGGAAGATCATAGAAAGCAACCATGGTCACACGCTCTCTGTGTAAACAAACTCTCCTACTGTTACTGCACCATAAAAAACTCTCTGAGAGAGAAAGGATGAAAACACAAAATCAACTTACTGGGGCATGGTAAAGGCAAAATGAGAAAAAAAAAATGGTACAAGTGCCACAGAATCAAAAGCCTGTTGGTAAAGAACAAGAGGGGCGACCTGAGCTGAGCACCCAT
Source organism: Poecile atricapillus (assembly GCF_030490865.1). Taxonomy (NCBI): domain Eukaryota; kingdom Metazoa; phylum Chordata; class Aves; order Passeriformes; family Paridae; genus Poecile; species Poecile atricapillus. Next base: position 82,893,179 of record NC_081249.1, read on the forward strand.
GAAAGGAGTCTATTCCCTGGAGGTGCCCAATAAACCAGTGAACACCACTCACTGGTGCTCACAGGTGAGAGGAGGAGGAGGGAAAGAAAACAGGACTCAACCTCTATAGAGTCTCCACCATCAAATTCCCTCTTGCAGCCAGTGGGTGTGCCCATTCCCAAGGGAAGCTGGTGATGATGTGTGCTTGGGGCCTTGGTGAGGAGAGACTTTGCACCCAGAGACAAGGTACAGGGCAGAGGAGGCACTGATCCACAACAGCCCAGTGCTCAGCAGGGCTGTCAAACTTTTTCAAACTGAGAACATAAACCCTACAACTTCCTAAAATTAGATCTGTTAAGATTTAAAATGTAATAAATTTTTATACTTAAAATTCAGTCACACGATAGTTTACGCTAAGCCTGGGCTTATTAAAATTATTACAACCAATTAAAGATATAAGGAAGTGTATTGCAATAGGTAGTAATCCCCAGATTTTAAGGAGTTAAGGAGTTCTACCTTTTCCCATAATGACACAGCTAAATTGAGAAACTGCTGCTTTTTTTACAACCGCTCGATCTTCATAAATATGTCAAATTACCCAGTATTGTAGTTTTTACAAAAGACTGAATGCAAATATTTACGTGTTTTTCAAAGGCCAGTACTGTCTGCTTTTGTTGTGTAAATAAGCATTTGCAATCATTTCCTTGAGTTTCTATTTATTATCAGATTCAACAGGAATATTTTCATCATGTAAATTAATCCATTGAAATCTGAGAAAATGAATCAGAAATTAATTAGTCAACATGCTGTTCGCCTTTTACAACTTATTAAGAAAAGTCAGATAGGAGAATATGAGAGCTACAGTAACAGTAGAGTAAAATTTAAAGTAAAGTAAAGTAAAGTAAATTTACAGTAAAGTAAAATTTAAAGAACAAATGATCCACTTTATAAAGTACCTAAAAACATGAGACTTTGAAAAGTATCTACCAAGACTAGCTCCCAGTTCTGCTCTGGTTCAGCTACACTTTTAGTATTGAAAGGGAAGTGCTTGGCTGCTCAGTGGTTTTGAAAACCCCACTGATTATTTCTTTGTTTTGTTACACACCAACACATCAGATTTTCAATTCACCATCCTTCTAATGAATTAGCCACCAGTTAAATTCAAATCCAATTTAAAAATAAAAAAATTAAGGCAGAGAAAATATCTTGTAAATGATCAAATTTATCCAATGGATGTGTGAGAATCAGTGCATCCTTCCCTCTAGGAAATAAGGAAAATCAAATTTTCTTTAAAAACCATGTCTGTCTGCACAGTATCACATTAAGTCACTGGACCAGTCATTGAGAAAGATTCCTTAGGACATAAAATGCAAACTAAATAAAAAAAAATCACACTTTAACTTAAGAGTTTCTTGCTTTTGATTAAATTAATCTGACATGATTTAATTCACTTCAACTTAAGTCAATCTACATTGCCTCAGGTTCCCCATCTGTATATTTCACACTTATGAAATGGATGATATTAAGATGAGTTCCTTTCATTAGCCAGTGTGCCTCATTAGGAAGAGCAATGCTTCTTACAGCTAAATTGGATTTTGCTCTACTCTACGCTCCCTTGGTCCTTTGCTGATTTTTCCTTCAATAATCAGCCAGAAACACAAGGGTATTTTGTGATGTGGACACTTGTCCACTAGATGCTGCACTAAGCCCACCTACTTATTTCATACCTCCATCCTGCTGTGGACAAAACCCAAAACCTAGACTTCTCTGAGTAATTCCCTCAGGTAGCCAAGTTACCTTGGCAAGATGTGAGGTGCATGAGCCTATAGAGACAAGGTGCTTCTATTTAATATCTCAGCTTGGTTTCATCTTTGGTCTCAGACTTGCCGAAGTAATACACAGGCTAGTGGTTAAGAACTACTCTATACACCTATACACTCAGAAATATACACTCTGACATACTGAACGAGGCTTTATGTCCCTTTCTCCAATTTTGTACCCCTCTTTAAAGAGGGAACACTGCATCTTCTGGGTTCTGGAGCATGCTCTAGTAGCATAGATGTGAAATAAAGAGTAGTTGCAGACTTTGCTGTCTGCTTCTGGGGCTCAGGACTGCTGGGGTGAAGCCCAGAAGCAGCAGGGCAGCCGATGCTGTGACTCACTTGTAAAAGTAAGTGCCTATGCTCTGCAGGAATGGGAAATTTTGCATTTGTTTATCTCCTCAGATTTTTCTACTGCTGAGTTCAAACAGAAGAAGAGTAATTGTGACTTTGTGCTATCTAATTCTTCCCACTTAAAAAAAAGTCAGCCAGCTCAAACAATTATTCCAGGAGGGAAGATGACACTGGAATGGAAGAGATGGCAAAGCAACATGAAAGTCCTGTCAGAAACAGACACACATGTACACACAGACAACGGGCAAAACCAGGGCTTTTGCATCTCTTTCACTGTGCCCAAGATTAGGGAGCTGTGGAGGTGGTTTAAACAATTAATCTTTACACTCAGTTGCTTAAATTCTACTGCAAGTTTAATCTTACCCAATTGTCTTTTAAGCCATTTCCTCAGGAAGTGATTTACAAGTCCAAACAAACATTTCCAAAGTGACACAGAATAAGTAGTTCATTCACCAAACATTTACTCTGTGTAAGGATTTTTCTTATACAAATTGCCATAGAAGGCCATGCACTCTTGTACATCTCATACAGGTTTACCAATCCCTTGAGAAAGGTGTGAGTTCCCTCCTCAGATACATTTCAGGCCACATGTCCTTACTGGGACAGATAAATCTATCATAACATGCTTAGATTTAATTAACTTTTACTATACCTATTGAATATCTCTTATGTGTGCACACTGGTGATTGAACTTTAAATCTTGGCAACACTAAAAAAAAGAAATAATCTTATTCTCCTTTACTTTAAATAATAACTTCCGAGAACAGTTACTGTGGTTTTTATTTATTATACTACAATTGTGCTGTATAACTTGCTTCAATTAATTCTAAAATTGACTGAAATGAACTGGTTTTGCTAAATGTTAGACAAAACCACTGTAATTCTCTAATTAAAAAATACAGCAGTGCTTGAACTCAAGCTTTCTCCTTCCAAAACATGTTACCCTTTATTTATTTTATTTATTTTGCGTTTGCCTCCTTGAAGGAGTGTGGGAACAAAGGTGGGTGAAGGAATTTTCCTGTGGTTCACTGTGCCACTGGGTCAAGACAATAGGCACAAACTATGAGATGACTAATGCTCCTTATGAGGGCCACAAAATTCTGCCCATCACTGAGTTTCTCATGTTATATTTATATTCTTATGTGAAAAGGAAAAACAAAACCCAGAACATGACCTGAGCTACCTCTGAATGCTGCTTCTTTCCCAGCTACTTGTCTCCTCCATCCAAGTAGGGAAACAATCAACACTGGCTGCTTCCCTACGACTAAATAGCTTAATTCCTCTGTTCACCTGTTGATCCCAGGTTAGAATATTGCCAGGTTCTAAATATCCCACAGCACTTTTTGGAAAAGAGAAGAAATCCCATTTGTTCTCCTTGAGCTGAAATTTGAATTCCAGCTGGGAAAATCTTAAACCAGGTCCCCAGCACTGTGCCAGAAGGATGCATCCTCCAGCTCATCCTACTTGCTAAGCACATCTTACACAGACTCCATTTTCTGCTGATGCTGTGGCTCATTTGTAAAAGGAGCTGGACTGAAACCCTGTGAGCACTGGTATTTTGTACTGAAAAAAAAACAATTAAAAAAAGGTGTCATTGTTCTGGGTCTCCAGGGAAGATACACCAGTTCCAGAAGATACCTGCACTAGGTATCACCATGCCTGGGAAGAAAGGATTCCTTCTGGCAAGGTTTTCTGTACTGGGTAGGTAGAGTCAGCACAGTTAAGGTTATGGTACACAAGGATCTCACAACCTAAATAATCATATACTATCATGGCAGAGAGAGATAGCAATGAGAAAACTTATCCTGGTCCCACTATACACAGTGGCCAAGTTGACACTAAGTGTCTGAGAAGTAGATGGGTAATTCTCCTTGAATTATTGATAGCAGGGTTGGCTCCAAATTATCCCTAAAACAAACTCTACATTCAAAAGGCATTTTTATTATTATTTTATGTTGAATATTAATATTGAATTATATATTCCAAACCTACATTTCAGGTATATTTTACTAAATGGAATATTTGAAAGAGAAATTTACAGAAAACATTAGAGAAAGGTTTTGATTTCAAACTGAGTTAGTCACAAATTAGAAACAAAACATAAAAGATTAACACTCTGTTTTAAAGTTTGTAGGAAAACTCTCCACAACCCTTCTGAAATTCCTTCCACTTTTGACTTTGCAGACCAAATTAATTTGCTAAGGCCAAGTTTTATGTTTAATACCAGAAGGAATGACTAGACAGCTCAGACTGAGCTCTGTAGCACAAGACATTAATTTTCTTCCATTTTCCTTGTACTGAGCCCAGTAATTTGAGCTAAACGATATAATTTCGGCCCATGAAAAACTAAATTATTAAGTGCCATAGGCAGGGGATAGAAAAGAACAAGGTGTTACCTTGGGCTTCAACAATAACAAGGAATTGATTAGCTAAGAAATGATCCATATTCCAAGCTATAATAAATCCTGAAAAAAATCCCAAGGTTCCTTCTAATCTGACTTGTGGAAAATTCAGCCCTGCCCCCAAATTTCATGATATATTTAATCCTCACTAGCTAGCTAAGATCTACCAGGCAAGAATTTAAAGCACAGGATTCTCAACACCCCCTCAAAGCACTGGCCTGCTCAGTCTGACATGGTGTCTCCAGCTGCATCCAACACTGATGTTTTAAAGGAAGGGGAAAAAAAAATTCTGAGCATACATATTCAACTCATGTTATAAAGGAAAATAGTCCTTCCTGAACCTCATGACCTCATGATCAACTAGATTCTCTTAAAATATGAGGTTTAAGGACAGAACAGCTACTGACCTGGATCACAGAAACACCTTATCTAGTCTTCTGGTTCAAATGAATATTTAGCAAGGATTTTGGGGTGGAGTGGGGAGAGGGGGGGCAGGGTAAAATATATATATATATATATATATATAAAACCTTTGGGTTTGGACCCCTGTCCCAGTTCTCACAAATTAATATTTTCTTGAATTAGATACAACATTCACACCACTTTGTTTAATATCCATTGATAGATTTATCCTCCAGGAATGCATAACATGTATAATTATACATTTGTGCAGTATAATTACGCACTATATCAGGCGCACAGATTCTTACTTTTAAATCTAATACTTCATGTTTTCCTGGGGTATACACAAAATTCTGCAATGTGCAAAAAAACCAAAAAGAGACTTGATCCCATTCACAGAATCACAGAATTACAGAATGGTTTCTAAAGATCATCTAGTTCCAAATCCCCTGCCATGGGCAAGGCACCTTTGTTATTATATATATCCACATATATTTTATATGTACATATGTGTATATATATATATATATGAGCATTTAATTACAGATATTGATGACAAGTCATTAAAACAATGATGAGAACCATTACCTTCATATTGACCAGGAAGCATTAGAAGCCTGTTGAAAGCAATGCTGATCTTACTCTGTTCTGGCTACAACCCATGAAAAGAGTAAATGGGACATTTTCATTTTCATTTTTTTTATTGACAGCAAGGTCAGAAGGAATGAGGCAGTCAGGGCCCTGCAAGCGCAGGGCTCAGGATGTCTCCCAGAAGTCATATTTAAGGCAGACCATTAAAGAAGGTTATCTAATTTCATTTTAAGAATTGGTAAGGTTCTCTAATGTTTACTCTCACTGTGAAGTGTTGCTGACTTATCTGATTTCTGCTTTCATCTCATTGAGTAATTTTAAACCTTTGCCAGTGAATTGGAATAAAACCTTTATATTTTCTCTTAAAGCAGGAACACAGGTCCTGTAATCAAATCAAACTGTTCAGCAAATGAAATAGATTGAGATCCTTTAGACTGTTTTGGGAAGGATTATTTTTTTGTCTTCTTTTCCATGCTCCCCACTGCTTCCACATCTGTCTTAAAATAGTAACTTAGATAAAATTCTAGCAAGTATCTTATTAGTGCTATATAACATTTTGGACCCCAGTTCCATTTCTTTCCATTTTATTTTTTTTTTATTTATTTACCCAAGGGTTACATCACACTGGCTATTTACAGTACTGCACTCAGAAAAGCATTTAGGAAAAACTGCTTATAGTGTTATTTGAATCCTTCTCTGAGACTCGCATCCATGTATCCAAACTAGCATATTCCCTTGTAACTGCATATCCCAGGATGTAAAAAGCACTTCCACCTAATAACATTTTTCCTCTCATTGCAGCCATAGATATTGTGTAGATGCCTTTAGCTTCCTTTAACAACAATAGTTTTATGTCTTCTGCCTATTTCTTGTCTTTTATTCCATACTGTCTGTACCACTTCTGGTTTACTGCTTTCCATTCCCATTGAGTTAGTTTGGATTGGTTGGTTGACTTGCTTTGTTTTCAAAAGCAAACCTTTTCTGCCAAGTTTTCTGAGGTATGACTTTGAGGACACTCAACACTTTTCCCAGATGTGCCAGGAGTTATTTCAATCTTTGACAAACAATGCAATAAAAATAATTATTCATTGGTACTACATTCTGTTTGTATAAATATAGCAGATCATTATAATTGCTACCAAGGAAACTGGGTTCAGGAATTAACCATTTTTGAGTCACAAAGACAATTAACAATCCCTTGCTGAATCACAGAATCATTAATGTTGGAAAAGACCTCCAAGATCATCAAATCCATCTACTAGCCCAGCACCACCATGACCGCTGCTAAACCACACCCCCAGTGTGCCACATCCACAAACCTTTTGAAGACTTTCAGGCATGTGGATTTTACCATCTCTGTGAAGAGCCTGTTCCAATGCCTGATCACTCTTTCAGGGAACAAATTTTTTCTTACATCCAATCTAAACCTCCCCTGGTGCATGTTGAGGCATTTCCTCCTGTTCTGACACTTGTTATTTGGGGGAAGTGACTGATCCCCACCTGGCTATACCCTCCTTTCAGGGAGTTTTGGAGGGTGAGAAGGTCTCACTGAGCCTCCTTTTCCCCAGGCTAAACACCCCCAGGAACCTCAGTCCTCCTCATAAGACTTGCTGCTCCTCACAAGACAGTAACTTGATTTCCTGGGAAGCAAACTGAAACATATTTGGAATCTGTGGGGGCCATCATTTCCTGCAGTATAGACAGAAATTGTGCAGCTCGAATTTATACACAGGCATGTAACAATGCCTTCTAATTTCCACAAAACGCTAATGCCAAATCCTGCAGTCTATACTAATTTCTGGGGAAGTGCTATCTGATTGCCATGTCATCCCAAAATATAGGAAAATCAAGAAGAAAAAAAAAAGAATCTAAAGCTGCTAGCTGTGGTAGAGAATACAATATATTTTCCCAGACAATGTTGGTGATTGTGCAAAAAGCAATACCATCAGTTTCTATTCTGCTAGCGGTTGAGGACTTGCTGCACCGGAGCCACAACGAAGCATCAGCATCGCTTGTTGTGCAGGTGCGGGCAGAGAGCTGCCGTTGTCTCCTCGTAATCAAAGTGTCAGAAGCACAGAGCGTCCCTTTGTCTGCTCACTTCTGCAGCAGCAGGTGTCACTGGCAACATTTGCACAGCCTTTTCATTGGTTTAAGGACAGGCAATAGATAATGGCAGATACCAGCATACCCCAAGAAAAGAAGGGAAAGAAAAGAAACAGATTACCATCATGAAAATTATACTGAAGAATGAGAAAGGTTAACATCTAAATTAAAATAGATAAATGGGACAAAAGAAGTTAAAAAAACAATCTTGCAGACAGAAGTTACTAGAAGCCTCTCAATAAGTAAAATCTAAACAAGGAAAAAGAGGCGAGGGCACCTTTGACACCAGAATAACAAGGAGAAGGGGATAGCTTGGAAGTGGATGTTTGTTTTACTTTATTTTCTTTTGACATAGGAGTAGCAAAAATGGATAATTTGAAGACTATAAATCTAGCTCCCCACTGCAAGTTGCACTTCCAGGGAAGTCAGTGCCAATACTCCAGTGACTCAGCTCCTTCACTGAAATATTGACAATACTTGATGAAAAGAATAAATGGCAAGCAAAAATTTCACAATTTTGCTTCAAACCTGGAATTCTGAACAAAAAATGAAGAACATAAGGTTTTTAAGTCAAATTCAGAAGTCAGTTCCTCAGCATCAGAAAGATGCTAAATATTGGGGGTTGCAGTCCTCCACAATTTCCACAGCACTTGCTGTGGTGACACAGTTGCTGTGTCACAGCTGAAAATTCCACTCAGCTCAATAGGTATTCCCAGCCCAAGGACACCCTACTCTCCGTGCATTCACTTACCAGCTTTCTGGGAATTTATATTTTGTAGGGATAGAAATTGTTAATATTCCACTCTACCCTATGCTTTGACATTGAATAACTGCATAAAGAGGGACCAATGTTTTCATAGAATCATGGAATGGTTTAGGTTGGAAGGCACCTTTAGGTCATCCCCCTTGACCTGTCGTTAAGTGACCGTAAAAAAAGGCACTCAGCCTCTCATTCCCACTTGCTCTCTTTTAGTTACACACTAAATCCTTGCCAATGTGCCAAAGGAGTCACAGACTGAGCTGGATTTGACCTCAGAAGGAAAGCCCACAGGGCAAATTGGCCTTCTAAGTGACAATGTGAACTCTTTAACTTTATTTAATATGATGGCAGTAGCAGCTCACGCTCATCTGTTACCATGTTCAATGGAATCTTAACCAGATCACTGCAGGAGTGCATGAGACGTCTGCCAAAGGGAGCACAGCCTCACTCCCACTGCTGGAATGGCAGACCTCAGACGATGACTGCAAGGATTGCTGAGGCCTTCCTAAGATACAGCAATGTCTCAATATAGCCTACAAGCTAAGTGAAAATCGAAAACTCTTAACATGACTAATTTAGACCTTATAAAGTCCTTACTGACACTGACTGCTATAATTACAATGCCAAAAACATCAATAACATGGAAAGAATTATAAAACAATTTGGCTATTATCTGTCAAGCTCTGAAATAAAAAAGTTGGACAGCTTATAACCTGGAAATTCATGCAGTATTCTCTCTGAATTTCCCTCCATTCTAATACACATGTTGGAACCTCAACACTCTCCCCGGTTCTTGCAGGAGATTTTCCCTGAACAAAAGCTATCTGTATATTTTGAAACGTGATTTTAGAGAGAGCCCTTTGTTTTTGCAGCTTATAATTTCTTTCTCAAGATGTTCTAACAAGCTTTTCCAAAACATATTATATTCCTTCCATTCATTTGTCTTAGTAATTTTATCCTTTTAGAAATATTTTTGCTCGCTGAATTTTGTATAGGCAGTTTAGGAGCTCATCCAGACATTCCAAGTGTGTAATAAGTGAGAGTAGATAGAAAAAAAACACAAGATGGACTTACTAAGAAGATGAATGTTTTTAAGCTATGCTATGCTTTCTCCTTCCCTGAGTAATGTACTGCTTATAACCATTATATTCCTCCCTCGCAAACCTTTCTTCTCAGAGAGGGATGACCCTTACCCTGCTCTCCCATCTATTCCTCTTCCACTCCTCTTTCCATCTGCTCTGGTAAACCCGTTAAATCTGCATTAATAGCTGTGAAGAGAAGAATGTTTGACAAACAGGCTTGACTGCTGCTGACTCCGGTCTCGTCTGCTGTCATTTGCTTCTGTTGCTGTCAGCTTTAAAGGTCAAAGGAAAGAGTAAGCGTGGCCCCAGAGGGGCAGCGGTTCTGCGGAAGCAGGTTGGCATCTTACACCGTCTATAGCAGCTCCTTTGCTATAATGGCTTTAAAATGTTCAAAGGCTTTTCTTTCCTCTGCCACTCAAGCTGAAAAACTGGACTCAACCTTTCACACAGTTTGGGTGAATTTTTCTGCATTATCAGTTTTCTTGCACAGGTAAAAGTTCTCTGAAACTTTAATTACAGATGAGTTTTGAAGCCCAAATTACCTGTCCTCGGGAGAATGAAAGATGCATAAGCAGATGCTGTACCAGGCACTGGTACTTAAATACAGAAATAGACTTGTCATTTTTTAAAGATCTGTCAAGAAGGGAAAATTCTTGCAATTCAGAACTAGAGTCCATTAATTAAAATGGGAAATAAAGTCACATATTTTAAACCAGGCTATCTGAACCTAGGTAATTAACATTAGTTTATCTGCTGACATGACTGACAAAAGATACGTACCTAAAATATTCATGTTAAAGGACTTTATCACATTACCGGGCACAGACAGTTGAAAATGAGTCCCTGTTTTGTCACTATCCCTGGGCACAGACAATGAATGGAGACTGAAAGTTTAATACCATACAGCCACATTTCCATATGACACAATTTATGTAGGGATGACCTTTTCAGTATCTTTCCACTTCCTGGACCACAATAGTGTAAAAAGTCAATACACAACGGCAGGAATTTTTCATCTAAGACCACAGTGAGTCCAATTTTTTAGTGGGAAAGCTGTGAAAATAGAAAATGTTTGTCTTCCCATTTCTGATCCTGATTTTGCATTTGCATTTAAGTTATAATTTTTGATTTTCTATGAAAGCAGCAGCAAAACATTTATTCTCCATTTTCGACACTTTCAGAGTGTGCTGTTTCTTAGATCATTTTTCTTCTTTTTCCATTTCCAGTTTTTCTCTTTTGCAATGCTTGCATCTTTTTTTTTTTTTTTTTTTTTTTTTTTTATCTAGTTCCTGTCAATTTATTACAAACTTTCTGAGAAGTTGCATTTGGCACAAGACATTTTATTTTTTACTATAATTTAAAACTTTCAAATCTTTCCCATCTGTTTTATATGACAGTAATGAGAGTCTTAAAAAGGGACTCTATTTTTGCAGTGTTCCAAAAATGCCTTCTGTGCTGTATATTGTTTAGTAATACTCTTTGCATAGAGCCATTAATCTCTAAGGGCCAGATGCTGATAGTGGGTTATCATGCCCTCAACTTCCACTAGAGTCAGAAATAGGTGAAGATGTTTCTCCTCCTGTGGGTGAAGATCTTTCTCTTTCTGTAGGATGTGATCAGTACTTGGCAGAAGCAGATGCTAATTGGCCCAGTGGGAGAAACTTAAAAGCACAGATATGTGTAACGTGTGCTCTAGGTTTTTTTTTTTAGATTAACTATGGATTAACCTTATAGTTTTTCTGAAGTAAATAGCAGCTGCTATTTTTTGCTGAACTTTTGCAGTACTATACTCAGAAGATGCAGTAAAAAAACCCAAAACCTTATCCTATTTCAGATTTGTTCACTGAAAGCTGTTTTTTCAGTAATACACATGTATTCACGAAAAGAATGAAAATGAGAAAATATATTTCTCAAGTTGGAAGTGTGAAGTGTGTAAAAACAGCATAATAAAGCCTTAACAAATTTGCAGTCTCCAAACTATAATCTAGACACTTATTGCCTTGACTGCTTTTGGTTAGGCCAAATGGAGAATATTTGTAAACAGTCTTAACCTGGCTTTTTCTTATGAGAAACAAATTTGTTCATGTGCTCCAGAGCCAGAAACCACCCCCACATTCTAGTAACCTGAACAACCTGGAAAAGGAACCCATTTCCAGTGCATTCCACAGCAAACCAACTCAGCCACTGGTAAATATATTAGCACAGATTTGGGGTCATTTTAATTTTAATTAAATTTAATTTTAATTTTAAAATTAAATTTTAAACTAAACTTTCTTCAGTATGGTAGAAGTTTGGCTAAAGAGTTATTGCAAGAGGTGCTCTATCTCTTAGATCTTTGTGAGTCTTGAGTATTGCCTTTCCTTTCTTGCTGGTCCATCTACAATGTTACTTTCAATCCTTTTCTTCCATGACCATGCTTTTAATAAGAGAGAATTGAACTGAAATTCAATTGTACAAGTCAGTTTTATAAAATACTACCCTCAAACAGAAGTCAAGAGGTTTTAAAAATTGATTTAGACAAGACACAGGACTGGGAGTACTGTGGGGACAATTCCACCTTCTGAGCTACTCTGTGCCTCTAGGAATGACATGGGAATATTTGTCTGGACTTTTCATTTACCCAAAGGAAAAAAAATGTTAGGGATTTCTTCCTTGCATGGTCATGAGGTAACATTCACTCCTCAATTCACTCAAAAAAGAGTGAAACAAATTAATCCATTTCCACAAATACTGAGAGCCAACTGGAGATAGGTTTGTTTCTACCAGAGATAGAGGATTATTCGTTATTTTGTGGGATTAGTAACATGATCCCTATTGTCTCTACTATCTCATATTCCACCTTGTACAGCAGCAGCAAAATCTGAAAAAAAGATTCTTTTGTAAAATCTTGCTAGAAGGAATGAGAAAAGAGGTATGTCCTTGAAAGAAATCCTTACACTGGACAGATTCTGCACCTGATGGTCATTCAAGAAAACGATCCCAGTTTGACTCTAGAGATGTAGGCTGCATAGTTTTACATCTATATTAATGGAGTCACATTTCTACTTGCAGACAGAGAATACTACACATGACAACTGTTGATAACAAAATTAACCTTACTTAAATCAAGCTCTTTAAAATTTTAATTTCTTTTACTCCAAGTTGTGTTGGATACACGTACATAAGCAAATTCAACAGTTCTGCCATATTTTGCTGGGTCATGACCATTTCTAGTAGCATTTCACCCCATGTCAATGAATTGTCCTGGACAGTCTTGGCATGGCTCAGTAGACAGCACAGACCAAGTCCCATTCCCAGTAGGCAGTTTATATTCATCCTCACCAGGCTGGACATCAGCAGTGCTTCACAGCATGGCTGTCAGCTCTTCTACAGCTTAGGGCTATGGGTCAAAGAACAGCATTGGGCTGCTGCTTTACTTGTAGCTCCTCTAAAATCAATGCAGAGGCACCTCCAGAGGGCAATTTCTCCCCATTACTTGGGCACCTGTTTGAAGCGTAAGTGTGCTTCTAAGATGTCCTTTTCTTCTCTGTATCTCCACTAACTATGGACAGACAGATTTAGACATTTATTACTTAGAAGCTAACATTAATGCAAGTCCCAATTTAAACCCTAGTGATAGCAAAGCCACACAAGGAATGTTGTTTGGGCTTTCTTCTCAGTAGATCTGTGGTCTAAAAGCAACTGGGGCAGGTTCAGGAAGTTATAAACTATTATTTCTTATTTCTTCCACATCACCTGCTGACTCTGGATGAAGTTGAGGCTGCACTGTACCATGCAGTGTGAGAAATCAAAGAACATAGGACTAGGTCTAAATAGCATTACAGATAGAAAAGAGAAGCTTCAGTCTCAGGATTCACATTAGCCAGTATGGGCTCAGAGCTAGATACTCAAACACAAGGAACAGCCAGGAGAAGGCTGCTCTTTCAGACTTCAGGATGTTTGATGCTCACCGAAATGCTCCCTGCAAACTGGTTCTCACCTTCTGACACTCCAGACCTGAAAAGATTCTGCAATGCATTTAATTAAACTGGTCCTTGCAGGCAGGGAAAAATGTGGCTGATTTTTGCCTTTTTCGCTATATTTTTTTTCTAATTTCTGTTCCTCTTTCTCCATTCAGTAAGAACAGGAGTGGACAGTCAGAGGACAAGTGGATTGGGGTTCACCAGGGCAAAAAACAGGACAAGAGACAACAGGATGTGTCAGTGAAATTGATCTGTGCCATTCCACTGCTGTACCAGGTGAGTTCACTAATTCACCAAGATCCATGGCCCCTCTGGACAGAAGGGAGTTTGTAGACAGAGTTGTCTGGCAGTGGTCCACAGGGAGAAAATCGAGGAACAGCCAAGCCCAGAGGGGATCCTGTCCTCTCTTAGCTCAGGGTTTGTTTCCTCTGTAAATTAAGCCAAAGTTCTTGAAAGGGGAGAACCAGGCATTTGCTAACTGGAAATTGTGTTCTTAGAGTGAGTGCTGGCACTGCTAGTAATGTGTCAGGTCAGGAGCTGTCCTGCTGAGATGAAGTGGGACGGGACAGCAGGGAAAAGGAACCAGTTGAAAAATGCAGTATAAAACTTTGGCTTTCAAACAGACTAAGCCTCCACTATGTCATAGTGCTTCAAAAACAGATCTAAAATAAAGCATTTTTTTTGTTTGTTTTTATGCTGAACTTTGCAATGTATGAAGATAATAGTAATGTCAAAGTAGGAAATGGAGAATGCAGATTAAAATGGAGTACAACTTCAGTCTCTATGCCACTCATGGATGAAGTCTGATCATTTAATGTTTCATTTTCTGATCCATATGCTCACAGAAAATAGCATTATTTTGGTTTTTGCTGTTCCACATCACCAGTTTTCCCGTCCTCAAGAAGAAGCAGCAGCTGCTGGAAAGTTCAGTGTCTTGAATTCATTCTCCACTAGATGGCAACTGCTGAGCTTTTCCACAGCCCTGCAGAAACGTGTAAAGCAGCAACCGAGTAATCTCCAGACAGACTGCTTGAGTCCACCTTCATGACATTCTTTACCTGCAGCTACCAAAGATTAGCAGCTCGGCTCGTGACAGTATTTACACAAGATACATATATTAAAATGGAATATGCAGTTCAAAGGTAGAAAAGCAGGGATTCACCCATCAAGTAAGTAGGGCCATGGCTTCCTTACAAGTCACTCAGTCCAACTCTCCTGCCATGAGCAGGGCATCTTCAACTAGATCAGGTTGCTCAGAGCCCTGTCCAGCCTGGTCTTGCATATTTCCAGGGATGGCATAACTACTACCTCCCTGGACAACTGTTTCCAATGTTTGATCACCCTCACTGTAAATACTTTCTTCCTTATATCTAGTCTGAGCCCACCATCTTTTAGTTTAAAACCATCATCCCCGCCCTAATGCTATATTTCCTGCTCAAAAGTCTGTCATCACCTTTTTTGTAAGCCCCCTTTAAATAGCTAAAGGCTGCAATAAAGGTCCCTTCCAACCCAAACAATTCTATGATTCTGTGATTCTAAGCTTTTCAGGTTTGGATCATAGCAGTAGGCTAGGGACCATACCCAGTAATTTCCAGCAATCTCTTATTTCATTTCTTTGGTTTATTTTGTAGAGGTAATAAATATGGAGCAGTTATTCATTTTCTCACAATACAAAGACCAACATCTCACAATAAAATTGACAGCCTTTAAACAAAAATACTTGATTCTTAATAAAAGCACTTTTTGCTTTAAATTATTCACTGAATTTAAGTGGGATTTGTGTGTAGGTCATATTCAAAGCCTTTCTGAAATTTATTTCAGTAAAAAAAAAAAGGTTCTGTACAAAAATAAATACAATCATAGAGTCCATGCAATAGTCATAAAAAAACCTATTTGAAAAAGTACATCCTAACTGAGACCTCCTCCCACATGCTCAATCTCTCTTTGAAAAATACTTGTCAGACAACAGAGCCCACTTCTACTTTTGGTTACATGAGCATTATCTGAAATAACCCTGCTGGAAAGATTTGACTTAAATTGATACAAATTGTATTGTAATCAAGTACAGTATTTTCAGACAAAAAATAACACTCCTCATGGTCTATAAACTTTCCTTTTTCTGTGGAGTTTTAACTCACAAGCAAGCACAGAAAGAGATTTTTACTGATGAATTTACAAGGTTTAGCAGGGGGTATTACTGTTGTTCTTTATATTATTGAATATATTATCTAGAATTTGCCTTACTGTTATGGATTGCATGCTGAAAAGCTTTCTCAGAATTAGATTTTGAACCAAACTTGGTGATATTTTTCTAAAATATGTAACCCCCATACTAGATATGATAATGGCCTTATTAGTTAATGGTCAGTTATTTTCTGGCAATCTATTCTCAAAAGATCTGGTAGGTCAAGAAGCAGCTCCTTTAGCTGCTCTTTGAGATTTCTTTCTTGATGCTCATCCTCTCATTGAAGTAGGAAAAAATGTTTTATCTTCACATACACTATTTTCATGGGATAGGCAAAAAATGTGAAGCCTCATCTCTTCCCACATGGCAGTTTTGCCTACCTACGTGTTCCTGTCTCTGAGACTCTGTATCAGTCAACTGGGCCACCCACAGCTGCTCCCCATCCCTCTCATGTCAGCCCTTAACCTTCTCATTGCTGCAGTATTTTATCCATGTCCCCTTAGAGACTGTGGGTAGATGAGTCTCATGAACCCCTTAAAGGGCAATGAGAAAGCTACAGTGGTGGAGAGTCCACCCTGCCGTATGTAAAAAGAATGTTTTACTTTATATTTGTTAATTATTGATCTCTTAGAGATTAGCTGAAGTTTTATTGTGTCATATGACGACTTCAGTGTTAGTGAGACTGATGGCACTGGTGCCATTTTGCAGGTTTTAAAGCCTCAGTTATGCTGTGGAACTCTTCATCCTGTGCTCTTAAATATTTTTAGTTTGCAAAAACAAAAAAGAAAAAAAGGCTAATGTTTGCAGCACCGGTATTGGGGGGTCTAAATTTTTGCTAGACACACTGTTCTTCTTTGAACTGTAGTTAAACTGGATTCTTAGATTTTTCTTATAATGGAATTAAAAACACATCATCAAAACAGTAGCTGATTACAATGATGGTGTTTCCATTCCCAGGAGAAGGTTAGAAAAAATTATGGTTAGGATTACACAAAATGTTTGTCTGTGACAGCAGAGCTTTGAACTCAATGGACTGTCACCATCCACTTGACCAGGAGCCCCTTCCAACGTGGCCTTCAACACTTCCAGAGATGAGGCATCCACAATTTCTCTGGCAATCCGTGCCAGTGTCTCACCACCTTCACAGTAAAGAATTTTTTCCTTATATCTGATCTAAATCTAAGCTCAGTTTGAATCCATTCCCCCTTGTCCTGTCATGACATGCTCTTATAAAAAGTCTCTCTCCATCTTTCTTGTAGGCTTCCTTGGGGTACTGCCGGGGAAATTGTGACCCTTAGGCAGAACGTCAATTAGAAGTGGTGGGATGCAGTTTTATCTGTCCTGAGTTTCCACACTGGATGTACCATTTAGTACAAGCAGCCAGTGGACACCTCTGGACAGCTTTAGGAAAGGATGTGCATGGGGATTTTGTAGTGATCACACAAGGGTGTTTTATACATTCTTTATACTTAGAAGTGGCATAGACCACCTCCATGGAAAGCAATCAAACCCAAAAACACCTGCTCAACCAGAAAACCTCACCTAAGCAAAACAAGCAAGAAGTGAGACAAATCATAAATAATAGGAATGGACCAAACCTCAGAACATCTTTAAAAGCAACCAGATTTTCACAAAGCCATATTAGCACTACAAGCAGCTCATAGAGCAACCTGCCTCAAGCAATAGAGAGGGGAAAACATGAAAAGAGCAAGGAAGCCTTACAGCGTCATCAGAACAGGAATTCTGGAGGTTTAGTGAAAAAAAAAGGCACTGGTGACCGAGGTAACTGCCAATGCAACTTCATTTAAATATTTTTGGACTATGAGCTGTTACACTCTTGGATGGTTTTTCAAAAGTTTCCTAATTTGGACTGACATTTCTTGCATCTCCAATAGCATTTACATGACTAATAACTTGGCCGAAGCAATAAGTTTTCTGCCTGTGAATCATAAAATTAATATAGTTGAAAAAGGAAGATAAACAGCCAAACTGAGACAAGTCTGGAAACATAAGCTTCTTTAACCAAATAGATGTAAGATTTTAAGTAATAATTAAAAAATAAAAAAAGCTGCATGTATTTGTTTACACTGGCTCCATCTATTATCCAGTGACTACCCAGCTGAGTATAACCCAACTAGTACTACCACAATCCATTTTTTTCCCCAGGTTTTCTTTAGACTCCCAGCAAAATTTTGAAAAAACACTGAAGTAGCTAAGGAACTCAGGACCAATTTTAAAAAACTAAGGTAACGTCTAAATGGCAGATTGAACTTTAGACATGGCAGCCTGGAAACTGAAAGGAAGCTGACAGCATGAAACACTGAGTTAATTTCCCTTACCAGCAGAGAGGCATGAGAGGGCCGAATCCCACTGACTTGTCTGATTCTAGGATTGTTTTTTATTTTTTATTTTTCCCTTTCATTTCCATCTGCCCTAGCTGTGAGTGTCAAGAAAACACCACCCGAAAAAAAGGTGAATTTATAGAAATCATCAGTAACTCTGCCAAATGGAAAATGAGTAGGAAAGCTTGAATCTATGCACGCCATAAACTATTGAAGAACTGAATTATAGAATGGTTTGGGTTGGAATAATCTAATTCCAAGCCCCTCTGCCACAGGCAGGGACACCTTCCACTAGACTAGGTCACCCAAAACCCGTTCAGCCTGGCCTTGAACGCTTCCAGGGATGGGGCAGCCACAGCTTCCCTCGGCAACCTGTGCCAGTGCCTCACCACCCTCATAGGTAAGAGTTTCTTCCTATTATGCAATCTAAATCTACCATCCTTCATCTTAAAGCCATTCCCCCATATCAAATGGGGTTGTCGTTGACAAAAGTTCCTCTCCACCTCTTTTGTAGCCTTTTAGGCACTGAAAGGTGCTCTAAGGTCTCCCAGAGCCTTGCCTTCTGAACAGCTCCAACTCTCTCAGCCTGTCTTCACAGCAGAGGTGCTCCAGCCCTGGGAAAGAATCACCTCCCTCAATCTTCTGGTCACACTTCCTTTGACTGCTCCTAAGAACTACTACACCTGTCACACACCCCAATGGGTAACTTCACTGTCACTTCCAGAAACCCTGCAGCTGGGTTTTAATAGGTCACATTTGTACACAAAGATAGATGAGTTTAAGAAAAAATTTTAGATCCAGCTTTGCTCCAATAACACATAAAGATGTCCAGAAAAATGGAAAGATTTTAAGAGACTGCATAATAAAGGTCGTTGGATTTTGTGATGAAATGTATTTTAGTTTAAAACTAAAGTCTAAATTAACACTAAATAGGTTTTATATGTTTCACTTCACATTAACAATTTTATTCTGCTTAAATCATCATTTACTTAGTTTTCATTGGCCAGCAAAATTGAAAAGTCAATTATTCACACTGTTCTACATGAAAAATTGGATTCTCAAATTGAACAAAATGAAGAAGGTGGATAATAACCAGTCAATACATTGAAATAAGACCTTTTTATTGCCTTGGACAAATGTATTAAATAAGTCATTACTCAAGTTTTCATTTCAATCACTGAAATATTCATTGTGTTTGTTTTCCATACACCAATCTTATCTAATGGTATTTGAATATATTAAATATTTCTTTTTTATTTGGTGACGTTTCCAAAATGAATGAAGATGAAAGGGGTTGAGACACAATATTCTGTGCTTCTGCAGTAAGTATCAAACAAGTTTTGCTTCTAGGAAAACTAAACAAATATTGAAAGGATGCCAATTAACATCTATGGAATAAAGGACCAGGAGAAATAAACTGCAGTGGTTTATAAAGAAGGAATTATTCCATAGAGGTCTGCTATTGCCACAGCATCACATTCCTAGAAATGTGTCAGCAACAGGACATGATTTCTTCAAGACCACTTGCAGTTGCTAAGACCTCTCCCTTCTGCACTTGGAACAGTCTTCAAGCTTTTAACACGTGACTTTGGTATGAAAAGAAAAATGCAGAGCGGATTTAGTAAGTATTTGTCCTGTACTAATGGGAACCTAAGACCATTTTGAAAAAATGGAACCCAAGGACTTGAAATATTACTCCTAGAATCATAGAGTAGTCTGGGTTGGAAGGGATCTTTAAAGATCATCTAGTCCAGCTACTTCAGCTAGGTATTTAGTGCTGGTTTTCACCTTCATTCCCCACTCCCAATGTTAGGGGTTTTTTGTCTTTTTTACCTAGACAAAAAACTGTGTGATCTGATAGAGTTTTGGGCTTAACATCTTCACAGGCAATGAACTCATTGCCCTAATGATGAGCTACAGACTCTGGCCTCCTGTAGAATATCATATCAAATTAGAATAGAATGATACAATCATAGAATTGTTAGGGTTGAAAAAGATCTCTAAGATCAAATATAAGGTTCAGAGGTTAAGCTAATATTCAATTTCCTCCTTAGAGGTGGACTTAAAAAGTGTGAAAACCACCTCTGAGCAGAGCTCTGACACTGGAAGCTTCAAACAGAACACAGGTGTCAGGCCTTAAACTTTATGGCCTTGCAGAAGGGACACAAATGAGAAGCAAGAGGTTCCCCTTTCTTCACTGAGCTTTCCTCCTGCTCCCATGCAGTGAGAAAAGTCCAAAGAAGAATAGAAGAAAACAGGGAGGAAATTATTCAACAAGAAAAAAAAAAAGTGAACAGAAATATTAAATAATAACTTGGGCTGCCTTAAGGGAAGTAGGAAACCAGATTTAGACACCTAACTCTATGACATGATTGTCATTTCATAAATGCACAGTGTGACAGTGTATACAAAGGAGCCTCACTCTAGCTTGTGTCACAGGCTCCCCACTGCTGCTCATCAATAAACTTCTGGGTTACACTGCTGGAATAAGCTGTCTGAGCTTTCTGTATAGCCTCTGCCAAGAACAAGTGGCCTTTCTAAGAGGTGGCAAATTCCAGTTTACTGTAGATCCAGGATGTTGATAGAGAGCTTTTATGAGCATGTTTTTCTCCTTACCACATTTATTACCACTGGTATGAACTTGTTCAGTGTTCTTCACATTTATTTCTATCTTCTTCTCTCACTTTCCATCTCCCAATCCTCCCTTATCCATTTCTTTATACTTCCAGCACTTTGACAACAGTGGTGTATCAACCAGATCTCCTGCAGTTGTAATCTCTCCAGCATATTTCCCTTGTCCCGTTTCAGTATTTCCATAGTGGAAGAGATTTCTTTTTCCCCAGAGGACTAAACCCAGGTTTTCACATAGCCCTGTCATCTCAGAGTTAGCCTGAAGGTATCTCTAACATTTGATCTTAGTAAATTCACATGGTTTTCATGTCAACTTACCTTGCAACGTGAGGATTACAGTGGATAATCTAAATAAGTAATTTCTGCTCATATCTAAGGCAAAGATGAGGGGCAATGTGCCAGGCCTTGGAGAAGGGTGGTGAAGTAAACCTGCCTGGGTATTGAGTTCAGTCTTACTTAGTCCCTTTGTTAATTATACCTGGAAGTGACATTAAAGGCACATAAATAAACTAATCTTTGTGAGCATCTATAAATATTCATAGTCAGAGATATAATACAAAGAGGCTTGAAGAAGCTAGAAATAAAATTATCGTCCGATTGGAAAAAGAAGGAAATTAATGCAACAGAGGGAAAACTCTGAAACCTTGGCTTAGTTTCTAATAAGCATTTTAATAAGCTTGTGATAATGAAATAAACTAGATCAGAGTATTTTCTGTGCAACAATGACTGTTCAAACTTACTAATTTTGCATATTTTAGTCTATGCAACCACCAGAAGCCCTAAAGGGCAACTGGAAGTTCTTCCAGCTATTTGCAGACAATCCTTTAAGAAGCCTTTGCTAAAGCTCACTTTCAATGTGATTAAAAAAAACCAAAACAAAACAAAAAGCAGATGAAAGGAAAACCAGATTTCTTTAACTCTGCAACCTGTTTTAAATGTTAATTTGAGTGTTGCAGCTGTGGTCTGATTGTTGCCAGACTGCTGTACCCACCAGCTTGTCCCACTCACTCCTGCAGAGCAGCTCTTGCTCTGCACCTTTTGGCACCAGCATCACTGCAATGGCAGGCTGATCCCCACCTCTGCTGCACACCCCCACATTCACATCCCATCTCTTATCATTACACACACATACAACATTTCTACAAAGCTCAGCACAGCACTGTACAGAGATTAATGCTGCACCCCACCTAGGCTGGTAAATATTGTTTCTCAGCACGGGCACTGCTCTTTGCTGTGTATAAAGCATTCAGCTCTTCCCACAGACCGCGGTGTCTGTCCACAGCTGATGTTATAAAATGAAGCAGAGGGAGAGGCACTGGACTGAAACAGAACTAACCCCATTGTCTCGCTCATAGATTTCCTCACTCACAGAAAAGGAAAAATACCTGTCACAATACTTAAATTTGCAGAAGAAAATTTTCATTCATATGTAGATTTCTCATTTGTACTTGTAAATAGACAGTACAGATCACAAGCCAGTAGAGTAACCTACATGCAGTTAATTTATACACATCTACTACAAAATATCTCCCAATATTTTATGAGAAACAAAAGAATATCTCTTTTCACAGATTTAGGTCCATCTGCTGTAATTTTTAGCTAATAGCTATCAAAGTTAATAGTCTGTATGTGAGCCCAGATGCATAAATTTCACATGTTCACCACTAAATTAACTTCAAAATTCTACAGTGCTAAAACAAATGTCTAAGGTTTGGTCTCACATATATCAAAGCCCCTCTTCCCACATATCAAGCAGCACCGATAGGACTAGGAATGTGAAGACATGTGAATTCCTCCCCTCTTAATGCAGAGACTGCAAAGAGACTTAGCCAAAACCTGCCAGCAAAGTTTGGCAACACATTATACATGAAATATTTTTCCAAGTTAAAATTCTGCCTCTCTTACAATTCCATTCTCATAGGGTATTTCTCGTTTCTGCTTCAATTCCAGGTCTGCTATAGATTCAAAATACAGATCAATGTCTTCAACACAGGTTAAGAAATATGACACGGCAATATAAAATTTTGCAAATTCATAGTAATGTTTCCATTTACCGTTTCTATCAATCACACAGGGAGGAAATTAAAACAAGAGAACTCAATGTTGGTTATTTTTTTTCTGCTGATTCTCTGTGAATTCTGAACATTTATTTCTTCCTAATCTGATCCTACCAAAACTTTCTTTTATGCTTGCTACTTCAGCACATGCAATTTATTAGCATGGACAATCAATAGCAGAAAAGGCTGTTTTACATAAAACCTTCAGCAGTGGATTGAGGACCTTTCCAGCCACACCTCTTTTATAAAAAACTGAGGTCTTTATTGGCACTCAGAAAAAGTGTGCTGCAGTAGAGGTTGCCTCAGGCTACTTCAATACTTGCTCTATCCCTCAACCACAGATCCTGACCTGAGAGGTGAAAGAACCTCAGCTACACTTGAAGAACCTTCCTTACTGGTGGCAGCTTATCCTAAGTCAGGGCTACAACCATCTAGACACACACCCTAAGCTGCTTGCTATTCTCAGGGCAAGAATCTCCATTTTTTCACTCTGCTACAGCTAGAATAGAATAGAATAGAATAGAATAGAATAGAATAGAATAGAATAGAATAGAATAGAATAGAATAGAATAGAATAGAATAGAATAGAATAGAATAGAATAGAATAGAATAGAATAGAATAGAATAGAATAGAATAGAATAGAATAGAATAGAATAGAATAGAATAGAATAGAATAGAATAGAATAGAATAGAATAGAATAGAATAGAATAGAATAGAATAGAATAGAATAGAATAGAATAGAATAGAATAGAATAGAATAGAATAGAATAGAATAGAATAGAATAGGAGTATTTTAATTGGAAGGGACATACTAGGAATATCCAGTCCAACTGCATGACCAGTTCAGCCCTGACCGTCACTTAAAGTGAATTCTTAAGGGCAATGTCCAAATGCCTCCTAAACACTGACAAGGCTTAGGGCAATCACAACCTCCCTAGACAGCCTGTTCTGGTGTTTGAATAACTTCCCGGGAAAGAAATGCTTCCTAAGTCCAGTCTGAACCTCCTCACTGCAGCCTTGAACCAATCCCACATGTCCTATCACTGAATACCACAGGGAAGAGAGATCAGCACCTCCCCCTCCTCTTCCCCTCATTAGCAATCAGCAAAGAGCAATGAGGTCATGTCTGAGCCCCCTTTTCTCCAAAATAGACAAACTCAGAGTCCTCAGCCACTTCTCACAGGCCTTCTAGCCTTGTCACAGCTTTGTTCCCTTCTCTGGACACATTCACATCCTTCTTAAATTGTGGAGAACTGGTCACAGTGCTCCTGGTGAGGACTTTCACCAATGCTGAAGCATGAGCTGGACCTTCACCTCCCAACTAGCCCTTTACTACGTAGTTAATTCTGTGCAAACACAGGGCAGCCCTGTTTGCATACCCCTGGGTCAAAGATGAACAAAGCAGTGTCTTTGAGATGTGTGTTCCTGTATCACAATCAGAGCTACAGGACACGTGGAAATTTCTTTCCATACTTTAAAGCACCGTATGTGCTCTTGTGCTTCCGGTTCTTGCAGAGCTAATTCTACTTTTATTGGAAAAGAGAGAAAGGTTTCTGAGAGATTATTGCATTTCTGGCAAGTTTCTAAGACGGGAATGAGCCGCACATCTCATATTCACAGTATGGATAAAGTTTCCATTGTGAACTTTTATGCCAGGTTTTGGAAATAACTGTGCAGAATTACTACTAGTGATATTTTAAATAACTAATGTGATTTTAATTGCACTAAGAGTTTCACACAGAGCAGAGTTTTTCAAGCATTGCTGCCATGGGGTCCTTTGCAACTTAAGCCAGAGTTCTAATTTCCTATGACATAGTTTTTCAATACTTGCCCTTGTGCAGGTTTTTCAGAAAAAGCACATTAATACTTTTTCCCCTCCTTCAGCTGCAGATACTAATTCCGAATGACAATGATTTATTAGCTTCAACTTAGAAGACATTTTTCACAACTGAACCATAATTCTGTTTTTTAAAAGTCTGCGTATTTATTTCACCATTGTTTAAATCTGGAAAAATAGATTTTCTTTAAAAAGTTCATGCACACATACAGATAACAGGAAAGGGTATTCAAGTGAGACAATGGTAAAGCACCCATTCTTTAGGAATAATCAGAACTGGAATATCTTAATTCAGTTTACTCCCATCAGAGCAAAGAACAAAGAAAACAAAGAAGATGAAGTGATGCTCAAATAAATACCATACACATGTTCTTTGAATACCTTGTTTTTCTTTCCAAACCATGTTGTTTCTTTGCCACAACACTAATTTCTGCACAGTGCCAAAAATAAAGATGCCAACAATGAATTTTATTTGTATCACCTTGTAAAATATATAGGTTGGTTTACAACATCTGCACATCACCCTGAAAGCTGTTTGTTTTTGCACAGAGCATTTGTCATTTAGATTTGCTCTCCATTACCAACAGTAGGAGCAGGAGCCAGTGTGCTGCATGGTTAAATTTTTAATGAACTAACTGGGAATTTACCCTGGGATAAAGGCAATTCAGTCCAAGCATTTGCATATTCAGTTCCTGGTAGACCCAGGCTATATTCACTTGAATTTGTAATTTAATATGCAATTCTTGTGCACAGCTCTGTGCAAATACCATATGTGACTAGTTGCAACAGCCTTCACCCAAAGCATCCACTAACCATGGCAACATGGGCATCAGATGTTGCATAAGCAACCTGAGCTGAATTTTTACATTTGTATACATTACAATTTAAAAGCCAAATTCCTGCATATTTGGAGCACTGGGAAAAAAAATAAAATTAGTTAAGTATTTTAAACTCACAGTTAGCACCTGGTTTTGGACATTTTGGACCAAATGTTTGAGGCTGAGTTCCAAGAATTAAATGTCTCAACTCAAATTTAAATAACTAAATAAGTGGTCTAGTTGTAAGTGTTGAGCACTGAGTGAATCTCTCCACTTTACTCCAAGGGTTGAGGCACTCTGCAAACCCTTAAGGATGGAAACAGAATACCCTGACAGCACATCCTGAAGCACCCAGACACAGAGCATCTTTAAAACTGAATTTTGATTGGTCTGAAATTTAACTGAATTTTGAGTGTATCTGTGATACAAAACTGAATGTGAGAAGGCAGTGTCCATAAATGACACCTTTTGAGGCAAAGCCAGGAGGATTCCTCATTGTCCCAGGGTACCTCTTGAGGTGTCTCAGGGCACCTCAGCAGCATGAATGCTGAAGTGCTTCGGACTGAATCTGGCACTGGGAGTTGCCTAGGTTCTGGTGTAGCTGTGAGATACTCCTGGTGCTCAGCTCAGAGCTCACTGCTTCATTTGTCTCCAGCACCACCCTTGTGTAAGCAGAGATGACAGCTTATCCCAGTGCTCAGCAGTGCACCAGGATTGTCTGGGGGTGTTGGGGAGGCAAACTGTGTCATTGCTTCCCCTAGGGACAATTCCTCCCTGAGAAGGCTGGAATGGAATTTACCTCTTCATGGCTTTTCCTACTTCTGATAATGAATTCCTACACAGGGAGACAAGAGAGTCAAAATCCCCCTGTCTTGCTCTACTCAGCACTTTGTCCAAGCCAAAAGCCTTTGCCCCCCAGGAAGCTGTAGGAGCCATTCTGGTATTTTTATCTGCTAATTGAGCTTAGAATTGAGCTAGTGTGGCATATCTCTCCCAACCAAAAGGCTCAGCTGTTTAGAGATACTCAGCTGTGAGTAATGCCTTCAGCAGTCACAAAGGCTGAAATGCTGGGCTGCCCATCCTGTTAGTGAGTGCTCTCAAGTTGGCCAGATCCAGGCCTGGAGGGAGTAACTCCAAAAAAGCACAATGCTGTAAAAGATGGCATTTTTCTAGAAAGTCCTCCACTTTTGATTGCCAGTAAGAGCTGTGTTTTGACCTGGAAACCCACTTCTCACAGGAGGCTGCCTAAAGCTAGAAAAGGGGTTAGCGTGGTGCAGGCTGGAAAATGAACCAAGCAAGATAAAAAAATTCAGAGAAGCTGAATCAATGCATTTCTACTGCAAAAAACATTAGAGAGGCTAGAGGGAGTCCACGCTCCACTGCTTAGGAAATGAAGTGAGGCTGGGTTGGCTATGAAACAATCTCTGTTATCCTAGAAGGTACACGGAGATAATAAAATGTGACCATGGGCAAGACCTGGCAGACACTTCAGCAGGCCATCATGTGTTAACACAGATGATAAAGGAGAGTCTCTTTAGACTCAGACATCATTTTCTAAAAGAGCTGGAGTTTGGAAAGAAGATGTTCAGTGAATGCAAACACAGCGCAGAACCCGAAGAGAGGTAAACAGAGTCAAAAGTAGCAGAGAGAGAGATGGGTATGACCTGTCCTTTCTGAGGATTTAGTTTTGGCTTTATAACCCTAGCAGTGATTTCTGCATCTCCATTAAAGATCACCACTCGCCTTAACCATAATGACCTATCTTATGTTCTGTATTGCAACCCATCAAGTCCTATCAGAGCTCCTGTCACATCATACTGATAATGGCTTTAATATTCATGATGGATTTTAATAAATGGCTGGCACATCTCCATTTCAGTGATAAGAAATCTGCTTAGGGCATACTTTCACATTTGGATATTTTTCATTTTATTATTTTCCTACTTTTTCCTGTTGGCCAAAAAAGAGACACAATCTCACGACACTCTCCTAGTAGAGGATTTTTTGCAAAGAGAAAGACTCTGGAGGACTCCCTATTATTGATCAAACCCTTGGTTTTCATTCATATCCCTGCTACATGGTTCATGATTATATCACATAACCAAATAGCCTCTCTGCATAGCTCGCATGCACTGTGGTTCTGCTGTTTGCAATTTGCATTGTTCAAATTGTTCCTGTCACAGTGGTTCCTCTTTCACCATTTCCTCTTTCATACACCTGAAGACTACTTCATCATTTATTTACAAAATCAGGACCAAATCTGGCATCAGAAACTAAACAAGAGGACTATTTTGCATTTCTTACCCACCTAGAGGTTAAAGAACATAATTGTAAAATCTGATTATCAGAACACCTCCCTTTAAGGGGAGTTGGGGAGCATAGGAGACTTTCCTCTTAGTTCTCACAGATGAATGTTTTCTGCTGGAATAAATCTCCTCATACTACATTATTTTACCTGAAAGATTCTTTTAACATGACATCTAGTTTACACCTTTAATGGACACTGTTTTTTTCCAGTTACTCCAGTGTTTAAGCAACTGAACAACAAATGGCAATCAATCTGTTTTCTAAACCTAAGAGATGCCATAGCCTTTATTGGAAATAGTTACAAGTTTGTAAATACAGCTGTTGAACTGCTTAGGTTTGGTTTGGTTTTTTTTTTTTTTTTTTTTTTTTATTTTGCTAGTTTTGTTTGTTTGTTGTTGCTTTGGTGTTTTTTTTGTTTAGGGTTGTTTTTTTTCTTTCTTTCCTTTTTCCCTCAGATTTTTTTTTTTTTTCCCTTGGGAAAAAACGCCCTTCCAAGTGGGTTTGTTCATATTGCCTGACCAGGGCCAGGTCCAGCCACAGACTTTCTAAGCAGTCCTTGTTGAAGGACAACAGAATGGCAAGAGACAGAAAAACAGTAAGGACCCTGCTCTTTATTTTGACCATGCCAAGGATCTAGACAGCCATGGTGGGAAATGCTGCTGCTGTGAAATGAAAGATATGGAGTATTTGGATCATCTATGGCTGCTGCTTAACCAAGCTAACAGGAAGCTGGAACTCCAGTATTTGTAGCTCTTTTCTCTCCTGTCTCAGTCCTGCTGGATTCCCCCAGGGCAGGAGGACAAGATTCCAGCTTCCCACCCTTAAGCCAGGAGCAGATAATGTTCAGTTTTGCCTATGATGTTGAGATGCTTTTAGTGGCACTTACAGTGATCAGACACAAGAGATGGGCTAGTTTGCATTTTTATTCTGTCAGAGGATATGTTTACACAGACAAGGGCAGGCAGATCTGACCTCCCTCTGCTATGTCTGATTGAAGCCAGCTCTGGCCCAGGAGCTCTGCAGCTGCAGGCAGCTGTGGCATCCCACTTCTTGGCAAACACAGGCACCCAGCAGTGGGAGGGAGCCGATCGACAGCCACCTCCCCAGCAGCATGCAATTCCCATCACCCCTACAACTGGGACATAAATCCCACTGCATGGGTCTGAGTTTTATTATCAGGGAATATATAACTTGAGCTAGTCAAATTCTGCTAGTCAGCAGTGAAGAAACCTTATTTTCCTTGGAAAACTTTCAGTCTTGCACCTCTTACTCAATATATCCACTGGTTTTGGCCACATTGTTAACATTAAAACTTTTGGATCAGGGACCTCCTTTTACTTACACCTTCATGCAGCATGTGAGAAGCTTGGGATCTGCTGCAGCAGTGGGAGCCAAAGAATAGCTAATTTGATTAATGTGACTTCTATGGGCTATTTCTTGCGAGCTATTCCATGTGATTATTTGCAAATCCCTGTTTACAGCTTGATATACTTGACCTAAATTCTGCAACACTCCAGCACAAGAGACAGAAGAACGTGCTGGCTTCAGATATATTAAGGAAATGTGTTCTCTTTCATTAAATATAAACAATACAGGCAGTAAAGTACCTCTGTCTTATTTAATTTAAGTTTGTTTTAGGTTACTAGTCTTTAAAAATTTTATATTTCTAGATGGTGCAGATTTTTTTAAATTAAAAATGCATAAGATAATTATAGAACTTGTCTGAGGGATGCCAGAGGCACCAACAATTAGGCAGGAAATTGGGGTTTCAGCACTTAGAAATCCATGGGATACATAAGCTTGAATTTCAGATAATTTCAATAGCTGGACATTAAAATGATTAACGGTGGAAAAAACAGCCATGTGGGCTGACAGGACAGAGCACATGGGTCAGTTGGCAGTAAAAAAGACTGGTATGGAGTCTTACACAAGGAGAAGCTGCAGTTCAAGCCCTCTGTCATTTGATCCTTCAGTTGCATCAGCTGGTGGGCAGGTAGAGAGGGAGTACAGGAGACAGATCCTAACTATATATATAGAGTGTATAGAGTGGCATCTTTTCCTATTACTTTTGTGTCCAGAGGATATTTCTATTTACTTTGCTGACTGACTCAGCCTGCAGCTGATATGGATTGGATGGATCACTCCTCTGAGCTACCATGTCAGAAAAATTTTGTTTTATGTAAGACTCCTAGCAGTATAATTTAACTATAGCAGACATCCTTTGGGCCAAAATATGGTGGGAAGAAGAATTCCTTAATTTATGAATTACAGGCTTGCATTTACCACAGAAGACTTCCTAGGGCTCTGTGGAGTGAAGAGTCAACAGAAGCCAAATTAATCCAGGTCGGGGTAGTGAGTTCAGGAAGAAACTTCTGAATTATTTCCCCTGGGCAGGGACTCACTAGCTACCCTCAACTGCTAGCAGCCATTTACTAACTTCCAAACTAGAAAACTGAAGTCAAACATTTGTTGTCCCCTAAATTTTGGAGGTGACACAGAAGGCACATGAGCTAAGAGGCTTGCATAAAAGCCAGAAAATCCAATTGTCTGAGAAACTCGGAGATTTGATCAGGCTCTGTTACATCACCTAATATTACAGGTTCTGTCAAATTGTTTCTCATAACTAATGACACACATGAAATCACTAAGATGTGCTTCAAGTAAAAACTATTGATGGAGTAAAGCAGTTTTTGGAAATCTAAGTCATGTCAGAAAGTACCCAGTAGTAGCTGTATATTCATGAAAACCAAAGCATAAGACCTGGTGAAATTTAGCCTGCTGTATTCAGACCTAATATTTGCTAACATATTTTTGAATAAGTTGCATTGCTTTACCTAGTCCATGAAAAAGAGGTTTCTCTAATTCTTTTCAAATTGGACAACTGGATTAGAAAAGACTGGGTACTTGCCAAAAATGGTTTAATGAGATGAAGCTTGAGATCCCACACATTAGAAATTTATTCACAGTTTTAGAAAATTGTACAACTCTTGAAAATTCAGACATAGACAAAACTCAACACTGGAATGTAGGAAAAGGAGACCCGCGTTAGTCACAACCAGTAAAGTGAAGGTATTCATGTTTTTAAGATCACTTCCTAATGCTCTTTCTTCAAGTCCGTAAGAATATACTTCTCATATACATGTTCATTTTTGAATTCACACTAATCAGTTGGATATGCAGATGGACAAACCACTCCAGCAGCTGTAAAACTAAGAGTATTCCCTTCAGATTTGTTATGATATTGACTCTAGAGTGTATTTGGATATGCCAAATTATCTTTGCATTCAGAAGAAATGACCCAGGAACCAAAAGGATTCCACATGAATCTTATTGGAATTCTTTATCAATAAAGGTCTCTGTATATGTCAGGGCTGAGAGTGATCTGCATGCTGTTGCTTGGACTTTTCCTCAAATGTCAGTCATACCCCTAGTGTCATTAATGAAGAGCAGATACTTCCATTTGAATCTTTTCTTCTGGGCGTAGTCTACAGAATACACAAGGAAATCTATAATACACATCCCACACCCTTTCATACATCTTTCAGCAAGATATAAAACATTGAAGTACCTTAATACTGCTCTAACTGTTTGGGTTTGGGGTTTTGGGGGGTTTTGTTTTTGTTGATTGTTTTTAACATTAAAGTCAAGGAAGAAATAAATCTCTTAGAAAGGCTGTGTCTAACATGGACAGGTTTGATACAAGTTTGTCACATAACACTGACTTTTTGGGGACATTTTATCATACACATAATTTTCTTGTCATCCACAATGATCCCCTGGACAGGAATTGCTTTGATGCTGATAAGAGTAATAAAGCAGTCAAGAATTTTTAAGTTACTCTGAAACTCAGATTCTTTCACATTTTCTTAGGAGGAAAAGTGCCTTTTTCTGTAGAACTGTAAACACTGTTCTTATAATCCTTTTTTCTCTTTAGGACTTCTGTACAAGAAGAATAGGAGGAAAGCAGAATAGAATCAGTAGATTTTCTTTGTTAAGGTATCTAAGTAATTGGTATTTTTCCTTGTGAATGATGTGGGAATTTTATCTTTATGAGTCAAACACATTTTTAGTCAGTCTTGTCTTTGCATCTTTGAAATAATTTCCATTTCCATTTCCACTGTCCAACACAGATCAGACCACTGCTACAGTCCATCTGCTCTGAGACTGCTCTTCCACTGGGATAAGACCTGCTGTTATGATTTTGAAGCTTCAGACACAGAAATAAGCCCTCCATCCTTCTCTAAATATGACACTGTTTTTCTGTAATCACTCCGTTATTCTGTGTGTCAAAGATAAGAAACACGAGCCAAGCTTTGGTCATCCTGCTGCCAACTAGCACTTAAAATTTCATAGATGGCCTATGCCATGCTAATCGTGAGCTTAGCATGGATTTCAGACAGAAAGAGGTAATGTGCAAGAGTTGCCAAGTCCCATTCTGAGTGCTAAACCAGTCAGGCTGTGACTGCTGAATGCAGATTCAAAAGCAATCAAACTAGGTGAGTCTTGGGAAAAGGGACATTGGGCTTCTCACTAGAGGAAAACCCAAATGCCATCTGAAGCTTATTTGGAAGGCTGCTGCAAAAGGATTGCCTTCAACTTAACTTCTTTTTCATCTCTTGGGGGAAAAAATTTCCTAAATTCTCCATAAAACAGTGGGACTGGTGTCATGTACAAATACAGATTTCACATATTCACAATGCCCAAACAAAGCAGCAAATGTAACTTTGCTGATCTTGCCTTCCTGATTTTCCTTCTAATGAAAATTTGGGGATGACCTTGTTGCATGCTTCCAGATCATGCTTCCAGCCCAGCTGTGAGGAATACAGTTGTCCACTCCCACAACACAGTGTACTAAGTGTTAAAACAGTAGAATGATAATTTAACAGGGAAGACCAAAGTGAAGATGCCATGGGTCATTCATGCAATTCTCAATCATATGAAAAGCACTTGTAAAAGAGAGTCACGAGTGATACATCAGAATTGAAGATAAATTAATAGTTGCAGTCTCTCTAACCATCTTTCAACAAAGAGCATTAAAGAGTTGCTGCAGGATGACATAATGCAATAGTTCCAGACTGATCGCTAAAGAAGAGTCTGGATGATTAAAAACCTAAAGATAAGCTCAGTACTTCCATTCCTTAAATATCCAATGTACAAATGCAAACCACCTAATAATAGCTTCAGGAAAGAAAACAGTTGAGACACGCCAGCACTGCAAAGATGGCTTTCACAAGATCCTGGCAATAATAGAGTATCTATCACCCACAGAAAAATTAAAACTTTAAAAAATATTTGGGAACTAAACTTCAGCTTTGGAAATTGTCTCTATGAATTATTACCAGCTTAATAACCTAATGTTTTATCACCATTCCCTAAACATCAAGTATGGTTTTAATAAATCCCAGTTCAGTACAATTAGTGAACATGTGTTTAGTCATATTATATAGCTTCCATAACTGAAAATGACCTTTCGCTTAATATACACTGTCCCTAGATTAATAATTAGTAACTCAGGAATAAGAAAATCCATATTATAAAAATAATACTTCTTTAAAAACTATTATACTGTTTTAATTTTTATTCATTTCTCTGCTGTGCATCTTCAGCAATGAACAGGAGGAGAGGAATTGTGGATGCCTTATACCAGGAAGCGTTCAAGGCCAAATTGGATGGGGCTCTGAGAAACCTGGTCTAGTGGAAGATCCCCAGGCCATGGCAGAGGGGTTGGACTGAGGTGATCTTTAGGGTTCCTTCCAGCCAAAGCCTTTATATGATTCTATGATAGTAAAAGAAAATGTGTTGCAGACAGCTTACAGGTAATGATGCCCGTAAGAAAGCTTTTTTCCTCATCTTCTCTACCTAAAAGACAGAGATCAGCTGATACTCAGAGGTATGCAGGTTTGCATCCCTTTCCAGTCTCCCGATGTCTATTTGAATTTTGGGATGAAAGACACTTAGGTATTGTTCAGAGAAAGCAGTCTTTCAAAAAGAAAACTACCTATTTAATGGTGGCACATGACAGAACAAAAATTAAAGGTGATTCTAAAGAATTGGACATTATATCACCCTAACATTATTGAGTAAGGCCACAAAACATGGGATGCTGCAGACAATTGAGGCTATCAAATTGGAGCTGACAAAAACTTCACACTGTGTGCACCTTGGCCTCCATTGTGAAACACAGACCTGCAAACCAGAACAGCAACATTCCCAACTAACTGGTATTTCTATTTTTGTATCACTTTTATGATCTTCTTACTGGATAACTAGAAAAGTATTTTCTAATTATGTAAATCTTACAGCATTGCTTAGATACGCTTTATTTATTTTCTTATCTTGGGCAGTACACATAGTCTATAATGTAAATTAAAGTCTTTAAGCATTTAAAAGAAGTTAGTAAAACACTTGTATAGGGTTTTTTTTTGTTTTATTCTAGTCCTAAAAAGTGTATAAAATAAAATTTAGACAAATAAGAAAGAGCTTTTTACAAGCAAGGAATGTTGTACAATCAAATTATTGCACATCTTGAAATTTAGACACTTCCTGTGTTATTTACATTTATATTAGATGCTATTTTGTTCAATGCTAACATATCAACATAAGAAAAAATATCTGTGAAAGAGAAAAATATCAAGGGCATAAATTAAAATTTTCACCTCTTGCTTCACTGATGTCTAGAAAAATCAATGCCTTTTGGTTTTGCTGATCCATTGCTGCTGAATCATACTCTAAAATAAGAATCATTTCCTTCCTGTTTGTTCTAGAAGCTTCAAAATTGCCTCTTAGGCACAAATCACAAATCATAGAGTCACCTCGGCCATTTAAGAGATCTTCAGAATGATTGCAATAATCAGGCAAACTTTATAATGAAGTACAGCTGGAATGAGCACTCACACAGTTGCACTGCAGAATTTTCCGCTGGGACACAGCCTTCTCCCTTTCTGTAGGTTCTGTAGTAGCCAAGTGACAGCAGAATTGGTGACATTATCTTCCTTGAGGACAGGTCTCCACTTTAAAAATCCTCAAAAATCATGCTGTCTAAAGATCTATGGAGACCCACACAACTCACCTGAAGCTTGTGGGATGAGTGGCCTTTTGACTCACTTTGACCACTCAAAGGGACTGCTTTTGATTCCATGAAATGTCATTTAACAACTTACTGATTTACCAGGTTTGTGCCTGTGCTCCCCCCTTGGCTTTTGTGGCCTGAGAGGATCATTGCTTCCACAAAAAAAAGTATGAAATGTGTAGACATGGTGCTTAGAGACATGGCTTAGAGGTGGACCTGGCAGAGTTGGATTAATGGTTGGACTCAATGATCTTAAAGGTCCTTTCCAATCTTAACTATTCTAAGATTC
Organism: Poecile atricapillus; assembly: GCF_030490865.1. Classification (NCBI taxonomy): domain Eukaryota; kingdom Metazoa; phylum Chordata; class Aves; order Passeriformes; family Paridae; genus Poecile; species Poecile atricapillus. Next base: position 82,928,171 of record NC_081249.1, read on the forward strand.
TATTCTGTACATGCATATACATCAAGCCCCATGGTAGGAGGCCTTTATATCCTGCTATATGTTAGGAAGATTCATTATGCTGTGGTTGCAGGATTATTTATATCTCTCCTCTTTTTTAGTATCTCAGTATGCTCACCTCAGGTCTTGGCCTCTTAAACTGTAACTTGAATTTAATAACTTCTATACCAGCTTATTTCACTCTCCTGATCCAACTGGCTTATCTCACTTCACGTTTTTCCCTTCAGAAGTTTGAAGCAAATTGAATTTACAGTTTCTAAACTCCTTTGTATGCATATGTATATATACACATATATACATAAATATTTATAATATCAAATGATAATAAAATAATTTAAAATACTGGTTTATATATGTACATACATTTTTAGCTGGATGAAAAATCTTTTAAAAGACCAAGGAAAAGATTTTTCAGTGAGCTGACACAAACCTTTCTCTTACTGAGTTTTCTGCCTGCCTATAAGATCGCCATGTGTCACCCACAGTGGGGTGTGTGTGGGTGCCAATAAACAGCCCGCGTAAAAGGCGGAAATCCAGGAGAAGGAAGGTGGCTGCTCGGTGTGGGTGCATTTGTGTGACTATGAGTGAGTGTGAGCAGGGGTGTGTGTGTGTATAAGTTTAAGAATTTAAAGAAACTGCTGTAGGAAGGTGTGTAGAAATTTGTAGGAATTTCTAGGTGAATAGTATTGCTTTCTGTTGAGAGAGATCCTAAACTTATATTAATTACTACTTGGCAGTTAATTAAAAGCCATTAATAGATCAATGCACCACTTCAATCCTGATTTGATTTATTCTATGTACATTGAGCACTTATGCCATCTGACAGTGGTGACCTAGACAAGACTATCTTCCTCAGGCAGCTACCAAGCCTACTCCTTTTGTTTGCCTGGTGGAGTTTCCTTCGCCAGAAAACAATCTCTTATAATCCCACATCACTTCTTTCTCACTCTTTGTCTGCCGAACCAAATATTTCTAAACATCTTGGTTTTGGAGGATCTGTACAGTCCCATCAAACCCAACCAAAAGTCCCCTGAGGATCCCTACTTTCTCTGGAGAGGTAGGAGTGAACCATTTCAACTTACTGTTTTCCCATTTGTACCTGGATGACACTTTTTTGGGTAATACAACATATTTACACTGTAAATGCTATTACCAAAATAACCAGGGCAACATATGGTACTCATAAATTATTGCAGGAAAGTCCTATATCTGTCACATGCAGTCAGTGAGCAAGTTCCAGGGAAAGGCAACTGTCTCCTGAGTTACTGGATTCTCACAGAGAAGGTGTTTTGACTTATTCATTGAGCACACAGATTGAAATCTCTTTCAAAATCGCAAGACTGTGCATACTTCCCAGACCTTTTTAGCATGTGTCACAGCCCACTTCCCTTCCTTTCTGCTCCTTATCCACCCCTATCCACTTTGGCTCACAGCCTTTAAACAACGTATAAAGTAGAGATATTTGGTCCGAAGCCTATTCCCAAGTAAAATTATTGAGACACTTACTGTGTGGATTTAAGGAATTCCTTCTCTTAGAATCAGAATGAGATGAATTCCGAATCAGAATTCATGCTCTGCTCGTCTGATCTGTTTGTAATGCTCTGCATTGCTAACACAGACCCAGGGCTGGCTCAGTTTCGCAGAGATGACCCCAAGCTCTCTAACAAGCTAATGCTGCATGGCAATTTCTGATACCTGCAGTATTACCTGGCTTTAGTAACATGTGATGCTTTTCTTAAAACTAGCTCCTAGAAAAGCCTGATTTTTGGAGGCATTTAGGCTTTCAACCAACAAAGAACATATTTTCTAGAGTTTCTCATTAAAGGGAAAAGCTTGAAAATGTGACATGAAAATATCCTAACAACCCTTAACTATCATGCAAATGGAATAATCTGAAAGTCTAATGTTTCAAAAGGCTCTTGTTTTGATTCTGAGGGTAAATGTATGATTTTGATTGCTTGTGATCAGGACTGCAGACTAAGTACAGTGAAAGCGACGACACATAAGAACTCCTAATGGGCAAAGTAAACACAATTATAGAAAAAAATGTTTCGCTGTTTTTTCACCTAGCTTTTAATAATCACAGGTACATCTTTGAATCTACATTGAATTTTTCAGGCTACTTTGGATTTTTTTATATAATGAACTTCTTGAGAGAATAAAAAAAAAAGTGACAAGTGCTAGCTCTTGCTCTGGCCCTGGCCAAATGAGGAAAGAAATTCACTGATGTCCCAAGCAGCAAAGCTACTGTCAAGGGCTCCTGATGCACTGTCTGATAGGCATGAAGACTGCTTTAAAGCCTCAAAAGTAACACAATATTGATTGTGCTTCCAAGTAAAAGTAGGAAACTTGTGCAAAGACCACGCATACCTGCAGCAAAAGCATAGGCTCTGAAGAACCCCCTGGCATGGCCTCCATTCCCTGTAGCCACTGTTTCCCAGGGACCAGACCAAGAATTTCTTCACAAGCCTGTGTTGGTTGCACAGATCTGTAGCAACACGACCTGAGAAGGTCAATACCCTAAGGAGCCAGGAGCTCCCTGCTTGCCCCTTCCCACACCCATCAAGGTGTGATGGGGTCACCTTGAATTACCTGTGTGGAGTGGATGCTTCAGACCTGGAAGTCAGCACCAAGAGGAGGGCAGGCTCCTTGTGATGCTGCTGTGTGTGCTGCACATCCACACAAGGACCAAGGGCAATCTGGCTGGTTGCTACTTTACAGCATTGCTATTATTCCTCTATCGCATCGGCATCTTCTTAAGCCTGTACCTATTAGTTTTTTGGCTTAATTATCACTTCAACATTGTTTAATCTTCTTGAAGACTTGATATCCAGAAATAAACAGCTTGCAATAGAAAAATGTCTGTCAAGGCTTTATATTCATATATTCATATCCTTCTTGCCACATTTTATTAATGTGTTTATTTTAATAGATAAGATCCAGCTTACAAAACCAAATTATAACACACATTACTATGTTCAAAATTCAAATATTAATGTGTCCTGATCTTATCATGCAGAGAGTTCATTCAATATCCTTGGTTAAATGCTTTCTCTCATTTAAAGAAACAACCGGATTTGAGAAATACTGAAAACTCAAAATAATTCTAAATAGTCAGTGAACCGTAATAAATATTAGTTTACAGTTAATCTGGCATTTATTCTCTGACTTCTCTTCCGCCTACAATCTTTCAACTCAAAAAGGTAAAATTATTAACAGCAAATTGGTTTTTTTACATTTTAGTTCCATTGGTAAATTAGTATTTGGCACTATATTGTGCTGCATTTTAAAACAGTGTTGCACCAAAATATTAAAATATAGTTGTAGCCTCAAACAGGCTGGCTTTGGAGGATCCAAATTTCCCATCTCTTAGTAATTTTTATCCTAGACTATCACAATTTAAAGGCAAAGGAAAGAGTACTGTTTTCCTCCTACTGTCTGTTTTGAAGACCAAACCAGACCAAAATTCACAGCAATTTCCTTGAGTTTAAGCAAGTAAAATCACTTTAACTCAGCAAAAGAAGGTTATAACTGGACCAGTTAACTACCAAATGGTTAATTATGAAGAAAACTTTGGCTAATCTGGCAGGCTTGTTGGCTGTGCAGTGGTAACAGCAAATCCAAGCTGTCCCTGGGCTCATGCCTATGAAACAGAACCATTTTGATCTCACTAGCACAATGTGTGAAAATATTGATCCTCACTGTGCTCTGTGAGGTCACGAGCTACTGGTGTTTCTGTTTCACAGGTGGGGAAGATAAGTACCAAGAATTCAAGTAACTTAGACAAAGTTAGACAAACAAGACAAACAAGACAAAACAACAAGCAGGTAACATCTGCTAAATCCTGCATTCTAGACCTAACCCCATGCACTGGAGAGTCCATGGTCCTCTCTGTCCTATAGAACTGGATAAAATAATCAGGTACTACAGGAACATGAACAAGGTGATGGTGGTTATAAACCAAGGTCATGGCTATCTCTCTGTTGATGTGTGGGGTTTTCATAACATGATGGCATGGAGAAGAAACCATAGTATATATGTGATTTTTTTTTTTTTGTGAACAGCATAGTTAGCATCAAACACAACTTCCAAGAGATCCTTAGCTTCTTACTGACAACATTTCTGATGGAAAGCAAACAGTTTAGTACCTCTAATTTTGCTTATTCACTCTCCTGTCTTATGTATAATCATTGAATATTTCAAGTTGGAAGAACCCATAAGGATTAAGTCCTGCCCCTTGGAGGACTAAAAGTAAATTTGTGACTAAGTGCATCACCCAGGTATGGTATGACCACTTCCCTGGGAAGCCTGTTCCACTGAGCAACCTGACCAACCACTGAGTGAAGAAACTTTTCCTGTTATCCAATCTGGACCCTGATGCAGATTTATTCCTTTTCCTCATGTCCTATTGCTGGTCCCACTGAGAGAGAAGAAGCATCTTCTCCTCCTCTGTTGCCACCCTTATGGATGTTGTAGACTGCAATGAGGTCACCCCTTAGCGGAACAAATCGTGACCTCAGCTGCTCCTCATGTGTCTTGCTCTCATGATGCTTCACCATCTTGGTCACCCTCCTCAGGACACTCTCCAATAGCTTTATATCTTTCTTATGTTGTGGTACCCAGAACTGCCCCCAGCACAAGAGGTGAGGCTGCCCCAGCTGAGAGCAGAGCGGGACAATCTCTCCCTTGCCCGGCTGGCAATGGATGCTGTGCCTGATGTCTCCCAGGACACACTCGGCCCTCCTGGCTGCCAGGGCACTGCTGGCTCATGTTCAGTTTGCCATCAACCCAAGCCCCCATATGCCTTTCTGCAGGGCTGTTCTTCATTTCAAATGGTTGGGGATTGCCCAGGTCTCTGGTATATCGCTCTGTGAGACCTCTCTACCTTCAAGGTAGCCCAAAGCTTCTCGTAATTTCATGTCACTGCCAAATTTACTTAATGTACATTCAACTCTTCCATTCAGGTAATTTATGGAAACATTAAAGAGCACTGGCCTTAAAATTGAGCCCTGGGGATGCCCGCTGATGACCGGTGGCCAGCCTGATGTAAACTCATTTCTTGTAACTCTTTGAGCCCAACCCATCACCTATATAGATACCTGCATCTTCGTCTTACATGTTGCTTCTTATTCTTTGCTGCTAAGCAGATATATAAATCTACAGAGTGCATTTCCTTGCTTTTCATGAATCTCTGAAAATTAAATCACTTTTGAGAAACTTAGATGAGCATTGCAAATAGACAAAAATTGGCTTTCATTGCAAACAGACATTTTGTCAAGTGCGTATTTCTCCTAATCTATTTGTGTCCACAAATGCTATTATCTCCTAGAAGAACTATTTTTCCTGTTCTACCACTCCACTGAACTTCTGCCTTCCCAAGTTTACTGGGCACTTAATCCTCTAAGATTTGCCTGTGGGAATTAATAATATTCAATCTGTTCCAGAGTTATCCAGATGCTCTTTACATCCCTGGGATGTGTCACACAGAAGATGCAAACCTGCATAAACTCCCATCAACAGAACCCTTGCTGGCAGCAGGACAGAGCTGCTAACAATACAGCAACAGGTCACAGTGAGAGATCTTGCAATGCAAACATCTTCTGGGAAGTGATTTCAGCCATCTGAGGGACACACTGATAGTCAGCTCTTGCGCTGCTTTTGAAAAGACAAAGTGCACATGTGAGTCCCAGAAGATTTCTGAAAGATGTTTAAATTACATTATTCCAGGGCTTTGGTAGCATGTTCCTCCTTTCTTAATAATAGTTCAGCGAAGTATAAACTGGAAATGCTAGAAAGAAAATTAATTGGGGTTTCTTGTTTCTTTCTATACATTTATTTTTTCTAATAAATCAGTGATCCTTCCAGGGTTTTTCTGATCCTTCACAGATCAGATTGTTATTAAAGAAATGCTACTTGATTTACATACTGCTTTCAACATTCACATTATACTTGAAAATGGCAATCAGATTTTTGATTGATTTTTCACTGTAAAAATACAATTTAAAATAGTCTCTCTAAAAGGAAAACAAGACTTTAGAGACTAATAAAAGCATGTCTTCTGTAAGCCACTGAGGGATTGATTAAAATGAAGGAGGAGGGGAAATGAGGTATTAGTCAATTATAGACTGACTGTGAACCTCCAACATGAAGTCTTGAGAAGGCAATCTTAGTCCTATAAAACACTCAGTTAGACAGTTCTAGAGAATAGAGAAATACTAATGCCACTGGCAAGACCTCATAAAAGAGTCTGAACACAATGGTTTTAATCTCTGTTCAAACAAAAGTTTTAAATTGGAAACTTGCAGTGAAGGTAAAAGTTGGGGGGGGGGGGGAAGGCATTATCTGACAATGAATCATTCAGTTTGAAAATTAGATTTCTAACTGTAATAGCACAATGAACACTTCATCTCACTGGGAGAACTGGGAGCAAGAAATCAAACATAAAAGGATGAAGTTATCTAAATAATTATACAGATGCTGTGTTTATGTCCATTGTGAAAAATTAAAGCTAGGCAGGGACTGCTCCTGAAGACCAAGGGGTACAAACTGACTACTGATCATGCTTTGGCTTAATCCCTTCCTGCAGTTTCATGATAGAAAAATATAGTTGGAATGGTGCAAACAGAGGTGGGCAGAAAGCTAATAGTTGCCTTTTAGAGGTGCAGATGTATTTTACCTGAGTCCATTTTTTAGTGTTCCTCATTGACCTCTGTCCCTGCTTAAAGTGTACCTCTCTAACCACAATTTCCTCTACCCCATAAGGGAGATGCTGCTTCTTCTTTCATCTTCTGAAACTGAATTTGCAGCACTGAAGCTGTTTCACATGTTTTACAACAGCATGAGAACTTTTGGAAAGATGCTGAGCACAGCAACTGGGTTTCTGACGATGACAGATCTGTTCTGCTTGGTGCTTCAAACAGTGCATGGTTTGAAGATGGGAAGGTGTGGGCAGTGTGTGATGTGGAGGGTAAAAGCTGACCAGACAGAAAGGATGGAGTGAAACTGCACACGGAACCATCCACTCTGCTCTTGAGACTGACCTGCCCCTCCTCACAAAAAGATAAACCTATTTTTCAAAGCTGAATTCCTTGGAAAATTCCTACTTCTCTTTAAAAGAATACTGTAGGGAAGCAACGTGAAAAGATGAAAGGAATGCGCCAGCTTGAATTGCTGTGCTGTACCGAGGCTTAGAGCAGCTCTTAAATTTGTCATCCTCTTCTATTACTTTTCAAAATATCACTTCAAAATAATGAGGGTATAAGAATCCTGTTTGAGGATTAGGGCCTCCTGGTGCTGCACAGGCACATTTAGAGATACAGACTGTGTCTGCACGGGCATATGGCTGAAGCAAATGGAAAGGTTTCTCCTTGTCGTGCAGTAAGTTACACTCAACACATAATACAGCTTATGTTTGCCACTTGAAAAAGAGAGTAACAGTTTCAGTTCCATCTTCGTCATTCAAAGATATTGAGAGCTTTAATGCTTTGTATTATCTTTAAACAGTCATGCTGAAATTAAATGCCAAAATAAGCCATGTACTTGCCAGTCGATGTGGAGCTCTGAAACGTGCTAGCTGCTTTGTGGGAGGAGAGAGGATTTCGTCCTCAGGGAAAGAAGATTTTCTGTACTACAGAAGTGGCTCTGTGGCACATTCCTCTATGCCTAAACAATGTGACTCATCTGCTCTCAGTCTGGAGCCCTGAAAATTATGGTATTGTAAAAACATGCAAAGTTCACGCTAAGTTCACAAAGCTACAAAATAAGCTGTTGCCTGAGCAATGGATGATCCAGCAAGCAGAGCTCTGTGCTGGCCTAAATGCTGAGCACTCCTAAATGCTGCTCTTGAATATGCTACTGTTTTTTGAGTGCCTTAGAAAAACTTCAATCTCTCTTAAACCTCTTTTCCTTCCCTGCCCTGGTCTTGTTAAACTCTCCATGTGCAATGTCTCAAAGGTGAAGTCTGTGCTGGCCATCAATACTGACGATCATTTTTCATCATTTCTGTAAATACTATCTATCTTCTCTTTGACTGTGACAGACCCTAACTTGGCCTGTTCAGATCCATTCTAAATACTGTCATAAGATCCTTTTTCCAGCTCATAAATTGGACCTTATTATCCTTCTCTTCACACTCCCAGCATGGACTTCCACTTCCTTGCTGCATCTAATAGAGGCTTGTCAACACTGCCAACACTCTCCACGTGCTATCCTCAAACATTATCTCTAATTCAGTGGCAGAGGGAGATTCTCCCTCTGGGCAGCCAATGCTAAACATCCAGATAATCCTTCTGTGCCTTTTCTCATGCTGTATGTAATGCTAGGCAGAAATTTTCCTTGACATCTGCAAACTATCTCACTTTATTCTCCTAAATGCTCAAAAATTTCCTTTCCACACTATATATTAAAAAATCCCCACAAACCTCCCAGTTTTGCCTCCTGGTATTCTGGTTCCTCTGCCTAGTCAGCATCAGCTTCTTTTTTCCTTTTGTTAGCCAGCTACCCACTTGCCTCTCTTTGTTTTCCCAGGCTTTTCACTTAAATTGCAAGGCCTTTGGCACTGAGACAGCCCTCTGATCTGTGCTTGTACTGTGCTCTTCTGATACCTGTGTCAGGCTCCCTGGGTGCTTTGGCAATATGAGCAGCAAAGCCCTGAATGAAAACTTGGTTTAAGCACCACAGGAGAGGAACATGAGAGTGAGAGCTGAGAAATCTACAGGTGTGTTTTCTTTTCCTCAGCCCATTCTAGTGTGGAACTAAATTAGGTAAAGAATAAAGCAAAAGCAAGTAATGAGAGTTTAGAGCAGGAGCTTGAAACTTTCTCTGAACTCTGACACCTCCTTATGGCAGTTTCAGAGAAAGTCTAATCTTTGCCAGTTCCTCCACATGTGCTTGAACAGCTGGCTCAATGAAGCGGGGAATTAGGCCCATACTGTGACATAGTACCTATCCCTTCATTATGCTGAAGGTTTTTAGGTACATAACACTTGATTCCAGGATGTCTAGTCCAAATCTTGATATTTACAAAGAACCAAGAACTGGTGCCAGATAAATGGAAAACATGTGTAAATCATACTTAGTGGAGACAAAACAAATTATTATATGGTGAAGGCACTGGACTGGGTTCAGTAATTAATCCAAATAATCATCAGGCATTGGGTTCCAAAGCATTTTCTTTTCACACAGACCTCCTGCAACTGCAGGAGTAACCAAGTTACTCATTATTTGGCATTAAGAAAGTCAGAAAAGTTCTTACATATTTCCAGGGAGCCTGGCTAGTTGTTCTAGTTGTCACTGCCTGCTTCATGTGTTGTGACTCACACCATTTTTATGGGGACAAATGCTTTTGCATATCTGCTCAGCTCAACTGGCCATGCAAAGAAGTGTATATTGCTGAAGTCTTCTAGCATTTAGTAGAAAGTGCTCAGTGGGAAAAAGTAGAAATGGATCCTGAATGAAGATTTTATTCTGGTTTTGAGTGAATTCTGCCTAGCAGTATGCCTTACTCATGCACTGCTCTTGCTCATGGTGTGTTTCTACACTCTTTGGTAAGGATCTCTGTTTCACAGAATCTTTTATGACTAAGTTATGATTCTTCAAAACACCTTCAAGGACTGTCAAAAAATGTATTAGAAAGCAGTCAGAGCGGACAATGTGCTTGAATTCCTACTAATGCTAGTGTCTCTGGAAGTTTTGCAAATTACTAAGTGTTGAAATGTGTGAGCATCCAACTGATTCCCTCTAACCACTTTGCTGAGCTTCATGCAGCTTAAAAGAATTGTGCTGTAACACTTCTGGTAGGTATTTTCTGATGACATCAATATTCTTTTGAGTCAAAATTAAATTATGCACTTATTGGAAGTTAATATCCCTGAAATTAATTTCAAAAGTCAATTTAGTATACATGGTATTTCAAACAGCCATAGCAGTGTCATTGCATAAAACAAAATCCCATCCCCCGCCCCAAATCCATGTCTGCAGTGTTTTTTTCAGCTTCTAGTTAATAAAACTTTGATTAGGAGGATTCAGACAGTACGTCTAGAATGGCAAATTCACAAGAAGTAAAATGAGTTTATAAAAGCTTTTATTCCTTTGCAATTTTCTGATAAATTTGCAACACAGAAACCTGTAACATACTTCTGACCTTGTTTCAAAATGAAATTAAGACCTTCCACAGAGAGAAACTGTTATCTGTAGCGTAACATTTAAGCACAACCACCTTCATTTTTTACAGCAATTAAATTTCTTAAATCTATCATTTTCTCCAAGGTTACTGTACAGCCTTCCTAATGCAGAGTTCTCTGATCATTAAGAGAAAAGGAGTGACAGCAATACTGACAGCAGCTCACTTGATAGGTTTATTCTCTCCAAATATTGTTTATAACTCTTTTCCAGATGGAGTCGGAAAGATAGCAAAGTCCTAGACATTGTTACTGTTATTCAAACCTGTCCAAACCCATTCAAACCCAACAGCACAAGAAGGTGTCTTTCACTAGCATTAGCAAATGAAAAATTAAAAACCTATGTACCAGCTGCACCTTTGAAAACTTCTCCAAACATCTCTACTTGCATTCAAATGTGCAACAAGCCCTGGGCAGGGTGGAACAGTTGAGTTTCACAACACGTTCCTCTGCCATATCTGTAAGAGGCAATGATAGTCAACCTCTAGTTGGAGAAAGTAGTAACAGAGTCCTCAGAAAGGGTAAGGACTGATGCCTCAGCTGGACACAGGATTTGGCTGAGTAATTTAAATCCTCTTCATGAGGCTGCAATTCCCATCCTCTGCTTTCCCACGACACAGGCAACATGTGTGTGCAGTAGTGCCCAGGAATTCAGCCTTGAACAAGCACTAAGAGGCTGGGAGTGCCTGCTGGTCACTACTGGTATTTTACAGTACTTTAGAGTAGTAACAAAAGAAGGGGACCTTGCTCTAACATACATGCCTTGTAACAGACCTGCTAAAACCAGGGATCTGCTCCCAAGGCAGCTTCCTTGGCTGCAGGTAGAGCTACCTCTACTGTCTGTCTGTCCCCAGGACATTCTGCAATGATAACACTCTTCCAGTCACCTCTGTGTATTGCAAATCCCCTCAGCAGCACACAGAATCTGGCCATAAGAGCTACAGCCCCATTTCAATATTAAATGGAAAAGGAACATCACCTAAATTAATTCAATTTGAAATGTGTATGCTAATACTCTTCCAGGGATGTACTGATGTTCTGTGCCACATATCCCTTACATAAGTATTATACAAGAATGCTTAATTTGCTTTGTATTTACTGGAAGGAGCAGAAATTGTTCACGGAACATTAAGTGTGTAACCGTCTTACTTTCTTTTTCTTTGTATGGTCTTACAAACCTGGGTCTTCATGACAAGAGCTACAAGTTGTGGTTGAAGACTAGCTGGACTATATGAAAAGAGTTTTAATACTTCTCTTCAGCATTTTTTCACTACTTAAACAAAACAGCTTTTTAAAAACATATTCATCTTTAGTGATCTTTATAAGGAGAAGAGATAAACTTGAAAGACCATGAAAAAAGATTAAAGTATTTATACTAGAATATAAAGCTATGTTCAAAACAGTAATGATTTTAAAAGAGCTGGAAATTTCCAGCTGCAACTAAATTCGAAAATCTCATTTTTTTTCCCCTCACTTCAACATGATTGTTATATGCAGGCACAGGAGCAAAGAGCTTTTCTCAGCTGTTGAGTCTATCCATTGGTGAACCATGCATTTACAAACATAATTACAGTTCCCAGTACTGCTACTCCTCTCATTACATCAAGTTTCAAAGCTTCTCCTTCAGAAGACTGCTAATTCCCCTCTCTTCCCAAGTCCTGCTCCCAAGGTCCCTTCCCTTCTCAGCACTACTCCCTCATGTTACAGGCTTTTAACAGTTTCCTCCTCAACACACAGCCCATTTTGCCTCCTTGTACCTCTCTGTACCATAGGCCTTCCATTCATGCTTAGCTGAGCTTTCTTGCCATGAGACTTTCCCACAGTCCCTCATAAACCTGCTCCCAGAAATATTTCTAGTAAATATAGCCTCAGGAAAAAGGACTGTCCTGTCCAAGTCCATCTCCAATTCACATAAGACACAGTTCTCTATTCATAGATTCATAGAAGCAAAGGATTGTAGACTCAGAGAATCAGAGAATGGTTTGAGTTGGAAAGCACCTTAAAGATTGTCTGTCATGGGCAGGGATGTCACCCACCTGATCAGGTTACTCAGGGCCACATCCAACCTGGCCTTGAAGGCCAGGGGTGGGAAACACTACGGTTTCCTATCTTGCAAGTCTTTTAACTGGGTTCTGTTGTAAAATCTTTCATCCCAAGTCCTGGGTGAGATCATGAATGTCATGAGCTGAGGCATTCCAGACCTTATGTGATAACATTCTAGAAAGAGATTCTTCCTATGCCTACATATTCTACTGAAGAGGGAGCATTGCCTGTGCTCTTCTCAGCACTGTGACTGTGCCAAGTCCTTCATGAATCCTTAGCACTCATACATATAGCTATCCAAACAGCTTTGAGGGAAGAAGAAAACTGGTTTTTCCTTCAGATAAAATACCATGAAAACTCAGTGACCAAATTAAATATTAAGTGGACAAGTCAAAAAAAAAGTCACCTTTAAACTCATATTAAGAAGGTGTGGACACAAAAGGATAATGAAGGGAACCATCACAGGGCTCTAATATTGGGAATTTTTTCACACTACTAAACCTAGGGGGAATTTCGTGCTAAAGAAAAGAAGAATTCTGTTTCCATAGTAACTCAGTGCTAGGGCCCCCTTACAGTCCAAATTTAGCAGAATTATATGTGCAGCAGCATACTACTGTGCACTTGAGGCTACAATGAAACCACTAGCCTCATTGCATTTGGGATGTCAGGTTGAATTTTAACTGGGACAGACAATATGCCAAGTAAGTCCAAGTATAATCCTAAAAAATAACATCACACCTTAAAGATGAGGGAGAAGTTATAGGTGATAACAGGGCATAAACTAGTAACTTGATAATGACTTGAAATACCAAAAATTGCTAAGACATGGGTTAGCATGTAAAAATAAATTATTTTTATCCCAGTCGTGACACTAATTTTACTCCTATGAAATGAGTACTTCAGTGACAGTACTTTCTCCTGTACAGTATGAATTGTCAGTACACAGAAGCTGAGCTGCCTTTATTCAGAAGAAAGGACACACAGCCAGTCCACAGAGAGACATTTTACTACAGCTTTTTGAGCAGTTGGAAGTGAAAAGTGAGGACAATACATCTGAGTCTGCAGAGAAATCTCTGCACCTTACTTGGCAGCGCTTTGTGTTTTTGAAGAGGTTAAAAGACAAACAGCCCAACAAATAAAAGCATCCCCTGCTTAACCAATGCATTTGCTGCCCTTAAAAATGAATGAATGTATGGCAGCTCTGAAATGTGTCTGCTCTGTAATCAGTCAATATGTGCTCAGCAGAGTCACAGTGAAGCTCAGATGGCAAGGATATGATGGTAAGAGCAGAGGTACCTTAGTGCGGATGAGGGTCATTAGAAAGGTGGAAAGTGCTGCTGCAGTTTTAGTGCAAAGTGCTACAAGCACTGCTCGAGCTCAGTACTGACGATTAGAGCTGTAAGCACCACGCGTTTGGCTGGCACAGATAAGTGGTCTTTCCCTGCTCTCAGCAGTGCTTTAACCATATTACACACAGACTCTAGTCATCTCTGAGGTACTAATGGCAATGAAGTATTGAAAAACAAGTGCTGCCAATTTTCCCACTGTGTCAGATATTTGAGAAATCATCAGCAAATCGAGAGGATCTAAGCGTCCTGTGTGTCAAATAACTCTTTCGACCAGAGAGAAGTACATTAAACCACACAACTTTCTTGGGTTGTTAGATTTTACATCATCTATCCAATTTCTGGTTCAAACCTTCACACTTTTTGCCTTGTCTGATCACAGTATCATTTTGCTACAGACTTTATCCTATGCTATCATGCACTGTATCTGCTCCAGAGCTGATGAGGGAGAAAATTATCATCATAACCTTGAACAACAAATGAGGAAAAGCCTGAGCTCAGATTTAAAGTAAAAAATTACATTAGTTATTAGTAAGAGGCTAACTTCTAGCTATAGATATGTAGAAAGCAATTACATACAATAATCCAATCTATTAATACAGGCTGCAGCTAATTCAAAGTTACTGAAAGAGCAAAATGTCTTGGGAGGGGGGGAAAGGGTATGCAAATAGGTCAAGAAAGTGAGACCACCTGCTTAGACTAGCAAGCTGTGTCTTTGCTTCAATAGCAACATTTCAACTGCTTTTTGCAGGAAATAAAAGGAAAATAAACTCATTTCTTCTGACTTCAACTGATTCATTCCTAAAAAACCTGGAAAGACAACTAAACAACAAATTAAATCTCCTTTTAACACTTTCACCTTCCTCAGAAAGGCAAACTAAAATACTTAAGCATAAGTCTCTTGTGAAACTGCTGAAGCTGCAGAGAAAATTAATTGGCTGACTGTGATTTGCATATAAATATTAAATATTAATAAGGTTAATGTTTTGTGAGGTTTAATCAGGAGTGACTAGATAGCAACTAAGTGCTTTGTACAGAAACAAGGCACAATGTAAGACTCTGTGTCCATCCCAAACCAGTCTAAGGTGGCCTTTCTCCCTAATTCCCATCACAGCTTGGAATACAACAGGGGATGCAGCACAGATCCTGTGTGCCAGCAGCTGGAGTGCCTGGGAGCCTGGCCCACTCTTGGCACATTACTAACAGAGAGAAGTTCCAAGACTACTCATTCCCCTTCATGGAGACGTTTTGCTTCTCCTTACAGAGCTGTGTCTTGGCACTCAGTGAAGATTCTTAAGGGTCAACAATCCAGTCCCATGTTCAAAGCACTCAGAGGGTTACACACAATATGTATCTTGACCACTTAATTAGTCCAAAAGTAGCGTTTCCACAGAAAACCCAGAGTTTTTCACTGGCTCATATATGTTCAAGATCACTTTCTGTGCTGGGAGGGAAGACATTTCTAGAGAAGCACATCAGTCATGGAGGGACTTGGTGCATCAGCAGATGAGGATGGGCTGGAGACTGCTTCTGTACTCTGGCCTGAATGCTGACAGCAAGTGTGTGCTTTACTGCTAACTCAGGCTTAAAAATGTCTAAAAAAGGATTTACATCCAAAGTTCTGGCTAATTGTGCCATGGAAAGTATCCCTTAAAGGCAATCAATGAAAGGATTGAGTCCCATAACACAGGCTAATCTGTTTTCTATTTCTCTCCTTCCCCTCCAGGGTGACAAGGCAGCAGATGCAGGGATTTTCCAGAAAACCTGCAATGCTTCAGATACCGATTCCTGACAGAGGGTCATTCCCATGGAACTGATGACTTACAAGCCTCAAACATCGAATCAGATGCCGCCAGGCTGTGCCCCTCCCAGAAGTACCAGGATCTGTGTGGTAAAATGGGGTCTGCAGCAGCGGGCAGCTGGGTATGAGATAAACTGTCATTGCTGAGCAACTTCCATGAGAGCTTTTAACAGTGCACGCCTTTCCTTTCCCAAGGAGTTCTGACACCTGAACTGATGATATGGTAGCAAGTAAGTGACCCAATAAATCTGACAGCCATCTGCACAGACAATTTAAGAAAAACCTTGTATTATTGCCAGAGTGAAAACAGCAATGCAGTTTTCTTCATCCTTCATTCAACTAGGAAAAAAAACCCAGGGGGTTTGAAGTGTTAAAGATGTTGGAATTTAGACTGAGAGGTGAAAATCTCTTCCTGACAGTACTCTTCTGCCTAAAAATTGGCATAAATGAACATGTAATTTTAAAAGGCTGTGGTTTTTAATGTAAAAGAAAACGAAACCATACAAATAAGTCAGTAATTTGAAGAGCAAGGTCAGATGATACTTACTGGAAAACATTTTCCTTTCCATCCAGTCTTGTCCCAGGGCATATGAACAAGTCTCATTGCTCCCTACAGCTCCCTGGGGATGGGAAGAGGAGAGGAAGGTGCTGACCTCTTCTCCCTGGGATCCAGTGATAAAACATGGGGAAATAGTTCAGAGCTGCACCAGGGGAGGTTCAGACTAGGAAGCATTTCCTTACTAAGAGCATTGTCAAACACCGCAGCAGGCTTTCTAGAGTGGAGATCGATGCCCCAAACCTTATTAGAAAGTATTAGAAAGGAACTTGCACAATGTCTGCAATAATATGCTTTTATGTGGTCAGTGTTGAACTGGTCAGGCAGCTGGATAAGATTACCCTTGTAGGTCCCTTCCAACTGAAATATTCTATTCTATTCTATTCTATTCTATTCTATTCTATTCTATTCTATTCTATTCTATTCTATTCTATTCTATTCTATTCTATTCTATTCTATGCTATGCTATGCTATGCTATGCTATGCTATGCTATTCTATGCTATTCTATGCTAGTCTAGTCTAGTCTATGCCATGCCATGCCATGCCATGCCATGCCATGCTATTCTGATTGGACATTATCCACCCTGGACTTTGGGATACTCCTCAAAACTTCCTCTGCTCTCTGAAGGAGAACTTTATTTATTTTCAAACTCAGCTGGTATTGGAATACTTACAAAGGAGATAATATCACAGCAATCTTGAAGGAAATAAGTTAATGAGAATTTGTTCAATCCTTTTTACCTGCACTATTTTCTGCCTTTTTCTCTCTCCTCATGGCCACACCACACTGGTAGAAACCAGAAGTTGGCGCTTGCGAATGCACAATTGGGCACCTACTTGCAAAGTCCATTAAAAAACAAAATTGCTTCCTGCATGTAAAAAATCCTGATAAATATGTACCCTTCAGGTACATCATGGGCAACTGCTGCTGTGCAGCTGCATCCCGTCAGAGTAGCGTGTTTGTGAGTCTCTGGACAGAAGGGCATAAGGATCTATAGGGCATTAAATGTGCACAGTGACTCTGATGCATCTAGGAAGGATACTGCTCCTCTGTAGAAAATCTCTATGTCTGTGAGCCCATGCCAACAGAAGATAGACAAATGTGTGTTTCAAATATTTTGCCTTTCTAGGTTCTTCATGAGTGGCTGAATATATTTAATTTTCCAGATAATTCTTTTAGATAGCAATTAATGAGTGCATTTTCCTCTATAACATAAAATCAGCTATTAATAGTCTCTGAAAAACCATGTTTGAGCAGATGAACCACATCTAACATTGTGAAGATTTACTTTACTTTTTGCTCTCTTATACTTGTGAGAGGCCAGGGAAGTCAAGAATGTAGTCAAAGGTTATTTGTATTATTGTGAGACTTACTTTACCCTGCAGGTTTTTAATAACATGGGGGCAATCTTATCCATAAGATATCATAGCTTCTGTAACAGAGAAAAATCAAAACCTATCTTTTAAAGTCAGCTAGAACAAGTACTAGTACTTCTCTGTAAAAGTGAACACAGTGAAAGAACTAAGCCTGACAGGAAAAAGCCTGTATTCAAAGCATTCTCTGTAGCTCATGAACAAAGATCTGGGAGTCTGAGAAATTTGTTATCCAGACTAAATTTACTCTAAGGCACCCACTTTCTTGCAAACTTTTCTTCACAGCAGCTCTTCGAAGCCATTTATTTTCTGTCTGTTCACTTGTTCCTTGCATGTGCTGAAGAAAGAAAAGGGAGAAAAACCCAAAAGATGAGAGGAGAGAGGAGAAGAGAGAAGAAGAGAGGAGAAGAGAGAACAGAGGAGAAGAGAGGGGTGGGGCAGGGCAAGGGGGAAGGGAAGGGAAGGGAAGGGAAGGGAAGGGAAGGGAAGGGAAGGGAAGGGAAGGGAAGGGAAGGGAAGGGAAGGGAAGGGAAGGGAAGGGAAGGGAAGGGAAGGGAAGGGAAGGGAAGGGAAGGGAAGGGAAGGGAAGGGAAGGGAAGGGAAGGGAAGGGAAGGGAAGGGAAGGGAAGGGAAGGGAAGGGAAGGGAAGGGAAGGGAAGGGAAGGGAAGGGAAGGGAAGGGAAGGGAAGGGAAGGGAAGGGAAGGGAAGGGAAGGGAAGGGAAGGGAAGGGAAGGGAAGGGAAGGGAAGGGAAGGGAAGGGAAGGGAAGGGAAGGGAAGGGAAGGGAAGGGAAGGGAAGGGAAGGGAATTACTCAAGGGGACAGTTTTTAGTGAGAAAGTCATCAGGAACCATAAAAGACCCTCTATCAAGAGATTTGTTCAGATGTGGCAAAGTGCTCTTACAGTGTGCCTGCCTCAAAGATGTTGGGATTTTACACTTGCTTGAGACTGAATGACTGAATAAGAGCTGTGGAGACTCAGCAAAAGATGGTACAAAGATGTATCTTTGTGAAGTGAGGAAAGGTGTGGCACTGGGAAGGATGGACAAAGACACCTTTCCTCCCAAACCATCGCTTTCTCTGTAGATCCCTTCTATACGAATAATCACTACATCCCTCATAGCTACACAACCTGGAGATCTCTTCCACCATGGGAACAAAAAGGAAAAGGATTGCACTGGTAAGAAGGCATCCATCACCCCCAAGTTGGCATGTATATAAAGCACAGCAAGTTAAGACTCCAACTTTAGTACCTGGAGTGACAGGAAATCCATGACAACACATTGGATAAGTTTCTATCTAGAAAAGAAAATTCAGAAAAATGCAAGTGAGAACTGTAGACAAACAAGGGTGTTGAACAAACTGGTATTTTGTGAACTGTGACTGGAAGTTTTGCCTTATTTCATGGGACATTATGAAAGCTCAGGTAGACTAGCTTGAGAGACATTATATGGCAGGATATAGGAAGCTAACTAATAAAAGGACTAGAGATACATTTTTAGGCAAAAATAAAAGAAGGGAACTTGCTTTGATTTTGTAAAAATGAGACCCAGTTATGCACATATTTAGTCAGAGAAAACTCAAAAAGTTTGTAGCTATTGATGCTATTAATAATAAAAGAAGCTGGATCCAGTCCAAATCCTGGGACTAGAAAAGCCGTGAATTCACATGCTGTGAATTGTGATGCCCTAGTTAAGGAATTAGGTGTATAATGTTTAGCACAGTGATGTTATGATGCATCTATTGCTTCACAAGTATTGAAGAACAATGGTCACGTTGCCTGTCAGTTACTGGGCCAAAGCTATTCACATAAAGTTAAATGAGTCCTTTGATAACACCAATGAGTTGTATGTGTGAAGGGATGCTGGGTCATTAAAACGAAGGAAAGAACTTGCTTGAAAATTGGTTTCACAGGAATGAGGAAAGAGACTGGAGAAATAGCTGGAAGCAAGAAGGATGAAATAAGGAATGATGAAATAAGTAGTAGCTTTGGAGACCAGGCATCCCAGGTCTTTGAGAGAATGGGAAGAAGAAACTCCTGGGCCAAGCAGGGTAAGGGGGAAGCAAAAGAAAATCCTAGGTCAGAAAGAGAACTTACATGTGTCCCTAGATACTGAGATGGAAGAACTCTGTTGGAACACAGCATCAAGAAGCAGAAATAAGGTTTCCTAAGCTTGAGAGAGGAAAATCCCCAATATCTGATCAAGGGAGATCATGGCCAGGAAAGGAAAGGCAAAGAAATGGCTATGAAACCAAGGATCTTGAAAAGGACCTAATGAATCTGGCCATAGGGTACATCTGTAAGCAGAACAGAATAGATCTTCCCCATCCTCTTCTAACATTAGCTGTGTTATACTCCTGAGAAATTAGCAAGTACAGTATTCCACTGTAAGCAGAGAAATTAAATTACTTCCCAAGGCAAGTGTCTGACAATAGAGCAGGGACTCAGGAACTGCGGTCTCTGTGTCCTGTGATCAGCTGAACTAATTATTTGCTTTCTCAGGCAATTATTGCAGATGGGAAAAAGAATAAAATTTCTAATCATTCAGTTAAATTTTGTTCCAAATTCTTTATCTGCTTAAAAAAAAAAAGAACAAATGCAATAGGAGAAGGCACAGATGGAAATACAGGATGGAAAAGAGATCAATATTTGGCATCATCAATTCTATAGATTTTGTATCAAGCAAAATTATTTTGAAGTAGAACTGACAGCAACTTTTTTTCTTGTCTGGTCAGCACCCAAGTCTCAATTCTTTTTACGCTTCAGTAAAAATGTAATGAGCATCCCATATTACATAAAGACAGCCAGAACATCTTTCAGTAGAGGTTAATGCCAATCTTTTACTCCAGAGAAGCATGTTCTTACATTTAAAACTACTACTTCTCTAGTTCATTTGAAAACTGAGGTGCCTTTGTGGCTCCTAAATTACTGTGGGACAGATGGAATCAGGCATCTTGTCAAGAGCTTAATGGCTGAATAAAGAAAGTTGGGCAAAGCGCTAGGATCTAGCCTTAATCTGTTCAGAAGATTCAAATAGTTTGTAAAGGAGAGGGGGAAAAAAATTAGTCTTCTAAACATCCTGTATATATCACTGTCATCAATCTTTCCAAACTCCTTTAACAGATAGCCATGAAGCAAAAACAATCATAAAAAAAATAGAGATGACAGATGAACACATGTAAGCGTTAGTTGTGATAGCAATAACTTTTTCTTAACCTCAAAAATATTGCTGCTTAAAAAATATGCTAAAATTTTCTTATTTTTGCTAATTTAGGAAAGCATGAGGGTTGGAATTTTTTTTATGAGAAAAAACTACTCTAGTTCTTTTAAGAAGTCTGAAAGGGAAATCATTATATAAAGTGTATTTATGGCACACTAGAAAATCCAGTTTTAACCAAAACTCAAAATAACAGAAGCACAAGTGGAAGAGCCTTCTATTTCATTTACCAACAGAATGGAATGTGCCCAGCTGGAGCTGGATGCACCTGCCCCCTCCTGTTCCACTCCCTGCAGCACTGCCATGCTAACCCACATCACCCTCACAGTGTTCCTGTGACATAAAAAAATACCATGTCTGGACACTGCAGAGAGCCTGGGGAATAACTACACTGCACTAATCCTTCTCCAAATAGTCATTGATTAAACATCTACACAAAAACACTGACTGATTTAAAAGTGATCGGCAGTTTTAAGAAATATTCCTGCAATACACAGCTGTGCACAGCTGCGCTTGGAAGGACAAATTGAAGGAGAATTGTTTTGCCCCAGAGTCTGTCTGTACACACCAATGGTAGCAGACAAAACAAGTGTTATGATACAGCTGTAGAAAACGTGCCTACATGTAATCAGTGAGCCTGCAGGAATGAAGACTGCACAAGGGAACCATCACAATACAAACAAGGTGCCATCAGGACTTTTTTTCCCTCAAGACACTGAATTGTAGAGATCAGTTAAGTGAAGTTAGGATTGCGTTTCTGTACCTACATTTGCAATATTCTCAGGGAGATAAAAAACAAATGTCTTCAAGCAATCTATGATTGCCCATGTAAGAGCCATTTTCCAGATCTGAGCCCTCTAAGAAGCTGATTGAAAAAAATCCCACAGGACACAAATCCTGCAGAATCCCTATAAGAACAAGAAAAAAAAAAAATTTATTTTGGAGGACATGAAGAAACACTGAAAATTCTTAGCGTGATGTACTTGTTTCTGGTTTACTATATTGTTATAGAATATATTCATAGAATAGATTATATAAAATACACTTACTTTACTAGTATATATTTTCTCCTAACAAGTGCAACTGGTGCCAGTCTTACCATAGTATAGATAGCCTACACCAAAGTTTAAATGTTTCATCATCATGTTCAGGTCTGTAAAATGAGAACCCCATTTCTGGTTTGTCTGTCTTAGTGCCACTGTGTGCATACAGAGGAGTAGAAATCCACAGAAGCTGCAACCAGAGACTGCAATTAGCTTCATTAGCAATTGGAGGGAAGGGGCACAGAGGTCCTTTTGTGTATTCAGTGCAACAAGGCTAAGCCAGACACAATTTGGTGCAAGATCTTTCAGTACTGCTTGCTAAATTCCCACTACACAAAAGATTAATTCTTGAAATTGGAGAATGGCCGGACTCCTGCTTTAGGGAGTGACCTGAGTGACAAGCAAAGTGGCTGCTGAAGGTGACATTGCCTTGGAAGTGAATGAGTCTTCTCATCTAATAGCAGAGAAAAAACATTATATACTGCTTATTTTGCTTTCCCAACACCAGGGAGTATTTGATCTTATCAGCTTCCCAGAGACAATGCCAGGCATCTTATTGGTCTCAGCTCTCAAAAAGAGATGAAAACACATCCCTCTTCTGCACCGTGTCCCAAATCACCACCTAAGCTCAGCATCTTTGAGTGGCTCAGTCTCTTTGCAACAGGAAATATGGTAAGAAGCATTATCAACAGGAAAGAGGATCACAAGCTTTAAAGCATGATTAAACAGGATAACAATTCCTCAAAGATACTAGATTGCATGAATATTCATCAGTGATTACACCCAGTGTAAACTCAGATTCACATAAATTATGATGAAAAGGCAGCTACACAGTGACTGCCTACTTCTTCTTGAGACAGAAAATCAACCATATTTACATAACTGAAATTCAAAGATGAGCAAGAGCAAAGAAAATTTAGAAAAAAAATGCAGGAAACACCTGCAAGATAAAGGTGGAATACACATGGCAATCCTGGCAGATTTGCTGGGCATGACCAAGTTTTCAAAATTGAATGAAATCATGATAACAATGACCAACACAAGGTCATTATTCATAAAAATTACTTCTTCAACAATAGTTTTCACTGAGATGGTTTATAGAATTCACTTTCCTAGGTGCTTTCTTTACTACTACGCCCCCAAAAATACTATATCTCCTTTCAGCTATCTCTCCATACTTCCCTGATTTTTCACAGTTCATGAAACTCTGTTGCAACATAAAATCTTATTTGCAGTTATTTAATTGTCACGCAACTCCAATTTATTCTATTATCCTTCTGAATATAACTTTTATTTTATTTTCAGATATTCTAGGATTCTAAAGTGGAGGGAAAGAAAAGCAAGTGATAAATGACTCCCACAAGCTCGTATTACTTAGGCATAATTTAGACTCAGCATTGGAGTCGTGAACCCCAGGCTTCTATTCTTGGTTCAAGTAGTTGCTTGTTCTGACTTCAGGGAAGCAAAAGCTACCATTCTCTGTCTTTGAAACAGGTATTTCCTTTACCCCTTTATTTACCCCTGGAGGTTTGAAAGGACTTACCATTCAGCATCAAACTTTGTTACAATTATTCGTGTTCTAATTTGACTCCCAAAGCAGTCAACAAACTAGCAGTGAGTAGAGCTGGTTTAGCTCCAGAACTGGGAGGGGGACTGGACATGAGCTCAGGGCTACAGGAGATGTTTGGGTGTGACTGTGGACCCACACATGTTCAACACACACAGTTCTGAGCTGGCGTAAGCTGATGCTTAGCACAGACTTAAAGGAAGGACAAGAAAGTGGGGGTAGAGTGACTGAGTTAATCCTAAGCATTTATTGAATAGATTGTATAGACTGGAAAGAACGTTTATCATCTTGGTTACTTTTTACATTTCACTGCTCAGTGCTTGAATTTTATTCTTCCTATAAATTTTCACAATACTACTCTTTTGGTGTCATAGAAATGGTTTTACGTTTGCTGATATATTTCAAGAAATGGTATCAAAGTGCAGAGCAAATTCAAGGGAAAAGGGCACAGCAGTTCTGACTTGTAAATTTTTATGTTCTACTGGTCTGGAGAAATGAATTGTCTGTAATCATATTTGAAGTGTAATCCACTGGGCTATCGTTATTGCAGACACTGTGGATTTTACATGGACAAAATACTGTGTCAATACAGTTCCACACAGAAACAAAGAGAACTTGGGTAGAAATTAAAATCTATACAGGAATGAATATTGCAATGGCAGCATTACTGATTTACATTGCTCTACTGAGATCCATTGCAAAGTCCTACAATCAACTTACTGTAGCTGATGCCAATAGGTGCTGAGTATGTTGAGACTATTACATGTGCAGTTTTCTGTTTAGAAGTAAAACTAGTTGACATCTGTAGTAAATGTACAGCTATAATACATACATTGATTGATTTTGTTTATCTCTTCTAATTCAAATGTACTGCCTGATTTTTTTAAGCTTGCCATAGCTGCTGGAAGAGGGACTATTTTGATGGGCAGAGATGGTATCACTACATAATTACATTAAAACATTCTTTTACTACTTCACAGCATTTGTTGATTTTATGTCACTGCTGCTGAGTTATCATGCAGAGATGTTGCACAGTGATGGATAAACTGCAAAGTAGTGCCAGGACATCACTATTGCACCCTCATCATTTCACTAAATTAATTTCATTCGATAGTGCCTCTATTTTTTTCTTATCAGATAGCAGAAAGGATTTCTTTGTCCCTCTCTTAGCGTGGGAGGGAGTGTCTCCAGGAGATCTGCTCCATTCCCTGATCATTCTCCCTAACAACTGCAATTTATCGGAGAGGCATAAATTTCCAAGCACCACAGGGGGCATGATGCTATGCCTATTCTCTCTTTCTTTCTGAATTCAGATACAAAAGGAGATCCAAGCAGATCTGAGTAGGTTGAGAAAGGTATAAATGAGTGGGTGGATCCCTCTATATATGAGATAAAGTCACAGGCAACACTGGGATATTACTGAATTCTGTAGGACTTCTATACACAAATACAAATGCCTTCACAACCTCAGGCATGTTCATCTGAGCACGCTGAAATCAGTCTAGACAAATTCAAGGCACATTTACTCGAAGGAAGAGGACAAGAAGAAAGTAGCCTGCCCTGTACACTGTTAGGTCTCAAGTGGTCTCGTGGCTGAGCAGCCATTCCCCATCTTCCCCTGCTATATCAGAGCTAAACTCACTTATGAAGAACTAATATATTCAAAGGAATGCCAACAATTCACCATAGTGGGCCAAGCTTTGTGTCCATTTAAACTCAAGGCACCACTGAAATTTTTATGAGCTTCCAAGGACTTTACTGAGCAAAAAAAGTGAATCCAGTCCACCTCTTCTAACAGTCTCCTTACATCCCTATTTTCTGTACTTTCATGTGAACAGTGCACTGTTATTGTATGTGAATATCAGCAACAAATTGCACTGATTTGCAGTGTCAGTAAGTTCAGAGAAAATTAATATGGACCTTTAATCTTCACTACATCCTACATCTCAAATGTAAAATTAGGATTTCTAAGATGTATTCATTGCTGAAATATGAATTAAATATTTGACACTTATCTCTAATATTTTTATTTTTATAAATTTATATAAAAATATATATTTAATATTTGACATATAAATCAATATTTGTTTCATGAATGTTATTTAGACCAAAAGGAACTACTGGAAATGGTCTCAGAATAAGGTGTTGGAACCTGAAATTCCAGTAGCTATCACTGCTACAAAAAGCATAAGAAAGAGATAAGATGACTTTCAGCTAAGTATGCTTTAAGAGACAGAAGTCTGGCCTAAACCAAAAGTTCAGCAGCAGCTTAAAACAAACAGATTTTCAGTCCACTGGCTGAAAGGCTGCCCTTGCAAATGGTCTCAGAGATAATTAGTCTCAAACGAACATTCTAAAGGAATTAACTAAGGAAAGAGGCAAAACTGTTACTATCAGACTGCTCTGACACCAAAAGAACAAAGACCCAACTGAACAGACACACTGGGACTTTGACTTCCACTCTTCTGGAGTCAAAGATTCCCAAATCCTGCCAAGATGGAATACTTGCAGCTTGCATCCTAGTGAAGAAAACATCAGATATAAACTGTATTTTTTTCAAGGTGATACAGTCTCAAAAGTCAGTGATGAACACAACACAGAAACAAGAAACAGTCCCAAAAATTATGAGCACAGAAGTAGAAAACAAGATGAAAACATTGTCATGCCTCTCTCCTCCCCAGTGAAATCCTGCAGACATGGATGGTTTGGAACAAAGTGATGACCTATAGACAGCCTCAAATGAGAATGAATGAATGAAGAAGCAGCTAATTGGAGCACAAATACTTACATTAAGAAGACATCACAATGAGACTGAACAAGAGGTACACCAATATCCTGATCAAGAGATATACTGGGAGACAATAAGCAGGAATATGTCAATAGAGGGCAGAATTAGAGGATCACTGCAAGAGAGAATGCAAAGAGGGTTTTTTTCACTCTCAGTATTTACAAAAACTCACCCCAAAAAACATCAGCTCACCAAATTGTGATATCAGCAATGCAGTAGACTGAAAAATATTGATGAGACATGAGAAATTCCAGATCATCCAAATAAATTCTTTCAGATTCTGAACATCAGTCAACATGCAGGAAATCTGAGCTGCAAATGAAATTATAGAGCTGTTTAGGCTGGAAATAGAATTGAGAAGCATTGCTCTCTCTTGCAATAGGTTTTCTTCCAGCAGTTCTGCTAAAATGTGATGCTACAGGTGTAGATGCAGGTGATGGAAATACAGCTGGAACTGGCAGTAAGAGATACACAGCTGTTACATGAATAGGTAGAAATGTGGAAAAGAACTACATTACACCAATCTGAAGTCCTAAAGGTTAAAATCATGGACTACAAGAATAACTGACTTCCCTGTTGTAAGTTTTAGAGCTGTGGTGTATGACATCGATTAATATGTTATTAAAACGGCTATTAAGCACTTCCTCAGAAAGCTCTACTATGTAGGACTGATACAATCTGATGCAAACAAGGCAGGTTTAATAAAAACAGTCAGCAGCAAAACCTGGGGTGTCCCTGAACTTCAGGCTCAACTGCTGTTAACAAAGACAATTGCCTTAAACAAAGGTAAGAACTTTTAACAGATTTTTTTAACAAAAGCTCTCATGGAAAATATATATAAAAGAGCACATATTTAGGAAAGCAAAACAGAACTTATGGAGGTGACATCCATATATTGGTTTTTGTGAAGACATTATCTGTGTCCTACTAGAGAAACAAATGAAAGACTGACATCAGCACTCTGGTCTGGGAAAGCGTGCAAGTTGTTCTTTTAATGCTAAACCAAGACCAGTCTGTTATCTTACTCTTTTCAAAGAAACAAGCTAAAACCAACAGAAACAGAAGATGATGAAGCTTTTGTTAAGGTTTTCATTGTGTCTTTTGATTCCACTTCATCGCTGACAATTTTATCACATTTCCTTAAGTGCAGGTGTAAAATCAAATTTAGCTCCAAATTACTACATAACCGGCATCACTTTCATTGAACATGAGTCATAGCATGCCTTGAAGAGGCTATTATTCTTAGATTAAAAACAGAATCAGCAGTCTTAAGTCCTTGTTGCCTTACATCAGGTAATTATTTGTACCGGGATAGAGGGAAGGCCAAGTGGCTTTACATTCACCATTAAGGTTTAACATCCACTCAGTGCTGGGGAAACACTTATGGAAGGTGGAGTGCAGCAGAAAATTAGCCCCTACAGATTCATATTTGACAAAATCATTTGACTCTCGTCAGAACAAGCATATATTTCACCCACTAGCAGACTGCACTAGTACCTAATTGCTGAGGAGGCAACCAGACCTTCATGTGTATCTTTTTCACTGTCTCTCTGTTCCCCGTGGGAAGAGAGAGAATGACATGCACCTATAAATTGAAGCCCAAATAAAAATATTAATGCCTTTCTGTTTGCTTGCTTTAATAGAGTCTGAGGGCACAGGTGCAATAATGACAGATGTTTCCTCCAATTCCATCCTTGCACTTCTCCGCAGCTAATACATGTACACACATCCAGGGCCTGACCTTCCTTAGGAAGTCCTGACATCATAACAGGGCCATTTAACCACAGCCCCAGACCTAACATGAGCCGAAAATCTGAAATGCAGTTCCCAAATACCCCTGGTCTGACTGTTTCATTGGCTTGGGGAAAAGCAATTTCTCTCTCCAGGCAAGGCTGTCACAGTGTCTCATGAGCATGGTTCTGTTTAATGTTCTCACTTACCAGCAGCCCCTTGGTGGCCTGACATTAAATTAAGAAACAGCAGGAACAGGACTGAAAAGTTGTCCAGTCTGCAAACAATGTCCAGCATTTAAGACTGAAAGGAGCCTACTTCTGCAAGTACTTGTGCAGCCAGGACTAGTAGAGCCCTGAGGAGGGGAAAAAGAGGAATATTAAACCTTTGGAGGCAGAAAAACTGCAGGGACATCCTCATCCTGGTCATTGGATGGGATAGGAAACTGAGGAACAGGTGCAAATGATCTGCAAGGTAGCTGGGCCTTTTTCACCACCATGTTAAAAGCAAAAGATAACAAATTTACAAAATTCCATTTAAAAAAATACGTTTCTGTATCTGAGTTTCATTTCCAGCATCTCCTCATTAAGTAATGAGACAGATGGACAGCAAATCCTCTGAGTAAATTGTCTCTGCTGGCACTCACACAAGATGGGCATGTGGCTTAAATAGTGATGCCTTTCCCCAGCTTCTCCTCCACTAATGCTGTAGCTTCTGTGCTGCTCATCCAAGTTCCCAACCTATTAAACAGTACTCTTAAGCAATATTATGATACAGAGATTGCATTCCACCATGTCTAATGTCATCTCTAGACTGTCAAGAAACCCATCTCTAGAAGTAAATTCATATTGCTTCAACCTGTCTGTGTGCCTGTTTATAAAAACCATTAATTTCAGCCATTCACCTTCCTTTTCATAAATAAAAAGCAGTACAATCTCAGCAAAAGGTTAGAGCCCAGGAGAAAAAGTGATAGTACAAAAGACCAGGAAAGCAGAAAAGGGAAACAATATGTATTTGCAAATAGAGAATTGTCCTATGAAATCATGACTTTGTCATCAAGTTGATTTCTCTTCTAACTCAATGTGCAAGGCCTTGGGACTCTCATCATTAACATGTGATCATCCTGGACAATTCACAGTTGCAGTTTGCTATACAGACTTTTCTATTGTAATTCCATAAACCTTAAAAACTTCTTCACAGTTTTTTAACCAAAAGGATTGCTTAACTTTTTCTAAATAAAAATAAGTTAAATAATCAAATCCATTAAAGGAATTCAATTTTTCTGTTTGATAGCTGTGGGTACACAAGCTTGACCATCTGGCAATCCTAGCGTGAAAAGCAACCTAAATCCCCCTCTGTCTTCTCCAAGGCTCAGACATGCCCTATCAGTCAGCTGAACGCTTTCCAGGTATGCACTGCTCAGCAACACGTTCACAGTTCCTACAACAACAAGCCCCAAATCCTGCCCCAGAGGTAAGAAGACACTTGGTTCAGGATGTTTTGTTCTGTGTGTCCCGCAGAGAAAACCTCTTTAGCTGAAAGATAATGTTCGTGTGCTAACACAGAAGGATACACAGCAGATTATTTTTGAAAAAAATATTCTAGGAGAGATAAAAATTGAGATAATTGTGTGTTGTACACCACTCCCACCCTCTACATTTTTAAAAGGAAAATAATTCTCTAGAGAGTGTTTCAGCTTTGCATAAAGATATGGAGTACAGATACTAATGTGAAAAGGCACATACTCCTGACAATTCCTGACACCTTGCTCATGGCTTCACATTTGGAGAGGGAATGCACACTGGTTACTCTTTCTAAGGTTCAGAGCAATTTATCTCACCTCTCACCCCTTACCTTTTCATTGAAAGTAATGTCTGCCTTCCAGAAAAATCACCAGTATCTTCCCCAATGTTTTAATCTTTCGTAGTCTGTTTACACATCCTTTTACCCCAGTACTGCCAGAGGAAGACTTTCTTGCCATTCCCAGTAACATCAGGGTTGCATTTTCTCCTGAACATGACTACTTGGTTATCTGTTGGGAGATAGTGTCCCAAGGCTGTAGAAAACTTTCTTTGCAAAGCAAAGAAATCAATGACTTTTCTGAAGTTAAATCCCACACCCAGAGTCACTGTGGATGCCCTTGCTGTGAGCTCTGTGACGTGTGCCCAAGATTAGACAAGATGAGCAAAGACAGGACAAACAAAGTTCAGTTGTCTAATCTGTGACCTTTGACTGTGACAGCAGTGGTAATAATAAAATGTCCACAACCACACTTCTGAAGATAAAAAAAATTAAAAATAATGGTTTGAATTAACCCCTCATTACTGGGGAAGGAAGGAAGCTTTCCCTGCATGACTGATGAGCACTGTTCTTCTTTTTGCGACTATTGGTTGCAGGGATAGGTACAAAGGGACAGAATATACCAGCAGAAAAGCTGTTCACAGGTTCTGGCTGCAGTTGTTTGAATTACTGGAGACAAATCACTGGGAAGGCTTAATCCTGTGGCACCAGCTTCAGTGTAGGTGGAAGAAAGGAGAACTTTGGCTTGTATGTTGTTTAAAGAGTGGGAGCATGCTGTGGATCCCCACTTGATGACTTCAAGGAGGAAAAAATACCCTTTGGGTTTGTCTACTTCCTGAAATCCATGCTGTGAATCCAGCAGCAGAATCTTTCATACTGCAAAAGAAACTTCCAAAGCAAATATTGTATACAAGACCAGAATAACTGGGTGATGTCATTAATAAGGCTGATATCACTTCACTTGATTTGTTTCATTCCATTCAACAGATCTTGTGTCTGTGGAAGAAAACCAGGCAGCTATTTTTACCACAGAGATGATCTCTGATAATGATGGGGGTTTTTTCATTTATTTGTGTGAGGGTGGGGTTCAGACGCGATGACAAAAGTCCAGTCTCTACCTCTTATTATGTGCTGGTTTTGGGCCAGTGTAGAATTAATTGTTTTTATAGTGGCTAGAATGGAGCTGAACACAGGGCTAATAATACAGAGATGCTTTTGCTATTGCTGAGCAGGGCTTGCACAGAGCCAAGGCCTTTTCTGCTTTTTGTGCTGCTACACTGAGGAGGAAATTGTGTGTTCAGGGGAGGTTGGGAGGAGACAACCGGGACAAGTGACCCCAACTGACCATATGACATCATGTTCAGTACACAAGGTAGGAAGAAGGAGAAGGGGGCACATTTGGAGTTGATGCTTTGTCTTCCCAAGTCAATGACGAGACATGACATGGCCCTGCTCTCCTAGAGGTGGCAGAACACCTGTCTGCCCATGGGAAGGTGAACTAATTCCTTGTTTTCCTTTGCTTCTGTGTGCAACTTTTGCTTTTCCTAATAAACTTCTTTATCTCAATCCATAAATTTTCTAGCCTTTACCCTTACAGTTCTCCCTCTGATCCAGCTGGCGGGGGAGTGAGTAAGCATCTGTCTGGTGCTTGGTTCCCATCTGGGGTGAAACCACACCACCCTAAAACAAGTCTTATGACCCACAAATGCTATGTGAAAATCACATAGAAAAAATTGTATTTAATTTCTGGAATTCTTTTCTCTGGGAAAAAAAAATAAAAATCAACAACTCAAAGAAACCAACAAATCAAAACCAAACAATTTCACTAGGTTCAATTTACAAGTAGGATGCTGTCTCTCCCAACTCAACTACACACGCTACAGAGTTTGACACAGACCAAAAAAAAGGCAAACCAAAACTAATTTTCCTTAAACATTTGTATGAAAACCACAGCCATATAAGAACAGTTTAAAGAACAGGGCACAATTATGTGCAGCAGAGCACTCAGGCAGTGATGCCAGCTGGACTGTCCCTCCATGATATACACCCTTAGAGGGTTACACGTTCACTTTTCCTCTAGTACCTTGTTGCTGTGTCTTTTCTAAATTCCTTTTTCCTCAGCACACCAAGAGACTCATCTCCAATGCCATGACAGGTCCTGAATGTAAGTAATTCTTCCAGTCAAGAAGAAATTACCCTAGCAGCTTAGCTCCCATGCAGCTCCTATATGCATACTACAATAAAAACCAGCCACTATGGAGTCCAAATGTCTTCCACTTTTTTATACTGAAGAGTAGAAAACTCTTGGCTTTGTGTGACAAAGTTTTTGTAGTGAAAGGCTGTGGGGGTAGCTTCTATGAGAACCTGTCAGAAGCTTCTACCATATCCAACAGAGCCATCTCCAAGACGGACCCATTAGCAAGGGTGGCAGAGCCTCTGGGATAATACATTTAAGAAGGGGAAAAAACAGCAACTGCAGCCAGAAATAATAGTGAGAACATGTAAGACAAACACTCTGCAGACCCCAAGGTCAGTGCAGAAGGAAGGGCAGGAGGTGCTCCAGGCACCAGAGCAGAGGTTCCCCTGCAGCCCCTGGTGCAGCCCATGGTGAGACAGCTGTGCCCCTGCAGCCCATGGAGGTGCAGGGTGGAACAGAGATCCGCCTGCAGCCCCTGGAGGGACCCAGCCAGAGCAGGTGGCTGTGACTCTGGGGAAGCCTACACTGGAGAAGGCTCCTGGCAGGATATGTGGCCCAGTGGAGAGAGGAGCCCAAGCTGGAGCAGTCTGCTCCTGAAGGACTGCAGCCTGTGGAAGAGACTCACACTAGAGCAATAAATGAAGTGCAGCCCATGGGAAGCAACCACACTGGAGAAGTTTCTTGAGGACTGTCTCCTGTGGGAGGGACCCCATGCTGGAGGAGGGGAAGGGTGTGAAGAATCTTTCCCCTGAGGAGCAAGCAGCAGCAGAGACAATGTATGATGTGTGAGTTCCCACTCCTCGTCTCCTTGCCAAGTCAAGTCTATTTTGCCCATGACAGTAACGGGTGAGAGATCTCTCTCTGCCCTTATTTCAACCAAAGTGCCATGCATCATATGCACTCTCCCCTGTCCAGCTGATGAGGGGAGGGATAGAGTGGCTTGGTGGGCACCTGGTGTCCATCCATGCTCCACCCACAAGAACTTCTTCAATAAGTATTTTTCTGCTAATCATAAATCATGTGTATCTGTTCTGAGGTTTGCATTTTAGTGTATCTCCGTAGAACCAGTTCTAAAACCAAATTAAAGTTGCTGAAGTACGTTATTAGCATTCACATGTATCCTAATACAGGAGGAATCCTAAAATCTTATTAATGACAACTTATTAGGAGCTACATTGCTTAAGATACCTAAAATGTTGATTTTCATTAAAGCTAGAATGAATGACCTTAGCTGAAAGATCAAGATTATTAAAGCATATGTTTGGGTTTTCTTTCCAGGAAGTTGAGTATTTAAAAGTACCAAAGCATAATATTAAAGCAATATTACTAACATAGTGATTAGAATATTAGCAATAATAGCAGCACTTCCAGTAGAACAGGAACCAAATCTATTTACAGAGTATTAAAATCACTCTGTAAAGAGACAGCACAAATGAGGGGAAAAGACTAACCCCTAGCTGGGAATTCAATTGCCAGTTACTCTGTTTCACAATCTCATTTTGGAGGACAAAGTGCCTGAAAAAGCATTAGCTATCCTTACAAAAGTTATCTCTGTAGAAAGATACCATCTCCTGTTCCCTTTTGCAGGATGCAATACGTTAAATCACTTGCAAAGCAAAACAACACAGGGATAAGCATCTATTTCTTACAAAAGACAAAGAGAATTATTTGCACAAACCTGAACCTGGACATTTTTCATCAGCAGATCCTAATAAGCAAAGTACATTTCAGATTTCATCCACAGCATCAGTAAAACATTACAGGCAGAAGAAAAAAACATGTACCCTGTAACTTTTCTTCCCCATGGATACTGTTTTACAAAATTCTTCTTCAGACACCATTTAGGAGCTTCCTTTTTGCCACATGGTGAGTAGTATAAACTGATGCTCCATCTTTTCACAAGAACATAAACAAACAAATACAAAAGGAGTAAACAGCAGCTGCAGGCACCCATACATCATTTCACTGAAGTGTGATGCCTGAATCCCAGAATTTAAAGGCCTTGACTGTGGGAGTTCACAAACTCCTCTTACTAATAGGCAGAGAGGGAGAACCTTTTTGTGACAGGGTTCACAAAAAGGTTCAGGTTTCGAAGAGGGAAACATTCTGTTTACTCTGAGATTTTATAACAAACAAAATTAGTTCAATCTCCCTTTAGAGAAGTACAAGTTAAAAAAGAAACCCAGTGTTATCCGTTTTCTGGTCTAGAAGGGACATTAAAGATCTTCTAGTTCCAATCCCTCTTCCATGGGCAGGGATGCCACTCATTAGACCAAGATGCTCAGAGCCCCAATCCAGTCTGGCCTTGAATACTTACAGGGATGAGGCATCCACAGCTTCTCTGGGCAACCTGTGCCAGCGCCGCCCCCCTCCCTTCCCCACTCTTAAACTGAAGAATTTCTTCCAATGTCTAATCTAAACCTATCCTCTTTTAGTTTGAAGCCTTTCCCTTTTGTTCTTTTACTACATGTCCATGTCAGAAGAACAGCTCTCTCGTAGCTCCTTAAGGTACTCTAAGGTCCCCTCGAAGTCTTCTCCAAGCTGAAGAACTCCAGCTGTCTCAGCCTGTTTTCATAGGAGCGATGCTCCAGCCCTCTGACCACCTTTGTGGACTTCTCTGCACACTCTAACACCTCCATGTCCTTCCTATATTTAAGTCTCCAGAGCTGGAGGCAGCACTACAGGTGGGGTCTCAAAAAAAGCAGAGACCTGCTGGCCATGCTGCTTTGGATGCAGCCCCAGACATGGTTGTTTGAAATACAAGGACTGCATGAAATACAAGGATATGAATAGGCTGAAAAGAATACTTTTTCTTCAATATGTTTACTCCCAGTGTCAGACTGAGCTGCTGAGTAAAAAAAATGCTGCCATTTCTAGCATTGCTGAAAGTTTTAAAGTTTAAAGCAGTTCTGGAAGAAATGTAGTGAAGAAGATCATCAGAGAGTTAAGATAGTAAGCTACAGATTGAATCGGCTTTAACAGAGTAATACAGACAACTCTATGTATTATTGTTGAGTAGTCCTAAATTAATTAAGACAGGTACTTCATTGCATGTGTAAACTTAATTAAAACTCTAGTACTGCATGTAAAAGATTCCCTTCTTTTATTCTCCATATTCTCTGGATGATACTGTTCAGACAAAAAACATTCTTTTTCCTTCTTTACAGTCTCTCATAAGGAAAATCAGAGCTTGAAAGGGCTGTAAAAGAAAACCAAACCCAATATCTATTTCAAGGTCTGGGTCATAGCAGCAATTAGTTGAATGGAGCTGCCTTTCAGCCTGCCCTACAGCTACCAATTTAAACAATAGACTATTTAAACTGCTGCTTACCTTATAAATATAGTGTAATTACTCATTCTAAGGAAGATTCGATCTGGCATAAATGCTAGGTACACAAGCAAAATCATGTATGAATTGTGTTACTAATGCTCATCGTTCCTAATCCTGTTATGTGCTATTGATGGTTATCACCATCGATTTACTTATGTAGCTAAAATACCTTGTATGAATTATGATGTAAACCTTAAAAAGTAAGCTTCAAAATGTAATACAAACTAAAACAAGGAGGAAATCTCTGAGATATTTTTATTTTTAAGAAGGAAGAAACAGTGGTCTTGAAAAGGTCAAAAATAGTATTACAAGTGGCTGCAAAAAGGCTGCAGGTATCACCACATTATTTATTCAGTGACTCCAGAGCCGACGTGCTTCATTTGCAAAGGAGAAAATCACTTTCTGCCCCTAGCTCAGGCTTCTGAGACTCAACCTCATCAATAAAAGTTCTGCTGGCTGCCTCAGGTCTTCAGTGCAACACCAGAGCAAATCCCACAACCTTCCATTTATGCCTCAGCGATACCCAGGTCCCACCCTTATTTTCAGTGGGAATTTAACACAGGAAACAATTCTGTTGACGATGTGCAAAATGGGGCAGAGATGTCTCCATGCTCTCATTTAGCGGTGTTGGTTCAGCAGGTTAACAGGAGCAAGGAGCAGTGGGAAATGGATTTGCGCTGCTGAAGTGAGCAGCTGTGATTCAGAACGTATCAGAGCAACAGCTTGCTTGGGTAAGAACTTATCATTCCCACTGAGTCAACTTTGTTTATAAATCCTCACTGCTCCTGTTTTCTGGATTAGAAATGCGGAATTACACACACTCTCCTTAACAATTAGGCATGTTTGCATGGATAACCATCATGAATAAACCATGAAATCACTCACATTTGGAAGAGAAAGAACTTGAACAAATCCCCTCTGCTGAGAAGACACAGCTCTCAATACAGTATGTAGCTACGTTCATTGGTCCTGTTTGTATTACGATCACATGTGAAATTAATTACATGAAGCACTATATGTCTATAGCTGATGAAAAAATTACAATGCAAATAAAAAAAAAAAAAAAAGAAAGCATGTTACAGTAATACTCATGGCTTAAACCAGTAATTTGTTCTATCTAATAGAGCAGGCAAAATAGTATGAAGCAAAATTAATGAAAAGTACTGCAAATTACATATTATAAAGACTTGTGCCAATTTTATAGCAGGTATAGACTAGGAACTGAAACCCAAGAGCAGCAAGGCAATAGAGCAGATTACATTTATATTTCTGTCTTCTTGGTCCTAGGCGACTCAAAGTGCTGGAATGAGCCTGGTGTAATTAATAGCCACAGACTTGAAGGGATACAGTGGCCACCCAGTGCTCTTCTACAAAGGCTTTTTACAAGAGAAACTCCTTTAAGCTGATTCAAAAAATAGCCTTGAGGGCTCTGTAGCATCTGTGGCATTTTTATGTGGTATGAAATAGAGAGAGGGTAAAGATTTCCCCCAAGTAATCACTGAAAGATGATCTAATCCTACAGTAAATTATTGTTAATGTTTTTAGAGCATTTTTTTCCTTACCTACAGGAACAGTGCATCTTGAATTCTCTGTGAAGAGCTAATTTTAATTTCATGAACACTTCATAAAATTATAATGACCTAGGATTCAGACTTGAGGAACAATTGGCATTCTTCCCATTGAGTAAAAACTAAGCTCTTATTGTTAAGGGTACCCAACCTTATTTCTGCTGGTGTTAATCTACCAAATGGGTTAGCAGAGATCTTTATCTCTCTCCACAGACAGCTACTATCAACATTTTCTAGAGCTGATCTGTACCATTCATTCACGATTACAGGTTGTGGCCCTGCACTCCATCCTGGTTGTTTCTTCTTCCAGACAAACAATGAGCATTTTCCACTGCTGTCATTTCTTTCAGCAAGTACATTATCCATTTCCATAGCCCATCTCAACAATCTGGGTGGACGGATTCTGCCTCCAAATAAAAGTCTCCAACTGAAAAGACTCACAGCTGTTGTCAGTGTTCACCACTTGGGTTTCATTTTGACACGACATGTTTTTTTCTGTTTAGCTACCATTTGAATGGTGTTTTTGCTGATAAAAGGAGATAGAAAGCATCCTGGGAGTAGATCACTACAGGAAAAAAGGTAATAATTGCTGCTGGGCTATGTAAGGACACAGACCTTGCTGACAGAACAAGGTCCAGGAAAGGTAATGTAAGACCTACAAAAACAAGTAAGTCCCCTGTGAAGGATTTCTGTTTTCTCTTATTCTCAAAGCTGCCTGACTGGTCCTAATATTCTTCTCTGTTGATAGAAATGTTACATAAATTACAGGTACCACCATCTACATTAGTTTAACACCAAAGGCAATTCATTTGAAGACTACAAGGACCGTAATAGTCCTCCTTCTCTTCTTTGGAGAGACATTTTCTGAATGTCGAAGATTAAGTCAAAGTAACCTTAGTGACTTAATGAGAGAGCAGCAAGTGAGTTGAAATATCAGCAGACATGTTATGGCTCCCAGTTCAACATTTTGGCCTCTTCTGAAGCATGGAAGTGTGTGCATGACCAATGCCACACTCACAGAGTTTTAAAAGTTTCTATTGACATGCAACATTTTAGAAAACTTTTGCAAGATTTGGGAGAAGGAGAGAAGATAATTTTTACAAGTATTATTTTTTTACATGCAACGTCAAACCATTTAATCCCCAAATCTGTTGCTATTCTTACAGAGCATTTTTTTTTGCACTTTCATGGTTTAAGTGCTTTCAATTTACTATTTCCCCCATGAAAGTTTCAAAGCCACTCTAAGTACATGTTTTGGAGAGGGTTTTTTTCCCTAAAATCATTACATGGAACTGTATGACAAAAGAACAAAGGTTTGTCTGCTTTGGGATTTTTTTTGTCCTCCATATTCCTAAGGTTTTGATGTTGACTTTTAATGTCTTCCACATTATTTATTTATCTTATTGTATTTTAAAATGCTGTGTGACCACTGTGATCAGTGGTCCTACCAGTACTGGATCAAGTAACCAAACCTTTGTCCCCCAGCCTTGGAGAATGCAGGAAAAACTTTACTCAAGTAACTGAAACTGAGCTATTACTTCTGAACTTAGTTTATTATTGTCCTCACAGACAGTGTGAGAGAAGCATGGTTCCCTGAAACCTCAGTAAGAAAAGGTTCCACATGGAGAGAAGGAGACTAATGCAAGTCTCCCTGTCTTCCTTACACTTAATTTTCCAGAATAATTCACAATAGAATACCAGGCCTGTAAATGTGCAATGTACTGCCTTCAGACCATACTTGCTGCTATCTCACAATTTAACACCAGTTGAAAACATCTAAGGGAACAAGTATAGCACGATATCCTGAGCCAAATCTGACTGTCAGCAACAAGGAAACATGAAATGATTTCTCAGCATCACTCAGATTCTGTTTTGATAATCATCACAAGAAGAACTGTTTGTTCCTAAGGCACATTCTGCTTCTGCAGGTAGAAACATGCCTTCCTTTGGATGTCTTTATTTTAATGCACCTGCAGTTAGTTCTTCAGAGGCATCCAGTGAATATCCGATGCCCCTTTGGCCTGCCTGTACTCTGAAGTAATTTACACCACCACTTACATATAATTCACTTTTTTTATACTCCTACTGTCAGTATATTTTTCTTGGAATCGTAGAAGCATTAAGTTTCGAAGAGATGTCAAGTATCATCAAGTCCAAGCACTATCCCAGCACTGCTAGGTCTGCCAATAAATCATGTATCTAAGCACTGTGGCCACATGTTTCTTGAACATTTCCAGGGACAGTGACTCCACCACTTGCCTGGGCAGCCTGTTGCCTGGCCATGCTGCCAGTGAAAAAAATTTTCTTATTATCCAATCTAATGGTTGGGAATGTGTTTTGAATGAGTTCTGGCTATGGTAGGTAAGTACATCTTAGAAGCTTTCTGCAAGATATTTAAACAGGTGAAACAGAAACATAAACTTTAGCCAAATATATCAGGGATTATAAATTCCCTCAGAGAAATGAAGATGAGAGAGACTCTGTTCCTTGAGTCCAAACCTTCAATTCATAAGGCCTTTTTTGAGGAAGAAAATTTCAGCACTGTGTTTATAAGGTTGGGTTTTTTTTCCTTCCTAATTATTATTAATACATGAAATAAAAAACTGCTATGAATCATCTTACTCATTGACTTATGTCTGGCAGAGAAACGTAAGAAGGAGTGTGAAATTGTGAATAGAATAACTTATCTAATTTCTACTTTTGAACCTGTATATTTGTATGATTTTCTTTTTTTTTTTTTTTTTCATCCTTTTAAAGTCCTTCCAAACTCTGAGCATCCATGGTGTTTTGACATCAGATTCCAATGATACTTTCAGTCATATATCATTTCATCAGACTTCAGAGAGTGCCTTCCATCTTCCCTAAATGCCCTTTTGGTGGAATGTGTAGGAAAATCTTGAGACAGGCAGAAAAAAAAATAATTATCTTCTTCACAATGTTTAACACCGTGGCCTCTTAAATCATGTATTTCCTAAAGGAAACAGCCTCAATCTTTTAAACCTCTCATCCTGAAAGCCTTTTTGCCTCTACTCACTAGTGACCTTCACATAAACAAAAAGCTGATGAATTTCAAGAGAGGT
The DNA here is from genome assembly GCF_030490865.1 of Poecile atricapillus. Lineage (NCBI taxonomy): Eukaryota > Metazoa > Chordata > Aves > Passeriformes > Paridae > Poecile > Poecile atricapillus. Next base: position 82,967,810 of record NC_081249.1, read on the forward strand.
GCAATAGGTTTGTTTTTGCTTTAGGCTGATAACATTTTGGACCTAACAAGTAATTACAGAAGGGGGAAAAAGACTTTTTTTTAATTGTTTTTAATCTAATCGGGAATTGGTATAATCTCATAAAGAAAGGAGGAGAACAAAGTAATTTTTTTTCTCCTTGGAAGAAGGAATTAAACAGGGCAAAATAAAGTCCTCCCTGATGAACAAGAAGAGTTGAACAGCAAAGTAGATTAGCTATTTGAGAGGGAAAAACATAGGGAAGAGTCTATGAAAAACACAGGACAGTAGTTTCCAGATGATGAGGTATTTGAGTAAAAGAGACTTAGGCTGCAAATGAATTTAAAAAGGCAAAGGGAAAGAGAAGACAGTGACACAACTCTCTGGAATGATGAGCAGGAACAGTGATCCCTAAGCCAGACTGGAAGGGAAGGATGGAGACACAGTGAGGACACTATTACAGTCATAGGAAATCACACTGCACTCTGTGTAGGACCAAAATCAGGCCCTATAATTTTCTGTGTCTTTTTGCTATCCTTTGCTTCTAAACAAACTGTTTTTATGTATCATTGACATAGCATTGTTCTGATATTGCATTGCCTTTAACTCACTATGCAAAGGCAGATTCTCAGAGGGTATAGTAGTGAACTTCTGAGAGGCACTGAAAGGAAAAGAAGGAAGCAAAAACTGGAAGAAGATCTGGAAGATTTGAAACAATAAGGCTAGCAATTTTTTGAGTTGTGTCTCAAGGTACCCACTGAAAGATGTGCACTGCAAGAGAAAAAGACAGCATTTCAATGAGAAAATATCACTGCAGGGATCAGAGACATAAGAACCACGTTGAAAAGTAGTGATACATAGATAAGTTTGATGCAAAGCCAGAAACTAGCATCAAATGTCAGCAGTGGAGAGATTGTAAGCGTGTGAAGAGACAGAACCCTGGCAAATGCAATTTAGGCATAACAAAACTGAAATGAGTAAGACCAGAATAAACTAGGAAAACCCAGAAGTGATTCATTGTTGTTGACAGTTAGCAAGGAGAGAGAAGAGATACTTTTGCTGGGCATTTGGGGGTAATGGGAGGGTTGAGGGGGTATTGTATCCAATCAATTGCAAGATCAATGACAAAGGGCTTTATCCACTGAGGGTTAAACAGTCTGTGTAGTCATTGAGTTGGAAAAAAAACAATACTTTCTCTCTTCTTCTTCTCCCACGTATTCTTTATTCTCCCACATTGCCTTAATCTGTGTAATACTCAGGGCTTTCCTTCTGAAGTCCTTCATATGCAATCTTGTTGTGAGCAAGCTGCTCCATTGACACATCTCACCTACTCAGTTGCTGTGGCAGTACCTCTATCCCTTGTTTTCCACCATTTGAATTGCTCTGCCTTTCAGTCACCCTTAGTCCCCCTCCTTAGTCCCTAAATTTTGGTTAGTACCTAAATCTTGTGCTAGGGATTCAACTGAATTTTGCAGGTGATAACAGCCATTTAGGCAGACATTGTTTCCTCACAAGACATATGTGCCAAGCTTATCAGCTGTGATTGACAAGTGCTCCTGCCAACTCTGTTGGCAAAACAGCAAGAAAAACCAATGGAAGAGACTGAGAATATCCTGAAGAAACTATGGAATTACTTTGGAAAAGGCATTCAGGAACACTTTACAGATTGGAGAAGACGACCAGAAGTGAATGGAGTGAATGATCACCTAGGGATAGCCCCACAGCTTCTCTTCCTGGCTGATCACTGGAGAAAGTTTTTATTTTCTCTTGTTTTTTCATTTCTTTTCTCTTTTTCTTTTCCATTAGAGCTGATGCATTCTAACAACTATGGATATTAAAAAAAAAAAAATTAAAAACCAGCATTTTTTTGAAATCTTTTTTCATCATCCTGTATGAAACTATATCCCAATGGGAGACAATCCAGATATTCATGATTTATTAGCCTGTCAAGAAATCTTTATAACATTTTTCTGAATTAAATATATAACTCGCCCTGAAAACAGAAGACAGCAAACATTTTCCCTTACCTTAATACTGTTAAAATCAATTACATAGCAACAAGCTACAGGTTACAATTAAATCCAAGCTCATCTTTAGGCTGAGAAGTATTACATTTGTGATGTGAAAAAGAATGATAAATATTCACAAAACCATTCAAACTTTTGTGGAATTTGACATCTTTAGAAAATCACATCAACATTTAAATCTACCTGTGAAATTCTCAGGATCAAGTCACCTGTTTTGGTCAGACAGCTAAGAGTGATTAGACCTTCACAGATTCCCTGGTAACCAACTTCTAACTTTTAAAAACTTGGTAATTATCTTAAACAGTCTCTGACACTTAAATTCCTTACTAATTTACCATGTATTATAGAGACATAGCAAACTTCTAGTGGATGTACTGTATAATTTGTTAATTATTACTCAGTAAATATCTTCCTAAGATGCATTAGGGACTCTGTTACTAATATTGACATTTTTTTGGTGAATCTCTGGCAGCATTTCAGTTTTTCAGAGCCACACCTACACTTCTAGGCTCACATGCAGTCTTCCTCTTCCTACCCAAATGTATCCCTGAGATGACCCCATTATTTTGGGTCCTTTCTGAGGTTTATGATTCAGTCAGCTGTTCATCTGGACAAACATGCATGTCTAATCTCAGGTGAGCGGAACTGGTCTCTCATAGAATCATAGAATAGCCTGAATTTGAAGACTCCCTTAAAAAGAATCCGGTTCCAAACCCTCTGCCATGGACAGGGACACCTTCCACTTGACCAGGTTGCTAAAAGCCCTGTTCAAACTTTCTTGAACACTTCCCAGAATGGGGCATCCACAGCTTCTCTGAACAACCTGTGCCAGTGCCTCACTACCCTCCGAGTAACGAATTTCTTCTGAACATCAGATCTAAATCTCTCCTGTTTTAATTTAAAACCAATCCTCCTTGTTCTCATTTATCTAGATTTACTGTCTGATAGGGACCAAGCTCAAATGAAGACCCTGTGCCTCAATCTAAAAAACTTATTATGAGTTCTTTCTCTCTTTCTCTCTCTCTCTCTCTCTCTCTCTCTCTCTCTTTTTTACTGCCCTTGCAGCACCTGCACCTATGAAAACTGCACAGAGCTCAGAAAAGAACCAGACCTAAGTATGCAGCCCTTAATTTATTCTTCCATAATTTTAAAGCAATTAAAATAAAATACAGCAATTGAACACCATTTAAGCAACGGGCCAATCTACCAGCTGGGAAAGAGAGAAACATGCTGCAAACAGCTCAGTACAATTGCTCACTGCTTATTTTTTTGTATATTAATTAAGTAATTTAGAAGCAAGAACCAAGACAAAAACAAAGGAAAACAAATTGCATGATCTCACAGTCCCAGAAGCTCTTGCTCTTGCCTCGTCTCCAGGGCATCTTGGCTGACCCTTCACGACAGCTTGTTCCTCCTCCCTACATTTTTATGCATTCCTTCTGTTACATGCAAAAGAAAAGGAGAGAAAAAGATGCCTGACCAGCATTAAAAATCCTGTCTTTCCTGCTTGGAAAGGAAAGGATTAATTTTACCAGATGGAAATGTCTGTAAGAGAGAGACCTACATCTCAGCTAGTCACCTAAGCTTTTTCTGGCAAATGGAGAGAAACTGGCACTTTCAGGACACAATTAATCTCATCCCCATGTAGATATTTAAACTAGGTCATATGAATCATGCCTTAGAAGAGACAATTCCTCTCTACTGACACTAAAGGGAGCCTGGAATCACTAGATATAGATGTTTACATCGGTTATGTCTGAAGTTAAGTGAGCTGGATGCCACCTGAGCTCTTCAGATGGATTTCTTGCTTTGGAGGCAAAATGCCTTATATTCATCTTTTGGTTGCGCACATGGCTAGAAACAAGCATGTGGTCTTTGTGTCACTGTTTTTAATAGCCCAAGCACTACAATAATGTATCATGTGATTCACTACAAAAGCATGTTTTCATAAGAAATTAATAACATCTCCAGAGCACATAGCACAGAGTGTATGAAAGATCTAACCAGCACTCCCAACACCCTCTCAGCAAGAATTCAGGTTCTTGACTTCACAGGTCATCTAGTAAAAATGAAATAATCTTTCAAATTTCCCTTTTCTTGAATTATGATTCAACTATGTATGATTTACTTTCCAGTAAAATCACATTTCATATAATGCCCAGTCAGTCAGTTGCTAGTTGATATCATAATAATCTAAGGATACTAGGGAGACTAAAGGGCATTGAGTACCCAGAAACACATTTGCTGCTGTTCAGCCACTGGAGATGGGCAATACAAGAAACCATCTCTCCCGTACCAGCTTTGTTTTGCTCACAATTTATTCATTTTTCCATTTTAACTGAGAGATCCCTTTTTTTGTGAGAAGTTTGCCCCTTCAAGACTTCCTGACTTTTTCTTAGTGCTTAACTAGTGATAGATTTCTAAACTGGAATTTAAACAAGGACTAGGTTAAAGAGATTCATTCCTAGGAATTTCTACTGTGCTAGTCATGGCTAATTAGCCAAGCATGGAGCTGCTGGTAAAATAGACACTAATTTCTGAAGAATAGAAATACACATAATGCTAAATCAATAGAAAACAAATACTGTCAAGGTAAATATCATCATATCTTTTTTCAGCTGGAATTATAAATTTGACTGACACTGGTGAAAATATTTGTATAATATGCTTAGACTTCTGTAAGTCATTTAACCCAGCACTTCAAGGCATTTTATTAATAAAAAAAATAAAATGGCACACATTAAATGGATTAAAAAGTATCTAAGTTACAGGGTTTAGCATATAACAAGAAATAGGAGAGTTGATCACCTGTGTTTGGTGGGACCCTCAGGGACTGATCCTGGCCCTATGCTTTTCAAATGCTGACCAGGCTGGGAAAAAATTCAGTCACTTACTCCTGTCCAGTTTTAGCAATGACAGAAATGAGGTATTGTGGTAAACGGTACTGAAGACAGGTCACTGATACAGGTCAATGTAATTTTTAACACAGACAGCAATAAAGTCCTGACTCTTGGAATAAAGCAACTCCTCCTTACAAGCACTTTGCAGAGAGTGAAGCAGATGGCAATCCTGCTGGCTGTGGGGCAGGACATGAACTCCTAGTGCAGCTGCGTGGCTGAAGGAGCCAGCGTAACTCTGGACATGCACACGGTCACTTCTGTGGGAGCCGGGACATTTATTACTTCTGCACAGGGCTGCAACTGCTCCGAGGCTCCCTGCAGCTGTGGCAGGCACGGCTCAGCATTCCTGCTCTGAAACCAGGGAGAGCTCAAAGACTGGTCATGAGACAGATGAGAGCTCTGACAATCATGCCTTGCAGTATGAGATGCCAGGAGCTCAGTGTATTTACTTAACCAAAGAGATGATTAGATTATGTCTTTACTGTACTCCAGAGCTACTTACAGGGGCACAACCCTCTGCAGTGGGCTCCTCAGCCCAGCACATTAAGAGGCAAAAAACTGAAAGGCACTCAAAGTTAGAAGCTGAGACTAGATTAATTCAGAGTAGAAAGGCACATGCCTCCAAAAGACTAATTAACCCCTGGAATAATATATTTGTAAACGTATGAGAGGTTCTGATAATCAGAAATTATTCAACAGAAACAGAATGTTTTTCTAAAAGGTAGGGCTGGTGTCAAGAGATGGATCCTTCCTCCAGCAGCTCATGTTAGCTATACAGTCTGCTCTGACAAACTAGAGTAACTGTGTTTGTAAATTATTGTTCTGCCCAACTTGAAAATTTGGCCACTTGATTTTGTTTGCAAATGAAAACTGAAGTTTCGAAAACAAATCCAAGCAGGCTGAAAATCCCGTCCAAAATATCTGCAAGTATGTGTGATGTATCTACAGTATTTCTATTCATCTGTCTTGCAACTCAGATAAAAATGCTTTTCTGAATTTTACTTCTCCAGTTAATCTTCCTTTTCAAAAGTTTTCATGAACCTCTGTGCTATCAAAGGCAGGAAAGCCTTTCTAACTACTTCAGGGTAGTTCAAACAGAGATTCCTGTTTGAAATTTGAGAAGTTTGAGAAGTTTGTTTCTTTGGTGAGCATGAGACTAAAGGAAAAAAAAAATTGCTTTATGGGATTCAGATTTTTGTTAACTTGTATTTCCAGAAAATGTCTGGAAGCTGCTCAGTTATCAGGAGAATTTATACTATTTCAAACACTTAGATCGGTCTGGAGTAGCAAAGGGAAAAATCAGCCACTTCTTTCTCATTGAGAAAAGTGATGGTCATGCCTTTAATAATAGGATTTTTTCATTCTGTAACTTCTGTATTAGCCATTAATCTGTAGCTATCACATTATTTTGACATGTGAACACAGGTGGAACGCAGACTGCCTGCGCTGAATGTGTTTCAGAGTTCATTTCTTTTGTGTGACTCCATAAGAGAAAAAAAATATCTGTCCTCCTTTTGAAGTCTTCTTTTGTATCTCTACTTGCAAAAGACACTTTCCATGTCTCCAACTGTCTGTATGGATATGACAGGAGGAACAGAACAGAGGCTTTCCCTTCTGAAAACAGATACAGGCATTTCATGCATTCATCCCATACTGAAAACATGGAGCCAAAACATCTCAGCATGTCCAAAATGTACAATATACAGCCAGTAGCAGTAGCAGTAAGAGAGGACACACCTGTGAAGGCCACCCTGGAAAACACAACCTGCCACTCAACCACACACTATCTGTGTTCCAACTTAGCACCAACAAATGGGACAGGGAAAACAGATGAAGATGGAAGTGAATGTAGGTAAAAGACAACCAGGAGAGATCTCTGAGCAGCCTTTAATTGTGGCCAGCTTTGGTCAACTCCATCACTGATTAATGGTCTCCTGCACTTCTCCCCATACAGGTAATAGGAGCCACAGAGTTTCCCAAAAAAACAAAACAGCCCTTACTTCTGCCTGGAATCACTGTATTTTGTAGGCAGCACTAAATTCAGGATTGCTGTTCTAATTTCTATGCAATCTCATAAAGCTCACACAAACAGTGGCATTTTAAGCACATAGGGAAAGCCTATCAGCAGTGATTTAACAGTAGAGGATTTAACTATTCATCATTTTTATGTAAACATAAAATTGTCACATATAGACATGATATTATATTCTAGTTCCTTGCACATATTTAAAACCCAATAAATTTAAATACTTTTGCAGTCCTAGATCTTTTCTAATTCTCCTCTAACAAAAAGGCCAATTATACATCTCTGATAGGAACAGCTCATTAGATAATCTCTAATGAGTCCACATTAAAATAGGAGGCACAAAATAGAACTGAAATATTTTTCTCTGTATTATTATCTATCCAGAAATCTCTGAATGAAGAAATCAGTGCCTAGCTTCTTCTATACCTTCCAACCACTATTTTTGTGACTAACTCTTCTAACTTTAGATGAGTGCCCCTTATCCCCATAGCAAAATATTCATATTTGCTTAGAGTTCATAAAGAATTCTAAGTAGTGGATTTAATTCCTTACACCGTGCTTGTCATTTAGCATCTCTGTACCTATTCACACATTTGTAATGGCCTTTAAGGGAATATTATTTTAGTCTATGGGTTAAATACAGTCCCAGTCTTATCATATCCAGAAAGCCAGAGCTGCTGTTGTGTTATTAATCTAGTCTAATTACCTCTTTCATTCATAACTTGCTATGGTCATGTGTTGTAAATCAGCACTTGAAGCTGAGAGGGGCAGTAAAGTATATATTTATGTATTACAAATGCTTACAAATCTTCCCAAGTTTGATTTTAAAAGTGGAAAAATCAATCTTCAAGATTCAAACAGTGTACTTCTTACTCAAGACATAACTATTGTTTGAGCAGTATGAGGCTGGATTCAGATTTCCTGATGAATTCCTATTAGTGTTACGGGCGTGACTGCAAAAACTGGGCCACAAATGAGAATTTTACCTTTCTATGAATCGTAAGCACACGTAGTACTGCAAGCTACCAAAAGAAAGAAATGCTGTTAATTGTTAATGTCATAATTTTGAGAGACCTTTCTCTGTAGAAGTTAGTTCAAGAAATCAATAACTCCAATTTTTGCAATAAGTTATGACTTCCCAAAAATTCCATCCTTATCTAGCAAAAGGATGACAACAATACAAACAGCTCAGATGGCTGTAACTCTTGAGGCTAGGTCCCACAGGTGTTGCAGAAATCCCTTAGAAAGTTCAAGGTCTTGTTTATTTTACAGCCCAGGCAAATATTTTATAAGCAGATGAAAAGATACGTTACAGAAATGCAACTAGAAATTCACAACCTATATAGCATTACCCATTTCCTTATCCTCAAACCTCTCAGGGTAGAAATTCCACATCAGTTTTGTTGGCTTTCTAGTACTTACCCACATTTTCCCTTGGTATTCTAAGATAGCAGAGCCATGTACTTTGACCTGCCACTTGTAGTTGTGTCTCTGTAGTTATGAGTAAAGTAAGTCAGACTGTCAGACATAATCAGAACTACAAAAAGGAGTAAACTCAAATAAAAGTTGCTCATGAGTCAATTCTTAATTACATTAGGAAAAGTGAGAAACCAATCTTTCCTGCTTACTCCCTTTAAAATGCTACATAAAAGCCATCCCTGTGGCTTTTGAACTGTTCCTCACTTCATCGAGAAGTGCTAGATGATGTTGCATGATTGAACATTTAAAAGAGGAAAATATGCATAAGAAACCAAGGATCATGTTTGGAAGTCTGTGAGAGCTTGAAGTCCTTTTTCACTTCATCCCCCCTTGTGCAAAGAATACCATAAGAGTACAGCAGGACATATTTCAGCAGTACAGGCCCAAGTCCAAAAGATCCATAAGCTCTTTTCGTTTGGAAGACCAAAACAACTCTTGGTACACGTGGCAAAACATGGAATATATACAACTTAATTATGTTATTACATCAGTAATATAGACTGGCAGAGAGGAGGAATTACAGTAAAAATGTAGACAGAAGTCAGAAGTTCAGTTGTCATTTGTGACGTTTTATAGCTTTGGGCAGGGAAACACTTTGCTACTTGTTGTTATGATTCCTCTGCCTTTACTGTTAATCCTTAACTTAGGCTGCAATGGAAGGTTCTAGGTTAAAATAATTATTTATATTTTTGCAATGCATGTGGAAAAAGAGGATGAACACAGAAAGGTAAGGTGATTAAAAGATTCCAGCTCCCAGCACCCTCCATGGCTCCATTCCTACCCCAACAGCTCTTCTCCATCATCTGAGATCCTCAAAATGTGACAACGCCTGGGTCAACATTTCAGTCACAAATCACATCACAGTAACTGCCTGACACAGGTATAACCTTTTAGCTACATAGTTTCAGATAACATAGGTAACTCACAGTTAGCAGCCATAACAAAAAAAAGCTCTGACTTAACCCAGTGTTTAAGCAGAAGCTCAGTTCTATGAGGTGCCAAGTGTACCCATTAACATGAGGACAGCCTTAAACTCCTGCTGAAGTAACTCTGAACCTCCTGGGAAGCCTTTGGCACTTGAAAGAGCCTGGATCTGAATTCACAATGTTGTTTACATGAAGAGCCCTTTTTTCTGACTACCCCAAAGCCATTGCTAACTGCTGCTGAGAAGGAGAGGTTTCAAGGTGAGAGAGCCCAACACCCACATCTAGTTCTGCACCAAAGTACAAATGGAAGTCTTAAGCTCTTCTGCCCAAATTCCCAGAAGCACCAGCTGTGCCTCCAGTAAGACCCTCAAACTGTCAGCCAAAAATAGCAGCCCAGATTCACAGAAAAATCTGTCAGAAGTATACAGAGAGTTCATCAAGGCCAGGGGAAAGCAAAACTCCTACAAAGTTTTAAGAAAAGCCAGACACAATCCATAAAAGTTTTTAAACCTTAGGTCAGACTATGGACCCTAAATATTTGCAGCGTTAGCCATAGTTTTACAAGAAATATTGCTAATACTGAGGGAATTTAAAATACTTGCCTAAACCAAGAACAGAAAGGTTTTGATGGCAACCTCTAAAAATTACCTGTGTATGAATAAAGTATTTTCAATGCACAGTGGACACAATTAAAACAACAAACACTTGACATCAGGCAGCCCCCTGCCATAGTTATCCCAAGATTTACTCATGCTGAAAACACAACAATATATTTAACTACTGCATATAGCAGGAGTTCACTTTTTCAAGCACACTGTACATTTCCACAAGAACACTTCTGATTTTGGAGGCACCACTTTTAGATTTTAATTCCTTGACTTTCTTTCTCATTTTTGGTTTCTTCCACTAGGGAACAAAACTGTGCATACATGAGAGAGCAAAGAAAGGATTGGTCCAAAATGTAGAATTTTAATAACATTGTATGAGGTAAACAGACAATAGTAAGTAATAGTTATTTTTCCTTATTTTTTTTTTTTAATAATTCAAAATGTAGGTCCAGAGAAACTCTGACAGACAAAGATACTTTGCTCATAACATCTCAGACATCTTTTTGCCTATTTTACCCAGTGCTCAGGCAGGAAGACATAAGCATCCACCTAGGCAGGTACTTCTTAAAAGTCAGTACTGTTCTTCAGTCAGCTGTAAAAATAGGCTTTAAGAATGCATGGAGTAAACCTCTCTTTCTTTTGATAAGTCTGCACATGCCAACCAAGTTCACATGGGCAGTCTCATACAGACCGGCAATGAAGAAGTGAGAGTTCTACCTTGAACTTGAAAAATCTGCTTTCTCTAAAGTCCTAATGTACAGCTGCCATCAGAAACAGACCCTATTGCTTTCCTTTTTCATTTTCCTGGCCAAGCAAATCTATTTCCTGTTACAGCCTGTACTTACAGTTTTATTCTATCTTATGACTTAAAGACTAAAATATTTGAGCACCACTAGGATTTTTCCACCCATAAAGAGGGAAAATGAAAAACTAAAAGCAGATGTTTTATAATGTATTTAATTCATTTTGGCCACCCATAGAGCTGTGGCTTATGTTAGTGCCAACCAAGTTAAAAGCAACAGAGTTCTTCATAAACACTATATAACATATTGTACAATGACCAGGCATAGTGAGCTGCTTTCAATGAACTCCTATTTATTAAGCAAACTTCCATGTCAGAAAAAGAAAACAGGAATCACTGAAGGTGCAAGAGGTGCTGCCGTACTTGAGCAGTTCCTGGGGGGATTGGCAAAGTTTGTGCTGCTTTCTTACATTATTGTGGCCTAATGCAGAGCTTGGAAAGTAGATGATCAAAGTATACATTGAAAGTGGATGAGTTTGCTGAAAGTAAAACATCTGGAGGTAAAATCCTCAGAAAAAAATATCATGTAAATAGCAGATACTGTATAATAAACAATTGTTTCAGAAATACTCAACAGTTGAAGAAGTTCCAACAAATTAAAACTATCTTGTCCAAACAATTGCCAGACTTGTACTGGTACTGGTACAAACCTCTCACTGTTTTCTGTGTTTATGAATGGAAACAAAGACATTTCAAAAGTTAAACCCATGAGACTTCTAACAATTGCTGAGGTACTTATCAACAAGGTATCTTGTGGAAATTACAGAAAAAATAGTCATTGAAATTTCCCCTATACCTATTCTTATTTAAACTGAGAAATCATATCTCAACAACAACCCCACTTTTACAGATCTTCAGTACAGTACTGCAGGCTGAGGTACAAAATAAGCAACAGAGGATGGTTGGTCTCAAAGCATTTCTATACTGACAATTTACTGCATAGATCACAGGGAATATAAAACTGATAAAATTTACTAACCTGCCAAAAACATTATAGGAAAGCATAAGGAAAGGATGTATGTATGTATTTAGGAAAACAGAATGGCATTAAAGATTTTAACTTGTATATTTTGGCTTGTTATCTGCAGAATTAAAGAATTCCACCTTAGAACTGGATCATAATTGCAAAAGTTAATTAGAAAGTAATAAAATGTGAAAGCTTAGCAATTTATTACAGCAAACAACAGTACAGACTTTGAGCAAAAACATAGGAGCAGGTTCTTAGTATGTGAACTTTTAATGCAAAATACTTTTTTAATCAAATGACAACAAATATTTTGACCTAACAAATAGATATGAAATTCATCAGTACCAAACCAAGTGCAAATACATAAAATTCACTTTAATTCAGAAGCATGCTTAAAGCAGTTTGAAAGCAAAAAATCCTTTGCAATTACTTCTGCAGGTAAAAACTGTTCTAACTATTATTATCCATCATTTGCCAGTGCTTTCTTTCCCAGACGGACACGCTCATTCGAACTTGAAAAAGCCAGAATGCCAGAAGTGCCTCCCCAAAATGTTAGCTAAGGACGGTAATTCATTTAAATTATGCAACTGGATTCCCACAGCTGGCCCACAGCTTGGCTGAGAGCTCGATTCAATGCCAGTGAACCTGTCTGCTAATATTGTCCTACTTGCAGAGAAGGTAATATATCCAGCAACTTATATTGAAGTTCTGACTCTAATTAACAGAGCAAGCAAATGTTGACATTAGTGACAAATGCTGCTTAATAGTTACTATGAGACCGGTGCAGCCAACTGGCATTTTCCTGTATCATTTTGCAGTAATAATCCCTTCTTTATTTCTTAGGACATTGCATATAATTTGTTTTTATGCATTTTGGTTCAAGTTAAAAACAAATCAGCACAAAAACCAGCCCGGATAGCAGCAGCAAGACTCCCGGCTTTCAGACAAGTAATCAACAAGAAAGCATGCAAGCAGCATCCCTGGGAGGATGCATGGGGGACCCGACTATAGGAATTCTTATCCTGTATAAAGCTATGTAGCCTTGCACAAACAGCCTTTGGCATCCTGTCTCTGGCCTACCTGGACAGTAGCAAAACATGTTTATCAGACCATACAAGCCCAAAACCTGAACTGCAAGCAGTTAAAAACTGAAGGTCGCTAAACTGCAAAATTCAAACATGCTTCTATGCTTTAGCCACACAGACAACGATAAAACAAAGCCTCCACAACCACCTGTAATAATATGCCTGCTCAGCCAGCAATTCCAAAGTACACAGCAACACAAGGTAGACATTTTCTGCAGCTGGTTTTACATGTACATTCCTGCCAAATTGTTGTCTCGTCCCCTCTTACCTTCACATTAGTCCGGAGTGCACAGTAACATGCAAAAAACATTGCAGTAAACAAGGAGCATATGGACCAGTATTCAGCGTCTCTGCTCTGCACAAACGGTACACACACGATCCCGAGCATGTGCTACTAAGGAGCATCCGTTCCCTCTGTCAGTTTGAAAATGCATTGATCTGTTTTTCTGACTACAAAAAGACATGTCTTGAAGGCACTGAGTGAAAGCTACATATCTCTTCAGCGACTATATATAGAAATATGCCCAGTAATTTCAATTAGCAGAGAATTCAGCATCTGAAACTTGGACCTCAGTTGCTTTTCCTTCCAGCATTTTAAATTCACGGGGGAAAAAGGAGGGGGAACTCACCCAGGGGGAAAAGGTGAGGAATTAAAACATACACAGTGAGTTACTCATATTTCCCCCTGGCTTTGATGTTTTCCTATTCAATATTTTACAAACGTTATACACAGAAAAATGAAGAAAGGTTTCTCTTCCAAGTCTCAAATTTACTGTAGATTCTGCACTGCTTCTGTCTGCTTTTGTTAAAGATGCAGCATCCCTTTTAACAAAGACAACGTCATCAATCATGACAGATTCAACATGTTCTACTTACAAATACAGTCTCTGATTAAGGACAATGGCTGGCTGGCTTATTAACGTTTCCTCAAATGCAAGTTCAGTTCCCTGTGCTAATCTATTTTTAAATAAAAAGTCCCACCTACTCCTTCCCTCTCATTTAATAAAAATGCAGCGGACTAGCTCTACATATCCTGAACTGCATTGTGCTCCCAGCTCAGGCACTGGACATTGCTTTCAAACTCTGCTCTTGCTTGCTTTGGATTAGAAACACAAATTAAAATTAAAAGGGAAGCAGAAAAATCCTGGAAGAAGTCTGTGCCCTCACATTTGTAACTACATATTCTGAATTCAAAATGCTCCAATATCTTCCAGAACAAGGGAACTCAAAACCTAGCCAGAAGGCAAAGCTTTAATTTACAAGCACAAAAATAAAATCAAACCACTTCTCTCACTCCTGTCAACCACTGGGATGCTGTGAATTAACTGTTTACTGGACTGCAGGGACACAAAGTCAAAGACTCAACTCTGTTTACAGCACCGGAAACCATTGATATCAGTACCGAATTATGAAGTAATCTCCAGGAATAAAACCAGAAAAGAGGCTATTTTTTTTTCTTCCACTGCAGCAGATACTGTGGGAGGCAAAGAGTGAAAGAGGCTTTACTACCTCCTTCTCTATCAGCAGAGAGCAATTTGCGTAGGATAAGCATAACTTAATAGAAATATCTGCAGTGACTTTTAGATTTCTTTAAATGTTTTATGTAAACCCCCTTGGAAATCTTCATAAACACTGAAGTCCTAAGCAAATCAGTGAGTCTCTTTCTGTGTGCAATGGAGTGAACAAGCTCAAACAGAAGGGTGTGCATTTAAAGAAGAATAAGGGGGAGGGGAAAAGACAGCAAGGTTTTTTCCAACATCTTCCTAAAGACAAGCTCTCAGAAACTGTCGTCAACTCCAAGAGAACAGCTATTTTTAGCTTGTCATTGTTTGTGCCTTTTTTTAGGAACGAAAAAGGCAGTCGTGTTTAAAACTAGATATTGCTCTGTAACGTAGCCCAAGACAGCTACTTAATTTGATCCCCAGCTCCATCTGTCATACAAATTAAGTAATTAGTAATCACAGCCTTCTTTGGTACAAACAATGGCTTCCACAACATAAGAGATGAACCCTGGTTTTAAATCTAATTCTGTGATTTTTGATAGTAATGAAACTGGGGTCTAGATGTCATACTTCAAAAAGCTTAAGTACCCCAAACTTACGGTGGTTCAGACTTTGGCTACAGAAATATCCATCAAATAAGCTAAAACATATTAAAGTGTTGCTCAGCAAAAGCATGGGAAAATTAATTGAAAGCATGGGAAAATTAATTGATACATTTTTTGTTACTCTTGAAGTGAATAAAAGGAATGGAATCATGGTTTATTTTGCAGTACAGTACACTAAAAATTAAGTATCTTAGTCATTGAAAAAATATCACAGATCTTGGGGAATTCTGATCCACAGAGAAATGCAATTCAAAAAGCAAAGATGAAAAGCTCCACAGTCCTGAGAAGTGAGGCAAGGTTCAGGCCAGCATGTAGCTGCATATGAAAATCAAATTCAAGCTTTCTTTCTGCCAAAGGAATTGCACAAGGTTTCAGTCAGCAAAGTCTTTGAAACAACTTTCTTTTTTTCAATCCTCAAAAAGTTAATGGTTTTGGGTTTAGGCAAACAAACCCAACATGGGTAAAATCTCCCTAAAAGAAAGCAAAGCTGCATAATGATACAATTTCTGAGTGATTACCTGGAAATAGAACTTCAGACTCATTTAAGAAACCAAGAAGTAATGCAGTCCCAAAGTCTTCACTCAGAAAAAACTCCCATGACTCCTGAGCATCTAAGAGGAAAAATTATCTAGGAAATTACAGACTGACTCTTGTAATACTGCGGGGGGTAAAGAGAGACCCCCATGCACATGATGGTTGCCTCCTGTAATAACTGTGGGGCATGTGAGAATTTGCTAGACAATTGAGACCTCTGTAGCAGCCAACAAGGTATTACTTTGCTAGCAGACCAACCCAAAACATTTATCAGGGGCTATTTCAGGTAATCTACACAAGCAGATCCCTGAAGGGCTTGTTCACCTCTGCCAAGACATTTCTTATCACAGCAGCCTAATTGTTAAAGAAAGCATTATCACCAAGGACATACAGTATTTTATGATGACTTTAACAGCTACTCAAAAGCACCACATATCGGTGATATTTACAGTTAAAGACATAGAGTCGTTAAAAATGAGTGGGGAAAAAGCTCTGCCTGAGTCATCCAGACAAGCCAAAAACAGCAGGATATTTGAAGCTCTCAGGAGCGCTTCACCACCTATTTAAACAGGTGACAATAGGAAAAAACCCTAGAGATGAAAGAAGTTATTCCATAAAAAAAATAGGTTAAGAATAAAACCAGTAGAGAGACAGTAGTCCAAAGGAGCCTTACAACAGACCCTCTTTAAAAAGACACACAACTGGTCACGTGAATATTCTTAGATAACAGAAACTGGAGCCACTATCTTGAGCTGTGAAATTCCATTGTTACTCTTCGCTCCTGTGCGTTCAGAAGGGCAGAAGGGAGCCCTTGGAAGGAAACCCTGGTTGTCTGCAGAGCTTCAAAGACAGGAGAGGGAACATGCTGCCTTGGAAGACTTTGATCTCAGGAGGGCCTGAGGCCAGTGTGTTTCAGAGAAGCGAGGAAGGCACAGCCCTTTGCAGCATCCATCACTGCCCAGAAGAGCACCAGGTAGCAGTAACAGCAGTAATAGCAGTAAGAGAATAGTACCAGTAGTGGGAATGCCCATAGCTCTTGTGTCCTGAAGCTGTGCTCAAGGACCCACAAAGTGCCATGGCATTATACTAGCACAGAGCTGACAGAACCACAGAATCACAGAAGGGTTTGAGTTGGAAGGATCTTAAAGATCTTACAGATCCAGCCCCCTGTAAGGGCAGAGCTGTCACCCACTAGACCAGGTTGCCCAGAACCCAGCCTCTCCTAGCCATGAACATTGCCAGGGATGGAGCATCCACCACTTCTCTGGAGTAACACTGGAACCATACTGCAGAATAAGAGTTTTCATCTGCAGACACTTAAGTGTTTTAAAGTTTGGGTTGTTTTTTGGCTTTTTTTTTCCAGGCATCATGGAAAGGATGGTATTTTAAAAATGAGCACCATTAAAAACAATACACTAAAAACGCAGTAATGAGCCAATCCTCTCCAGGATTTGCTTTATGACAGTACAATGTGCCCCACTTCACTTAAGCAGCACATTTGTGGGTAAATACAAGTTGGTCTTAAAAAGACTCACTGCAATGAGACAGATTTTGTGATCACTTTGTGATTATCATGAAGAAAGCAAAGATTAGCTATGAAAAAAAGAGCAGTTAGAGGGGGAAAGGTCTGAAGAGAGTACATTGCTTTCGGGGTGGATGGAGGGAGAAATGACTCTCCTGTTCTCCAAAAGAGGGAAGAGTGGATGTCTGCAGGAAATTGGGCAAAATGGGGGAGGTTTGCAAGGCTATTTGTAGGCCATGCAGTGCTTATAAGTATCAACACTGACAATCTGCGTCACTGACTTTGAGTAGCCAGGGGTGTAATTCTCCCTCTTTTTGCAGGAGGTACTGGCTTGTGCAGTCATGGCACTCTGGCTACAGTCATGCTCCATCACCTCCTGCCTTTGCATGCTCCAGTGATACAATCTATATAGCACTCCAGTCCTAAATAACTCTGATTTCAGCACAGGAGCTCTAAATTGAAATTATTGTATTCTTTCCCCCATTTCTAAGACTTTAAACTGTCATAAAAAAAAAGTTACTTTCCATGTCTGCAAGAAGTTCCTTGCTCTGATATCTACGTTGAGGGGTGGGATATTGAAGGAATTGTTGATATGGACTGCAGGTCTGGGGTGCTGTAGGGCCTACAGTTTCCAGATGGCAAATATTGACTAGAAATGGTGGATTGAATCTATGGGGCATCTGGAAACAACTGCAGAAAGACGAATGTGGAACAAAGACACAGTTGGAAAGAAATCTTTCTTAGGCTGTGCACTGCAGCAAAGCCTAGCAAAACATAACAGACAGAGGAACTACATCAGCAGCTTGAACTCAGAATATCTTAAAGTTTTCACAAAGAGAAAGAAAGAGGCTGAATAGATTATTTACAAACTCTCATCTCCAGTACTGTAAACAGCTCTCTGATATCCTGGCATTCTGATGCATAAGTTGATGTGTCAAAAAATTCTTCCTCACTTCCAGACCAGTAAACACCAAAGACCTTGCCCTGGGCTGATTTAACTTAAGCCACAGTTTTGCCTGAAAACTTTCTGTTCCTTTTTTTCTGCACAATCTTCTTAATACATTTGTCTGATTCTTGAGCATTTAATACTTTTCCTCTGAAAGTCCCAGCTCCTTGCTTTCTGTGTTATGTGGCTGCATTGAGGAAAGTTTTGATCAGATATATAAAAAATCCATATAATTTATTTATAAAATAATTCTTTCCCAATATTAAAATTTATACATATTTCATTAACCAGGCTTTGCAGTTAGTATTTAATAACTAGAGTCATAAAGCCATTTATAATAAGCAAATTTAAAGAATAAATAAATAAAGGTCAAATGATAAATAAAGAATTAGTGAAGAATGGCCTCATTCTGTGAGTCTTTTCTATGACTGTGAATTTTTCAGGACAGGTTTCTTCATTGGCCCTGATGACCCTAAAATAAAATAATGAGAAACAAGGAACAGAAGTTCAGAAAGCAGAAATTGAATTACGCTTCATCTTGAGGTACTCAAAAACTCATTTTTTCCACTCCTGTATCTGTAATCCATGGATAAAGTTTATTCTACACCTCATCCTGTACAACTGATTGAGATGGCATAACCCCTTTAATGCTTCAATTGATACACCCAGCTTGCAAAGACTTTTTTGACTCTGAAGATTCCCAGTTGAGTTTCCTGGATTTCACTCAAATTGATTACTAACATGTATGATTACTCCACAATATGTGTTTCATTTTGTGACTATGAGAGAAAACCTGCCTTTCTTCTTGACCTGAATTCCCATAACTCCTCCAAAAAGGCATTTCCATTCACAGTCATATTAAAGGCCATTGCAATCTGGAACCCTAGGAGATTATCTAGGCTGTTTTTCTCAGTGCACCAAGATTAATCACACGGAGTTTGGTTCTTGGCAAATGGCTGTCCATCCTCAAAGACTCTCATGAACAGAATACAGCCTTTGCTTCAGTTGGTCCTTTATTCTTAATATGGAATTCACAGAATCGTATAATTGCTAAGGTTGGAAAAGACATCTAAATTAATCAAGTCCAACCATCAATGTAGCACCACCACCACCATGCCCACCACTAAACCATGTTCTTCGAATGCCACATCCACATTATATTTTGAACACTTCGAGGGATGGTGATTCCACCACTTTCCTGGGCAGCCTGTTGCAATGCTTGAAAACCCTTTCAGAGAAGAAATTCTCCATTATTCAAGCTAAACCTCTTGTGGTACCAGCTGAGGCTTTTTTCTTTGGTCCTGTTACTTGTTACCAGGAAGAAGAGACTGACCACACTACAACCTCCTTTCAGGTAGTTGTAGAGACAGATAAGGTCCCTTCTCAGCTTCCTTTTCTCCAGACTAAACATCACCCACTCAACACAAGACAAAAAGTTTAAATTATTAGAAGCCTTTGAATTAGAAGCCTATGCTTGTTTTCTGAACAAAACATTTGTGGAAAAATTAAACAGGGAAAACGATGCCTATCTTGTCATGATTGCCGTCACTCCCCAATTATGAATTAACGTTTTATTTTTATAATTTATGAACTATAATTTATGAACTAAGCTTATTCATTTAAGCATAAAATCCACATTTCCATGGTAACAGCATGAATGAAGAAGGAATGAACTTCCAAAGTTCAATTGCATTTATTACAGTACTTAAAAATAAACCTCCAGCAATTTCACTGAGGAAATTGCTGTAGTCTTTTTGTAAGAAAAAAAATAATTTAAATTAAATCCCTCACTGTAAACTTGTATAAGAACAACTGGATTTTGAATTGTACTTGATAAAGATCCATGTGTGTCAAAACACTTAGTATTTTATTCTTTGTACTGTGATTTTAGTTGAGGAAACTATTTAAAGGGAACTTACAGTTAGATTAAGAAATATGATAAAAAATTTTGTAGCACTGGAAACAATCCAAGTTCTCATGAAAATACATGCATAGAGTTTTGTCCTTTTTTTTATGTAGACAGTATTTTCATTAAACAAGCAAAGTGTTTGAGTTTACACTACAGAGTACACGGAGGGATATTCATTGGCTAGGATCTAACTATTCCTCTTCATTCAATTGATAACAGTTATTAGCTTAATATATTAACAAACTTAAACTAGAAATCTTATCAGTGAGATAAACACCTTGTTTTAAAAATATGTTTAAATGTAGCTAGTTCTTGAAAAGTAATTTCAAGACTGCATAGCATTTGAAAGCAAAGGATAATTAATGAGGGAAACTATTTACAAGGCAATTAGTGTAATTTTCTCTGTTTTACTGATTTCAAATGATGAATCAAGATGTTTCTAGAGGCCTTATGAATTAAAAGCAAACTATTAGGCTCAGTAAAGAACAGATAGGTTAGAACAGGTCTAATTACTCTAATAATGTGCTAAATCTAGCAATTTTTTTTTATTTTAAAAAAAGAAAATAATATTCAAAATAACTATATTATAAACACAAATAAGCAAAAAACCTTTTAGAGCACCCTATTTCTGTGAAAACCAGTAAACTGGTGATGAATGTTACATCTGTATCTCCTCTGGAACCTGTGACTCCCACCATTTCATCTGACCAACATAGATACTTTTTCTTCTAGTGCTATCCAAACTGTAAATAGAATACTCAGACAAAGACTTTAAAAACATACTAGCAGCAACAATAAACTCAGAAAAAAAAACATTCCATGACTGATGGGAACTTTTCCTGTAGAGTTTTACCAATTATTTCATTCCTCACTTCAGCTCCTCTTTTATCCATCAAGTCAAAATACTTTCATCTGAATTATTTTCAGCTCTATGTACAGATGCTCATGGGCGTCAGTGAGATGAATACCATGGTCCTGAGAAAACTGGCAGGTGTAGTTGATAGGCCACCCTGCATCATATTTGAAAAGTCACTGCAGTCAAAATTTCCAGTGACTGGAAAAAGGGAAATATCAATTTTCAAAAAGAATAAAAAGGAGGACCATAGGAACTACCAGCCAGTCAGCCTCACCTCTGTGTTTGGCAAGATAACGGAAGAGATCCTCCTGGGTGCTATGTCAAGGTATCTGAATGGCAGGAAGGTGATTCCAGACAGCCAACATGGCTTCAAAACACATAAATCACCCCTCAATTATCTGTTAGCCTTCTGCAATGAAGTGATGGAGTGACTGTGCTGCTAGATAAGGAAAGAGAAACTGATATCATTTATCTTGACTTCAATAAGATCTTTGACAGGGTCCCATACACATTTTTGTCCCTAAATTAGAGAGATATGGATTTGATGGATGGCCTATTTGATGGATAAGGAATCCCCTGGATGGCCAGTTACAGTCAATGGCTCAATGTCCAAACTGAGATCCTTACCAAGTAATATTCTACAGGCACCCATGCTGGAACCAGCACAGTTCAGTATCTTTATTAATGACCTAACCAGTGTGACAATGAAAATCTGCACATGACATCAACCTCAGTGGTACAATCGATGTGCTAGAGGGAAGGGATGCCATAAAATGGGACCTTGATAGGCTTGAGAAACTGTCCAATGGAAACCTCATGAAGCTCAGCAAGGTCAAGTGCAAGATGTTACACCTAGGTTGGGGTAATCACCAGTATCAGGGATTAATAGATTGAGAGAAGCCCTGCAGAGAAGGGCTTGGGAGTACTGGTAGATAAATGAATTAACACGAGCTACAATGTGCACTTACAGCCCAGAAAGCCAACCCTATCCTGGGCTGCATCAGAAGAAGCATGACCAGCAAGCAGACTGAGGGATGTGATTTTGTCCCCATCTATATTGCCCTCCTGAGACCCCACCCAGAGTGCTGCACCCAGCTCTGGGGCCCAACGTTAGAAGGATAAGGACCTGATGAAATGGGTCCAGAGGAGGCCATGAAGATGTTTGGAGGGCTGGAGCATCTTTCCAATCAAGACCGGCTGAGGGAGTTGGGGTTGTTAGTCTAGAGAAGAAAAAGCTCTAGGAAGACCTTACTGAAGCCTTTCAGTACATAAATGGGGCCTATG
Source organism: Poecile atricapillus (assembly GCF_030490865.1). Taxonomy (NCBI): domain Eukaryota; kingdom Metazoa; phylum Chordata; class Aves; order Passeriformes; family Paridae; genus Poecile; species Poecile atricapillus. Next base: position 82,989,785 of record NC_081249.1, read on the forward strand.
AGAAAGCTGTAGAGGGAATTGAGAATTTCACATGGTACTCCTAAAAACTGCTGTTATTAAGACAAATCTCATCAGTTGGACCCCATCTCTTACAGGGGCTGTAATTAGTGTCATCATGATAAAGAAGTTTTGTGGGGCACTTTTTTTTGATGGTGTAGGGATGTTCCACATGTACTGACTGAACAAGTATTGTCATGTTTTGCTCTTCTAGGTCCAATGGAACCCCTCAAATGTGGTGGACAAAGCATGGTTATTTCTTTCTGGAAATAATGCTTTTTTAGTTACTTCAGTTGTGGAGAATTTGGCACACAAAGTCAAAATTTTAAACTGTCCTTAAGAGACACAAAATATTTTCAACAAATTTACATCTGAATAGAAACTTTTTTACATTGCTAATATCTAACTACTTCTATTACTTCACAGCTGTTAAAGAACACTTTTATACCAATATTATTTAAGGAGTTCTATTATTTCCAAGTAGTTAGAAATTTCCTTTTAAAATACCATGCTTTGCACATTTCTTCTAAGCATGTCCTGTTCTCACTTCAATACTCACTTGAGTCACATACAGTGGATATCAGATAAATTCAAAAATGTCTTCAGTGAAATATCTTGCAAAATGGAAATTACTGCTATAATCTGATGATATTTCACAAGGAAGCTGACTTTAGCACTGCTTCCTCTGTAACTATTTATAAAAGCTAAAAATCTCTGCCAGTCTTTCTGGCTATGGGGCTGTCTGTAAACATTTTGTTAATACTCCTATATTCAAAATTAGTCTCAGTGTAGTACACAGGGTCAGTATCTCTTTTGCATGGAGGACAAGACTGAATGAGACATGCATACTGACAGCAGAATACTAATTGACTAGATACATATTTATCCAAAAGGAGCATTTTCTGTTCTCTTAATACTTTATTTAAATAGTTTTAGAAATTGCAGCCCTTTTGACTCCAAGAAGCATGCCCCATTTCACACATTAACTAAAAATATCATCAAATCTCTTAGGAAAACAAAGCCAGAGTCTACTGTCAATCACAATACAAGTAACCTTTTTCATTTCAACAGGGTCATAAATATCTACAGTCCTATAAAATACGAGAATCTGGCCCAAAGAATAAATAAAATCAGATTAAAGTATGATATATGCTGAATGAAAATCTGTGTCTGCTAAAGACAACACTAAAACTAACCTTCTTACTAATTTCAAGGAATTTCAAGGAATTTCTAATAAAGACAACACCAAAACCAACCTTCTTACTAACTTCAAGGAATTTCACTGATGTTCTTTAAGGTGAAAAATAAACGTGGATGCACATGCCACAATACTGAGTTCACACATAAACCTCAGCTATAAAGAGTTGATGCTCCCTGTTTTTCTTTCGGCAGATCATCAGTTCTACTATAGCTGTTCTACAAAAACACAGTAATAAAGTCTGAAAGTATCTTTTTGTACCCCCTTTTCATCACCACACTCAAATTGATGTTCACATATTGAAACATGCTTTAAGAAGTGTTTGTGAATATTTATTCAGTCACAATGACTGGAACATTGAATACAGTGTAAGAGCATCATGCAATTGTCAAAGAGTATTCTGAACATAAGAATACTGTCATCTAAACAACTTTATATACATTTGCAGTTATTGTGTAACTTTAGTCCAAATGTGGTTTCCTGATTTGGGAAACTCCTACCTGGAGTTTGTCTCTATAAACACTGCAAAAATCATGGAAAGTATATAAAGTGTGAGGGATTGATGAGAAAGTCGGGGAGTCCTGATACAAACAATAGAAATATTGTGTGGGTCTTCAGTGAAAGGGCAGATGGGCAAGAGACCTTTCAGCTTGTGCTTGTCAATCAGAACCAAGGAAAGGCTACTAAGAGTTCGGACTGACTCAGTAAGACAAGTCAAACAGGACTTTAAGAAGATTTCCCAAGGAAGAAGGATAGGAGAATCTGTTGTGAGAGGTGACTCTTGTCTACAAAACAGAAGAATGCAATTGGGTTAGTCTTTTGTGAGCTGGAGAGATGCAATACAGCTATTGTTTTTTTAAAAAGTCTGAGTCTGAAGAGAAAGAAGTGAAGTCAATAAAATAAACATACACCATAGGAAGGGGTTTTTCCATCCTCCACCAAACCATCACAATAATGTAGCTCATCTCCCCACCTTTGATGAAACCTCGTCCTTTACAAAACCTGTGATGCAATAAAGTAATGAGAACTAAATAACAATGGTTGACATAGAGTGTATGTGCATTCATTAAGTTTACCTTTGTAACAAGAATATATCTCTTTAAATACTCATCAGAAATCTGTTAATTAATGGCTGCTGCTGATGCTGTATATGATCCTCTGAAAAAACAAACCAAACCACAAAGTAGGCTAAATGGGCAGACAATTGCTGTCTGCTGATTTAAGTGAGTTCCTGGCCAGGAAGTCAGGCTAGATGATAGCCAAGTTCTTCTGGACCACATGCAGATGTATCTTCTAATTCACACGCACATAAAAATGCACAAAACTGGAACAATCTGGAAACACTCTCAATTCCACAGTTGTTACTGCCTGTGACAGAAAACTGTCATTTTATACTTCTGCTTTGCATTGTTCTCTGCTTCTTCCCCTATGTTTTCTATAAGTAGTGGGTTACACTACTTATAGATTTCTACAATACTACTTATTGTATTGTCTACTTATAGGTTTCTACAATTAATGGGTTTTGAAAGAGATGTAGAAATTCCCAAGCTACAAATGAAGCTGGTAAACCCGTAATGAAACTGTGCAATGCTCAAAAATGTTGGCCACCTGGAAGAATAAAAACTTTTAAACATATCTCTACTTCTGATGCATTAGCTTTTTCTGTCATTTGACAGCCCTCTGCACTGAAATAGCTTGTTGAATATTTTAGAATCAACATCATGGTATTTCAGTGAAAGGATTATAATTAATTTTTCACAACTGCATAATTTCAGGCATTGTGAAATACAGCTTCAGTGGGTTTCTTCATGCAGCAGTGTCTCACTGTCATATTGAACAGTTGTGTCTATGGCAACATGTTCCTATTATCATAGATCTCCTATACCTACCATCATCTCTGAATTTTTTTTTGGTAATTAACACAGAACTCAATGCTAATTGGTAAAATCAGAATGAAAATAGAATTTCATGCATAAAGTAGCTTCTTCCTACATATTGCTGTACACATCTTGAACAGAAAAAAACTTTTTTGCTTAAATAAAACTGGAAAACATTGGAGACCAAAAGAGATCACCATTTCCTCTCCATTTCCTGGCTTCTGCTGCTACAAGAAAGATCTGTTTATTCACTGTTACACTATTGCACAGCAAATAGTGTAAATTAGAGTATTATTCTTCTACTGTAGAAGGCAAACTGGTAGAAAAGCTTCCAGACTGAAAGCCAGGACTCTCAGGATCTCTCAATTTACCAGGTGTGGTAAATAGGCCTGCCTCTCAATTTATTCATCTGCAAACTGGTATTTATAGCATCATTCCCAATAATAACTCTCAAAATGTCAGTGTTTTTATTACAACTCCCAGTCTTTGCTGCTCTGTAACTGCATATTACCTTTCAGTAAGGACCCACTTTGGTCTGCAAAGATCTGAATGACAAGTATGAGAGGTTAATATTTTCGAGTAATTTCTAGAGATTGATTTGGTATATTTGATTTCCTTAATTTGAGCAAACAGACCTCCATGCTCACTGCATTGTTGAGCTCTACCACCCACAGTGTGCAGCTTTGTGCCCTAGCACCTAGAGCATTTCCCAAAGTATTTTGCCCTATGTGAATGCATATATTTGTACCTTCCTCTATCACAAGCAGCACACTTGATTTCAAGAATGGAACTTGATATTTTTCATAACCCTCTCAGAACACGTTGAAGACATCTCTGGGTTGGCACCCCATATTTCTAGGGAAAAAAAAATAAAATAAAATCAAGCTTCCAGCACTGCTATATTCTTAGTAAAATGCCAGAATCAATGACATGCCATTTATGAATATTTTTTTGGACTTCCCACTAGATCACATCATAAACATACTCATGTCTCTGCTCAAATAACCTGCAAATTATTGTGCTAGTGTTTCCTGGCATATGGTTTTACATTCCAGTGTGCCATAGTCATTGAAGGTAGCCATGCAGCACCCAGAACAGCCTCCAAAGTCTTCAGCTTGCCTATAAGAAGAATCTTTCACTGCCATACTTGTTCTACTATGTTATCTTACCTATAGCACTTTGCTACATTGCTTTCAGCTACTCTATAATCCCCACAGAAAACCAGTGAAAGGCATGAGACAGGAAGGGAGTTTATGCCCTCCAGCCAAATTTTCTAAAGAAGCCTCTGACAGTTTTATGCCTGGTACATAATTCAGAGATATGTAGGTAACATGTCAGAAGGTCCAGCTGCAGAAATATGACACAGAAAGAAACTGGTAAAGGAATACACTTTAATCCTAACAAAAAGAGGAGCTGCACACAGAAAAACTTACTGGTGCTGTAGTTGCTTACTTCCCTTTGCAGGTCAGAAGGTGACTGGTTTGGGCAACAGCTGGTGGCTCTTAAGAGTGGGTTAAATTCCCTGCTTTGCCATAGGCACACACCGGTGCAATAAAGAGCAAGATGTTTAACCTACAAGATCTCAGTGTCATATATATCATGCTCATGAGCATGGCTCAGTTTTTTAACACAATAGGATTATCAGATGCTATGAAAACAACCACAATAAAAACAATGGTAAATAAATCAAGTCTACCTAATCCTAAGTAATTTGGGATATCACCTGTCACATAAAGTCTAAAACTTAAGAATCAGTCAGTCTAACAGTTCTGCAGGTTCTCCTAAAGTGTGAAAGCCATTGGATGTTTAAATTAAATTATTTCTCTAGACTTCATCTTTAACACATACTCAGAGCATGTCTTCTAAAAAATTGGTAATTATGTCCAACATAAGACCATCTTGAAGCTCATCTACAGGGATAAAACCACTTAGACCCTTACTAAATTCTGCTTTGACCTCTGTCTAATTATCTCTAAGAAGCATAAAATCTAGATGAAGTGGACACTGCAGTTAGCATCACAGTATTGGTGCAGCAGCAGAAATTATGCCATTTTTCACCTGAGATTCTTGTGTTCAGATCATTCACTTGGGACCACTTGGATCACTCACCATCATTTTCAGAGAAGGGCTATATGGCAGGATGCAGACCAGATAGACTTTTTATAATGGTTCCCCATAACTCATAAGTAAAAATAAATTTAGTTATGGTAGGCAGAACTTATCATTGTCTCTCCTCTCATGCAGAAAACTGTCAAAAATTTAACCAAGAGAGAGCCCAAGTTAAGCACTGGAATTAGGTTGAATGCAACTGAGGGGACCATGATAGGAATTATTTACTGGTATGATACAAGTCACACACAACCGTATTATTAAGTCCAAAAACTGCAATCCAAAATATGTTTGTAAAAAATTTCAAAAATTTCAAAAAATTAAAACCCTTCTACAGAAACTAAACCAATTTCAAATATCAAACTATCTGTTTGGTGTATGAATCTGAAGGAAAAAGGCTCTTTATGTGTGCAGGGAAGGTTGATCACAACTGCATCCCATACACATGCTCCCTGTAAATGTGATCAATCCCCTTGCTTTCCTCCAAGATAGCTACAAAAATGGATGCAGGAACGAAGGAACTCCTTTCCATCAATGCAAGAGCTCAGTCACCTTTCAATATTCAGTCCAGAGCCCAAAATAGCCTAACCTTGGGAAGAAATAGCCAAGATTTATAGCTAAAGCAAGTGGAAAGACCAGAAAAGAAATGAATCTGTGTATGGGAAAGCCTGATAGCCAGCCCTGTGATGAGCTGTCAGAGGGCAGAGCTCAGCAGCTGCCTAACAAAAGAGCGGACAGCCATGAGAGATGTCATGGGCACTCTTGCACCAGGCTTGACTAGAAGGATGTTAAACACTAAATTAAATCCTAAGCATTAACCAGAGACCATAACCATTAACTATATGAAAGGAGAGCTGTTTGGGAGAACTTTAAGCCTATCATTCTCTCTTCAAAAGCAACGAAAATGAAGGATCTCCATGAACCAGAAAAGGCTGAAACAGTCACTGCATCAGATCAGGAACCAAATAGCTGCTAGATGAAAAAAAGTAACCTTCAAAAACAAAATTCAAACTTCTCCAACAGCTTATCTCCTGGAAGCCAGAAATGTTCAAATCCCTTCATAAAAACAACATCCCAGACATCCCACTAAATGTCTGGGATCTGGTCATTATGTAAAAGCTACCATCCACCTGGGGCTTGTGCTAATTCAGGACACTTACATCTCTTTCCAATATTGGTTTACTTTGTACTTTGTTCATCTTTTTATTGCATGGCAAAAGCAGGAAAAGCTTCATTGTTCATCCTGGCGGTGAATAATCTTTCATGTAATCTTCTTTTCTGGAACTGGGAGTTTTTTAAGATAATATGCACATTGTCTGGAATTAATGTATGCACGGCAGTTTTTCAATGCCATTTAACAGTATTACTCAGACTCATGCCAGCTAAATACGTTTCAGTAGATTTCAGACCAGATTTCTGCAATGCAATCTCTTTGGTATTGCTTGCGGCAAACATTTGGAAACTTCAGTAGATGTGCAATATGATCACCCAGAGTATCTTAGAGTGCTTAATACAACCAGAATAAATGCAAGGCACAAAAGAGTTTTATGGTGTTACACCTATCCCCAAATTTTAAATTTTCAATTCTGATTTCAAAGTTCTCATGGGGATTGCTTGGGAGCTAGTTACTAATGATATTACATGTGCTAAGAACTCCAGTTATCTGTTAAGTGCATGGTTTCAATGAGCCCCTCAGAGAACTTCACTGTTTTCTATCAACTTGATAAACCTCCAGTTTTCTGAGATTCTTCCCAGTGTCATGTGGAAGGAAAGGACCAATTGCAAATTGCCTTTGCACCATCTTTGCAACTTGCTGAATTTATCTACGCCTCTAGGCAGAATTGGCCTGGAGATTACAAAAACATACTGGCTACCATGATAAAATAGCCAATGGTCTCTACATGTTAGGATTTACAAGGCTGGGCTTAAAAAAAAAGAGGTCAGGGTACAGTGTCATTCCAGGCTCTGTAGCCCCTCTTTCAAGCAGCCTTGGGGTGCTGCTCAGTGCAACTACTCTGCCAGTTCTCTTTGAGGCAAGGGAACATGAAGCTGCAATGGCTCCACCTCACAATGCAAAAGAAACTTCATCCTGGATGGCTTTTGTCATAAACTTTCCCCTGAAAGTTCCCAGAACCCAGATTGGATTGTTCACAGAAAAAAAAAAAAAAAGCAATACACCTAGCAACAGCTTCCAGGTATAGCTGGAATAAATTTATAAATTAATTAATATGTAAGAAATCTAAATAAATAAAATATAAAAAGCAAATCATCGTGCTAGAAAGAAATAGAAATTCTAACGATTGTAGCTCTGATTTAAGTACCAGATCAGTGTACAGAATCAACTGTCCTCTCTCAAGCGTTAAGCCAGATATACTAATTATTTTTTGGGGTCATAAGCAATAAAAAGAACAGGTTTTACCCAGGTGTCCAATATTACACACTTTTTGGAAGCAATATCCACCAGTCTGCTGTAAGATTACTGTGGTTCTAGAACTGCCTGGGGAAGGAAATCCATATGGTGAATTTATCCACAATAGAACTGCAAGGCAAATCTTACCTCAGACAGTGAAAGAATAAAGAAAACAGTTCCTGTGGTTCAATGCCAAAATCATGGCAGTAATATAAATATCACAGTGGTTTGGTTTTCCCCCGATCCTTAACATACCCTCTATTCATTATTCTCTCTTCTTTTGGCTAGGTATTTATGCTCTGAGGCAAGGGAAACTAAGGACTTTCTTACACCTCAGTTTGGTGGGACTGCCATTCTCTTCCCACAAGCCCAGAGAGAACACAGTGAGATACCCACCATGCAGAGTGCCATGTTAAGCCCCTTCACCACTTGATATTGTGGAGATGAGCAAATATGGTCCACAGCGATCAGCTCCCAGGAAATCAGTACTTCTGCACCCATCTTGCTCCATAGGACCCAGCTGCCCTTCCTTCATGTAGCTCAGAGGTCTGGGGAGCAGGTTCCCAGCCACCTGACTACACCCAGATTCTGTGCAGGACCCAGAGCAGCCAAACAGCAATGCTGTTTTCTCATTTGAAGTATCCAGCCTTACTGCCAGTCTCACACATCCCTTCACATTTGCTGTGACCCAGCAGCCTGATTTCACAGAAATATTAGAAAGTGAATTAAGCTTCTGCCAAAATGATCCTCAGACGTCACAGTCCAGTACACTCCAGCCTGCAAAATAGTGCATTGGTATCTGTTCCAGCTCTAAATAAGCTAGCTGAGATACTAGAATTAGTTAAAACAGCATGGTGTTGCCCACAGGTTAAGTTCTACTTCCCAAGAGGCTAAATCAGCCTACAGCAAACATATCCTTTACTGCAATCTACATGCAGAACTGTGCCTCCCTGCTGTCCAGCATGCTGTCAGAAAAGATTCCCTCAGAAACTGAAATGGAATAGTTCTGATCTCTGCAGCTCATTTCAGCCCTAACATGTCCCATACCAGAGGCAGAAAGTGGCAATAAGTAAATTCAGTATTGGTTGAGCTTCCCCCTCCCCTGAGATGACATTCTCCCTGGGGGTCTCCAACCAGCCAAGGCAACATGCAGCACAGAAGGGCATTAGACTGGACAAACTGTTTCTGCTGTGTAATCAAGTGTTTAAATAGACCCTGTAAGTAGGCTACAGTGCACATGTGCACAATCCCATAAATATTAATATACCTGTAAAATTATTAGGCATCATTTAGTCCTCAAAAGAACACCATTGTTAGAACTAGGGGTTTTCCCCATTATTTTTGTAATGAGGCAGAAGCAAAGCACAGAATAGGCCATATATGACAAATACTGTAACATCATTATTTATCTCAGCTCCTTGGTGTGACATGGTAGATGGAACAAGAGATCAGTGATAAGAACACTAGATTTGAATCTCTGACCATGTCCTTCTAAAACTTTCACAAGGCTTACAGTTACACACACAACCTCTTTCAAGCAGTGTCATGTCTTCGTGACTTTCTAACCAATAGAGTAGCAGTGAATTCAAATCTGTAATGCATAGGCAGCAATTTGGTACCACATAACTACTTTGAATAATTATCTCTTTTACCAAAACTGGGCAAGTGTTGCTTACATGCTTCTGCAAATTATTTGTTCTACACCAGTTACACAATGATTATTTTCTGCTGATATTTGTTTAACCTGTGAAGAGTCAGCAGCAGTTTACTGTGAATCTTTAGAATTTCACCTTTCAGCTACAGTGGTTAATTCTGACTAAATATCACTTTCTGTTTATAGGCAGAGTGGGCCTAATTCCTAGGAACAGATCCCTAATGACAAACATAACAACCTTTGAAAACCTGCTGGATTTCTTAGGGATTCCTGCTAGTAAACGTGTTTGCTAGAATAACTGGAAAACAAACATGAAAGTGAAAAGCAAATAGGCAGAATCCATGTGGTTATTTGCCCAGTGAATATTCATAGGCAATGCAGACCTTCCACAATACTTTAGCCCTTGCAAATATACAATAAAACACTGATTAAAAATGTGTCATTGTAATCTACACATTTGAGCTTCTTTTCCTGCTTGCTAAACTATATTAATTCAAAAAACCTTTTATCTCTAAAGAAAGGTGGGTGAGACAGCACAGGAGAGAAAGTAGGAGTAAGTCTGTAAAGAGGAGGAAATATACTAAACATATTCAATGAGAACAGGAGCAGAGAAGATGGGACAGGAAGCAATTAGAGGTGAATAAGGCAATTAAATGTGGATTAAACTACCTGTGGTAATGAACTACATTCCTACTCTATTGAGTTTGCATGGGAAGCAGAACGGAGGGTGGGAATGGCAGTAGTGCCTCTTTCTATCCTGAGTTCAGAGGGATCTCCTTTTGCCCTGCTGTCCTGATGTTCACCATCCTATAAATTACAGTCTTTTTCACTTACAGCATTTGTAATATATCTTTAAAACTTCTAGACCAGGCATTTGCATTTGCACCTTCCTTTTCAAAAGTACCTTACTTCAACTATAGGGGAATTATTTTAAACAGAATCCATAACAAGTAACTCCATTAAGCTCATAGTTTAAGATTAGTCTCCATTGCAAGTCCAGCAATAATGTCTTCAGTCATATATGTTTAAATCCTGGATCAAAAGAGCAGCAAGAATAAAACCAAACCTCAAACAGCAAAACTGAAGTCTTTATCCTGAAAATACATCACTAACTTATCCTTAACATAAGCAATATATACCCATGGGTGGGAAGACAATTCTCCCACCTAAAATATTCATAAATTAATCTAAGCTAATACACATAGGAGGATCCTTTGACATTTTAGTGCTATGTATATATATAAGGAAAAAAACCCAACAAATTTTAAAAACAAGAAAAGAGTCCTGGGTATTCCAGGAGGGAATAGAAGACATCTTTGATCATGTCCCTCATGACTATTACTTGGGTCATCAAACAATGATGTCTCACTGGTTGACAGAATGTTAAAATCCAGGCTCCCTTGTATCCCAGGCTACAGCAGTTTCTCTCAGCTACTGTATGTCACAGAATCATAGAATCACAGAATGGCTTGGGCTGGACGGGACCTTAAAGATCACCTAGCTCCAAAGCCCCTTCCAGGGACAGGGATACATTCTACTGGACCGGGTTGCTCAGAGCTCTCTACAACCTGGCCTTAAGTGCTTGGGGGGATTGACATTTCTCAGCAATCTTTTCCAGTGCCTCACCACCCTCACAGTCTTTTTCCTAATATCTAATCTAAATTTACCTGCTTTCAATTTGAAGCCACTGCCCCTTGTCCTGTCGCTACGTGCTCTTGTAAATAGCCCCCTGCCAGCTTTCTTCTATAGGCTTCCTTCAGCCACTGGAAGGCTGCAAAGGCCTTTTTTTTTACAGGCTGAACAAACTCAACTCTCTTAGCCTTTCCTCATGCTTTCCCTTTCCTGCTCTGATCTGTTCATCCCCTGGATTGATACCAGGGATTGCCCCAACCCCGGTGAAGAATCTTGCATTTGCTTAAATTTCATGAGATTCCCATGAGCTTACTTCTCAAGCTTATCCAGACCCCTCTGCATGGCATCCCATCCTTCAGGTGTGTCAACAGCATCACTCAGCTTGGTGTCATCTGCAAATTTCCTGCAATTGCACTCAATTCTTCCATCTATGTCATTAATGAAGAAAACATCAGACAACATAAATAAAATTAAATATTGATCTCAGTAGGGACCCCTGAGGGACATTATCACTAATGCCCATCAGGACTCCGACCCATTGATCACTATCCTCTGGATGAGACCACCCAACCACTTTCTTATCAGTCTTACAGTCCACTCATCAAACCCATCTTTCTCCAGTTTAAGAGAAGGCTGTTGTGGGGGACCATGTCAAAGACTAGATAAATTACTACCCTTCCTTTGTTCCCTGATGCGGTCACTCTAGAGTAGTTTGCTTTGGAAGGGATCTTTAAAGGCCACCGTGTCCCTGCAGTGAACAGGGACATCTTCAACTCAATGGCTCAGAGCCCCATTCAACCTGAACTTGTGTCAATATGTAGGTACATATGTTAAATACTTACAGGTCAAGGCAGATACTGCTCCATGGTATCTACTTTCTTCTAAAGAGGTGGACACTCACCTCTCCACCCATCATTCATACATCCCATTGTCCAACCATTGCACCTTGGTGGTAAGTGATTATTTTCTAGTAGTAAAGCCATTTATGGGTCATACAGTCTTTGAAAGGTCAACAAAAGTGGTAACAGTAACAGTAAAAATTAATCATGCTTCCAGTTCCACCCAATTAGCCTACATATTTGCATTAACTAATTAACTATTAGGTTTACTAGTGAGCAGTGGTTAGTTAGGGATAGTTACATTTCCTCTTGGAAATGACTACATGCTTTCAAATGGAAAGATAAGTTTGTTATGTTGCTGCAAAATCCCCAGGATGCCCATTAACAACTGATGTCCTGAAAATATCCAAGGGCCATAAAGTGTCCACAACAGTCACATATTGCAGTTCCAGAAATGGATGTGAACCTATGGAAGACATCTGAATGTACCAGTTTTGAATGTATAAATGCAAGAAAAAGAAAGTAAATACTCCAGATGGAGCTGGTAAATGTGTCACATACCGCTTGGCATTTGTGAAGTCCTGGTGATTTTCAAAATCAATGCCAAGGAAGTGGAAATAGAAGTCAACACAGGAATTTGGAACTCCGCTCAAACCCTAATACACTACACAGGAGAAACTACAATGCATAAACTCAATGATATGAGAATGACATGCATGGATGAGAAAAAAAGATGCAATCATAAAGCTCATTATTCAAGGCAACATATATTTATACCAGATGAAAGTCCTTCCTAGAAACAATTCTGAACTCTTTCATAAAGATGACCATAAACTTCATCTAAGTTCCTTATTTATCTCTAGAAACAATCGAGACATCTTTTAACCACTTTGAGGAGTGGATTTTCTATTCCACTCCCTTCCCCCTCCAAGTTCCTGAATTTAGTATGGCTAGAGAGGTACTGCTGTTCCACCTAAATTTCTAAAATTTTCTTTCCATATTGACATATTGGAAATCTTAATTACACCAGAAACCATGATGGTGTTCATACCTAGTATCTTCTGACCACCTATGCTACATTAATAACATACTAATTTACTCACTGCCAGCTGTCAAAGTTGAGCCTTTTAGAGAACCTGCAGACCAAACCAGCAAAAAACTTTGCAAAGCAAATTAACAAATATATTAAACTAAGATACAAGCTCATTTATGCACACTAATGAAGCCACCAATTTCAACTTGAATTTCTGAACAAATATTATTATCAATTAATAATGCATGCCAGTTATAAGAGCTCTTTTCATCTTGAAAGAGATTTATAAACATTAACTAATTAAATTGCCTGATCTTTTTCATTGTAGTTATATGTGTATATATATATATATATATATATATATGTATATGTATGTAAAACTGGGGTCCAGGAAGGGAAAGGCCATTAGGTGCCTAGAGACTTCAGTACTAGAAAGGCAAGGGCAGAATATTGGTTTAATTTATGCATAAGCTGCTTCTTCTTCCTAATGAACGTTTTTCATCTTCAAAGAAGCTCCCACCCAAGCCAAATGACCAGCAGAGGATACTCCCATTATAGCAAACTCTTTTCATGGTTTTTTCCAGCACATAAGATCAAATTAACCTGCTAGTACTATTTTTATGCATTTAAGGCACAGCCATCTTCTTTGCCCTGTGACTTCTCTGGGGTTCTAAGGTTTGGGGTTTTTTTGGGTTTGTTGGGGTTTTTTGGAGGGGGGGGGGGAGTGGGGATTGTTTGCTTGGTTGTCTAATGAGAGGGATTTCCTAATTCATCTAAGTCATCTTAGCAGCTAGACAAATATCTTGTATGGCTGCAACTATGCAAAATATCATCACTCTTCTAGAGATCATCACTGAAATATTTTAAATCAACGTGCAATCACTTTTGCCTCTTTTTCATACAATGTCCAGCCTTGATAAGAGTTCATAAGAGCTGAAATACAACTCTTTTGGGGCTACTAGGAAACTCCTGTAAAGAGAATGCATGAATCCCTAAGAGAGTACAGCATTTCTCAGCTAAATTCACACTTTTCTCAGTCTCAAGGAAAGAGCTTATAATTCATATATCAATTAAATACTTTATGTAATTCAGCAGTTTTACATATATTTAGGCTAGAAAGTTGTTGAAATGCTTATGCAACCTTTTAAAGGATTTTTCTTTTTCACTGCCAGATAAAGGATGATCAGATGAATTATATATAACAATGATGGCACTGTAGGACAGGTTTTATCAAAGATTATTACAGTCACTAAAAATACCACAGAAATTCACATGCTTCATCCTTGTGTAAAGTTGTTAATCAAAACTAGAGATATGAAGATGCATCAGTTTAATAAATATGAAATCTCAAATGTTTTTACACCCTCAGGAATGATTTCTCTTGATTACAATCTACAGACAGGAATGATTATCTTACTGACATTACCTGAAATGCAAATTCTATGAATTCTGAAAAAAAAAAAAAAAAGTGACCTACTTTCAACTATGGTGAAATACACCTCCACATTGAAATATAAAATTCTGATATATAGGAAATACAAATGCTGGCATATTTTTTCAGGATATTTTATTCTTATTTTTAATGTATTTTCAATATTTTTATTAGAATGAGTGATACACCTGTAGTTTGTGATAACAGATATCATATCACAATTTCATGAAGTTGGTGCCTTCAGAGATGACGGGCCTAAATTTCAGAAATCATAATGCATTGGATGGTTTATTAGTTTCTGCATATTTTTCATATAAACAGATTTATGAGCACATTATATTTTAGTACTGCCATTAAGAAAATATGATTTTTATAGTTCTAGACACATTCGGAGTAACCCAAATGTGCTTTACATATTTATGAGGGTTTTTTAGTTACAGTGTGCTCATTAAAAGCTAGCACCCAAACCTAGACATTAATAAATGTTTTAATTAAAATGGGAATATCATCTGGGATGGAAAATATATTTCCTATTCTTCTCCAAGAACTCCAGAAACATTAGTGTGATTATTATAACCAACAGTGCTAGTTATTTTTATGCCTGCAGCAACTACAGCTCCCAACAACAGAACACAATCCTTTGCATCAGGTGCTGTATAAACAGGTACCAATATGAAATAAAGATAGAGTACTTGTCATGAAATGTTGTAAGTAATTAATAGGAGACAAATTCAAACAAGGCATGTAGCACATTTTCACCTACAACTGCTACAGAAGCAGACTGAGCAGGAGGTTTCAGCTGTGAATCACTGGAAAACTAGAATAGTTGAGAAGATACTTTAAAGATCATGTAACTCAAATCCTCCACTATGGACAGGAACTCCTTCCACTAGACCAGGTTGCTTAAAGCTGCATCCAGCCTAGCCTTGACCACTTCCAAGGATGGGCCATCCACAGTTTCTCCTCACCACTCTCAGAGTAAAGAATTTCTTCCTTATATCTAATCTAAACTTACTGTCTTTCAGTAACCATTATACACTCTCGTAAAAAGTCCCTCTCTACCTCTGTTGTAGCACCTTTAGGTTATGGAAGGTGTTCAAAGATCTCCCTGGAGTCTCTTTGGGAATGATATTCCCATTTTAATTAAAACATTTGGCTGAACAAACCAAACTTTCTCAGCCTGTCTTCATAGAAGAGGTAGTCCAGCCCTCTGATCATCTTCATGGCCTCCTCACGACTTGCTCCAACAAGTCCATGTCTTTCTTATTTTGGGGCCCCAGGGTGGAACACTGTACTCCAGGTGAGGTCTCATGAAAGCAGAGGGGGAGAATCATCTCCCTCAACCTGCTGGTCACACTTCTAATATAGCCCAGGGTACAGCTGGCTGTATAGGCTGTGAGCACACATTGATGAGGCATATTGAGCTTTATGTTGTGCTTTAGAGACCTTTCCCACCACTCCCAGTGCTCTGTAATCCTTCTTAATACTCTTAGATGGCTCTTGACCTTTTCAGTGGTGGTCCAGGAGTAGTTCTCCGCAGGTCTGCTGCCTGTTTGTGCCATAGGAGAAAGGTCAGGGCACTTCCTGCAGGAGGTCTCCACTGCATCCTGTCTCTTCAGCAGTTCCATCTGGGTGGAGGCATGAGCTACCACTGGGGTGGATGGTGCAGACCCCTCAGACAGAGCTGCAGCCTTTGCGCTCAGAGGAAGGTCCATCAGTTCTGCATGGAGAGGCATGGATAAGTGGCCTTGGCCTATGCAAATGGTCCCAGAATGGTACCCATTGCTGCCTAATGTGGATTTCAAGGGTCCCCATTTGACCAGTAGAACATCTCATTCTGCACATCCTCCTATGCAAACCCCTGTGCCATGACCTGTTTGCCCATCCTGGCTGCAGCACTCCTGATGATCCTACAGGATCATTATCATCCTACAAGATGCAGTATCCTACTGCATCATCATCATCCAGAGCTGCAGTGGGGTGCATATACAACCAAATCTTGATGCAATACAGCACCTGAGTCTCCTGACCGAGAGAAATGAACTAAATAGTTCATAGTAATGATTAAAAGTTGGCTATTGCAGTTCACATTAAAAGGACATCATTTTGAGCAGCAATTTTTATTGAAGACATAACTGAAATGAATCACAAATGGCTGAGTGTCACTATCAAAGACTGGGTTACACAAAAGCTGCCATGAAGGAAAAGAAAACTGATAACATACAAAGGCAGTATGCCACTTTTAGATAATGAGTGATTTCAGCATCCTCCTGTTTTTTCTGTCCATATCCTGGCACTGGTTTCAGAGCTTTTCTTCTTATGTATCTCCTGTATGTTCACATCAGTCTGTGAATACCATGGTAAGATTTCCTCTGAATGCCACTGCATCACTGCCACCCCCAGAAAAATTCTCATTCACCATCCTTGACTGTTCAGCCTCCAGATTTCAACATATACTGATTCTGACTGCCTACTTCTGAAGTGAAAAGAAAAGGAATCTCACACCCAAATATCTGTCCCACCCACCAGCAGTTCCCTTAATTTCTGTGTTTAAGGATTCAGTTCTCCATTACCGTCTTCCAAACTTAAACATTACTGATGTTATTTTTTAGTGTTTATTGTGCATAATATTGTATAGCATTTAGTATAAGATAGCTTCAGTAGGTGCCAGAAGATTTTAGATAGGAAAGCCTGCACATAAAAAAATTCATCACTGTTGGTCACAATCCACTGACTTACACAGGAATTCATCTTCCCCAAAAGATTTGCAAAATCAAGCATTTAATGGCCATCACATTACTTTCAGTGGCTGACAATTCCCTGAAAAGTATACATTCCATGTAAGACCTTTCCTCTTTTCCACTGCCAACACAACAATAACCAGCTCAGTCAGCTAGGCTATGTCCCTTTACCTTTTGAATTGAGCAGGAAGAATGACTATTCCCAGCAACCAGAAGAAGGAAGATACTGTGTAGGAGAGAACCTGCTCACTGATGTGAAATTCCATCAATTTGACAACGCTATTCCATCAATTTCAATGACACTTCTGCTTTTTACAGAATCAGGAAATTTGGTCAAGACAGCCTTCAGCCATCAGAAAAGTGCTGCACAAGTCACAGCTGTCCTCTGGGAGGAAGATCCCATCTTTCATGTCAGGGCCATGTCATGCCAACTGCTTATTGAGTCAAACCAGCTTTCTGCCACACTTAACATTCAAAACATGAAAGGCAGACTATCTTCGGCATCCACATCAGTGACTGGTTGACAAAGTCTCTAATATTGATTTTCTTAGCAGAAATTGAAAATACGTCACTCTGAACACTGACTCTCCCCTTGACTCCCAACCCAGTTCCAAATAAGGTAAGGTGAAATCCACACAACCACTAAAGGTGGTAGCAGGACACTCACTTTGTGTGTTCCCAGAATCACAGAAGGTTCTGCATTGGAAGGGACCTACAAGGATCATTGAGTCCAACTCTTCAGTGAATGGCCCATACAGGGAATTGAACACACAGCCTGGGTGTTACAAGCACCATGCTCTAACCAACGGAGCTCATCTCTGACAGAGCTGACTGAAAGAGCTCTTCAGGGAAAATTACAATCCCTTCTGCTGAGAGGGAAAGGATTTTCTTCTTAAAGCTTTATTGATTCCAGTTTGAAAAACACTTAGATTCCATGTTTAGGAAATTACACTGAGATGGTTACTATTGTAATGCACAAAAGATTCTTTCAATATCTTTGGTTATCCATTAAAAATTAAATGTTATCCTAATTTGACTTATTAAAAAAAAATCAAATCAAAGGTAAATAGATACAGGCTATTATGGTCTATTAGGAGTCTTGCTACTCTGGTAGAAAAAAATCAGCATCTGCATACTTGTACTGGTTTTCACCAGGATAGAGTTAATTTCCTTCATAGTAGCTGGTGTGGGGCTGTGTTTTGGATTTGTGCTGGAAACAGTGTTGATAACACAGGGGTGGTTTCACTACTGCTGAGCAGTGCTCACCCAGAGCCAAGGCCTTTGCTGCTCCTCACTGACCCCACCAGCGAGGGGGCTGGGGGTGCACAGGGGGCTGGGAGGGGACACAGCTGGACAGCTGACCCCAAATGACCACAGGGACCTCATCAGAACATATGGCACCATGCTCAGCAATGGAAGCTCCAGGAAGAAGGAAGTGGGAGATATTTGAAGTGATGGCGTTTGTCTTCCCCAGTCACCATCACACATGATGGGGCCCTGCTCTCCTGGTGGCCGAACATCTGCCTACTCATGGGAAGCTGTGAATAAATTCTTTGTTCTGTTTTGTTTGAAAAGAACCTTTTGCTTTCCCTATTAAACTGTCTTTACTGTCACCCACAAGTTTGCTCACTTTCACCCCTCTAATTCTTTCCCCATCCAACTGGAAGAGGAAGACCAAGCTGCTGTGGGGCTCAGCTGCCCACTAGGATTTAATCATGACACATTAAAAATGATCCAGAGAAGTACAACTTTGTCTGGATCTGAGAATAAATTCGTATGCAAATTCTGATTCTCTTTGAGACTCTCCTTCCCATTTAAATCTTGTTCCCATCCTTTATTCTTCATCAGTCTGACGGAAATAGCAACACAGAAGGGGAAAACATACACAAAACAACAAAGATTGGACTCCAGAGAATCAGTGGCCAATATTCCCCTGGTAAGTTTGAAAGACTTAGCCATTGACTTGTGCTAAAAGAATTTTAAAGAAGTGGTTTCAGACCACTTACATCCCTACTAGTGGATCACAGACATGAGACCTGTGGTTTCTGCAGCATGGGTACAGGGCGACATCTTCTTTTTGGGGGATAGATAGGATTGTCTAAAACTTGGGAAAAGGTGAACACTTGTGCAGGGAATGTCTATATGGGAATGACTCACAATTTTCAGATTTAAACTTTATTCAGGCTACACTTGTATCAGGAATTAAAATGGGGCTCATGTCCATAAAAGTACATGTATACTGATCAAATATTAAATGACCCACTTGGTTCTGGCAAACCAGAATTCTCCCAGACATAGTTTGGGCATGATCTGGGTGTTAGTATGGATCACAGACCACTTCTAGCTTGGGCTATCTGGACATGACTGCTGTCTCTGTGTCTCAGGTTGGTGAGAGATCTCTGCTGCATGGATGCAACCCATATTGTGTCAGGCTGGGTCA
This sequence comes from Poecile atricapillus, assembly GCF_030490865.1. Classification (NCBI taxonomy): domain Eukaryota; kingdom Metazoa; phylum Chordata; class Aves; order Passeriformes; family Paridae; genus Poecile; species Poecile atricapillus. Next base: position 83,009,147 of record NC_081249.1, read on the forward strand.
GTGCCAGAAAATTATTTGTTTATTAGCATACTAAACTCTAAGTATGTGCTCATAACATGTGTATAGTGAAAAGGAAATATTCCCTGATGTATATTCCAGCATACATGAAAACATTCACCCTCAGAAATTTCTCTTGGTGCCCAGTTGTATGGTAAAGCACACAAAGATCCCAGCTGGAATCACAGAGCCTCACACCAGTGATGAAACAGTCCTCTATTTCCCTGAGCAGGGAAATTCCCAGTTTTATTTGTGAAGAACACTAACTTTTAAATCACATCCCTGTGACAACAAAGTCTTGAAACTCATCTTATTCTCCACCCTGTTAGAAACCCTTGACAGCCACTTATCCTCACCTCTCTAGAAAAATCCCTGCAAACCATTCCTACCTATATGGTTGGCATCAAGAGTGTATAGGGTGTAATTAGTGACCTAAGAGGATTCAGGAAAGTGCCATTCTGACAGGAACAGAAAGGCAGAAAAGATTGCTAGAGGCATCAAGAAATCACACTGTATATTATGAACCTGTGCTGCAGACAGAGAGAAATGTAAAGAGAGAAAGCGGTGTGGTAACAGCAAGAGAATATTCAGAGAAGTTTCTGGGTCTCACAAGGATGCAGGCCAAACAAACCAACTCCAGACACTGGATGAACTACAGCATTTTCTGTCTCATCTGTAATGAGTCAGAGACACAGGACACAATTTAGACCCAAGTCTGAATTTTACTTAAAAACAGGTGGAAAGTTCAAGATTAAGATTCTGACCCTGACCCACAGCCACATTAATCATTAAAAAACAAAAATCCCCAAGAATGAGGGTATGGAAAACAAGCATTCAGAAGTAGAAGGTTTTGATACTAAACAGATACAAAGTTCTAAGATTCTTGGCAGCATCAGTCTGCCGCTAACACCAGATCTAAAGCACCTCAGTGCCAAGTCTTTGTAGCAATGCCAAGCTGTACAGGGAAATTCAGCAGAGGCAAGTAGTCCAGTTTCAGTTGCTGCAAGTTCCAAAGTTTAAGGACTCAGATGATAAATTGTCAAAATCAAGTTTGTTTGCTCAGCATCATTTTGGCACTTCTATCTAAATGCATAATACCAATCTCTCTGGCATAGTTCTCCTCTACCTTTTCACAGCATCAGCTTTTACAAAACTCAGAAATTTTCAAATGGAAAAATGGCATCACAGTGTAAAATACTGAACTTCCCTCCCCTCCCCAGCTCAGGACCATAGATAGAGCCATTAAAGCCCTCCCCTGACACCTCGATGAAGTGATGAAGGCAAATACTTTTCTACAAGTGTTCATGGCTACTTGCTGTATCAAATAATAATCGGGACTCTGCAGAGGAGTTTATTCTGAATGGCTCTCATCTGAATGCCCAGAGACTTGTGACAGAGGTAATGATTAGCTAGTAGTAATCTGAGAGATTTCCAATGCATAGAGTCATGAAACATGCTCGGACATGTGATTTCCAGACAACAAAAGCAGCAGACAACTTCTCACATAGCCTCCTGAAGAGACCAGAAAAAAAAAGCAGCTCCCACTAGAATTTGGGAAGGAGCGACTTCACCTGGAGAATAATGTCAGGTAATTCATCCCATTCTGACTTTTCTCAAAGGAAAAAGACCAACAACTACTAGCTCATTACAGCTGAAATTGTGACAAAAGAGTTCATCCTACCTTATTCAGCCAACACTCCTTACTGTTTGCCTTTGGTTCCTGAACTTATTGCTTAACATACAGCGCTTCCACAGGCTTTTCTTTCCTACTTCTGTGCCTTTGACCCTGCTTCTCATCAGCAAGTTTTTGACATACACATTAAAGCATGGCATAATGATGAAACAGAGCTGTCAATTAACAACAAGTTCTTGTCTTTGAAGTCTTGTCAACCCCTGAAGGACATGCTTTTAGTTAGTGTTAAATGAACCTGTGGAAGCATTTTATGGACCACAGATAAAATAGAAAGTCTTTTAGGAAGCTGAAACTTTGCAGTCCCAGATAAATAAATCATGTGGACTCTATGAAGTTTCAAAGACTGAAGAAAATATTCTGATTTATTGGGAGGGTTTGGATACCGACTAGGCATTTGCATGAAATTCATCCTTTGAAACCAAAGTTGGAGCTATTCTGGGAAGTACTCTCTCATGAATAAAAAACAACAGAGGAAGAGTATAAAATAGTCAGCTGTATGTTCCCATAAACTCCATCATGGCAGCAGTTATTTTTCTTTAGGTTCCTTGATACAAAGAATCACACTGACAGGTAAAAGGTCAAATTGCAGGGACAATAAAAGTCTGAAAACTAAAGACTATTGTGACCAATGTACTCAGCAAAGATTCCGGTAGCCAAAGAAAATGGCAAAATGTGTTTTTAAAAATTCACCACTAGAAGTATAGACAAGGTCATGGGTGCAGTTGTGCTGGCAGTTCTACCTGGAAAACTGGGGATAAGATGACCCAACCTGATGGTTTTAGTACTGTCTGGAAGACGGAAACAGCCTCATTCTCAGTTGGGCTTGCATATGCTCTGAGCTGGCCCCAGTCCTGAGCTCTGAATACCCCGGGAGAACTGAAAGATGACCTGTGTGTCAGCACCACATAATGGAGCCACCACAAGGACACTAGTCCTCCTCCAATAAAATCAGCATTAACAGCCAGTCCGTCTGTTGTTTTGAAGGTAAAATAAAGTACTATTTTCAATTTCTTTCTGAATCAAATTTCCATCAGTCTTCTCTGACTGGCTTCTACTGACAGTCACAGTCACACTCTAACCTGTGTTCTGGGTTCCCCAGAACACAACCTTCAAATGCTGCCATGACAGCCAGGGAAAGGTTATTACATGCTTTTGTGGGATTCTGATTTCAAAAGGACTTGCTCCACTAAGCTACTATGCTTTCTAACATTAACACAGCTTTAGGTGAGTAAGAAAAAAACAAGTACAGCACAACATTCTCAACTTAGACTAAAAGGGAGGTATGTTTTCCTTTCTCTCCAATTACAGAAGCTCTTTAGTCTTTCCCAATTGTCCTTTACTACCATAACTATCTTCTTTCCTTCTATTCTTTTTCCTTATCATCAAGTTTGTTCCCCTTATTAGAAGATATTCTGCCCAGATTAGAAGCTTTATTTCCTTGATGGCTAAAATTGTTTATTTATCAAGATACACATTTTCCATCTCTTTTATGTATTCTTCAACCCTTTGACCGTCTCAGTCCTTCATGTTCCACATCCACCTCCTTCCATGACAGCTGAACTTTTTGATACATGTTTAAGAAATGAGCTCTTGTTATTTTATTGTTCTGATTTATTATTCTTTTGCTCCATGTCATTTTGACTAACCTGTATTCAGAAAAGAGCTAGTTACACAGCAGGGGTGGTTCTAAAGAGATAAGCAATTTTTCTGCAAGCAATAAGGAAATTCAACTTTATGTCTCCTTTGTCAATTAACACAAAAGTAAATTTTCTAATTACCTTATAGGTTAGATCTGTCATATCCTAAGGCACTACTACCTTCTCAGATTATTAGGTAAGGACCATAAGATTTGAAGATATTGACCAGGCCAAGGCTAGGCTTAATGCTACTGTACGCACACATTCTCCCAGGAGCATGTGGAAGAATCGCTTTTTCCAGTAGTAATAAAGTAGAAAAAGATACGAGTAAATAATTAGAGTTCTTGAATGCAATGTACCAGGTTTCCAGTCCATAGCACATGATGGCTAATTATACCCGTGGCTGGAGCTGCAAACTGAAAACACTTTTCCTGCTCCTTCGAATTCACATTTGTACAGATGAGATTCCTATAAACAGAATGAAAAAGTTTGCTTTCAGCTCAGACCTGCTATGATGACCTCCACGTTTATGAACGACACTGGAGGGAGCTACTAACAATCCAAAACAGAGAGCTCAAAATACTGAACATTTTGTAGAAATATTGCTTTGGGCATCCATCTGACTTCAGCACTTGGTATGATACCAGGAACACAAAAAAAAAAGAACTGATGTGAGACAATGCAAGCAACATATCCAAAAGCCAGCATGGGAGGCGTTATAACAGTTCTATGCACCACAAATGCTTTTTATTTAATCTTTTGTAGTTTTTCAGGGGATAGATGATGAAAAAAAAAAAAAAAAAGTAAGCTGGATTAAAGAAAGTATGTTATTCTCGTAAAGCACAGACCAAACTTCCAGAATTTAAAAAAACTTCTTCAAATCTTTCCTGACAATTCATTAAAGCAAGATAAAAATGACGGCTTGATTTTCTAGAAGATCCACAGAAAATGTTACTTCATACTTTAAAAAAAAAAAAATCAGAAAAAAAATTTTCCCAGTAATAATGGGAAAAATTTTCATTGCTTACATATATTTCCATCCCTTAAAAAAATCTTCTGGGCTCTAGAAGCTCCAAAAAAAAAAAGGATTAATCAGTACTATAAGCTTTTGGAGTATTTAATTTAAAAGGTCAGTCATTAGCAGGAAATACACTGTAAAATGACCTATCTGTTCATAATAAAGATCCAACTACACAGTTATAATCTCTGTGATATCTAAGCAGCTATTGAACCATGTAAATACAAAAAGATTGAAAATAAAAAAAGTATTTTCTATAGTTCCTTGTTCTTTTATGTTTGTCTAAGCTTCTTCTGTAAGGAGGGAAAAAACCTCTTCAAACCACACTTCTTTTCTAAGCAAAAGATCAACAAATCAATGTGAAGCAACAATATCTACACTAATTCTCCTCTTTTCTTTGTAGAAGAGAAAAAGAAGAAAAGAGGTAAGGAGTGAAGGGCTACCTCATTGTAACAATGCTTCCTTAGCTCTTTGCAAGTCAAATCAAATCCAAGTAAGAACACCACTTTAAAATCAGTCTGGATGAAAGTGCAGGAGAAACATTAGTTAAAACTCTTACAAAAGAGCTTTTAAGTAGAAGTGACCTTGATTTTCTTCCTTTCCACGAGTGTAGCCCTTCCAAATGGGACAAGGCTCCCTACATCTTTACTCCCTGTATAATGTTTAGAGACTGAATAACTATATTTAAAGAGTTTTGTAAATGTTGGGAAAACGTAGATGGGAACTGCAAGAGAGGATGAAATCACAGAATCAGAGGAAGCAGTCAACACATTAAATAATATTTTTCTTTTTTTTTTTTTCTAAATAAAATTCAGAGGCTTAATAACAGTTGATAGAAAAATAATGAAGTAGCAATGGGAATGTTTTGTGCCAGTGACCTCTTCCCCTTTCTTTTGATCCAACAATAGTAAATCTGTTCTATTTCATATCCATCAAAAAAGAACAAGTCCTTCCTAGAATATGAAGTAAACAGAAGTTCACTGTTCTAGGAAAACTCAGATGACCCCTCCTTGTGTTTCTTGGTGATTAGGTACAGGTTATTAGCTTAGTTATAGCTCAGACAAGCCCTGCAGTACATCACTTGGAAAAGTGCTCCAGGTGACAAGCAACCCATCTGTCATTCACTTGCTCCTTTCTCTGCTCCTGTTAATTTACTACTCCTGCTGTTGCCTTCCCACCTACATTGTCCCTTCTATAATTCATTTACACAACCTATTCAAAAATACTGTCCTCAGAGTTTAACATAGCTTCTTTATTCCACTGCTAATTGCTATTTTACATGACAACTAAAAGTCATTTGAACCTCTGCACTGCCTGCTCTGTCCAGAGATTAACCTTTCAATAAGTTACAGTAAGTAACTAAACAAGGTAGAGCTGGTTAAAAATTACCAAACACTCTTCATTTACGGTGTAAATAACAAAAATAACAAAGTAACTTATACTGTTAGAAAGAAAACAAGTTGAACCTGTCAAAGTAACTGAGACTAGTATTGTTTTTATATCATTCATAGCTGACACATTTTTTCCTTCAGCCACCTTAGCCTAAGTGATATGCAGCACTTTCTTTCTGGCAAAGAAAGCAGGAGATGTAACTACCATAAAACAAGTTCCATAGTTATAGAAATGCCAAAAGTATAATGGGAACAGATGAAAAGAGGCTAAGAAAAACATAACAAGAAAAAACGTTGGTAACTAAATCCTTACAGTGATACTGCTTGCTGAGTTGACATGTTTTTTTTCTTTATGTGGAATACACTGTACAATTAAAGCCATTCTTGGGGGGATTTTTACTGGGTTTTTTTTTATTACTTATATTTCTTTTGTAATCAGTGTAAATTGAAAAGACTTGTAGCATCATAAATCACTAACTGATTTTCTTTTACTGCAACATAGCTATGCCAATCCAGTAGAGATAGCGCATTGCCATCAACTCATCAGCTTTTTTCTTACTTTTGCCCTGGAACAGAACTAATAGAATTCTGAGAATCATAAGGAAAAGTTATGATCGTATATTAGAAGCCATGTTTTTTTGTTATTACAATTCTAAAGCTGAATACTAGGAGAATAGGCTCATAGTTCTCACGGGAAAACAAATAGCCCTATCTTTCCACATTTTAGGAATAAAAAAGCAGTATATAGTTTCAGTTCAGATTATTTAACCAAAGCTCCATTTGAATCTTCGTATTTATTAAAATTATTCCTGAATATCTCTCAATCTTCCTTAGTTTCTGTAAACATCATTAAGTTAATTTCTTCCTCTACGTCCATCTAAACTTATTTCATTTCAGTAGATAGGTGTAATAATGGTAATTAGAATTCCAGATTCCAAATATTTTTCAGAATAATGCTGCAATACATAATCATAAAAATAATTTTCTTGTAAAAGTTCTGGGATATATTATTCCATCATTTTAAAGAGAGTTTGTAATTGATCTTTCTTTGAGAGTCTTACCTGACTTTTACCTGACTTTCTAGACTTACTGCAATTTGCTGTCCTTACCTATTTTTAGTTAAATTTCTCTATGAACTCCTGACTGCTGCAGCATCCTCTTCTCTGACCCAACATTTTATCCTCTGGGTCTGAGAAATGCATCTGCTAGTATCACTTTTTTTTTCTTATTGCTTTAATTATGCCACTCATTCCCTCGAGTTTCTCCCTTAACTCATTACATTCTTCTCCTTCAAAGCCCTGTGGGGTTTTGTTCTTACTTATCTCCCCCCAGCTGTCTTTGCTTTTCTTTCCATGCCAGTCTTGACCAGCCAGTTTGCCAGCAGGGAATATAGGCCTTTTTTGTTGCCCAACTCACTATTCTAACTACAAATTCAGTCACAAGCCACCTCTTTGATTAAGATCTTACTGAAGGCTCATTTCTGCTGTGCTGCCTGTGGGTAATCTCTACCTAATAGTGACATAAAAGTTTATCTGTAACCTTATTTCTAAACACAATTGTCCACACTGTTTGTATGTTTTTCATAACTAATCTATTTTAATGTGCCGATTGTGAACTCCCCAGGAAATCACATGCCAGGAGTCTTATCAAGGAGGAACACACATCACAGGAGGCATTTCATCCATCATCATAGCCCCTAAAGGTAACCATTTCTACCCTGGTTTAACAGAATTTTGAGAATCTAAAGTGGAAAATGACTACCAAATTACTTACCCTCTCTCACAGAAGTGACTTGGTCAGTCTCCTCAGGGTGCAACAAAATAGGACGCCCAGTCTCTTGTTAAAACTATCCAGGGAAGTACCTTCTCTACTGCCAGATCCTTCATATTTCTTTTAGCTTGGGGATTGCCTTTCCCCAGGCTTCCTTAATTTATTGCAATTTTATGCATACTTACAGAGCATATTTTTTTATAGTAAATAATGGAACTGCAATCTATTCATTCATTATTGATAGGTTTTGCACTTCTGCAGCCTGAATACATTTTATGAAGAACAAGTAAGCGATACATAGTTTCTTTTGGAATATAGTCCAAGATGTGTATTTTCTCTCATTAGTCATTTCTGAAATCCCACAAAGTCATAATCAGAAAACAGCTAGGCTGCCTTTACCAGAAGGTCCATCCAGCTCCAGTCCTGCAAACTCATGGGCACCAGGCCTACAGCAGATATCCAAGGTAGAAAATACAAGAAGCAGGTGAGTGGGGGTACTAAAACAATACTGAAATTTTCAGTTTAGGTACGGAAATCTATCCATTTCTGTCCAAAGAACATGATTATTATGTTACTTCTTAATACATCTTATTTATCTAACGTGATTATATGTCTTTCCAGAGCTTTTAATGGCAAAGTTTGTGTTATGCCTCTTACGGCATTACAGTCTTCCCTTTAAGTTTTACATCCCCTTAAGGAACAGACATAATTTTTGTTTGTCTGTCTCCTTAATCTCCTTGGATTTTATCTAAATTTATCTCTGTTTCCTAGTTGTGGTCAATGTGATATCTTTCTAGGGTGTACCTGCCCCCAAATAGCCATCCTTCCTGCAAATGTATGATGATGAGGTCCCAAGCATGGGCCATTTCTTTTTCCTTTTATTCTTTCCCACAGAATCTTCCTGTGTTTATTTCTCTCCATCAGCACAAAGGCTGCTCAGATGCAGCAGTCCAAGCACCAGGTGACCTATAAAAGTCTTATGGATGAACTTTTCTGCTTGACTGGGTTGCTGCAGGGAGCCAGGGAAGCTGCAGATAAGAGGCTCACCTGGGAGAGCCATAGATGCCCTACATGCCAGGAGAAGCCCACAGGGTAATTATGCACTAAACTGGGAATTTCCACCTCCTCTCTGAGTCCTTCTGGATTCCTTTCTATATCATGTTTATTTCCAGAATTTTTGAGGGGATGGAAGCAAAAATATTTTGCTATCACTCTTACAGAGTGGTAATGCAGTGCTCTTTTTACCCTTTGTTTTTAGAGTTTGGAAAAGAGATTAAGGATTTCCGCATCTTCCTACTGCCTCCCTCCAGTTTCAGATTCTGCTCACTTGAGATTCCCAGACAAGGAAGGCATTATGTTAAGTGCTGCACTATCAGCAACAGTCACAGACACTTTTTCCAAAAAACTTTTTTCCCAAGTGATACTGTAAAAAACCACAATTCCAGCAGATTGTGGGGAGGGCAGGTCTGTAATGAACAGTACAGAGATGCTGAGTTAGCAAACATTGAGGTAAATCAGAATGAGAAGTAATATAATTACACCAGTGCAGAGATCTCCAGAAGAGAGCTGTGCTGGCTAGGGCCGTGCTGCCTTCTCAAAAAACTCCTCTTCCAGGCTATACCTCACCCAGCTACTTAGATTTGTGAGCCAAACCTCCCTTGTCTGCATGGCCAGTTTGCACTAGAAAGCTCAGAAATCTCTGTACCTCATTGCACTCTGCAGTGCTCATTCCCTCAATACATGCTGAAGAGTTACACTGATGTGTGTGCGTGCAGTGCATGTAAATGGGATGTGTGGCACTTGTAGAGCTGATGTTAAAAGATTTAATTATGCCAATAAATTGTATTGACTAATCAAGACTGCTGCTCAGACAAACCACCACCACCACCACACTGGTAAAAGGCATTACAAATGAGTTGAAGAAAAACAGTATTTCAAACCAAATGAATCTGTGAGAGTGACAGCTGATCCAGCCCTGGGGGATGGTGAGAGAAGGACTCCAGAGAGTCAACTGAGCTTCACCTGCACTTCTGCACTTGCCTCCTTAAATGTGAGGTGCTCCATCTCCACAGAGCTTCTGATACTGATCCCCAGAGCCAGACTTGAGTTTGTACCTAACAAAGAATCAAGTTAACAAATACCATGCCTAATCAATATGAATTTCTGAGCTGGTTACATTCCAGCTCAGATACTTTTTGTCTGCCTCAGCTTACACAGCTGGAGAAAACAGGCACAACACAGAATCACAGAATGACTGGGGTTGGAAGGGACACTAAAGACCATCTAGTTTCACACTCCTGCCCTGGGTAGGGACACCTTCCACTAGACCAGGTTGCTCAAGGTCCCATCCAACCTGGCCTCTGGGAAATCTGTGCCACTGTCTCACCACCCCAACAGTAAAGGATTTCTTCCCAATCTAAATCTGCTCTCTGTCAGTTCAAAACCATTCCTCATTGTCCCATCACTACATGGCCTTGTCAGAAGCTCATCTCCTGCCCTCTTGTAGCCTCTTTAGGTGCTGGAAGGTGCTATAAGGTCTCCCTGGGGCCTTTTCTTCTCCAGGCTGAACAAACCCGATTCTCTCAGCCTGCCTTCACAGGACATGTTACCAGGCACCCTGAATACAGACACTTCAAATACTGTTTGACTAAAGTAAATATCCCAGAGCTATGAAAAGTGTTTTCCATGATAGAATTATCAGCTTTAACTTTCAGTTGATTTTTTTTTATATAACTTTTCTCGCACTGTACTGTACTTTTTTGCAAGATCATTGAGGAAGCTGAACATTATCTAGGAGGCTTTTTATTTAAAGAAATTATACATTTTGCAGATTATAATACTGTTCTAGACATGCCAATTATTTCAAAAATCACAGAAGGAGAAGCGAAAGATTTGATCTGCTCTAGCTGTAGCACACTGTTATCCATTGATGCTGGGTGATTATTGAAAATCACTTTTCAACAGTGAAGACCAAACTGTGAATGGCAACCAGATTGTGGGATATTTCAAAAATGTATGTGAAGCTCAGAGGAAGGATAAAACAGAAAATATTGTTAAATAGCAGCATAGAGGTTTTTTTTCAATAATGCATACGATTGGGATAGCTTGACATATTCAGAGAAGACTTTTTCTTTAAAAAATCTAAGTGTTCTCTCTGATCCCAAGAGGATCTGCCACAGCATCATTTATTTTCTAGCTAATGGGCCAGGTTCACTCAGAAAATGGTTTGCATTCAGCAACACCAATTAAGCTTCCTGGTGCACCCACCCACCCTTCACAAGCACTCACGTATCAGAGCAGCTGGGGGCTGAGCATGGATCTGTCTGGGAAGGAAAAAAATAAAACACAAAAACCAAATTTTTCTCCCAGGTCAGTTCACAAGGCTGATTCCCTGTGCAGCTGCACAACAACAGGGCCAAGTCAAGGGCTGGTGTAAGTGGGATGAAGAGGGAGTCAGTCCTCTGGCACTACGGCCACCAAGCAGAAGTTCATTTCTACCGTGGCTCAAGCTAATTTAGGGGATTGGGAGTGACACCTTCTAGGATTATCTGATCTGAGTGCATGGGCCAGTTCTACTGGTGCTTCTGAGCCACTTGACTGTTTTCAGTAGCTTCTGGCAGCAGATCAAGCAGAGGGTGCTGCCTCTCTCTGATTATGGAGACCTACTTTGCAGACACAGCCGATGCTCTCAGCTGCTGCTGTGTGCTTCCCCCACCATACCTTCCCTGCATCTTCACAGGCAGCCTGGGCTGACTGTAATAGGATATATTTTTGGCTGAAAGTGTGATTCTCTGTAATCTCTCTTTCTGAGTGGAGGCAATGTGATGCCCTCCCTAACCTAGAATTTCATCTATGGTTTGGGTGACAGTAAATGAGAGGGACAGAGGGGGGCACACACTGGCCTTTAATCCTGCCTGTAATGACTATTATCAATCCTGCTTCCAGTTCCTGACCCGGGGTGTGATGGGAATTCCCTCTGAGGCTGTGAACAGATCAAGGATAGCTGCTTTGTTACTGCTGGGAAAAATACATTTCTCTGCATGGTGTCAACAGCAAGGTTCAACCTACAAACACCGAGTAGTTGCACTGGGTAAGCTCAGGAGCAGCTGATGGTCACCAGTTCCTGCCACGCTGGCTGTACTGGGCACAGATGTGCAGGTAGAGCAGACCCCAGCAGCAAAGGAAACGAGGCTGCATCTGCTGCTGGTACTGGCATGCCCCTAAAAAAATAACTGCACACCTAACCCAGCTCATCTGAGTGACAGGACACGTGGGTCCTGTAATAGTCCCTCATTCCCACCCTCCTCCTTCCTCCCAGAGCATTCAGTGCATCCTGTAACTCTTGTCCCTGTTAAAATTTGGCAGTCATTGTCAGTGATCTGAACATAGGGTTAGTCTCAATAGAAGACAGATCAAAATGAATTTAAAATTAGAAGTGTGTTGTTTCTCTTGGATAATAGCTAGATTTTCTAATGCAATTGGCCTTTTCCCCCAGATGAAATGTCTTTGATCTTAACATTAAAAAACTGTAACTTCTAGGGATCCTGAAAATGTAGTTACTCATAAAAATGACTGTAACACTGCATAAAGTTTAGAAGGTAAACTATTTCTTGGAGTTAGTAATAAAGATACAAGAGCTAGTATAAAATGTGAATAATAGTATGCTGAACCTACTTGAAGAGCTGGAATGCAAACTAAGAGGGGATGTGTTTGAATCTGATTTTGTGAGGTTTTATTCAAAGGACTTTGTTTAAAAGAATGTAGGAGAGGCCATCAGTTATCTGTCACTGGCAGGGAAGTACAGCTTACTGTAGTTCTAAGAAAAATAAGTTTCATCTTTGTACAGAACATGAAACTGTAATCATGGCAGAAAGAAGCAGAATGCCATACGCAATTTAGTCAAAATTAGTTTATTGGCAAAATCTAAAGCAGTTAATGTTATATTTACTCTCCAGGAATGCCACAGTATCATAGACTTGGAGAACATGAATACCTATTTGTTTCTCAAAGAGATATTATCTCTTTTAGAAACCAAAGGAAGAAATCCACTCATGCTACTGTATGTCACTACCAGAATTTTTTAAATCTTTCAGAAAAGAAAGGCAACACTATAAAGTGATGGTGATGGTTTTGAAGACTGGAAATCAAATAAAGATCATCTTATTGTTCTGCTGGCGTGACAGCAAATCAACAGAAACACAAAGATCACTTGACTGAAAAGCCTGAGACTTCAAAAAATGTAAACGAATCTCTTAAACACAAAATACAATAAATTACTATAGCATAAATGAAAATAATGTATATGAAAAATGTATAGATATGTAATGAAATATTTATGAAACTGGTGGCTACGAATGCGATGAGAAGAATTCCTAATCCTTCTTGTCAGTAACCAAAGTTGCGGAGAATCACAAATCACTCTAAAAGGTGGATCTGACTGACTTTTCAGAGAGAGAGTTCCAAAAGGACCTTGTTACATCTGCAGATGTAGAGCTCGGAGTGAACAAAAGCCTCTGGGCAAAATGCTCCTCTTACTATTTTAATACTATAGTATAGTCTTAATCTCTTTGCAGTAAATGCATAATTCTAGGAGTTAGGAGGAAGCACTTGTGTTAAACAGCGCTAAGTCCTACTACACCTTCAGAGACTTCAGAAAGAAGACAAAATCTACAGTACAGCCCAAATTTTAGTCAGAAATTTGGTGCAGGAGAAAGGGCCAGAGCACATCACTCTTTATTCTATACTACTGGAGTTTTTACTTAATTCAATACCTGAATTTCAGAATTTCCAAGCAAAGAGTGACTTCAAAGTGAAGCCAGTCACAAAATGTGATCAATATCAAGGGCACATACCCAAGAGATTGGCTTGTTCCTTGTTACATATTTGGATCTTGGTCCCTGACCGAGGTCTGACACTACACCCAGGCTGCTGCACTGGCTCCCTTTCAGATGAGCCCACTTGATACCTTCAAAATTATATTTCTGAGAACTGCTTATTGCACTGAAAAATCACATGAACTTAAGGTCAGAAAATGCCAGCAGCAGGTGTAGAAAGAGCACAGAGCTTTGCACAAAGGCTTAGATGTCCCAAAAATATCTGACAGAATCAAGAGAAAGAGGTTGGAACAAAGGGAAAGAATAAACATCTAGCCCTATATTTAACTTGTGTTTTTTCTCTTACAAAATAAGTTTCCAGGCTTATAAATTAAGGTTGAGAAACAGGAAAAAAAGGGTAAATAAGTACAAGTTGCTAGATACTCCAGGTTTGATACTGCAAACTGCTTTACACCTTCAGATCTTATTGAAATGTTGAGAAACACAGTTTCTCACAATGAAGGGAGTGAATATCTGGCAAGATCAGACTGTTGGCACTGCCTTCAGGGTGCACACATTTCCAGAGCAAGAAGTAATCTCTTATCTCGCCTTTTATTCCCAGCTTCCATTTTGTTTAAGGACTAGGCAGGTTCAAAAAAAACCCCAACCTACTCATTTCCATAGTATATATAAAAATGAGGCAAATGACTAATGGAACCAATCACACATCCCTGCAAGGCTGTGAGGCACATATCCACTTAGAAGACAGGAGTTGTCGAAGTAACAGACAACAGGAAAACCATGATAAAAAGATACATCACCTTTGAAATACACCTGCTGGTTTTCCCTGCAAATAAAGTAGAAAGATAAAGACTGTTTTGCCCTTGTCTGCAAAAACAATGAGACACCAGGAATATTGAAACAATTCAGGTAGTTCTCCCAGCTGCCAGGCTGGGACAGACAGAAATGGGCTGCTGCTATAGCGTTCACATGAATGGAATGAGTGCACGCTTAGAGCTCCACCACTCATGGTCTGGGTCTCTTGCTCTGCAGAGGAGCAGTTCTCATGAAATTCAATGGAGATTACTCAGCCTCTTGTATTTCTCCTCTACAAACAGATTTTTTTTTCCAAATTATCCCACAATTAAGACCAGGTTTTCAAAAGTCTGCAGCACCCAGCAACTCTTGCTGTATTATATATGGTTGGGTAGAAAGCCACAGAAGAGAAGCTGATGTTGCTTTAAAGGATCCCCCTTGCAGTTCCTGATTTAATTTGAACACCACGCCCCACATATACATATTACCAATTGGAAAATAAATCACAATTCCCATGAAGAGGACAGTATAAAGTTGGTATATCAAATCAATCCCATTAAAATCCCATTAGTTCTTGGGATGGTTCATTACATAGGTATGTTTTTATCTACCATGAACATGATTACTTATTATTTCTTCAAAGCACACTTCACAGTGAGACTTCTAGCACTGATTTCAGTGTGTTCAGGATGCAGCCCAATGTCTCTAAGACACAAAGAATAAAACATTAAAGTTTGTTTTTCTGTTTAAGCTAACAGTCTGTGTCAATGAAGGGTGCAGCATTTTTATTGTAGGTAGAAGAATGCAGCTAGAAACATTTTCTTTTGACTACTTCATCTAAAGATTTTTCAAGATATAATAATCTGTCTCCTCACTCCAGTGAAATGCTATTTTGATAGAATTAATTTTAAATGAGCTCCCAGCCTTTCATAGTTCAGTGCACTAATTACATCTACCCAACACAAACACAAGATGACGCCTCTCATACATGGGGTCGTAGGGATGCCGGAGCCAGGGAAATGCTCAGGAAGCAGAGCTGAGACACAGTGTGTGATTTGTTCATCTTATTTTACAGACAGAGGCATAAAATCACATTCCAGCTAAATGCTGAAATTCTAAATAAGGATATAAACCTGCAGGAATGAGATACATATAACTAAGGATCTTATGCTCTTTTCATCTTAGAGCACAGAAGAATTGAGGAACTGCCTCATATTGTTAGCCAAGAATGTTCTTAAGGGCTAGCAGTGGGCCAGCACTGCTAAAACCATCTGAGACATATGCAGGTGGTCTTTTTTTTCTGACTAACAATAAAGAAAATCAAGATGATATTTAAGGTTTGGGCTTCTTTTAAAAAAGCTTAGTTCATTACAAAGAAAAAAAGAATAATGTAAAAGCCATTTAATGAAAAAAATATTTAAATACATCATTTGTTCATTAGATATGAGAAATTATCAAATATTTCTTCATAACAACTTTCTACAATTTAATGTAAGTTTTGTAAGAGTCATATTTAAATCGATTTCAATTCTATGTGCAAGCCACAGGCTGAATGTCTTGGGTTGCAATGCAAGATGTAACCAGAAGTATGTATTCTATTACCAGCTGTTAAAACCAGGTGTGGCACTGTTCTTTCTCTCTTCCATGACCCATCCCTTATAACTCCAGGGGGATATGTTCTGCTAATGGACCATTGAATCTCACTGCATGACTGATAAAATTACATCATCCCAGTGTGAGATGCTCCACCCAGGAGGAGCAGCCAAACATTCCTAACTGGATATAATCTGAGACCTTTAACACCACTGGCAGCCTTTCTCCACTGGATTCCCAGAGGAAGACTGGACCCATCCACACCACCACTGGACCTTCAGAGGAAAACTACACCCATCTACAGGATCACTGCTTCAACAGAACCACGTCTGTCACTCCAGGAGGACTGCAGCCACCATTTAATTGAACTGCTATCAATATCTTGACCAACAGGGTGTATTCTGACTCCGTCAGTGTTTTCGGGTTTATTTAGTACAATTGAATTTTTATTTTAATTTTCCTAGTAAAGAACTGTTATTTCTATCCCCATATCTTTGCCTGAGAGCCCCTTATTTTCACACTTATAATAATTTGGGGGCGGGGGGGTTACATTTTTCGATTTCAAGGCAGGTTCCTGCCTTCCTTTTAGCAGACATCTGTCATTCAAACCAAGACACTGGAAATGACAGAATGAGGACAAAATAATTTTAAAATATTTTTTAAAAAATATTTGGAGAAAAGTTAGTAGCAGATCCTATATACAGCCATGTTTTTCTTCAATTTTACTTCCCCTCCTAGCCTCAGGGAAGGCAACTGCTGAGGAGGGCTGCATCTCAGTCAGAAGGCTCTTGAATCATAGTGCTAAGATTTAAATGCTGCAGTGGTCTGTACAATAACTATGTTGGAAATGTTAGTTTGCAAATCTTTTACAAGCTCTTACTAACTCCTTGTTAATTTCAACACTTCACCTGATAAGCATCTATAAATCAGCTCCCAAATTCCCATCTCTAGTCATGAAACAAGACTATTTAATCTATCTAATAGATTACTATGCTTAGTATACATACCAACTACTCAGCTTGAGGATTAAATCAGCTAACTTGATCTCCAGCCTTAACTTAAATTAATGTGCTATTTACTTGTCCTGCAACAACTTTCTCTCCTGCTTTAAAAGGTTTTACCACTCTTGGGAAAGCTCGGTTTGGTAGAGAACTCATTTAGATTTTGATATCTAAAAGTTAGCACTCTAATTTAAAGTCAAGGTCCAGGTTTTCCCTATGGTAATAAAAAGACAGGCTCCTTTGGTGGTAACTGGTTCTGTGTAGGTTGAACCATTCTTTGGAAGCAGTTTTCCCTTTGCACTAGCTTTTGGGGGAATCATAATTGTGGAATAAATGCTCCTAAGATTGAAGGCAAAAGTCAGGTCAGCTGAATCTGGGTCATTGGCTCCATAATTGTGTACAAACTCCCTGTAATTACTTAACACCTTTCAGAAAGAGAACCATTAGGACCAAGATTTACAGTCAGCTGAGTAGGAGAGAAGATCAAATGCCTTTAGGTGGGAGAGAAGGCAAGCATGCTCTCTAGTTGTATGAATTTTGAAAAACTGAAACTTCTAGTCAAAGAGAAATAGAAAGAGGGAAGATCCCCAAAATAACTGGTGAATAGGATACTCAGTCTGAGTGCTGCAGACCAGTGTTTACAGCTTGCTTTGTATGATTTGGACTAACTAAAAAGAAATTTCTACCTTAATGTAACAAGGCTATTTAATCTATCTAATAGATTACTATGCTTAGTATACATACCTTCACATACTCAGTCTGAGTGCTGCAGACCAGTGTTTACAGCTTGCTCTGTATGATTTGGACTAACTAAAAAGAAATTTCTACCTTAATGGCATAGGTTTTTCTCTTCATCTTGGACTTACATATTTTTTTTTCTTTTTTAACAGTTATATTTAATTTCAAAGAAAACTTTTCCAAATAGCTATAGTCCTGACAAGTTCTCATGAGGATACTCCTATACCTGCTCTATGTGAGCTAATCCAAGCCAGAGCCTCACACTGATCTGCTGAGCTGTTCCACACCAAAAATCCTAGCTGGCCAACCAGATAATGGGATATATACTTCAACTCTTTAAGGAGGGATGACAGGGATGTTCCTCAATAGAGAAGCACACAACTGTATGGATTCCCTGAAGGCCTTTCCACTCCCTTCTTGTTCTGAGCTAAATGCTATTAAAACTGTCTCATGCTAAATAAATAAAAGCTTTAGCACTTTACACATAAAGGATGTCCTGGCCTGAAGCATCTTTCACAATTTAGATATTGGACTCTAAGAAAATAACTCTACATCAAGACACGCTCTCAAAGATGAGCCAAAGGAATATTTCCCATGGACTATTACAAAGCCTAAACCTGCTGCTGTCTCACATCTGAAAATTGCCCAGCAATGCACGTGCACATCTGACTGGTGGGAAGATTATCACACAAACAATCCCAAATCCATGGGTGATGGAAATTCCTTTAACATCCATGAAAGATATGCACATTGATTTTCATATAGTCACTTTTAGTTGTATATTTGAGTAGTTACCTGCATGAGTATGTGGAAGGAAAATAATTTGTAGCTGCTAGGAAAGTAGCCTCACAAATAAATGGGTAAAACACTGCCTTTATTTTCTTTCTCTGACCACAGAGACATTTAAGCAAAGCTTTCCGTCTTCATCCTTTTCAGGGTGAAGTCCTTTTGTTTTTTGTGTTTCAACAAAATAAAAATGTTTTATGAAATATATTGACCTCTTTCATGCTTTCAACAAAGAAAATGAACAAGCAGTATGATTCTTAAAAGTGTAAAGACATAATTTTAATTTCTTTTGACCTCTGAAAAAATATCAAAGTCTTCCTTACTAGATTAATCTATATAACTATATTACAAATGACAAAACAAAGTTCCTATATCAAAGTTTCTTATTATTTCCAGAACTGCGTGCTTTGCAAAAATATTTTTGTGTGAAACTGCAGAATTTCACATCTTCATTTGGTTGACACACAAGTGTCAGAGTTCCCCTGGAGCAGGAGTTCTGGATGCCACTAAGCTGAACTGAGCAGTGCCACCCTCCTACTAGGGCAGAGCCAGCACTCTATGGGCTCCAGGAGCTCCTTGCTGCACATAAATTTTTTTGACCTGCAGTTTATCCTAGGGGATCTTCCCAGTCATTCCTACTAGCTCTGGCAGTTATGAGAAGTACTTTCAAATTTCTGTTAAAAATTAAACAGCGTACACTATAATAGGGAATAATGAGGGGGTAAAAAATCTTTCCAAGAATGGAAAATCTTTCCAAGAATGGGTGTTGCTGTGTCTGCTTTCCTTTGCCATCCTGGAAGAGAACGAAAAATCACAGCATCCATTTCAATGAACAGATATCTGGAACTTCAGAGTTCCTCCTCACATTGCAATATAAAAGCTTTCAGAGGTCTTGCTTAGGAATCCCACTAGAAACTGCATATATGGAATAGAAGACATATATGGGGAAAAAAAAGGTTGTCCAGAATGACTTCAAAGCAGAAAAATCAGCAGTCTGAAAATCCAGAAATAACTGAAATTCTCACTCCATGAATCTTGAATTAGGTTCGATCATGGTGAATTGCATTGCCTTCTGGCACTAAGCCCTGCTAATTACTTCAATCCTCACTCATGGAGTGGTGAGATTTAATATTACCATCAAAATACATCCAGTCAGTCCTGCATCAGCCATACAGAAGCCACAACTCAATTAGACACTGAAACTAAGCTCTTTGTTCCCTTTTATACTCCTGGAGTCTGTGTCAACTTAAATTACATGTGAATCAACACAAAGTCTTAAAGACATAGCCGCCAGTAAAAACTTTTCTGCATGAGGGGGATTAATCACAGATAGCAATTAACATTCTAAGAATGAAGTGCAACTATAAAATTATACAAATGCTAATAAACAAACTCATTAGTACTTATTTTCTTTCTGCTACAAAGATTAATCAAAGGTCATAACACTATAGCTGACAGGATTCCTGTGATTACAACTCCACTATGCAGTTAACTTCCCCTAACAGTCATTACCCTTTTCCTACAAACTTCCATATGGCCCTTAAGGAAGAATAGAGAATATTGAATGATTTTTTTAACATCAGAGTGATATTCAAGAGCTGAACTCTGCAAAATCTACATTAAATTAAATTTATCATTAAAGTGAAATCACAAATACAGAAGTCTTTTTTTACTTAAAATAAAAAAAACCCAAACCCCAACAATCTTGTCTTTTGAAATCACAGGATGGATCAGGTTGGAAGGGATGATAGTGGGTCACCTGGTTCAACCTCCCTCCTTAAGTAGAGCCATCCTAGAGCACATGGCACTGGGTGGAATCCAGACGTTTCTTGAGTATCTCCAGTGAGGGAGACTCCACAGCCTCCCTCAGCAGAGAGGTACATAACATTTAATGCCATCAGCTCTTGGTCACAGCTACATCCATTACATGTACTAGGAGTGAGTGGAGATGTACCCAGTACAATTTCAATCTTCTGCCTTAATGACCTGTGAAATTCAATGTGAAAATACCTAAGCCATTTCCAAGGAAGTTAGCTCAGTCCTTGACCTGTACAGGCGGCTCAGGTAGGATTCCACATAAAAAATGTGAAATAGCTTCCAGAGCCAATCTGGTTATCTCTGTGCAGCACTGACCTGCACCTTCGTACCATCTGGACTGTCTGCTCAGGTCAGTGCTAGCTCAGAGCTCTGTGTGCCCAGCCAGGTCACAGACCTTTCTTTTCTCCATTATCTCTTCCTGGCTGCTGCCAATAGCCTCTTTTGTCAATGTTCTGTGTGAGCTATGGTTTTGCTTCCTTTCAGGTGATTCTACCCTCCCATTTGGGCATCAGGCACTACTTTCTTCCATTAATCTTAAATTAGGTTGTAAGTGGGATACAGTCTCCCTGTGAAACTCACTGAGTAATATTCCCACTGTGGTGGCACCTGGAGCACACCAGGAAGAGAGACAAAACAGAAGTAATTCCTGGTATAGGAACTGCTGTGGTATCAGATAGATGATATGGAATTTACTCCTGGCTTAGGGTTAAATAGCATTTCAAATCTTTTTCAGAATCCACTTATAAAGCTTCTGGGCATGCCACTGTCCTAATACAGCCAAACACTGATTCACCAGCAGCTTACAAATGTACAGCAGCATACACATAAGCATACAGACATGCCCTAACACCCACTTTAACATCCCTTCCCTGCAATCTGCCAACAGAGTGAATGAGATAAGCAACCAGTTGAGGGTGGAAAATGTCTCCAGTTAATAACAGTGAGGAATGGTCTTTTCTTCCTGAAACCACTGTCTACATTGAAAGGCCTTTCTGACATGGTCTTGACATTTCTCTGCACTTGTAGTGCCTGAAGCAAGGTACAGATTGAAAATCTCTATTTTTATCTTTCAAAGGATCTGGGTACCCATCTTCATTTGCTAACATAACAAAAAACTCAACCCCTACTTTTCTCTTCCTGAAGATCCCACTCATTAAGGAAAAAATCCTTCAGTTATTTCCCTTATTCATAATAATAAATTATAAGAGAGCTGCATTTGGCAACTGGGCTAGCAGAGATAGAGGAAAATTGCCTTCTTTTAGAAGGGCAAAAGGAGATGGCTCCTGAGGTTGTGGCAAAATGAATAAAATCATGATTTTTTGTGGAATGGTTTCCCTATCAAATGCTGGAAAATTAACAAAAGAAATGCAAAAAAAGAGAGAAATGGGAGAAGGCAAATTATACCCTGGGCTGCATCAAAAGCAGTGTGACCGGCAAGTCGAGGGAGGGGATTCTCCAGTCCCCTCTCATGAGACCCCACCTGGATTATGGCATCCAGCTTTGGGGTCCTCATCACAGGAAAGACATTGATCTGTTAGGATTGGGTCCAGAGGAGGCCATGAAAATGGAGAGAGGGCTGGAACAGCTCTCCTATGAAGACATGCTGACACAGTTGGTGTTGTTCAGCATGGAGAAGAGAAAGCTCCAGCGAGACCTTATTGTGGCATTTTAATACTTAAAAGGGGCTTACAAGAAAGATGGGGACAAACATTTTAACAGGGCCTGTTGCAAGAGGACAAGAGGTAATAATTTTAAACTAAAAGACAGTAGCTTTAGAAAAATCATAAAGAAGACATTTCTTATGATGAGGCTGGTGAAACTTTGAAATAAGTTGCCAAGAGATGGTAGATGTTCCATCCCTAGAAACAGGTTTTCCATGGACTGGTATTATGATGTGCCATCCTATGGAGTTGTGAATTCAGTGTTTAAGACCGTATCCTGTCAATCACAGACCAAAAAGCAATTCAAAAGACCAGCCACTGGGTTTCTCACTGTCCCCCCAAGAAGATGTCTGCTGCCATTTGAAATGCCTGAACATCACTTGACTGATTTGTAGGGGCCACACAGGCCTCCTATAAAACCTACAAGAGATATTCCAGCTTTGTGCAGGCCACAAGCAGACTAGAACACCTCAGAATATACCGAGCAGTCATGGCTGTGCACCTGAGTAAAGCCTTAGGTTCCCTCTTCAGAGGTGGAAAGCATTGTCAGAACTCACAAGGTCTCAGTCAACAAGAGGAGTTTAGGCACCTACAGTGCATGAAGTCCTATCATTAATAAATGTCCTCAATGCTTGTGGACAGAATAAATTAATCTAGGCATTCGTTTGGAACTGAAGCCCACTGTGATGCTTTTTTATTGCTGCACGTCAGTAAGAAATCTCAACACCCTAGAGGAACACGATTATAGTGCTTTCCAGAATTTCTAGGTCCAGGGATGGTAACTCTTTCGTAACACAGAGTGTGTCAATTTTACCAGCCAGGAGCCATCTATCCAAGCAAACTTACTGCCTAACAAGCAGCTCCCAGACACTGACTCATGGTCACTAGAATCAGTAGCACTTCCACACTGCTTCAGCAGTGATGAAACTAGAAACTTGGCTTAACTAACTTGGAGAAAATAGACCTGGAGGTTTTTGTCTTAAGTCCCCCTCATTTTAAAATACAGTCAGCACAAACAAATTCAGAATATTAACTCTGGAATTAAACCACTGAAATGCAATTCTTGTACATCAAGCAGGTAAAATAGTTGCGGATCTAAAAGTCTTTTGGAAGTAGAAAAATTGGGATTTCTTACAATAGAAAATTCAAAAATGTTTACAAGTTCAATGTAGAGTTCTGAAGAATTATGAATAGCTAGGCTATTGACTCTTAGCCTTGCTCACTTCCTGTATCCAAGTGGAATCAAAGGGTCTCACCAACATGAAGTCTTGGGCCACAAAAGGCCTTAAAGGCCACAAAACATGTATGAATGCCATCCTGGGAAGAATCCTTCATGCAGGAAGCCTTTATCCCACCCACAAATCATCTGAGAACTTCCAGCAGATGGAAAAAGGCAGAGGTTTGAACGAACATCAGTGCCTTAGAAGTGAGAAGCTACTTACATAAAAATAGAACTCTGTCCTCTGCAGCAGCCTGTGCGGATGTGCAAATTCTGCTGCTGCTGTAATTCTGAAGCCCTTGAAGCTCATTCTCACACGAACATTCACATACATTCTTTACAACCCCTAAACAAGAAAGGGCACAGCAAGACAGAGACACAGTAGATTCTACATAATCTGAAGATAACTCATTTTTATTAATATGTAAATTAGCAAGTTGCTATCTGTGTAACTAATTTATTAGGCATGAACATATATGGAAAATTGCATTTGGAGTCTCAAGGCTGAGTCTAAGTAGCATGCTTCCTAGTAGAACGTCTAATTTTTTCACATGGTTGCTGAAAGAGCTCATGAAGCATGCAAAGCAGGCATTTAATAAGGATCTAAGTCATTATTTCAGCTCTGAGTACTTAATTTATATATCCTGGTTGGCAAATTGTTCTTCTAGCATGCTTCTCCTATTTATAAGAGTATTTATCTCTAAATAAGGAATACTGTAATGTCTCCTAGTATGAGTACTGGGACTCAACATACCTTTATTTAGCACCTTAACTGTGAGACTGCTCTACTGTCCTGGTAACTGATGGAAACAGAAAAACCTTCCACAGCTTGTGTCTCTCTCCCTTTTTTATATCTGTGGGATCTGTGCTCCTAACTTCAGTTCACTGACCAAAGTCAACAAGGAGAAACTCAGATCTATGTCTTCTGGGAACAAGCTATATTTGGATAAATATTTATTGCTTCAGGAAGGCCTTTTAATCATAATGAAAATCAAGTCAGTCTCAATTTGTCAACAGATGTGTTTGATATTCAGTTTTAGTATTTTATAGTGGAAATGCCTCAGGCATATACCTGTCCTCACAATTCCAGCCAAGTGCCACAGATATTCCTGCATTCACACAGGCAGGGAGAATTTTCTATTATTTACCCCATATTGTATTCTTCTTTCTTATATACTCCAGTTTTAGATATGATAATGAGCCACACAAGAAAGACGATGCTAGAAAGATGTGTTATCGAACTGAAAGCATGTCACTGAATTTACTGCTTTTATTTTTTTTAGCATAGAATTGATGTTAAAAATATTCTGCCTAGAGAATGAGGGGTTTGGACTTTAAAAATGCTGCCCTATTGACAACAAAATAAGTAGCTGCATGATGTTCACAAAAGTACATATGTAAAGGGACTAGAAGAGACTTTGTTATTTATTTCTTTTAATTTGTAAGTATTGTTGTTGTATCTAATATCTTGTATAAAAATGAAAGCAGGTTCATCTCAGAACACTTGTCTCCTCTTGTGAAATAGGCTATTGTATCATAATGAAGCAACTTTTCAGACTTTTACTAGCTAATCAGCAATATAAATTAGAAATAAAACTTTAGTTTTGTGGTCATTTTCTTCCAGCATTGCTGACAGTGTACTGGTGTGCTTAGAAAGAAATCATAATTTTGGACAAAGATAATGTGAGTTGCACTCCCTCAGAAAGGTACAGAAAGAGATGCAGTACAAAGAATGAAATAGAATTCATGATGAAATAGGAAGTACATTTATCTGAAAGGATTCCTACTACTGACAGTAATAATGATACCATTTCCAAGGACTGAAGTGCTGCTGTCTTTTCATACTCAGCTGCTGCGAAGGGGAGATTGGACTAGATAATGCTCTGAACCATATCTGGGAACAATCACTTTTATCCCAAAGAAGGTGAAAAGAGGATAAGAGGAGAAAGGAGAGAAAGAGTATCTTGCAGTAAAGGAGATAAGGGAAACAATAACCAGATTTATACAATTTTTTTCCTAAAGAAAAAAAAAAATCACACAGTGCTTCCACAAGAAGTACTTGGAGACAGATCATGTTTAGATATGGGCTGCAATTTCGTAAGGATAGTCATGAATATGTTTCAATTGAGCTGTGACCTTTTCTTGAAAATTCAGATTTCTGAGTAGTTTCAAGCTCTTCATCACCTCTGAACAATTAATTTAACAAAAGGTTAAAAAGAAACCCTTTTGACTTTTCATGGAAATGGAGAGCAGGAGCAGGCATCAGCCCTACACAGGGGCACTGGCAGCCACAGAGCTCAGACTGTGTATCAATGTGTGAGCCTTTTTCCACCAGCAGGGCAAGCTGCCTGCCTGGCTTTGCAATGGGAAAGGAGGAGGAATGTAGAGGAATAGTCAGGAGAAACTGAGAGATGGTTTAACGAATTGCTTCTCAGTTCCCATCAGCCTGAGTTTCTTGATGACTCACTGTAATTCCACCCCCTCAGTAGCATATGGGAAGAAACTTATGTTGATCCAAGAGAATTATATACTTTTTTGATTTCAGCTCCAAATGATTTCAAGACCCAATACCTGAAGTCACATAAACCTGGCTTTAAGAATAGAAGTGAAAGGCACTAATTGATTTTTGGATAAAAAACAGAACAGATCAGAGGGCAGGAGACTGGTCACCCAAGGTTTACGACTGACAGAATAGCAAAGAACCCCATGCAATGTCTAGGATGCAAAAGTGCTTTTTAAGGTCTGGAACACTCTGTGTCGGCAGATATTTTGGGTAAATGGCATAAGGAATTAGCAGGCTGGTCTGATCTCTGCATACACAGTGCAGATGTACACACAGCACAGAACATTGTGAGAAAGGCAAGACAGGCTTCATGTAATTTAAGAAAAAAATCAATGCATACAGGGGCACGTTTAATTCACACACTTGCTTTGTGACGCCACATGGCTTCATTCTGTTCTCAGTTTTGAGGGTTCAGCAAACCAGCACCATCTGAGACAGGGAGAGCAGACAATTGGCAAGCGCCACTAATAGAAAGAGAAAGGGTGAACCCAAATGTGAAAGGCTGTTGCAATGTTAGTGGCATACAGCAGGCACACATGAGACCTGCCCTGTGTTTTCTTTTCAGCTATGATGTGTCACCATCCAGCACCATCCAGCCTGGCACAGCTGCAGTACAGATGTGCTGTATGCCATGCTGATGGCATACACTTCCCCCACTCAGTAAAATCCTGTATTCCCTGTCACTCAAATCAGAATCCAGTAAGATAAATGGCTAGGTAGAGAAGACAGATGCTATTATTGCCCTGGTCAATGGAAAATAGAGTTGAAACTGTCCATCTTCTCTGGTGACAGCACCTGACCTCTCCACCAGTGCATGGACACAAGCTGGCCATCAGCCTGAGAATACCTCCTGGATTAATTGCAGCAGAAATGCTTTAGTGCCTGGCAATAGAATTAAAACATCTCTTTCCCTGCTGCAACCCTTCAGAAAAAAAAACCAAAACAAAACATGTTTTATTAGATGTGATGAAGATAAAACAAGCTATTTCCTAAATAATTTGTTAATCATTTTGCATTCAGTTTACAAGGAGAAATTTCACCTTCTGGGTTGTGCACATACTGCTCAATTTAACTGTTCATTGGGCACTTGCTATTCACAGCATGTAGCTGCTCACATGAGGCACAGGGTGTTCTTCCCCATTGCCTTGCAAGATTTCTGGAGCATTTCAGACAGATATTGTAGATTTTTCTTAGACTAGAAGGGTGGCTTTATTTAGCTTGACCTTACGCATACCACTGTTCATAGCTGACAAAGCATCCACATGCAAACCTGAGTATTCATATAAACACCAAAACAGTGTGGACAAAACCCTTCTGCTGTAAAAATATCAATGAAACAAATAAAATTGTGTCAGGAAGCTGTTCATAGTCAGTATGAGCAGTGTTTGAGACATGCATTATTCAAGCTGTTCTCTCTTGGACAGGATGGTTCACCCTTTTCAATGCTCTGTTCCCAGATCCTAAATTCATCAGGCCCTAGATAGTCCATTGTAAAATAAACTGGACCAAATACAACCCAAAAAATGCACATCTTCTGTGTCAATGTGGTTGTAGATGATGGACCTAAGCATGTGGAGTTGCATGGATGAAACACAAGGCATTCAAAATATATCTGTATTTTCCTACATGCAGAAAAATATTTCAAAAGAATCAGAGAATCATGGGCTGGTTTTGGCTGCCAGGGGAATATGTGTCATTTTGCGTAACTTATTTATACTCAAAATAATACTTGGGGACTAACAACTGCAAAATTATTCTTTCAGCACAAAATTTGGAACAAGATAGATGTATAATTGACTTGAAAATGTAAATACCCTGATCATCTTTTAACATGAAACCCAGGAAACAAAGCCTCCTAGAAATTCAGTACGACTTTGAGCTCTACATGTTTACAGATAATGCTTCAGATAATTCTGCTGATAGAGAAGGAGATATTCACAAACATTAACTTGAGCCCAGGGAAACAAGCCATTGGAGTGCTGCCTACAGAAACATGCATTTTCCTGCTGATGATGGAGGGAGCCTGGGGATATTATATTTAATAGATAACCAACCCCCACTGTGCTATTCAAGATATTGGCCCTGGTTTACTCTTGCCATTCAGATGTAATTCCGTAATGAAACAATGATAACCAAAAAGGGCTGTAACACTCCTTTGCAATGGCAAAGCGAAACAGATTCACATCCTCTGCCAGGTGCTTGCTGGACCCTGTTGGAAGGGGTCCAAATAATTAGCTGCTCACCAGATGGATAGCAAAGCATAAACAATCTAATGTCTCTTTTGGGTACAGACAGCTCTGACTTCCAGTGATGTAATAACGTTAATACGTGACAGCATTTAAGTTGTCAGCAATTTGAGAACTTAATTTTGTAGTTTTCAGTCTGCAATGGTTTTATTTTCATTAACCAAACACCTACAGAAAGGAGACCAAAAATACAGCTGGCAGAGGGAGAAGCTCAGATTCCCAGTGGGACATCAAGACTTTGCTTCATTGCCAGTAAAGGACCTGAGACACTAAACAACAAACTGGAAAACATCACTAGCATGTATGAAAGCTATTTTTAGCACTTTTAGTAATTTGTAAGATTTTCAATGTCTGTGACTAATCAAAAGAAAACAAGACTGGGAAATTTTATCCTCCAGCCCCCCAAAAAATGTGAAACATAGAGCACACATGACATGGTAATTGGTTTATCGCGTTTGCAAGCAATCACTGGGACAACCTTCAAAACTCACCTCTGAGCTTCATTGGCACCCAAAGCAAGACCTGAGTGAGACAACCAAAGCTTTCCAGAATTACTTCTGGGAGCTTGTTTTTCAGCCTCAGGCCTCCCACATTTGCTAGGATGAAGAATTGGGAAGGTTTTTGGTCCAGTGTAAAGATTTACATGAGATGAGCAAATGCGGCCTCCGTAGCTGCTTTTTCTTAAACAAATAATGTGAAGACTTTTGCCAGCTGTTACCTTCAAGTAGAAGTGGCACATTTTTTATTTAGAGCAAAAGTTGTTGAGTCTTGAACTCTATGATTCACCTGAGCAACACTGGCAAGTCTTGCAATCTCCTCATGGTATTAGGTGTTTTTTCCCAGAACCCTAGACTTCTGAGTAATGGATAATATGTGAATTTCAACTTCCCTCATAACGAATAAATGAAAGCGATTTTCCAGCTTTCTTGGTCATCTACAAATATTTGTAAAACAAAAATGTGGCATCCCAAAAGGCTTCAAAACCAGAAGACAAACAAGAAATGTATCTTCTCATAAAAGGCATAAGGAATATTAAGTCATTGCATAATTCCTAGAACCTAACACTTAGCTTCTGAGGACCTGCTGCTAGAAAAACTGTCTGTATAAAATCAAAATCTCATCCTGGTTAATCCCACTACATGCTCTCCCCAGTCCTCTCTGCAGTTTTAGGTCTCTGGCATTTGCTGAATGCAAACGCAACTGAATTCTCCATTTGAATGAGCCCTTTTATCATCATGGAAATAGTTGCTGTTCCACTGGGGACAAAGACAAGAAAATACCTTGATTAATTTTATTTCACTAAAGTTTCTTTTGTAATAAACCAGTAAAATATTTACAGGAAAGGTCAGTACTAAGCACAACCAGATTTGTTCATTATTTTCTAAGCTTCCCTCCAAGTCCATCAAAGCTTCTGATCTCCTTCCATGAGTTTTGAATAAGAATCACATTCATAAATATCTATCTATTACAATAGAAAATCTTTAATATTTACCAAACAGGTTTTAATAATTAATTCTTATTTTTGGTTAATAAACAAATAATGTTTAAATCTCTCCAAAGAGAGATATAATAAAGAAATAGTTCCATTCTATCTAAAGAAACAAAATTCAAAAATTAAGAACAAGCACTAATAAATTAAATATATGCCTAAATCTTCTGTCAATAAAGCAACCAAATATGTATCAAAATAGCATATGAATTTTATTTTAATTTAATTATAATTGGGATAATTAATTTTGGTTAGAATTTATTTGAGATTTATTTTTTAGAAAATAAATTCCTTTAAAAATAGTTATTTATCTCTGTTCATCCAATAATTTCACTTTAGCATCACCCATGAAAAGGGATGATAAGGATTCAGATGAAATAAGACCACTTTTAACAAATTTCCCCTGAAGCCTAAAGTGTGCCATACTGGATATTTTCTATCTGCTGCTTTCTAGATCTTGCCTTAACCACTAACTACACTTCTGTTGTTTATCACAACTGTGGATCAATTTAACATACTTTGGGTGTAAATATTAATACATAATCATGGATACCTGTTTATAATATATATATATATTCAAATCATAGTAGTCTTACATTTTCAACTGCAGAAGAATTTGAAAAGTATGTGATTGAAGAGTCTACTGAAATTAATTTGAAATGGCACAAAAATAAGTCCCAAGAACATCTGCTGGAACATACGGCACAACAGGATGTTCAGTATTATGCCATAGAAGTACACCTTGGGTGCAGGATGAGGCATGAAGCCAAAAGACACATTTAGAGGAAAAAAAACCTGGACAGAAACAAACAAAATACCTAGAATTTTATTTAATATATAGATAATAGTAGTTTCCTGTTTCGTTTATCCTCTTCATAAAATTAACAAGCCTCACAAGTGAGTATTTCAAGAAATCCAGTGTCTTGTAGAAAGATTGTTTTCTTAATGAAAATACTTCCATGTATTTTTAAAAGTGCCTATGCAACCAAAAAGCCAAATACCTATTGTCTTTAAATCACCTGGAAATCAAAGAAAACCTTTATCTGTGACTCAAAGTTAGACTGAGACATCACAGAGAGCCATGAACCATGGAGAGATCAATTGGAGAATGGAAGAGCTTTTTTCTACCTTGACTTTGGAGCATCAGGATGCTGTGGAAGGATTGTGTGTGTAAAAGAGGGGTGGCAAACTGCACATCAGACATCTCACTTAGCAAATGGTGACATTTCCCATGGAGTGAGAACAACATAATTAAGCTGCTAGTCAAAAAGAGGATAAAGCGTTTTGTCATCATTCTAGCAGACTTTATCTTTTCTATTTTTTTACATAAAGGTTTGTTTTGCATCCTAATTCTGCAATTTATAACAAAATGCTCATTTAAAACAACAATTCAAGACTATTACCCCTTGAGAAGTCTCAGGAATCACAGCTGTCTTTTTTCTGTATGTCTCAGAGAGAGACAATGTAATTGGCAAAATTATTCCAAAAGATGTGACTTCTCCAATGTTTTGTAAAAATAGAAACTTACGTGGTAATTAGGCATGAGGAGGGGGATGCAGAAAGCTTCTGAGGAATGGAAGACATTTTGGCAAACGCCAAATTACTCAGTTTAAAATTATATTCTTAATGCCAACTTCCATACCAATCGCATTACATGCAATGAGTGACTCTTCCCACACCTACTTATTAACTGACTGTTGTCTGCCACATGGTCAGCAGCGTGGTAACTCCACTGACCTAACTGGGGATCTAATGCAGTGACAGCAGTCACTACCAGCTCCTGGATCAAGTGTTACACTGTCAGAGGCTTCCAGAGGGAAGAAGGCAATAATAAACTGCTATCTGTGTTGACTGACTATCAGACACACATGGGATAACAGGGAAACAAGGGAAATTCGCTATTATCATTAGATAATTATTCAGATAAGGACACGGAGTCTTGAAGTCTCAATCCTTTTATGCCAGGAATCTTACTAATAATGTCTACATAAAAGAGATTGAACTACTATTTAATTCAACCTGGTTTTCTGCACTGGGAAGGTCTGATGTGAGAAAGAAAGTCTGACTCTGAGTCTGTGCTTCAGAAAGGAATTTGTGTTAGCAATACATTCCATTTGTGAGCATGTGTTGGTGTGTTCATGTATGCATGTCAAGATGAAGAGGCTTGAGCTTGAACTTGATGAGAAAGTGGGTGAATTGATGAAGAGAAACATAATAATAACATGCATATGAGCACCATTAAATGTCTACTAAAATAAATAAACTCGAGGTAAAATATCTGGAATCTGTTTTCACATTCAAATTAACTGAAGATGAGGACTGCCCTTAATGTGTGAATTGCTATGAATAGCTTCCTGAGGACAGTCTGAAGCCAAAAAATCATTAGAGGCACTCAGAGGACAAATCGCGCTGAATAACTAAGCAAGCATCTCTAGTACTTTGAACAAAAGCTTTTTTAAAATAAGAGCTAAGTAAAATTACAGTAAAGGCAAATGACTGATCCAGAAAAATGTTTTCATGATTCATTTGTAATTTCATCTTTCTTTGCCAAAACCTAGAAACATATACCATTAGAAAGGTACTTGTTTCCAGCTCCAATAAAAGTGTTCTGGCACAGGGAATGAAGCAGCTAAAGCCCTGAAAGTCCTACCTTAATCAGTCATCAGGGATTACTGGGGGGTGGGGGAGAAAAAATGTGTTAGGATATATCCTTCCCTATTCTCCAGCAGCCCTGCTCCTGGTTACATTCACATCTTCTTGTTCTCATGCTGGAACATGCCATGCAATCCTGGCCATTATTGGGATAAGTGCAGCACAAAATACATGACACTTAGAAGTCACTCAACCGTTAAAGTCAAAACAGAGATTACAGGACGTCAAGGTTAAACAACTGAACTACCTATTTTAATATGAATGAAAAAGTTCTATAAATAAAGAAAACTTTTCTGTCCTGTCTTCCATCTTTTATAGATTAAAACTGGTTTCTAAGGCAAAAAGAAACATTCCTGGGTGAAAAAAAAGTATAGTGAGTTGATATTGATGAAAGAAAAAAGGTATGATATATGGGGGAAGATGTTTCAAAACAAAAATAAATTCCTTGCTCTTGTGTTTTCCCTTCAGCAAAATTGGGTCAGACGGCCCTTCCCTTTACAGGAACATGTGTAAATATAGGTTTGAAAGTGGTCAGTACAAGGGATTTGGTCACAGTACAATCATCAAGCCATCTTGTTCTCAGTTTTCTGCCAAAAAATGGATGCCAGACAGCCACAACTCTCTTTTGTTGCCATGGTGGAAGAATGTGCACTCACATTTACTTTTTTTAATGTTTCTTGTTTGCAATAATCAATAATCTCAGGACCTGCAAATAAGCAGTGGCTGTGAATTTCCATCAAACTTGACAGATATCTTTGATAAAGTGTGGTTTATTTCGCTCCCCTTAGCATAAAACAAACACAGGCTATAACTTCAAGATAAATCTGGGATTAAATACTATGATTGTGGGTGGCAGCATGAAGTTCCTAGGAAAGCAAGTGGTATAACTGTCTCAAAGATCAGCAGATTCCCTGGGAAAAATGAGCTTGAATTTAAAGTTCTAAAACCACATGGTCTTCACTCAATTCACCAATGTTTTCCAGATGTAAACTATTTAGGTTTTAAATGAATATGTGGTCCGTAAAGAATTAGTTGTATGCATTTTTCATGCTCAACTGCAGTCTACGTCTCTATAGAGGTTCCTCCAAAGAAAGTTTGGCACAGCTCTACTCAGAGCCTGATTTCAGCTGAAAACCTGGAAAAACTAACCACTGTTAAATTGGCTACAGAAACTTTCACCACATGTTTACCTACACATAACAGGGGGCTGCTGTGACATGAGGTTTAGCCCCCTGCTCTTGTTCTCATCATGGTCAGTGAAAAACTATAACAAGTCACATTTTCTGCCGCAGTAACAAGATGATGTGTCAAATGTAAAATCAAGTGGATGGTGTAAAAATCAGATAGGAATTACAGAGAGTTGGGTCAAATGCCAGGTCAGGTTACTTGTCTTAAGTGGGAATGCACAAGCAAAGGAATATTTTTATCCTTCTGTTGAAACGTCTTGGCCTACATTCCCAGAGATGTAAAACAGAGGTAACATCTGGTATGTCCCTGGAAGGTCTGACTGCAGAGTCTTGTCTGGTCGAGACTTTGAAAGAAACCATAGAAAGTAACATACTTTTGTTTTCCAAATGCAGCCACTACCGAAAAGAAGCTTAAAACCAAACACACATAAACACACACACGTGTGCACACAAAGCCACCAACAACTTGTTCTACCCCAAGCTTAAAATTGTAAGCAAATCCCAAAGCATCTTGATTCAACCAAGCACATGAACAAGCGCCAAATCACTGATTCAGAGTCTCTCTCTTCCTTGGCAAGAAGAACTACTGGAAAACCTGCACTCTGCTTCAGCTTGATCTACTTCATCTTACTTACCAAGACTTCTGTGTCTGTAGAGTCAGACTTCAGCCAGACCCTTTTCATCTCCCTGCAAAATTTCAGCAGCTACAGATACAGCACTGTATGATCTCTAGTGTGCCTTTCCCAAACCCATTTATTTCTCATCTGAATGAAGTGCAGAAATTCCATCATGTTATTCCAAAGGGAATGAGCCTGGCTGAATTGCAGTTTATAAGAAGCTCATGTGCTTCTCACTGAAGGATCTGGCAAAGTTTTCATTGAAAAGAAAAGTTTTGTGAAAATATGCCTTTTATTCAAGTCACTCAGTAAAAGTCACTAACTTTCTTAATCTTAGGAAACAAGACAATTTTTCTTCAATCTTTAAGCTTCTTGTTGTTAAGACTGTGATTGCATTTCCACCCAGTTAACAACTCAATTACTCTATGTAAGAAATTCCTATTTTATTGCCGTTGTTTTCTTATCATTTTAGCTGAATGCCTTTTCACCAGGTAGGCTTCTGTTTAAGTTCTTTTTGTATGCATCGTATTCTAATCCACTGTTTGTCTAAGATATTTTAGTATAATTGTGAAATTCTCTTTGCTGAGGAGAAGCTAAGAAGAGTCCTGTGTATACTGTGCATCAATCAGATCTCAGACTCCAGAGAATTTTGTCATGGCTAGTTTTCTATAATTTGTTCAACAATAAATTTGTTCAACAACAATCTGAAAAAGCAAACTTGTGAGAGAAGATCACTAAAGTGATCATTACAAAAGCTTATGAAAATTCAAACTACCCAGCCTGACCACTTACAGCTGTGAGTGAACCTGCCAAGTGATGTCTTCATATATGCAGTAATGCAGGATTCATTTTTACATTTATTAACAAATTTTCAGAAAAGGCCAAACAGGCACGGACTAGAAACCAAACTGTGAATCAGGAGGTGCAGACCTAAACTGTCTGTAGCATTTAAACAAAACTACTCTTAATAAAAAGCCCACATATTATAAATTGACCCTGTACTTTTAAGAAGAGATGGGTCTTGCTCCTTGCAGGCTTCCCTTTGGTAGAGGGACAGGTAATAGTATTTGGCACAGTGGGTATCTTTTCTTTCTCTTGCTGTTGACAATAACAGTCCTTGATGTTCACAGGAGGCAGGTGTCAGAAGTCCTCTCCGTTTCCCTGGGCTTACCACTTCAAATGTGGTTTGATGAGACAATTATTGTCTCAGTCACAAGGTCCAATATAATTATGAGAATTTGATCTTTAGAGCAAATAATGTGATTTTTTGTGTTTAGGCACCCCAAGGGTTTGTATGCAGACTACATTTATTTGAATGTTGCCATCAAGAAGACAGGGTGCCCTCTGCCTGCCAGATTTAATTCTGCTTAATGACTGCTTCAAACATTAAAACCACACAAAATAATGCAGCATTTCTTTTAAAAAACAAATCATTAACTTCCTGATTATAGTACTATGAACAAGGGTTTGGATTTGTCTCACCTAACTGGGAGAGTGCATCACTCTCAGCTCCATTCACGGTTGGTAATAGAAATGAGCATTTATAGAACATATTTAATATGATGCTTAGGCACAAAAAGGGTCTGCTTCCCTACGCTACTTACAGTAAAGGCTTCTAGATCACTAATACAAAGATAAATGTCCATGCTACTAAAAAAAATCAAAACAAAGTGAGATAAAGTCCTGGGGCATACTTAAACGTGTGTTAAATATGGATATCTTCAACTTTTGTTCCTCCTCAGATGCTCTGCTCTCTATTCAGCTTTACCCCTACCTCAGCTAGTCCTGGGGCTTTCTTTTTACATACACTTGAGACCTTTGTAATCTTACTTTGCCTTTAATCATTTATCCCATTTGATTTCAGGATCAGCATTTAATCTAGGCACACATGTGTTACCTTAGCATCATCCCCTTCTTTGCACCCTGGGCATCGAGGTATGTAGTACAAGTAGCTGAACTCAGAGATTTCTTTGAATTTTCAATCATAATCCTAGCCCCATAATTAACACTTTCCTTCTGGTCTCAGTGGCTTCTTTTGAAGTTATGACATTTTTGTGACTGTTGCAGTACTTGAAAATGGTGGATCATTGAAGCATCAACTACATCCCTCTCACTACATCTGTTAGTTCCAAAAAACTGACAATTTTTCATAAAGGGTACATAAGACATGTTAATAATATAATTGACAGATTTGGCCTTTAGGAAGCTTTTCCTGGACTCCTCTCCTCAACTCCCACTTTTTATCAGTTTTGCCATCACAGTTTCCTTCCTTACAATGGTTTTATGAACAAAATTTAAAAAATAGAGCAGAAGCTAAGCCGAGTGTTCTTCCCTATTCAATGACTGTTCACAGTTCACAACTGCTCTTCAAAAGGCCCTCCCACATCCCTTATGCCTGAGTTTGGTATTAAGCCACCCACTAAAGCAGGTTGGGATGTTGCAGGCAAACCACACCAGCTTGTTCCATACACACGGCAGTCAGAGACGAGCAAGCATCACTTGGCACCATTTTTTGCAGGCATGGTAAGAAAAATGGTGTAGGAGGACATAGGACCAAACCCACCATGCCTCTGGTCATTTGCTCCCAAGGTAAAGGCCATTCTGAAATGTCACACTAATATGCACACTACAGACCTTCACAAACCCCCTTTTCTCCCAGTCTTACTCCCATTTGCATCATGCAACCACTGGTTGTGACATTTTGCAGCCTCCCTACTGCAGACCATGGACTTCTGGGCACCCAACTTGTCCCTTCCTCATCTACTTCTTCCTTACGTTCTGAATTATTGCCTGGCTTTCACCATTAGCAATAGTGTTTTATATCTATAAATAAAATTTCTTTTCAAGGGCAATTAATAGCATTTATTTTTTAAAAAGGGGGGAACCTGAATCTATAGCCAGAGTTACATCCAGACTTCAGAGTTCTTAGGATTTTTCATTCCTTTGCCACGGCTTATAAGTTGGGAATAGATGTAGGAGGCATATCAAAAGGGCATTAAGTGAAAGTGTGTTGCATATTTTCCCACCTGCCTACATATACTTGCATCACAAAAGAACTATTTGACAGGATGGGCAAAAGATAAATCATCGATACTGGTGATTCTTCTACTGACTTTAATGATTTTGATATGTCTGTAAGCTATAAGTGATTATTCATTTTGCAGCTACACATGAAATCTAACGGATCTCCAAGATGCTAATTAAGGAAAGTGAAGTATATTCATATAATCATATACATTAGAGATCAATATGACAGGTTGTTTTCCCATCTGTAGTAAGCACTTCAGAATAAAACAAAATAGCTGTTTGTAAGGGAAATACATACCACAAGAGATTTAGCACTGTCAATTAGCTTTCAAATGCAGTAGCAATCACTCTCCAGCCCTGGTATTTGTTCATGGCAGTATGAGGCTGCAGGACTCTTAACAAGTAACCCAATAAAAAGGAACAAGATTTCTTTGCATTGTATGTGCATTGGAGAAGCGCAGTGAAGTTTATATTAGCATATCACAAATGTGAAACTGGGACACAGGCTCAGTGCTAAATTAGAACAGCAGCTGGTATCCTGTTAGCAAGTAAAGTGTGTTTGCTTGGGGAAAAAAAAGAGAGACCAATGCAAAATCAAGCCATGCAAATGCACAGAGAACAATCAGTCAGAAAAGGATCTGTGAACCACACTGCACATTTCAGCTTGCCTCTGTAGTATGTGACATGTCATTTCAACAAAAAATAATATTTTTAGGGAGACCAGATCATATTCCCTCATCTGTATTTTCTATTACAGGCAATCTGAAAATTATCAAAATTTAGACTCTGACAGGTTTGGCCATGTTTTTCATTCTCTTTTCTTTCTTGCATCATGCAGATCAATGAAGTATGAAGCAAAATTTTATGTTCTCCTAAGTAACACAGGATAATGCAGCAAGCAGGCAGAACACACAAAATACTTTCAGTTATATTTCACATAAAAATTTTCACTATTTATTTATTTATTAAAAAATAGCCTTCTAAATATGAA
Organism: Poecile atricapillus; assembly: GCF_030490865.1. NCBI lineage: Eukaryota > Metazoa > Chordata > Aves > Passeriformes > Paridae > Poecile > Poecile atricapillus. Next base: position 83,046,870 of record NC_081249.1, read on the forward strand.
CGATAGAACAAACTTTTAAAGCTGTGCTTTCTTCTTTGACTTCCTCTCACACAATCCAGTTTGCACAAAGTGAATTGGCCACTTCAGCTCCCATTCAAGGCAGGGACAGATGAAAATGCTCTTTCAGACCAGCTGACTGAGAACACACATTTATTGAACAAGTCTTATTATGTCCCCTCTTTTCAGCTCTTTCCCCCTGTTGCCATGTGTTTTCCAACATTTAATGTTTTTCTGGGGAGGATGAAGACCTGAGGTGCTGCAGACACAGTGAAAGATCTTTAACTTTGTCCCAGTGAAGCCCCAGGAATAACTGTTGGAGATGGCAACCAAAGTAATGAGTGCTTAAGATATCTATTGTCTAGCACTCTAATTTCCTTTGCCTAAACTTTAATATTTTGTCAAATATTCTGAGTTTATTTATTTTAGGAAGAGTCCAAAATAATCTGAGATCCTTCAGGATACATGAGCAGAATATTTTAATTTAAATTTTAGATTTAACTTGCATAGGCAAAGCAGCTCCAAAATTAGAAGGAAATATAGGAATGAGTACACAATCCTTACATGCTCAGTGACAAGGATCATAAAACTGTTCTCACATTCCCGGCACTGGATGGAAATGCAGCATTTACTCTCTTGCAGCACTCTTTGCCCTGTTGATAAATACCCACTTTAAAGGCTCTTGTTATGTTGCTGTAGTGCTATTGCACACAAAGCAAACCCAGAAATGAAGTTCTAAACAAATCTATTCCTATGCAGTGTCTCAGCAGCTCCTGGTGACTATTGAGCAGCAGATACCTCAGCCAGAGGGATGGCTCAACTGTCCTCCCAGCACAGTGCCACAAAGCATGGCTCACTTGGCATGGGACGGTTGCATTTTCCCATGTGAAGGACTGTAACCCTCTCCTACTTCTGTGTAAGAGCAAGATGGGCTGGATTGGCTGGAATATGATCTTTGATGGCCATATTCAGATTGCTTACTTAGATGCTGTTGGGCCATCGAAGACCAAGAGACCTGTTTTCAAGGCCATGAAATGTGGCTTCTTGCACACTTGGTAAGCAGAAGCTGGGAGGCAGGAATGACATTTGAGATAAGTTTCTAAAGGAGAAGCTCTCAGAGGCAATTACATGCTTCCACTGATTCCAGTGACCTGCATAGCCAATGTCCTCAAGCACTCTATTAAATATAAGGGTTACATCCCAGACTGCCACCCATCCCTGCCTGAATGCAGACCTGAGTGGATTTGCTTCTCTAGATTTGCTGTACAGAGCCAAACTGGTGTGTTGCTCTTTTATAAAAACTTAAGCTATGAAAACTTAATAGCAGTCTGATTTGGTGATTTAATAACATGATATTTTTAGTGCATCTCTTCTAGATTTGTATAAGAATTTGAAATATTGTTGCACATTGATAGACTATGGTAAGGAAGCCAAAACACCTGTATAAAGCCTTTGGTCTCAACAGCCTCCTTAACATAACAATAATTAAGCAAAACCAGAATAGTGGGAATTTTCAATGTCATAAAACCCAAAAATTTATCATACTTTACAACAGCTGAAAGTATACTAAATTTTCATCATCCTTTCCTGATTTTTGCAGGTGAACACAACTTTCAGTCTGTCAATAATAATTAAATTACAACCAAAAAGAATGTATTGAATACAACTCCACCAACATATTTTTAAATGCTTTTCATATGCGGTTAACTACTGCCTTTCTGGAATAGGCTATAATTCCATGTATAATGCATGGAGAATGGCTGGTTCATTTATCACAGAACAATCATGCCAGTATATCCTTCTAAGTACTTAGCTTCCTTTTCTCCAGAGATGATTTGGCTGATGAGATTTCAAAATGTCAAACTGAAGGGTTGCTGTCTAGTTTGGAAGCCAAGAAGGGTGACTGCAGGTAAAGACTTCGGGACAGAGGTGGGAACATTTAAAATAACAGTAGGACATCAAATCTCATCTCAGAGAACAAACTGATCTACAAATAAGAGTAAGGAAGAGTGATCTGCATGACTGGCACATTGTGTTAGCTCAAGAAGAACAAATTTGGCATGCTTACTGCATGATTGAAGGTCAATATGCCTGAAAAATGATAAAAGGTTCTGGACTCAGAAAAAAAAAAAGAGATATTAAGGCCAAGGATGCGTAACTAGCCCAGGTAACAATAAAGTATCTTTAGAATTAATGGTCGGTTCAGAGTGCCATCCTATAATGCCTACAGTCCATTTAGAAGAAATGTTTGGGCAAAAATCCTCAGTGACGCACAACAGGCTATTATGAAACAGCATTTGCCTGAATATATTTGCCTTAAAGCACCTCAGATTGTTGTTGCAGTGACTTTATTCAATAAAATGTATTTAAAGCTAGTACTAAGAGTTTTGGAAGTAAAAATTGCTGCCAGGTACCCAATACTGCTTTTGCACAGCTCCTCCAGTTTCTACGTGAGCAAGCTTAGGCAGACCTAATTGTGGCAGTAGAACAGAACTAATTCAAGTACAAACAGCTAAGCAGTGACATACAAGGGTACATGAACCACTCTCAGAAGCACCAGGCTTGGACAGATTTTGAAAGACCCACAGTGATCTGAGACACTGCTGTAGGAGAATTACTTAAAGAATTTCTGCTCCTATGTACTTACCTGCATCCTTATTAAGACTTAATTTTAACATTAAAACTGCCCACAGCAAGAGAAGTAACCAACCAAACCACAAGAGCACTTTGACGTGGAAGCAGGAGAGGGCCATCCCAAAGAACAGTATTACTGTACCAAGGTGCTTCCTGCCATACAGCTCCCAATAATATTAACAGATAAACAATTTTTCAGCCTCCTCTACAACCTTTTGATTTGCTTGATTTTCAGCCCTGGGACTTACATTAGAGATCAGATTGAATCTTCAGGAATCATTAGCCTGTGCCTCATGAGCTAAAATGAGAAGTCCTAGAGCAATGAACTGCTGCTAGAGGTCAAGGATCTTAAATCCAATCCTCTTTTTAAACTGCTAGTTCTTCAGTACCTAAGTCCAGAATGATGTTTACCTTACCATTGTGTGGGAGACACTGGAAATGTCATGTTGAGCACTGGCCAGTGGTGGTTTGGAAGGAGTTGATATGCTCAAAAAAGTGGCTTTAGATTCTGAGACTGGCCATCAATTTCCTCCTCAGTGTGGCCAGGTAGTGCTGGCATGTCCTCAAACAACGAGAGGTGTGGCAAATATCTGGGCAGCTGCACAGCACCTTCTGTTTCTGTAGGAGTTCAAATTAAAGCTCCTAACGTATTTTCAACCTACTTCAGCATTCAGTCTACTTCTTGAGTTAAAAGTCATGCAGAAGGTTAAGGAAAGATTAAGTTACAGCACAATGTCCATGTTTTTCCAATTAATTTAAGTACTAAATCTTTATTTTTGCTGCATTTTTATATCCTCTCTTTTCCAGCTTCTTGATAGCACTTAGGATCAGTACATAGCCTGGAATACAAAATAACTTGTCTTCTGTAACACTAAGTTTCCTGCGAGCTTTACTATTTTAGTGCCATTTGGATTCATTCCCTCTGGCAATCCTCTTTTAATGTAAATGGTCCAAACTGTTCTCCCTCTAATGTGCTGCACTACAGAAATACACTGTAGACAGAGTTCAAGATATTCAAAATAATAATACTGATAATTTATTAATAAATCTTAAGCTCACTTCAAGTAAACAAAAGAATGATCAGCACAACCCTGCAACAGTGTTTATTTTCTATATTTTCCTAAAAATTTTAAACTCACTGATAATAAATGACAGTGTTCATTTTCTTTAATTTTGTCCCTCAAAACACTCTTCTTATTTGGTATTCTGTCAATTCTCATTTTACATCATCAGAAAGGTCTAGTTAAGAACATGTAATGGTAACTGACACAAGCTATGTGTATGCACTATCTATACAATATTACTCCACTGATTTTAATTACCTTAAGCATGTTTGTAACAATTAATAAGAATTCTATGTTTCTGAAAGCCTGCAGAAAGCAGTAGCATTTAAAAACAATTACTTATACATCTATTTCATCTTGAAAAAGAACTACATGAAATCATGCACATAATTGAGGAAGGGTTGGTTGGCATATTTTTAGGTGTATACATGAAAGAGATACAGCTCCAGAAAAAAAAAAAAAAAAAAAAAAATCCAACACGAACAAAACCTCTTACTTGAAAATCTGAGCTAGAGAATTTAAGGCTATATTTGACTTGAGAACAGTCTGAGGAAATGAGCTGATGATCTGAATCACAAAATACCCACATTGAAATGCATTGTCTCATTTGCTTTCCTTAATGGAAATATGAACCTCCATGATTATATGGCCAGATACAACATTCAGTATTCAGAAGTACTTTAATATACCTAATACAGAGACAATTTTCAGACCATTTTAACGTGTAATCATGTAACAAATGGAAATTTTTGATGAGTGTTCTGACCTCACCGCACATACAGTTTCTCCCCAATTCTGGCAGTAGATATTAACTTCATTTAGGTAAGGCTGCACTGAGTAGCAAAACTCCTATTGGAACTGCCATAGTTTTACATATTTAATCTACTAATGTGATGTAAAAAGAACCCATTGCTACCTGAATTCTATAGAAGAAGAGTTATTAATAAAAGTATATACATTTCACTGAAAAATGGGTGAAGAATATAGCAAGGCTGCACAGTCAAATACTCAGTTATTACATCACTACTAAACTCATGTTTCCATGCAAGCAACTTTTTCTGTGCAGGACCTGTACTCACTTGCAACCTTCCTCTCAGGAAGAACAATACCTTCCTCTCCAGCACAGTGGATAACACTGAAACTTTATTTGAGGAATTCAGCACGGGAATTATTGGAGTAAAAACCAGCCAAATCCACTGTCTTATAATGGGAAGACCTTGAGAGTGCTTAAGGTTAAGATGCATTCTGGACAGTACTTTCATACTTCAAGGCTTCAAAATTAACTCCAGAGTAATAAATATTGTGCTGTAATATACAGGGCACTACTAAGACTTGGGATTTGTAAGCAGTTAGGTGTAGAGCCTTGCTATCCTTACTTGCACTTAGAAAACTACATTTTCATCCGTATGTCTTCAACATTTTTTGCAGTGGAGCATTTGCAGAACATCAGTGACAGCAACTGCGATAGAAGTGTCAATTTGTAGAGATAGAACAGGATGACAAATACTTCTTCCCAAGAGACATCAGCTATTTATAGTAATGCCTTGCTCCCTGCCCCTCTAGCCTGTTTCTACCATTTCTTTTCTAATTTCCAGTCTTTCTTCTGCCCTTTCCACTCCCTTTCTTCACCTATTTCATTATACTTTTTGTGATGCCTTGTCCTCCCAATCTCCATATTTAATTTTTTCATACTTCCATCGTAGCCTAGAGCAGGAATGACTCATCCCTTCACTCTTTGTCCTGAACCAACCTGTTACACTTTTTTATGACATCATTTACAATAATCATCTTTTTAATTGCATTTTAAGGGAGTGCTTCAATGAAATACCTTACCAAGTGGCTTTAAAACTGCACAGGTCTAATAATAGAATTTCAAGAACAAAGTATATTCCCTCAATTAGCTGAATGTACCAGATACAAACCTGCCTTAAATTTTCATTTCAGATATAAAAATTAACCTTTGTAGGCTTCAGTGATTTGAGTGGGTTTATGTGCTTGCTAGGTCCTTTCACCATTGATTTGCCTAATATATACTTTTCTACTTATATATGTATATACAAAATAATGACAACACTGTGATGTTCTGCTGTGAAGATAAAAAGAAATTGGAGCTGTATTTTCTCCCTCTTGCAACACAGTGAGTCTGAAGATAGAAGGAAAAAGACTTTTCTACCTTTAGCAAGCCTACTTTACCCACAACAGATTTTTCCCATTTTTAAAAATGAAACATTCAGCTTGTCAAAAGTCATGCAAGTCTGATTAATAAAAGACAGCTTATTGTGCAAAAGTATTGCAGCCTCACCTTAGAATACTTTTCTACCGGTACAATTTCTTCTCCTGTGCTAAATAAATCAGGGTGCACTGCCCCATAGAAAATCACCACCATTTTCTTGGTGCAGAGTGAACTGGCCCAGATTCCCTAAAGTAGCTGTACTCTAAATGACCCTAATAAGACATGGAGCCAGAATGCAACACTGTGATCTAAATGAAGAAAGAAAGAAAATAAAGTGACATTTATTTAATCCAGAACAAGATTATCCATGACCATCTGCAATGCACTTTACACAGGTATTCATCATCTGGTTCTCAGGGAAGAAGCTACTTGATTCTTCCCTACTCACCTGACAACATACTAGGGGGTAAGGGTCTGTCAGCCTACAATATTGTCTTCTAAGCTGAACCCTTCTGTAGCTCCCTGGCTGGACAGTGAGACTAGAAACTTCTATTACATTGCACTGTCCTGCAACTCACTTCGCTGTATCACAACATGGGGTTATGAATAAGAACCTTCTACCTGGATCTCAGTCAAGCTTTACAGTAAGTGCTGATCTGAATTACTTACTGCTACAGGAACAAAAATAATGCCTGTCAAACACTGATATTTAATATCTTCTGTCTGGGAAATGCAAGAAAAATGTAGTATATGGAACAAAAGACAGTCCAGAGTCAACACGTCAGTGGTGGGTATTTTTGGCTTCTAAACTAATGAGTAAATGGCATTCCTCTTCATTAAAATTCAAGCATGGATAAATAATGTATGGATCTACTGATATACAGAACTATTTTCAGTTATGTTGGGTTTTACTTTTGGCACTCTTCTGTTGTGTCTGCTCAAATAGTAGGAGAAGCTCCATACAGGTACCTGTGTGGACTAGAAAGGGAGTGGTGACACACACCATTGCCACATCCATGGTGTCAGACCACAGATTTCCCAGAAACAGACACTTAATCCACAAGCCAGAATCAGGCAGCTGAGGTTGTGGATCACAGCATCCAGTGTGCTGAGCAAGAGGAAACCAGAACAGGCAATCCATCCTATAAACTCTATATTCAAGCTGTCACACTCTGAGATTTAGGCTTCTCCTAGAAGTCCAGCTCAGACTGAGATTCAAATCTGGTGTCTCTCCTCCTGAAACTAGAGCCTAAATAATTCCTTTCTGTACACTCACCTCAACTGCCCCTTCATTTTCCCTTTTTAAACTTTCTAGAAGTGAAGCCAGCAGGTTTTTCAAAAAACCCACTGAAGACATATCTGGGAGCTGGTGGTGAGTGCTGTAGTGAGGGAAACTCAAGATCATGTGTGTTTGAATAGCAACTCATGCTCTTCATGGCTGCAGGGCAATGCAAGACTTCTGGAGTAATCAGAATAAAAACCTGTACGCAAGAATTTTTTCAATGCCCTTGTTTTATAATAAATATGATGGCAAATGCAGAGAAATGCATAGGTACTAAAAAAGAGCTGAGACATGAAGGTTCTAACTTTCCAACTCGAGCTCTGGGTAAGAACTCCTAAGATGCTCCTAAGCAACTTGCTGAAACTAATGGTATCTTCCTATGGGAAAAACAGGGCACATGCACTGCCTGCATCCTATTGAGAATAGCACTGTGTCTTTTGTCAAACAATTCTTCCTCCTCATATGGCTGGGAGAATGTTCTGTCAAATTCTCTGGTTGACTACGGCAGACCAGAAAGCACTTCCCAGACCAATAAGAGGCAAAACTTTTATACAGAGCACTAATGACTGTATTCAGGAAATACAGATTAATATGGTCAACCACATCTGGTTTACTATTCTATAAAACTGTTCTGATAGTTTTTGGGAGAACAGGTTAAGTGGGAGAGGAAAGCTCTATTTTACTTCCAGTCACAAACAGATTTTGGCCTTCATTTTCTATTTCCTGGAGAGTGATAAGTAAGCTCTCATCTTTATTCAATCTTTCTTTTTTCTCATCCCTTTGAACTCCCCACTTTGGTTTTCTGTGGATGCAGTTAGTGTTCTGTGATCCCTGGAGTAGTTTTGAATCTCAGGGTGGCTCTCTAATAAGTTATGGAAGAGCAGGACAGAATCTGTAGCTGGTTTGCTCTTTAAGGATCATGGTACATTAAGTGGCTAATCTAAAGTCTGAAAACTTCCAATTAATTTACTTTCAAGAGAATGAGCAGAACTCCTGAAACTACTTCACCCACAGAGAGGTTAGGGAAGCATAGAAAGGACTCCATAAAGTTTCATCAGTCTGATATCCTTAAGGAAGTGTGGTTTCTAGTATTTAAGCAGGGAAATGAGACCCAGGAGCCAATAGGTCTAATCCTGCCTCTACCAACATGTATGGGTTCTGCTTAAATTCACCTTGTCCTATGTGCATGTAACACATTTTTTACAAGAAGTATTTACAATGATTCCTGAGTACTCTGCATGGAATGTGTAAAGGGCATTACTGCCATTCCAGGAAATGTGGATCAAATTAAAAATTGATAACAATGAAAAGACCCTTTCTGTCTGTCAGGTAAGTTTTCCTGTGTTTACATAATATCTTAGACTTCTTGTCACCCCTTCAAGATCTATTGACTAGTGTTGGTTATGTGTTCATGCCAGCATACTCTCCAGTATTCATTCCAGGGCTTGACATTTTTTAGGAAACTCAGTAAAAGACTTAAAGAGAATTTCAGGTACATTTCCATATGTAACCTACACAAGGGATTACCTATTTAGTGCTGACCACCAAGAGTGCCATGTCCTTCTCTATAAAATGGATGGAATCTGACCATTAAGGCTCAAATGTGCTGCAATTTTATTTTTTTTCAACATAGTGTAAGTAATGATCTCATCTTTTGAGAAACCATTCAGATTCTTTCAGAACAGTGTTTACGTATAAAATGTCAATGTGAGATGCTGATATAAAATAGAATACAAAATTTGGACTGAGCTCTCACAGTACCCACTTTTTGGACCGTCACCAAAAGCTTGCTGACTTCTTCGCATGCAGCAGATTAGATTCAAGCCTTCAGCATTCCAAAAAGATATCCCCAATTTTAGAAGAATTTAGAAACAAAGCAAAAATAAACTAAATGATCGATGTAATTAATCTCTGGAAAAATTCCATGGAAACAAATAAGTAAATTAACAGAAATATATTTATTTCTAAAGCATTCTCATTTTTTTATTAATAAAACCACCTCCTAAGTTCATTGCCCACCATGATCACACACAAACAAAATCAAGACAATTACAAAAAAAAAAAAAGAGAGAAAATGAAAATTCCACATTCACATACATATGCAGATTTATCTCTAAATAGCATTTAAATAAAGCTTAACAGATAGGATTATTAACTATGTAAAACTGGTATTATCAGCTGTGTAAAACTGGTATGGAATGCATGGCAATGAAAAAGATGTAAGTCGGGGTTTGGGAACCAGGCAAGAAGAAATGCTGCCTGGGTAACTGGGGAGAACTTTCCGACCTGTGATGTATATTGGAACAAGGAACGGATTCCAAAAGTTCTAAAAGACCCACCATTAGACAAACCTGAAATCTGAAAACCTAAGTTTTCAATACTAGCAAAAATATTGAGGAATCATGCAACTATGCACATTTCAGAAAGGATAAAGAGTTGAGAACTATTCATACATAAGAATGTATTTTGAAAGTCACAACTTATTTTTTCAATTTTATCTAATGAGCTTTTGAATAGAATAGATAGAATGGTAATAGAATTTATTGTAGGACTACTCTCAATGACTTCCCATTGATGCTTTCATTTCTTGCTTTGATTTGCCATCAAGGAATTCTGCAAATAAATGGGCCAGAAAAAGTTTCCTTGTTAATAAACGCACACTTTTCCCACTCTCGCTCTATGATAGATCCAGTATTTGCTCTCTTCTTCACTCTATCCAAATTTTCTATGATTTTTTGATCATAAAGAAGTCTGCATAGAGAGATTTACTTCTGTATAATGGGCCTTCAGGTATAAAAAAGCTCCAAAACTTTACTAATGTGCCAGTATTTCACATCTGTAAACAGCAACATTTCCTGTTGACACTCAATTTTGAGTTCAACCTATATTTAAAATACCAGTAACTCCAGAGTTACAATCCACTTTACACTTCAGCAGCTCAGTTGTCCATATACAACAGACCCACCAGAATGCCTTGCAATGGGCATGTTTAGCATTAATGGGCCTATTAGCAGGCACATCCTTTTCATCAAAGCACTGAAAACCTCTATGTGAGAGGACCACAACTATTTTTAATGACCTTTCCCAAATCAAGTGGTGAAGTAATACATCCTGGTGTGGAAATGTCAGTGGGAGGCTAGCACAGTAAAATCCAAGGTTAAATATAGTCTTTACACAGTCATTAAACTAATACTTCTTAAACTGTAGATGCAGCCAGCATCAACTAACAGGAGCAGGATTACACTTTATACACTTGTGATTTTTCTGCTTTCTTCCTCCCTGTTACAGTTTTTTTCATCCATGGAAGTGCTCAAAAAACAAGCAGACATGGCACTTCATTATATGGTTTTGTTCATGGTGGTATTTGGTCAAAGACTTAATGATTTTTGAAGCCTTTCCCAACCTTAAAGAATCTATGATTCTGTCATCTTGTTATCTTATCTCCTTTCATGCTTCTGCAGGTTTTTTGCCTTAGGAATCCAGTGAATTCCTCCTGCAGTGAAGAAAAGCATCTTTGAAACAGTTCAGAGACCTTCAGAGTATCCTCAGCTCCCTTTTAATTAGTCAGCCCAAGTGCAAGGTACCAGTGGAGTTCACACCTCCTCAACTTAAGGCATGACACTACCTGAGTAAATAGAAACAAACTCCTTTTTCTATTAAAAGTTAGTCCATAAGAGGCAGGAATGTAAGAGCTGAAGCTGGAGAGGTGTCTTTCCAGAGGGCCTGGACCAAACCTGCATATAGGAACAATAGGATCAATAAGTGGTAACACAGCTTCACATGTTTATGCCTCACTGAATGCTCTACAGCACTTCCAAACAGTTCCAAACAGGGAGGGTTTCAAATTAATGACTGACAAAACATCTGAGGAAAATGAGCCTCTCCTCCCAACAAAACACCAATTTGTATAAGAGCACCGGGCTGGCAGCCAGAAAACCACGTGTTACCATAAAACCTGCTCTGCCAAGGCCCTTTCTCTATACCTACAGGCAGAAACAGGCTTTATGCACTGATCTTAACCTTCTGTATAGAAGTAACTATTTCAAAGAGGCTGATAACCATAAACTAAAACACAAGAAGTTCCACTTCAACACCAGGAAGAACTTCCTTACACTGAGGGTGGCAGAGCACTGGAAAAGGTGCCCAGGGAGGTTGTGGAGTCTCTTTCTGTGAAGACATTCACTACCTCCTCCAGAGCTGTTCCTTTGCCACCTGCTTTAGGTGACCCTGCCTTGGCAGAGGGTTGGACTGAATGATCTCCAGCAGTCCCTTCCAACCCTAACAATCCTGTGGTTCTGTGATTTCAAGAATGATATTATAACTTCAACATATTTTGGGATAACACACATGTGCATTTTGCATCAAGTGCTCAGCACATGAAATAGACAAAAGGATATTATGCTGTCTTACAGGGTTGATATGATTTGTGTACATCAGAGCAGAGAGGTTAAAGGGGTTTTCAGGATCCCAAGAGTGTAAGAGTAACTCAGTGAATGTCTGGATGTGCAAATTGTATCTGTAGCTCTCACGCTTCAAAGTGTTTTTCAATAAAAGGTACAATCACGGAAAGGAATAGAAAATCAAAGTTTTCTAGCATATCAGAGCACTCACTAAAAAGCAACACTGCCATTTAATTGTGCTTTCATCATCCTTGGGATATGGCTATGTGCAATTAACCCTGGCAGACTGAACACGCACATGCACAGCAAACAACATAAGCATGTATACTACAAATCTATTTTCTATCATAACTTTACGTTTTCTTCTTTGATCTTCCACAGCACTTAATTCCATGTGGTGGCTGTTCACTACTTCTTTTTATATATATGCTCCAACAATTATTCTGTCTTCACTTTTGTGCCTGCTTTTTCTCTTGTTCTTGGGTTTGGTTTTTTTTTTTCCCTGGGTTTTTTTTTTTTTTCCCTACCTATTGGCCTTTATTCCATAAGAAAATTGAAAACTATTTGACCTTTCATTATTAGCAAAAACCCCCAACAAATCTCCTAAGTTAATAATTATTGCCTGTGATAAGAATTAATGGTTTTTCCAAAATTCTTCACTACCTGTTGCATATTTCTTTACAAATTAAGAAGAACTGTCCTCAACTGAAGCGTTCTTAGTAAATATAAAATGCATAGTAGCAAGTCACAAAAGTTTAGAAGGAGCAAATATGATGCAGTAAAATATTAATCATCAAGGACCAACCCATCACTTAACTGATTTTTAGTGGTAAGGGACTGCAATGGGCAAATTGATGCCATGCATGTCATCGCTTTTTAAAAGGTTTGGACAGATACAAGGAATTAGAGAGTATATAGTCTGTGCTCTGCTCTGGAACAAAAAAAACAAAAACAGTAGAAACTATACAAATGAATAAATTACCAAATGGAATACAAAGATGTGGCAAAACAGGAAAAATCAAGCTGGATTGAACATACCACAGATACTGTTCACAGACTTTTCAAGCCTCTCCGTTCAAATGAGACAACAATCACACAGATGAGCTTGGTTATTCTGCTTGGATTTCCAAAAAAATTTGAAGACCATCCTTTACAGATGTCTTTTAAATAAATTATGCTCTCAGGAGATAAAATGACAGATCCTCCATTGATTTAAAAGACTGACAAGAATTGAAAATAAAGATTAGTAATAAAAGCCACTTTTTTGCTGTAGAAGAAAGACTTCAGTGAAATCTGTTTAGAATCTCTGTTGGCGATCTATGTAATTCAAAATACTTATAAATCACCTGAAAGTGAGGATAAAGAGGAGCAGACAATGTTTGATGGGGATACTGAGCTATCCACAGTAACAAAATGTAAAGCCACACAATGGTCTCATGCTGCTGGCTAATTCTGCACTAATTCCTGCCAATAAAGAGTGGGATTCACCTGCTTAATCCCATGTGTCTTTAGTCATTTCCATGTGTTCGGGTACCCTTCCTGAACTCAAGAACCTCTCTTGAAGACAGCTACATCCTATCTCCCCCGAGCCTTTCAGCAGGGATGTTTCAGACACACAAGAGCCTCTAAAAGGCATCCCATTCTAATCTCAGTGAAATTAAACATCAATTAATAAAAGCCCAGTAAAAATGGGCTTTAAGTGAACAATGATTATTCAAAAATAGTTTCATATATATTTATTTTTTAATTTATAAGAAACACTGTTTTATAGCCTGTTTTTGTTTGTTTGTTTTTACAAAAATATAGGGTGAAAATATTTACTTCCAATTCATCCTTTCAGGCCACTTTGCAAGCTAATACATATTTTTCTGGGTGACTTTGACTTAGATTTACAATTTTTTATCTCAATGATTGGAAGCTGATAAACATCATCTTCAAAATTCAACTCATTAAGAGGATGATATTTATAGAGAAGATTACTTTGTTTTTACTCACTGAAAATAAGATTTTATTTTCCCTCCCCCTACATAGGTTCGTTAATTTTCCCGTGACTAAATGCATGGAGAATTAGACATCAAACTCAATGTCTGAAGTTCAATCTTAAAGGTGTTTCATGCTCCATTATTTTATTTGTGGTATTACTCATGTTCCTCCTGATCTCAATTCACACTGACTACATTAAATTCATTATTTAATCTATTTTAATTCTACCAAAAGTAGAATCCTATAGAAGACACAAATATTTGGTGGGGGTGGTAGTGATGAGGAGGGTTGTGTTGTCTTTTTTAACTAACTCCTAGAGAGCTGCCAAATTCTGTTTTTACAAGTATTACTTTTTTTTTCCCTTTAACTCCTGGGTGGCTGTCAAGCCATAAAATCCAGTTCTTGATGCACTTCCATCGAAGCTTTTTCACAAGTCAATTGTTCAATAGAGATTTGCCTCCTACCCTCATCATTCAAGGGCTTCCTATTTTCTCCACTTCCTTCCCTATGTTGCCACTGTAAGTCTATCTGATTGATTGGTCCCAGTGCATCCTTATGTCCCTCTTCAACGCATTTCCTGCTTCCCCATAGAATATCCCCCATTTCTATTTCTCTTTCATTTCTTTCCCAGTCTTGACCACTGGCTGTCTGAGAACATCTGTTTTGAATCAGATATTGCTAACTTCAGCCAAAATTTGCTTCCTTGCCGTTTCCTTTAGCTGCACTAACTCCCTTCCTTCTAGATTCCTAATAAAAATATATACCATGATTCAACTTCTTTCCAGTAGAACAGATACAATATATGCCACCTTTGGAGAGCTTCCAATTATAAAGACATCAATTCACGTCTTACCACTGGCCTTTTCTTGCAGAAAAAGTGTCCATATTTAGTTCCAGGGAATTCTGACAGGTGAGGTGATCTAACTGATCTGCATTTATTTTTCCAAATTACTGGCTTCTCTTCAATTTCCCACTACAAAAGATCTGTTTTAGGGGGGTGTATTATTAGATGTGAATACTACTATTGTCTGCCTTTGATCTACCTGCATTAGTGACCTCCAAATTTGCTACAGTTCACAGAGCAACTAGATGATTTGAAAGAATTCAGAAAACTACTCAGCATAATGGAGTATTTTCAGAGCATTGCTGTTCATCAGGAGTTGTCCGATCTCTCCTCTTCAGGGGATATGCGGAATGTCCCACCAGAACTATTTGAGATCTGTTGTTCTCATGAAAACTTCTAGTTTAGGTTTTGGTTTTCAGGGGGATTGATGAACTATTTCAGATGTTTTTGTTCTACGGAACCATATTATCATATTAATGCTCATGGCTTTAGATTTCCTTGGCCTGCTGCTCTGAGACAAACTTCTCAGTCATTAATGAAAATGTAAAGCAAGTCTGCATGTAATACTGGTGCTGGAAGCAGTGCCAGCATCCTTACTCAACCCATATATATCCATCTGGGCACAGGCACCCCTGGGGGTCTAAGAAGTCGTAGCAAGACTAAACTCCAAGCCAATTAGCACAAACTTTTCTTTAAAAGTTCCAGAGATAATGTAGCAAATCCTTAAAACCAGCAGGAGTTGGGTACCTAACTGCTCTTGATGTTTTTGAAAGTCTATCTCTAAAAAATACAAGCAGAAGCTAATAATTTACCAAGTCTATCAAAACAAGCAATTAAGTGTGTCTTGTATGATTTGTTCTCTATAAAAATCATGCTGTTTGTTTACCCAAACTTCTATTACCCTCTAGACTTTACTGATTTCATCTCCAGGTATTTACTCAATTATTTCATAAGGAATTGAAATCTAATTCATGAGCTACTCACAGCGACACCTAAATCTTTTCTCACAGCCAACCTGTCAAATGAAGATGATCAGTCAGTAGAAAATAGACTATTTTTGCCGATGCATATTACTATACTTAGAGAGTAGAAAGTAATTGAGCTACAGTTCAGTTAAATTTCATGTTAAGAGTTTGCTGAGCCTCCCAAATTATTTTAAATTGCCTACCTTTCCTAATTTTTTGCCCTGATTTGACTGAGCAATGTAGTTTAACTACTGTAGTTCTTGACTTTTTCTTCCACAAATTAGCATAGGAATGTCCATCTGCAAAAGCTTAGGCAAAGGTCCTGCAGCTTTGCACAAGGCATTAGGCCCTATCCCAAATCAATTTCTTGCTGCTTGCCCAGTTTGTCACCGAAGGTGAAGTTTGCACCTATTTCCTGTAATGTGTCTTAAGAGAAATCCTAGCAAATACACTCAGAAAAGGATGATAACCAGTCCATTAGCATCACCTCTGCTTAACCTTTTATTACACTTTGTACATTATATTACATTCTACTGTCAGGGGCGGCTTGGTGCCTGTTAGAGGATGACACTAACATTATCACATTGTCATCAACATTTCTGCCACACCCTGAGAAAAGCACAATGGAAATGGTCAAAGATCTATAAAGCATGGTGATCCTAAGAGCTGCCTGATATGGTCCTTAGGTACTAGTTTCCGCAATGCTGTTGATGAAAATTACAAATAACAAAATCCAGAAAAAACAGCACGTTGGCTAGAAGCAGCAGGAAAAGTAAATTAGAAAGGAGAAAAAATGGTTGTTTTCTTAATTCCCTGTATCCTACTGCAAGTGTCTGTCTGATCTGTGCTTCTAAAAGAAATCATGATACATTGCTGAAAGCTCTCAGCCCTACTCCGATACCTAAACTGCCCTTTTGGCAGGGAAGATTCATTCTTTTCCCTCAACATATGGGTGAAGGCTGGGATGCTCTCAGTATAACTGCCTTCTTGTGTAGGGAAATTCAGAGCTCAGCACAAGCTTCACTCTGGAGAGTACAATCACCAGCAGCAGCAAATAAGGTTCAGACAGAGGAAGTCTCCATCTTCCCTGCAAAATGTGGCCAGTTGTACCTGGAGAGATGAAGGAAGCTTCAGCAAAAAGGGTGGTAAATGTCCTTCTGGAATGTCTGGTGCCTGAAATTATGGCAACATATAAGCAGGAGAGAAGGGAGGGATGGCAATGTATGTGGGCTTCATAAGTTTTATCAAAGATTCTATTTCAATCACTAAATTGCTTATGTGGATCCAAGACTTCATAGCCCCATGATGCATCCACATCTGCTAGACTGGCAATTTGTGAGTGTTTCATAGGAACTCATCCTGGGTAGGGAATAGAGGTGGGAACAAGTTGCTGTTTGTTATTCCCCAGCCTTCTCAATTTCAAGTTGGGGTCTTCTGGCTCCTGTTCAGAAGGCAAGCTAAACTTGAGGCTTCTGCAGGTGAACAGTATCTTTAGACAGTGAAGAATAAACAGAAAAAGTGAGTCAAGAACAAAGATAAAAAGACTGCAGTGGTAAGACCTGAAAAAAAGACTGTCAAAAAAAACAACTAGCATTTTACTTTTCTATGCTTTTAAGTCAAGTTATTTTAAAGTAAAAAAAGTTCAAAACACCTTGAACATTGATAGTTTCAACCTGAATCTATGATGCGTAAATTTCTGTAGTTGTTATTTTCTAAAATTCAATTAAAAGCATGCTATTACACCAATGTTTTCAGTTTGCACCCAAAAACACAACTCCCAAAATAATGAGCTTTTTATCATCTCCTGTCTTGTCTCCCTTCCCCTCTCCCCACCCCCCCCAAAAAAATTTAAAATGCTGAGTCCTTTTTAATACTTTTTAATACATATACAATAAAAAATGTGTTCTTCAATAACTTTTATTCTCGGTTTCAAGATAAAAAGCGCTTAATACTGACCCTGGAAAATTACATACAGAATTTGAAGCCATACCACAGTTATGCTGTACTGTATACATGAATAGAACTCAAAGAAATTTGAGACCTCAAGGAAAGCAGCAAGTATTTGTCTATCTAGCTTGGTGTAAGCCAAGGAACAGATAGGATCATTCTTCTTAGGGTCTGTTGAAAGCAAGCCAGAACTCAGAAGTTCCTCTGGAATAATTGTTGGATGCTTTATCCCAATCCCACTCTGCCTCAGACCAACAATGATGCTCTGCAATTTATGTAAATTCACCAGCAACAAGGACTTAGAAATTAACTGAAAATTCTGTTAATTAACTATGAACCAGAACACAAAACAACTCCCTCTCCCAACAAAGCTGTCTCGATTCTGTAGATTATCACTACTAAACAAAATAAAACCAAAGAATAGTACTGAACCCTCACACCCAAAATACCATTTGTCAGGGGTAACATAATCAGATGTGTATGAATAAAGATGTCAAGATTCGTTTAGTAAATAGACCATTCAATAATCTCTATTTTCCTGGATTTTACTGCTTAACAGCAGCTAAGCACATCTAAGAACCCAATAAACATGCAATATGGTAAACAACTACTGTGAATGCTATGAATTCAAATTTTTTCATTTTCAAAGGTGATAAACTGAGGACACCTTTCTACTTTCATTTCAAAATCAATTTTGTCACTGATTTTGCTGAAACAAAAGAAGGTCTTTTCCAAAGAACTACCATTAAATGGAAGAGAAATACTGAGAATAACTTTACAAGAGCTTCCAAATTTCATATCAACCACAATGGAACAAATAATACTCAAAAAGCAATAGAAAATAAATGAGAAAAATGGAAAGATCTGCTCAAAGATATTTTTTATTTTAGCGGATGCTGAGTTTCCATAGAAGTGATGTTGCAGAAAGTTAGTGGCAATTTGAATTTAATGAAGGATAGTTGAAAGAAAAATCATTATTCAAATCGCCCCCTTAAATCTCTAAAGGAACCCTTCATGCACACGTCGTGAGGGGGAGAAAATGCATAGCTGAGCAGATATTATTAAAATAGAATATATACTACACTAGAAAACTGATAAGCATATACCTGATAAGTAAAAACCTCTTTACTAAAGAACTGATAAAGCAAATGTCAAGATTTTATTATAAAACCAGTCCTTTATTTAAAAAAAGTACAGGAGAGGATCCAAACTTCCAAGATTTAATCACTTTTACTATCAAGGGAGCGAGGGAGAAACCAAACCTTGCCCTGTTCCGCTGGTGCGAATCTAGATTCACCTATCTGATAGCAGAGTTTTGTTCCACTCATCCAATTCTTATTTTAAGGAGTTCTGGTCTACCAGAAGTAATGCCCATCTGTAACCTCAAACTTAAGAAGCCATTAAACTCCTGATTGCTGGAAGCAGGAAAGGAAAGATATTCCAAGAGAAATATTACTCTGTACTCTTACCACACCATATCTCTAAGCATCAACCACAGAATTCTACCATCTGCAGAGGTACAGAGGTCCTTTGGGACTTTTGTTCTCTCCCCTGTGCCCAGTTTTAAGGTTTATGAACCATTTAAAGTGACTGAGTCTGCTAATGCCAAATGTGACTAAATTTGCTTTTTAGCAGGCAGACCTGGGCTGAGCTTACAAGCAAAAACTCTACTGTGCAGAGATGCAACAGATCAGCACTCTCAGTTCTGTTTTACAGTAGCAGGGCAAATCCAGGCAGACTGCAAATTCTCAGGTGGGTTATTCACCTGGCTTTTTTACTGAGACCAATCTTTAAATAGCATGGTGTGTGCTTTATCTTACACATTCATCCAGTAGCAGAGACCAGCACAGGATAACAGCAGAAGTTAGAAGTGTCTGACAGTAAATAACTTCCATATTCTCAAGTGAGGTTTACATGATTGTGTTCCCTGTAACAGCAGATGATTGGGTTCCCTCTCCTGAGATTTATCTCCCATCCTTCAACCCAGTATTGCCATTCTGATACTGTCACGACATTTAAATATTTTTAGGTGGACATCCAGTGTTAGAAATTGCTGTTCTTCACTCATGACAGTCTTTTTCTGATTACCTATTCTGCAAGGATAAGCTGTTTAAAAATAGGAAATGTTTATCCAAATAGGAATATCCCTAAGTACCTCAGAAATAAGGACATGGCAGGGAAGAAGAAAATGTGAGAGCTATTCTGTGGCTGAAAATAGAGCACCAAAACATGGAAGAGCACTCCCTTACCCATCTTTCCACTCCCAAAATATTTCAAGACCCAGGCTTCTCTCGGGAAATGTGAGACTGGTGGCAGAGAAGGGAGTAACACAGCAGTCAGACTGAGAGGCAGGTGGCACAGTAAAAAAGAACAGGAGTGAAAACTTGCAGGTTTAGATTAACTGGAGACAGGGACAGACTTATTTATGCAGCAGAGAGAAGTACAAGTGGGGTAAACTCAGAAGCTGACACCAGAGGCACGAAAAAGGAGATACTGAAATCTATGTATAAAAATACATATACATAGAATATACCTGTGGGAGGAAAAGCTTCAACTTTCCTGTGGTTTTGCTTTTTCTTTAATTCTACAGCATCCTATTTTAGATGTTTCCACCATACATTATAAACAATTCAGAGGAATAGAGAACGTGTAGCCTCTAAATGAAGCTGCCCTGAAATTCAGCTCTGAGCAAAGACAGTGACATTGGAGAAGATTGCAGATCTGACAGTTCCTGTACGCTGTCACTGTCCCCTTGCTCCTCAGCCAGAGCCCAGCTCACAAAATAACCCAGCAAAGGGGGGGGGCCCAGGCTGCCAAACTGATGTAGCAAAACCCTCCTTGGAAGTTTTATCCGTGATGATGAATATTTTTTTAAATGTCCCTTTTCTATTCCACAGAAGAGTAATATTCTGTTCTGTCATTTACATGATACAAAGTCCCAAGGTTGTTTCAAGAGCTGACCAGTTGCATGGCAGAGTGAGGTACAAAGATGTGATATCATGTATGAACTATTAGCTTCATTATGAGTTAATTGGGTTAATTACCCTCAGTGCAGTACTCGTTCCAGAGCTGATATGCTCAATGTATCCCTACACCATGCAGTCATATTCTCCACCTCTCTGCTTCTCACCCTTGTTTTTAAAATGGGGATAACAGCTTTTCCCAACTTCTTCACAAGGATCTTGTGAAAACAAATTAACACTGAGCTGAGATGCTCAGATGCTGAGGAAATCCAGTGAAGTATCCAAGGTAGGAGAGATGGCCCTACTGTGGATTACATGATTAGGTACTGTTAGAATGACTGACAGGATGCATCTGAATCCGTATTAAATGCTAAACACTTGAAGCAAATATTTATGCCAGTGGCTTCACATAAGATGGTGAGTCTTGATGCAAAAAAGGCAAATGTCCACCAAGAAAAATTCATGCAGGGTCACTGACCCAGAGCGATGGCTACAGAAGCTCCAAGAGTGATCAACAAACACGGCTGAACACATTTGGGTTTTGGCAAGGCTCAAACCCCAGGAAGGGATGATAAAATTCAGGTCTGTTTGCATGGATAATTGAAGTTCCAGTTTCCAAACCCCTGAAAACAGAGTACAATTAGACCTATAATTCAGTCTTCCTGTGACATGTAACAGCTTATCAATTATATGTTTTATGGGAAATTTATATTCCTGCTTCCTTAGAGAGCCCAGAACAAACAACAAAAGCAAACAAATCCTAATTTGCATTTGTTCACAACTGAAAAAAAAAGTTTCAACAGCACAGAAATGAATATTCTGCAGGGAAGCGTAATTTCTATCAGCATTCAACGAAGCTTTTTATATTCATTTCTTGTGAATTTATATTCATTTCTGTGCAACACCTTCCTGATATATAAGCTGTCCCAGTCCCAGGGCAGGATTCCCGTGCTTATTTAGAGTGGCATATGAGTGATACCAACAGGGTCAAAGGGAGGACCCCCAAGCACTTCGCAGGAGACATTCAGAACTTTCCGGGAATAAATCTTTGCAGAACACATTTGCTAAGATGGCTGTTTATAGCCATTTATGTGATAAAGAGAGACTTTCAGGTTCCCAGAGCCCTTTAAGTGCAAATGGCATTATACAGTATGTATGTACTGAATGAAAAATAGGACTTGCAATCTAGAAGTACCAATGAAAATGCCACTAAAACATATGGTCTATTGTGGTTAAACAGATTTTTTTCCAAGGTATTTAGGAAAAAGGCATTAGGTATAATACCACATCCTGTGAGAAGTTGTAATACCCCTACACAGCTTGGGCTGTGCCCAGATCCACTCCTCTTTTCATTTGCATTTTGCCTGGAAGTCAGTAGCAGCTTTACCTATCTATTGATGGTAGTAAGACTCTGTAAAGGGATCCAGACAGGCTGGATTGATGCCTGAGGCAAATTGTATGAGGTTCAACAAGGCCAGGTGCTGGGTCCTGCCCTTGGGTCACAACAACCACAGGCAGGGCTAGAGGCTGGGGGCAGAACAGCTAAAAAACTGCCCATTGGAAAAGGCCCTGAGGGTGTTGGTCAACAGCAGCTGAACATGAGCCGGCAGAGTGCCCAGGTGGCCAAGAGGGCCAGTGTCACCCTGGCCTGGATCAGCAATAGTGAGGCCAGCAGGAGCAGGGCAGGGATTGTCCCCTGTACTGGGCACTGGTGAGGCCACACCTCAAATCCTGTGTTCAGTTCTGGGCCCCTCACTGCAAGAAAGACATTGAGGGGCTGGAGCGTGTCCAGAGAAGGGCAACAGAGCTGGGGAAGAGTCTGGAGCACAAGTCTGGTGAGAAACAGCTGGGGAAGTCTGGGGTGTTTAGCCTGGAGAAAAAGAAGCTGAGCTGGGACCTTCTTGTTCTCTTAAACTACCTGAAAGGAGATTGTAGCCAGATGGAGGTCAATTTCTTCCCCCAAGCAACAAGTGACAGAATGAGAGGGAATGGACACAAGCTGCACCTGAGGACATTTAGTCTGGATAGCAGGAAAAATTTATTCACTGAAATGATGGTCAGTCACTGAAACAAGCTGCCTGGGGTCAACAGTGGAATCACCACTATTGAAACTGTTCAAAAGGCACGTGGATGTGGCACTTGGTGACTTGGTTTAGTGGTGAGCAGTGCTGGGTAAATGACTGGACTCCATAATCTTAGAGGTCTTTTCCAAGCTTAATGATTCTATGGTTCCAAAAGGATAACAGTAATGAAATGTGTGTTTGGAGTACCTAGAAAGAAAGTCTTGTACCTGTGTATCTATTGTACGTCAACTTTGTCACAGACTTGGGCAACACTGAGAAAACCGTGGGGTACACCTTCAGTTCACTTTCAGAGATGTCTGCCCACATCTCCTGTACCATTAGTCAAGAGAAACACAGCCTTCCATAACCCAATCCATCCATACCAGTGTAAAGGTAAACTGTCCCTCAAAAGTGTTTATAGTTCTCCAACAACATAAATATGGACATGAATTTCACTGTCAGCATCACTATCAAATACTGCTGAGCAAGGCACAGTTTCTATCCTTTTTTTTGTCACAACTGTTTCTGCCACAAGTTTCTTCTGTAGATTTTTACTACAGCATGAGGCAAAGCAAGGTAGCTTGCTAACATGTAGTTAGATACCATGACAGGAATTACTGACCTCTAAGAGTCCTACTCTTCCAGTTGAACTCCCCTTTACCTGTTGGCTACACACACATACACTTTTTAAGTTATATGGTCAACTTCGTTGACTTCGTGCAAAAAAATATTAGATCACTACTTAATTTTACACTGCAGCACATCTAAGAGAAAAAGAATTAAAACTTATTTGCTGACTTTACTGGGGACTAGAAATGCATCTAAGCAGTCATAATAGCCATATTTCCTGGTTATTGCACGTTGTAAATAAAGAGTGAAGCTAACTTTGGTTTTGTGTATATTGCCACAAGCCCAGAACGTTTGACTCACTCATGTTTGACCTTAGCATGGAATTTCCCATGTCAGGAGAGTGTGGCTTTTGAGTAGCAATATCCTTGGTATATAACCCCCAAGCTAAGTATATCCTATCACAAAAACTGTACTCCAACAGTGCTTTCCCTCTGGGAATAATAAATAATAAATACTGTAGAAATTGGATGTGCACGTTGGTTATAAACTTCAGTAACACTGTCAAAATGTTGCCTGGCTGAATGAGCACTTAAAACAGAATTTTAAAATAGTGTCCAGAAGAGAATTAAGTGTTGTTTAAATTTTTTTGCTCATAAACCTCATGAGCTGCAATGATTTTAAGTAGTTAAATCTATATTTACTTTTCCATAAAAGTACCTTTAAGTAATTGCTCTCATACAGATCAATACTAGTTTTCAGCTTAAACAAAATTTCCATAACCAAGTTAGAAATATTTTGCTTTAAATTATGCACTGCTACCCTTCTGTGACTGGGACTGCTGCAGAAACATCCTGGTGCTTTCCACAAAACAAAGCAAGCAATAAAGACACCAAATATCCCATACATAATGTGTGCTTAATGAGATTACTCATTGTAAATAACTCATGCAAAATGTTTCCTGATGATGAGATCAAACAGCTATGTGGGTCAGTCCGCAGATAATGGTTTTGAGCAGCTTAATGTTTATAACAGACATTTTTAAATGTATTATCAACTTATCTTTGGGGTTTCTGGGCTTATTTTGCAATTTTGAAACCCTTCCCTAGCTTCACTGGGAGCTGCAATGGGATGAAGGACCACATATGTCAAAAATTAGACATATATATTTCTTTATCAAAGGGCTTATTGCCATTTTAAGAAATCTTCTATCCCACTCCTTCCCTACTATTTGATAAAATAGTGGAGTAAATGGCTTCTTTTGCCTTATCTCTCTCAAAATTTGCTCCTAAACCTAATCCTTTCTGTTTACAGATACTCTGCCAGCCTATGCCTCTATCTACCCAAGCATGAAGCATTTGCTGCCCTGCTGGGTTGTGCTGTGGTTTGCTGCTAATCCAACACTACCTTAGTCTAGCTGGAATTTTCCCCACAGAATCTGTAAATCAGATTACAGGAGAGACTCTTCAGCACCTCCAGCTACTGCCAACAACAATAGGAACAGCATGTTTTTCCCCAGGAAAGGCTAGGGAGGGGTGGTGAAAACAAGAAGGAAGCATCAGAGAGCTATCCAAGGGGAAGGGTGATTTAAGTGTCTGTTTTAAAAAGCAGCTCCATAGCTGGCAGTTGGTGACAGACTCAGCATTGCAGGGTACAGACAGACTTTTTTAACCGTGCCTTTTAAAGAAGTGGACAATAAACTGCATTGAGCACTGGGCAAGGAGGGGTACAGGAGACTTAGGAATGAAGAAGATCTGCAGGAATATAGAGACCTAGCAGAAATATGCATGGCATTGCTCTAATACCTCCTTTAAAAATAATGCTGGGGTTTAGCACTCAGAATTTTCCATTGCCATCAGCACTGGAAAGACAGAAGAAGCACTGTATTAATAGCTCTGTTCTCAAATATTTCACTTTAGCCACAAAAAGCATTCACCACCACCTGGATTGAGAGTGAAATTTATTGGCCAACAGGGGTTTAATAGAAAAAGACTTAAAGCTTAGAGACACCCTGCAAAATGCATTTCTTGGAGTGCAGAGCAATCTGTTTATTTTATAGAGTACATCTACACAGGAGAGGATGGGACATCATTAGGAGGCACAACGCTGGTCCCAGGAGAGAGCTGACTCCTGCCAAACAGAGACTTTTATTTGTTTTGTGTTTTAAAAAAGCAAGACTGATTTCAGAAACAGTTCTTCCAGGCTCATAGCCCTAGACCAAATCAGAATATGCATGTTTCAGTATGTTTCTGTTTGGCTCCATATCCTGTCAGAACATTCTTTACATAAAGCACAACCACTAGAACTAACTTGCATCTTCCAAGTCATCTTCCAAAAGTAGGAAGGAAGGTGTAGAAATTTCTTTAAAACAACTCCTGTGAAGTGAATCTCAATACAAAAGCCTTAATTTGTTTAAACCAGGAATGTTTATGGGTTAGCTCTCTGATCAAGCAGGCTAAATTCAGAATCATGCAAGGCATTAGTGCATTCCCGTTCCTCCAGTGTTCCAAATAAACTGGAAAAGCCAGAAGCAACTATATCCTCTGCACACAGATCTATCCCATGTAAATAGAGCAGGTTCAAAGAGCAGTGACACTTGGTCTCCTTGTGCTATGGATACAAGCAAATCAAAGGGCAGAAAGACTGAGAGTTCAGCTACAGGGCAGGCTGGCACCCAAAACCTTCACTGGATTTCTGCAGAATGTAGGATCTATGTAAATCTGCAGCCTGTGAGCTATGGCAGCAGGTACAACTGCTGCATTTACCCTGCAAGGACCCTCCTTAGGTTCACCTTCCCTTAAAGTCACTGTCCCCCTCTTCACATTGAGGGGACAGCTGATGCTGAATGAGGGTCTGCTTAAGACATGTGCTAGATCCTTTGCCTTTTGTGCCCACGCCCCTTTTACTGCTCCTTCCTGCTGCTTCTCCACAGCAGATGATGCCCAAAAGGGATTTTTTTCCGTGGGCTAGAGCTGTGGACCAAAGAGCTCTCCTGAGAATGCAGCAGGCAAAAGTAGAGGGATCCTATTAATGCTGCAGGGTGATCTAAGGTGAATGCTTGTGCCGAATGCCAAGCTCAAGACAAGCTGTCAAGTGGGCTAGAAGGAAAGACAACCCCAAATGTTTTTGCAACACAGGTGCAGCTTCTGACACTTCATTTTCTTTACATAATGGATCTAGCTAGCAAGCAGCCGCAGTGATAGGGAGAGGTTGAGTATGACAGAGAGCAGTAGGATGAATTCCTTTTGGAGTATTTTATAATCAAACACTACAAGCCTTTGGAAGACATGACTAAAAGTGCAAGTGCAGACAAAGTCACCCTTAGGTAGTTCCCTTGATTAAAAATCTCAGACTTAAAATTAATCTAATTAAGGACATTGTGAAGGCACAGAAAGGCAGTATTCATGGTCTCTTTTGCAGATGGTGATTTGCCAAACAGAATGGACAATCTTAACTGCAAGAATCATCAACAAATTCAAACAGGATGGTAAATTAGTGATGGCAAAAGTAAGCCTTACATAACAGCAATACTGCCAGTTCTCCTGGTTCTTGCATTACATGCAAAAGGCACTCCCAAGAGAGGGCACAGTGCTTTTTATAAAAAAGTCGGAAAAAGGAGAGCCCAGACACATGCCATCCTCAGTGACACAGAAAGCACAACTGATGAAAGAGGATACCTTCCCTAGCAGTTTGTTTTTCCTTCATTGTTTGACACTGTTCCCTTTACCACTGTTGAGAGACATCCAAACACATGCTGTCGTCATCTAATAGAGTTGTCACAACTGGCCAGATGTCTGCTTTTTTTTTTTCCCCTACAGGATTTTTATAGGAGGCAATATGCTTTGATGTGTCACTGTAAGTTTTCATTTCATTAATCAGATTTCTATCAAAATGCTGATGTTTCACAGATATTTTTCTGTGATAAAGGCAAGTCAGTAAAAAAAACACTGTTGAAAAAAGATAGCGAAAAATATCGACCACTTAGAAGTTAATTTCTGTCTGATTTAATTTTCTCCAACTGTCTGCATTAGTCTCCCAGGAAAATAAGTAAGTCTACTCAAGTATAGTAAAATGTGCCTATAAATATCTGATACAGATAAGACAGAAAAATCTGTTTGGCTGCATTTGTTTGATAAAAAAGAAGTAGAAGGTACTTGGGAATTACAACTTATTTCCCTTCACTCCATTCAGCTTCTATAATCAAGAAAAACGATAGATAATAACAAGCTTCAAGTAGGCAATTACCTCAAGGACCACATGTTGTACTCTAGAATCAAAAAAAATAGCAACCAAGTGAATGGCTGAAATATATTCTAATAGAAAATTGTTTGGTTTTTTTCAGAAACTCAGAATTGCCTCGGTTAGAAAAGACCTTAAAAAACCATCTAGTCCCACACATGAGCAGGAACACCTTTCACTAGAGCAGGTTGCCCAAAGTCTCATTTAGCCTGATCTTGAGCACTTCCAGGCAAGAAGCATCCCCAGCTTCTCTGGGCAACCTGTTTCAGTGTCTCACCAATCTCATAGTAAAGAATTCCTTTTTTATGATAAATCTAATTCTACCTTCTTTCAGCTTAAAAATATGACCCCTTGTCCTGGTAAAGATTCTATTAAAACATTTGTCCCCATTTTCCTTATAAACCCCCTTTAAATGTGGAAAGGCCATGACAAGGGCTCCCCGGAGCCCTCTCTTCTCCAGGGTGAACAGACCCAGCTCTCTCAGCCTATCTTTGCTGAAGAGGTGCTCCAGCCTTCGGACCATTTCCTTGGCCTTCTCTAGACCTGCTCTAAAAGGTCCACATCCTTCTTTTGCTGGGGTCCCAGAGCTGAGCATAGCACTCCAGGTGGGGTCTCATCACAGCAGAGCTGAGAAGAATTCCCTTCCTCACCCTGCTGGCCACACTGCATTGGATGCAGCCCAGAATACAGTTGGCTTTCTGGGCTGAGAGTGCACATTGCCAATTCATGTCCAGTTTTTTATTTACCAGTACCCCCAGTTCCTCAGGGCTGCTCTCAATTCATTTATCTCACATCTCACAGCATGCGCTGACACTGGTGATTACCTTGATCCAGGTGCAGCACCTTGCACTTGGCCTTCTTAAACTTAATGAGGTTCACACTGGAGCACATCTCCAGTCTGTGAGAGTCCCTCTGGATGGCATCTCCTCCCTCCAGCACAACTGCACCATTCAGCTTGGTGTTATCTGCAAATTTGCTGGAGGTACACTCAATCCCACTATGTTGTTGGTTAAGATATTAACTAGTAGTGGTCCCAGAACCAGTTTCCACTCTGTTTTTAAAAAATAACACTTGAAGTTATTCTGATCTTAGACAATTTCTCATGTTTAGCAAGACAATGAAGTTCAATCCTCAACTTACCATTTTTTGTGACAATATATTATCTAGGCATGCACAGATATCTAGGAAGAGACAAGCAAAGAATAATCAAGATAAATGCTTTTATTTTTTGTGGTTTAAGAAATAAGTATCCTAAAAAATGCCCAAAGCATTTAAAGCCAGTTTAAAAAGTCAGGGCATGGTGTTATATCGAGTGCGACTGCTCTTGACTTGCTACAAATGTCCAGCACAGTTCCAGTTCTCAAAGCACTACCATACTTGTGCAACCCTCTCAATATAGAATAGAAACACAAAACAACATAAACCACACCACAAAGTCAATCCAAAGTCTTTGAGAATGGAAACCAATAATTAGAATGAGTTACTAATAAGTTACTGGCCTAGATCCTCACCTGGTAAAATACAGGGTAGCTCAACTGTTCAATCAGTATTTTTAAGTGAGTTTCATCATACAGATAAACAATAAATAAATCATTTTAACATAATATAAAGACAACCGAAACCCCAGAGCTTACAATCACTTGCAAGATAAGTGAGAGACTGAGGAAGACTGACAACTTGAATTTGTTTCTCATTCATCTACACATAAAAGGTGACAAGTTGATAGCTGTGGACCAACACCATGCCGTGTTCCAGAGCCAACAAAAATGTCAATGAAATCTCGCCAACTCCTTAGGTGCAATAAATCATCATAGCTTTATTAGTCAGCCCTCTAACTTCCAGCACCCAAAGATTTGGCTCTATCTACAATACATGCTCAGACAAGATATAAATCAATGCAGTGTCAACTTGACAGCAGTTGGGTTTTTTCCTTCTCAAATGTTACTGTGTCTTTGATAGTTAAAAGAAAATCTCACTGAAGTCATCTAATTTACAAGAGGAGGAAAGCATTTACAGCAGAAATTTCCTATAAACTCAGCAAACCAAGTTTACTCATTATCCATCGTCCCAAAAGCTGTTGTTACCTATACTGGGCAAATTTTCCCCCTTAATAATCTGTAAAACACTTGGAATCATCAATCTTTCTTCCATGAGAATGTGGAAAAGGAAAGATGCATCTCCCCTTCCCTGTATCACCACCTGGATCTGGATGGCTCCCAGTCACCACACTCAGCTGGGGTCCAGTTACAGAAACCAATAGTAGCTCCACACTCCCTAAGCCGGACTTCATCATCACCCTAAACCGTGTTTGTCACTGCTCCAAGTTGAATGCATTAAATTCCTGAAGAGTCTGAACTTCTGGAGAAGCACTGCTAAGCACTGCTAAGCCTCTACCCAACACATCAACAGTTTAAGCTTCCCAAGGAGCTTGGTCTAGACTTAGGACTCGTTACTGTTCTTTCTCAAATGCATTAATTATGGAAACTTTACCCACCCAGGGCTGCTCCAAGCACAGGGACTTACCATTCAGTCCCTCAAATCTTTGTATTAAAAGGCTCAAACTTACGGTAGAGTGCTGAATTGGTATCCAGGCAGGTGTTTCGACTGAGCATTTGTGAGATGGGCATCTGCCATGGCTCTGCTGCAAATAAGTGAAAAGGGCATTATACACAACACAGTATGCGCTGCAATCGCAAGGCGCAACGGACTCGATCCCATAGGGAGCATCTAGGAGCTTGCTCGTAGTCATCACACCTCACAAAGTCATTTTCCACTGTCATGTAGGAAGAATAATCTACAGTTTGCAGGACCAAAAAGGCCTCATGTGCTGTCTTTCAATTTTGCATTGAAGTTCTTGGTTACGTGGATAGAAGGACATCCACTCTCAACCCCAAGCATGTGCCATCTGCCTTCCCTCCACAGTGGAGCATTCAGAGAACAGCAGAGCATTAGTCAGCATTATAGATTGCCTTTTTTCCCCCATTTCATGACAGGCTGCATTTTTTCCATGACGTCCTCTTTAAACCAGTGATAGATGCGGCCTGAAACACCCGACAGGGCTATTTTCTAGGAAGAGTAAGTATGCCCCAAATTTTTAGGGCATGTTTCTTTTCTGAGCAGAATGCTCTGCTTGCTCCCCAGACTGGTCCCTGGAGAACATGAGCAAGTACCCAAGACTCCTGCAGTTCCCTGAAGCTTTGCAGAACAAAAAGAGTGAGGGGTTAATTTAAAATCTAACGTTCCACATGGCAGTGCAAGATGCAACCATCAGGCCTTCGGGCTGATCCTCTTGTAATTTCCCTTCCATTTGCTGTGATTCAATTACATTCCAGCCAAGGTTTGGAGCCCATCAGAATGAATTGCACAGCAGATTGGGTCACAGTCCCTGAAGAAAGGTTCAGAATAAATTCTGGTGTCTGCCACCATTACTCTCAGCATTTCACATAAGAGTCAAACTATTACTTAGTTTCTGGAATTGGAGGACTCTAGTAACCAGGTATTTTCCTGACGCTGGAAGTACTATGGAAAAAAAAAAGTTTTCTTCTTTTTATTTTCATGTAAGCCAGATAAATCACAAGCATCTACATTACACCTTTCTTTTCCCCATGCTGAGAGTAAAGGAGAAAAACCTCTGCAAACACTAATGATTAGATTTCACACGATTTTTGAGTCTAATTTAAGAACTACTAGTGCTTTCTTCTTTATCTCCAAAAAGTCAACATTTGTAAAGCAGTGCAGCACTACTTTTACAAGTAAAAAAAAAAAAAAACAAAAAAACAAAAAAAAGGAAAAAATGCGGATATCAGATTAAGCTTTGTATTTTCCAAAACTTAAAACTGGTTATCTTTTACATTTTCAATTAGACAACTTTAAGAAATATTCAGAAAAGCAGCTAGCAAGCAAGAATTGTTGTATTTTTAGATAAAAGTTTAGAAAGTCCTGTTTAAAAGGATTTGAAAAAGTCACCGCTATCATGGCACCAGAATCCTGCAGGTGCGTGTTATCTCCTGTAAGGAAGGGATGAATGCAACAGCAAATTATGTCATCCTATCAAAATAATAAAACTATAAATGAATTCTGATTAAAAAGACAGCATGGTCTTACAAGTAGTAATAATTTTTTACTTTAATAATTGTCATTTTCATTCTTTAATCCAAGACAAGTTAAAGGCAAGGAAATTCCTAATGTGCTTTGGACTGAAAACATTTTTCTGATTGAAAAAGCTTGATTTTACAGAGGAAACTATGTATAAATTTGTCAGGAGACTCCTCAAAAAGACTCCTCACATTTTTAAGAGGATATTTTTGCTAAATAAAACTCTCATAGCAGGAGGGGCTTATTCTCTTCAAGTACTCTTGTCTTTGAGATTGATACCTAAATTGTCCCAAGGCCTAGAATCCCCTGGCGCTTGTGCATATTCAAAGGTCAAAGAAACAGCGGTAACTGGGAATTGCTCAGAGGCAGCAGTTCTACAGGGTTCCCAGTTTTTCAGGGCAAGAGCTGGGCTGGTTGTTCCTGTGGGATGCAGGGTGACCTGCAGTGTTTGGCCTTTCACAGCAGGATATTTGAATTACTGTGCTGGTAACATGACATTGCACTGGTACTGTCTGAGAAATGCATGTCGTTCAAGGGCAAGGACTGAATACTTTTCTTCTATAGCTTTTTGGGGATTTGGAGTTGGATTATTTTTGAAAATTACAGTTTATTTCTTATTTGAATGATCACTTCTTTTTGTCTTGTGTAAAAACCAATGCTTTTCACACCTTTCATGTCTTAGACCCTCACCTAGTTGAAACAAGTCTTGGATATAAGGTTGCATATCAGCTGCTGGTAACACTTTTCTTCCTAAATGCTCAGGGGTTTTTTTAATAGCCAAAAGCTCCAACATGTCACATCTAGAGAAGCTAATAAAAAAAAAAAAAAAAAAAAAAAAGAGCCAAAAAGTCAACACTATATAAAGTATTCTGCAGACATAGGCAATACAAGTAAGCATAGGAATAAATACATTGGCAAATATTTCCAGGTTATAGAAGAAATTAATTCAGTTTGATTATTACTGTTAACATTTTCCTCAGCTTAGGAGTTTGGAAAGCAAAAAAACTACAGACCTTGGCCCACCACTACACTGAAAAGGTAAAAATCTCAAAAGTGATGAAAATCCATAGTTTAAAATCGTCTTTCTTCAGACAGCCTTCAAGGGAGGATAGAAGCACCTCTAGTTTCTTTCTTTGAGGATTTTCTCCCTTTCTTTGAGGATACTCAGCCTCCTGCACTAAGCTTTACCCTTGAGACAGCTCCAACACAGTGACAGACACAGCCATCCAGGCAGAGACTTTATCACAGCTAAATGAAATCAAAGCCTTCAAAATACACAAGATCTTCAGCTTGTGTAATTTTTGTATAAAGAGACCTTGGGACACAAAAGAATAATTTCATTCTCATTGCTTAATTCAGCATCATTCACAGCTTTTTTCCTGGGTTGATGCTTCAAACACTTGATAAATTGCATAGCAATGACAGTCAGGAAGCAATGAAGTGATGACCAAAATCAGATAAGAGGCGCTAGCCCCACATTCAGCTAGAGACTGCAGTTTCTTCTCTGGAATTCCCATGCAATTCCCAAACCTATAGGCTTATCAAACCTCCAGAAATGCAGACACCATGGGTAACCAGCAGACAGAAAGGCACTAATCTCAGGAAACGAAAAACAAGGTTGCAAACCCTTCAGAGTCCATGCACACCACCTGCCTTCCTAGCAAGCAACCTTTAAGCAAGCTTCTTTTTAACATGCTCTTCTCAGTCAGGTGTTAAAATAACTGACTGCTACCAGCACTATTTAGAAGCATCATTATAATGGATTTGGAAATGAATTAACACAAATCAGAGTGGTAGCGCATCAGTGCCCACAGCAATATTGCAGAGGGAAATAACTGCCTGTTGAATATTGAACTGGAAGGTGAGAGCTTTGTAGCACTGCACAAGAAACATTTTAGGTGACAAGAGATGTGGCTGCACCTCAGCAAGCTCTGGGTAAGATTTCAAGGAGGAACTCTTTTGTGTTGAGTGACTTCAGGAGCAAGTAGGCATATGTTATTACCACTTTCTCATAGGCGGGGAGAGATTTTTATATACACAAAATATCAATATTAATGCCAAATTTGGATGGTCAAATATTAACATAATTATGTCATAATTATGGAGACACATTCAGAGGCAGATCTTTGCTCTGCAGGAAGATGGAACAAAATCCAGAGACAATATTTAGGAATACAAAGGTTCAGGGCTCAGCACTCTCTAAGATCTGACTTAATATTCTTTCTCAGAGAAGATATTGCTGATGGAAGTCAAAAGAAATCACAGGTTATGTTCCATTTGTATCCACTGAAATGGCCAGGAATACAAATACAAGAAGTTGTATACAAGTCCTTGAGTGAGGTCTCTAGTAACAAAAGCATTGGCTGAAGTCAATCCCAGTGGAACATTCTCAGCTACTCCTACACATCCTTGCAAATTATCTTCTCCGATGCTCTGGAGAAATGAAAATTGTAGATCTCAGCTAGAGGTCTTAGACTGAGCAAAATATAAACATACCAGGCCATACCCCTGGCCTAATGATTCACTCATAAATATCCATTCCATTCTCCTTGACTGCACATATCTTCTAATTTTCCAGAAGTCTTGCATCAGGTGAATGGACACAGAAAGAAACTTGCACAGCAGTATCAAACAGATTAACACAGAAAAGAAATACATGTTTATGATGAGAATAAGAGCCACAAGAAAGATTTTTTTATGTTTTTCCAGCTATGTGAAATGCATAAAAATGCAGCTCAAATTGGCACTGGGGAATTATTTTCCCACCTTCACCCAGGTCCTCCAAATTTCAGGAAAAGGACCTGCTAAGGGTGTATAGCTCTGGTATCATTAAGCAGCACTATAATTGACAGCATCAAGCTCTCTTGTTTCCTTTTTTTCGCTCAGCATCTTCCACCTTGCCTCACCTCTGCAGCTCTCCACTGCTGTGCAGTATTGAGCCCCAGCCATATCTGCCTGAGCTGTTAATTGAACATTTTCTGCTCTCAGTTTATAGACCTCTTCATAGATTTATGGAAAAAAAAAAATCACCCTTCTCCTTTCATAGCTCATAACCAGTTGCAATAAAGACATCTCTCTAAAATCACCAAATTATAATCTAATGAAATCCATTGAAAATTTCAGTTGCACTAAACAAGGTCAGTGCTTGGAAGAAATGAAGTGTCATCCAGAAATGGAGATCAAAGTAATTCCCTTCCATTCCTGCTGCTGCCATAGAGACCAAGGGAGGGGGAAGAAGGAAAGAAGAAATTTAACAGACTTAATTCTTCCTGAAATTTATAATTAACTACAAGGGAAAAGGGACTATTATCACATTTCTAAAGAATAAAGGAGAAAAAAGTTGAGCTTTTGACAAGATATAATTACCAGACATTACATATGCAGTACACATTGGTTTGTTCTGCGTAATTTTCTTGAAATTCCCCCCCAAAATGATTTTATTTTTCTAGAAAAGACAACATGTGTCTCATCAGTTTACATTCATAATGTCTGAAATTCAAACGCTAGAGACTCACAATAATTGTTCCAAAATTTACCATTGGTAAATAAAGATTTGAAATAAATACTCAGATACACTCCCCATCTGTCAAACATCCCTGAGTATGTTCTCCAGCTAAGATAAATGGTAATCAATGAAAAGGATCTTCCTACTCTTCTAAGCCTGTGCAGTTTAGCCAGCAGCAAACCCATAGTCATCAAAGCTGTCCTCAAGTACCACTTCAGAATAGACTTTACTAAATTACATGTAAATTTTATGGATTCAGCACTATTACACTTTTAGGGTCTGGCAGGAAAACACCACAGTTTGAAGTGCTCATCAGCACCTAATAATGACTAAAGAAAAAGATTTTGATTTTTGCTAAATGCAAATCTCTTGGGGGGAAATCATTATGTTTCTTTTGTTTTCAGTTTGTTATAGCCAGGAAATTCAGCACAAAAAACCCCTTAACTATCCAGTTTATGACTCCAAACTGCAATAAGTCAAAGCCTGGAGTCTTGGAAAGAAAAAACAACAATGTTGCCCAGATCTATTAACAGTATGCACTCACAGAAATGTGGGGGTTTTTTGATTGTTTCACATCCAGCTAAATTTAAATCAAATACCCATGCAGTAAAGCTCTCTACAGGTCTGTTAGTTTTGGTAAGGTTATACTAGTCTATAACACCTGAGGCACTGGTTAACCTCAGCATCTGTATTGAGCTTTATAATTTCCTAATTTTGGGACTGATCTACAGCCTCTCAGACATGTACAGCTTATCTTTCAGGAAGTCCCACAAAATAAACTGAACCTCATTCTCTAAGTATATGCCTTTTTAAGGCATATTGAGGTTTTTTTCCGATTAACATAATCAACCAGGGGAGAAGGGATAGGACAACAGGCCTATGACAAAGTCATTTCAGCATAAATAAATATTCTAACTATTAACTATTTGCATTAGTATCAAGCTGAAATAATCAAATATTCAACTGAACCTTCTAGTGGATTCATCCGCAAAGCGGGACCAGCAGCTGGCACACAGTATGTGGACCTGCTCCTCACCTCCAGCAGACAACCTGATCTCATGGACCATTCTGCCCTTCTCAGAGCATCTTAGAACTACTTCTGCTGCCACTCTAAATCAGAGAGGCTGGAACAGCGAAGTCACCCCAGTGGTGCCATCTCCACATTTTTCCATTCTTCAGCCATGTTCTAAAATCCAGATCAACTGAGTTGGTTTTGGAAGTCAGTTTTGTAAGCTAAATGCTGAATGTTTTCCTTCTTATTTAGAAAATCCACAGTATCCTACTGGGGCACAAGGCCTGCTCCTACATTTCCCTAATAAAGCACACTATCATATGTTTGTGGTTTAATAATTATATCTCTAATATAATCACATACCTAATGTAGTTTCAAACTGAACTAGCCAGACAAATTTTATAGCTCTCCTCTGCTTTACTCTTAACTTCATGCTACAAACTGGGGTGGTGAGTGTGTGGAGTGGGAGAGACCTACAGAAAAGTCATAACACACCCAGGGTGTGCCAGATGTTTGCCCTGTCACTGACCACTGTAACTTCTTATTTTCCATGACAATCACGCATATTGTGAGTTCTGACCACACATCTGTTCAGAATTTTGCCTAAAGTGCACACAGTGGTTCCATATATATGGCTGGATGAGCAGAAGAAAATAGGATAGACAGATGTAGCTGGCTCCTGGCAACCTTGTAATTCAAAATTGTGCACATGCAACTTTAGGATGGGTTAACAACATAAACAAGCTTACTGCTTTTCTCCCCAGCACCAGTACCAAATGGGGGGGTGCCATCCTGTTTAATTCATTGTTTTAAATGTGTGAATTAAATTCTTGGAAAAGGTGCTGGATGGGCAGCCATGAAAGACAATTGTTATTATATCAAACTAGACTAATACAAAATTTGTAAAAAAGACACAAAAATAAAAACAAAATGCCAAATGTCTTCACTAGTGGAATGAACTGAGCCTTTTTTTAATACACAAAAAAAATATATTTAAAACACAGGGTTTTTTTCAGTAATGTGAAATCACATTTTCAATTAATTGCTCCACAGGGGTCAGTGGCAATCAAATTAAATGTAAGACCTGTGTAGTGATTAATCTGGTGTAAATCTCTACTTAATTGGAAGCTAACAACAAGAATCTCTAACAAGAAGTAAACGTTGCAGAATTTTCAATAATTTGAGGACAGGAATTTCTTTTTGCAGCTAAAAAAACAAGTTCAAGCTGAGTGTTCTCCTTGGTTCTGAAGGCAATTTCTCTTTTTTACAAACTGAAAGACACAGTTCTGGGACACAGGAATCCTGCTGCTGCCAGTGCTCAGTGCTGAGCACTTAGGAGTCAGGCACAGTAAGTGGTTTAGGATTCTTAAATAAATATGGATTATTTAA
Organism: Poecile atricapillus; assembly: GCF_030490865.1. Classification (NCBI taxonomy): domain Eukaryota; kingdom Metazoa; phylum Chordata; class Aves; order Passeriformes; family Paridae; genus Poecile; species Poecile atricapillus. The sequence continues at coordinate 83,083,992 of NC_081249.1, forward strand.
GTGGTGCCTCTTCTTTGTGTACATCTTCTCAAAACACAAAAGCATTCAGGTGATAAAATCTAAGATCTTAAGCAAACCTCAAAATACAACTCCCAAACAAAACAAGTGGCAACCAACACTGACAGTTCTTAAGAACATTAAAGATATTAAGGATATTAAACCAGTAGTCTAGATTGCCCATGAAGTTTCAAAATCTCTCTTATGAGAGGTCTTTAGCTAGCCTTGCCATTTGCCTTCCAGGTTTTAAGCCTGCAGAGTTGCCATCTCTGAGCTCTCCTTTCTAGAAACTAGTGCCAGAAAGCTTTTTGGGCTTTTCCCCAGTGAAAGTTAATCACCTTTTCTACGCCACCTGATACCAAGAACTGGGGGTTCCAGGGGAGCAGCCCCTGTTACAGTGAGAAACACAGAGCTATTTATGTTCTTTTTCACTAGCGGCAGCTCCAGTTGTATTCATAAGTCTGTATAAGGCAGAAGGATGGAAGGAGAGCTGGTACCTAGAGGAGAGGACAGCACGTTGCCTTTGAATGTTGGGAGGAACAGTAGGAATGTTCTTCCCTTTCAAAAACTCCTGGTGCTCCCACTGGGATGGAGGCTCAACATAAGCTTTAATTTGTACTGAATTCTTTCTAATGATAAAATAATGCCACCAATTAAAATGCTTTATGTGACAGTAAAGGAAAGATGCTATGCTGGCAATGTGATCAATTAAAATAAAGCAGGACAACCATAAGAAGCTGTCCTTGACTGATTCAGCATTTCTGTAGTCCTGTGTTCAGAAGTGCGTGGAAAAACGAAGGAAATAAAAAGAAGAGGAAAAATTTATACAAATTAATATCTCCAATCTATCTTAAACATACTTTACACTTTGGCTGAAAAACCATCAGTAGGATTTAAGATTTGGCAAGGTATATCAGGAACTATTTTTATTAGATGCCATCTTTTACCATGTGGAGTTCAAAGCAGGATCTGTAGATTCACTGAACATAATCTACAAGGGCACATTCACTCCACCACAACATTTATGTCATTTTCTATAATGCAAAAATACCAAAAATTCCAGACTAAATTTAATATCAAGTGTTAAAAATGTCACCTCTTTGAACAGTATTCATCTTTTTTCAGTTTAAAAAGTATTTATCTTTTACTCCCTTTTTATTACTTAAGATCTGGAGAATAAACCTGATGAATTTACTCCCTCTGACATCAAGATCCACTTTTTCAAGACAAAGAATGGCAATTATCTGTATAAATCAGACAAATGGCTATTCAAATATGGACAATTAACAGACCTGAGGTCAAAAATTGCCACACTGTTGCTCTGTAGAATTCATGCTTATCAAAATGATTTTTTTTAAAATAACAATTTTTCTGAAAAAGGTCTGCTCTTGTTATACTGGTGAAAATTGGCATAAACAGCTAAAAAAAAATTGGTGCTTTAAAGTAAGGAGGGTTACTCCAATGAAAATAAAGCCAGTAAAATCAGATTATGGACCAACACTAATCCAGCTATTTAAATATGGCACAAAGTAGAATGAGCAAATCACTGTAACTTCTTTGGTTTCAAGCTGTTGAGATATGAAAGTGCTCTGAAACTAGACTTTTGCCATTATTCAGCTCAGTTACATATGATATTATGTTGTTCACACACGCCTGCAGATAGAAAGCCATGTACAATTCACATTGTATCTCGTTCAACACTAACGTTGGCAGCAAAGACAGAATAGCTGGAGTTGAATATTTGAGGCTCATTCACATGCTTGACTTTCAGATCATTTCAGACACTCAGTATTGGATTCAAGAGACAGAAAAGCTGAAAGGAAAAATGTGTGTAGATGGAGTTGGGAGCCCTGCTCAAGGCAGCAGCAGTAGTGAGCCAGCAGTGAATCCATGTTTGTTATTTCCCAGAAGGCCCTGGTAAAATATTCAGTGGAAAACTTTCAGCACCAATTCATAAAATAAATAAGTGATGTCTCTTGACATATGAAAAAAAAAGGTACTGGGACATGTTCTTTTCCAATTACACCATCTTAAAACTTGACTTATTCCTCTGTCCCAAATCCAATTTCTACACACCTTCATCCCAAACTCTCTAGGCCAAGCAGGGATGTAATTGTAGGTCCCAACTGCATGAGAAGACACCCAGAAGTAGGGTTAATCACAGTTCTTCTTTTCAAACTTTTGAACTGGAAAGCAACACTTGGGAGTGTAAAAACTGGATGTTTGGTGTGATCCTGCATCCCAGCCTTGTTCAGCAGTGCTGCACCTCCTCTGCTGAGCACTTTTCAATGGTATTGCATCAACAGGTACCCACAGGTGCCCCTGCTCTGCTCCAGGGCTGATTGGGGATATAGTCTCAGATGCAGCACAGCTTGTGGGAGCCAGGAGGACCTGGAATGAACAGGAAGTGAATGAGGCCACAGCCTCCTCCAATTTATCCTCCTTCTGTGGCCTCATTCACCTCTTGTTCTCTTCCCATATGGGTTTCTCCACCAGCAAATGGGAATGACAGCTGGCATCTGTTTCCATGGCTCCAGTGCGCTCCCTGCTCTGTGCAGTGGTCACCCACCACCCCTCTCTTCTGCCCATGGGTGCCCAGGGTTTATCTTCCCGCCCTTCTCCGTGTTACAGACAGGTGTTCCCATTCTGCATAGCTGTGACGCAAAAAAATGACAGCAGTGATGACAGCGGTGCTAACCCCTGCTTTGCCTTATCACTTGTGCAGCCTTCAGGGGTTCTGCCCACCCCAGGCATTTGGCAGGTCCTGTAGAAATTATGAAATTCATCAGAAGTAAGGCAGAACAGGGAGCACTGTGCTGAACCCCAAAGCTGGATGTCCCCTGCAAGCTGCTCCTTATAAACCCCACCACCACCACGTGCAAAGGTGGCTGCAAACACGCGCTGAGCTGCCTGCCCCGTAGCAACAAAAAGGGAGTTCCCTTATCATCTCCCTGCCATTTAACATTAAGTTAGTTTGATAAGTTTGGGGATGTCTCAAGGAATCATTCAGCTTATCCCTACACCAGATCTTTAGGTTAGGAAGTATCCCTAACCCTGAAGTCCTTAGCCTGACGCTGCTGTTGTGGAAAATAAATTGTCTATATCCATGTTCAGAAGAAATTATTTAGAAGGACCGTTTCCAAACAGTTCAGCTAGATCTAAAAGCAGTATAAGAGTCCTGAATTGGGACCTAGGGATTTTTATTTTTCAGGCCTAGAGACACAAAGTAATCTATGTTTTTTCCCAAAAAAAGCCACAATAAGCCACAAGAAACTTGCATCTCTCCAATCAGAAACACCATGACTATCTAAACTACATCTGATTGGCCTCCTTAAAATCCTAGGACCCATATAATGCCCCTTTCTTTATTATTCTTTAGTTTACAGAATAAACTGATAAGCTGAGAAAATATGTGCAGTATACCATGTATTCTGAAAGTGCTCTAGTTGCTAGAGTTATTAATAGACACAAGCATAGGCTAAGATAAAATATTAAGTCCTTTTCCTTTTGCTAGTAAAAAATTAGTAAAAAAACATATCATTTAGGAAGTCATATAGAAACAAACTGCATAATCTACAGATAAAGAGAGCAAAATGCTCATGGAAGCAAAGCTTATTCATCACTTTATCTTGCAACCTGACACAGTACATGCTCAATCTATTTAATTACAGGAACAGAAAAATAGCAGAGAAATATGTACACAGAACAGCAATGTTTCCAGTCCTACCTTGGTCGTGACAATGCACAGACAATCCATTCTGTAAATCTCCACAGGAGTGTATGTAAATCATAAAAATAAATCAGCAAGGGTGAGGAAAGGCTTTTGAATAGCATGAACAGAACCGGAGGCTTGAATCTGCACAGCCGGCTTTTCCAAGTGGGGCCCTCATAAGAAACTCGAGTCCTCCTCCACAATGCTAAAGGCAGTCATGATGCTCACAGGGATCAGTAAACCCACTAGAAATCGTCTCAAGCAAAACTTCCAGGTGGCTTATCAGGCTTGATTGCTGCATTGTTCAATCTGAGATCAAAATATGCTGTTGAATGGTATGCAGCCCTCTAAATGGGAAGATGAGAACCACAACAAGCACAAAAGAGCAAAAGCATCACATTTCAGCCCTAGCTCTGGTTTCACAATTCTGATCTGCTGTTTCAGTATACCCATAAGATTTCCCTTGCCAAGTCTCTCTCTCTCAGCCTCTCTCTCGCTCTCTCTCTCTCGCTCTCTCTCAATCTCTCTCCCTCCCGCTCTCCTTCCCTGTCTTTTTTTTCCTCCCCCCTTTCACTCGCTCTCTCTCCCTCCTCTTCCCTACTAACTCAGAGCAAGCACAAAACACACAACTATCGGGCCCATCTATCACAGTGCTGTCACTTCTCTGCCAAAACAACTGCTTTGGGTTGCAAGGGGTTTTATTAAGAGCATGATTCCTACAAACACACATTGCTGGAAGTGCATGATTGAAACATGAAGGTGTGTGCAAGAACTCGTGCGTCACAGCTACAATTGCTCAGAATTACTGGGTCAGATTCGGATTTGGGAAGTGAATATAAATAACAGCTGGATAAGGCGAACTTGAGCTATAGCAGAAAATAATCAGTCAGGGGAAAGAACCAGGATTTGCACATTTACACATGCACGTGGCTGTCAAGCACAACAGTGGTATAATTTTAGTTTACCACCCGTGGAAAAAACCCCTACATTATATGCATTATTCAAAGCTTTGTAAGGGAACCTTTTTTTTTCCCCCATCTATGAAAAATACATCAAACTTTTAATTAAAAGAAAGCACCTTTAACAATAGAGCTTAAACAGTCCTTAAATTCTCTCCCAAACTTTTCTTGCATCATTGACAGATTCACAGACTTAATCTATTTATCGCACATTCTCTATGTTTTGCTTGGAGTTTTACAGACTGTTTAAGCCCCCACAGCCCTACCTTTCTTGCAGTGATGCTGGTGCAGAGCTTGCCTTTCAGGTGTTTTACATGAATCATTCTGAGTTAGAAAGCTTGCTGTCAGCTCTTAAGGGCTTCCCTCTCTTCCAGATAAAGGAAGAGAGAGAGAGAAGAAAGACGGAGGGAGAAAGAAAGAGACTCAGAAGGGGAAAGATATGCAAAATGAAAGCTCTGGCCAAAGAGAGAGGAAAATCAATGCTCCTATTCACTGGAGAAAAAAAAAAAAAATACAGCCAACTGGACTGTTGACAGCAACAAGAGGAAATGTCTAGACACCCATACATTACAATTCACCTTTTCAACACACTGGACAGCACAATCTCCCCTGGGTGCTTTGCTGAGGATCTCTCATTCTCACTCAGAGCTAAAATATGTTTTTAATAAAATAAGCCTTTCCAAGAAAATAAAAGATTATTTAAGAGTCATCTCTCTTCCATAAATTACTCAGGTTATAACCTTAATATTCCAGTGATTGTTGGAGCAGTGAGACGCTCGGTAAATGACACATATTATTTTGCCAAAATGAGGTCACTGCTACCAAAGTTACAAAATGCATAGTGAATCAGATATGTGGTCAGAGAGCAGTCAACCCTCCCCCAACTATTAAAGTCCTGGTGGATACAACATCTTAAAGAGAAAGTCTCCAGAGCACTTAGAACTGTGTCTAAGGCTTTAACTCACTCTGAGCAAACACATGCGCACAAAACAAACTTGATTTGCATTTACAGGCTGTGCTAGAACCTGCTGGTTTTCCCCCTACTGAGATTTAGTCCAGTAGCCAAACAGTTAGAATAGTTTATTAAACTATAGATTACATGAAACAGGGAACTTCCACACATCCTTGAAGCAAGACCCAATTAAATATCTCCTTAAGAGGAAATTAACCCATTAATGTGGTGCAACGTAAGCCACCCTTGTGCTCTAAGGACTACTGGGTAAAAGTGTATTCAGTCAACTCTAAAATCAGCAGATATTTTAACACTTGGGTGTAAAGCACCCAACAATTTGTTCTCTTCTAATTGATAGACTCAAGCTGATCTAGTAAGGTGTGAAATATTTCATACATATAATTACCTAATGACTTGCCTGTAAAATTTCATCTCAGACTTGAAACTGGCATAGGAAGATGTATTTTGAGATTGGTCTCTAAGTGCATGATCTGTAAATGCTCCTACTTGCAACTCTACTCTTGTGAGACAATCCCAGTGAATTCATGATCCTATTTAAAGTTGATTTGAAAAACAGAGGGTTTCAACCCTTTGGGGATGCTTACATGAACGTGACTCACCCAGCTCCTTCAAAAAGCTTCCTCCTGCACTCCTCCAATTTTTTAATGTCACCTACTTCCATTAAATATGACAATGAGCATTTAACAGGGCAGGGTTTGCACATGTGCTCCTCCAGCTTAATACATAATTGAGCAGTTTGCTCCCTAAAATACTGCCTAAAATACCTATTTTTCAGCCCCATAATCTCCCATAACCCCAGACAGAAGGATGACATGCTTTTGGGGATGCAGACCCCAGCTTCAAACCTCAAAAGGCTTGGTTGCCAAGGCTCCCAGTCATAGCTTCTAACACACAATGACTGGCAACAGATGACTCTCAATGGGTCTCCAGTATTTCTTCAAAGATACAGTCCTTCATTTCCATTAACAACCAATCCCAGACGCCAAAAAGAAGCTGAGCTGTTTAATTTTGTTTCTCCAACTTTTTTTTTTTACTTTTTCCATTCATTTTTTCTCCCCAAGAATAAGATTTTCAAATCCTTAGCAGTGCTTTACCCTTCATTAGCAACACCTCCTTTTGCTCTAATTTCTGGACGTCATATCACTGCTTAGTTCTATTTTTTCCTCTGTTCTTCCAGCTTCTTATTAAATGTAAATATGATCCTGACTGAAATCTACTATAGAAAGGCTTGACCCAAAAACTAAAAAAATTTGAGGAGCAGCCATCTGGGGTGAAAAGACATGGTTTATAGTTGCTCATAGTCAACTTGGATGGTAAAAAATAACCTCTGTGATGAGCTCTGACTCTTGGGAAGCCTTAATATAGGAAGAATAACAACTATTTCCCACTGTGACACCAACGGCTTTGGGGATCATCCATCTGCCCACCTGACTGCTTCCTTCTCTAATTTTACCAAGGTATCTGTTTTTAAGTCATAGAAAAACCAACAATATGAGGTGAGTGGGTGAAATATGGTATGGTCTTTTAATGCAGTTTACACTGGACAATTTAATGCTCCTTTCTGACATTAAAGTCTTCATTGTATCCAGGTACTTCCACTTGGATAACCAAGGCAGAGGGTTTAATTAGGCCACTATATTTAGAACCAGAGCCTGCAACATCCCGCTGAATTCAATATTTGTAAAAGCAAGCTTTTGTAAAAGCTAAAATCATTAGAAAAGATTTTTTTTTTTTTTTAATCTTTCATTATGCACCTTCTTAAACACTTCTTAAATTCTTTTGAAACCCAAATATTATAAAGCAAAAACTGTAAAGAAAAATAGATTGCTAAAAAAAATTAAAAAGCCTAACTGGATTATTTTCTTTTATTCAAGGAGTTGAGATTAAGAAAAGCAAGAGCACTATGTCTCCAAGTTTTGGAGACTAAGAAAGGAGGCATCTAACCAGACTGTTAACATTGCATTAGTAATGTCAGCATCTTGAAAAATTCAGCCAGTGATTATTTAGAGCTCCATGCACCTACACAGAGAACACATGAACACACACACACTCTTACAAATATAAAGATTTATTTACTCCTAATGTATCTTCAATTGTGTACTATGGAGTACTTGTTGATGGTATTACTTTCCCAGGTTATAGCCTCTTTCTCCCTTTCAGGTTCTCTATTGGATCCAAACAATCTACAAATAAATATTTTCCTGATTACGTCTTCCAAGAGGGTAATTGATGTGGTTGGCAAATTATTTCTTTACAGCCAGAGCCCACTAATACCACTTGAACGTATTTCCCGTGGATCCCAACTGGTTGCTTAGTAGGTTAACACCAGGATTCAAGTGATCTGAGTAAGTATATGCTACAAGGGAAAATCTCACGAAACAGTTTCTTTATGAAGGCTGCTTTGTGGTACACTAAAAAAAAAAAAAAAAAAAAAGAGAGAGTGAAACTACTAATCCTGTAGATCCTGGATATGTAGTTAAAAGCTGTATTACAGATGAAATGTCAGAATAAATCCTTCTTCATCCAGAAAGAGAAGTTAATACAAATTTCAGAAAGCACGTTCTGTATACCTTAGTCACTCAGAATTTTAATGTAGTTCCCAGGCTGAATCAGAATCCCAGGAGTCCTGGTGTTAATTTAAAGATCACAAAATTAGCAATTCTTCCCCTCCTAACTGCAGCAGCCCTAAGAGCAGCAGCTTTGCAACTGGCCTGAGGCCCAGGAGAGTCTCAGACAGAAGCTGTAACACGAATCATTCCCTTCACCCGTGCATGGCAAATTTCACTGCTTTTTAGCACAATCAATGTTGGAGTCCTGACCAATTTTTCCAGCTGGTAGCTTTTCCAATGAGAAGAAATAGACAATTCTCTTTGTTTTTTTTTTTGGAGGGAAGCAGACCTTGCCTCTCAAAGCCCTGAAGGTAGATGGTAAAATGGGCACAGGCAGCTCCACTCCTTCACCACAAGAAGGTCTGTGAACCCAGGTGGCCATGGTGGCTGGCCTCAGGCTCAACAGCCACAGAAAAAGTTTCTGCTTCACAGTTGTGGAAGGGATTAATTTTCTTCTTACCCCAAGTATATTCCCACCTTACCACTCCTTTATGTAGTACATGGGAGCTCACACCACTATAGCCAAGCAACTTCCCCAGAAGAAAAATCAAAAAAGCTACTTCTTACACAGTGCAGCCTCTTCAGCAGTCTCACTGCCACTTGCTCACCAGTTTGGGGTCCAATGAGAAGGCGGTATGGCAAGCTGGGAACACAATGTAACTTGTAGGATTGTAGGACTCATCATAGAGTATGGAGCAAAGGTCCTTGACCCATCCTAGAGCTCTGAAGCTCCTTGGACAAGCTAGCCTTTCAAAAGCCCTGCAACCTTTGTTAGTTTAAAACTTATGTCTAAAGTTTTTTCTATCTATTATTTCCTATACAAACCCATAATTGTTGTCCTGTTTCACACAAAACCCTTACTCTGAGCAAAACAGAAGTGCTTCAGTTACAAATGCTCTGCTGGCTTTATGCAGGCTGGGATGCTCTGCAACAGAATCACGTGGTACTCGAGGGGGGTACACCCAGAAGTGGTTCTCAATTCTCAAGATCAATGGTGAATGAAGAGTTCATTTTCATTCTCGAGCATTCTGCCTGGGGAACTAAATCTAACAACCAATTGATCATCAGAAACTGAAAAGCTCTGACACATATGTTCAAACATGTAGCCACCCTTAAATTGTTATGTGTCACTCTCACAGCAGCCACTAACACTCAAGCACACTTACTTGAAAAAGAAATCAGACAAAATTAAGCTTTCAAGTGAACTGACACACTAAACCGCAAGTTCCTGGAAACAAAAACAAAACATCTGCTTTCTACTATCCCATGGTACTGAGAACTGTACAAAACACCACTCACAGCTCTGAATGTCTTAGAGTTTGGCAATGGAGTTGCCAATTATTCTAAGTTTCCTCTCAGGTACACTTTGTACATGAACAGCAAGAAAATGTAGTACATAAGATTGCTGATGGAGAAACATTCAGTCCTGGGTTTGCAGTGACTCAAAGTAGGATGATAGTGCATTGTTCAGCTGGGCATTCATGACAGAAATCACATTGTAAAATGGAGATAACTACATCCCATGATTTTCACAATATCCTCATGGACACAAGGTATTTAGGGTGTATATCAAACTTATGATAATTTCTTGCTTTGAAGAAATAAAATCTTCCATAAACATAAAGAAAAATTTTAATGAGTATATATGTCCTTGTATTTCAACTATCAAGTACCACCACGCTACCATACGGTACAAGTTTTTCTGATTGGGAAATTGGGAGCACAACAACACAAGAAACTCATAAAATCATGTTAGAAAATTAGATCTTTAGATTTTTTTAATTTAATGGACAGAGAAATTGATCTAGAAATGGAAATAAAGCCCATGGAAAAGCTTTAGACAAGAGGAATAATCTGCAAGTTTCTACTGTTGGAAACAACTTTTGCTGAAGTCTACAAGATACTACACAAGCACAACAGCTCAGTTAATGTCTCTTCTCTTTACATCATGTTTCCAGCTTGTTTACTTTAAAAGAAAACTTAGTAAGTTTCTTTCACTTCAAAAAGGAAAAATACACAATGACACCAAGGCTGAAAGTCTACGTAATAATATCTAAGCCCAAGTGAATTGTTCCAGATGAGTTGTGAGCCTATGAAAATAATGGAAATACTATAATGAAACACTTACTACTTCACTGTTGCATGCAGCAAGACAGGGAAGTGTAACCCAGCCCCTTACCACAGCCATGAAGTAATGCTATTTGGCAGAGCTCTATGATAGGTATCATTAGGCTGCCCATACAAAAATAATTGCATTTCTGACATCCAAATTCGTCCATACTGACTTCAGACCAAAAAGAAACTACAATACACACTAAGAGACTGAAAACACCTGGAATAAAACCTACTAACTGCACAACAACTTGGACTTCAAAAATAGACTGAAATTAAACCACCTTGAGGTCAGCAAATCTGTAGAACCATCACCAATATGAACGAGACATGTACATAAAAATTAAAATTAAATCCTGCCTAGGTCAGCATAAAACATCCAGGGCTAGCAATGTACCACAATAAATTGCTGCTGTAAACATCATTCAAATGTGATAATGGACATGCAGACATTAAGCAGAAATAAAAAAATAAAACATCAGAAGCTCAAATTCAGTATGTCCTACACACTTCACCTCCAGCAAAACTTCACTAAACAAGAATTTCATTCTCCAGCATAAAAGAAGAGTGGACAGTACCTTTGTCTTCATGTCTACCACATAGTTTTCAAAAGAGGGGTTCTCCTTCTTGTGTTCACCACGTTGACCAGGTCCCTCCGATCCATTGGAAGCTGCAGGCTAAAGAGCAGGATGGAAAAAACACAAATAAAGCAGTTGAGATGTGTGCTTTAATTCAATTACATTTGAACATAAAGATTAGCATGCACACAGAAAGGAGAGCCTGAATTCAGATAAGTATCAGGTGGCTTATAGAGAAGATTTTCACCTCAATGTTTTTTCATGCAAAACTTTCTGGGTTTAATCCTACAGGCACTCTCATGGAAGTCTGTGAAAGTCTTAATAGGCTAAATCTGCAAGATGATGCTTATCATAATCTCTGTGTGACTTCAGAAGGCATTCAAGGTGCTCTGCAGCTCTCAGCAACAGAACATAAAGATAAGGAAGGAAATCAGTGTCCTGGCAAAAAGACCTGCTGACCATGATGGGGCTCTCATCTGGAGTAGCTGCAGGAATATATAATATGTCTCCTTACAGCAACAAGCAAATTATCTGGTTTGTTTTCTTTTTCTAATTCATGACATTTTCCTAAGTGAAACATTTTCTAAAAGGTTTCTTGCTTGACCAGTAATCATATGTGTAAATCTTTTAAATTCAAATGTATTTTTTGTTACTTTTCCTTCACTTACACAGATTTCAATCTTACATTGCTTACACAAAGCCCTCCTAAAACACACAGTATTTCTTCAAATAATATCTTTGGCAGAAGGCATAGTAAATTGTTATATTTGTTTTTTTCAATTTTCCTGCTGGAAATCTAATATATTACTGTACATTTTTACCTCAAGACAGTAAATATTACAAATGACATCTCTGTTTACAATGCTCTGCCCTGCAATAATGTGCTTGAAGAGTCAGCCTTTGAATGAAATGTGATGACTGCCTCTAACTCAGATCTCAAAAAAAAATTTCTGAGCATTCCACAAAAGCGCAAACAGGAAAGCAGGGAGGATTCAAACAGAGTTCAGTGTCTTGTGTCTGTGGGTGCCAAGCATTGCAAGCACCCTGAGTGATTTAGACCCATCCTGTTTTAGCCTTTGCAACAGGAGTGCAGTCAATTTTAACACAACAGGCAAGAAATTGTTAGCATTTTAAGCAGAGCAGCCTTTGCCAGCACAACTTGGAAGACAACAAGCCAATGCCACAGAAACAGCCAAATCACACTCGCATGTGCAAATGTTCTCTCCTCTGATTCTAGGTTGTTTATTCAGGGCTCTGTCCAGCAAAAGACTGAGTGCTGGCCCCAGTCCAGCCAACTACTTAGACATGTGCTTTTAGCTTCACTGGAACCAATGGATGAGTGCTGTGCTCCAGTAAAGTTTGTGTGTGAAGGTTGGATCAGGCCCAGCAGCTCAGCATTCCATGGGTCTAAGTACACAGGACTCCACAAGTCCTTCTGAGGTTACAGCTTCCCTCACATGGAGACCCATGGCTGATTTCTATTCACCAAAGGCTGTTGAGTATCTCCCATTTGTAATCTGGAAGGGAGTAAGGGATAGAAAGACAACGAGGCCAAAATTTTCAAGGACAGCAGGAAACTGAACCCAGGTCTTGCCTCAGAGCCTAGAGAAAATCCAAGCAACTCCCTAAATGTTTCTTTCAGGAAGAGAAAATGGGTTTTGCAAGGAGCTAAAAACCACACATAAAATTTTCATTTCACCCTTGTTTTCTTTGAATAACTGACATAAATGTTTTTCATAGTTATTATTTACAGGCAACAATATAAACTCTTCAAATCAATTCATTATTTATTTGCTCTAATTATCAGGAGCTCTAAGATCCTGGTTCTAAAGGAGCTCAGCTCCTGCAACTCCTCTAAAGGGTTTTGACAAGCTTCAGCTGAAACTTCTATGGTAACATTTATCAAATGAGTGCAGCTGCAAAATGGGATAAGAAACTTACTTTGTGTACATTTTACATGTTTTTTCTCAAATTTTTCACCATTAGTTGGCTCCAATATTTTGAAAGAACATAAAACAATGTCATAAGATGCTCTGAAATGTTTCCATTGTTTTCCTTAGGGAAATGGGTTACAAATTCATTGTAAAGAGCAGAAAATCAAGGACATTAGAGGGGTTCAAACAGCTCAAGCAAGAGTAATTGTAATAAATCTGGAACATCTCTCTGTTTCAGTCTATTAAGGTTCAGTATTCATTAACAAAATAATATATGGTTTCCCAACCTAAAAAGCCAGCATACATTAGAAATCCATCTGAACACCAAGAGATATTTCATTCTGCGTTATGAAATAAATGGAACTGTATAATCCAAGAGACAGAAAGAATACTTGCTGTGCATTGTGACAAATTTATTAAAAACTAACAATTTTGGATTAGAGTCTTTTCTGATTCTTGATTACATACAACCCTCCCTTTGGAGGCCAACAAAAAGTCTATCTTGTTTAAAATTATTTGTATACTTTATAGCCAAAAGCTGCCTGCTCATGCAAAGGAAGTGCTTCAGCAACACCTCATTATTCCTGAGCCATGACCAGGAGACACAGAACTGGCAGCCCCACCATGACACACTACAAATGCAGCAGACAACATGCACCATCCTCACACATCCTTGCAGGAGGTTCTGGAAATAATAACTTCAAGCTTGAACTACAATTACTGCCAAAACTATATACTTTTTATCTCAGCCCTGCATCTAGAGAGCTGGCAGTTGGAACTCTATCTTCCTCTTCACAGAAGAAAGCATGATTTTAGTCTCTCCAAACTGGTCAGAGAAACAGAAGAGATTCCACAAGCAAATGCTGCAAGATCAAAACTTCACATAGTAACTTTATTCACATGGTCAGTAACCCTGAGCTTTAGAGATCACACCTAAAGCAACCTTCTAATTTTGTGTATGATTAACACCAATCTATTCAGATTATAATTAACAGACACTATTTAGACAATCATCTCCTCGGCAGGTCTCTTTCATTGTGCAAACTCACAGCATTTTTTAAATATTTATTAATAAAAGAATAAGCACATTACCTACCTTGTTAATTTTGTCTAATTTTAATTGTGCTCAGTGAAGTTTTTCTGTGCTTATAACACATCTTGCAGGTAGCTTTTTCGGGCATGCACAAATGACACAATCAACTGACAACAAAACTAGCTAATTATTTTTTGGCAAAGTACATAGATATGAGTTATGAAAGACTAGTCACCAGTTCCACTTTCAGCAGGCAGCAGGTTCCAGTTCATGTCTGAGCTACCAACCAGACAGAAGGAGCATCTGCCCTCACAGGCAATTATGGCATATAGGGTTTCCATGAGTTTCTATGGGAGGTCCTCCTACAGCAGCCAGGCCATGTAATGGTGGATGAATTCCCCAGACTAGCATAAGATTTTATAGAATTCCCAGAATTTATACCGGATATATCAATAGGAGGAACTTATAACCATCCCCAATAGTTACCACATGTTTATTTCTTGGGTGAAGCCCAACACTGAGCATATAAAAAATATTTTTAAAAAAAACAGGAAACATACGTGCAAACTTTATTCTGCTCTTCCCCAGTCCAGGATATTGCTTCCAGGACTTTGAACTTTTTTACACACATGGAATATTTTCTAGGGCACATGTGGCTAGCAAAGGCTGATCAGCTTTACAAAGGGCCCAGGAGGGTGGGTGGAAGTGTGAGGAACTACAGTCCATGAGCCCAAACAAATGTGTGACTGCTTTAGGGCTCAGAGAGCTAATGCACCTTCCCCTACAGCCACTAGCTTGGGGAACACTCTCCTCTATGCTTTTAGCGAGAGAAATTCAAAACAGAGGCTTCCCTGAGATGTCTTTGACCACTGTGGATCACCAGTTGGTAGCTCTGCTCCAGTGTCATGAGACCCTATCAATAAATGCCTGCTTGCCCCAAGTGATTTGCATGAGGTGAGGAAAGGAATAAAAAACCCATGATTTGTTAACTTTTGGATGCTGGTATCTGTCAGGAAATCTATCATCCTGATAACCAAATGCACCCAGAAACATATAGTGCTGATAGATACTGCTTTTATTTAATTAACTTTTCTAGAGCAAGCATATTTGAAAATCATTAGAACATCTAAAAAGCTACATTTCAACATAATATATGCTGAGATTATCCATTTTACAGGACATTGATTTAAATTAATTCATTCAGCAGCTATGCTGGAGTAGAAAGCAACCTGAGCAGAACTGAGATGCTCAGCAGGATGCTGCTACTAGCAAAGAACAGAACACACCTCGGTGCCAGGTACAGGCAACCTGCTCACGCTCTGCTTAAGCTGTGTATGAACCAGAACTGGACTCAAGTCAAGTTCATCCTTTACAACATGCCAGCAACAACATGAACACCTTCTGTGCCTGTCCTCCAAGCTCTGCACCTTTCTGCCATACCTGTGCAGAGTTGACAGCTCTCCTAAACGTGCTGTCAGCATCACTGGACCAAAAAAAAAACAACAAAAAAAAAAGTTGTATGTCTTAACAGATTGTGGGAGACAAATCATCACTGAGGGAAGTTTTTCCTGCAATGCCATGCAGAGAAATAATCCTAGAGACCATAAGATGTGCTTTTCTAGTCCTATTTCTATGCCGCTCATATTCCTTTTTACAGGGAGAAATGTCATTCAACAAATTTTTGTCAGGATATGACTTTCATCCATAACACTAAAAACTCAGACAATCCCAGAGCAGGCCATGCTAAAAACTAAAATCAGAAATATAATGCCACAGAAGTCAAGCAGTTTAATTTGCCTCAGCTGGGCCTAAATTTCAATCCAGAAATAATATAGCAGAGCTTTCTTTTCTAATTCAGTATTTCTAAGGCCCTATAGAAAGGCATAGTTCCATGTCAAATGATTTAGATGTCAGAAAGGATTTTATTTCCATTTCCATGTAAGGGTTTCTTGTTCATTTTTTGATGACATCAAGGTTTGCTCCACATCACACTGCATTAGCTCAGACCTTGCAGCTGTCTTAAGTCAGGGTGATGTTGTAGAGCACTATGAGGTCTCATGGCTAAGTCCTGTAAGAATGTCCTTCAGTCCCTTCTGCACCAGTCTTCCCAACATGACCAGTAAATGTGAATGAAAAAAAAATACACATTTGAACATGGATTCTACTGTACAAATCACATCACAAGTGTTTTATATTTTTTTTAAGTTATTGTGTTTGAAAGTGAGCGTAATTATCACAATAATATTTAGGTTGCCCTGGGATTTTTATGATTTCACTTTAACTAATATGGATTCAACCTTTCAGAAAATTTTATGACAGCCATAAAGAGTGTTACAGCTCAGGAACAATTATCTGGCTATGGACTTGTGTCTCAGAAAGGTCAGGATCTGATTTAATGCTGCTCCACCCTCCTGAGAGCAAATCTTTCTCTCAGTGTGTTTCTGGATGTCAGAATGTCACTGGTGAACTTTGCATTTTCTTGTCCCCCATACAGATTTGACCATTCATCTAAAAGCTCTCATCCAAGCCATCAGTTACTGGAGTAGTCACTTTTTCTGAATTAACACAAAACCCACACTCAGACCTGATTTTCCCTCACTATCCATATCACATAATTATCTAGCTGCACTGTGACTCTGATCTATGGCAAGACAACTGACTTTCCAGGCAGGGAATTTAGGCAGGGAGGAGACACTGATGCATGCATCAGCTTTTCTCGTCCCAGACAGAGAATTCAGATGAAGCAGGCTGGAGTCAATTGGCCCCACAAACTCAAGCCTGGTGACCAATCAGAAGACACACACAGGATTCTTTCTGCTGATCCAGGCTCTGTCTCCAGTGTCACTTGTCACAGAATCATAGAATGGTTTGATCGGAAGGAAACTTTAAAGGTCATCTGTTCCAATGCCCCTGCCATGGGCAGAGACACCTTCCACTAGATCAGCTTGCTCAGAATCCTATCCAGCCTGACCTTGAGTTTTTCCAGGGGTGGGTCATCCACCACTTCTCTGAACAGCCTGTTCCAGTCTTTCACCATCCTCATTATAAAAAAAAAAAAATATTTCTCATATATAAATCTAAATCTACCCTCCTTAAGTTTAAAACCATTAGCTCTTGTCCTATCATAACATGGTCCACAAAAAAGTTTGTGTCCATCTTTTTTATAAGCTCCTTTTAGAGCACTGTAAGGTGCTGTAAGGTCTCTCAGGAGCGTTCTCTTCTCCAGGTTGGAAATTCCAGCTCTCTCAGCCGGACTCTGTAGGAGAGATGCTCTAGTCCTATCGTCATCTTTCTGCCCATCCTCTGGACTCACTCCAACAGTCCACATCTTTCCTGCATTGTTATCTGGATGCAGTATTCCAGGAGGGGTCTCAGGAGACAGTATTATGGAGGTAGAAAAGAGAAGAGCTCATGCAGAGCTTTGTTTTTGAGCTGGGAGACAAATCAAGGCACCCATGTGTCTCCTTTCCCAGGCAGCAGAGAGTCACTAAGGTCACACAACGGTGGACTCTGCCATGAGTGACAATTTGTACAGCAGGAAGGGAAGGGAGCAGGGCACTCTGCAGCCACCAGAGCCCCTGCAAACACAAGCCTTGAGAGGGCTTTTGCTCAAGCAGTCTCCCCTGCTGAGACCTGGCACACCAAATAGTGGTGGTTGGCAGGATGTGGCAAAGAGAAAAAATGAGAAAAAAAAAAAAAATCAAAAAAAACCCCACAAAGATGAACTCTGCTGCAAGGATGAAGAGATAAATAATTTACAATTCAGACATATGAAAATGACACTCAAAGAATGAGACTGGACAGATTGGTTGCAGTTTTCAGGCAAAGACACACCCCAGCTGTAGTTCCATGTCAGGCAGATATTTGCCCACATAAAAATGGAGGCAATTAATTTATGTATTGCTGAAGGGATATTTTCCAAAACATTCCTGGTAGCAGTGTTTTTAAACTCCAGAGGGCAAATTTAGACACCTCTGAACATGAGAATTAATGATATTAAAACATTAAATAAATGCATTTTCCTCAGCTCGCTGGGATCTGAGTCAGATCATTCTCCTCATTCCTTTACCTTTTAGCTATCAGCCTGCACTTTGCTGGGCATAAAGAATATAAAACACGACGAGTAATTTGGGATATTAAAGATCTATTTCTTTCAAATAAAGCAGAAGCTATTACTGAACTCTTATGAAGGCTGGAGGAAAAGGACTAGAAAAATTAAAAGGCTGAACATAATTAATGAATGCTCATTTAGAATTCGCTGTCATAAAATATCTTGGAAGCAAAATCTACAGCTGAAGAGGGCAGGCTGTATGCAGGAACAAGCTCTGGAAGGAGCTCCATGTGCACTGCACCAAACTGAGAAGACAGACAGGAAGCTGTGGTTGCTGGGAGATCCCTTCAAGCATGAGCTAATGACACCTGCCAAGAAGCCCTGCAAGCAGAAAGGTCACCTGCAGCAAGAGTGACGTGCTAAATCACATGGTTTGATTCCAGTTGTGCCCACCTGCACATATTTTATTCATTAGCTTCAGTGGACTCGCTCCACACTTTAGCCCGTATTAATGAAATCACAGTCTTGCCATGGAAGCACAAGTAGACCACAGCTGGAAGCAAATGCAAATACTTGGAAACAGAAAAAAAAAAAAGAAAGTCATTAACTGTAAGGGAAAACATGACTTATGATTTTAAATTAAATAATCTTTGCATGCTATTTTAATTAGCAAGGATAATGTTTATTTTACTTACATAGAAGTTCTGGATACATAAATTCCAACCTACATATTTCAGTTGCCATAACAACTTGATACATTTATTCTCTTGTGTCATTTTTTATTGCATCAGTGTAGACTTTTTTTTTTTTTTAAACAACCAGGAAAGAAAAAAAAGCCAACTGCTTCAGTTGCTATAATAACCCACTATTTTTTAATAGCACTTTTCACATTTAATTATTCTGGAAACCAATATAATTTTTCTCCAAAGACGTTCCTAGCACAATGTGGAAAATTCACTACCAATTTCAGGGTTCAGTGTTGGGTCTGTCAAAAATCCCAACGATACGTACAGCCCTTTAGCTCAACTGTTACTCCAGCAGTCTCCCTTAGGATAATATAGCTTGAGGTCAAGTTCTTAACAGAAGACCTACACAGTAAGTCTAAGTCTCCAGTTAGTGCATTTTCCCCTGAAAACCTGAAATAAATTAAATTAACTCTTCAGATTGGTGCACAATAGATTTGAGGCAGCAAACATAACTGCAGAGATGTAAAACGATTGAGTAAATCACTGCAGTGTGCTCCAGGCCAGGAGGATCTTACAGAACAGTTTCCACATTTCATACACACTGGTGTAGCACATGATGAGCTTAACTACACTTTCATCCAGGAGCAGAACTGGCTCCTAAACTCTCAGGGCCTACAAGGAATTGGATCAAATCTTTAAGGATACAGTCAAATGGTACTATGATGGAACAGAGAGGATGAGGACAGCCTTTGTCCTTCCCTCTGCAGTGTAGCAGAGCCTGCTGTTGCCCATTGACCTTTCCCAACTCTGCACCCCTGCAAATGGGCCCTTTTCAATTAAATTGCAATTACCTAGCTGCTGATGTTACATTTCTATCTGGTCCCCTGTAACAGTCATAATGAGAGAGACTGTACTTATTACCATCAATTATATTAAGGTGCAAGGCGAGGAACTGCTTGGTAACCATTGCTGGCATGCAGTGACCTCAGATTAGAGATAATAAGGCATTTATGAATGTACAGTTACAGTTTTTGATGGAGAAGGACTTAGTGAAATGGCTCCTGTGGGCTGCCTTGGCCTCTGGGGTCAGCTCTGCATTTATTCCTAACCATAATACCTCTACTTTGGTAGACAAGTTAGAATGGTGGCTTTCAAAGGATTGCATCCCTGTCAGTTGTCGGGAGAAAAGGAGTCTCTATGTGTGTTACCACACAGAGTTTAGGACAAGATCTAGACCATATTGCAGCCTTCCAGTACACAGAGAGGCCACAAGACAGGTGGAGAGGGACTTCTGACAAGGGCATGTAGTGATGGGACAAGGGGGAATGGCTTTAAACTGAAAGAGGAGAGGTCTGAGCTGGGTCCTACAAATTCATTACCAAGAGGCTGGTGAGGCACTGGAACAAGTTGCCCAGAGAAGCTGCAGATACTCCATCCATTAAAGTGTTGAAGGCCAAGTTGGATGGGACTTTGTATAGTCTGGTCTACTGGAAGGTGGCCCTCTCCATGAACTATAGGATCTTTAAGGATCCTTCCAACCCAAACCCTTCTGTGACTCTAACTCAAACTGGAGAAACACCCAAGATAACCTTGCAGTATAACCTTGCAAGAAATATTCTGAAATAAGAAGTCGCTCAAATAAAGTGAATTCTGGTCTACTTCATGATGTGCTGCAGGTCCATAGCAAATCCATGAATAGAAACCAATCTCCTGTCTCCCCCACTGGCCCACACAGATTCGATTCTTCCTATTTACACACACCTCCAGAGAAATTACAGAGGAGGACACATCCACATTTCACTTGAGATTAAATTTTTGTGCCTCTTCTTGCCAGAAATGGTGGAATTAAGCCAGTCTACTCAATAGCAGTAATAAAACCAGCTCCATTTTAAGAGCGGTGCTGATGCATCATAAAGTGATATTTAGGATAACCAAAGGTGTTTTACACTAATACAACAATATTAAAAGCCTGCATTAAATAAAAGAAAAAAGAACCTGAAACCATCAACAAAAACACAAAATCAAAGCCTTGAAGAATATTGTAATGACTTTTATGTCTCAAGATAGTTTTGCTTGAAGCATCCTAAACCTTGGTACAGAAGAATATTTGTCACAGCCAGAGCCATAGGGAGGGGAAATAAGCAGCGGCTGTCATTACAGTGGCAAGCTGCCTTGCTAAGTCATGGCTGCAGAGCTCCACATTTATATATACTCATGCTGACATGCAAAAAGACTGCAGCTAAACAAAACCTTCGGCAAAACATAGTGCCCTATCTCTTCATCCAGCTTCACTCCTACAAGGCATTACAAAATGCTTCACACCAATATCAAAGGGAAAGGACCCAAAATGTAAGTAGAATGAATCAGGTCATTCAACTGCAAAATACACCATCATAGTCTCTAATTGTTGATAACCAGACAACAAAGTTAAGTGAAAGGGAAAACAACATACCCTAAATACTTTGCAGAAGGTTGGGCTCCATGGATCTGCCAATGCTTGACAATTTCCTTTGTGACAACTGTCATGACCTTAGTGCTGGATAAGAATCTTTCATTGCCTAATGGGGAGATGGCAGAAACCTGTATTTTTTATGAGGACTCAAAAAACTATTAACATGAGCCATTGACCAAGGTTATTAAAAATTATGGATTGTACAGGGGTTTGGGTCTCTGTGAGCTTATGAAGCACAGAAGTGTAAGGGCTACTAAAACTTAATTAAATAAATTTCATTGTCAACTGCAGTTGAGACTGAGAAAACGAGCAGATGCTCATTTACCAGGCAATGCCAAGAGTTGCAGGCAGGAAGTCTCCTGGTCTGTATAATGCCCCTCCCATGCATACTACCTTGCACAGGCCATATGGATCCTGGTCCAGGAATCCTTCAAAGGTACCAGCTCGAGCTGACCTGAGAAACGGTGCCCTTGTCACAGCTCACTGACACCAAGGTCCAGATGACACTATCAAAAGGGAAACCCTGGATGAGGCAATAAATCTAACCTAAAAACTGTCTGACTGCAACAGCTCACGCTAAAGTTATCTGCAACTCTATGCATTTGCAATATGTCCATGCAGCTTAAAGACTTTCTCCTTTTGCTGGGATGTATCTGCCATCAAGAAGTCTGGTTTGGGTAGAGATGTACATACAAACTTGGAAGAATGTCAGATGAAGAATTTGAAAATATTGATGAATATTTGCTTGAAACATCCCAAAGCACCTTTATGTTCTTTAGTCTACAGCTTCACCTCTTATTAGCTGGGGCTCAAATTCCAATTCTGGTTGTATTCAGAAGCCTCATAACAACTTGGATGTCTGTTAATGCCAACAGAACACAGCTCTGTGTGCTATTCTAAATATTTAGCTGTCCTGGTTTCAGCTGGCATAGAGTTAATTTTGTTCCTAGAAGCTGGTACAGGGCTGTGTTGTGAATTTAGGATGAGAATAAAGTTGGTAAGACACTGATGATTTAGTTGTTGCTAAGCAGTGTTTACACTAAGCAAAGGACTTTTCTGTTTCTCACACAGCCCACCAGTGAGAAGGCTGAAGGAGCACAAGAACCTGGGAGGAGACAGCCGGGACAGCAGACCCCAAGTGATCCAAGGGATATTCCACACCATATGGCATGATGCTGAGTATGTAAGCTGGGGGGAAAGCTGGCCTGGGGTCACTGCTCAGGAACTGACTAGTCACTGGTCACTACATGGAAAGTGTGACTTGTTTTGTATATTCAAAATCTTTATTATTGTTGTTGTTACTATTTTCCCTTGAATTTCTGCTCTGTCAAACAGCCTTGTCTAAAATCACAAATTTTCCTTTTTTTCCCCCAATCCTTTCCCCTATCCCACTGCAAAGGGTTGAGTGAGGAAAGAGTGTGATGTTTAGCTACCTGACGGGTTAAACCATGACAGCAACCCCCATCTTGACAACCTATTGCGTTATTACCACCACCAGGTTAATACCACATTTCACTAGTTTATAAACAAAGCTGAATTTAGGCAAGATCATCTCCTTGACATGTTTTTGTGCAGTACTTAGCCAAACAGTGGTCACTAGAGGTGCCCCTAAAAGAGATGGTAGATTCTAACATTGCACTTTTAAGGGCTGTGGGCAAAAATGTAGTTTCTACTATTAAGAAAAATACCTGTAGTCAGCGATGTAATTTCATGGTTTGGAAACATCCCCACGTCTGTTTTCTTAGCTATAGTTAACTAAGAATATTCTTTTAAATATCTGTGACCAGCATCCTGATGACACTTCACAAAGGCAATCCAAGCCTTCATTTTCTTTTGGCTGAGCTGCAACAAAGCTCTGTGAAATCAGGCACAAAGACTGATCTTGGTTTTCCAACATCATTACAACTTGGGCACTTCTCTGTTCAGCATTGAGCAAGGATGTCAGATCAGTCCTCCCCTCTGTGTGATGACTACCCACAGAACAAAGCACCGATATAAAGAGGGGTTTGGTCCTTGTCCAAGGGTAAGATGATCACAAATGGCAAGCAAAGAGTAATATGTGTTGATTCTAAACCTCAAAATAACAGAAAGAGTAACTCTCCACTGTGAGTACAAAGATATTTGTGTATATTAGGCACATTCCCTAGATCAGGAAAAAACAAGGAATCCAATAAATGAATTGATATTGAATTAAGAAGCAGCATTCATAAATATACCTATGACTGCAGAAGATGAACTGTTTCAGGCAACAATGTATTTATTCAGCATCCTGAATACTGGAAGATCTAATTACAAGCTTGCTGCTGACCTAGCAAAGATACCGTTGGGTGTGCCGGGAGCATTTTCTGTCCAAAAAAGTACAAGATATCTCAAAAAAAGAATACTGGTTACATAAGTGAAGGCATATGTCTGTCATAAGTCTTTCTACTGCTTAGGAAGACACAAAGTTGTCAGTTTTGTTACCTCTGCTTTTCTACAAACTACCACAACACCAAAAAATGTGTGAGAGATGACACCAGCTTGGTGTTATGACTGACCTGAAATCTCATAAGGGATCCTTTCACTCCTTCTTGTGGTAATTAACAAATTCACGCAGATCAAACTTGTTTTAGTGGTTCATTAAAACAACAAGAATTTAAAAGTTACCATTGCTTTGTTTACGCCAGTTTCGAAAACCGCCTTCTGAGAAAATGGACTTCAAATCCATTATGTCTCTTACTGCCAATTCCATTTTCTTTCCAGCTTGCAGAACAGCTGTTTGGCTTGTCTCTTCTCAGAAAGAGACACCATGACTACCTGAAAGTGCTGAACTAAAATATATAAACATGTATATACCCAGTGACAGGGCACAGCATTTTTGAAAACCAGGTAGGTTCCCCCGCACTTCTGGAAAGAACTGGAGGACCTGGGAAAACGCCATAATTTTGGTTTGTCCTTTCAGAGAAGAAATGTTATACAGCTACAGCAATGAACTGAACACCACTATTTGGGCTATAACTGTTAAGCAACAAGGCTGCCCTTGTGTCAGAAAAGCACAAGCAACCACTCATATCAGCGGAGGTGCAGCCAGAATGCTGAATCCACTCAAAGGCACAGAGATCCATTTGCAGCTTCAATCATTTTTCCCCACTGGTATTGTGCAGGTGTGTGCAGGCTGATGGAAGTGTGATATCCAGCTAACCTGACACTTTTTAGACATGAGATATTTGAACTGTATTAAAAATTACATTTCAGAACTCACACACAAAACTAGTTTTCTGGGGTGGAGCACCACACAGTACATGCAGAAAGATGACAGAGCTTAGGAATAACACAAACTGATAATTGATGGTGGAAGTGTGGTAGCTAATAGAGGCTTCAAACAGCAAGGCAAATATGATTAGAGAAATTAGCTCAGAAAGTGATCTCTATGAAAAGACCGTCCATTTGGATGGGTAAATGTATCAAGATTACACAGGAAAAGAAACTTATTATGTAGGAAAAAAGAAATGTATTCCTAAAGCCTCTTCTGGAGGAGAAGAGTGACAAAGGGTGAAATTTACCCCTCAAGTGAGTACACAAAGGTCTAGACAAATTCTTAATTCACAATCCAGCTAAATATCATAATGGCAGACATGCAGTAAATTGTCTCATCTCTAAACCAGGGGAAGCTTTCTGTATAACCTGTAACAGATTAAAGTGGTACGACTGAGGATCAGTACAAGCTGAAAATGCATAAAGTCTCAAGTTTCTAATATTTGTCCAGTATTTATAACTGAACTAATAAATAAATAAATAAATAAATAAATAAATAAATAAACTGTGGAGATAAATAATATTTTCAAGTTGACAGCTTCCCTTTCATTTACCAGATTGTTACTCTGGGGATTGTATTTACTGTTTGCTAAAACCTGAAAGTATCTGTTTCAGATTATAAAAAAAACTAAACAAAAGGCTCGATATTTTTTCTTTCGTGTATATTTATCTTACTGAGCAAAGTTACGTTCATCTATCCAAGGAATCACATCCAGGTTGACCTTTATGTGATCCAGAATTCTTGGGGTGATATTATTCTTTATTCTTGGGAACTATTTAAGAAACATCTTAATAAAGAAGTATTGGTAGGCTGCAGAAACATATAATAGACTCTTAAACCTCTCTGTGGAGACTTGTGTCCTTTGCACATGGAGGGCAGTGAATTCTCTTGCTTAGTTGCTCAGATTGGTGAAGAATCAGAGTTAATAAATGTGTAAGACAAATTGTTCTGAAATATTTTTAGAATTAATCTTAACTAGAGTACATTTGTCCCTGAACATCAATTTTACAGAACCCTTACAGCTTTATAGGACAAAGAAGTATACTTTAGGAGCTGATGTACTTGTTTTTACAGGTAGCTAAAATATAACTTCTCAGAGTCTTATTAGAAACAATGAATTATATCACACACTGTTCAGAGGAACTGCTAGCTTGTGGAAGAAGCAAGCCTCTTGGGACATTCTGATATTTTTATGTTCATAATTTTTTCAGACTAATCTGGTATTCCCTTGTTGAAACATATCATGATTTAGGAAAATAATTTTTTAGAAAAAAAATTTAAAAGTTAAAATTGCAAGAGCTTTTTGTCAAGTGATATTTTCAAACTAGATCTATCATTTTTGACCTTGATACACAGAAGTGGAATTTACACAATAGTCTGACCTCAATGCTTATCATAATAGAGACTCACTGCTTAATTAAAAGTTTGGCTCATTCTGTATGCTGGTTGATACTCAAGCACATTTTCATTGGGGAAAATTATTGTTTCTGGTCCCTCACAGCTGTTCTGGCCTGCTCCCAATCCTTTGGAATTGTAATAACAAATCACAGATCAAAAACCTACCTAGAGGTTGTTTGACAGGCATATTATATAAATGTGAAAAAAAAATACAAAAAAAACAAATAAACCTGTTGTGGAGGATGTGACTCTTCCATCAATGCTGATCTGGTTTAATTTAATACCAAAATCACAGATCCATCCCACTAATATCAGTAGAAAACAATTATTAAACTAAACAATCAGATCTCTCTGTCAAAAAGGACAGATGAAACCAGTGAGTCCCCTAAACCTTCATGCAAGGCACACCAATACGATTGTGATGTTAAACTAAAACCATAGAATCATAAAATATCTTCAGTTGGAAGGGATCCAAAGGATCATAGAATCCAGCTCCTGGCCCTGCACAGGATAGCCCCAAGAGTCACACCATGTTCCTTAGGGTTTTGTCCAAACACTTCTTGGACTCTGTCAGGTACCTTGGAAGTGACCAAGTGCTCTGTGGGGAGCCTGTTCCAGTGCCCAGCCACCCTCTGGGTGAAGAACCTTTTTCTAATGTCCAACCTAAACCTCCCTCCACACAACTTTAGGCCATTTCCTTGGGTGTTGTTGCTGGTCACCAGAGACAAGAGGTCAGTGCTGCTCCTTGTGAGGAAGCTGCAGACTGCCATGAGGTCTCCCCTCAGTCTCCTCTGCTCCAGGCTGAGCAGACCCAGTGCCCTCAGCCACCCCTCAGAACCCTTCACCATCCTTGTGGCCCTCCTTTGGACAGTCTCCAATAGCTTAATGTCCTTCTCACCTTATGGTGCTCAAAACTGCACTTGAGGTGAGGCTGCCCCAGCTGAGAGCAGAGCGGGACAATCTCTCCCTTGCCCGGCTGGCGATGGATGCTGTGCCTGATGTCCCCCAGGACACACTCGGCCCTCCTGGCTGCCAGGGCACTGCTGGCTCATGTTCAGTTTGTCATTAACCAGGAACCCCATATCCCTTTCCCCTGCACTGTGAAAAAGTGAGAGGAAACAAAGGAAAATGCTTGTTATCATGAGCATGCCTAGCTATGCAAACACAAGGAGATGTCAAAAGCAAAATGAAGTCGAGTTCCAAGCCTTGTCCAGTGGGACAGAAATTGTCTGTTTAGAGAGTGGCTTGATATATATGTTGCCCTACATCACAAAAGCATTTCTGTCCACAGGATGACACTGTTCTGCATAGATACAACTTGGTTTAAAACAGAAACACTGGCCTGACCATATTAAAACACATTCAGAAGCAACTCTAAAATGACATTTAACAGATGCTCTGGCACTCAAGTTATTGACAAGCTACAGAACAAATAACAAATTTATAAATAGAGACCCAGCATGGATACCAACTATGGACAAGGCATTTAGCTGCAGCTACTAATAAATAAGGGTTTAATAAAACAGTGGCTATGCAGTTACCCTTTTCTAAACATTAGTCAATCCAGTTGAGAAGAAAAGGCAAGTGTATAAAATAATCTCTGCAAGTAAAGAAAACCTGAATAGTGCTTAAAAAAAATAAAATTACAAAGCTACCGTATATTTTAAAAAAAAACAAACCCTAACAAACATGGAGCTAAGCTTCAGCATTGTTGTTCAATAATTATCTAGTTAGGGTTGTCACAAACCCTGGGGTGCAAAAGGAACATGACTAGCAAAACACACACCAAGATGTCACTTATACTGTACCCCTTAAAAAGACTGCTGCTGTCTTGAAGGAGAACTTAGTGCCAAATAGAATTACTTGGGAATTGGCTCTGGCACAAAATCAACCCACAGACACAAATTGCATTTGATCAGATAAATGTATACTATAGTGCTAAATCTAGTGAAGAAACAGATGCATAAAACTCAATGTTTTGAACCCTTCTAATGAAACATTATGGTTGATCATACCTAATGACTCTTGCATATTAAGTATAATCACTTAAACAGAATCAAATGTGGCTCCTGGGAGTAAATCAAGCCATACAAATTAAGCTGTACCCAGTTACAAACAAAGAAAACAAACAAAACTCCAGAGAAAAGACTGATTTTTTTATAGGCACATATAGAAGTGGCTGAAGTTCCATGTTTTTTAGACAAACTGTTAGTGTGAAACAGATTAATGGTTTGTTAATTGCTTCAGGCAGAAGATTTTTAAGTAAGGGTTTACTGCTGGAACTTTTAACAAGCCAGCACTTAGAGGACAGAGAAGTAATTACAGTGTTTATAATAGCTGGGTACAAGGATAGCAGGCATTCCTGAAGCAAACAGAGGATTCATTTTGCATGATGCAATTAAATTTATTTGCAAAACGAGCTTCTAAACATAAGAAATGCACAGAACAACAGGAATTAAATGAAGAACTGGAATCTTTGGGGACCATGTCAAAGCAATGATCCCACACTCTGCTGAATGAAGATTGTGCATATGAGATCAGGGTGTGATAACCAAACTTGCACAGCAATTGCAAATAATTATCATTCAATATGACCAAAGTATCTGCACCATATGCCCTATAAGTAAATAGTGTTTTCATGCTATGGTACTGGAACAGGCAGACCTTCAGTTGCCAGATTTATATGTAAGTGCAACAGCAGAGTGCTCTTTTCCTTCACCTCAGCTTTCCGTCCAGATAAAGGTCAAAACACTGCTGACCAGAAATAAGCAGCACTGAAGACCAAATTAAAGAATATAGAGGTTAAAACAAGGGTAAATTTATGTCTTTCAATGAGTGCGTGGAGCTGAGCACAAGCCTGCAGCTTCCAGCAGTGTTTCTACTCTCATACTAGAGAACAACTCCATTTTTGCTTTACCAGATGGATTCCTCCATAAGGTGGTTTTTTTTGTTCTCCATTACCGTATATTCTAAACATCTCAGAGTTTCAATTGTACTTATCTACACAATGCTTGAGTGAGAGACATCCTTTAGCTAGTGACTGCTTATTGCAATGCAGAGAGTCCTGGGAGGGAAGAAAGCTTTTTCCCAGGCTAGTGACCATTTGCTAAGCTGAGGAGTTGGGCTCAGACCTGCA
Organism: Poecile atricapillus; assembly: GCF_030490865.1. Taxonomy (NCBI): domain Eukaryota; kingdom Metazoa; phylum Chordata; class Aves; order Passeriformes; family Paridae; genus Poecile; species Poecile atricapillus. The sequence continues at coordinate 83,112,917 of NC_081249.1, forward strand.
CACCCACTCTCAACCTGCAGGAAACCACTAATTCTGCTGCACAGACAGCAGAGAAGGAGAATACCTTTCCCCAGACTTATCTGGGGCTGGGAAGGGAGAGAGCACTTCTTGAAGCAATGGAAGACCTGAATTTAAACCACTTTCAGCTCAACCCCTATCTCACATTTTCTAGGGGTGAAAAGAAATCAGTCTTTCTTCTCCAACAGGGACAATTTAAGAGCCATAATTTCAAGAAAATGCTTTCAAGCTGTGAATGCTAGTCTTATAAACCTCAGCCCAAAGAAATAATGAGGCTCTTTGGCAGAGGTGAAATTACAAACGAATCTTGTCTTCATGATTTCCAGCAGCAGATTGGGCACATCCCCAGTCAGCTGCGGTGAATACCATGCTGAATGTTTATAAAATAAGGTAAGGCTGAATTTCCCAGCACTGAACACTTTCTGTGCTTCTAGTTCAAACAAATTCACATTAGACTTGCAAAACAGCTTGAGCACCCAATACAAGGCTTGGTCTTTTCTGACTCTTTCCTGAGCATCTGCTCCTGGCCCCCACTGGAAGCCAGGTTCCAGGCTACATGGGCAGATAACTATTGCTTGGTTTAAGCCAATGCAGATGCTTTATTACTGCAACTTGCAATGACTCAGCTTAAAAGCATTTGAGATCATCAGAAATTCTGGAGGCATGTGTCACATCTACACGGCCATGTTCTCTAGGTAGGTACCTGGCATTTGTTTGCTCCCAAAATGAGCTTGTCTGGACCATATCAACAGCCCAATGTCTGAGCACTGTCAGCATCCACAAACTCCATGCTTCTGGCATACCTTCACAACCTGCTCAGTTAGGTGAACTCCAGCTACACTTCCTCCCCTATGTGTCACCAACCCTCCCACTGAATGCAACATCCCGCATCCCCTAAATGCAGTTTGAGAGGAATGAACATACGGCTCCCTGGGACATAGTGGGCATTTGAAGTGGAGTTCTTAATACTTTCTGTTAAATCCTCCCCCTTCCAGATTTAAATATAAGTATGGTGACAATGGGGAGGTGGAAAAGAGAGAAGAGAAAACAAGGAGAAGGGCTTTGCATTGCTTTACAGTGTTGAAAAGGACTTTTCAACACTGGTGTTTGTGCACTTGCTGGGGAGGAAGGGATCCACACTTGTGTATGCAAAAGAAGACAAAGCAGCCTAGACTTTAATACTTGTCAGAGCAATAATAGCTATAAACTCTAAATTATAAAGCCACATGTCAGTACTCTGTCCCAATAAATATTTAATTATTCCACACAAATGGGCAACATCCCAACAAGAAAAAGCTAAATAATACTGCCAGCATAATTCTTAGTGCACTCTTATCGGTGAGAAGTACTATCAGCTCCTCTCTAGTCGAGGAAGGAGTTGTACATGGATTTCCACATCCTCGGAAAACATCCTCATCAAATAGATTCTTCAGAAGAAAAAAAAGTATCAGCAGTGCCTTTAAGCATTTTATGAGAGACATCTAGCTATGGTGTTATTTACAGGATAGAGATCATGATTCTGAACCTTAATCAGGATAAAGTATCAACACCTTGATGAGGAAGATTTTAAGGGAATGACACCTTGTCCCATATTTGGAATTCATTACTTGTCAGTTTATAGGAGTATTCTGTGTTTTGTGGGCTTTAATCCTGAACAACTACCTCTGCCCATGCAGTGCCCCACAGATATGGTCCTTAACTGATATCTCCATGTGGTGAGATACCTCAGACACTGTAATTTCCAGTTCCCTTTCATTACTTACTTCTTAAGTTCTCTTCTCAAACTTCACATACAGTCCTTCAGGAGGTACACAGCACAGCAAGAAATTAAAACCTGCTGTTCCCAAATCCTGAGTTAATATTTTCATTAATACATAAATTTTGCAAAGTAGTCTCCAGAATTTTTTTATATATATTTGGAGATTTATAGAGAGATATATAGTGTCTGTGCTGTCAACACTAATTGCTTTTCACAGTGCCTTAAGGATTTTTGTTTTGGAAACTAAAATATTTCATACCTCTAAGTACAGGTCCTTTGAGAAGAGTCTAAAACAACTAAATATTTTCTGTCTCAATAGACAAGATTTTTCATTACAATCTAGCATTTGTTGTTATAGAGGCATGTAAAGCATTGAGCTCTGGGATCCCTGTCATGAGAAGGATGTGGATCTGTTGGAGCGAGTCCAGAAGAGGCCAAGACAATCCGAGGGCTGGAGCAACTCTCCTATAAAAACAGGTTGAGAGAGTCTGGGTTGTGCAGCCTGGAGAAGAGAAGGTTCCAGAGAGACCTCATTATGGACCTAAAGGGGGCTACAAGAGAGGTACTATTTACGAGAACACGTAAGGGATAGGACAAGGGATGATGGCTTTACATTGTGAGAGATTAGGTTTAGAGTGAATATTACAAGAAACTTCCTCACGATGAGGATGGTGAGACACTGGAACCCAGAAAAGCTGTGGTTGCCCCATCCCTGAGCGTGTTCAAGGCCAGTTTGAAGGTGGCTTTGGGAAACCTGGCCTACTGGACCATGTCTGCCCAGGGCAGGGAGAGCTGGCACTTGATGATCTTTAAGGTCCCTTCCAACCCAAACCATTCTGCGATGCTGCATGATTCTGTGATATGTTTAAGTGCTTTTTGGAACAGAACTAAATAAAATGTTATCCATGTCTACTGCTAATTGAACAAAATCTAATAGGTTCTAATTGCACTTAGAGAAACTCCAGTTTGTCATCAGGAAAGACTTTCCATCAGTGAGGAAATAAGTTACCTGCAGAAGCAGTTGACTCTCCACTGTGGGAGGTTTTACAGAACAGACTAGGCAAACATGACAGGAATGGTTGAAATGCAGTTGATCTGCCCCAGGGCAAGAGAATGGACAACAGGGGTATTTTAGGTCTCCTTAGGAGTTACATTCTAGAGTTCCTACATCATGATGAACATGTTGGACTTTTTCATTTAGTGCCCAATATGTCACATTCCCTGCTTCCTATCTGAATATATGAAACAAAAAAAGCCTTTGCGAACAGATCTTCCTAAACATTTCTAGTGAATCTAACATGACCCAAAAACTGTTTCATTGATTCTGAAACTATCCACCAACTTAAGCTGATTTTATCAAGATGCATTTACAGGGGGGAAAGCAACATGGATAAATTCACTCAAAAAACACATTCATATAGGTCCTTCTTTCTTCCTTTTCACTAACACCCACCCACTTGAATTATTTTTGTCTATGATATTTACAGCTCTGCCAGATACATTGACACATATATTTAGTCTCTATACAGGGAGAAATGCAATAATAATGTGATGGTAAGTAATAGTGCATTTTTCATCTGCAAACATTGAAGTTACTGCTTGTTCAGATGACCAACAAAGCTGTTAACGATGAAGCAAAAAGCAAGGACGTGATGTTTAAATGCATAGTCACACACAAATAAATATATACCTAAATATTTATCAATTTCATGGGGACTAGGCGATCCTAGGATTAAAACCTAAACAACACAGAATTTAGCTAGAAGCATGCAAGTAAAAAACAAACCAGAACAAAGAAAAAGTGTAGAAAAAACCCCAACACAGTAAAAATCACTAAAACCCCAACACTTTTTGTTAATTCCATTGTTTGTAGTCACGGGATGCTATGTGGAGGCATTCGCACTAAAAATTTGGACGTTACTGGTTCTGACACATACTGTGAGCTCTTATATTCCACTAATTTCTCACTTGCTTTTACGAAGGCCATTCAAAATTACAGTCCCTGAGTCTGGGAGACATCTCTCTTTTCAGGCATTCTCTGAGAATGATAGGAGATTATAGGATGGGCCATGACCCTTTCATGTCTAGTTAAAGCAATGAAGATCCAGCCCCAGTAGGCTGTGAGATCTAGCACCAGTTTGCTAAAATTCACTATGGTGATTACAGATGCAAGGTGGCAAATTTGTACAGTATTGCAAACAACCTAACAGCTTTTCTCTTATCTAAAAACCTATACTTTCAGAAAGCAAGTACATAAATACAAAGGAGGGCTCAGAGGACACCTGTCCTGGATGAGAAGGTGGTAAAAGCTGCTTTCCTTTTTATCAACAATTAAGATTGGAAAATAAATGCAAAAAAAAAGGACCCATTTATACAGAAAAAAATTATATATAGACAGCCAAGGAAGGTTTTGAGTGGAATGCATGAAAGGAGAACGGCCTCTGGACTGACTGATTATCCTTGGGCTTTGAGTGCTGCATCCAGCAGCACAGCAAGGACATTGACCTGCTGGAGCACAGCCAGAGGAGGTCACAAACATTCTCAGAGGGATGAAGCACCTCTCCTATGAGGAAAGCCAAGAGAGCTGGGATCGTTCAGTGTGGAAAACAGAAGGCTTGGGAGTGACCTAATTGCAGCCTTCTGGTACCTGAAAGGAGCCTATAAGAAAGCTGGAAAGAGACTTTTGATAAGGACATGTAGTGATAAGACAAGAGAATATGGCTTTAAACTGAAAGACTGGAGGTTTAGATTAGATATTAGGAAAAGACTCTTTACTGTGAGGGTGGTGAGGCACTGGAACAGATTTCCCAGAGAAGCTGTGGATGCTCCATCCCTGAAAGCGTTCAAGGTCAAGTTGGATGGGGCTCTGAGCAACCTGCTCTAGTGGAAGGTGTCCTGCCCATGGGATTAGAAGATCTTTAAGGTCCCTTCCAACAAAAGCCATTCCATAAGTCTGTGATTCTATGAAAAAAGGGAGGCCTTTTCTTTCCAAATTTGGGACATGTAATTGAGGGATGGAAAAGAAAGTACTAAACAATCATTTCCCGTGAGGAATGGACCATGAATAAGAATTTATGTGATAGATTATTTGGTTACATTTTCATATGATAATTTTTCATAGAAAGCAAAGGGCTATCTTGGATTTGTACAGCAGGTTGTACATCCATGTTGCACTAATCAGTTCTGACTCAGAACTGCCGATAGTACGCTCAGCTGTCATAAGGAAAAAACCAAAAGCCTACAATCCAGTCTCTCTTGCCTGCATTGGGCCCTTGAAATATGCATGATATTTAAAGGGACTAAACATTTTGTTCTCCCATTTCCCTGATGAAATTTATGGAGAGACAGCAAATTTGAAAATGGTACCCTGGACTCTGACTGCAAGCACTGTGACTTGAAAAGGCTATTTCACTTTCTATGCTATAGTTTTCTATTGTTTTCCTTTAAATCAGAAATTTTTTTCATAAAATAAGAAAAGTTTGGAGTGGGTCCTGTATCTATTATCTTCAGCATAGAATTTAGAGTTCAAATTCCCCTGTACAGGACCAGCAGCACACCTCTTAGAAAACAATGAGTTTAAGGAAGGTGGGGTTGAGGGTCAAATACTTTGATGAGGCTGAAATAAAAAGAGTCTGTCCACTGTCTTTATCAGATGTTCCAAGAGATAACAGGAATACACTTTCACCATTTTAAAGCATAAAGATTTGTGCTTACTAAATAAAATTAAAAAAATAAAAGACAGATATTAGCTGTCTGTGCCTTCAAACTGTGACTCAAATGTTAAATCATTCATGGGATATATCCTACATTAGTGTTAAGACTCATTTGTTCTGATTTCACTCAAAACCGGAACGTTTGTTCTCATTAATTCTGCAAGCTTCTTTTGCTAATTAATTTTTACAATAAATTTCTTCATTTCTTCAGAGAGTTTTTTTCTAGCCGCCTGATCTATCTTTTTTAAGAATCACATCTAAAATGACATGTAGAACTACAATTTCTGTCTGAGTTTTACATTTTTAAAAAGGAGGAAAGCTCTTAAAAATAGTCATGCCTATGGGAAAGTTCTTGCCAACAACTTTTAAAATTTGAAATGCCTTACTTACCATGACAACAATGAAATTTTTTATACATTTCCTTCATCTTTGATTCTGGTCTGGAGATTTGCAGTTTGCATTCCATGCCCACCCTATTTCTGTTTCACTGTTTAAGAACAGAGCAATGCATTGCTTGCTTCTGTGGGGTTTGTTTTAATCTTTGAAGTACAAATGTGGGTGGAGGCAAGTAGTTTAGATTGCTAATATAGTTAATAATAATCTGGAGGCTGGCAAAGGCAGATTACAGTTGGGGGTGACAAAGAAAGGTTTTGAATGCTTCCACTGGCTACAGTGGAGAAAAGTGAAGGTGTGCAACCTTCTTCTGTGTATCTGTTCCTCACACAGATACTATTTTGGTTGATCTCTGTGAACTTGGACTGTGGAAGAGTTCAACCCAATGTCAGTCGCAGAAATGTGAAAAGTCATATTAAAATTTTTATGCAGGATCTAATCACTGGAGTATTAATAACTTCAGTGGTTATCAGCAAGCACAGAAGATATATTCTCTTTTGGGGGGTAATCACAGACACCAAGTATCAGATAAAGTACACAAAGGATGAGAAAATGAAAGTTTTCTACTTTCCCTTTGACAGATTGCAACTTAAAGGATAAAGAAGTTTGCAACATAATCAAGGTCAGAGGGATAACACTATATGTATATATATCCTTCACACCCCAATCTCATGCCTTAATTAACCCATCCTTTCAATCTTATCCACCATTGCATGGCTTTTCTCAGGTTTGAGACATCTCACTCATTACATATGTTTTAATTCTTAATCTGTTAAATTACCTCCTGTTTTTTCTGCAGATTTTCATGGTCTGTAGCAGATGTTGTCTTCTCCCATTTCTCTGCAACTTGATTTGCTTCTTCTATTTTTTGCTCATAGCTTTTCTGGGAATTTAGCAGCGTCACTTCATAAAACTCTTGAATATCTGTTTGTAAAGAGGAACGAGTAAAAGACATTATTTGCCATATTGGCTTTGACTCCCTAGTGTTTTCCTTTGATACATACTTACACATTATCATCATAATGATAAACGTACTACATTTTTAATAGAAAGCACCAATACACAAGGGTTTTTTTTCTAAAATTTCTATGAGATTCCTGACTCATATTCTCATTTTAAAGAGGCCTTTAGGAAAAAAAAAAAAAAGAATAAAAATGTAAAGAATAACATTATAAGAAGATATTCAAATAACATCTTACAGGCATATCTGAAAAATATAGCCAGAACAGACCCTTTTACAGAGAGAAGTCAGTCACAGATCATTGCAACCAGTAACCTGGAATTTTTCAAATGTAAAATACCTTAAGATAAACTTGCTGACATCCATCCCAGGCACCTGAATCACTCTCAGCCCTATCTGCAGGTGCATTTGGCATTTTTTTCAAGAGGGGTGCACAACTTGAAGGAAGACTTTGTGGATTCACCACTTCAGTCTGCTGCCATTCAGCAGTGGCTGGGTAATGTTCGATTGCAACGAAGTGTAAGCAACATGCCAAGTCTTAAAATATCCTGTTCAGATGTTTCTATCACATTTATTTCCATGGGGTATGATCAGATATACAAGATCCAGCAATGAAAACAATTTTATTGAAACCTGTGCACACAATGACCTAAGGAAAGGGGGAAAAAAGTGTTCCCCTCCTTGGGCAAGAAGTTTTTGGTCAGACAGTCACACCAAAAATGTGGCACATTGTCTAGTGCAGATATTTGACTTATCAAAGAACAAATAAACTTCACATTATTTGATGTATTAACAATGGATTTTCTCCTGGATAAGAAAGAAAGAGATTGCATCTACAATTTCACAGATACATTTGTAAGAATTTATATTTCATATTACTACAATCATTTAATTCCACATTAAAACTAAAACCTATTTTTAAAACAAAAAGCTACGGGACAGTTGCAACGAGAAAGAAAGTTTCTCCATTCTCAACACAGGGAACTTTTTACAGTTGGTTTGAATGCTCATAGTACAATTGAAACAGTTGTAATATATGGTTCAATGCCAGGTCAATTTGTATTGCAACAGCAAGTAAAATATATCAGGCTAATATGTAATTATCTCTAGATAAATACTTTGCAGAAATAAGCTAGAAATTGCCCTCTGGCAGTGGCATTCAGCTGGCACCACTGACGTTATCAGGGTATTAATTGGGTTGACAGTATTCAGTCAAGGAACAGTAGAACGGTGCTTTCGCCCTAACTTTAAAGCCTATCTTGCCTTAGTGTTTTCATTAAAAATGATGTGTGAGCCACATTTGCATGTGCATGCACATGTGCAAAATAAATATTAAAACCTCAGTCTCTTTGTAAAGGTTCTTATCTATTCTGAGGAGGCCACGGGTTGCTTTTGCTGGAATAATGATCACTGGTGTGCAGAGAAAAGCACTTCAGTACTTATGCGGTCACAGAAGAAAGCACAGAGGATTCACTTAGTTGGTTGCTTTGTAATTCCATAAGCTGAAATTGCCATTTCTGTGGAACAAGGGCAGCCAGAAACTTGCAGTCAGACAAGGTTTGCAAAAAATAGGCTTTGTAATTTTCTCTGAGTAAAACCTGCTCTATCTCCGCTACATGAGAGGTGCAATCATACTAGGAGGAAAAAAGTGTTGAATACTAGTGAGATAGAATGGGAGCAAGCAGCTGTAGAATCATGATTGGAACCACAATCATAAAGAGGAGTCATGGGGGCATGGTAATTGTTATGTAAAATGAGCAAAATACAGTCTGTCTCCTAGTGGGGGTTTACAGGAAAACAATTCCACAAGAAATCTAAAATCTTATCATAGAAAACAGAAATCATAGAACGTCTTGGGTTGCAAGGGACCTTAAAGACCACCCAGTTCCACTTCCCCTGCCATGCACAGTGAAACCTTCCACTAGATCAGGTTGCAGCAAGCCCCATCCAACCTTCCCTTGAACACTTCCAGGGATGAGGCATTTCTTACACAAATTAAATCTATACCTCCTGCCACTATATTCTCTCCCATGAAAACAAGTTCAGATTTCATAGAGAAATGGCAATAATACTATTGATGAACTTTGTGAGCACAAAACACATCTTCAGTCTTAATCTCTTTACTGCTCCAAACATTCTGTTAAGCGATTAATTCATGTTTGTTTAAAGTGTCAGTGAATCTCACTGGATTTTCTGTCTAACAGAATTTTTTCATTTACTTCTTAAGAGATTACTTACTTTATTTAATAAATTCTGCTTGCTCTCCCTTTAGCCTAGCCAAAATGTTTTGTCAGTTTTGCTATATAAAGATAAATTGCAGACAAGAAATTATGTATCTATATTCTAGTACAAAGTAATTCTAAAGATACTGTGATTTATTTTATTTTGGATAACTCCATCACTGGGGAAGTGGGAACACAAATTTTCTATACATCAGCATGGTAGAGTACATAGCAGTAGCATTTTGCAGTTGTCCATGGACAAGCATATTGTAGCTGGCTGCATTTGTTCTCTGCAGGAAAGTTCTAAGAGTACCCACTTCTCCTTCCTTACAGACCTGTGCAGGAGTGAGCAGGGTCTACCCTTTATAGATCTGTCAGGAAGCACTGCCTGTGACTAAAGCTGGAGACACTTCTCAGTTTGAAGTCTTGGGATTTTTTTACTATTGTTTAAAAAAAACCTATTAATGCTCAGATTTGTGCTTACCTTAACCTCACTTTTTTTTTAAGAAACTTGAAACAAAAATAGTTTAGAAAAAGAATAAGTAATGGAGAGGACACAATGTCTCACATAAAAGAATGGCCTTTCTTTCAGACAGCAGCTACATAAAAAGAAAAAAATGTGTGATCAGACAGAGCTGAACAGGCTGCCTAAACTCTGCCATTTTCTGACTTCTTAGTGGTTGGTGCTGCAGCCTGTAACCATTATTCCAGTGCAATTCCTCTTCCAATTTATATGCATGACAATATCTATTTGTGATAGAAACACTTTAGAGCTCTGATAGCAAAGGGGTTAAATAATACAAAAAGGCAAAAAAAGGCCTAAACTACTGTCTGTCTTTTGTGACCACGGGCTTTCGCCAGCATTCTAATGAGGGAAAAAATGAGATAAAGCAATACAATTCCTCATTCATCTGTAAACAGTTGAGCACCAGAAAGATAGAATTAAATTGAAGAGAATTCAGACAAAGACAGATGATTAAAGGTCTGAAAAAACTAACTTCTGAGCAAAGATTAAAGGAAGAGAATAATAACAACATACACTTTCATATTTCCTTTCATTTCAAAGCAAAACAAACACTAAGAACCATATAGTGTTGGCTGAGAAAATTGCCCATGGCCTCAAAGAGAAGCAAACCAGCAGGGTCAAAATGCAGAGGCCCACACATGAACACACCAGATGTGTCCAGCCTTTTGTAATCAATAACCCACTTACAGTGGCTTCAGAATCACCAGCAGATTCAGGACAACACTATTCCATTTTTAAAAGCCCTCTTTGCTGGGAAGGGCAGATTCAGCCTGCACAAGAGAACTGGGAATGATTCCTCAGTGTGCTGGGAACAAGGCAGGAACCTCTCACTCTTAGAAGCTTTCTCCTTTATTCAAGATACCCACTAGACTGATTTAAGGCCAGAAGGTGAAGGTGATCGGCCTTTTTTTCCCACTTATGCATCTTGGTGTCTTCTGTTGTGTGAATCAGCATATTCAGCTGGTAGCCCCAAGGCTGGATGAAGTACATGAGATAGCTTTGGCATCTGTATGATTTCCACCTACACAGAGAAGCACTGGCACGTCCCAAATGCATCCCAGTACTTTCATGGACATTCAGAAATGTAGTCATCAAGGCACGCACATCCCAGTGCACCAAGCAACTGGGATAATCCCAGTCTCTGTCTTTAATACCAGCTGGCCTGGAGCTGCACTTTCCACGCACCAAACTGATGCAAAGGGTTAGGGAGTGGGAACATAAAAAGATTGGTTTTCTAAGGTAACGAAGTGCTGTAAGGACACAGGATACAGAATACAGCTGCCTATCTCAAAACACTGTCAAGGTCTCAGAAGGAACTTGCTATAAAATAAACCACCACAAAGAAACATGAGATAAGCACAGATGGCACAGTAGGAAGGAGCTCGCTCCAGGCCTAACAGTTGAAGGTTTGGTTAGCATCCAGATAAAAAAATCCCACCATGGCAAACTGTGAGAAAGGAAAAACTGCTCACACACATGCCAAGTCATGGCAATGGCATCTACGCCCCGTGGATAGCCAGATCTTGGACAGTATAAAGGTGATAGCAAAGAAGAATGACTTGGGGACTCCCACCACCAGGGTGAAGATGCCATGGGATCCATTGGGTGGTGATACTCCGACTTTGTCTTACTCTCTCCCTTTCTTCCTCTTCCCTCTCTTTCCTATTTCTCTCTCTCTACCACACATTTAATGTTAAATTAAATTTGCACTATTGGCTCCAGCATATGGTCTCATTTGCACCTTAATTTGGGAAGAGGCATCTCCTTATAAACAGATCATAAAAAGCACAAAATGCAAAATGGCTCAGCTTGAGCTTGTGCAGGTTTACAATGCAGCTATGCAGTGAGGGTGGAATCACAGAATTACATGGGTTGGAAGGGATCTTAAAGATCATCTAATTCCAATGCACCTGCCACAGGCAGGGACACCTTCCCCTAGACCAAATTGCTTAAAGCCCCACCAACCTGGCCTTGGATAGATTTGCAAGATACCAAACTGAGGATTCAGAACACAAGGAGAATAAAGGAAACTGGAGTAGAAGTGGAGATAAAAATCTCTTGCTCCTCTTTTGCATTTAAAAAAGGAAGGGAAAGAAGAGTCTGTATTCCAGTAACAAACAAGACAATGCCAGGCTTTCTGATACCATCTATATTTTATACAACACAAACAATTAAGCTTAAAAGGATAATCTTGTACATCGCTTAGCCTGAAGTTGTACTGCATGTGTCAGCAAATGCTGCTTCCCCAGCGACTTGACAGTACATGTGGCCACTTGTAAAAGAGCAGAGCAAACTATTCCATGCATCAAACCTTATCCAAAATCCAACGAATTTGCAGACACCTACTCCCTACAGCATGTTTTGACCTCCACTGTGCTGACAGCTATTCCGAAAGCTGTTACCTTCATCTGCGCTTAGTAATGCAGGAAGATTTCCTTACATACATCTTGCTACCATCCCCTTCACTTTATGTCTTGAGAGGATTTAGCAAGGGCATCAAAATTCTGGTATCTGCAGAAGTTGTCTGTTGTTTCTGCAGACAGCTGCACAATTTTGCAATTAACTGTAATAGCATTAACAACATAGAATCCCATTACCCAAGGAATGAGCTCTCTGTGTATCATATTTCTATAGAACCAAACTGGGAACTGGAACAAATATTCTGTAGCATAAAAGGAAAGGTGTTTTTTTCTTGTTTTTTTCTCCTTTCTAGAGGTCCACAGCCATGGAATTCATTTCTTCTATACCGTGCCAGTGCCCTGACTTGCTTTGCAGTGTAAGTCCCATCTGTTTTGCCAGGGCATTCAGGGACAAGGTGGAACGGGGGTCTAAGGCAACATGCAAACACAAGCTGTTCCCTTTCTGGGAAATTTGGGACACTCTTTTTGTCTACATGTAGGATAGTGTCTGATATGTACCTTTTAATGTTGTGTAACCCAGCACAAATGACTACTGTCTGGCAGAATGCTGCAGATCAAAATTAAGTCAGTTGTTGCAGGCTCCTGCTGCAAATCCTTTTTTTAACTAAGGGAACATTACAGTGTACGTCTAAATGGCATCATTTATATCCTGGGGAGTAGATTATGCTGGGTCAGCTTCAGCCATCTGGTCTGAATTATTAGGTAGGAGTAAGGCGAATTTTGCAGGATGTTGTTCAAGACGGAAAACTCATTCAGGCAGCACAAGTAGCAGGGAACTGATCATAGATTGTACCAGCCTGCCAGTAAAGAGCTTTAGTGGCCCTGCTGATGGAAGCAGTCCAAAGAGAGGTTAAATAACACGCTTCACCCAATGCAATTATGTTGTGTGGCTTTTTTTCAAGCAAAATGTTTCCATATTGAGTAAAACTGCCATTTTAAGAGAGGGAAGATAAAAAGCAAGAGACATTAAAACCTACCTTGAAACAGGGTGAGTTTTCAAGCTAAAGCAGTCCTATTGCACTGACCCATGTGAGAAATGGCAGAGCTCCAGTTATCAAGTTGGCTCATAGCTTCATAGCCCTGGGGAGCTCCAACCTGCCCCCATTAGCATCCCTCAGTGCAGCAGCAGTCAAAAACACCTTGCCCATTTCAGCTGCATCTCACCCCCTGGCTCCAATGTATTTGCCCTGGGTCTGCACTAATAAAGGTGGAGTCAGATTCAACAACAAAAGAAAAAGCTCAAGGCTTATTTTTGCAGCTGGCAGACGTAACACAAAGATATTTCAGATCAAAATGAAATTTAGCAGCCCTGCTTGCAAGATTTTCAGACACAGGCCTTTGGTGCACAAGAAACATAGATGCCAGCCCAACAGCAAGAGCTGCTGCAGGAGAAAAAAAGTCCTCTATTCCATGCAGGCAGTGAAACAGTGCCGTGCAAGCCAGGAAGGCAGTCTTCTGCCAATTCCCGATAGTTGATGAATGTTCCTAAATCTATTAAAAGCAGCATACTCTGGTAGAACATGTACCAAAGTAGGCAGCAAGAAATATGGCTCCTGTTATTAACCTGTCTTGATTCTTGAGCTTCAGCAAATCCCTTTTATCTGGCCTAGATAATTTTAAGGTCTCTTCCAAACTGAATTACCCAATGATCCTGTGATCCTTTGTACATCTAGGTTGGAGGCAGTAACCATTACTAAGCAGGTACATACCTGAGCAAAATTAGATCTTTTTATCAAATAAAGTTCTGAGACACTCTACAGGCCGTCCTAAATAACTAAATAGTAATTGATGTCCAATAGTTATTTGAACATATGAAACAGAAACACACTTCGAGTACTTCTGGCTTTGTTAGCCAGAAGCATTAGCAACATTATTGTTTATTGCAATATATCCAAAATACAGCCAGAGCTCTCCAAAAAAATCTCAGTTTTGAATATGCACCTCAAAGGCAGCTGTCCAATATAAAAAATTCAATACAGATATCTATGCACAGAGAAGACAAAATAATTGCTGCAACCCTTTCTATGTGGGTGATGTTCATGTTAAGTGAAAACTAGAAAGCAATCAATCAGAGTAAAGTCAGTATTTAAGCCTTTTCAGTGATGATATTAAGTGTATTACTACCGTTCTGCCTACACATTCTACCCATTTATTCAGAAATAAGAACTGCACTCTGAATTGAGGGTCAAAGAAAATGTATCCCACCACGGTAAGCAGGACTGACAAATGAGTAACACCAGATGAGGAGAGAGGGCTTATGAGAAAAGTGAGGATAAACTTCTTGATTGGGTCTGTTGTGATGGCACGAGGAATAATGGTTTTAATCTGAAAGAGGACCAATTTAGACTAGATATAAGAAAGAAGTTTTTTACATTGAGGGTGGTGAGACACTGGCACAGGTTGCCCAGAGAGGTGGTAGGTGCCTCATTCTGGAAGCATTCAAGGTAAGGTTGGATGGGGCTCTGAGCAAGCTGATCAGGTGGAAGATGTCCCAGAACATTGAAGGGAGGTTGGTCTAGATGGCCTCTAAAGGTCCCTTCCAACCCAAGCAATGCTATCATTCTACAAATTTAATCATTCACCACTGACAATATGTTATGGTTTGTAAGTATGGTCAATAACAGTGTTTTCAATGGAACAAGACAAAAACCCATGAGACAGGTTTGATAATGCACAGAAAAACAGTTAAAAGCGGTCACTGTAGATTTAGCAAATATTGCACTCACACCTTCTCAAGCTGTTCCTGAAGCTTAAGCTGCAGGAGAGCAGAGCAGCAAGCCCCAAATCCTGTGGCAAGGTTTCCTTTTAACCAGGCAATCCAGGGCTTGCGGATCTACACACAAACTGCAAGAGTCAGAACAGGATCATGGGCACACACTGGCTGCTTTGTACCTCCACACAACCAGGCAGATACTTGAACCTGTTCCAGGATATCTTCTGATGGAAAACTCTATCAACAGAAAGTGAAGATAATTTTAGCAACTGTTCAAAGGTGACAGCTAAGGAAGTACTAAGAGCTCAAGGCAAGGTTTCCTGTGCTTCAGAACAGACCTTCCAGAAAATGACAGTTTTCTTTGAAAAATGATGGTTTGTATGAAGTTCTTTTCCTATAAGCCTCAGGAGAAACTTTCACCTTTTTTTTAGCACTGTGTATTCCTCTGCATCTAGAATCATGGAAACACAAAAACATTTAGGCAGGAAACGACCTTTAAGATCATCAAGTCCAACTGCTAACCCAGCACCACCAAAGTCCACCACTAAACCCTGTCCTCAAGTGCCACATCCACACATCCTTTAAATCCCTCCAGGGATGGTGATTCAACCTCCTCCCTGGGTAGCCTGTTCCACTGCTGGACGACAATACTAATATACCTTCAGAATGAGGCTTTATTCATTGTTTGGGGAGCTGTTTTCAAAGCCACTACTGGAGAGAATTTCCCCCTTTTCTGTGCAGCAGTGAACAGTTAATATTGTGCATTTCTGATCCTGTCAGAGGATCCCACAGCCCCACAGTTTGTCACAGACAAACAGACTTTCCTCTGAATGGTTCCAATAAGTGCTTAAACAACTGAGTTCAATACTGGAAAACTGTTCAGTTATATCATTTACTCATTCTGTGATTTTGCTTGTTAGTCAAGTATTCAGGATAGTCTTCCTTTAAATAGGGATAATCAAGAAAAATTGACAAAATCTGACTGTCAAATGCCAAATCAAAAGGGCGGGTATATTTTCATCTCTGAGGCAAGAGTAAAGAGGGAAAAAAAAAAACCATTATATATTTTATCACCTTTCTTTTTGAATCTTAGAAAGGACCCAGCTGCAATCCAATTTCCCAGTATGGAGGCAAATGCTGTATACCAGACCAGAACCACAAAAAAGGTATATCATTCTATAATCCTAGATCAGATTAGTTTTATATAGGCTTTTCCACTGCTGTTGCACATAAATAGGTTGAGAGTAGATGAAAATGCAAGACCTAGTGCTTGGAGCACAAGTCTTGGGACCCGCAGGCTTTAAGTTAGCTGCAGATACTCAGCAACCCAGACAGGGTCCATTCCCCTCAGGTATCTCCCAGAAGCACCCAGTTTGCTAAAACCAGAGTGAAATTTCAATCAGACACATTTTCCCAAGGCAATGTAAGAGCATTTTCAGGAAAACCCCATGGCAATCTATAAAGAATTAATAGTAATTGCTTCCTGTCCTTCTTCTTTTTCTTCACCTTGCAAAGAACCATCTTCATACAACCCCTTTTGAACATCACTTTAAATATCAAGCTAAAACAAAACACTAAAACACAACCTTTCTTCACCATTCTTTGACCTGCCAGAGCAACTCTTTACCTTCTTTAATCTTTCTTCTCGCCTGGGAACATCCCCCCCTCTGCATCTCTCTTACCCTTTCTCTACAAACACCCCACAGTCTCCGTCTAGTGGAAGGATACACATCTGCTCAGCCCAAGGCTCTGCCTTTCAGCAAGGCATCACCTTCTGTGCTCAATAACCAGCCTTATTCTGATACCAAAACACACAATCCCAGGTAACCTGAGAGTCACTAAGCGACAACTCCATCCTCATTTTTTATGAGGTGCTTTGTAAAGTCAAACATGTGGCTATGGGGCTGAAATCTCCATCTCCACCTGCCCCCCACGCCACACTCCTGGTGGAGCTGGTTTCCAGCCAAGAAGCCAAAGTTCAAAATAATTTAAAACCAACCTACCCCTTTCATACATGCCTAAGCTGTGGGGAAAAACAAGGCAAGAACACATATAGAAAACTGGGTTAACTATATTCCAAGTCTCACCACTTCAGTTGCCTCTTTCTTCCCTTTCATTTTACTAGTAGAAAGTGTGATGTAAGTAGCAAAAACAGGGAAATGAGAACTTCAGATTGCAGATTCTATTTGCAGTTTTTCCACTGACTTGCTATGTGACCTCAGGCAAATATATCTCTCTGCACTTCAGCTTAACCTTCTGTAAAATTGAGATACAAATGCTTTGACTTACCCATAGGCTCACAGCGTGGTGTTACACAGCTTAATTAATTAATGTTTGTTAAACACTTATAATGAATGTTTCAATACAAGTTTAAATTATTACAGGTTGTACCTTCATAAACTCTTATGACCCTTTAACATATTTGCCACAATGTCTGGTGTAACCCTTAATATTGCTAGTCTCTTATAATAAATTACACTTTAAATGAGCCCTTTCACTGGAATGACTGCGACTTTAGTTGTCTACACTTAACATTTACAGCCATTGCATTAATTGCTCTAACCTTGTATTGCAGGTTTCCATGAACATCATGCTTAAATTTGCTTCACTTTATGTTCCCATGGGTTTAGTAACAGATAGGAGGCTTCATGTAAATTCATAGATATTTGCTGGTCTCCATTGGAAGAAGAAAAAAAATTTGTATCCCTTACACAAGTCCTTGCAGGTCATGAATCTCACTACCATTCTCATTATGTCCATTCTCATGTAATTGATTGGTTTATGGACTCAGTACAGGATCTTTTTCACTTCAGTAACTTAGATTGTCATTCACTATGGACTTATGTATTTATTCATAAATCACAGAATCATGGAATGGTTTGGGTTGGGAGGGACCTTTAAAGGTCATGCATCCACCTGTTCTGCTGTGAACAGGAACAAAATACATTTGCAAATTTTTTTTCAGTGATTGTTCTACAGCAATAATACTCTGTTGTGTCCCAAAGAGTGGCTC
The DNA here is from genome assembly GCF_030490865.1 of Poecile atricapillus. Classification (NCBI taxonomy): domain Eukaryota; kingdom Metazoa; phylum Chordata; class Aves; order Passeriformes; family Paridae; genus Poecile; species Poecile atricapillus. Next base: position 83,130,655 of record NC_081249.1, read on the forward strand.
CCAGCCTCCTAAAGGAGGCAACGTTTTACAAAAAATTATGTTCCCAAGTTCACCATTCTTTATACCAAGTTTTAATCTTTACCACAGGAAAATTAGTTATAAGCATAATACTGTGCTTATTAACCAAATACATTTTTTTCAAGATAAATAATTTATTAAGTTTCACTGCATCAGCTTTAAAAATCTCTGACAGCAAAACTCAAGGGAGTAGAAAGGGACATGCTAATCAAAGGGCACAGCATAAATGGTAATGAAGAAAATGACCCACAGCCGAGGAACTGACAGATCATATGCCCCAGTGTTTTATCACACAAGACAAAGGGAAAACTGGAACAGCTCCACATAATGGTGATCTGCTGACAAGGAAGACCCCACCTTAATTCAAGGCAGAGCAGGAACTCAGACCAACCTCCTTAGACACAAAAATTATAAGCTTTGAGTGAGGGGACAGACAAGGTCAATACTGTCAACCTCCTGATACTAAAGCAGCTGGAAAATTAAACATAGGACACAAACTTCAAGGACTCTTATCCAGCCTAGCTGTGAATTGAGATGTGTTCTGACGGTAAGGTAAGTTTGCCACATCTGCTGCAAAGGTCAGGCTGGATATCAAAGCTGCTGCCTTCAGGAGCAGCAGAGATTGCACTGTTGTGTGCTAAAGCCAGAGGGTTGGCAGGCATGGCACAGGGCTTCCAGAAAGCTGGGCCTTGTTGGAGATAAGAATGTAGGTTAGGCAGGCATCTAAGGTGACAGAAGACTCTTGACTTATAGGGAGCGTAGAGGGTGAACCAGCTGTCTCTGGGAACACTTCAGTTACAGCCTCAGCCCAGTCACTCTGCCACCTGTGTTGACTCAACATCTGCTCCTAACAATGGGAGCTGAGACTGAGCATGTGTTAACTCCTAAAGGTACGTGCCCTAACCTGGAACTACATCCCAGTCTGAGCATCCTTCATCTTAAGAAGGCAATACTGAAAACCAGAGTGGATTGAAGGGATTTTGATGCAATTTCTTTCCTTGCAGTCAGAATTTATTCTTGGGTTAAAGTCTGATGCTCACAGTTGCGTTATTATTCATAGTTTTATTGGTTTGTTTTCTCCGTTAGTAGATAACAATATAGGTCCAACTTCAGCGTGGTAGGTCTTCTCTTTCCAAAGTTCTGCAGTAATATAGGATTATCTTTTAAAGACCATGCATTGCTAATCAGCCTTCTGAAAACATCAACTTCTCAGTAAATATGGCTGAACAAAATTAACCTTGACAGTTTTATTTCAAAGCAATTTTTACACGCAACTTCTGAACGGATGAAGTGAAGCTACAGCTGGAGACTTAGGACTCCACAGAAAGTCAGGACAGACTTACCTACAGAAGCCTGCTGGTAATTCTTTTTACTGTTGAATCTTAAATTGTGGAGTGAAACAGGAAAAACACTCATAAAACCTTGAAGACAATGAACTTTCCTTGAGTATTATTTCCAGTACAATTCAAATATTGTTACAAAACCCTATTTGTCCCTAAAAAACCCGAAGTAGACAAATATCAGGGAAACACAGCATTGACAATGATCTTGCCACTAACTCACTCTATTGTCCTTGGTATTTCACTTGATGTGTCATAGACACTTATTCTGTGCATATTAAGTTTGTGAAAATCAATTTTTTTGTACATCTATCATGCTTTGATGAAATCAAACATGATAGGCTGAGCTGCTATTATTCCTTTTGTTATGCTTGCTATAAGAAAGCCAGGCATTGTTCTAACAAGATAATAATATTCTATCAGTTTTTGGAATGATAAATCATGTCAGAAAGTTCAATTCAATTCACTATTTTAAATCATGTCAGTAATTGAACTTTATTTTTAAAATAAAGTGAAAAGATTTCATATTATATCTCAAATGTAAGAAGATAATAAATACTAGTTATCAAAAATAAATTATTGAAAATTTCTACAGAGGCAGAAAAATATAAAGAGGACTTGAAAACCTGTGTCCCGATATCAAATTCACCAAGTGTAGGTTACAAATTTTAAAAGTAACACCAGATTTTGTTGACACTGGCAAAGGTAGATCTTCATATCTACAGCACGTCACTTTTCCCAGAAGTATGGAGTAGGTTGGGAAAGGGGTGTAAAACACACACAAAAGCCTATGGAAAAACATACAGATATATTCCCACCCAGGGAGTAAAAAAAATCCCCCAAAACACAGGGCAGACAGATCCTTTCTGTGCTGAGATGTCTCAGAAAGGGGATGTCACAAAGACATACTGGGCAGATAAACACACAAAAGATTATAAGGGCAAGTTCTAGTAACAGGGCTTAGTTTGAATTTACTTACATTGGGATGGTTTGTCATTTCACCTTAAAGGTCTATCACAATTAATAAAAATGGGTCTTGTCACTTTAAACCATCCTTTAAAAGTGAGTTAGCCTAGAGGAGTGCAGATGCAGTGCTGCCAGGAGGCCTGCAGGTTCTTGTCAACACTGTAAGTAACATAAAAAGCCAAGTTTTCACAAAAATGAGGGAAGAGCAGAGGAGATGGAGATTATTCCTATTACCACACACATGCACAGAAAAACCTCCACTTGGTGTTGACAAATGCTGGCTTCTCCCTTTGAGACCCTGTCAAATTGCAGGATAATGATCCAGGCAGCAAATAATCCATAGACACATTTATAAACCCAGGGCAGAACAACTTAGACAATTGGAAAAAACTTAGTGCCCTAACAAGGGATCCAGCAGCAGCTTTGGCCACAAACAAGAAAGCTGAAAGATGGCATTATAACAGTATATTAAATTTGCTTGTAATTTCTCTTACTGTTCTGCATTGCAAACAGAGTGGCTGCACAGTGGTAGGAAAGAACGTGCCAGGTGGTTATGGGCTCAAAATTACCATTTTGTATGTAGAATCTGCTTAAAAATGCAACGTTAATTAAGGTTCAGGCACAGCAACTGACAAATAGCGGTTCGCGAGTGCGCGAGTTCTTCCAGTAATGAGAATTCCTCACAGAAAGCACGAGTGCGACAGCATTTTATTCACTACAGAAATCTAGGACTCCGTTCAAGGAGTGCATGCAGAGCACACTGCTGTTAATTGGGATGATGTAATTAAAGTACCCACGAGCCACCAGCATGTGGAGACACCTAATGGACATTATGGAAAGCAGTGCATTACGTTGGACTATTCTCAGCGGTTTATTTCCCAGAAAAGCCGCAGCTGGAAGTGGAAGCTACTGAGCAGGACACCAAGTGACATAATGCCAGCCACTAAGTCATAGCAACAAGCTTGACAGATCCATCAGGAAAACCCACATGGCTGCTCAGGAGCCATGACTGTCGTGACAGAAAAGCAAAGTAGCCGCTCAGAGAAAGTCCTGCAAAAATCTCCTCCCTGCTATGAACAAGGGAATTTCTGCACGGAATGGTTGAAGGGGCTGCCAGCTCCATTTGTTTGGCCACCAGAAATGGATCTCATTCTGCCACCCCATGGGCATTCATCAGAAGATACAAAGGCCAGAAGGACGCACCCGCAAGATGAAACAATCTCATCTACACCAGCTATAGCTGCCTGCTTAGGTCAGAACCCTGAGAAACTTTGACAGAGGTGCTAAACTAGAGAGATTCCTCTATTACAAACAAAAATGGGACTTTTTATGCTTATAAGGAATCACTTCAGCACCCTACAATATTACCAGGTTGAAACAGTGAAGGGTGAAGCAGTCAAGGGCAGCAGGAGAAAAGTGCAGCAGCCTGAAGCCATGACCAAGCTCAGGTTGCTGAATGATTAATGAAATGATGAATTTACCCTGCTAAGAGAAGGGAATAGCTTGTGGGGTTTAACGGCAGGAAATTTAAAACTGATAAAAGACAGAGGGTGTGATTTGGTTTAAGTAAAATCCTAACACGACCTGGGCCCCCCACCTCCACAGTATACTCGTGACCTACACCACAGGAGATAGACACAATGAATAACAAGAATACCAAAAACTTTTGCATTTCTTAGACATTATATTGTATTAGGGCTTAGTTATAACACATTTGCAATATTATTAATAAATTCATTTTTATAAGATTAAATACTTGAGAAATTGCCAACTACCTGAAGCAAACTAAACTATGGCTTTAGACACAAATTTTAATATTATGGGAGCCTCTTCGAACTACATTCAACATCCACACAGAGGGCTTGTGATGCTCAAACTTATAAAAATAGATCAGTAAGTCTTGATTTGCGTTTTCATCAGAATCCTGTTTCATTCTGAGAAAACTCATCGTGTTGGGGATCTGTATCGATAAGACAGCGGTGTCTGGGTAAAACCACAGAGAGAATCTTTCTATTGTGCCCTTTGGCTAATGCACACAGAACTGCATTTGTATGCACAAGGGATGCAGCCAGCCGTGCCACTTGTGAAAGGGTTGCAAAGCTGTTCTACTTAGATTACAAATAAAAGTAAATAGTCCTCTTAGCATTATGTACACTTAACATGGAAGAACTCATCTGCAGAGGAGCAGGAGAGGAAAAACTGAGCATTCACAATGTGTTGAAGGGAACTGGGCAGGAAGGAGTTGTAACTGGCAATTATTTCATTAACATTAGATTCTGCTTTTCCAAACTAAACTGGAAGTGTCACTGCTAGAGCACCAGCCATGTAAATCCAAGAATCTCTGGAATGAAGCTAAGACAGAATTCAAACACAAACAAAAATAACTATGTTATTAACTGAGAGGATGAATGGTCACTTTTCTTCCCTCTGAAGATCAGTTTATTTTATGTGTACCTTGATTCTGCAAAGAACTTGGCCCTTTAATCACCCATCCAGGACAAGGAAAATGTGTTTATTTTTAAAAGGAGCATGCTATAACATTTAATTTCTTTCTTTAGCCATTACTTAAGACTTGATTCAAAATATAAATCTCCAAAACTCCTGGTGTAATCACACTTTTAATATTTTAGACCATGTTCATTATAAATAAGCTTCTTGTAGAATAATGTGATCTAAAAGACAAGCTGTCAAAATTCCTTGTTAAATATAAACTGACAGCATTGGAAACATGCTCAGTTGAAAAATAGCAAAGTTTATGTACAAGATATTATTAACAGTTCATGATCTTTCACATACACTGTTCATTTATTAGAACCTATGGCCTGAAAGTTACCATCAGTTCATATTTCAAAAGAGATTTTTCTTTAGCAGCTTTTTCTAAATGCCGTGTCAGTGATTGTCCACAATTCAACTAGCACCCTGCCATGTAATGGAAGTATTCAACAAGATGATTCAACCACACATGATATTGTTTTGTTAAGAAATAGGTAAAAAAAGCTTGCATTCCCCACAAAATCACATGAGTCTATTTGGGAACCAATAGAGGCAAATATTTTCTCCTTTTTGCAAACACATCTACACTGTCCTAAACTGTTTGAGGTTTTTTTCAGTACAAATTTGGAGAATGTATTCATCTTCAATGAGCCAAAACCGAGACATTTGAAATAGTGTTTTACAGATGTTTCCAAAATATTTTACCAAACACAGACCACAAATTAAGCTTCCCAGAGCCAATCACACACTAAACTGTCTGGAAAAGAGAAATCCTTCATCACATGTAATGTTTTTTCACAACAAATGATACAAAAGTCAAGTCTGATTGTGAGAATAGTGCTGGGAGTAGGAGAAAACCAAAATGTGAGTGGTGATCCTCAGGGGTCATACTAGGAACAGCACTGTTTAACATCTTTGTTGGTGACATGAACAGGGTGATAGAGGGCACTCTTAGTACCTTTGCCACTGACACCAAGCTGTGTCCTGTGGTCGTTCACTGGAGGGAAGGGATGCAATCCAGAGGGACCTGGACAGGCTGGAGAGGTGGGCCTGTGTGAATCTCATGAAGTTCAACAAGGCCAAGGGGAAGGGGTCCTGCACCTGGGTCAGAGTGATCCCAAGAAAACTACAAAGAATAGGCAGAGAATGGATTGAGAGCAGACCTGAGGACAAGGACTTGGGAGTGCTGGCTGATGAGAAGCTCAACATGACTCAGCAATTGCACTCACAGCCCAGAGACCCAATCACATCCCAGGCTGCATCCAAAGCAGTGTGGCCCACAGGATGAGGGAGCAGATTCTGCCCCTCTCCTCCACTCTGGTGAGCACCTGGAGTGCTCTGTCCAGCTCTGGAGACCCCAACATAAAAAAAACATATGAAACTTTTGGAGCAAATTCTGAGGAGGCCATAAAGATGATCAGAGGGCTGGAGCATCTCTGCTATTGAGACAGGCTGAGAGAGTTGAGGCTGTTATGGCTGGAGAAGAAAAAGCTCTGGGGAAAACTTATAGCACCTTCCAGTACCTAAAGGCAACACAAGAAAGATGGAGGGGGATATGGAAAGATGTAGAGATAGGACAAGGGAGAATAGCTTTAAATTGCTACAGGGTAAGTTTAGATGAGATGAGTTCTGACGTCAGAGAGGTCGGAGCATGGTGCTAGTAACACCACAGTTGTGCATTCAACCCCAAAAGGGCCACCCACTGAAGAGTTGGACTCAATGATTTTTGATGTCCCTTCCAACTCAGAATATTCTGTGATTTTTAGATAAAAGGAAGAAATTCTTTACTGAGAGCCTGGTGAAACACTGAAACAGGTTCCCAGGAGAAGCTGTGGCTGCCCCATCTCTGGAAGGGCTCAAGGCCAGGTTCGATGGGGCTCTAAGCAACCTCATCTAGTGGAAGCTATTCCTGCTCATGGCAGTGAGGGTGGAACTGAATGATCTTTAACATCCCTTCCAACCAAAACCACTCTCTGTTTCTGATTTTAAAAGTTCAGAATCTCATTCTTGGCTTGACTTCTCTTCTTTCCTGCAGGTGGAATGCACAATTCCCTGAAGTCCCCTGATTTCTCTTTGGCAGGATAACAGGAATCATAGTGGATGAGCCGCCTGCTGATTAGCCTGGCAAGTGACAAACAAAATCGAAACCTGCTGGGTACCAACTGCTGCCCAGCATATGACTAAATGAAAGATAAGGAAGGGAATAAGTGCATTGGTAAGTGCTGCTCAACCTGCAAAGTGTTAAGGCCAGCAAGCACCTGGATCATCTGGATTCTGCCTAATGAATATTTTCTCCAGGAAAAAAAACCAAAACTTTCCTTCCTGAAAAATCCCATAAATCTGCTCTATACTATTGACCTCTCCTTGAAATTTCTCTGTGTAAGAGCTTCAGTCTTGATGCTATGAACAATTTACATAAAGCCATGCATAAAATTTTAAATGAAAAATACTAGTAAAGAGTCTCTTTACTGTTTTATAGTTCTGTAGTGATAATTAGACCAGTTAGTTCTTTAGTCTTAAACATTACATCCCTGGCACAGACCAACTGGTGTATGGCATAAAGCAATACATAAACCCTTTTTCTTCTGCAGAAGATGCATTTTCTAGCATTAACTTTCTTGCTATATTTATTTAAGATTCAGTATTTAAAAGTCTAACTCAGATTCTAAAATCTATGACACACGTGCACACATACAACCCCCAACAACCTGGCACTGGGGGACACAGAAATTAAAGAATGCATGTAAGACAAGTGGCTAATAAGAAAAACTAGAGCTCTCCAGAGAAGCAGAAGGAAACAGAAAAAAAGTTAAAATCAGAGTTTGGCAAGCATAGATAGGAACAGGCAGAGTTTCTTTGGAATACTTCAGTCACAGATGTACTAGATTTGTACTTTAGCCTGTGACTGAGGCAGAAAAAATCTTTTATCAGAATGTGCAGCACAAACATGAATACTGAGCTCCTTGACACAAATGAAGCTATTGAGAGATACATTTCATAACAGAACTCAGAAGAAAGAGTTGTATAATTTATAACAGATTTGATACTGTTGAGGCAAACGTGCAGTTTTAGAGGACTTGTGATATTCCTAATTCTGGAGATCAGATTGAACTGGGAATAAGAGCTCCAAACGGAGGGAGGAGGAGATGTGAGGAATTCTTTAGTCAAACTCCAGGACAAAAAGAGAGAACATTTCCAGGATTCCAGACCACAAATAAACCCAACTGCAGGTTCTGGAAGGAAGAGAAGACAAAATGGACACAATTAGAAAAATCTCTCCAGGGGAATCTGCAGACTCAGATAGAAGGAATTTGCAAAACCAGTGTGGAGGGCTCAATCAAAACAGACACAAAACAGAAAAATAAAATTCTAAGCTCTATCTGTTGCCTGTGGAAAGGCTACACAAATTTTTGAGAAACAGAAGCAGAAAGATATTAAAAATATCAAATTTTACCATGGCCTTGTTGAAGAGGCATTTGCACCCTGTGGGTCCACAATGAGTTTTTTTCTGATTAGTTGAGCATAGCAGGGAAGTTTCATGCAATAGCTGAAACCATCTGAAGAGAAGACATACTTGCACACCACACAAGTAACCACAGATTAGGCTGAGGATTTGTAGGTTTATAGGAGCTTGACTTAAGGATAAAGGAAAATCTTGAAAAGATATGGTTTGTATTTTTTCCAGGGAAAGAGCATATTGATTCAAGGGCTGAAAACACAGCAAATGCTCAGGCTCATTATGAGAGCTTAGGCTGTAAGACAGAAGCCTATGAGGGTAGAAAATCAATTCTACCATGTCTTTAATAGTATTGGAAAGCTGTCAACAGAATACAAGATAAGGATGATGCCCATCCCTAGCAGTGTTCACAGCTGGGTTGGAAAAGGGCCCAAGCAATCTTGTGGAATGTCTCGTGGAAGGTGTCCCTGCCCAGGGCAAGAAGGCTGGATGAGAAGACCTTTAAGGTCTTTCCCAACACAAACCATTCAAACTCAGTTGCCCCATCACAAGTGCCTCTAGGATTGTCCCTGCAGTGCTCAGACACAGATGCCAACAAGTGGAGCAAACACCTGAGACTGACGTACTCACAGCCAAGAAAATCACAGGTTCTTTTGTCTGCCAGTGCTAAAGTACAAGATGAAGCTTGTCAAAAATAATGCTAGATATTGGCACCTTGTTTAAATAAATTACAACCATAATCCCTTTAAGAATACCAAAAGAACTTCTTGCTCTAGGTGATACTTTAATAAGTAATTGATATGAAACTCAGAAAAAAAAAAAGAAAACAATATGATAATATATCCCGTTACGATAATTCAAGAAATTGCAGATCTATGTAAAATGTTCATCCAAATCATAAATATTCATGCACTGAATAACTATTTCCACTATATAAAAACAACACTATCACATCACTAACACTATCACATGAGACACCCTCTTTAGCACTATCAGAAAGTGCTAAAATTTCCATCTTTACCTGTGCATATAAGCATGTAAAAGGCTTTACATATTAAATTCTGAACCTGGCATACCAGATGTGCTAATGATATATAATATGTCACAGTATGAATTGTTCTGAGTTTAAGTAGATTGAAAAGATGTATGCACATTACCTTGAACCCAGATCATCCACAATCTAACCTTTTTTGTGGAAAAAGCTATCAAAATTACTTTAAAGGATGATTTTAAGAAAAGAACCTTGGCATGCTGAAATTGAAAAGCAATGTCTGATTCTGGACCTCAGAAGTACAAGACATGTGGAGACAGATGTCTTGCCTCTTTCCAAAGAGGAAGCAATTTGCTTCAAAACAGATTCATAAAAAAAGGTGGAGGTGGAACTGAGATTCAGGAGCTCTTGATTAAGTTCTTGTCTTTAAGCTCCAAGCTCACTTCTCAGAGGCAGAAAATATAGATCAATTAAGGTCACTGTTTATTTTAGATTTTTTTTCCTGAGTTTAATATTTGGTTAAATAGAGCAGTAAGTGAATTCATTGCATTGAAAGTTTAAGATCATTGTTTGCTTGTGTTTATCTGAAGAAGATCACTGTCCTGAGACCCACTCAAAAATAATAAATAATTTATATACATTCCCTTTATTAATTTATACCTCAGGAGAATGAACTTCAGCACTCATGTAAAGCAGCTGCACATCACATTAAGGATTTCTTGTTTAATCATTCCCAAGGACTACAATACACTATCAGACCACTTGGTCCCCACTCTGCAGGATCTGACTGTGAGCAGTCAGACACTCATTTGGGAGAAGGATGAGAAATTCTTGATAGGCAGTGGGGCCTAGTCCTTTCCCATCCTCGTGTCTGCTGGTGGCAGGCTCAAACCACGAGGCATGAAATTTCACATTATTTCCCTCAATAATGGCTCTGGAGATTTTTGATGCATACATAAAAGAGGCAATCTCTTTTTCTGTTTACTTTATTTGGCTTTTACTTATTACTGTGGCCATTTGCTCTTATATATTACAAATTTTTTTTATATTAAAAATTACTTGTGTTGTTTCACAATTTTCAGTTCTTAATTATACAAAGTAGCTTATTTCACGTCAAAAGAAAAAATAATCCAACCTCTTTCTTGAGGTTTTGGATCCTTTCATTCATTTCACTTCCATCTCATCTCTAAATGAAAAATCTCAATTCATTCAATCCCTATTCATATCAGAATGTTTCACCTCATTCAGCAATATGATACTCCGTGTGCAATAAAATGGCCCAACCTGAGAAGTATTAAAATAGGTTCCACCAACTGATTGATGTAAAAGGCTTTTGTAAAAACCTTTTTGCTGTTTACCGTCCTATTCTTTAGTAATTCTCCGAATCCTGTCAGCCTTTCTTATGACAAATGTGCATGCAGCAGAAGTCTTCATTGTACCTTCTACAATGAAACCATGTCCTTGCCTATTAAAGATGTACCAGCTGTGACATTTAGCTGGTTTTTATTGTGACAAAGATTATAATACTCAGATACATTACACACATTCAGAATACCAGAATACCAGAATTTCAGCTGAAACACTCCCTGGAGAAGGGAAAAGTGGCTGTCAGCAAGAGAGCTTATAAAGACCAGAAGCAAATAAAATTACAAAGGGCAGTAGGGAATATATGTGAGGAAACCAAGAAGAAAGCAAGAAACTGATTTAGCAAAATTAAGCTCAAAGCATTTCTTAAACTTATGAGCTGTTGGAGGTCTCCATTATAGGAGTCGAGAAATCTTTATCCAAAACTTTGAGAAAATAGCACAAAGCCACTTCTACATCTGGTCACTGCTCCTGCTGGTGACCTCCTTAAAGGAACCAAGCACTGACTGAGTCAAAAATCTTATGCTGTATGGTATCTGAAAACATGAAATTGTGCTAAAATTATTAAAACAATGATTAGATAAATTTGAATCTGTATTAATGTCTTATGCTCAGCTACTGAGGTTAAATAAGACAGCAAAACATTTCTAACTGAAGCTGTTCCTTAGATGTCTGTAAATTTATTATGGCAAAAGCTCAGCGGCTTCAGGCAAATGCACACAAGTTTAATTTTAACCATAAGAAAAGTTATTCTAAAAACAAATGGATCACTCACAATTTCAAGTTAAGCACAGTGGTACATCCCTGAAAACCTGGGTCAAAATGTGAAACTCCCATTGAGTTTAAAAAATACACTTCGGCAATCCTGAACAACAGTGTTAGCCTGGTAATTTATACTGAAAACAAACAAATGCACTAAAGAGAGCTTATAAATATTAATTTGACATTTTACTGACACAAATAAATAAAAGCTCTAAAGTCAAGTATTAAAATAATAGCATATGCTTGTGTGTTCTTTATCTTATACATTGTGGGGTTTGGTTAATGCTTTTCCACTTTTTACATTTTGAAACAGATTTTCTCTGCAAAATGTTCTGCATCTTATGGGAAGCTAATCATTAATTTCAATTTTTTTTCATTTCAAAAAGGTGGATGAGAGAAGTGTCTATTTGTCATTTGAAATGCAGATAGAAGTCATGCAGATGCAGATAAAAAGAGTCCCTCCTTGTCATACCAAGTAGCAGAGCTTAATTGTGATGCATCATGAAGAACATGCATTGTTGAGAAACAGGCACATTAATCTTGGGAAATGTCATCAGGCAGATCAAGACACAGTGGTCAATAAAACCCAAATGGCTTTGTCACTCTGGAGGTAAAAAGAAGAGATGACTTAACTACAAATAAGCAAAGGGACCTCTAGCTCAATTTTAATAGCACTTTCCTTTAACTCTGAATTTTAGATTCTTCCCCATTGACTTCAGTCAGAAATCATGTAACAATTTCAGAGATTTTTGCATCTAGTTCTTTCTTCAAACATCTTAATCAAGGCCTCCCTCCTTTCACATCCGCTACAAAAAAAAAAAAAATCTGAAATTGTTTTTGTTAGAAAGATGACATCCTGACATTGAGCCTCAGACCTTTGATGACCAGCACCATCATGAGACACCCTCACCTACAGCACCACCAGCCTGTGCCTGGAAAAATGCTGTGAGCACACTGTGAAGCTGAGGGTGCTTGCCATGAAATGGGGGTCTGCTGCCAGGAGACAAATTCATCACTGGCTAGAGCTACCTAAGGGAAAAAAGTATTTAAATTGCACCTAAGACAAAACACAGGGTTTCTATATTGATTATATTCTGCTATGGAGAAACAGGGTTTCTGGTTCCACAACCAACCTTTCAATGTGCATATTTTTTATTTGTCTCATGCTCCTGCTCTTCTCTTTGTTTGGGACAACTACAGACCTCCTGAAAAGAACTTATCTTTCAAGCTGCACAGAATGTCCTCAGTGCTCAGGTCCCATTCTCCCACATCTGGAGAACGAGCACATGAAGGCCCTTGTGAAACCACCTCTGCAGGAACCAGTCCCTCAAAATTCATTTGCTGTAACCAATTACGCCACAAAGACTTCTTCACCCATGCACAAAATACATCTTCTACCTTCCTTGGATCCAACCAAATCCATGGCAAACAGTTACCAAATAAATTATATTGTTTATTTTGGTGATACCATTATCACCTAAATGATATTAGGTGATCTCAAACTTGCTAGTTTCTAGGAGATGTAGCCTTGCCTTGGTTATATCATCAATATTATGAAACTGAGATGAATAGAATCACAGTAAGGGTTGTGGCAGAGGGGGAAAGGAGAAAGACACAGTAGCACAGGCTTGAGATAGTTCTTCAGCTGTGCCTAGAATGAAGCACTGTTTATTATTGTGTCCCTCAGATCATAGACCAGGGCCCTGTTGAGATAGGGGACACAAAAAAAAAGCATCCCCGTTTGAAACAGAAAACATCTGAGGCTCCCAGACAGCCAGGGAATACAAGAATTATCAGTCAGCATGAAAAGGATCTGCCTTGGCACACTATCAGCTTGTCAAGGTTCCTGTAAGGCATCACAGGAAAAAAAAAGAAAACTTCTAAAATTACTTGAAAGTTGCTTTGTTGCTGTTTCAGAGTTTCTTCCACATGTGAGGGTAAGCATGGGAAAGGTGATGAGCTGAAGATGTAAAAACAAGAGGAAGGGATCTGGTATCATCAGCACATCAAAGATGGGAATTGACATTTAAAACAAACAAGAGAAGACAAGCCATGTGGGGATGAGACAAGAATGTTGTTCAAATTGAACACAAAATTATGTTGTATAAACAAAGACAGAGGAACTAATGGAACAATGCAGGAAGGAGGTGATGTTGTCAATGTACTGGGGATAGGACAATGCCTCTGCGTGTAAATTTTGAATTAATTTAAATGGGAGAAGACTGGATAAGAGAATATTGCCTTGAGTGAGATGCCAGGGATAAAGGCCTGGGTAAGACTTTAGTGATGTTACAGTCACAAAAAGACCACATCCTGAAAAGCAGGTATGCAGAAAGATTTGCAAGATCTGACCAAACTGGGGGTAAGAAAGCTCACCTTCATGATTTTGGCCTCAAAAAGAGACCAAAAGTGACAGCAATGGAAAATATTCTTTTCAGCCTGGAGAAAAGGAGGATCACTGGGGACATTATCACTCTCTATCTCCACCTGAAAGGACTCTGTAGCCAGGCAGGAGTCAATCGCACAAAAAGATGTTGCCTCATGTTGCAGTGGAGGTTTAGACTAGATAATAGGAAAAAAATCATTCACTGAAAAATTGGTCAGTCAATGGAACAGGTGGCCCAGGGAAGTGGTGGAATCACCATACCTGGAAGTGTTCAAAAGACCAGTAAACACGGCACTTGGGGATATGGTTTTACAGTGGGTTCGGCAGGGCTGAGTTAATGGTTTGACTCAATGACCTTAGAGGTCATTTCCTAACAGTTTTATGGTTCTATGACTCTATCAGTTATTGAGAGTCATGTGTTAGAGGTAGCTAAAACTGATCTCCAGATGTCAGACCTGTCAGAAAAGCAATCCCTGACCACTGTTTGGACAGAATAAAAATGACCTGGATTATCCAGACAAGTCTGTGCCCCATCAACATAGACGTGGTTGAGATAAATTTGTATTTGTGGACAACAGTACCAAGAAAAAAGTTAAAAAGGAGTAAAGAAAAATCAAGGGCAGATCTTTGTGACATTCTCACAGAAAGACGGAGAAGGGTCAGAAGATGACAAAATGTGATTCAAAATGGGACAAAAATGTGACAAATGTCATTCCAAATAAGACAAGACCACAAAAAAAGAAAAAAAAAATTATTCAAAAGATGTTGAAATCCCTAAAGAGGAAGAACATCCTGGGAAAATGATATGGTCAATGGCATCAAAAGCAGCTGAAGGTCAAGGAGGGCAGAGGCACATACAGAGAGAGACTTGGCTTGGTGTGAGCTCCTGCAGCCTTTGTTGAAGCCAGGGAAGGGATGACAGCTGGACTGAAGAAAGTCTAAATCAGAATAAGAAGAGAAAGTTTTATTTTAAGAAAAAAATCTCTCACTTCATCTGTTCTGTATTCTTTCATATTTTTGGCTTCGTGCACTTACAATTTCCTACTTATGTAACTCCTAGGAAGTGTGCAGATGGAGAAGAATTATTGGGATTATGGTCATAAGGCTGGATAAGTGCTACCGGACAGTTGCCATATGCCCACACTTGCTGGGACTCCTTATATAAACAGTGTGGTCAAAGCGGCCCTCCCCCTCCCCTCCAGGGAGCACACCCCCAAGGTAAGGCTCATCTTCATCAAGGGGAACATTGAGAGCTTCCCTCATTCAGTGCTTCTGCACTACGAAGTCAGGAAAGAAAAGCTGGCAATGTTTTTTGCTCATGTGGCAGCAACCCTGCTCTCCACTCCAGAGCTCCCTGGTTCAATCTGCAAGGTGCCATTCAAAGCCAGAGGCTGTCACAGTTGCAGTGCTGTTGCTTTGTGCTGCATTGCCTCAGTGGATAAAGATTTCATTTTCTAGAGCTGTGGAAATGGCACCTTTTAGAAGAAATCAGCTCTAAAAGCTAAATAGTTGTGCTTATACCTAACTTAATTTGAAAGATTATTCTCTTATTTGTCTATTACTCCCACTTCCCTAATGGATTCCTTTAGTGTTTATGGGCTTTATGTTAATTGAACATACTCAGGATCACAGTTTCAGCAAATTATTTAGTGAGAAGGTAGAGAAATCTTTACCTATTTCAACAAATGAAAAGAGCTTCAGTTACAGCGAAATAAAGAACACACCCTCATTAAACTAACATTTAACCCAATGTCCCAATGGGTGCAGCTCCCATTAAAAATCATTTCAATGAATAGAGCTGCAAGCTCTGGACCAGTTAATGATGGATGCTAATTAGCAGCAGTTGAACAGAAGAAGCCATCTTAACTAAACAGACAAATCTCTACACTAAAAAAGCCATCAAACTCCCGCTTATAATGAGGTTAATTTAAACCCACTGTTGAACAAAACCAGGCCTGCAGCTTGAAGGAGATACTCATCTCCCTTCTCCTAACTGCAACAGGAAAAATGTGTTGAAAACTTCCAGTTGTGAACTTGCAGAATGACTGTTGGGGCCAAATTCTTCTGTCCTGGGCAAAAGCCACCCTCACTCAATTACTCCAGGGTTAGGCTACGCTGCTAGGGATAAGCCCACCACAGGGCACCACAGATTCAGGCTCTGCTTCAGGTCAGAGAAACCAAATTCCTCACTAAAGACTGCAGCTGCAGTGGTGTTGTGTCACACGGAACACCTACTCTTGTTCTGCAACTTTCAGCTATGCTACAACATCACTTTTCTCCAAAAAGAAACCCCAAGAGCTATATTAGACATAGTATTACAAAATTAGCTTTATTAAATTACATGTTCCTTATCTGAGTTTTCATTTTTCCCCTAAAACATGTTCATTTTCTCTAACCCTTTGGGCTTTCTCCTTGTCCATTTTATTCCAGTTTTCACTCCATCTCAGGCTAACCCAGAAAAATTCTGCAAAACTTCATGGGCTGCAGTTAGTGATTGGTGTGGGGTCACTTCACATATTGCTTCAGCTCTTTCATCTTTGTCCTTCACTTTGTTTTTCTCAACCCTGTACCTCTGATTTTAAAGTCAGCCCTGAAACTCAGCACACAGTCTGAGTGAGGGGCCCTGCTGCATCCCTTCCATAGTAACTCCAGGTGTAAAGACTTTAGGAGTAACAGAGTCAGCGGTGCCAACAAGGTCCAGTTCAAGATGCAGTGAGCATCCTCACACCTGACCCTCAGCAAAACATTCCACTAACAGCACATGGAAACAACTCAGTTACCTCTCTCAAAGTGTTTCCAGCTAAGCAGGACCACTGAAACAAAAAAATGCTGGCATTATAATTGGCAGATATGATTCACCATAAAAAATATGCACTACAAAGAAGAAGAGTTGTTGACTGATTTTCTCCCTAAGACAATTTTTCTGAGTATCGTCATGGCTTTTAAAGGGACGTTGATCCGTTCCTGACAGCAGAGAGAATTAGGATTAATGGTTACTACAGGCAGACCTCCAGTGAGAGGATTTTCTATATTTGTCAGATTCACCTTAGCTCACTGTTTCTTGGCAATACTCCATTTTTCAGAGGCAAGAAGGGTGGACTGTTTTTCTTTATAGGATTTGCAAACACAAATGTGGGAAGGTAGGAGCTTCCTAATATTGTCTGAAAAGACCAGCTGTGAAGCAATTCACAGCATCACCTCATTAATGTTAAATCTAAAGCATTTTTTGGACTCTCCACTGACACTTTGCCACGCTGAAAACAGGTAGCTCAGCTAACGTGAACAATATTTTGCTTCTTCACAGCTACATTCAGAACTAGCAATTGCCTCTCATAGAAAGATAAAGCTAATGCCAGATGTTACTAATGCAACTGAAAATAAAGTTCTAGAATGAAAAAAAAAAACAAAAAACAGCTCATTTGGGAAAAATCTACAGAAGATGTAAGAAGTCAGATTCTCAGATGCTGGGAACTAACACAATCAGTTTGCATCAGCAAAGAGTCTGGCCCCAAATTTCTATTTCAGAGGTTCAAATTGAAAAACCAAATTAGAAGCAGATAACTTAGAAGAGGAATGAAAATCAAATGAGAAAATTATATCAAAGGTTAATAAATTTTGCCAGATGTTATTCCTGTGTTAAAGAAGGTCTCAAAACATTTAAACAAATTTTAAAGAAGTCTTAGAAGTACCTGAACATGGCTTTTACCTTTCTTAATAGCTTACTTTGTACCTACTCAGGGACCTGTACTATTGAGCATGTTTCATACTGGGAGCAGGGAATTGGAAGAACTGTGCTTCCACTTGATGACAGCAGGTAGGGGCCAACAACAAAAAGCCTTTTTAAATGAAATAAAAAAGGAAATAAAGCACTGGGATCCCTGCTTGTGAAATTCATGCTTATGATCAGTTAGAATTAAATGATGGTTTTTGTTATAAAATGAAAGATAGGGTTTTCTATAAACGTAAATTGTTATTTTTCCCTAGACATTCCTAGACAGATTACAGAAGCAGCTTTTAAGCTAATAAATCAGAAACCTTCTCAATACAAGTGAGTTTAGCTTCCCTGTGCTCCTGAGAAT
The DNA here is from genome assembly GCF_030490865.1 of Poecile atricapillus. Lineage (NCBI taxonomy): Eukaryota > Metazoa > Chordata > Aves > Passeriformes > Paridae > Poecile > Poecile atricapillus. The sequence goes on from NC_081249.1 coordinate 83,148,512, forward strand.
ATCAAGTCAAAGACAGCTGCCTAATTTATATTTTCTAAGTAGAAGATAAAGCTAATTATTTTTAAGTGGAACAATAATTGCCATCAGAAATTAATTCCTTTAGTAGACAAAAATCCCAGACACGATTTAGAAAAGAGAGATGTTTCAGTCTTCTATTGATTTGTGGATGATCTGATTTGATCCGCAGCGAGGACTAACCAGCAGCGTGCTTGGTTACAAATGCCTAGCAAATCAGGTGGGCAGTTTTCTCACAGGGAAAAACCTGCAAGTCCTTCTTAGAAGGCTAAATAGAAAACAAACTGCGAGCAGAAAAAATAACTAATACCAGTAGAAACAACAGAGGGAAACAAAACAAACAAAAAAAAATTTGAAAAAAGAAAAACCACCAAAAAAACCCTAAAAACAGCTTAGATTAAAGGTCAAAAATGGACTGGCAGGAGACCAGAGTGCAGACTGGATAAAGCACCTCCTGTTCCTTGAAGGACTCCAAGGAGCTGGTGGACGGTGCCACACAGCGCTGCCCAGAGCCATGAGAGGACAAAGACAAGCAGCCATTCAGGTCTCCCCATCCAGCTTCCCCTGCTGCCATTGGACACCACAAAGCCCTCTAAATACTACAGATACCTAGAGAGTCATGCTGGAAGTTCTCAAACCCAACTGCTCTTTGCACACCTCTGCTCTTTGTGCACCTCTGTTGAGGTCTTGGCTCTTTTCTCATCATTCCACTGTGTTTGCATATTCACCTGTGTAAATAAGCTAACATAAGCTGTCTCTTCACTGGATGGACTGCAAACTTTTCTGTTGCCCATATGGAAAAGCCCTCACATCTAATGCTGCTGTTGTCACCTCATGGCCTGTGCCAGGAGTAAGAAAATCCTTCTTGAAATGACAGTATCATTTTCCTTGGAGCTTAATATACTTCAGATTTCTATTTAATACCATCACAGCCAGTCTATGCCTGAAAGATGTGGATATTATTGAAACTGCAAGAGCCTCCAAAATCCATTTTCAAAAACAAAGCTACCTCCTGACGGACTCATGTTCTGCTCACACCTGTTGTTGACACAGGAAAACCCACACATTTTAAACCTTCCCCAGTTGTTCCATTTCTAAACCATTTGAGGACCACTACAACTTTTCAGTACTCTGTTGTTCCACCCAGAAAGCCTCCTCAGCTTGCTCTGCTCCTGATACAATTTAATAATGAAAGCTTACAATCTGTCTCCTTTACGTCAGCAACGCTACTCAAATGACTGCAGTATGCGGAAAATCATTTTCATTCTGTCTCCAGCCCACACACTTATCAGGGAAGGCTGAGGACCTCTGTTTGTAAGGATATAAAGAAGATTTAACCGAGAAATAAGTCACTATAGCAACACAGGTTAAAAATGAGAAATTTTATTTTGTGGTGAGAAGGGAAAATAATTTTTTATTAAAAAAATTTTTTTATTAAAAACATACAGGTCTCAGCCTGTAAGTTTGTGTCTTTTAAACACACAAAAGGTACCATCTGGGGATACTCACATTGTCATTTCATAGTACATATTTCTGGTTTCTTAGGTTTTTTCCTACATTGCCTTCCAATTTGCAAACCTTTTGTTTGCAGTCACAAAAACAAGCATCCTGCCTTCCTATGAAACTTAACATTTTTTTGCTATCTCCTCGGACTCCATTAGCTGGAGAAGAGTTTACACAAAAACTCATGATATTTGAAAGCCTTACACTCCACACTCCCTTTTAAGCATATGTCACAGCAGGATCAGAGGCCAGCCTGCTCAGGTTTTCTGCCTTAAAACCTACCATCAAGCTGTCAATGTATCCACATGGTTCTCCTCCAAATTCTACAGTCACAGAGGAGAGTATTTCAGCCACGTTGTTTTTGCATTTCTCCGACCACTGCTGCTATTGATTAAAGCCACTCAGAGCTGCTGTCAGCCTGGGGAGCTCACACACAGCTGCTTCCAGTCAGCTGCACACATTCCTGGTCAGGGAGGTATGGAAAGGAGCTGGAACCCCAGCCACCTGTTACAACATGTTTTAATAAGTAAGGTTGACTGTATTTTCTACAGAAATAGAAATTCTTGGTTATGGTTTATCATCAGAACATTCCTGGAATTTAGTAGGGGGCATTTTGTTGCTTCTCTAGGTAGACCTGATAGACAGAGCTCATCTGTCATGGACAGACGGGATGAGCAATGGAAAAAGTGTGAACAGTTAAGCTTGAGATCAACTTAAGTTTGCACCCTCAAGTGCAAATAGCCTTGGTGACATTGAAAAAAACAAGAGTATTTCTTTCTCTCAGTGCCCCATATGGAAAATGGTGACCTTACCACTTGGCAGATGCACAAGTGCCCAGTGAGGACCTGGACATTAGTATGGACAGCACTGGCAGATCCTTACCACAGAGGGAAGGAACATCTTCTCCCTGATGTTTTAGATGCAATGCTATATTCATTTCCAATGCTCAGATAAACATCAAAGCCAATTTCCCTGCTGCCTCTGACTACTCTTGGAATATAACTTGAGATAAAAACTCAGTTAGTTATTGAAATTCAGAGAATAAGGCTAAATTTTGACTGTGAGTCAGCCAAATTGATTTCCAGACTGATCAGTATTCATGCATAATTAAAGCTGGGCTTCTCTTTCAAGCAGTTCACACATTTACCAATTATCAGTATTACAGGAGTAAGAATCACTTTTACTGGAAAACACCTCCAGAGTCATCCAAACACTTTGCCTTTGGGTGCATACACCCTGAGAGACAGACAAGCACTTTGAGCAAGAACATCACCGATGTAAGGCAGCCTACAATTCCCCGTACTTTGTTGTTCTACATGTTGGGGATGTTCCCAGTCTGATGCACCTCTATTTGAATGGACCTATGAACTCCTTTGTAGAAATACAGGAAATTTACTTGCCAATAGCCTTCTATAAGGTGACTTTGAAGATGCCAGTGCTAGAGGGAAATACAGTTTTGGTGCATTTCTCTATGTTACATCAGTACGTCATTTTTCTCTTTGACTGGACAAGTGACTATTCTGTCATATCAAAACTTACACATGACATTCCAGCAAAATAGTACATATGTAAGAAGTTCCCAGCACATTCCTATCTCTCCAGTTTTGTGTCTTGTAGAAAAAAAAACAGGAAAGCACACAAGAGCACGATATTGCTTTCTACCAAAACCAAAGATTTAAGACCCTCAACTATTCACAGTTCCTTTCCCAACTTACTCTGTTCCTGCTGTAACTGCTCAGTTAAAGCTTCACTCATAACTGCAGGCAGGAAGTATGGAAAAACAATCCCTAAATGTCATGACTGATTAAAATCATATTACAAAAAGTGTGTTTCAGAGTTAGTTTTACGTCTGCTTAGTATTCTATTTTTAATACAGTTAGAAAGTAAATTAAGCCACTTACAGTGAACCAAAACTTCCCTTGTTTCCATGGAAATGGTTAGAAGGCTGATCTGAAGTTAACCAGACTGATAAATACAAATGCTTGTTACCAGCCAGCTTAATCCCCACGGCTGCCTCTTGTGCGCACCATCACACCCAGGAACCTTTCACACTGCGAAACGCTCCTTACTGACAGCTGACTCCTAATCCACTGCACAGGCAGAGCAGGACCCTCTCAAACATGTGTCACACTGACAGGGGCAGGGGCCACCAAGACTGCACACTCATGAGCTAAAAACTGAGTCAACAATAGACCCTTTTAATATTCCACAATTCAAAGGATGAGCTGGTGCTTTTTTATTTTAATTCTCTGTCATTCCCAGCTTTTCATCTAACACTGCAATTTTACACTGGTGTAGCACTTGTATGCAGTGAAATTACTTCTGCTTTATCCCAGGGTAAGCAATATCAGAATGAGATCATTTGTGCTTTATTTGTTGGAGGGAAATGATGGATCACTGTTCAAATATTAATAGTGACATTTGCTATGGGAAGATTGTATATAATACATCAGTAATGCGCAGCAAGAGTATTGCCTGTGGGTGTGGTTGCAGGGGAAGTGTGAAGGTGTCTTCAGAGGTTTTGTAAGAAAAATGGAAGATATATGAATATTGCTACAAAACAACTAATAAAATTCAGTCATTTGTGCCTGTGTGAATTGCAAACTTTATGCACATATCAATTTTTTGGCCTGTTTAAGGTAGAAACCTGGCAAAACAGAAAATGAGATGCCAGTTTTGCTTGGCCAAAGTTTGAGTTCAAGCTGACCTGAGAGCTTGCTGCTACCCAAAGGAGTGGATAGTGCTCCTCCATCCTCTCTTTCCATACCCTTCTTTTCACTCACACCAGACACCTCTTCCAGCTTCATTCCTTGCACCAGCTTTCATGCTTGTCAGGCATTTTTCTGAGGTACTTAAATTTATTCATTTGTCAGAAAATGATACACTTTGGTGGGGGGAGTTACTTTTCCTCTAGCTCAGCAAGTCAAATAACCCCAGCAAGGGATCAACAAATGCCAAAGTCAATGTGTATAGCCAGAGATGACTACAAAGAGCCTCAGCTGTGTATCTGAAATGTACCTCAACTCACTAAAGCCCTTATCAGACACAGAATCATAGAATTTCTTGAGCTGGAAGGGACTTACAAGGATTGTCAGAGTTCAGCTCCTGGCTCTGCACAGGACAGCCTTAGGAATCACACCACGTTCCTTAAGGTGTTGTCCAAACGCTTCATGAATTCTGTCAGGCTTGGTACTGTGATTACTTCCCTGGGGAGCCTGTTCCAGTGCCCAGCCACCCTCTGGGTGAAGAACCTTTTTCTAATATCCAACCCAAACCTCCCCTGACACAACTTCAGTCCATCCCCTTGGCTCCTGTCACTGGTCACCAGAGAGAAAAGATCAGTGTCTGCTCATCCTCTTCCCCTCATGAGGAAGTTGCAGACTGCCATGAGGTCTCCCCTCAGTCTCCTCCAGGCTGAGCAGATCAAATGACCCCAGACACTCCTCAGGCTTCCCCTAAAGGCCCTTCATCATCCTCATGGCCATTTTCTGGATGCTCTCTAATAGTTCATAAATGATTATTCATTTGTTTGAGTAAGCTACCTTTCTGAACACACAGATAAACATATGCTTCCATCTAAAAGGCTGAAAAACCAATAACAAACCCCAAAGCATGATGGACAGTGACTGGTTTCACAGTTACCCTGTGCCCAGCTCAAACAGAATTAGCATCCACAATATTTATCTCACCAAACAATAAGGAAAAGTAGTGGCAAAAATCCTCAGTTAAGCTGTGGAGTAGATGTCAATCCACCGCCCTGCTGCAGCACTATGTCTGGCTCCAAGGAATAAAAAATACAGTAAACAATAGACAAAGGGGAAGGGAGCTAGTGGTGATGTAACAGAGATCCAAGGAAATAAATGTTTGTATGTACAAGCCCTGGGAGCAGGTAAAAGAGCTCTTAGCCAGTGGTATTCAAGCCAATATGAATAATACTGGAGAGAATGGCTTATCAAGCATTTTCAGGAGGACAAAAATGCATTATCTGTGACACATAATAGTTACTCTGATATTTCTGATGTGTCAAATAAGGTCAAAGCTTTTAACATTTGTCAAGATGGAAAACAACAGCAAAGCTTGAACTATTTTTTTATCATGACTTGAGTCAGAACAGAGCTCTCTGAGCCCAGACAGAACCCAGCCCTGACAGCAGCTGCACAAGAAACAGCTGGCAAAGACCTAACATGCCTGAGCAGTCTCATCACCTCAGATTTTCAGGGTCTCAAGTCTTCCTTTGAACAGAAGAATATTTATTTCCTTGGAAAAAATAAAAAATAAAAAATACAAAACACAAACAGAAACCGAAAGTAATTTCTTTCCCAGTCAAGCTGTCCTTCTGAACAGCATAAACAGCAGAAACACTCATCTTCCTGGCATACTGTATCTGCTACTCTATGCTGAATAAAACTGGTCTTTTTCAAATACTTGCCAGAAAAAAACAAGCATAAAAGACAAGAAAGGGCATTTCATTTTAAAAAAATATGAAATGTCATACTTTTTTTAAAAAAATATGTATAAATCAGTGTTGCTGATTAATTCTGGGAAAACAGAGGTACTGTGTGAATCAGAAACCTTTAACAAAACTGAAGGTTTTCCCTGAAGCCCAAAGGACAGTTTGAAGTTTGGCTTGCTGTTTTCTTAAGATCCCTTAAGCAAGCTGCATTACAAGGACAGACTAAAAGATTCTGGTTTTTCAGCCTTGGAAATAAAAGGTTAAATGAGACTCTCAGTGCTGCCTCCAACAACTAAATTGGAGGGCCTGAAGAGGGAAGACCAAGACTTCTCTCAGAGAGGAATACTGAGAGCACTACAGGCACCACAGGAAATGCTTTCTCAATGCAATCAACATGACAGCAGCCAAATATTCCAAAAGGAGACCTGAGAAGCTGCAAAATCCCCAGCTAATAAGATCCTGAGCTGCCTGATCTAAGCTGGCCCTGCTTTGAGAAAGAGTCCTTCAAAGGTATCTTCCAACCTAAACTATTGTGTGGTTCTACCTCATCAAAGTGGGCAGAGAAGATCATGTCCTCTTCTTCCCAGCAGTTTCCAGGACAGTACATGTGTTTGGAAACCACCTGTGTTTTACCACAGCTTTCTAGGAAGATATGCCTGGTAAAAAGTTCCTAGTTTGTCACAGCCGCTTCTCCAGAAGAGGAGATTGCACCACCACAGTCTGAAGTAAATATTACAAAGCTGAAATTTTGTATTCAGAATATATCTGAGAGTAGTCTGCACCATTTGCACCAGGGCTTTCAGTGGAAAAAACTACTCAAGTCAATAAAGAGCCTACTTCCTTCCCTGAACCTTAATGAATGCTGTCAAGTCCAACTCTGAAATGCTCCTTAGAAGGCAACTGTGTGACACAAGTAAGTTGAATGCAGCCTGAAGCTGTGCTTTAACCACAAGTCTTATTGCACAAAATTTCACTAGTTTCCCTCCCCGGACATTTGGTTTCATGGCACAATTAACCTAATCAACTGCCCCTCTGCAAAAGGGGAACTTCTGTTTCTATTCTCAGACACAGTCCTGTATTTCTGCTGATTTCCTTGTGCCAGCCTTGGCACAAGTTTAACGTGAGATGACACAGACATATTTTGTTGGAGAAAAAGTGAATACTTTCCTTGCTATAATTAACTTGCCTACTTGTGTATCCAGAGGAGCAGCAGTGCTGCTGAAGAGCAGGGGGACAGGAGAGGATAACTCTACTACCAGGTGTTGCTTAGAATCAGAAGAGAAAAAACCCTTGCAACAGTGTTAGAATAGTAAAGTCAAAAGCAGACCTTTATTTGGAAGCATCCAGGTGTCTTGATGGTGATGGGCACAGCCAGAATCAAATTTCTACAACTCTATGAGGTTAATTAATTAGGATATCTAACAGGTACATCCAATAGGAGATTCAGATGCCCCAGTAACTTACCCCTGGGCCAGCCCCTTGGAGCTGGTCTGTGGGGTTCTCTTCCCCACTTCTTATTATGTTTTATTGCAGGTTCACTACTTGGAAGACTAAGCAATATTTCAGGAATGTGTTTAGAAGGCCAGCATATTGTTCTAAAATCTAGGGGGAAAGAGTAGGAACAGTACTGGATCTATAGCCATGCATTATCTACAAAGCTACAAATATATGAAAAGATATATAAAAACGCTTAGGCATCACAGGGCTTCAGAGATCAGCTGAGTTAGAATTTGAAAGTGCAGCTTGTAATGCAAATGCTCTTCAGCGCCAAATAGCGATGTCAGGAGAGGCCCCTCCAAGCAGCGCCGGGGGCCGGCTCAGCAGTGCATTCCCCTGGCAGTCCCATGCCAGAGAGCTGCTAGCAGCTGGCAGCTGAGCAGAAAAACCAAGGGTACTGATCCAATGGAGCAGAAGTACTCTAGAGCCAAGTTTCTCGTTTTAGCAGCGGTTTGGACCTATTTAGCCTTATCTGTGTCTCCCTTATCCAGCACTTCCCAGAGAAGTTCCCAACAAAACTGGTTGTACTTTTTATTAGCATTAACTGCCCGCATCAATATCCTGCTCTAAAGGATGCAAATGGGAGTTTCACCAGAGTGCAGGGGTAGATGATCCACGTAGATTTGTGGGAGCACCAGGAGCCTGCCTGGCTTCTGGCACACAGCCCAGCACTTTGTGTATTCAGAGGAGACCATTTGATGATTTAGCCTGACCTGCTGTATATCACAGGATATTTCACCATCTCATCCTTGTTCTCAGTCCAACAAATATGTATCAGGTAAAATAAACTGTTATTCTCTGTATATATGCCAGCCTGAATGAATGAGATATTGTTTTCTGAAAAGGTATCAAGTCACTTCCAGTATCCTGCAGCCTGCAGCGTAAGACTTCCTTGAATAACTTCTGAAAAGGAAGGGAAATCTGACCAGTGGAGACTGGTAAAAGTTGCTGTTTACAGGACCAATATATTTGATTAAATTGGCATCTTATGGCACAGAAATGTTCAGTTGCCAGTAAGGATGCTGCGATAAATATTTTTTAGAAACCAGGGTACGGGTCATGATTCATGGTGCCTACTTAGATTAATTGCATTTAGTTCAAAATGCTTGATTTGTATTACTGTTTTATGCATACAGTAGTGATATCCCATTCCTGGAAGTGCTCATGGGCAGGCTGGATGGGGCTTCAAGCAACCTGGTCGGGTGGAAGGTGTCATGGACGATCTTTAAGGTCCCTTCCAACCCAAACTTCTCTGTGTTTCTAGATATGGTGATGTATGGGGAATTTTAAGATGCCTTACAGCAGAGATGTCAGGATTACTGTGCTCCTTCTCCAGCCACTACCCATAACTCACTCATGTCTCACCTTCAGCCAAGACCCCAATACCTGCCCTCTGCCATCCCACAGCTTAGCTCTTCAACACTGACACGAAGGACAGTTCTTGAGTGTCCAAAGCATAGCTAATATAGAACTCAGAATTACTGGTTAAATGAGAGCACCTCCATTTAAATAAAATATATGAGCTTTTTTAGGATATGAATCTCACAACTGTTCACTGAAAGCCCATCTCAGTCTTTCATTATTTATCTCACGGTACCTGCAAAATTACAGAAATCAGTAAACCCCCCAAGGCAACGTTTCTTTCATCAAGAATTACCTACTGCTCATGCATTTTCCTCAGGTGCAAGATTGTAATCATTAGCTGTAATATTATAACTCTCTCACAACTTTCTCTTCAATTCATGTATCCAGTCTGGATTTGCAGCACAAAAGATATTGACATCCTAAAGGGAATCCAGGAAAGATTGTCATGATAGTCAGGGGGCTGAAGGACACGGAACAAGGAGAAGCAGCTGCGGCAAACAGATTTACTTGGTTTAAAGAAAAGGTAGAAGAAATGAGGGAAATCTCACAGCTTTCTACAGCTACTTAATACTGCTGGGAGTGTAAAAGAGATGGAGCCAGGCCCTTCTCAGAGTTAGCAACAGTGGGAATTGCAGGTAACACTTGGCACTGCAGATATTGTAGTGCAGTAGAAAAGCGCTGAGTTATCTTGGAGAGCAGTCACGCTGTTCCGGGCTGGTTTTCACCTCTTTTTCACAGAGGGAGATTGTAGTACGTGATAGGCACTGTACCTCCACACCTAAGGAACACATACCTGTAACAGTTTGCAAGCCACAATGCGGATATGTCCTGTTAAGGGAACTCCCCCCTCAGACCACCCAGCAGCCGCTCTGGCAGTCACACTCGCACCACCTGAGCTGGGACCGAGGCCCCTTCACAGCCACATCCCACAATCACAGTCACACCAGCGTTCCCTACCTGCTTGATCCCGGGGCTCCCACAGCAAAGTCTCAGAGGTCCAGATCCCTAAAACAATTTGATCTCGGTGCAATAACTAGATAACAGAGCACAAAGGAGCCGCGGCTTTGCCCCATCCCGCTTTCCGCGCAGGGCGGGCCGGCGAGCCCGACGCCCCCGAGGGCCCGCAGGTGCCGCAGGTGCCCCGTGTTACACCCAGGGACGGCTGTTCCCGGCCTCCTGCCTCGGCCTTCTGCCCCCCGAGCTCGAAGGGCAGCTGCTCACCGAGATACCTGCGCCATGTGTGCTCCTCTACACCCCCTGGCTGTGTTTAACTCACGGGTAAGACACGAAATGCACAAACTGCCCGTGAGGGCCATGAGCTGCTGCCACTCGGAATAAAACTGTCTCTCACTGTCTGCCTTATGCTCTGACTGCCTCACAGTGCATTGGTACTGTGCTTAAAAACCTGAGTTTCTTTAAAATATGTAACTATTTTTCAGGACATGGAGGCTCCCTTAACAGAGAAGCTCAAAATTTACAATGCCAAAGTGCAAAGGAAGTGCAGCCAGTTAGAGGATGTTAGAAAGGGCCCATTTGAAAGCACAGCAACTTTTACAGGTCTCATGTATTCATTTTTCACAGCAAGGTCTAGAGGCAGAATATCATTTTACATGAAAAGAAAAAACAAAAAAAAAAAGCAAATTACAGGCACCACATTTTGTTGAACATTCAGTATTCCCACTCACAAAACAAGAGTATATTCTACCTTCAGAATAACTTGAAGCTAATGAAGCACAGCTGCTTTATATGCTTCAGAAGTAGATTAAGACACAACAGGATGTTCAATAACTATGTTAGAAAAGCAAATTCCTTAAGGTAACTATATCAGTCTAGAGAAAAAAAACCTGCTTGCCAAAACTGGCTCTGCACTTTCACTATCTTATAATTCCTTTTGATTAACACATTCTCTTACACTGGATTCAAAAAAGTAAAAGCAATGTTGATGGCAATTAAATCTCGATCTAAACCCTGCCCTGAGCTGTCTGCATGATTATGTGCTCAGCCTGAATTTACATCCTTTCTTATCAGCTTGCATCAAAGAAGTGGTGAAAAAACTCCAGCAGCAGTTACAGAGTTATCTAAAGTACTGACACCTATTTAGACTGAGCTTGCATTTCAGTCCACGTTGAAAACTAATGCTGTATTTGTTGAGGAAAAAAAGAAAAGGAAAAAGTGCATTGCCAAAGTTTTCCAAACATCTTTAACACACACCTCATTTCTTCTATATCACTGTGGTGCACAGTGTTTTCCAAACTCAACGTATTTTTAAATTGAAATGGAAAAGAAGTATTAGAAAGTACCCAACTTTTTCAAACATTAAGAGGAAAGTATTCACAGCTTCATATTATCCTATAAAATACTCCTGGATTGTAGGTATAATATTTCTGACTTCTGAATTTTACTTCAACCTTTACACCTCAGAAACTTCTTTTTAAAATACTTCTTGCTATTTTCAAATCACTTTTCCAACTGCCTTTATACCGACGTCACTGATGTGCATCATGCCTTGCTCAGGTTAGGTCAGATCCCGCTCCTGCAACATTAATCTGGCACAGGTGACCTCAAGGTTACTACAGACTGGTATGGCTGTAATTTAACACAGAGCTTGGATCCCTGTTGCTGTGCCTGAGTTTGGTCAGCCTGGGCTGGCCCCTGGCATGGCAGCAGACGTGTGGGCCGTCCCTAGGAAGCTGCGCAATAAGGGATCCGGCCAGCGAGATGCGTGGATCGGGCTGGCACACTCTACAGCTTTTGGTGTCAAAGGAAGCACCAAGAACGGGGGTGAAGAATGGAGAGGAGCCTTTGGTGTGAATCCCAGAGAGCTTTATTCCAAGGTATCAGGGACCAAAAAAGTCCAGGCACAGCTGTGCTCAGGATTTTATACAACTCAAAATTGATGGGCAGGTACAAACAATCAGCCAATGGGGAATCCAGGAGGGAGGAGAAATGGGAGGGGATTACAATGCAAGGACCAACAGGGATGAGAGGGTGGAGAGGACCAGTCACATAGTCCAATGGGGCCTCAAGGGTTATGGGGTTGACACGGAAGAGTCTAGAACAAAGGGCAGGGTTTACAATGATGGACAAGAAAGGGTCTGGAATAAAGGGCAGGGCATAAAATGATGGGCGACTGGGAGTTTAGGGTGATTGGACAAGGGAGAGATTGACCTAGACCATTCTGGAAAATAGAGAAGGGCATCAGGATGAGTGACACAAGAGAAAGGTGGGGAAAACTTAGGGAGAAACTATTCCATTTCAGCAGGGAAATGTATTCGGGGTCAACCATTTGTACAAATGATTAAACAATTAACAATAAAAACACACCACCACAGATTCCTTGCTATATTAGTATTCCTTTTAAACACCACTCCTTTAAGGTCTGCACAACTGGGAGATTTAATTGTATGTTACACTTAACTGGAATGCTGAGAATTAGCCCCCACTCTAACATACACGGAGCTTTATTGTAGTTCTTAGCTGGTTTTCCATTACTCATCCCCACAGTTTGCCATGGTAGGCATGCTGTTTGCAATGATGTAAGCTTAGAGAAGATTCAGTGAAGTCTCTGGAGAGGTGTATATGCAGAAAGGACAAGAGAGAGCACCCAGTACATCTGTCAGGCTCATACACACACAGGCCCACCTTGCATACTCAATGCAAGGATCTGCTGCTTACTTTACAAGACATTATTAGGGATAATGAATCTGAAGCTTTAGATCCTAAGGAAATGAAAAAGTAGCAAGTGTCTGAACAGTGCACTGTGATGATTAAAAAGAGAAAGCTCAAGGTGAAAACTATAAGGGGTCTTACTAATGATCACAGGTAGATACAGATGGAGTGAGGAGCGGGACAGTGGGTCCCTTCCTTCTCTCATGTGTTAGAAACAGAATTGTTAAAGTTAGAAAATACCCTTAATATCATTAAGTTCAACCATTAGCCTAATACTACCAAATCCATTGCTTAAGCCATGTGCCTAAGGGCCACATCTACATACGTTTTAAACACCTCCAAAGATGGTGACTCCGCTGCTTCCCTGGGCAGCCTGTTCACAAAAGGATTGTGCTTGACAGTCCTTTTGGTGAAGATATTTTTCCTAACATCTAGTCTAAACCTCCCCAAACACAATCTGAGGCCATTTTCTCATTTTCCTGTCACTTGTTATCTGTGAGAAGAGATCAAATCCCACCTGGCTACAACCTCCTTTCAAGCAGTTGTAGAGAGTTAAAACCCCTTAGCAGAGATGGTCAGAAACTGTGATGGATATCACTTCCTCAGACCCTTCACTTACATAATTAAGCAGTAGTGCAAACTCTATGGAGTAATCGCATCTGCAGCTTATATACTCCATCCATATGTATGTCCTGCCATTCCTCCAGCAGCTGCAACCTGGAAGTAGGAATCACATCAGCATCCCACCTGCACCTGAGGGGATCATGAATTAGGGCCCTTGGGACTACTTTGATCCCCAGGGAATGCCATGAAATCCTAGGGTTGCATTCTCATCATGACAGTTTAATGGTGCACAGAAATAAACATTCATCACTCCACCCCACACTTACAGCAGCGTGGGTGCTCACAGATGACAGAAGAAAATGTTTTTCAGAGGCAGAAAAAAATTGAAATAATAAAGGAAAAATATTGCAAAAACAAATAGGCAATTAAAACTTATTTCTTAAATATGACAAGCCTTTAACTGAGCCCTGCCATAATAAAAGCATTAAAACCTCATTAAGTGGGCTGTGGAAACTTCTACCAGATAGATATGCAATTTCATTGACAAAAAAATACAAGACTCAACAGATGAATGAGCCTGGCATCTATAAGATTTGTAAAGTCCTTTCAAGTTTATTGATTGAATAAAGTTTATTGTACTTTGTAAAAAGCTAAATATTAATGCCAAAGTCTATGGACACTACTTCCACTTCTATCTCTGTTTAATGGAGTGGTCAGAGAGATAACCAGGAAATTAATTTATCAGATGCTAGTAATGGGGGAATTGACAATTTTCATTAGAAACAAAATAATATTTGCAAATGCTGTGACTTAATCTCAGTAGCCATCCCAGTATCTTCTCCATCCCCTCCCATTGCTTTATGTCCTTTCCTTTTCCAAGGGGGATGACAGACTTGGCAGTTAAAAGACTTGGAGGGATATATGCAGGAAACCATCAGCACAGGCTTCCTGGAAGCACTAACATGAGCTCATTGCTCCAATTCCTTCTTCTCTAGCCCTCTGCACACAGCTATCCATGACTGCCATGTCACCCTCAGATATCCTCTGCATCGTACATTTGACACTAAATCAGTTGCACATTGCAGTCCTATTGCTGAAAATCCTCCCACTTTGTTCAGATGATATTTCAGATACAGATATGGTTATGACACAGTTCCAGAGTGGAAAGTAATTGATTAATCCATTGTTTGATGAATTTATATACACTGATACATTATTGCGGGAAACATCCAGAAGCAGGCTTTAACATCTAGTTTATATACCAAATCAAATGTATATGTGTGTATATAAATATATATGTGCAATGTATCTAATTGATAAAGGTTAAGAAATGGCACAGAAATGCCTTCAACAGGAAAGTAAAAAGATGAGAGCTAAAAGGTACCAATTTACTTGTTAACCAGGGAAGCAGCAAAGAAAAGAGTTGCAATAGGAAGCTGAAGTCAGGAGGACACGTAAAAGTACCAGCTAAAACAAAGTCCTATTTGTCAAGTCTTTTAATACAAAATGAAGCATTATATTTGTTCACTTCTCCAGAATTTGCACATTTCTGTGATTTTTTTTAATGTGCCTCACCATGTACCATCATAAAGGGCTATCAATTCATTAGTTGCTTCTTGCTCAAGACCACCAATCCTCTCCCTCATTAAAACACCTGAAGCCGGAAAGGGAGCTACCATTCTCTAAAGTCCACCAGGAGAGAGCACAGGGGATCACTGCTGCCTTTCACATCAAATCAGGGCCACAGGCAGAAGAGATGCACACAGGAAAGTGAGTGGAGTCATGGTTAGGAGACAGCAGAAAAGACTGTGAAGGATGAGGAAGTGGTAAAGGGCAGCAGGCTGTGCTGATGAGGCTGGGAGACAGATGAGCTTAGAGGAAAACCATTTAACCCTGGAAGCAGATAAATGGATTTCCTGCCAGTGGCCATGAGGAAGGAGGAAAGTGGCTGCATGACTGTTGTGGGTTAGGTGTAGCCCTTAAAATTTTACACTCTATTAGGAGACAGGCAGAATCTCCTCTAAAATTGTAGAAACCAGAACTGAAAGTAAAAGACTAGACACATTTGTGATATTAGAACATCAAGGAGTGCTGGGGATCTGACTCATATTTTGAACACATAATGATGGCAATATTGTGACACTAACAGCTTCAATTTACTATAACAGAATTCTCACGGTATGTATGATGGGAGAACACAGCTGCAAACATTTTCATGGGGAGTGTTAGATGTTTAGTTATCATTTAGGCTTGGTTTATGGGCTCAGTCTTCTTTCCGATTAAGAAAATGGGAAGGAAAAAAAAAAATTTAGTTGATGATTGTGTACCCAGGCATTATTGGAATCCATAATAAAAGGTATTATTAATCACTTTTATTACTGACCAACATTTTCAAATCAGAGCCTGGAGCAAGATCTCAATCCATATTCAAAGGGGTTTAAGCATATTCAGTCTAATATTATATATTTTCCATTGATTTTTCTATAAGCAGCCATAAAACATTTAAATTACTTCCCCCAAATTTGATCAAAATTAAAAAGAAGATGCAGTGCTGGATGTAGAAATATTTATTCAGTTGGGTATTAGAAACTAAGCAGAAAGATCTGCTTCAAGGTTTGGTTTCAACAGAGTTCCCAGCTTCTCCAAAAAACATATAATATAGGATCTTCAGGGGAAATACCTCATGGTGTGGAGCTGTGGATGGAATTTAAATTGAAAGTATTTATGTCCTATTCTATTTTATGCCAATGTTTAGTGTTACTCCATAAAGCAAACCCTAACAAATATGTAAATCTGTCAGCATTGCATAAGTTGTGTCAATCCATTGGTCTTTACATGGATGCTCCTACTGAAGGATCCCTAGCAATGTCACTGTTCCCATGATAATCTGTGCGCCTTGGACACAACATAATAAGCAATTTGTACCCAAAACTTCTCTACCAGCAATAGACAAAACAAAATATCTCTAAAATAATATGCAGCTCTTGTGGAGCCCGAAGGATGATAAAGAAAAGGAAAGAAAAAGCTGGGAACTAGCAGCCCCTGAACGCAAAGGCTGTAGGAAGCCAAGTCTGTCCTGCCCACCGCTTTGACAGCTGTAATCCTGACTGAACCCTTTTGGCACTTTGGACACAGGGATGCCATTAATAATACCTTTCAAGTCATTCCTTCTGTTACCTCTTCTTTATAGCTCCTATTTATTAAATTACTGCTTATCACTTTTTATAGCTATTTTCAAAACAAGGGAACACAGATAGGATTTATCAAAGTAAAAAATAGCTCATGGGTCAGCTGCCCCAGGCTACGTTGCAAACCAAGGAAAAAGAAAGCTAAGCTGCCTGTCACCAAAATCATCCTAATCTAGGAGTACAAGTACAGTTCCTGTGACTAAGAAAATATTGTTTTGCTATTTCAATGCAAAGGCTACTACTGACATAACCAAAGTTTATCTTTGGTCATTACAGATCTAAGCTTTTAAACTTAATTTCTTTAAAATGCTGGGACACATCGTGCTTTTAAAGATCAAGAAGTCTGGTTAGTATTTTCCAGAAAATATCAAACTCTAGATGCTCTTCCTTACCCTCCTCTTCATTAATCAAATGTTTTATACTATGCTTACAAGCATGGAGCAGGCTGCCTGCATATTCCCTGGAGCAGATAGTTGGAACTGGCAGCCTGCACACAGGGAATCTGCATCAGCATCCTCTTGACCTTCAGGCTGCTGTGAGGGTCTCTGCTTGTACTCAGAACAGCATTTGGTCTGTAGCAGATCCTCCTTTTCTGCTACTTCCTAGACCTCACAGCTCTACCTTGCAGTATCAATCTCTGGTTTGCTTGTTCCAATACCACAGACCTAAGCAGCACATCCCTCAACAGCACAGATGAAAGAGGTTTCCCCATCTGTCTGAAATGTTACACAAGCTGCTATTTAATGACCACCAGCTGAGGTTTGTGACAAATAATGGCTATAATTGCAAGTATGGAATTTTTACTTGTCTAAATAATTATTTTTTATCTCTAGTTTATGATTTCCATCCTTTGCAGCACACACCTCACATTTCAACAAGTCTCTAATATGCACTAATATTTAAAAAAATATTTAAAATATTCAAAAATATTTAAAATTATATTTAAAAAGAAAAACCAAACAAAACCTACGCAACTTACAATAAGTCCCACAACACTGACTGAAGAAGGTCTATCACATCATCAAAAGTTTTAGGGATCTGCCCAGCTGCTGGCTTGACATGAACACCTAAAATTATACTTTCTAAAACACATTTGCTTTTCACAGCTGTATTGGGTTTGTGTGGCAAGGCTTTTGACAGCAGGGATGCTGTAAGGTGGCTTCTGTGAGAAACTGCAAGAAGCTTTCCTGTGTTCAACAGAGTTAATCCCAGCCAGCTGCAGGATGGACCCAACGCTGCCCATGGCAAGCCTGTAAGTGATGATGGTGGCACCTCTAAGATAAAACTTTTTAGAAGGAGGGGAAGGGGAGAAAGGGAAAGGTGTGAAAGAAACAGCCCTGTAGAGCCTAAGGTCAGTGAAGGAGAGGAAGGAAGTGCTCCAGGTACTGGAACAGAGGTTTCCCCATACCCTCTGGAAGACACCCCTGCTGAAGGAGCAGCTCATGAAGAACTGCAGCCTGTGGGGAGGACCCACACCAGACAAGTTTGTGAAGGACTGTGTCCCATGGGAGGAACCCATGCTGGAGCAGCGAAAGAAAGCAAGGATGAAGGAATAGCAGAGAATACTTGAGCTGAACTGACTGCAGCCCCTATTCCCTCTTCCTTGCATCACTGCAGGGAAAAGGTAGACAAAATAGGGAATGACTTGACCCCAGGAAGAAGGAAGGAGCAGGAGTGAAGGTGCTTTAAGATTTGGATTTATTTCTCATTACCCTACTCTGATTTGATTACCAATAAATTACATTAACTTTCCCCAAGTCAAGCCTGTTTTGCCCATGACAGTAAGTGGTGAGTGATCTCTTCTTGTCCATAGGTTGACCATGAGAAGACTTTAGATTTTCTCTGCCCTGCCAAGCTGAGGAGAAGAGTGATAGGGCAGCTTTGGTAGGACACCTGATGTCCAGCAAAGGTCAACCCACCACAACATCTGGTTCCCCATGCACAGCAGAAAAATGGTGTTTTTCTTGTCAAGCTCTGAACTGCAATTAAAGACAGCAACAACAACAGGCATGACCTACTCAGGGTTCCACAAATCCAGTGGTACACAGTGCTTCTGGCAGATGAGGGGCTGTTGAAGATGCTGCAGCACAGATCAGGCTCTCCCGTGTGTGTATCTTATGCCACAGGGAGCAAAGCCAAGCACAGCCTCAGGAGGTGGGTGCAGATCATTGCCAGCAGCAATGGTCTGGCCACATCCTTGTGGTGTGGATATTGTAGCCCACCACCAGCAGATGCTATTTGTGTGATAGGACAAAGTGGATATAACTTTCACCTTTCCCTCTGTGCCTTTTCAAGCTGTGCCAGAGTCTCCTGCTTGGCTGGCTCACGGGGGACATCCTGGTGATGTGTCATGTTCTCATGTTATCTTGTCTTCTCTTACCACACATCCACAGCAGGCTGTAGTGTTACAGGACCTTGCACTGATGAAGAACTGGAGTTTAAACATACAGAAATAAAAGAAAAGGAAAGTAGCTCTGACTTTTTGGTTCACTGGTCTTCAGCATTTAATGTGTTGAAATAATTGTGCTGTTAATTTGTGCCTTACAGGATGTGTCACATGGTTAAAATTTAACAGACAAACTTCACCCTGTAGATCTGGGGAGGGCAACAGCCTGTTTGGTAGTGGCCAGGCAATGCTTTCTGAAACAAACATTACATGTACCCCAGAGGTTTGGTTTTTGGTTTTTTTTTTCTACTGAGAAGTATCTTCTGACCATTTCCTAGCTCATACTTTTCCATAGTCAAGAGCAGCTCCATCAGTGCTCATAGAGAACACACAGGCTTGTGGTGCTGCATTCAGGTTTGGGGTGCATTTTGCCTCAAAATGGGGCTCAAACTGTTTGCTCTGGCTAAGCCTCTACCTAGCTTATGCTTCAAAGAAATTGGACACATCACCATGAACAGCTGCAGCTCAGAAGCCTTCACAAGTTTATAGCCAAAGTCACATCTGGTTTTGGGTGGGATGTTGAGGATTTTCTGGTTATAAAATAAAACTGAAAGCAGCAGGGGTGTAACATACCCAAGTAACTGTGTCCTCATAAACATGGGTGGGTAGCCATTCATTGATAAACAGTGCACCAGAATCTGTTCAATGTTAACTTGCTCATCCTCAAGCGATGCTCTACTGTTCTTTGTGGGTTTGGTATCAGTGAAGAATATTAATTGCTGAATAATACAAAGGTCCCTGCATAGCTATCAAATATTAATGATCTTTGCTTACCAGACTGCACTGGAGCTCAACCCCTGAGCTGCAGTGAAAGGCCACCTGGTCTTATTAAACTCCTGTAAAAGTTGCAATCAAAGAAGGCATCATAGTCTCCATAGTAACAACTGAAAAACATCTCCATAGATATCACAAATAAAAGAAAGGGTTCAGATTGGGAATCTTGAATTGTGTGTGCAGCCCACAGCCTCCCCTTATCCCTGTGCAGCCCAGGACCCCCTCTCAGCCCAGCCTGGGTCCACCAGTTCCTTCCCCAGTGATGCCATAGGATACCGGACTCCAGTTTCACCCCAGTGGCAAAGTCAAGGAGATGAGAACTCATGCTGTGGTGAGAAACAGACACTGAGTCCTGCAGTGCTTCCGAGGGAAACAAATATTACAGATGAAAAGCATCAGTGCAGGGGAAGCAGAGCCCTGAATGACATGAGCAGGTCTTCACAATGTCGTGTTTTTGAGGAGGCAGGTGGGGAAAAGGCACAGCTCTCATCAGGGCAAAGACAGCAGCAGCAGTGACCAGGTCTGTTGTCATGCTTTTTTGTTCTGGAAGGAGAAGACTGGTCACATCCTAGGAAAACCTTGGGGATCTCTGTGGGCTTTAGCATGACCAGGAGAGAGAGCACAAGGGAGAGAGAGAAGGATTGCTCTCTGTAGCAACAGAAGAGGAGTCATGTCAGGCACAACTCAGAAGGGGATCTGAATATGACCAGAGAGCACAGAGGAGAGAAGGCAGGTAGCTTTGTCAGGAGGACACCACACCCTCATCCTCTAGGTCCTCTTTAAAACCAGGTTTCCTCTGGGAAACGCAGGAGAGGTTGATCCGTATTTATGTAAAGAACCATGAATGAGTCACACCTGGGAGATGTTTAGGGGCTAAATAATGCAATTGTTGCTCACCAACTGAGATGTCTTGCTTGGAGATATCTGCTTGAAGCTCTGTGCTGGTGAGAGAGGCTTGCTCTGGCACCTGAGTTACCCTGGGCATCTCTGCATGTTCCTGATGATGCCAAAATGTGCCCATGGCAGGCATTCACCATTTCCCCCTTAGAGCTATTTCACAATTATATGTATCTGTCTTGTCCTCAGTTTTTTCTTGACGGTGTGTTCCTTGATCCTTTTCACCCTGTATATGCACATTTATTCTGCCACCTTAAATGTATTTCTTGTTCCTTGCTTTTTACTGCGTTCAGGTTTTGTAGAATGTTATCCTTTCTAACTCAAATCACTGCCAAGCTATATAAAATACATAATCTTTCTTGCATATATATAAAAAATATTCTCTCCGGTCCTTTCTTTTCTTTTGAAGCATTTCTCCAATTCATCCACGTCAGTCTGGCATTGATATGCCAGAGCCAGCAACACTGTTCCACCTGTGCTATGTACAGCTGGATCATCACCTCCCCAGAAGATAATGTTTTTGCCTCTGTGTGTAGCCCCAAAATCATACTCTTCAGTGCCAATATAAGCCCACTAAATGGTTTCCCACTGCTTTTGTCTATGGTTTGGGTTTTTTTTTTTTCATTTCTAGTACTCTGTAAGTATCTCTCTCCTGCAGAACAGCTGAGTCTTTGATTATTTTTGATATGTAAGAAACTGTATTTTCCAAGCTGGAACATTTATTTTACTATTATTCTATATTTCTAACCTTTAATATCCTTTCTACCACTTTTACCCTTGTTAATCTTCCCAGCACCTTGAAAGGCTGAATATCCTCTTCTCACTTTGGGATATGGTATATCTTGAGCAGAAAGCAAACCCAGGAACATGCCGTGACTTCAGCTGAAAATCTGTGCCCTCATGAGAGGCATCTGTTAGCATCAACAGATACATGGCAAATTATTTTCCCCTCCATGCTTTCTCCTTGCTTCTGCTTGGCATGCTGGAGAGAAACAGCAGGCTAAGGCTGGGGGTCCTTTTTTTTACCCCTCCTTCCCATGCTTGCTAACCTATCTGTGTGAAGGAACAGAGCTACCCCAGAGAAGTGAATCACACAGAATTACTGTGTGGTTGGGGTTGGAATGGACCTCTGGAGATCACCCCAACCCTACTATTAAAGCAGGTTCAGCTACAACAGGCTGAACAGGATCACATCCAGGGGGGTTTTGAATATCTCCATGGAAGGAGACTCCACAACCTCTCTGGGCAACCTGTTCCAGTGCTCTGTCACCCTCAAGGTAAAGCAGCTTTTCCCCATATTCAGATGGATATTAATGGGTTTCAGTTTGTGACTCGTATACTTTGTGCTGTCGCTAGACACTCCTGACAAGAGTCTGGCCCCATCCTCTTGACACCACCCCTAAAATATTTACATGCTTTTTCAAGATTGCTTCTCCTCCTCCTCCTAACTACAGATGTTCACTCACATCAATTTCATGGGAGATGATCTTGCCCCTCTCATGCTGCTTACAGTTCCTTATAGCTCACCAGGGAAGCAACTCCACAAAAATGAAACACAAATCCCAGCAGCCTCTCTATCTCTGTGACTCATTCCCATTTATTATTTCTTCCTCTGTTTATCACCTTCCTTGATGGGATCAGGCAGTGTAAAAGTACTCTCAGACAAAAAGAGCTCCTAAACTTGCTTTTGTAATTCAGTGAATCAAAAGCTCTCCTTTGTGAGACAGTTTTTTCCTAGAAATACTCACAATTTCTACACAATCTCCCACTGCAGCTAATGAGGGTTCAGATGTTTTCTAATCTTTCTCTAGCTCTAACTCCCATCAGCACTGATGGTCAGACAGGCTGGATGCACCAATTTCAAGTGCTATTCATATGCTTTCATTCTCTTGCTCCATATGTTCCCTAGCCAGGGAACAGATTTTTCTTACCGGCTGCTCTCAGGATGGATCACGCAGCAATTGGTACTCAGAGCAATATAAATAAAGATGTGGACAGGAAAAGTTATGGAGTTTAAATCCTTCAAGTACAACATTGATTTAAAGTAACAGGCACTAAATGTTCATCTCTACTTTTTAAATCTCACATCATTCTAGAGTAGAACCAGATGACCATCCCCACCCTACAGCTGAGGAGAACACACAGAAGCACAAGATATATCAAACTTCCCATTTAAAATGTCCCCTTTCAGTCTCCAGAAGCTGTCAGGGGTATTATTGAATTTCCCCCCCAGGGATTAACAATTAACATTTTTCTAGAGACTGCTAATTACTGTTGGTACCAAATTTAAGAGTCCTTCAAATCTGATGTGAAAGGCTATAGAGGTTTTCTAACCTATGGTTTCTGTAAAAGCAATGGGGGATCCCAGCTTCCAAAATTAGTCCAAGGCATTTGAGGGGATCTTATGAGAGGGCTTGCCACTAAAAGCAAATGTGTTTCTGTATGTGCCACTGCCACTGTTTTTAAAATTATATTCACAATCTTTAGGTCTGGAAAAGACATTTAAGATCATCAAATTTAACAGTCAGCTTGGCACTGCCACCATGTTCACCATCACACCATGTCCTCAAGTTCCATACCCACACAAGTTTGGAGCACTTCCAAGGACGGTGATCCACAACTTCTCTGGACAGTCTGTTCCAACGTTTCACAACCCATTCCATGAAACAAAAATTCATACTGTTAAAACTAAACCTCTCCTGGTGCAACTTGAGGCCATTTCCCTTCATCTTGTCACTTGCTGCTTGGTAGAAGAGTTGGTGTTGACCTACCTCACTACAATCTCCTTTCACATAATTGTGGACAGCAATAAGGTCCCCCTTTTCCCAGGCTAAACACCTGCAGCTCCTTCAGCTGCTTCTTGTCAGACTTGTGCTCCAGACACTTCCCAGCTCCACTGCCCTTCTCTGGGGTGCTGCTTCGAGGCCGGATCAGTGGGAAGGGGTATGGCCAACACATTCTGTTATTTGGTACCAACTTATGTCATTGTCAGAGGAGGGCAAAGGGTCTTCCACTCTGGGTTCTGGGATGTAGGCTGTCCCTCTCAGGTGGAACAAAGTCTGGCCAGGTGGGGAACCTGTCAGCCATTATTCACTGTCTTAGGGTCACGCTGTATGGAGTTGGGCTTAGTCAGCATTTTGCATGGAAATCACTCTCTCTTTATGCACTTTTCGTATGAATATTGTTGCTGTTACTGTTCATTTTCTTTTCTCATTGCTGTTTCCAGTAAATTGTTATCTCTGCCTTTTTGCCTCCCACTGGAGCAGGGAGGGGAACAGCTTGTGGTTTTTTTTTTTTAGTGGGAGTACTAAATTGGAAAATACCATTCCTAAACCATGACATCTGGAAATGTTCCAGCGCCTCCAGGTCCTTCTTGCAGTGAGGGACCCAGAACTGAGCACTCACCAGTGCCCAGTACAGGGGACAATCCCTGCCCTGGTCCTGCAGGCCTCACCATTGCTGTTCCAGGCCAGGGTGCCACTGGCCTTCTTGGCCAGCTGGGCACTCTGCTGGTTCATGTCCAGCTGCTGTCAACCAGCACCCCAGGTCCTTTTCTGGTGGGCAGCTTTCCAGCCATTCTGTCCCCAGCCTCCAGCCCTGCATAGGGTTGTTGTGACCCAAGTGCAGGATTCATGACTGAATTTAATTTCCTGCCCTCCAACAGATCTACATTCCCACCCAACTTGGTGTCATCTCCAAACTTCTTTAATGTACACTCAATGAGTGATGAGAAAGAACTCCGTATCTCAATTAGAAAAAAGTGTACATGTCCACTGCAATGCTGGGAACCATCCTCGCCAACAAAAGAGTGAGCAGGAGTTGGAGCAACACTTGAAGAAGTTGAGGGAAGGAAGGGAAAGGCTGAAATCAAGAAATGTGCTTGGGCAGTAGAACACATCACTGAGCAAATATCTCTGAGCAGTACATCCTCAGACCATGTACCCTTATGTGTTTCTTCCTCTGCATTTCAGGTATTCCTGGCTCCTTTTTCCAGACACAAAGCTGCTCTGAAATGAGAGCTAACAGTCTAAAACTTCTTCAACGGCTACAAGCTCTAAAAAGAAATAGCAGCTACTTCTGCAGACAAATGTGACAGATGAATGCAGCTAGCATGAGGTATTTGGAACAGCCTTTCATACCCTTCGGGAAAATGGGAATGTAAATAGCCAGTGAAACCCTCTGGTGTCAGGCAAATGAGGATAATAAGAATGCTAGTAATGCCCTAAGAAAGTTGTATAACATAAAATATATCTTTTCATGACAGTACTGCAAAGCAAAATATACATATTTTGTGCACATATTTATCTATACCAAATTCCAGATGCTACTTTGTTAGCTTTTATAATAAACGTAATTTATTAAAAAGATGTAATCTTTGAAAAGGGAAGGTTAATGAAATCTGCCAACATCACTTGGAAAGTGGATGCAAAGAGAAAGAAGAGTTCCCATTTATCTCTTTTTCCTGATGTCATGAAGGAAAAGATAAACAGGAGGTAAAAGTAAAACCTACAAGGTCAGGTTTGATTGCTTATTTGTTGCTGCATTAGATCTGATGTGCCCAATGAAAACCAATGGACCTTAAACAGGAGCTGGGCAGGAATAAAAGATCTGCACTCTAAAAGAAGGAGACACAGAATAGTAATAATTCAGATGGAGATTATGAGTCAGGGCAGGGCTTGTCTTACCAGGTGTAGACACCTACAACATGGGTGTGTCCAGGAGTGGCACTTCAAAGGCACAACTGCTCTTATTCTGAAGTCTGCATCTGAAACAGGGGATGACTCTTACCTTGGAAGTGCCTCTTTTTCCACTATGACCAAAAAAACGGGTTCCTCCTGAATGTATTGATCTTACTACAGAAGTCTAAAGTTAGTCAGAATTAATATAGATTCCTTATAATTCAGTGATAGCATGGGGACCCATCAGCAGAGCAGGGAATTTGCCCCTGGATCATTCAGGACTGGTCAGAGCTGTACTACCTGGTGAGTAGCAGCCAGGTATGGGGCAGGGCTAAGGGAGCAGAATCATGAGGCTGGAAGCTGCCACGGATGGGAACTCAAGAACCAAGCAGGAGATTTCTTCCAGCTCTGTATCAATATTAGCCACAAGAGAGCAGAAGGAAAGAAAGTGAGAATACTCACCCAAAGCTGTCTTTCAGATGTGGGCTACAGCACATTTAAGTAGGCAACATATGAACCACATCATTAAATACTGAGAACTTCTCAGGGACTCTAAGATAGGAAGGACAGTCCTTTGGATGCAGATATTGGACACCCTGAATATTACCAAAGATACTGCAATGCCCTTATATAAATCACTGTTACTCTTTTCTCTAGAACACTGTGTGCAACTCTGATCACTCAGTCGTGAGAAGAACATCGCAGAATATAGAAGGGAATATTAGAAGGGAATATTCAGGGATGGGCAGCAAGGTTGGCGGGGATGAAAATATTTGGACTGTGCATCTCTGTGAGGAAAAAACCAAGAAGACACATAAAGCAATACATAAGATAATGACTGAGATGGAGAAGAGGTTCTGGGTTACTCCATCCACTTCAATCCATACAATATGTCTGAGATAGATGATTGTAGAAGAGACAGCTTGTGGAAATAAGGACTAGTGGTTCTCAAGGACATCGCCTTCCTCTCTCCCCCTTTCCCTGCCCCTTTCTTCTTCCCCTTTCTGGGGACCAGCCCACCTGCCTGCACAGCTATCCAGGCTGAACTGCCAACAGGAGGGGGGATAGGAATGTGGTTTGGGTTTGTGCATGCTTCCAGACAAAAATCAGCATATGTTATGGTGGCTGAATCAGTCATGATGTCCCATTTCAGCTTCTCAGAATGCTGCCAGTATTTTTAGCCAATATAAAATCCCTAAATTGGCTGGTTCTCAAAAAAGAAGGAGACTTGAGAACATCTACACCTTTCTCCTAGCAGACTGTGAAAAGACAGTATTTCCTGTTTGACTCCAAAAAGGAAATATCCCACAGAGGAAGCAATGCTGCAACTCCACAGCTCCAGGGAAGGGAAGCCTCTATCACTGTTGCAGTTGTACAAAGCTGTAAGCACTAAGGACAGCAGTCATACAAGTTTTGTTGTTCATGTCTTTGCAAGTTCCCTGATTCCTCTGGAAACTTCATAGAAATTAAAACTATATTCTTTTGTCTGTGGACGTAGTCATGGTCAGATTCTTGTGACTTACATGAGCCTCTCACAGGGTTCAGCCAATGGAACTAGAAGTGGATACTTCCACAATGGAGGAAAAAAAATCTAAATAGGGAAGAATTGGACTGTGAAACTCACTGCTACAAGACACTGCTGAGACCTAGATCTTGGCTCAGGAAAACAAAGCAGAAGATTTTTGTTTGAAAAAATTCCCTCAGGATTGTTATTTGATTTTTCAGTACAGGACTGAACTGCACAGGACATTGCACTGATTCAGCGTGGCAGCTCTTGTAGTCCTGTATAAGATAACATTAGTAATAATACAAATGCAATTCTTGGGCACAAGTGCATCATCATTAGATCAGCAGGATAGATTTTGGTTTCCAAGAACAAGTTTACTCAGCAATCTGTGTTCTTACTGAAAAATATATAATCATCCTAGTACCTTGTAAATTATATCATTCTTGCACCCAAGTCATTAACACAATAAGAAAAAATAATATAACAATTATTTTAAATTAAATGGGAAATTAAAAATGAGACAACTTTTTTTAAAGTTCTTGTTCACGGGATTCTGAAAAGAATATGTCTTAATAGTGCACTGCATCTCTAATAAATAGTAGGTAACACTTCCTATCATTCCTGATTTCATATTTGCTTTGCTTTTCTCTTTCATTTTATCTTATTACTCTTCTAAATCTGTGAAAATGGTTTTACTTTCCACATTTATTTTTTCTCAATTCACTTATTTCAAGAATTGCTATATTAACCACTACATTTCCTCCCATCTGTGGTTTCTCTCTTCTGGGAGAATAACTGTTCCTCTTTATTTGTAATAGCTTATGATTAGTAATTCAGTTCTTCTGAGGAAAGTCTAAGTTACTTTATATGTGACAGCCATTTATTTTATGAACAGCAGGACCACAGACTAAAAACACTAAAATGATCCTGCTTGAAATACCTGAAGTGCTCAATCCCACAGAGGTGCACTGATGTTAATGTATCCCCATCTGGGAAGAAAATTATGTGATAATTTGATGCTGCATCCCATATATTTTAACAAAGATTTCCTGAATATGTATACTTAGAGGCTGCTGTCATAGACTCACAAGAACTAAAGAGAGCAGAAACTGAACAAACTGGAATGGTGATGTTTTAATAGGATGACATAAAGAAGCAGAAGGCCAACTTAGTCTGGATCGATATTCTAAATGATTATCCAATTCTCAGCAAGTCCATTGACTTGTCTAGAAGAATAAAATACAAAACTAGCTAAAACTAAAATGTGTAGAGTTCAGGGATCTTAGATCAGGAAAACTGAAATTATCTTCTCTGAAATAATTCGATGAGTAAGCCAGCAGAAGAATTGGACCTTTCCTCTTCAAAATAACACCTCTAGATGTGTAAATGAAAACACACAAATTTTTTTATGTCATGCTGGGTATTCCAGTGGAAAAACAGCAGCCATGGGTGGATTACTTTAACTCTCACAGGTAGGGCAGACTACCCAGGTTTGCCAGAACAATCACTGTCATGGAAATGCTGCCACTGAGAGGCATTGGAAGAGTTTATTCTATTTAAATAGTCATTCCTCTAACACTGCTTTTTCTTTGGCAAGGTCCCTGGTGACAGTAAAGTCATGTTAACAAATTCTAATTCAACAAAGTCACAACAAAAAACAATGTTTGGAAAGTGTAACTGGGCAACTTCAAATCAGAAATAAGTCATAACTTTTACCCAGGAAAGTAATTAACCAAGACATTAATGATAGAGACTACTGCAAAATTTGCTGATTATCTCTGCCTTGATGTATTGAAGCCAAGACTTGAATGCCTTTTTGGCAAGGATTCTTTATCCAAACATAAACACTGCTGGGCTTGGTAAAGAGAACTGCATAAAGTGCAATTGCTTGTGATGTATGAGCCATCAGGCCAGATGAGCTAATGGTCCCTTGTGTCACTCTGCTTTATAAATCTATTAACTAGAATTTGGGATTTATAGAGTAGTGGGCCAGAGGAACAACTGTGATTGAGGTTGTACAACCAGTTCCTGTGGACTCTATCATGTTCCTTTTGAAATTGTTGGCAAAAGTCCCATGGTATGAGCAATACTTGCCACCAGTCACAAAGGGAAAAGGCTTTTATAAATGAGAGTGAGAAGGCTGAAGGGGTGAAACAGCCTTTGTTAGTCGTTACATCTATAAATACTTGGGAATTTACTTTGTTAGCATTTAGAGATTTCAGTCTCAATGGCAGTTGCCCTGATGGAAACAGAGACCTTCACACCAACCTGCTGTGAAATAACAAGAAATATACTAATCACTGCATAAGCCTGAGCTTTGACAAATTTAAACCCACTTTTCAGTTTCTGTTCCTTTTCTAACAAAACCAAATAACATGAAGTTTAACGTGTCTTATGTTACCTTACAGAACATTTTATTTGGAAAGCTTAACCTAATCAAAGGGAAATCACTCTCAGGAAGCAGAACTGCATCACTGACCCATCAATTACCCTCACTATAAAATACATATTTTTTAAATGTCCTTTAATCTCCTTTAATGCCAACTCTCAGAAATAATTTAGCCTATAAAGTTCAATTTTCCTTTAGTGCTTAAAATCCAGTGGACATAAAGAAACAGCCCACAGGCTTGTTTAACTTGCAAAAACTCTGAACAAAATTGGATTTTATTATAGACAGAGACATTAGTAGACAGAGCAAAATCCTAGATGTTTAGAGCTCTCATGTGAGTATCATTATATGTCATGGAATATCACTGTTTAATAGGCTTCAAAATGCTGACTGTGTGTTCTCCTTGCTGACCCACCTCTACCAGCGCCATGAATAATGGCAGCTGTACCACTGATCCCCTGTTATGTTCCTCAAGTCTGTTTTGTGCCGTGGGTAAAAACTGGTGTATTCAAAAAACTGTTCTAGATGGCCAAGAAAAGCAGATGACAGATCTCAGCAGGGTGGACAAGAGGTCCCATGTGGAAACAGAAGAAATAAAGATGGCTAGGAAATATAGGAAAGGAAACTAATACAGAGAAGTGGGAGGATATCTAGGGATGAATACAAAGGATCCTCAGCTTGGTTCAAAAATGAGTGTTAATACTGATGGATACTTCTCACTGCAGTAGCTGAATGGAGCAGTTCCTTTGGGGGTTCCCCATGTTGTAATCCATGAACTCACAGTGCTGTGGTACAGGTCTGGACCTGGCTTCCTTCAGAGGTGTACAGCAATTAACAGCTCCAGCTATCATCCCAATTTTTTACCACTTTTCCTCTCCAGCAAGGTTGGTCTTTGCTGCATTCCCAAACTGCTGGCAGAGAAAGAAGCTGTAGTTTCAAATGTGCTGGCTAGCCATCGTAATTGGACTGCAGTAGCATAGACAATATAGAGAAGTTTAGAGTTTGTACTTTTCTGGAAAGGAGAGATGGTGAGATGGAGGGGAATTATTGATTATTGTCTACCTTTTTTCTCTACCCAGCCACCAGATTTCAGTATTTGTAGACAATCTTTCCCATTGTAGACATCTCACCCCACTCCTGGCAATATTCAAACAAGGTTGGACAGGGCTCTGAGCAACCTGGTCTAGTGAAAGGTGGCCCTGCCCACAGCAGGAAGGTTGGGACAAGATGATCTTTAAAGTTCCTTCCAATACAAAACATTCTGTGATTCTATGATTCTATGATCTTCAATACATCAACACTTAAAGCAGATCTAGAAAAAATTAACCAACAGGAGGGCAGTGTGAGTGGGGGAGAGAGGGGAGGAAATGACTGACAAATACAGGCAGATGACAAGTGCCCTTCAATCCAACAAGACAACCCATTCTTCCTGAAAATAACCCTGTGTGTCACAGCCTTTTCTATAAAATTCCTGGCTCCCATTCTCTAAAGAAAGATTTATCCCAAGCTCTGAGTTTTAATTCACCCATAACTATCTAGCCCTGTAATAATACAGTACCACTATTGTTAGCAACAGTCTTGAGTTTTCAAGGCCCCAGGACAGAGCTTTGTCTCTTTCACCACCTGAATTTTTCTTGGCTTGTTTGCAGCTTTACTTTAATTTGGTTGAGCTGACACAGCAATTTAATTGGCCAGGTTGCCCACGGCTGATTTGTTTTACTTAGGTTTATCTTCATGTGGTACAGCTATAGTTTTAGAGAGAGAGAACTAACAAGCAAATAGTCCATCTGGAATGAGGTATTTATGGCTCTAAAGCAGGGATGTGGTATAGAGTTATACAAGCCTGGAACAACATCAGAGACTTTCAGAGGGGGAGACACAGGACATGGCATACAGGATTACAGTCAGGGGGTGATAAGAAATGGGGAACAGCCTGGCACTGGAGACCTGATCACCATAAATAACTCATTTGTGGTCAATTAAAGGAAATACTGGACAAACATGGGTTTATAAAAAAACAAAGGAACAATATCTAACATACAAAAAAACCATCAAATATAAACTACTTGGATGCAACCTGGAGCTGCAGGCTAATGAAGAATGAGCAAAGGCATAAAAGTGTGTTAGAAAACATAAAAACACCACAAGTGGGCCCTATTGGGAATAAGAAGAAACCATCAACATAAACACCATATTCCTCCCAACAAACCATTCCAGATGCTAATGATTTGTCATAAAATCCAGCACTCCTCAGCACCACAACCAGACTGAAACCACTCACCCTAGGGCCCATGGAAGACTGAGCACAACACCAGGAAAACGGGTAGAAACTACAAAGCATGAGCATAACTATCGGAACTGATTATTTTTTTACAAAACAGTTACATCCAGCCTAATAATGATTGGACTTTTATGATTTCAGTTATACTAGCAATGTCTTTACTTATATTCATCATGTGCTTGCTTCTGGCTATTACACAAGATTTTGAGCACAATAACCCAAACATTAAATACTGCTCTCCAGTCCCTTCCTCTGGGAGGAAACAGGTATTAGGAGTCTGCATCATCTATTGCAGAGGCCCATTGAGGCTAAAGGATTGAGTCTACCTCATTGGTGGACAGGGTCATCTGAGGT
Organism: Poecile atricapillus; assembly: GCF_030490865.1. Lineage (NCBI taxonomy): Eukaryota > Metazoa > Chordata > Aves > Passeriformes > Paridae > Poecile > Poecile atricapillus. The sequence continues at coordinate 83,180,093 of NC_081249.1, forward strand.
ATCCTTACTGTTACAAGAAGACGATTTAAGACTGGCTAGATTAGTCACGTTCATTATTTCATCATTAGTACTCAGTTACAAATGGCTTTTGCCTTTTATGATTATGGTTTATCCCTTCACACACAGAATCCTGACCAGAAAGGACTAATGAAACATCTCTATACAAAGAAAAGCAAGGTATCAATCTCATTTTCCCACCCTTGATAGAGGCTGTGTTTCCAAGCCCCGCCCCCCCAAGGATTCAGACCAGTTCATCAGCCCCACAGGACCACAGTAACAGGGAGAGAAGTCTCACTTCATTGCCTCTACTCTGAAGTTATCATGATTTCTATACATTCAGCATGGGACTAGAAACTAATAAAGGCAGAAACCATCTTTATGATTAGGGGTATGGACTGTGTTTGTCTGATTGCCTTGCTATAAATTCAAAATAGTCCATTATAGGGTTTCTGAGGAAATTATTGCACAAGTTAAAATACAGATAGTTCATTTCTGTATATTACCGTTATGTATACTTCCACTTGGGGAGCAGAGAGGAAGGTTAAAAATATATGTTTTTAAAAAATAGTCTCTTCTTTCTCTAAAGAATCAGCCCCAAAGTCTAGGTCTTTTATTAATATTAATTAATAATTAACTAGTATTACAGTGCTGTAAAAATTAAAAGAAATAATGGTGTTCCCATTTAACCAGAGCTTTTTACATTTCTAAATTCTGTCCCTCCTTCACAGCCATAAATAAAACAGTTGCTATGGCACAATGTGAAACCAAACAGCTCTTCCTCTAGGCTAAGGAGAACAGCCTACCTCACCAAGAGTAGCAGCTTATCTTTCAAAGCTGAGTTAAAATTATGGGAGTTTCACTTCTAAGCTTTGAATTCCCCTGTGAAAACCTGAATAGAAATACATGAAATGCATATAATCTACTGCTGGCCAGCAAAGATGCAAAAGGATTCTTCTAGGCCTGTAGGTTATTAAGACAACCCACTCATAAAAACTTCTATCAGTAAATGAGTCACTAAGTCTCAACCAGGAGATGAATAACCATTTTAGGGAAGTAACTGTGACCTCAAGAGGCTCTTTCTTACTTTGCAGCACAGATGAACTGGGAATTGGAAGAAACAGTAGTACCACCTTCAGCAGAAAAACCTCCAAGCAGTGCACAAACAGGACTGGATGAAGTCCCACAGTGCAATCATTAGAGGCAATTCGCCTCCTATGACACACTGGAAAATCACACACAACAGTCTCATGCCCTGCTGAGGGCTCAAAATAAGTCAGCAAAGGCTCTGGCAACTGACCTAGGAATTACAGACTCCTGCTCCAGCCACTACAACACCAGCAACAAAGAAGGATGAAAGTTTCAGAGTTACCCCGTGGACACAAATAAAGCAGCAGAGCACTCTTCCTGCTAGTATGAGCATGTAGGCATGTGTGTAATCACTACATACAGAACCCCCTACCTTTCAGTCAGGACTTTTCAGCTGAAAAAGCTTCAATATGTGCAAATAAGCTCAAACCATCCATCCATCTACAGTGCGAGACACTTCCTCAGGCTTGTGACTAAAAAGGTATTCTTCTCTCAGGAGAAACACTTCCAGTGTCTGTCAGACGAGAATTAATGCACAAAAATTATACCTTTTTGTTTTAAGAAATTTTAATAAGAAATGTTCAACTTTTAAAAATTGTATTTTAAGTCAAACATCTTTTTTTTTTTTTTTGCAAACTCTTGTAGATCAAGATTTTAACAACATATAGTATTTCTTCATTTAAGATGGAACAGCCTATAGATAAAATTGTGACCTGCAGTACTGTGTATTCAAGACTGCAAGTTCATAAAACCACAAACAGAATTATTTCTTCAATAAAGTGGAAAATCATAAATTGCATGGAACATTAGACTCCTGTAAGCTACCACACCAGTCCCTTAGAAGTGAGGAATGTGGCTTCGACACCTTCACAGCAATTCATGGGCTACACTGTCTCAAATTTTCACTCTGAAAGAAATATGCAGCTTAAAAGAATTTAGGACCAGGAAAGCTGATACGCATACTGAGCAATTTCCTTAAAAATATGGCCTACTAGGAGAATAGCGATGGCTTAGGGAAGTTACAACTGACTTCTCAAAGGACATCCATTTGGTACTCTGTCACATATCAGCTGCATCATGCCAATATCTGCTTCTATACAGATCCATGATTCAAATGAATAATGTTCAAGAAGACTTTCTTCCACTTCATGATGGGTTTTTCCTTCTGGTGATGCTTTTAAATTATGCTTCAGGACCTTATCCAATAGCACACAGGTTTTTCCTCAAGTGGAAGACATTCAGGGACACAAATACACAAGCTGGTCTTCATGTCCACATTCCTTATAGCAGAACGATTGAGTTTTCCTAGATGTCAAGAAGTGCCATGATGCAAGCCATACAGCTGTAGTGGTTAATAATGGTCCTAGGGGTGCAGGCTGGTGGCTGAAGTTGAACTCTGAAAAATACCAGAGTAGAAGAACCTGTCAAAGAATGAATATGGTAAGTAAGGTCATTCAAAATTAGGCATACTATTTCATTATCTTATGTAAATAAAGCCATTCATTAGGAATGCAACATACTAAAAATACTAAATAGGGACCTTGTCAAACCCATGCACACTCTGTACTTATTCCTGGCCACTAAACTTCACAAGGTACTGAGATGATCTTGTTCGGTACTATTGTGACCCTCTATTATCCTACTAGCTGCAATAGGATTTAAGAGAGGATTTAATACTTCCTTTCTTAAACAGTTGTGACTTAGGCAGCCAAAGAATATTAAATGTTTCCTAATTATTCTTACTTTTTTACTTTCTTTAATATGGGTTGGAAACACCACAGCCAGATTCTTACATCCCACTTTCCCAAGAAACCACAATCTACATGAACTTGAAAAGTCTGTCTCTGGGAAAAAAAAAAATAAAAAAAGTAGTAAAATTATGTGATACTTTGTCACAGCCCAATTTGGAATAAAACTATGGCAGTGCAAATGAGAAAGAGAAACTGAAAACTGAAGGAGTAAAGGGCTGAGTTTGCTTCAAAGATAACTCTGTAGATTACTGAACCAGCAATTCCTTCTTACTGGTCACATCCAAAACCACTCAATTGAAATAGGAAACTTGACCAAGCAAAACAATTTTGATTTAAATAGATGAATAATGTTCATTTTCATTAAATTGAAACTTTTGCCATTTTAAAACAGCTCTTTTGAGAAGCAGATAGTTCTCCCTCCTTTTTATACCTCCAGCAATCATTTGGAAAGCCATATACAATTTTCTGCATATTCTCCTGTAACCAGTTGACCCTGAAATCAGTGGCATCACCAGAACAGAGAGAACACCCTTACTTTTTGTTGATTGTGAAAGTTCTTATTTAGAATATTCATTTCGCATCCTCACTTAAAGAGCAAGGTTGTTACAGTTATTGCCAAGCCCATGGCCATGTGAAAGCCCATCTGGCAACCTCAGGAATGGGACTGAGCCCTGGGAAGGTCCTGCAAAGCTGTGAGAAAAAAGGATGGCAACCATTACTTTCTCCCATTCTACGTGCACCTCCTTTAATGGAGAAGGATTACAAGCTGATGCTTTCTCTGCCTCCTGAATGAAGTTTGGTTTTACAAATCAGCCAGTTGAGGTATCTGCACAGCACTTGTGCCATGGGAGAAGAGTATTTCTGGAGGGAGCACATATTGTCTCTCTCAGCTTGTAAGAAATTAAGCACTCCGCTCTGAGTGTATTTGACCCAAGATGAATGAAAGTTCTGTGCAGTACAGTTTCACATGCCTGTAGCCATCCCCTGCACACTCAACAGCTGCTTTGAGAACCTGACAAATCTTAGAAAGGTGGAGAAGATTGGGTGACACCAGTATGGCTGCCTTTCGGAAAAACCGTCATGCTAACCTGTTGGAAAACACCCACTTTGCTATGACTACAGCCACACATACAACATATACAACCATCTTACTCCAGAACAACTCTTTTAAGCAGAGCTTCCCACAAAACCATGAGAACAACCAGAGACCTCTGCTGCTCCTATGGGATATGTGGAGAAATCTTGGCCAAATTAAGAAAAAGAGATTTACAATGACATCATTAACACTCTGTTACTGACAAAGTGATCAGCATTGAGCACCCTCAGAAATGCCATTGACATAATCAATGTCAATGATCAAGTAACACAAGACAGCACCACAAAGAAAATATCTAAGGTGTCAAATTTACATCACAGTACCTTACCGAGGAAAGTTTAACAAATATAAGTCTGTGTGTTAAAAGGATGCTTTTCACCCCTAAGAGTTTATCATTCTACTAAGAATGCCAAGAACTGAATTAAAGGTATAAAAGGTAATCAAACAGGTGAGACAAAGCAAGATTTTTTTTCTTATTAATATTACACTGAATAGCAAGTATTCTTGAGCAACAGCTCAGGATCAAGCACAAGCAGCTAACAGAAAAGTAGGGGCTTTTTCAAGTGATCTTTTTTTCTTCTCTTTCACGCTGTAGTAGGGTCCCCAAAACACTCCACCTGATTTGCTCCCATCTCTGTGTTTCCCATTACCCAGTTGTTCTCACCCTGTGATACAAATGTACTTTCTCAGTAGTCTAAGAATCCAGAACAAATTTACTACTAAATCTTGTTTTGCCACAAAATATATCAGACATAAGTTTCCATACTCTGCCTAACTGATGTCTCTCAGCATTGATTAACAGAAAAAGATCTGAAACAGCAAATCACTTTATAAGACAATTTAATCTTTGTTTTTTCTGCCTGCTTTTGTCCAAATATTGCCAGTTTGGATTCAGTGGTGTGGACATAAAACCACTAAAAATTACAAATCAGTCACTAGAAAACCACTATGAGGCAATGTCTTTGATCAATGCTCATGAGATCATGACTTTTCTAAAGGTGCCTATGACAGTTTTGCTAATCATCCCTGAAGAAGTGTATCCCACCTTCTCTCTCTTCTTCAGTGAAATAGGAAGATTTAAATTTAGCTTGTAAACCATATCACTGTTCCAGTAAGTGTTCAAGAACTGCAACGAGATACCACATCAGTAAGCAAATAATAAGAGACCAAATGAAAGAATATTATTTCCTGAAGCAGATTTTTCTAATTCTATAAAGATTAATGTTTCATAGGTGTCACCTAAGTGGGATGTACCACTGCCTCTTGGACAGTTGCATCTGAATTACTGAAAACACTAATTTTCTCATTTTGCATGGACAGAGGGAAAAAGGAGACCCATAGCTAACAGCTTTTACTGAATGAATGTAGAATAAAAACATCTAGGAGGTGGATTTTGAAAGAAAGACCTAAGGGAAAAGTATAGTGTGCAGTTTCTATCAGGAAACATCAAAAGAAAGAAAAAGCAAGGGACACTATAGGGAGGAAATAACCACAAGGCTTTATGCATGCATAGTCTGGTTGATGAGAAACATTGAAAGAGTGATGCTTAGATATGTGGTACAGCCAATCAAAAAATAATCTCATAGCTGTTTGTACTGAACTGTTAATGTAACCTGCTTAGAACAGACAGAAAAAAGAGACACTGCAGGGCACAAACTAATAAGGGATGAAGACAAAAAATGTATTTCCAATCTGCTTTCACAAGGGGAGAAGGAAAATATTAAAAGTTGAAAGTGTGAGAGAGGAATGTGTAAGACTTGAAATTTCTGACTTGTGAAGAGACTGCAAAAGCAAATATGCTACAATGGCAACACCCTCTGACCCATGCATGTATTGATAATCATTGCTCTAAGAAGTACAGGTTAACAATTTAGCTTAACCAGGGAGCAAAGAATAATGCAGAGCTCAGGGGAGTGAAAAAATTATTACATATTTTTTTATAATATTATATATATTCTCATTGTATTAATCTGTATTATTCAGTAAAGTAAAATATATTTTATTAATCACTGCCAAATTGGTAACTGTGATAATGAGGAGCCAACAGACATATTTGTCATCAATTATTCTTCATTAGCCATAAATAATGAAAGAAAAACAGGGATCCTTCCTGGGGAAAGCTACTAATGCATAATGTCTAAAACACAGTGGGAGCAGTGAAAGTGGGTTTGTAAGAAGGTTACACACAACCACTTTGAGTTTCTGTTTCCTGTTAGAACTAAGAAAATAGTTAAGCTGTACACACTGAACATAATTACACATGCTTTCAAAGATCTTTAAATATTTAACTACCCAATCTTCACAATATCTCTATTAAATAGATGTCTTTTTTCCCCAATTTACACAAAAAAAGAATTATTTTTTTTACTATAAAAGAAATATCTTTTATAGGTTATTTTTTAAAGTGGTTTTGTTTCTTTTATGAAATGCTGGAAACAAAATTCCCCACTGTACAGAGGCCTCTGCAGGTGCAGCTTTGTAGATGCAGACACAAATGAGAAGTTTTCTGCTCTTTGATTACTGCTGCCAGTCAAGCCCATATTCACTACAGGCTTCAAAATGTGGAGGCAATTAAGTAAAATGATAAAACCGTATCTGCAAATTTCAGCAGAGTCTCCTTCAAAGTTCAGCATGGAGAAGAAGGGCCCTGCTCACGACTGCACACCTGGCTGTGCCAAGAGCAGACTTTGCAAGTTCTTGGTACTTCAGCTCCAGCTGAATCTATTGATGGATGCTGCTTTTCTGAGCCAAATTTCCAAGGCAGAGGGAATGAAAGGAAGGCACAGGCTTATTTTAAACTTGACATTTCAGCAGAGAAAATCTATAGAATAATTGGAAAGACCTGCAACAAGCATATAATATTTATCCATACATTTTGACCAATGAATTGCTGGTTGATCTAGCACTACATTGAGAGGCAAAAAAAAAAAAATATAGAAATAGTACAGCTAGATAAAAGAACCTGGATGTTCCTAGGGCATACTATTTTTTATAGAAGAGCTGAAAGATGTCACCTGTACCTTAATTAAATTTTTAGAAGTTCCCAAATGAAGAGCAGCTACCAGACAGTGAGAGAGAACAGAAGGAGAAAATGGGGTTTTTGCTTAATCTTATTGTGTATTCTGCGTGGACATCTGATAAAAGAAGCTGAATTTTAAATAAGATAACACAATCATATTTGTTATAATTAAAGATAAAGAAATAAAAAAACTAGATCAAGAGAAAATAAAACCTAACATTATTTGTTTCATTTTAATTCACTCCCTAGGACTAAGACAGAACTATTAGGTGACACAGAAACACAGAGCACATATATCACACATGCACAAGAGTCCCCCATACTACTAAAATAATAACTCTAAAATGCAGTATGGTGCAGATGTTGTGGCAATGGAAATGGTTATATTGATTTTACTGAGCTGTGGACAGGGCAGGCTCAGCATGACTTTGAAACTTAGGATTAAAATTAGCCAACTGGAAAAAAGTAATAGCCAGGCAGTAGTAATAATGTAATAACAACACACACAGAATAAAGTAATACATGGTGATTAAGAGTATGGGAATGAGACTTTACAGGATGACAGGCAATGCTGCATATGCTAGTGCAAATCATTTAATATATACAAAATTGCAATTCTTCAAGTATTTGACAACAATGAAAATACAGGAGAGGAAATACTTGCCAGACCTGTAAACAACACTGAAGTTACAGAGGAAAAGATAAAACAAAGTCTGGCTAGATGCTTCCTTCACAAAACAGCCAGAAAATTTAATTTTAAAAAGAGTGCAGTAGATGAAACCACAGGATAAGTTTGCCTAGGACCACTGTTCCAACATCTCTACCAGAAGGCTGTGAAAGAGGGCTTACTCTATTCTTTTGATGGGTGACCCACTTCTAGTCAAAATGAATTATCCCCTCACTCTGCATTCCCTACCTGGACTACTAACTCATTGTCCACTGCTACAGAACCTGTGCAGTGAGTGACAGACTCTAACAAAATTCTCAGTGACTTATCTCAGAAGTAGCATTTTTCATCTACTTCATGCTCACATGATTAGGTCAGATAAAATCCAGCATTTTTGCCCTTACAAAAATTTAAAGCAGACATCTTGACTGGCTGACTAATTTGAATTTAGAGCTGGTTATCTTTATTAGTGTCATTAAGTAGACAAATCATAGCTATGAACCAAAAAAAGCTGTCCTGCTTTGTACTGATGCAAATGAATAACTTGAGTTATGAGGTTGAATAAGGTCTGATATCTGCTTGGAACAAAGTGGGAGATTCAGTGATATTTCTATTATATATACAGGTGTGGAATTATATGTATGAAGAGATTTATGACCCTTGCTACACCAGGAGTCCTTGGGCAAGATTTTTGAAGGCACATAAATAAGCCAGCAATGTGGCTAGTGGGATTTACCAAAGGACATGGAAACTGGAAGAATTCAAATTCCACCAAAAGTCATTGTGTGCAAAAATGCTGTATTGATTCTAGGAGGTGCCCTCCTGCAGATGCAAGAGCCTAAACACCTTTGTCATCTGCACTGAAGCCCCGTGAGGCTGCTGTGAGACAACACATACCACACCATGATTTCTTGTAAGGCAAAAACATCTGGAAGCTGTAAATACGTAAGATGTCAAACCTTTGGTCCACAAATCCACCCCAGTTAAGCTGAAATTAGTGGCACCTAGGGACCTTTGTATTTTTGTACATCTGGCCTAAAAATTTCATGGCAGAGTTCTTTGTCATAACAAAGTTTAACAAAGGTTTTAGTTCTCAGATATGTGTGAAGGTAGGTTAGTTAATAACTGTAGATGCAGTGTCTGGTGTAGGGATCCTGTGTGGAATCCAGTCTGAAAAAGGTTGAGCAGAGACACGCCATAACTGTTTCCAGATGTTCGTGGAGTGGTGAGATGGTTTCTACACAATGAAGTAGAGACAACCACCTGAGGGGACACAGGGCTATCAGAGATGACACTTTTCAGATGAGAGGCAGAATGGAAACAGTGATCTATTGGTTTGGCCCAGAGTGAACTTCATAAAGGACTTGGGTCTGTGCTTCACCCAAGTAACTAAAGCTTTTCCAGATTATTTAATCTGAGATTTTTATCCTCTGCTTTCTAAGGGCTTCCAGCAAGGCAAACTAATGGGATTATGACAATTTCGGAATTTGGTCAAGACCCATTATTGCTGATAGCTCATTACAGAGTGGAGTATCATAAGCAGACAGTCTTCCCTGGGGTACAACCTTCTTTTCTGAACCTTTCTAAGGGCAATCAGCATCCTGGGGGAACAAAAGGACAGATTACTTCCAATATGAATTTGATGTAAAAGCAGGGCCTTTCAGGAGACATAGAAATAACACATGATTACAGAATGCTCCAAGAAGCAATTGGATATGCCTACTGCTAACAGTGCTAATAGTGTCTCTACTCCTAGCTAGAGGATCACTAGCATTCATGAAAGGCTGACTCAGAAAGAATAAAGCATCATCCCAGATGTAAATGACACTGCTCGAAATCTTTTTTACTGAACTTGTGTTTGGTTAACCTGATTACAACTTTGAAAACTGTTGACTCAACATAGTTTCTCCAGTTTAACAGGTTCAGGGTCAAAGCCATATGCTTTGACAAGGGTGAGATATGAAAAACACTCCCTGTGACATAGTACAGAAGCACAAATCTGTCTAATGCAATTTGAAGACAGGTACTGACAGGCAGTGATGACCAGCTGTCAAACAGCTCTGTCTCAGGACACACAGGATAGAAAGTGTGCAAAAGTCAACATATGCCAAATAGAACCATCTTTCTTCCACTAACAAGCTTTAATTATTGAATACAATGGAAAGTTGTGGAAATGCAATGCACTACTGCGTGGTAGTTATGGTAAGTGCTGACATTTTAAATAGCAGCTAATAGTGTTCTCAGTTGCTTTTAGGAGAAACTAAACAGATTAATTACATTTTCCCACATGCAAATTTCATCAGGGAGATTCAAGATCTCTTGAGGAAGATGCTGGCACAAGCTTTGTTGTATTTTGTTTCAGTCTGTGGTGAATGCACTGCGTGGCACAGGGAGAACGTGAGTACAATATGTTACTGAAGGACATTTGAAGAGTGAGAACACAGCCACTTTGACTTACAAAGTACAGAGGGATACATTCAGAATTATAAGTACAAGGCTAATAGGTTCACTGAAGATAGGGATGGCTGAAGGGAAGAAAAAGCAATCATAGAAAGCAAAATTCAATAGCAGAGCAAATGTCTAGTAACTGGTTTGAAAGGAGCTTTGCATGTCTGCAGCATGATATGCAAGTAGAATATCTTCAATCAGAAAGTGCTTAAAGATAATTAAAGCATTTTAACACATTTAATGTCCTCTAAATTACTGAAAATGTCAAGGTTGTATGCATTTGAAGGATCCATAACACACACACACAGATGCAAAATAAAAAGAAATTATCAAATTCACTGCTGCTGCCAAATGTTGAATATTTGGTGAGAAGGGCACAGTGCATACTACAGGAACAGATCACATCAGTATGAACTGAGACAAGTGCAGGCTGCAGAGCTATCTACGCTGAGTAATTCTGCACTCAGAGAAGTTGATCCACTTATATCCATTTATATCACCATAAGAGAAGAAAATAATTTGTTCCTCTATCTCCAGTTACAACCAGACTGAAAATATCTGCTCAACGACACTTGCACTAAAAGAATATATCCATAGCCGACATAGGCACAGTGGTAAAACCTGACATCTGTATTTATATCAACATGTAGAACTGACTTTGAGGTTACTCTCATGGATCTCATGGATTCCTCAACAGATGACCCACATCAAGGAGTTACTCAAAAATCACTGAGGTTACACCTAACTAAAAGTCAGAGTGGGCCCTCACAGTAAGCAGGGACAGAGAGATGGGGGACCGACCATAGCTGGGTGATTTTTCCTGATATAAGCAGATCACATATCCCAGAGACTGAAGAGCAAAAAGGTGGGATAGGATTGGACATCTTTTTGTACGTGGAAAGTCAGCAGAGATCCAAGGTGTAAGTCTAGTGGGAACTGAGGCTCAAGCCAAGCTATCAGGATCATCACAAAAATGTGGGATAAAGGGAAGGGTCTGGGATGGGTCAGTCCTCAGGAAGTACTGTTTGCTTCACCAGCAATACTGAGATATCCCTACCAATTCTTCATGGCATCCTCTGCATCAGCCCAAGCTTGGTGTTAAACTGTCCCCTACCTCAGATAACAGCACAGGTAAAGCAAACCCCTGAAATCTGGCTATCAGTGCTAACAACTGGTTTGAAAGCTGTGAGAAAATGTCATTTTTATTATGATTCACAGAATTACAGAATCACTTAGGTTGAAAAAGACCTCTAAGATCATCATATTCAACTACTAATCAAAAAGGCAAATGAAAACCATTGTAAGAATGTGTCTATGCTATTAAAAAAATACATCAACATTTTGCCATCTGATTGAAATAAGAATAGGTATATTTTAGATTTTGTTCTGTTTCAAATTGCTTTGTTTTCTCTTTCATTTCCTGTTATGTTAAACCACACCAATTTGTCAAAGAGTCCTGACTGCTTTTTCTTCCCTTACCTCTCCTGAACAATCTACTGAATGCTACAAATGTAACAATTTCATCCTTTTCATACTTTTTCACATTTAATATCTTGAATAAAATAGAATGCTTTCACCACTTTTACACACAGCATTTTATTTATTTTTTTTATGAATATCACACAAAAAATCATGTTAGCACTTCCAAAATTAGATGGTGGTGACTGATTATGGGTTTTTATATCACCTCAGGCCTAAGATACAACTCTGAATTCCAAGTTCAGAGCCATGTTGCTACAACACCCTTCCCCAAACCCACTCCTCACAGTTCCTGTAGCACAGTTCCTGCAGCACAGGCTGTTACTCACTCTCCTCAGACATGGCTTTCTACAAAAATTAACCTTCACACAGACACAAAAAACATCTCCAAAAGTGTTTCTAGAGAAAAATCTTTTACTTGCAGGCAACCACCACAACACTGCCTTTGGGAGGTAGGTATCATGATCCCTGTTTCACATTTAGGGAAACTGAGGCATGCATGCCAAGATTTGGCAGTCTAAAAGTTTGTGGGAGAATCCAGTCTGACACACAGGGACAGGTAGAAGCAAGAAACTACAAATTTACTGCAGGCATCCAATTCTGTATGATATGAATTAATATAAATGTAGGAGACAGCCTGATTCCTTCTCATGGCTGTGAATGTTCCAGCTACTCAGTACAGACTGTGACAAATGGCAACACTGACTTAGAGGAGTCTTCTGAGGAGGCAACATTCAATTTCTTTCTGCAGTTGCAAACAACCTGGGTTACGCTGGGGAAAATCCAATGCATCTTCTGAATGCATTTTAACAATCACAAAAAGTAACAATTCTGAAGTGATGTATTAAAAGCAAGTGAGAGTGTAAGCCAGAATGACTTATACAAAGAACTCTGTCACAAGCAAATGCAGAACTTGGGCTTTCACTTATCTTGTGCATAACTAGGATGGATTTTTCTCTGAAGGGCTGGATATAAGGATTTGTAGCAGAAATAACAATGTATAAAATAGAGTCTGGTTCACATCCTTTTCTACCCTGCTGTTGGGGAGGGACAACCTATACTCCTACTCTCCCGCTCCTTTTTTATTTTGTCATTGACCTTCACCATTTGTTCAAAGCTCCTAGACATCCAGCAGCTCAGTCAAATAGGAGCTGCAATGACCCAAAGACCTTCTCAGGAGGTCTCATGGTATTCCCAGGAGACAGCTCCCATTCAGACCCTTTGAGAAAAGAAGCAGGCATTTCTGAAGCTCAGTCAGTTTCTGGTGATATCCAATGCAGATTATCAAACATATCAAGCTACAGAGACCCCCAAAATAACTTAACCATCACAGTATTTGTGCATTTTTAAATAAAGGTTTACACTAAGAAAGAAGTCCTCCCAAACCAAGGATTTTTTTTTACTAGTCTTGTATTACTGGTTTTGGCAGCATCTGCAGTCAGACAAGTGGGTACATTGAATATCTCTGGAATGCTATTCAATGCCAAGGAAATAATATAATAGTATCCAAGGTGTTCTAAGTAGTTTTCCTTTCCTAGTTCTCCTTTACATTGAGCTGAGCTGCAAGAACGGAATCCCTAATGTGTCTCCCATGTTAAAAGAAAGACAAGAGCAAAGATATGAGTGTCTGAATGGAGGGGAATACAGTATTGCCATTTGAAACAGTCAATGTGGAAAAATGATAATGAAAATTCTGAGTATTTTTGAACACTTGATAAAACAGAATATGTATTATTGGCCCGCCTTTCCAATGGGACTCAGCTCCCTGCAGGGAAACACTTCTGTAGTGTAGTGTTCAACATCTTAAAAAGAGGTTATTTCTTCTCACTGATAATAAAAGAACCCTCAGACAGCCAGCTCAGAGTAGGTCACCGTGGACCTCTAAAATCTGGATTGCTGAAGTTCACCCTGGCATTAAAACTTCAGAGTACATCAGTTATCAGTAAAACTCATAATATGTCTGGCTGATACTATTCTCCTTCACTATCTATCATTATTCCACCCTATCCAAAGGCAGTTAGACTACTTGCACATACATATATACAGAATCTCTCTTCCCTCTGTCTTTACTTTGCAAAATTGTACTTCCTTTCATATACAAATAAGAAAAAATCTGAAAAAGCCAAATCATCTAGTTTGAGATGATATATACAATCATTCTCATGGCCATCTTTCACTTAAGTGTTTCCTTTTTTCCTCCTCTTCTCATGGACATTTTTCTTCAAAGTTTTAATCGTATCACTTTTCTCTCCTTTGTTTTCTGTGCTTTTCTCCTTTTCATCTTTGTTTTTGGCCACATTTTCTTCTGCTCCTTAGTGGGCTGATTTTGAATTCAATTTCCTTAGGCCACTGCCTTTTCCTTTTTGCCCTGCTTTTGTCTTTGAGTTCTTCCTCTGCCCTTCTTCCTTCTGTGATTTCCCAATACCCTTCATCAAGACACTGAGAATATTTCCACAGGACCCTCTCCAAATCTTATTTCTGCCTTTTGCTGTTACATAGAAAAAGAAAGCTTGTAAGACTTCATTATCCCAAATCTATGATGGTATCTAAACTGTTTAATTACCAGTGCAACTGGTCTCAGTGGGTGACTGGCACACCTCTGCACCATTTAGATGTTTATACTACACATATTCAACACAGATTCACAGAATGGTTTGGGTTGGAAGAGACTTTAAAGATGACCTAGTTCCAGCCCCCCTGCCATGGGCAGGGACACCTTCCACTAGCCCAGGCTGCTCAAATATAAAATATTTACTTACATGGATGAAGACACTGAATCAGAGAAGGTAATATTCATTAAGTCGAAGAACTACTGAATAGCCAGCATACTGCAGGAGATTATTTAGACTGCTAATTATTTAGACCAAGACTGCTTGGTCTAAGATATTAAGACCCCACATTTTAGCTAAATGACTGAAATATATTAATGAGTATGAAGAGAGAAGTACCTGTGTTGAGGGTAAAGATTAAGCCCATTCAGATCCTTTAAGGGACTTGCTAGTGATCAGCTAATGCTTTCTGCCAGGAATAGGCTCCCTTTGATGCATGAAATGTAAGACATGCACATAAAAAAGAATTCCTCAAAAGGTGTGCATCAGGAAAGCATTTAGAGCCACTCTGCAAGATAAAGGCAGACAGAGACCTCTCTGATTTTATCTAGGTGTAAGAAGAGGAAGTCTGGTTTTCATTTCTTCACCTCTGTTTGTAAAAGGCACTTCTATATAGTCCATTTGGTCTTAAGTAACCACTTTTATTTTCACATTATCCAAGAGCATTCTTCTCCCAAGTATGTAGCGTGGGGCATTGGGATATCTTTAGTGTTACAGGAAAGAAATAAGTATCTTAAAATTATATTGTAAACAGGAACACTCTTTGACAAGTAAAAAGACAATAATAGAGCACAGCTAAAACAGAAGAGTCTTATATGAACTTTGTAATACTGTCCCTAGAGACTGCATTGCAAACCTGCTCTAACATCATGCATCTCAATCCTTTTTTAAGACTCTTTCCAAACTCCCATGACTTTCTGAGCCTGGATGAGACACTGAAATCTTTGTGTCACTCTTCCCACTTCACACAGATGATTTCTCTTGATTACTCAGAACATGACCCTTTTCTTGCATGGGCTAAATCCTCTACAAAGAGCAGTGAAGTCCCTCCACAATGACAGTCAGCTACATCTAGAAATACAGAAGAGCATGAGAATAGGAGCTGTGTGCTTGTTTCACACTCACCTCTATCAATCCACTTTGAGCAGAAATTCAGCTGGGCGATAGAGATGTGCCTACATGGAGGTATATGCTAGCCTTACATTTCAGAAAAGAATTTAAGAAACAGTTGCTGAATAAGTGGATAAGTGGCTTGTGGTTAAGTGTCAGCACAGACATCTCAAGGACCACAGCTTCCTGGCCATAGAGAATCTTGTGAGAAGTCAACAAGAAGAGACCAGAGAAGACTGTTCCACCTTCTTTGGCCTCTAGGGAAAACATTTTGATGTCCCATATCTTCAGTAATTCAGAATCCAAATGAAATCAAACTTCATCTTTAGTGCAGTTGGCAGCATGTTTAGGATGATAGAATCATTGATTTCTCAAGAATACATGTTTTCCATTAGATTAAAAGCAATTGTTTCTTCTTAAGAGGAAGATAAGGCTTGGTAGTTATTAAACTTGCAGTTAGAAAAACAAAAAAGGACAGAGCACCAAGAGAGGAAAATAATTTCTTCAGGTATAATGACCATTAAATTAGAAGTTTCACGATCCAGTGTAATAATTCTCTGAATTCAAGAAAGGCAAGTGTTATCCAGCTGGCCAAGAGTAGTTTTGACTACATGCCACCACAAATGTAGACTCTCATTTAATGTCTGTGAAACCAGATCAAAACACAAATTTCACACCACCCAAGTGCAAAACACTTCTTTGGTTTTAGGTCCTTGATTTGATCTTTCACAGTTGCAGCTGATAATCAGATGCCTTTCCAGTCAAAATGTGACCTTGTTCTCTGCTCGATCTAGTCCTGAGTCAATGACCACTGAGAGGCTGAAACTTCATCCAATCTCTGAATTTCTGCTGTAAAGGAACTATAATTTATATTTAGTAATTGAGAGGAAAGGCCTTTTACCTCAACAGAGAAGGAAAATACACTTGCCCTACAAAAACTGCCATTTGATTAAATCAATAAAATTACTGCAGAAGAAACTTCAAGATTGGTGAATATATGGAGACCACCAAACCACAGATCTGCATTTTTTTGCTTTTTGTGATTTTTTTTAACAGATTCATAATCTATGAAAATAAAAAGTGGATGTAAATTTCCTATGGCATGTGTTCTGTCTGTTCATACTGAGAACACAAAGTAATTTTAAAGGATACCTTTTTTGTTGCTCATAATGCATTGCCACATGAGAGGACTGTTGCCCCCTCAAGAGTCAGATGTCCCTATTAATCTTCTCAGACTGTAACTTTCAATTTGTTCTCTTCACTTTCAGAAAACTGAAAAAGAAAAGAAAGGAATATCAACCCTTGTACTTCATAATAGCCTTCACAAAGCTATCTTTCTTATGCTGTATTACAGCCTTTCCTTTATTTAATAAATTCATGACTATTGGCAGACACAAACAACTTTGTGCTTCAGTGTAATTACAATAAAAAAAAAAAAAAGCAGTAACACTGTTTATTTTGAAAATGTTGTGCAACTTAGTAAAAGGATATACTTACCATGAGCTTAAGTTTGTAGATGGAGAAATGTCTTTGATCCATTTGACATAGGCCAGGTGGATGAGACTGGCTAATCTTTTAGGCATCCAAGGTCATCACATGCAAGAGCTGCTGGCAATGAAGTGTGGGAGGTGGTTCCATGTCTTGTTGCCTTCTTTTTGAAGCTATCTTGAAAATTGAGAGATTTCTTTTGCTTTTTTATCACCATCTTGCAAAAGGCACAGATGCAACTTTTGGCATGATTTCCCTTTCAGGGTATTGTTCCGTTAATGTAACTATGAATTTTGGATGTATTTTCTTTCTCCTCTCCTGTCTTTTAGGTTTATTTAATCTAACTAATTCCCAGAAGCAGACAACAGGAATGAAAGGAAGAGCAACACTGCCTCTTATTTTTCAGGATTTTTCTATTCTGCTTTTCTGTGTTCATTCTCTAGGTTTCTTCATGAGACCAGTTTTTCAGCTAAAGACAGGTTGTTTAAAAGCATAGACACTTTGATGACATATTTCCAAATGACATACTGAATGTTAGAACCAACTAACCCCAGAGAAATTTGTTTCCCCCTCTCATTTGACAGTTCTGAGTTAACCAAATAAAATGTATTGAGTAGAGATGTATGGGGGAAGACAAGTCTGAAGGAAAAAAGCAATTAAATAAACATTATGCATAGAAAGCATCCAGAGCTGTATAGATGTGATTGTTGTTTCCAAGCTTCTACAGAATTACCCACTTACTACCTATATGACAAGCACAGCATCACAGTTAGGGTTTCACTAACAAATCCAGTTTGGGGAGGAACCTCTTGCAATGAACATGTTCACCCACCCCTGGCTCCCACCTGGGCAGCACAGCAGAGACACAAGCATCTATGCCAAATTAATTTATTTTCAGTTATAGTGTTGACCTTCCCTGTAAACTACAACCAGAAAGGTTTGTGTATTCAGGCAATTCAGAGCTAAACTCATAGAAAATTTCACTTGTAGCAGAGCTGCAAGTAAAAGAGAACAAATAGGGTAGAGAGTAGATAAGAAGCAGGTGTCCTGGCCAGGAGGTCAGCAAACAGTCTCTGACTCTTGAGAAGTGGGCTTAGGCAAACACACTGATCTGGGCTATTTCATCTCACAGGCTAACAGTTCAAGGACAGCAAAATAGTTTCCTTGGTTGAAAGGATGTCTGCTGGCACAGGAAGGAATCTAATTCAGAGTAGTTTTCTGAAGAACAAGCTCCAGGGGTTCCCCATGACACAGTTTTCAGGTGTAAAAGGAACAGCAGCAGCAGAGCAGAGACTGACTTTGCACTGTCCCCTCAGTGCACAGTCAGTGCTTCCCAACTACACTGAAAATAGTTGTGTGCTACTGTAACTGAGTTAGAATTTAATTTTCCAACACTCAAACTAATTACTAATTTCCACGAGACAGATACAGCTCTTTGGCATATTTATAAGCCTAAATTTATTTTGATCTTATAAAAACATGTCCAAACACCACTATGCCCACCTTTCTGTGTGTCTTCTGTAGAGCCTGTCCCTGCCAGACTGTCCATCTCTCCCTACATTATACTATAAGCTCCTTTAGCTGTAGCCATGGAAAAATTATTTCACTGTCATTTTGTTTGAACCTTGACTTAGGACTTAATCAATTAAGACACAGTGCAAGCCAATGACATTAGAACCACAGAGATCCCTGTGAAAATTTTAGGAGTGTGTTCTTCCAGAAAGTTCTTGGGATCTGATGTGTAGCCAGTAAAACAAAGCAGAAAAATATACAAATTTACATCTATTTCATCAAATGTGGTACAAGCATGAGTCAGGCATTGCTGCATTTTACTTTACTTGGAGAAAGAGCAGAGCAGTTGATGGAATTCAGTTAAGTTGGATTAATTAACCTAGAGAGATGGAGATGATTGAAAATTCAAATTTCAGAATGCAGCCAGAATGAAAACCTGTGCCAGTCACTTGGTAGCTTGGTTACAACCATGCACTGAAAACAAGCAGATACATGCATCTCCATTCCCCAAAACAGGAAACTATTAGCCAGCTACTGCCTAGTCCAGAGATATATCAAAAATGCCGATAATTATTCAGAAAATAAAATGAAATCTACAAATTGAAAGAGGGAAACTTTAGGTTAAATAATGGGAGGAAGTTTTTTACTGTGAGGGTGGTAAGGGACAGGTTGGCCAGGGAGGCTGTGGAGTTCAAAGCCAGGCTGGATAAGGCCTTGAGCAATTTCTGGTCTAGTAGAAGTTGTCTCTGCTCATGGCAGAGGGCATTGGAACAAGAAGGCCCTTAAGGTCCATTTCAAAATCTTAACGTTCTATGATTCTGCGATTCTATGGCCAGAGTACCAAGCCATAAAATAATGTCTGGATGCTGTTCCTAGTCATATGGTTTACTTTAGGTAGTCCTGTGAGGAGCAGGGTGTTGGACTTGACAAGCCTTATGGGTCCCTTCCAATCTGATTTATTCTATGATTACTTTTCAGTCAACAGTCCTTGCCAAATACAAATGTCATTTTTAAATAATTTTAGCTATTGTCAATTCATTTTAAAAATAAATGAAGAAGAAAAACCACTCTCAAAAAATTTCATCCACATGAGGATTCCTGAAAACCCCCTATTTAAGTTTATGGTTAGTTGCAATCATTTTCATACTCCATTCCAGTCAAAACAACCTCCTGTCAGTTCTGCTACACTTCAGATGAGCAATGTATAAATGATAACCTGAATGCAAACTCCTAACAGAAAAAGAAATATAAACTATTCATTGGTTTTCTATATGAGTGGAGATATACCTCTGAAAAGCAAATAGGAGGTCTACAGGTCCTATAGACATTCTGACCCCAAATCACATATTATGAAACTGCCACTGCCCCTGTTCACCATTGACCAGCTGCTGAAAGATTGTTATGAACTGCTAGACTGTCAGTGATGGATAAATTGCTTTCTTCATATGCTTTGCCCACATTTTTCCTGATATATCTGGGCTTGTGCAACAATTTCAGTTTCCGTGAAGGCTTGCAGGCAAGCAAATAATTTAAAGCTGTCAGGAACAGAATCAGTTATAAGCACAGGCAGCTGCCTGCAGCATCACACCCAAGAAAACATTTGGGTCCTTGCAGTACTTGGTGGAAATCCAGATGATGCCTGTACAAAATCACTGACTTGCTACTGACCACAAAAAATTAAAAAAAAAAAAAAAGGCAAAAAAAAAAAAAAAAGGCAAAGCAATTTAAACCAGAAATGTGAAATAATGTGGAGAAATATATAAAGAGAAAATATAAAAGTTAAACCCCCCAGGAAAATAGTAAAAAAAAATGGTTTGAAGTATTCCTAGTGTTTCATGACACCAAGGAATTTAGGATTTATATTTAGGATTTATGTTAGTAAATGTTATTATATGATTTACAGGCTTTATAGTGGTAAGGATTCTACCAAAAGCAGCATCCTAGATAAAGATATATACACATCAGATTTATTTCCTTTTTGCTGCCATGTCCATATTTCCATTTAAAAGTGAGAGAAACAGGAAAACAATAAACAAGTCCAATATCAAGACTCAGGAGTAATACTCCTGATACCCCATTTGGATCCTTCAGACTGAAAAAAGATAACATTTTTTGGACCACAGATGCATTTGATAATGTCACTGTTTCCATTTGCCTTTTATTACATAAACTAATAAAGTCAACATCAGGGAGACACTCTTCCAGGTAATACCCTCTTCTGTCAAAAAAACCCTGCTTGGCTGATCTTGTTCTCCCTGCAAGTCCTGCATCACTTTCTTTCTTAGACCATGGTTGCACTAATACCGCTACTGCTGCTATTTAAAATGCCCGCTGAGTCAGCACACTGAAACTTGAACGGGTTTGAGTGTACACACTGGATGATTTAGAACTGACAATATTTTTGCCAGCTTAATGACAGTTTTCTTTAAGACATTGTGTTGCTGAATCTTTCTATCCTCTAATCCTAAGCCTGACTAACTAACTAACTAACCAAAAAAAAATTTAAAAGAAGCCATTTCTGTGGCTGCTCACACCTGGTAGAAAGATTCACCATGCACATTTTCTGCTTTGCTAGGAGATGAAGACAGATTGGAATTTAAGTGTCTATTGCATCTTAATGGGTAAACATCAGTAAAAAACTGCAACAAAATGTACATCTCAAGAGAATTTTCTTTCCACATGCTCTGAATATTGCTCTTATCCTTACCTACAAGGAGTCTACCTGAGAACAATTCTGCAGTTTCCATATGGGGCACTTCATAGGCTTAATTAGAGAAATTCCAAAGCTCTTTTTGCCAAGACCTTTCTTCTGCTAGACACAGAGCCAGAGTGGGAGAGATTGGAAGGCACTTCTGGAGAGCACCTACTCCAACCCCCCTGCTCAAGTAGGGGTAACTAGATCAAGTTCCTCAGAGCTGAGTCCACTCAGTGTTTTACTATCCCCAAGGACAGACTCCACTGCCTCTGTTCAACACAAAGACTAGACACTGACACAAAGACTGCATAATCAGTGACCTTCACAGCTGACCAGAGAAGCGAGCAAAGGTAAAAAAACCACATAAAATATGTATAACTTAAATTACAGCATGACTTGCAGTTTAGTACAATAAAATGCCACCCAGTAACACCCTTGAAATCACTGAAATGGGAGCATACTCCCCAGTATAATCAACCTATTGCTTTGATGTGACCTTATGATTCACAGTTCACATGAACAGTATCTATTTTGTGGTTTCACTCTAATAAAAATTATTAAATAATCCTTTAACATACAAATCTCTGGTTTCCTGCTTACTTTTCTGAGCTAAGTAGGAACTACAACCTGCACCCTACAACCGTGCTTTAAAGCATCCCAGAGTTGCTAGCTAAAACACCACTCACTTTCAATATTCCAGCATATTCAGAAAGAACTGGTTGATGGTCTGCATTTCTTTAATACCTGATCAGAAGACAAGAATTTGCTGTTTCCCAGGGGCCACCCTAGTCTCCTGCCATTAGGCTAATATCACTGTTCAGAAAAAACACCATGATGTTTACAATCTTAGGATCAAGCTGATAAAATTCACTGAAAGCCATTTAAAAAGCAACCCAACCCTTTCAAAACAAACTCTAACTTTTCAACTCCAGTTACTTAAACGTCTGCAAGGAGAAAATTTTGTTCCTTGCTTTAGAGCACACCTACACCACCCTGTGAGTGCCAAGAAGCAGCGCAAGCTGATGGAGGCTGCAGCAATTCTGATGCAGAGGGGGTCGGCATCACCAGCACCACTTCTGAACAGCAACCAGAGATGGGGCTCGTCATTTCCCCTCTACTGCCCATGGTGCTACTCACTGTAAGTAAAAAAAATCGATTTCTTATTGCTTAGTTTCATAGAATATAGTCTTAAAATGTTCAAACAATATTTAGACACAAGTACTTTCATCTGAGAATTCCCTGGTCTTGTTCTGGGATTTCACTAGGAGAAATTTCATTTCTGGATGCACCAGATGTGAAATATATTGCAAAATTCTTAAGCAGGCAAGGGTTTTCTGGAGAATGCATGCATTTTACTCACCATACACAAAGCAGGGAAGAATCTTCACTACATTATAGCACTGCAAATGCATGAAATAATCTAAAATGTGCCAGTGAACAGATGTATTTGGCCTATTCTCCGTGCTGTGTGTTTACTTTGAAGGAAGGTGAAAAGAGCAATCTCTCTACTAAATTCCTTTTGAACATAAACTTTATTGCATTCACCTCACTGAAACATAACTTAGGTTAATGGTGCCACCTGGTGTCAACTCTTACTCGCTGTTCCCAGTCCTTGTCAAGCAAGAAAAAATAAATTTGCAAGGTATAAACCATCCCCTCGAGAGTAACCCCCCCAAAAACCACATAAACTGCATTAATTACTTGTCCAAAGGAGCACAGAGTATTGTACACAAAGAACAATAAACAATAGGAAGTAAAATATTTCTGAATATACTTTTATTTTAGATACTATCACCCGCTATGGTTTATTAGCTTATGAAGAGAATGCACTTAATAGTACATGAAGAAAAGAGAATTAACCCTAATTTGTTGGACTCCATTGAGGATGGGGGAGAAGGGCACTTTCTCTAGCTCAAAACCTTCTTGTTTGCTGCAGTGATATGTCACACTCTAGCACCACCTTGTAGGATTTTACTATCCCCCATAACTGCAGTCCCTAAACAAAAAAAAGAGTGTTTGAGCATGTGCTTTTTACACCTTATCTGCTAGTAACAACTCACAAGAGAAATTAGTTCTGAAGCCATAAATTGGTCTGTGCATCTCCCTCCACAGTGCAACACTGCTGACTACAATCACGAAAGAATTGATAGGAGGTTCCTTTAGTGTGGTGAGACTCTTGCCCTGTTTCCTCAAGGTAAATTGGGGTTTGTGTTGCAGGTAACAGTGGTGGGGGAGAACACCAGGGCAAAGGAGGAGGCAAGCATGGAAAGGCCAAGAAGAGCTGGAATCCTTGCTCAGGCAGAGACAAGGTCAGGGAACATAGAACACCAAGGACCTGAAGCCTGTTTGATATCTGCCAATGTGTATAATCAACCTTATAACATTATTTTCTGTCTTGCGTGTAAAATAACATTTGTAAAATGGTTTACAAATCGATAGCTTCAAAAAATCCAATATTTAAAGAAATGGGTAGAGGAGAGTAGTAGAAATGGAGATGAGAGCTTCTATTTTGCAGGAGATGCCTGGGCATAAAATGGAGGAAGACACACTTTACATCATGTAACACAACTTTGAGCTGAAATAACATCTGTACAATAAAAGAGCCAGAATTTGCATTATGGATCATATTGATGGTTTCATTACAGCTTTGCTTGCATGCAAAATACGAGTTCCCAACAATCACTGCACAAACACCACTTTAATTACATTATAGTAACAACTTACAGGTGAAACTAGTCATTTTAGGAGTCTCACCTTAGCTTTACTCCCACCAAGTTGTCACAATATCCTATTTACAGCTGCAATCCTGCACAACAATTCCAGCAGCACAACTGCTGACTAGTCTTTCACATTTATAAAAAAGGAGCACTTACTAGAAGGCAGTATACTTGCTTTACAGTTTGCTATGCTCACCCAAAATTTGCTAATTTTTTGCTAAACTCAACACTTTGGAAGGGCAGCTTAAATTACTGGACAACTTTCATTGTATTAATGTGCTTCTGAACAGAAAACAACTGCACCCCTCCATCCCCCATGACCTTTAACAGACTGGTATTTTCCTTCTATGGAACCTAATCAGAGACCTCCTTAATTTAACAAAACAGGAGTATCTCAACAGAAGGAGGGATACTCTTCTCCTAGAGCCTACTTCACATAATAGTCACACGCTGCAGATGCAAATTCTACAAGTATCCATATGCTTCATTTATACGACTATTTAACCAAACCAGCATAATAAATATGTCTAGTTAGATACTTGCAGTAAGTGTGCAGCTGTCTGGAAGGAGGTACAAAATCACCATCAGTGAAATCCAAACTGCAGCTGTCATTAATCAAAGCTTTGCCCTTGAACATTCATCACTGGGATATTGCTGTGACAAAATGGACTTCTACTGCTGTTTGGGATGGGAAGATTTTACTTCCTTAAAATAATTTAAGTTTTCTAGAGGTGCAGATGCTGTGAAAAAGGCAGTTTTCATGCTTAGTCTCAACAGAACAAATAAGCAGAGGAAAGATCATCAAAGTATTATAGAGCATTTAAATTATATGTAAAATGCTGAAATTTTGCACAGTATGTAGAAAATCCCTATTGAAAATATTTGTGTTTAATAGAAATAATTGATGTTTCTTAGATCAATGAACTGGAGATACTGCAGTCAGGAGATATTTAATTGTTAGGCCAAATGAAGTTTTTTACGATATTGAAGTGGTAATGTAGAAGAAGCTTTAGTCAAGATGAGGTTCCATACGTAAAGTTAGTCTGTTGCTGCCAGGTCCTACAGCCTTTGATCAGAAAAGAGCAGCCTCTGGGCTGTCAAAATTATTCATCCACTGGACTGACAGGGATGGAGGAGTCTGTGCAGGGTCAGGGGATTAAACCAGAGCAATCCAGAGAGCTTCCTCATGGTGAATATGGCCAATATTCATATCACAGAATCACTTGGATTGGAAAAGATTTTGAGAGGCCATCTAGGCCAACCTCCCTACAATGATCCAGGGACATCTTCCACTAGATCAGTTTGTTCAGAGTCCTATCCAACCTGACCTTGAATGTTTTCAGGGATGGCGCAGCTGCCACCTCTCTGGGCAATCTGTGCCAGTACCTCACCACCCTCACAGTAAAAAAAAAAAAAAAAAAAATTCCTTTTATCTAGTCTAAATCAACCCCTTTTACCTAAAAAACATTCCTCCTTGACTGACTGCCACAGGTCTTACTAAAGAGTCTGTCCCCATCCTTCTTATAAGCTCCCTTCAAGCATTAAAATGTCACAGTAAGGTCCTCCTGGAGCCTTCTCTTCTCCAGGCCAAACAGCTCCAACTCCCTCAGTCTTTCTTGACTGGAGAGGTGTTCCATCCTTGTGATCATTTTCATGACTTCTCTGGATCTGCTGTAACGGGTTCTTGTCTTCCCTGTGCTGAGGATTCCAGAGAGGGATGCAACACTCCAGATGGGGTCTCACCAGAGCAGAATAGAGCAGGAGAAACATCTCTCTTGCCCTGTTGGTTGTGCTGCTTTTGATGCACCCCAGGACATGGTTGGCTTTCTGGGCTATGTCAAGGCTGCACTCCAGACTGTGAACCATAATTCCTTTAGAAAGATGACTAAAAACTTTCCAAAGGTTCCCATTTTCATGAACTCTATGAGCCTTATTTTTTTATGCATTAACTAGCAGCCACCAAGGGCTCTTCACAGACAACATATTTGCCCACAGAGGCTATACAAGCCACTGGATCAGCTTGGACACGGTAAAGACACATTTAGCTACAAGAACAAGGTATTGAGCAACTGCTATCACGCATATTATTTAGGCTAGACAAAAGAAGATACACTTCCATAAGGTCAATGGGGACAATCTGCAACATCTGAAGAACAGTCTGAAGGCATATTCTGACAGTGTTTGTGAGATGTTACCCAACACCCAGTACACAAGCTATGCCATGTCAACTACACACACTTGGAATCACCTTCTAGACCTGAGCTCAGATTCATACTTTAAAATTCTCTTAGCCTCCAGAACAAAGCAGCCATGTACACTGATTTATGGGGATGATGCCTGGGCTGTGAATGGTTGGAAAGAATGCTGGTCAAATGGGCTAAAACCTTGTCAGAAACCATTCAAGCTGTTTTACATGTAGATGACTGAGTCCCCCAAGTGGAAATATGTGCATTCCCAGGTTCGTTCACTAATAAAGACATTTCCAAATAATTTCAGGTGTTAATACATTCTTTGAGAGTAGTTTGTTGGACAGTGACAGTATGCACACGGGCAGTTCATAAACTTGCTGGAAATCCATACTCCTGCTCACCTTGCAGTAACTTTGTCACGTAACCATACTTGAAGCAAACCGTTAAGAATTTGCTGACTGCAGCTTCTTCTGCATTTGTGAGCCATCTGTTCAGTCCCAGCACTTGTGTATATTGCTTCCACATGAGATCTCCACACTTTACTAGATGCTGCTTTATGAGAGCATTATCCAGTTCAGAAAGAGAAGAGAATCTCTGTCACCCTCAACTGTGCAGTCACACCCACGAGGTTTGGAATTCACTCCTGGTGCCATTGAGAGCCCTAAAGATATAACCTGTATACAGCAAATTCTTTAGGCCTTTTCACTGCACTATGGAAACTGCACTTCCAAGCAAAAAAAGTGTTAGCTGGAAATTATTGTAAATTTATTGTGTAGTGAAAGACCTCTCTAAACTTTCTTCTTTGCCAAACACTTTTCAAATATCTTTTGGTTTGGGGAAAAGGCATTGCAGCTTGTGGCACAGTTTTAGTGCAGTTAATAGCAATTTATAGCAATAAATGATGAGCAGTGGGTTTGAGATACGAGCCTACCATACCTCTCATGTCCAGTAACTTCCAGGGAAAGCAATGAAAAGGAATTGTAATATTCTCTGAGGCTCTTTTGCAGCAAAAGGATGATGTATGGCAGAGTATATATATGTCAAACTATGACATTTTCCTTTTTATCATTGCTATTTTTATGCTACTGTTTTTTTCAAACACATGATGAGGATTGGCACTAAAGACACTGGAGGAAGTTGACAATTTGAATGAATCACAATCCTACAAAAAAGCTTCTGAGTTTTGTGAAGAGATTTCTATTCAGGAACATCCATATCTCCAAATCTTTGGCAGAGCTTAGCATGTATTTCCCTTACACAGTAAAACAGGATCCATTTCAAGGAGGGTTCTTCCAGAAACTTTCACATCTTATTTTTTTTAAGTGCGAACCTTTCAGAATGTGAATCTGGACTGAGAAATTCTGCAGTTCTTGTATTTATCCTTAAAAGTGGTGCTGGATGAGAGCACTTTGCCAGCACAGGTTATCCCACAAACCTAGTGCAACCATGTAACACAATTCTTACCAGAAGGTATTTAAGTTGTCTATTCAAATTTGTAATCCAATCAGGATTTACGCATTTATCCCACTGAGAACTGTGTATATGTCCTAGCTATCCTTTGTCTTCCTCTCTAATCCATTACTTATCACCCATACTGCTTAGCAAAAGTTCAAGGCACTGGCCCTTTTCTTCCCCCAGACATCCTCCAGTACCTTAGAACTGTCTTGATTTAATACCAACTCCTCATTTAAATGCAAAATGCACCTGGCATAACATTATTACAGCATTATTACTGTATTGTGCCTCACAATCCCATCCCATTTCTCCAGAGATCCATCTCCTCACCAACTGACAATCAATACCCAAAGCTACAGGCACAAACACAAATCTGGTGCTTGACAAACTGCCATTACAGTTCATTCTTTAAGCCTTTCTTTAGTGAAAGTAATAAGTGAAAGTAAAAACAACTTGCAGAAAAACAGGGTACAAAGAGAGCATAGCCTTATTACAGGGACCTTCACCCTACATCTTAATGCTATACCAAGTTTCTGTAGGCAAATACTGAAGGAAACCCCTCAGCACTCTGGTACTTAAGAGACAGTTGACATCCTGGGCTGAGGAGAAATATAGCAAAAAAGAGGCAAGTCCCCCCAAAAGGCACAAATCCCACCCTTTCATCTTAACTGCAGAGGCCAAAGCTGAAAATATAGTGAAGAAAATAGCTAATTCACAATCTCTTGTGCAAATTTACTAACCTGTTTGATTGATTTTCTCCTTCAACCAAGATCTTAAAAGGAAGAAATATTTTGACAGAAAAGGTCATGAATAACATAAGAGATAACACAAAGGCACTCCAGTGGGAAACTGGGGCTTGGTAGTAATTCCCAAGCCACAAAGCCCTACGTGATAAACAATACATTTTGCAAAGCTGAACAAAGAGTGCTTGTCCCTTACCTTCCCAAGAGCCCTGGCAGTTACTTTATCTCATTAAAGTACCAGATGTACTTATCCAATATTTACAGTCCTGTTTTTAGGTTACTCTAGCAACTGTTATAGTCCCAGACAAGCAGTTAATGAAAGATGTATATATTTTAATTTGTGTTGAGTCTCAACTGGGATTCTTATGCTGTCACCTATACACCCCACTTAATCACCAGGAATCACCAATAAAGCCTTTGAGCAATCTTGTCCTTCCTTCTGACATGCAACATTTGCACCACACACAGGACAGATTTTCTTGGCTTGGTGTTTCACATGTCTCCAGCTCAGACTCCTTAAGTAAATTATACTTAAACTGGTGCAAAAAAATCCATTGCACAACTAGATATAATGTCCAAACTAAAAAAGGTTCCTTCTACAGGACTAACTGTTCTGAAAAACAAAGATCTTTCACAAATAAAGCCAGCTCAATCCAAAAACAGAATTTTTAGAGTATGTTTTAAAGCAGTTATTGTTTTCACTATTCTTGTTTGTTTGCTCGTTTTGTTGCTCTGGTTTGGCTGAATTTTTAGTACACAATTCAACCAATCTAACCAGGTCATCTCAGCTCAAACAGGATCTCCTGCTTTCAAAGGCATCATCTTTTTCTACTGCCTAAAGAGATATGCCCTTATATTTAGGGGTATTACCATAATTCTAAAAGACAATGCAACTGTGGTGCAAATTATGAGGACTGAATCTCACTTTCAGTTTCTTTGGGCCTGTGGATAATGCACAAGTATTGGTCACAGTTATTTAAGCTTTCCTCTGCTCCTAGCTCAGTTCACAGAATTCTAGATTGGTTTGGGTCGGAAGGGACTTTAAAGATCATCTAATCCAGCCCTGCTGCCATGGGCAGACCCAGCTTTCATTAGGCCAAGCTGTTCAAAGCCGCATTCAGCCTAACCATGGCTAACTCTCAGGGATGGGACATCCAAAACTTCTCTGGGCAACATGTTATAGTGCTTTATCATCCTCACACTAAAGAATTTGTAACTTATATATAATCTAACTTTGAATAATTTGTGCAGTTCTGGTCACTGAAATATAATAAAGATATTAAACTTTAAGATATATAAGAAAGATATTATATTTAAGAAATATAAGAAAGATATTAAGCTATTAGATGGCATCCAAAGGAGGGCAACAAAGATGGTGAAGGGCCTTGAGGGGAAGCCGTATGAGGAGTGACTGGGGGCACTGTATCTGTGCAGCCTGGATGAGACTGAGGGGAGACCTCATGGCAGTCTGCAACTTCCTCATGAGGGGAAGAGGAGGGGCAGACATTGATCTTGCCTCTCTGTGGTGACCAGTGACAGAACCAGAGGGCATGGCCTACATTTGTGTCAGGAGAGATTTAGTCTGGATATTAGGAAAAGCTTCTTCACCCAGAGGGTGGCTGGGCACTGGAACAGGCTCCCCAGGGAAGTGATCACAGCACCAAGCCTGACAGAGTTCTAGAAGCATTTGGACAATGCTCTCAGGCACATGGTGTGACTCTTGGGGATGGTCCTGTGCAGGGCCAGGAGCTGGACTCAATGAAACTGATGGGTCCAATCCAATTCAGTGTATTCTTTGATTCTGTGGTTCAATAAGCTCTCTTTCAGTTAAAAGACATTTCTCCTTGTCCTATTACTCCATGCCCTTATATAAAGTTCCTCTCCAGAGAGGCACTAACGACTGGGAACAAATAAAATCAGTGGGCTTTCACTCACAGAGGGTCAGAATAATGGCAAGTTTAGTAAAATATCAATAAAATATCCAGGTTTGATTTTGTATTCTCATTAAAATATTGATATTTATTGCATCAGAGTTCATGAAGCTGATTTGTTTCA
The DNA here is from genome assembly GCF_030490865.1 of Poecile atricapillus. Taxonomy (NCBI): domain Eukaryota; kingdom Metazoa; phylum Chordata; class Aves; order Passeriformes; family Paridae; genus Poecile; species Poecile atricapillus. The sequence goes on from NC_081249.1 coordinate 83,210,212, forward strand.
TCATAATCATGCAGACTTCACATTACAAACAAGTACCTCCCAAAGCAAGACCGCCAGTGAAAAATCTCACAGATGGCAATTCCATCCTGTAACAGACATTCATTTGTCCCAACTGTAAGAAAAATAATTTCCAGTAATTAACAAATATGTAAAAGTAAGCATTTATCATGAGCAATGCAACATACAGAGACACATATTAATAGTTTTAACACCAGTAAATGTCTGTCCCTATTTGCAAATGTTCTGATTTCTAAGTACTGCCTGTCATTTTGTGGCCCACTTTTGCTCTAGGTAGATATCCTATCCCATCTTCTACAGTGAAGATAACAAAACTAAATAAGAATAGGTTCCTGACTGGCTTAAATTCTCTCCAAGAGAATGAAAACAGACAATGCTTTCCATTATAACTTAAGCCTGACAGCCTAAATCAGGATGATCTCATGATATGATGTAAGCTTTGGATTCCTTAGTTAAGCTCTGTATTCAGTCACAAGTGTCCTGTGAGGTCTTGGGTCAGTCACTAAATCTTTTGTTCAGATCAGCTGGGTTTTGCAATCCATAAAAAAGTCCCAGCAGAGCTGTGGTCAGCTGGGCACCACACACAAGGACAGGACTCCTCAGGAGGCTTTTGTTTTATTCAGACACGGACACTGTCACCAGATACTCCTAAGTGTTAAATGGAGGCTGTATACACAGACACCCAAAACTGCTTCTTGATGGAATGGGGAATATTAATTACCTCCCTATTCCTGAGGAGGATTTTACAAATGTGGTCTTCAAAATAAAGAGGCCTTCCTCTGACGATCTTCTAAATCTATGAGATTCATTGTCCTTGCTGGAAACTCATTTAGCAACTCACAAAATATAATGTTGATCCCACATAATACATGCATTTCAGAATGCTTTATGCACCCTGTGTAGTGAGCAAAAATTAACAGTCTAAAAAGCTTTCTAATTTCACTTCTAATGAGACTATACAGAAAAGCAGCTGGAACTCCTGCTTATAAACACCTTGCTATAATTACCAGATAAGCAAAAGAACTAGGCTTTCTAATCATAATAAATTACCAAGCAGAAAATGTAATAAAATCTAACAAAGTCTTTCTATATTGCACTGTGTTAATACAACCTTTTTATATTACCATTTAGTGCAAAATGCCAGGCAGCTAATTAAGTGAAGAGCTTTTTCCTCGGGTTAAGTAGAGCACCTACATTCCTGCAATTATTATACTTTTGGAAAGTGTGTCCTGATTCTGCTCCCATTTAAAGAAAAAAAATCAAGTCAGCATTATAGCAAGTTTTGTATGCTTGCTCTCCAGTACATTTAGCAAATGGTCAAAATGGCCAGGTAAGAGCTTGAAATAAACAAACTATGCTTTGCACAGCCATAATGCTTCTTATTCAGGGGCTTTAGTGCATTTGATAAATACCCATTAACTCACATACTGCTGCTCTGAAATAAGCAAAGGATATATTTAAGTATCACTTGGTTTACTACTGAAATGCATTCCCCTTTTTATGTTTGGACAGGATGCAGCAAAAAAGCTGCTGTTTAACAACACACATGAATATTATCTACAAATTTCTTCACTATTTAGTCTCTGTTAGAATGGGTGGAGGCACTTTGCCAAGGAAATCTCCAGAACTATCCCTGTAAATATGTCATTTAAACGCACTTTGAGTACTTCAAACATAATTTTTACAGGCCAACCCACTCTGAGAGGCCCTCCAAATGACTTGCTCTGTTTTACACCCAGTCTACATAAGCACTTCCAGTTTCAGTATTAGGATTATATTAACAGCTTAACTTGTATTTACTTATCCACCAAAACCAATTCTGGCAGGGCAGCCAAACATTCATCTTAATTGAAAACATCACATCTTTGTTTTTTCATCAAATTAATAAATGAGGTCACCAGATGGCTCTTTTAGGATCATTGAGCTGGGATTCTTGGATTTTATGTTCCTTGTGTGCTTTACCACAAAGCTAAAAATCCTTAACATTGCCAGCATATCACATCAATCAGTGCTGGCATCCTCACATGACCAAAGTACCTCCAACAAAAACCTGTGTTTCACAAACACAGAATCCTTTCCTGAATCCAGCCTCTCATGTCAAAAGACTTGACAACAGACCTGGGGCCATACATTACTAGTGATGTGCCATGGAGCAGTGCTAGAGGGACTTTTCATTTAAGATGCATTGATGAATCTGTTCTCCTAAATAGAATTTATTTCTTAGAAAGGTCAAGTGTCTTCTATTGAACAGTTAATTTTACAATCAGGTATTCAATCTGCCAGGTGGGCTCCATGGCAACATTAATCAACATTTTATATAGTTAAAACTTGACCTAGAAGATTATCACCATCTTTCTCCTCTTTAATGTGGAGGAATGGGAAAAAACCTTTGTATGGCTAATTTGAGAGACTGAACCAGGCTGACCCCAGCCAAAACCCTTTGCAGGGCCACTACTCCTGTATCTCTACAGTGGGCTTCTCAAAAGTGAAAGCAAATCTCACATTTCCCCAGGTTCTTTAAGTTTCTGGCACAGAATTATTCTCTATCACCACCTGGCATTGAAAAGGTTTGCATTTCATTTAGATAAACTGCACAAAACTGTAGTCTGAGGCATTTGGATACAGTTTGGTGGGGGTGCATTGCACCCAACACTTTGGAGGCTGATCCATAGGAAGCACGCATATACACTACTGCAGTATGGATCTGAAATGGGCTTGGCCATGTACATGTTGACAAATCCTCCATGCCAGCTTCCAGAACATATTTACCTTTACCAAAACCTAAGCAAATCTGTGGACAGTTACTGAAATGGCACAAAGACATGTTGCTGAGAGATGTTGTGCTCCCACTTGGCATTATGGCTAATTGAAACTCCTTGAGAAATTCTAAATGGCTAGAAGAGCATTAAAACATCTTGGAGTTCAAAACACTAGAAACTCATAGGAACATGGGACAAACTTCATGCAGTAAAAGATAAACTACACCTACAGGGCCTTGACACATAACAATGTTTTTTCTGATCTCCCAAAAGCTGTAATGGAAATCATTACAGACTTCTGGTGAGCAAACCAGAACATTTTGAAACAGAAAACACCATGCTTACTGTGGACAAAATAAAATAATGCCAACAGATATATGCATTTGAAATCAGTGTAACCACAAGATGTCACTCTAAACTTTACTTAGAGGAAGAGTTAGAATACTTCAACTTTTAATAGTCCAAAGATACTTTTCTTGAAGTATATTTATAGTCTTCCACATTGCATTTACAAAATGTAAACCATAAATTAATTGCTATATGTTAAACACAACTAAACAAACATGAGAATTGCAGTCTACCACACCAAAACTTACTTTTAAATCCTCAAAAGGCAGGCTGGGTATGAAACAGTAGCAAGAATGAAAAAAGAACAGCCCTTTGGTTTGAGAGGTTAAAGAAGAAAAAGAAAGTTTCAGTTCAGTTCAACACTGGAGATCAAAAACAACTCAAGAAAATGCAAGCTTTGGGAAAAAATAACCACTAAACATTTCAACCCTGTATCTACCCCTCTGTCTCGTTGCAATTAGGCTGGATTTCTCTTGCTATCTAATTACTGTCTGCTTGGAAAGATTTGTCTTTTAGTAGAAATCATCTAGTTCATCTAAACTATCTAACTATTGGGATAAAAATCCAATCTAAGAGAAAGGAAGCAGCACTTTCAGTAGCATCAGCATCTCTAAAAGCTCAGGCAGCGAAGGCTCTTGGGGAAGTGTCCAACAGTTTTGACGTTGCTGTAAAACATGTGTGTTATTAATACCATCACACAATGGAAATCGTTAAGAGAAGCTCTCTTTACTACCCTTAAAGTCTAGGAAATCACTATGAAAAATTAACTCCAAAACACTGATAATGTTGCCAAGGTAATCCCAAAGTTAGAAAGTGTCACACTTTAGGTCGATGGTCACACATCGCTTTTCCTTCTGCTCTGACACTTGATTCAGTATACAGAGTGGGCCTGCTCTGGGAAAGCTGCCCGAGCAACCTTTGTACCATTTATCTGAGGAGCTGAAAGGCTGAGAGCAGTAAGAAGATTTCTTGAGAGTTCTTTAGCTTAAGAGCATTAAATGCCACCCTGGGAATTAGATCCTACCCTTGACTCCTAGTGATAGTCTCACTGAGGTCAGAAGGTCACATACAGAGTATTCTTCAAAAATGATCACACATCAGATAACACTCATGTTTTAAGTACCCAAAAGGAGACACTAAGACAGTCTTGCTGAAATGGTGACACTCCCTGTTGCAGCTGGGGCTGTGGTCAGACACAAGAAGTGGTGCATGTAGTAATGTATCAGGTCAGAAGGGTCTCCAACCAGGCCTCAAAAAGAAGATGATACTTTTATTTCTATTTTTCAAGGTTTCAGTACCACCTCTCACAGAGTAAATAATGATAGGAAAGCAATGAATTAAATACTTGCTCATGACATGAGTCCTGCCCCTTCTGCACACTGAATGAAGCAGGATTTTTGAAGAAAACAAGTTTGAGGTTAAATAAATAAGTATCAAAACTGGCTTAGTTATAGCACTGCCTTCTGATCACTTACCTAGTTCTCTTCTTTAAACATTGTTTGAAAATACTACATCCTTTCTGCATATCACAAAGTAACATAACATAATGGAATGTAACAATATGTAATAATAATTTCCATAAAAACTATTTTCTATTTCTAAAGCCTGCGATTTTATGCAATGGTGCCTTAATCAGCTATATCAGCAGATATTCAAAGCCACATAACTATGATGACAAAATGAAGACAGGAAAGAAAAAATTGAAGACATAAATTCAGTCTTCTTTGCAAAGAGCACATAATTATCTCAGAGGCAGATCAGGGTGACAGAACACAAAAAACCACAGAAAATGTCTCATGAGAGAATCAAAGCACGATGGGAATGAACAACACAGTCCGCAGCATTTCTTGTCAAGACACACTTTAATACTCAACAAAGTTCCCAAGTACAGAATAATACCTGAGCAACCTACAGCAGAAGTTTGAGATAAATACAATATCCACAGTTACCCACCACAATATGTATATATGAATTCATATAAGCATTTTATATATAGATATATAAATTCACAAATATATACAGGTATGTGTATCTAAGATTAACTAGTTTACTTTGATGCATCTTACTGTTCAGCATTCAATCCCACTTGCACTTAAGCCATTCTGATCAGTATTTTTCCACTGACTCCCACAACACACTGGAAGCACAGGGTTAAGTAAAAAGGGTACTGAGATTCCAAAAGATCCACAGTGGTGGCACTAGGCAATAAACTCAGCTCATTTCTAACAGCTTTGAGAAACACAAGGTATAACACTCTTCAAGGCTAAATGTTTCTGTGATTCCAAAATTACCATGCAATTTCTTAAAAAGTCATATTCACTGAACAAAAGTCACACCACAGTCTAGCCTAAAATGACTCTGCAGACCAAAACATTAGCAAGGGAGAACAGCACTGCTATTTTAGAGACAAAAAATAAACATTGGGATTAGTGATGGAACAGCTTGCCCCAGATTATTTTCTTCCATTTTATTAGTAGATGTACAAACTACATTAACAAGATATAAATCCAGTCTTTCTTTCTCTGACACCAAAAGAAAATCATCTATCTCATTGTTCTTTTATATTCTGAAAAAGGAAACTGCATTATTCAAAATAAAACCAAATTATCTAAATGAATTTCTTAATAATTTGTCTCTAGTTCTCATCACAAACCAACAATATAGGGCTATCCCTATTTAATGCAAAGAGAAAGAAAAGCTTCACATTGGGACAGCAGCCACACAGTAACAGCTGCTGCAACTGCATTTTATTAATTCTAATTATATACAGAATCCATATGGCCAAGTTGCACTTTAAATAAAAAAACAAAACAAAATTAAAAAAAAAACAACTACAGAAACAAAACAGAGCTTTTATTCTTTCCTGGATATTGAAAACCAACAACCTCAACACTTATCACATCGCTCATATAAAAAATGGTTTATTTCTAATGCACAGTTTTTGCATTTCAAATCACAAAAGTCCTGAAAGGTTCTGAATTCCTTGTCTGAGATGTAAATGTTATCATTCATGGGTTAAAAGGCAGCAAAACACGAGCAGAGGGTTGCATTAGGATTACAAGTGATTATGTATTACCCAGGTTGTATCAGTGCTGTAATCGGTTTCTTCTTGTACTTAGATAGGCTGAGAATCCAGATACAGACCTGGGCTGGGATCTTCTATTTATCAGTGTTCATCAGCATTCACTCCCATAAAAGCAAGAGGTAGCAGAGCTTCAGTTTCAGGTTTAGGTCTTTCCTGGTAATTCACAAACTTTTAATATTTAAAGTCTTTCAAATAAAAACTGATTTAGGGTACCCACACAAGATTCCCACATCTTTGCACACACCCACCCTCAAGGTGGGAAACAGCTTTAATATTGAGAAGCTGGCTACTCACATCACCAGGCTGGCCAGCAAGAACAGAGAGCACCATGCCCTGGCTCTCTTTGCTCCTCATCTCTAACCAGTAAGACATCACCTTAACATCCAGTAAGTACCAAAGACTAAAGCAATTCTGAGAAATATTTCAGCTCCTCTATCACAGACACAACTAAGAAAAACTGTAATATTTCATATGTCAGTGAAACACAAGGGTTGCCCAGAGAGGCTGTGGGTCTCCTCCCCTGGAGATATGCAAAAGCCATCTGAACACAATTCTGAGTGATGTGCTCTAGGGAACCCCTGCTTAAGCAGGGAGATTGGACTAGGTGATCTCCAGTGGTCCATTCCAACCTGCCCCACTCTGTCACTCTTTCAAATTCCCATCTCTAGATATCTTCACTCCAATCCCTCTATAGCAACATGATGTCTGTCTGTCTTCTTTCTCCACGTGCATCCACCTGTCAGCTCTCACCAGCAAAATTTGGACCCTCAGCCCGCTGTCAATGCAACCTAATAGAAGAAAAGAAGCCTTATTTCCTCCTAAGTATCCACAGGCACCGTGGGTTGGGAATAATTGTAAGAGACTGAGAGAAATTATAAAAATGCAAGAGAAATTGCACTGCCATGGAAGCAAAAACAGCAGTGGGCCAAAATCCACTAGAAACCAGTTACTACAAATCCGCCTTTTTCCCTTTTTTAACAAACAGTCCACTCCTTGTGACCAGACTTTCACCGGAGAACTGCAAGGCGTTAGTCTCTCCAGCTGGCTGCAATCCAGCCCCAAGCTCATAAAAGAAAAAGATCACACAGCTTCAAACCATCCCAAAGATCGAGCACTACCTTTAGCTCTTTTGAGAGAAAGCACAAAATTTGCTTACTAAGAGAATTGGACTTCAAGAATAAAAGCAGCTGCAGCTGTCTTCAGGCAAAACAAAAGCTGCCCTTGAATTTCAATTTCAGTTCTGCTGTAATTTATGCTGCAACAAAGAAAGATGCCAGTTTGGGAAAGTAGGACTCTGTGCAGAGTAATAACAGGCTTCCCCATTGTCAGACATGTCATTTGAGCATCTCTCAAATGTGACAGAGCACTGAAGAGGTTTTGCACATTTCTTTTGCTCCTCGACATTTTTAATAGTCAGGGAGGGTTTAAATATTTTTAGATACAGCTATAGAAGAATCTGCATTTCTCAGTCAGGGAAGATCTGAATATAAATCTCTGAGAGAATCACCCCAACAGATGATCTCAGGCAAGCAAAAACAACAGGGGTTTATTCTTTGACATCATGAATGGTGGATGCAGGCCCTCCACAAGAGGATTGCTTAATGTCCCTGGGCTGGGCACAGGCTCAGTTGTACTGGATTAACACCTGAGGAATTCAGTGTTGTTACTGTGGATGAAACAGCCTGGCAGTGACCAAAAACCAGCATACTGAAAGTAAGTCTAGAGAGCAATTACATAGGAGACAAGTGACCTTACATCCAGGAGCACTGCACATAGTTGAGCACACTGAGAATGTGACCAGGACAAAAACATCTACTGAGAGCAAGCTTGGAAGTATAAATAGGTAACACCTAGCTGTGCTTTCCTGTTGAAAAGTCTCCCAGCACAGCAATTCATTTCATGTCCTTCTGGTCCCTGAAACACTGACACAGCACTAAGTACCATGCTTCCTCCTATGGACTGAGAAAGATGGTTAGTAGTGACAGTCACCATTGCCTCACCTCAGAAAGGTGACTGTCAAACAAGTTCTCCATTTGGATTTCTTCAATACTAGTAGCTTTATCAGGAACCTTCCAAAATTGGACATTGCCTTGTTTTCTGTGATGCCATGAATGTTAAATGTCTGCTCAAAGGTGGTTGTGAAGAAAAACCTGAAAATATGATAGCAGTGTTTCTTAAAGACAAGATCACAGGAGCAGACAATAACAACCTTCAGTATTTAATAGATTATTTCTATGCCTTTTGTGCAAATCTCAGCACTACCCATGTATGACCACCACTCCATTTTTGCATTTTCTGGCATCTTTATTTGTTCTTCACATCTACTTTGGTACCGGCCCCATCTCCAGCCCAGGACTGTGAAGCAGGTCTGCTTTTCTTATCATGCATCCTGCTTTTCATACATCTGTTTCCCAGTCCTGACCTACCTCCTTCCCTCTATTCTCAAATTTAATTAAAAACTTTCTCCTCAAACACAACATGCCTAAACTAATCCCTTCTCTTCCCACTAATCTATATTTTCTTCTTCTCCCTATATGGTCAACAGTATCATCATTCTTCTCAGCATTAAAGCCTTCATAACGTGGGGGATATTTTTCATCATTATTTAGTTGACATGCCTGGCTATGCCTATCAAAATCTTCCTCTAAAATTTTTCATTCTTAGAGTTTTCTTTTTATGACAGTGACATATTTCAACATTCCACCATTACTCCTATGACATGTTCCTCTCCAGTGTTTTTTTTCTAAACTATCCAGAAATTAAACAATGAACCTAAAGGCAAGAAAAATGTCAGTCCCAGCTCACAACTTTGTAGACACTGAGGTCATTCAAACTAAGACAAATCCATAGGAAATCAAGCTCTTGGCTTGCTTCATGCTAGGTATAATAAATACTTGCATTTCCCAAAGGCTATGCTATTTTTAATAGATACATATGTCCTAAAATACTTAAATCAAAGGGAAACTTGCTTTCAAGCTCTGAAATGTTCTCTTTATGTACCCTATCTGTCCTAGGTACCTTCCAACAACATGGCAGAATACAAGATTTAACTAGGTCTCTGAAATTTTGGAGACTAATGTAACACTACAATACACAACTTTTGAGTTATACTTCCACTTCATCTATACAATCTTTTAACAGAAGAGTAATATGTGATCGCAGAAAAATCATCTGACTTCCTTTTTGACTTGATTTAAAAGGCACAATCACTCTTTTAAAATGGATTTTTACAAGGTTTATTTAATAGTGAGCTGGATGAGGAAGAGTCTAAAAAAACCAGCCTACTGGAAATGTAACATTGTACCCTAAGTCTCTAAGTGCAGGCTGTGACACAGATTGTGAGTAAATTCTATAACAGTAATGTTTACTACAGCAATTTTTCAGAGCAGTTTTAGAACATCCACATTATTCTGCAAAAATGGTACAATACCACTTAGGAAAAAAAAAGTGATGCAGATTTTAATTGGAAATATGGTATTTTAAAACTCAGGCAAAGTTACGTAAGCATGAGAAAAAAACATAAGACATGGTTTCAAAGCCCTCAGGAAATACGTCACCAATTGCAGATTGGGTTTATCCGAATTTTAGAAAAACCTATTGAGATTAGTTTTTACCTAATACTGCATAAGATGATTACAGTTATTTGTGGCACTTTAATTCCTACTAGAAACAAAATGATGTTTTATAGAGATGTATCTACAAAAAAACCCAAACAACCCTGATATAAACCTCTTTCATCCATTCTCATTCCACAGAACCACCCTTTAAGCTGTGGAATCATGCACTTTTCTTAATGAAATGAAGGCTAGACAAATATATAGCAGAGGTTTCTCAAAATAAATTCTACTTAACTATGTACTGCATTATTAAAATTTATGAAGTTTCCTAAAGAACAGAACTGTAACAAAAAATGTTTGGTTGCTTTGACACATCCAAATGACTATTATTACTCTCTTTCATGATTTCCCTTTTTTATCTCAGCATGATGTCTCCAAGATGCCCCATTATGAGACAATCCCAACAAATGAGGCATTTGGATTTCTGGAGGTTTCATTTCCTCTTCCATGCAGGGTTTTAAAAATGTTCTCATCAGCACATGTGCTACAATTTAAGAGAACCTTATGATTTTAATATCAGCTAGTGAAAGATGACCCTACAAAAAGGAAAAATACTTACAAGGTCCTAAAAACAGCATAACTCCTCACTGCCCATAGAAGAATAGGTAAAATCCTTCTGGTAAAAGAAATCTAGAATTAATTTAAGAGTAATGTCAATATCTAAATTCATGTTCTTCCCCTTGCATGCTCCTTCTGAACAGTTGCTCCTTCTCCCTCCTCTTAAGGCTGGATTTTCAAAGCATTGTGTTTGGGTCACTGGAGTGTAAGTGGGACTCCAGAGACTGCAGTTCCACATGTCACTTTGAAAATGTACCTCTTAGCAACTAACTCAGCTGTCACTGAGCACAGCTACTGTAGCAAGAAGTCCTGCAACAAGAACATCCCAAAGGAAGAAGGGAATGCTTTTGAACCAGAATTAATATGTAAAAGGATGATCCTTCAATAATCACTTACAGAACTTTTCCTTACATGATTGTAGTGGCTTCTTGCATGCAAACAATATATGGAAGAAAAATATTGAATCTTCCTTTCTCTCATGTTACCCCACTTCAGTAGTCCACATTTAATATTTATGAAACACATTGAAGATAAAAATAGTCACACACACACACATTGAGAAGCCAAGTTCAAAGATAACTGAATCAAATCAGCATAATCACACAAGCATAAATTTGAGAATAAAAGGAACTAGACAGCAATAGGTTTGAAAAGTGACTCTTATTATTTTTCTTTATCTGTTCTTGTTATACTCAATTTAAGACATCCTACAGATTTTTAAAGCCTTTTGGAAGTTAATAAGAATTGAACCCACACTTAAAGGACAGAGATGGTTACAATGGATTAATTTATTTGTAAAGGAACTAAATTCCACTGAAGCTCTGGGACCTACAAAAATTGAATTTGGCACATAAAATAAAAAAGATATGTAAACTCTATTCCTGGTAAGAATGTGTATCTCTGCATCCAGGTTAAAGATTGTGTACAAAAATCACATTTTTCATTAGTAGTTACAGCCTAAATATTGGAAAGGTCAATCATTCTGGATAAAACCAATATTTGACAGCTATAAATGAGAGAGTTTTGGAAAGCAATGAACTCAGACTCTGGAAATTAAGACTCATTAAAATCAGGCACAGAAAAATGGACGCTTTCAAGACCATTAGACAGTCTGTAAATATAAAAGACAAAGAAACATTAGCAGTACAGCACTTAAAAAGAGACCAGAAGCTCTGCATTAGGTATTCCTTTGTGTGGAATGGTGGTCTGATTTATAGGTGAATAGAGAAATTACACCATGAAGCTAAAACAGATGTTATGGAAGTGAGGGTCTTTTTAAATACTAATTATGCAAGAATCTCATTATTGATTGTGTAATATCATCTACCACATTTAAAATGTGTAGGATGTCTCCTCTCACAGAGGGGAGATCCCTCTTCAGTATTGTTCCAGAATCTAGACCGACCAAGTAACAAACCAAATGTAATAATGAAAGACTTTGAACATGTCTCACAATTCCCAAATCTCTTCTATAAAAGGAAGCATTTAAGAAGAAAGAAAAGACATCTAAAGGCCCACAAAATAAAATGCCAACTTCTGTAACACCATACTCCTCAACCTGTTATTGCAGCAATCAAAGGATGCAAGTTCTTCTTTGTTTCAACTTTAATGTAGCTATAATCACTTTTTCATTTCTAACATGTGTAATACATCAGCAGATCTTGTAGCGTAGCCACACACAAAGCACACATGTTGTTAGAATACTCTGAAGTATTCTAACTATTCCAAGTAGTGCAGAAGCAAGTGTACAGCTAATGTCACTTCTGTGACTGGTATATTTCTTTAGTATACATTTCTATATCCATAGTCACCTTCATAAAAACAATATGGAAAGGACCAAGCTTTTTTTATTTTTCAAATCTATTTACAACTATTTGGTAAATTCAATTCAATTATGAATCTATTTCCTTTTTAAAAGCATACAGAGCATTAAAGTTATGTAGAGTTTATAAAATAAAGCTAATCGCTTTAAAGAAGTTAAGAAAAGTTACAAGTGAAATAGCATTATCATTAATCAATTCCATTTGCAGGAAATGTTAGAGACTGGCAATACATATTTTCAACAAATGCTACAGAAATTCCTGAAACTAGTTCCAGACCTCCATTGTCTTCACAGTATTAATGCATTATTAATGTGCTTCCACTTTTATGACATTAATCAAAATTTTTCCATAACTGGTCCTGACTGTAGCTCTGCAAGGAGGACAGCTGATACTCTGGCTTCAAACAGCCATAAGTTGAAGGCATGTGTGCTTCCACAAATATGATTTGTGTTAGGAAATGCACCCTTGAGGCAAGTTCCTCACAAAATATAGATGTGTGTGAAGGAACAGCCATGCAATGTGAGCAAAAGGGCAGAGGGAGGTAAAGCAAGGGACATGCACAGTCACAGTCACCACTTCCCATAACTGGAAGCTCAGGCACAGAACAAGGAACATCAGGAATGCCAAGGCAAACAGGTATGTTCATGACCTTGAAAACATTATATTAACAATTTATGGAGGTTGCTTTATATAAAGCTCCAAAACAACAAGCCCTTGATTTTAACATCACTTGCAAGATGAAATGGGGATCTTCAAGTAAGTGGAAGAAAGACTGAGTGATATGCCAGCAAATCTATTTGAACACTGCAACATCACATGAATGGGAACATTCTGCCAAACTGTGTCCTGGAGCAATTTTCTTAACTCATTTTTTAGTTTCTCTGTTTCTCCCTTAGTTTCTCACTTTTCACAAAAACATAATTCAAAAGACACAAAAATTTTCAATGCTACTTGGTGCCAGTGAAATCAAGCAAACTTTGGCCATTTACCTGTGGAGATGGCTTCATCTTCAGCTTTGCATAAACAGTTATATCCTACTCTGACTCAGTATCTTGCATTAAATAAAGCAAAGTAGCAAGGTTTAGGAGTAACTATTCAATACCTTAACTTCTGTTAGGTTTCTGTTAGTTTTCTTTCTCTGAAAGTAAAAAAATACCTTTGAAATATCAGAACACTGAGTTTCTGCTCAGAGAGCCTGTAAGGATCACCTTAACACACTTTTCACCATAAACACAAAATAAATAGTGACTAATAAGAAAGTTACTAGGTCTAACCTAGCTCTGACCTCCAAGAGAGTGCACCTAGTATTAGACATTAGTACCTACCTAGAAGTGCCTGGAACAAGCTGCTCTTAAAGATGCCCATCACCTTTCTGATGGCTTTTTTCAATTGTTGCTCTTCTGGCTTCCGTAGTTTTTTGCAATATTCCTCCAGCAGCACTAAAGCTCGGTCAGTATCTAAAAAAAATACAAAAACCCAAGCACAACAATGTCTTTATTGGCTCTGGAAAGTATCTAAACACTCAAATGCTAACTACACATTTTGAGAGGCACTGTTCACACATATAAGGAACATTTACAGCAAATGTTTATAGAATCATAAAATCACTATGGTTGGAAAAGACCTACAAGATCATTGAGTCCAACTATTAAAGCAGCACCACTGTGTTCCCCAGCAAACCATGTCCCCAAGTGCCACATCCACATGCCTTTAGAACACTTCCAGGGATGGTGATGTTATTGCTTTATGTCATTAGCTGTATGTCATTAACAACATATGCAACACCACAAATGCTAATGGGAAAATTATCTTTGGAACAGCATCTATAACAAGTGCTCAACTTCCATTTATTCAAAACCATCTGGAAGCTATGGGGCCTGGACCAAATTACAACTTGCAGAAGGTACAAAATTATAGACAATAACCATTATAGATATCCATGCAGGAAAACTGGCCTTAAAGCATATTCAGAAAAGACATGAAAGTGCTTTGCTTTGCATCTGCAGCACTCAGTTCTCTGTTTTGTGACTGACAAATGTGTATCTGAAAGGCAGGTGTCCAAGAGTGAGGCTGGTTTTTTCTACTCCCTCAATACATAAAATTGCTATCTACCTCTTTGGTAAATGAGGCTTTGATAGCAGACTTTCATCCATGTGCTGGCTCAAAGAGAGCAATCCAGCCTCTCTATAAGAGCCCAGAGGAGCAGAGCTCTGTGTCTCCGTCTGCTATTATCTTTGTGTAGTCACTTGCCAAGAGCATGAGTGACATGTAAAATTGCATGAAATCCAAACATCGCCATCTTACAGAGAAGAAAATAGAGGAACATGGAGAATCAGACTTCATCTGTCCTTCTCCCCCTCCCAAACAGATTCCAGAAATGAACACAAACATATATATGACACTGAGATATCTGCACATGCTTTTGTAATTGTATTGCCACCAAGTTTTCAGTAAGATTCACAAACACTAAAAAAACAAAATTAATAATTAAAAGAAAGTGCCTCAATCTAGATTTCCTCCATTAGAGTTCAATGGAAGTTTCACTACTAGGAGAGGGTCGTATTCCTCTGGTTAGAATAAACTCAACAAAATAGTGTAAAATGCTTGGAAAGGCAAAAAAGATTGCTTTTAGAATTATTATTTTTGCTAAATAACTAAAAGAAAGCTTTTTTTTCACTATATAAAGATTGACTGTCTTTGTTCAGGGTCTTGATGACTCCATGCAATAAAGGCCTTGGGATGTAACAACCAGAGGAGTTCACATTGGGGCAGAAACATGACTTGTATTCTGTAACCTGATTACATTCTCAAATTAAAAAAGGGAAACATTTTATCAATCATTAAAGTTTAAAAAGATGCAATGCTTTTTCTTTCTCCTCACAGAAATTCTAGCTGGTCACAAGCATTTTAATCAGAGAAATGAAAAACATAATGAAAGAAAAGGATATGTGCACAGACATATATATAAATATATAGTATCATAGAACCATTACGGTTGTAAAAGACCTCCAAGATCATTGAGTCCAACTTCATGTACTTATCACATAGATAGGAAGATTAGGGAACACTTTACAGCAGTCTAGACATTATAATGGAGCAGCTTGCAATTCTCTGCTTTGATCCCATCTTGAGGGGGTCTCCAGGAGGAACCCCTTCTATCTATGATAGCTGTCCTTGGGGCAGGTAAGGACTGG
This sequence comes from Poecile atricapillus, assembly GCF_030490865.1. Classification (NCBI taxonomy): domain Eukaryota; kingdom Metazoa; phylum Chordata; class Aves; order Passeriformes; family Paridae; genus Poecile; species Poecile atricapillus. The sequence continues at coordinate 83,225,614 of NC_081249.1, forward strand.
GGCAATTGCACTTAGGACCACTTATAACCCATGCAGTGAGAGAGAGATCAGCTCTTTTAAGGCCACATCACAATACCTGTGCTGGGCTTCCATCAAATCATCCAAACCAAAAGCACAGCCTTGAAACAAAGCTCTGGATCAAAGTGGGATATGGCTGGGTACAAAGAGCTACTTCTGCATGTGAGCTCAGCTTCTTTTGCCCTTAAAACCTTACTTTTACCTTTTAAATTTTACCTTTAAAACCAAATTTACCTTTCACTGACTTCATGACTGTGCCTGACCCACCTGGGACACCTGTACCTTCATAGGTACACTGAATATTCTGGCCACCCCCAATAAAATAATTAGCCCGTAACTTAAAGCATGGGTCAGAATCAGTAATTCACCTCCTCTCAAGTACAGACATGCATATGCAATGAATCCATGGTTACTCATATTAAAGTGAAGCCATGGAGTGGTGGAAAACCACTGCAAAGCATCCAGTACTGAGGACACATTTTAAGAGCAGATTGAGAAATTAGGAAAATGGGATGCAAATGCCTCTTCCATACCACAGATAGCACTCCCTCTTTCTTAGTGACTTAGGGAAGCATGCTGACATTCCCTCCTTCATTAATCATTCCTTTCCTAAAGTGTACAGTTCTTATTTTTAAAAGTACAATGCTACAAAGGTAGCATCCTTTGGGGATATGAACAGTTTTTATTTTCACTTGAAATACTATTTTTCAATTCATGAAGATGCAAAAAGTCTACTTTTTGTTCACCTCAGAAGAGTCCTACAAACTGAACAACCAACAACAGAGCACAGTTCTAGTGCTAAATCTAAATCCCACAACAACTAGTGATCTTCCTGCCTAATTTTCCTTTCTAGCTTTAATAGGATACATTAATTTTTACACCATCCCTAAGCTCCAGCATGGAGCTGCATTCTTTTCCTGCACAATCTCACTTGGCAGCAGTGTATCTAGTTTTCCAAATAACCAGTGATGGCTGACATGTGCTGGGTGATTCAATCAGAATGCCCAGGCATATCCTGACCAAGAGTTTTTTAGCATGTCAGGGAGAGGGGCTGTGCAACCACTACTACTGGAGCACTCTCGAAAAGCCAAGGGATTTATGGAGACTACTTGAATCTCCAGTCAATTTGTCACCAGATTAGGCTTTCAAAAAAGAATTTTCCCCCTTCTTGATGAACTCTCCTGGTTATAAGTTACTCAGAACTGGATCTTCAGATGGATTTGACAGTATTTAGCATGCCAAGGCACAATCCTATTCAACACCAGCACAGCACATGCCTACCCCTGCACAACATAGAGCAATAGGAAATAATGTAATAAAATGGCACAGCTGAAGGAATGCTCAGTACTCTCCCCAAAATAATAACCATTGTCAACACCCAGTGTTACTCAAAACATATGAAGACATCCAGTATTTTTTCTTTTGCAGCTACAAAGCTTAAGTGCAAGAATGGACTGCCTGGTCTGCAGCACAATAGCCAAATAAGAACCATATTCCCTGTCACCCAGTTAAACAGAAGTTTCTGAATCTGAATTCCCACACATTATTTTCATCAAGAAGAATGAGGGATTGGTGGCTTTCAAGAAGGACTGTAAGCATGACAGTATTCAATAAAGCACACAGATAATTTATAGCAGCCAAAATAAATACTGTACCTTACAGGGTATATTAGAAATGCAACCAAAAAACTCTTTGTTCTATGGTATCACTATTCTCCAGTACTGATACCAAAACCAAATTCAAGCAAGACAACAAATCCACTGAACACACAATTTAATATCCCAAGAGGTGGCTTCTGTATGGATCCTGAGTAGGTCCTTTGTCTGTGAACAAAAGACCACTGAAAAGTCAGCATCAGCTGTGTCCCATGAGGCCTGCTGGACATAGATCTAATTTTTTTCACTGCTTCTTTGTATTTTATGACACTATGTTTAAATTGATCCTATTGGCTTTGAAAGATGACTTCTATAAGAACCATTCAGAAGATACAGTCCTACAAAACACACATATTCTTACAGTCAGTAAATGCATTATTGTTTTGTTTAAATAAATCATACTCAAAACATCTTAATACAATTGTAAGAAAAAAATCTTAAGGAATAAAACAGCTTTTACAATTCCACAGGATCTTGTACAAGAAGTTATCTGTTAACCCAAACTAACTCATAATTCTGTAAATTTTACTGCTTTATGACTCCATAATTTTTTAAGCAGTTCAGGAATGTTTGCGGTTTATGTTACTGGTCAGGGAATGGGTAATCACTACAATACAGCAAATCAGAGGTATGTAATGTTGACACAAAACTACAGAGCTGTAACTTTGTTTACTGGACTCCCTCAGAAAACTTCTTCCTCTCTCAATCCAAAGTTTTCACACAAGGAATTACTCAATTTTCCTTCTGCAGAATGAGTCTCTGCTTAATGTATTCATCTATGTAAGAGATGCCTCAAAGAAGAGGCAAATCCTTTCCCCCAGGTTATTGTTCTAGATGAGATCACTACAGCCACACATTATAGAACCCCCACTGTATAGACTTTTCTGTGATATTGATTTTTAAAGTTCAATAAGTAGACATTTATGTCATAGAGTAAAATAATCTATTGGGGCAATGTTTATATATCTGATGAAACATACAAAAATCGTACAGAAAATATAGAAAACCCAAGTTATATTTTAACAAAATGTAACTTTAGTATATCTTACAGACAAAAAGTTTTCTAGGGATACTGTCTAAAAGAAATGAAGCCATACCACCAAGCACATAAAGAGTAAGATGCACTATATATCAGGAGAAATTAAATTCTCACCAATAAATTGTTTCCTAAAGCATTGCTCTTAAAATGTAAGCCACACATATGAAAGACTAAATTTGATAATTATGCATACTTAAATTAATTCTGCAATAATTGTATCATCTACTTTGCTAAACAATGTAAAATCAATTCTATATACTTCTCAGCGTCCATATCCGAAACTTGGATGCCACTTGCAATACTAACCAGTACCTTGAAGCAGAAGGATTCCCTTTCTCTGCTGATTTGTTTTCTATGCTCTCATGTTTTGCAAGCACATTTTTAGAATCACTTTGAAACTCCATATAGGCAAGGAGATGCTCTACTCACTGCAGCACTTACAGTAGAGTCCTGGTAGAGTTGAAGCATCTGCAGCTCTGCTGATGAGACCAGTGGAGTTGATTTAAAAGTTTTTGTGCCTTCATATGGGACTGAGGATGACACAGCCGTGCCTGCACATGGCAGGTCACATACTACACCATACTACACCAGGAGGGTCCCCAGAAACAAATTTCTTAATTACCTCCCAGATATTTATGCACACCATTTATCCTTCAGATGAACTAAATATAGTATACCTGAAGATAATTTAGGCCTATCCATAAAATTCAATTTAATAACTAATTAGGAAAAGTTGACTAACAGGATTAATTGAAACTACATTAAAAAGATAACAGTTATTAAAAAAACAGTCTCCAAGCAGCTCCATTTTCAATCCGGGGTTTGTTGAATGATGCTGGCTCAAACCAAAGGAGCAGATAATGGAAGCACCACATAACTCAAGCAGATGCTACTAAGGCCATACATATGACTAGATGACTATTTTCAAGCCATCAGAGCTCCTTCTGGCCACAGTAAAGTCATAGGCTGAACTCTTGTGGACCCATATATGTAACTGGCAGGGACCAGTCACTGATTTTGCACTCAAATTTTTGTTGAACACCCCCAGTCTGCTGAGAGCTGCTGCTGTTTTCCTTGGGAGTATGATCCTGTCATTCAACTCCTGCCATGAAGCAAGCTGGCTCAGAAGATGGAGAGAAAAAAATGAAAGTATGATTCCAAACCCAGCGAGTTCTGCCTTGCACATGGAAGAAATCAGTCAGCTGGTTAACAGTGCCCTGCACCAGCACAAGGGAATATCAGACAGCCACTGCCTCTCAAGGGAACCAAGTCTACCACAGCCTCTTGCTAAGTTTAGAAACACATTTACATTTTTTCCCTCCCACTGGCATCAGAGTTTGTGAATGAAAATATTTTTGGGGTGCAACAGGGTGGGAAAATGCTAACTTAAATGAAAAATAAGGTTTCATTGGTGAGAGATGTTTAACATTAGTTGAGATCTCACCCTAACTGAATTGATAAGACAAAGGGGTGTTTTTATTTCAATTTCTACTTTTTTTTTTTTTAAATCTGCCTTTTCCTAAAAGGGATTTCAATTATCTTCTGACTTGTGAAGGCGGTTGTAGAGGTGAATTTTAAAAGCAGAAAACGCCAACACATTTCAGGAGACACTTTACAGGTTTTTGAGAACCAGAATTGGGAAAATGTAGGGCATTGAAGCAGGAAAAGACATGAAGAAGGTTGGAGAAAAAACACAGGAGCCAAAACAGAAGTGACAAATGGAACCAGAGCACCAGAAAAGAGAGCAAGGAAGTGTTCTTGGTGATCTTTGATAACTTTAGAAGAAAAGGATGTCAAAAACTACTTTAATTTTGGAGAGTTCACACCTTCATTTAGATGACCAAATGAGACAAAGGAGCAAACACTGCTCCCTGCTTCCAATATTTAAAGATACCTTGATTTGATTCTCTGGTATGGAAATCTTAAAAAATTAAAATGAGTTGTTACAGACCAACAGGAGGGAATGCAGTAAGAAATTTCCAGGCAACCTGCCTCAGGACTGATCCAAGTCAAAACTACCAGTAACTCATTTACCTTCCCTGATCTTCACACAGAACAGCAAACACAAAGAAATAAATCCTGCTAATACATAATACTCAGTACCCACAGAGGAAAAGAGTAGAAAGACAGTTAAAATTTTAGAAAGAAATTCAAGTAACAGTACAGTAAGGTGGTTGAGAAAAACACAAGCTGTAAGCTCCCATGGTTCAAAGGACTTGAGAACTATTAGACAAATTATAATCATACAATATTTACATATAAATGTCAATATGAAACTTGAATTAATCTAGCAGACAGCACAGAGGGAAAGCAGACAGGGAATATGTGTGAAAAACAGAAAGCTCCCAGCATATTGGGCCCTTCATCTCTGTAAGAGGACTTTAAACAACTATACAGAAAATGCAGCATATGGGTTATACAACCTTGAGGAAGCATAAGGCATGACATATGTGACAATCACACAGTGTGGCAAGCACTCAGAACAAACAAGCAAAAGGGTTAAAAATAACAGCTCCTCGGGATATGCATGGCACATAAACCCATCTTCTGTCCTACTAGGGAAAACAAGGGGACAGAAAAAGGAAGGGGTTAATGGAAGGGATTACTAGGCAGGCTTGTTTCTGCAGTTTCAGCTTTTAACAAGTAGACTGGCACACAGAGGAGGCCAACACATGGCCTGTGGAGAGGAAACTTGGAGATTAATCTTGGGCAAGTGGAGAGTCTTTCAAGGAATAATATTTCAAGTTGAGGTTGCATTCTGAGTCGTCCTTGCTCTCCATTATCTGTAAAAAGCGTCCATAAACTAACATCCAAAGACATCCATAAACTAACCGTAGCCTTGGTGAATTCTCTGCACAACTGCCTTCCTGCTGAACACCAGTTTAGGAACAGTTCCATTGTGCTAGACCAGACCATGATACTGCCAGCAGACAAGAAATGGCCAGACAAACTGTAAGAACTGCTAGTCAAGTACAACAGCAAATTTCTCAGAACAAGGCAGTATTTATTACATGCCCAGGTATATTAAGGGGAAACCAGGTATCGAAATGCCAAGGAAAACTGAAGCAAGGACAGGTAGCTTTGCACTGAGCAGTGTTACCACGCAGTTGTGTTACTGCAGGTCTCTGTGCCCCACACAGTGCATGGGAAGGGCTGCCACAGAACCACAGAAGTTGCTCAGCAGTCTCTTGGTTCCAGAATATTTATTTGAGCAGACAGTACAACACAGAGGGCTAAATGTTCTGCAAGTCAGATTGCTTTGAAGGGCAGGAGTTGTGTTATGATGTGTCAGCTGAATTCTCTGAGAAACAGAACAGACACAGAGAGCCTAGAGGAGCCCTATGAGGTTTTCAGTTTTCCTCCCTGCTGTGCAAAAAGACCCAGACTTACACCCAGATGGCATCTAATGGCACTGGAAACCTCCTACAACATCCACAAGATCCCTCACCATCTGACTTCAGTGCTTGAAGGATCCAGTGGTTTTTTCCTACTACACAAAACCAGTATTTTTTTGTTATAAATCAGGACAACTACTTGTCCTCCAGATGTCAATGTGTAAAGCAAACCACAATTACTCCCTTTATAGCCTCTTCTACACTTGTTTGTCATGACCCTTCCTTGCTCAGTGTCCTTTTTTTCACAGTTCCAGCCTCTGCAACTTTTATATACTTTTGACATTCTCAAAGCCTCTTATTCCCTTTTCTGGAATTAAATTTATCTTAACACACAACCTATAAACTCAGGCTGGACACCCAGTAAGGACATAGGAACACTGACTGGTGGATGCAGCTGGACAGAAAAACCATCAGCTTTATGAAACACAACAAACGCGACCAACCAGGGAAGTGATGGTTTCCTTTTTTTGCCAATTGGTTAAGAATCAGACTTTTTGTCTAACTTACTATAAGGAAAACTAAGAAAAATTTAATTTATCAGTGTTGATTAGTTCTATATAACCTTGTTATATCTTCACACTTCATTTTACAATGTATAACCACACATCTGTTCTGGTAAAATGCTGCCTTCAAATATTTTTTAGTTTTAAATATAACTCTTTAAACTTGACTAACTGTACTTACACAAGGAATAAAATAATTATATAAAGATCAGGAACTGGCTCAGCATAAACTCACAAACTTTACTCTAGCATTCTGTTTATCAGAAAGCATCCTGAAAACCAAGCTACATTCCTGCTTCAGTGCCCCTAGATGGTACTATCTGACCCCTGCAATCCCAGATACATCTTCTCTACTCATCCCTTCCTGTAAACTACAATTAAAATATAATTACTATTATTAATATTATTTTAATTATAATTAAATAAAATACTCAGTATTTAGTGCATAACCTGTTAATCTTATGTATCATGCTTTCCCATAAGAAAGAGCCCAGCTCTTTAACAGGGCTTCACTCTGGGACCTGAATTCTTCCCACCACATCGCTTTTCCTCAGGGGACCACAAAAAGGCTTCAGCAACTGCTGATATCAGCTGCTCGTCACACCAGGGCCATTCCTTTTTTCCAATGAGTTCTCTTTTCCCAGATATGTTGAAGGCAATGTGGGACCTGTTCATTAGCAATCCTTCCTCCAGTTTGGTGACCTGGCTACACAGGTGACCTGTTTGCATTGCAGAAAACAGAATGAGCAGATTCTGGGGCCTTGAGACTCCTTCCAAAACTACAGACATCCTGCAATTACAAGTAGCTTCACCAGACCTTGTTTCTGCTTTTCAAGTGTCACAATGTTAAAATCTAGGTGTAGAAATGTTGATGTTAAATCAACCATGCAAATATGAAGACAGAATAAAAAATGAAGCCACAAACCCTCAAATTGATATAGCACCAAATAAAAACCTCTTATTTATACAGCTGAATAAATGTAAATTGACATCTTAACAATGCAAAATTAACAGAGTGCCCTGCTTTGAAGAGCTTACAATCTAATTGAATGCAAGACCCAAAACTAGTGGAACTTGATGTATAGTTGCAAGAATAAAAACCAGGAGTTGCACACTTGGTACAGCAGCTGTGTATTTTTTTTCCCCCTTTAAAAGAACATTCAGTATCAAAATTAACATAAATGTGAAAATTAGAGTGAGAAAGAAAACTAAGGAAAATATGCCTGTTCAGGAATAAATAACCTCCAAACTCATACAAAAGAATCATTATATTACATGAAATAAAAAACAATTCAGTAACACAAATGCCTTTCTAGTGATGCAAAAAAAATAAAATGGAATGAGATCAAATTACCTTTCTTTATTAGCAAAATAGGGATTATGGTCTTACATTTTCTCACATCCACGTTAAAATTTTTAGTTAAAGAACCTTTGTATTATACTAGAATCTCTGAGTCAATTAAAAAACCCAACATGTGCTTTCAGGCAACAACATAAAATAAATTCTACATTTTGGACATTAAACAAACAGGTCTGTAGATTTACAAACCTTGGGTTGGGGCTGTTTGGTTGGGATTTTTTTTCTTAAAATCACAGCTTAGCAGATATCCATCTGCAAAGCAGTGTTAATGTGGTGCTCAACACCTAGAACTGAACCAGAAAGTGCCTGGAATTATTCCACTACAGCATAATGCAAGATATGCCCATACAGTCGGGGGACAGGAGAGCATTTGAAATCAGAAAAGATTGGTTTCCGGTTGTGTAGCTGTAAATTGTCCAGATTCCCTCTTTCCAGGAAATTCTACATGATTCAATTCCCTGATAAATATGTTTTGAAGGAAGCATTAACCTCTTCAGCCCAAAAGTGAAGACAGACTTAGGGAGAACTGCACTGACTTGTTCTGACAAAGTGTTTACTGCCACCAAAAACAGTTGTGGACCACATCCAATAAAGAGCAAACGTTTTCTTCACGTATTTTGTATGTTGATTACTAGTGTCATCACCCATCAGGTCAGGGCAACTTTGCTGGCTCTTTCTGGAATGAATATGGGAGGAGAAAAAGTGACCTTTATTTCTATTTTTATAAAGCTGTTGTTTGGCACGGTGTATATTTACAGTAAATACAAGATACCACAGTGAAACAGACCTTAAATACTTCTAAGAAGCAGGAACCTGGTATGACCTGACCAAAATAAGCGTATCTGAGTAAGGCAGATTTTCTCATTTTGCTGAAACAGGGACTGCAAAATCATCTTTTATCACACTTGGCCACTAGTTACAAATTCAGCTTTTTCTCCATGGTTACCCTCTGACATCTAGCTTGGCCATCTGGAACAAATTCAGAAGGAAAGAAGAGAGGATAAGAAGGAAAAAGATTATGCTTATAATGCAAGACACCATTGCTTCTACTGAGTGCAATATACACTTAAAAGGAATGGAGGAGAGGATGCACAGCTGCCTCTTGTGCTTGTATCAACACTATGGTTGCTTCCAATTCCAGTGACTATAACATTTTTTCCCCACTAAAATAATGAATAGTGTTAATTTATAGCACTCACAGAACACACAGTGTCAGCTCTCATAAGTATCTCATATAAGGAGATGTTTCTGCCACTAACATTTATATGAGAGAATGAGACATCATCAAAATGAGGTGAGTTATAGTGTCATTACCCTGTGTTTTGTCTGTGGGGAGAGAGAAAATTACAATTGTCCAGAAGGCAATGCAGATCTCAGATGTGTTAAAATGCCCTTTGGAGGTGCATCTCTCTCTGCTGACCAAAGCAACCCTCCAGAACAAAAAGTTGGGCACCCTACCTAAATGAGGCAATTAAAATGGGATGAATCTACATTAAACATCTGATAAGTACCAGAATAACAACAGGGCTGAAAAGGAGTACAAATTTCATTGTTCCCGGTATAGAGCCCACTGAGCTTTGCATTGTGCGTGCATATAACAAAGGCTTGTTCTGTATAATGCTTGCTCCTATAGTCCTTTTGTGGACAAAATACTTCACTGTTTCTCACAACGGAAACAATGTCTGGCTGGAAAAAAGTCACTGCCATAAAAGCAGTAACATCTTTAAATCAAAGCTTTGTGGTGAAAATTGGCATGGTTTAGAAAGTAATTTTCTGACACTCTGGACATGATTCACTGACCCTGAAAGAGTTTCAGCCTGTCAGGGGCTCATCTGTTCCCAGGGGAAAAGTTCCTGGGAAGAGTTTTCTCTCCAAAATTGTGTTATTGTAAATAGATACTATTTCGCAAAACAATACTGAACAGATGTTTTTGGTGTGCTTTCTCTGGTCCCACCAATGGGACCAAAGGGGTGTTGTTCCTTCTACCAATCAGGGTAACCTGGTCAGAGAAGCTTTGTAAGAGTTGAGAAAACTCCAAAAGAAAGGTTTTCTTTGCCTCACGAAGCAGCTGTGTGTGTCAGATTATCTGAAGAACCCTCAATACATTGTGTCCATTGGTGACACTGACACTTGTTTAACTCTTGGAAATCTAAAATTGTGCTTTCCGCAGTCCGTAAACACAACTAAAATTTGAACAGCTCCCATTCAATTAACTGTACAAACTGAGAGATAGTTGAACAAAACTTGGAGTGAAGGAGGTGGCCTTTTAGCCAAGTACTTGAGAATTCTTATTCAGCAACTGAAAGAACAAAAATCTTGTAAAAACAATTACCTGTTACAAGAGAAAGAAATTTTCCAATATATATTGGATTTGCTGCTGTAAGATGTACAAAGACTGAAACCATAGCCCAGATTTTTGAGCACAAAATGTTATGATCCTAAATTTAAGTTTTGTTAGCTAAAAAGAAGCTGCCAGTTTGGAAGAGAATTAGGGCATGAATAGGAGCTAGCTTTGTCTGGTCCTTTATGAACTTTGCTTTAAAAGTTTCTGCTGAGTTGTTTTTAGACCTCTTCCTTTCAACAGATCAGCCACAAAGTCAGCATTACCACTACAAAATCCAGCATTTCATAGAGCACATCTCTCAGATTCTTCTAAATGGCCCAGAAGTTGTCCACATGGGATCAGAGACACGTTTTGATTCTTGACATTGATGTGCTTAATAAAACATGTCCTGGAAGGCATTTTTTAATATAAAAGGAATGATGCAAAAAGTTATTCTATGACAGAATCAGCACATCTTTATAAACGGGCAATAAGGTGGGGCAAGTCAAGATGGTATCAACAGCAGCCCAAAGGTTTCATCCGACTAAAGGTGCAATCCTTCTCCCTTTGAGAGATGCAAAGTGGGATGAGGGCAGCACAAAACCCAACACTCATATCTCTGACTGCCTAGACACAGCTAGATGTGCAAGGAGGATGACAGAGTTAGTCTAGAAGCACATGTGCAGCCAGGCACCCAGATGTGGGGGTTCGTGCCATCTCTGTGTGAATCACAAGCAAGCTCCAAAACTGGAATCTGGTCTCCATCGCAGAGGAGTATGGATTTAATTAGTTCTTTCCCTCACTGTGAAAGATGTGAATGAATTACAGTAACATTTTTGCTATTAACTATTCTGTTGATGAATCCAAAATATATGCGATTACAGATCTAAATATAGTCCCTTACAGTTAACAGAAATCAAGCTAAGTAACTCAGGAAGGGAGGGAGGGAGGGAGAGCATTCATCTAAACCCATGCAAAAACCTAACTTCACCTCTTCTGTACGGTAGTACTATTTTACTTTGAGGCAAAGCCTTCCTCAAGAAATTCCATAATATTTCCATTAATAGTTCTATTTGGAAATATCCTCGTTTGCAAAAGTAAAGTAAAAATTAAGCAAAAATAATGAATTTATTTACTTCTCAAAATTGTTCATCTCATTCCATCTCTAAATGGCACTGTTCAACAAATCATTTTGTAACTACAGTCAGATGCCTGTCTTGTCCAATTTAAAACTTTAAGCTTACTTCAAAATTAGAGACAAGCAAAAACCAAAGTGTCCTTTGTTTAATTGTGCAGCAATAGTGCAACAATCCATGCAATGTCTCACCCTCTACCTAAAGGGAGCACATCCAACACCACAGGGTACTCCATACTTCCTTTCCAGCCTTGATTTTTGCTGGTATTTTATTTATATTTTTATTTATTTATATTTATTCATATACAGCAACCATGTCAACTCTGTGAACATTCCTGGAATGTCGAGCCTCATTGCCCTCCATACTGAAGTGAGAAAAACAAAATATTTTCACTCTAGCACATCAGAGGCAAGAGCAATCAGGTATTGATATATGACTAGAACCAAATTATTTTTTTTCCACATCCATAAGAAATTAAAGCTTCCTATAAGTTATATGATTTTTATTATTAAGCAAACTATTTTTTTCTTAACTATACAGGCCTGGATTTTCAAAAGCAAGATGGCAGGTATCACACCAAGCATCAAGGTGAAGTGTAAAGTAGGTGCAAAGCTCTGTGAAATTTGAAGACTGGTACAACATGTGAGAGCTATTTCAAAGGAAAATTCTCAAAATGTTTCAGTTTTTCTTTAGAAAGACCCAGGACCAGCCAGTGCCAGAGAAAGCAGGGCTTGGTAACAACTTCCAGTGATAAATATCAGTATGTTTTAAAGACAGGTTTCCCCATCTCCATACTGATTTTAGGAGAGTATTTTAATCAAATCCAGAATAGCAATGCAGAAAGAAGTGCTGACAAGGAGAGGGATAATCCTGTCCTCAATGCTGATACTGAAATACTTCTGCACAGCCTACAAGAGAGTATCCCACTGAGATTTCTACAGATGTCCTCGATGGGAAGGAGAGTAGATATGAACTCCCAAATTTTCCCCAGAAAGTGAAAATAAGTCATCATCAGAAGTACTAAACTAGTTAGCCACAAACTGCTGTCAAAATCATAAAACTAATAAATGGGAACAAAAAACAAAAAACAAACAGACAAAAAAAAACCACAAAAAAAAAGAAAAAAAACAAAAAAAAAATGGATGGAAGAATCCCCTCAATCTCCCTAACATTCACAGGAGTAACAGGGATTACTTGAAAAAACAGCCATCTTTTTAAAAATTGTAGAATGTTTTGAGTTGCCAGCATGCCTTTAATTATGTTTAGAAAGTTAAAGTCTATTGCATGAACTAGACAAATTAAGTCGTTCAAAATCACAATGAAGTTACTGATTCGCCAACATTTTTAATCCTGCAATTTACATGCTTAAATACACTCTTAACAATACCCTTTTAATCATCAAATACATTCACACTGGCAACTTCAATACACCGACTGATGTGACAATTTCAAGCATTTCAAGGGGGATATTTGTGTCTCTTGACTTTACATTTAATGTTGCCAAAACACACATCCTCGTAACACCGAAAAGGAAAGTCAAGCCTTGCTGTGCACTAAGACTGACCCAAACTGCCGGGAGACAAACAGGAAATTCACTGATTTTTAAGGCCAGAAGGGACTACTGTGATTGCCCATCTCATTTCTGCACTAAGGAGCCTACAAGATTTCACCCCAAAATTCCTGCAGCAAGTATTCAGAAACTGAATTACAGCTGAACATCTGACACAGAAACATCCTTAGTGTAAATCACCTAAATCAGGATTAAAACTTAAATTATGAAAAGCCTCAGTTTTCCTTCTCTAAACAGGTAGGATACAGAAGCCTCACCAGTACATCAGGGTGACACTTTTACAACACAGCAGGATGAATTAAAACAGAACTCCTCCACACACGTTTCCACCTTTACTACACATAATGGCAAGCAATTCCATGAATGACAGTGCCATTCATTAAAATATTTCAGGTTTGAAATTTCATTTCTACACTGTTATTTTCTAAAATACAATCACAAAATCTCATTTATTGTTTTTTTTCATTAACATAATTCTAGCAATCTGCATGGTTTATCATTATTTATATAGTAAATGTTAACTCATAACTAATGAAGAGTTATTCCTATATGGAAGAGAATCCAAAGTCACATTGACTACATCCTCATTTCTGTTTGTAACATTCACTTTTTGTCCTTTTCCTCACATTTTGTATCATCAGATCCAGGGATATATCAGATCCAGGCACATCTGGATAGAAGAGCTAAATAAAAAAAGGTTCACATGACCCTTACTCTATTAGCATATTTCGAAACTTTAAATCAGTGTCTAATTTACAAGAAACCAGAAATAACCTATGGTCTGCGAGTGTTTAAGAGTAAGAATTTGCCTTCATATACTTCCCAGTTGTTGTTTGAACACTGGAAGACACATTTTCCGAAGCTGCAAACACAAACTTGAGGTGAGAAGAGGCCAAATGTAAGGTTGTTTGTCTTTTCTTAAATGCTGCCATACTACAGCCTTAAAGACACCGTTTTATATTGTACTAAAGCATGGAAATTCAAGCTAATTAAAATCATATTTGAAAAAAAAAAAAAAAACACATTCAAATCACCTTCAAAACACAGCTCTCATAACTTGTTTTTAAAATTAGCCTTGATACTTTGTTATTTATTTATGTTGCTACTGACAGGTGATGTTTATCTGCCAAACATATCACAAATAGATAACAGATTAAACTATGGTTTTAAAATTTATTATTGTTTGTAAGAGAGGCTTCTCACAAAATTAAATGTCATACTTTTCTCTTGGTGTCTGTTCAAAATCTCAGATGGCTGATCTTTACAAAAAAACCATTTGAGGCCAAATTTGACATAAATCTTAAAGGATAGCATAAAATTACTTTTAAAAATTATTATTGTAAGTGCACAGATTTTTCTCCCATTTTCAATGCAAAAGAAAAACGATTTCCATTCCCCGTTAAAGCATTTTAATTTGAAATTGTTAAGTACTAGAAATCAACAATCTAACAATGAAGACACAATATGAGATATGAAGCTTCATAGCCCACCTTTCTTCTTGACTGGCATTCTTCTTCCTACTTCTGAATCTGGTTGCAAGCACTTATTTACAGGTACTAACGAAGTACTACTGGAACACTCTGCAAGGTCAGGAACTGACTATCTATTGCAGAACACTTCTACAGTTCAGTAAGGAAATGCAGCTTCAATCTTCATTTCTATGAATACTTGCTGTTCCCTTGGATTGGACTTCCGATGCTCTCCACAAATAAGAAGAAAAAAAGGGGGGGAAAGAAGCTTTTTGATTCTTTCTTTAAGAGATGCTTTCAATTTCTTTAAAATATATTTGACTCTATAAAAATACAAGAGCAAACGTTCCTTGGCAATATAAAACCTTATTATAACTCCTCTTCTGGCAGAAAAGTTTGAAAATTAAAAGATTTTATGCAATACAATTAAGGCACAGTCCATCTCTAGGCAGCTGTCTCAATACTCCACCTGTACATGCTCAAAAACATATTATTTGCAGGACAAAAACGCCCAAGTAATCCAAATAAGGAGGAAGACAAAAACAATCCAAAGTGCCTCTTTAAGCTCTTTCACTTCTTGAATTAATTCTGCTAGCTATGTATTAGGTGACTACACAGCAGACTGAAAAGATCCCTTTTTCCTCACCAGACAACTGCCTTCAAATATCACCCTCTTACCCAACAGAAGTCACTGGGCACTTTCATTTTTATTATCTGCAAGCCACCCAGCCTTACGGTCTTTAATGTCCCTCTGATCCTCCCATGTATTAAAAGAGAGGATTGAAAACGAGGAAAGCAATCCCTTGACCTGGAATTATTAAAGTGACAGTGCTGCCCACTGGGCACTTGGGCAAAGCAGATTGCTTTATACTGGAGTCATTTACTTCATGCCATTCCTTCCCTTGCACAGCAGCAGCCACCTCGTGAAAGAGGAATAAGGAGAGTTAGAAGAGCTTCACAAAAGGTTCATTTTCAGAGATAATGAAGTATTAATGAAATAAAAAGCAAGCCATGAGATCAGTCCGGAGTTTCCCACTCAAAAGCGCAGCTGGTTGGCTTCAGTATCAGCCTCTCTCTCTCTCCCCCTTTTTCTGGAAAAACAAAAAGAGAAACAGAAACGGGATAGATTTTCCTCATCTACTTCGTTAAGGAAAAGTCTGAGAAAGGCGGACAAGCTCCAAACGCTTCCCTTCCCCGCGAGAACGCGGAGCCGCGATGCACATGACAGGGCTTTGCTGTGCATCGCCTTCTCTGGGAGATGGGCACTGCTTGTCAAGGGGGCGGCTCTGCTTTGCTCTCTGATGTTCACAGTCGGGATCTGTTCGTCCCCGCATCCCGCGGGCAGGGACTCACCGCCTGTCCCCCCTCATCCCCTCCCCACTCCACCCTCCCCCGGTTCTCTCGAACGCAAAGGGGTCTGTCTGCCTGCGGCTTTCTGAGGCGAAACAAGGCACAGAGGGCTGGCTGGCTGGCTGAGGGACTGGGATGGAGTGCAGGTGAACTGGCGGAGCCAGGCTGGGTTTAAGGACGAGGACAATTCCACCCCGGGCTGCTAAGGGACAAGCGAGAGGCAGTAGCTGAGGGGATGAGGGAGGGGTTGGAGGTGGGGCGAAGCGAGACGCAGCCGGGGCGAGGGGCGCTCGAAAGGGGCGGGACGGAGAGGGAGCACAAAGGAGCCGGTGGCGAGGGAAGAGGGCAGCGGGCGGGAGGGCAGCGGGTGTTGCGGGGGCTGAGGGGGCAGGCGGGGAAGGGGCACGGGCTGAGGGAAAGGGGTCAGCGGGTTACCCCGAGGACTGGGCCTCCCCGCACCGAAGGGGGAGTCCCCGCGTCCCGGCCGCCGGTGCAGGGTCCGCGCTCAGCCCCGCCGCCATCGAGGAGCCGCCGCCGCCATCCGCCGCCCCGGCAACCAGCGCCGGGCCCCGCCCGCCGGCCCGCAGCCAATCGGCGGCCGCCATGCTGGGCCGGCGGCCAACGGCCCAATCACAGGTGGCTTCTGAGGGCCCTGGGTCATGTGAGCGCGCAAGATGGCGGCGCCCGCGGGGAGGGCGTGAGGTGGGAGGTGCTATGTTGTAGGCGGCGGGAGCGACTCGGTGAGGGCGGCGGGGCTGTCTCCGCCCGTACGGCGCAAGGTCGGAGCCTGAGCCCGCCGGGGAAGCCGGAAGGGTCAGCGGGGTGCGGAGGCAGTGACTAGTAGCGGTGGGGTTTGAAGGTCGGGGTCGAGCCGCAATTTCCTGGCGTGAGGGTTCTGACCTGAGCCGGGCCCCGGGGCTTTGGGAGGGCTCCCTCTACCTCCAGCGGCGCGCAAGCCTCAGGGGGAGAGGTGTGTACGAGTCGTGTGCACAAGTCGTGTGCAAGGCTCAGGGAGAGGAGCGTGATTACAGCTCCCTGATGTGCTCTCTGTGGTATCCCAAAGCACAGGTTTGGGGACCCTCCTCAGGCGGCCCGAAGCGATCCCGGTGAGATCCTGCCCGCTTGTTCTGCTTTCTCCGTTCCTGCATCCTGACAAGCCCGAACACAAGCAGGCTCAGACCCATAGGTAGGGCTTAGGACACAGCCTTCACGTTATAAAAGCAACTTAAGGTAAGTAAGATTGGTAAAGTAAGTCTGGGAGAATTTCATCTGCAGTAAAACATGTAGGAAAAGAAGCACTTGAATCACTAAACTCTAAGTGTAATCAAGAGCTGTTTGAAAGGGTTGGCCTCAAATGGCCACCAAAATGCTCTTATCACTTTTTGCCCCCCTCAACAAGATGGAGAAGGGACGAATAAAAGCTCAGGGATTGTGGTAAGGACGGGGAGTTCAGTCACCAATTACCATTACAGTCAAAACAGTAAGCTTTGGGGAAATTGAATATTTTGTCAGTCAAATCAGAATAGGGTAATGAGAAATAATGCCAATCCTTAAAACACCTTCCTTCCACTGCTCCCTTTGTTCCTGTTTTTCTCTTATGTCCTCCCTCTAAGAGGTGCAGGGAGACAGGGAATGAGGATTGTAGTCAGTTCATCATGTGTTGTCTCTATCACTTCTTCCTCCTTGCACTTTTCCTTTTCCAGTGTGTGGTCTCTTCCACAGGGGTCAGTCCTTCAGTAGCCATGTGGGTCCCCCACGGGCTCACATGTCCTTTCCTAGTGTGGGACCCCCACAGGTATTGCCAGCAACCCCCTCTAGCTTGGGCTCCTCCCCACATGTGGCCACATATCCTGCCAGGAGCTTGCTCCAGCACATGCTTCCCACTGGGTCACAGCCTCCTTTGGGCATCCACCTGCTCCAGCACAGGATCCTCCAGGGGCTGCAGGCAGATCTCTGCTCCACCCAGTACCTCCATGAGCTGCAGGGGCACAGCTGCCTCACCATGGGCTGCACCAGGGGCTGCAGGGGAACCTCTGCTCTGGTGCCTGGAGCACCTCCTGCCCTTCCTTCTGCACTGACCTTGGGGGTCTGCAGGGCTGTTCCTCTCATATATTCTCACTCCTCTTTTCCAGCTACTGTTGTGCAGCAGTTTTTATCCTTTCTTAACTTTCCCCCACTGGACTGGTTTGGCTTAGACTTGGCCAGCAGCAGAGACTTGGGCTTAGACTTGGAGCTGGCTGAACAGACTATGTTGGACATGGGGGAAGCTCCTGGCATATCAGAAGCCACCCTTGCATCCCCCCTGCTACCAAAACCTTGCCACACAAACCACTGCAACTGTATGCTTTCTGACTTATGCCTTAAAGTAAGGATTTATTTGGTCAGGGTTTTTTCTTACAGTTTTTCTTACAGTTCTATTGACAGTGAAGTCAGTTTGAACCTGGAGCATTGCCACGAAAAGTAGGAAATACATTTGTGATTCATAGTGGCAGAGTCTAAATGTTTATTTGATTCATACTGGAGCTATGTAACTTTGATTGCATTTGTTTATTTTTTCCATATGATCCAGGACTTGAAGATGACAGGAAGAGAGTTTCTTGAACTAGATTCTCCGCAGCAAAGACTAATTTTGGAAAGATTTAAGCGGATGGAAATCATACAAAAGATGTTCAATGAGCTTCCTAAATCAGATCAGTAAGTGCTGGTAAAATAAATGAAGATAAGTGCATCAAACATTTCAAGTCCTGGAGGCTTTTATTTTTCCTTATTCTTGTATTACAAATTTTCCATGCAGTTACAAAATTAGTTAATTGTGAAGATGCTTGCTATTGTCCAGAACAGAAAACTTGTTTAATGTTTTTACAATATGGTTATTTCAGTGTTGGCTCTGGTCCTGCTCAGCAGGTTTCTGGCATGTGCTCCCCAGTGCTTAGGGTTCTGGGATGGCTGATCAGCCCTGACTGGCTCTGAATGTGCTCACAGTCCTGTGCTAGAGCTAAGATTTTCTAGCAAACTGAAATGTGATTCTGCTGGAGTCATCTTGTGTCCAGCAGGGCTGGCCTGGGGCCAGAACTGAGTGTGCATCAACCTGCTGGTTTCTGCATTTCATTCTGCACCACTCATGGTTTCAGGAAGGCGAGACTAAGGTATCCAGGTGGTGGTGGAGGAGTCAGCTGGAGTCCTGCAGGCTCACCAGCAGGGTTCTGTGCAGCACAAAGCCAGCTAAGTGCCTTCTGGGCCTCACAAATGACCTTTTGGTTTGTGATACTGCAGGTCACTGCAAAACCTGAGCCAGTTCTGTTAGGAGCCATTTGCATGGGTGTATCAGCTTGGATAAATATTTTAGAAACAAGAGTAATCAGAAGCTCATTTTATTTATATTTTTTTAATAGGACTAAATTGCTGGCTAAAAAACTGCAGGTTTTAACGCAGGGCCTCCCCACAAAAGTGAGAAAGGCTGCAACTTTGTGTAGGATCTGCTGTCCTCACATTTAGCCTCCAAAACTCCTCTTTCCCCAGGAGAGCAGGGGAGGCATATACTCAGTAGTGATGTGGTAATGTCTGGATAGAAACTCAGGACTTACGGATTGCTGGGCCTTGGAAAGGAGTAGCTGCCAGTCCCTGGCAGGACTTAAAGCTTGTATCCAGAGGGGAGCTCACTAATGTCTGGAAAGGAAGAGCAAGCACACTGCAGTCAAATTGAGAGTTCCTGTTTACCCAAGCACTTGTTTTTAATACTTGGGAGCTCAAACAAACAAAAAACTACAAATCCCAACTCTTCAATCCTCCTTTTCTTTTGTGCAGTATAGCAGTTCTGTACCTTACTAAGTAGATTTTGCTGGTCCTGGGTAAATTAATTTGCTCTAGTTTGGATACTTAAATATCCCACTGAAATTTTAATCTCAGTCCTCTGTATTTGTTGACAAGCTTGCCTGTGTTTCACTGCCTGTGATTGTAAAGGTAAAATTTGAATTTTCAAAATAAGAAATAGTTGGTGTCCTTGATGTCTGACATTGTAAGATTAGCAAGTACATCCCTGAAATCTTTTCTGTATGATTTTTTTAGTGCTTAATATTACCTGAAACATTAAAATGTAGAATTATAAGTAGATTGACTTGACTTTTTTAAATTAATAATTTTATTGTATATATATATATATATATTTCCTCATTTCTTTACAGAAAACATTGTCCTTAGAAATATGCTTATTAGGAGTGCTTTAATGAAGCTTCAATTAACTATAATAATGGGGGGGAAAAAATTGTAGCAACGGCTTCTCAACCTGCTACTTCACTCTTGAAGTGTGTGTAAACTCAGGCATATAACAAAGGATGCTGTACTGGCTGCTTTGGAAAGTAGTTACTCTCCATTCTGCACCAGTGAGAGATTTACATCTCTTACCCCTTGTTGCAGGATTTTCAGAAGAGAACTGTAGTGTTGACTAAACTAATTTTACAGTTCTCAGTTGCTGAAACGACTTTTTTCTTTCACAGGAATCTTTGTAATCATGGAAAATACTTCCTAGCAGCAAATTCAAGCTTATGTGGCTTAGCAGCAAATAATTTCTTCAGGAGCATCCTACATGTCAGAAAGGCTTCCTTGGTGTCTGCTATGCCAATGGCTGTTATTCCATTTCTTTCAACAGCAGCAGTTTATGAAGTTTTTGTGCATAACCCTTTATTTTCAGGTACAAATCTCTTTAATTCTTTTTTTTTTTTTTTTTGAAAGGGCTTTGCTTTCTGTACACAATGTAACACTAGAAGAGCCTTTTCTTCCTGCAGAACAGTGCTATTAAACTATTGTGGTCTTAAAAAAACTTCAGTTTGTAAAGCAGAGTTTGAAAAACAGAATGCATTGAACAGCAGTGAGTTCTCAAAGTGGAGTGGAAAAGGAGATACATATGTTTATATATTTCTGAAAAAAATATTTTACACATTACTTATTTTCAGCATTTTTCATTCAAAGTCATGTAAAAGTGACTACAACAAAGCAGTTCAATTTGCCCCCATCTGTACAATTTCATTTGAATGTCAACTTTCAAATGATAAATTTCTTTTGGCTTGGAGTGGGAGTGATTGTTTCTGGGTTTTTTTTTTTGGGGGGGGGGAGGAACTGTTATTGTTTTGGTTTGGGATTTTTTGGGTTTTTTTTTATTTTTAAAAAGAGTCCTCCTTTATAATTTTTTGCATACCTGTACAGCTTGGAAGTTTCTGTCAAGAGCTTATTTTCAGGTTCTTGCACACAGCTTATAAATTGATGTGGTGGAGCATGTGTGGATATTGGCAGTGAAATATTGTTTGCCACACAGGTCAGCTGAACTGTGAGGTCTGTGCTGTGATCAGAGGAGGATTAGTAGGTGCTGTTGTGGGTGGTTTCTATCCCATTTTCCTGGCTATCCCCTTGAATGCAAGCCTTGCAGCCAGGTATGTCGTACTTGCAATGTATTGATTGAAATATATTTATGGGTTAAATGTTCAGTTCTTAGTGTAAATTCTGTAGATATTTAATCTGTGCACACTTGTCTCCTTGTAGACATTTAGGATGTGGAAGGATATTTACATTAAGGCCATCTAATTACAAAGGGAAGTCTGTAAGAGCTACACCAAAGTGAAATAAGATCTGCAAAGTGATCTATTGGGAAGCCCTTGTGTTTAGCAGGAACCTTCCAAGTGTCCCAGGGTGTGTGCAGTGGTGGCTGCTTCCTGCCACCAGTGAAGGTGAAGCCAAGAGACTTCACTGACCCTGGTCAGTGCCCAGCAGCCAAAGTCCTGACAGGTGTCATTCTTTGTAGTTCAGAGCACAGCAAGGGCAGGGTGAGACTTGGTGAGACCCAGGGTGTGGCCATGATGTTTCAAAGCATTTATCCAGAGAGCTCAGTATCACCAGGTCAATTTAATTTAGGAGAAGGAAGAGAAAATTACTATTTACATAAATATTTATGTTAAATCTTGACACTTGAATGGAAAAAAAAGTAAGTTTCTTCCACTGTTTCTGTTTAGGTATATGTCAACTCCCTTGCCAGGGAAAGAAAATATGTTACGCTACTGGCTCACAACTGCTCGGCCTGTCTTTAGAAAGATGAGTCTGGCTATGCTGGTACAGGCTGTGACTGGATTATATCTTGCCACTAAAGAGCATGGAATATATATCAAAATGCTGCTGCAGATGAACGCTAGCAGGGATCCTGAAGAGCTACCTGAATGAAGTAAAGCAACTTTTCAATTGCCTTGGATAAGTAACCATAATAAACAAGATAAAGAGGTGTTGCTGTGTCTTTTTAATACAAAAATGAAGTCTGTGCACTGGCATTTTTCAAGTTTTGAACTTAAATTAAATGCAGGTTAAAGTTCATTATGCCCAGTTTAGTGTATACACCTGAATAACAGACAGGTGTGTTGCTTTGAAAATGGGAGGCAAGAAAGCATTTATAGTGCCTGCTTAATGTTTGATTCTAAGGTGATGCTACAACTTTTAGAAGCTGTAAAAAATTAGTATTCTTGGAAAAAGAGGTTTTATCCTTCTCAATGCAAACTACAGATATTTATTGAAAAAAAAATCAAGGCAAGGTTTTATTACAGATTCCTCAAAATCTGAGTATTTTTCTCCCTTTTCTCCATTTTTCTAGCACAAAACTCATCACAAGATTACCCTTTTTACAGTGTTGGATGGGTCATACTGTAGAGAACACTTCTATCACAGCAATCAGGAATGATAGTCATGTCAGGCTTCCCAACATATCGAAAAAACAGCCTTTGGCCTTGTAACTATTTTGCCTTGAAATTAAGTCTTTTCCTGAAGGATAGGGCTGTGTCAAGAGGCCTTTGAGGACCAGTGCCCTTAGCTGAAATATGTCAGTATGTCTAAGATCAGTGGTGCAGAGTACTGCATTTATCAGTCAGGTGTGTCTTCACATTGGTGGCTATATGTTCTAGACCAGTATAAATTGCAGCTCTCCTACTGCACGAGGTGTCTTTAGTGTATTCTGAGAGCTAAATCAGGAACAATACTCAATCTGATGTATGGTCTTAACCCCCCTAAGGTGGGGGTTGGCCTCTTCTCCCAGGCAACAAGTGACAGGACAAGAGGAAATGGCCTCAAATGGTGCTAGGGGAGTTTCAGGTTGGACATCAGAAATTTCTTTACAGAAAGGTTTGTTAAGCATGGGAATGGACTGCCCAGGAGGTGGCAGGAGTCACCATCCCTGGAGGTGTTCAAGAAACCACTGGATGTGGTACTTGGTGCTATGATCTAGTTGAGGAGTTGGTGATGAGTCAGAGGTTGGACTCGATGATCCTGGGGGTCTTCTCCAAACCTAAGTGATTCTGTAACTGTAAACACTGTGCTGGTCAACAGTCACTTCAAAAAAATTCTAGCATCCCCTGCGATGCATGTGGAAATATTTATTAATGAGAAGTAGGAATTCAGCATTGAGACCTTTAATTGAAAGGGGTTAAAATTTATGCTGTAATGCTGATAAAAAATACATTGAAGCTGTTTCATCATCTTTATTTACCTTAAAAATGGGTCATTACAGCAGGACCATGACGCATTCTTTCTCTATAAGGAGGTGCAGCAGCCTTGTACAGATTTGTACAGGGAAGCTGCAATACAGACTCCCTGTTGTTGTTAGAGATAATTTAGTTTTCATTGATTCAAAGTATCGCTGTGTCATGTGGTGTTTCCATCCTGCACCCAGACAGCTTGGCCTTACCTTAATCACCCCGACTGAAGATTCTCATGGAGCAAGTATTTTACATGACAGTGAACTGTCATATCTCCGGAAGCCATCAGACTTTAACCAACAGAACCACTTACCTGTGATAATAAAAAAATAAAATAAAGGTGTTATTGTGCAATAGTATCTTGAAGAATGACAGTGATTGGCTCAGTGATTACTGCAAGTGTTAAATAAGTTAAAATACTGTAAACAGATTAATGGGCGAGATTAAAAAAGATCTCCCTTTCCACGTACTACTTTCATTTTGGTTTAAATTGAAGTGATAATTATCCTGTCACCAAAATGCATGTTCTGATGTTTAGTGGTCTGACCTGGACAAACCACATCTTTTTAGGTACTCATTTCTTAATGTGAAAGATGAAGATTGTTTATTAAAAAAAAAGTTACACTCCTCAACATTTTTATTAAGTTACAAAGACCAATAGTTGTTTCCAGCATCACTGATGAACACTCAAATTGCAAGCATGTACTTTTACATATTCAGCACTAGTCACATCAAAGGTCAACTGAACACTCCTAAGACTAGAGAGGTGGTGTGTTTGTGAACAAGTAAACTTTTCAATTACACCCTCTGTACTTCTCTTTAAACTGTTGAGGGAAGTGTTCTCAGAAGTTAATCAGTAAAGTCTGAAGTTGCTTCAGAATTCCACAGGACAGCATGGTGCTATCCCAGTTCTGGCAGCATGTGTGGAGGAGTGCCTACAGAGGAATCTGGGAATGCTCCTTCCATTCCCTGTTTCATACCCAGGATATGAACTACCTCCTACAATTCCCAAGAACCAGTCCCCAGCCTCCGACAACTGTAATAAACTCCCCACAAACACGGAGTGAGAACAGGTGTTAGTTGGATCCTTCTGTCCACCACTGTAGTAGAAACAGGCCAGATACAGGCTACATATCCCAGAGACTGGACTTCAGGCTATACTCCAAGTCTGAACTACAGCCAAAAGAATGCCAAGAATAGCTACAGATAAGAGCCAACAGAATTTCTAAAAAAGCACCACTTTTATCTTCTAGATGCACCACTCTGAATGCTGTCTCAGTATTACAATCTATTACAGCTCCTGCAAATGACACCCTCATCCTCCCAGTACACGTGCAAGTCCTGCCCTTGGCATCCTCCTGATAATGAGCACAAGCAGAGTTATTTCTCCACATCTGCATATCCCACTTACACTGTGTGGGAAAATGTAGAATCAGCAGCTGGTAACGAGCAATTTTTGCATAGGGTGTTCTTTAAACAGAGTCCATTTGAATGGCTCCCATACCAAACATATCCTGCAGATATTTTACAGTGTAACTAATAGTAAATATAGCCCTATCATCAGAATAGTGCTGATTCCAGCAGAAAACTTCCTTAACTACAAACTCTAGAAAACATAGCATTTTAAAAATCAGTAAATGTACAAGAACCCTTTGTATTTTGCCAAAGATCCCTGTGTTTCACAGGGAAAACTGATAACAATTTTGACCAATGACGTAAGAAATCTGATTATTTGGAACTACCAAGAAATGCCAGGTGTTGGAACATAGTTCACTGCATTTCCTTTGATATCACCTCTCCAGGCAGCAACAGATTACAGAAGAACCAATTTGTTTTTAGTGCCCAAATGCTTCAAAGCTCTTCAGAGGAAACAGAACACTACCAACAGTCAGCACCAGAATCAAACTCCAAAGGACTAAAGGAGAACTGAGCATGAAATTGTTCCATATTTAAATACTAAATAGTCTTCAAGTGACTCTGTTGGGGAAAAAAAAAAAACCAACATGTAAATGGAGGTAGCATAGCTGTGCAGCTGAACACTGGCAGCACTTGGTTCTGTGGTACATACAAACATGTTTCAGTGCTGAACAGGGCATTTCCTACACCTAGAGGCCAAAAAGGCAGAGCATGCCCGGATGCTTTCACATTTTTATGCAGTATTTTTTGTGAAATGCTCCTTTTTATCATGCTGCAGACCTCTTTCACTAGAAAGTGAAATGCTAGAAAGCCAGTGCACTATTTTAAACTGTCCTCTACAAAAATAAAGCATTTAAGATGAGCAGATATCTGAACATAGAGTACGTGGCTCACTCCGGAGCACTGAAAATGTTCTGTCCTTTCAGCACTGTCAAACCTTTTGTTTTTAACACTCACGCCGGTGTTTATTTAGTGTGTAATATAGCAATTTGATCAAAGATTGTGATTCAACAGCATGTATGATCTGAATGAAATTTCAGAGCCTAAAAATAAAACAGAATGAAGATGCCCATAGACCACAGAAGGGTCTATGTAAGTATTTTACTCCTCCATGGTACATTGATCAAACATATCCATATCAATAAAAAAATTAGGAACAACTATGAAATACAAGAAGTGCGGATTCTCAAAAGTACAGCTCTATCTGCAGTTCAAGGAATAACAGCTTTGTGTTGTCCTCACCACAAAATTACCTTTAAAGACAGATGAGCAAAACATTTCTCCTGCATACCCTGACCCATTTTAACTTGTTTTCCAGTTGATGATCCAGAGATAGCAGCATTTTCCCCTTTCTGTTTTACCACTTTGTTTAATGAACCAAGTCATCCATGAAAAGAAAAAGATGAAAAAACATTTGAGCCCATAAACTGAAAGATCAACAAGTCTGATTTTATTATGGTATTGTATTCTTATCTGAATGGCACATGATTACAAAGAAACATTTACAATATATTTTCAAGTATTAAGTTACGTCATTTCAAGGCTTTCAATTCAAAAAGCTACATTAATAATACACCATACAGATAGTACAGTTGGTTAGAGTTTCAAATAACTTCCTCCCTTCTATTTGGTTTAAATATGATTCAGTAGGCACTAGAAATGCCTGCAGCCACTGACTTTCTTGGGACTTGACCTTGTTCTTGTACCACAATACA
This sequence comes from Poecile atricapillus, assembly GCF_030490865.1. NCBI lineage: Eukaryota > Metazoa > Chordata > Aves > Passeriformes > Paridae > Poecile > Poecile atricapillus. The sequence continues at coordinate 83,252,065 of NC_081249.1, forward strand.
TCATTTTGCATGTCAGAAAATCAGCTGCTCCCAGACACAGCCACAGGTTGTGTCATGACAGAGCATTGTGCAGGTTCACAGCAGAGGCCAGAAGAACTGTCCCTGACCCTGCCATTCAGCAGTGATGCAACAAGAAAGAATGCATATTTAAATTAACTTAAAAAACACTCCTACACTGAAGTAACCGTAAAAATGCCACTGGAACATACCATGCTTGCTACATTAGTGTTTCTCTCTTCCTCAAGCACGATAAACTGCAAAATAAAGCACGTTCATGAAGTCTGAGCTAGGCAGGTTGAATCTAAACTATTTCCATTTTGCATATCAGTCAGTGCAGGTCCTGGTGGTTAATTCTGACTCCTGTGCACTGGTATAACCCATCAGTTACAGCAGTTACCCAAGTTAAGACTGAAATTTTGAACAGCCCTATTGATGCCACCACAGAAGTATAAGGTCACACATATCCCACTAAGTCTCTTTCATGCTGGCAATATCCCCTGAACAGATGGAATTCTGCATACAGTGGAGTAAAACCTGTTTGATAGAATACTGCCTTTTAAGAAAAAAACATCTTGAATGACAGTAAATAATCCCAGCATTCAATTTTCTTTTTTTTTTAACCAAAGACAGCAAAAGCCCTGTTACCTCTTTATTCTCATTTCTTATACTACCTTTTAAAATAAAGCAGGAAATGTGGCCAGCAGCTGGTCCCGTCTCTTCTGCCCCAACACAGCTGAATCCACTTTAGCATAAAGAAAAACAAGGATGCTAAATACACATATACTTTATCACACAGTGATGTTTCACAAAGAAAAATCAAACTCCTTTGCTACTGATGAAAACATGACAGGGTCTAGCACCAATAAAGCAAGTGACTGTGAGCAAATGCTTTCACCTACTTAGCCTTAAACACATAATTTAAGGCTTTAAGAAACAAGACTTCAGAAACACTAAATAGCATTATTTTTTAAAAAGAAATTAATAAATGAAGCTGTTTTACAAAAGCATTCTTTGTGAAACCTCACTTTACATATTATCATTTTCACAATCCTTCTTCCCCCAACTGACATACATTTAAACAACCTAAACATTATAATACAACTGAAAAAAGAACCCACTCATCTTTTGTGATAGGGAGAAACACTGACTAGTACAAGAAAACACACACTATTTGTTCGCCAAACTATTTTTCCTCCTATCTCAGGAGCAATTATGGAACATTTTCATATCATTAGCTTCAAGATAATTTGCTCATCTCCAAACTGTGCTTAATTATATTGGGTCATAGATTTCTGGATACTGTAAGAGGCTAAATCAAGAATTCTACAGTAGAGTTAAGCACGTGCATATACATGCAGTATTTTTAAAATTTAAAGCTACTCTGAAGTAACATGGGATTTTCAGTGTGCATGGGCACAGAGATTTATTTATGGGAAGGCAAAGTAATGAGTTACTTCGATCCACTGATTCTTCAAACCTAATTCTCCTTAGAGGTCCATGCAAGAGTGACTCCTCTATGTGAGGATTCCTCTGTAGAGATTTAACCAGTGCTCAGGTTGTTTCATCGGGTCAAACTCTGCATTATGAATTAGAGCAAGCTAGAGAAGAGCTTTTGAAAAGTACCGTGCATCCCTAACACTAGACAGCATTTCAAACCAACAGGTCACACATTCCTTTTCTTTTTTTCCACTCAAAAAGCATTTACTTAGACTTTTGAGACAGTCCCCTGGAATAAAAGTCTACAAATGTCACATCCTCCCATCAGCATATTTTCCTTTTTCAGCTCATCAGATATGTGGTTTAATAGGAAATTTCCATTTCAAATGGTGTGAGCGTTTCTTTAAAATTCGAAATGTAGCTCCTGTATTGGCTACTATTGTAGCCAATGTATTTGTTTCAAAAACAGAAAGAGGAAAACAGGTAATGAGAATGATGTGATTGTAACCTTTACTATTAGTTGTCATCCAGAGCTAGAAACATTTTGGCAGAGTAGGTCAAGGACCAGAGACAATTTTCTGAACCAGTCATTACAAGAGACTGGGATAAGCAAAGCAAGCTGTCTGATACCACATTATGGGAATATATTGATCCTTACCAGGTTGCGAGGTGGAAAACGACTGTTCTTTAACCCCTACACAACGGAGCCTGGCAGGGCAACCACCTAAAAGAGAAACTGTCAGAGAGGTTTTAATAGTAATGTATAACTGAGATGCAGTACAATTTTATATGCATGCTTTCTTTTGCCGATCATTACTATTTTCTTAAGTCTGTCCAGTGACGATGTCATAATGGAGTTTTTGTTTGGTTTTCTAAGCAAGCATTTTCGGCTCCTCAGGATAAGCAGGCTAGACATTATCTGACTCAAGACCGGGTAGTCAGCATTATCTTTACTGCGAAGTGGAGCCGAGCACACCTTCATGCATCAAGTCGGCATGATCTTTTCACCCAAGTGCTGCGAACGGGCTCTGGCGGCACCACGCGCGTGTCAGTCTGCACGACCACTGTCGCACTGCTGCACACAGCTCTGCGCGACTCCCATCGCCAAACAGGCTCACACCACTACCGTCCACACGCCAGATTTACAGGACCTTAAACCAAGGCCACCGTCTGGCTCCCAACGTGCCGTTCGAGAGATTTTTTTTGTTACCCTGGGCACTTAAGTAAGCGCCAGGCTCCCCTCCTTTGCATCTCCCCCAATACCACCCCATCACCACTGCATGGATTCTTTTCCTCCGCACCATCGCCTGCTTCCTCCGCCTCGACGCGAGGCCCTTACGGGTGAGAACCCCACGAGTACTTGCAGCAGGTACTTGACCCTACATTTTGAAGGAGGCCGCTGCCCGGCGAGCACAGATGGAGCAGAACTCCACCGACACCTGATCCCGGTCCACGTGCAGGCAGATCCCGCCGGGGGCCGCCCACTCCTCCTCCGTCTCAGTCACCGCCGCCGCCTCCTCCAGGCCGCGGGGCCGGGAGCTGGGCAAAGCGTAGTCGTGGTCGCTGCTCTCGCCGGCGGGCTGGAGGTGCTGGTGCTGGCGGCGGGGGCTGCCCGTGTCCCTGAAGAGGCTGGTGCTGAGCTGCAGCCCGCCGGCCCGGGTGCCGGCCAGGCGGCTCAGGAGCTGCCCCAGGGCGCTCTGGTTCGCCAACACAGCCCGCAGGTAGCTGCTCTCCCGCTCCAGCTCTCGCAGGCGGCGGCTCAGGCCGCGGTTGCGGTCCCGCAGCTGCCGGTTCTCGGCAGCCAGGCCCTGCAGGCGGCTCTCCAGCCCCAGCACGTACTGCTTCTTCTTCAGCCGGTTCAACCGCGCCGCCGCCGCCGCCTTCAGCCGACTCCCGGCCCCGCCGCTCCTCCGCCCGGCCGCCGCCGGCCGTGGGCCCTGGCCCGGCGCGGCCAGCGGCTCCGGGTCCCCACAGAAGCAGCCGCTCAGCTCCGCGTCCAGGTCCCAGTCCGGCCGGGCCGCCTCCAGCAGGTCTCCCAGCTCCAGTCCCGGGAACCAGTCCTCTTGCTCCCACACCTCCAGCGGGCCGCCGGGTGCCTCGACCTCCTTCTCCTGTCGCCGAGGCTCCGGGGCGCCCGGGGGCTCCCGCCGCGGCGGCGGCTGCGGTTTGGGCCGCGCGTGGCCCGGGTCCCCTTCCCCGCCGCCATCCCGCCCTCTCGGGGCCTGCCCCGCTCCGGCCAGCGGCCAGACGGCGCCCGAGGGGCTGGCCCCGCCGGCCGAGGCCGCCAGCAGCTGCGTGAGGCTGTGGCGCATGGCGGGAGAAGCGCCCGGCGGGACCGGACGGAACCTGAGGGCGGCGGGCGGCGCGCGACGCTGCGGCCCGGCGCTCCCGCCGCGGGGCCTGTCGGGAAACGGCGGGGGGTGGGGAGGGGTAGGGAAGCGCCTCGCGACTGCGCCCGCGCGGGGGAAAGGCGCGTGAGGGAATGGCGAGGGGGAGGTGTTGGCAAATGTGGAATAATGTAAAAATTTTCTTGAGACGGGATGTTGTTTAACGTTTGATGTTTGTATACTTTCAAGCCTAATCAACGTGAAGGGAGATCCGCGAAAAAGAGAGCTAACCAGCTCTAAGGGATCTCCGGGTGTTAGATGGACAAAATAATTTTCACTAAAATTGCCTTCTTAAGATTTAGGGCTCAGCATGTTTCAATGACCTCAGACCTAGGGGGAGGTTAGCAAAGGTTGGGAAGAAGGATGTACCGCTGATAGTGGACACACAGAATGCAGGATTTACAGGCCTCAAGGACATCTGGCAGAACTCCCACGATAAGGAATAAATTAATAAACCCAACTTGACAACTGCACTATATCAGCTGCGACTGGGTAAAACAATTTCAACACGGGAAGATCCCAACCACTAACTCACGGACCACCGACCCCAAAAAAAGAAAAAGATTGAGCATGCAAACTAATTAGCAAGAGAGAATCATCAACTGATAGAATACTAATTAATACAAGGACCAAGTAACTTGTAGCTTGTAACACCAATTCCCTTATTTGCTAAAACGTATAAATAGCAAAAAGTTTTGATAGCTGGTGTGTTTGATATGTGGAATACCACCGAGCACCCAGGCTTGTGCAACTCTGAAATAAATTAATGTCTCACATGTGTAGTTATTGGCTTGTTGCACACCAGGTAACAAATCCCATTTTTGTGGGCAGCAGGGTGACAGGTGTGGGAGGCTGGGGGAGTGAGGGGAGGCGTGTGTAGCTGGGGGGATGAGAGGTGTGTAGGAAATGTGGGTGTACAGGAGGGAGAGGGGAGTGTGACGGGGGGTGAAGGAGGGAATGGGGGCAGTGACAAGGGGTTTGTGTGGGAGGGAGTCGGGGGGAAGATCTCTCACACGTAGACATTGCAAAGGATGGGAAGGAGGACGTCCCTGGGGAGTGCAAAATGGGGTCTTTGCCACCACACTCCGTGGCTGGGGCTGGGCCAGAAGCCTGTGGGGCTGTTCTGTCGTGCTGCCAGAGGTTTACTCTGCCCAGCTTTAGAGTATTTAGGCACCTGGTTTCAGGGTCTCTTGCAGTGACCAGAGGGATGCAGGTGCCCCTTGTTGCCTATGGACTAATTCAAACATAGCAGCCAGCCACACTACCAGGGGCGTAGTGTGTAACTTGAGTCAGCTGGCATTTACACTGTAGCTGCCAGCACTGAGATTAACTAGATGTGTGTGGGGTGGGCACCTCGGAGCAGGGAAGTATGGTTAAAAAGTAGGAGAATGTGGTCCATAAGATTCATGTTGAATGACACTTGTAGGAGCCAGAATCAGATACGCTGTGGTTTGTCGCACAGCAGATAGTAGAGCAATACTTTGCACCTGGCTTTGTGTGGGTTCAAGGACAGTCCAGAGAAATCCAGAAGAAAGGTTGATAGCAGCTGCTTACGTAGAGTCAGAAGCAGAGAATGGTTTGGGTAAAGAGACCCTAAAAATCACCTAGTTCCAAACCCTGCTGCCTTGAGCTAGATCGGGTTGCTCAGAGCCCCATGAACCTCACATTGAACACTTCCAGGGATGGGGTTATCCACAGCTCCTCTGGGAAACCTGTCCAGAGCAGAAACCACCTTCAGCCAGTCTTTGAGATGAACTGGTCACTGGCCTCCTGACCTGCTGCTTCCAGTCATTTCTGTAAACAACCGCAATAGATACCAAGTCTGATACTGTCATGTGGCTTTCAGATACTCAGGACCAAGAAATACTCAATCCATTTTCTAAATTCTTGAGTTATCCCAAGGCATAAACATGTGGCAAAGAACTTGAGGTACTCTGAAGGCAGCTGCTTACAGCCCAGGTGGGGAATGCTGTTTGACCTGTCATGGTGGTTGTTTTGGTTTTTTGGGTTGTTTTTGGTTTTGGTTTATTTTTGAGATTTAAAGAGCAGGAGCTTAATCTCAGCAGCAAAAGAACTTCCTTCTTGCCTAGGAGACTAGCAAGAGAGAGTGGGAGGTCTCTGTATCCCAACAGTGCTGACAGGAAAGATTTTTCTTTTTGTCAAAAACTGCCAGACATGCACAAAATGGAAGAGTGTATCACTAATATTTATCTGCAGAAAACAGCTAAAAATAGGAAAAAAATCCTTAGTGAACATCTAGAACATCATCGTATTCCAAAGAACAGATTGAAATCATCCAAAAGACTTGACAATTTATTCTGAGCTGAATGGGGATATAAATACTACTCTGGCATTAAATAGGGTTTAAATGACTGCAGAAATCTGTCAGACTACTAGAAAACTATAAACAGTAATTTGCTTGAGAATCAGTTGTTTTATGATATTATTAGATTACCTGTTATATCCCTGAATTTAGAGAATTTCAGAGATATTGCAAGGTAGGATTTCTTTCTTGAGGCCTCAGAGCCTCTATGTGCCCAGCCTGTGTTGAACTTCAAAGCAGAATCAAATACAAAAGGCTAAGAGATCGAGCTTTCAGTCATCATGAAAAATAAAGTGATTTAACAATAAAAAACCTATGATTCAACAGAGATTAGCACTAAATAAATCAAATTAAAATTTATGTTTCCCACCCTAATCATTCATGTCACATGTTTGACTGGTTCAATGATCCATGTTCAGATTTAAGAGTGTAGCAACTTACATTCATAAAAGTGTAATGACAAAAAGGTTACAGAACTGTCAGTGGAGGAGGGTTTAAGCTGGTGAGGACACTATAAAGAAATCAGAGGATAGTCCCATGGAGAGGAACAAAATTCAGGGGGGTGTGTTACAGTAGAGGCACCTGTTGAGAGGAGAACAGAGAAAAAATTGCAGTTATGCAACAAAGTGATGGAGTTTGACATTCACAGCTCTCTCTTTAGTCAGCAAATCCATACTGTGCTTTCTGTAAGCATTGAACCGCAGCAAGAGTGCATTGTACGCCTGCTTGCTGCGTTCTAGCTGTCCTAGGAGCTCTTGAACCTTCAGATCTTTGTCTGCTGCTGCTGCTTCCTCTTTCTTGAGGCACCTTCCTGCCCACTGCATGGCTTCTTCCACAGTCTCTAACTTCTCCAGCTTCTGCATCTCCCTTATCTTGCAGAGCTTTGCTCCTTTACGTGGCCAGGTTCAGTAGCTGCTCTTTCTCTTCATGTGCCCTTTCCAGCTTGGCTTGCAGCTCACTGCCCTGAGCCCTCTGCTGACTCTGCCTGCTCAGCCCTTGCAGCAGCTTGTTGGTGCCTCTCCTGTAGGAGTTGCAGCTGCTTCTTCAGTGAATCCACCTCCCAGGCATAGGCATCTGCTTACTGGCTCTGACTTCCAGCAGCTCCTTCTCTCGCTCCCAGGCTCTGTGACTCTCATAAGCATATTTCTCCTGCAAGGAGCATAATTGCTGTGAGAGCTTCCTGGCCTGGGCCACCAGCCAGAGTACTTCAGCTTCCTTCTCCCTCACAGCCTGGCCGAAGAGCACTTCCCTGTCCTGCCGCAGGTGCCTGTTCTCCTCCCACAGCTGCATGTGCCGTTTTTTGAGTTTGTTTTTGAACTGGATTATCTTTCAATGGTTTTTGACCAGACCTATGAAGCGCCCCTCCAAATACTGAATACCCTGGGTCTGGGTTTTAACTTTCACAGCATCCTCTGCCCTCAGTTTCTTCAGCTCCATGTTGAGCTGCTCCAGGTCTCTGCAGCATTCATGTGTGTCATCCACTTTCTTCTTCAGTACAGAGACAAGATGATTATGCTGTTCTAAGTGTGAAAGCAGCGATACCTCCTCTCTCCACTCCTTAGAGCTCTCACAGAGCTCCTCCAACCTTTTTGTCAGATCTTCCACGTCTTTGTCTCTGGATCACCTGTGGAGTCAGCCATCCCCACTCCTATCTCCTAAGCCATGGCACCCCTGTCTCATGCAAAGACAAGATAAAATTTTACAATGGGTGCTTCTGTCAGTGACACTTGGGATGACTAAACAGTGCCCAGTGGTCGTGTGGCCAACACTCCTGCCATAAGTTGGTGGTGTTTCTCTGGAAGTCAAGAAAAAGTGATGTGGTTCATAAGTTGGTGCAATAAGTTGGTGGTGTTTCTCTGGAAGTCAAGAAAAAGTGATGCGGGGGAACAGGACCTCCCAAAACCAATGTCAGCCAGCAACCACAGCTGGGCCTTCCCCTCCTCTGGTTCAGTCAGGCACACTGAGACTCAAGGTTGCCAGACTCCAAGAGCAAAAGCAAAGAATGCAGGTTTAGTATTTATGCAAGCCTATTCATTTGCTGATGACTAATTATTCCTTCTTGAGGCATTGCCCTTGTAGCTACAAGAACTGCTATTATATTTAGGTAAAAAGCTTGTAAGTGATAAAGCTGCAAATAATTCCTTACGCAATCCTTTCCTTCTGCCTTTATTTTCTCCTACAGCTCTGTATTGTAACTGCAAATAAAACACAGAGGGTTACGTCAAACTTCTAATAGATTCAAAAGATTTCTATGATAGTAGGTTGCTTGTTAAAAATAACTGAATAGCCTTACCCCATGCTTAGAGATTTATGAATCAAATGAAAGATCTATACAATGTTAATAATTAGTGAATGTTTTGTGATACAAAGCCTCTGTTCCTGGAGAAAAGCTCCTCACCTGAGTTTGCACACTGATCTACTGGATTATTTTAGGCATGTAATTTTAAAAATTCGGTTCTGCTTCTTCAAATAAGGAAAATATTGATATTACATATGCACCGAAAAGGTTATCGGTGCTGAATCACACAGCATGCTACCTAAACATTTGAAAAATTAGCCTAAAATTCACCTACAAGTTTTTCATGTGGATGCAGACCTGAAACAGCATGCTGATAATCAGGTTTTGTGAATTCCAAACTTTGACTAAAGATTGGATGTGAGAAGGAAGCTTAAAGCAAGGATGAAAGATAATGTACAACAAAAATAAATAAATGCCTGTGAAGAATTTCAGAGCTGTGTAGTAGCAACTGCTACTAGTAATTGCTATTAGTGCAGACACCAGCTCTGCCTCCACCATCCTGCACTCTCTGACTGCTGTTGCTATTTTGGATCCTTTGCAAATAACGGAGGAGGGAGGGAAGGATGGAAAGGTTGAGGCCATCCTGTGGAAATACAATGAGGAGCAAGGTTTAAGAAGAGAAAACTATTTTCTTACCAGGTATTTTCTCTCTCCTGTGTTTGTTGTCTCTCCTATTGTGAGGTTGTGTTACCATAGAGGTAAGATGCTGAATCCAGTCACTCCAGAGCTCATGACCTCATCCAGGCTGCTTGGAGCCAGGCCAGCCCACCAGGGTGGCTGAAAGAGCTGGCAGCTCTCTGGCAGTTTCTTAGCAAACAAACATTGCTGACACTCTCAAAAGCACACAGATTTAGAAAAGGAAAGAGAATTTCCAAGCTTGAACAACTCCTCGTTCTCAGCTTATGTCCTGCACATGCCAGAGGAGATCAGAATAGCAGACTCTGACCTCAGACCACACTCAAGCTCCATAGAAAATAAAGACAGACCTTGCCCTGAACAATTTGCAACTTTATTCAACACCTAATAAAAATCGGGCAGATAGGATAGGGGAGGGAAAAATAAATGCAACTGCAAGAAAGAAGTCAGTGAAGGTTTTGCTGAATTCTCTGGAAAAGGATACAAAGGAGAAAGAAGAGAGTGCTGTGGGTAACAGACATGAAGTAAACAAGAGAAGGAAGGCAAAGTATGCATTTCAAAATGAGTAAAACCAAAAGCAATGGGAGTTGCTGCACCAACTCGGGCTTGCAGCCTTTACTTGCAGAGCTGGGAGGTTTCTGAACACAGAGCACAAAAGAAGACCTAGGACTTTGAAGCCTGGTTTATAGCAAGTGAAAACCGTGTAATTTAGAAGATATACACATATGTATATATGCATATACACACATGGGTACTAAAAAAAAAACTAATTATGAGCGAAAAAAAGACGAACTTGTAACATGAAGGAGAAGAGAGGAAGGAACTGTTGTGTTTCTCCAGACAAGAATGAATATACATAAAGATATTATAGGAGTGTGGCTGCTTTGATTCTTAATTCAAGTTCACCTTTATGACAAAGCATAGCTATTAATTTATCAAACTGCCCTTTAATGATAGCTAATTATGCACCTTTAAAATTTTTGTTATGGATGACTAAAGGTTTTTCCTTTGACTTGAGAGCAAAGTAACAAGTTTCTTGAAACTTTTTGTCTTAATCAACTTCCCAACTCTCATTTCTCTATCAGCATATTATCATACTACTGAAGTAAGGAATTCTGTATATGATGAAAAAAAAAGGTATTAAAAACTGGGGAGGAATTTTTGTACTTCTGGGACAGTTTATGTTACTTGGCTCAGTTTCTTGATTAACCTAGATGAGTACATAGTACTTCTGTGTCATTAGCTAGTCAAACTAGTTAATTGCAAGTGCAGTGTGCAAGTAAATCTTGCATTCATGTTTAGGTAGCTTTTCAAAGTTTGAGGTTTGGTCCATCAGTGCAGTGGTATTCAGAGTCTTTTGGGAGACCAGAAATATTGTGTCAGTTTCTAGGAGGGCTAAAAAACAGCAAGACACAGAATTTCTTCTACTTGATCAGAAGACAAGGAGATTGCCGCTGTCACAAACAAAACATTTTATTTTGATAGCAATGAAGTTCAAGTATTAAAATTTTGTGGAGTATAGACCATGGGACCATGGCACATTACATGATACTTGCCTTAAGACCCCATCCCTACAACAGAACCCAAAGCTGTTTTGACTTAGCAGTATATTTGAGCTTCACAGGAGATACAACTGCAATAAAAACATTAATCCTGAGAAACTGAAGGTCATGTTCACAGCAACCTCTGTTTTCAGGTGAAAAATTAATTCACATAAGGAGTGAATACAAATAAATTAGGTGCCTATTCTTTTTCAGAATCACCATAATTTCAAGAGTGGCTCTTCAAGAATGTAGAATCAAAGCAGCAACTGTTCCATGTTGGTAAGAATACATTGTTCTGAAGTGTCATGTGCACATGCTCCATAGTCAAAAAGTGTTTTTTATATGTCTGGCAGAGTGGAAGCTGCAGCAGTTACTAATCTCATACAAAACACCTGAAGCAGGAAGATATCAAAGACTGGCAAACTGTTTTTGACATTTGTAAACTCCACAGACTGCTTGGTTGACAAGAGGAAAGTGGATTTTCTGGCAGGTTGAATAGCATCTTTCCTTTTTTCAATTCATAGTGTATAATAAATACCAAGTAGCATTTAAATTTGTATGATTAAACCAAGCAATTGCATTGGAGCTGTGAAGAGCTCCCTTCTCCCCTCTGCTCTAACTGAAGTAAAAGATTTCACCAGCTTTTAGACTTAGCTGGAGTAAAAAACTGTGTATTTCTTTTCAAAAATGTTTTCTGTCTGCATTTTGTTACATTGCATGCTGAATGGCTAACATAAACCACTGGCATTTAATAAAACTGAATTCCTATTTCATTTAAATAGGATGAATTTATTAAAAAAAAAAGAAAACAAAATTAATATATTTTGTACTTTATGTATTTATCTACTAGCATTTCTACAAGTTACAAACTGCAGTCTTATTTCCTATGCCTCAAAACTAAGCAAAGCCCACCACAGTCCTACCAGTCTCCTAACGGTGGCGCTGAAGCACAGGTAAGTTCACTTCTTGCAAAAATAAAAACCAAAAGAAGCTAATGGATACAGGCACAAACAAGTGCACTTTGGAGAATAAATACCCAACATTCTTGTCATCACTAAAACTGGCACATTTAGATCCTTTTGAGTAGCACTGGAATAAAAATAGTTTCACCTTTACATCTTCAGCACTTAAGTATTGTATGCTAGCAAGATGATTAACACATGTATAAGCAAATTTTTTATAACCCTGATTTTTTACAGTACATTGGAAAAAAGTCCTCTGCACCTTGTAGAATAGGACATTGACAGTACCACTTCATGCCACACTTGTTTCATTGGGGGAGTAACTTTCATGTCCTAGAAACATACAGTTACAACTAGAGGAACTTGCAAAAACTAAGTTCTTCATGCCCATATTCCATGCTGGAGAGGTCTGACACAGCATAACGAGGATACAAACACATACCAATGAGCTTTAACATTAATGTTGCTGTCTTATCAGTAAGACTTCATGAACAATCCTAGCAATGTACAAAAACAGTTGACTTGCTCTTATATTTCTGCTGGTTATTTGGATTTTTAAGGGATCAACAATGCTTCCGTTAGACAACACAGTCATCCAGGTATCACAGCTACCTCTGACACTGAGTTCTGTAAACACCTTCTTTCTTGAAGTTGCTTTCAGTGAATAAGAAATTTTAAAATCCCTACAATTTACATAATGATCTGCAAGCAGATGTTTAATTTGAAATACAAAGCGACATCTGACAGCACAAAACCAGAACAGTAACAGAGCAGAAACTGTCAAAAAAGCTACTGTGTTCCTCTTCTAAAGTTCCACCCCCATGCTTTTAATTTCATTCCCAAGGTTTCTTTTTGACACTAACAAATAAAAATCCACCTTATTTTGTCAATTTTGCAACCATAAGCATCCTGAGAGGTAGTGTATCTTCTATCCAGGTGTTCGGAGAGTTCATCATCTTCTCCCAAAGGGCAGTTTCATCTGAAGTAGAATCCATCCAATCTACTGTGGTTCCATAGCTTTTGCCTAGAAAAATGTCAATTTTAAAAGAAAAATTAATGTGCTGCAGAATTAAGTGCAAACAATCAAATTTGCCTGCTCTAAAATGGTTACACCTCCTCAGATAGTTCACCCAATGCTTTGGAGATTCAGTTCTACATTTTTACACTTGAGAAATTTTGTCAAATACAATTTACAACAATGTCACACAAATTTTGCCATCTTGGTCCAGAGTTTTTTCTTTTTATCCTTGGTCTTTTTGTCACAATCCCAAGGAAAAAGATGCCAATTGCCCATACATCTGCGAAAATTTAACAATAAAACAGGGTACTAATTTTGTACTGAAATTCAACTTTGGGTACTCTAAAATTCAAATTAAGATTTAGTATTTTTATTTGTAATTTAGGTTACTATGGTGAACCATGCAAGAAATTATTTTGTGAAAAGTAGTTTGTACATTGCATTTCTTGAGAAGGCTCCAAATACATTCTCCCCTCAGATCAGAGGGCAGAATACAAGGGACAAACAGAAGAATTGTATGCTTTTCCTGTTGCTATATCTGCACATCTTATATTACCCTTATGCTAGTAACTTGTTTGCATTTATAATTTTCCTATTCAGTATCTTCCAATCTTATCCTGCATTCCTGATCTAACTTTTTATTTCCACCCACTGCTGTCTTTACACTATTTTTTTGCATGAGTAAGTTTGCAAAACATGATCATTTTTCAGGCACAGGAATAGCATATTCTTGTACTTTAAACAGTACCAGATACAATGTATGGCCACACATAGGTTTCTTTCCAATACTACTCCTTGTCAGTCATCCTAACCCTCCTAACACTACTATTATTTACATTTCAGGATCTGTTCTGAAGAATAGGTATGTTTCTGAATGAAACTGTTCAAGAGAAAAGAAAGACTGAAAGGAAAGAGATCAAAAAAGGGGAAAAAAAAAGGCAAGACTGCTTTGTAAATTAAGTATAAATGTGGTGATTGTCCAGTACCTGTTCCAAGGCCTATCCGGAGGCCTCCCAGAAAATGGTTTGCTAGTTTGTTGTGATCCCAGACTGTGAGTTCTATGCAGGCTTCTTTTAAATCTTCTGGTCTAAAGCCATCATAGACCATGGTGTGGTTGAATACCGGGTTTGTCGTTTTTGCAACTGTCCTTGTTTTCTGGCGACTCTTTCTGCTGGTGTCTGGAAGAATGGTACTTCAGAGAGAAAAAGCACTGTCAGTTTGCACTTGTACAGCACAGCCTGCATTAAACATACTAAAAAGGCAAAAGCTGCTGATTAACTGTGTTTTGCATGTTAAAGTAGAACTGAAGATAAGGTGCTTTACAGAGATGGAGTGAAGGGTCACATTCTCAGCCCCTTACAGGAAATACTGGCAGCAGGTATCCACCCTTGTGCTTCAGAGGATGTAAGGGCAAGTCAGGTGGGGAAGAGGCACAAGTGAGTTTATTTGCTGTGTTATCACTGATGATGCTGAAACGTTTTTTTGCTGCCAGAGATTTCCCCAACCACCTTGTTATTCTTGTCTCTTCACATCTTTAGTCTGTATGCGGAAAGGAAAGGGGAAGAAATGCAACTATGTATTCACACTATTACACTATTTCACGCTTGTCTCCTCCCCAAATTTGCTAAGCTAAACCATGTTTTGCACAACCATGCTTTGCTTAAACATGCTTAAACATAAAAGCCAGAACAGTTTGACTAGTCCTTCCAGCAAGTGACTGAGAGACAAAACCAAAGTGTAATGACACAGAAAGCTCTCCCTGTAAGTTTTAGTTGGTGGTACATACTTAGTATCTGGAAGTTGTAAACTATGCAGGACAATTTACACTACATTAAAGAAGAATCAGAAAGCAATTCAGTGTTCTTTTCATATGAATGTAGAAAAAGAAGATACAATTAGAAAGCACAATGGTAACATTATTAGGCCATCACGTTTGATGACTTCAACCACAATTCTTACCATTTAATGAAAGAGTTGAGCCTATTGCCTCTAAGAAGAGGGAGGTTATGGCATTCCTTCACCCAGATGTGGACCTCACCAGTAGATAGAGTCTTCTTTCCTGTAAAAATAAAATAAAATATCTGCTTAAGGAGATGCTTTTAAAATATATTTTGTCTGACACAGCAGTTCTTGCTCATTTGTCGAGGTGATATTCAGCCTGGACTTATCTCACATCTTAATTCAACATTGCTCTCTGTACTCTGGAAGTTGAAATCTTCATCCCATCAAAGTACTACAAGATCACATCATGTCTGCATTCCTACAATGACTTTTCTTCTGTTACAACTAAGCAAACACATGCCACTGGTCTTCTCTTCCCAAGACTCTAGATAAACAAACAGATCAGCTTGTCATCAGCCTATGTGATGTTAGCATTTATTGCTGTACTTTCAAATAAGCTCTTTTATGCTCTTAATATATTTGATTCTTACTGACTGACTGTCTGTCTGGATTAAAGACCTGACCTGACTTCCCTCTCAGATTGGTCCACTATCAGTTGCCAGACAAGATTAAACCAAACTGATAAGACTGCTATAAATTTCTGCTTTCTAAATATCTGCTGCTACTTCCTACATCTAGTGTTGCTTGAAATTCAGTGTGTTATCATTGTTTAGCACATCACAGCATCTGCCTGATGATTTATAATCTCTAAAATTATACAGAAAACATAATTTTTTTACATGTATATATTGCATTATAAATCTTAGATTATGACAATGAGGCAATTTCTTCATCAGTGACATTAAAAACAACAAAAGATCTCAAAATGGTCTTTGGGGTTCTTAACTGATTGTATTAACAATCAGAGTGACTTAATCCTCTAAGGAAGAAAACAGAAAACTTTTATGTTGAAAGAAGCTGTCTGAAGTGAATGACAAACATTAAACAAGGGTCCTTTTTTTTAATTAAAAAAAAAAAGGACAAAACTACCAAAGGCTTGACGAATCCAAGCAAAGCAGCAATGCTTACCTCCAATTGGATGTGGGACATACTGGAGGGCTAGTTTCATCTCCCCTCTGTTTTCTAGATTAAGAGTTATTGCTGAAGTCTGAAATGAAAAAAAAAAACAAAACAACCAAACATCTGACATTAAAATGGTGCTGCACTTGCTCCATATCTTCAGAAGGTTTACTCAATATTTGGTTAACAGGTGCCTTCAGATTTCCGTTGCACTGACATATTTCATTGTCATATGACAAATACTTTGAAATTCCTACTCCTTACATTGTGAGAAAGTTTTTTGTACTGTAATAGCTAGCTAGACTAAAAGACATCTCAGAACTGTATTTCTATGTGTAAGTATGACTATAATCAGCACAAAACCCACAGAACACACAAGACCAAGCTTAAATGATGATTTGGTATTGCACTTACACAGCGGAAAATGCAAAACAGCCAACCTACCCTTGGCTTGAGAGGAAACCAGTTTATCTGCTTATTGGATGGATCGTTCCAGTCCCAAGTTCCTAAATCCAGCTCCACTTCACCAAGGAAGCTATTCCTCCCAAAGGTATCATTGTGCCAGACAGAGATATTGAGGCTTTGATTCTTTAGGAGCTCCTTCTCAATTTTATACTGCCAGGAAGAAGTAAGAAAATAAGAAATTAAGTTGAATTTTTACCAGTGCTGTATCAGAAAGTGATATGGTTAGAAAAAAGTGTCTGGGTTTATATGGCCATAACTGCTCACTTCTGCATTTCAGAAAGCATACAAACCACAACAAAACACAACTATTTACTTTTTATTTCTATCACCTTAAGCTCATACGTGGCTCATGTTTGTTTACACATAAAAGTATAGAGCCACCAGTGTTCTCAATGCTGGATCCAGAGATCACTGCAGAGTTGACCTATCAATGGAAACACACGGCCAGTTCTGCAGGGCAATCCCTCCCATGCTAATGTCCCTTTTGAGTGCAATCTAGACCTGTGCCCAAAAGCTGAGATTCCTCACACATCACACATACAGTATATTATGTCTAGTAATAGTTTGATAAATACCCGCAGTATTTCATTATAGACTGGATTAAAAGTTTTCTTTTTGACAGAAGTCTTCCGTTTGCCCAGTCTGTATTTCTCTGGAAGCAGGTAGGTCTTTACATACCTAAAATTGAGACAGGGATGTTAGAAGGGTTAAGAAAATCCCAAAAACTTTAAAAATCCAGACCTTCTCCAACTTCACCTTCCAAAATACACAAGTATTTGCTTACAAAGTAAAAGAAATCCACTTGAGTAGACATTATGTTATTCAGCTTCTATTTTTAAGAATTAAAACAGCAGTGGTGATGCTTGTCATAACTTTCTTATAATATCCTTCTCCAGGGGAAAATCTGGTGAAATATCTCCTCAGAACATGAAAATAAAGAATATATACCTGTAACAGGCCCAAATGTCATATTTATATAGGTGCTGATCCTACTGAAAACATATCAAAGTGGAATTTACCATCTGAAAAGTGGCATTTTAAAAGGTAATTTAATATTCTTTAAAGTGATCATTTTCTGTGTTAACATACATACACACCAATTTATAAGGGTTGTTCTAATTAAATCAGAGTTAAAAAAAACCCAAAAGCACATTATAGCCTCTTCATCTATTTCTTTGGTGGTTTACCCCAGGAGGTTAGAGAGACTGGAAAACCCCAGAAATTTTCATTTCCACATTAAAATAAAGACTTCCATTAGAAAAGAAATGCATTCTTTGTACTTACGGGTCTGAACGCTGTCGCTTAATATCTGCTACTGCCAGCTCTTTACACTGGCAAATAAAGATGTGGAGCTCATTCAGCTGTTCCACATAATCAATGGCAAACTGAATGTTCCCCTTCACATCAACGTTGCCAAAGTCTGCACTATAGATGCTCATTAGGCTGCCGCTCACCTGCATCGTACAAGAGGAGAAATATTTTCCAGACATTGAATTTCACCAGATATTTCAGGATCAGGGTAGAAGTTGTGCTCAGGATTCAGACAGTAAAGAAATCAACTGCATCTCTTTAGATGTAACAATAAAGTGTAATGGACACTGTTATACAAGCTTCTCAGCAAGCAGATTAATGAAGGAAAGATATTTGGAAATCAAAGGGGTTAGACCAGGATTCTTACCAAAAAAAAAAATTTGAATGGGTTACTGAATTGAGATAGAAGAAATTAAATTATAGGATGCTGTAGATCTGAAGACTGACTGTACTCAGATCCTTGACATATTACTTCTAAATATCCTCAGCTGATCTTCTAGCAGAAAACAAGCCTAAGAGTTTAGGAAAACAGACTTTCTTAAAATACTAACAAGAAGATTAATAAAGTCTATATGGCTGAGTTATGTACCTAAATATGTAACTAAATAAAACACTGAAAATTAAATACTAAATACAGAGAAGAAGAAAGATGTGTGCATACATATATATATTTTATCCCAACATCCTTCCCCAAAACTCTGTTTTTCTTACTCGGAGTCCATATAAACCAATGACTTTTGGTTATCTAGTTGGCTCAACTACACACCTGATATACCAGTATCTCCTGCTTTCACTTATCTCTCTCCCCTTTCTCCCTTTCTAAATGTTTGTCCTATATGAATTGTTCTTCATTTTCAGCTACAAATGTAAGCTCTAAAGGTAAAATCCATATCTTTGTTCAGAGCCCTGAACAAGCTCCAATATATTACAAGGAAAAAAAAAAAAATCTATTTAATTGTACTTTACTTGCTTCAGGCAAGTACATGCAAGGAATTATGCTATGTTCATATAACAGAAGTGGAAAGAAGGAGACAGAGATGACAAGGGAAGAAAGATAAGATGAATGAGATAAGAGCCAAAACAACACTGGAGAAATTAGCAAAAGCAGTGCCATTAAAATAATGCTTTGGTTTACATACAGAGGATAAGGAGGCCATGCCAGAAGAGCTGCTAAGATTGGTTAGAGAGCTGGGACTCTTCTTGATTCTGCCAAAGGAATAACTGCTTTCTGATGCTGTATCTGTCTCTCTGTCATCACTCTACAAAAACATCACAGAAAGAAAGTCTGTGTACGTTCTTTATAATCACAAGGAAAATTAAAAAAAAAAAACAAAACCAAGCAAACAGAATTTTAATGCACATTGAGACTCAGTGGAAGTCTGAATTTAATTTCCCTTGTAGTGCAACATGAATAATATTTCTTGAACTAGGTCATGCATTTAAAGTTGAGAGTTTTTCTGATGAACAGCCTACACTGATAATTTTTTAAGCAGTGATGCAACCAGGTTTGGGGGTTTGTTTGTTTGTCTGTTTTAAATCTCAAGTAACAATTAAAAATTACGAAGTTAAGTTTATTGGGACAATTAAACTCAACTTCTCTGTGTCACTGTCTCATGCATAACCTATGCAATTGATAATGCTCAGTCCTTTTACAGTCCTTTCTGTTATACAGTAAATGCTGTCAGTTCTCTGCCTCTCTCTTAAGGGCACCTGGCCAGAAGGTAACATTCAGAGAATAGCACTGGATACCATGAATGGTTTTTGCAAAGTCTTTCTTGCAAGAGGACAAGCAGGGCTTTGCTTTCCCATGAGGAAATTGCAGCTTTTGTTTCCTTGGTCATTATCAGGTTATGTACTCACAACCCCATTCCATCTCAATGCTATCTCTGCACTAAAGAATTGATCCCCTTCCCACATGAGCCTTCCTACACAAGCTGTTACAGACAACTTCATCTTCCTGTTGTATTCCACCCAGGAACAATTTACAAGGTCTCCCCACTCCTTCAAACAGTTTTGAACTGGTGTCATAGATCTTCTAATAACAGATACAAGATTAGTAAAATTTCTACACACATTAAGAAAATTGTTATTTATATAAATAAACATTTAGCATATAAAGACTTTTTCATTTTGCTTATAAAATCTGGTTATGTCTATTTTGTTGAGTAAAGGAAGACCAGGATTTTTCCTCTGTTTCAGAGGTCAATGATAAGGACTGAAAAATGTCCAGCCTACCTAGGGCAAAGCCTCTTGAGAAAAAATTGCTTTGGAGAGTGCTATTTGGGACTGCACAGAATAAATCCAGAGTGAAGTGACAGTTAAGCAGTGTGGATAATCAGTCCAGTTACATGGACTCTTTGAAAGACAGAAAAATTCTAAGTCCTCCTAGAGGAGAAGGATATATGGTAATTAGACAAGGGGGAACTGGCTTTAAACTAACTGATAATAGGTTTAGATTTAGATTAAGAAGAAATTTTTCACTGTAAGGGTGATCACAGCAGTCACAGGTTGCCCAGAAAAGCTGTGGCTGACCCCACCCCCCTGGAAGTGTTCAAGGCCAGGTTGGATGGGGCCCTGAGCAACCTGGTCTCCTGAAAGATGTTCCTTAGCAGGGGGGTTGGAACTGGATGGTCTCTAAGGTCCCTTCCAAACTAAAAATTCTGTGATTCTCCTGATAGAGAACCATAGATGTCATAGGCCTAACAGTTCAAATTGCTTATCACTTTCAAGCTTCAATGTCATTTTAAGAGATTTGAATATGGCCTCTGAGCTTATTCCAAGGTTCACACCATGATGATGATAACAACAATAATCAAGCATGGCATGTCATTGGGAGTTCTGAAACTTGCACAGAATTAGTGGTCAGGTACCTGAAACTATAACATTTCAGAGAGGGTGCTTACCTCTTCCTGTAAGAATGATGGTACTGACTTGCTCAGTCCTTTGAGTTTTTCAGGGTTGGAAAAGAGTTTATCAGGCTGTGAAGTCACTGTGGAAACTGCAAAGCAGTAATTCAAGAGGCTTCAAAAACATGTTTGTACATCAGAACAGTGAGATTCCATAACAGGATGCAGTTAGAAGCAAACCACTCTGGATGAAATACATGCACATGCACAACCAGCCTGGATGCAAGGGGGCTTTTTCCCCCCATAGGACTCAGAAGCTGTCATTAGGAAGAATAATCTACTTTGGCATTGCCTATAACAATGACCAACAAACTTCAACAGGACCAGAAATATTGCTTGATATGAGGCAGCCTGGGTGCTACAAGCAAATTCTGATCAAAAGTGATAAAGAAAACATTGAAATTACCTTCTATATTTTCTTCCTAGAAAAAGAATAAGTACACTTCTGCACTAACAATAACAACATTGACATTCAAATTATCATAATATTCTTAGTAAGAAGTCAGCATACAAGCCAAATTCTGGTCTATTTACTCAGTCTATTTAACTGTAATAGGCAAATTTGTGTAAATCAAGCAAATTCTAGACCTGACCAAGGAAGTTGCAAGTATTCCTACTTAATTATAAGATCCATATCTCATTAATAATGCACTTTTTTGCACTCTGTTTCTTCCATACTTGCATGCCTCTACTGCAGCTTACTTCTGTAGTCTTTCACTGTACAAAACCTAATTGTACAAGCTAGGCTTGCAAAAATAAAGTTTGCAGTAAGCTCATGATCCTCAGAATTTTTCATGCTCTAGCCCCACTTATATTGAATACACAAAGATGAACTGCATACACATTGTGAGATGCATCAATATCATGGGACAGAAAATGATCAATAACCAGCCACCTACAGGAGCATGTATTTATTGCAGAAAATGAAACACTGCAGACAATGGGATTGTCTGCAAGGTCAGTGAAACTTTTGCAAAGCTTTTGATGTCAAAACTCAGCTAGTGCTTAACAGATCAGTTACTGTCAGTATGCAATTAGATGCAGTACTTAGAGCAAGTAGCTACTCCAGATGTGTAACTTGTTAGTTGTTAAATGAAAGAGTATTGTTAATTTACTAGTTCAGTTATCAGAGGAAAAGTCTCTCCAGTATCTGCTGGAAGAATCCTATTACTCACTTCCTGCTGCAGTTTCAGTCCTCTCTTGATGCTGATCAGGTTTCAGACCTGCTCAGTGCAGTATTAACAGTCATTCAGCAGTACAGTTTTGCAAGGTTATAAATAGCATCAACATACTTTATATGTGGGATTTTTCTCGGTTTTTTTGGTGGTTTTGGGTTTTTTTGTACTTCCCCAGACCCCATGAACTTTGTGGGTTTTTTTTCCTTCCAACAGTTAGTAGTGGTTTAGGTATGAGGCCTGTATGGGCATTAGATCTGTTTGATTTTGGTGCATCGTGGAGCCTGTTTATGCAAACATAAATTCAGAACTAGGGACATGGCTCAGTGGTGAACTTGCCCATGCTGACTTAATGGTTGGATTTGCTGGTACTAAAGCTTTTCTCCGACCTAAACAATTCTATGATTCCGTTTCTGTGTCTTGCACTGCTGTTCTCCTTTGAGGAGCTGGATCATAACAAAATATGAGCATAATAAAAGTGTACAAGCTAAAAAAATCAGTCCTTTCACTGCTCCAAAAGAACAATCCTTTCAAAAAAACTTGCCTTATTCTGCCTGTACAGCTATCAATTTGGCCGTGTGTCATTTTTTCATAACTTCAGTCTTAACAAATAAAATTCAAATTCGTCCTTCACTTTTCAGGTTAGCCTCTACACATTCACACTGAATGTCAAACAGGCTTTCAGTAGGGGTCTCCACTTGAAAGCAGAGTGCAGGATGGTGCTTAATCTTGTTACTTTACTGAGTGCTGTAGGTATCCTAATATGCTATGACTATCCTATTGATAATATGGGCCACTGGCATGCACAAGGCTTTAAAGCATCTAAACCATGAAATAAAAAATACAATTGCACACAAGAGTTCTTTTAAAACTACAGTGCTACAATACAGTAAATAAAGAATTTTGTGCTATGTTCCACCACATTCAATATTATTTGATGCTTTTCAATTCTGTTTATTTCGACACATTCTTGGAACAGGTTTGCTTTTTGTTTTTCTTAGATTTGGAATTTCTAAAGGTATATTGAAAAAATTAACTGTAAGGCATCTGTAATGCACTAATGGACTGATGATATCAGCAGTTGATCTAGAAGTTCATCTATTGCCTAGAATAATGCTACTTTATAGGACTAAGGCAGGGATATTTAGAGAGGTTCCTTTCCAATTGTAGTATTCTGAAGGGTCTTTTGCACTAGCAAAAGTCATCTTGAATCTTACAATGCAACAGATAAACAGACAAACTGAATATTTACTGAGGCAAATTTCTTTCAAAAGAGCTTGTGTTCAAAGCTCCCAATGATTTCAGTAACTCATAGGCTGAATGACTGAAGGCCAAAAGAATACACTGATAAGTGGCACAGTTTCTACAGATACGGGAGGACATAAATAGATTCTTTAAGAATAAACACCACAACAGAATTCTACAAAAGCTTTCCAGCCATGCTGAAGTTAACCAAATCTAAAAACACAATATAATTATTGGTTTAGAAAAAAAATAAATCTTCACTAGCAAACCATTGAAGCCATTGAAAAAGCAACAAACTTCCATGCAGACACAAATTATATTTACCATCTTCATCACTAAGAACTAATTCCTCCTTTGGTTTATTTATTTTTTCTTTATCTGTGCAGGAAAAAACAACACAGTTAGAAATTTTGTTATTTGGTATAAAATGGACGGCAGCGACAATCACAGAATTAAGAGTAATGAGGACCAAAACCACAGACAAACCAGCAGAGCCATGGGAACAGTTAAATTCAAGAGAGGCTTTTACTTGACATTCTACCTCAAAGCCTACATCCAAGCAAGGGTCTCATGGTGACATAGTTTCTATCAGTGTGTTGTTGTAACAATGTTAGTGCACACCTAAAACCTAAAAACTGGTTAGAAGAAAGCAGTAGCAGTATTAGAAGAACAACTTGCCAGTATCTTTAAAAAAAATCTACATCTCCGTGCTTCAGTTCACAAATAGAAGTTCAGTCTGTGTCTTCCCCATTAGACATGAGAAGCATGAAAACACTCAGGGGCAGGGTGAAATGAGATAGGAATAATAATTTCACCAAACCCAAGGAATCCAAGTAGGCTACTGAGGGAAGCCAGGAATTACTTTTAAGTATAATATTATCTCACTGTATTCTCCTAAAATTAGTTTGATATATTTACTACTAGAATAAACTGGTGAATCATTACTAAACCATTACTAAACTCTGGTTTTCATGCTTTCATTGTCTGCTTATTCGACCCAAGCCAGCAACCAGGAGATAATGACAGTAGTTGCTCATTACTGTTTTGGGTAATTGCCAATACTTCCACAATCGAAAAACTATCCAAGAAACAGTTAATCACTGATCAACACAGTGCACTCCTGGAAGATATCTGCTTCACAGACCAGCCTTGTTCCAAAATTAACACCAAGAACTGAAAATTAAACCACATAAGAAAATAATCTGGTTCCAAAGTACAACCTCCATACAGCTTAATGAGAAACAAAACCAAAGCCACGACTTGGCAAGGCTGTATGGAAGACCAGTATGAACACATTTAAGCCAAACTGGGAGTCATGGGACACACACACAAGCTTTGTGCTCACTTGAGGTAGCTGATGGAATGTCTTCTAGACTTTTGGAAGGCTTTTTCCTATCTGCACTCCTTTTCAAAGCCATCAAAACAGGGTTTAATTCTTCTTCAGAACCTGTTATGAGACAAAACACATGAACACTGCACACACAGACATGCCACTTTAAGCAAGTCAATGAAGAACCAGTCACAGGTTTCTCATGAGAATCTATTTTGACAGTTAGCAAAGACAGCGAACATTCAGTGAAAATATGAGATGAATCAAAAATAAAATAACCATCTAATTTTAAGTGTCCATTTGCTCTCTCTAAACACCCTCAGTCATCAACAGAGATAGACAAGTCTGACAAGTGATTTGCCCTGTGTAGGTATAAGTCTGTGCTTACTGACTAATAACGGTGTTTGGGACAATTATTGCATTCAATTGGTTAAGAATAATATATATTAAGAATAATATAATAAAGAATAAATTCAGATTGTAGCCATTTTGCAACCATCTTTTCACGAATCAGCACAAAAGAATTTTTGTTTTTTCCCTTTGTGCAAATTTTTCTGTTACAGTCTTTCTGCAGAAAAAGTAATTTTGTTTCAATGATTGAATAACCAAATAACCCAAACCAAACTACCAAAACCACAAAAAACGAAACACCATTTCCCCACACACATGCAAAAAAAAAAAAAACCAAAACCCAGCCAAACATAAAAACCCAAACAAACACAAAAAAAAAAACCCAACCAAACCCCACAAAAAAAGAGCTGTGGATGTATTTGGAACCCTGAAGTTATGCAATTGTCTCCAAAAGTAGAGACAGACTTAGCTCCTTCAGAAATCTTTAAGATTTTCTTTCCTCCCTATCTCTCCTTCCCTCCCCTCCACCAACAAATCAGTGTTGCTGCCTGTAATTATGAGTGAAACCACATTGTGTTTGATTTTTCCTCACTTATCTTGAGTTTTCACCGACTTTCTTCAGAAACCCCTTTCAAAACATTTCCCAGATCTAAGTTGGCAGGCCCTGGGAACTTGCTATATTTCTCAGATTCTTCTTCAGAAGAAGATATTCCCAGTTTCTCAGTATGAGACTAAAAAGGTTAAATTATCTTCTCCACCTTAAGCTCTTTGATGACTATCATACACTATACATTGACTAGAACTACCATTTAACCAAATAATGTGAATCCTAGTAAATGGACCTTTTCATTTATATGGCCATTTTTCAGCGCAACAGCAGCAATGATAAATGAAACAGCACAGGGTATTTGTATTATCCTTTATATCTAGATATTCCACTGATAAGTATTTATCTATCTTCAGAGACTAGCCAGTCAAACTAAAGAATGAATCAAGTGAGCCACTGATATTTTTTTCCTTTTTTAATCCAGTATATTTGAAGGGATTACTAGATTGAGTGTTACAAATTTATTAATTTGAAGGCAACGTCACATGGGATAAGAAAAATGTAAATCAAAAAGACTGAATTGATTCATGCTGCTAAATTATCCTTAACAAAAAAGGCTTAACCAAATGTAGTATGTGTCTGTTAAATACTTTCCAATCAAACAATTAATTCTTCCCACCCCTCCCAAGAAAATATCCAAATCTCTCAATTAAGAAAGTATCACACAGACTTTCCACTAATATATTTCAAACTGGATAAAAAAAAAAATAATTATTGCAGCTATGTTTAACTCAGCACCATGAATTTTAGAAATCAGATAGCTCATGAGTTGAACTTCTATTCAGAGTTCCAGAGTGAGAATCAGAGTTTTCATCTGAAAACTTGAATCCCAAATTTATGTTGCTGCCTTCCTCTTCATTGTTATTCTCATGCTGAGACATTAAGCATTGTTATTCTCATGCTGAGATTCTTCTGGCTGGGGGTAGTTAATCTCATCTTTAAGTGCTGTACTTGTTCTTCTGAAATTCATCAGTGCTTGAAATTCTGAATTCTGTTCAGAAGCCTCCAAGAACGTGCTTTCAATCATCCCTTTTTCATTTATCTCAAATGGTTTGATTGCGACCATATTTGTCTTGCCTTCCAAGGAACAAAGATCAAATGAAACCATGTTTCTCTCTCCTATTTTGTTAATAGCTCCATCTCTTTTAAGACCAGAAGCTTCAATTTCACTTACTGCAAGATCATTAACTGAGGCTTTGACGGTCTTTTCTGGAGCTCCCACTTTGAGAACTATCTTCATTTGTGTATCATAGCTACTTAGGGCATTGTATGGCTGTGACCTTGTCATGAATAGAGTCTCTTTCTCTGAGGGAAATGTACAATCCTCAACTTCTTCTTGCTGATGTAAGTCTCTGGATATTGGACATGAAACTGCAGATGCTTCCTGAAGAAGTTTTTCTAAAGAGCGACTGAATTCACCAAATTTTGCAATATTTGAAACAGAGTTTTTTTCTACTGTTTCTTGTATTTCTTGAGGGTGATCTCTGTCTTGTTGATGTGGAACATGTATACCTACACTAGTCTGTATTTTATCATGCATTTTCTTATCTATATTTTCCAGCACAGAAGCTGGTGTTTCAGAAACCTCTTTTGGTTGATTCTGAAAATTAACATCAGACCCTGTATATTCAGTGCTGGACAGTGCAGATCTTTCTGTGGTCTCACCAATTCCCTGCAGCAGCTGTCCATCATGCTCATAGGCTGTGCTCATAGCTTTCACCACAGCAGTCCCCTGTACTGTGCTGTCAGCACATTTGGGTTTAGGGGAACGTGTTTCAGAGGCCTCCTTCAGCATCCTCTCTAAAGCAGAACTCAAGCTACTGGCCTTGGATGGGGCAACAGACTTTTCTATATTCTCACTGATTTCCTGAGCTACCTCTCCACCATGCTCATAGGTCATACTTTTAGCTTCCACCTTCAGAGTTCTCTGTACTGTGCTGTCAGCATGTTTTGGCTTAGGAAGGGGTGTTTCAGAGGCCTCATTCAGCAGCTTCTCTAAAGCAGAACTCAAGCCACTGTCTGAAGATGGGGCAACAGACTTTTCTATAATCTCATGGATTTCCTGCGGCACCTCCCCATCACACTCATAAATTGTGCTTTTAACTTGCACAGCAGCAGTCCTTTGCACTGTGCTGTCAGCACGTTTGGGTTTAGGAGGTGGTGCTTCAGGGGCCTCCTTCAGCAGCCTCTCTAAAGCAGAACTCAAGCCACTGGCCTTGGATGGGGCAACAGACCTTTCTACAGTCTCACTGATTTCCTGCTGCACCTCTTCACCATGTTCACACATTGTCCTTTTAACTTGATATTCAGCAGTCCCCCATGCTGTGCTGTCGGCATGTTTGGGTTTAGGAGGGGGTGTTTCAGAAGCCTCCTCCACCAGCTTCTGTAGGGCAGAACTCAAACCATTGACCTTGGATCTAGCTACAGACTTCTCTATGGTCTCATGGACCTCTTCAGGTGGACCAGTAGCTTCTTGGTGTGCTGATTCTACACTGCAGTTATTTTGTGATATACTATTTAACTCATCATATGTTTTCATTCCCACCCTTCTGTATTCAGAAGGTTGAGATACAAGGGTTTCTTCGAGAAGGTTCTCCAAGCCAGCTTGAGGCCTTGGGGAGCCCTCAAGGGTATCATCCTTGTCTGCTGCCTGATATTGTAGATACAAAGGTTCAAATTCCCTAAACAGCTTTCTGAGACTTTTTCTGTTCTCATGCTTATGTGTTGATGACACATTCACTTGTCCTGTACTTTTGCCTATTTCTTCTCCTTGATCAACAGGAGAAATAACATTACTGTCTTGCCCTGTTCTCTCAATGACCTTGCACTGATTTGACTGAAAATGCGTCCCTTTTAAAATGCTTTCTTTTAGGTTTAAGCTACATGACATCTCAAAGGCTTCCTTTTCTAGCTTCTTTAGACATGACTTAAATATATCAAGCTCACCTTTAGGTAGAACAACTTTATCCACAGTCTCTGCAACTTCCTCTTTATCCAAAGGAGTAGTCTTGTTTTCCCCTTTTTCTATAGGTAAATATAGTTTATCACCTACTACTGTCTCCTTTAAAGCATCTTTATCACCAGGTAACTGGAGCTGCAAGGATACATGATTATCTTTTGATGAAACAATGCTTTTTTCTGTACATTCTCTAACTTCATGCTCTGGAAGACCCATCTTCTCCTGTGATTTTGAGATAACTGGCTGTCTGTCCGGCTGGAGAGAGTCTGTATTTTTTGTGTGTGTCACATTCAGACCTCTTAGGACAGGAGATCCTAGAGATTTTTTGCATACTACAGAATCTAGTTTCTGTGTTTTTTCTCTCTCAGGTGTTTGGGTTTGTTGTTTAATTAACTCTTGTTTGCTCACATTATCTCTGCCTTTTTTATCTTCCTTTGATTTTCTTTCATAGATTATTGATCTAGTATTATTTGGCAAAGAATCATCTTCCCTGTCAATGCTACTCTGGAATTTAACTCCAGTATCCCAGAAGTTTCTCAGACTCTGGAAGTGTGAAGGATCTGAAATTTGATTCTTGGACTTCTCATTCATCTTTTCTTTTAAAGACAAAACCTGGAAGTTTGGCTTCTGTTGGGAAGAAGCAGCAACTTTTCCTTTAAGAGTCTCCTTCTCATCTTTGTCTTTGTTTTTTGATGAAACTGAAGTGACACCAGTTCTGGGATGCAAGTTACTGGCTTTTGGGAGTTCTGTACATTCACAAACTTCATCAAACTGAAGTGTCCCTTCTGCCTTTCCAAATGTATGGCCTGGTCCAGATTCAAAGGAGTGGTGACTTTTGTTTCTTGAAGCCTGGCTTGCACAACTTACTTCAGGACTTCTTAATGTGTTCTTGCACTGATCATGCAATGCCTTAGGTAGATACGCTGCAGATTGTTTCAGTTTGTCACTTTCTCTGAGACCTGTCAATGCATGGCCACCTGATGCATCAGTATTGATACTAACTCCTTTCTCTCTGTGACTGGGTATAGTTTTATCCCTTTCCCAGAATGCTCTGATCTCCCTTATTCTTCTTTTTTCTTGTATTGCCTTCTCTGATTCACATTTCTGAGCCGGTAGCTTGTGCCCTTGATGTTCCAAGAGATTTGATTTCTGATTTTGTTGTTTGATTTCTTGACCATGTTCTTTTTCTTCAACTCTTGTACAACCAAATTCAGTTAGCAATTTATCATTTTGCTTCTTATTTGCTTCCTCTGTCTTAGGCTTCACCCTCTCATTTATCAGCTGTATGTTTTTTGAAGTAAAGGATGTAGGTGAAATACTGCTCTGTTGTTTAATCTTTCCAAATGGTCTCTCTTCTGTATCTTTTGTTGTTCCATGCATGCCAGGCCCACTGTGTTCTGTAGGAAGAACTCTTTTGATTGACACGTCCACTTCCTCTCTGGGCTCCCTGCCTTGGGACTTCATTGATAGTTCCTCATCTTCAGTACTAGAACTTCTTTTAAACCAGTCTAAAACTTTTGATACAGATTCATCGTCCACTTTCACAAGTTCATCAGCATGTTTTCCAGGCTTGAAAATGGTTTTAGCATCTCTCTCCTCAACAAGATCAGGCTTACCTTGTTGAAGACTTGTAGAATTAGTATTAGACACCTCACGTGCTTCTGTTTCAGCCAAGAGTTGATGTCTATCTACAACATAAACAAATTTATCAGAGTTATTAATCAGACACATGACTAAAAATGTTTGGTCTACCTAGAAAATTCTCAGAATTTTTTTAACTGTTAGTGGAGAAAAAGAGTTCTCTGTCCTGGTGATTTTGGAAAGAACTATACCATGGGCGAGAGTGAAGAAAATTCCTGTTCCAAATCATTACTTCTGAGGGTACAAGCCAAGAAGATGAGTTAAGCCCATTCTTAAAGGAAATGCCTTCATTGAAGGGAGGCACACAGAGGATGACAATCCAGCATTATTTGTGTTTAGTCCCATAAGCAAATCCCTAAGTCACATATGAATTACTCCCAAGGACAACTGACAGCACTACACTAAAATAACATTCACAACAGAGGTGCCTATACTGGCTCTGATAAGATTACCAATAGGAGATCTTAAAAGTATTTTTTAAAGTTTGATTTTTTAATTCTGCAGTAGCACATTTCCTACTACTTCTGTTTCCTAGTTGTTAATTGCTAGCTACAAGGGACCCACATTAATGTGTTATGTGAATGTGTTATATCCTATCTCATTCCATTCTTTACTTCTATTAGACTCTTACCAGTAAAGTTTTTGTGTGACTCTGATTCATGGCTCAGGATCTGGTTGGATTTTTTTTCACGTGTCTCATTAACACTCTGTTCATTATTGCTGTTTGACAGGATATTGCTGGAGGTCTTCTGTGGGGTTTCAAGTTTCTTGGGAGTAACTGTATTTGTCTGGAAGCTTTCACTAACTGGGAAGACTGATCTGTTACTGTCACGAGGGCTGGATGCAGATGTGTCTTCTTGTAAGCCATCTATTGTTTTCATTTGTAAAGTTGATAAATAGGTTCCCAAAGGCTTTGCAGCAGGAATTTGCCTATCACCAAGTGAATCTGATTGAACAGCATAATTTCCACTATTCTTTTTTTTGTCAGGTTTTAAGATATCATGGTCTCCTTTTTCTTTAACATGGCATGGCTGTGGGCTTTGCAGAGGTTTTCCTTTACCTGAGCTAGATGAAAACCTCACTTGTTTCAGTTTTTCCAGTGAGTTTTGTGTGGAATCTTCTGCTTCTTCCCCAACAGAGTTCTTCTCACCTTCTCCTTCAAGAATAGTTGTGGTAGAAAGATCATTCTTTTTCTGAACATCTAACATCTGACTGACCCGAACTTCTGAGTCAGTGGAACTTGAGCTTGAGCTGCGTTTCAGAATGCCCCTGGGTGGGGTACCAATGCCATTAATCCTCTCAGTCTGCTTGGCTGGTTTGAGAGCAAGGTCTTCTCTTTGTGATACAGAATCTGCTGCTTTGTGAATTAGTTTCCTAGCTTTTGGGACAGGACGATTAACTAGTTCCTTCTGTGATGGATCAGTAAGTTCTACAAAAAACTTCTCAGGTTTATCTGATTCATCATTTTGTAAGTTTGATTTAGGTGGGCTGTCTTCTGAGACTGACCAAATTTCTGTAAGACATAGAAGAGCTCATGAGTTTACGTGACATTTGCCAGTAGAAACAGAAATATATGACAGTGCAGATCTAAAATGCAGTGATTATACTGGTTTATTAAAAACAACTGCAGCAAAAACACATCCAGTAATTTTACATAGGTGTTGATTTCATTTTTATGTAATTGACATTTTTAGGAAATTAAAAGCTTGCTGTTATTTCTCATTTTAGAAACATTAACTATTTGATGAAAGCAAAGAGAGCACAACATTTTTCCTGCAAGGGATAACGTTTGCAGGGAAGTGCAGCTTTTGAATACACATACACCTCTTTAGTGTCAGAACATAAACAGCAACCCACAAAAATGGAAACTGGCTATTTCCATAGTCATATGGAATAAGGCAAATGCAGAAATAATCTCCTGGCAGGGAGATGAAGGGTTTTATATTCCTACTATGCAAGTCTTTCCTTTTCCTGTTAGCATGCTTCACAACAGAGACAGGAGAGTAATAGCTACATATGACTCTAAATTACAACTTCAAATGCCTGTATTGTGATATGTAATCACTCATCAACTTGCTTGCAGAAAATACTGCTGGAAAGGGAGGGTAATAAACAGGACTAAGGAAACAAAGGAAAAAAGTATAGACCAAAGAGAGCTAGGCTGCTTCTGTCTTGCTAATTAGCAGCAATGATTGGAAGCTCATAAAGACAGCTATGTCAAATTCAAGGAAATTTCACTGTCCTTTTGTCAGAAATTCAGGACAGGGAGCCATCTCAGAAGGAGGTCTTAGTACTGACTAGAACTATGTGTAAAAGAAAGGAAGCAAAATCCATTTACTCATGTCTACAGCCATTTCCTGAGTATATTCACATGCTTTAGATGAGGTTTGAAATAAGCTAGTTAACAATTCACAATACTTAAGACAAAAAGCGTTTTGATCTCTTTCAGAAAGAAGCAATGAAAGTAAAAATAATTTCCCTATAAACCCACAGGAAATTCACAGTTATCTGCTAAACAAGTATATTTACCCTTCTTTGATAGCTGAGGTACAATGGCTGGTCTGTCTTCTGATTCCCCATTGTTCAAGTTATCATCTGATGTAGTGGAATTAAATGGATTTCTCCTTTGCTAAAATAGGAACAAACATTACTGTTGCGGTCAAATTCTTACATCACAAACAGACACAAGTGCAGTGATTTCCTCTTCCCCACTATCTATCAGCAAAGAGTCTGAAGGCATACCTCTTAAACTGGATACATGACAAAAAACCTAAACAATATGAACAGGAAACTATCAGAAGTGCCAGTGATAACCTCATCTTGTTCTTTTGAACTCACCAAAACAGAGATAAGCCACCACTTAAAGACACTTGAAAACTCCCAAGTCCTTTCAAGTTCAATAAAATTATCTCTAATTCTGTGATATTAGAACAGAGCAGGCCAATCACTTTCAGTAGTTGAACAGACTGGAAATAATGCCAAGAAAGAACAGCCACCAATAATAGGTGTAGCAGCACTTCAGTGCTAAACCTTTAGTGGCTTTCATTACCTCTGTCCAAAACAAAAAAAAATGCTCATTTTTTTACAAATTATTATCGTTCCTCCTCAAAGCTTTATTTATGTTTACCAATGAAGCAAATAATTTCCACTATATTCAGTATCAGCCATACCCTTACTGATGAGACTGCTGCCTTCACAGGTCTTTCCTCTGGTTTGTTTAACACAGGGCTTGCTTCTTTAGAACTGCAAAGGAAAATTATATAACAACTTCAGTAAACAGGACATTATGCCTTTTTGAAAAAACAGAACAAAGATCCATTTATAAATACTAAAACAAACACTTGGCCCCTGAGGTTTTCCATTTAGTCTGCTCTCATCACATTTAGAAGAAAAGCTTCTCAATCCTATAGCAAGGGGGATACTCTTGCTGCTTTCTTTCCTTGTAGAGATGTATTTACTTGTTAAATAATTCAATACAACTTCTACTTGGCATGACAGAAAACACATTTTTTTGATACATTTTAGATGTCTGAGAAAGCTTTATAAAAAATAAGCGTAAATATATATTTTATATTTACTATAAATATACTAAGCATAGCTACTCTCCAAAAAATATCAGTGTTGCCAACTCCATCCTTGTCCTACATTTGTACTTCTAGGATTAAAATCAAAGTGAAGGAAAGTGTCAAAATCTGATTAAAAAAATAGAGCTTTGCAAAGTGTCAAAGTCAGAAAAAACAGAGGAACACCATCACCACTATAGCAAAGATGTGACATGCCATAGATGACAACACATCCCCTCAGAGGTACAGTTTATAAGCTATTCTTTCAACTGAGATGTATAAATTTTCTTGATTAATAGCATAAGTGAAGTAAGTTATTACTTGTGGTAATATAAATATAGCCCAGATATGGAGAAATTAAAATAGCTAGAAGAGACAGCACCTATATTAGCTCAAGAAATATTTCATCTACTTGCAGAATGATGCAAGGTTTTTTGTTTCCAATCATATTTTTACTATTTGAGTTTACCTGAACATCTCAGATATGAAAAAGTATTTGGTTTTTGAAGATGGAAGTTAGACATGGATTTCAATATTGTCTTCATATAACAACCATATTCAGTATCCTAATTTTATATGGAAAACACCGGCATTAACCAAGATACACACTTACGATTTTGAGGTGGAAGAAGAGTATGAAGCAAAAAAAAATTTATATCTCAGTCTAGGAAGGAAACCAACTCCTATGGTTTTTCCAATATAGATGTACAAAGAGATGCCAAAATGGAATATTTCTTTGCTCCATGCTCTTTGTTTTGTGTGAAAAGGCTCAAGGGTGGTAAGTAGGAGAGCCGCAAGGTGTCTTAGGACAGAAACAGCATCCACCTTTCATCAAGTTCCAGATTCATCTCCTTTCATTGACAAATATCTCTCCAGCCTGGTAATTGGTACCAGTCTGCCCCCCTGAGGGAAGGACAATTTTCCCATCTTCTCCAGGTTGCACAGTTAAGCTCAAAGTTCAGGGGAGAAAAAAACCCTAAAACACTGTGATAATTACCCTTGAAAGTCTATACTCAGGACTGCTAAGTGTGTCTGAGCAGTGACATCACTTATATTTTGCAAAAGGTAAAACATAATTATGGAGAAGATAAAATGACCACAGTGAGCAGTGTGAACATGAGACTAGCAAAAAAATACCAGTTGCCATCTGAATTATAAACTTCTATATCTCTTCCTTGCTCTTGATTCAACACCACCTTAAAGAAATACATCACCATGAATAGTGAGAGAGGGTTAAGGTGTGAGCAGATCTTGTACTGGAATCTATCTCAGGGGTGAAAAATTAAAGAAGTAAATGTTGCAACTTCTAGTTTCTTTTCCAAAATACCCTTTCACATTATGGTTTTTAACCTTAGTTCTAATATATTTTTTAGGTGTGAAAATAGACATACATACTAAAGAAACTACAGAAAATGGAGTTTGTATTCTTGCTTTTATAAAGCATTTGTGTTTTCGTTTTTGAGAGCACTATACCTGTATGCTCCTGCATTTTGTGTCTTCTCTGCACCATCTACTACTGAACAAAACAATCATGATTTTTGTTTTTAAGGTTTAGGTCCCAAATATTTCAACCCTCACTCCTTTTAAGCAAGGAAAATACTGTTAAGCACCCTGGGCTGCAAGAAACTGGTAAGACATCTTCAATGCAGCTTCTACAGGTGGAGAGGTAACTTTGTGTGTGTGTGTGTTCAATGAAACATAATCTCACAATCTTTAATGCAATGCTTCTTTGTACTTACCAGAGAATAATTAAAGATTATTAACTTGGCATTACATATTGCAAACCCTGGCTTAAATAAAACAAAACAGAGAAAAAACAAAAGCCAGGATCCTATAACTAAGTTTTACAACAAAGGGTCTGAAAATGAGTTTACCTACAACCCATATAGATAAGAAAACTGAACAAACAGTTCCCAGATATGCTGCATTCACAAGGTTAATCTAAAAGTGTATAAGGCCAAATTGATAGATTAAAAAAGATTTTAAAAATTCTACACTTCAGCTTGGAAAAATGGTGTGCCAAGACCACAATGAAGACCCAAGTCCCATACAGACTGAGGCAACAAGGCAAAGAGGCAGGAGCAAAGCTAGAGAAAGGGGTTACAGATTTGCAGACCTTGTCAATACATGGATTTTAAAAGACAGGGATATTTTGTGCAGGTTTTCCACTTGCTGAACTTCAGGACCCCCACTTGCCACCTGCTCAATGTTGATCAAGAATACTTTCTAGCTTAGGTTCTTCTAGGGAAGAAAACAACCTACAAATCTTAATTTTAAAGACAGCCCTCCTTTTTTTGAGATTCAGCATATAGACAGATGGCATCACTGGAGAGAGGTAATATTGACAGTGTGACTCACCCTGGAAAACTCATTCTGTTCAAGGTTACACCTTCAAAAACACTTCATACACCTGGCCTGTAAAGGCACTGGTATGCAAGAAAATTCTAACAATGATATCACACTCAAAGAAATAATTCATAGCTTCATTATGGAATTTAGATATTTGGGGGTGGAGATAAAGGTCACCACTAATTTTAAGAATATTGTTGCTCCACCTAATATAGCAGCACCCTGATTCAACAGTAGTTGAACTGGCCCCAGGATTGGATTTTATCCTTATCAGTTTACGAACAGATCTACCAGAACTGAACTTTGTTTACACTCGGTAAGAATTGTTTTACTTTAAGAACAGGATCCAGAACAAAAGTACTCTGAGTAATTTGTTGTCACATAGCTTCAGGAACCAATCCTCAAGTTAGCAGCTCTGTAGTTTATGCAAAGCCTGTCAGTGCTGGTCTGAGGCACACTCTTAGAGAAAGAAGGGGAATGGGAAAAAAAAAAAAAAAAACCAAACAGAAAAACCCCATAAACCTCACAATCTTATTCTAAAAGCAGCGCTTTAAAATGTTTCAAAAGTCCAAGTGCTTGAACAGCATGTAGCATTTGGACATTGTAAACTGTGAACTGCCTTTAATGCAATCCCAAATTCTAGAATGATACTCTGTTTCATCCTCTTAGCTGTGTTAAGACTATTGCATTTTAAGAGGAAGATCCCATTAATTCCTTGTGGCTCCATTATCTTAGTAGCCAAATTAAATATTTGTAGACTCTCCCTTCCCACCCCAGCTACTGGGGTTATTGCTTTTGCACCATTGTTTCCTTCTGCCATTAGAGACAAGCCCACAGTTATGCAAGGTCAGTCTCTTTCAAATTCCAGTATCAAGGGAACAGAAAGAAAGAGTATTTTAAAAGCATATGGTGCATCCTGCAATTTCTCACATGCAATATTGGGTAGACTAACCCTAGTTATAGTGAATTAAGCCCACACTGAAATCATAAGCATGAATTTCACAGTCCTGCCACATTTGCTTGCCGTAGGTTTTGAAATTCTAGAAACAAATTA
Source organism: Poecile atricapillus (assembly GCF_030490865.1). Classification (NCBI taxonomy): domain Eukaryota; kingdom Metazoa; phylum Chordata; class Aves; order Passeriformes; family Paridae; genus Poecile; species Poecile atricapillus. Next base: position 83,288,588 of record NC_081249.1, read on the forward strand.
TCTGAGGCATCTAATCAAGTTATTTATGCAAAATCAATGTAAGTAAGCAGCCAGCCCACATATCACTTCCCAAGGTCCATTTCCAACAGTCTCATAAATCACTGGACTGTGTAAGCTTGCTTTAGAGAGAAGATCTTGAGCTATTGAGGAAAGTACAAGTACACATGAACAAGCCCTGGAGGCTGATTAACTTCTGGTACAATTTGGAGCAAAAGGCAGGAGAGAGTCCTAGAAAATAATTATCAAGCTTTACATGGGTGTGATCTGAAATAAGTCATCAAATCACTTCAACTTGAAGACCACTATCAAGTTGGTCTCATTTTAAAAAAGACTGTCTACATGTTCTTAAACCTTGCTATGTATTTTTGAAGAGCTTGCTCTGGCATATTATGAAATCTATTATACCTCACCAATCACACACAGTTTGTGTAGAGTTGTAATTAAAATAATAGCATAATAAGGCTGTACTTCTTTAAAAGTATCATCATCTTTTCCTGGTGTGCAAGATGATATGTAAAATATTCTAAAAGATATATTAAACAGCAGCATGTCCTCTGGTGTTCTTAAAGAAATTACTTCACAGCAAACCCCTGAATGTAAAAGCCACCTGTAAAAAAACCTACGTTTAGTAACAACTAACTCTGTCAGCACATCAGTTAACATCAGTTGGGAGGGGAAACAGAGCTCTCTGTCTTGTGATAAGTAATCTGTCATCTTTTTTTGACAAATTTTGACTTCATTTTTGGAGAGTCTATAGCAAAGCAGTTTATTTGACCTTTTTCAGCACAATTTTAGATGTCAAAACAAACACCTCTGAGTTCACTGAGTGATAAAATAAATATAACAAAGACCAGTAACACAAGCCAGAGTTGTTAGGACTCACACCAACCTTTGCTGCCATTCACCATGAATGTGTGTGCCCAGACTGCAGATCACGAAAGTGAAAGGTTCAATTGCTACTAGGTATTGTATAAATGCATAGTAGGAGAAGCCTTACTGCAAAGAAAAAACAGATGATGTACAGAGAAGAACTTAGAAGACAGACAAGAAAGTGAGAGGTTGCAGGGCTGATCAATGGCACAACCAGAAGTAAAACAGTTCCCCATAGAAGTAACTTCTTTTACCTCACTCTATTCACCATAAGTACAAACAGTAACTACCTGGGTTACACCCTGGCTCTTGTTTCCTCAGTGTGTTGTGGAATCTGGCCATTTTAAGATATTTCACTTTCACCTGCTCTGACTCCAGTGTTTCAGCACTTTCCTTCTCAAATGTAGGCTTTTTAAAAGTTTTTAACACAGCCAATGAATTACATGGACGTATTTTAAAGAGAAGACATCTCTGTTTCAGAAATTAATTCATTTTAAAGTTTTAATTTAATTTAATTTAATTAATTAATTTTAAAATTTTCATATTTCAAAGCAAAATAAAGCTGTTTGGGATGTTTACAGATTTGAGATAAAGTGATTTTATACGAAATCCATTTTAGTTCAGAAACTACTTATGATCCAGCTCTCCTGACAACTGTAGTAATTCAGGCATACCAAGGATGACTGTCTTATCTAACTCTGAAAGGAAACTTCTCCATTCCAGAAAGACATTTACTTTCCTTGGTAGAATCTGACTAATTTTCAGCAGCTATCTAAAGATTCTAGTTATTTCCATCTGAAATATGTTTGGTCTTCTTAAAAGGTCTCAGAAGCCTTAAACTATATGCCAAATAATTTGGAAAGTTCTAAACAGCAATTAGTCTCCAATTCTTCATGCGATACAAAGTGTTCAAAACATGTGGATGTGGCACTTGGGAATATGGTTTAGTGCTGGCCTTGGCAGTGCTGGGTTAATGGTTGGACTTGATTTTACAGATTTTTCTAACCTCAATAATGTTGTAATCCAAGTTTGAAATTCAGGCTTAATTGATAGAATGGTTTCAGTAAATAACTGAATGAAGAGATGCAGAGGTTGTGGCCCCCCTATTACTGACTGCAGGGGAACTGATCATGGCCAGCCATTCTAACTAGAAAATCCAGGTCTCACTTCAAGGAACCAAAATAAATTGTGACATGAGAACATGTGTGGGACCATTCTATGTTGGATTGTCAGCTTTTTCTGAGAAAGGCAAGCTGAAGACTGTTAATTGTTCTATATTTAAATGCAGAACAATACATCATATGTGTCTGTCACATGCACAGATTTTTTGTATAATTCTGAGGGAACATTTGGTGACCTTTGAAATAAGACCTAAGTGCAGTATTTTGGGTGGAACTTCCAGCTCCCAAGTTTCACTAGTCCATATATATACATTCTAAGCATGATAAACAGACAGCTTACCTCAAACTAGCTTTCTGTTGCTCTTCTTCTTGATGTTCCACAATGCCATGTAGATCTGGTGGCACGAAGCCTTCTTTATTAACATTGTTCACCCAGCTGATCTTTGCTTTGCTTGTTTTGTTCTGACCCACTTCAGCTAAAACATGAAGCAACAATATTGCTGTTTCCCACATGTTAATACAAGATTTCTTAAGACAGAAGTACAAGTAGCAAGTTGCATTTAGGCCTACAGCTATTTCTAAAGGCCACTATACTTGAATTGTTTTTAGAAACAGATCTGGTGCCTTCTAAAGAACACGTTTTTAATGCTACTAAACATGTAAAATACTGTTCTGGATACTTCATTCTACTACACCAGATATACATGGTTTAAACCTTAAAGTGATCTTATATGGAAGAGTTTTATACAAGAACCCTGGTAAAGAGTAATCCTGCAGTTCGTGCAGTTAGACAAAGAAAAGTTCATCCTCAGTGTCCTGAGGAAGCAAAAATGATTAAGCCATAGGAAACTGAAAATACGTTGAATTCCAGTCAATTATTCCCTTCCTAAGCAGTAAACTAGAAGTTGGTCATAACTCACTTAGACAGGTGGTTAATCCTTTATGGACAGAATTACCACAAGATGTTAAAGAGGTAATATAAAAAACCCAAACAAACAAAAAGCCCCACCTCACTAAGCAAATGCAAATACATTTGCATTTCTTTTTAGGGTGGGACAAAATCTTATTCTGATAATCCCTTTCAGAGCAAAAACATTCCATTATTTCCTCTAATGCCTTTTCCACTTCACTAACAGTTTAGAAGTGAAGAATTTCTCAGTGTGCAAAAAGAAGCAAGATTTTTATTCACACTTTTGCTATCTATAACTGCAGGGAAAAATATCTTGCCATCTCATGAGTCATTGAAACCAAGCAATTGTACATAGTTCTGAATGTACCAACGTGTCCCTTTGTTTAAATAACAAGACTGGGATTAATTAACTTTCCTTTAAAATGGCATGGCTTTTAGTACTTTCCTTTAAGATACAAGTTACTGTGAAATTTAGCTAGAATTTTACAGCTGATTTTCACAACCTTCAAGCACAAAACCAGCCAAAATGACAAACACACCACACTAACCACCTATGATTTTATTTTTTTTTTCTGCATTCTTTTCTGTTTCAGACCTTTTTAACTTAAAAACTCAGAGCAGTAACCTCAAACTGACTAAACTGACATTATTCAAAATCATCTCTGAAAATATAGCAATTGAGAAGGTGCAATATTATTTGTAACTCATGGTTACAAAACTCATAGAAAACAACACACTAGTCCAGTCACAGTATGGAAGGAAGTATCTTACTTGCTTCACTAGCACAAAGCAAAATCCCTTGATAGAACTAAAAAAGCTAAATAGTACAAACATCAGTACAGTCTGGTAAGAATAATGTAAGTCTTGCCCTTCTAAATCAAAAGGACCTAGTACAACTTGAGGAGGTTAAAAGGGGATGTAGGTCAGTTTTGCTAAGAAATAAATCACTTTCTATAGGAAGAATGATAAAATAGACCAGGACACTCCAGATTAAAAGTCAGATGCCAAGAGATTTATAATGGGGGGTCTACAAAATCCTGGATATTATATAATATGTTCTTGTGAATACAGATTGACTGCTCACTCCCTCTGTCTGAGGGATAAAGTTAATGTTGACCAGGGCACCCACCACAGCACAGGCATCCTGGGTGCACTTAAAGCTCACCTGGACAAGATGCCAGTTGCAGCTGCCAGAGCTTTCAGTACATATATTTCAGTCAGTTGTAACCACTATCTCTAGCTTGTGATGCCTGCCATTAAGCCTCAAAGGTCTCAAACCAAGCCCTGAAATCTTGGAAATCCACGTTAAAGAGCAATTTCCTCAATCTCGGATTCTTTGCATGTTCCTAAGTATCTCACAGGGACATAGAAATGGAAATGAAAATGAGTCCAAGAGTGCAGAGAGCTTTTAATCCTACACAAACACAAACCAGTCCCTTCTGTTAGCAGTCACCACTCTTTAATATAGAGCACTGTGAGAGAGGAAAGCTTACAGTGTAAATTACACTGGAAGTCTCTTTTTTGCATCACTTTCCACTTGTAGAGACACCAGTATTCTTAAATTTCACAGACAACATTGTCTAAGGTTAGCAAAGTAAGAGCCAGCCTTTCCAAAATAAAGTACAAATCAAATGCTTACCAATGGTGGCAGGTTTCCTGCGCATGGAAGCTCTGATAATGTCTGCTCCATGGATCTTATCCCTGTGCCTCTTTGACTTGGCCTCATAAAACCACTGCCCACTCATATTCTTTAGCTGAACATGGTCTTTGACTTTTTCTGGTAAATGCCTGAGGAAGAGAAAAGTTAATAAATGAGATATAAACATACTTCACATACCTACCTATGTGAACAGAAAAAAAGAGTCAGACTTTTTTGGTTGCTTGTTTTTTGTTTTGGGGAGCAGGGGTGTGGGTTTTTTTGGTTGATTTTTTTAAAACACTGTCTCCATATGCTATTTCCATCTTCTCACCTGTTACACTCCTTATTTAGTTATGATGAGCTGGAAAGGGAAGAGCCTCAGCCTTATTACTTCAGCCTATGCTCTCAGGGTAACTCTAAAAAAAATTACCAGCTTTGCTATAATAAACATTCAAGGACTAGAGAAGTCTCCAGTAACTGCAGATCTTGACTTCCTGCCTTCAAAGGCCAGTTTTCCAAGATTAAAACTGTGATAAGCTAGTAGAACAACATAAAAAGTCTCTAGCAAAATTAAGAGCATGGCTATTTTGGGGCTCAGAGATGCTTTTTCAGGGTTTCTTTTGGCACTGCTTTTAGACACACACTCCAAATGTGTACTGGAAGCATGGTACCATTTTTTCTATAAATTACACAAAAATCCTTATATGAATACAATGAGTTACAAAGACAAACATAATCACATGGAAGAAACAAAAAAATAAGTTTGTGCCATTTATTTTATTAATCTGCATATATCCATCATGCGAACTGCAGCCATTTTAAAAACTGGGAGACAAATTTTTAAGAATTTGTTTTCCAGCTTCAGGGTTTTCCTGGTTTTGTGAGGTGTGCTTTAACAAAATAAGTAATTGCTGTGGGCAATTTCAGAGGTTGGGTTTTTTTTTCCTTGTTAGGCATGTAACATATTAGGCATATGCATACATATGGCCTGGAGACTAACCTGCAGATCAGGAAAGTTACCACACAGATTTAGATAGCACTTAAACAAAAAAAAAAGCAAGTCACGCTTCATCTTCCTTCTCCTATATGTCCTTTCCTTCAACAAAACAAGCTAACAACTGAGCCCAAGGGAGAAATCAAGTAAGATCCATTTACTGAGACTTGAAGGCTAAGCATAGTCCACATTGCTGTGGAATGGTGCTGTCTCTTACAGGCCTGATGGACAGCCCTGAATGGGTTGGGTTGGGAGGGACCTTTAAAGATCTAAACATCTAGCTCAACCCTAAGGAAGTTCACCAGAGTGTGACATTTCTCATGGGTTTAGGGGACAGATCTTCTGGTACAATCAATTAACTCTGATGACAGGCCTTTTATTATAGGCTGCAGATTTGACTGTCACGATAGTCATTGACATCAATAGACAGTGATAGTCATTGACAGCAGAGAAGGGACAATGGGTCAGTCCCAACCCTCACACAAAGACAGACCATTCTCATCTGCCAATCAACTTCTCTTTCATATTTGTACAGCCAGATAAGAAAAAAGCCTTAATTGAATGCATCAGGTATATCAGAATTAGAGTACTTAAAGCTTCATTTTGAAAGTACTGACAAAAATCAGTCCCTCCTAGGGGTGCCTCAAATCTACTAGAGTTGACGCTGCCAGACGTTGATGCCACCACTGGCATTTTTAACTCCAAGATTTAACAGTCCATAGTATTACAGGGTTATTTAAAATTTCTCCCTCCCTCTGTGCTTCTCTAAGGGCCAAAATATGTACCTTTCCTAAGCAGGTGTTCTAAGTTGAAGCAGGAACATAGCAGTAGCTTCCCTTTGTCCTCCAGCAAATATATTACTCAGTTTATAAATGCAGCCAGCAGGAAAAATGGAAATGTAGAACACAGAAATTTTTTATACAGGTGACTGCTTCTCCCTTTCACCTTCTTTCACACGTGTTATTTGTCTTCTCAGAAGTGATGCCCCTTAGGGCTAGGGACTGCCTTTTCAGCTGTTTGTAGAGCCTGCAGGGAAGCAGAGCTCTGACCGCAGCAAGTGCTCTGGGACAGTATGACAACATATGCCAAGGGAGGTTCTCTAGCAGGCGGTACTGAGTCACAGGACAAGTATTCAATGTCCTCACCCTGTTTGATTCAATCCTTTAACCCCAGACACTGCTCACCCCTCTCCCCTTGGTATTCAGCCACTGAAACTGGGGTGTGGTTGGAAACCTTTACAAGTCAGCTCAGAGCAGCGGAAGCTCAGCTGAGCTGTGGAAGGGGACAGGACCGCAGACCCCTCAGCTGTTGCAGCCTGCTTACCTGCCTGCAGGACTCTCAGACCACTTAACATAACCAGACAGAGACAGGGATCTGCCATAGCTCTAGACTCAATATATGTCACCTGGCCAATGCAGCTCTCATTTTGTTTGGAAGTGAAAGTCAAGCATTCTGCTCCCACTTCTGCTTGCTGCCTATGGGAGTTAGTGTACCTTAACTCCACCAGCTCAACAGGCCTTCTAGACTTTGAGAACTAAAAATGAATTATGCTTGCTAACAAAGGTATAAATGTGCTCTCAATTTACACAGAAGTTCCTTTACAAGTGACCTGGCTGCCTGATATGGTTTGTATGGTGAGAACTGACAGATGCTCACAGCACCTAATTTACAACAGACTTTTACTACCTCACCTCAGAGTAAGCTTGGTTTACTCACCTTTTCAAGAGAGGTGTTTAGCCTGTCAGTCCCATTTTTTTTGAGGAAATTAGAAAAACCTAAGTATTAAAGCTATTTCCAGGCTTTCTCCAGCCACAAAACAAAAGAAATAGATTTTTTTTTAATTATCCATTATCAGAAAGACAATTAGTTCTAGGTTTTGACAACAAAAAAAGTTTTTAAGCCTCCTGCGTTCACCAATACATCATAGACTTGTAATGCCCATAGCCATTTTTGCAACAAATGGGAAGTTCTACAAAAGATTTACAAATCTTGAATTCTCAAGATTTGCCAGGAGGTCTTAGCAGTAATATCAAACTGCTTGTACCATGTTGGCCTGTTTGACTGCTAGGAATTAGACACAGACTGTGGTTTACCTTGAAAGGAACTGTGGAGAATCAGACTGCAGCCATGGTTTTCCACAGTTATGTCAGCCTCCCAGCAAACCACAACAGGACTAGAAGCCAGCAACCGATTCTGTGCCATCTCCCCAGTTAACAAAGAGGCTGACCAAGTTGCCATTAAATGTTTCTCCTGGTGATCAAAGAGCTAGTAAACATCCAGATTAAGAATCAGATTGCAGGCTCAGTTGCCAATTTGCAATTAGGAGAAAATGCAGCAAGAGCTTTATGTATGATACAAGTATGTATTTTGGAGTCCCTCTGTGCTCTGTTAAAATGCCAGTAAGCTTATACTGCCGTTTTTCAAGGGGGAACAGGCTAAAGCTATAATGAAGCTAGTGCCCATTTCCCCTAGAGGAACTTTAAACTCAAGAAAGTAAGCGTACATAGTTAAAAGGAAATTTAAAAGAGGATTTTGGACTGAATAACACTGAGTTCCCATTATTTAATATGATGTTTCCACTATGCCAAGGTGAAATGTTTTATGGCAAGATGGAAAATTTGTCTTCTCCCCTAGGGCAGTAAGTACATGAAGATTGCACTGAACAGAATACAAACCAACTGTCCACTACTCTGCAGGCAAACAGAAAATCTATGCATGGATTAATTGGGTTGTTCCTCTCCATGTCTGGAACATCTGATAATAGGCCAGATCATATGGTATCACAGTAAGGCAGGAAATCTGCTCTGATATAATCACTCCCTGTCAGCCTTCTTATCACCAAATCCAGAATGGTTTATCCTATGCTTTGTAGGCTACTGTAACAGGTCATTGCATGAGCAAAGAGGTAACAACTCATCCCTGTTTTTGAAAAAAGAGTATCTAGCAATACATACCTGTATCTAAAACTTGATCTACACCTCCTCAGTGTCTCAATTCCCTCTTCGGCACCTGCCTTATTCATAGACTACATTACAAATCACCAGAGAATTTGCAAGATGTGACTACTGACACCTTAATACATTATTTGATTGCCTTATACCCCAGTTGACAGCTTCAGCTGAGCTTTTCAGACAGGACAATCTGTGTGGTGCCAGCATACTCTGAGACTCCTCATGATGAATGAAGGAGTATTTAGATCAAGGTCTGTGTTTGCCTCAAAGACAGACATTACTGTCCCACACACCCTAATCTGAACATATGGAAAAAGCACCCTAGAATACAATAGCAAAATAAAGCCTTTAAAAATCCTGATATTACCACACCTTATCTACAAATTAACTTCCAAAACCTCCCTTCTGCAAATGGAATACCAAGTAAGTGGAGAAGTTGAAAGGAAAGAGAATTTTGATGAATTTTATCAACTCTATTTGCTGCCAACATAACAACAAATCACAAACTAACAAAAAGACAAATTATTTAGGTTCTGGGTCACTTTCTGAACACAGAGAAGACAAACTTTTTGTGGTATCACTTATGCAAGAACAGGAGTAAAATTATATTAGACTAGGCATTATGAGCCAGACTTGTGGATTAGGTTCCTTTTTCTTCTTTGAGAGTAGGAAACAAATACAAAAAGTTTACAGGACAAAGCAGTAATTGTTTAAACAGTGCACATTATATGAGCATGCCTCTTTAGTCTGCAAATATCTGTATAAGGTATAGGAAGAAAGTCTGTTCTGACATTTGTTTGAGAGCTACACCCAAAATATTTGCAGTGGGCAATCAAAATTGCAAGTAAGCTATCTTTTGCATGGCAGCTACACACGATTTTATAAAAACCCTAAAACCCAAAAAAAGCCCATCAGTTACTATTTAATTGGTTTAAACAACAGAGTAATATCATTTTGAACTGTTTGAGGGCTATACTAGAAAAAAAGCAGACCTATGGAATTATGCAACCTTTCCCCATCCCTGTCATCACAATTCCTCATAAGCAACACCTCTTATTCTTGCTTTTGGGGTCTCTCTAGACAAGATTTCTGAGAGTTAGAAGTAGCTGGATACATATAAAACCAAGCCAATTCTGTTTGTAGTAATGCATATTCTTCCATTTTATGCTTGTTCAGAAGTCTGTGTATGGTAAGTCTACTATCAATACCCTGCCTTGAAAAGCAACTGCAAAGGATATCTGTTAGAGCTAGTCAGTCAAAATAACATTTACAATAGGCTTTCAACAGGCACACATTCCCAGCAGAATCAGACCCCTGAAGCTTTCTCTATTTTCACAATGCCACACCGATTAATGTACCAAAGGGGTTTGGCACACAGCAGTCCCCACCCACCACACAAGCAACTCCACATCAGAACTTCCCCTATCATTAACCTCCTTCAGTTTACACAAGGAGCAAACAATCCCAAGCACAGCCCACAGGAGCACTGCTAGGGGATTCTGCTGGGAAGGGCTGATCGCCACAGCAGGGAACCCTGTCACAAAGGTGACCACAACATCTTTCTGCCTTAGACATGCTGGGGCCAGGACCAGCTACTCGAACCACAGTAGAGTCATCCAACCACACTCCACAACTTCGGATCAGACAGAGATATTTCTGCTCACATTACTGTCTCCAGAAGGGGCTCAAAGTTAAGTTAATTCTGAACTATGCATCTGTAAAAGGAGTTAGGGGTTATGTTGAAGCTACTGCCAGGACATTCAGTTGTGCACGTAGCCCACTGATTTGTTCAGTGCTGGAGCAGGGCATATCAGAGATTCCTGGACACGAATGATGATAAAACCAAAATAATTTAGTAATACGCTGATAAACAGCTTCTAGTCTTGATAAACTGTCACCTGACTCTTGTTTTATGCCTTTGCCTTATCCCCAGCAACACTGCCATTGAGTGACCTGCTGCAGCTCCTAGTATAAGGAAAGAAAGAGAAGCATCTTCTTACACTGGGAATTAAAAAAGCATACAGTGTCTTTTGCTTTCCGTGCATCACACCCTCTTGTCATCTGATATTTCTTCTTCACCCCTTTGCCAATGAGAGCATCAATATCCTCTTTCCTTTGAGACAAACCTCAGCAGAGGTGAAGGAAGAAGCAGGTATGCTGTTCCCAAAGCACTGCTGTAACCTAAAACTAATCATGCTGATTCAAACCAACATAAAAGAAGACACAAGATGGGAAAACACCTATTACAGCCCTTAACAAACCAAGAATTAAAGCAGAGTGCCTTAAGAAGGCTGCATGGGCCAGTCTAATCAGAGCAGTTTTATTAGATTAGCAGTACTAGGAACTGTTAGCAGGGAAGAGACTCTATTAGGTGATTTGTAAAATTCCACTAGGAAGTGGCTCAAAGAGGATTTTGTCATGTTACCAAGTCATCCATGCTCCAAGAACAGGACACAGATTATCAGAACACCCTTCAAACCTGAGAACTTCTTCTGGAGAGGAAAAGACTTCCATTATACACACATATAAATAACATGTTGTCTGATGTTTGTATGATGACAGTTGATTCCAGCTCTTAGAGTCTTCCAGCTGTGCAGGGCTATAGAAGCCAGACTAAAATATTGTATCTCCTTGGCTGGAGATATAATTCAAGTAGTGTTTTAATATATATAAGATATGAAAAGCAAGCTTCATGTGCCACAATTAGGCAGAAAAATCCATTTCATATGTAAGCTTCCAGCTTCTCAGAAGTTGTAATATTTAGAAACCAGAAGAGACTTTTTATTGTAGCAGCAAACATGCTGATTACAGGCTGCTACAACCTGCATTTTCCACCACACCCTCTTGAACTAGAATTATAAATGGCAAAAGTAAAGCTACAGGGACAAAAATACTTGCTGTCAGTCCTTTCAAACCACTACTGAGAATGGCTTTTTTGAATTTCTGTTCCAAGAAGGGTTCCCTTCTCTAGATGTTGTTTTCAAACTCTCATCTACAATTACTTACCCAGAATGCTTTCAGACCTGGCACTGATATAACATTCCATGACTAAAAACAGTGGTTTTCTACCTTCAGTAACTAAAATGCCTATTTTGTTACAAAAAAGGTCAGCTTACTGCTTTTTGAAGCAGAAGATAAAACTGTGTGGTGAAAATACTTACTTAGGCTGCATTAAGATGGGGGCAGGAACTTGGAACAGCACCTGTAATGATTTTACCTTCAGCAAAGCAATTGCTTTGAGAGGAAAAGTCTTTTTAAGGAGAAGCTACTGGTCTACACTTTATTGCTCTTAAAAGAAGCAAGTGGAATAACTCAGCAAAATGCTGACCACTTGCTGATCAAAGAAGCCCAGGGCTGCACAAGCATATTCGGCAAAAGGAATGCTGCTCTTAGGGAGAGAGTCAGGCTGCCTTTTCCTTTGCAGGATATAGGGTATGCCTACACCAAGGACATTTATCAAAAAAAGAGAAAAATCTTTCTCAGTAGCATAGAAGCATCAGAGATGCATCATGGTTGGAAGAGTTTCAAATAATTTAAATTGGAAATACATTACTTCATGAGGAACATCACAACGAGAAGGAATCTTAGAGAAGATTACCAAATCAGTGAGAGAAAATCCTGCCTTCACTGAGGCCTGTAAAAATTTGTCTCTGTTATAGCACTTGGAGTTTTCAGCACCTCAGGCTCCATTTTTCATTATCTGTCCACATATTATTTTGTGTACCTTGTAATTCATAATTTCCTTCACACTGGAAAAAAACCCTAATGCCCACCAAAATCCTCACTCTTGAGCAGGCACTATCTATATCAGCTGAAGCAACTATTTGACTGCTATTTATACCTGTGTAGATAGACAGCTTTCTCAGAGCCATCTGAGAAATACTACTTTCCATGCATGCCTTTCTAGTCATAGCAGTTGCCCTAACAGTAGCTCCAGTAAAACCTCCCAGCACATAAACCACTCCAGAATAACAACACATTGCTCCATCTGTGACACCACAAAGAAATTAAGGAGCAATTTTCTGCTTTATCTGTGGATTGCAAGGACTTTTCTTGGCAGTGGGGCATGGTGTTGGTACTTCTTCTGGACTGCAGCTCCAATATATTGCAGCTTCGCATATTTTAGGCACAACTTCAGCATTCAGACATATTTGCTGACTGCAACCATATTTTGGTTTGTTGGGGCTGCTTGCACTCCTTTTGAGCCAAGTCCCTCGTTTACTATTAATTAGTCTAGTCTGCAGGGGTTTTAACACTTGCAAACTGAATCTTCTTCTGAGGAAACCAAGGCAGATGTGTATCCAGGCAGATATGTACAGGGTGCTCTTGGTCCCTTAGGGAATTGCAAGGGTCTAAAATAATTTTGGCCAGTAATGAATCATTTGTGTGGTACAGGTATTTAATCCAGAGACTGTGGCAAATCTAGTCCAGAGTAAAAAAATCTCCAAACCACATATACTGAGGAATATGGGGGCCTCTGCAACAGCTGTTTTAATCTACTCCTGAGCTACAAGTTCAGGAACTGTGTTAAGTCTTCCCAGGACAAGGAGGTTGCTAGATCCCTTACCTGACTCTCTCTTCTTCAGTTCTTTTAAGCTCTGCATCCCGTTGCAGCACCTTCATTATTGCCTCTTGTTCCTCCTCTGTTAGGAAGCTTAGATCAATCATCTTGTTCTGTGTGTAGGGCTGGTAAAGTGTCTGGGAAGATCTTGGATCCTGCTGAGGACAGTCTTGTAGCCTGCTTTAAAGTTCTAGAAGTCTTTTTCAGCAGGCACTGACAAACCTGGACCAGGTTACAGTCAGTGGTTTAAAGAGTCACAAAGGTTGCTTTCTTGCATGTTTCCCTAGATGAGAGACTTCTGGGAAAGTGTTGCATTCCTGCTTGCCATCATAATGTCTTCTCAGTTTTTCCTCTCAGCTCTGCTTCCTGGATTAACAGTTCATTGACCCAGCATATCCAGCATTTGAGAACAAACAAAACATTCCCTAAAAAAAGAGACAAGGAAGAACAAGTTGCAATATCAGGGATCAGGGAAGTACAATATGTATGCATTTTTAATTAAAAGAAACAAGTTTTTCAGTGTGATTAAATGACTTTATGAAGTTCAAATGGTCACTTCAAGTCAAACCTGTTTTACAGGCCTCTTGAACAAGGTGGCCATGAAAATATATTCCTCCCCAATATGACAACTCACACCCTAAAACATTGAAATGAGTGTCATACAATTGGTACATTTGTATTATACAAGTGTATTTTAAATCAGCCTTACAGTCAGCAGAACAATTTGAAGGAAAGGGGAGATTACCACCCCACCAAAATAAGAGCACTTATCCACTTATCACAATGATTTAAAGGAAGAAAACAAAAAAAAAAAGGCCAAATCACTGTCCTACAGACCATATGGAATAAATGTGAAATAATTTATACGTAATCATATTGAGTATGTGTAATTACAAGTCATGTGGTAACATGAACCTCACTGCTTTATGCAAGCCAAACTGCATTTCCAAGTAGCAATTTGAAACACTGTTTTGTCTCTGTTTCATAGGCCATGGTTTCAGAGGACTAACCACTTAGAGATAATTCCAGCTATCAAAGACAAAAACCTCTTCTTCAAAAAAAACCTTAAGGGAATAGAGAGTGGCATGAGAACGAGTTAGTTGTGTCTGTGGTAGGGTATCTTAGTGCCTCAGGATTACAGAGATGTGGATGTCAAAGTCTGAGTAAAAATAAATAAATAGCTCAATTCAATAATGCTCAGAAGCATGCCTAGTGCAAGGGCTGGTAAGAAACAGAAGAGAAGCATATGCTTTCCCTGGACATGTCTCTGTACTAGGCAGCTCCATCACAGCCCTTCAGGGCTGTGGGCATCTTCCTTTGGCCCTCACAGACTGGCACTGTGATGTGGCTGACAGGATGCTGGCCTCATATCCATCTACTGAGCACTACAATCATGCAAGGAGTCACTGCATTTGCTCCCCTGGCCACGAGAGTGCAACCAGGCCATTAAAACAAAATATTGGCACTGACAGGACTCAAAGGGAAACTTCATTCTCAAAATCCTAGCATGTCTTTTAGATTTGGTAGGGAGCTGTAGCCACCTAACTGATTATCCCCCCAACAACTCCAATATCCAGCCACCTTCTACATGTTTTTGTTTGGCTACCATATTTTCTCTGTGATTTTCATTGTGATTTTGTTGCATGAGGTTGATAAAACAGCATCTCAAACAACCTGCCATCTGTAACTTCATTTGCATTTAGAAAATAATGGGTTTATAATTAGGGAAAAGTAAAAAGTGCTTATTATAGAACTACCAACAAAGATAACAATCCTAAATTTTTTTAGTATCTACAACGGTACTCCTTTAGCTTAGGAACAGGCATGGATATTGGTTTCAACTGTCATGTGAAAACTTTCTATACCATCTGACACAGCAAGCAGCATCCACATTGCTAATCCAAAGCCCTGGACACTGGTTGAAATGGCAAGTACCCAGCCAACAGGCACAGAAGCTCATATTGCAGCTACAAACCCTGGACAGCTGTGAACTGGAATAAGCAAAGATTTTACTTTGTTTCTTGCCCAAGATCAGTCAAGTCTGGAAAAAAGCTGTTGCACAGAATAATATCTTGCCATGTCTTTGGTCTTTTTTGTTTAAAGAAGAATGAGGGAAGGTGTGTTACATTGCCTTATTATCTGAATTTTAAAATCTAAAGGAAAGAGTTAGCATTTACAAAACTACCTGCAGACTTCATTGATGTCTCTCAGCACTCAAATAAATGAAATCTGAAACAGAGCTTCAGTCCTCCCCATCTGAACAATAGTTTGCAAGGGCACATCCAAACAAGGCTGTGAGAGCTCACAGCAAGCAGCACTGCTACTAAACTTTACAGATACCATCATTCTGTAGAGCAGTTTCTTCAGCTAGACTTGCACCCCCACCTTGTTTTCAATCAGAGGCGAGATACCAAGATCCCACCCACCCTGGCAGGCTCTTCACCCATGATTCCACAGCTCTTCATAAACAAGAAAACCTCTTTCTATGTGTGTGGTGCATGGCCAATCTCATGAGATTGTCTGATACAAGTTACAAGCAAGGTTGGCTTTCTGCAAAAGATTATCAGTGCTGATTCCAAACACAGATGGCAAAAACTGCTGGCTTAGAGACCTGTTATAACACTTACTTTAAAAATAAAAAGTGAAAAAAAATAAAATCAGTGTCTTTCCCCTGATCAATTCACATGCTAGCATCACCCCAGCCTCAATTATTTTGATTTATTTTGACATTTTCTTCCTCTTAAGAACCCCTATACATGCCAGGGAGAACTGAGAGGTTTGAACAGTTTGTTCGGTGCCACTGCAAGTTCAATGGCAAGGGTTTTTTTGTCAGAACAGTTTTCAGACCTAAGTTTCAAATAAGACTAAAAGATCCTTATCAAACTGATTAAATCATGAAAATTGATATCACATTGACTGACTTCCAAAGTAGGGTTTTCATGTGCCATATACTAACATTTGTGAGTCATGGCATATTTGCACAATTTTTTTCTTAAACATTAAATTCAGGTAAAACCACACCAAGAAAAAAAAAAAACAACTTCCTTTTAATGAAAGACTCCCAGTAATAAACAAATCTGAAATTATGTTTCATTCAACTCATGCATGAAAGCTTCTATGTTATGGCAAAAAAAAAGATATAGAAAGGCAACTCAAAACATAGTTTGCCCACACACACTCTTAGGCTGCTCTTGGTTTCCAAGTGGTTTAGGCCAGGCACTCATCCAAAAATTTTATCTTGTAAAATTTCTCAGAACCTCTCAGGCATCTGTATACCTCAACTGCTTTAAGTCAGAATTTCCATTTTTCTAAAACAGGAACCACAAAAGAAAGACAACTTTGTCTACAAACTCATTAACCCTACAGAGGTCTCTACTTACCCTCACACACTGCTTTTCCCCAAACACAAAAGGGGAATGTTAATTTGAACACTCTATTCCAAACACTATGGGCTGTTAGATTAAGAGGTACTACAATAATAGTTTAGGTTTCCAAGTTTGTGCTCAGTGTATACCTATGGGATGCAACGAGGGAGGCAAGGAGAATGCTGGAGTACTTTGCTATGGCTGGCACTGAGTTTACCAACAGAATCAGAAAACAAACAGCAAAACCCTAGAGTCAGCTGTTCCATTCAAGATCCAAACAAGATCTCTGTTTGCATGCAGAAAACCTATAGCGTCCTAAACTTACATTGCAAAACTACTTTTCAAGTGCTCCTTGTAGAGTAGACCCTAAGCTGCTAAAGCTTTGATCCAGAGAATGTGTCTTGCAGCCAATGCCTTCTAACGAGAGGAAGAAGGTGGCAGCCAACCCTACACTTCTGGCTGGTTCACACCACTCTTTATGCCAACTCCTTCAGCTGAACAACTACCTTACAGGCCTGGCTGATGAGCGACTGCTATCTGCACACATCTTCATCCCAGAAAGCATCCACTTACAAGTAACCTACTGGCTCATAAAAATAAGAGGGTTTGGATTTATGCACTTGAAAGCTACACACTTTTCTAACTATATTTCTCCACTCTAGAACATACCAGCACTTGTAACTAGGATGAGCTGGAAGTCCACACACAAGGCAACAGGAAGCTGAGGAAGACAGATAAATGCAATTGTGCACTACAACAATTTGCATGCGCAGAGGAACTCATTCTCAAAAGTAACCAAGTTTGGCCTACACCCATGCTCAGGAAATAATAAACCTTTATTTTGAAGCAGAGAAGCCAATAAGAATACTAAGAACAATAAAAGCCTTGGAGAACTGGCCCCTATGGCCCTGGGAAGTGACATTGGGCAGTAATGGCACTTCTGAATGCAAGCCCCACAAGCTACAGCTTTGCAACAACAACAAACAAATCAGTCTCCTGAAGAAATTTAATTCTCCAGTGATATTTAAGCAGTACAGTCACAGGTACAACCTAGGCTTAGAGATAATTTTTCTGTAAATACACAAGGCAAATCCCAAGAAGGCAGAACAGCTAATTAAGCTAAACGCCAGTATTGGCGCAAGCACAAACAGTCATGAACATATTTGCTCAGAAGATCAGAGGATTATGGATTTTAGTTTGAGCAGTGGAGAAAGGAAAGCTATTAACTTTGAAGAGGGACTTAAGTCACAATTCACAGGAGTTTTAAAAGCTGTTGCCTGCAATGATCAGGACAAGAATTTAAAACAAGCACAAGAAGGCCTGTTGTCATTTTTATTCCTGAAGGGGCAGAACGGAAAAGATCACCCAGTAAGATATGCATATCTGCAGCCAATCCAGCTGCTCTTACAAGAGGTGCAATCAGAATATTTTCAAAATTATAACAGCAGAGTATACACAGCATATCATATTTCCAACAGTCCCAGAGATTAATTTACAGAAGAGTGTTTGCTAACATGTATGTTTAGCCAGTGGGAGGTAGGGAAGTTCTTATCTAGCTGTGAAAAGTGCTGGTAGAACAAGGACTTTTGCAGAAGTGAGGGATAACTATTTTAAGAGCCATTTCAGTGTTGCCTTATTAAATATAGCAATGCTTCATTTTATTGCAATAATAAACCTATTTGTGCAGTATTCCTTCGAACATGGTTAAGGGAAAGAATAGGACCAGATAACTGTTCCAAACAGCCAAAAATGGGAAGATATCAAAAGTTACACACAAGCTTTGCTCAACAGTATCAAAATAATCCTTGATGATTTTAACCTGTAAAATACTTGCAGTCTCAAGATACTTTCATTAGCAGCCTCATATAGTGATGTTCAACCAGCTGAAAGAGGAAGAAGTTCAGCTGGAGTAAGAGAAGAACTTCAGAAAATTCTCATTTTCCCCCAGAACATCTGATTTGTTGGTCTGCATAACTCTGCCTGTGGTTTAATTTTATTCTTATTTGGTAAGACATTAAGACCTTCATCACTTTGAAGACTAAAAAAGGCAATTTACTCTGAAGACGAGTTAATAACAAAGAGGATAAAAGTTAACAACTTAATATTGGAACAGAAAAAAATAATTTGCTTTGGTCATGGCCTAATCCCTCTAATCACATATGGCAGCTTGCCACTTCTTTCACAGGACTTGGATATTGGCAGCACTGCCTAAGAATGTCAATCTCTATACCTGTTATGGTGCAAAATCATTAGACCAGAGGTATTAAGAGGATGTGGTCTCTGGAGAAAGAGGCTCATAAATTAAAGAGAAGCCACAGGAAAACACACCTAAACATTCCTTCTCCCTGTGACCACTGTCAGACTAACTCTAGATGTCATGTCATTTATTTCACACTGCAGTAAGTATAAATCTACTAAAAAATATATAATTTGAAGAATCTTCAAAATAACAGAAATTCCACCAATTTATTGATACTAACATCAGCATATTTTCAAATCTAGTTATATTTCCTTGCACATTGTACCATTTGTACTTGGCTGTGGTTTAATCCCAGTAAGGCACATTCCTTGAATTAGTAACAGTTCATTTGAAAGAACTTCATTCTTCTAGCTAATTCTTTTCATCATGAATTACAAAACAAAGAATATCTTCTCAGCATAATGGACCTGAAATATAATAACGAAGGTGACTCAGTCCTGTAGATCCCTGAAGGCAGAGCACTGTCAGTTGTATAACAATTATTCTCATCTCCATTTAGACAGCAGAAGTGTGATGCTCACAGGACTCAAGCTCCCATTGCCATTTTCTCATTCTTCATGTCAACATTGGCATTAAACTCAGACAGGGTCCAGAGTCTGAAGGACTGTTTCTATATCTTATTTGAAAACAGATTTAAGCAAAATACTAAACCTTTAGAGAGATCAGAAGCAAACCAATTACGTGGTGGGAAGCATGCCATGATCCTACATATCTGATACATTTCTGTATTTAATGGCTAGCTATTTCTGAATGATTTCCCAACATAAATACAAGAGAGTTTCAAATTCTAGCAAGGAAGCTACACAAGAAACAGCCAAAACATTGTTCCACCTCTCCCTTCCAAAAAAGATCCCAGCAACAAGCAACCCTGAAACTCATAATGCAACTGATTAATTTCTTAAGAAGGTTTTGTTAAGAAGCCATGACCTTCCTTTCATTTTACAGGAAAGAAGTGCTTACACTCTTCTTCTGGAGACTTGCCATCTTAAACATACAGATTCAGCATGGAAAGTAGCATCGAGAACAGGACAACAGACCTCCATTCCATTCCCACAAACTCTTATTGCAGAATGGAAAACACACCTGCTGTTTCTCCCACTTATACTGTCTCATAAAGGACATTCATCTATAACCAGGAGCTGCCAAAGCCCTTTCCTTTTCCTCCATTGCCCCATTCTTAAAAAAAATATATATATATATGAAAACATGTATTCTAGTTTCGGATTTAGCACGGCCTGGATTAGGCTAATGAACATTGCACTGACGCAAGTAAAATAAAAACATCTATTATTACTAGGAATTCCTTAACAAAAGAAGAGTTATCAAAAAGGCTAAAGTAGAGGCCTTGACAAGATTAGATACTGGAGATGTTTGGGGAGCCATCTGACCTCTAACCTCCTTCCTTGCTTTCCAGCAAACATTAGCTACATTTTAGCAAGGATTCTGTTTTATTGTAGGAATTGTACTATTGGAGAATGGAAGCGTGCAAAACAGTGTGACTAATTAACAAGTATTTCCTATCAGTGGCTACTGGGAAGTGACACACTTCCTGCACTTTGTCAAGATACTGTGCCTTGTGTGAAAACAAACTGAACTGCAGTTTAGTCACTGGGTAGTTCTGACTCTTTGCTAGTGCAGACAATCCAACCAAAGGCTTATTAAGGGGCTAGCAGCACTGATGAGAAGAAGTCTATATTAAAAAGAGAAGACAAGGATTTGCATCCAAATACTTAGAGTGATGCTAAATTGACCTGACAGTAAGACAGTTTGTAGAGCAGTTCCAGTCTTAAACACCAACTGGAAGACTGGAGCATGCAGTTTCTGAAGAAATCTTTTCAAAGTTTTATTTCAAAGTCAATGGACATGACTTCTCAGATGATTTTTATCTCATGGAAATCCATGAGTTAGGATCTGTTTCATCTCTGTGACTTTCAGAATCCCACTCTTACTCCTCATTTGAGTTGAGATGATGAGGTAGTTGAGCGAGGACAGCCACCATCACTGACTGACCGATTTTCCTCCACAATTTTGTAAAACTGGGGTTGCCCCTTCCATGTATCACTTGGATCTTCTCTAAAGCACTGTCAACAGCCAATTGCACAGGTCACTGTTAGTAGCACATTGCCTCTCCAGGAGGGTGCTCAATACACCTTTGTGGTACACATTAAGCATAAAATTGCCTAGTCAAGACAGCAACATTTTACAGCATCTTTGCTTTCCCTGACAGAGGCCTCTAATCTCCGCTTCCCCAGAGCACCTTTGCCTCCAGGCCAACAGAAATTTGGGATCACACAGTACATTGCAAAAGGCACTCCATAATTCTCAGATAACTAACTGCATAAGTAAGTACCTGTGGGAATCAAAAGAATCCATAACTCACCTGAACCACTCTAATTTGACACTGCAACCTCCCTGCTTTTCAGCTACCAGACTTCTTGTAACTACAGCTCTACTTGATTGATTACTACTGTGGACAAAGAGCCAGCAAACAGAACAAGCCCTTTGTCTGTCCTTTCTCACAGGATGACTGACTAACCACTCACCTTAAACACTCACTCATGCAAGTTTTGAAGGTTAAAATTACCTACCTAATAGATTACATAATCTCAAGGATACTAAGAAAGTTTGCATCAATTAATCAAGTCCTTGCTACCATAACTAAAGCACACGCCTTCTTGAAAACAGGGCCTCACACAATTGCCAGCACAAATCAGGTGCTAGAGGAAAGAAAATATCCTTTAGGAGTCCTGCAGTCACAGAAACAAAAAAGCAAGCCAAAGAACGAGTTGCAAAAAAAAGCACTACGTCAAAGTTCCCAGGTAAATTAAAATCTAAATGGTTAAAAAAGTTAGTATTCAAAAGGGTTAAAAAAAGGTAGCATGCAGTTTGCACATAGCCCAGTCACAATCAGGTCTCGTCTCAGTCATAAAAATTTACTTTAACTTTGCAATGAAGGTTTTATTTCAGGGTTATTGGGTTTTTGTTTACTTGTTTTGTTGTTGTTATCTCTTTTTTTTTAATAGATACATTTTAAAAAGCTCACAATAGCTCCATATTGAGAGGAAAATAATTGTCCTCTCAAGCACAATGTTTTAAAAGATAGCTCCATAAAACAAAAATTTTGTCTGCTATTGGGGTCCTTCTGGCTAAGTTGAAACCAGCCAGCAGCAATGTTAGTCCTCCTTAATACTGATATTAAATTGCAAGAATAGCAGGAAGTCTATCGGTCATGAAAACTTCACTCACGAGATTGTTTGCACTGCTGGGCTGGGCTGTATCATGCAAAATTGTCTTCTCCCTGACTGGTACCAGTTTCCCTGAACACTTACAGCCAAATTCGAGCAGAGAACTCTCACACTGAAAAACAAGGAGTGCTATGGTGCAAGGCAGATAAAAGGCCATGGCAAGAGCTGAACCAAACTGCTACTCATGAGAAGCATGAAGCAGAGAACTGTTTCTGGAGCAGCCTTCAGTTGCACTGGATGAGGTGAAGTGTCAATGCATGCTTTTTAACCCTTCTGAAAAGGATTTGCCCTACAAATGCTGCTGAATAGCACAGGAATAGAAAAGAAGGAGCAAAAGACTGTGACAGGAATTGTTTTTCATACACAGGCAGCTAAATCTGGAGTTTAGAGTTTGTGAGACTGGGCTTTGGAGTATCAGGCCTGTCCCTGAATAGGCATTTAGCCTTGCAGGAGTGGCTCATTCTTTAAGAACATAGTTATGCAAGGTGTTAGCTCACTTGCCCAATAGCTATAGCTACATACCCAGGAAGCAGCCAAATCCAGAGCCCCCATGACCACTTAACCCAAACTTCAAATGCACATCCCTTTGTTCACCAAAATACACGATAATCTCTGAAGGGTTTGCTTGGTTGTCTCTTGACCCCTCCTAGGCCTGAACTACCAAGGATTAAACCTCACAGGCAGAAACAAGAAGCCAGGTACACTTTCTCTCAGTCAGGCCACTGTGAAAAAAAAAAAAAAAAAAAATCAAGGTCTCTCTTAACTTCCCTCCTCACCCAGATAAAACCTGCATTCCTGGCTACAGACAAGTCCAGTTCTAACAGAGAAGAGGGAACAGGAGAGTAACCTTAGGGTATTCATTTTTAATCCAAGTCTCTTAAGCTCCAGAGAAATAATGTAATCATTATTAAGCAAGGCAAAATTAATGACATTTACACTAATGTAAGTTATCCCAGGATTAAAAAACAAGTTATGTGGGCAGGACCAGAATAGAAGGTTAATAGCCTGCTACTTCTGCTTGTTTGACAGATTTCTGCCTAGGACTTAGATAAATACCTTTTGCTTATAGTTCTTCAAGTGCAATTACAGAGGGTTTTTGGACCTCACCCTTAATTTTTCATAACAGATGGTCTATTTTTAAATGCTATTTTTAAATCACATTAGCCATTTAAATTCATTAGAGAAGAAAAGCATGGTGGCAGATCTTAACATCAACAAGATAATGGTGTAGAAACCATTTCTAACCCAGGGGTTCTCAAATACACTGATCTAGTTCTGGAGCTCTAGCTACATGTTGAGATCCCATAGTCTGACTGTAGTCCATCCAGCCTGTACAGAGCTAAATCTCTGTCAGTTTATCAGTCAGCCAGAATCAGACCCCGGGCAGGAAACTTCATACAGAATTTACCAATATTGTTTGATGCTTTTGTAGAACAAAAACATTTTGCAGTGAATCCAGGATATTGTTCCGCTAATTACTCCACAGGTAAATGTCCCCTTTCTTCTTACCTTTCTTTTTATTTATACTCAGACACATTTAGAGCGAGATGAAATGCAAAATTTCCCTGATAGGGACAGAGAAATAGAAAAAGTATTTTTAGAAGATTTATACTGCAGAGAAAAAGGAACACACCAAGACGTAAGAGGAAAAAAAAAAAATGGGATCACAGCATGGTTTGGGGTGGAACAGACCTTAAATACCATTTAGATCCAGCCCCCCTGTCATGGACAGTGACACCTTCCACTAGTCTAATTTATTCAGAGCTACATCCAGCCAGGCCTAGAACACTTTCAGGAATGGGGAGACCCCAGCTTCTCTGGGCAACAAATTTTTAAGTTGCTCATTAATTTAATGTGTAGGCATGGGAAATTGAGTGGATTTCAAGTCAAAAATAGTCTGGCATTATCATGCAGAAAAGGAGCTACAAAATAAAGAAGGGGAAGAAGTATTCTTTTCCTCCTCTTCATATGTACATTACATCTCTTCCTTTTGCCCCTCTTGATGCAATAAGCAGAGTCAAATTACATATAGCAAGGAAACCTTATAACATGAAGTAAGAATCTAGTATAGCCAGTTGCTGTACACTGATGAATTGGAATGACTCCCTACCACATGAATGAATCATGAATAAGTCTGCAGAAATCAGCTGTCACTCTCAAGTTATGCCCAAATAAGTTAAAAAACTGGAGACTGCTGGTACAGAAAATGCAATATCACTGGTCTGACAGTGATGGTGCAAATACACATTTTGGCATAAGTGCTTTGGAATTAGAAGATCAAACAATGGAGCCTCCTTAAATTGACTTCTGATCAACCTAAATAAACTGCCTTTAAATGCAACAGGTGATGGACTTCAAGCACCAGAAGAGTACCTACTGCTTAGCAGTCATCCATTAGTCAGCCATCCCAAGTGAAAAGCACTTTCTCTGCAGAGAAAAAAATTCTTTACTATGATTTAAAGAGTTTTACTCTTTAAAGAGTTTGATTCTATTCAAACTTTACTCCTGAATAAAGAGTGGCTTCCACAGGATAGGAGCATCACTTTTAATTAAAGAAAAAGAAAATTAAACTTTTTCCTGCTGAGAGACTACAAATTACCTTTATATTTCCTTGGAAATAATGTTTTGTTATTAGTTTATTGATTTAAGTCAGTTTCATCCCTTTCTGTCATGAACACAGGAAACAATACAGAGTAGAAAAGTAGTAATTTCTTTAACTTCAGCCAACAGCTTTCCTGGTTAAGTCTTTTTTCCAGATGCAACTATCAAAGATTTTCTCCATGTACTAAACTGAAGCAGTATTTTCACTTGGGAATCTGGCAAGCATCTCCTGCAGAATAACAGGAGTTTACTCCGGGGAATACCTGCACATGGTCTCTATCCAGCAGAAACACAGCACTCCTGGAGTGCTATCCAGTGTTCTAAAGCACTGGCTCTTAAGGGAAATTACAAATTCACTTTTCTGTCATCCATTTTTGGGAGCAAAGAAATGTTCACTCTGGCCTTTGTCAGAATTGGGGAACAAGAACATGAAAATTTATTTCACAGAATTTTAAAAGTCTGACAGTGAAACTGATAATACATTATTTTGGGATGCAAGAAATGCTGGAATGAAATTTGTTTAACACGAGACAGGTCCAATGAAAGCTTCAAGAAATTAAAAAATGTGCCTTACAACCAAAGCAGAGAAGGGCTGCACACATAAGGTAGAAGCAGACTAAGATGCTATTTCCTTGCCTTAGACCTAGATATAAACACACTTAGGTATGGTAATTGGTAGCAGTATATAAGCATTTTGTAACACAGCAACAGTATTAGTAGTATTTTATAACTTAGTATACATGAATAACACACAACTGCAAATGAACAGAGACTTGCAGTATACTTGCCCAAATAGGGCGCAGGAAAGCACATGCAAGTAGCAAAATCTGCAAGATAAGAACAAAGAATGTAGAATGGTCAGGAAATATGTCAGATAAAACTAAAATAAGATTGCAGAACAAAGAGGAGATATGTCTGATAGAACCAGAATAACTGCAAAACAAATAAGAAAGATGCCTAGCAACACTATGGTAAGCTTATTCCCTCAAATAATATGAACTCCATCATCTGAGATCACCCCCTTTTCTTCCAGGGAGGAAGCAAGGTGAACAATACATTAACAATTAGAAAAGAAGGATGATAATTAATGAAAATCACAAAAATTCTCACTTTGATTCCAGCTTCTCTTGCCAAGGAGCTCTCAAGCACTTTACTGTGACTCCTGCAACTGAAACAAGCCATCAAGTATAGTCACCAGTGCTAAATATAGGGCACCAGCTCCAGGGTATTGTATAGTCCAGGTTTACTATTACTACATAATATATATGATTGTTAAGAACTCTTCGGGAAAGAGATAATAGCAACTAATTGTAACTAAGAACTAATGACTGTAAAGCTGTATTGTTGCTGTACATGAGTTTAATAAAGTGCTTTGTTTCATTAGTCTTTTAAACAATCCATCACCGAGATCTTCAGTCTGTGTGTAAACACACAAATGTTTTGGTGCAACACTTTGATCAGTTCTTTTAGCTAGTAAAATCAAGTTTCTTCTCACAACATCCTGTTAAGCTTATGTTGTGAATGAGTGTGGGGGAACGCATCACCACAAAAAGTTCTAAGTCCCTTCCCCTTGCACTTCGTCAAAAAGTTCAAAAATACTTGTCACTTAGCAATCCGTCCCCAGATTTAAGTGACCTTCATCCTAGCTAGCAATCTTCTAAGCAGATTCTTCTACTCATACAGGAAAGACACAACTGGCTGCGTTAGACTTTAGGGCCAGGTCCAATCCTGCAAGTCATTTCAGAGACAGCGTGGATGGTGCGACTAATTCACTGTTTTGAGATTAAAAGTGTTTACTATTTACGCAAAGGTTATTAACATCTCTCAGCTGAGATCTAAGCACCTTATTTAAATAAGGAGAGTCCTCGCATTCCAGCAGATTGCAGGAGCTCTGCGCAGGGAAGTTCTGACAGCTACCCGGCTCTCACTCCGGACAGAAGCAGCAGCAGCGGGGATGTCCCGGCGCTCGCTCCCCGGGCACGGGGCTCTCGAGAGCGCTTCTGAGGAAAGGCGCTGACAGGCGCCACTTCCCTGCGGCCTCACACCTGTGAGCGCCGCGCCGTCCTCAGGTGAACGGGCTCTGCCAGCCGACGGCGGCCAAACCCTGCGGAGCAGCCCGGGGGCTGAAGGCTGCCAGCCGGGCCCCTCAGCGGCCAGCGGGCTCGCTCTCACGCTGCCCCAGCACGGCGGGAGCGGGAGGCTCCTACGCCCTTTTTTGACTCCAAGTCACTGCATTAACAAGACACCCCCCACCCCTCCCCAGAGCCCTTTCTAGGTGAGCCTCACCTCTCCTTCCGTCCCCTCCGCGGCTCCCCCTTCCTTCCCTCCGTCCAGGGACAATGCCGGCTCCCCGGTCCCGGCGGGCAGCCGCTGTCCCGCGCCGCCGCCCCGCTTGTCTGAGGGCAGGGAGGCGGCGGCGCGGGGCGAGGCCGAGCCCGTCCCGCCGCCCCGGGCCAATGCCGGCGCCCGTCCCTCCGAGCGGGGCGGCTCCCCCCGCCCGCGCCCGCCCTCCCCTCCCGCTCCTGTCACCTGCGGCAGCCCCGGGCGGGCCGGGGGAGCCCTGGGTCGGCTGTCAGCGGGCGCTGCTCTGAGACAGCAGCTCCGCAGCGGACAGGGGCTGCTCCACACGAAGTCCATGCGTCGTCTTGACTTGACGACCTGGCTTGAGGGACAATGATCAGTATTTCACTTTACCTGGTGATGGACAACCCGAAAAGTGTGAACATGCGCCCCTGTTTGAGTAAAGATACGGACCGCGGTAATAGATGTTGCAATCATCTATTTGTTCAGGAAGCCGCCGTAAGTGCTTTTCTGTTTAATTAGTGGCACAAAATACAGGTGCCGCCATTTCACGGGGTGTTTCAGCAGGACCTTCCCCTCCGCTCTGAACCACGGCGGTTTCAGAAGCCTCTGCCAGCAGGATGAAAGCACCGAGCCTGGCTATGGGGAGAGCTGGTGTGCTGCTATTTTCCCCTTACGTTCTTCTTGCAGTGAGATCTAGTTAGATCTAGCTTGATCTAACTGATTTAATTCTGGTTTGGGGCAGCTGGAGGTTTTCAGAGTCTGGCGTACCCAGGAGTGGGGCCGCTGTGCCCTGAGGGCAGTCCTGTTGTCACCTGCCCACGTCTGCCGCCCACAGCGCTGGCTCGGCTCTCGCTTGTAGCACCTCTGCTTTAAATTACATCCCCACTGTGTTGTTCCCAGCCTGAGTCCATTCGCTCCCCGAATCCCATACCATCAGCCCGGCTTCCCGCTAACAACAAATTCTTATGTTTCACTTCCTTCTCAAACTTGGATACGGTGAAACAATTTTTAGAGAAAATTTAATGTTCATAGCATTGGTGGAAAGTTTTGGTCAATTACATGTCTTCTCAATTTCATGCATTTGATACGCAGCTCCTCCTTTTTGGTGACAAAATAAGAGACTAGACTAGAGCATGCTTTTCAAGTACTATATGGTAAAATTCAGGCTTAATAAGCCTTTAATAAGGCTTACATTCAGCTCACAAGGATCAGAGCGAATTGAAGACCTTGTGAAAGATTGAAAGTCGCTTTCTCCCCTCAATAATTTTAATTCAAACCCCTCTCATCTACATATCCTGTTTATTCATCCCAATGCAGCATACTAAGCTGCATCTATTCAAATCCACACTAAAGTGCTGTTCAGTGCAGATCAAGAAACATCACTTATTTAGAAGTGATGCGAAGCCCTTTTGACACTGCGTAGAGGAGCATATTTTTCCCCTGTGTAAAATACCACTTCCCCCCTCTCACAGCAGTCCCGAAGGAAAAGGAAGCTATGACTAAAACAGTTCAGGACCAGACACGCATCAGCCGGCAGCTGTGAGTGCGCTTGACCCCTGCTGGATGGACTTGGAACTGATGGGTCAGGTGCCCGAAACAATTCCCCTTCTAATCAAGGACTTAGGACCCAAGCTTAGGAAAAAACAGCTTCTTGCTGCTCAGTGGCAGAGGTCTCCAGCACTGTGAGAAGTGACTGCTGAGAAACTATATATGTGGTGTGTGTTGTGTGCTATGTCTGTTAAAATACGTAGGTAAACTCTCCTGGTCAAATTTAATTTAGTGATGTGTTCTTGAAATGATTCAGATGAAATCTGTGGGATTATGTGTGTAAGGACTGTCTCAGCTCAGACCAGTTGCCAGTTGATATCTTCATAATGAAGAAATTGAAAATATCTGAATGACCTTCAGAGCATGGAATACCTTAAGGACCCTCAGACTCATTCCTCAGTAACTGCAGAAGGGAAAAGTCTGCACCCAGTATCCACCCTGTCCCCATAACAACTCTGCAGTGGTGCAGTAGATTTGAAGAATCTATGCATTTCATGTAAGCACAGAACAGATGTTTTTCAAGTGATTTGAGCTTGAACACTCTCAAGGTGGCAGCAAGAGAACAAAAATTAGTCATAAAAGGGTATACTCTACCCACCCTCCTCTTTGTGTTTCCCAGACACAGTAACAGAGCTGTTAAGTCCTCAGCACAATCAAAAGCTATCAGCATAGTTTTGATTGCAGTGCAACAGAGAGCATTATGGCATCTTCAGGAAAAAGACCCAAACCAACCAAGTCTGCAGACAGTAGTATAGTAGCATTGTACAGTAGTGTTGCTATCAGAGTCAGAAAGTGGATCACCTTTCTTCCTTCACCCCCTCACTCAGCATGTCTACCTCTCTAGTGATTTCCCAAAGTAAAAAGGAAGTCATCCCATCTTCTTCCAATATTGAAAAAATTAATGAGTGCTTTGGTGCGGTTACAAACTGACAGGTATTTGTTGAAGTGACAGTAACTTCCAGTGAAGCAAATCGAGCTGATAATGCTTTCCTTCCTCCAGTTTCCTCCTGTCACTCAACTGCCTTTGACACTGAGCCGCTCTCTGATGAACTAACACAAATCACAGCTAACTCTGGTGTTGTTCATTTAATGGCTGTAGTGATATTTCCCAGGTGGCTTTGACCACATCATCCCTCGCTTTTCATCCTTCAGTTGGTTCCTGGGCATTGAGGTAACTTTTTTGTTTCTTTTAAAATCTTCCATGCTGTTAGGTTATGCCGTAAAAAGTTCTCCACGTGCACAAAGGAAGGCAGAGTGATAATAGTGAGTGGAGGAGTGAAATACCCTGGCTGGCTACCCCCAAGTCCACCACAGGAGCTCTCAGCCCTTCAAAGGTTCATTTCTTCACACATGAAGGAGTGCAGAGTCTTTAAAAAGTAAGCCTTCAAAAATATTTTAGAATTATTTAGAATTTATTTTAAAACATTTCAAAAAATGCATACCAGAAGTGCAAACTGTAAAAGGCAGCAGTGTGGATAATTTATATTTCTCTATAATATGGTACTCTCTATGATAAGAAAAAGACTGGCTTCATAATAATGATCATGAAAGGAACGGCCTCAAAGATCACATGTGCATGACTAGGGCCTGACCATTTTCCTTCTCTTTTGCTGCCAAGCAAAGCAAATTTAAGTGCTGCTGCCAGTGACCAAGGCATCTTTAAATTGACTTTCTTATGCTACATGGCCAGAGATCTCTGCCTGTAGAACTTAAAAAAAAAGTTGTGCTTACTTTCATGAATATGTCTTAATTACAGAGACTGTTCTACTATGTCAAATGGGACTTGTCAAAGGAAAACAGAAATTCCCACAGGGATGGCCAAAAATTATGAACAAAGTAAGTAAATGTGAATGTTCATCATGGAGAAAAGGCGGTTATGGGGAGAACTCATTGCAGCCTTCCAGTCCTTAGAGAGAGCTTATAAAAAAGAGGGAGAGTGACTTTTTAAACAAGCAGATAGTTATGGACAAGGATGAATGGTTTTAAACTAAAAGAGGAGAACCCAGGGAGATTGTGGATGCCTCCTCCGTAAAAGTTTTCATGGCCAGGATGGATGGGGCCCTGAGCAAATCGAACTAGTGATGACATCTCTGCTTATGGCAGGGGGTTAAAACTAGATGATCTTTAAGGTCCCTTCCAACAAGCTTTTCTATAATTCTGTGTTGCCCAAGATTGCAGACGACACCACTTTAGCGACTGATAATGTATTTCTCTGGTTGAGTATGGCTCCCAGGATTATGTGGCTCAGGCACTGATGTCCTATGAAGGAAGGAGATGACCAGAGTCTATCCAGAATTTATTGCAGTATGCTGACCAGAAGGAGAGAAGCAAAAGTAGTTCAGGACCAGACTCCAGCCTTCCTTTCCACTTTCTTGAGTCCTGTCCCCGCCGCTGGGCATGGCCTTTTGCACTGATGGAGCAAAGGGGTCACAGGGCACAGAGTACAGCTGTTGTTACTGCAGTGCAGGAGCCACCCAAGGCTCCATCGCCGTGCCTTGGACTGGGGGAGCTGGCTCCTGAGAAAGCAGCTCTGCGATGATGGCTGGCCCAGCTCACATTCGGTGACACACTCTTTTTCTTGAAGAGAGTTACAACTTCAGGATTTCAGCCTGGCACCGCATTTGGGCGAAACCCAGGCCATCCCACGAGCCTTTTCCCCCCGTACTTCTCGTTTCCCGGGGCAGAGGGCGCCCGCGGCCCCCGCTGCTCCGGGCCCCGTCGCGATGGCGACCGGCGGGCGGGGCGCGCGGCAGGGCCCGGCAGGGGCAGGCGCGGTCCCGGCGCCGGGGCGCGGGCACCGTGAGGGGGACGCGGGTGTGGGTGGGAACAGGGCCGGGGGAGGTGGCGGGGAGGGGTGGCTGGGGCCGAGGCGCAGGGTAACAGTGCCAGCGGATTTGGTGCCTAGAGGCAGCGATTCGAGGTGAGGGGTGGCCCAGCTTTATCCACTGAGGTGTCTGGTGGTGAAGCGGGCTGGGGGGGAATAATGTAAGGGACATGGGGGAAATGTTAGCCAGGGACGGATTGAGGGCAGAGGGAATTGTTAGCTTGCTTTGGAGATTGGGAAGGGGTTACAGTGTGACTTGCACGATTTTGTAGCGTGACTGAGGTAATCGATTTTCCGTATTCTGCACCTGGGACGGGACAACCCCGGGTGTCCCGACAGACTGGGAAGCGAGAGGATGGGCAGCAGCCAGCAGAAATGGACCCGGGGGTCTTGGTCGATGGCAAACTGAACATGAGCCAGCAGTGCCCTGGCAGCCAGGAGGGCCGAGTGTGTCCTGGGGGGCATCAGGCACAGCATCCATCGCCAGCCGGGCAAGGGAGAGATTGTCCCGCTCTGCTCTCAGCTGGGGCAGCCTCACCTCGGATATTCTGTGCAGTTTTGGGTGCCACAAGAAAACCATTAAGCTATTGGAGAGTGTCCAAAGAAGGGCCACAAGGATGGTGAAGGGTCCGTCCTGAGGAGTGGCTGAGGGCACTTGGTCTGTTCAGCCTGGAGGAGACTGAGGGGAGACCTCGTGGCAGTCTGCAACTTCCTTGTGAGGGGAAGAGGAGGGGCTGGTATCAGTCTCCTCTCTAGGCAGAAATGAGAGGACCCCAGGGGGTGGCCTGAAGCTGAGTTTAAGGCGTGTTTGGACAATGCTATCAGGCACGTGTTGTGATTCTTAGAGTGTCCTGCATAGGACCAGAAGTTGGACTCGATGATCGTGACGGGTCCCTTCCAACTCAGTGTATTCTGTAAATGTTGGGGGCTGAGGGAGTGGAGGCTTCTGGTAGTGCAACTGCTCGATATATGGGGGTAATTATGTGAGTGCAAGTGCTAGTTTGGATGGCATTAATGATAATTGCGCTCGTGAGAGTGGTGGTCTCTGGGAAGTCACTGTAGCTGGGTTGTGTCAGGAAACTGTCTGCTCCTTCTAAGGATGCAATGGCACCGTAGGTACTGCTTGAGACAGTTCTGGTACTGATAAAGGGGGTCAGTCAACAGCATCACAATTTTATTTGTTTGGGAGAAGAAATAGATCTTTCCCTCTGCAAATGTTCTCCTGTGGGTTTAAAATGTGCAGTCTTCAGTCCCCTTAAATATGTTCCTCTCTCTCTCATGTGTGTGTATTTTCTATGGTTTGCAAAATCCTTTATTGTAGTATGTGTTGTTTCACCTTGTACAGCTTGGAGGCTTTCTTGTTCCTCTCTACTTGGGAAGAATTTCATAAATATATCACTGGAGCTCATCTGGGTCTGTAATTAAAAAGCAAAAAGGCCCTAAGCCTTTTCAAGATACTTCTGCTCAAAATTTTCTGTTTTGTATCCAATTTTAAGCAGGGAATTTGATTATCCATTTAGTGAAAGATACAGAAACAATTTAAAGAAAACCTTAGGGAGTGCTCTAGTAATCTTCAGTTTCTGAGGAAAATCAGTAAATTAAATGCTCAAGTGGAAATGGGATCAATAGCAGTCCAGTTAATTTTGCACTGAAGAAGTGTGATGGATCCTTTTTTACACTTAACAAGTGTGTCCTGCACTTGTGCATTTGGTTTGGAAATTTCAAAGGGGTCTAGGAGGAGCAAAGTACCTAACTTCCTACCTCAGTGAGATGTTTTTCTTAATTCACTTGTTCATTTGGGTTTCTTTTAAATCTCAGGTCTTACAACAGCCATGTCTTTAGGATTTCTGAAAGTTTCATGAAAAAATATTATACTGAATCAGAAACTGCAAAGGTTGTACATGAAATAGGATAGAAAGTTACTTTGTATACAAAAAGCTGACATTGCCTTGCTTCAGGGTATGGGGAGTGTGGTGAGAAGGCATAGGACAGTGTATGGATTACAGTGTATCTGTCAATAGTTGGTTTCACTTCATTGCCTTGATTTTACTGGCTTGCTTATGTGGCTTTTTACTGATTTCTTTTTTTCCTGTTTACTTGTGTTCATTTTAACAGGAAAAAATATCTAGCCTGCTGTGTTTAGTCACAAAACAAGTTTTTATCAATATCGGCTATTATTGTAAAATTCAGAATTTAAATTCAGAGAAGCAGTTTAATAAGAAAACAGGTTATATACAATGTTTCTACTTATTCAGTAATAAAACATTCTATATTATATAAGCTATTTTGGTTTGGACATTTGGTTATGTTACTGCTAAAAGTGAGGAATCTTCATAAGTGCCCTTTCTTGTGACATTTTTTATTTTGATAATATATGCTACCAGTTCCATTGCAGAACTATTCATTGCCAGTTGAATTCTGAGGTTGGTAGTTGTGCCAGCATGCCCAGGGAATACTGCTGACATGCATATCCCTTCAGAAAGTGCTTTTGTTCTAGCTCTGACAATGAAAACTGGTATCAGAGTTGTGGTGAAAGGGAGATATTCATAGTGCAAGCAGAACAGAAGGAGAGGGAAAGAGAGGCAAGTGAACAAGTGGACTTGATAAAACAAGCCTGATAAAGAAACAAAGGACTGTAAAAGGAACAACTGCTGGTTTGATTTGCAAGCATGGTAAAGACAACCTGCAGCAAGGGATGCAATAAGTAACTGGTGATAGAGACCACTGTATCTACTCGGCTATACATTACATTAATATAAATATATATACATGGGCCTGAGTGCTACCCTGCGTAGGATTATTGCTGTCTAAAACCCAACCTTTTTTTTTTATTTTTTATATTTCAGAAGTGTTACAAGCTTGTCACGAGTGAGAAATGCCATTGAACATACAATATTTTGTAAATCATTCATCTGTATACTTTTTTTCTTTCACTTCTAGCACAAGTATAAAGAAAAAAAAAAATAAAAAATGGAAGAGAGTAAGAAAAAGAAGAAACCAGAAGAGCAAGTTCAAGAGCCTGAATCAGATTTACCAGAAGCCTTATTAGAATATCAGTAGGTTTAATATATTTCAACTTTTCACTCATATAGAATATGTGAATGGAGGAAGCAGATAACAAAGACAACTTATACACTTTAGAGCCTGAGCTGATTGTTTTGAGGTTTTGGGGCTGTTTCAGAAAGGTACACTTTTTAAACTGTAGCTGTAAGAGAGCAATTAACTGGGTCAGAAATGTTATGCCATTAGGCTATAACTTGGGAAAAAAAATTATTAAAACCAAAAAAAATGACATTTTTTCCGTAGCAATCTTTTGATCAGCATATGCTGAATTTGGAAGATTACATTTGACTGTATTTTTTAGGATTCCTTGGTGTTCGTGGAGGTTTGTTGTCACTAGCCAGAACCCCAAGACCTACAGTTTGCTGTCTTCCTTGGTGCAGCTGAGAGCAGAGCATAAAGTGTTTTATTTTGAAAGTAAGAGATGGACAAATTAAAGGTCTCTTAAAATCAAGCAGAGAAAAATAAGAGCCAAGGGTGAAATATCTGAAGCAGTTACAAACTAGTCTAATTTATTTGATTTCTAGTCTCTTGAGTAAATGATTAAAAGGTGAAAAAGTAAGCTTCAAGACTTTTATCTAAGAGACAGAAATTCAAAGGGAAATAACCTCAGGAACACCTAGTATCCAACAATTATCAGTGTTTAGGGAGCAAGCAGTAATGCCTTGGTGTGGAAATGAGATGTGGAGTAAGCAAACTGTATAGTATGCTCCTATAGTTGTAGTGACATCTATATGAATTCACAGGGTTTATGTGGGATTTTCTGCTTCATTTTACAGAGTACAATTTTCCATAGTGAAATAGCCTAGATTTAGCTGAATCATATCCCAAACAAATACCATCTGAAAAGTCCAAAACTAACTCACCTATTTTGTGAAGGAATAAGGAAACTGTATTACTGGGCTGAGAAAAAAGCTGTATCATTTTCTGTACCACTTTAAAATTGTTGTTATGCATATGCAAATATCCAAGCAAATGACTCATTTGTCTGGAGAGTCTTCCACTGAAATAGGTGCTTCACTGAAATGGAATATGTAGTTTCTACAGCAACAGTAGGGGAAAAAGGGAAGAAAAGTATTCTTGCTGGTTTTGTTTTTCCTCTCTTCTCTGCCCCTCTTGCTCTCCCTTTCTTTCTCTTCACCTCTGTAATATGTAACTTCTCTGTACCACTTGATGGATCAAAGGTGGATAATAATACAAGTCAATAGCTGTCACATTCCACTTTAGGATTTATCAAGCGTGTAGTATTTATTTAACTTTCATTCCTGTTTTTTGTTTCCATACACTGAAGAATGGTCACAGTTCCTAGGGAGTTTATTTTGCATTTTCATTAAAGTTCTCAGTTTTAGCATTTCTTAGGAACAACAATCTTATTATGTACTTTTGCTGAGGCCATGACCACTGTACCCATGTATCTCTGGTCTGGTCTCTCTAGCTAATATCCTTCTGCTTATCTGAAAACCTGAAGAATACCTTGGAGCACACTGACACCAGAGGATGCAAATTTAGTAACCTGCAATTTGCATGATTCAGTGATCCAAATGTAGCAAATTAACCAGGAAAAAATGATCTTCTTTTAAAATAGCTTAAGGCAATAGGGAAGGGAAAAAATTCCAAAAACCACAAAGAAAGCACCCCAAGTCCCCAAGCTAAAAACTGAAGGAAGAACTGTTAAAAGAATAAAAGACTTAGTGATAATTGTAATACTTGCCTCTATTGTGCTATATGATGAATGAATGCTGGGAACAGAGGTACTTATTACATAGAATTTTGCAAATAGACACCATTTGCAGCCTAGTGTTTCTCATTCTAGAAGAGAGAACATCGGAAAGAAATCTTTATTTTATAGCTGTGGCAAAGAGGATGACAAGTAGCCTATGAAAATGTGAAATCAGTGAGCTTTTTCTTTGACAAAAATATACAAACAGAATGTACTACTTAGGCTGGAGTCCCTATTCCCTTAGTTCTTCTCCAAGGCTGACAAGTTCTTGGAGTACAAGTGTAGTTTATGAAGCTTAACAAAGCACATAATCAGAAGAATTGAATCCCATTGAATTCTCCAACTTGGAATTCATTTGACCTATATGTGAGTGAGCTGCTTAGGCTTTCTCCTAGCTAGTGATGAGTAATATTTTCTGGAGCACAAATGTTCTTGTCCTGAAAGTGACCTGTGTAACAGGCCAGCTAAACCTCATGCAAAATGAACAAACCAGCTTCAGCCTCTCAGGAGGCTACACAGGAACAGTGTTACCAGGGAATCTGCTGCTCTGTAGGGGTATGAAATCCAAACTAACATGCAGGCCTAGATGTATATGGGAAATAATTTCTTTATGTATGGTAAGCAGACAGTAGTATTTAACTAAACTAGTCAAGCAATATATGAAAACAAACATTTTCGTAGTATTTACATCTAATCTAGCTTAAATAGCATTCCTTTCTTTAATATTTTTGTAAGAATGTTTCTTTCTTTACTCTCTCTTCATAGCATTGTGGCAAAAGAAAGAGCAATTGAACGGGTTTTGTTTCATCTGGAAGGACTGGAAGAAAAGATCAAAGAAAATCTTAAAAAAGTAAGTGACTGCAACAAGTTTTATTTGTGGTGTTCTTACTCACAGATCCAGTTTTGTTCTTTCCATTCTAATACTACATACATTAAAATTAGCTACTGCAGTGAATTTGTTACAGTCAATGAAACTACAGTTAGTGAGTCACTTTATGTGATGAAAGTTGGTGTTATTTGAATTAAATGTGACATGTAGCATAAATGTCCTAAATATAACATGCTAAAAAGAAGCTGCAGGAGTAGAACATTACAGAATAGGACAGAGCAGTAAGGTAAAGTGAATTCAGTGCAGGTGCTTTCCAATGCACAAGAGATCCTTGTAACCGTCTATGTATTTCATGGAATCACAGAATCATTGAGGATAAGAAAGACTTCTCAGATCAAGTCCAGCTGTTTAACCCAGCATGACTGTGTTCATCACTAAACCAGGTCCACAAGTGCCACATTCACATGTCTTTTGAATTCTTCTAGGGATAGTGATTCCACCACTTTCCTGGGTAACCTCTTCCAATGCCTCACTACTCTTACAGTGAAAAATTTTTCCCAAATATCCTGTCTAAACCTGGCACAATTTCCTTTTCTTCTTGCCCTGTTACTTGTTACCTGGGACGAGAGACCAACCTCCACCTGGCTACAAAGTTGTTCCAGGTGGTTGTAGAGACAGATAAGGTGTCACCTGAGCCTCCTTTTCCCCAGCCTAAACATCCTCAGCTACTCCATATCAGACTTGTACTCTGGTCCTTTTATCAACTTTGTTGCCTTTCTTTGGCATCTTTCTCTGCAGCAAGCACAGGACAGCAAGCTCCCTTTCAGTAGGTACCTTTCCTGCAGTACATTCAAATATATCTTTTAACCAGTCTTACAAATATTCTTCAATATTCCAATGCATGAAGAATGAGTGGTATAAATTTCAATTTTGTCAGTAGTATTAGCAGACCTAACCAAGCACTGAGAATTGCTGGCCTTCTTCAAATCACTTTTGAACTAATGGAATTGCACAAGTTTCTGTCAGAATCTAGTTATTGCTGCAAACTCAGTTACAATAAAAATTGAATAAAGAAAGACTATCATGCTACTTACTAGCTGTGATTTCTAGCACTGATTGATGAAGACACACTTTCTCATGGATTAAGAATTGCTTTGGGTAATTTTTAGAACAAGGTTGTGTAACCACTGATCTCACCTGAGTGACACTTTAAAGAACAGTGTATATGAGCTGTATATAAAGAGCCATAATATGGCATCTAATAACTGTGAGCAGTGAACTTTGAAAATAGATATTAGAGAGTCACCTATTGAAATTATATGAAAGTGCTCAAAAAGCCTTTTTCTGGATCATGTTGCAGCCTGCACTTCATAGCAGTGGAATATTGAAACAATGTGCCTCTCTCCTTTCCATGCTGATGCTTGCCCTGCTTTATGTAAGCATCCCTCTGTTTAGCTTTCTGTGGTACTTCTTTCAGTCTTGAAGCCTGGATGGTGTTTCATCTGTGGCTTGACTATCACTGGAAGTGGCAATTGCTCTTCCTTCTGCAGGCATCTGAAGGGTTTTATGATTATTGTTGGATCTTATGCCTCTTATGGTTATACTGCTGGATCAGAGGGCAGTTTGACTGCCTTGTTCAGGGACACAGAGCAGCAGTGTAAAGGAGACCCCTCAGTGGGTCTCCTCAGTTTGTTTGTGTTACTGACAACAGCGCCCGTGAAGGACTCACACTGACAGTTTATGCAATAATAATTATGCAATAATCTTAATATAAAAATATTAACTTTTATTAACATAAAAGTTGGGACAGATTAAGATTAGAGGATTTTCAGTGATAGTATCTCCCTGCAAAAATATATTGCATATATGCAAAAATATTCAAAGCAGCACACGGACAAGCTCTAATCCCCAGTGAAAGTATTAAGTGCCCACAGAGCATGGTTCTAGCCCAATAGGTGTCATATGGGGGAGAAGATAGATTCAACCACATGACTGACCCCAACAGTTATGATGGACTTCCCAAACTTCTCCCCATTCCTGACTTACTTTTAC
The DNA here is from genome assembly GCF_030490865.1 of Poecile atricapillus. Taxonomy (NCBI): domain Eukaryota; kingdom Metazoa; phylum Chordata; class Aves; order Passeriformes; family Paridae; genus Poecile; species Poecile atricapillus. The sequence continues at coordinate 83,327,442 of NC_081249.1, forward strand.
ACTATTTCTTTATGTTTGGGTGGAGCTTGAGTGATTCTAGTCATTCATCTTCTCCTCTCTCCCCTGGCTGACAGGTGCTGTGAGGTTTGTCAGCTACAAAGTGCCATTGAGTTCCCCACACTGCAAGGATTTCTATGCAGCCTGGCCATAATGTCTCCACTCTGTTCCACCCTCTGTTCCATCCCCCTTAGGGGTGGTTGCAGATTTTAGGGAATCATCATGGAATATGGTTTTGAGCATGCCAGGTGCATTGCATTCAGTGAGTAGCAGTTGTATTTTACCCTTTAATCTCTGTCCCACTACAACTTCTGTTAGGATATGAATACAACTTCACAGTTTCCTCTAATTTTACCCCAGCTATCTTTCTACAGTTATTCCCCCAATTCACTCCTAGTTCATGGTCTTTCAAGGATTCCATATTTTAGATTGAGCAGGGCACTTTAAGGTGTGGGTGAAGGGCTATTGTTTTAATTTAATCATGTTTTGACAGTTCTTTGAGCTCCATTCTTTATTTCCTGCTGGATTTCTAAGCTGTTTAGAATTAATCCTAGAAGTGAGGAATGCTTGAGACTCTTTCTACTGCCTAGTAACTGTTACTTACTTGCTCCTTGTTTGCTCCTGTATGGTATCCTGTGGGAGCAAATATACACAATCAGTAATTTCAAACAGTCTGAGTGTCACTAGAGAGTGTCATGGCCAAGGGTTATGATCACAGTTGTGGAATCAGGAGGCATAATTAATTTCAGCTCTGACAAGAGTCTTTTCTTTGGCTATATGCAAGTGCACCTGATTGTCTTACGACTTTTTCTGTGTGAAGATGGTATGTTCTCATGAAGAATGTTAACATGAAGCAAGTAGCTCCTACATACAAATATTGTTATTAAATTATCCACAAGCACCTTTCTTTCCAGGCAATGGAGGATTATTAGTGTGCTGTACCAAATACAGCTGTTATTTGTCTCTCTTTTCCTTCCAGTGGTCTTGAAGTTACTGAGGAAATGTCTGAGCCTTGTAAATTCTCCCTTCTGTTCTAACCTTTCAGAATATGAAGAACAGGTGTTTAGTTGGGTGTTCTAGCATTTCATCTGGTACTAGGCCAGATTTTACTTTTTTAACTTAAATTTGTCACTTTGAAAGCATTTTAATTAATACCAGCTGTGTCTTCTGTTCTTTCTTAGAATGTTGCTCTGAAGGAAGAGCAGAAAGTGCTTATCTGGCGCTTAGTAAGGCAAATAGAAGAAAAGGAGAAAAAACGAGATGAGAAGGAGGTTGTAACCAGGGATGATGTGGAAAGGTCACTGAAAGAAGTTTTTCAGTTTGTGAAGGACAAAGAGCAACTCCTTCAAGGTATGTTGCGAGTTGGGGAAGTGTGGGTTGCAGTTTACACACTTGGGATTGAGTACATGTTGTTGTTGTTGTTTTGCAATTTAAGTAGCGATTCTTTGTTGCATAAGCATAAAACTTTTCCTCTCCCAAAATTGGACTCTCTCAATTTAGTGTGAGATTGTGGAGGACTTATAAATCAATCTGTCCCTGCCAAGTGATGTATAGTATTGTGCAAGCACAGAGACTTCCTCCTTTCTGAAACTCATGAAAGTCCAAGGCACTGGCTCTACTGAAGATTAAAAATAAAATTATTGATGGCAGGAAAAAAGACCAGTTTTGAGTGTTAAAAATTCTGTCTGCCATCCCTGCAATTCTTTGTGGGAGACATGTGACCTTGGTTACAACATTTGGTGAGAAGAATTATCTTCTCTTTGAAAGAGTAAGATCAGCCTGTTTTCAACAATAATGGTGGCCCATGAAAGTATATATGGCCATCAGGTTGTAATGTATTGCAGTGTAGAAGAATCCCCCTTCCTTTTCCATTCCCTGTGAAAGCACCTTTCTTAAAGAAGTTGACATTGTAAGAATTATCAGTCCAGGAAATCAGTAATGAACTTGTCTTTTGACATTCTTATTTTAATAGCTCTACGCTCCCAAATTGAAGAAACTAAGAAAAAAATTTTAGAAAAGCAAAGTGAGAGAGATTATTGGTCGGAGTACAAAAATGTTGGAAGTAAAATACACGCTGAGAGGATTAGCAGTCTGGAAAAAGACATTGTGGAAGTCAAATATGAACTTGAAAGAACTGAAGGTCAGTTTATAGCTGGTGTAATGTAAGTCTTACAGGGTCTTTGCATATTGCTTGCAGGAATTAAATGATAAAATTAATTTTAGGTCAAGTTCTAGTAACTTGTATCAGCTTTTCTAGTAACTTGCATGAACTTTTCTCAGTGCACCTAAGATGGGCTGCATAATTCTGAAAAATATGAGGACTCTCTTTCTTTCTTTCTCTCTCTCTCGTAAAAGTTCCTTTATTAAAGAAATTTATAAAGTTTACAGAAATTATGACACTTAGAGAAACTGATAAGATTGTCCTTTGATGGTTTTCTTATAAAATACAGGCAACCCATTTAAAAAAAAAATGTTACCCAGAAGGATAGCAGTTTTTTGTAAAAATAAGTCTACACATATTTAGATCACCTACACAGAGAGCGCCCTTAGCAGTCATACTTGAAAATGTTGACTCTGCAGCTCTTATTTCTCATTATCTACAAGCACTTCACATATTGAAAACTCCTTTGACAGGAAAGTAGTATGAGCTCATTCTTGGAACAGTCTTTTCCATGGAGCACACTGGTTTGCATGCAGGACTAGAGGGAGCTCTTTAGCCAGTGGTCTGGATCTTTCCTCCTAGTCACACAGTGTGGGGCCCTGCAAAATGGCTAATACAGACACATACTGGGAACTGTTTCAGCACTGTCACAGCAGTGGAATTAATTTGAGAGCTTATATGTTGTGGTGCTGAGTGTTTTACAAAGACTTCTTTCTTACTGCATTATTTTAAAATAATTTAAATATTTTGCTGTTAGATAGCCCATGCTTCCAACAGGAGAAGGATGTCCTGGTTTTCTTTCTTTATGTCCCTCTCAGTATGCGTGACCACAGCCAAGCAGCTGGTAGTAGCAGGCAGTGACACTGCTCTAAGGGTCTCTATATTCTGTGCCAGCCATTACCAGTCATCAGCTACTGTGAATAAGAGCCAGCCAGCTATATTTTTGTCTATCAAAGCATATTTGACCACAATTAAGATCTGCTCTGTGATTTCTACATTTCCAGATAGCTAGTCAGATATCCACGTCTGTATTCAAGAGGTTGTTTGTTTTTTTTTTTTCTTTATGCATTTTCTGTGTTCTTAATTGTTTTAAAAGTTTGCTATATAGCTGCTGAAATACAAAATGAAAAAGAGAATGGGCTTTCATATAGAATGCCAGTAGGGACAGGCTATCTGACTTCCTGCATGTCACAGGGTAGAGAATGTTGTGGTTTAACAAAAATTAATGGTCCAACTGAAGTATATTTATTGAAAGTTATGTTATAGCGGTACATTTGTAGGTGGCCTACATAGCATACTGGAAAATGATGCTGCCAGTACTGGATGTTTACCATTCTATTTTGCTTAACCCCCTAAAACTGAACCAAGAAAGTGTCTGGGGAGTACAGCCTTCCAGGAGAAATCTAACAAGCTTTCAGAGCAAGACAGCAACAAATTTGGCTTGTTCAGACCTTGAATGTGTAATAGGCTTAGAGAATAAGCACAGGTGAACAGGTTTCTTTCTCTGTTCCACTGAAGGGCTTGAAACTGGCACAGTTCATGTTGTCTGGTGGTGACATTTTAAACAGCTGGAGAAGAGAGGAGGCAAAAGAGAACCACACATTCAGGTGATGTGTGGGGAAAACTGTATTACAGTGAAAGGAGTAGGGAGATCACCTCTTGAGAAACTCTTCAGACATATAATTTCTCCTTTTTCATTTTCTAAGTACAACACGGGTTATTTAGCTGTCTGAAATAATGAAAGAGTGAATTCATTATAGTATAGAAGTACTTCCTTTTCACTCTGCCAAGTCTAGATGGTGGAGTCCAGCTTCCACATTGTTAAATTAATAATTAATGCACAACTAATACACCTTTCATATTTGACTGCCTTTGACTCCACAGTGCATCCATGAGCAAATATTCATTTACATCCAGATCAGAAATAGGCTGTCTGCAACACAAGTGCAGTGAAAGACTGAATTTCAACCCTTTGGAACAAGTATGCAGTGCCTTTCTTCAAAGAAAATTACTACAATCTCATTAATTCCTTCAAAGAAGAAATGTCAAGCAGAAGTGGGCTATTTAGATGAGCAAAAAAAAGAACTAAAGGGAAGGATGAAATAATTAAATAGCAAGTGACTAGAACATGAAGCCAAACCTATTCAGTTCAATGTTAGGCATACCTTCTAAATAATGACTGCAAGTAATGATAGAAGCAAATCATTGTGGCAATTGCTACATTCTCCATTTTGTCCTGTTGTCTAATTAGAACCTTAGAGCCTTAGGTAAGTCAGAAAATTTATTAGGCACATTATAATAACGATCTTAAAAAATGTCGCATAGATAAGGTGATCTGATATGCTTCTATATCAAAAAAATAAATGTTCTAAGCAAATCTCTTGCTTGGCTCCAGGAGCTCTGCTATTGATAGAGACAAAATTTCATGTTAAGATGCCAATATTTTCACAGAGAATTGCTTAGCTCACTGCTCAGTTAGTAGTGAATTGCTCAGCTGTTGCAGTTGTCAACAGAAATGTGTCAGAAACTTCAGATTTCTAGTTTTGTAGTTAACACCACTGTTCTTTGGGTTTAGGACAATTTCTGTGGAGAAGGATATTTGAATCCTTTTCTGAGGAGCATCTATGCAGGTGACTTGCTGATAAGTTCCAGTTTAGTAATGACATGCCAGTTATGTATCTGTTATCTATCTGTTATCAGGAAAAATTGATGTCAAATAATGATTTCTGATTTCTCTTTTTATTTTTTTTTTTTTTGTTTTGAAGAATATTATAGAGAAGCTTTGAAGGTTGTGAGAGAAGAAAATCAGAAACTGTTTGACAGGCACATGAAATTACTCAGTGAAGAAGCTCTTAAGGTATTTTTACTTTTTTTAAAAACTACAAACTACATTATAGTTGGGCTACATGTACTTTGCATTATTAATTCTTTTAACTCATATTAACACTTCAAACTTTTCTAATAAACTGAGAACAAAATCTTTTGTAAATCTTGGTACACATGGATCTGGTTATTGCTATACATACATGTACCTATTTTTTTTTTCTTTCCATCAGAATAACAATGGGTATATGTGAGGGCGTTTTACAAACAAGGCATGGGAAACTGGGCACCATGCACTGACAAGGCTTGTTTAAGAACATGTTGCTTTTGCCATGGCCTTGATTTTGACATTTACACAGACTTCAAAAAGCAGTAACATACACAGAGATTGCATGAAAATATACATCGATTTGAAGAAAAACGGTTTCACTGTACATGTAAAGTATAACATTTTAAAATGCCACAATAATGCAATCTCAGGAATATGTAGGTATATTGATTCACTATTTTTTGTCATCTTTGCCAGGTCTGATTTGAAAACATGGTTTACAAATAGCTCTAGCAACAACTTCTTACTTTCACAAAATACAAAGCATACTTCAGTACAAACCACTGGGCCCATTAGTCCTGACTTCAGTGCTGGAATTTCCAGTCATGTGAGAACATAATCCAGAGGACTGTGTTTATGGTGATCTACAGGGGCATCTTCCCTCCCAGTTCTTACTTTACTGACATCAATAATTAAATTGTAGCTTTGGCTCATTAGCACAGACCTCTACAGGCTTAGGTCACTTGTAGATCAGTACTGCCTCATTTGAGATTTTACTTGGGGTTCTTAATGTCTGAAGGTTTGATTTTCTGAAAGAGGCAATATTTGATATGGGAACATAGGAGAATTTGTTAGACAAAAAGGGAAATGTCCTATTTTAATATGGGAAATCAAAAAATATTGGTAAATTGCTTGACATATAATCTGCTCTAGGCAGGATGATAGAGGAGAAACATCTGGCCTTGTGAACTAAATCCCCTTGTAATCCCTTAGGGGATGCTACAGTCTGTTGTGTGGATGTTTCTTAACTATTTCCTCCTAAAGAGCAGAAGGTTCTTTCTAGTATTCAGGACTGTCAAAGTTTTGCTCTCAGGTGAGATGATCTTAAATTATGTTTTCTCAGAATGCTGTGGGATACTTAGACAAAAACTGTCGGAGAGAGATTGAAGAGAATGAGTGGCTAAAAGAAGAGGTAAGAAAATCACTTGCCTGCAGTTTATCACAGCAGTTTATGTTTGAAATATTGTGGCCTACGGTCAAAACTGTTTCCAGTCATGGGCCGCAGGAGACTTCTGTTGGCAAAGGAGAGCAATTTTCCAGTAATTAATCTGTAATCCTGAGCAGCAAACAGTGCAATGTGGTGAATAAAGATAAGAGGTGAACATTTACTTTCGCAAATGGAGGACCCCCCTTTCTTTTAACAGCCGAAGCTGTTACATGAAGGACTACAATGTTCCATACAATTAAAGATTTTTATCTGTGGAGATTGGGATGCTATATATTATAAAGGATCAACCAGGTAAGTAGCTGAGGAGGGGAGGTTTGAATTGCATTGAAGTTCCTAGTGCTGCTGTACTGAAGGAAAATGGATATGGATGTTGGAAACATGTTCTGAGAAATGGCTTGAGATGGCATTAAATGGAAGGTCATAAAAAAACCATGGGGACTCTACACCGAAGACAGGAAAATCAAAATCATATATAGTCGTAATTATTGCTTGATAGCTTTTCTACTGTCCTTTAATGGCAATTTAGAGCTATATATTAGATAGCTGTGATTTTCTTGACAAGAAACATTTTTTGTGAGTCAGATTTAGGAAACTAATTTTTTCCATGGTGAAAGTTTGATTTTATTCCAGTCAGTATAGGTTCTTTATTTCAATCAAATCTGAGATTGGTGGGTGAAATGTCTTTCCTCACTTTTACAGCCTCACAGATGAGAACTGAACAAAACTTTTTGGGAAGTTAATAAATGTACTTACTTTTCCATGGCACATCAATGAACCTTGTAGAGCTTTCTTCATTTTAGTTACTAAATTAAGTACTTGCCAGTATGCAGGAACACAGCTTTCCTTCTTCCCCTTAATGAGCTCTGAGCATGCATCTTTAACTTTCCAAGGAGGGTGTCCAAGCCACAGCTTCTGAAGCAATGAGGGTAGGGAAGAGAAATGGGAAAGAATTAATGTTTTATTCTGTATAAACAAACAGGAGCTCAAATCTACACATCCCATCAGTGAATGAGTATGAAATCTCTTCCCTTCTCCATGTCTCACTGAACACTTATAGTTTTTACACACATTAGCAGTGCCAATGAGAGAGCACTTTGGAGTACTCTTATGTCCTGACAGGCCCTCACCTCAGAGCTGAGGGATTTGGATTTCTTTCCTCTCAACTAGAAGTTTCCTATGTTATGAATTTCTTTCCTATGTTGCTACTTTCCTATGTTATGAATTACTGCTTTGAATTTTGGGGGAAAACAAAACTATTATCACTAACTTCTCCAGTCCTCTGAATTCACCCATTCATTTTCTCTGCTTTTCGTACATGGATGACATATTTTCTCTCAGACTAATGTTTATATGGAGCTGGAAGGCTGTTTCAGTATTTCCTTAGGGGAAGATAAACCAAAAATTTCAGTGTTGTCTCAATTTTTCTTTTCTTTTCTTTTCTTTTCTTTTCTTTTCTTTTCTTTTCTTTTCTTTTCTTTTCTTTTCTTTTCTTTTCTTTTCTTTTCTTTTCTTTTCTTTTCTTTTCTTTTCTTTTCTTTTCTTTTCTTTTCTTTTCTTTTCTTTTCTTTTCTTTTCTTTTCTTTTCTTTTCTTTCTTTTCTTTCTTCTTTCCCTTTCCTTCTTTATATTTTTTTTTAAGTTTGGCCACTGGACTGAAAAATTACTTACAAAAATAGCCCTAGATTAGTTACCTCCAAATTTAAACAGATTTGGAGACTTCAGTCACATTTTTCCATGGTTACTGTGTCACACCAAGGTGCAAAGCTGCATCACCTCACTGTGCCAAGCCACATCCTGTTACTGGTTAGTTTCCAGTCATTTTCACCTTTTGAATCCTTGGAAGAAGTTGAAACTAGTTTTGACTGCAAATTTGGATGATTATAGCTGGGTTAATTTGGTTTTGATGAGAGTGGATCCTTTCAGATCACTGGGTACTTCTCTTAAACATGTGGATATGGCTAAGTTTTATGGGAAGTTATCTTTCCCATAGTACATTCCCCTTCCCAGTGAAAGGAATAAGAACTTGCTTGTATTTCAGTGAAAGTGGGAGGAATTATGGGAACTAAATAACTGGTGTCCTTTGGTCAGTGTAACTCCATGGTGATAAAGGGCAATTACCAGTCTGAAACCAAGTGGTACCTGGGCTTAGCCAATGTCACAGAACGATAGAATATCCCAAACTGGAAGGGGCCCACAAGGATCATTGAGTCCAACTCCTTGTCCTGCAAAGCCTCAACACATGCCTGAGAGCATTGTCCAAATGCTCCTTGAGCTCTGTCAGCTTTGGGGCTGTGACCATTTCCCTGGGGAGCCTGTTCAGAGCCCCACCACCCTCCAAGAAAGAAATGTGGTAACTTGGACCTAAAACTTCACTAATTCTGGGTAAGAAGGTTTTGTGTATAAGAAAGAATTAGAAAAAACAACACTTGCTGAGCAAGACCCTGACTTTACCTCTCCAAAGAAACTTTTCCTCTCTCAAAGCTCTGATGTGAAAGCAAAAAAGAAAAATCCAGAGCTCCTGTTTAGCAGACCTGTTTGACCACCCAAGAAGGTTTTGCTGACAGGATTGCGTAGCCCAAATGTGTGGCTGTGACTGATACAAGTGAGCTATGACAGTAAAAGCGTTCTAATAAAGGTGTGAAACCAGAGAGTCTTTCCCTTTGTCTGAAATTGTGTCAATATGTTTCCCCACCAAATGTGAAAACTTGCTGATACAGCTGCATTTTTTCTCGGTATATGCTGGTAAAGTAGTTGCTATCAAAGCTTTCCAAAATTCTAAGATTCTAAATTCTAAATAAATCTAAATAATTCTATTTTATTATTTTTTTAATTGACAAAAGGTTAAAATCTACCGAAAGGAAGAAAGTGATTTGAAAGCTTCTGTCCAGCTCCTGGAAGAAGAAAATACCACTTTATTGGCAAAACTGATTGATATCAAACTGCAGCATCTAAGAGTATCAGGGTAAAATAATGCTTTTATGGACTCAAAAGTGATTAATTTTTTTTAAAGATAATGCTTCTGTCTGCCTCTAGAGCTATTTGGGCTCTCCTACATCAAAGCCAAGGTAGTTTCCTAGTTGAGGGAGGAGAGGATTTGACTGAGTATAGGTGGGAGTAGTATCTCTGAAGGATGACAGTAACATTGTGACTTCCCACGTACTAAATTTCAGGGAAGAAACTGGGTCCTTAATTAATCTACTAAGACCTAGCACCATTTGCTTTATATCACTGTGGCTTGGAAATAATTTCTTTGTGTTGCAATTAGATGGTCTCAGCCCCAGCTTTTTAGACTAAATGCTGAATAATAGATTTTTACTGTTCACAAAACGTTTAAGGATGTGGATGTGAAGATTAATTTGCAAATATAGGGGACTTGCAATCTTGAGTGGAACAAGTGGCCTGACACTGAGAAGGGCAGAGACCATGGGAAATGTCTGTCTGCAGAGGTGTCTGTAGTATTAGCTTCTTTTGTATTGAAACCATTTAACTTTGTCCCTAGAGAAATATTAATTTAGCTACAAAATGTCAATACTAATGGTATCAAAAGCACAATGCAACAATGTGAGAGATCCATCTTCAGTTTCCAGTCCCAGCTCAGTGATTTTAGCCATATTGCACAAAAAGTTCCAAGTCTTAAGAAGTGACCATTTTTCTCTCCTTTCCAAACTTTGGACTACTTTGAAGTGAGAGCTGCCAGCTGTGGTCTGAATCTTGGACTGACTGGAGACTATAACATTTGTTTTCTTTTAGTCTCATGGACATAGTTGAACTAAGGCACTAAGAATAAAAAGGAGCAGCTTATTAGCCACTAAGCTACCTGGCTGCCTCCATTGCATTTTTGAACCATTGCGCTATTCAGCCTTTGTGGTTAAGCAGCAGTGGCTCTCAGAAAGGGTGGCCTCCCCCACACTCCAAATCATTGCACAGGACAGTCTATAGAGAAAATTTAGGCCCCTGTTATGGATTTCACTTTATATTTTTTATTCCATAGGCATTTGTTTCTTACAAAGGGAGCTAGCTTGCAAGAACTTTCTAAGGATGAAATGGAAAGGGAAAACAGAGAATATGCAGGTAATGCAAATGCCAGCAGCTTATAAGAATTGATAACTTACTGAACATTTATAGACTTTTCATTTCTGAAACTTTTTAATCAAAGTACCAGTTTGACATGGTGAACACCTTATTTCCTTCTTGGCTGCAGCTACCACAGCAATGATAGATGGTAATTTGCATAAGGAGAGAAAATCACAATCTATCTGTAATAGAGTTTTTAAATTAAAATTGGTTTTAGATTGTGGAATATAATTACTCATCTAGAGCTGCCCTGGAATGCAGTTTACAGGATTGGCCATCTTTTACAAAGATATGAATCATATCTTAATCAGTTCTTTATTGATCCATATCATAACTTCATTATAGCTTGTCCCTGAGAGGACACTCTTAAACTCCGTGTTGGCTTTCACTTTGAGTGTACGTGCACTTTGCAGTCATTCAGCCAATACACCAGAGTTAAATTATAACTAAATCCCTAGCAAGAGAAGCTACATGGATCTCAGCCTGAACTGAAAATCTTGGTAAGCAGTACTGAATTTTGGGCTGAATCTCCATCCTTTCTGGGAGGTATGCCCAGGGAAATGATATACCATTAGGCAAGAAGGAGCTGAGTCTGTACTTACCTGTTTAGGACATTCTCTGTGGATTCCTAAGTATCACAAGTTTTTTAATATAAAATTAAAGAGATATGTTAGAAAAGTGGAAGTCATACAGTTATGGACACATGAAGAAGTTTTGAAATTCTGATCAGTCCCAGCCATAGGTGGGCCTTTTGAAACCATCAGGCACCAGCAAACATGTTGACAAAGACTTCTGTATTAAATATATGTTTACTTCGAAAACCTTTGCTAGACTTTTGCAATAGTTAACCTGGAGGAGAAGGCTTTGTTCCAATCAGCTGGGTCAGTGTCCCAGGCAAACCTGTAACTTGGCAGTCCATGTCCAGAATCCTCTATCAGCCTGAGAATTAGTCAACTACAGATGTGATCTCTTCGGGGGAGTTATAAGTAGACTAATTCTGTTTCAGGAACTTGTATTTATGTACCTATAGATACACAAATATGGGTACAGAAGAACTTTATACTTGTTTTTGCTGCCTTTCTTATTCTTTTTAACTGTTCAGGGCTCTACAGGATTTAAGTTGAACTGATAAAAGCTCTTTTTTTTTCCACACCCCCTCTCACAGATCCATTAGTTCTAACTTCCAATCAATTTCAGTTCCTGGGTCCTGATCAGAAATTGTGAACAAAAAACACATCAAAAACCCCAACATAAATGAACATTCGGCTTGAATTGCCAATTAAAAACACTACCAAGCTGTTCTTTGCATCACATGGGCTAAGCCATATTAAAGATTGCAAGCAATGCTCATATCACATACTGATTCTGACTTCCATAAGGCCTAACAATTACATACTCTTCATTTTTCTTCGCTTTAAAAAGCAAAGACAGATGGAAAGAGCCTCAGAAGTGCCTTTGGAAAGATTCAGTCTAAAACAGATTATGAGAAGTCTCAAGACAGTGATGAAAAGCTGCAGAAAAAATTCTTCACTCCAGCCCTGGACAGCTTGTTGTATGAAGATGAAGAAGAGTTCCAGGTATGAGTTAGAATTCAGGTCTTTCACTGACAAAAACATATTTTAGTGTGGAGCATGAGCTACTGTCAGGACCATTCTATTTCCAATGGTGTTATGGCATCCAATGTCCTTTACCTGGGCAATTCAGATGCTTGACTGCAGTCCTCTGGTGCTGTTTGGGACAGTTAGGTCACTCCATGTCCTTCAAATGTTGGGCCAAAAGAGCACAGGTTGTGTGTCCTACCGACCAGCCTCACGTGCATGTTTTGGATGTCTTTGGGCATCTCTGATACCATGAGGCACATGTTTTGGCAATTGAGTGGTGTCCTAGGAATCATCCCATGGAGTGTCAGGATGAAATTCCCCTGGAAAGAATTCTGAATGTCACCCAATGAGAGATTACTTTACTTGGATGGCAATGGACTGGTCCTTTAGAATCTGAGTTGCACAGTAACATTAAAGGACCAATATGCCTTCAACAAAAAGCCAGGATGAAGGTGTTCGTGGGTGCAAACTATGGGGTTGAGAAAACAGTGCACATTGGCCTTTCCTGTAGCTGATTAACTCTAACCCAGCAGAAAAGCTTTCCTTTTCTTTCTCCCCTGAATTAGTTTCTGTTATGTTGGTCAACTGAGGTTTAGAGAAGACCAGAGCCAGTGCAGATGTGGCAGAAGCACATGGCTGGGCTTGGACCTCTCTCTTTTAGGCAGGAGTGAGCTATATGATTAGTTTAATTCTTCTCATAGAACTGAGTTTGAGATCAGAATTTGGTTTATAGAGAAGGTGATATTGATGAAAACACACAGGAAAAGGAGAGGGCAGCAGAGCTGCAGCCTCCTAAAATGAGTTGGCTTGCAAAAGAAGCCCATTATTACTGACATTATCAAACAAAACCCCAGTGCAGCATCTCTACAGCTGCTTTAAAAAGAAAAGTCGCTGGGTTGTTTGTTGGTTTTTTCTGAAGAATGGTTGCTTTCCTATGAAATTGTAAAGGAAACGTGTTATTTCTTCTTAAGGCATACTCAAAACTGGGACCTCTGAAGAGAAAGCTGTATGTGGTTGGAAAAGCTGTGCCTACTTGTAAAGAACCAGAAGAAATGTCAATGAGGAGCCACAGAGAAGAGGACACTGTTGGTAAATCAGATGGACATATTACAGCTAAGATGATCAAGGCCTTATTTAAGGAAAATGTTGATGAAAACTAGACAAGCTGTGCTCTTGACAAAGAAATGTAGCATTCTCAATTCATTAAATATTTGCTCTCTTCTGTGCAGCATGGGGCTTTGAGGAAACTATTTTAGAGTGCCTGAATCATGGTTTTAAGTTTCATGAGAGGTATGCCTGTGTGCCGAGGCTAATTGAAAGGTTCCTTTCCTTACCGCTGTGAGAGGTCTTGTGCACTTTTTGGGGTATTCAGTCCACGTAGCAGCACATGTATCTACTAAAAGGTCAGAACTAATGTTTAATTTGTGCTGTCTCCACTTGCAGATAGGGAATTCCCTCTGGATCAGACAGTGGATGGGTAAATGCAGGCTGCCATAAAACACAGAACTGTTACAAAATACTTAGTGCTCTGCTAAAGCAGAATTAATTTATGCAAGCATAATTCAACTATTGCTATAAATTGTTTGAATGCTTTTTTATCTTTCTCCACAAGAGCTCTACTTAAATACATTGACATAAACAAAAATTAATTTAAAAACAATTTAAAACCAGCATAAACATTTCTAAGGTCTTAAATATTTTGTTTGTTTAGTATTGGCCAAATATATTGTGTAAGCCCATATCCTTGGTTTGTGGCTGGTCTCTTTGAACATATATCTTAGTACATTGATGTAGTGGGAGGTTCCCTCTGGACACGCTTTCAGCAGGACATAACGTGTCCTTCCCACATGTAGGCTCTGACTTGTGCATTTCCTCATTAGAAACTTGTGACAGCATTGAGTAATCTGATTTAAACCCTTGACAAGATAATCAGCTCTTTGAAATAAAGTTTTTTTAAAAACCTTACATTTTAAACAACCTGTATCTCTGTGCAGTATCTCAGTGTATCTGTACTTCAGTGCAAATGCTTTTCCAAGCACTCAGCTGTTCCTGCCCAGCAGATGTCTGTCTCCTTGGGCTGCAGGTGAGTCCCACTGGTCTCTGGGCTCCACTGACCAAGCTCCTCTGCTGGGATCACAAGCAGATAGGTAAAGGTGGCAGACTCCACCTCACACTGATTCGCACTTCTCTGCCATGTGGTGAACAGTGAAAAGAGTTTGAATGTGCTCCTGTAACCCAGTGGAGTTACTGTGAAGGCTGAGGTGATTCCTATCCCTTGAGTGTCCAGGGAATGGGGATCTGCACTTGGGCAGCTCCTGCTGTGTCTGCAGCCCAACACAAGCCACCCCTCGGCTCCCCTGCCTTGCTTTGAGTGCAGTGCAAGCCCTATGAAATGGCTGACTTGAAAGAGATTAGTTCTGCTCAGTGATTAGTTTAGCTTCCCCTTTAGATGCAGAATTGGAATGTGGCTAATGCTGTGAATGGCTTTTCTGTTGAAGAAAGGCCTCTCCTTCTTCCCACCACTCCCCAGAAGGGATTTACATTTTCTAGTGGTATAAACGTAGGGCTCATCTCTAGGCTCCTCTTGGCTTATGCCCATAATGCATAACACCCTGTGAAGGACATATGGCAGGACAACATCAACCTGCACCTTGGAAAAAAGAACTCTTGCCTCCTCCAGTCAGTTTAGCCTTTTCCTATAACAGCCTGTGTGGGTGAGAAGGAGTTAAAAAGAAATCCCAAACATGCTAATTAGGGTACAAGCCACAGGCAGCCTGCACAAGCCAGAAGCAACACCCTGCAGCAAAACATATTTAGTGAAGTGTCCCAAATCCCCTTGATTTCTACAGGATTAGCATTAAGGCCACTTCAAGGCTTGCATATGGAGAAAGCTGGATCTTCAGCCCAAGGCATCTGGATTTGATAAATTCGTTACTGGAAAAACCTCTCAGAAATGAGCAGCATGTTGTAAAACAGGGGGCTGATCAGTCACTTTCTGGCAGCACAGCCAGCACTTCCAAGCCCTACTTGGAGTTCACTGCTGCAGTTAGGACCAAACTTATGGGAGTCACCCTTGTATTTCCAGCATTATGAAATACCTTTTCTTTACTGTGTTACGTTGTACATGACAACTCTAGGATGCAAGCAAGGGTCCGGGTGTCTCCAAAACTATAATCCAAGCTGAGCATCAGTTGAGCTGGAGTTGTGTTTAACTAGAACAGAGCTCAAAGAAACTTGCAGTTTCAACAGGAAGAAAAAAAACAAGTATTCCTTGAAATTCAAAACTAAAGAAATACAAGCATCACTCAAGTTGCATGGAAATAAAAATGATTTTAATAGAACTGAGGTCCATGAGCTGAAGTGAGAAACATCAATCCATGGAATGTCTAAAAAGCACAATGGGGAGAGGTGTGCTGAAAGCTTCTATCCATTCCACTGATGAAAGGAGCTGCTTACCTCAGCACTGCTGGCTTGAACCCTCTCTGAGCAACTGGATTGTATTGCTTTATAGTCTGGCTGTGCTGGTATGATCACCCCCAGTCTGAGCTGCAGACAATGTGGGTGATTTCACTTTTGGTCTGGTTTTTGCGAGGTTTGCAGCCTCCTCTGCAGCAAGGTTATATAACAAGGCAATCTTTCCACAGGTTCAGACCTGCACGTTTTGGGAAATGAGGGTAAGAGACTCGCTCTGCAGCATTTGTTCTTGTTTGGCTGCTCTCTGAGAGAGAAATTATTAAACACTCTGCTTCTGTGGGCTAAAAGGAGTTTGCCAGAATAAGGTCAAGGCAGAAGCTAAGGGACTGAAAAGTTACACTGTAGTGACAAGCACAGAACAGAGAACCTATTGGTGTTAGCATCTTTAGCCACTGATGTTTTGCAGCTGGATCTTCCTCCAAAAAAAGGCTTTTCCTTGGATTTTGAATCAACTGTGAAAGTAAGGATGCTTTTTGCAATACTACATTTCAGAGCTCGTGTTCTGCAGTCTCCCACAAACATCATATTGTTTTAGGACATGACATGGCAACAAGGTGCCAACAACTGTTCTCATATGTGGACAACTGAACACTGAGCCATGCTGAAAACTGGGATTTAAAATGGTACTGGATCTTTAGTCCTCACTTTAGCTCACATAGTGATTAAAGTAAAACAAGAAGCTAAAATTGTATCAAATACTGCTTTTCTAAAAAAACCCCAGTACCTGGGCAATTGCTGTAGCTGGCACAGGGAAGTTCAGCAGTTGCTGCCAAGAACAAAACAGAGATCCATGCGATGAAAATAAACCCAAGACCCCAGTGCTCCTTGTGTACTGCAGCTGCCGGATATCCAAAGCACTCCGTACCCACTATCACCTCACAGAAATTTAAGCAAGTTGGCTCTTCGTTCCAAGGCTTTTTGATCTTTGCTTCAGGGAATTTCATCATCAGAGAAGCAAGAAAAGAATTAAATGTGTTTTACTCACTCCTAGACTGATCTGTTATCTTGGGAGGCCATCTCCCATAGTATTACTCAACCTTCAGGTACACAAAGGTGCTGAGTAGGTGGTAGCAATGTTACACCTTCAGGGAACCTGCCCAGGGTCATCTCCTCACTCATTCTCCTGATCCAGCCAGGATGCCGCTGAACAATCAGCTAAGTCCCTCTGCTCTCCAGTTTAACCTTGGAAAACAGCAGCATCTCACAGATTTTTCTTGTTGGGCAAACTCAGTGGAAGACGTCAAGCCTGCTTCTGCTCTCTCCACTGTGGTGTGAGAGCGCCAAAGGCCAAGTTGAGAGATTGACAACAGGCCAAGGAGAAAGCTCTTGTTCAGTTTACATATGCTGCCATTAGCACTGCTCTTTTGTTTGTATTCAGCACGTTTTTTCACTGCCCCTCACATTATCTTGTCAATCTTCTGCTCCCATCAGCATTTACTATCATTCCCAGTGTTTTTAGCACTTAATTCTCATTTCTCTGTCACAATCTTTATCTCAATTATGTCATGGCCTTTAAGCTGCAATTCATTTATGTTGCTACAAAATTTGTGTCAGGCTCTGGCAATGGGTACTTTTTGTCTAATGAAAGATGCAGGGTTTCACCCTCTCCCTTGTTCTTGCTGAAGGGCTGTTTGGCAGCTGGGAACAGCTGGCAGTTGTCTGAATGGAACCTCTGATGTCACAAAGTCATGCAAAGACAGACTTAAAACATGTCCTGAGGTACCAGTTCAGTTTAGTTTGTGACTTTGAAATGAAGAGAAACAGCAAAGGAATTTAGATCTGTCTTCAGATGAAGACTACATCTGTGCTGTTAGAAAACTCAGTTAGGAGCTGTTCAAGTTCTTGTTCTGGCAAGAGTAATTGTCTCAAGAGGTAAATCCAGGTTTTTTTCATTATATAATTCACTGATTTAAAAACAAAAATAAAAATATTGTGGTTATTCTGACACATCAGTTCCCTACAAAAAGCTTTAAGAACCACATACCTTGAACAAAGCACTCCATCATCTTCTGCTTGCTAAGGGCCAGCAGCTTCCTTACACAGTTTGTTCCTGTAAATTAAGTAGCCTTTCAACTCAATTCTGAAGAGAACCAGGTTTTCACAACCCCCTATTATTGAAAAGTGCCAGTAATTAAAAAACAAAATGTGTCTGTGTGCTGCACTTTTTAAATTAAGCTAAACTGAGTGTTATTTCAGTGATACTGAAAGCAAACACTTACTGGGAACAAAGCAAATGAGAAAATACTACTCAGGGAAATTCTCAAGCCAGTTTGTTTCCAAAGAGTAAACCAAAGAGCGAGGGTTTTTAGCAAGGCCTTCAGCAAGAAAACCTAATTTGCACAGCAGCTGTTTCAAGGAACACAGAGCAATAACAAGTGAGCAGTAAAGGGTAACAGGAGTTCAGCATCCCTGCAGAGGACACGGGTTTGGGTGTTCACAATTCTTTGGCGCTTTCATGATTTGCAGCCTTTAGTCCACAGCCACAGAAAGAGCCCAAGGGATCACAGCGATCTAGGAACACAGATGTATCCTCAGCCAAAAGCCTCAAGTTAGACTCTGCAGAGAGCACCACAGATCTAAAAAGAAGGTTGGCATCTGTTTTATCATAACCCAGCTCATCAGGCTGTGGAGGAGGACGAAGGTCTGCCTTCTTCCTTCACACAAGGTCTGGGCTGTATTTCAGAACAATCTGTACCCTGGTAGTTACGGATGTAGCTAAGAGGTCACAGATGTGCACCTTTTATCCAGCTGCCCCCCAATTCAAACAATTCACCTTTTTTATATTCTAACCACAAGCAAACCTGAGTTGCTTTCTGCACCGTCCCACATTGAAAGCCTCAGTGGTAGGAAGGTAAAATTTAGTAGATGTGTATGAAACTCCCCAGATCTGGGTGTGTATTACATACTCTGTAATAGGTTCAGGGATTTTTTATTCATGCTTTGAGAAAGAAATTTTAAATCTATTGACCTGTACTGCTCAGTTTATGATATCCTGGCCTCCAGGACAAGCTTCAGGTCATTGTGAGGAGGAAAGTTCCACTTCTACCAACTCTTCCTGTGTCTAATTACAGAAGATGGTCTCAGCAAACTGTTTATAGCTTTTTCCAGCACTACCTTCTGCTGGAAGATTAGGGAAAATAATTATAATTTTTGGCGACATATTTATGCTTCTTGCTCATTGTACAGTTATAAACAGTACAAGTTTATTGCCATGAATATTTTGGAAAAACTAGAGGATGGTGAAATATAATGTTAGGTCAGGAAGAAGGAGACACCTTGTTACCGGAACACTGAGGCTGGCTGTGACACCAGCCCGGGCAAGAGGCTGCATGGATCACGTCAGCCCCAGGTTCAGAGCGCTGCACTTCCTGCAATACAATATGCACGTATGAAATACATTTGGTATTTTATTAAGTAAACAAAGCAATTATCAGTGCACATTTTAAGCAGCAAAAAGAAAAGAACCTCAGACTTTCATACCGTAACAAAAGTTCTGTGGAAGCTGCATTTTATTTGAAAATCCACCCATTTTTGCTAACATACATTTTAATATTTTAAACAAAAATAGAATCTGCAGAGACAATGCAGCAAGTATGCTTAATTCATGTACAGAATTGCTTTCGTATCATTGACTATCCTTCTGAAGGCCCCACTCCACCCAAAAGTTATGATGTATTTACACAAAGCACCGATCAACAGCGCTACTTCCTCGTGAACTAAATACCCACTAAACATATGTAAGGAAGCTACTTCCCCTTTTTTACTTTTAAAAGGTACATGATCATAAACATGGCACGAGCCAAATGAAAAGGCTTTCCCCCCCCCCAACACACAACACCTCAATTTATTTTTTTTACAGAAAAGAAGGAAAGTCTTAAAAGTGAAAGCAATTCCTCACATTCATCTTGGAAAGGCCTTATAATGTCAAATGTAAAAATAATGACATGCCAAGCACAAAGCAATAAAGTTCCTTCCCGATGCACTAATGCTGAATTAAAAATGTAGTGCTTCTTCTAGTCAGTTAACTGTTCCCTTGCAAAATCCTAGGCACAGAATTGACTATAAGGATTAATGCGTTTTACAGCTCTTCCCTAATTCCCATATATACTGAGAATTCATGAGATTCAGACCTTTAAAATATTTAGTGCTCTGTATGTCAGCTGAAAAGCATTCTGAATCAGATTCATTCTTTGTGGATAAAAATCAGACATACTGTATACATCCATACTCATTTTCATAAGGAGGTTTTTCTTGATACAATATTAATGTTAAATTGATAATCATAAATAAATACAAACAATAATACATAAGGAATGTCTACTGCAAACTGAATATATAATTTTTAAAAAAAGTTAATTTCCATTACTGCTGTGCCTACATTTGTGAGGACTGAAGAAAAGGTAACTGCAGAATTAAGAGTTAGGATTCAACCCTCCCTTGCCCAGAGTCTTGTTTCGAGTTACGGTAAAGGACACATCTCCAATCCAGACAGCATTTCCAAACACCAATATCAATTTCCAGAATAAAGGCTTCCATTCATACGTTACCAATTAAGGATATTATTAGAAGCTGAGAGTATTGACGTGTTAGTCACCAGGACAAAAATAGATCTTGGTCTTAATTCACGGCAATTCTTGGCTTTGTGTTGTGTACTGATATCTTCTTATCGAGGTGTCCCAGCTTCCTTCATTGGTCTTCATCATTTCACTGCATCACTTAATGGAAGAGGAGAGTTTGAGAGACTGAAGTTCATTTTTTTCCTGGAACTGGGAGTTTACTGCTGAGCACATCTTTTTGGAAACGTTCCTTTCTCTTCCATCTAACACAGTTACATAAACTGAATCTGGAAAGATGAAAAACCCTGGGGTTAACATGCAACAGAAGTAGGACTTCACTCTAAACCTCTTTTCTTCAAAAATTTCCATTCTTCTGATGCCTAAGCTACCCCATGATCTGAAGTTCTGAACAGAAATAAAATATTTTAAAAAATCAGGGCCAGGAAACAACCAAAAGCCATCAGGATGTTCTTCCAACGACACCAGCCTTTGGAATAGCTCTGCATTAAAAATAAAACCCAACTAGTTATCCATGCAATATTGTCACCAGCGGCAGCATAACACAGACCAACACCATTATGAAGAGAACTCAGGGTCATTTTTCATGTTGAATCAGAGGATGTGCACGAAGAAAAGCAGCTGCTGTGTGCAATAAGCCTACTCTCTCTTTATACTGTGTATTCTTGAATTTCTTTTTCATGTTTTCACTCATTTTACTATTTAACTCCCACCTGTTCCTGACTGGTCAAAAACAACGCAACTCCTCCACTGCAGCTCTGTACCAAAATGGATCCCTGG
This sequence comes from Poecile atricapillus, assembly GCF_030490865.1. NCBI lineage: Eukaryota > Metazoa > Chordata > Aves > Passeriformes > Paridae > Poecile > Poecile atricapillus. Next base: position 83,348,202 of record NC_081249.1, read on the forward strand.
CACATGCGAAACAAGCATCTCCTCCTGCACGAAAGGAACTTTCTGGTCAAGCCACGGGGAAGTGCACAAGCACTCTGCCAGCAGCACTCAGGGCTCTGCTGCTAATGGGCAACTCTGAACATTCTCCTGATGAGATGGTAAATAACCAGGGAGCACCAGTTCCTTCCACCTAAAGGCAGCAAGTACCACATGAGCTGGTTTTATTTCCAATCAACCTCTAAACTGCTGAAGTTAAATACATAGAGTTTCCAAATCACTTCCACAGTGCTTCCAACTCAACAAGATTTGGTTTTATTTCCTTCAGAAACAGTTCTAGCCATGTAAATAAAACCTGAATTAGAACTATTTTTGTTTCATATCACAAACACCAGCATCTCCCCAGAATAACGGACAATACCTAAGTTGTTCTACAAGAAATCCTGGAGAGAGAGCTCTGCAAAGGGATCCTTTCCTGAGGCTCTGTGAGGACTCTGACTGGAAGGGCTGGATGCTGCAGACAGCTAGTAAGAAAGACGACAGAGAAAGGGAAAGAAAAAGAAAACAAGGTCTCAGAATGACAGAATATGAAAGCTGAACGTGTAATGAAAGGACAAGGGGAGGTTAAGAGGCAAACTTGGCAGAAGTCAACTATTAAAACAAGGTGTTTGGTCATATGGAAAACAAGCCTCTTCAAAGGTTGGTGTAATGCATAAACAAGCTGGACATGACCCTCCAGAAAGGAAATACCAGTGGCATTTCCCAAACAAGCAGATAACCTCAACACTTTCACAGCAGTTTTCTTCAAAAGAAGATAACAAAACATTCAGCCTGACTCCTGTGAAACAGGTTAGTCCTCTCCCTGCTTTACTGGGAAAACTACAGCCTGGCAGGGAGAGATGATGCTGGGGTCTGGCCAGAGCATGGCAGCTTTCCAGATGGTTTCTCCAGAAGGAATAGCTCTCAGCATCTTCTCTTGTCAAAATAGGATGCGTATAAAAAAAGAGTGGATAGCAGAGAATAGATAATTCTCAGTTTGGGACCTAGAAGGAGAACAGGATATATTCTGTGAGTAGGAGGAAAAAAGAAATAAAAAAAAAGGAAACAGGATGACAGTTTCAACTGCTACTGTGGCCATGTTAGGTGAGAACTGAAGACTGTGACTGATAGTCTGCACACTCAAAAACTGCATCCTACAGTTGTGTACCTAAAGCATCACACCACAGACTCATATAAAGCACATAATTTAGGTGGGTAATATTGGCATTCCAACTGCTGCTGCTGGGAAGGACCAATAATCTGCAGGCTGTACTTGCAGGAGTATCTGCTATTTGTTCATTTATTTTTCCTTCTGTGTTAGTACTTTTCCTGTTATAAATAGTGTTTCATTAAATCCTATTTGCCCTCCCCCTGGGTAGAACATGCATGTTTTTGCAGTTACAAATCAAAGTCAGCATCCTCCAATTTGGGTTCCTCACTGGAACAGTTTGTTCAGAATCGAGTCACTTGCACTCTGTGTCCATGGCAAACAACACTGCATGAAGACCTTTTCCTTTGGAAATGCCAGGGACCCGCCAACCTATGCATGACAGGGAATCTGCTTATGGGAATTGCTTGCAGAAGTGCTCCGAGTGCAAATATTGCCATTGCGCATTTAAATTTTTCACATGAACGTCTATCTCGGAAACCACATGAGCAGAAGGACTTCCTTCAGGATCAGTACGTGCTTGATCTGCATTGGAATCTTCATCTCCTCCTGAAACCCCACTCACAATGGGGCACTCAGATCCAGTCACCACAAGTAAATTACGGAAAGTCATGAAACAGAATGGGAAATGCTTAAGAAGCAGTCTCAGGATGTCAGAATTTCCCTCTTAAACTTGTTTTTTCCCTTTGGAAAGCCATAGGCAGACTAGTGATATGGTCCAATAGAGTCCTAACCTCAGCAAGAATGCCTGTTGCCACTTTCAGGAGACATTCTTCCTCTTCATGGTCAAATGCCTTGAAGTCACACACTAAAACTTCTATCAAACTGAGCTGGGAAATCTCCAACCCATATCAAGTCCAAAGTAGCATCCCAGTTTGAAAGCAGTGTGGAAGACTGGTAGGTTAGAGTCACTTGTGCAACATCAGCACGAAACCAGACACAGGGGATATTTCAGGAAGCCTGTTCAGGTTAAAATCTGAAGTAAAAACCTGACAATGCCATTACCTAGATGCCATAATTAAATTCAGACAAGACACAACATCTTGCAGTAAATACACTTTTTAACAAGATTCCTCTAATTATTGAAAAGGAGGTCTAAAAAAATATATATATAGATACATGGAAAGTATAGTTAGACAGTTTCCTACATTGCACCTCTTCAGATTACTGTTCATAAATAGGTCTGAAAACCAGAACCACTCTCAGCAGTTTCTAAGGATAAGCATTTAAAACAACAGCACTGGCCACCAGTTTCTCTAGTGCTGATCTAACTGGAGCTGTGGATTTAGTGCTCCCACTGCCCAGAGCTGGTGTGATGTGAAATGCACCACACCATGCTGCTCAGACAGCTTAGTCACACCTCCAGCATCAGCCTTCACTTCTCACTGCCTCCAACCAAGACAAAGCTCCCTGGAGTCCCAGTAAAACTTAAGAACCTGTCCATAAGCAAACACTGGGCTGATTGCCATCATTAGCTACATTTCAGTTTCCCATGAAACAAGTCTGTCAAGCTGTTTTAGCATATATTTTAGGGGTAATGTGCCAAAGCAAGCATCTTTAAGGTCTACTTTCCGGCATAAGGCTGTCCTGAACTACATACCCTGTTCTTACACTTTCAAACAGGCTTCAACAAAAAAACCCCACACCCAGCCAAAAAACAACCACAAAACTCATCCATCAAACCAACTTAGTCATTTGCACATTTACCTGTTCTCCATCACCCAGGTGGTCACTCCTGCTACTTGCCATGTACAACTGGCTGTGTTAACAACTGCAGTGTTACAATCTACATAGATGTTGGCATTAGGTGGAGTGATTTCTTTATTCTATTTAAATCTTAAACCTTGCACTACCCATCTCCTTCCCCCTCCTAAGGCGATGTCCTTCTGGGGACAATCACACCAGAACATGTGACATGTGAAGGCACATGGATTTGTCCTAACTGTATCATTTTATATTGACCAACACACCACCATTGTTGGTTTATCAGCCCAGCCCTGCTGCTGCACATTGTGACACTTGTGATGGGCAGACACATTCCAGCCCTGTACATCAGTCAGATCTGGCTTGTCTGGAACATTTGGCATTTGCTGTACTGTATCACATCTACCATCCCTCTGCTGGAGCCACTGATTCAGCCTGCTCTCTCCTCAGACACACACACACACACTTCCCCCTCACCAGCCACAAGGTCATCAAACAGCTCCAACCGTTCTCACTGTTCTGGGCTAGCACAATATAATAGTTTGCAGTGGGTAATGCCCACTATTTTATCATGATGAAAACTTTTCTTTCTCAGACAGGAAATACAGCAAGATAAATATTTTCAAAGAAAAATTACACACCTTTCAAAACTATGAATGCCTTATGCACTCAGATTTTTGAAGATGTGACTTCTAGTTTTGTTCTCAATTATTTCAAATTATTTTACCCTTAAAAACCAAACTACCCTTGCTTTTGACTGCAACAATTAGGAAAAAAGTTGCGAGCATGTAAAGAGAACACTTGGAAGAGAAGCAAAATAGGTATGCCTAGAGATAGAAAAAAACTTATTTATTAAAACCAATCCTTGAGAGTATCAAGTTATAAACAACAGATTAATTTACACAGAAACTGCACAACATTAAGATGCCTATCTTCCCAGTGTGTTCTCCGCTCACTACAACTTGGCAATAAAATTTTTGGCATCAATTTCATATCTGCCATCATGCTTTTAAGTATCTTCAGCTTTCTTTACTGTAGACAACACCCAAGATCTATTAGGAGACTGGAGGTGGTATAATCTGGTGCTTTAAAAGTAAATATGAAAAACAATTTGGTTTTTGGCAGTGATGATGCCATGGAAGAAAACCAGTATTAGAATAATGGTGTTTGTAGTGATCCATGTGGGCAGTTGGAGCCTGTGCCCTTCAGATAACCATTATTTATTCTTTAAGATTTGTTTACTGACCCCCTAGAACACACATTTCTATTTCTTTTACTTTCCTTTTTCTATTTCTGGCACAATGAAAGCATTAACTAAACTGAAACTGTGAAATACACTCTCAGAAGAGCCTCAAGACTCAGCACACAGTAAAGTCAGCATGATAATAGTGTAATTCCCCTCCATAGCTATACATTAATATACTCTGCTGTGTATGGGGAAGCTCTCACATGCAGCCCTTGTTTCATTTAAGATGCTTTACTCATGTCAGGTATCTAAAAACTCAACAACTTCCAGCAACACAGACTGTGTGTCTCAGGGAAAACCCTTCTTGGTCACAGCAAACGCCGACTCAAAGGGTGTGTTTTCAATGAAATTAATTCTCACAGGAGCCAAACATTGTCAGATAAGAGAATTAATATAGCTCCACACACCTTACTTGTGACTAATTCCTCTTTCTCCTGTTCTGACAGTCAGTTGGGATTCAACCTAGGCCACGCCCTGCAATGTCAAATGAAGCAGAAAGGCTCACTGAGCTATTCAGACCCATCTACCTGTTCATAACTGAATCAGGCAGATAGGCAGGTTTGTTTTATTTTTTAAGGATGACTTCAATTTTTATTTTTTTCATGTAGAGAAAACTCCTATCCTTGAGGATTCTTTTACTTGGTCAATATTTAAAAACTGTCAAACACTATTTGTCCTCTTGAAATGGTATAAAACCCATGTGAAAAATACCAAACCACTTAAGTGACAGTGAAGGTGCAAAGCAGCCCTCCAAAGTCCAAGAAAAAGCCAGCTGAGAACTGCATTTCTAGCTAAGGAAATCTAACAGCATCCCTTTCACATAAGGCATTTAAATAGATATCTAGAAAAAACCCTATCCACAAGGCTGTATTTTGAAGAAGACAATGGGCATACAGACCACTGGCACCACACAGCAGAACCTTTCTTATTAAAGGATCAGACTGAGGCACTGGAGGCTTCACTTGAGGCTCTTTTTATTTCCAGCTTACTGCTGAATTCTCTTCCCTCCACAGTCCAGTCCCAAACACTGCAGTTACACCAACCTATACCTAGGTGAAGTTATACATGAATACTTTTAAATAGTCATCTATAGAGACAGAACTCTTTATAGTAAGATCAAAATACAGGCACAATATATTTCACTTTTCTAACAGAAATCTGATGTACAGAGTGAACTTAGAAAAAGAAACATCTGATAGGTGAGTCAAACCACATTTAATCCCGGAGCTTCAGTCTGCCAGCTAAACTTGGCTCTGCTTTTAACTGCAGTTCACAAACACAAAGCCTTAATGACCTCAGAATTTTCCAAGAATAGTATAAAAGTGGTCAGGGTTACCTATCCCCTCTTCCTCCTACTTTTTAAAATATTTTTCCTACTGTAAAAAAGCCCATCTCTTAAGATGCCTATTGGGATATAAAAGTGAGTTCAGACAGAAGATTTCCCAGTGACAGACATTTATAAAACAAACAGTAAAACAAACCAATAACAGGCACATATTCAACCCCAGCATTGATGCAGTCAGTTCAGAGTGGCCCTTCGGCACACTCATTCCAGTAGGTTAGGTAATCAGTCTGGACACAACACATCCTGAAAAAGGGGTAACAGGGCATTTAAGGAGTACTCCATCTAAGGTAGCACTTAACAGGGAAAGGCCGGGTAGACGGTCAGTATTGCTATTGCACATCTTCACTGTGCTGCAAATGCAGTCTCCTGCAAAGCCATGGAAGAACACAAAACCCAGTGGAGACCACCATGGTTAAATCTAGATAGACACACCATGTGCCTCCCACTGAGATGGTTAGGAACTACTGAGTGGTGCGTTGAGGTTTCACCAAGTTTGATTCCACAATTTTTTCAAACCCATCTAATGCAGTCATGGACATAAAAGGCTACACACACCCTGTTTGGCCCCTGCAAAATGGTGTGATACAAACACATGCCTTGCACCTTAGGTAAATTATAATCTAATACTTTGAAGTGTAACAGGGGAAAGAACAGTGACACATACTTCGGAAAAAGCTGTAATAGCCAATCTCACAAGGCCACACACTCTGAGAATAAAGCAGCATGGGATATCACTTTGGGGAAAAAGCTCATCTTCAGCTAAAAGCACAGGCATCAGCTTTTCCTATTTGTCACTGTCACATTCCCAGAAAAACAGTGCCTGAAAAAAACCTACTGTCTTTGCTTTGGTAACACAAAGTTGCTGCTGTCAACATGGATACCAGCAGATAGGAAGCAAGCTTCCCATGAACCACTGGGCTAATGCAATAATTTGCCCAAATAAGAGATATTAGTTATATCTATGTATAAAATTAACATATTAAATATACTTCTAAAGAAACTGCCTCGTGTAATTCATTCCCAGCACCAATAATTTGAATATACACACCTGTGCTCCTGGTACAGGGCCAAAGGGGTTTGGTGGTCTCATGACTGGCTGACTGTATATCAAAGTTGGCTGTGTCATTACTGGTATGCCTCCCATCTGTGATGGCTGAAAAAACCCAGACAGAATGAAATCACACACAGCATTAACACATTGCAAGTATTTAAGGAGATAAAGGAAAATGGCAAATGGGGGAAAAGTCTTGGTCATGTTTTACATATGCAGCCATGTGAGATCCTTCTACAATAGTATGCAAATACAGGTTACCAGAAAGAAACATTAGAGCCTTTCCAAGGAATTTTCTCAGTAACAACTGAGCCCATTCAATCTCTTGCTGCAAAGATCTGAAGCACTAAGAGCACTTGTTAGACAAGCATTTAAACTGGTCCTTCTGCTCCCAAACACAAGGTCTGACAGCACTGCCTTGATTGCCTCTGAAAGCACAAGCACAGTTTTGCAGGGACCAGTGCAGTGCTGACAGAGTTCAGGACAAAATTGAAAACTGAGAGCTGTACATGCTATTAATAATAAGTCAATATGCATTCAGAGTCCAAGTGTTACCAACACTCCAGCTGAGCCAAATTACGAGTTTAATGTGTATTAATTGTCTTACAAGTCAGGTTATATTTATCACAGATGCCCATCTCTGGCACCGCTTTTGGCATTCCCCTCAGGCTCGGGTTGACAGCCAGCAGCAGTCCTACTGAAGCAATCCCCATTCCAAGCAGCTTTTCCCTAATTCTGGTGGTGGTGGTACTCCTCCTCCAACCAGCTGTATGGGCAATCACAGAGTGAACCCATTCAATAAACTGACCCTAATGAAAACACCCTATAAAAAAATGCAAGAACAACCAAACAACTGCTGGCCCAAGACACAGGAAGCAGCAGCCAGGGAATGCCCAGGCACAGTGCTAGGGCACTAAGCCAGCTGCCTGTCCCAGCATGCTTGCAACATATGGGAACATAAGGGAAAAGCCTGCACTTAGACAGGACCATCTTCAGAATTCTGGTCCCCACTACTGCTTTTATGAAAAACTAAAAGGTTTTAGAGCAAGGGTTATAAATTGAGTTAACATTTCAGAGATTCCTCATGGTAAATGTCCTGAGTAAAGTCTGAACAAGCCAGGGAAGATTTCAGGGTGTGCTATGGAACACACTGGTCATTTGTAACAGCCCACCTCACATGTTTGAACAAGCAGTAGCAACTCAGGGTAACAGAGTTATGGCTCCTTAGTTCCAGTTTCCATTTCACATTGGCATTTAAACTCCACAATTAAACATAAAACAACAACATAACATAACAAGCAAGATTACTTCTCGTACACTATATATGTTACCTTTCCCTGCTGCTGACTCAAAATAACTATTAAAATGCTGCTGGTACCATAAGAGCAAAGTTCTACAGATCAAGTTTGAATCCACCCTAATGTTAGTTTAACCATAAGAGCTTTGATCAAGAATATGTTCATGGATGGTAATGGGTAATGACATGAAAGACGATACTCTCCCAAGAGGCCCTCAAGAACACAGCTGGCCACTTCTGCAGTTCACTTACTGAGTGCATACAAGTTATAAGCCATTAAACTAATTTGGTTATATGGTGAAACATTTAACTTATATTTTTGTCCTTTAATCTGTGAGGCATTTAATAGAATAGCTGCCTGAAGGAAGTTTTCATGCCTTTTATTCACCCAAGAAAGCTGTGCTGCATCAAAATCATACTGAAAAATGGTAAGGCATATAACTTCAGAAATATTTTAAAATTTAAGGGAAGAACAAACATTTTCAGAGCAAAAAGAAGGAAGGTCAGGTTTATGTCAAAAGCCTTGAGGCACTGGTGTGTCACCAACAGATGCAACTATCAGCCAAAACCACACCATACTGAAGTGTCACAATTTTGTAACATTAATCATCACAGATACTTGCTCCCAACCTCAGCAGAAGGTATTTAAGGAAGGCTTCACTTCATCAAGAAAGTATTTCTGTTCTGAAAGCAGCTATTTATATTGACACGATATTTCTATTTATATTTATATTGACAGTTATTTCTATGCCAATAAAGACCACCAAGAACAAACACTGTGTTAATTTTCACAAAATCACAGAATGGTTTGGGTTGGAAGGGACCTTAAACATGATCTAGCTCCATTTTCAGAAGTTTATGAATAAAACAAATGAAGTAAGGAAGGGCAGACTTAATTTCAGACAAACAGAATGTAAGTTTCAGAAAACCAGAAGTTAATAATTTGGTGAGGAATAAATGAATGGGAGTTGAAATTCAGTCTTCAGTAGAATAGTTCAGGAAAACAAGAGCTACCAAACTATAAGCAATCAAACAATATATAGCATCTGCCTGGTTGGAGTTGTAGGAATTCCACTCACCATCATGTAGCCCATCATTCCTGTTGGTGTTGTGGCAGGATAGGCCATTACAGGGGGTGCCTGGTGTGAGAAAGAGTGGTGAACTGAGAGGAGAAGAGATCAGCTGCATATTCCACGACATTGCTTTCTAAGGATCAACTGCAGCACTGAGCTTATTATGAACATAGCAAAGAATAAATAGGATTTGCAGTCTGGTGTTAAGAGTGTATCCTAATTATTTCAAATGGAATAGAATACCTCAGCTAAAGTTTCTGGGCCATTTTGGCAAATTTCTAATAATGTATTTGCTTTTTCCATGTAAGGATTCTGGCTGTTTGAACTACACTGCAAGTACCACTCTCTCAACATCCTGTTTAGAGAACACAGCACAAGACTCAGAGAAGTTTAAGAGAAAATATGAAGCAGAAGCACTTTTTAATCCCATGAAGTATATACTTGTATTTCAGTATCTAAAGTAATGGTACACACGGAGTCTGAAGAGAGAATTTGAAAGACTGAAAGATCAAATTACCATTGCTTCTGCTGACGCTTACAAGAATTCTCTTTAGCCAGGATGGACACTCTATGGGGATTCTCCCAGCAGGCTTTGATATAAATTAGACTCTCACAGGAATAGCCAGTTTGCATTCCCTCTTTCTCACTCACTGCATTCATTTAGCAAGACATGCTAAAAGTCCTCTTAGTACTTGACTACATTTAATACTTGGATACATCTATATTAGCCTGATGTGCTCACGGTACTTTTATGAAAGTACAGTACAATTGCTGTCAACAGGCAAAAACTGGGTGAATTTGTTTTGTAAACAGCTTGGCAATATATATGTAGAAAAACAGCTGATAACTCTTAGAAATATAGAGACAGTTCTTCATGTCTTAGCCAAATTCTTTATTCTACAGTTTATTATCCACCTTCTAAACTAGTATTGACTATTACAAGGACAAAAAAGTTGGAATTTTTTTTTCAGACTAAACTGGTGCTTACAGATATTCAGATAACTTGCTGTCTTTATCCACTCCACCCCCTTATAGTCTTCCCTTTTAGACAAAAAACCAGTAATTTTCATGCTTTTGCTGTGGGGATTTCTATTCAAGATAAACACCATAAGCATTTATTGGTACACAGACATTACTGCTACAGAAAAGAGGGAAATAATAAACTATTAATATATAATATTAATATTTAATTAATACTGGATTAATTAAAGCAGAAAAATTGTTTCATGAAGAATAGGGCATCAGAAAAGCTGCTTCTGAATTCAGTTCTAAAGTATCAGCTGCTTTTTCTTACATAGTAGAGCCAGTGCAATTGGCGTTTCAATTGCCATGAGAACAGATAGAAAATCATCTGGACAGCATCTTTGCCACGTATTTCAAACAGCGGGCACAGCTATCCTAAAAATAACAACTTCTTTTTTGTTTTGCTTGTGTACACACACCTACACAAACATGCTGAATAAACTTATTGTTGAGTGCTCAAATATGGACCTACCACCCTTTAGTTACAGAGCTACCCTGGCATAAAAACAGAATACAGGGAAAGACCAATATTACTGTTGACATAAAGAAAGAAGTCCTTTGAAATGAAAGCCTGCATTCCTCAGACAGTGAGCACAGGTTATTTCTTGCCCTCTGTAAACTATCTGCATTAATTTTCTTTTTTTTCATACGAGCATTCATGACATATTGGTCTCTCCCCACTTAAAAAAAAAAATCAAGATCTACCATAAATGTGGATCAAGTGCCACGTATAACAGAAGCCTGTGAGGTTTCATGCAGTTATTCAAACACAATATTTTTATCATCATTCAGAATTCACCAAATGCATTAAAGGCAGCACAGACACACATCCCAGCTCTCTGGCAGCAGATGGTACAGTTTAAAGCAAGGAAAAATAATCTTGGTATTTCCCATGCCATCATTTGATTCAAGAGCCTGCACACCACCTATGAAGTTTGTGTATGCTAGGAAAAGCTCAATTTTTGGCACACCAAAGATTTTCAAATGAGAAATGTGTAAATAGCGAGGAGGTTATGAGATTCTGCAACAGCAGTGGTTAATATCAGCATGCCAGTCGATTGCAAAAAGGCTGTGGGTTGTTTCACTTACGTATTGTGGAAAATGCATGCCATTCTGTATTTCCCAGGGAGAACAATTACATAATGCAATAACACTGGATTAGAAGCAAATACTTACACAACAGAATATACACAGATAGCATTTTAGTTCACAAATACATTAAATGTTTACTCCAACACATTCTTGTAATTCAAGTCATTCACTGAGACAGCACACCTGTGATACTATCTTTGGTATTACTCTTGACATTGGTTTGCATAGTCCATTTATTTGGTATATGCCTTTTTCACCAAAGATTTTCAAAAGCATATTTATTTAGCAAGCAGCAGCAACTCCACAATAAAGGGACCAGCAGAGGAAAACAAAGCTTTTTTTTTTTTTCCCCTCACATTATTTCTTTTTCAAGTTTCTTATGTCTGTAGAACAGTTTCACAGGAAGTGTCTCAACAGTATCTCTCAATAATAAAAGCTGTTAAACGTAATGACTTATCATCACAAGATGCAGATAAAAGACATGAGTTATTAAACAGATTTAAGCACACAGGTAAACTCTAACCACCAGTCATTAATGCAGGTAAGTAGTTACAATTCCTTCAATATCTACACACCCTCCAGTAAGATCCCCAAACATATTTCTCCCTAAAAAAAAAATGAAGTGATTTGATAGGGAACACCTGGTAGGGAAGAGATGGCAGATCCCGGGAGATAAGTTCTAGCTTTCCAAATCCACAATCCTGAATTACTACACTGTGGATTCAACCTTCCCTAGTCACATTCAGATGTAATAAATCCTTGGGGGCAGTTTACCTGTTCTGTCCGTGTATAGCTCTCCAGGTCATTGGTGAAAGGGTGAGTGGGATTCACATGCAAAAAATATTCTGTGAACACTGTGAAAACTACTTCTGTAAAGTCTTAACGTGTAATTAAAAGCCCTCCCTCTACACTGCTACCCCAAAATCCTTGCCAGTATTACCTGTTAAAATAGACATGAACTTGCTCACCAAAACTGACATGGATTAAAAGCAACTGCACACACTGGGGCAGGAAAGCAGCAGTTACACACATTAAGAAAGCTGTAGCCACAGACACCTCTCCAAGTATCAGCGGGGCCAGTTCCCACCCCAGAGCAGGCCAAGTTACAATGTAATGATGTGTGACCTATAAGAACACCTGAAGGCCACTTTCAAACTTTGCACACTGCAAAGTGCCTTCTCACTCCTTGGAATTCAGAGTTTTACGTCATAAACCCATAGAATGGTTTGGGTTGGAAAGTACTTTGATGATCACCTAGTTTCAACCCCCCTGCTGTGGGGCAGGGACATCTTCCACTAGACCAGGCTGCTCAAAGCCCCATCCAGCCTGGCTTTGAACACTTCCAGGGATTGGGGCATCCACAGTTTCCCTAGGAAACCTGTGCCAGAGCCTCACCACCCATGCAGTAAAGAATTTCTTCCTAGTATTTAATTTAAACCTGACCTCTGTCAGTTCACAGCCATTGCCCCTTGTCCTGTTTCTACATGCACTTGGAAAGTCCATTGACTGAAACCCAGAGACCACTACCTCCCATGAGAGAGGCTGCTCAAACACTACTGAAGTTCGTGCTAAACCTGCACATCACATCACAAACTATTTACTAGAATAACACAGCCAAGAAAAACAAATCCCAGTAGTTCACAGCTCCAACTAATTACCTCTTCAATTTTCTAATACCCTTTTACTGCAACTATAGACCATTTTCAAATTCACCCATTATACATCACCCTGCAGATCTAAATCTAAACTCACTATTTTAAAATGAGCATTTGCTTACCAACGTTGGAGCGTTCCACGCAGTGGTAGGTGCAATCTTGGGTTGCCAGTTGGAACCACCTGTTAGTTTCTTTTCACCTGGCTGAGTCCAGTTTACATCACTTCAAATAAATTTTTTAAAAAATTGTTAGAAAACATTAGACTTTCTAATAAAACTTTCTCAGGTAAACACCATTTCCACTTGGAAATGAGGCTTATTTTATTAATGAAACTCATTTAGCAAAAGGGTTGATCAAGAATTTTGTGACAATATGCTTTAGCTTGGAAGAGTAGAAGATGTTCAGCATGAATCCCCTCAGCATCTCAGTCAAGTTGTCCAGAATAGGTAAATTCATGTATCTGACTCAAGTCAAGACATTTGAGTTAGATTTCAAGACAGCATATTAGATTTATGAATGATTTCAGAGTTGGCACAGATGGTTCCAATAAACTTGAAATTTGCCAATCCCATTTCTCAACTTTGCTGCTAGAGTAGATGCTTGCTACCCTCAAATACACACACCCCACTTAAGAATTCACCTTGTCTAAAGGTCAGCCTCAAGACTGAGGTTGCAGTTTCACAATATTTAAAACCGCTCTGCTCTCACTCAGATCATACCAAGTATTTAAGGAGTGCTATGACTACCTGCAACAACTACAAAGAAACATTTTGATGAACTAATTTTTTTAATATACCTAAAGTCTGAAAGGAATCAGAGGACAACTTGCCTGCTGCTATCATTGTCACTGCCATTCAGTCCACAGTCACCTTCCAATAGCTCTCAACAATTCATTACACCTTGTACAAGAAGTACAGTCCCACATGTGCTCTGAAGGATAACATTATGTTGGCATGCACAGGTTTCAAGATGTACATTCATGAAAATTTATTATCATGAAAATCCAAATGCTCAACTTCTGATTAAGCATACTTACTTTTTAGTAGTTCCATTTCCAATGCCCAAATCTGTTACAAAGGAGAAAAAGAGACTACTGAAATTCTGTTTGTTTAAAAGAAATCAGTAAGTATTTACATCTTAGTGGTTCCATACTTACTGCCTACAAGATTGGCTAAAGATGAATCCAGATCATCTGACACTAATTTATTAGGCGGTACTTTGGCAACTGGAAGACTCTGGTTTTGAGAGGCCACTGTTGGTTTTAGGAGACCACCTAGTTCATCAAAGCCTTGGAATGAGAAACATAAGTGATTTGAATCACAGACCTCCTACAAATGTCATGACATCCAATTAAACAGACAGCAAGGTTAACAAAATGGCTAAAATACCAAATTTAACCTAGTGTTGCTGCTCTATACAAGAGGGACAAAAGTTACACCTTTTGATAAAAAAAATATTTACTATGGAAATAAGATTCCACTTCAGTGGTTTAGCCTATGGGACAACTTTACATGGAATGGATTCATCGTGACAGTAAAGCAGGCAAAACGTAAAACAAAGAAAAAATATATAGTGTTCCAATCTTACAAAAACATGTATTTGCTTTAGCAAATCAAATACAAAAAAAATTCCAATGTCAAGAGCCTAATGCAAAAGATCAGAAAATATCTACTTTCCAGATGCTCGAACAGAAAGAGCACTATGACTTCAATCCAAATTGTGTATTAACTGATTGTTTTCTGAAGCCATCTTAATGTCAAAAGAAAAGGCAAAGGAGTGTCAAAACCATGTTGGAGATGCATAAAATGAAGATGAAAGTTCACCTCTCCCAACCAAACTGTACAAACACAAATTTAATTTCAGCTGACAAGCATATAAAAATTAAGGTTGTTCACTGTGTGAAGTTTTAATGTACAAAATATTTAAGTGAGGGAAATCGGTGTTAACATTTCAGCAGAGCGTAGAAATAGTCTGTAAAGAAAAATTATTTTATTAATGCTGTTAATTATTGACCTTTTAAAATCAGTTTTCTTTTCTTCATCTGAAACTCTGTCCTAGTAGTATAAGTCAATACATATTAAGAGATTTATACCTCAAAAGTAAAATAAATTAAAGGAAAGGACATACATAATTTATTTTAGCAAGTGTCTTACCACCAGAATCTGGGACAACATTAGAAGATTTGTTTCCAAACACAGACTCAAAGTCAACATTAAGGCCAGCTGATGGCTGTGGTTGAGCAACAGGAGATGGAGTGAACCCTGTGCGAAAAAAAAGAAAGAAATTGTATGTTTTTATACAGCATTTCTCACAAATCCACCTTTATGCTAGACAAGTCAAATAAATATTTCAGCACTGCAGAAAGACTAGGAATACCTCAAAAGCCCAGATTACACTCTGACACCAAGCACTTCATTTGGTCTTTATTTGAAGTTACTCCTCCAAAGAAAGATTTGGTCTCAAAAGCTGAACAGACAAGGCCGTAAGACACTCCCCTGCAACAGCTTAATCTCTAGATACCTTCCTTATTCTTTTACCATATGCTAACAATAAAATTACTGAGGAAAAAGACACCATGCTTCTCCAGAAAAAGAAGCTGGCTAGTGATGAACATGTTTCAAGTTTTGCACATTTTGCAGCTGACCATGTTTTGCAGTCAAATTTCTAGAAATTATGGCAAGATATAGGGAGTACAGTCATATTTCAACTCCTAGTGCTGTCTAAACTTACTTCATTTATCTTCCATGTATCTGTAGTTTTCCACAATTACACAATTTTTTTTTTTAACACTGAAAATTTACTGCAGCATGAAGCATTGCATATGATGTTCAGCATTAACTGATAGTTTAGTTAAAAAAAAGAAGGTAGTAGCCATTTTTTTGTAGTATTTTTTAATGTTATATATGATCGCAAGCACATGCATGTGCATCACAGAAGTATTCAGGCAATAACAGAAGTAATTATTGCTTTATATGAAAAGCACCAAAAAAAAAGAAAAAAAACCACCTTGAAAATTAGCTCTTCTGGTTTCTAACAAAAAGTATGATATGGACAAATGAAAGGATTACAACTATGTCAGCAATAAAACACTGCAGTGGGTAGAAATAACTGCCAAAGAACACTTCTTGGATTTCATTTCGCTTGCTGGGACAGCACCTCATTTCAATCTTACTGTTTTTCTAAAATAAGTCACATTTTGCCTAAAAAAATTAATAACTACAGGATGTTATTCTAAGAACGTAAATTTCACAGAAAAAAACCCCAAATTCAGATTACCTGCTTCTCTTTATCTTAAGGAACACAAGACTCCTAACTCCATTAATAAAACTTAGACAACGTAGTTTTCATTAAAAATAAATCTAAGTAAACTGCATACAGCAAAACATGGGAAGCAGTAATGTGGGAAAAGAAAGAGTAAATAATCAACAAACCAAAATGAGTATCTTTATGACATGTATACCATCAAGTTGTAACAAGCCATTTCAGAGACTCTGAACTGCAGATAGGAATTCCTTTGATGGGATGTCCTGCAACTCTTAAAACCGTGCCTGTACCAATAAAAAACTTGACTTACAATAGCTCATATTTTGCTTTAGCAATCAGCCTCAACCAAAACAAGCTGCTCTCACATTTTAGATGTTTCAAGCTTTATGAAACTAAGATGATGAGACCATCTCCAAGACAAAACAACATGAAGGATTCTTTTGAATAAGCCCCTGAGAAAGATCAAATCCTACTCTTGTTATCAACCAACTCAGGGCATTTTGTTTAACAGGGATATTTTGAGAGGTGCAAAGGCAAAGGTCAGTATTTTTAAAGGAACTTCTCTGAGCATCAAGATTTGACAGAAACGAATAATCCTGCTTTTTTAATAAGGAACAAAGGGAACAGAGTAAATTGTAGTATTTAATCTTTTGTTAAATGATGTTCACTGATTTTTACGCAAGGATACTAAACCAAAATGTGACTTTATGGGATTTTTAATAACTAAGCCTTCCACAAACCATTTACCGAAGATATTCCTAAGCCTTGCACTGCAGCAATGTTTACACACCCTGCTCAACCTGGTCTGGACAGATTATAACCTGTCACAGCCTACAGTCTCTCTAGCAACTATCAGGATGGCGTTCCAGAATCACTACCAATTTGGGGTTACTACACAGATGTGACACAGCTGCACAAATGATTAGCCAGTACTTTAATGCAGCACAGACCTTCTCCTGCTCTGCTGAAAAGCTTAACACTAGTTTAGTGCACTGTTTAAGAGTAATATATCAACAAAATTGCCGTAAGCAGCATGAACATCCCAATCCCTTTACCTTAAAAACAATGAGGTAGAGCAAGATGAAAGCTACTTATAAACATGCATGTCTTTTGTGTGGTTTGTAGCAACAAGTAAACTAAGAGAGATCCTGAAATGGGGAGATACTCATTTCATGTTTAGACTAAACAAGTCTTAGTTTGGCACAAACTGAAAAAGTACACACCATTTGTGACCACACACCTGGCACAAGCACATGAATAATAGTGGGAGCCACTATAACAAGGCACTTCTGTAGTCAGTAACATGCCTACTAGTTCTAGGCACACAACACATTCAAATTTCTGTGTGTGTGATAAGGCTGTATCCCATTACCTACCTCCAAATAGACCAGCTACAGAAGAAGGCTCATTGCGGAAATGAGAAGCGTTAGGATAAGCTTGAGGACCACAAAAAGAATCTGATAAGGAGTATCACACAAGAGAGAAAGCCAGGAAAGGAGAAGAGGGAGAGTTACAGAAAGAGAACCAAGATACGCTGTTTATCTGCTATTCAAAACTTTAATTTCACATCACTCTATAAATCCACATATAGTCTAATAACATAGAACCAATGGAATGAAATCAATACACATCAGACAGACAGTAAGAAACATATTTACACAATCTCTAACACAAAAGGGGAAAGCACAATTTCAAAGGAACAGCTATATAAGGAACAATTTTTTTTTCCAATCAAATGCCATGTTTTACACCCTTGGAGGAGATGAGTGTAAAAGCTTCAAGGCATTTTTCTTATACCTGAAGTATATTCATATTTGGTTGCCACAAAAGGATTTAGTTGAGTAAATGGATTGTAATGATCTAAAGAACCAGAAAGAGTTATTTTAAACCCACATTCACATTATCATAGTGCCTTGATTGTGCTACAGCTAAAACTGCATCTACCTGTCCCATATCAATCTGTCAGGAGGCCACTCTCTGGTTCTAGATACATCCTTAGAGCATGAGACACTGGAAGGGAATGGAATGTATCAATGCCATCCATTTCCAGTGACTTCAGAGCTCTCATGTAATAAATATCACAAAGACCAGAAAGCACCACAAAAACCCACCAGGGTCCTTGTTCACAACTCTGCATTGCTGCAACTTTTTGTGTGTTAGACAGAACAAGTTAGACAGAGGAAACTAATCTGACTAAATAATCATCCTACTAAAAAACCAGCTGTACTTCAAATAACCATTCTACATTTGCATGAGCCATGAAAATTTAATTGAAGCACAGAAAAGACAGATTAAAACATAGCAATACTAACTAAAAGTATTTTACATATATTTAAAGATATATTTCTCTTGCTTGCTTTGTCTTTCCAATGAAGACAGACAGGCTACGAAACTAGTTAGTTAAGCTGACAAAGTATAGGTAGTATGAATACCTTTAAAGACATAATCCCTTTGTTTTACCTCTGTTAACAAGTACCAGAGGTATTAAAAAACTCTTTGTTCTAATAGTCTGCATTTTTCTTTCATCAATTCTAGTGAGGTTCAACCAGCATAAATACAGCCCATGGTGTACAACTGCCTTTAAACTTGCTTTGTTTAATAGAATTGACATGTAATTAAGTGATTTTTCATCTATGAAAACAAACTGAATCTTCATATTGAAAAGTAATTAAATTACTATAGAGCTGCACCAACACAAATGTTGGAAGGATTTCTAGTGAGACAGCCATGTTGAACCATCTCCAAAGTAAGATATGAACAGTTTTTAACAGGTGAGTCACTAACTTATTACCCCACAGGTAAAGAGTGAGTAAATTATGCACCAATATGTGCGTGGCCTTATCAACTTTGTTAATGACAACACAACTGAGGCAAAAACATCCACTACCCAAAAAACTGGATTAGGCTCCTTTGTTTAAAAAGAGCATTTCAACCTGAGGAAGAAAGTAACAGCATTTTTTTTTACTTCTCAGGCATATGCAGCATTTTACCTTAAAATTCCCAAGTACATGAGACTGTAAAACTGCACTCAAGCAGCTGCTCTAACTGTGACTGTTTCTTTACATCAGGTTTGAATCCTATCTAGGCAGCCAAGCAAGGATTTTAACACCATTTTTATTGCACAGCTACTAAGTCAAATTTTAACATAGCAGAAAACCAGCCCCAAATGACCAGCTTTTAGTTTCTGAAAGGCTGTAAAAATATATTTTGGACACTAAAATAATGTTAAAATTTTTAGGAAATAGGAAATTAGTTTAAAATGGTACTTTACCAACAAACATTTCATGTGTGGGTGTCCTACTGGTGAAAGTAGATACATCAGAAGACACAGACAGATGAGCAGCATCGTTAGTTTTTGTAAGGAAAGGATTTAGGTTTGGAATGGCATCATCAACACTATCAACAGTAGCAGAAAAAGGATCTGTTCAATTCCAAAGAGCAAGAGAAAGAAGAAAAGGAAGATGGATTTAGTTTTCTCCGGACATCTCTAAGCTTGGGATGACCTAGCTAATCATTTCATTTTCAAGTTGTCCAGGACTGCAGATACCAGCTACTAATTTTCTTTTTTAAAATTTTTGAATTAATAACACCATCTTATAAACGGTGCTTCCTCCTGAGTGTGTTTTAGACTGAAAGAAACTATGTTTGTCTTTAAACACAATCACTTTTTGTTTCTCACAGTAATGCCTTGCCATTTGCAACAATGTCTCTGGAGCAGAGGATATCTGTCAGCACTACAGAACCTGAGGCACTAGGAGAAGATTCAATGCAATAAAATCCCCAAGACAACTTTAAAAACTTAAACAAAACCAACTGAGCTGAATTTCTCTTTCTCCAAACTGTGTTCTCACACACTCATACAACTCAGTTCTGTTACTGAGCATCACAAAATTTTCAAGAGCTATGATTATACCAAAGTAGCATACAGGACATAAGCACTTTCCTTGCTCCCTGGGGTATAAGGAACAAAGCAGCTTGTTGAGGATATGAGGTTACCTGCAAGCAAGCAAAGAACTGCTCTACTTTTACAGACAACAGAGACTAAACCATAAGGAGGACAATGCTGCTTACTAAAAAAACTGCCAGACTTTATTGGAATGAAAGAAACATGGATCTATACAAGTGACTTCCCAAGGCACATAGTTTCAAGGCTTCCTGAGAATGGAATTGCCAAGCTCAAGTACTCCTGTAATTCAGAATCTAACAGATACAGTGGATGGAGAAGGCAGCTACAATACTTGTTCACTGAAGGAGCTGTGGTGGCTTAGCTGTCTGGTTTCAGAACCCATGAACTCTTGACAGAAAATTCAAGAACTCACCAGGTGAGATCAGCAAGGGCTGTATCTAGTCCTATTTACCATGGTGCCTAGAACTGTAGCTTACTCTTCTAGACAAAGCCACTACAGAAAAAATTCTGAATAATCATTGTAAGAAAGATGTCTTAAATTCTTGGCCTTTTATTTTTTTTTTCACCTGGCCAGTTTATGCAGTTATCCATAACTCTTGTATATACTTATCATGCTGTGTGAAGCAGTTTTGGAGTGTAAATTATTTTCTCTCCCTGAATGTGACTTCCTGCTTCTTAGCTCTAAGTCCCACACAGCTTCATAATGTGCTCAGTTGTACAAAAGTCCTAATGGAAACAAAATTTAAAAACTATAATTACATTATTTTTTGCAGGCTTAATGCATGCTTTGATTCACTGCAAGGTCAAGATATGTTATTAGGTAAGTCCTGACTTTTCCCCAAATTGTTTGGCTATGTTGCAAGAACAACTGAAATACCTTAGAAGCCCTTTTCCTAAATCATTCAGTCAGCAAAATTACGGTGTCCAACACTGAATCAAGGACAAGCAGAATAAGCTGATATAATATTTGTAATACACAACAGGAATACAAAATTACTTATTATCTCATGTATGTTTTATATACTGGACATGCCAATCAGCCAGTTGCCTGAAACTGAGTCCTTGTTTCAGCTACTCCTTAAAACTGCTTTCTGCTTTGAATGCCATTTTAAAAGATGTAGAACAAACAAATCTAACAATAAAAATGGGGCAGATTATCCGTTCATCAGTTCCTCCTTGCTCTTCCTGTTGCTGCTTCACATTCTGCTGATTTTATTGGTTCTTTTTATATAAGTGGAAAAAAATTCAAACAGATGGGTCAAAATGCTCATTTCCACACTGATTTGTTTTGCTTCCGAAGTTTAGCTACAAACTGGCAGCTGGCAAACATACCAGACACAGCTGGAATGGTCTCCAGAGAACCCAAATAAATAGTGAAGATAGACGAAATTAAGAAGCAGAAGTTTTTAACTGTATTTGTCTGAATCTCCTGTCCACTAAAATTATTTTACACATGCACTCATCCAGAAAACTACCAAAAACTACTTTCTGTTCCCAATTCCCAAGGCTATATATGGAACTTCCTCTGTTTTGACCATTGAGACAATATAATGCCATTTTAGATTATCAAGATTTGCTCAGAAATGTAACCTGTTCTCAGATTCTCTGCTTGTCTGTCCCATTCTAACTCTAGCCAACATGTCTGATATTGTCCAAGTCTCAGACCTTGCAAATGCTAGTAACAAAAGTAATCAAAAATTAATTTGGTTTGGGTAATTTATATCCTTGCATATTCAAGTTTTAAAAATTGCTGTCAATTCTGACAGCAACACACCTCAATGTTTCTAAAACCCATTTCATCCTTGAATACACATGGCATCTGTTTGTGTCAATGGAATCACTCTGCACCTGCATGCTATCATTAAGCATTAATGATTTAGGTGCATTTAAAACAGTAGTTTGAATTTTGCAAATTTCTACCTTTAAATTATCTAATTAGGAGTATTTTGTCCAAAGAAACCGTGACAAAGGGTTTTCAGTGGCATCTTTTACAGTCTGAAATAGGTAAACTGGAAACTTACAATCACAGAACCCATTCCCCAGGAGTTTAACCTTGTTAGCTTTAACATTTTTGGAAGCACAAAACTAAAGACAGCAACCCAAATATAATGCTTCTTTAACAATTTATTGGTTTATTACACACCTAAGAGCTTCTGCATAAAATTTGTAACAGTAACTGATTTTAGTTGATTTGATACTCTTCTCAAAGCCACCATATACACCAAATACAAACATCATCATGTCAGAAAATTACCTAAGGGAGGGATGCTGTGCAGTGATTAGAGCACAGGACTGGAAATAGCTCAGGTTCCATTCTTGGCTCTGCCACTGACTTGCCGTATGACTTCAGACAAGTCAGTTAATTGCTCAGATTTCCCCATCTGTAAAATGTGGAAAGCACTTCTTATCTACCTCACCTGTGTGAAGTGAGTGTTCATGTCTGTAAAGCTGAAGAGCTGGGTGTTTTCTGATGAAAGGTAACACAAAAAATGGAGATCCCAGGATTTTAACCTGAAGTTTTAGCAGACAATCCAAAATCTTCACAGTTAATTAAGTCTTATAAGTATTTAGAAATGTGTCAATAGTAAGCAGATATATCAATGATTATTACTGAAGACTCATATCACGAGCAACACGACACTGAACAAACATAGACTTCCAGGTTCAATTTTCAGGTTAATAAAGAAATGCTAAATTAGGATGTGACCTTTTAGAGGCAGATAGTTCCTCTTTTATCTCTCACCCACAAAACAAACAGGACAAGCTGAAAGAGAAGGTATTTTGCAGAAAGCAATCAAGATGAACCAAACCATTTTTTTCCATTTTTACACTCTAAGCCTATTGTAGCACTGGAATTTGTACGCCTAACTCCATACACTCCTCACTACATCTTTCTCCAAAGAGGTTTTGCTCAGCAAAACTAAAGAACAAGTAAAACTCATTTACTTTAGAAGCTGCCACATATATTAGTAGTGCCTTCCTCACTCAAAATTGTGTTATTTCCCTATGAACAAATGTGAGAAGGTATACAAAACAAAGCACACAGCAAAAAGTGAAGTGGAATACATACACAGCTTATTATGAAGATACATTAGATAGCTGGAAAGATGTTAAGAAGAGCTACAGCTCATAAAAAGAAATAGGGAAGTAAAAATTTAGAACAGGGTTGTTCTGATGCCTATGAAACTTCCTGAAGCAGAAATTCCCAATTTTTCACATCATAAAAGAAAGCTTTTTTGCAAGCATCTAGTTTAGAAAAAAAAAATAAATCTGGAAATAGCCCACGTAGTTCAGGAATTTACTTTATTATTAAGTGTCATTTATGTAGAAAAATTTAAAAAAAAACCAACACAACCTCCCTCTCCCTCTGTTATAAAGCTGTTTAAAACTCCACCAGTATAACCAACAGTTATATTGGCAATATAATACCATATCTGAATTATTCTGGAACACTGCAAAGCAGCCAAGAACTATGAGTAAACATTGAAATGCTCCAGCACTCAAACCAATCTTGAAGGAAAATTCATGACTTTCTAGAACTCTCTTGCTTGACCCTTTGGTTTGAGGACTTGAGTGTACCAGTAAGATCATCTCAGCTCATTCAGTCCACCCTAGAAACTGGGCCGAATGAAAATTTGGGAGTTCTGGAGTAGATTTCAGAGGGAAGAACATAAATTTTGTCTCCTCACTTAAGAGGCCCAACCAGAGCTTTCTGCTAACCTTCTGTTGTAGTTAAATTAAGCATAGCAGAGAATTTGTAAAGAGAAGCCTTATTATTGTTTCAATAACTAACTCTGGCCTTTTTTTGTATGCACAGTTGTCACAAGTGCCTCCTTTCAGGCCTCATTCAAGTTTTGCATTATCATCACCAGCAAATTTGATTTAACATTAAATAAAATTTAGAATATGTATTAAAGCAATTTTGCATTCAGGTTCCTGTGTTTGCAGCACAGTCTACCTCATAGATATCTTCACTGATGAACTGACTTCTGAACAGCTAAGTTTCTGCAGCTAGCTATGTGAAATCTTGAAGAGAGCTGTTATGAGGCTGACAGAGCTGGTCAACAATTAAAGTAACTTTGCTAATAAGACATATCAAAATAATTTAGAATCACCACACAAAATTATTTTCATCTATACACAGATTTTACTTTTTCTGATCCCCTTATTCACTTTTAATGTCTTACTAAGATCTCTTTAAGGAAGAAATAGCCCTCAGACTAGGGGCAACATCTACAGGAACACGGCCATAGCAATTAGAACCTTAATCCAACTTGGAATTCTTACCTCCCCAGGTACTTCCTACTTGTGGAGCAGCAGATATAGGATGTACAGACGGATGAAAAGTTGGCTGCAAATCAAGCAGATCATTTGGCAGCTTTGAAGTGCTACAAAGATAAATTAATACAACTGTTTGAGCTACATCACAGTTTTCAATATAGGCAAATGCTAGCTACTGTCAACAGTAATGAAAGCTTTGTTACAAAACGATTATTACAGAATGGATAGAATTGAGTCAAAATCAGAAGGGCTGGTGAGCTCCGTATTTTCAGTTCTGTAAGAAAGTGTTAACTCAGCAAGGTAAGTTGTATGTTATACCAAGGGACTTTTTTCAAAGCTGTCCTAGACAAAGACAGACATTCTCACAGTCCAACACCAGGCTAGATGTTACGTTCAGAACTCTTTATGTTCATCAACTTTTAAAGTCACCTCACGAAAACACTATAATACAACAAAAACTGACTGACAAAATGAACTCTCATGGGCTGCACCACCAAAATATTACTCTAAATTCCACAATTTTGATCTTTCCATTATAATCACTGCTAAGAAACTACCTCACAACCATGAGCAATTAAAGAACTTTGGGGAAAGCAAAATGTAAGAGGTCTTTAAACACTTGATCACACACCAGGCATGTGAATAATAACATTCAAATGCACATTTTAGACCATTCAAAACCTTTTCTGAATTTAGAACATTTAAAACTGAGACCTTATAACATTACATGGAAAAAGAGTGAGTGCTTATATACAACTGCTGCATTAATTTAAGGAGTCAAACAAGAACAGTAAAATTCATCCTCCTGCAGAGAGTTCATTTCACAATTTAAATATGTCTTGGGACAAAAAGGGGGAGAAAAAAAAGTGTACTGGTGTTCTCCCAGAACTTTTCAGGACATGAAATGAACTGAAATCTGCACATATGGTTTCTACTATGCTCAGAAGCTGAATCACTATGACATCCAAACACCTCTCTAAATGAGACCAGCACAAGAGTTTAATGGCTAGTAGTGACATCCTAGACCTCTGTATATTTTCTTGCTCACCAAATCACTTGTATAATTCACAGTATTCAGTATTGCATGATTCATTTCAGCAGTGATTGCCATCACATTTTGCCACTACTGCTCCTATTAAAAAGCAGCACGATCTGGCACTGCCCTGTAATGTGAACAGCTGAACAAAGATAATTTTCAAGGTAAAGCTTGCTCAAGATAATGACAGGGATTAACCAGACACATTGCATCTAACAGCAAGCCACTGAACTTCTGACCCAGCATATCCCCTTCATGACAGCTCCTGTTGTAAAATCTGTTCTTTGCTCATAGCAGTCATTCTGCCAGCAAGTAAATCTGAACATGAAGAAAATCTAGCTTTGGGGTTTTTTTTTCCAATAAAATGCTCTTGGTCCTCACTATGCAGCATTTCTGTCTGTTTCAAGAAGCTTTATCAGATGTTTCTATGTTTCAGACCTCTTAAGAAGCAAGATCAGATATTTAAGTTCAAAGCATATACCCTTTTCAAGTTTTCTGGCGTCTAAAAAAGAATTAAAAAAAAAAAAATCTCTTTACAAGGAAGTCTTTCAGTTACTAACACTGACATTCTCTAGCTTCTTATACGTGACTCAGCTATTTACCGCATATTTGGTGTCAAGTAATTTCCTACAATACCTTTCTAATGGGAAAATAAAGTTGTCAAAAGAGCAATAGATTCTTATGTGAGCTCTAACAGAGCAACTAAGCAATCCCTCCAGGTTTAGGATCATGCTCAAAGCAAAAATATGACTTCAGAGCGCCGATTCCTTCTATACTGATAAAAGCACTATATCTTCTGCTGCTGCTTAATTTGACAGGTATTTTACAGAATGAAGATCACACACTTGCTCATACCAACAGCTCCTGTTCGTCAAAGATCAGGATTAGCATCCAGTGAATACTCTTGCACTTCCTTTGAAGGTCCTTGCAGAGATGTTCCAGATACAACACAAGACTGCAAAACCCGCCTCTCATTTCAAACCCTGTTTCAGGCTTTCCTTTTTCTGAAAAACTAGTCAGAATATATGCCACTCTACTTTTAAAGATCTGGAAATGCCTTTTATTTATGACTTCTCAAACAGAACTTTCATTTGACTTTTCTCAAATTTACTTGTAATGTTCCTTGGGGACAAAGCCTGTGTGTTTTACAGTTCCAACCGTCTGGCTTACCAACTAAGAACAGCTACAAGGGCTGTCAGCAGTCAGTTCGTACCAGAAACTTCTGCAAACAGATGATGAGAACACAGTTTTATGTTATTTATTGCAATAGGCTATTTTCCCATCTGCTTCACTATAATTTCTTATCATATTGCTAATGTACTCTTCAATCCAACCAATCTTGTGCAATATACACTCTGTAGCAGAAATTTAGAGGAAACTCTTGCTGCAGCAGATGTCCCAGTGGAGGATTCAGCATACCTGTTAGAGGAGCTAGGGGTAGAAAAAATATCAATGGCTGGTGTAGTCATTATGCTTCCTGCTGCAGTTGACACAGGAGAAGCTGCCGTGGTTAAAGAGGTATGAGGTTTCTTTGCAAGTTCTTTTAGACGTTGCTCCTGTTGGGAAAGTGAGCTGGTGTAAGAAATCTGAACAGCTGCGTCCAGGACATTTGATGTAAATAAAGCAGAACTAAAGAATCATTTATTCCACACACTAGTGTAAATCACTTGCAATTACAAGTCAGCGGTGCCACAGATGCTTTGGGGAAAACTATTTTAACAAACCCTGCACAAGCTGTACCATCTATGTATACACAATTCTACTTCCAACACTTTGCTAACAGTACCTGTTCAGTATTAATAACTCTGTTTTCCCCTTTGCTTCTTTAAGAATCCTAATAAGCTATCAACAAGAACACAGGAAAAGCATTTTCAATTAAAAATTCTGTATGCCTACCTTTAAAGCTTTTAAGCGAGCCTGTTCTTCCTCTAACGCAGCTTGTTTTTCCCTTTCATCCACTTTTGTGAGGGACAGGCCAGTGCTTGCAAGGGAAGAGACTGCATTGGAAAGGGTGGTAGCCCTAAAGTAATTGGACAGGAGAAAAGCTGGCAGTTAACAGATGACACGTGATAGGAGCTTCTAAAGAGCACTTGGCTTGTATCCACCCAGTCTCCTTCTGAGCTCTCTAACATTGGCTATATCTTACACTTCATTAGTGAAAAGTTTAAGTAAGATACCTCAAATGAAATACAAAAGTAAAAATGCCCAGAAATCATGCTGTCCACTCTACTGCCTTTTGGATTTTCCACCTTAAATGCTTCTCCTCCAAAAGGCACCACAAAATTCACATTTTAAGCCTTTATTTTTCCTATTTGCCCAAAATGACATTATTTGTAGGCATACAGCAGTCTCCAATCATCTGGGCTCCACTTCAAATTGTTGTTAATTTAACAGGCATACTGAACAATCAGTGCTTTTAATATATACCAAAGGAAATTTCTAATTTATCATCATATTTAAGAGTATGCAATAAGATTTTAAACAAATACTTTTAACAGAGTAATCTTAAAAAAGAAAGCAAATATTCTAAAAAGTAGTGTCCTAATAGTCACTGCAATAAAGAACTTGTAAAACATTACTGACTTAGTTTTTGAACATGCAAAAAAAAATACTATTTAATTTTACGAGTATTACCCCCAATATTATGCTTTGTTAAATTTAAACAATGAAATTTGTCATGTATAGGACTTCTCTATATTGCCTGTTGTGTTTTGGAAAGCACTCAAAATAATTTAATGCCTTATACCATATGCATTATGGCTTTAACTTCCAATTACTTTCAAAATTCATTCCTCATGTTAGGACTTCTGGACGCATTTCCTTGCTTTTGACAAAATGTGGATTAAAGCTGAGATGTAAAAGTCTAAAGACATGTATATTTATTCATGCTGTATAAGTTACATAAGTCTAATTATTAATATAAAATGAACATTTGCAGGCAGTACATGAAAGAAACTTAGTTTCTCTTCAGAAGTTCTGGATCAAATGCTAAAAGCGTAAGTACAGATGCTAGAGGAGGCCCTTACAGGTCCTTAGATTCTAGTTCTGTTGACCTGGAAGAAGCTGTTTTAAGATAGGACAACTTGCTAATCCATCTTTGCTTATACAATGCCTTTAAGGAAGCCTCCTTAAATTTTAATTTACAATGAAATTGAAAAGAAATGGATTTGGGCAATTTGACAATTGTCCAAAAGGACAAGGATATAAGCACCTGCTTGCAGCAGTGGAATCTTTGATTTTCTTCCCCTCTAGAGAAGCTAAATGTTGTTCCAAAGCATCAAGAAGGCTACTCGGTGCCTGCAAAGAGAGACATTGGGGAAAGTTTGAAGAAACCAATAGTTAAAATATTTTCATAGAATGCAATTGTAGGGCAACAGGCACAACAGCTCAGAATACTTCTACCCCCTCTTGGCCTTCTGTGCACATTAATGAATTTAAGTCTACGGTAATGTATTCTCCTCACTACATTACTCTATCATAAGGATTTATCAGCAAGAAATGTTAAAATTAACAGCTAGGAAACAGCAAGCAGACAATCAGAAGCAGTCAATATTTTAAGAGACACTAAGAAGGAAATTGTACCTAAAGTAATTTCCCTGTGCATGATCTGCAAATCTTCACATTAATTTCAACAGGCATATAGCCAAAAGCAAGGCTGCTAAAAGCCACAGCTTCATAGTATCATGTAAAAGTTTCATTATGTGACCTCACAGATATAAACTGTCTTCAACCATGATGGAAATAAGGTTATCTTAAAATTCAATTAGAGAATGACAGAAATTATATAAGTATTTTACAACAGGCTCACTGAATATAAAAGCCAGGCTCTGACAGAGCTTAGATTTAATCACAAATTTAGATGTAACCTGGTGACAATGTATACAAGAATGCGTAAGTGAGTACCATAATGTCAGGTTTTTCTGATCATGCAACCCCAAAAAACACACAGACATGCACTGGTAAACACATAATAGGTTTATCTACCTGTGAGAGATCTGGTATGTCTCCTCTGTCAATTCCAACTTGCTGTAATAAAACACATAAGCTTTAGAACCCATTTGCTTTTGTTGAAGGCAGAGAAGCTCAAAAAGTAAACAACATTAACGTGAAGTAATGCAAAAAGCACAAACCTGTTCAGTATTTTTTAAATCTCCAGAGTCTGTACTCTGTAATGGCTGATTGTATAAATTCTTGTTAAATGTATACACATTGAAGTAGGTGTGTTACACAGATATTTTAACAGATAGCACCTTAGAAATAAGAGAGTAAGAACCCAGTGTTTTATAACCTGGAGAAGTTTGCCTGTCTCACAATTTATGTGGCAAACTCTCACACCTCCTGATACACAGGACATATTTGGTGAAACAAAGCACCTTTGAAGTTTTGTAAAGAAACATTTTTCTAAAATGCAGATGAAACTTAGGAGCTTGCAGTAGGACATATACAGTCACAATAGAAAGATCAATACTCTCAACTTCAATTGATGGTCTTATCAGCTGAAGACAGTATTTCTGACAGAGACACTGCCAGGACAGACAGCAAGCCAAGCTGGAAGGCTTATTTTTTTGTTAAGAGAGATATGAATATCAAGGAAATAAAAACGTGAAGAGGAGCACACCTCAACTGAGGAAGTCCATAATATTAATACAACAATTTAGCAGTGCTCTATAAACAAGAAGGGAACAGACTAAACACACTTTTTTTAAAAAACCCACAACTAAACATTTTGCAAGGTAATTGTTTTTCCCTCTATGAGCACACCTACAGCAAGAAATCTTGAAGAAATCCCATGTTCATCTGTTTATCTCAGTTGCTCATTTGTGAAGCTGTTATTTCGTCTAAAACTTCTGGTAGAATTGTGGGTTTCAAACTAGAATACAGCTAGAATCATAGAAAGCAGATCACCATGAATTTCCTGTTTGTTTAAAGCAAGTCTATTCTTCAAAGAAAGCTCACAAGTATTACATAACCAAGGAAATTTTAAAATGCACATTAATACACTCCCCTCAAGCAAAAGATAAACCAACAAGCACTCCACAGGTTTTTCAATACAGCCCTCAAATGAACTAATCAAGGCAGAGATGAACAAGATGACCCTTGAGAGAACAGCAAATAAGCAGGAAGGCAGAAGCATCTGTTTTATGATAAAATAAGCACTTTAAAAGCTGTTCTAAATATAGGGCAAAGTTGACTGACTTAGAGTTTACCTCTGCAACTTTAAGGAACTCTGAGATCCGTGTCATTCTAGTGAGGAACTTCTTATATATATCAAGGCCTTCTTTGCATTGGTTCTTTTTCATATCAAAATATTTTTCTAGAAACAGTAAGGATATTTGCATTAAATAAGAAATCAAGATTTGCAAAGGATATGCAAAGTAAAAGCATACTTTTAAGACAAACAGAAAATACCTGCATGTCTATTATTATGATATTAAAATATGATATTATGATAACTGCAGAAGTCACTATGCCTAACTTAAAAGTGACAAAAGCTCTGTCAAATGTGAGCTGTTTGTTCCATGCATGCGATTACACCTTAGCTTGCAGGTACTAGATACCACAAAAGCATAACCACCTCGAAGAGGACAATCAAGTTTAAGAATAGGTCACTCAAATACATGTAAATTTATCTTCTTGGGAAGAAGAAAAAAAGAAAGGTAGTTTTACAATCTGGCAGTCAAGTATCTACTCTATTCCAGTGACCACATATCAGGCAAGATTTTGATCTTCTCTGACAAACTGATGTCTCTTACTATGGTCTGGTGCAGTGAAGTACAACTAACTGATTAGAAAATACCAGTGCTGAAAGCAAGAGGGTCCCACCCCTCTTTAGAAAAGCAATTTCAAGGCCTCTTTCTCTTTTTTTTTAATTATGCTTCACTCAAAGCATAAGTGAAAGCAACTGTATGTTATCTCTTAGCAAGAGAAAGGAAGCCGACAGGGGCTTCAGACTGGAGGATTGACTGACTTCAGATTGTCCCTTACTGACTTACTTTGGATTTTACTTTTCACTTTGCAAGCGCTGAGTAATGACAGCAATCAGGTAGCTTCATCCAAACACAGCATATAACAAGCAAGTCAACAGATTACTTTCAACTTAATTCTTTTCTAAATTTAGGCTCTCCACCTTCAGTATGTGCAAGTGAAAGGGCCTTAACCCTGAATTTGTAATTCTCTTTAAAATACAAGACACGCTCTAGGAACATATGACAACCAATCATGCAACCAAAGCAACATTGAAGTTTCAATACCCAAGCAATCATTGATGTTGTGATTGCAGATTTGTAACTGAGCTACCGATTCCTTTACTATGAAACACAAACTATTTCTTAAGAAAATCCCCAAGCAACATCAATATTCTAATTCAGGTTTGCCATGCAGTTCAAAAAGACAAAATAAAAAAAAATGCAAACCCAAAACCAATGCACACAAAAATCCCCAACAAAGCAGTGCAAGAAAAAAAATTAGGTGGATCCAAAATCTTAGATGGGCTTTGCTTTCAGATTTTACCTATCCTAGGTACAAAGCAATGTAAGCAATGTAACAACTGCAGAGACAAACATTGGAAATAACAGTGAAATTTTGATTTTTTACAGTAAGACTGTTTCAGTTCTCAAGAGAGTAGCTCTTGTGAATCATTCACCGAGTTTCCCCCCCAGAGCTAAGCATTGCAGAAAGTTGTATTTACCCAAGAGGTTAATAATCCCTTCATTATATGCCGCGAACAGTCTAATGGCATCTTTGAAGAGGAGCATGAAGGCAGCATTAATTACACCATTTGTAAGTTCATTGCTATTAACCTAGGAAAATCAGAGAAAAAGTTAACTGAACTGGATTCACCTCTTACTGGAAAACTTCTGGTTAACTCCAGCATGCTATCTTCAAGACAGACTTTCCAATCATCTCACTGGCTACTTGCAGAAAGTAGCATCATAACAAACCAAGTTTCTCTCATCACAGAATTAAATCCAATCATTTTGGCAGACATTTTTGTTAACTAATGCTAATGTTAACTAACATAACTAAAAGAGAGAGGGCAGAAGTAATCAGCTTTTCAACAAACAAGCAATTCCTACATAAGCTACACAATAAAAACAGTAATTTAGCACAAAGCATTCTCTCCAGTGAGCGTTGTATCTATTTTTTCTGATTTCTTGGGGGTATACCAATGAATAAAATTATCTGTTCTCTTTAAGTTGTGCAGATAACATGGAACCAAGTGCAAGACCTTTAATCTTGACCTGTTTTATATGTTCGTACAACAAGTTGATGGTACGTTAGAAATGTACATGCTGCTCAACTTACATTAAAGTCAAGAAGTGCATCCATTTGATTTTGTATAATTGGTACAGTTTTTAAGAGTTTTTCTGTGCTCATTGTTCTCATCACTCCATCTGCCCTGTTGTGAAAAAAATACGAAGAAAATTCTTCACATGAATTTTGAATGTAATTATTAATAGGGAACAACAGAAAATATATCAGGTCATCAGAGAAACCATTTAAGTCTTTGCCATATAAAGCCATCCTTGTGGTGTTTAGGAATAGTGTCTAGCCAGAATAACTGTAATAACTGCAGCGCAGAAAGACAACAACTTATTTGGTCAAAATATGAATCCAAGATGAATTTTTACTCAGAGAAAATGAAACTGATAGTGTTTAGAAATATAGGAGAGATACAACGCATCAGATAACCAAAGGAAAAAAAACCCTAAAGATTATTTTTGAAGCAATTTTTAATGCATTCTTTTTCCAATCACCCAATTATTCTTTTGTGTCAGTTTGGATTCTTTTCAACTTAAAGAGGTAAGAAAGAATAAAAAAAATGCAGCAGTATGTTTTTCAAGCTTTTTCAGAAAGGTTCTAGAGACTACATGTCTTTTACTGGCTGACTACCATTATTTGGTTGTTTATTAATTGTTCAGATTGAATAGACTAAGACTGGCTGCACATTTGCAAAACATCCAAAAAAATCAACAACTGAGGAAGAGACTAGATCCCCTCAGTGACATGAAACAACTGCTCTCTGTAAGACAAATCAGACAGCCTTGTAGTTCATCAGCATGCACATAGCAAACCAAATGCTTCCTGCAAGTGCAAATCTCATAGTACATCTTCACAGAAAAGTTTGTGGCTGTTCTCCAGGTTGGAAAGCAGTGGGGACCATGCTGCTTCCAGCTCTCTACTTGTGCTGTATATTTACTCCTAACAGTAAGTGCAAGAAATTTATATAATGCAGAACATGGGTGGGAGGGCCCTGAGAAAAATCAGGGAGTTGAAAAGGTAGATTGCTGCCATCAGAACACTTATTCCTACTGGCTTAAAGAAGGACCTCCAAGCACATGGTGCAGGCTAAATAATTCACCTCGTTAGACCTAAAACACCTGATAAAACAATTGTGTATCTCTCTAGAGCAGCTGCAGCCACCTTACCACACACAAATCTTAGGTGTGGAAAACGCTGTTTTGCGTTGCTGGCAATCCAAGCAACTCTAAACACAGAAAGAGCAAAAGGAGTCCAAGCATCCTCCTTTTACTTTATTGTCACACCTCAAACCAAAATGGATTCTACAGTCTCAGCAAGGAGACAGAAGGGATTTGGACAGAGTTCTTAGGCCCACTCCAAATGCCTTTACAACATTAGTGCAAAATATCATTAGACAGCCCATTACTACAATTAATTCATTCAATAGTATTAAATTCAGATTTCTGTAGATTAAGTATTAAGTTTTTAGTTTCAACATAAATTCACCTAGGTATGGATGATCTAGGACACCCAAATGTAAAACTTGTATTATGCTTTTAAACCTTAAAGAGCACAATATATAAAAAGATATTGGACAAAGATGGAAAAACCCAACTGTTATTGGTACCTTCTCACTAGCCTTCCCAAAGAAGACCTCCAGATTAATTCCATCATTCACTATAACATGTAATTTACCAGACTACTGGTGCTCTGCACCATGTTATCGTACATGCAAATGGGTACCTAGTCTCAAAAGAACTCGTTTCTCTTAAATGAGGACACTTTCCAGGGAAAATCTGAATTCTTGTAGACCAACTCATGATAGCATCTGCTATAACATACTATTAAAAGCAGAAATTTACACTACCTTCACAAAGGTAGTAAACTTCACACAGATATTTTGTGACAAGAACACAAACACCAGTAAGGACTGACAGGTGTTTCACCTGTCATTTCAACCTTCCAGAACTACAAGCACAAATAAATTGCACAGTCTATATTTACACATATATTTGCACAGTTTATATTACATAAAAGTCAAAGTATATAACCTATTATGAAAGACTTGTTCAAACTTCTACTTTTTATATAAATACTTCCATGCATACCATCTTCCATTCCTTTATATTAAACTGTTAATGTTTAAAGATAAAAAAATGCAACAACTGAAGTAAAATACTTTTTGCAATATACATCAATATACACCAGTTGAGCCTTTGTGTGTCATGGGAGATATTCAAAAGAGAAAAGGAGTCATTATTGTCTGTATTAAGCCTGAGCTAACGTCACTATTTTTCACTTGAATTACAGGACATGTGATAAAACCTCAAGATCAGTAGAACAAAATACAGTCCTTACCCTCTTTTTACTTTTGTGAAGTCAAAAGCCACTTGTCTATAGGAAACTGCCTTTTCATTCAAATACCTGCTATACCGCCTGATAAATGTTGACATATCATAACCTAAAAAAAACAAGTTTCAGAGGTTTATTACCTACTTAATCAAAGAACAAGGATGTTATTCAACATAAAGTGCAAAATATTAACATGACAGCTCCAACAACTGCAAAATTGTGCAAAAATATAAACTGAAAATAACTGCATACGTCATTGTGTTCACCATGTAAATCAAACAGACAATACCACAAATATCTAGACAACCTCAACTATGTACAAGTTCACACTTCACTTCCTAAGGAAATTACTTCCACAAGCAAAACAAAGTAATTTTATGCAAGTTTTCTTATACTACAATAGAAATTACTATCAAGAAATTAAATGATGCATTCACAAAGGCTTTCACATCAGCTCCGTAACACAGTGCCTCATTTGCAACTGAATAGAAAAATAGGCTTTGATGGAAACTCTACAACATGACAGAAATTTTTCTCTGTTAAGACAGCAGTGATAGGAAATATTTTGATAACTGTCAATCTAGGGGTATAGACTAAGAAAAAGATCTGTTCATAGTCTATGCCGAGACCATAGAAGTTAAAACTCAATAAAACGACAATTTGGTAGAGCCTTGGTTATGAGAGGGTTTCTGTCCTCAGGCAACCACTTTAGCTGCCTGTTCTAGTACACTTGTGGCAAAGATCAGAAGTATATAAGAAACAGTAGACAAAGTAAGGAACCACCTTAAGAGAAAAAGCAATGACAGCTACATGTATGGTCAGATCTGCACTGAAATGCAGCATAACAGTTTTGAAGACTATTCCAGTTGAAAAACCCAAACCACAGAAACACTTATTTGTCCACAATTAGTCTCAAAGATAAATGGAATTTTTTTGATCAATTTCCCAAAAAAGTAATTTTAATTCTTTTTAGATACAGTTCTTATCTCACTGACATGCTGTATGTGCATATGATGCGTTTTTTAAAAATTATGTTAATAATCAAAATTGTCTCATTTGGAGAGGTCTATCTCTATAGAAATAAGAGGAATACTAAGATCTGTATTGCTATAGAAGTCAGAAATCTTTAAGTAAGCCTGTTAGAAAAGATGTAACATGTTCCTCCAGCAGACAGCTCCTACCACACCATTACAGCATTTTATTTAAGCAATGCAGCCTAGGGTAAAATGGACAGAAAAGTTACTTCCTAAATGACAGGGTTCTTTAGAGTAACCAAGTTGTCTTTGCTGCTCCTCAGCACATTACTAACTTTTAATGAAAAAAGACACCTTACCTTGCAATCCACTTTTGTCTAGGAAATTGCTCAAATTAAACAATGTGTTTCTGGACGCCAGATACTGGATAAAACGCTAGATGAAAGAAAAAAAATTAAATACTTTTACTGTGTTACCAAGGAGAAGGAATTGAGGTAGCAATACTAGAAACTTTTTATCCAGGTTACAAAATTCAGCTTTTATGCCTTAAGACTAACTTCAAATCTGGAAACTATTACAAAAACAGCTAAACTATCGAAGTAAGCCAGTTAGGTTTTTATGCATAAATATGTGAACAAATACAAGTGGCATTTTGTATGAAGGTCTCATTTAGTTGGAGTTTATTTTTAAGCCAGAATATGGAACTCTGAAGTTCTGAAAAAATCCCTTCAAATACATTCTCATTTTACATGCTAGTAGTCATTTCACTGATTTCAATTTATGAGAACTAATTTAGTTTTACCAATTAGCCAAGCCACCTTTGCTCAGCAAACAATTGCAATGGTACTTAGCTTAAATATGAGAATAAGGTGATATGTTAGTTTGCTCATAAATCAAATACCAAACAAACCATATGAAGTATTAACACTGTATCACAATACTTCTAAGTATACATAATTACAAATTATGTTTCAAAAGGTGAATGATGCTATTTTCATCTTGTAAAGACACATTTCAGATCACTGACACAATCTAATAGGAAAAAAAAAATTGTACAGAGCTG
Source organism: Poecile atricapillus (assembly GCF_030490865.1). NCBI lineage: Eukaryota > Metazoa > Chordata > Aves > Passeriformes > Paridae > Poecile > Poecile atricapillus. Next base: position 83,384,990 of record NC_081249.1, read on the forward strand.
CTACAAAAATAAGCCAATCATTCAGTTGCAAGAAACATTTTGACAAAAGACAAAACCAGTGTTGATTACAGTGTATATGTACTACTTCATTACTTTCATTTGCATACATGGATTACATAGAAAAAAGACTGGAGAAGAGTAAAGGCACTCAGTACCTAGCCATAAAGGAATTAAGCCAAAGTTGAGGCGCTATCCCTGGAGATATTTAAAAGACACACAGAGGTGGCTTTTGGGGATATAAGTTAGTGGTGGGCTTTGGCAGTGCTGGGTTAGCAGTTGGACTTGACCTTAAAGGTCCTTTACAATCTGAATGTGCTATAATCAGTTTGCACTCTCACCGTTCCAGTACTATTTTCAAAAGTGAAAACTTTCATTTTGAGCAGCAATCTTACCCTCACTACTTCTGTAATATATTTGGCAAGCAAAACTTGTTTAGAAATTCTACTGTTAATGGAAAGTATTTCAGACAGTGGTCCCATGAAATACCTTTAATTATGAACTATTTTGGCATCAGTTTAAAATTCATGACTCTAAGTGCAAAGTGTATAGACTGTGTTTTGAAAAGTGTCAATTATCCCAATGAAAAAGTTTAAGCTTCTAGTCAACAACAGAAGTTTGCCCTCTTGTGGCTTAGTTATCTGCACAGAATAGATTTTCACCCAGACCAGCAATAACCTGCAAGTGAAACCAGTATACGTTTAAAAACTTAACCTCCCCTTCCAACCCAGACAAGTCAGTCAGAAGAAGTAGTTCCTCTGAATGCAACCTGAAATGAAAAATTTTGGTAATTTGCGAAAACCATCTCAATTCCAAAGTTCATAGCTTACCTTATTCTGACTGTTTGCAGTAAAAAGGAATGCTTACAAACATTTTCTAAGAAAGCATTAAATATATATATATTTTTTTTTTAAAAGCAAAACATTCAAAGCTCCTGCTATGCTTGGATTGGTATTTCAAACAATAAGGCCCCAGAGGAATTCAAATTGTGAGACAAAACAAGTTTATTCTTTTTTGTGTAACTTAGGGTTAGTCTGTTAAACTGTTCAGCTGTTAACATCTCGGTGTTACTTCACCCTGTCCTAGAGTGACCCTCAAAGCCAACTCATAGGCACATATTTCATTATAAAAGATTAGGGGGTGATGGTAGAAACAAATTTAAAATCAAGTTATCTAGGGGAAAAGACCAGAAGGTTAGCTACAGCATGAAGGTAAAAATGCTTCCATTTTCAGCTTTTGGAATCCCACAGGAGTTAGTTTTTCTTGGGGTTTTTTCCTTCATCATAAGAATATGAACATAGGGGAAAAAAGTATCCTCAGCATTTGGGACACTTACTTGTTACTCCAGAATTGTACATTTTGAAGTAGAAACAATGGAGACAAACAAAAAATGAGACCTGTGTTCATGCAGAGTTGGACCCAAAAAGGCAAACCCAAAGATTGTCTTACAAAAAGAATTAGTGGAAGCATTTAGCTGGACAGGAATGAGGGGCTGCAACCGTTCTCAGACACATCATTTTTGTATTACCTCATTTCCATACACCATTAGATGATGGGTTGTGATAAGCGATTTGAAGACCACTACCCAGCTACTGTTGGTAGTTCTTTCAAATAAACTATCTGCCAGCTGCGGGATGTTCACATTCATCTCATTCGTGCACTGGATTAAATCTGCAACACAAAAATTTCTGTTGTTATTATCAGTTCTGTGAAGGAAGTTCAATAATGTTCCCCAGAAATTCAGTACATTCATTTTATGTAGTAATATTTTTGATGAAAACTGAGGGGCTTTCCAGTAAAATATTGAAAAGCACCATGGCCATGGTCTATCAGAACTTCATAATACAAAAATTCACTCTGCACACTGCCAAGATTCAACTGCTTTTACAGCTGCCTTAGAAGGCCCTGGAACAGAAATCTCTACACTACCTCTAACAACCCTCAGCTTTCAAACACCTAAAGCATTAAATAGCAAAATAACTATTACATGGTACCATTTAATTACATTTTACTGGAAGATTATGACTAGAATTAACTGTAATCTCAGATTTCTGGCCTCTTAATGGATCAGTAAACCCTTCCAGACTCTGGTTCAAAGTGAGTAATAAAAGATTCAAATACTGCTTAGTCTTGATACAATGCAATCAACACCTTCAAAAGGGCAGAGGAAATGTTGAGTGGAAAAAGGAGCCTCTAGCAACAAAGCCAGAATTATTTTAGAAGACAGATTAATTTAGTTCAAACAAAGTTGGATTGTTAACCAAAAAGATGGTTAGGAGCACGAGACCTGAGGTTGGCTAGCTAAAACAAAGCTTTCCAATTTCTGTTCAGCCTGGATTACTGACTGTCCCACCTGTATAAACATGGGGAGCAGCTATACTGCCAGTACAACCAATAGAATAATGGACCATCATCCAGTAATTTATTTGCAAAGGCTGATGAAGGGATGATTTAAGATTACAACACTATGTTGACAAATACAACAGAAACAACTATATGATCATAGAGCTTGCTATTAATACGAAACTTAACTTAATGCAATACACTAGGGATGAAATTTTTTTACTATTACCACTCCAAAAATAAATCAGTAATTTTCACTCAAACTAACAGCCCTGCCAAAGGCCTTAGCTCAATAAAGATCTAGACTTCAGAATATCCTATGCCTGCCTGTCTAAGGATTATCAAGGTATACTGGAAACACCCATTTAATCTGAAAGCAAACATTTCACCTTTGAAGACAGTTTTATACCTTGCTATGAACAATCATTCACCTTGAAGGACTTTTGAAAGACAGGACCTTCCTTCAGCCAGAGCAGCAGGTAAGCATGACTACCATACTCAGAACTAGTATGGTCAGAACAGAAAAAGCTGCTATTTACATGTTTAAGTATTAAAGGAAGTGAGCAGGAAATTATTTCCACATTCATAAATGTAATGAGATGGAGAGATAAACATTCTTTTATCTACAACTAAAATTGTGATGACTAGAGGCATTCATGACCTCATTTTTAAGTCACGGTTATCTATTATTGGATGATGATTTGGGGTTGTTAAGACAATACCAGGATATTACTCAGCAAGAGACATGCTATGAGCTGGATCATTAAAACCAAGCCCTGCAGCCTCTTCCCCTTCAGGTCTTCCCTCCTAAATAACAACACAAGCAGTTTTATGCAAGGCTCTCTGGCAGGAACATACATTAAATACAAAGGTACACACATCACTGGATGTCAAGTCATACATTTTGGCACAAGAGGTGCAAGTGCATATTAGAAAGTGAGAACTTCTATCCTTAAATGCAACGTTTACCAACACATCAACAGTAACAAAAAATAGAAGAGGTGGCACTTCAATATCCACTACCTAAAAACATTAAAAAATCCCCACCCCAAATAAATATCCAGTGTAGATGATATTTTGTGTTGGGATAAATGTTTTCTGAAATGCCACTGAACTTTGAAATCATTTTATGTCACAGTGAATAAAAGAAAACAGGCTCCATAACCCTCAGAAAATCATCCCTAACAAGACTGATGAGTGTTCATGCAAAAAGCATAGAAATGAAGGGGGGGGGGGGGGGGGTGTGCACAGAGGGAGAGTGCAAGAACATTATGAGGAACCAGTAACCACCTGGGAGAGAACATAGGCAAGAAGAGAGGTACAGAGGCAACCCTAGCCTTCAGTGGAGGTAAATTTGCAAACACAAACAAGGATGTCACTGCAATACTACAGTTACTACAAATCAAATTTAATAAAACATGAAATTTCTTTCTCTCCAAAATGCGATTGAACAGATGCGCAACAATCTGGTATGTTTTAATACCTCAAAGTACCTATACCATATACATCTCAGAAAAGTTACATATCTCTGAAATTTCTTTTGAAAGTATTTTCATGAGCAATGCTAAATAGGTAAAATACTTGCACAGTTACACCCAAATTAGAACAGCAATTTTTGTGCTAACTATACTATAAGCACCATAGTACAGACAGAAGAGGATATCCTTCATCCTACATTTCTGCACTACATCCCACACTGCATATACCATGTTCTTACTTATTTATCCTAGGCCCACAAACACCCTTCATTAAAGGAGAGGAACAAATATATAGTTATTTTCACATCCTACGCTTAACACAACTCGTCTCACACCCACCTATGAAAATACTAGCTATGTGTTTGGAAACCTAAGGGCCCCAAAGCAACATATCTCTAGACTGCTACTTACTGGAAATGCTACGAGCAATACCACAGGCAGGTGTATAACCAAAGGGTACAGCAATAAGGGAACAGCTTTCATCTTAGAGCAAAAATAGAAACAAGCAAAATAATCAAGAAAACAAAGGATGACCTTTGGTGAAAGAGTGATGCCTGTTTCACTGATCTGTCTTGTCATGGGAGTCAAGGAGGAAGACTGAATAGTTACCCCATCAATATTACAGAAAGGAAATTCACTTTATGTATTGACCTTCTGCATTAAGGCCCAGAATACCTCACAGCAGAAAAAGAAACTCTCCTGGGAAATATAAACCACATAAAATCAGAGAATTCTGCAATTCTAAAATCTGTTAAAACTTCACAGCATGAGACACACATCATACAGGTGTTAGATAACAAGTGTCATTCCCTGCTTCAAAGAAGGCAGCAATTAGCAACAAAAATCTTAAGCTTGCAGCTGGCTGGGAGATGTATATGAGGGAAGGTTAGACAGCAATGAATGCACAGTCATATCCATGGATGTGGCAGGGGACAGCCAAGGGAAAGGCTACCAGGTTGCCCAGGGCATCAAGCACATGATGCACAGGAAGTGGTGGAAGGAGGTGGGTTTATTTCACCAGCAAAACAGAAGGCTGGAGGCAGAGAGAGGGAATATAAATAATACCTTTAATCATGTAATCTTGGAGGTTCACAGAAAAAGGATGAGAAACAAAAGGGAAATTGTCAGGCACCTGAGCCCATAAACAGACAGATCTGTTAAAGTTCTGCATGGTTTAAAAGCTGGGGTTCATTACAAAACCTGAGGTCCCTTCCTGTGGGAACTGACAGTGGTCAAATAAGAGATTTTTAGGCTTCAGGCACTAGCTTGAGCCTGTGGGAAAGTCAAGTACACAACTTTCTCACTCTGGCCTGGGAAATCATGAACAGGAATCCAAACAGTCCTTAGAGAAGGAAAACAACCTTTGCAGGTGTTGTTTGTCTTCTTGTTTACTTGCAAGAAACAGTCAAGGATTGTTACTCCTAACTGTCCAATGATAGTGATGTGCTGGTTTGATGACCAGTCAGAGTTACCTTTTCAGACCTTCTCAGAACTGTCTATAAAAGATCTGAAAGAATAAAAAGTGCTCTCTTTTGCAACTAAAGCTAGAGAGCCTGTCACTTTTGCCATCCCTAATACAGTGTGACACCTTCCAATCTAAAGCAATTTACTTATCTATGCTGCATCTATGGAAAGAGAGAATAGAGGCAGGCAAAAACAGAGAAGTGACTTACAAAGTAAGTTGAAGTCAGACAGAGTGGTCCAACAGGTATCCCTAAAGATGAAAAACCTTAGACTTACGTGATTGACAAAACATGTTTTGAGAACACCATTACATACCTACACTAAATCGTGTATCAAATTTCAGCAGAGGTTTCAGAGCCAAAACTAGATTTTCCAAGAAAACACTTATAGTTTGTTTTTAAATAGTGTTTAGATTTTATTTTTGTTATAACAGTTAAAGCTTTCACCACCAAGTGACTTTCACATAACTCAGTTCTGTTTGGATCTTTTTGCAAGAAAGCAAGAGATTTGCAAGGAATCATAACAAAGGTCTGGCCAACAGACATTTCAGCAACACTTGAAGACTTGCAACTGCACCTGTACCAAAGCAAGCATATTGCCTAACCTGGTTCAAGTTAACTACTGCAAAACATACAGTACAATACTGTACAATACTGAGGCTTAGAAAAATAACATACTGGCAACTCCCAACCAAGAGTTCTACAGCCTTTCAACCATTCATCCTTCATTACAGGAAAGAATCAAGTGATTCATTGCCTTATGCAATTCATAGTTACCAGGTGAAACAAGTATAAAAGTGCAAAGTAGAGTAAAAGTAAAGCAAGACTGAAGATTCATACAGAAGAATGAAGCTGCAATCACCCACACAAAGCAGTTACTAAAAGGCTATGATGATAAATTATGCTGTCTACTCCACACTAGGCATGTAGATGTGGATTAGCCAACCCATGGTAAGAGACCATGAGTGGGACCCATAGCAAACATGAGGCAGTCAGGCTGGATAATAAAGCATCAAAGGCATCTGTCCCAAAGTACCCTGGAGAATGCATGTGCTTTCAGCATGTGCCTGTGACCTAACTCCTTGTGTAGCACCTTGTTCTGCACCAGGCAGACTGCCAAGACAAAGCTATGAAAAACTGGTTTCCTTCCCCACAAAAAAAGAACTACAAGGTATCATTAATGAGTCTTTATGATTTCTTTTCCCAGAATCTTCCTCATATGAATTCCCAGTAAGATTCTAAAGAACCAGATTGAGAATAGCTTTCCTTAACAATTTTAGTTTCAGATAGAGTTTCAGACTGCGTCATTTGTGGTAACTTGACAAGTAGATTGAACATAAACCAGATTTACATACTTCATGTTCATGCAGTAGCTGATTATTTCCAACAGTTTACCTGTATCTCTCATTTTGTAGAATACTTCTATTCATAAATATCAATCTGAAAATACTTACAAGACTAAGGTCTTCCAGGCCAGAAAGTGTGTCCCACACCCCAGTTACTCCTAAACAGGTCAAGCAGCTGTGACAGATATCCACCTTGTTAGCTATTGCTTTGTCATCTTTTATACCACAGATACTACCTAGAATAATTCATTGGTTATATCCTGCAAGTTATTGATAGTTGTGCCATTTAGGAAAAAAATACATAATGGTGGAGACAGGATCCTTTTGGTAAGGAATTGCACTATTGATCACACCACTACTGACACTTGTGAAGATAGTGCCAAGAGCTAAATAAATTACATTCTTCAGTTCAAAAAAAAAAAAAAGAAAATAAGAAAATTAAATACATATTGGTAGATCCAAAGCACAAGCCAATACACGTCAGATCAAGTTTACTCAACTAGTATATTTAAAATTGAAGTCAACACAGCAAACTTGTTTCTTTTTCTAAGTACAAAAGGAAATATAAAACATTTCTTGCATGAATTATACAGGACAGCGTCTATCCATAAGATAGTTTTACTAAAGAGTATACATCTCCTTATGATAAATTCCCCTTTCACCTAAGGCCATAAAAAATGATTTTTAGGTTTGAGCAAAATGTCTAGTAATTATTGATATAGGGCTATTTTGCTTTCCTCTAAGGGACCAATTTCTCAACAAGACAAAATATTCAAAGCTTTGTCATTTATCATATTTATCATACCATTATTTTACATTTATCATACTTTTGGAAATGAGTGGGAAAAATGTTGGTGTATCAATTCAGAAGCTGAAGCAAAAATAAAATACTTATGGAAAAGACACAGTTACCTACACTGCCAATACTCAAGTTAAATTCCTTTCTCTGGCTGCCTAGATTTCAATTCATATCATGATTTTCAAATTATACCAGTTTTCTCTATGTCAGGCTCTCATTTTCTTCTTGTTCTACACAAATATTTGATCACTGGAACAGAGCTGCTCCCTCGTTTGGTCAGCAATCTTAATCAAAACACAAATGTCTGAATCTAAAAATCTATTAAACAGCTAAAACATTTCCAAACAATAGATGAGAAAGCAGCAATGTGACCATTTCCCATGCAATGACACACTGTGTAGCAGCACTTAACATGGACAACTTTGGAAATTTGGTGAAAAATTTCAAAGATCAGAAATCAGCAAGTTCAGACCAAATTGGTAAATGATATGAAAAATGATTGGGTTTAGGCCATTGAGAAATCAGCCACTAGACAATAAATGCCTTCAATTTTTTGCTAGGAATACAGTTACAGCAAGCTTTTACTATTCCTAAACAAATTTTATAGGTTTAAGATCAACATTCCCCTGCTTACTCCTAAAGAGCTCATGATCTATATGCCCATGTAGATTTTAAACAGTCCTGTTACAGATTCTGGGAAAGGACACACACCTGCCACATCTTTCCTTCCCAGAAGGACCTCGAGAAAGTTTCAAAAGAGGGGGAAAACACAGGTTACTGAGAAGGAGACAGGGGAAAAAAAATTTAAAGAAATAAACATGTTCCAGTTACAGAAATGTAACATTTTTCCACAGATTTTAAATGAAGGAGAAACTGAATTTAGCAGCAACAAAGTTTTTCATGGTCTGTTTTGTTGTTGTTGCTATTTACTGAACTAGAAGTATTTTTTTAGCCAGAGTGGTTTGCATAAAATGTAACTTAAAATATTAGAAATATCTAACCTCTGTATACTAGATATTTTTCCTTTGTCTTTTTTTCTTCAAATTTTTGTAACAGACCATCTTCCTTCCTTGAATAATTGGCAAGTCAAGGGAGTCCCTTATTTTCAGAAGTTCAATATAAAGTATTGTTTTTCAGCTGGCCACAGATGACAACATATTTTGGATTTTGGAGGTTATTTTTTTCTATTCACCTTCACATAATGATCATGAGGAGTGTGCTCTCATTTTTTCCAATTATAAAATTAACAAAATTGAAATGACTTCACAAATACATACCAGTTTTATTCTAGCAAAGCTCTTTGAAAGCATTTCTAGAGCATATATAGACAGTGTTCTCTAATATTGAAATGCTTGGAGGACTTAATTGGGCCAGGAAAGGACACTTATAAAAACTTCAAGAAATCAGAAATACCAAAAGAAGAACAAAAGAAAAAGGGTTTCTGTAAAACCTGTAATTAAAATCTACAGATTAACAGTTCTGATAACTGCAAACCTTCACACATTCAGATCTGTTCTAGACATTTCAACTGACATTTTAAAAGCAGATAACTTTAATGTAAGTATACATGACTTTCTAAATAATTTCCCACTTCTTCCACAGGTGATGTCCTTCTTTAAATATGGAAAATAGAATTAGAAAGTTACTGGATGTAAATAAGTACTTCTCATTATAGAACAAAGGAATTTGTCTAAAAAAACCCCAAAACACTCAGAATAATTCTGAACATTAATGCAAACAAGTAAAATTGTAATTTTTTAAAAGCCGATTTCTTCCTTGAAACAATACATTTGGTAACTAAAAATTAAACTTGTGCAAAAACAAGGATATCCCAAATGAGATACTGGAGTGAACCAACAAGACACAGTGATGTTAGATTTCATTCTGAACCACTCACTAAAGGACATTTAATCTGCTGGATTTAATCTGAAAATATTATATAACAAGCATGTATTTGAAAACTGAATGAATACTTCAGTATTTTCCTAATTAACAGAAAATACCTATTTTTGCTGTCTAAAACAAAATATGTCATAAACACTATTTGTTCTAAATTTAGGTTTGTTTCTCTTCTGAATAAACCCATTTTTTACCAAACCACTTTACTAGAAGCATTTTACTACATGAGATTACCCCATGGCTTCACCCAAGTCCCCTCTGGACAAGGAAATCTGGACCACGCATTTTTAAATTAACAATAAAAATTCCCACTGAGAATTCTTTCTCTGCATATAAACAGCATCTTAACAACTACATGCACTGACAAAGACACAACTGAGAAAACAATATATGGAAGAGTTAAAGAAATCTGAGAAGAAATCTGAGTAGACTCAGTCTATTCTGAGCTTTCCAGGTTTAAAAAGAACTGATTTAATCTAATTTATACTAGATAAGCAGAAAGAAGATTCATTATAATGTTGAATAAGTTGCTCTATAGCCAAAGATTTTTATTTTTGTTTCATCAAGCTGCATCTTGCCTTTTCTTCCAATTCAAATGAGACTATCATGTTCTCTCCTACCTAAAACCGCTGTTTCTGATTAGAATGTTTAGAAATTACTTTAAATCTCTATCAGTAACCCTGTGAACTCAGCATTACTGCCTCAGGTATCTTTTAACTCAAATGGCAACACTTTGAGTAACTTATTACTTCCATTTGAGAACAGTAAAAACTAATTAAGATACTTTCTGCAAAAAATACAGTAAAAATTAGTTCAGCTGGACAACTGCCTTCAATGAAGAATTCTCTGAAAAATATTTGTAGTGTCTACCAAAACAAACGAAGCACTGGTAAATGGAACAGCAAAAGAAGTTAAAAATAAGGGAAGCACAACTCAAACCATTATGTAAATCACACAATTTTCCTTTTTCTTTTTTTCTTTACTTAATCTTAATTCCTACATACTGGAAGATGCCACATTACCATTTGATTTAATACTCATAACGATCATTCAAACTTCTCCAGTTACAAATACTGTGGAAGTGATAAGTGTGTCTATGTTACCTTTGGAGAATTGATTTCTCAAGACAGACTTGAGCATCGCTTTCATCTAAACTTGCCAAGTATCCCCATCACATTTTAAAGACTAACATTAAAATACTGCTAAATATTGCCTCAACAGCTCCAGCCACAGATTGTAAATACAACATTCTCATTTCAAATACATTTGTATCATTAATCCAGGAACAGTTACAACCAGATTTACACAGGCATTCCATGTACCTTGACAGCACAGAAACAAGCTTGAGCTGTTTAGAAAATAAACATATCAACACCATAATTCTTGCTCTTGCATAATTATCTGCTTAATCTAATCAGGCACATTTCTTCTTGGAAAAATAATGGCGATTTTAGGCTGTTCTGTTCATCCTGCAAAGAATCGTGTTACACTTTCAAACCAGAAAAGCTGATTCTCTAAAGCTCAATGTAAGAAAATAACCTGAATTGCCAGATCATCATAGCAGAATAAATTACTTACACATTTAGGATCACTTATAAAATAATTCATGTTGGCCATAACCTCTGGACAGCATATAAACTCCAGTCAGATCCTACAGACTCTTGACTAAGTATACAGGTTGTTGGAGCCTGGATCCCTTTGAGGAATGATCTTCTGAAGACATGCATTTGTGGAACCACTATCAGTGACAATTAGTTTTGTTCAGTTTTATGTCTCCTCCTTTCCTTCTGTACATAAGCTCACAACAGACCAGACTGAGAGCTAATGAAATTGGCTTCAGTGGCCACTGCTACAAGTTAACCCATTAGTGCTTTACCCCAACATTTCTACTGTTCAAGCTGAACACAAACCATAGCTTAATTCCATGAAAGTTTAGCACATTGCAGAAGTTAGTTATTTTAGACCAACACAAATTCGTAAGATATATAACTCGCAGCATATGTTTCCATGACAACTCATGACAAAACAGGGTGATCCCAACCAATCCTGTCTCTATCTGCAAACATTAACACAGTTCCATTGCTTATGTTATGTCAGCCCTAGTGTACTTCTCTGAATCATACTAACTTCTCATAACAGAAAAAAAAAAAAACACATAAAAACCCCTGACCTCAGTGCTGGTGGGTGGGATATTGGGGATGACACATGACATGACACAACACAGCATAGTTTTTTCATTATCCTACAAGATAAAAAAAGGCTCACAAAAGACCAAAATTGGCAAAAGCCAGAACAAGAAAAGATGATGGCATGCCAAGGTAAGAAGAATGAGAGGAAAAAGAAAAGTGGACAAGTCCTCCCACTTTTGGCACCAGTGAGTGACTGTTACTCAGCCATCTCACTAAAGTCGTCCTCTGTTCTTCCAACATGTCTGCCTCGGCCTTCAATGGTTACTGTACATCTTGACAATTCCAAGTTTTCTTAGACTAATATCCCAAAAGTCTGATGTCTTGGTGCAGATTAAAAAATAAATTCTCCTTGTGTTTCTCAATGGAGACTGAATATCCATACTATCCATGAAGACTTCAACACAATGGAAAAACTACTATTTTCTTTCTAAATAAATTAAATAATTTCCTTTCAACGTTTCCTAACTTTTCAGTCTTCTTAATTCATCTGACCTCCTCTGGATTCTCTACAGTTTCACTGATTTTTATATATAAACACACACACATATATGAATGTATATATTTATTTATATATGTTGTTAAATATTGTGTCTCAGCTGGATAATGGAAATTACTTCCTTCTACAGACATGGAGGGATGCCCATCTTTCCTACATTCTCATGTTAGTGGTTTATAATGAAAATTAAATGAGCCAAACCCTCTTGCAATGTTCCTGCACATTCAGATAATCCTCTTCGACCTCAGCTTTACACCTTCCTTACACATTTAGACTTCTGCCAGCATTCATAGAGCATTACTACAATTTCTCAGTGTAATTTCATCTACTAACCTTGGTCTGAAGAGCAGCTGCAAACATCCCCAAGACAATGCAACTCTGTTGACACAAAGTGTGTACCAACAAAGCAGTTACTAATAAAAAGCATCATTAGAACCACATATGGACATATTCTCCACTTTAAGTACCCTCCAATCCGTGGACAAGTGATGTAAGCAATCTGTATTAAAGCACTGCTCTCTTGCTCCACTAGGTTTGAGAGTCAGAGAAAAAACACACTAAAACTCACGGCTTTTATCTGTACCTATAAATTGTTATAACAGGAAAGAACTATCTTTGTCAAAACCTTTAAATAGTGATCGATACAAAAGTACCTGAAATATATTAGTTACCTTCCTAAAGATTAATTTTCCAGCTGCCCCTCACTTTTAAGAGTAAATTCTTGCTCAAAACAGAACAAAACAACAATTGCTTCAGCTCCTAATACTGAGAAATATGCAAGACATACTAAAACTATTGAATACTTTTGCTCTACATTCAGTTCCTACACTACTCTTTGAAAGCACTTTAACATGAAATCTAGTCCAAAATAATTATTAGCTCCCACACATACACTAGCACATTATTCCTACTGAAAAGTATCTGTAAACTTAGAGCCTTGATCCTATCTTTACAAACATACTTAATAATGAGTCTCTGAATCATATTGTGAGGATGATTCTTCATTAAAAGATGAAAAATGTCTGTATCTATCAGCCAACCAACATGACAATTCTTGCATAAGCTGTACATTCAATCTGAATATTTAACCCACCGGCCTAATTAAACCAGGGAGAAACCAATATTCTTTTTCACTGATCACATGCTAATTTCAATGCATTCATGAATAAAATTATGAATAGTTCTTTGTTCAAGATTGTCAGTATTTCCAGAGTGCATGGCTACAAGCACTTGAGGATGCACCCCATTTAAGGTTCTGACAAGCAAGAAAGCAGGAATGTACCCTAAGGATTCTATATGAGCACTGCTGTTTAGGACAGGTGGCTGGGCAGGCTTTGATTTTGAACGACAGCCATTGGGTTGATAATGAAATCGATATTTAATGTATCAGTGTATAATATTAAAATACAATACTAAATACTGTAACAACTTATAATAATACATAAGTATCCAATATAATATTTATAGTGTAAATAGTCACACATAGTGGATGTATGGAAGCACGATGATGGTGCAACATTTTAACTTTGATGAAAACTAATTATTTTGAAAATTGCATATCTTTAACACTGCTTTTATATCCTACTGAAAACATGAAGGTATTCATGCAGCCTGCACACAAGTGAGTTTATCCTATGATTTCATCTTACGGTGCATAGAGACGGCACATAACATGGTTTATAGATAACTGAGAGATCAGTATGCGATGCCAGAGATACTAACCTTCAGATCCCTTTACCACATCAATGTACACATTGAATGTTACCACACTGTTCTCTGTCTGTGATGGAATAATGCCCAAGCCATCTGCCTTTGCATACTGTAATTTTTGGTTGCAATTAAAGCCCTCTCTTTCTGCTCCAAAGAAGCTGTAAATGTTCTATAGCTAATACACCACCATACAATAAAAAGCAAGTTGTGCTAACAGACACGCTTTTAAATCAAAGCTTGTGAAACACACGTACAACCTGCTATTGTACTGCCAATAACACATAACCAATTCTTGCAGATTGCTCTGGATACCTCCTGGATGCAGGCATAGTACCAACAAATGCCTTACCTGGCAGCTTGCTAGCAGTGGTACAGTAACATTACTGTAGCCCGGCCCACTAGAACAGGGAAACCATTTTGTTAACAGCAGACATCACCGAACAAAAACTCCTCAATGAGCACAACTCTACAGTCGTTCTGCAACAAGACAACTTTTATCTTTTTGAGAAGGTAAGCCTTTAACATAACTAGGATTTGCTTCAGTATCTAACCCTGCAAGGAACTCCTAATCCCAACTGCAGCTTGCCTGGTCATATGGCATTGAGATGATATCTGTTCAAAAATACACCCAAAGACTGTCAAAGTACCTGTCACAGAACCATACGTTGGTTTACATTGGAAAGGACCTTAAAGATCATCTAGTTCCAACACCTCCACCACAGCAGGGACACCACTCATGGTCAGGCTACTGAAAGCCCCATCGAATCTGGCCTTAAACACTTGAAGGGATGGGGCATCAACAACATCTCCAGGTAATGTGTTCCAGCACTTCACTACCCTCTGAGTAAAGAATTATTTCCTAGTATGCAATTTAAACCCACCCTCTGTCAGTTTAAAGCAATTTCCCCTTGTCCTGTCATTATCTACCCATATAAAAAGTCCCTCTCCACCCATTTTACAAGCCCCCTCCAAGTACTGGAAGGCTGTAGGGGGGTGTCCCCAAAGCCTTCTTATATACAGAACAAGTCCTGCTCTCTCAGCCCATGCCAACTTCCAACATCTGTGACTTCCTTAATCCTGCGTTGCAGAGGAGTAAACAGAAAATGCCAGACTTTGTGCACAGCATGTTTTGGCAGTAAACACTTCTAGCACACTTTCTGAATCTAAATATATGTATCTTCTAAATATACAGAGCATCCACACACGTGTAATTTAGCTGTTTCCTAGATGTTTACCTTCCACATCCCTTTCTTCTAAAAGATGCACCAGAAAACAATTTTGTAGTAGTGATGTACCATCACAGTAGAGCACAGTGAAACTGAAACCAGTGAGCATTAACATCAACCTGACCTCCTGCCACCACATCTCACTGAACAGATCTTCAAGTAAAAAAATTCCAAAGAATTTGTTACTTTGAAATTAATCACACACATGTAATTCACATTCTTTACTCTTTGAACAGCAGTGCAGCATCTTTAGACAGTTTAAGAGACAAAACCAAAGAGAAGATAAAACCAAAGCCATCTAACCCAGGGTTTTCCTACTTCAATACTCATCTCATTTCAGTAGCTATGTGTTTGGAATATGTATTATTCCCTCCCATTTTAAAAGAAGATTTTGGAAATCAGATTTCCTTCTGAACAAAATCTAACTCTGAGCATGAATAGCACATTTTTTTGAATGCCTTTGGAAGCTGTCAGGATGCATGTATTTAAGTTAAAGGAGTTATGCCACTGTATTTGCCTTCCTCCATCAGTGCTGAAACTGCCAATGAAGACGTGTATAACTGGTGCATAGTAGGACACTTTTCTTGGTAGATATCACTCTACAGCTTCTGGTTAACTACTGGAAAAAACCCAAGTAAAACAGAAACTTTTAATTGTGTGGAAATAGGTTTCCTTTTGTCAAGATTCCATGCTATTATGTTGTACAAAACAGCTGTACTGTCAAGAGAGTCTAAGGTCAGCATTTAGTCTAGAGTCAGCATCTATCACAGGTCCTTTTGCCCCTGTAGTATACTGGTTAGAAACCAACACTCCACATTTTATTGCTTTTCATGTATTTACACAGATTTTCAAAATTAACCTGATAAAGGGGAAAAAAATGGGGAAAGGCTGAAAAGGTTTAAGCCATACTCTAAAATGGTTTGACTATTACATCATGTTCTTCCAACATCATAAAGATACAAAAATTAGTAATTTTGGTTCATTTTAATATAGTAAATATCAAAATTCCAATATACAAAAGCACTGCAAATGGTGCTTTTCTGGCATAAAATACATAGAAGTAGTCAAAAATAATTAGATTTTTAAAATTAGTACTATTTATTACAAAAACAGTGCAAATTTTTGTAAAAAAAACAAAAACAGTGCTTTTCCTTATAAATAGCACAATGCCCAGCAATTGGAGAAAACCTCCCATTTTGTATAGATAATCTTTTCTGTGGGTCTCTCAGGAAATACATACAGCAGTGACCTGTCCAACGATCACTTACTCTTATAGCTGATTAAATAGAGCTCAACAGGTCTCAATGTAGCTCTAATTTAAAGGCGTATAAACAATGACCTAAGCAGCCCAATGAAAGTGGAAAAACCTGAAAAGAGGAAAATAAGGCAAAGATAGTTGAATCACGTGCTTAATAAGTAACAAAAAATCCACAGATTTCATGAAGGAGGTTTGCTGAGGAATACTTTTTTCTTGAAGTTCCTATAGAAGAAGCTAGTCAATCTCAAAATAATAACCCTCAAGGTTATAAACTAAAAACACTTGCCCAAATATTGCTGTAAAAAAGTCCTTACTAAATTTCAGTTAACAGACCAAGAAGGAAAGCAGTTTAGACTACTTGCCTATTATATCATATAATGTATTTTCTTAAAGAAAAAAAAAAAAAATCTGAATTATTTCAATGATCAAAGCAGCAAATTATCAAACTTCAAATATTTATCATTCAATCAAAATCAAACACCATCCTTCTCCTACAAAGTGACTGGCAGAAAAATCACACAGGCCAGCACAGGTTTACACAGTTGGGTACTTGAGCTGGTATCTCAGAGATCAAATAGGCTAAATTTTTGTACTCCCTAGTGTTATACAAAACAGTCTGAATACACAGTTTGCACAATGTGGCTGAGACTTATCTTTCTCTATTCAGAAAAAAAAAAAAATTACTCTGCACACCAGACATTTTTATATGACTTCTGTCTACTCCTAATTGAGACTAATCTTCATTTCATCAGGATTAGGAGAAAGAAGCATAACAAAAAACACGTAAGTCCTCCTTCCATGCCAACATATTTGGTGACATACAAAATTCTAGCCATTTTGGTTAAAAAAGTGTCACTACTTCATAAACTACCATTTTTTAAGCAACAATGAAAGTTCATGATACATGGATTTAGAGCACTTCTGCAGCCATTTTAATGCATTCTCTATCAATTCCGTACAATCTATTTCACTTTTTGCACTTAAAAGTAGGTGAACTCATTAAAGGAGATCTGTTACAGCCAGCCACTTTCAAACCCTTTCTTTTGACCAGAACACAATCATATTTGACATGAACTGTTAGACAACTGGATAAAGCAGAGCACAAGAGCTAAAAAAAATTAAAAACCCACTTCTCTACCCATAAAAATAGAGGTACCACCACAAAATTGTTCCAACTGACATTCATGTACTGTGAGTGTGCAGCTCTTCCATGAAGGAAGGCAGTCAAGCAAAAGTACAGCTAAATTCTTCCATTCTATTAATAGAAATGTTGGAAATGCCTGCCTAATTTAGCTTTTACTTCCTTTTTCAATTTAGACTAACAATTCCCATGAGATATTTGGAGCTCTTTGACTAAACAAGACTCACCCTGGCTCATCCCAAGCACATCTTCAATTCACATTTGAATAGAACTCTTCTACAAGGGCACAACAAAACTATCCCTTACAGACATGCCAAAGCTGATCAAAGTAAATATTTTAAAATATACTGTAATAAGAGGTTAGGATGGTATAGGAACAACCTTCATGTAACATGAAGAGTAGAAAGGAAGCTGGACCATACACTAAGCTTCACCAATTTTCAGTAGATAAAGCAGAGGACTTTACCAAGGGGAACACACCCTCTTTACAGCAACACTGTTATGTCTGAGTTTCATAAATCCAAATCAGTTCTTTTCCTCATGCCTAACTTTTAGAGACTGTTCCTGAGACCCTCATTAGTGACTATGGGGTCATCAAGTTTTACAAAGTTTCAGAGCCAACACAGAGTTTCAAATTCTTAAGTCTGAAACTAGATGGGTAAGGGAAATTGTATACAGAAAGAACTCCTCAGTATCCACAGCTTTCAGCTGGGAATTTCTGTGTTTACCATGAACAAAGACATGTCCCTATCACAAACAGCCTCTAAGATAAACTAAAGCCAAGAGAAGTAGTAAATAGTATCTGCCTTTTGGTTTTCAGTACAAAGCAAGAGACCTTCAGCCAGATTCTATCCTTAAAACTAAACTGTTTCATAAGAAAAGCTCAGAAAAGAGAAAAATTGGTTATTCAATTTATTTCAAAGTAAGGTTTGTTCATTGGTTAAAACCTCAGAGAGCTAAAACGAATATGGAACTTTGGTAAAACCATGTGTTAAGACATCTTGTGTCAGCCCTAGTACACACCAAGAGACTGACCACATTCCTGTCTACAAAGACTCCTCATTAACAGTTTAAAATAAGGACAAAAGCATCTCCTCCAGCTTACATTGCATTTTACTTACAGATCATTAAATATGAAGCAAGTCTCCACATAAACTATGTGTAGATAAAAAGCAAAAAAATCCAGCTAAACAGGAGAGAAAACCAGCCCCTAGAAATGCATGAGCTTCTAATTCATAACAATGACATTCAAAGCACATTCAATTCAAATTCATAACAATGAAATTCCAAATTTCAGAAGTTAAACTGTGTTTAACTATTACTAAACTGTGTTTAACCCTAGAATTTGAAAACTAACAGAAAAACTTCTTTGGATTTCCATCAGCTTACACAGCAAATTCAGCACTGAAACAAACTTCGTATATTCCAGATTTTTAACACAAAGTAACCTGCTTGTAAATGGAATTAATTTATGTTATATTTGATATGCTTAAATGATGCTACATAGTGCAAAGCATTTCAACAGAACAAGACAGGAAAAAAAGCCTGGGCTAGCTCCTTAATAACTATCAAGAACCTAAAAATAAATGGTCTGTATCCAGACAACCATTTTTCCTCAAAGCCCAACAAACAGTGTACTAGTCCCTGTGTGTCAAACAGCTTACAGCTAAGAGCTGTGCATCCTGAGCTTTTCCATTCAACTGCTAATCAAATGTGACAACTTACTACGCACGACATATCCTTATTTGAAATAACTACAGTCCACAAATGCAGAGGTGCTCATATTTGGGGTTTTTTTTCTTTTATTCCTATGATTAAAATCCACTTCACATGTATTTTTGATACTCTAAATCTTATTCTGCAGGGCTGCACTGTAACACTGATGACTGAAATGCAAACACTCTAGGAAGAAATAATCCCTAGTGGATTTAAGACAGGTTATTAATATATAACAGAAAAACTGATTTGAAGGATAATAAATCCAAATTCAGTCATTTGAATAAAAACATCAGAGCATGGCTATATCAATGAAAGTTAAGGGGCATGGCTATCCAGAGAATTAATTCAGATTTGAAATCTACCTAAGGATTCCAGTATATTTCTAAACAGTAAAGAAACATCACTTCTCAAGAGAATAAAAGAACACAATGATATGGTTCAAAAAGACATTTTTCTTTTTTATCTATTTGAACAAGTTGTGGTTTATGGTGAATAACAATTAATTGCAAGTAAAACACCTGAATTTCAGCTTAAAATTTACAAACTGACATAACTACTTACATAAATATTAAACTCAAGTGCCCCTTGTGAGACAGAAGAAGGAAGGCATTTCATGAGTAAGCAAGACTCAAGAAGCCAGTTTCACATCAACCCAGAAATGAAGAATTGCTTTGGGAACTACAACTGTATGAGACTGCAATACATAATCAAGTAAATATTCCTAACAAACTGATTTTAAATGAAAGTTATTTTTAATCTCGCCATGACAGTATACATGCCAAATTATGAACACCAGTGGCTTCTGGCAAACAGAAAAGGGCACAGAATTAAACGCATTCAAATAATACCACTATTCCCTGTATGGAGACTTAACCACCACAACAGTTCAAACATGGTTTTACACTTCACATAAAAAATAAGGTCATATCCAGAATACAGAGTTGCTGATCAGAAAAATTCATAAAGTTTGAAACAGGTTGCAATGAAGGCTGAAACTGGTAATACTGGGCAGGGAGAGAAGGAGATAAAGCAAATTTGAGTGTGAGCCCATTCCAAATTAAATATTGACCCATTTGTCAGTAAAAGTGGAAGTATCAGCCACATAAACCAAGTGCAACTGCAAGCAAATATAGGTGAAACGTTGATGCAACTTCTGAACATATGGGAAGAGAGGGACATGCTACATAATAAAACTAAACATGAGACCAAAAGCACACGCTTGAACAGCAAAAGAGAGGTACAGGAGGACTTGACAGGTCAGTATCCACCCCAGAAAAAGCCACACACTACCAACAGCAAAGCAAGTTACAAGCAGCCCTTAAAAACACCAAGGAACAGGAAGACACCAACTTCCACCTTTGACAGCCAAGACATTCAACCTTCTCATCTGGCAGACAAAGTAACACATCATATACAACCAGAGCTGCTCTGAGTGGATTTGCTGCCAGATTGAAAACAAATACTTTTTTTTTAAAATTAAAAATAAGTATTTAAAACATGCTTACCTCTATAGCTTAGTAGCCTGAGTTAAATTTAAAACTTTGTATGCTACCCACTTTGGGTCAGAAATGTAGTTTACCACGGTAACTTTAGAAACTTATGCTGTGCAGATGAACACCAGTGGGCTGGTTTGGTTTTGTTGGGTTCATTTTTCTTTTTTTTTAAACTAAAGTAATTAAGGAATGATATGATCCTTGTATCACCTTTTTATAAATGAGTAAAAGAAATATCCTTTTTTACAAGTTATTAACATGGAAAATTTGTTTATACACTAATTATTTACCTAGGAAACAGTGTTATTAATGATTCACAATTTCTGCTTTAAGTTTTATTGAATTAGCTATTCAAGAAATCAAGAAAGGCTACAAACAAAACGGACACTTTGTTGATGTCATAACACACAGCCAGCAACTGGAATAGCTGAGCTACTGCAGGCACCATATTTAGAGTAAACATGTAAAATACCAGAGCAGTTTCAACCCATGCAAACTTCTCACTTCCCACATCAGTGAAAGAATCACTCCTGCTAGAATGGCACCGCTGCTGGAGCATACAAATGTTGTGACTGAAGGACTGCTTGCTTGGGAGGAAGCAATAAAGGACAGGCAAGTAAAGATTTCAAACATGTCTTTTCTGGAGAAAATGAAAAAAGAAGTTGATGAGGAGAGCTGGGTAAATTAACATAGGTATGAATGAAAGTATATAGGAGAGCTCAGAATGAGTATAATCCCCACTTTGTGAGGTTTTTTTAATTTATCTTAATTTAGACTACTTATGTCATGACCTGAATATAAGTCTCAGGATCTCCCTTTATGCCACCACTGCTCACTCCAGTAAATTCTTTTATGCTTCATTCTCTGAATTAACATGCCCAAGTCAAATTTTGATGTAGATCTTGTTAATTTACACCCTCTCTTTTGAGGTAAAACTTATAAAAGCCTAATTTACGCTTGTATAATATTGCAAATAATCCAGATAAGCATTACTTTAATAAAGCTCCTTTAGTAAAATAGCACAGGAGATTTTGTCACAATCAGAAAATCCAGTGCATTTGCTAAATCTGTATGAAATGCTTAACTTCATTAAGTTATTCTCACACAGTTAAATACAGCTTAGTTCCCTAATTTCTAAAATCCCAATACCTGATTTGTGACATATTACTCATAACTTGGATTTACTGTTAGTAGGTTTGAGACTACCATGCCTTAGCACTAAATTTACTAACATTGTTTTTAGGTTTAGAAACTACCAGCCACTTGATAAAGTTCTGATATAAACTAGGAGTGAAATGTAAAGTAGAACAATATTTCTTCTTCAAGTTTTGAAGAATAGAAGTACTTTGAAGTTACTATGAGTTCATAACCTGTCCACTCATGATCATATTTCAAAATGGAGAAAACAGCCACAAGAGCAAGGAAAACACAAAACCCAGCAATTTTATAGCAACACAAGCTTTTTTCCACTTGATTGCATTCTTTTTTGTTAGTTGTTGGTTACTTTTAATCAGATACAATCAGTAATAACATCTCTCTCATATCCAAGTCTTATCAAGATAACATTAAGCTCCAAATTGCAACTACTCCCAGAGTTAAAACTTTGACCAGCAGAAAATCTAAATGGTTAAATCCACATGCACATGAACAAAAAGCAAAGTTTGCAGCAAAAGAGCTTGCTAAAATACTCAAAAGAACACATGCTTGAGATTATTGCTTTAAACTTGTATTGCAAACTACTTGAAAATATTAAATAACTGCCCCAGCAGAGGGTTTCAAGACTTTATAATACAAACAAGTCACAATTCTTACCTGATTTCTTCTATCATGGTTGAGAAACAGCTCCTTCACAGTTTACAGAAAAGTACACATATCCTACCAGTAGTAAAGCTATTTATGTGCTATTTTTAAAGCATTAATTGATATGAGATGTTTTGAGTGAAAATATTTTAATGGTATTGAGAAATTTCAATTTAAGAAAGCTGTTTAATAAATTAAGCTTTCAAATACAAGAGGTGTCTCTGCTTCAGAAATAACATTGCATTTTTCAGAGGGAGCGAGACATCAGTAACATTTTGTAAGTGAACTTTCCCAGAATTCTACCATCATCAACGATCATGTACTTTACATGAAGCAACAAATGCAAAAGTCAGGAAGCTTTAAATTCCACATTGGGTAAGTCATCTTTTGTATTATTATGCAAACTACTATTACTTTGTTAGACAAGTCATTAGGGACAACTTAAAACTTTCACATCTACCAGTCAAAAACTGATTTTAGGATAAGGAATTGAAGACTGAAATAGATCATTAGGTCACAGGCTGAACTGCAAAAGAATGCATCTCCCAAGTGTCCCTTTTAGAAAATGCAAGAGATGACTGCACCATTAAAAAAAAACACAAACAAAACCCAAAAACATTAAGAAAAAAAATCCCAACTGGAGCTATAGGCCAAAGTTACATGAGACCTGAATAATCACAGCTAATGGGAAACAATGGTGGTATGAAGATTCACAGGAAGCTGATTGCAGGTGTCCTACAGCTTCTCCTCCTTAGCTCCTGCCTCTTACTTCATCTGAAGCAGAATACTGCTTCAGGCGAAGTAAAATAAAACAACAGCTGCACAGCTACATGGCTATTCTTTCTGCAAATGAGCAGCTGTAGTAGAAAATTGTGCCTCTGGCAGCCAGGAGGAGTATGATAGTTCTCATACTCTACTAAAAGGCACGAACAAATATTCCAAAGGAATTCCAGTAAAAAGTAAAAAAGTTGGCTAAGGAAAAATTATGAAGGAGTCAGAAAAAAAAATTCAGAGAGAAAACTGAATACTTCAAAAGAAAATTGTAAAAATGCAATTATCTATATTTGAAATAATTACAGTTACAAAGAATATTTCTAAGCAAAAATAACAATGGATAGCCTCCAGAAATTTAAGTCAATTACAGAATGGGAAGCAAAGCTGCAAGAAACTTCAGGTGATTCTGCCAAAACCAGAGACAAAATATGAGTTTGTTGAAGCACTACAATACCATAAAAGGAATGTAGATAATCTATTTCTACTGGAGAACACAGAAGCATCCACAGAACTAGGAGCTAATTCACCTCATCACCCAGTTACCCAGCATGTAAAGGCAAGTGAACACTTACAATGCTGGTTTTCCCAGCTTTCCTACAAATCTCTTGGGTGATCCAGGGAATAACAATGATCCTTGTCTCTCAGTTCTACAAGTTACCCTCTTTGTACCATCTCATTTTGAAATAGAAGCTGTTCCTAGCACAGACATGAAGCAAGTCTTTAGCTAGGCTTTCCTCTGTCCTAGTAGTAGCCTCTAGACAAAACCAAAGCAGCTGACACTAGTGACTTAGGAATTAAGTTCCCAACAAGTTCCCTCAAGTTTACTTTCACTTACACAGCTTTTCATAGACATCTACCCAACTCAGGGCAGGGTTCTGGTTTACCATCTTCCTTAAAGATATACTTTTTCTTTTACAATAAGAAATCAAGGAAATTATACTCTAGCTTAATTATAGAGATATTTCCTGTTAGGAATGGGTAATTACAGCATCACAACTTCCTTCCAAGTCATCCGTCCACATTCTCCTTTAAAGAGGGCTACTCCATTAGCTATAAGCAGATAGGGTTACTATGCCACGCTCATTCAAGAGGCCAACCCTAAATGTCTATCACAACAAAGCTGTTTTAAGTACACTCTACAACATGCACATGTACACAAGCATTTTTATGCTACTGAGCGATCACTGCTACAGCAGTTTCACTGAACCAACACAGTGAAATCTACTTGGCATTAACTTCAGCTATTCCTAAAATTAATGTACCTCCAGGTATTCCTAATATTAATTATCCACCATGCATGCATACACTAGCACATCTCCGTCTCAGGTTCACATAAAGAAGGAGTGAAATCTGGCAACAAGTTTCCCAGTACCATTTATATTCAAACAACCTAAAACACTTGTTCTTGGCATCACTATCCATCACGCAAGGTGGGGACAAGACGTTAACTAGAAAGAAAGGGTTGTACCAGTCTCAGTGTGCAAGTTAAACCCACAAACCAGTTTAGAGCTCTCACTGCTCTAGGTGTAAAAACTGGCACAAAGTCCTAGTGAAACTAGGTTTTCCATAAAAGTTCATGAACTATGCTTTGAGGGTTCCAAGGCTATTAAACCTGATTTCTGTAAAACAAGTAAGCCATCATAACAAAAGCAGCATTTAGATTGCCAAAGAGAATCCTTAACCCACGTCTAAGCCCGGACCTTCAAAATAGAAGAAAAAAACCAGTATCATAGGATACAGTCTCAAGATGATGCTACTACCTATCATAAGCCATGCCCACTTGTAAATTAGAAGTCTTTCTCCCTCAAACCAAATAGGCTTGTAATGGGAGAGAAAACATTCTTTGAAGTATATTACATTTTAACTATCATGAGCTAAGGAAAGAATTCATTTTCACCTTCCTTGATTAAGATAACCATCACTGAGGGAAACAGCCTCCAACTCTAGGATTGAGAGCACTTCAGTTTTCAATCTCCATACACTGTCAGGAGCAAGATAAATTAGAACAGGAATAATTGTGCTCATGAGTATCTATGTTGGACTTCCCTCCATTTTTATGAGTTAACATGAGGCTGAGCTAGACAATCTGTTCATGACAGCTCAAGTTTAATGAAGAAAAAATTTCAGTAAGAGGACAGTTAGAAATCTTGAGATCTATGCAAGAAATACAGTGACAAGAATGTATGTCATGGTCACAGAACATGCTACAAAACTAAAACTTCATTATAGGACAGTATAGGAAAATTCAACTTATCCACTTACCCAGGACACAACTTATAGCGAAGTATTACTTATTGTATTATCATAATAAGCAGTAATCAGAAAAATATTAAGGCAGTGTGCTATCTATGAAGACTGGTATATTAAGTGTCATTTACAATGAGATGTCAGTTCATAGGACTTACCAAGTTGAACTGTTTGTTGTAAAAGGAAGATATGTACAAATAGTTCAGAAGTGGGGCTTGAGTCACAGTTTGTGTAAAAAATATTTATTTTAAAGTATACAGCCATACAGGCTATGAACAAAGAAAAAGTTCAAAATACAAGACCATGTGTCATTTCCTGATGCCAGGAACAGAGACTTCTAACAAACATATTAGGGTAGCATACAAAACATCTAGCCATGATCTATTTTAACCACTAAAAAGAGGGACTAATTAAAAAAAAAAAAAAAAGAAAAAAAAAGTTTGCTTTGCTTTGATAAAAGAATTATCAGAAAGAGGCAAAACCAGACTCCTGACAGCCTAGAGTAGGAAAAGAAAATATAGAACTGGTATTCTCATCCAGCAGCTACCAGACAGCTTTCTAAGGAAGTCCAGGCACCCCTCTGAAGCAGCACCCTAGAGGTCTCCATTAGGTTCTCTCCCAGCAGCCCTGTTCAGAACACCAGCCTTTTACACACCCCCCAGCACCTGAAGAGCAGTTTTCTGGCCAGCTTCGTATTCTTTTCAACAAAGCTTATACCACAAAATCATTCAGCTCCTAAATGCCTTATTACTAAAACTGTACTTTTAGCATTATTACAGGCTAAATATGACAAAGTTTGTTTTCCAGAAAGCCTCACTTCTGCTGTGTGAAATCCAGTAACATCACGATTTCGTATATATGCCATATTGCAAGGTGTTTTCTCTACCTGCCAATAAGTTACTCAAAGCCCAAATATTTCCTCAATGTTCCAACACCCCAAAATAACCAAAAATAACGAGACCACTCAGTTATTATTATCTTCAGCCAAAAGATGAACGAATATCAAAAAGGGACAGAGGCAGCTGTTATGGGACTCCCCTAAAAAAATCAATCACATTGCTCTCAGGTACTTGCAGAACAAGAATTTCTTAAATCTTTAACATGCACACATTTTGGTGGAAAGGAGAAAGAACTACAGTACAATTAGTCCTACTACTATCATCTGGTGTTCTCATTTGGATACAGAGCAATTCAGAAGGCACAAACCCAAGACTCATGAAGACTCAACCTTCTTGTGCAGATGTGAGTGACAGGAAGGGAGAAAGCACACATACAGAAGGCATAGACACACAAGTATCTCCAGTATCTTTTATTATATATTTGGGAAAGTGAAAGGGAACAGGGAGGGGCTGTCCTTAAAAGGCCTAGAATAAAAAGATGCAAGACAATCAGGTATTCAGACCAAGAACTTCCTCAGTCCTTTGACCTTACAGCTTAGTGGGAGACACACTAATGTGAACTTTGGTGTTCATAATTCTCTTCATATTCACCTGGACGGATCACAATTGTTAGAAAACCTTTTAAGCCTTCCCACCTTTGATCTGGTCTTAATAGAAGCTGAAAAATGGCCAAATCCTGTATGGTATGTTAAGACCAGGTACTGAAGTTCTAAAGAAGTCCTCTTAGACACATCTTCCCAAGTGAATGAGACAGACTAAGAAGAAGACTAAGAACATCCTTACTGAGAGACTCAAACAGTCGTTTCACATATTTTCCTACATGGAAGATTTACGTGATTGTTAAAGAAGGATTTTTTTGTTTCCTAGTAATTACCTGAAAAATAATTAAGATAAGTGATCAGCTATTCCTTCCTGAAACTCCTGCACCTCCTGTTAAGAATGGGAGAGTGCTGCCTGAGCACGACACAAACGAGATCAATTAGTAAGGAAATTGCAGCCCATTCTTCTACCTGGCCTCCGTGGTTCTCCCTCTCCCGAAGAAAGGGGTATGGGGCAGGTCCCGTCCTTCAGGAGCTCACATTGTCCGGGGCCCTGTGCATAAGGAAGAGCTGGCAAGGCCCCTTTTGGAGACCAGATACACTGAACAGCCTCTCCCAAGCTCTCCATCGCCACGTCCCCGACCCTACGCCCCCGCCCTCCGGGTATGCCCTATGCTGAAACCCTGAGCTCGTCCGCCTGAGGAGGTTTCCCGTCCCCACGAGGCCGGTGGGATGGGCGGCAGCCCCGCAGCGGGACCCCGGGACAGGCCGGGCAATCCTGCTCCTCGGCGGGACGCTCGGGGAGATCCCTCGGGCCGCCGTCCCCTCCCGGTACTCACAGTCCAGGTGTTTCTTCTTGGGGCCCATGACCTCGTGGGTCGTGGCCTTGCACACGGTTTTCGAGACGGCCGAGCCGGTCACGCTGTGCTGCGCCGCCGTGATGCGGTCGGTGAGGCTTTGGCCGGACATGGCGGGTTCGCTGGCGGCGCTGGAACCGAGCGCGGCTCCGCTCCCTCCTCAGGGGCCGGGACGGGAGGAGTCGCCGGGGGATGGAGCTGCGCGGGCTCCTCACCCCGCCGTGCCGCAGGCGGCCCCCGCTCCGCCCTCAGGGACGGACCTGTCACCCGAGCAGGGACCCCTCCTCCTCCCGCCCCCCTCCCCCGGCCGCCGTCCCCTCCCCCTGCGCGCCCGCCCGGCCGGGGACAGGGACACGCACTGGGCGCCGCAGGAAAATGGCGGCGGCCGAGCTCCTCCTCGGGCCTTGCCGGGCCTCTCCCGCGTCACGTGACCGCTCGGCGCCCCGCCCGCGTGACACGCACCGCCCCCTGAGCGCCGGGGGCGAGGGCAGGGGGCGGGAGGCGCTCCTCAGGCCGGGATCGCTTCCCCCGGGATCCCCGGCCCTTGGGCAGCCTCCCCTGCCCCGGGCTCCCTTCCCCTTGCGGGGGTGAGGCAGGCTCCTGTTCCTCTGGACAGGCTTCTCTCGGGAGATTCGGTGAGCCCCTGTTCGGGTTCAGCGCCGGTAAAGTCTCCGTGGAGCGAGCAGGGGGTGTCTCCGCCCATGAAGTAGTTTTGTAATTGTCAGCCTGTAAAGTTTTTGTGGAAACTCCTTTGGCATCACCTTAGGCTAGAGAAAGCTCAAAGGGAAAAAAAAAAAAAAAATCTGTTCTTACGCAGCGAGGGGTTCGCAGCCTGCTGGTTGTTGCGATCGGGCTTCTCTTCGGAGTTATTTTTATTTGAAAGCTCGCCAAAAATTTCTCGAACGTACATCACGGCCAGCACGAAAACACTGGTGGTTTTTAGGTCTTTCATGATTAGCCTCCCACTGTTCTGGTAGTCAGCTAATGCCTCTTGGGCTTATTGGGTGGCTCTGTCCTTGACAGCCTGGGATTTTGTAAGAAGTTACTTGGTTACTGTTCATAAAAATTACCAAGTGTTCCTTAAGGTGCCTTCTGGCAGGCTGGTTCCTCCAGCCGTAAATGTGGTTACGTTTATCCCAGTGACACACACTGAGGAGCAGCTACTTGGCGTCCTTACCTCCCGCCGCCCATTGCCGAAGTGCCGTCCCAGCCTCCCTCCCAGCTATCTGCAACTTCCATTACTCCTTGCAACAGGGCTCTTCTCCTCCTCCCCAAACACACAGCAGTGAAAAGCACACAAAACCACAGGATTCCAGCAGACACAGCTCTTCCTCTCCCAGAAGTGCCTCCTTGAGGAGCTGTCCCCCATCCATGAAGCCACTGAAGTATTTATTGGGCAACTTAAAGAGAAACAGTATACAAATAATACTCAGTGCTGTCTGCTTGACAGGATGTGTAAGTAGGATTGTCTGTTTATGATGCTTAAGGAAAATTGGTGTCAGAGGAAGAACATGTGGTGAAAGCAGAACCCAAAAAATGCCATTTGTGTGTGTGTGTGTGTGTGTGTGTGTGTGTGTAAGGAAGGCTTGCAACATGTAGAGCTTGTTTTCTTCATAATGCCAAGCTCTTTGAGGATACTGTTGTATTTGTATTTCTTGGCTCCTTCTGAAGTCCCAAATATCCATGCTGGGGAAATAAATCACTGATGTATACGGCAGCAGACTCTGGCACAAGACAGCTTTAGCATAAAGCTGTGCACCATGAAAACACAGGGGCTGCTATAGGCTACTGATACAGCAACACACATTGGTATTTTTCATGCTAACTTCAGCTAGGACCTGGATTTAATCACCCCATTTCAAGCTACTGTTTGGAGACATTCCATGGAATTGGCCTGAGTAAATTAGGCTCCAACAGTTCTTCTCTGATGATGCCCGTCACTTTCTCCAGGAACAGTGAAACTATGCAAACAGAGGAAGCTTGTGACTCTAGGAGTTACTGAGACCAGATTTGGACAAATTCTCATTCCTAAGGGAACAAAAAGTGACCTTGATCTCAGAGGTCCAAAACCAAAAATAGTTTTTCCCTTTTTTTCAGCTCTTCTTGCTCACAGAAAGCTCATGGTTTTACTCCGCAGTTAAAAAATCTGCTTGTATTGCTTGTTTCTAAGCAGAAACGGGTGAGAGAACTGATGGAAAAATGTATTTTGATAATTGTTGCTTTTTAATTGCTTGGGAGACACTTGATACCATTACAGCAAGAAGCTTGAAACACTGTGATAGATAATATCTGAGCACCTCCCAAAGATTTGGAAATTGAAATCAAAATATTATCTCTTTTCCTTCCCAACCTGAAGAAAACAAGTTTGATTAGTTTATAACTCATTTGTTTTTGTTTGTGTGCCTGGGTGTGCTTGAGATTGAAAGGAGAAAGGAGTGCACATCTAGAGAGAAACTACTGCAGAGATAGGAGTCCTATATTTAGTGAAGCAGCAAACCTAAACAACATTCTTTTCTCTTGTGAAAAGTTCTTCCAGAATCTGGATCTAGCTCCTGTGAAAATACTGTATCTTGCATTCACAAGTTCCCCAAAACTGACAGTATTTCACTGGTATTCAGCTATCCTGGAAGGACAAGCTAACAGATCTGTTTCTTCCCATGCGTGTTGTATAGTACGGAAAACCTAGCCTCAGCATGACCTATGTAATTTATTATGTATATCATTTTCTTGCAACAGTGTCATTTCCACTCTGTGAGGTGCCTGTTACACTGTAATGCCTGCAGTCCACCACTGTGATTTGGTGTTCCCAGTGCTGCTGGCATCCATGCCCTCCCTTCTTGCTTCATGCTACTGTACACTGTTAGAAGAGCCATGGGTTGGGACACTATTAATCAGCTTCAGATCTAAGCCAGATGTTTTGGCTGAATTTCAGGTCAATTAGAAATCAGCCCATCTGAGGCACAAAACTGGTGACGAACAAAGCTGAGCATATGCTGATAAACTTTTGCAGGCACATTACTAAGGATTTGAGGTCATATCTGCTAGCAGCAACAAAAAAAATCCCTATCAACCATAATTTGGAAAGCTAAGGAGGCTAGTGAAGAGAAGTTGAAGAGAGGGAGTAAGTTTGAAATAGGGCTGGGCATTGGAACAGCTGAAGGGGAAGGTAGAAGTGATGGGGCAAGGAGGCAATGTGGAGGAAAAGCAAAGGCAGCAAAGCCACTTTGCTTTGTATAAGGTTGGGAAATGCCCTGTTAGTGTTGTATAAATTATTTGGAAACAAGTTACAATCCAGGTGTTTCACATGACCCGTTTAAAGGACCACTGTGGTTTAATTTGCTGTTAAGGGTTATAGTATTTCCCCCAGCTTTTCAAGGAAGGTGGTTTTGATGTCCGCCCCAGGAATTCAGCATCCGTTTGAGTAAACATAAGATGTAGAATAGACTGTAGGAAATAGAAAACACCAGCTTCCCAATAAAATTTTCAAAATAGTCATGAAACACAGTGGAGTTAGGATGCTTTTTAAAGTGATACACCTCTTCACTACTCCAAATGTGCTTGTTCAGAGGTTTTCCTTTTGCTTCACTTGTATCCAGTTTCTGATCCTTTATGCTTTTAGAACCCAGCTCCTTCCTTTCCTAATGATCATTATTTCATGTTCATTCCTGTTTCATTATCCCTATCCATCCAAGTATCCACCCTGAGCCTATCCAGGATTTTCCCGTTGAATCAGGGACATTAAACTCTTGCTCTGCATTCCTCTTATATCACCTGTGTTTCTTCAAGCTCCACACTGTACTTGCATCTATTCCAAATCTATCAATCCTGAAATCTGTTCCAGCTCACTCCTTGCAAAGACAACTTCCTCAAGTTCATAGTGAATCAGAGATATCTTTCCCAATTCTCTTCTCTCTTTCTGGAAATAGTGACAGCTTTCATGTTTCTTTTGTTTATTTTGCATTTCCTCTTTTGTGCCTCTCTCTGTAAAGCAAACATCCAACTTCCTTCCTCATACACAGCATTCTTAGCTCTGCAGCTTGTGTCACCTTCTCATGCAGCTCTTGTTATCTAGTAGTCAATGTCCCTTGCGGTGCTGTTCCCTGAAAAGAAGCTGACTTTGTCAACAAATAAAGCATCTGTCCAAAAGCTAACCTAATTCTGACACGAGAAAAGCACGTAAGAAGGGACAAAAGTGAGTCATTACCATTGCACAGGAGGGGAGCAATCAGAACTAATTTTACTGTATTCACTTAGGAGCAGGATATCTGGGTAGGAGCTCCCATGCCTCATGAGAGTATCTAAGTAGAGGTGGAAAACAAATATAATGCTTCTGAATTCTCTTGTGTGTTCTAACACCTTTCTCTCCTTGTCCTAACATGAATCTTGCACACTGCAAGATTGATTGTGTCATTAATGCTGTAAGCAGGATTCCTACCTGCCTGACAAATGCACATAGTAAATGTCTTTGAGCGTGAGAGAGAAAGGAAACAAGCTCCCTTACATTTTGTTCACACTTCCTAGTGGATGTGTCAAACACTGACACCTCCGAGGAGCAAGAGGCTTGCTGTCCTCTGTGTCTGCCATGCACTGCCCATCAGCAAACATGCCTAATGCACTCCTGTTTCTGCTCCTTCCTACTGTGGTTTTTTACACATCCTCTCTCAGCAGTGGGCACTCTCACAGTAACTCAGATACTGAACAAGGAAAAGCAAACCTTACAACACAGCCTCACCAGCATGGTAAGTGCACCTATACACTTCCCCAAAATTTCTGGAGACCATCTATCATACAGGAGAAAAAGTGGCCCCATATGTGCTGGTGTCACTTGTCCCTTCCCCCTAGTTTGATGTCCAAAACCTAGGGCCTTGCTGCCAAATGCTTCTCCCCATTACTGCAGGCAGACAGTGTTTGTGAGACTTGGCAGGACACAGCATTTGATAAGAATCCTTCTCTGGGCACCTCTGAGAGGGCACTGTCATTCATTTCAGTCCCCTGCCAGCTCACAAACACCAAGCCAGGAGAGCAAGTACAGGAGGAAGTGCATTCCTTTTGGGCTCCTGTAACTTGGAAGCAGCCCCTATCATTTCCTTCAGTCACCCTTGAGTCAAAAGCAAGCAGAACACACTCCAGATCTAAAGGAATATTTTTAAGGAAAGTTATAAGCAAACAAACAGGCAGGGTATCAATAGAACAATCACTGCTGCCAAGCTAAAATTGGTGCTTATGCTCACACTCTTGCACACATATACGTGCAGCAGAGCTTAATCAATTCCCTCATTAATGTTGAGGATCATGTGCTCATGCTCTGTGTCTGGGAAAGCTTTACACCCACATGAATTTTGATGTGGAGCTGAAACAAAAATGTTGATGCTGGCAATGCCAACTATAGAGAGTAAATAGCTGGGGCCTGCCAATGCTGACTTGAATGGGGCTTCTCACCCAGAAGAAAACCTACGTGTGAAAAGTATTCTCATGATCAGGTCTGTGCAGTAAAAGTAAATCCTGGTTTTCTTCCTCAAGCAAATAAATCCATTTATGCCAATGACTTGGTTTCAAGCCTTGTATGGGTAGGTCCCACTCCCTGGTCTTTATGTGAAATCTGAGTCTTGCCCACTGGAGTGAGTCAGGCTATCAGTGTTTGGCTCTGTGCTTCAGGGGTCAGTGACTGCATTTACATGTGGGCAGACTTCATGCTGATTAAATCAAACTACTGCACTGAAAAGAACATTAACTGAATGCCTCCTAACATTCTGATGGTGTATAAGCTATTCTGAATCTTAAAATCCGTAGAGGATTTGTCCTAATTCATTCCAGTACACACAAGTACAAATGAAAGTGCTTTCTATTTAGTAAAATTGAGGAAATGCATAAAAAAATAATATGAATTTAAAATTGTTTTATTTCTCAGGATCTGAGAAGCAAAGAATTGTGAGTAATATTGGAATGAATGTTCTCACCTTCTCTGTCATCCTGTGTTTCCTAGTTTCATTTCTTAGAACTCAAAAAGCAATACTTTCTTAGTAGCAGTGGCGCAGCAGGCTTGTCTTGACAATGCGCTTCAGCCACTTTTCTAGAAGTGATTGGATTGTATGTTTTGTTTGTCTTCTCCACTGAAACCAGGGACAGATGCAGGCCAGATGTTAATATTAGGGACACAGCACTCCCTTCACAACTCTGTGTTGGACACCCACCTTTCTGACAGATCAATGGCCTTGAGGAGGTCCCACAGTGGGGGGCCAAATGCAGGAGAATGCATACTCACAGTCCTGACTCAGGTTGAGCTTTCTCTACAACTCCCCACTTCTTGTGGTTAGTGTTGAGATGCCAAAGAGTGGATGAGATGATATGCTGAGAACGTGGGAATTGCTAGCACTACACCAGTGGAGAGGGAGAGGGGCTACAAGAAGTGCAAAATGTCCTTGGTAACCTCCCAGTAAATCCATATATGTTTAAAGCTACAAGTGAATCTGGCAACAAACTTCAGATCATAAGTCACCCAATGTGCTGAAAGCTGTTTGATGTGGATCTCTTCACTGGCAAATGGTTGCAAGCCAAAAAACTCACTTTCTGTAGATCACAAAATCACCATGGTTTTTACTGGTCACTTTTTTTTCTGAAGGCAGGAGGAAAGGGTAGTAGAGGATCTGTGTTTTTGAGGCATCCACCCACCCAGTTCTTCTCTTTGGACCACTTCTGTGTGCTTTCAGTAATCAGTTAAGCTTGCCTTTGCCTCTCATACATCATCCCTTTTCAATGGAAATCCAGACATGTTGACAGGGCTTGCTACCAGAGGAGTAAAGAGGGAATTATGATCCAGAAGAAAGTATTATAGTATCTCAAACTGCACTGGGATATTCTCAAGTCAAACAGTAGCCCTGCATGTGTTGGCATTCACTTCTAATATTCTTGAAGAGAGTCTGTTCATTGCTAAAGACTTTGTGCATTGCAATAGCAGCTGAAACCTAGGAAGAACTACAAAAGCAAGATGATGATGAACATTCTGGGCACATGTGTCTTTTAACCCTCACAACCAAAAAACCGGTGAATGATATAGAGAAAAAATGGATATCAGATGCATTGAACTTACTCAGATAACACAGCTGGAGGAAAGAGGAGGAGATAAGTAGTTTGTGTAACATCTTGTTGACCTGAAAGATCAGATGCCTAAAAGAATATTTTGCTAAGAACAGTTGTAAAGAAAACAGTAGTGTGGGCAGGTAAAACCACATATCAAATACTTTGTGAGTCCATATTTCATCACATGGCAGCATGCTTTCACATGACAAATTCTGTTCCTATCCATCCTATTGAATCTATGGCAAAATGCCCACTGACTTCAAACAGAATAGGTTTTGTCCCTCTAAGCTATGAGTATGGCCAGCATTACTAATGCAGAATAGAAATTGTGTAGGTGAAGAGTAGGGAGCTGGTGCTGGAAATTTAGTGCCTGCCTGATCTTAATCCTTTTATTTTCAAATTAACAAAACCTTTTTACTCTTAGAACATTACATTATTCACTTTTTTTTTTTTTTTTGGTTCACAATATTTTACAGCTCATTGGCTGAAGTGATTAATGCTAATAAACTTTATTTAGTAAATAGATTTTTAAATAGCTAACCAAGGTTTTTAGAAGCATTAGAAACATTCTTTTCAAACCAAAACTTCTTGATATTGTAGCCAGTTTTGTTCAAGAGAGACCTTTAAACCTTCTCGTTGGTATTTCCTTTCTTTTTACCTCCTTCTCTGTTCCATGATATTCCCTTTAGTGAAGTTTATCCAAATCTCTATTCTTAAACCTTATCCTGAAAGTGGATAAGTCTTTGTAATTGATTGGCAGCTCTCAGCATTATAGCAAGTATCTGTGCATGGATGTGAAAATGAATAGCATAAAATTAACTACTGAACTTTTTTCTCATTAAAGTAATTTTGCATCAAAACAAGTACAATTGCCAGTGTGTCTGTAGTATTTTAAAATCAGATAAAAATAGGATTGCTGAATTCTTAATTAGCATAGCTGAAAGTTAGCCAAATCGGCTTCGGACACAGCAGGAGACGTACAGTTTGTCCTGATTTTGTGGGGAATGAAAAAATGTAATACTTGGCACATGAACTAACTGTGCTAGCTTAAAATGTTACCAAAACATATTCAACTAAATCAAATATGGTGGTTTACCAGAGATTAGTTCACGTATTTTAACAGAACAGAAGAGCATAATTTTAAAGTTGTGGGTTACTGAAAGCAACAAAATCTAGAGAAAGTGATTATCAGTGACATGAAAATTTTGAAGAAAGCTACTTATATATTGAAATCAGTGGGGTCCTTTGACCGAACTCTGATGTTCTTACTGAAAGAGAGTAACATCATTCCCTACAGTTCTGTTCATTTGGGAATCCAGTCTTTTATGGCAAATGAAATCTCAAGGTGTTTCAACTGGAGTGAATATTTTGCATTGTCAAGATGTTAAAACCCACCACTTTTTAATTTCTATGTGCCCATTTGCATAAAAAGGGTTTTGATGAGGTTAGAGGTATAATATTATGATGGGGATAAATTCTTTATTAGACAGAAACAAACATCAACTGAGTAAACATCATTAGTGCTTACAAAATCTAGACTGATATAGTACTGCACACTGCGTGTGTTTGATAGAACTTCAGTGTCTTACTAAGCAGATACTTTCTTGTAGAAATTTTAGGGCAGAAGTCTGTCATTCTCAGATGCACATCCTTAAGCAAAGAAACTCTTATGAAAAACTTATGAAAAGCCCAATTAGAAAACCTCTGATGAAATCAGATGTGGCTTTCAAAACAGTCCCATTACAGAAAGGTAAAACTGATTTTTCCTGAAGCAGTGAGGACTGAATCCAGAGAAATTCCTTGAGGAAAGACATTGCTACCCTCCTGCAAAGCTTTACTGTTTTAAATTTCAGTTCAAATTCCTGCTAGTCAGGTGAGGGGGATATTCATTAAATTAGTTCATGTGGCAGCTGCTGTCCCAATTCACTTTTCTGTAGACAGCCCAGCTCAACTTTGGAGTAACACTGTCCTATGTATGAGAGGGCAGTGTGCAGACAGCTACTGGATTTACTTTTCTGTCAGCCTTTTCTGTCTTTAGAAATTACTTTTTTTTCCTTCAAGAATTTTATTATGAAGCTGCCTCATTCCTAGATATAACATTTCATAGTTTTGGAAGAAACATCTACCTGCCAAACTTTTCTAAATTGCCACATCCCTTGGTGTTTCTCTAATCCAGATAATTTTGTTTCCTAGAAAGTTTAGCTCATCCTTTCAGAGGACTGCTTCCCTTGCATGGATGGTTGCCTGTTAAAAACTTGCATTCAGAAATCACAGTAGAACATGAGAACCCTTAGGCAGTAATTCCCAAAACTGGGGTTCTGGTGAAAATTAAGTTAGATAATCTTGGGGCTGTGAGCCATTCTGAAGGAGAGCTTGCAATGAGGAGTTACTCAAAAGCCAACTGGACTACACCTTACTCTTTTACCAGCTTCCATCTTTCAGATGTCTGTGAGATGTATTCTGTAGTCACAGGGGGTGAAGATTATAATAGCTCATCCACTTTACAGACAAGAAACACCAAGACAGGAGGCACAAAAACATGAAGGGCCCTGCAGATTAGAGGGTGAGGCAGAAATCTTGCCTTTCCTTAAGTCAGGGCCACTGGTGCACTTTGCAGCACACTCCAAAGATCTGTTACCTCTTTAGGTGAGACACGATTTTTGGGCATTGTTCCTCAAAGATCCTCAGATCTCTTTTCTACACCAAACCCATACTCCTTTGGTGGGGGAGGTAGGATGACTCAGTCACTCCACAGGCTCTCTGTCACTTCCCCCTGATACATACTCTCAAGGAAAGCAGAATGCATCCATGTTCTTTGGTAAACAAAGGGATGTGTGGGAGCATTTGTCCCCTTAGAGACATTGCACGGGTAGATAGAGGAGAGCTGAAAACAAAGACCTAATTCCAGTGCTCTAGCAAAAACATCTGGCCAGCACTCTCTTAAAAAAAACAGACTGGAGGAATGTAAACATATGTTTGGCCCGAGAAGGAGTCGTTACATAAATGTTAATTATGAAGAGGATTTTGCCGTGAGTACAGGGGCTTTTGACAGAACTTTGGTTCCATGCAGGACACGAGTCTCAGGAGTCACATGTTCTGCCTTAGAGCTGTGCTGACACTTCTCTGAGCCCTAGGAAGCAGCAAGGGCATTTGCTGTAGCACAGGAAAATAAGAAGCTTTGATGATTGTAAGTGAAGTTTGCACAGCATCATGTGGAAGCAACTCTGTGTAATTAAACAATTCCACTGATCAGAACATGTGAATATCTAGCTATGATCCCAAAATGGTGAGGTAGCTTCCCTTTGGTAACTTAAAGAAGATATCTGAGCATTATCATATCATTTGGCATAGCAAGGGCTATGGAGACATTACATTTTTGCTGTTATGGGACTGAGATTCTTTTCTTTGCTTTCAACTTTTTGAGCTGTTATGGTGTGACTTTCATGCCTTTTTCCTCCACAGTCAGCAGGTATTCAAATAAATTGACCTTTCCAAAGGGTTGCTGTGTTTCTCACATGGCTAACATGACTCCAGGCTCCCACAAAGATCACAAGTACAGGGGACAACCCTAGGGTTTCTTTGCTGTGAATAGTGCCATTTAGCAAAAGGAGTGACTCACCATGTCCAAAGTGAAGCCTGCCTTCAAACCACTGGGGTGAAGGCATCAGAGGACCAGTTTAATAACCACCCTATTTGCTTAAACAGATACCATGAGCCTCCTCTTTTTCTCCCACTATGGCCACCCTTTCCTCCTGCACCACCCTTGTTCTTGCAGCACTTGTGCTGCTGCGTGAAGAATCTAACCAGGGAGCTTACCTGACTGAAGAATATGGCTGATGTTTATCCAGCCTTTTTTTGCAGTGTTACTTTTTCAGTTGGACTAGAGTTCCCTGTTCCAGTTCCTGATGTGGCTCCAAAGTCTGTCAGTAAAGTCAATGAGAGGTGGAATGTTCCGCAAGAGTGGGAGTTCAGGGATATGAAAACAGTGGGTCTCTGGTGTCCAGTGACTGATATTGAACCATGCTTTGGGACTGATACCTTCTGTCTGCCTTGCCTGTTAAACTCTTACTGCATGTGGTGCTCTATAAATAATGTCTTTTGAAACTATAGCAAGCCTATTTTAAAAGACAAACACAGTTACTGAATTTCCACTGTGATTTATCTGCCAGCCCTCCTCCCTCCCCAGTGGCTGAACATCTCACTTATGTATTTCACAAATGTGAAACAGAATACTCCACTGCTTTTTGCTCCATTCTTAAATTAATTTGTGAGATTTCAGCCTTTCAATATGACTAAGAAAGGCAGCAGGACTTCTGCTCAGGAAGAAAGAGAGTGATCTAGATTTAAGGCTTTAGGGAGTTTCAAACGGTGAGAAAGACTTGAAACATTTAAAAATCAGGATTCCTAAGTAAGCTTTTAATGGATTTTTTTTTTATTTATCAAAATTTCTGATGACATCCAAGGGGTTGCATAGGAGTTCTATACTGGCATTGGGAAGAGCTTGTAGTCAAAATGTAAATGAACACTTTGACTTAGTTAAGTTATTAATGCTGAAAATAACATTTTTATTCCAAGCAGTAAAATATGAGTTACAGTTCTGAAGATGACACAATTCGAAGCATATTTATTTGCAGTAAAAATCTGCCTCTGAAAGAGGAAATAATGTTTTTTTCATAACATTGGCTCTGAAATATACTCAACAGTGTCAGAGGGCCAGCTTTTCCGAGAAGATGACTCTGTGAGTGCCATTGGTACCCAAAAAGTAGGTGATATATTATGTATCCTTGATCTGTGGCTTCTAGCTACATTACCTGTTCTCCTAGTGATGTAATAACAAGGAGTCACACCCTCAGCTGTATTTAATATTGACTCACAAGCCTTTGTCACAGGCGAGCATGATTTCCTGATGTCTTTGACACCCAGGAAAGAAGGATGACTGAGACACCTATAAATCTCAAAGTCCTGTTTTAAACATAACAGAGCGAAGGAGAGAATATTATGACAACGTAGCATTTACATGGTCAAAGTACTATAGTTGTAATAACATCTCAAATAGCCTCATAAAGCTAAGGAGTGAACACTATTATCTCCATAAAGAAGCTTGCCAAAGGTGATATGCCCTGGAATTTATTTGACCTAAGTTTAAGATCTTCAGTTTCCCTCTAGAAACTAATAAGCCACTGAGAAGCAACCTTGTAGCAGGAGTAGGAATAGATACTGGGTCTTACTGGGATTCAAGCCTATGCCACCTCACAACAATCAGAATTTCCTGTCTGAGAGGCAGCTGGAAGCTGTATTAAAAGCTGGAATTTATTAAGTTGTGTCTGCACAATGGACCAGTTGCCTGGAATTTGTCTCCTGCAAATTGTCCTTCATTTGGTGTGTCCCTGAAAAGAAGTAATCCTTGTTTCCACTTCTGATGATAAACCACAAGTTCAAGCTAGCAGGTTTTTCTTTGAATGCCAACCAGCTATCATTATACAATTTGCTATCAGATCAAAGCGAACATGACCTTAGTCCTTGGACAGTACATCACAGAGCCATACCTTTCACATGGAAAGGAGGAGGAAGGGGGAGGAGAATACATGTTCTGCTTTGCTCTCCAGATGTGACTGCAGGTACTTTAAACCATAATTTTGAAAGCTGCTAGGCACTTTGACTTTCATACTGGTGGGGTGTCTCCCCTCCTCAGTCTATTTCTGGGTTCTGTAAATATTGCTCTCCATATAGCACGAAAACAATTGATTCACAGCCTTGCTGTCTAATGACTCAAAAATGTGAAGACAGATAGAAGCCATACCCATTCCTGAAGTCACTTTCTCAGCAAATCAGCAGAGGTCAATTCAGCCTTTATACCTTAGCAATAGTCCTTGCTGCACCTGAGGGATCATGTTGTGACAGGTGCCCTTCCCCCAGTCTCTCCCTTTCTGTGCCTTGCAAGACACAGACACCAGAGATCAAACTTGCCACCTGTAGGAAGCCTTTGCCAAGAGCAGAGGATACTTTGTCAAGCTGATAGCTCTGTTGTTAACATTTATAATCCTTTGCATTCTACATTAAGCCCAGCTTCTGAAATTTAGTGATTATGTCAGAAATTCAACTTATATTTATTTCTTTGGAAGGTTTCTAGTGTTCAGATTTGCAAAGAAAGGACTTCTGAATTCAGGGCTCAGAAGTTAGGGGGAAGGAGAACCCCTCTCCATGATTGCTACCTATAGGTAATGGTGAGATTTTTAAGCAAATTTCATGGTAATGAAATATGAGTCATATTGTTTTAAGATCTGGGTTGCTGATAGTGCCTCTTTTAATGTCCTTTGCATAGTCCCATGGACTCTTTCACATCTGGTCATAGACCCAGTGCACAGTTTGTGTTGTTTTATAGTAGTACAACAGGTTTCCTGATAACTGCTTACGTCTCACAAGTCATGTCAGGTAGGCACTGCGTGGACTTCCACAATTAGTTATTTTCCTTCCAAGTAAAGGAAGCACTTTAGGCCAATGTGGATGGCACATCTCACAGGTGGTGGCTTCTCCCCGCTTTTCTCAATACAGTGTTCACATCAGCATTAAAAGTGAGCTCAGTACACACTTATTCTTAAAATGAGTCTTGCTGTAAGGCTTCAGCTCAGCATTACTTGGGTGTAAAGGTGTTCCCTTTTTCACATGCTGTTCATACTTTTCATTATTGCATTTTGAGCAATTATAGATATGTTACAGACTAATTTATCCCTCACAATCCCCCTCAGAGCCATGCAAATGTGTTTTATTACCCTTCCTTTACTGACACTGAAAGCAAGACATGGAGATTAAAGGCAATATTCTTGCCTTTGTTTTTGTTCTTGGAAAAGAGTCAAATTTATTAAATTCTGGCTGAAGGTGGGGGTGGAAAGTCAAGATGTGGGGACTGGTCTGGGACAAACTCCTCCCATCCTTGAAGCCTGTTAAAAGCAGTTCTGCCACAACCTTTGTCTGGGAGGTCCTGGAGATGACAAAAAGAGGTAAGAGGGAGCTTTGTGATGATATAAATTTTCCATCAGTCTGAGTTGAAGGTTGCAGTTTGTCACTGCAGTGACAGAGAGTTTATAAGGAGCCTGTATTTACAAGAGCAGTGAGGTGGCTGTGAGAAGTGACAGGCCTTCAAGTTCACTGAACTGGGCCTTGAGAAGAGAGGCTGCTGTTAAGGAATTGGGAACAAATACTGTGAAAAGCAGATTGGTGGAAGGTTTGCTGTGGTACCAGTGAGCCCTCCCTGCTCTTTCTGCAGCTGAATTATTCCTGGCTTGCAGAGGGAAAGGCCAGTCCATTAGGAAAGAGAAAATTGCACTGATTAAATCAAGCAGAATTTGGAATGCATTTGCAAAGACTGTAACTCCCAGTGAATAAGATGTGCTATCCAAGTATGGTGGGGGCCAAAACAGGGCCTCCAACTTACATCCTAGTGGGA
Source organism: Poecile atricapillus (assembly GCF_030490865.1). Taxonomy (NCBI): domain Eukaryota; kingdom Metazoa; phylum Chordata; class Aves; order Passeriformes; family Paridae; genus Poecile; species Poecile atricapillus. The sequence continues at coordinate 83,427,184 of NC_081249.1, forward strand.
ATGTCCAATACTGATACCAATAGAAAGGTATTGTCCCCACCCAGTTAGAACAATGCATTCCTTGTGGGATCTGGATAGGATTCCCCAAGACAATCATGAATTCTATATTAGATGAAGAACTCCTGTACTTAAAAAAACAACTGAAAAAGTGTCTAACTGGTACATGGCAGAAAGTCTGTGTTCTTGCACTTAAATTTATGCCACAAACTAGTCTTCCTCCATCCAGCTGACTCAGTAAGAGCTCCAAATTCTGGAAAAGGAAGGATATGCCTCTATACATCATCTATTCAAGACTCAGTTGACCTATCACTGTCATTCCAGAAGAGCAGACAGAAATACATGGTTCCTCTGTAAATTTGTTTGGGATTTAGAAACCAGGGTGATAGATGTCTTCCAAATGTCAGTGACAAGATAGATAGGTGTTCCTTCCTTAACCTACTATTTTCTTTTAATGTGCCACTCTCTGTTTACTGTCTCTTCTTGTTTTTTGTGTTCAGACTTGAGAAATAAAACCTGCTGGCATATACAGCACAGACAGCCCTGATCCCGGTCAGGATCCCTGACTTCTCAGCCCTCCCAGAACTGTACTGGTAACAGTGTCAAGCTCTGCTGAAAACAGATGCAGAGAGAATCCAGTCATCATCCACGTGGTTTTGTGCCTTCACTCCCTATATCCAGGAGAGTTATTAGCCAAATGTTCTGTCCTGAGAATGATATTTCTTCCTCTCTTCCTGTTTTCTTCACTGATTTTATTTAGCCTCGTATCCCACGTTCAGTTTATATCTGAGCTAGAGTCTCTCATCACTGTGGACAAAAAGCGAAAAAATCCCACTCAGGCAGTGCATTTTTTTACAGTATGTGTGGTGAAGCACAGGAACAGGTTGTCCAGAGAGGTTGTGGATGCCCCCTCTCTGGAAGTGTTCAAGGCCAGGTTGGAGGGGGCTTTTAGCAACCTGGTCTAGTGGGAGATGTCCCTACCCATTGCAGGGGGTTTGGACTAGAGGTTCTTCAAAGGTCCCTTCCAACACAAACCATTTAATTATGGTTCTATAGTTCTATTACAGAAATATGTTCATAGAGCAGCTCATAAGCAGAATTATGTGTTTTCTGCTAGATGAGGGCTATCACATATTTAGATAAGGCTTATCAGTTTGTGTTCCATCTTTCTGCTCTCATAGAATTTCTTCCTGCACCTGCGCTTTTCCTCTCACCTTTTTATTTTCCTTTGTCTCAACTAAGACTCCACTGCAATGTTGGACCTCCTCACCTACTTCCTTCTGTCCATGGCCAAGCCAGTCAGTTAACAGGTTTGAGCTTCACTGATCCCCAAATTTCCGAGGTTTCTTTTCATTTGTCCTTCTTCCCCCGGACAGAAGAGCAATACTGTTCCAGCAGTTCACCAGAGTGCTGGAAGTGCTGGGTTAGTCCTTTGCGCTTTGCCCCTCTGCAGTTCCTTACTTTTAATTTTTTAACCATTTGTTGCCATGTCTTTCTTTCTTTTCAGCTACTGTTCCCAGTCCTTTGATTTTTCCTTTTCTCTGCCTTCTCTCTTTTTCATCCTTCTTAGTTTCTGAGGGAGTGCTTTGACGGTGTTTCAGAGTTGGACTAATCCCTGTCCCTAAAACACAGGGACAAAAGGGACAATGGACAAACCATTAAATGAAGAGCCATCTCTTGTTGCTTGTTTCACACCTGGTCTTTCCTAACTTCACCTCATGGCCCATGCTCTTGCACTGAAAGGGACAGTGGCCTAAAGAGTTTGTCTCTTCGGTGTCACCCAGAAACTATAGGCAGGCTTTGGGGAGCTGTCAGGTCTTGTGTGATTTAGGCTGGATAGTCAGTGTGGAACAGTTCCCTTACTGAGAGCACAATATAAAGCTTTTGTGGAATGCAGGATGGGGGTAAAGACAATGCTCAAATAAAAATCAGAGGTGTGGATGACATGAAGATATTTTCTTTGCACTCCATTCACAGCTTCATTCTTCTCCACCAAGGCCATACTGTCTGTCCAGTGCAGTGGTATGCTTCTGCTGACACATGACAGGGGGAACAGTGATGATGTAGTCATAGTGGAATTTCCAACTCCTTATTCAACTTTGCATGTAAATGCACAGCTCTTAAACCAAGGTACGGATTTTCTTCACACCCCTTACACATGCATACATGCCCTCTTTTTCTGAGTCAGACTTTCAGACAACACATTCTTGCTGCCGTGTTCTTGCTGTTCATGTCACATTGGTCATCCGAGTGGATTTGTGGCTGCTGTGCATCGCTGGATTAGGGCAGCCAACACGCACTGTGGAGGGAACCCGAGCAGCTGAGAGGAAGAGAATTTACTTTTGCAGAATCATAATTAAGGTGGGAAAAAAATCAATGAGTCTACCCATTAACCCAGCACTGCCATGCCTAACACTAAGCCATGTACAAATGTCACATCTACATGTCTTTTTAACCCTTTAGGTTAAAAAAAAAATAAAATTCCTAATATCCAATCTAAAACTCCCCTGGGACAACTTGAGGCCGTTTCCTCCTGTCACTTTGTACCTGGGAGAAGGGACTCACCCCCACCTCACTACAACCTCCTTTCAGTTGTAGAGATTGATAAGGTTTCTTTTGTGATGTTTTTTACATGCAGTGCTCCATGTGAAACAGCTATTTAGCTGTAATGGGCCAGCTTTATGCCATTTACAGAGTTGTTTAAACAAAATCTCTCCAATATAAAACACTTAATTCTGGCTGCAATTAAATTTCATATCTACTCGCAGTCGCTGTTGGAATCCTATGGCTTTTTCAGTGACTGCTAATGACTGATGAGGTGCTCAAGATGAGCTATTCCCTGGGTCATATAACCCACACACTGCTATTGATCCTATTAACACAGATTTTGGTGAGTGCAGTTGAAAATGCTGCCTTGAGATCTCAAAAATGCTTTTTTCAGTGGATGTTAATCCTGAGCTACCAAAAAACCCATAGGTACAGGAAAGGCAGATTATGTTCTGCAAATCATACACTGGGATCTAGCCAAGTACAAAAAACTTGTACTAAAACTAAACAAGAGCTGCAGCCAGGCCTTTGAAGGTAAAACAGTATGAAACATTTGCTTCTGTTAAAAATACTCCAACTGCTTTTTTTGTGTGTCAGTCTTCCTGTAAAATCATTTGCCTCTATGAATTTTTTCCGTCAACTTTGGACACAAAATACACACTCTGGATGGCTGCCAAAATGGTGAGGCAGTTTCTCTGAGGTTGCTTAAAGAGGACACCTGAGCACTATCAGTTGTATTTTGTCATGCAGTGAGGGGAATATAAGAATTTTCTACTTCCCCAATGGTACAGCCTCTTGCAATACTTCAAGCAGACTGTATTTTCATAGCTTGTTTTCAGAAGGGGCTGCCTTATGAGCTAGCCAGAAAACTAAAGCCAAGCTGGTTATCTCATACAGCTTGCAGCATTGCTGAGAAGCCAGTTCCCTTGTGGCTAAGATTTTCCAAAGATATGGATTACTTTAATGCACTAACATCTTTAATATCTGAGTGGCCTTCACAAAATATCTGAGAAAGTCTGTTTTTGGGAAAACTGTGATCCTCTTCTGTGAAACTGAGCCTTTCTCAGTTGTCACAAGGTAAATGGGCAGTAACAAAAATCATAGACACTTAAGAGTCTTGGTTAAGTTATTCTTTGACCTTATAGTTATTATGTATGATTTAAAAGATCCTGAAAACTTGTTTGAATTATTAGAATCTGCCAGCATTAATCCTGAAACCTCTTCAGACCTGTCTCATTTAGATGTGGATTTAAGCAAGCAAATAAGAACCTCTTTAATATGGAAATTGGGAGCACTTCAGCAGAATTATCAATGCTGACTTTAGCTTATTTCCTGAGGTAAACGTGGTAGTATCTTCCTGCTCCCATTAACTTTCTAGCTCCTCAATAAAACATTCTAGAGAATTAGATTTTCCTCTGTTGCCAGTTTGAACAGGAAACATTTAGTACTGGTGAATAGTAAGTATTTTCCATATGCAAATTTGCTCATTTGCTGCCCCTTACTTCTCGTTAAAGGAAAGGGTCATTTATTCTGCTTGAAGCTTTCCCTCAGAGCTATTCAAATTAACAAGATGCTAAGTGTTTTACTGAGGAGGGTCTATAATTTCCTCAGCTGGTACAGCTGGAAAATCGACATTTATTTATTCTCTGCTCAGAAATTATTGGGACAGAGACATATATTTGCTATGTAAAATACATTGTTAGTTTTTCAGCATGTATCATGAAGCTGGGTCAGAGTTAAGAAGGTTAATGAAATATTTAAAGTGTATTTTTGCATAGCACTTTCTCAGTACTGCAATGGATAAACCACAAAGCTAAGATCATGTTTATGTAACATATTTAATCAGGTGTTTTCATCCTATAGAATGTATAGAGGCTATTATCAAGATGTTCTTACACCACTCGAATGAGATTTAGCTCTTTATAAATACTCCATTAAAGGCAAATTTGAAATTTGTTTCTAGGGTTGTATTACTGTAATAATGAGCAGCAGAGCTGATGTCTCTATGAGTTTGCTTTGATTTATACTGTTTTTGAGGCCAAACTGGCTGTAGTTGCTTTCAGGCTTGAGATTTTTAGAGGAGATGCACCTGTGTCACCCCTGTCAGTCCAATATTCAGTGGAGCTCAAGGGCTCTGAGTATGTTGTATGTAACAAAGGCAGTATTTTTGACTAGGTCCTCTGGTCCAAGACATCCAGACCAAGGCATTGTGTAATGTTGACTTTTGTCTTCCTCACAGAACTCCTCGAGCAATGGAATTTCTTGAATGTCATCAAAAGAAGTCAGACCCAGATGTGGACTGTTCCTGCTTGATATTCCAGGAGTGAAGCTAGCTTTCTGTAGTTTCCCATGCTGCAGTGAGAGAAGGAGTAAAAACTAAGGTATTTGAACATTTTGAAATTACACACAAATAAAGCAGTGGATATATTTAACAGGGCTCTTTGCAAATAAACAAATAAAGCAAAAAAGTCACCACTTTGACATATCCAGGCTTGAAAAGAACATGCCAAGATCAAATAACAGCTGTACCTGCTGCATCTGGAACAAAAACAATCTGGTCCATTTAATTTTCTACTTCACAAACAAGGCTTTTGGTTGATAAAAATGCTCTTAAGCCTTTTTAGCTGTGTGGTAGATACAAAATTGCTCCAAAGTGGCTTTACAGGAGCAAGCTGTACTGATTGAGCATGGTGACAATTTGACTTTTTTCTAGGCACTGGGTTTGGTGCCTGCTGATCAGGTATAGAAGCATAGAATCATAGAATGGGTGGGAAGGGACCTTTGAAGATCATCTTGTTCCAGCCTCCCTGCCATTAGCAGGGATACCTTCCTTCCTCCTTCCTTCCTTCCTTCCTTCCTTCCTTCCTTCCTTCCTTCCTTCCTTCCTTCCTTCCTTCCTTCCTTCCTTCCTTCCTTCCTTCCTTCCTTCCTTCCTTCCTTCCTTCCTTCCTTCCTTCCTTCCTTCCTTCCTTCCTTCCTTCCTTCCTTCCTTCCTTCCTTCCTTCCTTCCTTCCTTCCTTCCTTCCTTCCTTCCTTCCTTCCTTCCTTCCTTCCTTCCTTCCTTCCTTCCTTCCTTCCTTCCTTCCTTCCTTCCTTCCTTCCTTCCTTCCTTCCTTCCTTCCTTCCTTCCTTCCTTCCTTCCTTCCTTCCTTCCTTCCTTCCTTCCTTCCTTCCTTCCTTCCTTCCTTCCTTCCTTCCTTCCTTCCTTCCTTCCTTCCTTCCTTCCTTCCTTCCTTCCTTCCTTCCTTCCTTCCTCCCTCCCTCCCTCCCTCCCTCCCTCCCTCCCTCCCTCCCTCCCTCCCTCCCTCCCTCCCTCCCTCCCTCCCTCCCTCCCTCCCTCCCTCCCTCCCTCCCTCCCTCCCTCCCTCCCTCCCTCCCTCCCTCCCTTCCTTCCTTCCTTCCTTCTCTGGTTTTTGGGGTTCTTGACTCTGTTTAGAGGTTCCAGGCCCAAAATTTTTGGGGTTCCTACCCTAACCCTTCTCATCCCAAATTTTTTTGTGTTCCAGGCCCAAATTTTTGGTGTTCTCATCCCAAATTTTTGGGGTTCCAGGCCCAAATTTTTGGGGTTCCAGGCCCAAATTTTTGGGATTCCTACCCTAACCCTTCTCATCCCAAATGTTTGGTGTTCCAGGCCCAAAGTTTTGAGTTCCTACCCTAACCCTCCTCATCCCAAATTTTTGGTGTTCTCATCCCAATTTTTGGGCATCCTGCCCGAATCCTTCTCAATGCAAATTTTTGGAGCTCTTATCCCAATTTTTTGAGGTTCCAGGCCCAAATTTTGGGGGTTCTCATCCCAAATTTTTGGGCATCCTACCCGAACCCTTCTCATCCCAAATTTTTGGGGTTCTCATCCCAATTTTTTGGGGTTCCAGGTCCAATTTTTTGGGTTCCTACCCTCACCCTCCTCATCCCAAATTTTTGGGCTTTTACACACAGAATTTTCGAGGTTACATTCTCAGTTTTTTGGTTCTAGACTCGGAGTTCTGAGGTTCCAGACACAGCATTTTGAGGTTCCAGACTCAGAATTTTCGAGGTTCCATTCTCAGGTTTTGGGGTTCCAGACTTGGGGGTTATGGGGTTCTAGACACAGAACTTGGGGTTCTAGACTCGGGTTTTGGGGTTCAATACTCAGAACTTGGGGTTCTGGACTCGGGTTTTGGGGTTCTAGGCTCGGGTTTCGGGGTTCTAGACTCGCGGTTTTGGTTCTAGGCTCGGGTTCTAGACTCGGATTTCGGGGTTCCAGACTCAGAACTTTGGGGTTCTAGACTCAGAAACTGGGGTTCTAGGTTCGGGTTCTAGACTCAGAAACTGGGGTTCTATGTTCAGGTTCTAGACTCGGATTTCGGGGTTCCAGACTCAGAACTTTGGGGTTCTAGACTCGGAAACTGGGGTTCTAGGTTTGGATTCTAGACTCGGAACTTGGGGTTCTAGGTTCGGGTTCTAGACTCGGATTTCGGGGTTCCAGACTCAGAACTTTGGGGTTCTAGACTCGGAACTTGGGGTTCTAGGTTCGGGTTCTAGACTCGGAACTTGGGGTTCTAGGTTCGGGTTCTAGACTCGGATTTCGGGGTTCCAGACTCAGAACTTTGGGGTTCTAGACTCGGAAACTGGGGTTCTAGGTTTGGATTCTAGACTCGGAACTTGGGGTTCTAGGTTCGGGTTCTAGACTCGGATTTCGGGGTTCCAGACTCAGAACTTTGGGGTTCTAGACTCGGAAACTGGGGTTCTAGGTTCGGGTTCTAGACTCGGAACTTGGGGTTCTAGGTTCGGGTTCTAGACTCGGATTTTGGGGTTCTAGGTTCGGGTTCTAGACTCGGATTTCGGGGTTCTAGGTTCGGGTTCTAGACTCGGAAACTGGGGTTCTAGGTTCGGGTTCTAGACTCGGAAACTGGGGTTCTAGGTTCGGGTTCTAGACTCGGAACTTGGGGTTCTAGGTTCGGGTTCTAGACTCGGAACTTGGGGTTCTAGGTTCGGGTTCTAGACTCGGATTTCGGGGTTCCAGACTCAGAACTTTGGGGTTCTAGACTCGGAAACTGGGGTTCTATGTTCGGGTTCTAGACTCGGAACTTGGGGTTCTAGGTTCGGGTTTCGGGGTTCTAGGTTCGGGTTTTGGGGTTCTAGGTTCGGTTTTCGGGGTTCTAGGTTTGGGTTCTAGACTCGGAACTTGGGGTTCTAGGTTCGGGTTCTAGACTCGGATTTCGGGGTTCTAGGTTCGGGTTCTAGACTCGGAAACTGGGGTTCTAGGTTCGGGTTCTAGACTCGGATTTCGGGGTTCCAGACTCAGAACTTTGGGGTTCTAGACTCGGAACTTGGGGTTCTAGGTTCGGGTTCTAGACTCGGAACTTGGGGTTCTAGACTCGGATTTCGGGGTTCCAGACTCAGAACTTTGGGGTTCTAGACTCGGAACTTGGGGTTCTAGGTTCGGGTTCTAGACTCGGAACTTGGGGTTCTAGGTTCGGGTTCTAGACTCGGAACTTGGGGTTCTAGGTTCGGGTTCTAGACTCGGATTTCGGGGTTCCAGACTCAGAACTTTGGGGTTCTAGACTCGGAACTTGGGGTTCTAGGTTCGGGTTCTAGACTCGGAACTTGGGGTTCTAGGTTCGGGTTCTAGACTCGGAACTTGGGGTTCTAGGTTCGGGTTCTAGACTCGGAAACTGGGGTTCTAGGTTCGGGTTCTAGACTCGGATTTCGGGGTTCCAGACTCAGAACTTTGGGGTTCTAGACTCGGAAACTGGGGTTCTAGGTTCGGGTTCTAGACTCGGAACTTGGGGTTCTAGGTTCGGGTTTCGGGTTCTAGGATCGGGTTTTGGGGTTCTAGGTTCGGTTTTCGGGGTTCTAGGTTTGGGTTCTAGACTCGGAACTTGGGGTTCTAGGTTCGGGTTCTAGACTCGGATTTCGGGGTTCTAGGTTCGGGTTCTAGACTCGGAAACTGGGGTTCTAGGTTCGGGTTCTAGACTCGGATTTCGGGGTTCCAGACTCAGAACTTTGGGGTTCTAGACTCGGAACTTGGGGTTCTAGGTTCGGGTTCTAGACTCGGAACTTGGGGTTCTAGGTTCGGGTTCCAGACTCAGAACTTTGGGGTTCTAGACTCGGAACTTGGGGTTCTAGACTCGGAACTTGGGGTTCTAGGTTCGGGTTCTAGACTCGGAACTTGGGGTTCTAGGTTCGGGTTCTAGACTCGGAACTTGGGGTTCTAGGTTCGGGTTCTAGACTCGGAACTTGGGGTTCTAGGTTCGGGTTCTAGACTCGGAACTTGGGGTTCTAGGTTCGGGTTCTAGACTCGGATTTCGGGGTTCCAGACTCAGAACTTTGGGGTTCTAGACTCGGAAACTGGGGTTCTAGGTTCGGGTTCTAGACTCGGAACTTGGGGTTCTAGGTTCGGGTTCTAGACTCGGAACTTGGGGTTCTAGGTTCGGGTTCTAGACTCGGAACTTGGGGTTCTAGGTTCAGGTTCTAGACTCGGAAACTGGGGTTCTAGGTTCGGGTTCTAGACTCGGAACTTGGGGTTCTAGGTTCGGGTTCTAGACTCGGAACTTGGGGTTCTAGGTTCGGGTTTTGGGGTTCTAGGTTCGGGTTCTAGACTCGGAAACTGGGGTTCTAGGTTCGGGTTCTAGACTCGGAACTTGGGGTTCTAGGTTCGGGTTTTGGGGTTCTAGGTTCGGGTTTTGGGGTTCTAGGTTCGGTTTTCGGGGTTCTATGTTTGGGTTCTAGACTCGGTGTTTGGGTTCTAGACTCTGTAGTTTTTGGGGGGGGTCCGGGCCAAATTTTTTGGGGTTCCTAACTTAAATTTTTGGTGTTTTTATCTTAAATTTTGGGGGTTCCAGGCATCCCAAATTTTTGGGGTTGCAGGCCCTAATTTTTAGGGTTCTCGGCCCAAATTTTTGGGGTTTTTATCTTCATTTTTTGTGGTTCCAGGCCCAATTCTTTGGAGTTCTAGGCCCAAATTTTTGGGGTTCCTACCCTAACCCTTCTCATCCCAAATTTTTGGGTTTCTCATCCCAAATTTTTGGTGTTCTCATCCCAAATTTTTGGGCATCCTACCCGAACCCTTCTCATTGCAAATTTTTGGGGTTCTCATCCCAATTTTGGGGGGTTCCAGGCCCAAATTTTTGGGGTTCCAGGCCCAAAGTTTTGGGTTCCTACCCTCACCCTCCTCATCCCAAATTTTTGGGCTTTTAGACGCAGAATTTTCGAGGTTACAAACTCAGGTTTTTTGCTTCTAGACTCGGAGTTCTGGGGTTCCAGACACAGCATTTTGAGGTTCCAGACTCAGGTTTCGGGTTTCTCGACTCGGGTTTCGGGGTTCTGGGCTCAGAAGTTGGGGTTCTAGACTCGGGGTTTCGGGGTCCTAGACTCTGTAGTTTTTTGGGGGGTTTTGAGCCAAATTTTTGGGGTTCTCGGCCCAAATTTTTGGGGTTCCAGTCCCAAATTTTGGGGTTCTCATCCCAAATTGGATACTGCCAAAGCCCTTGGAGCTGCTGTTCCCAGCAGCGCCAGCTCGGGAAGCTCGGCCTGAGCACAAAGGCATGGATACAGCCCCGGGAATGCCATCAGGATCCTGGGAAAATGGGGAGAGGAGACAGGAAAAGGGAATTGGGGACCCTGGGACAGAGGGAAAGGGAGGATGGAACGGGAGAGGGGAGGGGAAGAGATTCCTGCTGCAACCTGGGGGAAATCCATTGAAATTCCCTCTGAAATGGGGGAAATCAGTGAAATTCCCAGTGAAATGGGAAATCCAGAGAAATTCCCAGTGAAATGGGGAAAATCCAATGAAATTCCCAGTGAAATGGGGGAAATCCAGAGAAATTCCCACCGAAATGGGGGAAATCCATTGAAATTCCTCCCAGCATTTGGACATCGCTTCTTTGGACTTCCAAAAATTCCCCGAAAAGCCAGCAGGGTTTGGGATCTCGGGCTGTGCCGGGCGCAGGGAGGGCTGTGCCGGGATTGCTCCAGGTAGGATCCAGCTGATTTCCAGCTGCCACCGCTGAACCCCAAATCCTGGGAATTCCAGGGATCCCGGCCCTTTCCCAGCCCGCAAATCCCGGGATTTGCAGCTGGGCTGTGCCCGCAGCTGGGGCCGGATCCCAGGAATCGGGAGATTCCCTCTGGAATTCGGCTCCAATTCCCTCAGCTCCAGCCCGGGAGTGGGAAAAGGGAGGAAAAACTTCCCCAAATCCATGAAATCCGCTGGAGAGGATGGAAACCTCCAAAGCCATGATGCCACCGGCCTGGAAGAGCTCAGCCTCCCCCATGTCCCACCCCCAGGATGAACTAATTCATTAATTGGATTAATTACTCAGATTAATCACAGCTGAGGCAGTGCTGGGACCAATCCCGTTTTTCACCTGGAAAATCCATCCCTGCCTTTATCCCAGCACTGCTCGGGGGGGAGGAAAATTTCTTTTCCAGCCCAGAAAATTCCATTTTTTCCCACAGAATTGGGGTTTTTCCCTGCCCTGCTGGGGGCTCCTGTCCCCCCCAGAGGGTGCCCGGGATTTGGATGTTTTTCCCCAAGAAAATTCCCAAGATTTTCCCTGAATTCCCAGCTCAGGGAGCCACCAGGCCTCGGACAGATGTTTTCCATAAATAACCAAACAAAGAGCGCACGGCAACAGGGAAAGCAGATCCAATTAGGCCGGAGGAATTCTCTGGAAAAGGGCTGCGCTTTCATTATCAAAATACCAGATTTTACCTCTGGATTCCAGGTTTTTTTTCCCAGAAAAAACCTGGCAGGGAGCACGTCCCTCTCTCCCTAAATCCCGGCCCAATCTCCTCATCCCAACCCCTCAGAAAAGAGATCGGGAACAGCTGAGCCAAAAAAAAGAAACCAAATAAAAGCAGGGAGAAAAGGGTTTTGCCAAGGGGAGGGGAAAAGCTCCGGAATTCGTTGGATTTGCTCGAAGAAAAATTGATTTTTCTGCCGCTGGGATTTTGGCTCGGGATCCCCCGGGACTGGGATTTGCAGGCTGGGTTTCACTCAAATGGACAATTTGTTGCTTTAATTCACTAAAACCTCAAAAGCCACAGCGGGAGCCGATCCAGGCCTTTCCCACCCCACAAATCCCTTCCTTCCTTCCTTCCTTCCTTCCTTCCTTCCTTCCTTCCTTCCTTCCTTCCTTCCTTCCTTCCTTCCTTCCTTCCTTCCTTCCTTCCTTCCTTCCTTCCTTCCTTCCTTCCTTCCTTCCTTCCTTCCTTCCTTCCTTCCTTCCTTCCTTCCTTCCTTCCTTCCTTCCTTCCTTCCTTCCTTCCTCCCTTCCTCCCTTCCTCCCTTCCTCCCTTCCTCCCTTCCTCCCTTCCTCCCTTCCTCCCTTCCTCCCTTCCTCCCTTCCTCCCTTCCTCCCTTCCTCCCTTCCTCCCTTCCTCCCTTCCTCCCTTCCTCCCTTCCTCCCTTCCTCCCTTCCTCCCTTCCTCCCTTCCTCCCTTCCTCCCTCCCTTCCTCCCTTCCTCCCTTCCGTCCTCCCTCCCTTCCTCCCTGCCTCCCTCCCTCCCTGCCTCCCTCCCTGCCTTCCTGCCTTCCTCTGTGCCAGTGTCTCACCACTCTCACAGGAAATAATTTCTTCTTAATATCTAATCTAAACCTGCCCTATTTCAGAAACTCCATTTCTACTTGTGCTGCACTACATGCCCTTCTCAAATGTCTCTCTCAATCTTCCTTGTAAGCCCCCTTTTACTGGAAGGCTGCAATAAGGTCTTTTTAAAACCTTTTCTTCTCCAGACTGAAAAACCTCTCAGCCTTTCCTCACAGGAGATGTACTCCAGCCCCCTGATCACTTTTGTGGCTTTTCTCTTGACCTGCTCTAACAGCTCCATGCCTTTCCTCCATTGATGAGTCCAGGGCTGGATGCAGTAGTCTGGGTGTGGTCTTACCAGAGTGTAGTATAGATATGAGAACCATTACTACAAGACAAACAGTCTGATAAAAAACCCTTGGGTGTCTAGGTATCTGTTTCATTTCTATTCTGCATTTAGAGTCAGAAGCTGCCATCTTCACTGAACTCATCATTAGCAGGATGGGAATGATATGGGACAAGTTTCTGACCCTGTTTCTGCTCTGGTAAAGCTAAAGTAATTATGACTGGTGGGATGTTTTGCCATGGGTGAGCACTTTCGGGCATTTAACTGTTTGTTTAACTCTTTCAGCCGAATCACTGATGTCAACAGCAGCCAAGCATGGCCTCAGCTGGCTGGTTATTAGATAAAGAAGACAAGATTGTAGTTTTGGGGGAATTTGATACACACACAGCACCAATGATCTTCTCACAGTGGTGCAGTGTAGAAAGATAAACTGTCATGGTTATAACACTACAGGAATCTGGCATCTGAGACAGAGATGGTTTAACTTCTATATTTTCAGAGGCATCACAATCTATTTGTTTGGGAATTTGTTTGACTGTTGTTTGTCTTTTAAAAACCTGGAAATCAGCTTTCTCCTTTCTTGCAGCAGAGAATTTTTCAGCAGTTTCAGCAACATAAGGCATGGGATCTTGAATAGATATGGTTTTCTTCAGGATATGTGTCAGAAATTGGAGTTAATGGGTAGCAACAACAGAAATAAATGAAAATTCTACCTTAAGTGGTGGACAAAAATGCTTTAAAAATTTGGTTAAGACCCAATTTTTCTTTGCTTTATGTAAGACTTATGCGATTTCTCCAATCTCTTTTCCAGGGTAAATGTAAATTGGACAAACTCTTTAAATCTTCTGCAGTTATGAAGAAACAAAGAATGACATCAGGCTTAAAAATCTCTGCCTAGATCAGCTGAGAAACCTCTTGCTAAAACCAATGTTTTGCCCACCAAATTTGAGAATTGTGGTCATTTGTAATTGCAAATAACCCAGCCACGCTAGTTGGGGCTCTCAATTTTTTTAGCTTTATTACTGGTTATACACAGCAAGTCAGCTGTGCCTCAGCAAAACTGGATGACAGGAATCCACCAACTTAAAAGGAGGATTGCATTATGCATAAAAGGGAAAAACCTGTTCGTTGTAAACGGTTTCATTTGTATCTCACAGCAAATTAGGTTCCTTCAAAATCTTCTCAAGGGAGTGTGGCATCATGAAGCCTTTCATCAGGGGCCCCAGACTGGGCTCTACTTCAGACTTCTTCAGAAGAACAGAACAAACATCCTCCTTCCACTGAGCCGGATGTTTTCTGAAGGTAGAACAAGGTATCCTCTGTACCTCAAAGGGAGGAAGGATCACATAACACCAGGCATAAATGTGAAGTTACCAGTTTCCACAAGCTTTTTATTATTATTACTTCTTTAAACCAGGAAGCTTTCCCATATCCCAGTTAGAGCTATGAAGTTCTATGGGTTTCCTCTGCTTTGGATATACTGACATTCAAATCCCAGACTCTCAAACAGAGTCATTATGTGTTGGGCACCTTAGCAGAGAGAGAGTGGCTGGTAGAACATTTCACTCTCATAATAGCCCTATGACAAGTACAGAAATGGTGTATGTGGAAAATTATTTATCAGGAAGCATTTGATGTATTTTTAGGTTCTCCTTTAAAGCAATTTAGTATCTGGAAAGCAAGGGAGAGGAGATCAAGTTCCCGGTGCACTGCCAGTAACTTCTCTGTAGACATCAGCATTGGAACCAGTCACACATGAACTTTTTTAGAGTTGTCAGCAATTCAGATCAAAATTGAAGCATTTTTCTTACGACACCATACAAGCAGCAGTTCTTGCTATTTTCTTCCCTTAACTCAATACCCTGTTGTTAATCCTGTGTCAGGCATTGGAACAGGTTGCCTAGGGAAATGGTGGAATATTTATCCCTGGAATTATTCAAAGACATGTGGATGTGGCTCTTGGGGACAACATTTCATGGTGAGCAGGTGGTTCTTGGTTAATGGTTGGATGCTACCATTTTAGAGGTCTTTTCCAACCTAAACAATTCCATGATTCTAATCAACTGAACAAAAGTTTGTATTAAGTTTATCCTATATTGAACAATCTCCAGAATGAATCAGGTTGGTATTGTTGTTGTAGAGTTCACCAGGAGCATGGAACAAACCATAGCAAGGGTCTTTTCTCTAGCAAACTGCCTAAGTTTAAATAGCTCACATTCTTCTGGACTTCTCTGTTCATGCTTTGATGGTTTTGCATGTTTTAACTGCATATGCAAAATCCTTAGATGTTGTTTAAAGCATTCTGGGATATTAACTTTTTCATTCATGCCCAAGAGAGGAAAGGACATGATCAGCTGAAGGTATTAATAGAAAGGATTTGAAATTATTCACCTCCTAGGGATTCACTTCTAGGCTGCATGTTGTAATGATTTCAAGACTGGCCAGTGGCACACTGAAGAATGTTTCACACTTGTAGTCCCATTTACCTACATGGGAATGTTTGTCACAAACCTCAGACCACTTGGTGTTTTCTATAAATTTGTGCACATTTCCAAGATAATGGGCTAAAAAGTGAACGGTGTGGAGATGACCTACCCTTTTATATACGGATTTGTCTCAAGGGCAGAAGAAAGTAATTTTATAGATCTTTGTGATTGATTTATTATCCTGATAATGAAAGTTGTTTTCTCTTTTACATAGCCAGGCTGTTGATCTCATAAACTCATGTTTACAGAATCTTTTCTGTTTACATGTTTACTGTCTTTTTAGACAGTGTAGAAACAGGGACTACATAACCAGCAACGATGGAAGATTTAACATCTCTTCCATCACACTGATACTTTAGTAAAGCCTTTGACACCATTTCCCGCAGCATTCTCCTGGAAAAATGGCTTTGATGGGTGCACTATGGGTTAAAAACTGTCTGGATGGCCCAGAGAATGGTGGGGAATGGAGTTACATGCAGTTGGAAGCCAGTCACCAGTGGTGTTCCCCAGAGCTCAGTGCTGGGGCCAGTCCTTTTTAAAATCTTTATTGATGATCTAGACATGGGGATTAAGTGCACCCTCAGCTTGCAGGTGACACCAAGTTGGGTGATAGTGTTGGTCTGCTGGAGGGCAGGAAAGCTCTGCAGAGGGATCTGGACAGGCTGGATCGATGGGCCAAGGCCAGTTGTATGAGATCAATAAAACAAAATGCTCAGTCCTGCCCTTAGGTCACAACAACCCCAGGCAGTGCTACAGGCTGGGGGAAGAATGGCTGGAAAGCTGCCCGGGGTAAAAGGATCTGGAGGTGTTTGTCAGCAACAGCTGACCCTGAATCAGAGTGTACCCGGGTGACCAAGAAGGCTAATGACATCCTGGCCTGTATCAGCAACAGTGTGGACAGCAGGACCAGGGCAGGGATTGTCCTCTACTCAGCACTGGTGAAGCTGTACCTTGAATGAAAAGGACAGAATAGACCAAGAGGCACTGATAAAGAACAGACCCTTGGCTCAGCCAGCTTCAGAAGATAATCACAAGCTTTCTGGAAAGCAATTTAAGTGCCATGCCAGAGCACAGTCTAATTTTGCTGTTAAGCCCTTTGCCAGGAAATAAACTATTTCATTCAAGATGTTATTGCATTAAGCAGAAATGACTAAGGCTGAGATTCTGAGATCCAGTTCATGCTGAATGTCACCTCACTTGACAGGCAGATTTTAAGTAACAAAAAAGGCATTCAAAAAGCAAGCTTTTAATTCACTTATATTTTTAACTAGGCCCTCCTGCTTGCCTCTAGGTATCTTGTTTCTTATCAAATGAGTTAAAGCTTCATGGACCATAAGATGGAGGAAAGCTGAGCTGGTGTGGCGCATGACTACATACTGAGTATGATCAAATGCGTGAGAAATTGGTGATGCTGGACAGTAAATAAGATGCCCTTCTCTTCACAAAGCACTGCCCAAGTGCAGTAATAAGCAGAATCTATTGAAAAAATACAAAATACAAATGTATTCACAAATAATTTAAAGAGTTTGTTTTACTCTGACTTCTACAATTGGAATTATTCACAAATAGTTGGATGGCAACCAGAATTTTTTTTCACAAGAAGGCCATTTCATTGTTCTGCTTAAAAAATTTCCGTCATTCAATTAGGGAGCTGAAACAATGTCTTGGACAAAAATGACATGTTCGCTGCAAAGCAAACAAAACCCAAAACAAGCTCTGTGGGTTTTTTCCATTAAAATTGCTGTCTTTCTCCAACTGGCTATCCCAGCTTAAATCCTAATGGAAGAAAGGCTCAGCAGTTTCTGTCTCTGTAAACTCTAAATAAAATGCAGCTGCAGAAAGCAAAGCTGATCTAGCCCAGGTAGCTTGTAGTGAAGAATGGATCCCTTTTGCAGTGAAGACAAAGCCTTAAGGAATCGACCACACAGTATGAGTAATGGTTAGTAAAGTATGCAAAGAAATGATTCACAAATAAGCCATAGACTGAGAGTTTCTAATTGATTTACTCACTGGATTCTGACACACACCACATTTTTTAAGATTTCCTAACCAAAAAAGGCATCCTATTTGTTGCAGATTTTACCCAGAACTTTAGAGTGCCTAGAAAGAATGGCATTGCTCTGAATTTTGAGTTTTTAAAATGGAAATTGAATTGAAAAACCTTCCTTTGTATGAAACATGAGGACTGTGACCACTTTTTTATCGCTATGACTACGGCACTTTTCACAGAAGTAGGGTGTTAACCTCTAAGATGTGGCTATGTTCCAGCTCAGATGTTTTTCTTTCTTCCTGAATTTTCTCTGTAGTTTCAGCTGAATGACGTATTCCTCCCTTCCTTTGTGTAATCCTGGTGGCACAGAATGGGAAAGACTGCTGTGTTTTCCCCACAGAGATTGCCTGCTGCTGAAATGCAGCTAGTGAGGGATATGTGCACAAGGTGAACTACATCCACACTCTTCGAGGCACTCAAGAAAAGCTGCATATCCACAAGGCAGACTTTGCCCCCAGTTTATTAAGCAGGCTGTTACCCTCCTTGGATGACAGCAGTGCAGAAATAGGGAGTGGTGTTATCCTGAGCATTGTTCATTGTCCATTCTTTACACAGAAAACACAGTGTATTTTTATCAAGTCTCAAGAAGTGACAGAGAGGATCATGATTAGCTGAAGAAACTCATCAATTCTGCAGCATAATGAAACAAAAAAACTCCAGAGCAACAAACAAACTGTAGGTGGCCCATCTTTATGATACTTCAAAGTAACCTTGAAGAATTAAAAAGAAATCCAATCTGGACTTCCACTCCCCTCTTTTACATTAAACCTTTTCCTTATCCATGAGTAAGAAAATCTTTAACCTTTCTCTGCCATAGTGTCTTGTCAGTAAGTGGTGCCATTTGCAAGCAAAGGCGTATTTCTCACATATTCCCACAGTACTGTTCTGAAGTTTTTTCTGTCATAGGCAGGGATCTGAGACAGACCTTTCCTAAGGGTCTCTGGAAGGTCTGGGCTGGCATTTTTCCACTGTACCACAATCTCCTTCCTAACACAGCTACACCTCTGGGCCTGGAATGAGCTGGGTTGTAATTTTGGCAGTCCACAACTAAATAAAGGATGAAGAAGAAGAACATGGGATGATTTTCTGATCCTAAAGAACCATTCAGTAAAATCATGAAAAAGCCCATTTGATATTGTTAATATTTCATAGGAAATCCCTTATCCCAAGATCTTATTTTTATAATCTTTCAGAATTTCTTTGCATAGTATAAAGAGAGACAGAGACACATCCTCAATTCCTCGAGGATAACTTCTAAATCTGTTTCAAAGACGTAGTGGGGCAATACCTTGGGATTTAAGTGCTTCAAACTTCTGAACATGCCAGATATGATATTTGCAGCTGAGGCCCACCTCTGCTCTGAAGAAAGCCCATTTCACCAGTGTGATTTTATTTTTAAAAGCAGTTTTCCTGGCAGACTTCTCTGCCTTCAGCCGATTACGTAAAGTAAACTATTGACATATGCAGACCAGTTGAGGCCATTTTCTCCATTAAATTCAAACCTTGTTTTAAAAGTGCAGTTTTAACATGTTGTTCTTTCTGAAATATTCCACAATATGTGCTTTCACATTTGGTTATATAACATTACATTTTTTACAATAATAATGCCGAGTGTACTTTGGAATTGTTCACAGACTGAAGCAGTTTAGCACATGGGACACATCCAGATGTGAAAAAGTTCTGTGGCTTGGCTAGACATTTTACTAAACCTTTTCTCAGATGTCCAAATTATGGTCAGGATGAATTTAGATTTCCTTTTTGAAAGGGACCTAGCACAGGGAGAACCATCCTATTTCTGATGCTGGGCTATTGCAGTTCAACACAAAATATATTTTACTTAATGTTAATTCAGTAATATGTTAAAACTGCTCATGAGCTTCACTTAGGTACTTATATAGCCTGCTAATGGCCTTAATACAGGAGAATACACAAATAATAATGCTGTATTGAATCGAATGTCTTCAGGCTTCAGCCTAGAGGCAGAGATGACCAATAGTAATGCAACAAGAAACCCCCACTTGGTAAGATTTCATGCATAGGCAGATTGCTAGGATTTTTCCAAATTCATAGGAAGGTACCTAAACATAAGCCACAAGGGGATCTGCTATTCTAACAGAATAAATATGTTTGTAAGTATGTGGGGCTTTTCTGTCTCAAGAAGCTGATGAAGGGATGTGACATAAGAAGGGCTACTGCTATACAGCAACCTCTTGGGTGGAGTTGGGCAGCCCCTGTGCTGCAATGAAACACTTCTTTTGTCTGAGGGCATTTTCACGACCCTGTGAAATGAAGGCAATTCAGGCCAAAGCTGTGGTCTGCATCCCCAAATAGACATTTGAGAGATGCTACATAGCTCTCTCTGCCAAGGGTGTGACATCACTGACATGAGTCTTGGCACAGGGGATCCCTTGCCCAGATACCATCCATTGTCTCTGTCTGCATTATCATGTGTTGCCATCCCCACAGCAGCTGCACATGATCTGCACATTCAATTGCTATAGCACACTTCTTCACCTTGGCCCCCCACTGTCATCAGCACAAATTTAGACTTAAGACCTTACAGGATCTATCCTGCAGGACTTAATATAGATGGATCCTGTATTGTCTCTGCACAAGAAAAAATTCTATGGACCTCAGGGATTTCATTACAACCTCTATGTGCCACTCATTGCTCTGGTCCTTCACTGTATAGGCTATTTGACACTTGTTTTATCTGTGGCCTGGGGATGAGAGAGGATAGAAGTTCTACACTACAATCAAATAATCTGCTTCAATTGGCTTATTCCAGTCTCAGATTCTGGTCTGAATCAGCCAGGACCTCTGCCATTAACTGAACAGTGTTTCTGTTAGTACGAGACAATAGGTCTATGTCAACAGTGTGCTGGTTTGGCTTTACATCACATTGAATTCAAAGCAGTCATCATGTCATCAGCCTGTAGAAACACAGTGCTGAGTTCATCTACAATAGTTATTTAAAATATGTCTTTTTAAATTTTTTTTTTTTTTTTGAGCTGACTTTGATGGAAAACTCTGGGCTGGCTGACTTTGACTTTGCTATTTTATGTTGTTTATTGTTCTGCTTCCTGGTTATTATTGATATCCCATCATTATCCAAATACTTTCTAACCACAGGAATTAGTGGAGCTACAAACTATTTTTGTTTGTTTCTTGTTTCTCCTCTTTGCTTGTAACTTATGAATATTTATTTGTAGAGGCCAAATGTCATGTCACAAAGTGCTTTCTATCCTTTCCCTGTATATAGGCACAATACAGTGATTTACTATGAGACTACAGAATTTAAATTCATTGCCTTGCAGCATTTATTGTTTTATTTATCCACAGAATTCTTATTTATCCATTCAAAGGATCATCCTGGCACAATTTAGTTTGTTGCAGTGGTGAGATTCTGATTCAAATGTTGAGCTTTAGTTTTCTTTATCAAAGAACTATTTTCTAAACATGCTTATCATCAAACACCCTTCATTTGCAGCTGCAAGATATCGGGTGGGAAGTAAGAGACAACTTAGAATTGCGTGCCAGACCTGCTCTATTTGCAGATGTGCCATGTACACAGAACACCCACCTGCTCTTTGCCAGCAGTAAAAAAGATGTCTGCACTCAGCTTTGTGATGCTGAAAGCTTTCTTTTCATGGAAAAAAATCTGGACATTTCATGCACTTATATGGTATTTTGTAGCCTAGTACTTTAGAGCCAGAGGAAATGTACATGTCCAAGAGAGTTTGCTGGATACACAGACAGTATTCTTGGAACTAGACTTAACTGTAATCATTAGGGAAATCACTATGCTGCTTTCCTTATGCTAGCATAGCCAATGTGCTATGTAGTTTCAGCCTCTAGCCTCCTCCTCCTCCAGGGCAGGAAACTTTCCATTCTGAAAGCAACAATTCCATACATCATAGATTGATGAGCAGCACTTATACACAAAATCACACAAAAAGAGTTTTGTTCTCTTTGCACTTTATCCCTGAGAAACCTCACACTTACATGTATAATAACCTACCTTCTCTGCCCTTGAGACTTACAGTCGCTACTCCACTGATCTACCTCGATGGTTGAGTCATCTCACCTAACATTAGGCATTTATAACATAGATTTCTACAGCTAAACCAGGCGTCTGAATTGCTTTTTGTAGTCAGTGGACAGGAAAAGGCACTTGCAAAGACCAAGTTTAGAGATATTTTTATTCAGATCTGGCCCGTGTTAGATATTAACCTGGATGAAATTGATTTTGCCCTAAAATCCATTTAGTAGGTCTTTACTGTTCATAAAGGAAGCTTGGGTGACTGACCTGGATTTATATATGTTATAGTGGCATCTGAGCCCTGTCCTTTCTGTCAAAATTAAAAACTCATGTTGATTTGACATCTTCAGTGGATGTGTAATGGGTTTATATTCCATCTTACTAAGGAAGATGTTTCAGCCTTCACTACCAAAACATGATTTTCACTCTTCTTAGCACTGCGTACTGTACATGATCTTGCTTGTCAGTCAGACCCATATGTTGGAAATCAGATTTGACTTCTTTGACCTCTTTTGAATTCATTTAAATACAGACTCAATTGTTTAGGTTCCTCTAAGATAAAGCCCTTCCTTTACATCTCACTGGCAAAAATTCTGTGCAAGTTTTAGGTCTTTTGCATGAGCAAGATGCAGTAATTGTCTAAAATTAAACTACTAAAGAGTATGAAACTTTATTCAGAATAACTAAGATAACTCTTAGCTGTGCAGTTCTTATGTACAATCCATACTCTACATTCATAGCCACATCTATATTGTTTTACTGATTTACCCTTCTGTGTTCATCAAAACTCAGCTCTATCTCTTCACCTTCACTGAGGTTAACAGCTTTTCTGTCCTCTCTTCTATCATGTCTGTCATGCATACTGAGAGGGTAACTCCTGCTTCTGCCACATATTTGCCATATTTAAAAAAAAATTGTATTCTTATTAATGATCTCTCAGACCCATTCATTGTTCTAATTCAGATTCCTTGCAGCTCTCCTTGGCCATGATGCCGAGAAAATACTTGGCAATCTATGCTGTCTGGCTGGCTAATGCAGTTGCATCGTTTCCTCACTCTCCATCTAGGTCTTTTGTCTTGGATTTAGATTCTAAAGGTATTTGTCCATGTGTATACTGTACTGAGCTCAATTTCTGCTGAGCCACCATAGTATAGAAATAATAAAGTATTAGTAAAGAAAATAATAACAATGAGAAACATTTTGAAAAATTAAGGGAAAATAACATTTCACAAAGTCTTTCCAGTGGAGATTTCCACTGTCCTCTTTCATAAACACTAACACTGTGCTTCCTTTGTTAGAAAATCTTTATTCTTCTGGTTTTGATTCTTTCTTATTTTTAAGTTGAAAAGCTTCAGCTAGGTTCTGAAGCCAACACTCTGTTGCAAGCATGCACTCCTTTGGCAAAATTCTTGTATTTTGTTTTTGTCTGTAAAATACCGTGCTTTAAAATAAAAGATCACCATCATTTTGCTCAAATAAGGTACAAAACTTCCAGGCTGTAGCAGGTTTCTGCCATCTGCTGCTCAGACAGAAAGGGTACTTTAAGTGGACATTGGTGAGACAAGATTTATTGCTAGTCTTTTGCTGGATCAGGTGGTATGGTTTGAAAAGCTAGACAATTTTCAAAAATATGAGTCCTTTGTATGTCCCAAAACTTAATGTATACAAAATGTCTAACATACCTCATGCCATAGAAACAAGAAATGGGTAAAAACACAGTAGGAGAGGTGTAACATACAGCCAAGACCTGAGATACAACCTCACATGGTCTAGAAAGTGCACAATCAGTGCTACATCAATAATGTTGTATTTTTTTTTTTTTTACCAAAGGATACCATTCTATTTAGCTAGATGGAGAGTTTGAAAATAGTTTAAACACCTCATAAGAAATTACTTCAGAACAGAAAGAAAATCTCCACTGGTTCTGTGGAGTAGATGACAAGAGCTGTCCTAGCCTGGAATCCACAAAGAGCAGTTACAGCTGTGATTACAGTCTTAGGAGATAAACATCCTTTGAAAATGTTCTTCTAGACCTCCTATCCTTCCCTCAAACATCCCTCTCCTTTGAAACCAGGATGTCATTTACAGAGATACAGTTTCTTCAGGTCTTCTGCTTTGTGTGGTGTCTCATTTCTATGTTATCTCCAGTGAAATCTCGGTCAGGTGATAAAAGGTGGAAGAATTAAACTACTGTATGTCAGTAATTAATAATTATGCAAATATCTCTGAGATACAAGAATTATGAATTCATTGAACTTGTTTTTCCAAAATGTATGAAAGCTAGTCACTGTCAGGAAGAAAAAACAGTTATTTGGGGAACTATCTTATGTGCCTGTCACCATTAAGCACTTCTTTATGCCTTGTTAAAGCATTTGGCCACAGTGACTGGCTGAAGGGAGCTACCCAGAAATGGATGTAGATGGCTATAGGTGTTTCATCAGGAGTAAAAGTCTGTACAAAGCTCAGTCTCAGTGTAATCAGTCAGCATTCCTTCTGAAATCTGCCAAGCATTCTGAGGCACCTCAACAACTTTGCCTTATCTTGTGTGTCCTGTTCCTCTGAATAATTGTTTTCGGCTTTGTCCTAAACATGCCTTATGTGTTGGGAAATGCTGTTGATCTGGCATGGTGCCTGAAAGGTTTTGCAGATGGGCAGGAA
Organism: Poecile atricapillus; assembly: GCF_030490865.1. Lineage (NCBI taxonomy): Eukaryota > Metazoa > Chordata > Aves > Passeriformes > Paridae > Poecile > Poecile atricapillus. The sequence continues at coordinate 83,450,822 of NC_081249.1, forward strand.
TGTTTTGTTCTGATAAAGAAAGAGCTTCAAATGCAAGAATATCAATTCTCAAGAAAAAGGGAGGAGAGTATCTCGTGGAATGGAAATAACCCTCCTTTTCTCACGGACAAGGGAAGTGTTTAATAGTGCTCAGCACCAGCTCCAGACATTATTTTGTCTGTAGGGAGCACCTGATCTTCACTTGGTGATTTATCATCCACATGAGTAACTTTTACAGGAGGCAGTGAACTTCTCTGACGTTAAGATATTTGATTACAGAGATTGCTGCTGCTTCAAGTCTGTTGATCCTGACATTTTGGCAACATCTGTACATGACTTTCTCTATTACCGCTCCAAGACTGTCACTTCCCTTCTCTTCACCAGCATCTTGATTTGATACAGTGTGCAACACTGTGAAATTTGTCACCTTTATGTAACACAGCAGTGTTCCAAAAAGGAAATATTTTTTCAATTTATACTTGAAACTTTCAGGCTTAATTTAATAGGATCCACTCAACAGGGGCCTATTCACATCAGGTATGAGAGTGGCCTGAGAGACACTAAAGGCTGTGATGTTGAGCCCTCAGTTAATTTTTTCTTTTTTTTTTTTTTTTTCCTTTTACAATTGTAAGATTAGTCTTGTATTTCGTTGAAGCCCTTTACTACACTCATAGCCAGGCATATAGGACCAAAATCAGTACATCCTACATTAAATGTCTAAGCCAGAGTGGATAGATGGTGCCGCCTCCTCCACTGACTGCATGTGCAAGGGGGATTAGCTGAGACAGTCACCTCTGCTATGGACAGGGGGCACTGGAGGCAGTGAAGCCCATCTAACTTGCCTGAAAAATACCTGAAAGCACTGAAGTAACTGTGTTCCAGCCAGAGTATGCATGACAACAGTTGCTGTAGGACAATTGCCTCTTTGTACTGCCAATGAATATAGTTTGTTCCTATAGCTCAAGCAGCCTGAGCAGTCAAGTGGATAGGTGAAGTTACACAACGGTTCTACATGTGCAATATATGTTTATTTCTTCATCCCTTTAAACCTAAGGAATATGGGTAGTAGTTGTTCAACTAGAGCATATATTTTGGATTATGTATTTATTTACATCATCACATACATTTTGTCCCACAGAAGAGGGTACAGGATAATTTCACAGGGGGAAGAAATTAGGACAACCTTCCATCAAGCATCTGCTTAGCTTTCCAGCTTATATACATGATATTTTCCATAGGGCATATAGAAAATGTAATGGTAAATTGCCTGTGAATCCCGTTCATGGTGCAATTAGGGAATGAGTGGAATGGTAAAGAATGAGAAGACAATGCAGAGAAATAAGGTTATGTTTTAGCATTAGTTCCCTTCTGAAAATATGCTGGAAAATGCAGAGAATGGGAGAAAAAAAATGAGGTTATCAGTAAAGATTAAGGAAGGAAGTTATAGGAATGTAGAATAAACAGTAGCATCACTGAAAAACTGTGTATAGTCACTGTAGAGATTTGAAAGAGTTTAAAATTCAATGAGACACCAATAAAACTATATAGCACACTTGAATGCTCATCCAGTGTTTTAGTGTTGAGGGGGCAAGGGAATTAAATTTTATTTTAGTCTGGAAACTTCAATACTGGTCTCTGAAAAGAAACATCAGCAGTATGTTCTTCATTTAACTGTAACTCTGCACTGCCCTCTGTGCACTGCTCACAGCCCAGTGGCTGCTCTAGTGGAAGATCCTGGCTGGATTTAGATGAAGATCTTCTAGCTCACACTCTCCTCCTGAATGTCTGTATTGTGCAGATGAGCACAGTGTAGAACATCCCTCAGGAAGTGCTGATTCATACTGGAAAATCCACATATCAGAGATGTTCTCAGTCTTATCCACTGTAATCTTTCTGGAGCAGATGCCCTGCATGCAGAAAGCAGAAGTCGAAAAATATTCTCTGCCAGAGCCAGCTGGTGGTGGAAGAAGTGGCCACTGCTGCCTGTGTCATCATGTCTCTTCACCAAAGTGGCTACACTTTCTACTCTTTTAAAATACCAACACCATGGGCTTCTCCTGGTGAAGCAGTGGGAATACTTTCTGACTCACTTGAGTGAAAAAGGGACAACTTGGCTTAAAAATTTTAAATAATTAATTTTCACAATCCAGGTCACTTTGCCAGAGAGATGGGTTTGGAAGTGCTTACATAAGCAACTCATCTGACAGATATAAGGGGTCAGGAATACATGGAAGAGAGGCAACAAATAAAATTTGGGAGTGATAACTTCTTCCAGGGTTATAGCTGAATCTAAAGGAAGGTATCATCTCACAGACTGAAACCATGCTACCCAGAAAGAGCTGATGTACACAGCTAATAGTGAAACCATGCTTCGGTGTCTGGGATACTGGTTAAGCCACAATTCAAAATGTAATGACTCGCTAGAAAGATATGACAAACCCTTAAACATCTTTTGAAAAGGAAATTTATGTCTCACCCTTACATTATAGTACTCAAATCCATCAATGAAATGAATCAGGGAGAATAAGGAGACAGAAAGTTGAACTTGAATGAGTCTTTGAATAAGGAATAGTTAAGCTATCTAAAAGAAGTGAAATACCATCAGAAGCTAGAGATGAGAGAGATCAGTAATTATTCCACCCATATCCATGGGTGATAACCAAGAGTTAACATAGAACAGGCAAAAGTTAGGAGCAGAAGCTGCAATACTCAGCATGGCAATACCAAATGGCAGGCGACACTCGAGTCCTGGCAGCTTGGTGTCCTCCTACAGCATTTTCCCTGTAACCATGTGTTATATAGACCTGCCAGTGATGGTGGGGACAGTGTTGCCTATCCTATCACAAATGCCAGAAGCAATGCTATCCCCAGATCTGTTCTGGGGAGAAGGATTAAATGAGAGAACAAATGCTCTTATTACTTGCCATGACTCTTCCAAAGGAAAAGCATCATAAAATACATGTAAAAAAAAAAATTCTACCCAGATGAAACTCTTGATTGTATAATAAGAAAAACAACTTGTATTATTTTCTGTAAAATTGCTATCTGGGGACTACTCATATTATATTCCTTGTTTGAAGTGGTGACCTTGGGTATATTTATGAATGTTCATTTCTGATCTGGAAAGAGGTGAGCAGCAGGAAGGGAAAACCTGCAGATTAGTCAGTATTATTTAGGGAAGGAAAGACCTGGAGACAGAGCAGAGAGCTTTTGAAGGAATATTCTGAAATAAAGTGCTTGGCTTGGCCACTGGGTCTAATAAAGGATATAGTTAAAAGAAAAAGGTTGAGAGATGGGTAGTAAAACTCACATAAGAATGGAAAACCATGGGTATTAAAGGGAAAATACTGAAACTTAATTTTAGTAGCAGGACAATGAGGGGAGACTATGATCAATTGCATGAACACTTAAAAGAGGCACATTTGGATTCTTCCATTCATGTGCTTTTCACAAGAAGCCATTCACAGAAACCGAATATCAGTGAGTATGAAAGGAAGGAGGGAAATATTACTTCAAACACTGTAAAACCCCCATTAACTTACGAGGTATTAGAGTGAGAGGTTAGCTAGTCTTAAGAGTATTTTTTATTTTTATAATTTTTAATAAAGAGTATTTTTTTATTATAATTAGTATTTTCTGTATATTCTCATGAAAAATGGAATCATTGTCATTTAAAGGAATAGCAATGAAATTGTGGTATGGAAGAGATATAAACTCTAAAATTCCATGGTATGAATGCAGCCAAACTGTAAGTGAAACTGAAACAAGGTAAGTAACTCTGTTTTGACTGTTCGTGGCAGCTGCCTGTGTTCTAACATCTATTTGAAAAATAAAGCCATGCCAATGTGAGGTAGAATAATTCCCGTGATTCGATTAGAAAACAGATATGCAAATTATTTTTTTTTATTCAACACTTTTGAGGCTTCTAATTCTGGAAAATGTGACACCAGCTTTTGGTAAGGAATTTATTACTTTACAAATTGCAATGAATCAGAACTAGAGTGAATATTGAATGAATATGCACAAGGGGAAGACAGATAATCATAACCAGCAGTCTGATGGCCAGTGCCTGTTTAGCTGTAAGATGCTACATTTTCTTTAAATGTGTCCCTGGACAAAACAAAACAAAGGCTAGACTAAGGTATCACCATTGTAACAACTCTTAAACAAAAACAAGGCAGTCTTTCTTTTCCAGTGTTTTAGCATCTCATTGTTGAGCCAAGGGTAAAAGAATGCTGTTCTGAAGAAGCCTATACAATATCCTGATGTGCAGCAGCTGAAGATTTAATCAAGGTTGCTGACTGGGACCTTCTCCCTAAATGTCCGGTCTTCTGTTCAGATATTTAACACAGTGACTGCATTGCAGTGGATATCTTCAGGGAGCTTGAAAACATGCTGATTTCCAGCTTTCTTTGTGGTCTGTAGTCCAAGATGTAGGCAGAGCTCATTCCAATGACAGTTTGAAAATGCATGCCTAATATTACCTCTTCCATGTGTCTGCATTGTTTTGAAACTTGACTTCATATAAAAGATGGTCAACTTTTATAAAGCTTTAAGGTGGTTCTAGGCCTACAGATTAATTGTGAGGATGGTGTTAACTGTGGCGTTTTGCTATGAGGTCCGAGAAACTTTGTTTTGTGACTCATGGGCACAAGTAGATGAAAAATGTCTGTAGGAGCTGACACCTGTAACATGAACACAGATTTCAATGCCCTCCATTATGCTGACACTGGAATTTGTCCAGTCCCTTGATGAGCTGGTTCTAGGCACCAAAGTGCTAGGAAACTACTTCAGTGAAATAAGTGAAAGTTTTCTGAGGATTTATTGCCTTGGAGTGGGGTCCTTGAGAGTTATATAAACAAGAGAGCTGGAACTAGGAACAAGATGGGATGATACGGGCAGGGACTAATCAGGCTGGTTTAAATTGTCACCTAATTGTGACCAAAGGTGGACAACCATGCCTGCAGATGGAGATCCTTTGCTGTGCTCAGCAGTGTTTGGTGCTGCTTCCACATTCCTCCTCCCAACAGAAGGTGTTGCTGCCCAACATCTGCTTGCAAAGCTACCCTGTTGGGTCACAGTGAGCCATCTTAATTACTTCCCATCAAAGTAATTAAGAAACCAAACTATTTGCACCTGAAATGCGCAGAAAGAGACAGGCCAATCCAGAGGAGAAACATGGCAACAGGTGTGATGGGCTGGGCACACAGGATACTGGCAGCAAGTAGGCTTGTAGTCATGGCTGTTTACCATAGGTATGCTGGTTCCTACACTTAAAAAATTATGTTTTATCTTTAAAAAATAAAAATTAAAATAATATAAACCCCCCACACCCCAAAAAAAAAAAACCCAAAGCCACAAACAAAACAAACGATAAAAACCAAAGATAAATTAGGAAGTGGCTTGATAACAAAATTTATTCTTACAGGGAAGAAATACTAGGTGCTATATAATGTCACTAACGGCTGGGGCCAGGCACATTTCACAAGAGAAATAAGGCACAATTGTTCAACTGTGAGAGTGATTAACCAGTGGAACAGACTACCATGGGAAGCAGCAGATTTTCCATTTCTTCAGGTCTTCAGCTCAGGACTGAATGCCTTTGTGGAAAATACTTTTAATAAACATGAGATTTTGGGCCCAACACTAACTAATTCAGTAAAACTCAGTTGTGCTTATTAAACAGGAGGCTAAGCTGGATGATATAATACCCTTTCTACTCCTAAAAATCAATGAAGTGTAAATGAAACAGCTATTTAACTCCACCATGGAACTGGTTAGGGAACACATTCCTATGCTTTCCTTGTCAGTGGCAATGTTTTGGCTGGAATATTGCAGCCTCTGCTGTCCAGGACAGTATCTTGTTTCTGCTTAACCCTCCTCTGAGGTCATCCTGTCTCTGTCTGAAGCCCTTCAGCTATGATTATCTCCAGTTCAATATTCTTTTTGTCTAGTTCATGTTGTGTTACATAAAAGCAGAACTACAATATTATGGGAAAAAGAAGTATGCTTAGTACCATGTGAAAGGTAAATAGAAAAAAGCTAATTTACTTAGATACAACAGATTCTGTGTGTGAATGAAGTCTGAGTAACAATCTTTTCATGCAGTCTTAAAGCTACAGTTTTTTCAGCAACTCATCTCAAAAGTCCCTAAAAAAGCTGGGTTTTTTCTCCTCCTGAAAGTAATAAAACAATACTTAAAAGCGAACTTTTCCTCAATAGGGCCCAAAGTCCATTAGTGAGAAAATAATCATTATTATTTGATTCAGATTTATAGATGGAAATGAAAAAAAGTGAGTTGTCCATAGGTAGTCAGAAACTATTGAGGGTGATCCTTGCTGTCTGTATCTGAGACAGTGTCTGACAAGTTTAGAAGTATACACATATCTGTATTTTATGGCAAGAAATAAGATATATTTTCCAAAAGGGTTTTTCTGTGTCTGCCTTGATAATAATCCTGAAGGAAGTGGGATAAGGGATGCTTTTGCTTAAAGTTGGATCTGATGATTTCTGTCAAATACAGTTGCACAACAGACAATGTATAGCTAAAGCTGTTGGCATTTCTGATACCTTCTGGAGTGACACTTCCAACCATTTAACATGTTCTTTAGATGCAGTTAAGTTGTTCAGAGTCAATCTATAGCCACCAATGTGAGTAATGTGCATCCCAATTGCAAATGAGAGATACCACAGGATGCTAAGTTCCTAGTACTCAGCCTCAAATTCAGCACACAGCTGCACAGCTGCTCTGCATGCACAAAGCCGGTGCCCGTGTGCCACCCACATATTTACATGGAATCATGATTAGGAACAGTTAGCATGTACAGAATTGGACTGTCTGTGCATGTATAAGCAAGCCTTCGGTCTGAGGATGAACTAAAATTGTTGTTTTATAATATTACTGCACTGTTGTCATCCATGAAAGAGTCACAGCAAATAGGCAGGCACAGGTCATGGTATATAGAAAGGAACTTGAAGGCTTCACAGTTTTCACAGTAACTTTTTTTCCTACCAGCCAACTTCAGAAACCCCTTTCCAGCAATAAGACAACATACACACTGTGGAAATATAATCTCTTCAGCTTCTCAAAGATTATCAGAAATATGTAGCTACCCTGAGCCCAAATCTTACCTAGGCACTAAGGGTGAAGGAAACAGGCCAACAAAGCTTCCCCCTGATTCTGCTGCAATGTAGTCTGTTATTTTGTCCTCTACTAATCCCTGTTAATTCTGTGCTTCCTCCTTGTCTTCTCTGTATCTGGAACATGCCTATATAGAAGGGAATTCAAGAGGCCATTTGCCTTCCCGGCCTTATACAGGATCAGTTATGCTTTAAATATTCATGACTGACATTTCTCTAACCCTAAAGCTTGTATATACTATCCTTCACAACAACCTATTTTTATTAATTTATCTATTAGTTTATTTTCCCTATACATAATCTGAATCTTCTTTACTGCAATTAAATCCCCTTACTTCTTCTCCTGTAGAAAATAATTTATTTCTTCAATGACCTTTCCCTTTTTTCATCTCTCTTCATCTCTTCATCACCTCTCTTCTCAGTTTTTTGTTATTAAGGGTAAGAAGTCCCAGTTTGTTCTGTTTGTCCATTACAGGTCATGGTTTCAAACTATCATCATTCCTGCTGGTTCTTCTCTGGACACTCTCCAACAGAGCCAAATTATTCTTGACGTGTAGTGCCTGGAACTGGATATACAGATAACACCTTAGCTGCAGTAGTTGACATTATTCAATCTTTATCTGTTATAATCCCCTCAGCCTCCTTCTTGAGGCCTGGACTTTACTTCTGTGTTGTCTGTCCCATGCTTGTGCAGTTGAACATTTCCGCCCTAGTGCAGTATCTCAAATTTACCTCCATTAAAAAGCCATTTTCAGACCCTTCTATAAATATGTCAAAAGCACTTGGAATTCTAATCCTATGCCCCAGTGTTTTTTCAGTCCCTTCCCACCTCTTCGTCATTTCCATGTGGAATGTGACCATTTTCCATTCCAGCAGCTAAATAAACTATTATTAAATAGATTGAAAAAGACTTAACGAGGGAGAGTTCCACTTGGTAATGCTGCTGCACTAATAAAGGGTGGCAGCAAGGAACAGTGCAATGCAGTTATGACAGCCCTGTCCTAGTCTGGTAATATCCAGCACAGAGATAGACCAAGTTTTTCTTCTCCAACCTTTTAAGGTCTTCAAGTGGAAAAGTGATGCAAAGACATCTTGGGCCATAGTTTAACCTGTTATTTTTCAAAGCAGCAAAAGTTTGTGTTTTCTGTTTCCTAACTTCCCTTTGGCACTTGTGCTCTGCACAGCCTTTTCTGTCAGGTCAACACAACTATTTGTATGGCCAAGTGGTAAACCAGGTTGGGGGAAAACTAAGACAGCAGAAAGAGAAGCATAGCTCATGGATAGACGCCTGCCCTGAACCAGGTCACTGTGGAGATTGTGCCCTTACAAGGAAAGAGACAGAAAACCATGGCTGGAATTGTATGTTCACAATGGGTTTAAGAAAGGTTCAGCCCTTGCTGCTGCTTGGAGAAATTGCCCATGCACCTCTCTGCCTTTACTTTCTCTCTGATGCTGGCTCTAATATTTCAAAATATTCTGTTCTTTTATGGCTCCATTAATTTTGACTTCGGCTGGATCCCTGATCTAGCTGAGCACAAGACAGGCATTAGACATAGGAGAGAGGGTCCTGAAAATGTAGTTTCATGACCAGCTTTCATTGAGCTAAGTGATGTTTTGGCCCAGAAGCATTTTCTTTACTGTGCCTTCCACCAGCTCAGTGGGAGGCTGTGTGACTGACAAAAGGGCACAGCAAGCACCAGCAGTGTGTCCTGGGCTGTTGCACCTGTGCCTTAGGCACCTGAGCCTTTTGTATTGCTAGGGACCTTCCATCTGCAACTCCAAACCTGCCTCCCAGGGCTGTGTCCTCTCACCCTGGCTGCCTTGGCAATGTTCCCCAGAGCTCCTGAGGAAGTATCTTTCCCTCGTCTTTCTCATGCTGTTGTTCTCATGCTGTTATTCTGTTGTTCTCAGGTTGTTATTCTTATGACCTTGCACCTGCAAGCCCTTGATAGTGTCCTCAGCACGTTCTCATGGGAGGTGATTGCCACCAGCGTGGGAATCACCCCTCCTTTCCCTCTTTTCCTACCCTTTTGCTTCTGGTTTACATTTCAGGGGGCACAAAGCTTAACAACCACCCAGCATGTGGCACCCACAACATAAGTGGTTTCAACCAATAGCATTTGAGTGGGTCCCAATTATGGATGCTACCTGTGAAGCAGGGAGCACAGTGCCTGTGGACATTGCAGGCTACATAGCTCTCTCAGTCTTGCCTGGGAAAGTAGCATGGGAAATCATGGGGAGGAATTAAGACAATCCTCAGAGATAGAAAACAGCCTTGCAGGTGCTGTTTGTCTGTTCCTTGTTTTCTTGCAAGAGAAAGTCGAGCGGTGGTAAACCCCACTGACCAATGATGGTAATGTGTTAGTTTACTAACCAATAAGAGTTTTCTTTTCTGTACTTTTCACGTATCGGTCTATAAAAAAGACCTGAGGTAATAAACCAAGGGAGAAACTTCTCCAGTTCGACTCCACAAGAGAGTCTGTGTCGTTCTTCTCGCAGTTCCCTATTGAGCGACACCCAATAACCATTATATCATTGCTATGGTAAAAGCACTACAGGGAAGCCTGGAGAGAAGTCCAGGAAAAAATGCTTTCTGAGGATCCTCTCCCCATTTTTTTTTTTAACAGTCCATGTAGAAGAGCTCTGCCTTTCCTTTCTCTTTCTCAATGTCTCTAGTTATTTTTTTCACTTAGTTTCAAGGTATACCTTCAGCCTTGAGACCCACTAATAAATATTATGTATGTGAACTTGTCTCACCTTGTGTGCATTAAAGGAAAGGCTTGTAAGGCAGAAACTGCCCTGACAGCCCCCTTGCTTTAGCAACACCAACTCCTATACCAGTTCTGCAGCATTGTGCAGAAAAGAGTGAAGCTCCATGCAGTTTAAATGAATGGGTTTAGCTGATGGGTTTGCCATCACGTGCAATGGAGGGGAGGGAACATACAGCTGAGGCAAGAGAGAAAGTGAGTGGAGTGGCAGCTGCATTGCACTGGAATAGAGTACAAAAATCCTCTGAGTGTGAAGGAATAAATATTAATACCCAGGACTTTCCTCTTTCTAGAGAGATAACAAGTTTACATGGACTGGTGTGACCAGAGGAATGGTTCCAGCACAGAAAGCTACATGTCACCACAGAGACAGGCAGATCCTGGGAAGCAGAGTTCTTGGGAAAAGAAGGCCCAAGAGAAAAATGATGAGGTGATAGGACACAGGAGCTGTTCCAACAGTTGCTGGTGTGGACTGTTGCCCTCTTAAATGCTGCTGGCAAATCTGCCTGCACCCTGTTATGAGGTTTCACAGTTACTTTGGAGCTTTTCCAGTACAACTACTGGAAAATGAAACTGAAATATGAGCTGAGAGAATAATGCATTTATTTAAATACCGATTAACCATAGGTGTTGGAACCATTTTCCCCAGCGAAACAACTCCTGCACCATGCAGCTAAAGAAAGCCTGAATTACAATGCAGAACTGTCTCTAAGGCATTTCTAAATCATCACATTTTGCTACAGCGAATCATTGCACTGAAGTTTTAGCACTGTGAGTAGCTTCAGAAGATGATGTCAACACAGTCATCATGACTGTGTGCATTTCAGTGGAAATGCTTGGGCATGGCTATTTCAATAGAAAAATACTTAAGAGAAAGTACATTGCCATGGTGAACTACATAGAAAAACAAGGGTGTGGCATGGGAAAAAAGGCAAAAGTTACTTACAAAGGTAAAGGAAAAGCTGCATTTTTGACAATTTTATTCATTTATCATGATATTATCATGACAATTATATTCAATACATATTTTGCATTTTCTGTTCCTTTGGTGAGTGATGTTGTCACATTACAGACAATGTAGCATGAGGCTTGAGTCTGTACTATATTCCCTACAGACTGGCTGTGTAGCAGGGTGGATTTTCTAAGAGTATTCCCTGGTGTTAAGGAGACACCCAGGCCAAGAACTGCCTGGCAAAGGGGCTCCAAGTGGTAAGAAGCAAGGGGTTTCCATGGATGCTCCTGACCTGTTGTATCTTTCCCAAGCTGAATGCAAATTTTTGTGGGGATCATCCTTGTAGTGTTTTTGGGAAGATGGGGAGAAAATCCTAGGGAGGTAGCTGCACATACTTCTGTTCACTGTAAAGATGGCAAGTGAGCCAGTTTAGCTGAATGTTAGTTTCTTATCCTGCCCTATTCTTTGGTGTTTTGGTGATTTAGTGCTTTAATATTCATACTCCCATTGACTAGTTCTGGGATGGCAAATAGGATGGACAGCAGCCCTTAGCATTTAGGCCATTTTTAACTGTTGCTGTTACAAGCCACATCAGCAACTGAATTGCTGTTGATGGCAGAGGTTGCATCACAGAATCTTTACTGTATTTTGTCAGTGAGCCAGTGTGTGGGACTGTAGGTCCCCCATTCCTTCTATAAACTGGGCTCCAAAGTCCTTTTGCAAATGTGCTTCATGTACTTTAGTGTGCCTGTCTGGTTCAGAGCTCCTTCACATACAGAACAAGATATTCTGGAAGAAAGGTCACTTTAAACTAGACTAAATGCTATGTTCACATGAGCTGTGGGTCCATGAGGATTTATTTGGTGACAATGCTAGCTTAAGTAATTCTGGCTTTTTTTCCTGCCACCTCCCTCTCTTCCCACCAATTGTTCTTGCGCCACTCCCTGCACTGTGACAGCAGAGCTGTTTGTGTACTACTTCGTGAACAAACAAGGGAACTGCTCTAATACAACAAAATAGAGATGTGCTCTTTGTTTTCTTCTGCCAGTTCACTTGACTTGTGTGACTCTGCACACAGCTATGTAAATAACTCCTTGGCAGAGAACAGAATGGCAGGTGGAAGCAGGAAAAATTAGGTGGATGAGGTGGATGGCACAGTCTGAGCCATGCTGTTGCTGATCACAAAGCCACAGACTGAGATGATACTTTACTGACACAAAACTGCATGTTACCCCTCTATCATCATGGCAGCAGAGCTGTTAGACCAGCATAGAGAATCTTACACCTTGGGTCAAATAATTTCAACACTGAAGATAAACCATGAACTGAAGTGGCACACAGGCAAATTTCAGGACATTGCTGAGCTGCAGCTCACCACTACCATCAGGATGATATCTTGTTTCTCTGCCATCTTTCACTCCTGGCTGAAGCATTCTTTCTGGCGGTCATCAGAGAAATTGCATTTGTCTGGTTTTGCCCATTAGCTAAAGACAAAGACTCAAGTTACTTCCTTCATGATACATTTTCTTCAGGGTTAGTGAGCTGAACTGGCTCATTGAGAGTGTTTTGAAAAGCAAAGCCCATGGAAGAGCAGTGGAGGAAAACCAGAATTAGTTACATGAAGAAGGTTTGGAAAGGGGGGTGGGCGAGATATCCTTCCTTTAGTACCACTGAGCTGTCAGATCAACTCAGCTGTCTTGTCTTCTGATTCAGATACATCTTCCATTTTTATGCAGGTTGTTAGCTCTAGCAGATGGATAACGTATTTAGGTTTTATCCATATCATCTTGAACTTCTGCAGCAAGATTTAAATGTGTGAGCTGTTCCTTGCTTTCAGAGTATGAGTCAGCCAAAGGTTTGACCCATTAATCTTTGAAAAGTGAGAGGGGGGGAAAAGACTGCAGCCTTTCCTGGCTGTTGTACTCCCATTACACAAAAGGGAGGTTATGGTTTTCTGTGCAGATGCTTTTCCAATTGGTTTCTAATGTTGCTGTTTTCATAAGTCAAAAAACTATCCTAGCTGTCAGACTTAAAAACTCGACTGGTGTTCTGGAAATCCAGCCATGTTTTCAGACTCTTAATAAAAATACCAGCAAAACAACCTCTGTAATTGGGGATGGACTGACAGGGCTATTGACAATACACGGAGCAGAACAGAATCCACCTCTGTTGCTATGGCTATGTTTTCCTGTCGAGCTAATACAATTTTAAAAATTACTTTTTTCCAGTTAATTCAGTAATTCTGATCTATAGACACATAAAATCCAGTTAATAACAATAAGAAACACTTTTTACAGAGCAGATCCTGGTATCAGGTAATTTAGCTGTGGGGCTATCTCTGCACAGAAGTAAAATAACTGCTACCTAAGGCAGTGTAGTATTGGGGCAGCACAAAGGTCAGGGCCCCTCTGTTAATGCAGGAGCTCTAAAAAGCCAGACTCAGATGTTTCACTGAGTACACAGGAGAGGTTGGAAGAAAACAGGTATTGCCTGGGCAAAATACCTCTCCATGTCAGTGGGAACAAGAAGTTGTTATCCAGGCCTCTACTCCTTATATATTACTCACTACTCCATATATCCTCCTTTCCCAGCACAGCACAGCCCCTTCATCTTTAAGATGGCAAAATTAAGGGCTACCCACACAGTTAGAAACCCTGAGCTAATTCTAAGACTCTTTAGAACACCACTATCTCTTACATTCTTTCTTACATATCGTCTACTGCCTACTCTTGGAGACAAAAGTTCTCAGCTACCTGGAGCAGCTGGTTGCCAAAATCTCCACTAGAAGGTACGTGGACTATCTGAAGCTTATCAAAGACGAAAGATGCCAGGGGACACATCTTGCTGGACCTGCCACAAACAAAAATGAGCTGGTCAAAGGTATGGCTGCAGCAAACACAAGACTGTAGAGTTGAAAATCTCGAGAGAAATGAGCAAGGCAAGTAGTAGAATCACAACCCTGGACTTCAGGAAAGCAGGTTTTGGCCTACTGGGAATCTTTTTGGCAGGATCCAATTAGTATGGGTCTCAGGACAGCTGGTTGATCTTCAAGGAGAAGCTCCTCTAAGAGCAGTCTGTTCCAATGTGCAGAGAACCAAGCAAGCATGGCAGGAGACCAGCACGGATGTATAAGGGACTCCCAGCTGAGCTCCAACACCGAAAGGAAGTGTATGGAAAGTGGAAGCACAGATGGACTGCCCAAGAAAGCAGAGACATTGCTTCAGCGCGTAGGGCTGGTGTTAGGAATGCCAGAGCTCGTCTGGGAGATGAAATCAGACAGAGGGGAAAGGTTACCATGAAAGGCTTGTGTAGGTACAGTGGCAGCAAAAGGAAGGCTGAGGAACACACAGATCTGCTGCTCCGTGGAGCAGGGCACAGATACAGTCACAAAGGACATGGAAAACGCAAAGGACACAAATTGAAGCATGCAAATTTCTGACTAATTACAACTTAAAAAATATTACCATGAGGGAAATTAAACACTGAACACAGAAGACCACAGTGGCTGCAAAATAACTTGCATTGAAAGAATTCATAACTGGACTCAATGACGCCTTGAGGAACTGGCTTTAACCGCCGCTACTTTGAGCAGGGGTTAGAGATGATGAGCTTTGGAGGTTCTTTCCAACCTCCATGATCCCATGATTCTGTGAAGAAGCTTGCCTGGTAGAGAATGAATGAAAAGTGTGAGACTGGTTTACTTTCAACCCATATATATATAAAGTATTTCAGTGTCCTGGAATTATCCAGAAATATTGTGGTATGTATTAAAAAACACCCAACAAACCAAACCAGACTATCTATTAAGACCCCATGTCTTTGATGCATTCCAGAGTTTTTTTGACATTTATTACTGCAATCCTATGAGAACCCATATTTGGCAGAATCTTTGCATATATACTAAATACAGCCTCCCAACTACCTGTCATGTGTTTTAAAAATACCATTAATTCACTACTTAAAACTGACTGCAGCTTTAAAAAAAAATGTTCTCCTCTATATACTATATCAAGGGCCCTATTACTTCTTAGTAAATATGTGTATGGTATTTATATAGCAGTATTATACTAATTAAAGAAATAACGAACTATAATATATTTTTATAGTACCCCTCTGAGATATAAGAAATGCTTCTTGCATAGCACTCTTGAGAAACTGAGGCAGAGAAAAGCATGGAGGCTTTCCAAAGAGAATCTCAGCAGAGCACAAACTGAAGGAAATTCCCCAAACTTATGTTTAACCACACAGCTAATTCTTTAAATAGAAGCTAGATGAAATATATGAATATATGAAATAGATTTACTATCTAGATGCACTATTACATTTGGAAACTGGGCTACTCTGATACACCAGCCTTTCATGTCTTCCAAGAAAGCAAAAGAAAAGCAAGCGATTTAGACTAAAGAGTGTCTTCAGAGGGAAGCAGAGAAGTTCCCCAGCATTCAGAAGATAGGGGAAGGCATAGACCTGCCAAGACACAGCAGTTTGTAAGGAAAATGAACGAATTGATTCTGGAAGTGGGTGAGGAGCCTTTCTGAAAGCTGGCCATGAAGCACAGGCTAGCTGAGGCTTCCACTTCCCTCGTGAGCTGCTGGAACGTGGCGTGGTTGAATGTGTAGCTCAGCTGGCTATCTGGAACATGTCAGCTGGCAGCTGCAGGACAAAGGGGAGCTGTCCTCTCCCCAGTAGCTCAAGGGCACCCACAGAATGAAGTTAAAAATTCTCTCTGCTGAAAACTTTGTGCCTGCCCTTCTTTCAACAAATCTGCAGCACAGTCGTGATATAGTCCTAATTACAAGACATCAATCTAAAAAAATTCCTGCTGTATTTTAGAAACAAGCCTGTATATATTCCCACAAACACTTCTATCAAAACCTCAATCTTACAGCACAGACCTATGCAGGGCTTTTACCTATGAACTACCTTTTGCTGTATGTTGTGTAACACTTCAATGGAGCCCACAGTTCTGCAGAACAGAGACTGTTTATTGCTAAAAACACCGTAGTACACACAGCATTTGAAGTATATCTCTATCTCTGAAATTCATGCGAGATTAAATTTTATATACAAGGCATGGCTCACTTCTGTCACTTCCCTCAAAGCTTTTTTGAGACTGGAATGTCTCCCTCAGGGAGAAAAGGCTTGTTTCTGCCTCTACAAGAACAACAGATAAGATGCTGTGCCTGTGGGCAGATTACTTTCCCCTTTTGTTACAAGGGTAGAAGGGGTTTCTTCGTTTTTTGTTGGGTTTTTTTTTTAATTTTTTAATTTTTATTTTTTTACTTTTCGCAGTTATTATGATTCTGGGACCTGTGGCTTGCGAATAACCAAATAAATAAATAAACAAAGACCTGGCAACTGCAGTTATTTATTTTATAGCTGCAAAAGAAGCTTGACAGGGAGTACAGAAGTAGGAAGCAGAGAATAGCGTGCCTTTCTTATCCGGAAACACTCTTTGCAGACTGAAAGACTTTTGTGGAGTAAGAGAACACACAATAAAACAATCCCCAGCAAACCCTTCGGGCACGAGAAAAGACGGCCAGAGGGGTGGGTAACACCCGCGGAGAGAGGGGCTGCTTGTTTCTCCATCGCAGACGAGCTCGGGCTGCAGGCAGCGCTAGGCTGGTGCGCCGCGCTGTGAACACGCGGGCTGGCTCTCGGCTGAGCCCCCCGAGACGAGCGGGGTCCCGCCGCCCGCCCAGCCCCTGAGGCCAGGGCGCTTTCCCAGCGGCGGGACAAGGCGCTTTCCCAGCGGCGGGAAAGGCGCTCCTCCGCCGGCGTGGCGGCTCCTACCCGGCCAACGGGGCCGCTTTACGGCACAGCCGTTCCGACCTCCCCGTCCGCGCTTTGCGGCTGCGTGGCGGTGGGTGGGGGGCGGGGAAGATGTCTGAGCGGGGAGAAGCCCCGGCGGCGGCGGCACCGGCGGGAGAGATGCCGGCGAAGAAGCAGAAGCTGAGCAGCGACGAGAACAGTAACCCCGGGGACCTGTCCGGCGATGAGAACGTGAGGCCGGGCGAGGGGGAGGCGGCACGGGTGGGGGGGCTGGTGTGGCGGGAGCGCGCGCGCGCGCGCGGCGGGCACGGGGCCTCGCGCCGGGGGCGGGCGGGAGCGCGGACGGGAAGGGAGGGGAGGGGGGGCCGCCGCCCCCGGCCCCGGCGCGCCCCGCCGTGAGGGGACATCGCCCACCGGGACCCCCTCGGCTGTGTCCCGGGCGGGAGAGGGGATGAGGGGCGAGAGGGAGAAAGGGGTCTCAGCCCACCCGTCTCGGCTCGGTGGCCGCCCCTCGGGGCCGCTGGAGGGAGGACCCGGTGTGAGAGACCGGAGAGGGTCTGGGGGAGAGATTCCCGCTTTGCCTCCACGTGGGTGAAGGTGGATTTGAGGCCCGAACTGTGAGCGGGCTCCGTCTCGAACTCTGCTTCAAAACGTCAAACTTTTAATTTTTTTAATATTTCCCTGCAAACCAGCAGCATTTTCCATCTTTTTTGCAGTTTTGCATCGCGTGTCTTCACTGTCACGTTGTAGACATATGCAGCACAAGTTTATGTGTGCAGCCCCTGGGTGAATGAGAAGTAGGAGATGGTGCTCGTAAACTACTGTCAGCAGAAGGCAGCAGGGATGGGGTCTGTAATCTCTTAAGTTAGGTGAAATTCTAGTGTTCAAAGCAAAGGTAATGTGATAAATATGGAACAACTTTATACCTGAAAGGTAAACTTAATCTAAGGTATCGAGCAGTCACTTTATGTAGTTATTGGTGTGGAGGGGGTTGGGTAGTTATTGTGTTTGTGTTTTATAGTGTGTGGAAGTTTTTTTCTGCACTTATCCAGCAAGTGAGGGATCTGGACCACATCCTCTACAACCTTTGGAAGTGGTTGTGGAAGTTGCTGGTGAGGTGACAGGCAGGTTTGAGATGTTCCACATCACCGCTTCTGGTTTTTTTTTTTTTTTTGTAGCTCAGCAACATTTGTGGATCCAAGTGTAGTTTGGTGACAGACGTTCAGGCTTAATTTGCTGCCATTTGTAGGCTATCACTGACGGTGGAACAGGTTGCCCAGAGATGTTGTGGATGCCCCATCCCTGGAGATGTTTAAGGCCAGGCTGGATGTGGCTTTACACAACCTGATCGAGTGAAAGGTGTCCCTGCCCATGGCAGTGGGTTAGCCTAGATGATCTTTAGGGTCCTTTCCAACACAAACCAGTCTGTGATTATACGATTCTTTGATGTGGGTTGCCTCAGTGATGAAGGGATTCCTTTTTCAAGAGTTTGTTACTGGACTCCACTACTCCTCCAAGATGGGGGATTCTGTTTAAAAGTTGACATAATAGTGTTGATTTGGAGAAAGGGTGTGTTCTGCTCCACAGGTGTCCTGTGTGCAGGTTTGTTGGTTATGTGGTAGTTGAAGATACCTGGTGTAGTTGCACCACACCAACAGCCCGGTGTTCTCACACTGATAGTATCTGTCTAGTCCAGAGAAAACTTCAGTCTTGTCAAGTATTAAAATTGTGGCAAGTGTGCTTGGGAGATGAGAATTCAGCCAACTTTGAAATTTTTTTAGTGTAAAGGAGAAGAAACAGGAAAACTTAAAAATTGTTAAACTCGGTTATGAATATTAGTGGAGGGTTGGCTCTTTTAGGGGTCCAATGTGAAGGGAATGACTCCAGATTTGGGCAGTACACTTATGGGCTTGTGTGGTATCTTTCCTTCTTTTTGTCCTCTTCATGTCCTGTTTTTCAGAGTTGTTGGGCAGACAAAGACTAGTACACCTCTACAGGCTTCTGATAATACAGACTTTAAACTGGGACAAAGAATAAATGTGTGGTGGTATTTAGTGTATTAATGTTTATAGTTGACTTCATTCCATATTCCTAGTGGAGTTCCCAATGCAGCTTTGTGATTCTCCTCCAGTGACAGGCTGTTGTCTGCTTCTGTCTCCCTTAGTTCAGCCCTAGAAATGACCTGGCCTGGGTTGAGTTATTTTCCCCCCACTATCCTGATGGAAAGTGAACAGACTATTTTGCCAGAAAAAATGGAAAAAGTTGATTTTTAACAAGCTGAACGTACTCATACGGAAGCACAGGGTTGGCAGGTACAGTGAAGGTGAAGTGCTCTGTGATGGGTGATGTAGGGAAATGTCCTTTTAAACAGTGGTCTGCAGTCAGACCACACATGAAATTGTAGTTTCTGCTGAGTGTCCAAAGCTGATTTAAAATCTCTCAGCGGCTGGATGGATCCCTTTATTTTTAAATTTTCCCCATTCTTATCTTATGCTAATGGTTGGACGGCCAGTTGGATTAGTTAGCTGATCAGAATTTAGCTTTTACTGGAAACAAGTAAATATCTGGGAAGGAGTAGAAGAGAGAGGTGGGACTTTGTCTTCTGATGTCGATGCTGGCCCGCTGCAGAACCGTGCTGTGAGTGGTGCTGCCGAGGCTGTACAGAAGCCTCGGAATGGCTCGGTTCTTGGTAAGGTCAAGCCTCATGTTTTTAAACAAACAACTCTTCTTTGGTACTTCAGAAGTACTCATTTCATCTGGATCAATAACGTTTTCTAGAGGAAGCAGCTGCTTTCTCTCTAGACATTTTCTTAAGAGCAGCTACCAGTATGCTGAAGACATGTCACCAGATCACAGTTCATATTTCTCCCTCTTGGATTAGTCCTCATGTGATTCATGTTCTGCTTCTAGAGGGGAATGCTCTTATGCTGGCATTAGATTTAAATATGTGAATCTAAATAACACCAAGTCCTGGGAGATAGGTTCCTATGAATGACAAGGAAAAGTGAAAAGGCCAAGTGCTGCAAGATAAGTTGAATTTATACAGCAGTTAACAGTCTCTTTGTGACATTCTATGTAATTTTGAATGTTTTCAGGATGATGCTGTTAGTATTGAAAGTGGTACTAACACCGAACGCCCTGATACGCCAACAAACACTCCTAATGCACCAGGAAGAAAAAGCTGGGGGAAAGGAAAATGGAAGTCAAAGAAGTGCAAATATTCCTTCAAGTGTGTAAATAGCCTAAAGGTAGGTATGTGTGAGCTTCAGGGAATGCTGGGCTCCACTTACTGGCAGCAGTGTTAACGTTGGCTGTGAGACAGTGTCATGCTAGATACTTTTAAATATCATTAAACAATTATGTTCCCTGCTGATTTGAAGCAATTACTTTTCTTACACGGAATAGCCAAAGTTTTGAAGAAAAGGTATACTGAGAAATAGGAAACAGTAGGTAGTGCTGCAGTTAACCCTGTTTTTGTACACTGTGCCAAGTTTTGTATGATGCTATGATTATGTATTTCATTGAAGCTGTAGATGCTAGAGATAAATAGGAGAAGTTGGATAAACAAATTGAACTAAAACCAAACCTATGACAACTCCATGCAAAGTACAGAACGTGCACTGATTTTTCTATGTGTTGAAAAAAACCCCAAACAATTCAACCCAACAATCTTAGTTTTTTCCTCACACTTAACCAGATCAGGTATATTCTGTCCTCTGGCATTATCCTAACTACTATGTAGTGCAATTCGGTTAATTTATAGTGAGTGTTGGGATCATGTGTTACCACCTGATTTAGGCAGTATGTATCTTCCATGTAACACCTGACAGTTTTAAGAAATGTGGATTCATGGACTTTACTCCCCGTTCTGCTGTTCTAGCATAGTGCTGTTTTCTTCTGCACTGGTGACAGACTATGGTGGACTGAACAAGTTTTCTCATTCATGACTATTTTACTCTGTCAGAATGTTCTTCTTTTTCTCATTCCTCAGCCTTGTGTGGGATATTTATGTGGCAAAAACTGTAAATGAGCCTTATGATTTGATTTTTATAAGATTTCTAAATAAAGGATGATTGTGTCGGGACAAACTCTCTGAGGATCTGTGTAGCTCAATAGTGGATATTTTCTGCAGAATTGCTCTAAGAGTATTTTTTCTTTCCTCCATACTTAAATGTGCAGCTGTGCTGCCGTGGCTCTTTCTGAACTTTGTCTTCAGGCTGCCTTAGTGAAACACCGGAGTGCCTGAGTAGGAGGGGATAAAAGGTTTGGAGCATGGAAACCTTCTAAATGAGCTTTGTCACTGGAGAAATTGTGATACGAAGTTACACTGACAAAAGTATCTTGGAAACAAATTGATCTTCTTGTGTTCTTGAACTATAAAAATTATCTCCAGGCCTTTGAGGGTGTAGGAGGAAGGGAAGTTGTTTCATTTCACCAAGGTAGGCAGCAGTTCCTGTGATTCGCGTGAATCGCCCCCGCGGATGGTGCTATTTGTGGCTTCAAGTCATACTTCAAACACAGACATGGGCCTTTGGACACCCAAACTTTTAACAAGTTCTGAGCTTTGTTACTCATACTTGTTTTCTGTCTGCAGACAAAAAGGGTTAGTACTTTCCAAGTGGCTTCTGGGAAAACAAAACATTCCTTCACCCCAGTATTAATCCAGACCCCACTGGAGGGCAAACCAAAAGACCAAGCTATGAAACTAAGCAATCCCTGACTTCCTTGGATTTGGATCAGGGCCTGGGAACAGATTCCTGTGCAAGTGGAATCAAGCTGTGAGGGAGTAAATGTAGCATTTCAATTAAGTGGACTATTTTTATTAGCTTTTTTCCCCATTTCTCTTTGATCTGAAATGAATGGTAATAAGAGATGTGCATGTTAATACAGAGATTAGGTAGCATCCAAATTTGATTTTTTACTTCATGACTGAGGAAGCCTCTCTTCCATTTTCTGTTCCTCCATACTAACTTCGCATACTCTGGCAAAAACTAATGATTGAATGTTGTATGTGGGTTTAGAAAGACACTTGTAACTCTTTGAGTACCATGTCATATATTCCCTAGTTTATATGTTTTTGAACTATGCTGTAAGATGCAAGTATTGAAGTTAATGAAGGGTCAACATGATTTAAAGATCATAGAAATTAATATTCTTTAGGGGTGTGTAAATTACATGTTTTTGCACTTTCATGCTTATGGTTTCCCCCTCTTTTTTATATATATATTTTTTTTTTTTTACTTCTTTCCTCGGGGAAACAAAGAAATATGGTCATTACTGTCTGCTTTGAGTGTCAAATGGTTATGACTAAGCCTGAAAAACTCAGTGCTTGCTAAATATGCTTTTTAAACACTACTTTGAGAGTTATTTTGGATGAAATTTAAGCATCAGGAAAACAAAAATGCAACTTGGAAAATGACAGGAAATAAAGAACTCTTTTTTTCTTTTTGGGGTAGTAAGATGTACTGAAAAACCTTTCTGTGGGCTGACTGGAAATAGGGTTTATAAATGACCGTATACAGCTAACACAGCTAGCACAGTTGCACATCCTCATATATCCATATCTGTTTTCCTGATAGATCTTCTGGCAGAAAACCATGTCTATTTTGCTTTGTTGTGCTCCCTTTATTGTTTTCCCTACCATTTACTTCTTCTTAGGGTGTGTGCTTAAGTTGTAAGCAGCCTGGTGTTGTCTCAGCTTCTACTTGCTGTTCCCTGACCTGGAAACCAGTATCCAATGCCATACAGAATTTTAGCTTGTTGATGTGTAATGGAGACTAAATGAAACTAAACCCACTGCCCATAATGGCTTACTTCCACTTCTGGGAACTGGAAATGTATGTGTGGGTTGTTGGCTCCCCACTGACAGTGTGGGTGACACAGATTAAAAGGCATTCATGCAGGTGATTATTTTTGGCATAGTATTGACTTCACTGCTTTTGTCTAAAACCAGGTCTAATCTTACTTTTTGACTGAACCCAAGTTGGTGTTGAGTGAGTAAGCTTGGAACTTACCACTGATTATTTATTTGCTTTTGTAGCAATAGGTCTGTTTTCTTCTCCGCCTTCTTTCTCTAGTGCATGAAGAGCCTGGGTACTTTGGGTTTTGTGCCCTTTATTCATAGCAGGGACAAGATGGCATTTCACAATTTTACTTTTGGACGGGTATCTGGGTCACTTCTGTCTGTACAAACCAGTGTCAGATTTGTGTCACATACTTGGCGTCTGAGCATAACCATCTTGTACGGCACCTAGAAGTACCGTGTTTTGGAAAAGCTCCTTCATTGTTTAGCACTTGGGACAAAAATTAGAGCAGACAAGTATTTTCGAAATAGCTGTGTGCTGTCTGACCACTGGGGATGTTGGGAGTTTAAATAGGAGCAGAGCTTCTGCAGATACCCTGCTGTCTTCCTGCAAGAGTTTCTGCCTGGCTGCTTCATCCATCAAACACCAGCAAAACTGCAATATGTACAGTCAGGGTCCTGAAGATTGTAGCACTTGGTGTGAGACATGTAGTGTGGGTGAAGTAAGTAAACAAAAGACATTCGTCTTGCTCAGTAATTTTTTCCGGAGAAATAGGTTTTCTTAGAAAAAGCTAGCAAAATGCTTTAGGTATGTACTCAAATATAAAAATATGGAAACAATGTAGCACTCTGTTGTATATCTCTACTTATCACCTTAGTCTGGGTCCTACCTAGAAAATCAGAAACTTACTAAAACTTATGCTGGAAAAATATCTTATCTTGAGGGTGAAAAACATACTGCTTTTCATTTTCCATATGTTGTTAAATTTATCAGAATCAGAGCATATGACAGAGAACAAGGTTGTTCCAGAAAAACAAATGTAAAACCTGCCAATATGTCTCTGTAATAAAGCAGTGGGAATCCATGAATTTTACCTGTGTTATCTTCAAGTGATATGTCAGAAGCACTCACTATTAAGAAGCAGCAGGAACTCCTTCAAGCAGAAATTTGAAACCAAGTTATTATTAGTGGAAAAACTTCATTAGCATTCTGAATTTGATCTCTCAGCCATTCTCTTCAAACAAGATTTAAATACACTCAAAAATTAAGGCTAGCAAGTAAAATTAATAAATGTGTTGCACACAAAAAATCATGACCTTGTATATGCAATTTTATGGCTTACAGTTTTCTTCATTTCTTCATTTCTAGTTAAACTGTAATGCTTTACAGATACTGAATACCTGCGTTTTTTCTTCTGTCCTGGGGTTACTAATAACCTTGCTACTTTTCCCTTTCCTAATATCCTATATCCCTCATCTTGTAAAGCCGTTAGTTAGTTCTTTTATGTTATGATGGGTAATACTTTGAGTTAAGCTTTGAACAATTCTTTTTAATCTGTATTGAGCTTTGAAAGTTGTTGCCTCTCTTAAGAATTGCAGGAGGGCCTTCATCTGTGAAAGATTTTCTGCTTTCTCTTTCTAGCTCTTCTAGTTATTTCTGTTAACAACAGATACAGCCTTTCTCAGTAAATAATGCTATTTAGATTTTTTGCTAACTTCCTTTACTTTTCTTTTTCTAAGGAGTGTTAGACTCTCTACTCACACCCCCCCTCAAATTTATTATTTGGTTTTGTATAGGCCAGAGCTGCCAGGGCTGGTACTTCTTGTGTTGTCTCTGAAGTGCTGCCATTTGAAGGCTGCTGAACAGCCATCATGAGACACTTCCTTCCTGCCTGCACTGTCCCAGACAGTCCCCTGTGGGGAGGCACTTCAATGAACATTATTCTTGCTAAAAACATCCTGTTAGGACAGGCCAAAATACTGTTATCAATTATTAACAAGCACTACCATATTCATCACAATTCATAAACATACCTACTTTTTTTTTTTTCTCCCAAACTGATGTAAGTTGTATAAAAATAATACTTGGCATTTCTCTGGTAACTGTAAAAGGGAATCTGAAAACATTTTGTAGACATGAACTTTGTTAGCGATATTGTGACATGCTGGAGAGAGTTCCTTGTGTCTGTGACGAAGTTACAAGACCTAACTGTAATGTAATAGTTAAATGTGACTTCTCCATCGTTATACCAGTGTAATTCTTCTCTCTCCTGGTACCTGTGAAGTTGCAAATCCTTGTGTATAGGTAATTATGATAGAAAATGCATATAGGTATGACCTTAGATGCAGAGATTGCCTTATTGAAAAATGTGAAAAAAAATAGTAGAGCTGCCAATACAACTTGGGAGTTCTGCCAGCTTCTAGGCGTAACTGAGACAACAGTTCTTCCCCTTTACTTTTTAAAAGCTTGGTGGAGAAAGAAAAGAGAGGGGTACGTTTGTCAGAATATTCCTTTAAACCTCCCTTTAAGACAGCCGAGCTAAAATGTGATGTTACAAAACTATGATTGGTAACTGTTCACTATCTAAAATTATACTGGCTGTGAACCCATTAGTTTGAGGAGGGAAACTTATCAATTAAAGTGTTGAATTTCACAGCCTGTGGGTTTTGTTGGGTTTTTTATCTCTACTCTTTACACCTATAGGAGGACCATGGCCAGCCTCTGTTTGGAGTCCAGTTTAACTGGCACAGTAAAGAAGGTGATCCTCTTGTTTTTGCCACTGTAGGCAGCAACAGAGTGAGTAATTTGTTTTTCATCATACGCCCTTCTGTGTGGTTCTGCATGCATTCCTGTTTTCAAGCAATCCCTTTACCTGTGTTTGATACAGACACACAGTATAAACAGATGTATTTCTAAGATGTGTAGCATCTGTTGTCTGGGACAGCTGCATCCTTTGGATTGTTCTATGAAGTCATGTTAGCTTTTTGGTAATTAAGCTATGTAGTAAAGAAAAAAGTCGTTAAGTAATATACATATGGGATAAAGAAGAGAGGTGCATAAATGTATCTTCTCAATGAAATTGTTCTTCATAAATGTTATTTTCTAAAGGTCATGTACTCATATATACAGGACGAGAACTGTCTGCAATGATGCCAGCCAGCTCAGTAGCTAAATTAATGGCCTGTGTGGAGTGAATTTATAGACTTCCTCTGAACTAGGACTGATGTCATTTCAGTCTTGAAAATAACTTGAGAAATACGTTTTATGCAAGTGTTGTGAATAAATAAGAAGTGTTTAATTTCTAGGTTTGTTCTGCCTAGCAGGTCACCAGAACACACTAAACTAAGTTTAAGCATGGTTTCAATGAGTTATTAAACTAAGTTTAAGCAAGGTATCAATGACTCATTACAAGACCAAGTCATGTTAGAGATGACTGGAGTAATTAATTCCAACAAGAGTTTATCTTATTAAGGCAATTAAAATAATAAACTTCAATATCTGGGAAGGACAGCTGACAAGTCCTGGAATGGTGCCTTACTGAAACTGCTGTGGGCGTTCTTTATCAAAAAACCATTTCCACCTGTTAAACAAATGGATGATGGATGAAATCTAAACCATAGAGGCACTCCACCTCTCCTCATCAGGCAGTCAATAGATGGGTACATGTGATTTCCTTTTGAAATATCGCAACTGAGCAGCAGTCTCTCCCACTTACTTATTTTTTTTTTTTTTTTTTTCTCCAGGTTACTTTATATGAATGTCATTCCCAAGGAGAGATCCGTCTGTTGCAGTCTTACGTGGATGCTGATGTATCCTTTTAAGTTAAATACCCATGTTTGCTTCTTCTTTATGAAAAATCAAGAGGCTCTGTAGGAAAAAGCATGAAAATGTTTTGTCTGTGGTTTAATACTTTGCTCATGTGGTGCATTCTTTATGTTAGGTCCAAGTCTTGCCTCTTTCCCACATCCTAGAATCCCTCCTGTTGAAAAAATGTTAAAAACGCAGACTCAGGGACCAGACTCTATTAAAATATTTGAAAACTGATTCTCAATTGGTTTAATCTTCTCAACACTAATGTTCGTATAATGTTTCCTTGCTTTACAGTGGTCTCAGTTTCTCTGTGAATTGGAACAGGGTTTAAAGCCTAAGAATGTCGTTTCATGCTCTGAGGCATTAATAATTTGTGTTGATCATTTGCAATACACAAGTCATTAACTTGTGGGCTTGGTTGTGATTCATTATTCCCAAGCAAAGGTGATGCCATGAAAGAGAAGTTCTTCCTTGTATGTTATGGAACAGAAGTGAGGAAATCAACATCTGTAGAAAAGGCGATGTTGCTGGTATATGCAGGTGTATAACTGAATATGTGTCTCTTTCTTTTGGCATCCAGCAGAGACTCCTGGGCACTTGGTTAAAATAGCAACAAGTTTGTTTGAAATAAAATTCTGTTTAAAAAAAGAAAAAATCTCCTGTTTGTTCTGTGATCCTTAACTTGAGGCATTGTAGGCAGATGAAAATTTCTATACCTGCGCATGGACATATGATAGCAATACAAGCCATCCTCTTCTGGCTGTGGCAGGATCCAGGGGTATTATTAGGATAATTAATCCTATTACAATGCAGTGCATAAAGGTGAGTGTTCAGGACTTTGAGATACAGCTTGTGTTTCGGTAAGGCATGACACTTTTTTCCTCTAAGTACATGTAAACATGAGGGGAAACGGTAACTTGGTCTCTGAATTCTATCCCAGCACTACGTGGGCCATGGAAATGCAATCAATGAACTGAAATTCCATCCAAGAGATCCAAATCTTCTTTTATCTGTAAGCAAAGGTGAGGAAAAACCTCTGTTGTTTTTGTATAAATGAGGATATCTTAGATTGGAGTTTGGTCTTCAATATGGCCAAAAACCGTCATGAATTTTTTTTTTTTTTTTTTTATGAATGGCACTGAGCAAGTTCACTGTGAAAGTTGAGAGCAAATCATGCTTTTTACATGGCTATATATTTTATACTTACTAAATCCATGGCCTACAACCATAACTCCAGCTATGGTGCAAAGGGATTGTGAATAGTGCTGCTTTTTAGGAAAGAAGAATCATGAGCCTTGGATTTGCTCTTTACTTTCTTGACAGTTGAATTTAAATTTTTTCAGTTGTTGAATCACGTTGCCATCTAGTGGGGACGTCTTAATGTTGCAGACAGCGTTTACCATCATGGTCGTGGGGAAAAACCTGGATTGTCTGTTGCTTGGGAACTTTAATTGGACTTTGTGTAAAAAGCATATTAGTGAGGGGAGTTTTTGGTAGAGTGCCCTATGGGCTTGTCCAGAAAGTTCTAACAGTCACAGCTTCCTAATATTGACTGTTTTGTTAAGTAAGGGAATGATCGGCCACAAGGAGCTGGCCTTCAGCAATGCTTGAGTTGGAAACATTCACTTAAGGGGACTGTTGGCTTTAGTGTAATTTGACTTAGTGATGAAGCTTCATGAGTTGGGAAGCTCTCTGATGCTTGCAACAGTCAAGTTGGTGCTGTGGGTCTGTAAAGATCCAGTTTCTGTATATTTTTTAGGTTCTCTTTGTAATAATGTTTTGACATCAGCCATAGTACTACAATCTTTAAGGTGCAATCTCTGGACCAGGTGCTATCACTAAGACATGAGGCAGGAGAATATTTGGACTGTTTGACCTGCTTGGCTGAGAGATTAATAAAAAAAGGAAAATATTCGGGACTGTTGCCACATGTGTCCCTTCTGGGATTTTGGGTGTTGCTGTAATTCAGTGCAATGTACTTGTGGAATCTGAAAGGGAAATATAGTAGAGGTGTTCCCATTTCCAATTGGGAGATACACTAGAGGTTCTTCATTAGAAATTGTTAAAACTTCCTTTAAATAAGTGAATTAGTCTGATTGACTTTGGAATACATATTGTTTATATAAACAGTTTTTCCCTTCCTTACTGACTGTGATTCATAAAGAATAGTGTTCTAAAGGTTAAAAAATGGAAAATCAAACTTTTCTGAATGTTGATGTTAGAATTGCAGAAGGAATTCTAGTATTTTTTGATACATAAAATTGTTTTTTTATGACCGACTAAAAGCATATTTGTCTGAGATCAGACTTGTCTTTGCTTTTTGGATGATCCTAGTGTATTTTTGTTAGGAACTCTCCCTAGGGGAGGGGGTGGGCACACTTTTTCAATTACAGAATTACTTCTGACAGTAAGTTATAATAGTAATTTTAGTTAATGCAGTTCTGTTGTTTCTAAATAGAGAAGAGGAATTAAGTGCTTTTTTTGATGTTGACCTACACACCTGTTACTCAAAGTGGTTAAGCTAAAATATATTATTCAAATGTACATGTAAAAAGCAGCATGTAATTCTATTTGTTCTTTATAGATCATGCATTGAGACTGTGGAACATCCAGACAGACACGCTGGTTGCAATATTTGGAGGAGTAGAAGGGCACAGGGATGAGGTGTTAAGTGCAGTAAGTGGAAGACCGTGGGGCAGTGATTTAGATTTACAAAGGGTAGTAAGCAACCTTTTGTCCTCTTGTGCACTGTTTGATATTATAGCTACTTAAAAAGAACCACCTGGAAGTGCATAAATACTGTTTTAAGGGGATAGACAACTTTAAATGTCAGGTGGTTTGATTGATGTGACCATCTCTTACAGACAGGATCTGTGTGTTTCAGTAGCTGGTTTTTTTGGGGTACAGCCTAGAAATGAGCAAAATAGGGCTCGGTGGGGCTAGAAAGAGTAAAAACATTTCATGATGGTCCCACTTTTGAAGTTCTTGAATTCTCATCAAGTCAAGCATAAGCAAATAAACCTGGAAAGAAATGGTAGTGAAGGAAAGAAGTTATTTGAGTTAAATTGTTTTTCAGTGGCTGTGAACAGACACTGGTACCCAGCAAATATCAACTAGAATAGTTAACTTTTAATATGCTGTTCTTAAGAACTCTTACCATTATGGTTGTGTGACCTGTTGTGAAAGGTGAGGGGTGCATCTGTAGGAAATCTGACACTGTATTTATTCACCCATGTTGTAGCCCAGGAATTCTGCCAAAGTTGCTCTTTGGGAACTTAGAGAAGGAGGAGAACTAGTTGTAGATTCACTGTCTGTCAGTGCTGTTGAATATGTCTCTTTTTCTTGAGAGAGACTGAATATAATTACTAAGATGCTGTGCTGCTTTGCAGTGAGCTGGATTACGTTCTTAGTATTTTTCTATTTGAAATACTCAGTTTTATTGCATGCTCTACACATAAAATGCTGTTTTGATGGAAACGATGGAATAAAATCTGAGTTGATGTAATGCAGCCTAGGGTTGGAGTGCTCAAAATTATTTTATATACATAGGATTATGATCTTCTTGGTGAAAAAATCATGTCCTGTGGGATGGATCACTCTCTAAAACTCTGGAGAATTAATTCCAAGAGAATGATTAATGCTATCAAAGAGTCTTATGAGTACAACCCAAATAAAACCAACAGGTATGTAGTCTTCATTTCCTTGACTGTCTTTGCAACGTGTGAATACTCCTATCAACAGTCCAGGTTCATTCCTTTCCATGTTGGGAGTTTTTGGGGAGTGACCTGGATATTGTGCTGGGTACTGAATCTCACTAGATTGTGTGTCTTATTGATGTTTGCTTCACTGGAATTTTATTGAATTCTGATTCAAAGTCCCAAAAATTTTATTTTTAATTATCTCAATTATTTCTTTGCTTAACTAGAAAATGTCTCAAACTATTATCATAAAGCTTGTATTTCATACATTTCAAGATGTCAGTATTTTTTCTTCATCTCATCTCATCTTAAAATTTCTAGAAGGGGATCAAATCTGTGTAATTAAATGTGGCAAATAATCTTATATTGAGTAGTTAATTATTGTGTATTAGTTGACTTTGGGGTGGGGACAAAACTGTTTACATAGTAATATCTTTAATTTTCATCATTCTCTGATTTGACCTCAGCTATAAGTAAATTATCAAGTAAACATAGTAATTAGATACATGATAGATAAATCCTCCTTTATGAAGTTCTTCAACTTTTTGATCTTAACTTCCAGTTAAACCATTGAGAGAATTGAAGAGTCTAAAACACAGTGAACATGTTCAGCAATGAGACTAGCTGTGAAAATACTCTCGCTTTTTTTGGTAATGTTACCAAATATTAAATGATGCTTTTTAGCGTGCTTTTTTTTAAATGATATTTTTTTTAAAGTGTGCGTTTCTATTTAACAATTTAGATGTTGCAGAAGCAGCATCAGGAAGACTGAGCTTTAATTGGTTCTTGAAGTATTTGGTGACAGGCATTGTATTCAGCAGCTGAAGGAATAGTTTTACTCAGCACTATCTCTGCACATGGGAGATACATGGGAAACTTAGTTATTTCATTAGGAATGAGGATGAAAACAGGGACTATTCCTATTACTATTAAAAAGAAAAACAAACTGCATACAAAATCTACTTTGTTATAAAACTGTTAAAAAGTTGGGCTTGTTCTTTTAACATCAAAATATGTTAAAACTGGTTATTAAAAAAAATTACACTTGTGCTTCTGTGTTTGTTTTTCTGAACCTCACTTGGCAATTTTCTCCATAGGCCTTTTGTTTCCCAGAAAATTCACTTTCCTGACTTTTCTACAAGAGACATACATAGAAACTATGTTGACTGTGTACGGTGGCTGGGAGACCTAATTCTTTCCAAGGTAACGCTGCAGCTTTTTCAGCTACATTACATTTATTTGCTGGTCCTGAGGATCCTAAACCTTAGAAATTTTATTAGCAATTGCGTCTTAGCTTAAATTACTACCTTGTGTTAAATGATTTTCTGGAGTGTGCTGTGGATTTTGTCACCTGTCAGGATGTGTGGGTAAGCAGCTTATACTTAACTGCAAAATTCTTCCTACAGCTGTACTCTGCTGCAAGTAAAGGGTTTCTGGCTAACCAGAATCTGCATGGAACATACAGAAAAGGAATCTCTAGATGTTGATTAGGGATCCTTCTGCTAAAGAGTGGGATGAGGGTTATCATAATGGAGTAACTTTGATTAATTTGTTGTGTCCACTAGTAACATTGGCTTGCAGATATTAAACCAGGCAGTCCAATTGCCTTGATGGTGCACTCACCAGCAATTTGTGCACTGTCCTGTTAGTCAAAGGGATTGGGTAAACAATCCTCAAACCAAGTTTAAGCTGCTAATGAAATTGTGTTTGAACACATCTGGTTGACTTCATCTGAAGCAGCTGAGGGAGGGCTCCTGCAGTCCTGTTACCTGGAAAAGCTGTGAGGGCATCAGGTTGCCAGTGATGGACAGTGATCTAAGGGCAGAGGTGAGCTTTTCAGTTCTGCTTTTCATACTTTCATTGGGGAAGCTGTAAGGTTAAATATTTGCTTATAGTTAGACCGATTCTGCAGTGTGCTTTACAGGTGATTTTTCTTTTCATTGTTTCACTTCAGTCTTGTGAAAATGCCATTGTTTGCTGGAAACCTGGCAAGATGGAAGATGATATAGATAAAATCAAGCCCAGCGAGTCAAATGTGACCATTCTTGGGAGATTTGATTATAGCCAGTGTGACATATGGTACATGAGATTTTCAATGGATTTCTGGCAAAAGGTACATGTCTGCTGTATTTGAACGTGTGTAGCTTTTAATTGATTACATGTTTATGGGCATAGGAAGGGTCTTGGTTCATGAGATGTTTGAGAAACAGAATGGTTTGCTCTATGAGGCTTTATATGAACCTGAAAGAGCTCCAGATTTTTTTATTCTGGGTTCTGCCTGTGGAAAAAAATTCCACCAAATAAATATTTATTTTCCACTGGAAAAATGTTTCCGGGTGTCTTCATCCCATCTTCAATCCTGTCTGCAGAGACTGATAAAATAGAAGGAAGGAGGCAAATTCTACAGCCTTTCTGACTCCTCCAACAAGCTCATTAAGTTGTTCATGTTTAAATGCTCACACACAATTTATCAGCTCTACAGCCTTTAGAAAATTCTGACTTTATTCTTTGAGGGAGTATTTTAAAACCTCTTTATCCTGTGCTTTATTTTTAAGATGCTTGCTCTGGGCAATCAGGTTGGCAAACTTTACGTTTGGGATTTAGAAATAGAAGATCCACATAAAGCCAAGTGAGTACTTTATTTTGTTTTTGCTAAGGCAGGGTGTTGGGATACTTTTCCTTTCCAGATAACAGAGAAATAATAATAGAGAAATTCTTTACAGTACTACCTACTTTCCATTATAACTACTAGGGAAATTAACACTGAGCTCCTGAAGGTTAACGTTTATTACAGCTCACTAATTTATAATTTATAGTAACGCCAAGAGGCCCCAGTTGGGTTGTGCTGGCTACCATATGTAGATACAGTAAAAGGCAATTTATTTCTCAGAGTTTTTGCTAATTGGGTGGAAATTTTGCAAAGCCATTAGGAGAAGTGCTAGGTGGGTGTAGCACATGACAAAGGTGAGATAGGTGACAGGACTGGAGTAAAAAAGGTGAGTATAAAGGTGAACTACGAGCAGCACAGTGTAGAGAGAACACTATGGCTTTCCACTTCCTCACCTCTGTTGCCAGGCAATTTCACAGCATGTCTCTTAGATACATGTGGATACATATGTATGTGTGAAAACATGCAAATGCAAAAAAAACCCTGAACACAAAAAAGTGCCCCAAACAAACCCACTCCCAAAAAACATTGTATATAAAATGGATATACACTGTATAAATAAATACTTCATGTATTTTATTTTTATATACCCTATATATATATGCTTATTATCCATGACATATGTATATGTTTATTATACATATCTTTATGTATTTATAGATCTAATCCATGTAAATACATATATATGAATACATTAATGTATGAAATTCCTGGAAGTGCTGCAGTCTTTAGTCACATGATTCTGATATTTTATTCCTAATGCTGGGAAATGACACTGATTATGAAGTCCTAAATAATGTGATTGAATAAGCTTTCAGTCTTTGCTTCAATAAAAATCGGGTGGATGAGAAACAACTGGTGGGTGAACAGGAAACTGCTTTTCCAAGTCCTCATTTGGAATACAAAATACACCATGAAGGCCATAATCTTGTTGCCTTCAATTCCTCCTAGGTCACATAAATAATAGTGCTCCATGATGTAGTAGGAAGATTTGACATTGCAGCTGAATCATTTTCTTTTCTTTCTAGGTGTACGACTCTTACTCATCCTAAATGTGTTGCTGCCATCCGACAGACCAGTTTTAGCAGGGATAGCAGTATCCTTATAGCTGTGTGTGATGATGCCAGTATCTGGCGCTGGGACAGATTACGATAAAGTACTTTTTCTTAATTCATAGAAGAAAATATATTTTCAAATTATAATATAGTCTGTTAACTTGCTAGTACAGTAGATGCATTTAGTGTAGACTTTCTCGAAGGTTCAGCAGGCTGGAGCTGGACTTAGTGATGTTTACATTCTGTGTATTGTTCTGCTTGAAATTGCTGCTTTTAATAAAAAGAAGTATTTTTGTAAAGTTTTCTGAATTGTCCATTTTAATTATTTCCCACAAGAAGTTTTCACTTATGGCCTAGGAAATTTCTTTGTGTAGAGTTATCACATGATTGTACTTGTAACTTGCTCATTTGGTATATTTATGCTTGCAGTTGTATTTTGTGCCTTTTGAAAAACTAATGAAGATTTTATTCAGGGACAGCACAAAGGAAATGCTGCTCTTAAGAATCTAATATAAATAATTGTTAAACCATTTCTAAAAATATTTTGAACTCATTCCTTAAGTAAGTTGCAGATTGAAATTGATTTAATTTTTGTAATCTCAAATTGGGATTTGCTTCTCACCGTATCTGTTAATGACTAGGGGGCAAAAAACATCACTGGCTTTGTTTTGTGGATCACATTGTTTTGTTGTTTGAATTCTGTCTAATTACTGCATTTATCTAAAAGTTAGTTTCTGGAAATATATTTTAATTGCCTCTATTGTCAGTATTCCCAAATAGCCTCCTCAGTGTTTTTACTTGCATTAGGAATAATGAATTCTAAAATCAATCATATCTCATATAGGTTTAAAATGTGTGCAGTTAATAAAAATGAAAGGGGAAAAATGGGTAAGATGGCAGAAATTATTATCAGTGATAATCTATGTTCAAAACACTTTTACATATCTTGTCAACAGGTAGCTGGAATGCTCATGTCTCTGTTAAGAAAGTGGCCCAGGACATTGCTCAGTAGCTGCATGTACCTGAATGAGGAAGAAATAACATTTATTGAGGTTGAACCATTTACATACTCTTTTTCCCTTTACCTGCCCTTATCCTTCAACATAACATATTACTTCAGAAGAATGTTCTGAGTTATGATGCAAATACAAGTACACTGTCATTGTCAGTATTATGGTGCCTTTCTGATCAGTAGATTAAGTAGTCCTGTCTGCTTCTGACTTCTTAAGTGCATATCTGACTTTTTTTCATTTTTCAAGATACTGCTTTTTTTCCTGTTTATTACAGTTTGGGAAGCTTGTAAATGCTCTGGTTAGATAAACTGCCTGTTCAGTTGTGTACTTGGGAACCTGAAAAAAATGAAGCCCAGAACTGACAGATTTCAGTCTGCAGTACATAATTGTTTTCCTTTTTTTTTCCCTATTTTAAATCCTTGTTCTTACTACTAGGGAAGCGCAGTAGTACCACAGGTCTGTCGAAAACTAGTGTTTAATTGAGCTGGATTTTGGACCTTGCACAAGCCAAATGGCCAGTGTGGTCTTTCTTGTATCCATGAGTGTCTGGGCAAGAGAACATGATCAGGAAGCCAAGTGTAAAACCACAGAGTTGGGCAGAACCATGTAGAAGCCTGAGTACCGGAGGGAGGAAAATGAAATCCCTGCGGAGTTGAACACAGATCAGCTGAAGAGGGAGACAGGTGAGACTGGAGCTTGGGGAAAGTGTTTAACTTCCTGCATCTATAGAACTGCTGGCATAGTGTGAGCCAGTGTTTACGCAACACCAATGGTCCATAGACCCCATAGATCATTTTGTGGCAAGTATGTGGTGTTGGCAGGGTCTGAAAAATTAGGAGGCTGGGGTGTGGTTGGGAGAGCACTCCAGAAAGGCAGTGGGAGTGCTCAGACTTCCTGCAGCCTCAAGGAAAGAGCTTTGATTGATTTAGGTATACTAAGAGCACTTGGGTTAGAGGCTGGTGCCATTTAGCCTTTGCAAATGCTTTACACTAGCATGGCATTAGACTGCCTTCTGTTTTCCTGTGGTCGGGAAAGTGAGAGTGAAATGGGATACAAAAGCAGTAGGGATTTCTCAGCCATGGGTGTTGTTTTGGGACATAAAATTGGTACATTCTGACAAACAGGCTGCTGTGTTTGAGAGGAAGGAAAGGAAGGGTGGTGCTTGGCTGGAAAGAGGCCTAACACAGGGTCAGCTTTAACTTCTGTTTTAACTTACGAATGTGCTGAAGTCTGTCCTCTTAAAATGCAGACAAATGTTCCAAGAGTTTTGCTCTGAGAAACCTGGATGGAACTGTAATCAGATTAAAAGAGTTAATGAAGGGAAAAACTTGTGTAAGTAGAGCTGTAGCAAGCCAAGGGGAGAAAAAATTCTCCTTTACAACATTCAGCCCCATCTGTGTGTAGATTTAATAGTATTTTGAAGATGCACAACAGGGGGGAAAGGTCTCTGTTAACAAGCAGACTCATAAAGCTCAAGTGGATATAAAACTTGTGTATTCATTTCATTACAGTGTTTTCTTTCTCCAGTTGCCGAGTTCCAGACTAAAATAAAGGAGAAAGATTAAAATTATTGTGTGCCTTCTGGAAGATACAGAGCTACTAGAGTTATAATCCTTGCAAAAGAATTTAAAGAAGAGTTTAATATTTTCCAAAACCTTTTCACCTTTTAATATATACTTTTGTGAAACATACCTTGAGAGCTCCAGTGCCTAAATTCTTCAACAATAGAAATGTGGCTTAACCCTATATTGGACAAACCTACCAAAAATAGCCTGAAAGAACACGTGTTCTTCTCCATTGTCATCAGGCCACCTTTAGGGCTGTTCTTTGACAAATTCTGTAATTGACTCCTGTTTCCCATGTCAAGACAGGTGAGGGAAAGGTAAAGTCAGGCTGATGAGTAACTGCAGGACAATTAGGAAACTGTTTCAGAGGCTGCAAGTGTTGTTAGAAAGGACTGTTCTTTATGAACTCTGTCTGAAAAGCATAATAAAATCTGAAGGTTGCTGATTCCCTCAGTTATTGCACACAGAGTATCCCCCTGAAGAGATAAAAAAATAAAAAGATGAAAAGTAAAGGTACCTGGCGGCCCTTGTGTTATTCTACCAACTTTCAGAAATTTAGAAATTGCATGAACTGTAGTCTTGGACTACAGTTCTAACTTCAAGGCAGAGACTTTGCCCAGAGATAGCAAGAAGGTTTGTACCACAGCTGGAAGTAGAAACAGAAAACCGGTTCCTGATTGTTAAATCAGTGGTTCACTTAAAAGGTCTCTTCTCACAGTATGGTCCTGTTTCCTAAGGTGATGCTCCATCTGGTGGTGAATGAATAAAGAATGTTACCACAATGCAATATTAAATCAGATTCTTCTTGAGGCTTTTATTGTTAAGCCAAAACAATTTAATGCAAATATGGATTGAATTTTCCCCTCCTAGTCAAGGTAAGAGTGCTTGTTTTCTCTGCATTTCATGCTCATGTTTCACCACTGATTGTATTGGGAAGCTCTGGTTCCATGGCTAAAAGTGAAGGAATGAACTTCCTCTGCAAGTACTACAGACACAGGGTCACCTGAGAATGCTTTGCTCTCACCGTGAGCTGTGTCAGAAAAATACAACAAAGAAATGAAGCAACTTATTAAAAACAAATAAACAAATCCCCTGCATAATTAGAATTTTGAGTACTTGCCATGAATTTTGCATCAGTTTTCGTATAAGCCAGCAGTAATATATGCACTTTGTTGCTTCCTGTATTTTTAAATTTTTCTTTGGGCATGGTGGTGAGGTGAGGGCAGATGCAGAAACAGGCAGGGCCCTTGTGAAAAGAATCCCCACTCTAACAATTCCTATTAGTTAGAAAAGGCATGGAAAGGAAAACAGTTTGGAAAATGGAGGGAAATATATCTACCCCGTCATGGTTATGAGTTTGGCATGGAAACCTAATGACAGTGTTCTATTTTTTTTTTTCACAGG
The DNA here is from genome assembly GCF_030490865.1 of Poecile atricapillus. Classification (NCBI taxonomy): domain Eukaryota; kingdom Metazoa; phylum Chordata; class Aves; order Passeriformes; family Paridae; genus Poecile; species Poecile atricapillus. The sequence continues at coordinate 83,488,450 of NC_081249.1, forward strand.
TTTTCTTTAAAACCTGAACTCCCTAATATCTAGAAACTGGGAATGAGAAAAATACTCTAAATGTAGGAGGATCATTACAAAATAATTTATATTACACTGAGGTTTTTATTATTACAGGCATTACACTTTTGGCCATACCAGGGGAAAGAAATGTTAGTATTTTGTGTGTGGAGAAAAAAAAGGATATATATATATATATATATATATATATATATATATAGTTAAAGGCAGAATAGATGAATGTATGTATCTTGTTTCTCCTCACATTTATTCCTATAATCCTGTTGATTTTAAAACCGCAATATCGAAGTTAAAACTATTGTTGGGAGACAGCTTAGATGACCCTGAAGTTTCTTACATTAAATTTCCTTAGACTGAATACCTGTTTCCTCAAGCATCCTAACTAGTGATCATATGGTAGGATCTCACAGAGCTAGTGAAACTCACCCACCATAATCCTTTACTTCAAAGCTGAGAAAGAAAAATGCTTGACAAGCAGAGTCTGGCCATCCACACAATCTGTAGAAGTGAATCTTAGTTTCACAGCAGTTGTGAAAGGCACAATACTGATACTGAAGGAGAGGATAAAGTCTTCCCTCTGAGAGTTTCTGATCGGTAAGCTGTCACAGCAGGGAAGAAAAGTAATATACAATGATGCTTTCAAGCATGTGCCACATTCAGTGAGCTCAGAGACAACACTTGCTGAACCCAGAGTGGCTGCAGTACTGGGAGAAGTTCTTAATCTACACTCCTGAATTATTCAACCCCCATATAATTACGTATTTTTATTTACAGCCTTAATGGCTGGAGCTGGGGCAAGAGCAGCCACAGCGCTCTTGCTGACTTAGTGATCCCACCCACATGGTCTAGTCTGGTGTGTCTGGCTTCCTGAAGCCCAAACAACAATCCCACCAGCATCTGGAATAACTGGAATGCAGCTTTAGTCAGAACAGAAGTAGCTTGTTGTAACTAGAGGAGAGCAGCAGAGTGCCAGTCTGAGCCCAAACAAGGCCCTTGGGTTTGAATACCTTTAGTTCTATAACCCTTTCTTCACCAAACCATGTCAGATAGTGAGGGCCATAGGAAGTTGCAACAAGTAGAGATATGAGGATTATTTCATAGAGCTCTGGCCAGTCAGATGAGGAAGTTGTAGACGGTACCTCATTTTTTACAAATAAATCACTCCTTTGTTAATTAAATTGTACTGACAGAATGAGTCTGTTACATCCTGTAGACACATTCCCTAATGCCCGATGCCTAGCAATGGCCTATGAAGTGTTAATTACTTATTTCCAGGGCAGCCAGATACTTCCTTAGAAGTGTGAGCAGCTGAGCAACGATCACTCCCAGCTTCCATTTGGTCCCTCTTGTCTCTTCTGATCCACTTCTGTCACCAGCTGTGTGAGGCATCTGCCATATGTGTGACAAAACTACCACATCCTACAGCAGAATTTGACAGGTCACACAGAATGATCCTAATGACCCATTCTGATGAGGGAGTTCAGCCTGGGCCTCTGCTAACTGCCCTCATTGCTGCTTCTCCACAAACATTTGGCCTACAAATGTGTCTTGAAGAAAATTAAGCCTTTAGTCAAGCAGGCAACCCAAATTTTTCAGGCCATGGCTTCTAGGAAATAACCCTGAGTTTTGTGCCATAAATTACCTGGGGGAGAATTAGTTTTACTTTTCAAAAGCTGTTCTTACACAGCCTTCCTTGGTTTCATCAGTCTGTTTTCCTCCTCTTCTGGGCCCCAGGTCGAGCTCATTCCCTTTATTCCTTGTGGCCCTCTGCTTTTCTGCAAGGGAAGAGTCCATTTTAAGCTGAGGCAGAAATGACATAGGGTGTCATTGAGCAGGTTCAAAGGACTGAGTTTCCATTCTCAGGAGAAATATACCTAAGGCTGACTTGACTTGATAAAGGACTCCTTAAAGGCTTCATCTTCCAGTCAATGAAAGCAGTAGAAACATTTATTTTCATGCCAATGATTTGGGACCAAGTCTTAGTCCTTGGTTACAGAAAGTAACTTACAAAAGCAAGATCTATTGTTCGACATAGTACGTCTGATCAAACTAATCTAGTGAACAGAAGGGCCAGGTGGAGCTCACCTATGAGATACCTGGGCACATGTGGCTGAAGCCATTGCACTAGCAGAAACTGCACTTATCATGAGAACCACTCAGACCACCCCAAAATCTTTTGAATTTATGAGCAAATGACAGCCTTTGGTGCCAGTAACCTAGACAGCAGTATCAGACACCCCACATCGGTTTTTAAGAGAAACAAGATTTTACTCTCTTATTACTGGAAATAATTCTTCTAGCACAGCCAAAGCTCCCAAAAATTCCTCTTCATTACACTTTCATACAGGAATAGTTAAAGACAGGTACTCCAAGATTAAACTCAATAGTGTATTACAGTCAAAGAGGGAAATACTGCTGTACCATTTATATGAGTTGGGAACAGGACTATTGGTTGTCCACAAAATGGAAGAACTCACAGTGCAAGTACCAGCAGGAAAACCATTAGCATATTCACTGTTGCCTGATCACCCTTCAAATGAGGTAAAGAATGAAATACTGCATTTGGTTTGTGTACAATACCCCAAAGCACCACACAAGTATGACACAGTGCTGCCATTTTTCATCTTGTAATTTTTTTCCACTTTAAATGCAGTTTTAAAGAAGTATTTCTACATGCAACACTGATTTCTTGTTGCAGCCAAGCACTTCAATTAAATAAACCAACATGCAGACTAGTAATTTTCATTGATTTTAATTTTAAATACTGTTTAAGAGTAATATAAAAGTTACTAGTTTTGTCTATTGAGACTAATTGTTGTTTGGATTTTTCCTTTCCTCTCCCTGGAAAATCTTCAGTGGAGTTACTTGATGCATCTTTCAGATAACACTTTAGGAAGAACTCCAAATGACAGAATTTAAACTTATGTTTTCCAAAAGAGAGGGTTCTGTGTCAGACGTCTCTGGAAGTTTTCATACCTAGAAATATAAAAAAACAACCAAAAAATAACAGCTGCTGCATATAAAATTGTATTTCTAAAAAAAAGGGTACAAATTAGTCTATGCAGAGAACATGATAAATTACATCTATTTCACATCAGGAAATTAGTAAATCCCAAATCCATTTGCATATCTAGAATATATGCAGTTAGACTTGTGTATTTCACCAAGATGAATTTTGTTAAAGCAGTATCCCAGAGGAGACTCATTCAAGCTTAGTAAAATTGTAAGTTAATTTAGATTCGATATGAGGAAAATTTTCTTCAATGAAGGGGTTGTCAAGTGATGGAGTCACCTTACTTGGCAGTGTTTAAAAGACATGTGGACATATTTTACTGGCCCTGAGTTTGTGGTACACTTGGCAGCAGGAAGTGAATGGTTGGACTCCATCTTAAAGGTCTCCTCCAAACTAAACACGTCCATGAATTATAAGTAGTTGTTTTATGCATAACATTTTTTGGGCTAGGAAATCAGTCTGTGCAGGTAGAAGTATGAATCTGAGGCTGGATGGTAGCGTTTTAGTAAAATCAAATGAGGAAATGTAATTCTCTAACACACAATGGAAACATATATGCACACATGCTGTCCTAACTTCACTTTCCATACTCATAAAATCAAGAAAACCATAAACAAACTGAGCATCAGAATTCACTGTTGACACACAGTGAAGAAATAAGACAAAATTTACAATTTCTGTGCCCTTTTAAAAGAAAAAGAAAAAATAGAGAAGCCTATAGACTTTGAGCCACAAAAGTTAAAAATCCCCTTTTAATTCTTACAAACCCAAAATGTAAGGAATCAAAAGGAGCTGCCAATGAAACAAAGGAAACCAAAAAATGTTCTTCTATACCTCATAGTTCATAGCCCAGATCAAGTGAGAAAGGACTGAAGGGTTTTAAACCAATTCAGCCTCACCCAGGCACTGACCAGTCACTTCAGAGACCCTACCCACATACAGTCCATGGAGTTTGTAGTTACCAACACTCCCAAACAAAACACGTGGCTCTCATTAACTGCTTGCATATTCATGAGATCTTACTAATGATAAAACTGTATTCAGAGAGTCTCAAATACTGATTTAAAAAGGGCTTAGGTTAATACTGCAGAGGCTAAATAAATAAATAAGGCCAAACTGATAGGAAAGACATTTTCAGATACCTAAAGGATTGCCTGCAGTTCACAGTTTATCTCCAGACTACACAGGCTATCCCCAGACAGTTACTAAACCAGTCCCTGGAAAACAACTCCCAGAGGGATTTACGTATTTACACTCAAGGATCTTGGTGACAGAACCAAGATGATTTTGTCACCTCTCACATTCTTAAGTAAGACAGCTATGGAACTATGTCTAGGAAGAGACCAAATAAAACAGGCACAAATTGACAAGTATCAGTGTGCTCTGTCTTCCCACAACTCCCACAACAAATGAGCATTTGCATTATCAGCAACAGTCTCACTGACCAGCATGACAATAGTTCGGTGCTTAGAAATGATGATCTAATGCCTAGGAAAAAAGAACCAGAGATCACCATTACCATTTCAGAACTACACTTGCAGGAATGAAAGCTTCAGAAGGATTTGGGGTCATCTGTGCCTGAGTAACAGCAAACGAGGAAGCAAAGTTATAGAAGTTATCCAACATCTTCTGAGTGAACTGAAAAAAAAAAAAAAGATATTTCAAGGAAGTTCTTTCTTCAGTTTGAATTTTTGTGTGGAAGTTTAACAGATATACAGCTCCTACATGAAGTAATTTTAGTATTGTCATTTAAAACTCAGTGAGAAAGTAGATATAGTAGGTCCAGAGACAATGATCAAAACATCCTAAGCTTCAGTCTTGCCCTCAGACCCATCCAGCATCCAGAAATCATTTTAAGAATCTTCACTTGCCCTCCCTCTGCTCAACTTCATCCAACTGGACAAACAGCTTTGGGAAGAACATTTTCTGTTTGTGACAAAGACGTGATGCAGTGACAAGAACTGTCCCTCTCCTCCAAACTGAATAATCAGAAGAACTCCAGACTGGGCCAAAGCTGCCATTCCAGCTCCCAGAAAAACACTTGTTAAACAATTGGAGAAGTCTGCAATCTGTCTAGTTACAACTCATCAGACACCACTGACAGGGCAATTTCCATTAGCATTCCCCACAGAAGGGCTGCTGTCCTGGCATCTTTTACTAGAAGATCTTGTGGGGAAAAAAAATCTAAAGGATGCACAGGGCACTCCTAAACTGTAGGACTAGGAAAGAAAAGAATGAAAGAGAGGCCAAGAAATAGCAAGCCCTGTGTGCAGAGGATGAGGTTGTAGGACATTCCCAGCCAGTCCAGAAATATACAAGTCTATGGTACCTCCTAATTTACCCTATTTTTTTTTTTTTTTTAATAAAAAAAAATAAAAAATTATGCCTTGTTTTGATGGGAGAACAAGGAATTTTTATACAGAAAATTTCATAGACAGTGAAATGATGCAGGGAAACAGAGCCTGAGTTAATAAATGCACAGTCTTGTGCTCCCCTCTCACAAAAGGAGTAGAAGAAATGATATCCCAGAACCCTACCCTCAGTCTCATCGCACTCACATGCAGAACTCCATGGTTTTGTCCTACTTCTTTTTTATATAAAAGTTTATATACATAAAACCACATTATTTATTTAAAAAATATATACTTTATATACATAAAAAGACATATTCAATAAATCTTCATAAAACCTACTAAAAATGCCGTAGGAGAGGAGAGCAACTCCTTAACTTAGGGTAGCAATAGATGATTTTACCATTAAAAAATACTTTTATTGTTATAATATAGCAGTTCCAAAGAGCTGATGTCAAATATTAAATGAAAGCCATTAGTTATTCACAAATAAGCTCCCAGTCATATATGCCCTTCTTCTGCAATCTACTCCATCAAAGGCTTCCTTCCACTTTGACCTCACACCTTTTCTCTGTAGGATTAAGTAGTACTCTACCCCTTGGGTCAACTGCATTCATTGAAGGCAATTACAGTTTCAGTTAAGATGCTCAGAGTTAGATGTTGGTCTTTTTTAACAGAAAAATTCACTTAACTGAAAAAAAAGTTTGTAAAAATGTAATGCAATCATGAGGTGTTTTCTTTTTTCTTTCAATAGTACTTCCAGAAAAATCTATGAGCCACCTTGCAAATGACCTGTTGTGGCATGTTATTTTTCTTAACTATTGCTATAATAAAAATTGGTGGAATCAGAAATATTATTTAGGTGTCCTTTGCCCCTCACAACTCCAGAAAAGCTCAATTAACTGTACTATACAAAAATAGCTGTTGGTCAACCCCTAGTTGTGGTAACTTTCTGCAAGAAACATCACCTATTTGGAGCTACAGTGTGTGTAAACTGCCAAAGAACATCAGCTACAGTATCAGGATTACTGTACAATTACCAGTCTCCCTCAGCAAACACCTGGAAGGAAAGTGAGAACTTAAAAAAGGTCTGAAGAAAAGCCTCACCAACGGCTGAAATGTTAAAAGAAAATGCCAGAGCCATCAGTGTTAGGGAAATCAAGACCAGCTATACAGGTCTAGCTTGCCTTGGACTCTTGTTAGACTGCCAACTAACTGCCAGAGCGGGTTGATAATTTCCAGAGGTTCAAACTAATGAACAGGCTGGGTTAAAAAATGGCACATATTAAAAAAGATCCACAGAGAAGGCATTGGGGAAAAACAAATAAAAATATTTTGGTGGGAGAGGGCATAATTCTGTAGTTCTGCAGAGCTACATCAGAAGCGAAAATGGTACACCTGAATATCCATCCCCCTGCATCCATGCCCACATTTGCCTTAACTTGTGAGCAATTTTTGACCATCCCTGCAAACCTTTGTACTGAAGCTTCAGCACCTACAAATCACCAAAGATCTACTCTCTCTTACATTTATTTAGTCATAGCTGCTCCCATAAGAAGTATCATAAATAATTTTACAGTACAGTGGCACTGACACAAGTGAATCTCTTGGCCTCATGTCACTGATCATGCAAATTCCAGTCTTTCACAGGAGATAGTTTTTCAGTGTAAGAAAACGCAATTTCATAGTATCAAAGCATCCAACCAAATGATCTGACAATTACTAGGTTGGTTACAATCCTACTGCCACCCGCAGCAGCAGCCCCTGCCCACTCCCCAGTTGGTGCTTCAGAGGCTCAATTCTTGAGACTTCCATAGAACAGAGAATTTCTGAAAACGGAATGTCCAGGCTACCTCTGTGAATGAATCTACTGATGACACAGCAGCACTTGCAACAGGAGTCTGCTGGGCCAGGTTCTCCAGCAGTTCCACTGAGATTCCAATCTGAGCCACTGTTGGAGTCTGTGGGAGGTTCATGGCACCAAAGGGATGTTGACTTCCCTTCCCTGAAAGCACCACGAACAGCACACGTTAGGTTTGGCACACACGTCGAGGCTGTGTAACTTAAACCACCGTGTTCCTCCTGTAGAAGGTATTCCCCAGCTCCCACCAGAGGGATCTCCCTATCTCAGGAAATACAGAAAAACCACACTCCAAGCACAGGCACAAGTACACACAAGCACAACAGATGGAACAGTGTGATGGGTACATTTAAAAAGCGTAACAGATCATAAGAAAATTTCTAAAAACCAGAAAAACATCATTTACAGCTGCCTATGAAGTAAATGGATTCAAGAGGGAATACAATCAGTGAGTGAAAGACAGCAGAACCTTTCTCTACAGGAACCAAGCTTTTAATTTATATTTCGGCAATTGCAGATAAACAGGAAATATGCAGCACTGCTGCAGTTGTTTGATTCACTCATTAAAGCCAGGTTCTAGTGAACCTGCTCTGAAAAAGTAGAGAGCTCTAGTTTATGATCCCTCTGACTCAGGGAGGGCTGGGAAGCCCCAAGTCTCATCTGAACTGCTATAACCCTCCAAAAGCAGCAAAGGTTAAAGAAATAGTCAGGGAACAGAAAGGCCTCTCACTTTGCAAGTGCCACAAAGAAAACAAGGAACCATCTCCAAACTGCATGCCACAAACACAGGCATCATCCCAGCCCTCTGCCCTCACTTCTGACCTTTCTCAACCCATACTTTCAGTGCCAGCTTCAGCCAAGGTCTCTGCAAACAAGGACAGACACTCAGAGTCACTTAAATCATGTACTCTTCTGTCAGCATCTCTAAAGGAAAATGCAGGTAAATGTCTGTGGGATCACAATGCTATCAGTAAACAAACACTAATACTGCACCTGTGTTTGTGGGAACACAATAGCCAAGTACTCTCTTAACACAGAGGCAATGTTTCACCAGCACTCTGGCCTTTTACTACCAGGAGAAAGCAAAGCTAATGAAGAGCTGTCCTGCAGACCAGTTAGCACTATCTTCAGCTGCAAGAAATGCTAGGAGATCAAAAGCACCATCTGACTTAGTTAAAAACTCGGCCAGCAAAAACAGTCTGACAAGTTGAACAGAGATCAAGACTGAAGACCTCAGGAACTTGACCATTTTTCTGCAGAGACACAAGGCACAATGAAGCAAACAGCCAACCCATACAGAAATTGCACTCACAAACTCACTACCTTTTTCAATTGAAGTGCTACTCCTCACTCCAGGTCCTAGAACTGTAATATAGTGCTACCTTATAAGTAAAGCACGCCTATTAAAATGTTACTTTAACACAAGGTAAGTAAGAAAAGAGTTCATCTCCTGAAATGCTATTTAGAACTTCTGAGAAATGTCATTGCTGTATGAGCTCAGCATTTGTTGATAGATGCTTGCTTGATACAAGCTATCAGAAACCAAGTATCAAATTCATTATTAGAGAATACTAATAACAACAGAGCTGGTACAAATTTTGCATCTTGTAACCTCTTCACCTGAGAAGCTGACATTTCAATAAAAATGTAACATCCCCAAGCAACAGGTTCTGTTACAATGTATGATTACTTTAGACAGGCATGATCCAAATAATAAAGGACATACATTCCATTCACTTTCCATGAACTCCCACAGAACCATGACCTTGGAAAGATGTCTGCCTAAAAGTGTGAAATAAAAGCATCCATTGTCATCCTTACACCAGAAGAAATGCACTCCACGATTTCCATGCTTGGCTCTTGCAATTAGCATTCCAAACTGTACAAATGTAAAGAATGTTAATCAGTACTGAAATACAAGCTCAGGTTTTTGCACTCAGACCCTACACTCTCCAACACATTACATCACTGCAGAGCAACTGCTATCAGAAAAGTATTATTCCCATTTCTTTCCCTTTGTTGACCCCTTAATTCAATGATTGAGCACTCATTATCTTTCAGCCCAATAACAACAAAACCCTTACACATGTGAAGGCCTCAAATGTAGACATAATATTAGAGCATAAACAGCTTCACAGCAGAAAAGCCTGTCATGGAAAAGGCTCTGCTGTAACTCTTATCTCACTTGTGAACATACTTCCAGTAAGGGTGCAAAATACAAGTCCAAAGTTTGTTTTCTATTTCTACCACACCTTCACGCACAACTGAAAACCAAAAAACCTTACCATTCCAAGGCAGGGAGCATTTCTAAGCCCCTTCTTTATGCACAAACAAATGGGCATAACTTCTGCTTCCCAGGGACACAACCCTGCTGAAAGGGACACATCTCTGGTCCTCTCAACCAGGTATTGAACCCAAAATGCAGAGCTCATGTATCAGTAATGTCTCTCAGTGATTCCAGCTCTGTTATATAGTCTTCTCCACCTTAACATTGTTTATGGCCACAAAACTTAGATTGTGTGGCCTTAGACTGAGTCCACAGTCAGATCTAAGCTGCAGACAATGGGAATGGCAGAGCTCTCTGCTGCTCAAATCAAGCACAACAGCGCCTCAAGGCACTGCAAATGGGTTCAACTATGTCACTGAGTTCTTCCTTGAGAGCAGCCCTTACTGGGAAATCATGGCTAATCATGCAAAAAGCACCTGAAAATGCATTTTCCTCCAAAGCTGTCCAAGAGCACACACCAGTGAGTCTTTCAAGCACGAGAAACATATGCCAAAAGCACTGGTGATATGCTTTACTCTTGTACACAGCTTTGGGATACACAAAACCACGTCCCCCCAAGCCCTTCCTGCAGTTGTTCCCTCTTCTGAAGAAAGCCCAGAGTTTTGAGGAATGTGTGTGATCTGAACTCATTTTGCTCTGCAGCTTAAGAGCCCTTATCTCAACCATACTGCCACATCCAGGACTAACTCAACAGAAAGCGTGCCATGTTATGAATGAATATATTTTAACAGAGCATCCTCAACGCCTAATTAAAAAGAGATTCAAGTCAAAGATCTAGACTACACCCAAGCCTACAAAAAATGTGTACTACTTTATCACTGTAACACTTTAAGCTGCTTGACCGATGTATCTGTCCCTTTTGTAGGACAAAGGTGTGCCAATGGAATGTCTCATCATTTTTATAATGCACACAGCAAACTCCTCATGTATTTAGGAAAACATGTGCACACACATCCTACTCAATGTACCAAAAGTACTAAAACATTTGGAAAGCTGTTTTCCAATGGGCCATTTTCCGCCCTCTATTGGACAATTCTATAGAGCAACTGCCCCTGGCTGGGGAGTGCCAGCTGTCAGAAATCACTGCCAGGCTGTACTCCCTGCAAAACTTGTCTGTGCTACAGAGAACGCAACTGTTTAGCAGAGGAAGCTGAAAGAAAACACTGCTGGCACGTCTAGACAAACACCTAAAACATGTTAGGGAAGTTACAGGATCATTTTTCCCCTATACAGAGGACAAAACCACATCAAGTCTGCTTAAAAGAACTTCCAGATCAACACCATGCACAAGAGAAGATGAGAGAGAAATTTCACAAGGAACAGTAACACACAGACAGACTTCCATGAAGCTGACAGGCTGCTTCTAGCACTGTCTAAAACACAGAGTGTGCTGCCTGTTTAAGTAGCTTTTTGTTCAAAGCAACCTTCACACATTTATCCCTTATGCATTCAGGAACACATCTGTTGCACCGATTGCTATGTTCTAGTCTTACCAGATTTCAGACCAGAAATTTTGAAGATGGCACTTGGCTTCTCATTAGTGACAAAGCCCAGCAGCTGCCACACTGCCATCCCACTCTGGTCTGGATAACAAAAATAGACAGATCCTCCCATTCCATCTGGAAATGGTATAGTTCCCAGCATGAAGACCACTACATGGTTGATGTTTTCATAGTCTGGTAAATCAAATACAAACTTGTCTTCAGCCACTTGTTGAGGTGCAGCTTGTACCTAAAGAGAACAAAACCTTTATTAGTATTAACATGTTTTTCATCTTCTTTTGTCTGTGAATTTCCTTTTACAGAAACACACCTAAAGTGGTACATAACAAAAAGTGAGGAACGTACTAGCCTAAAGAGCAAATAGCCAGATAAAAGTCAAACACAGCAGAAGAACAACTGCAAAAAATATTACCAGAAAGACACAACAGCCTTGTTCTACCTGCACTGAACACATATCCCACCCGGGACTACAGGATCAGAATACCTTCGCTCCCCATGTGCGTAGGAGGAAAATAGGGTGCAGAAGAGGTTGCCAAGTCACTAAGAAGTGGCTGTTGACCACCTGGCTGGCACAACCCCAGGATCATGGAAACCTGTTCACATAGGAAATACAATAGACCTTGAGAAAGGCAGCAGAAGGATGGCTGAATGCCAGAGCAAAAGATACCCTCCTCTTTACCCGAGATGCCACATCCTTGCAGCCAAGGCACAATCTAGCCTTAAAAAGCTTCTTTTAAGCTCCCAGCTTGTCTCTGAGGAGACAACATTGTCAGGGGGATGGCAAGCGCCTCCCGGCAAGGACGCTCGACAAGGCAGCTGCCCGTGGGGACGCGGGGCAGGAGCCAGCCGAGCGCCGGGCAGGCGGAGCCCCTTCCTGGGGCCCGGGGGGGCCAAGGGCCCTGCGGCAGCTCCACCCCGCCCCCGAGCGGGTTGAGGGCCCCGCCCGGGCCCGGGCAGCGCTCACCAGCCTGCCCGCCACCAGGCAGCCGAACATGGCGGCGGCCGGCGAACCCCCTCACACGCCTCGCTACTCCCGAGCCTCCATGAGCGCCGTCCCCGGAAAGTCAACACGCCCCCGCTCACCCCGGCGCCGCCGAGTCACTTCCGCGGCGCCGCCAACACGGACTACAACTCCCGCCGCGCAACGCGCGGCCGCGCACAGGTAGTGTGGGCGGGTCGGAGTGGAGCATGACGGGAGATGTAGTTCTTTCGCGACACCGTGCTGATGTGCTTGAAGGGCGGGAAGAGGCGAGGCCGTCCGGCACAGCCCTGGGCCAGCCCTGACACTGCCTCAGGGGCTGTGGGCAGGAGTGTTCTCAGCAAAGATAGCACAGAGTCTTTCGCTCTCGTATTTTAGCTAGGCTGAGTTACAATAGAGCCATGATAATGGCGTCTAGACATGGGTTGGAATCAGAAAACAGGGGAAGAAAATGAACAGGGAGAAGAGGAGAAGCAGTTCATCTGGTAAATCTCCATAAATTGTGATAAAAGTTTCCCTCGGCTCAAGACACAAAGATTGTTTTTCAGTCTCTGCTTACAGTGCGGTTCTCTTGCAAGTTGGTGCAATATGAGCTGCGCCCGTGTTCTTTTGGCCGAGGGAAGCTGCTGTGCCTCGTTGCTCGTGGTCTCCTGGGTGTCAGAGCACAGGCTGGCTGGGCTAGATGGAAACAAATCATTCCTTCCTTTGACTAGGAACAGTGTTCTGCGCTTTCTATAGAAGCCATTCTTTTAAATCTTGTTCTCATGTGTCTATTGGTGTTTGCACAGGTATTTTAATTAATGCTTCAGTCTTAATCATACCCAAATCACAAATTTGTATGAAACCTCTCCCCTTTTACCATGCCAGTGTGCTGCCACGGACTCTGGAACCTGTGATTGACCCACCCATCTCTGTAGGAAATGTCAGGATCTTTCCTGCAGCCAGGATCACATTTGGTGGACAGCTTCTGCTGTCCTCAGCCATCCCAGCCCTGGGCACTGCACCTGTGGCTTATGGCAGAGGTCTGTCACTGGGGAAGCTCCCAGGGCTGCTTTTGTCGCCCACTTTGTGGTAGTATGGTTTTAGCAAAGAATTGTGCTGACGTTCCAAATGCTAAAAACTGAAACAAAATGAAGACGCCAATGCCTGCTACCAGATGGAGTAACCAACCTGTCCCTTGCAGTGTAAAAATGTGAGGGAATTATGAGAGCAAGACCTATTAAAAATGCTGATGCTAGTCTGCAGTTATTTGTACAGGCAGGATGGAATATGTATTTCTGCCTGATTCACCTCTTGCATTTAGTAAGGAGCCCAGGTGTAAGAAGTATTGAGGCAATAGTGCAGAACATCTTAGTCCCAGGCCTCATTTTGGATTTGAACCTTTGCAAGTGAGTTCTCTGCTTGGCAGGTGCTTTTCCAGCTGGCCCTGATGAACTGGGAACAAAGAAGGTGTTTTAAAGCCTGAGATATTGCAAATTAGTGGATGGTGGCCAATCTCTGCAGTGCAACCACTGAGACACAACAAGAAATCTGCTAATTAGGCAAGAGCTCATCTCAGATTGCCATCTTGCTGCAAACCTCTGAGATTACACCATGTCTAAAAGGCTCAGGGCAGCCTGATCTCAGCAGAGCTCTCATGCAGTCTTGCTTAGGCATGATTTTTTTTTTTTTAAATTTAAACCTAATTATTTACTATTTATCTAAACTTGTGGAGCTTTCTGTGCAATGACAGTAGGAGAGCCATTGCTGCTCCCAAAGCCAAAAGCTAATCTCAGCCTGTTTATGAAGCTGCTCTAGAATTTGTGACACAGATGTTCATTTGTACCCCTACTAAGATCTATGCCTTAATGCCATAGGTAAAAAACAGAAGGTCATATGGAGCAGGCTTCCCTCTGTGCAATAAGGGAATGTGTTTCCTGTTCAATAGTAACAGATAGCGGCACGACACAGAAAACAGTTATTTGTAGAGATCCTCTGAGAAAAAGTTTCTGTTCCTGGGTGAGGCAAAGACAGGAGTAAGCAGAAGAAATCTCAGGCAAGTTGAGTCCAGACTGACACAAAACTTCACCCATGCAGTGGTGGGTGGTGTGCCAGAATATGTGCTGGGATACCACCTGAGCACACAGACCAGAGGCATCTACATGTGTCTGAACATGGGTGCAGTGAGGTGGGGATGCTTGATGAGGAAGAAATGTGAAAAGTGAGTTTTTTCCTGAATAAAGAGTAACTTTCTTGAACTTCTTTTTACATTAGTCACAGTTGCAAAAGCAGCAATAGCTTGTAAAATATTCATGTAGTAGGGTAGGGGGGTGTTTCATAGTTCTCCTTTCCTCTTTCTCTGGACACCTTTTTCTCTTTGTTTGCCAGTTTATTTTTTCTGCTGCCTGTCTAGTCCCCAGGCCATTTAGGATTTCATGAATTTATGTAATTTGCATGTTTTCCAGCCTGATGAGTTGTAGCCTATGTGGTCATTTATGGTGCAGAAGTTGTTCCATATTTTTGATCATTCTTGTCATTTCTTGTTCCATTCTCCCCAGATTCACTGTGGGGGAGCAGTCAGCCCTGCAGCCAGTTCCAGCTGTCAGGAGTCAGGAAGGCACTGGACAGATCTGCCCACAGGTGCACATCTCTCCGGTTTCAGGAAGGTGGTAAAGCTCTTGTTTTTGGCTATGTGACGTCAGATGATATAGAAGAATGAACTCTTGACCTTTTCCCTAACTTATCAAGCCTGGGATGTTTCAAGAATTGTTTTTTCTGTGTAGCTGAGGAATCTTAGGGCTCAGCTTCTTGAGAGCATAGATGAGGCTGCTGTTAGGTACCAGGAATAGGGCTGAGGGCATTTGGAACTGTGGAAATGTGTGATAGGAAGGACAGGGTTATGTAATGGTGAAGCAGGAGCTGCCTCACGGGACAGAGGAGGAACAAGGCTAAATGGAGCATGCAGGAATGTGATATCAAGTGGTTCAGGGTCAGTGACTCTAAGGTTACTCCAGAAAGAGATTTTAATTATCTTTGTGCTGAGCAAGTGGCCTGTATTTGTTGTATAGCTGCTTTCTTCAGTGCTGATGACCCTTAAGTGTTAATCTTCTCCCTTTTGAAGTCAGTGTACATTTTGTTTACAGAAATAGTGATTAGGAAAAAGTTACCAGATAAATCTACAGAGCTTGAATTCAGACTTGTAGTCTGGTGAGAAGAGCCAAAGTGGCAAACTTAACTGTGGACTAGTTATGTTCTTTAGAGTATGTTCAAATAACTGCATAAAGCAATCAAAATCTGGAGACAGTGAATACAGGTGCAATTGGTGGCATTGTTTTATATTAAAAGATTTTAATTTGCATTATAATTTTCCACTATTAAGAACTTTGCTTACCTGCTTCTCAACTTTTCCAAACTTTAACCATTAGAACTAAAATTCTTTTCAGTAAGTGCTTCCACTGCTTTATATTTTTTATATAAAAGTTTCAGCCAGAATGTTTCTGTTGTTTCCAAGACATGGGTCAAAAAATGCATTGTTTTGCTCAAGGTAAAAAATTAAAACTTGGATGACCTGTTCTTTCAGAAGCCCTAGTTCATGTTGTAAGAGAAGAGACTTGCAATTTGCTAGCAGGTAATTTTGAGACAGAAAAGGTGCTCACCTGTATCTAGATATGAAATATTTGGAGAATCCCAGTTTGTATGTGCTCAGGAGAAATTTATGAACAAGTCTCACTAGGGCTGCAGAAGTTTGTCTGTAGCTGACTCTAGGTTGAGCACCAAGGCAAGAAGAGACTATTGAGCACTTCTTACCTGACCTAACAACCTGAGGGAAGTACCTAAATTAAAAACCTTCTGTTCTTTCTAGACAGAGGATCCTCTAAGGCAGAAACTTAACAAGTTTCAACAAAGAAGGCAACAAACAAAGAAGAGCATCTTTGTTGCCAGTAATTAGAGAGGACATCTTGACAGTTCAGCCATTTAACTGAGGAGCTCAGGTACACAGGAATTTAGATGGGAGGAATCCAGTCTCTTCTCCAGCTCACAGTGCTGGTGTTTACATATGATAGGAGGTACAAGGGAGGAAAGGAGGAGTAGTGAAGATGGAGCAAGGCATAAGGGCAATAGGTTGCAGCAGAGGGCAGGAAGGAGGAAGAATATAGTTTACTTTTCAGTAGTGCTGATTTGAGATTTGGGAAGTGGTTTTAAAACTTCCCAAAGTGAAAGAGATGATGACTGGTTTGGCTGCAAAAATGTGCCCAGCATATTGACCTTGCATGACCTTCTTCTTTGCCAGTGGTAGAGAGGAAATTGTTGTCTGTACTGTGAATTTTATTTCACTTGCCAGCAAGCTTGAAGGCTCTGTTAGTGTTATCTGACAGCACATGACTGGTTCTGTGAGAGTTTTAGCTATGACAGAATATTTGTAGAGTATAGGAGATCATGTAATTTGTTCTTCAGATGACTTTTTGGGACTTGAGTTCTGTGGATGTCTTATTAGTCTCTGTTGCATTTAAGGTCTCTGAATCTTTATGGAATTAATTATTTTGTGCATGCTGAGACTGAATTTACATTTTTTAAGTGAATGACACTTTATCACCACCAGATGGTGATAAAATACCAGGGTTTGGCATTTTAAAAACCACTGTTCTTGTCAGAAGTTGGTTCTGGTTGTATCTCTGCTGAAAAACTGCTCTGTTCAGTTTAAACCAAATCAGGATGGAACAATTCATAAATATATTAATGATATGTCATTAACTGGCAGGCAGTGAACTATACTTTCAGGATCAAAACTAGTAATGGAACAGATAAACCAAATATTCCCAAGTACCATCAGTCTCATTCATGCCACACACACACAGATACATGTCCCCAGGATCCGGGGTACAAGCAAACCAACCTTTTTTTTTAATCTGCATTTGGAATTTAAAATCAACTTCACAGCAAAATATTTTTTTGTAGATCATTATGTAAGGATTTTTTTGAAGACATTTCTATTTGATTATGTAAAATCTCATTGGAGACCTACCCTGTTTGAGTGTCTCTCCAAGCATGTCTTAACCTCTTCAAATGGACAAGTCTGGCTTCTGCAAAGTTATCAGTTTAATTCTGTTTTGTCTAAAGTTGGTCAACCTCTTTCTTGTATGCATGAATAAAAAGAAACTAGCATACAACTACTTAAGGAAAAAATTTCAATTGGTTTATAGCATAAGCAAGACACTTGTTTTCTGGACTATACTGATGAATGTTAACCAAAGGTATTGTCCAAGCATGGCTTTCTAGGTCTAGCTATGCTAGCTCCATAGGTTTGTGTCTTCTGCTTAATTGTACATGTTCATCTCTCCTCCTCTTAAAGTGTTTTGCTTCTTCAGGTTGCTTGCTAAGTGTTCCCCAAACTGTTTTAGGCATAAAAATCTGGATTAGTTTAAACAGATTGAGTATTAGATCTGCTAACTGGGGATAAAAGAAACACAAGACAAAGTGACAGTCCAGCTTCAGGTGGTGGTGTTGATCTACAGCACATGTGGAGGCTCCTCACCCTTAGTTCTTGCTTGCACTGTCCTGTCATGTACAGCTCATTAAACTCTGTTTCCTTTGATGATGGCCAATCCATGATTTTCCTCTTATAAGAGTATTCACAAGAGCCAGCAGATCTTAGGTACCTGAGATCCTGTGATACATCAAAGATGGGCAAGGCATGGCTCACTCCCAGTGAATAAAACTGCTTCTCTAGGAGCAGGGGCTTTCTACCTTGTGTGCTGTTGGTGTTGCTATTCTGTGGGAAAAATTGCCCTGTTTTTCTTAAAGTCTGAAATGAGTCGGAAATTCTACACCACAATATCTGAGTTCACTGCTGGTGTTGGGAGAAGGTGAGAGGAATATGCAGCTACTTCAAGGTGAGGTGTGAACTGATCTTGAGGGCTGTTCACAGGTCTGCAGGTGGTTGACTTTGCTTGTCTTGTCTGTTACAACTTGACATTGAGACATCATAGCTGAGCATTTCTGGACTCTTTCTGTCCCAGGTGAGAAGGTAAGCTCCTTGTGTTTCACTTTACAGCGCATAGTCAGGTAGACCGTGACAGCTACATGTCTCAAGTAACGCCTACTTTCTGGCTTGCTCTGTATGGAATGGACCAAGTTTTGTCATTGTGCTCTTAGTAGTTAATTGGATGGGTTGTTAATTCCTGCTCTAAGAAACTGTAGTAACTCTTCATCATACCTGAATATATTTTGCTTCCCTGTTCAGAATGGAGGACCTCTCTGCATGGTCATTTGGCTATGCTTTGAGTCCTCAGCTTTCCTGACATCCCTCTCACTACTGTTCTTCTGGTTTTCACTCATGATTGCATACAGCTGCTGCCCTGGTGGGGCTAACCTGGATGCCCAGAAAGGTCCCATTACATTTCAAAACTGTCCAAGTGCTTTTTGTTCAGTCTCATCTCACTAGATACAATAGGGGTGAGATTAGTGTCAGCTTAAGCTGAAGTGCACTTGGATTCAGGATCTGTGCTTGCTATTTGTGTGGAATAGTTCCATGAAGGATAGGTGTGACTAAAAGCACCGCCCACTCTCATTATCATACTAATAAATCAGCTTTATATGATACATGTATTCCTGTCTTTGCAAGCAGAAATGTGGCATGAGGGATGTATTTTATTCAACCCAAATAAACTTTTTTTAAGAAGAGAACTTACTTTTTTAAGTTGGTTACATAGAACTTACCAGTGAAAATACAGAATATAACCCTGTAGCCCTTCTTTGTGAAAGCAGTCTAATGAGGTTCTGTCAGGGTTACAGGATTTCCATGTTTAAAGACTTGATCCTTAGTAACTAATCTCTGCCTATCTGCTAATTAAAAATATGCATTAGAAATATGGTTCACCTTGGCTTCCAGGATTTGGAAAAACATACTGAGATGCACGATCAATCTTGAGACACCCTGAAATTCTTAAATTCCTAGTAAGTTCAAAGGCTATTAGGGTACCCAGCAACTCTTGGATGGAAGTCTGGAAAAAAAAAAAACAAGGAAGAAAGAAATGGTTTTTCATTAGTGAAACCTTATCTGCATTTCAGACAAGCCAAGCAGGACAGACTAATTCTTCCTACATTGTGATGGAGAAAGGTCATAATGGTTAAGGATGGTTAGGAAGTATTACACATCTGTAGTCACTGGCTTCAATGAAATGTAGTAGTTTCCGTTAGGGGAGGTTATTCTCCATGTTTTCCCAATTTTCCTTCCAAAAACTGCTAGTGCTTGTGCTTCTGCGGAGCTTTGTAAATTAAAAATCTGTGCTACCACAGTGCTCATTAAACAGTTCGATTGGTATTTGTGTACTGGACACAGAGAGAATCAGCCTGAGTTCAGAATTGCTTTCAGTTTTGCAGCCAAATTGTGCATCTCTCCCATGAAGACACTTTGATTACTTTCTAGTGCTTTTTTTTTTGTATTCCAGCCAATCCTGCTGAACAATCCCTCAGAGCTCACTATAACTTAGCTCTGTTTGAAACTGTGGGTCTGTATTTCAAATACAACAAATGTTTTTTGAAAATTTGCATGCATCAGTCCACTGGAAGAGATGGACAGTCTCAGCCAGGCAGCATTTATAAGCTCCCTTGGGAAGAAGTGATGTTTTTTCTCCCTCATCTGACAAATCCCTGTCCTGTCAAAGATGCTGTAATTGATCTTTGTCATTAAATTCAATAATGTCCAAATTTACAGATCTACCTTGTTTCAAGCTAATGCAGATAAATGAGGTTCATGGTAAAATATTGACTTTTACTTGGCACCTATGCACCTCAGCACTTTATGCGTTTGATTAACATACAACCAAGGCTATAAAATCAAATAAATGAATGCAAGGAGTAATGTTTTATTCTCTTTAAATGATATATGAGACATAGCTATTTATAGCAAGGGGTTGGGAGAGAAATGTAAAGCTAAGCCAATTCTAGGAATGCTGATACAGGAGATTCGGTGAGAAATTGATATTTGTATGAGGAAACTTCTGTAGGGAAAGTCAGAACACCATGTAGTGGTGTAGAGCTCATTTATTTGTGCCTTGATCATGGTCTCTACCAAGTGCAGCCAAACATTACATAAGAAGCATTTTTTAAAAATAAGGCACATGTTTTTAATGCTCAGTTACTGGAATTCCTTGCTAGGGACTGTGATAGATCATTTATATGGAAGTCTTTAAAGCAAGATTTTATACTTCTCTGCAGGCAATGCTGCAGCTGAGCCGTGAATGCTGGACTTACTAAAGAAACTTCTCCAGCAGATGATCATTATGCAGGAGTCTGGGCTGGATGGTCATGCTGGTCTCTTTATGGATGTGACACACTCAAATTAGAGAATGCTTATTATGCAAATGCTGTGATGAGTTCAAGCTACTAAGAACCACCAGATATTTTAATAATTTAAGAGAGAATGTCCTCAGAGAGATGATTCCCTTGAAAAAGTGTTTATCTACTGCAAAGGAAACTGCTCAGATCTCACTGAACCCACAGCCAGGGGAATTTTCAAACTATCTCAATTGAACACAGCAAAAATACTGACTCATTTCAGACTTATTCCCTCACTATGCAAAATACATATGCATAGTGATCCATGCAAAATACAAATAGGCAGATCCTTAAAGGATGTAAATCACAAAAGCTCTATCAAGGGAAAATCTTTAATAGATGAGAAGGTTGCTGTGTCTCTGAGAATGCTGCATATGAAACATCTTTCTCCACAAATGATGAGGACAATACAGTAATGTGAAAAGTGTGACCATTGTAAACAAAGACCATTTGCCTGCTCTCCTTGCTGTTAGAATCACTGTGGATTTAGACAGGAACCACAGAATCTCATTCAGCTTTCTTTTGGAGAGGGGAGGGGTTTTAGCACAGATGCATTGGAAAATGGCTGAATGGGGAACATGAGCAGAGCAGTTTTCCTGCTAGAGCAATCCGGAACTAGATCACGATGGGGTACTCTGATTTCAGACTGAATGTTGTTTCATTGCAGATACTTAGCTTGCTCCCAGGACAGAATAAATTTTCAGGAACAGGAACTTTTATTTTGGAATAAGGAGTACACAAGGGAAGATACTGCTGAAGAGCAGTCATCCACCTGCGTATTTTGGCTGGTCTGTATTTACAGAGCATCAGAAAACTCTGAAACAAAATGCTGTAGTGGCACTGCTTCTTTCCACCTCCTTAGTTCTGTGTCTGCCCTGTGCTCCAGAAAAGCTTTCCTGGACCATTTTTTCATACTGCCAGTCTCTGAGTACTAGTTAAAATTTCTCTCTGACATCAAACTATAGAAAAAAGAGAGAAAGTTTTCAGAAGGACTAGGTCTCCTCCAGAACCCATTTTTCAGAGGAGTATCTCTAATATCTTACCATAAGGTTTCTCTTTGTCATAGTGTTGCTTCTGGGGATTTTGCTGCCTGTCGGATTTCCCAGATCTTCTCAACAAAAGGGAGGTGGCTTTGCTTCAGCAGGGAAGTTATGGTATCTTAAAGTGTCACAGGAGTCAGCATCAGTTTCTCTTCTGGAGTTAGGAATGAGATAGCATTACCCAAATGGATCTTGGGATGTGTGAGTACATTACCAGGTCTGACAGGGACATCTGTGAATCCCAGAACAAATTCATGGGGTCCATCCTGACTACCAAATGTAGACAGGTACATGTAGACAGCTGCTGACTCACTGGATTCACTACTCTGGGCTGCCTTTACAGCTAATGGAAGGAAATGTGTGCTTTCATCTGAGCTATTCCAGATACTTGCCACAGGATGCAATGCCTCACAAAGATAAAGTGCCTGTTCCTTTCCACCTGTTACAAAGCTAACCCAGAATGACTACCCCAGGTATAGAGATCTAAACTGTAGAGATGTACAGTTAAGTAAACTAGGCTGAAGCTCTCTTGTCTTTTAATACATTTTATATAAATGTGTGTCTTTAATTGTAGTCCTCAGAGAGAGATAAGAGGGTGAACAAAGATTATATGCTCTCTTAAAGAAATGGGCTTCAGATCAGAACATTGAGAGGCTCTGAGAAGGATTATGTCCTCTTCTATCATGAAAAAAGTTTAACAAATCCTGAGAAGTTTTGTAAATTTATGTATGGAAAAAAAAAGAAAGCCTGACAGTCCTTTACACAGTTTCTTCATTTCAAGGTCATAATGAATTAATTTTAGAGAACCATGGAATCAGTTGTGTCCAATAAATTACGGAATGTAATTAAGCTATTCATTTTAACTTCAGTGCTTCACTTTAGTATTCTTGTGGACAAAACTGGGTGCTTTTTTTTGCAATAAAAAACTTGGATAGACCCATTAGTTTGATAAAAGCATTGGTGGAAAGCTGTCATGTGATTCTCTTTTGTGAAGAGTTACTGCAATTAGTTCTGTGAGCATATAAATCCAAGTTACCTTTATTTTACAAATGGAAAAGCAAGACACTAAAGGATTTCCTTTGGTAGCAGTGAGCTTTGTATCAGGCTGCAAATGTTCCATCCAAGATGTCACAAAGTTTGTGGCCTATTTGGGAAAAGAATGCAGAAAATCTAAATCTCATTGAATGTGTACAAAAGATAGCACAGATCATGAGGATGAATTAAGATGGCAGATTGCACTCAAGCTTGTGCGGGCCTTGCCTTCTGGTTTA
The DNA here is from genome assembly GCF_030490865.1 of Poecile atricapillus. NCBI lineage: Eukaryota > Metazoa > Chordata > Aves > Passeriformes > Paridae > Poecile > Poecile atricapillus. The sequence continues at coordinate 83,511,091 of NC_081249.1, forward strand.
GATCACCAGTGTTCTCTACACAGGTGTACTAAGCGCTAAAATATTGAGATGTTCATTCATTCATTCATTCACCAGATGCATTCATTTCAGCTGGTACACTTTTGCTTGTGTCTGTGGCTGTAGTAAGATCCCAAACACAATTGCAACCCAGTTTCCTAGAGCACAGGGACATGAACCAGGCAGTCTTCTCACTCTCTGGGTTCTCAGTGTTGGGTTGTTGCACAGCCAGTGGTTTTCTGAACGCCTTGGGTGCCAACCCACTGCAATTGCAAAAGGATTTGACATCTAGGGACTGTTCTGCAGGGCATTTGTAGCATACAAGAAAGGTGTATATGGGTGATGTAAGCAGAAGGAGAAGCCTGTATAGAAATGATGCTGGCAGAGGTCACAAGGATGGGATTCACAGGAGTTGCCTTCCTGGTCTGCTAGAGACAGGCTGTGTCCTGAAGTCCAGTGGCAGTGAGTTCCCAGTTAGTAACAACACACTCACAGTACAGACATTGCACCTGAGGTAGCTGTCCCTCACACCCTAACCTCCTCCACTTGCTGGCATCCGGACCTAAGAGCCCCTTAATCTTGTGGCTGGCAGACGTCAGCTAGGGCCAGTAAAATTTAATTTTGCTAGTGGATCATGCACACAGAGGGAACAGGGACCATGCTCACACAGCTTGCTAAGGAGAGAGGTGTGATGTGGTAAGGACTAGATGAAAATACTGACCAGAAAGATGCAGGTGGCCTTTTCTGTCTTCTTTTTCCTTGGTACACACTTGCACCTCCCAGATCCAGCTAGTTCTCTCCCTTTCCCAACTTTTCATCTTTCCTCTAAACATCCCATAGTATGTATTGTACCTTTTCACAGTTCATTTAAAATGTCCTATCATAAATTTTACACAGTCTTCAAACATTCTCTGCTCTATTCCCATGTCTCCCATAATAAGTCTTACACAGCTTAAGGCAACAACCCCTTTTGGTTTGTTCAGTTTTTCAGGGAGAAAGTTTCTTTAGCTGACACATCATGGAGGATTTTACATTCAGATACAGCCAAATTTGCCCAAATGCAGATGTAGTCTTTCTGGAAATCTTTTTCTCCAGTCCTTTCAGCTCCTTTTTGCTGTTGATATCTGAACCTGAGCAGGCCTAAACAGTACTGTTCACCTTCTACATGTGATTTTTCATTTCATAGACCATTATTATTATTGGTATTGTCATTATTTTGGCCTTTTACAAGCAGAAGTCCTAGTCTATTCAATTTTTCTGTGTACAGAAACTATTCTACATGTTTCTCATTGTCTCTGTGGATTTCCTTGTTTGTCTCTCATCTAGCTGAGACAGGATGAAGGTGCAGTACTGTCAGTGGAATTTAGCACTGTTCAAATAAAGGAAAGCAGAAAGGCCTTACACTTTCCAGGACTGGGCTGTTTCTGCCCTAGTTTGGTCTGCAAAAGTTCACTTTAAACTAAAATAAAAATAAGGACAAAAGACCCAAGTGAATAACATCATCTTCATCATGACCCCATTAAGGTTAATAAAATGTTAAAATGAGGCAGTGCTCACTCACTGTTTTATCTTTACTTCATTGCTTTTTCCTACCAGCAGTGCATCAATAACTTGCAGTATATTCTAACTGATTGAATAAAAAGTTATATTTAATTGGGAAATCAATGAGCAGGAATAGGGCACTGAGGTCATATAGATTGTATCATCCTGACCAATCTAACTCACTTGCCCTTTGAGCTGGTCTTTCATCATTATATTTCACTTGCCAATTCCTCAACAGTCTTAATTATGGGCACAGCAATTTGTCTTCAAATATCACACTACAGTGAAATCTATGCATCAATAAATACAGCTCAAAAGCGGTTTTCCACACTGCTGGAGACTTAATTGCTTCTATGGTTAAAGCAAATGCTGTAATTCTTTACATTTGTGGTGCCTTTCAACATCTTCAAGTGACTGGGAGCCATTCAGGATGGCTAAATTAAAGGAAAACATGTATTTAAATACGAAGATTCATTCTGAGTCATTTTTGACACTTTATCTGTACAGAACATTCTTCCCAGTGCTGCAGTTGGAACATGGCTAAGAAATAGCAGAGGACACTTCAGAAAGAATAGCTGGTGTCATTGGAAAGATCTGCTGGCTGTTCAGTTTCTGACTGCCTCTTTTAAACCCCAGCTATATGTAGGGGAAGTGGTGAATACATTTACAATTTTTGCCCAGTCTACGAAAACCAGCTTTTTCTTTTCAGTAAAGTGCAATTTCAGTGTTGTCCTTGTGTTTGCCCTCTGGAAGAAGCAGGAATGTGGGAATATCACTTGGAAAGCATGGGATGCAAGTGAGGCTTAAAAAGTCATTGTGTGAGCAAGAGTAGTGGAGAAGTCCGCAACTGTAAAATATACTGGCTGGGATCAGTGGCATCCTTGCAGGATTTCTTTGAGTTACTGCAGCCAACCATCCAGAAGATACAAAATAGCTGTGGTTTTATTGTGCTGTTCTCTTTGCATACGGTATCTGTTGTGCTCCCCGATTCCTAAACCAGTATTGGTTTCTGCAGTGGCAGCTTGCCTGCTTTGAGTGGCTGTCAATATATTTTTTCCTTTTTAATAGGTAGCCTAAGTCCTCCTAGAAGAGATTCTGGCATCTCTTCTGCCTGATACTACCTTACCAAGGGTGGATGGGACAAGGGCAGACTTAGGGCCACTCATGCCGTGTTTCAAGTGTGCTTTGAGTGCTGGCATCTCCTGAGTCCCTCTACCAGGAACACCTGCTCAGCTGCTTGAGGAAAGGCATTTCATAGGAATCAGTGTGCTTGGGTGATTAATTTAACCTAGACCCCATGAGATGTTCCAATCCATGTTGTACTGTGGATGCAAATAAGAAATCAGTTTTAGGGCGAAGAACCCAGCAGTGTGCTCAAGGGTGAAGAACAAGATCTGGGCATTTTTGTTATCTCAACTCCTTGCCTGCAGACAAAGATGGTAATGATCCCTTCTCTGGTGGTTTAAGGCTGCCACTTGAGAAACAGACAAAGAAATATTGTTTAGAATTATTGGTTTCTGACCTACTCCACAATATTTTCAGCAGTAGTTTCTTAATGGTATGTGAGTAATTAAATATACGTTGGTCCCGTTTTGTGCCACATTCCAATATCTGTGATTGACATTTACATGAGCCAAGGTCAAATCCTAGCTCTTGACAGAATGGAAAAAACATTCCTTAGCAGGCAGAAGATGTTGTTTTGCTTTTTCTTTATCTGAAACTTCAGTCATGCAGCTGAGGAACTTCTCCTGACCAAAAGTTTTGTGGAAACAGGTTGTGAAAAGTTTAAATTTTGATGCTTCATCTTTTTCTGACAAAACCACTCTGTCGAGGCATTTCTGACAAGCTGTAAATTTTATCTCTGAAATATCTGGAGAAATTTGTTTTCTTCTGAGCATTATTTTCTGTGCAAGATGTAGCATGATCTAAGCTGGTGCTATTAAGGAATCCAGAGTACCTGATTCTAGAAAACACATGTAGAAATAATCCTTCTTAAAAAGATTTTTTCAAATAAAGATGCTATTTAATGTCCAAGATATAGTCTCTGAGCCAGGCAGAGCAGAACTATTGAATAACTGTGCCATTGGATGCATAAATATCCAGAAGATAAATTGATTATATCTACTTTACACATTATGGGAATAAATATACTATAATTGAACATTATCACAGGTTTTGATGCTTGGAGAACAAATATCTCAACTTCTGCTTGGAAGATTATCTTGGAAACCTATCTGCCCACACAGGGGTGGTGACAAGACATACATTTTAGTAAAAGCCATAGCAGAGTCTCTGTGCCTCAGAACCCATCAGTTCCCAAAGTCTGCCACAAAATTTGGGAGCCTCAATAGAGGTTTGTGCCTTGGCTGTGTATTTCAACTTTGGAAAGCCTTTTCCTGGACTTTTCATACATATTTTGATACATAGGACTTACCTCACGTAATTCTCATGTGTATCTCTAAAAAGAATTTTAAGACTAACTTCTTGCTGTAAGGGCACTGATACTGTTGAATTTCATCCCTACTATATTCACAGTGTGTTATCAAGTATGTCAAGACCAGTACCTGCATTCTCATGGACAGGTTTGAAAGCTCTGAGGGTTAAGTGTTGCCTCCAAGAAACCTCAAAGTAATGTGAAGTGTGTCTCCAAACAGACACATACCAATTAATCGCCTTACTTGCCATGGGAAGTTGTGGAGCCCACAGAAAATTAGGCAGCTGGTCAGAACATGTGGGAATAATCACAGAATCACGGAACAGTTTAGGCTGGAAGGGACTTTAAAGGCCATGTTGTTCCCACCCACCCTGTCACAGGGAGGGACACCTTCCACTAGACCAGCTTGCTCAAAGCCACACCCAACCTGGCCTAGATGTACATGATGGTAAATACTGACTTTTATCTAGAATTTCAGGCGCCTTCCAAAGTTGTTATTTTTTTTCCAGTTTTCTGAGTATTTATGCCAGTGGTTCCCAACTTTGCTGTCCAAAATGCAGCAATGCTGAGAGAGCAACATACTGTGTGTGGTCTCCCATTTTGAGCTCTGTATTCCTGGGGACCTCAAGAAGCAGGGAATCCCACAGCTACTGAAGGATCTTGTGGTGAGCTTAATGTCTCCAATTCCAAGGGTGGGGATTGCTTTCTACATGAATGATGTATTTGTTTACACCCAGTTTATGGATGGGGAGAGCGGGGGTAAATGAAAAACCTATTGCGTCTGGACAGTGATAATGCTAAAAATAAAATGCAAACCATTTGTTTTGGACCTTTATCCTCATCTCAACATCCAGAGCTCTGGCTGCTACGCAAAAGAAAACAGGTACTTCCTTGTCTTTAAACCCCAGTAGTTGCTCCTCCCTCCTTGCCTCTGCACCCAGAAAGTAATTATTGAAATGCTACATCAGCAGATACTGGTCTTGGTTTTCTCTGGCAGAGGAAAACATGCATACCCCATTTTTCTGCTGTGTTTGGTCACAGGATCTTGTGTTCTGTGATCTGTTTTATGAAGCTTTTCAAAGAGAAGTTTGTAGGCTTTGTGCAGCTATTGGAGCTATTATCTAGTTTGTTTTGTTTTGCTGATGGGGATTTGCCTCCCCATATCACATAAACCCTAACTGTACATTTTCTATGCATGACTGATACAGTGATATATCATCCTACAAAAGCTGGAAAAGAGGGCTTTGTGACTTTGCCCTGAGCAAAATGACCTTCCTAAAATTGAAACTTTGCCTCTGTGAATGCTGTTGAGTGTTTCCTTTGTAAGATAATACTTTGCAAGAATTACAAGCTCTATAGTTGTGTATTGCAACATTTTCCCTCTACAGAGAATATGATCTCCTTGAGGAAATAGCAATGGTTACATGTTCATTTCATTTACAGAGTGTAGATCTGATTATTCTCCTGTCAATTCAGTGTTTTTCCTGAGGTCTTCTCTGCTAGTCACAGGCAGTGAAACAGCAAAATTGTGAAAGATATCACTTTATACAGCTAATGGAGAAATGATTTAAGGAAGAGGTCACCTTTGTAAGCAGACATTGTATCCAGCAGATTTATATGGACTTCTATGTTTAATTAAAGATACTGCAAAATGTAATGATGTGCACACATGCAAATTAACTGAAGTCATGGGCTTTTTTACTTCTTTTCAGGGCAAAGATTAAGTAGGGCTACTGCTTCATCAGAACATTTCTTGGGACCATTATCAAGTTCTGGTGCAATTCCATTATGTCCATCTTGTCCACCTACAGTCAATGGCACTACTCATGCAATAGCCCCAGTGATTCCAATAATGCATATGTTTGCCAGCAGTATACGGAGAAATTAGAGTAGCAGAAAAAACCTGTTGGCAGCACAGAGAGAAAAGAGTCTTTAAATATGATTAAATAGATTATGGGTTAATTCTGAGCTTCCTGAGCTGGTGCGTATACAAAGACCACTTTTACTTTTAGGGAAGTGTGTCCTTTTCACACAACTGAATGAAATCAGAGTGGCAGATCAAATGATTTTTCATGCTGAATCCAAAAGCAGGAAGAAACAACCTTAAGAAAATGAAATGAATGGAAAATAAAGTCCATTCACAATATGCAAAAGAGAAGATTCTCCATATGGCGGGCTCGTACTGTGAGAATGTTTATATTCTTCCTTGAATGGCTGTGTGAAAGTAAAAAGGAGGAGCATGACTTTAAATCATCAGGAATCTTCAAAGAAAATAATCAGCTGGGAAACTGAGCAAGGAGTTGGTGGTGGCAAGTAGTAAAAATCTATGAAGAGCTCCAGTCCCTCTCTAGTTACAAAGGAAGTTGTGTAGATTAATCATCAGCAGATGTTTCCCATAAAATCTCACTCTCAGTTATGCGCTCAACCATCTGAAACAGTGCCAGGTCCCTCATATGTCTTGATTACATGGAAATTTTCTACGATTTGTCAAATTCATGCCAACATATCCACCCTTGTGCCATTTGGAAAACTGGAGCTGCAGCAATTGCTGTTAAAAAAGAGATGAATGAAGGTAAAGTTTGTGTTCAGTGCCAGTTTCCTCCAAGAAGAAGGTTTTGAAAGGTTTTTATAGCTCAAGGTCCATTGAAAGGTTTTTTTATTTGCTATTGCTGCAAGACTTTCACTGATGTAGAATGTTTTGCTCATTCTCCAGGTCTCACAGGTCCCAGTCCCCTTAACTCAGGGACATCAAACATGAAAATCTTTGTCAAAAGCAGAGAAAGAGAGCTTCCAGAGAAAGAAAGCTAATGTAGTTATTTTAAAAGTATTAGCTCTTTGTCATGTTTCAGTGCTGGCTGAAGCTGAGGTAAGGTGGAGGTTCTCCTGCCTCCTACCTATGTTGTCCCTCTGCACCAGCTTGTGTGGGTGGTATGTTTGGGTGTGACCTGGATGAGCTGGTCAAGCATTTGTATTTGTGCATGTGTGTGTAAAAGAAGTAGTTGAAAGGGAAGAAAGCTCATTCCTCACCGTTTACTTTGGTGGTCAGAAAAAGCAAAGCCCAAGCTAAATCTGTTTAATGTTGCAGTAGTGGTAGAGGAACACATGGAAATGGTTCCAGTAAATTGGCCCACACTGACCTTCTGGGAAAATACTGTGGGGTTTTAATAGTAGTTACTCCAAGAAAGATGTGAAAAACCATTGTAGTTTGTCCTGATTAGGCAGGAAGCTGCCACCTTCAGGGAGAGGCCTCAGTCTAGATATATGGTTGACTCTTCTCCAGTGCCGTGTCCTCACTGCTGGCCTGTGACCAATCCCACCTTCTGCACATGGGATTGCAGAGTGGAGAGGGGCAGAGCTGAGAGGTCTCAAATGACAGTCACAGTCACGGGGGTCATGCTCTGTCCATGGCCAGAAAAAATGGTGCTAATGAATCACAGTCAAGCTTGACAAGGAAGTACCCAGGTTTTCCCTAAAATGGCTGAGAGGACATCCAAAAAAAGAACAAGTGCTGAAGAAAAATTATACTTTGGAGCTGTTTGACTTTAAATTGCATCACAGAATAAAACTGTGTCCTGAAAGAAACTTGGATGCAGTTGGGATATATTCTGAGCTTGGAAAACAGTTGGCTAGCTTAAAGGCAAGTAATTAAGAAAAAAAGACATGGGATAATGTTTGAGGAAAGTAAGCCTCTCCTCAGTTCTGTGTGAAGGCTTTATGAGGCATTAGCTTTATGTTAAATTTACAGGCCCCTTTCCCCCTCCAAAGGTGATCTCTCCCCTGTGAAGCAATAGGCTATTAAGAATTAGTTTCATATTCATCCTCCTGATTCATGCCACACACTTGTGTTCATTGCAGAAGGCAAGTTAAGCCCCTTTTGGAGAGTGCCCTATATAATTTTATAGTCATCTGCTGAAGGAGCATAACTCCGTGTAATTTGTATTGTGAAGCTCGCCTTGTGTGTAGCACTGGGTATGTTTGCAAAGCTGTCTGTAGGAGAGCTGCCATGGCCATGGTGGTTCAGCAGTATTAGCTCTGCTAATACTCTGCTTTTGGGAGGTGGCCAGGTGAGGCTGTATTATGTTCAGAGAGTAGGGATGCTCAAAAGATGTTTCCAGAAGCAGATTTTTCACTGAAAAAATCTCATACCACATTTTCATGTGTGCATCTGGCTGCATCAGTCACTCTCAGAGATGAACGACTGAACGGAATGCTGACTTGTGTATTCCAGATGAACCGATTTCTGGAAGTTACATTTTGGTCCCAAAATGTCTTCTGTAAAGCGTCTGCTGTATTTTATATATTTGAGGGGTAGTATGCTTTTCTTTAGCAGCAAACTATTGCTGCAATGTCTTCAGATCCTTTTTGACTTTTCGTGCGTGGTCTTTCTTATTTGTTCCAGTTAGCAATAAGTCTCCCAGATAAGCACTGCCATTTAACTCCCTGCAGACCAGGCTTTTCTGCTCTGAAACACTGGGGCTTATTAACTTGGAAGATTCATAAGATAACATTCATTCTAGCACATCTCATATAACTTGGCTGGTACTCCTTGAATAGAAACTGTACCATGTATTCCATCTTTGTATTTTTCTGAACCCCAGTAAGTCCTCATTTCTTTCAGTTTATTAATTGTATTTAACTAATTGACACTGATATTAATTGTATTGAAAATTGGAAGTGTTTTATTTGGCAAAACAGCTACACATGCACTTTTCAGATATTGCAGAGGAACAATTCCTTTGAAAGACATAATGTCTAATTCTGTGTAATCTATAGTTTTAAAGAGAATCTCTTGTATGGTTCTCCAAAATAATTTGGTTTATAATTAGGTTAGATAATTAATAATTAGAGTGGGATTCATCTCTACTTGATAGATACCTACATCCAAGTTCATCACCCTGGGTTGCCCTTATAGTTACCGAAATGCTTATGTAGTCCACGCTTCTCATGAACAAACACAGACTCTGCTTAGGCTGGCATGAATTTCCCTCTGATTATCAAAAGAGTCTGCAACGTGCTTCCACTTTAATGTCTGTGTTTGATCAGGTAAATCTTACCTTAGTTTCTTGCTAGTTTGCTTAGGATTGCAAAATGTTACAGAATGAATATTGTCACTGATGGGACAGCATATCTGTACCTCCTGGCTGATGAATACAGAATGGGCTTAGAAGTGGGTGGGTTATCATCCTACTTTGTCTTCAGGCTAAATATCCCTCAACTTTTTCTCTCTCTTTGAACTGGGCTTCTTTTTATTGCTATTCTCTGCACTTTGTTCATAGGTCCAATGAAACGCAGGGTGAAAACTGGAGAGAACAGACCAGTCAAAGCTATTGCCATGGGATGTGTTTTCAGGGAGTATTTTGCTGCTTGTGTCTCCCGCTTCTCTTTCCCTTGCTCACGTCTGGCTTATTTTCAGATTCTGATCTGCTACAATGTATAGAATGTTTTTCCAGAACCACGCTGTGAGTGGTTGCTGCCCTTTTATGTGAGTGCTGTTGAATACTCTTTCCCAAGTGCTGTGCCTCACCCTGCTGACAACAGAATTTCCCCCACTCCCCCTCCCAGCTCATTTCTCCAATTTTCAAGGTGATTTTCAAATACTAATCCTGTTGTCCAGTGGACTGGCAGTTCCTTTCAGCATAGTATCATTACAAACTACCATCCTTTGTCCAGGTCTTTAGCAGTGGTGAGTCCTACAAGACCTAAAAGGCCATCCTTTGCTGAACAGCAAGGATGCAAAACATCCTACTTATTGTCCACAGGTCATTTTTTGGCTCACAGTGAGAACCTTCGTTGTACAGAGGCTGAAAATCCAGATGTGATGGAGATGGTAGCTGTGGGGGCAGGGGGATGCCAACACCCAAGGTCTGTTTTGTCATCCTGGGGTGTAGTTGCTGTAGTTGGTGTAGTTGTAAATCCTGCAGTTGCCAAGGCCTTCCTGTACCTGTAGAGACCTGGAGAAAGTCTTTCCTGTACAACTCTGGTGCCAGGTGCAGTCAGATGTTGGTCATGGAATTTAATTTTGCACAGAGAAGCTCCTGAAACAAGATAGGAAAATGAGAGTCATTAAATGGTGAAGCCCCAGCTGGTTGTTCCAGATCTGATCTTGGGTACAGGCACAATTAATCATTTTCATTTTGATTATTTCTATTCTGCTGCAGTCTGGGAAAAGTCAAGTTATAACATATTTCTAAATTACTGTATTTTGACTTAGATCCACCTTTTAACAGAAAATATATATTAAAAAATGTGCCGAGTAGAAAACATCATATCATGCATAGGGCAAAGGAGGACTCAGAAAATGGGGTCTTCAGGAACACCCCACACCCTGGCTCTGAAATATGCTTACTGGAATCAAAATGTGATTTCTTTATACAGAGAATATTTGCTACAAATGTACTAACTTCTAAAGAACTTGTGTTATTTTATTGTGAATTTTTGGGCAGATAGGCTTCTAATTCAATTTTCTGTAAACCTTTTGGAATACTTTATTGATAAAAAATAGCCTTGCATGACTGAATTAGTTTAATTAAAAGTGATGTAAATTGCCAATTCCAATAATAATTATTTAAATAAGTAAGTGGACAGCCTTGATTTAAATAATTTATTACAACCTTGTTTTCAATTTATGATCATAATTATTTTACCAAAGATAGCTTAGTCCTTTAATGGCAAAGAACCATTAAAACTTCTTGATTTGGGAAAGAATATATTTGTAGAATACATTTGGCATTTTTCTGCTAAGACATTTGTTAAACCACATGTGTTTGGATACAAAGACATACAGCTATACCTATAAAGGGTATATATAGAGGGTTTGGTATGTGTCCGTAAGTAATAATTTAGCTTAACATATTCTTATTCTGATCTTTATGCCTCACATTTTCACTGTGTAAGATGATGAATGATGCATTTCCTTTCTGCTAGATGATTAATGTTTTATGTGCAATTTGTGTCAAATTATATTTAAATGGCAATAAAATTCAATTAAATGCACAGAAACATTTTGATGATTAATTTCATAAAGCTACCTTCAGTGTGGTACATATATTGGAGAAAAAAGTTAATGAAAAATGTTTCATATTAAGAACATTATTTAATAAACACTTGAAATATTACCATTAATTAGTTAGCAAACCTTGCTATTTCTTGTCATCATGCCCTTTAAGATTTTAAAACTACTGGATCTTGTCTGCTCTGAGTGTATCATTTTCCTAAACCAGAAGAAGTGAAAGTATGCTACTTTTTGAAAAGAAAAAAATATTGAACTGATATATGATTTAATGATTTTTTTTTTTCCCTTTGGAAAATTAATATTTGAACCTGGAAAAGAGAATAAAAGTACCAAAACCACTAACTTTTATAACTTCAGAAAAATTATTTTTTCAGGTCAGAAATCGGTAACTTCAACCAATTCAGTAGTTTGCATTTTTATAAAAATTTAACCAGTAAAGATTTATTTCACAGTCATAGAATCAGGATAATTTTGATTGGAAAAGACTTTTATGATCAGTGAGTCTGGCCATTAAGCCAGCACTGTCAAACCCATAACTAAACCTTATCCCCAAGTGCCACATCTGCACATCTTTTAAATACCTCCAGGGATGGTGACTCAACCTCTTCCCTGGGCAACCTGCTCAGTGCTTTACAACTCTTTACATGAAGAAGGTTTTGCTGATATCCAATCTAAATCTCCCCTGGTGCAATTTGAGGCCATTTCTTCTTGCCCTGATGCTTGTTACCTGGGGAAAAGTACAACTCCCAACCGCTTGCCATCTCCTTTCAGGCAGTTGTAGAGAGTGATAAAGTCCCCCCCTGAACCTCCTTTTCTCCAGGATAAACACCCCTACCTTCCCCAGCCACTCCTCATCAGACTTGTGCTCCAGACCCTTCCCCAGCTCCATTGCCCTTCTCTGGACATGCTCCAGCCTCTCAATGTCTTTCTTGGAGTGAGGGACACAAAACTGAGCGCAGGATTTGAGGTGCGGCCTCACCAGTACTGAGTACATTTAATTTGAATGAATATAATTATATTGGTTTAGACTTCAGTACATATAGTCATAATTTCAAATGGCTTAAGGCAAAGCACATGTCCCTGAAGAAAATCTAATTTAAATAATAACCATGTTTTATCTTCTTTATTAACACACAGATTTAAAGCAATTGAAAACAACAGTTAAAATGAAGAACATTCATTTAACTGAAGAAGAGTGGATTCACAGGTCATCTATTAAAGAAGATATATGAAGAAAACAAAAACACTGCTGAGTGATGCTAGACATCAAATATTCCAGGTTAGACTATTTAATGCAGGACCACCTGACATTTATTTGATTTTGAAAACAGCTATGGTAGATGAGTAATTTTTCTTTAGTCTTGCTACAGTAGATGGGGGTTTTTGGGCTGTTTTTGTTTGTGTGAATGCAGCTTCCCTGGGGAGCTTGGGATATGGAGGGCTGTGGGAAGGGGCTACACAGACCTGCCTTCAGCCTGCAGGTATGGGCTCTGCCCTGCCCGTATGCATCCCACTGGAATACCAGGCCAGAAAGATGTGAACAATCATGGATTCACCAGCTAGGTGATTAGTTTGACGTGATAAGGATTATGATGAATTGAAGATTTTTGAGTAGGATCTGGTGTGTCCAGCTTGATTTGGAGTCCAACAGCAACCAGGGAAATGACAGCAAAATTCAAAGCAGGTTTACTTCCTACACTGACTGTTACTCAGGTTTGGAGCTGACATGGTTGGTCCTCGTGGAGCTCTGCACTTACTTCACCTTTGTTTCAGCCACACACATCTGTCCATGGTTTAGCCTGGAGACAGCTTGCTTGGGTCCCACTGGCCTGGAGAGAAGGCCATGGATGCATGTCTGTGCAAAAGCTGCACACACAGAATGTCCACACTGTAAAGAAGTTCAAGGAAACCCAGCACTTCTCCTTACAACCTTGACTTCAGAAGTAAATTCAAGTGGGATTTTGCTTTGGGCGTTTTCAAGTCCTGGTGAACATGTGGTGCAGAGAGCAGCAGAAATAGGTGTTATCAGTTGCATAAATGTTTCTCTTACTGATGTAAATATGGTATGAGCAAGTGGCAAGCATTTGCAGGTCACATCTGAATTCATTCTGGTGCTGAGGTGGGGATCTTAGAGCAAATCATCAACAAGACATTTCAAAACATACTTCCTACTCAACATAATATTGCATGTAGAAAACAGCCTTTCAGTGAGCATCTTCTTTTGAGTGGGATGTAGGGAGACTGACGCTTTTTGTGCTCACCCCTTTAAAAAGATGCTCTTTTTCTTGAAGGAATTAAGATTCCTGTTACACAGGTAGCAGGAAGAATTCTGCTGCAGTAGAAATTATTTTTTGCAAAGTCAAGGGGGTTGCATTGTGCTGTTCACATCTGGAGGTTTTATTTTTTTAGGCAGAAGGTAAATAATGTTGAGGGTGGAGGAGGGGCTGTAGAGAAAAACATTTTGGTCTGTTTTCTTTTGACAAGACAGTCTCCTGTCTCAAGACTCTGTTCTTCAAGCCAGAACAGGGCGATGGACCAGAAGTATTCTTCAGGAACAGAAGGAATTCTAAAATCAGGGATGGTTTTGGAAGAAGTCAAGGTAATTTTTCTAAATAAGAAACAGGAGAATTTCTTCAAGTTATAACTTTGATTAGCACAGCTAAAGTTCAGTTTCATGATTAGAACCTTATTATACATTTTTTTTTGGACCCCAGAAAGGGTGTATTTCTATCTGACATCAAACAGAATCGTAAATATCAAGTTACCTCAGGAAAGATACAGAGAGCTAACTTAATGTCAAACAATCAAGTAATTTGTTTTACTCCTGTGTCACCAAAGCTGAAAAGACCCCAAGTACAAGGGAAAAGGAGTGATTTCTTGCTGCTTACCTTGCTCTTGTTATCAGCTACCTGGAAAGGGTACAGTCAGAGAGATACCTGTATTTAATAGTAGCTGTGAAAATGCAACCTCACATTATGCCTGCAGAAATGAAAATCTTTTCAGAGGATTTTTCAGAAGAAGACTTCAGCCCTAGTTGTAACAGAGAGACCCTTTGGACTGTGACCACTGGGGAAAGCACAGCATAGATTGGTTGTGCTTTAGAGCTGATAGAAATATGAGGTCTGCCTGTTAGCTAGTTTCTTGTTATTCTAAATAATATTTTATCTCACTCAAACAAAATAGTTGTAAGTCCTAGATTTTAGCACAAAAATGCTTCTGGAAATTTAGGGCATGCTGATTGCCTCCTTCAGAGCTTCTGATGGAGCTCTGACCCTCCAGTCCCCCTGTTTATATTTAAAATTTTGGCAAATATAACTCCTTGCTGTAGCTCTGAACTTAGCAGTTGCAATTTTCTTTGGTTTTCATTTCTGCACCTTATATTCTAATCTAATGGCTGGCTGAATGACATATGGAGCCTTCCAGGTTTTCATCCTGCTTAGCAGACTGGGAAAAAGTCTGTATATTTCAGTAGTAATCTACTGGAGAAATCTATTTTAGATAAAACAATTACATCTTCCATTTGTTCTTTTTTTTTCCCTTGTGCTGGCATACAGTTCTTTCCAACTCCATAAAGGTGTTTTATTGCACTTACTAAAAATGTCAAGGATACTAAACAGCAATGCATAATTTACAATAGACTTTGTAGGTAATGGAGTTCTTACAGCCGCAGCTTCCTGAGAGTGTATTTATTACTATTTTACTACCTGCTGTAGTATCCAGGCTCAACTTCCAGTGTATTTGGTGAAAAAATCCACAAGGCAGGGAGGGATAGGGACTGCTGCTAAAAGCAAGTGGGTGATTACTGAGCATTTGCCAGTTTACTTGAGATAAATGGATATTATTAACATTGTTGACCACACTGAAGTGCTTTAATTGTGCAGAAGTGCAGTCAGGAAAACATTAAACTAAAGAAATATGCTTGAATTAAAGTGTTGGGGTGCTGAAAAAAGAATTCATCCCATTCCCTCAAGATTAAAGTGACCTTGGTTATTGGTTGAACAGCAAAATGAAGAGATTTACCTTCCTTTTTAATGTCTGTATTCTTTGCAGGAGTTTGTGCTGGTTAGCAATGTAGTTCAAGTTCAGATGTACAATAATCAGGATGACATGATAATCTGTTGATGTCAACTTGACAAAAGGGATTTGCGTAGGGACTAACTATGATGATTTAATGTATTAAAGCAAGAAGGTTAAGAAGTCCTTAGGACATAAAAGCACAGAGGTAGAATAGCTTTCAAGCTGTGTTTAAGGGGCAAGATTTTCTGAGCAATGTTTTTAAGTACCTATGCCGACATCCTCTGCTAGGCTTTTCTTAAAGAAAGCTGTAACTCCAATTTCAGTCAGGAATAGCGTTATCTATCTCTGTATTGATTTCTGCTTAAGCAGCATGCAGAGGTTTGTTATCATTTTAGTGCATTTGTAGAGAAATGAAATGAGCAAAAGCAACAAGTGTTAATTTTGCCTTGTTTATGTTTAGTTTTAATCTACTCTGGCGGTCAATACCTCACACTCTGTGTAATAGCCCTTTATTTACCACAGGAAATACCTTAAATGCTGAGACAGGAGTCGGCCTGAGCAAAGGAATATTGAGGAAATGTGTTGATATTAGTGGCTGCCTGGGATTGTGGTAGCCCCAAGCAAGCCAGTACACAGCTCCTTCACCATGGCTCACAATCCAAGCACAGTCTCTTTTCTGAAACAAGGTTCCAAGATTTGTCTTGTTTTACAATCCTGTTAGGAAGTATCAGAGCAGGGTACGATGCCCACAGTGCAGGTGGCACAGCATCCAGATAAATGAATCACACTCCCCACTTCATCTTGCAATAGGACCTGAGGATCAGCCAGTCTTCAGGAATTTAGTCTCTTATTGTGTCATTTTCATTAGCTTTGCTTGAAGAACCTATAAGTACATGTGGGACCACCTGAATATGTGATGCTAAGTGCTGTAGTGAGTGCTGGCATAATTGAAGCCATTGACTAGAAATGGCACAGAGAGAAAACAAGATGATTGATATTAATATCCTGGTGTCATTAACTCTTGCACATTAGATTTCCTTCTTCCATAACAAATCCTGCAAAGGAAAACATGCAAGCTAATCAAGTAAGCTGAGGATTTTCTTTCTTTTTTTTGGTCACACTTCATTTTATATCTCTAGCTAGAGGCAATAACATGTAGCTACCAACAATTGAATGGGGCCTGAATCCACCAGCAGAACAGTGGGTTTTTCTAAGTGATCCATCTAGATTACTGTCAGCAGTGCTGTATGCTTCTGAAGAATGTCTTAAAACTGACATGCTCAATTTCATGTCTACTGCATTTCTACATGGAGCTCCCACAAACACTTGTCTGATTAAATAAAATTCCTTTGAAATAAAATGAAATGCCTTAGAATAAAATTCCTTTGAAAACTATTACCTGTGTAGACCTGCAAGACAGTATTGTCTTGGTTGGTAACAGGCCATAAGCTTTGTGCTGAATTTGCAAGGCTGCAGGACTGAGGTATGTCAGGTTTGCTTTTTCTGAACTCTTGGTGACCTGCCTGAGCTCTGTTTTACTTGCTGTAGCTGTAACAGCAATTTTTCTAATTGACCAGGTGTCTATGGCTAATTTGTTCTACTTTTGTTTGTCTTTCTATTGTACCTACATAGTTTTATGGCTTTAGCATAGTGATATAGTATAGGAAAATATAAGTCTGTGAGGAGAGCAGTGAAGTGGAGACACAAGACACAGAGGAACATAGCCAGGGGATGAGAAGAGTTGGGGCACAGGCTGGAACTGCAGACCTGGTACCTAAACAATTCACCCATGGCCAGTCAAAATAAATACAGACCTGGAGCTAGTCAAACCTGGTTTTATCGAGAGCATAGTGGACAAAGAACAAGTGTCTTATGTGTAAAAGTCTTGGTATACTGTGAATTTAGGTGTGACATGGAGCTGCAGACAGATTAAGAAAGAGCTAGGTGTAAAAGCATGTGCTTGCCTTTCCTCAAAATGCCTTTTTTATTTTGCAAGGACAACTAATATATTTCTTCCCTTGTAATCTTCTGTATTCTAATGTGGAAAAGGCACCCATGTCTCCAGAGGAGGAAGAGTCATAAAATAGGTATTGTTGGTTTATACAGTATCATTCATTAAATTAGCATTCACTTCATTTCACATATTCATCAATTAATCAGCCAGTCTGCACAGTCCCACAATGTACAGGAAAATTGTTCTTTAGTCTTTAATTCTGTAATGGCTTGATAAAAAAATTCATGGCTTCCTGCTGTTGGGTTCCAAATATGGACATGTATGTTTTAGCATTCTTGCCACTGGAGTCTGTGAATGTCAGTAAATTCTCAGTCTGAACCCTCCCTGTTGAAGGATATTACTCTAGATGTCAACTACCCATGATGTCCTTATATCTTGTTTCACATCATTTTTCTTCTGAAAACAAATGCAGCTGCATTTCCAAAGGCTGTTAACTTTACTGGCAGTGGTTCCCCTTCAGAGTTATGTGCTTTCCAAGTATTAATTCTCTTCAATTAGGCTTCCTGCATCATGCTGCATTGATCAGGCAATTAATTGATTGCTGAAGACTTGCCTGAAACAATGAGTCAGCTGTTTCTGTTCCCTGTGAGTTACTCACCCCCTGTTTTCTCAAACTCAATACAGCTCAGCAATACTACATTCATTTGTAGTTTGGTGTAAACTGGCACCCTTTGGTGCACATAGCATTGTTGCTTGTCTTTGTTTCACAGCTCAAAGGACAGTGTAGCCTTATTTCTAACAGCACTGAAAGCTGATGGATGGAGGGCAGTAAATTGCTCTGTGTTTCTGTTTCTAAATAATGCAAAAATCAAGTCACCATTAGATGGGGTCTGGAACTGTAAACCTAATTCGATTGTGTTGTGATGCTGTGAATACACATGCTTCATCTTCCCTACAGTTATAGGAAAAGAGCATCTTGTTTCTCCTGATGCTGTGAGAATTTATTTCCCCTGTAGAAGTTATTTGTTTAAAATGAAAACTTGGAGAGTCCTAGGATAAAAAAAAACCAAAATACAAAAATATGTTAGGCCACACCTAAGTAGAGTAATTGCACATTCAGCCTTTGCTCTGTAAGTCAGAACAAACCCCAAATCACTCAAACACAGGACTTGCAGAGTTTGTACCTGCAAGGAATGATTTCTGGTGGCCAGATAGATTAGCATGTTACGCTTTTTGTTCTCTAGAGTTTCAAAGCAAATTTAATATAACAGGGACTAGAAAATAATATTTGAAGTAATAAAAACTTGAAGGGAATGTTGGTTAAAGAATGTATTCTATTACATCCATAGTATTTGAATAGTACAGCTTTCCAGAAGTCTGCTGTGGCTTGCACCTTGTAGGAATTCTGTCATAGTCTTCTGAGGGTTGTGGTTTGGACTGCTCCTGGGTTGGAGAAAGGGTAATGGAAACAGTGATATTCATATCCATGGTGGAGGCTGCTTAGGCACCCAAAGAGAAGGAATTCATTCCACAGTGAAGTCAGACCAAAATTTAATTTCTGTTTGTTCCATCATGAGAAGAAGCTGAATGCTTGATCTGAGGGAAAGGTCCATGCACAGACAAGCCTATTCTGATACTGGCACAAGCCTTTACCATTAGATAAAGCCAATCCCAAGATTAATTTTTTTAATTTTTACAATAAGTTCTAAATTGGAAATATAAATATCAAGTGAATGCTACTTGCTTGGACAACATATTGATACAGAAATGTTCCTGGCTGGCTCACTACAGAGTAAACACAGCTGTGGGATGAGTTGCAGTAAGCAAAACAGTGGAAGGGAGCACTGTAACTATGATTATTGGTTGAAAATACACTTATTTAGGCATTCATATGGGTTTTTTTTTCATATGTTCATATGTTTCTGGTTAGGATCAGGATGGAAGGAAGAAGTTTTCTGACAAATCTATGTATGAACTTTTAGAGTTTTTCTTTTCAAAACTGTCTTGAAGAATTATGGCATATTGTTTTTTTTTTTGTTTTGCTTTCAGTAGGCATTTTTATAAACATTCTCATTTGCAAAGACTTATTTTAGTTGCATCCAGATTCCAGATCTTTTGTGTGCTATTTGTATGAATTATAGTCATAAGGGCTGTTCTTGATCTTGTCCTTCTGTTCTGCAGGAGTCAGGAAAAGTAATATGAATGAGATTTTAAAGACAGAATCTATGGTGATTACCTGTCAGACTTCTGTGAATGTGGTTTGTATCCATTTTGATTTAAAGCAAATGATTTCTCTAAAGAGTGAAAGAGCTGGGTCCTGTGGGAGAAGTCACAGAATATCTCAAGTTGTAGGGGACATTGAGTCCAGCTACAATACCATCCTGTATGTCCTTACAGTGAAGTCCTTGGCTAGTGACCATTTTCCCCTACTTGTGCATGCATAACACAAGCTTCCCTTCTCTATGTCCTCCTGTTTATTCCTTGACATCCTCAGGGACTTCATTTGTGGCCATACATACATAGTGAAACATCACAAGTGACAGCAAGGTTGCCACTCTGGTTCTCCTGCAGAGAATGTGTTATTATACTATATGTTATTGTCATATGACGGTTTAATCAGTCCTACCTGTCTGTCCAGCCATGCCCATCACTTGTGACAACCTAATCTGAGAGAAGCAAAAGTGATTTAAGAAATTACCTGTGTCAAACCAACATTTCAACTTGCATTTGCTATTTTCTTCTATTACTATAGAACAGCTTATGTATTGACTGGAAAGGGCTGCTAAAATGCTTTGTGCAAGGATGGCTTATTTATTGAAAGACTCACTCATCTTAATCTTGAATATTCCCAAAATTGCCTTTTGGGCATCTTTTGATGCTTCCTTCAAGCTTTCAGCTTGGTGATATATAGAAATAGCTCTGTGGTGTCTATAAGAGTATTTCTGGGCTGTCTGAATGCTTACTGCATGCTACTTAGATGACGTGTATATTTGAAAGATGTATTCCTTCTCCCAAAGAGGTGAAGCCTGGCCCACTTACTGATATCAGTGAGTTTTTGGATTGTACTAAGTTATCTGCTACCCTGTGTGTTACTCATGCTTGAACTCTCTACAAGAAGTACATTCAGTGTAGCAGCCTCTGGGGCAGCTCATATATCCAAATAAAGAAATAAAGGAGAATACTGAAGTACAGACCAGTTGGTTCTTTTTCTTACATCTTCATTTTCTGATTGCTCACAGATGCTTGTATCAACTGCCTCATGCGTACATGCTTAAGGCCATTTTCCTCTACAGTTTCTGTGTTCTTGCTCCATAGTTCACGGTATGGTGGGCCTTCTTGGTGTCCCGGCTTGTCCTGCTGGTACCCAAAAATACTTTTTCTTAACATTGTTTTGTATTGGAATGTCAGAAACAATATGAGAACTGTGTTATAGCCAGAATCATGTTTTCATAGGATAGCATGGTGCTACATGCCATGACAACCTGTGAAGCAGTTTGAAAGTAAGGGAGCTTGCTGAAATAGTGTTGGAAGACTCATGACTGGGGAAAACCAAAGCAGGTGTAATGTCACCCATACTGCCATTTGGAAGTTGTGCTTGTAGGGGAAGATTTTCCAGACAGCTCCCAGGCTTTGTCTTGGAAAGGGAGTTAATTAGGTTGCTCAAAGTAAACAGATGGGATGTGGTATTCAAGCTTGCTCCTTGGCTGTCAATTTCTTATTCAGCACTATCTGCCTATTAAGTTTAAATATTGGCAGAAAAAAGTCAATGAAGAACAAAGACAGAACAAGTTGAAAAAAAACAAACCGCAAACCAAATAGAAATGGAAACAAAAACTGGTAATAGAATAGCTCTCCATGGTCCATGAGGAAGATGGTGACTCAGGAGAATTTGTTCATACATGATGTGTACAAAAGGTGCCTGAGGAGAAGGATCATGGGCTGCCAGAAAAAATGGCAGTAACTGAAATGATTGTCAGAGATATTCTAGTCCAGAAAAGCATGAAGAAGAAACCCAGCCAAATTGTGATGGCAGTGTTTTTAGCACAGAGGAGTGCAGCTTGATCCATTTAGAGTAAACAAATTATTTTGGTCTCGTCCTGGGAAAAAGACTCAGTGGACTTGTTCCAATTAAAGTGGAAGCAGTGGAGCAGGAAGGACTGCTGTTCTTGAGCAGTAGCAAGGGCAGTGGAATCTCCAAAGTTCTTATTTTCATTAGGTGAGGGGAGAAGAATGGATGTGGCTGGGTAGCTTACCTGTCACTGTCACTCTGGGGAGAAAGAGAGGTGTGACATTAGGAAATTTAGGTCTCCAAAGGAGGCAAGAATGAGATGAATGGACAGATGCAATAAAAGGAAGTGATTAGTCCTGAGAAACCTTATGCTTTGCAAGTTTAAGAGGTTAGAGAAGCTGTTTAATGACTTCTTGGCATTTTGACTTCTGTGACCTCTTTACAGAAATGAGCATTTACCAACAGTCTAAATATAACAAAAATGCAGTCAGCTTCTCCACTGTGTCTCATACAGTTTACCACTCCATCCTCAAGGCAGCCGGAAAAAAATGGTCCTTAGTTAACTGACTTTGCTGAGGAATTTTCAAATTTAGATTTTGTGAGAAGGTAAAAACCTTGGAGGAACATAGGAGTGCACAAAAGGTTAACTTTACAGCTCAGAGCCACTTCAGATTTGCAAATGGCATTGTCATTCTTGCAGAGGCCCTGGAGAGACAGGGGAAGAGTAATTAGGGAGAAGTTCATAATAGGTGAGGAATAATTAGGAGCTGCTGAGAAACAGCTGATGAGGACATCTCAGAGAATGCCTGGGAAAAAGAGCACTGCAGCTCATATCCACATAAATGAGGTACGCTCGTGATCAGAGGCTGAAGTCTAGATACAGGGTCTCTTCTTGCATCAATCACTGCTCCTCAACTCATACACCCATCCTTGCTCCTGAACCCCAGTACCTCCTTGTCTGCTGAAGTATTGTTACCTTTCTGGTTATAGTAGTACCTAAACATGTTCTTCCCAGATGGGGCCCAGAGATGAGAGGCAGCTGGACCCAGATGTCAGCAGAGCATTAATGTTGTCCTGGTATAAAGATTTTCAAGTTTGACTCTAAATGCTGTCTGCTGTTTTGTTTGGGGGCTGGTCACTAAAAGACCTGGTGGCCTCACATGTACTCTTGACCTGATATGACACTCTAGGGAGAAGGATGAAGCCCCAGCACTCTTCTCACTAAACCTAGAGAAAATAATGTAGCCAACCAATATGGTAAAAGGCAATATGAACACGGGCAAAGTAGTAGTTAGCTAGAATATGATCTCTGAGCAGTAGTTTCGGAGTGAAATTCTAAACTGTGCAGAGTCTAGAAGTAGTAGGTTGGCATACATGAGTATTTGAAGTTAGTACTTCCAGACAGAATTACTACTTCCAGGTGGGGTCCTATGGCTGTGGTAAAGTCTGGAGCCATTTTTAGCTCCTCAAAGCAGACCATGGTATCAGTATAATTGAACCCAGGAAATCCAAGGGTCGGTTTGTTGCAGGGATGACATGTGGGTGGGTGGGTCCATGGAATGATAAAGCTAAGCTGAGAACTGGGTGACTGTACTCTGGGGTTTTGTACTTGTTACCTGCTCTGGCCTTGTCCCAAGGGCTGAATTCCAGTCAGGGGTTTGAACACATTAGGGGTGTTCTTGGAGCAACACACTGGGTTTTGCTTTCAGTAAAAGCAGATCCTATTCATGCTCCTGACAGAGAAGCAAAGCATAGTTCTGTGGGGACAGACACGAGAGTTGCTGCAAAAGTGCACTCCTGATCCCAGATAAGCACTAGGGCAGATGTGTCTGTGCCTCTGGTGCCCCTCTGTAAAAGGAAGAGGAGGTCTTTTCTGCATTCTGGCAATTAAAATAGGATAAGGCATTCTTAAGGAAGAAGGGAAATAAGAGGAATAAAGTGAGGGATTTACATTTATTTTTCTTAGTGGGAAGAAAACTGTTTTTTTTTCTAGACAACAACCCAAAGAAAATATCTGTACCCGTCTATCCTTATGATAGATGATCCTTCTATTTTCATTATACTTTTATGAGGTGAGCCTATTAAAATGTGAAAATAAAGCCAGGCAAATCCACCATATCAAATAAAACGCACCAATGCTTTTCTACTATCGAAACAGAAAAGTTTTTTTCTCCATGAGGCTACCTTGCTTTTCAAATTAAATGTCAAGAATCATGTCTCCCCCAGAGATCTGAGCTACAGAGCAAAGTTCAGATTCGTCAACTACAGATTTGTATTTACCTTAATGCTTATTACATATCAAATTACTGTGCTGTGACATGGATAAATATTGGATTTTAAAGTTATTCCATTCAGAGTTTTACTGGAAGAAATTTGACTGCTTTAGTGCAGCTATTTGGCAGGCCAAAAAGGTAGTGTATTTTAAGGGAACATTCAACTAAAAATATGGCTGTCCTCAAAGGAAAATATTTCTCTTGCGTAGTTAATCAGCACCTTTATTGTTGAGGTGTTTCATGTAGGATCCCACGATCCAAACTGCAGTTCCACTCACAGTGCTGTTACAAGGTAAATAGGTGCTGGATTCCTTGTTTTACCAAAGGAGGAATTGCAGCTCAAAGGGTAGGTCTTCGCAGCAACATCCTGATGCCCCTCTGAGAAAGAGGAGACTGCTCTGCTTGTGCCCAGTATGATGAGGATGCCTGATCCCCTGTGTTTGTCTCCACTTTCAAAGTGCAGACTTCAACGGCAAAGAGCCATTTGGCTCAGAGCAAGTTGAGTGTCCCACGCACTGAGGAGGGGACAGCCTTGGCCCAGAGCTAGCCAGTCTGGGGTGGAGGGTGGAGGGGTCCCCATTAGGGGTGTGGAATCACGAATTGTGGGTGGACATCATTATCTAGAACCCACGATCTTTGCAGCCTCTTCTCTTGAGAAAACTGTACTGTTGTATCTCTGCTGCCAATTCACAAATTACTGTTTAATGATTAGGCAATCTTAGCTCGTTTGGCATTGCTAGAGTTCCTTCTCCATTCCTAGACTTGTCCTACTAAGTGTTGGCCTGTGGATTAGATTTTATGCTAAAATCAGCGTGCTTCTATTTTTTTTTTTTATGGTGGGAGTGAAATGTATTGAAAATGGCTTTTGCTATTTTCCCCAAATCCTTCTAGTCCACAGCCTGCTTTGATTAAGGTCTCCAGGAAGCCAAAGTAGATGTGAGTACAGAATGAGGCAGTGTTATTTGTCAAAGGTCATTTGGAACTGTGAGTAAATGTGAGGAAAGTGGTGTTTGCCTGCTGCTCAGACTAACAAATACTGATCAGCTGTTTCAGGCAGCCTGGGCCATTTACACTGATAGAGCCTCTTTCAGGGTGAGGATGTCATAGGACTTAAACTGGCCTTGGTTGATTAACTTCTAATTAATATAGAACCACCTCTAAATTTGCATCTGAAAAAGACTGCTTTAATCCTGTTACCTAATATTAAATTTTAAAACTTCATGTCAAGGGGTCATGGTTAGTTGGTAATACAGCCTTGGATAAAAATAGTGTGACATTATTCCAACAATATTAATCTTAATGAGATGTGCAGTCTTACCATGTGTGTATCAAGGACACCGTACTCATACGTTAACTTTATTGTGCCAGTTAATGCAATTAGTGTAGTGTTGCTAATGTAGTTAAAAGTTTTATCACTAATCATATAAGCTCCAATAGGATAAATATAAAGGGTTATTAATGCTGTAATTTATTATTAACAAGTAGAGAAGCAACAGAGCAATAAACTTTGCCTTCCTGCTGTACTGCCTTTATATGTCATCACATTTTGGTTTTCATAGCATGGCTGTCATTCCTTACACTGCTGGCTGCTGCTGGATGTTCTCTAATATTATTTAAAAAGGACTTGGCACCCATTTGAAGATCTCAGTGTCCCTCTGTCAGTTTTGTGGTGCATAATTTTTCTTTCACTTTTTCTCTTTCCATTTGACAGGTTGCAGAAAGGCCTGACTCTTATCTGATCAGGATTCCTGTCTGTGAGAATGATCTTTAAATACCTTCAGTTCAAGGACACTGTAGTGTCTCTTTCAACTAATATAAGGTACCAAAATAGTGAAATTTAATGAGATAGAACACCAAATTGATTGTCTCAGAAAGAGTACCTGAGAGGGTAGTTAAGATGATGTGTCAATCACTTTATCTTAACAGCTTGTACCGTCATCATGTGACATTTCTACAGAATGGCATGAACTGCTTGGTTTCAAAGGACTCATATTTGCACCTTTGATTTAACTAGCAGACAAAAATCATTAAAGGGCAAGGACTGCTTTGCTTGGTGGCGAGGACACAGCTTGTGTGGTTTTAAGCAATTTAAACAATATTGACACCCTAGTTTAAGGACACCTTTTAGCTGTCTTCAGTTTTATTTTTCCATCACAAGTGTTAGAATTTTGAGGACAGCCTGAACATGTTTTGATTCCACTGGATCATTTGATGCCTGGGAGACAGAAAACTATTCACAGAAATAGATATCAAGAGGCAATAGGCTGAAATCCACTCATGTTTCATGATTCAATGCAAGTTGTGATTCAGGTAAAAATCTGATTAGACGAGGTGTATCTTTAGATTTATCATTGGACTCTCTTCTTCCAGAAGCAATGACATGGATTGCAGGAAGCGCAATGCATATGTGAGGTGTGCAGGGCTATTGTCTTATCACAGACAATTTCTGCTTCAAACAAGGATGCTGATAAGTAGTTCTTAGGAAGGTGTTCTAAGCCTTTGACTCTTTTTCACTCCTTAGCCATCCAGAATCCACACTGTGTATAAAATCTGCTGTATAAGCAGCCTGTAGATTCTACTTGTGGGGATGACAATCTGAAAGAGAAGGGAAAGGGATTAGGAAGGGAGGATTTACTTTACACACTGCTGCATTGGGTATTATACTGTAGATTAAGAAGAAACTCCCACATTCAGGGGCAGCATGCAAAGAGATGTAACTGAACACAAAAACACCTGCACTAGAAGCGTGTCTGGAAGCAGTGGAAAGCAGAATAAAATTAGCAAACTGTGTAAAACTGGAATCGAAATAAGGCTTTAAGAGTGAAGAAGTTCTTGATTGACATGTAATTTAGGGAAGGACCCTTCTGGTTGACTTTAAGGCAGACTTTGTGGTATTTTGTGAAACAGCTCATATTATCTGGTTTCTTGGACTTGGTAAGCCAGCTGGTCTTCAGTCCTATCTTTCTGATAGCTTTGAATAATAAGTTAATAAGAGCAATGCCTAGCAGAGTTTTTGGGATCGGGACAAAGGTGCTGAATCTTACACAGAGCCATACACTGTTCTTAGGAATCTGTTCTTAGGAGGATATTAATTTTAGGATATGCTAGTTATTCTGTATTGGGATTTTGCTGAAAATTTGTCAAAGATCAGTTTAAGCACTTTCTATGCTTAAGAAGAAGTATAGGACTGAATTATTGGGAGAGCCCTCCATTCAGAAGGATCCCAAAACTTCTATATGCTAGCTTGCCTAATGAGAATCACAGGCTTGTCAGCCCTTCCAGTGAAATAGAGCTGTCAGATTCTCAGATGTAACCAAAGAGAGAGGAAGAGAGAGCAAGAGCTACCCAATGACATTTAAAATTCCTTTCAAGTATGCATACGTAGTAAAATGCCAGCAATGGGGTTAGACAAGTTCATAACAAGCCTCACAAATGGGTTACTCTAAATGAGAATCTAGAGGTCTCAATAATAAAACCCACACACCTGCTTCCTCAAAATTGAACATTTTAATTGAATTTTCTGCTCTTGTTTGTTCTTTGAATCTCTTTTTTCATCTTTCAGTTGTAGTTGTGCCCCCAATCTCAATCTGAGCCATCTGTTCCACTTCTAATATTAACATCTTCTATCATATAATGTACTATACCCTGAGATAAAGAGAAGAAAGATGATGACTTTCTCCTGGGAGGAAACCTTATATTTCACAAAAGGTTCAGCTGTCACTTTAAAACACCTTCCCACACACAAATATGCACCTGCCACATTAGAATATTATTAATAATGCAGCCTTGTTGTGTTTGACAAGCTAAACAAAATTACCCAAAAAATGTGGAAAGGTCTAGGAAAGGTGAGAGCAAGTCAATGTTTCTTTTCAAAATAATAGCACCCAAACTGATCCACAGTAGAAAGTAATTACATTTTAAATGAACTGTTCTAACTTAACTCCTTGTATACATTGCAAATTTTTATCCTTTCCAATTACACAGGTATCTGTTTAAGCTTAATGAAATTTGCAGAGTTGTGTTGACTCTTCTTAGTCTCAGTCTAGAACTACAAATCCCTGTTCCGTCCATTCTGGGTTGTCATGGTCCTTCACTAGCTAATAGTCTCTATCCAACACCCACCACTCATTTGAATCCCAAATTCACAGGAGATTTGTGGGTCAGAGAAAGAGAGGACAGTGGAGCCACTCAGTTTTGCCTGTAACTGCGGTTTCTATCTGAGCTAGAGAGTCAGGACGCTTGTGAAAAAAGAGTGGTAGTGCAAAGAAAGGAATAAACTTAAGGTTTAGGGTTGTTCCTAGTAAATTAAGGAAGGGAGTTGTGGGAAAGTGTCTGATGAAAACTTGAAAAGTGGTCTGGGAGATTTAGGGTGGCATGACAAAAGAGAAACTAGAAAGAAATCAGGTAGTATCAGGAAGGAGTTCAGAAAGATGAGGTGAGGATCAGGTTTGTTTGGAAGAATCAGCAAGCCTGTAAGGAAACACAAAGTGTGATCCTGGCTGGGGAAATTTAAGATAGAATAATGAGATTAAAGGAAAAACAGATACTACCAGTAAAGAGAAAATGTCAAAGCCTCACATTTGCTTTATTCCAAATGGATTGAAGCAAGCAAATGTGAAAGTTGCTGTTCATCAGATCCAGATTGTTTTTCCCTTGTGGAGAGATTTCATCATTACATGGCCAGAACTATGTAATGAAAGTTTGGAAGTTTTGAAGCATCTGATTCAAAATACTTCTCTTAGCTTTGTCTATCCCAATTAGGCTTTCTGCCTTTAGTTTATGATGCTCAGGGATGCAGGTGTTTTTCTAATCCATCAAATATAATTCAGACCATGAGATTGAGTCAGGCATTGGGTTTCCATTTACAAACTATCAGGATTTTAAGAGAGGCAGGACAACTGGGAGATGTCTTAAAGCATGATTTATTACTCTTCTTCTACTGTCTCATGAAGGAGTGAGAACATCTTCACCATGTTCAGTGGATGTTTGTGGTCAGTGGTCACAAGACCACAGGTTACAAGGTCCTTTAAAGGTTAATTAGCCAATAAATTACTGCCACAAAAGAATGTTTCTATTTTCACACCAATAGTTAATTATTTTGTCTTATGTCTTCGCAGCAGTGCGGATTTTCTTAACCAATTATATAATGACGTACAAAACTATTTGCTACACTTTAAAGCTTCATATTACCTTTATAACTACTTCTATATCTTAACTTTAAAACCTTAAAACTTTCCACTACCTAGCTTAATGTCTTTCTGTCTAAACTACAAACCTACATTCTTGTCCATGATCTCTAAATCCTTCTGGGTTTAAAGGTGGAAGCCCTTTCCAAGGTCTCAGGTTGAACCCTGTATTCATTTCTGTGTTTGAGCCTGCATGCACAAGATTTTGAGAATTTTCTATGCTTGAAATTCCCACAACAAACAAGGATTTTGAAATCCAGGTTTTGTGGAGACTAGGACCATAGAGGCACATAAAGGTTAATGCTTTGAGTGTAGCCCTTAACAGCTATTCTGGACTAGTGCTTCATTGTGGGCTGTCTGGTTTCAGTTTAAAATAAGCTGCAGAAAATCACACTCACAGCCAGCTTGTAACTGAAGTCATGAGCTGGGTTGCAGAGCTCCCTGCACATTCAGTGCTAAGACACAGAAGGCAGTTCAGACATGCTGAATATTCCTCTGAAGTTCCTCTCTGTTGATTAAAGACCTTTAATGTGGGGTTCCTAACTGAGTGCCAATAGTTAAATAGAATCTTAGCTGTAGGCTGGAATAATGCCTTTGGCACTGGGAAATGGCACACAGCAATTTGCTAACTTGAGTCCATCAAGGCAACAGGAAAGCCAAATACAGAAAAATTGTGCTTCACTTTATTGGTCTGCTTCACTTTACAATGGCTTGTGTTTGAAGATGGCATAGATGTTTGAAATCAGGGTTTGGGTTTTGAAGGCATCAAGTGTTTTGGAAGGTGTTGCCTGAAACCTAAGCCGTATCCAGGTTTCAACATCTTTTCACTGATCCTGCCTCACTGCTGGAGGACAATACAATGCACTGCCTCAATGAATATTAGATTTAATATGGTTCAATGTAAATACATGTTTTTAAATACTTCTCTGGGCTACAAAGTTACATTGATACTCTTTCAGTGGGAAGGTAGTTATTCCTCTTCTTATTTCATGTAACCCATGGCTTTATCTACCATACAGAATCATCTAGAGCTGAGTAACTATTGATTTGACCAGCAGAATTGGGACAATGGAATACACATGTGTTTTCTGGATCCTATAGTATTTCTAGCACCTAGATAAATGTTATCTATATAGAGAAAAAGAATATAATCATCTGCCAAATTTGAAAAAAAGACATGGAGTATATTTTCACAACTAATTCCTAACACCAGGAATATTTTAAATGTCTCCAGTGCTCTGGAAATCAGTGTTACCATTAGCTAAATAAATTTACAAGTAATTTTGTGACCTAACCCTGTAAGACTTTATTGGAAAGTTTTGTGTATCAAAAGAAAGTCCCTCTGGAGTGTAAAAATAACTCACTGATTATTGAACAGAATCATCAGAATTACAGTGATATTTTAAAGAAAAAAGACATCTTTAAAAGTTACTATCACATGGATGGCCATGAACCATTGAGAGTGAAATTCAGGGATTTGGAACACGTTTCCCAGAAAATGGTCTTCAATTTCATTACAGCATCTATCAGTCTTGTTGTAGTCAGACTGAAAAGATGTTCTTTCCTTCCTTTTCACCTTTTGATTTGAGGTCCTTTTCCCAATTGTTTGGTCCTGGTGAGCCCAACCTTCCATAATTCAATAATTACTGCCTAAAAAATGCCTTTAGAATATGTACAAGTTTTTTCTGTTAGTAGTTCTTGAAAACAATGTCCCCATATTTGGAAATATTACCACAGTCCCAGAAATTTAATAAAGCTAATGAAACACAGGGAAAACCAGGTTTGGTTAATATAGAAAATGATGGTTAGAAAATGTGGAGCATTTACTGGGCTTGATGATGAACTCCTGCAGGTCTTATCTGGTAATTTCCTATTTTAAATATGTTATTGCAATCATGTCTTAAGATGATGTCTTACTGCAATTAAGCCTCAGCTTCTGATGACTGGTTACAGCTACCTGGTATATCAGAGATAGAGACAATAGATAACAGTACATTGTATCCAAAGTTATTTGATCTTTCTTTTGAGGAAATATTGTTAGCACATACAGAAATATTTTCTGGCAAATTGGTGCTTATAAAGAGTATGGGCTAACTCAAAAGAGACACACTTTGCACCGAAAAGTATCTTAGAGTGAAAAAAAGTATCTTAGTACTAAATAGAATAGTATCCCTTAATATAAAGAAAAAATACCTAGTATTTGAGTGCACATGGTTTCTTAAGGGAAATAGTTATGTTGACTGAGGACGTGAGTTAACTTCAGAACAACAGAGCTATCCCATGGGCTGGACCAACCATTCCATCTAATCTGGAATTCTTTTCCAACAGAGGCTGGTACCAGATGTTTAGAGAAGAGTATAAGAGCTAAGCAGTACACAATACTTTCCACATTCCAGATATATTGTTCATGGACTTCCTGAGCTGGTGACTATTTTCAGACCATCTGCTTGCTGCACCCACTCTCCATGAATTAGTCTAGGGCTTTTAAATGCATTAGTGCCTTTCGTCTGTGCCTCCACAGCATCCTGTGGTAATGAGTTTCACAGTTTTATTATGCATGATGTGAAAAAGTTCTGTTGATGGAAAAAGGTATTTCCAGAGGGTGATTCATCCTTCCTGACTTAGCAGAGGATTAATTACCCTTTGAAGAGTCTCATCTTTCTGCATTGACATTAGAGCTTTAGTCAATTACTTCACACTAGACACGTACCTTTTGGATAAGTACAGATAGGGGAGAGTTATCCCAATTTTAGGATCAGTTTAATTAAATGCAATAACCTCTTTCAGTTAAACACTCTCAGCATAATATTTTTTCTGTAGATTATGATGATAGGAAATATCATAAAGTTTTCCACAAAGATGTACTTGAATGAAAAATTGCTGCCTACCTTTGTAAGCCTGATGGCAAGGCTCTCCCTCTGCCAGTTTAAACTAATTAACTTCATGTGTAGATGAGGCCTAAAGGATCATTATAAGAAGAGGAACATTAGGTTTCATTATTTATCTCTTTTTATTGAAAGGCTTTGGCTAACACATGTGTATGGTTAAATTATATGAACTATGTCTTGAAACGGATGAGCAAGTTCTTGCTGTTCTATCAGTCAGTGGTTACTAAGCAAATAATTTTTTAGAGAGAGAGACCCTCACTAGAATTTGGGAAGTGAGCCATATATCATATATCAAGTATATTAACACAGTCCACATCCAAAAGATGAAAGTTTCTACTTTGGGAGATGACAATGCACACAACACTGATCATGTAGATATAAGGCTTTTAAACAAAGTAAGATTTAATGCTTTCTATTCACCTATTACCTCAACAGAATAATTAAATCATGTAAAACTTATTTTTAATAGCCCATGGCATAGAATGAAGAAATTATTTTATAATGAATATGTGTTTTAAACACTTGGGATAAGAAATCAAAATAAAATATGCATTTACACAATATTCTGAAACCTTTATAGCTCGGAAATTGTTCTTATTTGGCAAAAGCACAGACAACTACTTGGCATTAACTAAGTTAGCTCCTGTAATTGTAATCAAGGGAAATCACCTCACTGGTACTCAATTTCTAACAATAAACTTCATAAAGCTTGTTAATGAAACTCACCATTTCAATCTTGTTTTTTGGAAAATAGTTATTTTCCCAAAGAAATTATAAAGTTGTAGGAAAAAAAACCCAAACCAAATCAAACACACTTTTTATTTATACTTGACTCACTCCCTTAGCTTTCTGAAGAAGTGTTATAGAAACAGTGGCATTTTGCAGCCAGACCCACAGCAGGATGGAATAAATGGTTAGGTCTTTAATGCAAGCACTGGGAGAGTTGGACTTCTTGCTCAATGGCAGTTGTCTGGTGTCTTTGTGCAACTGAATGGTGAATGGTGCAGTCCAGGTATGCCTAAATCCTTTCCCAACTATGATGGCCACTAGAAGCAGGAGGGCTGTCCTAGTAGCATGCCACAGCACATTGCTAGAGCAGATTACTGGTGGAACAGATGGATCCAGTAACAGTTTTGCATGACCTCTGGAGGAGGGTGAAACTGCACCTGGAAGTTAGTGTCTGATGATTACACTTATTAACTTTTTGCATATGAGAGAAGCAAGACAGTAAGAATGTGTTTTGAAGTGGATATTGGCTTGATAAAAATGTTAGAGTGTTTAAGGATTTTTACCTAAAAGTATCTGAGAAAGGCTGCATGGAAGATAAATATAGATCTGTAAAGCTATGCCAAGATGGAGCCATTTTCAAGCAGAAACTTAATGGAAATTTATCTAGTGGAAACCTCACTTGCTTAAACCTTAGACAGTCTCTGAAGTTAGGCAGTAAGTGAAGTGGATTTAATTTCAGTTTCAGTCATGATCCCAAGTTTCTCTGTGACTTTAGCATTTATCAAAAAGTCTTGGAAACAAAATATTTCTTGTAAACATGGGACAGTGGTAGTTCCCTGACACACAATGATGCTTTAAAATAATGATAGTTTTAAAAATACTGTGAAAATGACAGGCACTGCTGTAAGCTAGTTATATAGAATTCATTCTGAAATGGTGTATTTGCTTCTGCACTGCCTAACTATCATGATTTCCTATTTTCTTTTCCTCTTGACAAGGTTAACTTATTTTTTAGAGGCTGGACTTTCTGAGAGTTGATGCACAGGGTCTTGGCATTCACTGTACTGACACCCCTCATGGAAGTCAGTAATAGTAATTTAATGGAAAAAGGAGTGTTCCATGAATCTCCAATGAACACTATTTTGTGTTTGCATAGAATGTTCTTGAAACAACTCTGTACAACTGTGCTTCTGAATGCAGCAATATAAATCCAAATTTCATTGTGTAAATAAAATATTTACCTATTAAAACAATGTTATTCAGAAAACTGCTTTTATAAACTATGATTTCCAACACATCTGGATGAACCTTCCTTCTCTATAGGAAGACATTTGTTGAATTTTTATATCTTTTATGCTTCTTGTAAGTACAGTACATTCCATACATTTGCAGATATATCTGCAGTTTGAGATTGGTGTTTGCCATCTACTTTTTCTGTACTGCTTAATTATTGATAGTTTTGATTAAAAATTCTAACTGTGTATTCTAGTGTGTATGCACTGTGTGACAGATAGGGAAATGTACATCTGAGAAATGGTGGATGCATATTTTTGTTGCCTGTTCCATTTTTAATTTTGGAATGAAAGTCAACAACATTCTGAGCTGTATCAGCAGGTAAATAGTCAGATCAAGGAAAATGATCATCACTCAGTGCTCATTAGAAAACACACGGAGTTTTGGGTCCAGCGCTAGGTCTGTTTGTACAAGAAATTGGTTGAACTTGTATGATGGCCACCAAAATGATGATTGCAGCACTTGCCCTGTGAGGAAAGGCTGAGGTTGTGGGTCTTGTCCAGCTTAATGTAGAGGTGGTTTTGGAGGAACCTAATGGAAGCCTGGTCATACCTGGAGAAAACAATGCAGAAGGGAAATAAATAGATAGTTGTTGGGATGGTAGGGAAGTATTTCAATGTCAGATCAGGTCCTCAGGTCTCAGGGCTGGGAGGCAGGGGACGGTCAATGCATCTTTGTGGACTGAACTGTGTCTAAGTTTTGTTGTGGTTGCTTCCTAAGTCAGTTACTGTGATGTTTTGGGGTGAAGATTGATAAGGCACAACTTCATGAAACTTCTGTGAATGTCTCACAGTACTGATGTACAACTGAATGTG
Source organism: Poecile atricapillus (assembly GCF_030490865.1). NCBI lineage: Eukaryota > Metazoa > Chordata > Aves > Passeriformes > Paridae > Poecile > Poecile atricapillus. The sequence goes on from NC_081249.1 coordinate 83,545,240, forward strand.
CCAAACATTTCCCATTCAAATTCTGTACTGGAAGAAATTCCACTGAAGAAATTCCAATGAAGTTTGACCAGCAGGTGGTTTGGTATTTCACAAGGGTGCTTGCTGGCTAAAATGTTTGTGGAAGTGAAGAGAAAGGAGCTGAAGGTAAGAGTCATTGTCAGTGCTTGGATGTGCTGTGTGGTGTATGGTCAAGTTCTGGGGAGCACTAAATGCATTCAGCCAGGCCCAAAAATGCCAGGATCTCATTGACTTCTGATTATATTGTCTGAATTTTTAGCAATGTATGTGCATGCCAGATGTTTGTGCATGCCAGACATGCATAAACCATATTTGTCTTGCTCTATCAGTATGCTGGTGACGATTCTCCCTGCCCATTAATATTGATATATTCAGCTATTGACAAAATGCTCTAAGTAGCCTGTGGGAAAAGGATTGTCTTCCAGGCCTGTGGGGTGAGTGTCATAGTTTGAGACTGAAGTGGCAGCAGACTAAAGTGGCTTGAATACCCAAAACACTTTTAGTCACAGGTGAAACATCTGCCCTGTGAGGAAAAGCACAGAGAGTTAGGGTTTTTCAGCCTGGAGCAGAGAAAGCTTCAGGAAGACTTTATTCCAGCCTTTCAATACTTAAAGATGGAGATAGACATTTTATCCTGTTGTGGTAGGGTACAGGGTACTGGTTTTAAGGTAGATTCAGACTAGATAGAAGGAAGAAGCTTTTTACAATGGGAGTGGCAAAACACTAGAACCGATTGCCCAGAGCTGTGACCACCCCATCCCTGGAAATACTCAAGGACAGGTTGAATGGGGCTCCAACCCAGTGGAAGGTGCTCTTGTGGCAGGTGTTCCTGCCCACAGAAGGGGGATTGGAACTAGATGATGTTAAAGGTTCCCTTCCAACCCAACCTATTCTATGGTATATTTGGTGTTAGTGTGTGACATGGCATTGTCCTCCCACAGGAGACATTGTGGTGCAGTACCAGACTCGGGAGGGGCAGGAAACACTTCTCCAGGAGACTCCAGACCATGGCTCAGGGAGTCTCTGCCCACTTCTGTCAGTTATGGGATTGGGGAGGGAGGGATATCTTCCATTCTGATTTGCTCAGCTTCTTACAGCTCCTGGCTGTTGCCTCCTGGGGCTCAGGGCTCACCCTTCTTGAAGGTTCTCCCCACACAGCTGCAAACAGCTTTGTTACAGGGTGAGATAGGAGGGCCCAAGCTGAGCAGCCCCAGCTGCACACTGAGCTACCACTAAAACATCCTGGTTTTTTGGATCTGATCCTCCAATAAGAAATTCAATTCTGGGAATAGAGAGCAGTAAATAAGAACATTTAGGTGTCACATACATAATAATGACCCACAAAACTGTGATGCAAAATCCTTTCAGAGTGGCCTTAAGGCTCAGCTCTTCAAGAGAAGCAAAGGTCTTTCTGCTTTCTTTTCTGTGTATCCATCTATCAGTTCTCCCTGAGTCTGTCCTCCTTCCTCAATGCCAAGCTGCTTTGGATAATTTGTCCCAATTAATTAGATCCCAGAGCTGTTTTCAAAAGCCTGTACTATTCAATCCCCATGCTGTTGACTACCTATTAAATGACATAATTTAGGATCCTATAAGGGAAATCAAGCATTTATCTTACTTTTTGTCTATTACCATAGCAGACCAAAGACCTGGTATTTACATGGAAGCCATCTGAAATGCTAATGCAAATAATTAACTTCAGTCTGCAGACTCTATTCAAATTGCTCACTGAACCCCACACCGATTCAAGAAATGAAACTGGAAGCTTTTTTTTTTAATTAATCTTTTTTTAGTACTGATTAAAACTGTGATTTACTCTTTTGTCTGTATTTCCCTTAATTCGAAGTATAACTAAAGGAGGTCTGTAATTGCCAATCCTTTTCTATAACACCAAACTTTTTTGCTGTTTTTTTTCTGTAATTCTTTAGGAGACTACATAACTTTTAACAAGGTTCCCCAACCTCCTTTTTATGCCCAGTAACACCAGCTGCCTTCTTGTGTCTCTAATGAATGTATCTTCCTCGTCTCACTCCACCACCTCATCACTTTCATTGTGTTCCCCTTCTTTGACAGGTGGTCTTGTGGGTATAACGACATCATTAAATAGCTCTAAAGCTGCTAGTAAGGAAATAGTTATTGAGTGAATCAGAATACCTTCACTGCTGTAGCTGAACGAACAACTTAGAGTGTTTGCTAAATTTAACTGTTTCTCCTCTGCTTGATCTCATCCATCAGGTTCATAAATCAGGAGAGAGATTAATTTCCTATATAAAGAGATTTAGGTCTATCTGAAATATTTGGGGCTGCCCTTACCCCCCTCCTACTGCCAACCCCCCCGTCCCGCTGCCATGGGTAACAGAAGGTTCCCAGGTAACCACATCTTGGATAAACACAAGTAGGGCATGCACAGTACCCTGGAACACCTACTGTGGCATTATGAGCCTATGTTCATGTGACTGAGTCCAGCAGTGAAAATGAAGACCCAGGTCATAACTTAGTCATCCTTCAGGAATCCATCAGGAGAAAGAGGAGGAAAAATGAAGCCCCATCCAAGGAGCACAAAAGTCTGTACAGACTAAGGTATTTATTTCTCTGCAGGACTCTGAAGTGCACTTGCACAAAGCATACAAAGGATTCTCCCGGACTGTTTTTTTTTAAGTGTGCAGATTTAGTTTGGGGGAGAGAAAATTAATCTTAAGGTGCCTGGTTAAAGGATAGGTCAGGAATACTTCAACCTGGAATATTATTTAAGCATGCTCTATTTAATTGAAAAATTTTAATGGCAGTGAATAAAGTGCAAAAAGAGACCAGTGATGTGGGAGCTTTATTAGTGAAAAAAAAAATCCCTGATGCAGCATTTGTTTAAGATGAGCCCTGACACTCAAAAAGGAGACAGAATAAACCTTTTGCACTAATTTGAAAGCCTGATTAATTGCTCTTAACAATGATTGTGACCTGAAAGGCCAAGCCCAAGTATGCAGAGGGCACAGTCCCATCCTTTTCTCCCATTACCTAATGGGAGAAGTACTGCTCTCATCTCTGCTGCCTGAGGAAGTGTCAAATTAGAAGTCCACCACAGGAAACAAAATTGCCACCACACCTGATCCCTGGGTGAAGACTGGCCTGCTTAGATTAGAGTTTTGTTCAATTTGTAGTCAAACAGCAGCAGACAGGCCACTGACATCCTGAGGTTTTGCTGTGGATGTTACTGCTGGGCATGATCCACCAGTGGCTGCTGAATAATGTTTGACATTTCCATTTTGCAGTTCACAGAACTATGACACCTCGTGTCAATGCAAATAAACCTGTCACAGTCAGATACTGTATTTGAGGCAGTAGATTGAAAATTGATTGTGTGACTTATCTGAATATAAATCGTGTATTTATTTACCCCAAACCATGGACTTGCAGTTAGTCTATACATATTCATAAAATATCGGTTAGGTAAATTAACACTTTCCCATTGTAAATTACAACTGAAAATAATTTGCGGTGGCCAGAAAGTCGAAAATGCAGTTAATTTTGAAATGGATTTGATGCATGGCATTATTTAACCATTCCCTGAATAATTTCAAGCCATGAATTTAGTTACAACATGAAGTATTGCTGACATGCTGAAGAAATTTGCCTAGAAAAGTAGCTGTTCTCTTCCATATATTGATGCTTTTTTGTATGTATGTTTTAATTGACCAGTTCTGTAATAAAGTTATTCAATTTTGCCCCATCCAATCAACCTTACGTTTTTGTTATGGTGAGATCTATGCCCTCCATAAATTTCTGATATCTTTATCCGTGGTACTTGGCTTCTTCCCTTATGAGTTAGAGTATAATATATTATGCATAATCTAGGTTAATGTTGGCTTGCATTTCTCCCACCAGGATAAGTTATACTTTCCCATTCTGTTGAATAATAGTTTTGAAATGTAAGGAAGTGGTGGCTTCTGGGAGAAAGGACTTCACACTTTGGCTATAGACTGCATGGAAGGTATTTGAAGTCCCACTCTGCCTGCTTTAAATCTGCACCTGAACCTGCCTCTTGGCTAAATGCCTTGTCCCTGGACTACTGGACATAAATGTGACCAATGCATGGTCTCCAAAAATAGTCAGTAGGTCTTGCCAGTGGAGGAGTGTAGAAACTGGGTACATTGCAAGGCTCTCTTTTCAGTGCATGTCTCAGTTTTCAGTAATATGCAGTGAAGATGCTTCCTTAGCCAGTAGTGTTTTCCTCTGTGTTTATAGCTTTTACTGGCTTTTTGTCCTATTTGAGGATGTTTCCACCATTCTTTTTCCCTGATATTTACTGTAAATTAAATCTCAGCCCTGAGTGGCCTTTTAGAAATTTTAACTGAGTCCCTGTTTTTTTTGGTGAAGTGCTTCTGTGTTTGCAAATTGGAATTTCTGAGGGAGAATCTGCTGCTGAAAAACCCCAAAAACCAGCTCCAGTACAGAAAACATGGAGTACATGTGGAAACAGGATATGGGTCCAAGTGGATTTCTCAGTGGATAGTGCGTCAGAGGCAAGGGCCAAACTTCAGAAATACATTCCACTGCCAAAAAAATTATGGCATGATAATGATGTTCTACAGCCTTTTTCTAAATAATGTATTATTCTTCAAGCAGGTACTTAAGTGTTGAAGTCAACACAGGTGAGTGAGGTGGCATTGAGCCTAAATAAAGGTTCAGTTCAACCATTAGAAGTATGAGGAGAGAACAGGGTAAGGCTGACTGTAATTTGTACAATCAAACCACGGAATTGCAGTTTCTTGTGGTGAACATTTCCAGATGTGTGATACAGTTTTGTCCTTCTGGGGATGCAGAAGTATGGACTTTTAAAGCAGGTTCATGCCAAGCAGGAATCTTCCACTTTCTTGGCCTACACTGAGCAAACAGTGTCCAGCATAGAGTGAGTTATTTCCTCTTTTCTTCTCTGAACCAGCTTCTTTTCGAATAAAGGGGAGAAAAGTAAAATGCTTTTGTGATTATATCTCTCTCAACCACAAAATAGTTCTTCTATGGAAAGCTTGAAGAATATGGAATTACTCTTTGCTCAGGGGTTATACTGTCTATCTTATCTCTTAGATCATATGGAAAGTTTTGTTATTTTATGAATAATGAGTATTCATCTATTTGTAATAGCAAATAAGGGAGTGTAAGGTGATTAACTTCTGGTATCCTTGAGTTGTTGATGTTTTCACCAATACGTACTCACTTCTTTGAAGGTGCCTGGGTTTCAAACAAGTCCATGTTCAGATATTTAAATATCCACTTGCTTTAGAGGGAACCTAAAAGATCGACAACTTCCTTTCTGCTCCTAGGGACATGTATGTATACATGTTTTTCCACCTCTATGGTGTTTAAAGTATGTTCCCAGGATGCTGATGCTCATGAGAAAATACTGCTGGAAATCACTCATATGCATGTTGTACAGATGTGTAAGGAGGAGTGTTCCAGGACTACTGAAAGGTGCCTTTTGCTATCCTGTGTAGAGGGTTAGACTTGCTTTTATTGGCTCCCTTGGACAGTATGGGACTGTTTCCTTTGTGAGTGGGATGATAAAGGTACTCAGAAGAGATAGCTGAATGAAGCCAAGTGGGATGATTCTCTCATGTGTCTCATTGCCTCATCTGTCACTGCTCTCTTGGTGTTTTTTCTTTGTTCCTCCTTTCCTGGACATTTGCAGAACAGAGCAGAAAACATTTTTGAAGAATTCATCCCTTCTCATCTTTATTAACTATGATGTCAAGGCCTGCCTGGGGTCAAGGAGCAGTGGTGTGACAAAAAGACAGGCTGGAAACCTAGGATCAGTGTGGGAGTTTTGGTGTGGAAGCATCACTCACTTCCATATTGTAGAAATCTCTCCACCAAGGACTTCCTTTGACTCAAAATAAAATGTACCCGATGCTGGTAGTTGAATGCTCTATTTAATTTCATTCTTCTGATTGACATCAATTCTTGAAATAAAATTATCTTGAAAGAAAATGTCATGAGATTACATTTATGAATTGGGAAACCACATTCTAAACAAAGAAATCACACTGTTTTAAAAAGTGTTATAGAAAAAAGTTCATGTTTTCTGGAGTAAGGTTTTGAAATTGTTTAATGCCTAGGAAACTGAGTTTTAAAAAATGAATTTACTGTTTTTTTGAAAAGTACTAATAGGAAAACTCTGTCTCTCTCATGAAATGAAAATAATGCTGCTCCTCCTCAAAGTGAGCTGTATTCTATATACTGAAAGTAATGGTATTTTCCTTAGCTTGTAAATTACACCATATAAAATAGGCAGAACATTCCTAGTTAAAGAAATAATGCCATCTGTAGAGGGCAGTGCAAAATGGGGGTCAGCATTTTAGGTGCCAGACTAATACATTTCCACTCCCCTGCCCTGTCTCTCTTTCTCCCTCTCTCTCTTTGTATTTGAAGACCAATGTGTCTAGTGTTCCCCATTACAACTTACAACATAAGACATGAGTTTTTAGCTCTTTTCCCAGGGAGCCAAGAATTCATAGGCTTTTATGTTTTGCAGCTCTGGCAGAGGTTCAGGTTAAAACACACAGAAAGCACAGGTCAGCCACCAAGTAGACAGCTGTAGCTGTAACTCTAGAGTGCATTTTGTCTGCAAGATGCATCTAATATCAGTGATTGAGTTTGTGTCAGGAGGGAGCTTTTGAAGAAAACCACCTGTGCATCCCCTTTACTGTACTTTCATTCACACAGCAGAGTAGACTGGAAGTGCACAAATTGGATTTCTTTGGCATGAAAGTGACCACAAGATGTGCTCCAGGATTGCCTCAAATGCACTCCAGCTGTTAATGGACCTTAAGTTCACAGGGGCAAATTAGAGCTAGGCTGATATAAGTCTCCCTGACAACTGGTGTGTGGGTGATGGTCCTTACCAACAGCTGTGTCTCTCCAGATATCTATCCTTGGATCACTCACTTATGTAGACTTTTTTTTTCCTATGAAGGAGGAGGAAATAGGTGGACTAATAGGTTATTTTGCTGTTCACTTTTTCACATGTGCCTAGTGATCTGGCAGTCTGGTTCTTACGACAATCTGGCTCTTCCTCCTCGGCTTCCATCTCCAGTTGCGGTCCTTAGGCAGCTCCCTGCACAGAGGTGGCTTGAGTGATAGCTCAGTTTTATAATTCTAACAGGCAAATAGACAAAGCAGCTGTGGCCACATCTGGATGATGCATAGATGAGGGAGAGCAGATAATGCTCAAGTGATGGATGATGGCTTGGGAACACAGATCTGCCTCCCTTAGGGAGAGGCTTGAGGTGCTCATCTAATTTCATACCTGATTTCTGTCCTTGCCTGGGGGCGGATAAATGCACACAAGGAAGAGAACAAAGCACTTGCAGATGGCCATGAATTTTATTCACCACTAAATCTGCCTGCCTTGATGGGGACTGGGCTGACTCTGCCTGGGGCTTTCTTTGGAGCCTGCTCGTGCATTAGTGCAGAATTTCCCTGCTTCTGCAAAACCTCTACAAGAACCTTACAGAGCTTTATATTCCAGCACATTTTATTTCTGCTTTTGACTGTAGTCTGAGATGACATTGATCTATACAGCCAGTAAGATGGATCTCATATGGAAAGATGTACTGCAGGTAGAGGGCGGGTCTTCCTGAAATTTATAGGGCAGGTGTGCTCTCCACTGGATGCTTAGATCTTGAATTTGTTTCTTTCATGCAACCTCCAGATCCAGATTATCCTCCAGAATATGCAAAAGATCAACAACTTTTCTGGATTTGTTTCCAAGGAGAATGATCTTGATATGATAGAAAAAAATTACTTCTTTTCTGACAGCTGCTCCTAATCATAATATTATGTGCATTTTTAGAAATAATTGTTTGCAGAAGACAAACCTATAACTCTGTAATGATGTCCCATTGCTGACTTCTGTTGAAGTATATTTGATCATAAAAAGAATTTGATGCTTCAAAAAAGCAATTTTGAAAGATAAAAGATTAAATTTTAATTTCTTTTCTGGCCTTTAAAAGAACATAACTTACAGGAGAATTACCCAGGAAAATGGCAAATGAAAGTGTAGGAATTTCCATTTTCTTAAGTAGCTATGTAGTGGTAAAAGAGGTGGATTTTCTGGTAATATTGAATGAGATGATATGCTCAGCAAAAAGTCAGAAGAGCAGAAGTGGGATTTCAGGCAATCATAAACAGATTTTCACACATCACGAGTTAAATTGTTGGGAGAATTTATGAAGAATTTGTTTAGGAGACAAAGTGTTCACTTTATGTCGCAGCTTGTTCCCTTCAGCATTGGTTTCAAGTAACACAAGAGGGGTCCTGGCCTTAAACTTTGCTGAAAATTGTATGACAGAGGTAATATAAATAGAACATATTTAGCAGTTTGGTTGTTCAGAAAGATGATGGAATGGTATACTTTACATATTGTCACCCCAGGACACATATGGAACATATTTTCATCTACTTTGGAAAAACCTGAAATCATTGTGGTTTTCATTTTATTCAGTTCAGAGAGATATATTTTGTTAGACCTCTATTTCCAAAAAACTTCCTAACCCCTTCAGATTTATAAACTTGGGGTAATAAAATGGATTTTACCCTTCTGCTGAAAGCCCTTGTTTTAATTTCTGCTCCTTGCTTAACAGTTTACCAAGCAGTTCTTTCACTTATGTCCCCTGAGATAATGAACCATAGAATCTCAGTTGGAAGAGGTGACCTCTGGACATCATCTGGTTTAATACCTCTGCTCAAAGCTGGGTCAGCTGGAGCAGGGTAGGGACTCCACAGTCTCTCTGGGTAATTAATTCCAGTGTTTGAATACCTTCACATGAAATTGGGTTCTTATAATGTTTGAATGGAATTTTCTGTGATTTAGGTAATGCCCATTGCTTCTCATACTATTGCTGGGTACCTTGGAGAAGAGTCTGGCAAAGGTCAAAGTACACAGCGCAGGGGCTCTTGTGTGCAGAGACAGAAAGTCTTTCTACCAGGCCTTCTCTCTTCAGCTCTTCCCCTTCCCAGAAGGCAGCCCAACAAAGGCCTCTCTCACTGCTTGGACATAATTTCTTCCTTGTTTTAGTGGGAGCATATGTCTTCAGTCCCTTCTGTGTGGAGGTGCTGAAAGTCAGACAGGAGGCTCAGCAAGAAGCCTATGGTCAGTGTTCACCCTATTTCTCTTCTGCATGCATAAACCGTGCTCCTTTTCTTGTTTCTTCTTCCTGATGTCCATTTAAATAGGGACTTCTGATGGTACAGAAATAATCTGACATGTTTCTTTTCATACTGTGTATTTAATGTATTCTCTAATATATACTGTTTTTCTTAAAGTTGCTATTTGTGAACAAGAAGGGTCTAAACCAAAATGTAGCCATAGGAGAGGTTTGGAAGGGATCTTTGAATGTCTTTTGCTACTCTTAATTTCAGAGGGACTTTCACAGTAATTCTATAAAAGTTACAACCATACTGTTAGGAAGCTTCTCCAGAGGATGTTTCCCAGCCTCTAAGCCAGGGAATGCAGAGTAACTCCTAAACCCTCTCTACAGCACAGGTTTCTGAAGACTGAATTGGTTGTATTTGCAGTGCATTTTACTTGATCCAAGTCTGCTTCAAGTCCAAAGGGTGGCTCCAGTTGTGTGGCTCTAAGTAATAGTTACTAGAAATTAATGCATTTTTCAGCTGAAAGAGCCTGAAATGTAGTGATGCCTCTTTCGTGGCCTCAAAACTTGTAGTTTTGTGGCAATTATGTCCCAGAGCATGTATTGAGGGGTTGTCTGGGCACCCAAGGAAGCTTTCTGGGGAGCATTGCACTACTCTGGCGTGGATCAGCCTAAATTGTTTAGTTTCATTCTGTACCGCCTGAGAGTTTGCTCGAGTTTGAAGTGTTTGGAGTTACATCCAGACTTCACTTGGGAAGAACCTAGCTGGTTACCTTTGAAAGGGTCTAGGAAAAAATCAGGACATTTAAGTTAGATCTGAAGAGTCAGAAAAGCCATAGCTAAACTGTCAGCAGTAGCACTAGCCAATAAAGGTTCCAAGTTTAGTTATTCCCAGCAGAGTTACATCTAAGCATGTGATTTCTGTGGTACTTCCAATTTTAAACTGATTCTTGAGGGTACTATGACCCCTTATCCTTCTCATTCTCCATCTATTAGTCTGACAGTTCCAAATGAGCCTCATTTATCTTGGAATCTGATAAGGTGGTCAGAGTGAGCTAAACCCAGCTTTCCCAAGCCAAAACTTCAAATATACAGTCGACACAGGACTGGCAGCAGTTTCTATCCTCTTATCTATTAGAATGTGTCTATTCAATCTGCCCTTTGCACCTACTGAAATATTGCCCAACATTCTGGACTATTTTAAGCTGTTAAAATCCCTTTTCTCTTAAACTCATGTCTGGAAAGAGTTAATTGTTCCACCCCTGAACATTTCCAGTTGACAGCTCCTCCACTCAGTTCCGTTGAGAACTTTTATTTCTGCCATTGTGTTGTTTCCTATTTGATTCTCACCACCAGCTCTCTTTGATTCAAATCTATGTATTTATGTAGAGTGGTGCCAGGGAGCTGAATGGCTCTGCAAGTGGCTTGTACACCATGAAGCCCAGACACCTATGCAGGCACGGTTATTGATCCTGCAGGGAAATGTCATGTCACTGAAACTCCAGCAGAGATCAATGTGTGAGCAGAACTGCAAAGAGCAGTGAGATGTGCAGCTTAATTTGTGTCTTCACGGTATTCTGAATGCAGCCGGATGGTTTACTGTGAACGAGATAAATCACTTAAACTTTTGGAACTGCCTTTAAGTGTTGGGCTTTATGCTGCTCTGCTGTAGGACAAAATTTCTTCACTGACACAAACACAAGAACCTGATAAGCAATAATCTGAATGGGGAGCTTTTATATTTTCACTCTCAATGCATTTTACAGCCAGAAGAGCTGCATTTGTGTGCTTTTTAATTTTTGGATACCCATGAAGAAAAGTGGCTTAGAAACTTTCTAGTGCTTTTCTAAATCACTGCACTCCTAATCTTAAGCAAGAGATGAATTTCAGGGAACATATCTTCCTTGTCCATCATCCTGATTCTTAGCGTTTGCAGCATGAAAAGAGAAGACAGAGGCTGCTGTGCAACCTGTATTTCTGCCTCCCAGTCAGATGAAACAGTGCTGTGCAAGTTGTTACCATCTGGGTATCTGAGTTAAGCCCACATGGTTTTCCCTTCGTGCCTGTTTTCAGCCAGAGGCAAGGGTGCAAAGTCATACCTATATTGGTATAAGGAGAAAATACAGTGTTGAATTTTAAGTTGATTGATATGTAGAATAGAAACTAACTGAGGTGACTGGTATTAAAAATTAAGCTTTTTATTAGAAAACTATCACCTTTGGTTGATTGGTAGAAGATAATTAGTAGAAAGTTATGATCTGTCGGGGACTGGTGATGGAAAACTGCATGGCAAGATGGATGAAGAATGTCCACTTGGGAGACTTGTGTGCTTCCTAGACTAGATTTTACTGACAAAAGCATAAGCAGTGGAGATCAGTTTAGGGAATGGTTTTCCAGAGACCCCAGAGAAGATCATTCAATAATAGATTTGTCTGTCAGGAGGAGAGGGAATGGGAAGAACTGCTATGTGCTTGAGGCAGAGAAGCTGTACGTGTGGACTCTGAGCAGGATCAGTGAGAGAGCACCTCCAAAAGTGTGATGCTCAGCCTTCCTTATGGATACCCTCTGCTGATGGTGTTGCCATACTGATGGTGTTAACTGTGGCAGTTCTGCAGTATTATTAAAGCTCTCTCTGTTATTAAGACATTACAAAGAATATTAACATCAGTTGTTGTAGTACTGCTTTAACTAATCAAGCAAATTGTAATTCAGTTTTCTTTTTAATAGTCCCTAAATGAATTGTCAACTCTTCAGCCATCAGTCTGTCTGTGCAAATTGGTCTTAAATTTCCAATTGGTCTTAAATTTCACCCTCTGAAATCTACCTCTTCACAGGATTGCAGAATAGATGAGGGTGGCATAAAGCTCTGAACATTGCCTAGTCCAATCCTTCTCCTTGAACAGTGTCTGCTAGAGCAGGTTATCCAGAGCAATGTCTACTTTACTTCTGAATATCTGCAAGCACAGAAACTCCTCCTGTATTCCACAAGTTGTGCTCCACCCAACCACCTCTTCTAGGAAAAGAGATCTCAGCTTAGCTAGCCATGCCTTCTAGGTTGCCTGCAGACTGTGGCAGACAGGATTGAACTAGTGACATTGAACCATGCTTTTTATGTATTTTTGAAACTGTAACTGTGGGAAACTACTCAAACAAAAAAGCTAAGGGGAAAGAAAGGCAAAAAGAAACCCCTCCTCCTGCAAAAAAAACCCACACAGCTGCTTACATTACAGCCCAATTCCTGCTTTTAAGGAACATAATCAAAGTTAAGTTGTGCTCCATCCCAGAATTTACTCTTCAGTGCTGATTCAGGCACAGTCAAACAGCCATCTCACTTGCATTTGCTGATTTGCAGTGTGGACATGAATGTAGGTAACAACGCTTTAGTGATCATACTCCTGCCCTAGATACCTTGTGTACTAGAGATTTGGGAATCCGGTAGAACTGGATACCTGATGAGTCAATGTCAACTTCTAGGCAGGAGGGGAAAGAGTATTGGATATTAGCTGTGGTCAGTGACAGCCAGAATCTCTTCCCTCTGTGCTGTTTAAATAGAAAAACTGGATTAGTAATGAGAGATAGCCTCATTTACGTTTTCAGAATAATTAGAGGCTAAAGGAGATTATAAAAGGAAAAATTGAACAAGTAGATATTGTTTAGGCATGCGTTGAGAAAAGAAAATAAAAACTGGTAAAAATAATTTCTCACTCTTTGCTCCTGAATTTTATATTCTCATCCCTAGCCATGTTTGAGAAGTCATGTATCTCAGGAATCCCGCTCTGTAAAATGTTTTCTTTATCTGGCACTAAAAAAACCCCAAAAAGAAGTGAGATATGATGGTACAATCTGTAAAGCACAACCAGATGTGGGGAAAGTAAGTGGTGCAATTCTAATACTTAAGGCTGAGAATACAGTAGGAGTGAATACTGAATAGAGCATCATATCTTAAAGAGATATTTTCTGAGGTTTCTGCTCAGCTTAATAATAGGCAGATCAACGCATTTTTATTTTGTAAGCTTTCAGTTTTACTTTTTGATCGAAGGCCAGAAACTTTTAAACATGTACTATCAAGATTATTTTAGTGAAGCTTTCCTAATGATGGAGGGAAAATGGGTGATACTTTTTGTGTCATTGTCCAAAACCAATGTAAGGACAGGCATCCGGATCAGAAAGACTATTTTTGGTGACATTCTAGTTTCTGGTATCTTTAGATTTGAAAAAAATAAAAAGTACTTTTTGTCATTAAATGTAACCTACTTGTACAATTCACTCATACTGTGATATATAATATCCTTTACTGAGGGAGAATGTGCACACAAATCTTCAAGAAAAGATAGCAATTTTAGTCCAAACTCTTCTGTAAAGAAGAGAAAGGACAGGCATTCATTCGATTTATCTAACAGTCTTCCTTGCATTTATACTCTTTCCATAATGAGGAAATCAAGTGAACTTCTTTATCTGTGAATTCTTTTCATATTTTTCAGGGATGTGCCTGCAGTGAGGGGGCCATGAATGCCTGTGGGAAGGTTTGTGTAAGGATAGAACTCTTCAGTATTGAAGTTTATTGCACCTACTTTCTTAAGCCGTAGAGCTACCATGGCTGACTTTGGTGTAGAAAAAGTGGTGCAACAGCTCAATTGAGGCAAAAGATCTTGTTTAGCAACAAAAACATCTGTAACAAGCAATATCAAAACAGCTTTTACTTTGAACCTTGAATTAGATTACACAGAAGATTAGAAATTAGTGGGCTATATTTAGAAGTCATGCAAGGTGGTCGAATCACTACAACGATTTTCAAGAGAATAAGGTGAAAAAGCAATTTGACCTGCATGTACAGATATTTGTAGGTATGTTTAACCTATAATATTCATAGGAAATTGATCCTGCTCCACAACTAATTAAAGTTGGAATGTTATCCAAAGGATACTACTTTTTTTAAAGCAAGTGTATCAAATTAGCATTCATACAACCTCCAGTTGTACTTAAATTAAGCTGTTTTTTAAAATCTATTTCCTGATGTGCAAAACCAATTCTTAAGCAGTCTTAGGTTTGTGTGCCAGTCCTAGGTAGACAAAATGGGTACTTCATTATAAGTATTGTTGTATTTTTAAATGGGATTCTGAACAATGGTCGATTTTCTTCTCTGTGATTACTCTGGCTGTGCCCAAGCCAGCTCCCATATGAGCTTCTCAAGTTCTCTGTCTTTCTTCAAGTGTTGATGCTCTTGGTACAAGATCTGTCTCTGTAAGATCTCATTCTGAATGTTTTGATGATGGGTGGATTATGAGCTTTTTGTGCCGAAGTATCAGCCAAAATACTAGTTTCAATAAGTTTTTAAGCTGTCATATTTTCCTTACTAGAGATGTTGACTTAATTTAGGTCTTCATCAACAAGAAATATGATAATCAACCTGCTAGGATCAGTCATTTTGTTAGATAGGAAATTAACTTAAACAGTGCGGCATTAATCCTTAGTTTGAAAGCGAGTGTCTCTTTGTTTCTATTTACTGAACTGGTATATGATTTATATCAGGCTAATTTTTATTATTTTACTGAAGTTTTTCCTGGGTAATATTGATGTAAATGAGACCAGGGCTCTTTTCTACCATCAAGGACTGAACATAACCATCATTAATTGCTGTTTCATCAGGCAACTGATAACATATTCTTCAGCTAAGAATAGCTATGTCTCTTTGAACCACTTCTAATGCAATTATGAAAGGCAGAAGAGCTTTAAAAGTGGGTTTAAATACATTTAAAAGTGATGGGGTTCTTTGAGTAGTACACATGGATGAGACATGAATGATGAGGCTTTGTAAACTAGAAATGTTAAGGCTTCTCAAAGTGAATACAGGATTGTAAAAATTACATGTTTTTATTTTTTATCTGTTATACTGTCAGGAAAATGATTATACTTACAACAACTTTTATTTTATGAGTCTGTGTTAAAGAACACCAGTCATCTACAAAAATATCACTTTTGTTCAAAGCTCTTTTTCTTTTTTATTTTAACATGAAAGTTGTGTTGTGAAAGTTTTAAGTAAAGAGATTGGAGGTAAGATTTTACTGCTTTTTCAGCGTTTAAATTTTTAAAAAAATGTTTAGAGCTTAATGCATTGGGTTAGGTTATTCTGTCTCCAGTTCCAGTCCCCTTCCAGTTCCATTCATATGGGTCATATGTGGGTCACTCTACCATTAGAGAGATGGAGAAAAGAGATGGACCAAAATAGGAAGGAGCAACTCTACAGGTTTAAAATTTTGTAGAGAAATTAATATACAGTCTGGCATGAAACTACTTTTACATCATTTACACAAATTGATTCAACATCATGCTGCTAGTATCACTTAAAAAAGGAATTATTTTCTCAATCTCATGTAAGTAATTTTGATTTGAGCAGATGTTCAACTAAAATTAATGGTATAGATCTATCACTTACTGTACCTAGGGACTGGACTTGAGTATGGAAGAAGGGATCCATATTCCAGTTTTCCTGATGTATTTTCCTGTTTATTTTAAGAATCTTTCCCCAAATGGGATTATTCCTCTTGTTGAGTTCTTGCATTGAAATCAGCACAAGTGATTCTCTGTGGGTTTTCATAGACACAGCATCGTTTTGCCATTAAACAGTGCTGTTCTACCAGGTTTGCATTAAGATACTGTCATCAGTGTTAGTGTAGCAGCTTTATAAATTGCTTCTACAGTGCCATGCTGATCTTCAGGATGTGTGGATGTTTGAAATGACACAAAAATGTGAGCTTCTGCAAGTTTGCGGAAAGATTTGAGTGCTACTTTTGTCTAGGGAGTCTGTAACAAACCCCCACCTCTTCCCAAATCCTTCTACAAATCATTTCGTCTGTCATTAAATGAAATATTTATTTCAAATCTGAAACTTTTCTTTGAAATATGTTACAAAATTCAAAGTATTGGGTTAGATTGATTTTTAAATGTATCTGGAGTTTGAATTTATCTTATTTCCTTTTGCTTTTGACACTTGTTTGAAAAAATCAGTTACTCAATTCTAGCTTTAGTGACAACTAAAGTTCTAGATAACTTCTAACTAGCCCAGTCAGTGTACACTAAATCAAGTTGCTGAGTTTGGTGTGGCATTTCTTGTAATACAGTGGGATTTGCATCTGCTAATGATGTGGAAAAAAAAAATTGAATTTAAATAAATGTAATTGAAATTTAAATGAATCATCTGAAAAGTAGGCTAGGCTACAAAAAATGACTGGGGTCTTTATATACCAAAATTGAATAGGAGACTGGAGAGGGTACATAATCCCTTAAGGCAGGAAGAATGAATCACCATATGGAAGCACCTATTCCTCTCTGCAAACTGTGAAGATAGAGAAAAATCAGCATAGACTAGATGCTTAAATTTAATTGTCACTTCAAGCAATTTGAATTCATCCTTAGCTTCACTAGTGCCTTAAGAGAATTTTACTGTGTGTCTTGTGCAATGTGTCAATTATTTAATGAAACCAAAACAAAGTATTTAAAGATTTTCACTGTTATTTTTGGTATTTTTGAATTGAATGTGTGTACTTTAGGTTAACATTCCACCCAGATTGGAATCCTGACCTTTGTATTGCTAAAAGCCATGCTGGAATGATATATTCCATCCAAATAAAGAGTTTAAAATGCTCCCTGTTTAAAAATTTAAATAGTTTTTCTATTTGAATCTTGTTTCATATTTTAGTAATGACCTGAATTATTTAACAGCATTTGGGCTAAATAAAAACCTCTATGACATGCTTTCTCCTTTGCCATTTGAGACACTGCTATGCAAAATAATGCCTGTGCAGATGACCAGAGGGCTCCCCTGTGACCTGTGGTGTGTATAATTTAATCACAAGACATTTGCTTATGCAGGCACCTTAATGGCTGAGGACAGAAATTGGTATGAAGGTTTCTCTTAGTATGACTGTGACTCTGTACTATTGTGTTAGTTCTGTTCATTTGTCCTTGTTACAGTGCTACAGAAATCCTGTGGCAGGGTGGAGGACAGGGAGGATGTAGAGTGAAGCATACATTTCCTGTCTGGTTGGTCGATATGGTCCTATGAAGCCTCCTGGGAGCTATATGTCTGACATTTTTCTCCTGCTGAGCTGTTTAGAAAGAGCTTACAAGATCTGATCAAACAGCTGTGGCTCAAGAAGACTGTCAGGCAGTGTGGTTTTATTTTTTCTCAGCTCATAAACCTGCCTAGAGGACCCGTAGGGTTGCTTAGACTTGGGTCTACAATACGTTTTTACCAGGAGATGCCAATGAAAGCTATGTTTCCCTCATGACCTCAGTGTGAAAATAACAAATGATCCAAGTGCTGGGACTCAGCCCTTGGCTGCCTTGAGCTGGTACATCTCGAAGGACACCTGTAGAGCCGTGTGTGTTGGCCAGGCTATATGCTATCCTAAGGCTGTTATCATGCCACAGAAATAGAAGAAGTATTAATCTCTTTTGCATAGTTGCTATTAGATTATTGAATAGAAGCCAGAAAACAGTTACTCCTTTTTTTTGACTTCTGAAAAACTTCTTTCTTGTTCTCCATACAGAGATGAGTCTGAAACTTAATATGATATTTAGAAAATATAGTCAAAACTGTCTTTGAGACAATACTTTGTGTAATTATATTCTTAGAACATCAGTGATAGCTATAGCTTAATAGTGGTGTGGACTCATTTTCTCCCTACTTGCCATTGCCATTGTTACATTTCTGCAGCCAAGCTGTGCCCATTTCTGAGTTCTGTCCTGAGTGTGAACTGGTACTGCACTGAACCATGACTACTGGTTCAAAGATGCACAAGCGTCTTTGTCTGTGTGATGAGGATCGTAGGCATCTTCAAATGAGGCTAGACTAAAAGATCCAGACATTTAATTCTATTTTCAGACTTTTGCTGTAGAAGAAAACACCAAAGGAATCTTTATTACAAAAGGGAATCTCTGAAGAAATGGGCAAGTCTTTTACTGTCTGATCCTTTTTTTGTGTCCTGGAAATCATTAGATAGAAGTTAATATATTGATTCTAGTTTGATTTCATTTATGCAAATGTATCTTAATTAAAGTCAGCCATCCTAATTTGTAGCTGAATCTCTGAGAACAGAATCTCACCTGAGGAGTGCCCTATTTGAATGCAGTATCTCATTTCCACACACAGTAAACTCAGGCATAAATATTAATCCTCTGCTCATATATTCTTGTTGATATGATTGCTGATGTTTTGCTTCCATGCAGATGTGACATCACTTCAAGCTTTTTCTGTCTAGATAATTTTTAAAAAGCAAAATGAGATTGTTTTGGAGTGACCTCTATAAATGACTGGAAGGCTGAAACAGCAAATCTAAGGCAAAGGAGCTGACTCAACAGAGCCAGTTACATTTGTCAGGGCTTATCACTGGAATTTTTCTAGGATGTTTGGCTCAAAAACTATTCTACACATATGCACAAGGTGTACACAAATGGAAAAACAGGCACAATGAAGATCAAAAGTAACCATAAATAACTTTCTTTATTCACTTTGCTTGTATTTCATGTAGCATATAAGAATTAAAATGCAAAATAGAGTCATTGCAATGGTTCCTTTACCATACAGACACTATCTGCTGTTGTCAGGTTTCATCATTGTACACTCAGATTTCTTTCTTTCCTTTCTACTATCTGTCATGATTTAGGAATGTCTTAATCACATTTGAATGGGTATTTGATATGTTCCTATTTAGGTCATGACTAGAGAGATAGGTCTTGAGTTCTTTAGCAACTGTCAGTTGTAGTGTTCTATTTGTACAACACTTACAAATTATATCAGGGACAGTATAAAGATGTCATTAGATTACAGACAGATAATTTATAATATTTCAGTATCTCCTCATATGTGATATTTACAAAGGCAAGTGATTTTAAGGCCATCTGGTTAATAGCTTTCCAGCATAAAAGGCAAGGGAAAGGAAAAATTAAAATTAGGTTACAGGAAAAATCAAAATTAAACAGACAGATACCTAAACTGTAACACAGATAATAGAGCCACTAACAAAGACCAGTCACTGATCATTGGGCAACTGATGAAGCTACCCAAGCACACTCTTGGCAAGACTAAATCTAGGATTTTGTATCTGGTAAGAAGGAAAAATAATTATCCTGATCATTGCAATCTGTCCTATCTTCCTGTTACAGTCCATGTCTAACTATTTTCTCTGTGACCTTGTTCTCTTCTCTCTCTGGGTGTATGTGGGTGATGTGATAGCGAACTTCAAGCAGGACTAGCCAGTGAGTGAAAGGAGCCTGGAACCTGGAGACACCCAAGGTGGGAGATGGAGGCTGGATAAACAGTACCTGGGGTTTGTACATAGATTCTAGATGGGATTACAGTCTGGTCTAAGCTTTGAGGGCCTCTATAAACCTGAGGACAGATTGAAGATAATCACTGTTGTTACTATCATTGTTGAAGACTTGAGAAAGACCTGTGATGTGTAGGCATGGGCTGGTGAGCAAGAGAAGACAAACATTTTAGGAGAAAAAGGTGAAATTGCTAAAAGAAGTCACGTCAAAAATTGTTTTCAAATAAAACCACGTTTCTGTTTAACCACACCTTTTTCACCATGAGTAATGGTCTTTGGCCACAATGCAATACATTATGAAAGATGCTGTATGATAAGGGTGATTGGTCTACAGAGGAGAGAGAATTAAAACAACACAGCTATCTCTCCCATGTGTCACTGAGATTTTATTTTAGAGAGGCATAAGTGGTTTTTAGTCAACTATTTCAATATTTTTTTCATCTTAATTTTCTTTTTATTAATTTTTTATTCAATAGCTTAACCTTTAGTGAAAAGAATAAACTGCCTTACTACCTTCTGATCTATTTTCATCCCTTTTGATTGTCAACAGTAATAAATGATAGAGCTAATCCAGGAAATGTCTGTGGAAGCTGAATCCATGTGAGACAGCAGAGAGTGAGCAGGATCTTTTTCTCCTATCACAAGAAAGTCTAGATATTTCCATCTGAGCCCCAACACTGGGCTCTGACACAATGAAGGAAATAAGCTTGTTTAAGAGCCTTTCCCTTTGTTGACCTCAGGAAGAAATTCTTTCCTTTGTGCATCTATTAATATCAAAATATCTTCTGTTAACAATAAATTAACTCGTTAACTTCTAAGTCTAAGAATATAGTCTGAGTCAGATGTAGGTGCCTACACTGGAGATACCTTGAAATACATAAAAAGAACTTGCATATGTATTTTTCCCTATGCTTCAAAACTCTTTTGCATTGTCTGGCAGAACATAATACCCTTAAAACTTTCTTCTTTGATTCTGGTACCCTACTTGTGAGTAAATGTTCTGCTTTGAGCCAGTGTTAATGTAAAAATAGTCTTTGTGGTCTGTAAAGGTTTCATCAGCTTTACAGTATTTACTGGATTTGATTGTAACTGACTTAGAGTCAGCAGTGACCTACCAGTACATGGCTGCTGGTCAGTTTTGTGGGCAAGAGAGATGCCAGGTTTCTCACTAGCACTTGTCATGAGCAATGATGGCACAGAAGCTTGTCTGGAAAGAACTTGCTGGATGTCTCCAGGAGCAGCTAATAAATTCAGTGTGTTTCAGTCAGGAAAGAATGTCAGAAAATTTGTCTTGTGCAGAGAAAGGAAAATCAATCAGATCAATGCAAAGTAAAAATATTATTGTTTTATCCCAGTGAAAATAAACTACTGCTGGCATTGCCGTAGTCATCTTGTTTTTCCCCTGCAGAATATTATCTCCATGAGAGAATTGCACAGTGAGGCTGCTATGACCAGTGAGGCTATGACAGCCATTTAAAACTTCCTGGGGTAAACCTTTGAGTATTAAACTTGTAACACTAGAGTAATATGTGAATTAAATAAATATTTCAGAGAGAAAGAAGGGAAAAGAGAATCAAAATTGAAGAGGATAGAAGTATGACAAAAAACAAGTGCTCCAAGGGCTGTAGAGCAGATGGGACACAACTTCATGTCTCATTGAGAGAAGCAATTGAGTCACCAAAAGTCCAAGAGCAGAGTTTTAAGGATTGGCTGGGAAAAGAATAGCTGGTTGTTTGTATTGTCCCATGTTCTCTTTTCCTTTGCTCCTGTAAATAAACAACTGCTGTTTTAGCCACTTGAATCATCATTTATAGGTGGAGATTTTTAACTTAGTAAGTAATCAAAGATCTTCACTTAATTTTTCTGTGTTTCTTAGAAGGGTTCAAGTCACCCTTTAGACTTCAGAAAATGAGTCTGGCCTTGGGACTGCCAGTTGAGCCTTGGTAGAAGAGTTACGTGAATACATCTGTATATATTGTTTGGCTTTAGCCACTGTGTAATTTCCACTCCACATGGTGGCTGGACTGACTGCATAAGCTATGAATTATTATTGCAGTGGAGCCTGAAGCAGGATTTACATTTAGAAAGCAGACTAACGGGAGTTTTCCCTGCATTGACCTAGGTCAAACATATCAGCTGGAAGTTGTTTCTTTGCATAACTTAACCTCATTTGCAAGCTTTAAGAGTATTGCTATCACTAATGTTGTCTTCTTCCTAGCAGGAAATTGTGGCTAACAACCCCAATTTCTAGTTACCTGGAATTTTGAGTTTCATTAAACTTTAATGCTATTTTATTTCAGTCTGAATCAACTGATTTTTTCCTTGTGGGACTGTTGCTTGTTAAGCCAAAGTTCCCAGGATCTTCTGTCTTTTTCCTGGAGTTATGACTCTTTCTTAGCCAATAGCCTAGACACAGTCCCAAAGCAAAGCCTATCACAAAGCCAGGCATCTTTTTTGTTGGGTTTTGTTTATAGAAATGACCTGGAGACCCAAGGCATGGGCTCGAACAGCACTCTATCCCCATCTATATCTTGCCATGTCTTGTGGGGTCCCTGCAGTGGTTTTTGCCTCATTCCATCCAGTGCTCTCCTAGACAATGGCTGGGCTATCTGCATCAGGCAGAGTCAGTGAGAGCATGCAGCTTTGGCAGAGATGAGAGGTTCATACAGGACAGTGCCAAGCCACTTGCCCTTGAAGCCAGAGAAAGGGCCCTGTACCTATTAGTGAAATCTTAACCTCTAAGTCTTACCTTGAATTTGCTGAGAGCTGTAAGTGGCTTAAAGACCCAGTGAAGTTTTTAAATGAAGCTTAGAGTCATTAGTCTCTCTACTTGGGCAGTAATGGAGTATAGTTATAGCACCTCTTTAAAGTCACTGCTCTCCTCCTGTAGTGACTTTCACACTCCAGGTTCTGGGACACAGTACAATGGATAGTATTCATCACTACCTGTGAAATGAACCACACTTTCTGCTGCTGTGCATCAATTAATAACCTGGATGCAGCAATACCGTGTAATTGGGACAGTGGTGATCCACAGGGGAACATAGGTCATGAAACTCTCTACTGATGTGTTTTTGCTCTTTAGCTTGTGGTTGTTAGTTCAGCTGGCTAAGAGGAGTTTTAGGGAACATAGTGAAAAAAGAAAGGTGCATCCTGTTGAAATTATAAACAAATGTGGTTAGGGAAGATGTGACTTTTCAAGCATGAGGAGTTCAGTCATATTCCTGGAAGAAGTGCTACAGAATTTTTAATGAGCAAATGATCAGGACCTCAGTGCTACATCTTGTCCAGTCGCTGGCGCATTTAGAAGCAAAGCACTCTCTCCCACCACAAGCAGGGCACCATTCTCAGTCAGAAGGAAGAGTGCTATTCACTGAATCCCTGACTTCCAAGCACTGAGTCAGGCAAATCCGACTTGACTTCAAGGTCAAAAGTCAGCAGAGATAGCAGAGGTACGGTAGTTAATGACTGTGTGTTTCTCCTAACCTTCTGACCAGAAGCCACTGGTAGCTGTGTTTAATAATGAGGATAGCATTTACCTAGATGAAATCAAGTAATATATATACAAGCAACATGAAAAACCATTGTGTATTTGCATTCTTACTCCAGAAAAATGAGGATGATTTGCTGTGCACTGAGCTAAATGTGTAGGCTGTGGATATTGCATTTTGATGTATCAGATGGACAACCTTTTCTTAGAGGTAATTTGTATGAATAATTTAGAGTTTCAGGGACGATTTTTTTGTTTCTTTCCATTTGTGTTTGTTAAAGTAACATCAACCTCATAGTGCTTGGCATAGACTCATCAAAACACTAGCTAGAAATGCCACTAAAGCTAATAATTCAGCTACATTTTGCTGTATAATGAGTCAATCATCACATTAGTTTTATTGAAACATATGCAGCATCCACCAAACACTGCTATTTGCTCATCTGACTTTCATCAGCATGAAGACATTTAGAGGCATTTGTGTTGTGTGCTATTCTAATGGCCTGCAGCAGCAAAAAGTGCTCTTTTTGATAGCACTTCAGTTGAGGTCCCTGTTAGAAGAGACTGGGACCTTTGTAATCACTATCAGTTGGTGGCCTTTGCTTAAGAATCTTGCGTGTTTTTCAGACTCCATAAAACTCAGTCAAGGCTGCAGTTTGTGGTCTGTTTTCCCTTGGTCATTTGCAATATGTATCTGTTTTCCTGTTGCACTGAAAAGAATAGAAACATATGACATATGATGTACTGCTACTGTTGCCATCTTCCTGCTATTGGAACAAAATATTTTCCATTGACAGATCATTTTATGTTTGGCTTTTATCAGAAGTAAAACTTTGTAGGAGTAACATCAACAACACATTCTTCATCTGGACCACCGGGAACAGTGTCCTGGCAGAAGTGTCTTGGGAGTGGTGTTTGATATGAATACAGGCCACTTTTTCAATTCTTGTCCTGCTTCTTCTTCAATGCCCACATACATAGTCCTACATTTGCATTTACACTGAATGCACATCAATGCCATCAATTCTGTTCCAAACCTCTGCAAATCCTGGTCTCTGTGTTGAGTGGTTTGAAATGGGTGTTGCTGGCAATGGAAAAGGGGCACATCAGTGCCTCCAAAGGATTCTACTGTATGGAGTAGACAGACAGACAGTTTAAGCTCTAAAACTTCCAGCCCTCAGGCAGCAAAAGTATCTTATTATCTCTGCTGCATGGGTGTTGTGAAATATATATGTTCTGCTTGAAAATTCAACAGAACACAGCAATATTTGCTATGACAAGAAGTTGAATTCCTTATTATCTTATCCTATTTCCTCTTACTGCAGCTATGGATATCTAATTTATAGCTAGCTCTTTTAACTTTTTGTAGAAAATCAATCCTTCCTGCCTTCTAATTATTTTAGCTGCTCTTCTGTGAATCCTCTCCATTTTTGTCAATTTTTTTCTGAAAGATCTTTTATGTATTTTCCCTCAGCCACTGTTGCATATGGTGTCTATGCTTGCTATGCTTTATCATCAGGTTGTACCAAGCCTTAGTAAATGTGTTCCCTCATTAGGATTTTCTATGTTTGCTGCCCCAACCAAAATCTGGGATGTGTATTACGAATTTCATCTTCTTAATTTGCCTTCACATTTTTTATTACTTGCTCCCCTCTCATTTGCTATCTGCCTTTGTGCATTGATTATTCATTTAATAAACACTGCTTTTATTTTATTATTTGTAATAAAGTACCAGTGGCACAAAGTCAACCAAACTAGAGACACTTGCACACCAGTGTTGTCATCGAATAAGAGGCAGAGATCTTGTCTTAAAGAATTTGCGGTCCCCACAGACAGGATTAACAGAAGTTGGGAGAGTGTATGTTAGAATATTAATTTGACAGAGAAGAAATAAAGAGTAGAAGACAAGACAGATCAGATTAGGTGGTTTCCCTGAGGGTTTACTTGTCACAGAGAGCTGAATCCAGAACTTCCTCAGGCCTAACTTGGGACCTTCACCTTACAACCGTTTCCTTGTCAGCTCATCATTCTGTCATTTAATCTCTTGTAGGGTGACCGCAGATCTTGCAGCACAAGTCTTTACACCACCAAAGTTCCACCTGTTTGTTTTTAAGTAGTGTTTGATTGCCACTTAAGGAGTGCAAAAACTTCATGTCATCCTCAGTACGATATATGAAATTAGAACTTGGATTATTTTTGCTAGGAAATGTTATCTTGCGGCAGAGGAGAATGAGTGGAAGAGATATTAGGATTAAAACTAAGTGGCTAAACTGGCTTGATATTTGTTACATCTCCATTCTAATTTCCTTCCCACCCAAGCAAATACCATAGCCTTTATCTGTAATTAAATTATTTATCTTGGTAAAGTGCTGAAGCTGAAGTGACAGCTTTGAAGAAAAAAGGTTGTTTGAAGAAGAATAGCATTTCCTTTTCTCTTGTTTGCAATAGCATTATCATCAGTATGTTCCCTGAAATCCCTTCAGAAATGTCTAGACAAGACCAAAGAGGAGGAGTGGTAGACTACCACTCCTCTTCCTGAGTCCTGAATGCCCCAGGTTCAATTCAGATGTCCATTTTTGCTAGTTTTGGCTGAGGCAGAGTTAATTTTCTTCACCTTGCTCTTCTGGAGATGGCTGAACACCTGCTACCCCATGGGCAACAGTGACTTAATTCCTTGTTTTGCTTTGCTTGTGCATGCAGCTTTTGTTTTCCCTATTAAACCCACAGGTTTACCAACTTTTACCTTCCAATTCTCTCTCTGATCCTGCTGGCTGGGGAGTGAGCAAGCAACTGTCTGGGCATTGGATGCTGGATGGGGTTAAACCACAACAACATTAAATAAAATAAATGCACACATTACTCATTCTCATTTTTTAGGTTTTTATTCTTTTTTGTGACTTGAAATCATGAAGGTTTTTGCCAACAGTAATGGAATAGCTGGTTGGGAGCTATATTAGAAATGCAGTACACAGATGTATTTAAAAATGGAGAAAAAAAATGCTGACATAATTATAATTTTTTTTTTTCAGGTTTAGGTTAACATAGCAATAAAATGTAGAACTATAATGCTCTTAGAAGACATGAAGAAGATTCACTGATAGGGAGTGTCAAGGGTGTCAGAAAAGTGCCAAGTGAACGATATTTTTGCAGCAGTTTGAGACAGGCTATTTGTATGCCTCTAATTAGCTGTACAAATGAATGTATGCCTGTTAATAGGAAATGATGTAAATATGAAAGAATAGCAGTTTCACTAGTAAGATGAAGTATTCTAAATGTTTCATGGGATACAAGAACAGAATTTAAATAAATATGAAAATTTTCATGTCATGGACTGTGGAAGGATACAGTCTTTGAAGATGTCCCCAAGGTGTCCTTTTCAACATTTGTTCTCTTGCAGTTTCTGTCAGGCTGCGGATGTTGTGAAAATGAAAGATGTACAAAGTCCCAGCCAGTTTTTGCTTTTAGAGCTCCTTATTTGATTGCAGTCAAAAAGTCAAATTTGCTTTTTTGATTTGAATTTTTTTGGTAGTATTATTAGCATGACAGACTGGAAAAGAAATCTAACAAGGGTGGCAGGTAACAAATGATCATTTTCCAATCTGAAGCCCTTCTGATGGCCAAGAGACCAGTTAAACTATAATAGCCTCTGAATCAGATTCTTCCAACAAGTACAATACTAAAAAAAGTTTTTGTCACACACTTCAGTTTTTTCTTTCTTGTTTCTTATGGTGTTTTACTCAAAGCCATGCAGAGACATGGAATTATTAAGATAAAAATCAAAACCCTCCTGGAGTTAGGCTTATCTGACTTCATCTCATGTAATGTTGGAATATCTTGTCTTTAGCTGGCACCTCACCAGCAAGCTATCATCTGGCCTCCTGCTGACTGCTGAGTTGTTTATAAAAACACATTTCTCTCTGCATATGATCCAGATGCTTTGGAGGGAGGAGGAATATATTAGGCATGCAGAATAGATAGGCAGCTTTTTTCATGGGTCTTGGTGGGAAATCAAGGGAAGTTAGTGGCAGAAAAAATAATTCAAAGTCTTTAAAGCTCTTTTGAAGTGATTTCTTCAAAGCCCACCTTTTGCATTTTACTGTAAAATCCTTAAGCTTGGAGATGCAAATCCAGGCATGATGTTGTATCACTCAGGAAATTGCATGACTTAAATCTACTGTGAATGAACAGGCAGGCTGAGGTTCATCTCACCTGCCTAGGAATTTAGACGTCTGTGCAAGCTATTTCATTTCTTTTATCAGTGGGAGATAAGTAGCTGAAGGGGATGGTTCATCATGTCCTAATCTGGGTGTCAAGGAGAAGTGGTTGGAGTCATACTTTGGAAGTGCATTTCTCTGTCCTTTAAATACAGATCACTGACTTGAAGCAGATGGATACCTTTCAGATGACTGAAGTCAGGTTGGGTAGAGTCCACCAGCAGTGATATGCTAGTGAGCATCACACTGCTAATACTTGAATGTTCCACTGAAGAAGAGAAAAAACTGATTCTAAACCTTCTGACCCATCATTTAAAAGCTCTCCAGGGAAAAGGAATAGAAAAGCAGGCTTTATAAACCTACCTATCTACATCAACATTGTGAGAGATGAAGGAGGGTTTATTTTACATTATATACTTAGCTCCCTAAGTCTTTAAGCTACCTGTAAGTTATTCTGGACTGCATTTCATAAACAGAATTATTCATTAGACTGAAAATATTACAGCATGAAAAGTTTTGAAGACAAGATTTATTTCAAATGAGAATTTAGTATGTGAATTTTGAAAGTGTTCAGTGGTCACTGAACAGCAGCTGGTTTTTATGACTTCTACATGTCTTTAATTTTAATTTTTGAATGAGTAAGTTAAAAGAGTCAGAATTAATTCTGTCCCTCTCAGGATTTTCCTTCTGAAGGAGACAGTTCTCACGTAGCAATGGGAATTGACTCAGGCCAAGGCAAATCTCCTTTGAAAAAAGTCAGTTTAATATTTTTGAGGCAACATTTGAAAACAAAAGTAATCTAAGGTATATATAAATGATTTTAATTAGTAAGAGTAAGGAAAATATTTGGAAAAAGAAGTGGTCAGTTATTAAGTGACTAAGGAGTAGGTTTGGGGTAATTTTATCCAAATCTGTAACAAAAGTCCCCTTAAAAATCAGGAACAGGTAACATAAGTCTTGGTTTGGCTTGTTTCCACTCAGCTACTCTGTCAGTTTTTTGTCTTCTTTCCTGCTGTGCAGGAAATCTAGATTAGTCTGTTTGCAGCAGGTTTTCTGGGGCTCATGTAGTGTCATGACACAGCAGTGTTTGTACTGCAAGTGAGGTAATAACACGATGGCTTTCTGAAATGTGGTGTTTTCACAGGCAAACTGGGTACTAATGAGGTCCCCATGGGCAGCTGGGTGATTTAAATAACTTAATTCCCATCCATCTCTTTTGTAGCAGTAACTTGTTTACCTTTTACTGTTGCAATTGCAGTAAGAATTGCAGTACTAGAGAGTGGGAACAAAAGGCTTTTGTCTAAGCAGCAATTTTGGAGGAACTCTGTTCAATTTTTTCCAAATTTTTCCATGAGCAAGTTCCTTGACTCTCTTCCTCAAGGATTTGCACCAAATACAAGAAATAGCCACTTGATCTATCTAAAATATATAAGGCTACCAGTCAAACTAAGGAAAACCAGCAAAATCTGCTGGTTCATTCTCTATCCACCAGCCAAAAAGATGCATGCCCATAAACAAAGAAATTGACCCTTGATTTTCTGCTCTGGTCCAGATATCATCATGCCCTCTAGCACAAAAAAAATAGCTGTTGGCTTATGTTTGTGTATGTATGCTGCTGTCACTGCAGCTCAAACAATCCAGAAAAATAAGTTTTTATTGTCAGAACCAAGTTGGTTTTTTAACAAGTTTTAGCCAGCTACATGAGAACCCTGGTTTTTTCTGTTCCAGCAGTTGGAGCTTTCTGTTAATGTTAGTGTCACATGCAGTGAAAAGGGGAATCTTCAACTGGAACAGGGTGCTCAGAGCCCTGGCCAATCTGTCCTCAAATGTTTTCAGGGATGGGGTATCCACCACGTCTCTGTGCAACTTGTTCCAGTGCTTCACTACCCACACTGTAGGATATTTCTTCCTTTCATTTTATCTGCATGTACCCTCTTTCAGTGTAAAACCTTTTCCCTTGTCCTACTCCAGGAGACCCTAATAAAAAATCTGTCCTCATCTTTTTTACAAGCCCCCTTTAAGTATTGAAAGGCTACAGTAAGTTCTCCCCAGTTTTCACTTCTGTGGTCTGAACAACCCAGATTCTCTCAGCCTTTTTTCAGAGGACAGGTGTTACATCCCTGTGATAATTTCTGTGGCACTCCTCTGGGCTCTCTGCAACAGCTCCATGTCCTGCCTATGCTGGGAAACCCAGATCTCTTTGCAGTGCTCCAGGTCACAGGGGTAGAGGGGCAGAATCTCCTCCCTTGCCCTGCTGGCCACGCCACTTGTGACACAGCCCAGGTCATGCTTGGCTTTTGGGGCTGTGAGTGCACGTTAACAAATAATTTCCAGCTTTTCATCCACCAGCACCCCCAAGTCATCCTCAGCAGGGCTGCTCTCAATCCCTTCATTCCCAATCCTGTATTGATACCAGGGTTTGCTTTGAAAAAAGTACAGAACCTTGCAATTATTGAACCCCATGAATATAATTTGAAAGACTCAAAATAGAGAAATTAGTCGTCTCAACAGAAAAAAAAGATCAGTTCCAATGATAACTAAAGTTAGTCAAAAATGGAAATGTAGATGATGGTGTCATATTTTCCTTCTATCAGAAGACTACTGATTTGAAACGCTGTCTATGATGAATCCTAAGATAAGAATCAGAAAGCAAAGTTTTATAAAACAAGATCCTAGTAAGCTTGTTTAGATATTTTGAAGGTTTGAGGTAAAAGTGTAAGAGCTACATTTGTCATATCTTAAACTTTTTATTTTACTGAAGATTCTTGAAACATACAAACATTTCCTCTTTGAAAGGAGAATGGGAAAGGAAAATTTTCCCTCATTCATTCTGCAAGTCTCAAAGAAAGACATTTCTTTAATATCCAAGCAGCGTGCCTCAACAGCCAAGGGGGCAAGGTACCAGGGCTTGTAACATTATGGAGGGGGATAATTTTGTCAAAGAAACAGCTGGGCAGCTGTAGGTCAGAGCTCTTTATGTCTGCAACACTCCTCTGTATATTATATTCTTACCCTCAGGTGATTTGGTGTGGTCATTCCTGTAACAGTTTTAGTTCACATTACAGCAGTTAATGTCATGAAAATTGTGTGAAGCTGCTATAAACTGATTCAAAACACTCCAGGAGATTACAGAAGTGAAGGTTTTGGATGTGCTGGGATTTCCTTACTGCATGAAATCTGACTGCAATTGATTTGCATGCAAAGATTGTTTACCCAGTCCTGCTGTTAGGTGGTTTATGCAGAAAATAAGTAATTTTGCTTATTTCTGATGAAGCCTGCTCTTTCAAGTGGAAAGCAACGCAGTGGCCCTTGACTGTTACAGAACATCATGAGACCAGGTGTGCTCTGGGATTCACACTGTGCACCACAATTCCTCCAACCCCTGGGCAGCCCTAAAGCTCACTTCTTCAGCCCATTCAGACTGCATAAAACTGCAATGTGCTGTTATTGTTTTCCAAAACAACATTTTCCTTCCATTTTAAAAATTCTGAGACAGAAACACTTCCTGAGCTAAACATTAGGGTAATGTTTATCTTTATGGCTTTTGAGGGATACCTGCCTTCCCTCAGGTAAAATTAATAGCTTTCCCCTCTCTCTCTCTCCAGTATAACCATCTGAAAGTTAACTATCCAGCCTAAATTAATTTCCTGATTCCCTCTGAAGTTCCCTGGGAAAGAAAATCACCTCTAGATGATTCCAGCTGACCTATTTTAAACATATATTTAGAAGAAGATGAAACAGAATTTTGTCTTTCCCAGGGTTCTCCCATTCTGAACACTCCCTGTGAATCTAATGACTGATATTTATTTTGTCTAGAGAGTTTATACAGTAGCATCTTTGGTAATAGGGTTGATAGATAAAGACACATGAAAGCGTACAAAGCTAATAATAAAACAGTAGCAGTGGGAAAATATATGTAGATATACATAGATCAAAGCAGCTCCTTGAAATTTAGCAGATTGTAGAAAATAAATACATAACTGAGTTCAGAAGAGAAAATGAAAGAGAAAAACTAGAAGAAAACATCTCAAATTATTTTTTTATGTGATCTGTGTTGAGCACCTTGTGCTGTATTCATGTGCATGACAATGATATTGCCAGATAATAAGAATGTTCAGATCAACATGGGGCTATGAAAAATCTACAATTGGGTTATATATTTTTTTGCTATCAAAGTTTTATTGATTTGTAGAGGCACATCATAAACAACAGCCCATTTTCCATAGACCTTCCAGTTTAAAATATAGACCAGGACTGGCAGACATGGTTTATAAAGTTGCTCCCCACCTTCACTGGGTAAAGAAAAATAAAATATAAACAAATTGTGCAAATTCAGAGCACAGTTTCATCTTTTTCTAGTATTACTGTGTGAACTACTGGTTTGCTCTGAATGTAAGCACCATGATGGCTTTTTAAGTTTTGATGGATTCTTTTCTACTAGTTACTTGTGATGCAGGGAAGAAGAAGATCAGAGGAAGATATGTGATATCCTTTGGACAGCAGAGGCAGGAGAGCTGACTTTCTGTTATACAGGGGATTTAGTGAGTGTGCTAAATAGGAATTATGGAAGGACTGGAATTAAAATAATTGCTGAGAGGAATCTGAGGAACGGAGAAGGTTAGAGATAACTAGGAAGTAAGGGGTTAAAGGTCCAGATAAAGCATCAAAGCCAAAGGAAGTGATGTTACAACAGTTAAGGGGGGTGGTTTTCAAAATTTTCAGGACACTTGAAGTCAGATAAGCAGCATGCAGAGGACCACATTTTACATGAGGAAGATACAAACTCAGATCATAAACCACCACAGGGTGGTTGAGCACTGGAACCAGCTTTGCAGGGAAGTGTTCACAGCACCAATCCTGAAAGAGTTCAAGAAGTGTTTGGACAATGCTCTCCAGCACACAGGGTGACTCTTGGTGCTGTCCTGTGCAGGGCCAGGAGTTGGACTTCAATGATCCTTCTGGGTTTCTTCCAACTCAGCATATTCTGTTATACTAAGATTCTATGATATCTGTGCCATAAGAAATCAAGTGAGACACTACAATAGCATTCTTCCTTTTGCCAAACAAGAAAATGTAAATTCTTGTACAATTCCTAAAAGAGATAACAGGAGTTTCCCATTGTATCAGGGCACCTGGGAAGATCTATGGCGTACACTCGTACACTCGATTGGTTTGGGTTGGAAGGGACCTTAATGACCACCTAGTTTGAACCTCCCCCCAGCCATAAGCTGGAGCACCTTTCACTGGACCAGACTGCTCAGAATTCCATCCAACCTGGCCTTAAACACTCCCAAAGTTAGGGCATCCACAGACCTCTCTGGGCAAGCTATTCCAGTACCTTGGCACTCTCATGATTTGCTTGTTGAAGGCTGTGAGTCTCAGCTGTTCAGGGGGTTACAAACAGAAGAATCACAAACACAAATGTTAGCTACAGGAAATCTGGCAATGAGCTCTACTTCTCCTGCAGCTGCTTATATAGAAGGATAAATGTACATATGACCATATATTTAAGTACAGATATTAATATGACCAGATATCTTTTTATTTGCTTGGTAACTACAGAACAACCAGCTATATAGTAAAATGCGTGCAATAGCAAAATAGTTACAATTAAAGAGTAAATTATGATGGCATACATTATTTCTCAATGTCTAAACCATGGCTGAAGGTTACATACCAATTACTTTTGATCTCATTAAGAAGAATTAGTAATTACCAAGTACTCTAAGGGAAATGTGATTACTATGAAGCTACCTGGTATTTCCCCAAGGGGACTCTATCTAGTTGCAGAATATATATGCCCCATTACTTATAGCAGCACATAAAATACCACTTTATTTATGCAGTACAAGCAAAACAGGCCTGTTAAAATGTTTAATGAAATATTTGGTGATGACAAAAGCTTTGCAATGCCTGCACTAAAGAATATTTGCAAGAGCTTTAAAATTAGCTACTCTTATCTGCCATTTTACATGCCTTATTTTTTAAGGTAAAGAAATAAAACAATGTTAAGTAAATAAAACAAAATTAAAGCCATGCCAATCCTCCTCACTTTTTTTTTTTCTGATTCACTTCTCAGAGGATAAGAAATGGAAGACACCTCCTTCTAACTAGAAAATACTAAAGACAAAGGTGGAGCGAGCTCCCCCTAGCCAGCTGACCACAGCATTAATGCAAGAGGATACAAATCTACCTGCTTGACTTTGCCAGCAGCCTTTAGAAAGATGAGCAGATGTTTAAGTCTCAAAAGAAACAAAGAGAAAATCTGCAAGCTGGTCTTCCACATTGCTGAATTTCCCAAGAGCCTCTGCTGCTATGGAAAAGGCATCTAAGACAGAAGTAGAATGCATCAGTTTTTTAATTTTTATATGTTTTGATAGTGATTACAAAGAGGATGTCTCATATTGACAATTTGTTATGTTTGGGATGGTGCAAATGTTCATACTGAAACAAAGAATTTGTGGATTATTATGATCATGGAGTAGACTGGCTTATGGGATTTTTTTCCTTCTGGATTGTTGGGAAATGTTTTTTTTTTGGGAAGTTTAAAAGTCCTGAAGTTTAATTTTATTATATCTTGAAGCCACTAAATGGATCTACAGAAATCATCAGTAAAGTTGCCACATATTAGATTGATCCAGCAGTCCATTTTGCCAGACTTTGGGTGAATTATCACTAGTAGAAAAACATCTGCAAGAAATATGGAAGAAACTGCTTTTCCTGTGAGTTACCATTTACCAATGGCCCACAGATGAGAGAATCAGAAAAGTTATTTTCCCTCTCTCTCTCTCTTTCTCTCTCTCTCACACACATTTTCTTATTAGACTCAAAATGGAAAACTAAGTGCTATTTTGAGTGCTTTTATCTTGTAGAATGAGAAAGGTGCCTTTGCTATTATGTCAGGGTCGAGAAATTTCTGTTAAGTCTTGGGAACAACATGAAGCCTTCAACACCACATTTTTTCCAAAATCCAAAATTATTTATTGCCAGTGATGCTTGCACTGAGCAAAGTGTTCTGCCTCCTTCACTGTGGACAAGAATTGGTAGCCTTTCCTTTTATTTAATATTAATTCTAGAGTTTGACTTTAACATTATTTCAGAAGGTGCTATTTAATTGTATTTCAAGTGAGACTTTAATATTTTGGTGGCTCTGTAAATATACTCTGTACTGCTTAATTTTGTAAATAAATACCTATTTTTTGATTTCTTTACTCTGAAATATATTCATTCAGCACCTTGGGGTACACTTATTTCAATCTTTCACTCATTCAGATAGTTTTTCTTTTCATATTGATAGTATTGATATCTAAACATATAGGCGTTTAATTTATTGCATTATCAGCTCTCATAACAATTTCACACTTGTATTAGAGAACATATCCCCTTTTAAAAGTACAGATCTTTTATGACTGCATGGATTCACATGATGAAACTCGGGATGTATTTGAAACTTGGAATATATTTATATGTCTTCTAGAATAGGTATGCACATGCACTCATTTATATATTAGCTGATTCCCAGTCACTGTTGCGGACTTCTATATGGCATAGATTAAATTTCCTTTAAGAGATTTATTTTTGCTCATTGCATTTGTTTATGGTGATTTATCTGGAAGAAGGTTGTTTCAGTTGCCGTTTCATTCCCCCTTGGACCCTAGCCCTGTGCTAAAATAGACCTTCTGTCCTCTAAACATTCAAGGGTGGTGCATGGGATTTTCTGTGCTTACCATCTTAGTGTGTAGTTCTTCATCAAATTACTCTCCCTAATCAAATTAGGTTACCTCTAGCATGTTATCCTTGTCTGCTTTCTGTTGTATCTTTGAAAAAGTACGGGTGGGCTTGCCAATGATTTACTCTGTTTAATACCAGCCTGAACATTTTTATCCATCTCAGATTTTTCTCAAGTGTTGTGTCATCTCAGGGTTTCTCTTCTTTTTGAGGTCCAATGTCTTATCTTCTTTCTTTCAGATTTGCTCGGTATTGACAAGGTTATGTCAGTCTCCCTTTAGAGAGTTACAGCTCCAAAGGAAAAGACTGTTTGACCATCAGATCTTGATTGGAGTTGGTGATTGAATGCCATGTGGATGATTTTAAGGTCCCATTCTCTCCCTGAAGGGCTGAAGACATCTTAGCAAAGGTGCGTAGTGCTTCACACACACAGATCTTTATTCTACTTGATGCACAAGTATTTATAGGACATAGACACGCTCTGTACTCCATGGGCTCTGTTCACTGTGTGAGGGAGTAGGTTGGACCAATCCAAAGTGGGCTGTGGCAAACATCCCTGCTCTATGCTGGCTGTAAATATCTTTCCCTTTGTGTTGTTGTGAGAGACACATTTTCCCATTTAAAAGCCATAAATGACTATTTCATGGGGATAATCTCCTAGAATAACCCATGCAAGTTACATGCTGAGTAGTTTAGCATTAAATGTAACTGTTCTGCCTTATTATATAGAGTTCCAATTATTCAGAGCATGAAGTTTCTCACCCATATTTTGCCTTTAGCAGGTGAGAAATGTGGTTCAAATCAATGGAATTATTGGTTCCTTAAAGTTGCCCAAATGTTCAGGAGTTTTGCTGACTCACAGGCAATGTAAACACAGTGTGCATCTTAACAGGGAATTCAAATCAGTGCTCAGTTTCATGCCTTATAAATCACACCAACTACATTTATAAATACAATTTACTGAACTGCTCTTTGATATAATGGCCTTGTGTATTAATCTTCAAAAGCATTCATGTGTTTTTTTCTTTTTGTGGTACAATTATTATTCAGGTTTCTTTGCCAGCATCTGTGCTTTGCTAAAAGGGAGAGCTCGTGTTTCCTTATGTACCACATATTTAATAGCAGTGATACTTTTTGAAGACAGAGAAAAATAGTTCTGTATGATTCATCCCAGAAAGTGAAAAATAAAAAGGTATTTTAGACAGAATGTATTCAGAATTCTGAAACATATACACAGTCACTTAGTTGGATTTCATGTTTGGCAGAGAATAAGACCCTACGAGTTTCTACAGTTAAGTCGTACCCAGTAGATGGCATCCATGCACCAAAGCTTGAGCCTGTGCTCAAAGTACAGTGCAATGAAGAGTTCTGTAATGTTTTATTTAAGAAAAAAAAATTAACTTTGAATCTTTGTGTTTTTCCTCAGGCAATATAAGCAGTAAACATGATTTTCACACCAATAGGTAACAAATAGTTTTCTTAACAAATTAGATGAGCCCTGATGTCTGGTTACCGATTGCTTTAGAGCAATGTGTGTATAATACAATTCTCTTACATTCAAAATATTTTGTTTTACATAGGACAATGTGAAAATGACTGGAGATATGCTGTGAATATGAATTACCTTTGGACAACAGAAATTTTGTGGTTTTAAGACCTGTTTTTAATAAGTGTTGAAGCCATTCAATATTTTGTCTCCCTGGTGCTTCGTAGAGGTGTTTTGCTTTCCTATATCAGCATCCTTAATATTATGACAATATATTTTAGAGAAGTTGCTTAATTACAGCTCACAAGAAATACCCCTATGAGGCATTGCCAATCTGTGGTGAAACATCTATCCTCATCTTGTAAATGGGAAATAAGATATTGAAACGTGTGTGACTTAGTGCCAGGATAAGTAATTCTGCTTCCCTGGTGTGTCTATTACAGATGTTCCTCAAAATTATCCATGCTAGCCCTTACACATCTGGCAGCACTGCAATGCAGCAAGTATAACTGCACATTTCTTCATAGAGCTGAAGTTTCTTATGATTTCTTGTAACAGTAAAGGCAGAGAGAAAGAGGTTGGTTCCCCAGATCTTTTGGGACTGGATAGCTTTTACATCGTGTTACATGACTAAGGATGGTAGGATTGCAATTCTGCATTTCTAACTTCACCGGAGAGACATCCTAGTTGCATTTATCCAGGATTTTAATTTAATTGAAAACAAATTGTCAAAAACCTGTGGCCATTTAATTTCCTTTGCTATTGCTTCCAAAATTCCTTTTTGTTAAATACAATATTTTTTAAATTTTTCCATGGAAAATTTTAAAAATCTGGTGTTTGTTTAGAAAATATTTTATTCATTCTCTGAATCTGTCACCAGAGTAGTTTTTAAAAAAGCTAATTCCTTTGTATCATCCTCCTTGAATTTATAATCCAAATCCCACTGTGTTGGCAGTGAATTCCCCTCTGTAAGAGTTTTGATGACAACAAACTTGTGATGGGTTAAACTGCTGACTGAGGCACTGACCTTTTTCCTCTGGCAATAGAGAAATTCTTCATTAGGTTTGCACCTGAATTTTAGACAGCTAGAATTAGGGGAAATTGAACTGTCCTTAAGAGGTTCATCTTCATGTATTATTAAACAACAGGTTCTCCCAGACTGGTTGTTTTATCACACTCAATCTTTTGTTTTCTTTGGAATGAAATCTTTCTGGGCTGGTGTAGAGTTATGCAAGATTTTCTTTCAGAGGAGTCATCTGGCTTGAGGTCTCTGATCATTGTGCAGGGAACATGGATATTACCTTCTGAGACATTAGGGAATTAATGTCATGTCTAAGCTGGTTTGTTTCCCTGGATACCATTATTTAAGAATGATTCCTCCTTTAGTTTAATGAAGTTGGAAAGTCTGATATTTGGTATAAATGGCAGTTAAGCAAGGTGCAGAATGACTGTATACTTTTAATAATAAGTTTTTCACTTTCAATTTAACCCTTATTTTCTTTATGCTCTGAGCACTGTTTTCAGAGCATTATTCCTACCACAAAATATTTTTCAAGCATCAAGATTAGAACAGTTCCTTTCCCTGGTAAGATTTAAAGCAACTTTCTAGTAATTCTATTCTATGACTGTTTCTTTGGGAAAAATTGAATGCATTACACAAAAGATGACTATTGAATTTACAGCAAATTCAGCATCCTTATGAAATTCTATGCTTGAGACCTTGACTTAATGAAACTGTTTAACAAAGCATATCAGTCAGCACCAGTGCTGCCTCTGTTACATTCTAACAGATATATTTCAATAAATTCACTGCTCTTTCAAGTAAAATTTCCTTCTGATTAAGTAGTGCCTGAAGCTGAATTTTCTTTTTAAAGTTTGAATAAAAACTGTGAAATCATTTGTGACTTACATCCCCAAAATGAGATTTTTCTCTACAGAAAAACTATTGCAGTATAATTTTACTCTTTATAATTATAAAAATGGATAAAGCTTGAGATCGGAAGCTTACTTTAACTGTCTACTGAACTAATCCCTGATGAGAAGTGGTTTGGTGCCTAGTTAAGGACTGACTTGAAAAAAGGTGACCATGGCATGTTTAAAATAATAGCAGATTTAGGATAAGTTTTCAATGTACAAATTTCAGTTTTGACTGCTGTCAGCATCTCCATTGGTGTTGACTGGATCTGACCAAAAAAACCTCCTAGTTTTTCTTGCTCCATATTCCTAAATTATTAGCTGTAAATGATATAGATTAGCCAGGGATCACACACAGAGCTCTGAGTAAAGGATTACAAAATTCATCCTGGCTTATGAATCTCTTACAAACAATAGAGACCCTGAGCAGTTCAAATTTAAAACTGAGTGCTCAGTGCTCCTTGAGGAGGTGAATTTTATCTCCTGAGGGTTGAATTGTGGACTTCTGAGGCTAAAGACTTGCAAGTAAAATGTCTCTGAATCAGAGACAGAAGGTTTGTCAGATATGCAGAGGCTGCATTCACAATTCATTGCCTAAAACATACAAACTGGGTTCAATGATTCACTGCTAAACACAAAGCTAAGACATCTACTTAAAAGGAAGTTAGTGCTTTTTTACTTAAGCATTGTTCATTTGGATTGTAATTACTTCTGGAAATGTTGACATTTACATGTCATGAGTGGGGTGCTGTCAAGTTTTGTTTTCCAAAATTAGATTCTGCAAAAGGAAAAACTAAAACAATGGTAGAAAAGTAGAAGAATAATAAATGAACTTGTTAGGAAACAATGTGGAAAGGAGCATTATTTTCTGTTACCTCACTGTGTCAGAAGCAAATGAGAAAACCCATTTTAGTGAAGAAAAAAAAAAAAAGCCTGGCATTGAATATGAATGTTCTTCTGCTTAGCTCTGAGCAGACCATGACAACTCCAGAGATCTTTGTGATGGTTTCTGCAGTTGAAGTGCAGGTGCAAGTAGGAATAATGTTCATAAGAGCCAGAGGAAGGAAGAATCAGTAAAAAACCAAGAGCAAACACGGTCTTGAAAACTTATCATTTGGAGAATTGGTCCACATTTATGATACAATATCAAATTTAAAGTTACATTGACAGTCCTTTTCAAACAAGCCTATATGACTGTTGCTATATAAACCTTACTGCCTTGGATGGTTTGCACAACTTTGCAGCTATCCATGAAAATTCCTGAGAGAGAAAACATGCATTGTCTCCACAAAATTAAGCATGGGAAATTTTGCTGGTTTTCCCTTCCAATAGAGGCATTTTTTCATGCTGGTGGAAAGTAGAACGTAAAAAAGAAAAAATAAAAAAGCCAAATTAAAACATACAGATGGATGAACATGGGGACATTAATTTTTGGTCTGTGTTAATTGCCTATCTCTCAAGTGTGTCCAGGCCCCTGTGGAAGGCATCCCTTTCCTACAGCGTGTCAAGTGCACCGCACAGCTTGGTGGTCAGCAAACTTGCTCAGGGTGCCCTTGTTCCCCTGCCCATGTTGCCAACAAAGACGTTAAACAGCTTTGGTTCCAATACTGTTGAGTACCTCAGCCTTCTCCGTGTCCCAGATGACCATGTCTCCCATTTCCTTCCAGTGACAGCCTCCATTTTCCCTAGTCTTCATTTTATTACCAATGTACCTATATATATATATAAGCTTTTAATGTCTTTGACATTCCTGGTCAGATTGAATTCTATCTGGGCTTTAACTTTCCTAACTTGATCCCTGGTTACTTGGACAATTTCTCTGTATTCCTCCCAAGCTACCTGTCCTTGCTTTCACCCTCTGTGGGGTTTTCCATGCTGAGTTTGTCAATAAGAACTGAGCTCCATGCTGAGTTCTTAAATTAGCAGCTCACTCATCACTCAGTCTAACAACAGCATGCCTAGGGAGGTCTACGGACCACAGGAAAAGATCTCCCAGGCAGATTTGAGTTAAATACTGTGATATAAACTCCATGATGTTCCATTCCAAGGGTATCGCTGGTCTGATGTTAATCAATTCTGTGTCATAAGCCAGAAAAAAAGGACACAAGGAAGTATTGAAATTATAATGATAGTTAGATCTGTTCTATGCAGCCAGTTTCTGAAAGTTTAATGTTATTTCTCAGCTGCCAGCATAAAAAGGCATATTGAATTTCACAGAAATCAAACATCCTAAAAGGAGTAATTAACCCCTGGAATCAGAATGATTGCACTTGGACTTCTCTTCAGGTTCTCTGCTGACTCCACGTGTCTCATAACCTTTATAATTACTGCATTTTATCAACAAGCCTTAAGTGAACTCTAAGGTTAAATATACAAACCAAAATGAAGAAGCTTTCAAACAAGTGCTCAACTTGAAATGCAAGGTACAATGACAAAAAAATTCCCAGTTTTTGTAATTAAATCTGTGCTTAATTTCTTCTATAAATTACAGCAGAAACATGCATATATGGTGATTAAATACTGGGAAAATGGAATTTCATTATAAGAATGCAAAAATATTTTATTATTACTTTGCGTTTCTGTAGTACTTTATTTCTTCAGAGCATCACACTTACAAAATGCTACTCATGCAGGGAAGATAACATCAGTGACACTGCATTAGGCAGACATCTCAACTGTGACTCTCCAGGAACGCTGCATAAGTCACTGTATTTTCTTCCAATGATTTCATGGACAAGGAAAGAAGAATCCAGGGACAAATCTGCCTTTTGTTACACACAGCTCCAGCAATTCACTGAAGAAAAGTTATGATGTAAAATATCTGTATTTAATTATATAGCAGTTTATCAAGTTTATCAACCGAACAGTTGATTAAGTTTTGCTAACAGCTAGTGATCGTTGAAAGAAAATTTGACCAGTTTCCTTTTAGCTGCAGGGACTGTAGCAGTTTATAAGATGAAAGAGTGGCCACTTGCTCCTTCTCTCCTTACCTTGTAGAGGGTCTTGCAGAAATGTATTGAAGGAAATCTGGGGGTCTGCAGACACACTAGATGTGTTTTGACATGTTCGGTATAATGTAGAGGAGCCAGCTTGTCTGAGATCTTGTTTGCAGCATGAAAATGACATCCAAAGTGGACAAGTCTCATTTTGTTCATGAGCTCACATCCAAACTGCAGCTGAAAATCTGAAAAATGCCAGGATGATAAGGCAAAAAGAAACTCATACAGTCTTTTAATGTGCTATCTGAAGTACACAAATCCCAGAATGATAATAATATTTCTTTTTCATTTTCTAAACCCTGCAATTCAATTAGCTCAAAGATTTTAAAAAAGACATTTCTTTTTGAGCTAAAGACAGACATCTGTGATTTACAGACTTCTTAGTAAGGATCCAAAGGCTATTGAATCTTATTGATGAAACAAGTTTTGCATTTTATTTCCTAACTGAATATTTCTCATCTCAGTTGACAGTTCATGTGCCGTTGTTCTACAAATGTAGAAAGTATTGGATAAATAGAGTGCACCGATACGGTAAAGCCTCTGATTTGCAATTGGTTTAACTTATCTGAGATTTTCAAGATAATTTTCAAAGCTAAACTCATCACAGTATTCCTGTTATGGGTAGCAAAACTCTAACCAGATATTGATCTTGCTGCTTCGCATTTGTACATATAACAGACCTTCTGTTGTCTTTGTCACAGAAGTCACAGAATGGTTTGGGTTGGAAGGGACCTTGAAGATCATCTTGTTTGATCTCTCTTATGATGGACACAGACACCACCCACTAGATCAATTTTCTCAGGGCCCCATCCAGCCTGGCCTTGAACACTTCTAGGGATGACAACACCAGGTGAGCAGGACTTCTTTCAAGATTTACTTAAATCTTAATTCTAGTAAAATAAATTTCTTAGTCTTTCTTATTACACTCCAGAAAAGCTAAGTGAGTTTATTTACCCTTACTCTCACTCATGAAGAATGCAGAAGAAGCAGGATTTCATAATAGAAAAGACTAGTAATCAATTCTTCACCATAATCTCAGAAGTCAGGTTGCTGAAAAAGCAGTATTGTATCAAGAGGGATGTTGCAGACAAGTTTGGAAAAATCTCTCTTTTAAAAAACTAGGAGCAACTTTTCCATTTCTACTGGGAGGTTAGAAGGCAGAAAGAAGTCACCAGGTACAATCATGAGTAGTTTATAGCAGCTCAATGCTTCTCCCACTGTCAAAAAAAATGATAGGTCATTAGACTCTCAGAGTGGAAAGATCCTGTTTTGGTGACAGCTGCTCTGGTGTGTAATGCACTGAGGATGCCATTAGGTGTAATTAAACAGAAAACCTAAAACATAAGGACAGAGACCTTTTTTCTTCTCAAGATGAAAACCCTCTGTGTACA
This sequence comes from Poecile atricapillus, assembly GCF_030490865.1. Taxonomy (NCBI): domain Eukaryota; kingdom Metazoa; phylum Chordata; class Aves; order Passeriformes; family Paridae; genus Poecile; species Poecile atricapillus. Next base: position 83,587,951 of record NC_081249.1, read on the forward strand.
TACAAAATTATCACCCGTCACAGCTATCCTCTCTTTTGTCCCTCAGGAAAACAGACAGATGTCCAGCTGGCAGGGAGTATGAAGAGTGTTACAGTCTCAATTTGCTTCATGCTACCTCTTTCTAAACCCATTGGTACATTTTTTCATCAATTTCTGCTTTGCATATGTTTCCCTGTTTCCTAGGCTGCTGTTTCTTTTTACCATGCTTCCTAGGAGTTTGTTTCTACGTTCTTCTCAAAGGTGATTCTGTCATGCCTGTCTGGCTGTTTAGTCTGTGTCATCCTCCTCTGTGTCCTACATATTCTCCCCATTCTCTCTTTTTTATACCTGGCTTCTGGACACTTCTAATATTGGACCCAGTTCCTTGGTTAGCTTGTCAGATCACCAAACAGGTGGGATGCCTTAGATCCCTAGTGCTGACCAGAGCAGAGGCCAGCCAATTTCTTTCAGGCATTCAGATGCTTTTCCCTGTTCCTTGAACATCCTGTTTTGCTTGAGGTTCTAGTGCTACTGATCTCTTTCTGGTACCTCTCCAAATGACAACATTTTCTGGGACCTGACATTCCTGGTCCTGCTGACTGCAGTGCCTCCAGAGCTCCTCTCCAATGCACTCTAGGAAGGGCCTCTTCTTCTTCCTTGTGACAAGCAGAAGCCTCTTGGCTCTTCTGTCCTCCAATGTGCATTTCTAGACCTAGCAGTACTACTTGGTAAAAAAGAGCCTAAAGAAACATTTGATCCCACCAGGGTAGTTCCTAAATGGTTGAGTAAGGAGGAAAGGCTGTCTCCAAGCCTCTCAACCTGCTGTTTCCTTTCTCCACCTTCTTCTGCTCTATTCTTGCTATCTACAAACACAGCTTCTCTGGCTCAGTGATATGTTCTAAAAAAATCCCATTCTTCCAAACTATAAACACACCTAAATAATTTGCTGATATTGTGTCTTGTGTTCATATAGAAAAAGTTAATTTTTTTTTTTTTTCTCAAATTTTCTTTTCTTTTTAGTAAGGGCTGACTCACATCTTTTTCCATAATTCAAATCAAATGTAAACTCTTTTCAGGGTCATAACCCAAACCTTTAATTTGAGAGTATTTCCAAGCATTTTTATTTCGGACTGTTCTGAAACAAAAATCTGTTTTGAATTTTAGAACAAGGAATATTCTAGTGGGAATCTTAAAGAAAACCAAAACAAGCATGAGGTAGATTAGATCAGAGGCCTTCTGTCTTTCTTTCAGGGAGCTGATGTTTTTTCAATAACTGTGCTTTGTTAAACCCAGCAAAGGCAGATCTCACAAACCTTTAGTGAATGCTCATGCATTTTTTTTTTATATTGACCCAATAATTTAGGTTTGAAAGGACCTTCAGAGTCCTATCTAGTCCAACCCCTACACAAAACAGAAATAGTTAGCAAAGGTCCAATTGACAGAGACTGTAAAGCCTCTCTAAGACCCTGTTCCACTTTTTGACCAGGTTCTTGGTGAATAAAATATAATCCTGGTGTACAACCAGAACTTTTAATGTTTTGGGTGGTGTTCATTGCATGTTGTAAGTTAGTTTTGAGGTCCTGAGTAGAGTTTGTCTTCTTTACACCTCTTTGAAGTCAGATTTGTGCATGTTAATGTTTGTTGCTCGTCTAGTGTGCATATTGGAGTTTGTCTTTTATCACAAGCACACAAGAGACAGTTGTGTCTACTTTCTGCTCTTTTTTATTCCTTTTTTCAAGGGCAGCTGTCAGTAGTTTATGTAATTATCTCAGTTCCATTCACTTTTCCATGTGGATTCAGGTTAAAAACTCTTTTCACCACCTTTCTTAAATTATGAAGCAATCACTTGCAGCTCCCTAACACAGTTCACTTCTATCTCTGGCCTGCACAGAGAACAGCTCTGAACTTAGTTCTTCTCTTTATTTCAGAGGGGTCCTCATCAATTCTGACTTGTAACACTTTGAAATCAAAGGATGGGGATAAAACACTTTTGTCAGTATCAGTCATTCCATTACAAATTCTTCACAGTTTAAAGATACCTTGCTTAGAAATAGGAGCTGTCATTCACTTTATGTGTCATCTGATTTAAAGCTCTTTGTGAAACACATGCATTCTCCTGATCATTGAAGTCTTAATACTTCCCTGCATGTATCCAAAGAGAGCATTCTTTTATTTTTGGACAAAGGGAATCAGACTTGTGGCAATATCAGTTAGAATATCAGTCAGCCTGCATTATGGAACAATTAATTAAAACCTAACTTGCGTATTAGTGTTTATGTAAATAAAAATCTATTGTTAGCAAACAATTTTGTCATCTGCAGGAAAAATTTTGTCTTCATATCTGTGAGGTCAATGGATTCCCACGGTACTACTATTTTAAAAGCTATATCTAATAAAGACATAAAAGTCCCCCAAGTTACAATTATGGATGGTCTGTATTTTATTCATCTTCAATCTTTAACTCTTTACATCTAGTCAGTGCTGTTTCCCCTCTATACTCAGTAAAGGTGGGTAGCTCATCCAAAGTCAATACTTATCCTAGGATGCGATAAATCACCTTCAAGACATTTACACTGACTATAGGCAGAGTCAAAACCGACTAACTTAGATCACTTGCTGAAAAAAGTTATGAGATATTCTACCCCTGCCCCCCATGTTATCCCTTTTAACCAATGTGTGTCAGGCTTTGGCCAATTTTTTGGATTTTTTGAACCCAAGGGTGCTATCAGAACTAAAAAATAACAGCAAGCCACAGCAAATCAATTACAAAAAACCTTTAGAAAAGCATCCGGAGTTTTGCAGTATCACTTCCCCTCCTTTCTCCCTTTGGGATACTGATGTCTGTCAGGTACTTTAGATACTGAAACTTGAGATAGTCCTGCATATTCTCTCTCACTCTCTCATCAAACTTAAGGAAACTCAATCAACTTGCATATGTTTACATCTTAAACACTTAAGAGCAGTTCTGAAAGTAAGAACTAAAAGGTTGAATGTGCCTGGCTCTTTCTCTCCCAGAAACTGTTGGAGACAAGCTCACAACTGTGTCTAAACTAATATCCAAGTGAAGTGGATACAAGGATTTGAGAAGAGTCCTGACCTCACAGCAGCTGGACCATGAAGCCAGCACTGCATCTGTCCTGTGCTCTTCTGCAGCATTCTGTTCCCAACTGTCTTATCCAACTAGGAAGTAAGCAGTCCCTCAAGGTACAATGTTACTTAAAATCTACATGGAGATATAACATTTTTTTCTGACATTTATTATGGGTCAACTGAACAGCAGCAGTATCTTCATTTTTGGGATCTGTTTTTAATGTGTAGATGGCACAGCCTTTTCTTATACAGGACTGCAGGGACTAAGCCTAGGTATCCTATCCTGAGGATGGGACATATAACTGAGTAGCTAAAATTATTGCAGGTTGCTCCTCAAAAAGCTCAAGCAGAAAATTGTATAATATTTATAAATTATAAATTTATAACAATCAATTAAATTTAATTTATAATAAATTGTATAATATTTATACGTTATAAATAGTCAGGTTTCTTCACCAAAGTGGAGGTAGACTTGAGTTAATTTTTGTTTCATCTACTGCTTTGTTTATACAGCTTGTACTTTTTTTTTCTTTATTTCCCCATAAAAACATTTACATTAAACAATAACAACAAAAAATTGTTGGTTGCTTTATTAACATCAAACTCACTTCCACAGAACCTTCTTAAAACTTCCCAGAATACTGCTTCATGATTCATGGACATCGCAAGCATACTTTAAGCAGAGTAAAAAATAGTGAAACAGCAAAATTTTTAAAGTATATTGCAAACATATAGGTGTGGGTCATAATTCAAGCTTTCTTGGTAATAATGTAGTTCCAAAACTACTGCCTCTGTGGGAGTCATTACTATTCAAACAACACTGTGCACTGCTATTCATTTTGAATCACAGTTGTACCAGGAATTATTTCAAACTCAATTCTGTTTGTGCTGCAAACCTGGCACTTTTGTTAGGTATGTGAATAAAAACATCTGTACATAAATTCAAGAAAAGGAAAGATTTTCAAAGGAATCCACCTCACCATCTGAGAGTCAGCTTTCTGACCAACAAAGGCTGGAGCCAGAGAACATAGAATACCCAAAGAAATCATTAAGTGACCTTTCTGTCCGGACAGTGTCTCTGTGTTGATCTGAAATTCTAGCAAGAGAACTGCTCCTAAATAATGCCTGAAGTTATTGACAAAAAGCATCTCACATTTTTCTAAATGAGGGAAAGGAAGGACTAAACACTTTCAAACACTTTTGAACGCAAACACTTCCAAAAAATCCTATAAAACAGTATTTTTTTTCTCTGCTAGATTTTGCAAACTTATGAAAATAATGAGTTTTCAAAGAAGATGCTGTGAGCTGATGTCCCAATTCTCCTGCAGCCAATACAAATTCTGGTAATCACCAAATCATTGCTGGCACTTACAGACAGCTGTAGCATGGCAGTTCCAGTTGGCCTTCAAGACACTAAAGCATTACAGGGGAAGCAGGAGAGGAAAAAGTGAGCCAAGGGTGGAGAAAATGGTTCATATTAAGACTAATTCTTTGTTACCTGGGAGCTGTTCTGATGACAGATACGAAGAAATGTACCTTCCCAGAGTGGCTATAAAGCTTCAGAAGGTAGATGAGCGGTGGCTTGGATTGCAGAAAGCTTCCTGTATTTTTTTTAATGCAATACACCCTTGACTCTCTGTTAGTTTGCTATACTGTAATAAACTTGCTTGAATATTTTTCAGAAATAAAATACTCACTAAAATGGACTTTCACGTTTGGTAAATAGCATATATTCCTGCTTAAAATGAAAAAAATGAACAGGTTCGGATAAATATTTCCTCTTGCACAATGACAGCCATGCTGCATCCTCAGCAACAGTTAGTATCAGGCAGTCCTTTTCCAAGCGTTAAGAATGCCAAAAACAGGGCTGTAATGTTATTTTTCATCACAGTTCAAAAATCTTAGAAAGGCCTGCTTTTATTATGGTACAAAATCCCATTGGAAAAATTCACATCATGTGAATAAAATACCCAACAACTTTAACCAGAGTCAGGGTGAATACTGCCTCATGCTAGCACTCAGTATATCCTCAGGCAACACAGTGTGAAATCAGAACATATGAATCCAAGTCTAGTTGCATTTGTATTGTCCAGGGGCTAATTTAGATTTTCTTCTTAGTATTTTCTTTTTGACTAACAGTCCACAGCAAGCTGCAGGAAGTGATTCAAAGCAACAGCAGGGTGGTCATCTTCAGGTGCATTTTAATGGTTCACACTGAAATTCTCCTGTCAATATATTTTTACCTGCAGACTTTTATGTTAAAATAGCTTTTCTTTGCAGGAATACAAAAGTTATGCTCACTAATAAGTAGTGACCCAGCTATTATTGAAAAAAGCTCTTTTTAAGGAGTGGGACATGGGGTGACACATGAGAGAGCCCAGCTGTGACCCAGGAAACACTAACAGCAGGCACACTTCCTTCTGTGGCCTGTCCCTGTCATCTAAGGCACAGTTAGGACCCAAAGGGTAGAGGCTGGAACATCTGAATGCAAGAAATTAAAGAGATCAGCATTAAAAAAAAAAAAAAAAAGTTGAGAAGTGGCACGTGTTTTTCCCCATGTACCAAAGAAGTCAAACATTGCCAAACTGAAATCTGTTGTGTCCCTCCCAACTCCTTTCCCTCCTCCAGCCTTCTTCCTGGTGGGGTGGTATGAGGAGGAGAAAATACCTTGAGTGTGAGCAGCACTCTGCAATAATGAAATCATTCCTGATTGATCAACACTGTTTTCAGTACATATCCTAACCCCATATTAGCTACAGTCAACACTAGCACTCAGGCAGGTTTCCCCAGTGTCTTCAGGTCTCCTGGCTCCCAGCCTTGTGCTTCTTTTTTGTCATGTTATAATTGACCTTGCTGTTCCATATGCAGAAATTGTGGCAAAGCAAAAGATTTTTAAACCTTTTCCCACCCTTTTCGGTTGGAAGCTGAGCTACATGTGCCCTTACGGGTAACAACTTCTAATACTTTTGTACATCCTCCAAATAGTACTGTCATACATAAACCTGTGACATTTTTTAGTCTGTGTCACCAGGTGAACTTTGAATAGCTTTGGCATGTTAAAATCCTACAGCAAGAATGAGAACTGGCTGAGTATTATGAAGGGAAAAAGAAGAGAAGTTAAAGGATTTCTTCAAAAAGACTACCTGCTCCTTTTGGGGGATCTTAACTACCATATCCATGGTTCTGTTGTTGAGGAGATAAAGATGATAGAGAGGACACTTGGATTTCTACTTTTAACCTGCCCTTCAAAAGAGAGAACCAGAAAGGTTTTCTCCTATTTTATTGGAATATCTTGGGATATCAGTCTTGCCAAGCACTTCTTATCAACCCAGCTTATAATGCATCACCTCATTATCATTCATTAGGGCCAGTGAGTAAAAAAAAAGTGAATAAATGCGTTCCCTCTGCAAGTCTAAGAGTCTGTGAAGCCAGAGGTCCTACTGATACCTCAGTCCTTGAAGATAAATGCTTTGGTTTAAAATGTTTGATTATTGAGGTAAGTGACTTCTCTCTGGAAGCTGTGCTAGGAATATCTGTGGAAAAGATTAGGAGTGCTGTACTGCCATGGTTAAAATGGTGAATAAAAGTGCCACAGGTGATTTTTGCACCTCTGGCTCAGTGGAAGGTGGATAAATCTGATGGGAGAGAATTGAACCATTATTAGAAAAACAGTCAGGCAGTAAAACAGTCTCTGAATTCACTTGCCACTTGTTTAGCCAAGACTCAGAAAGGGACATCAGGCAACCATTTGTCCATTTCTTTGATTTGGTGAAGATTTGGTATGTTATATCGCTCTAGATATAACTTCTATCCTTTGTTTTGAAAGATTTTCAATGGTGGGAGCATCACTATCTCTATGAAAATCTGTTTTTACACACGGTATTTCCAATCAGAATGAATTTGCAAATGCCTAATCTGAAGCTTTTTTTTTTTTTTTTCAGTTTAAAACAATACTTACTTGTTAGGTATAAGAATTTACATGAAGAGACTTTTATTCTTAGCAAGACCTTATAGTCATCTGATCTTTTCTCTGACATCTGGTTTGCTTAATCCTCACTTTCCCTTTCTGTGATTTCCTGAAAGTACTTTCAGCTTCTTACTGAAGCTAGTATTTTATCTCCAGTAGCAGCTAGTGTTGTCTCGCATTTCCTCAGACATCTTCCTCTAAGATCTCTACATGTTATTGAAGGTAGCTGTGACTAATGCCTTATCTCCTCACCTGATCCTCTCTGACCCTTCATTCCTGGAAATCTTTTACCTCACTAATTTACTCACTTTTTGTATCACTTTTACTTGGAGAAACTCTTTTTCTCCAGATGAGAAAGGCTTTCTGTGTCTAAACTCAGAGAGAGAATAGGTTTTGGTGGGACTAGCATTTGTATGTGTTTTGTACTGATAATTAATTTACTGAAGTTGATAAAGAAGAAAGCATAATGTCATCTAATTGTGACTGTATGCTCCAAAAAATCAATTAATATTCAGATACAGAATCAGCCATAAGAAGTTTGAGGACAACTTTTTCTTCCCTTGTATTTTGGTATAGGTATGGTCCTGTACATAAACTGAAACAACTTGTTCAGCCATTCCATGTGAGTTGAAGTAAACTGACCTGAGAAAACAGCATCTGTTCCTTGTCACACATCTTAGGCAGATCTTGGAAAAGAATATGAGTAGAGCCTTTATGCACTTGTGATAACAGACACAGCAAACTCTGTGCAGTGGTGTTCCCTAAGGCAGCCTTTGGCTACTCTCTGCTGCTCCTATATCACTTGAGTCAGTTTGCAGGTGCAATCAGGCTTCAAACCTGGGTGCCAGTCACTGCTGAGCAGAAAAAATAGGTTAAATTGGGATGTTAAATCCCTTACAATGAATAATTCACCCTAGACTAGTCTTCTAACCCCTCTCTCCAGCAGTGGCTATTCATGCATACATTGTGTCTATTATTTACGCCTCTCACTAGGGCTGTATGAGAATCAAATCATGCTTACAACTTACGTAGCATATTACAATAAGTGGTGCTTGGTACAGGCTCAAGAATTGAGAATCAATTTCATTTAACTTGAGGCTTACACAAAACACTTCACCAGTTTGTATATAAAGTGCTGAGAATGTGATTTCTGCAATTGCTATTATTACTATTCTACTACATTAACACTTTGTGAAACTGAGATCTGGACCCCATTAACCTAAATGTTCTCTATGGAAGGTAAGTCTCACAAATTACTTCAGTTGAAAGACACATGAAAATAAGGGTGTCTGGAGAATGGATTTCTGTGACCTGACCAGGGTCATGGTGGCAAGAGATAAAAACAACTCTCCCTGCTCCCTTCTATTTTTGCAGTCTGGGAAGTTATGGCATTTATGTCATGTTTTGCAGGGATTCCTGCTTTATTCCTGCTGCCTGTTGGAAGCCTCACTTTAGCTTTGTAACACTCAAACAACATGCATTTGGCCTTGCAGGCTACTTTGGAGAACCTGAAGAATGAATGTGGGCTCCTTCCATACCAAGGGATTAAGTGATGGACCTTACTGAGTAGAGGCCAGAGTCAGTTCCCTGATGCCAGCATTTGGTGTAATTTTGCTGTCATGGGGAATTCTTCCTTGTCTCCTGCTGCTAATCCAGAAGGGAAGAGGTCATGAGTCATCTCTGCCAATCCTGTGTAGATGTCTCAGGTAACCTAGGGCAAATAAAAGGACACTGGACATCACCTTATGGCAACTGAGTCAAATCCTTATTAACCACAGACAGCAATGAGTAGACAGACACCTTGTCTACATGCAAATATTTATGTAAATCCAAATCCTATAATCCAGCTGAGGTCCAGGACCCTCTCACTGACATAGAAAAGGAAGTTTGTGTCTTTCTGATATGCTAGACACCCATAATTTGGTTGGACATTGAACACAAATTAGTTTTTTGTGGTGGTGAGTACACAGCTTGTTTTGTCTTAGAAGTGGTTCTCTTCCAAGATACAAATTTTAAATAATGGGAAATAGAAGTGGATCGAAATATTAAATATATCTTTAATAGCTGACTTTCACAAGTCCTTTATCCCAGATTGTTTCCTCCATTAACACCTGCAAGAGTTGATTAAATGAGACAGATGTGCCAGATTCATCAACACTGACAATTTTTTTTTCAGATTGTATGTATCTACCAAAAAGACTGTTGCCATTTGTTATTAAAATGTTCCTAACTGCATCTCCTAGGAGCAAAAATAACTTTGCTTTTTATGCCCAATAGTTTTTCTTGCCCTTCATAGCATGATCGACAAATTAACAGTGATCTCATAATTTATTCCTGCAATGTTCATTTTATTTATAATCCAAAAGCAATTAAATTCTCTTTTATGCCACATTGTCCTGGTGACAGATGTGTGGTTACCACTCAGACATTTGATGGCTGACATAAATCATCCTGTGATCAAAGTGTCTGTTGACTTGAGAGTCTGAATTTGCAGCAGATGCCTCCACATACAGAGTGACAAGAAAATTCTTCATGGGAGTCTCATTTCAGTTAACCACCTTGCTTCACTCTGACTTTGCAATCTGACAGCCCAGTTATTTTGTGACAGCCAGGAGTCTTCAAATGTATATTTACAAAGCTACCAAATGTGTCACTTTGTCACTTACACCAAATAATACCTTTGATAGAAAAGAAATACATTAAAATTTATAGGGGCACAGTGCTAAAGCAGAAGGAATAGGTAGTGAGTTTTACAATTTGACAAATTTATCCCCAAATGTTGGAAGATCTGCAGGTTTTTATTTTTTTACAATTTTGCTAAGAGCAATATCCACATGTAATAACTTCCTTTTCTCCCTGTCCCCTCACCACAGTATCTATAAATTAGATTGCAATGGGAGACAGGAGTCTTTGACTGCAATTAAAACAGAGCTAAATGCTGAGCCTGAGTTATACAACTTGATTTTCTATTCTGTTAAACCACGAGAAAGCCTCTGGCACAGTTTTAGCCATTCCAACTAGTTTATGAGGTTCAGGAGTTAGTCAAAAGAACATTCCCTGAAGTTGTTTTTGCTGTGGCTGCCCCTTTTTGAAAGGAAGGGGATTTTTAGTATTGCATTTATCACCAGAGAGTGTCAGCCAGTCTCACTGCTGGCCAGAGAATGAGTTCAGGCACAGATTCATTTATTAGTATAAAAATAATATAGGGCTATATAAAATAATAGTCTAGATGAGAAAGAGTTGACAGATGATCTTTTGTCAATTGTCCAAGACTACTGGACGTTTATTGCAATGTGAGACAATGACCACTTGCTGAGGATCCTTCTTAGTCAACAATATGGACAAATCCATGATTCCTCGTCCTTCAGGACTATCTCAGCAGCTCATATGCCCTCAAATAACCCTGTGTGCCTTCATGATATATCTCAGGACATATCTAAAATCTATACCTTTGTACTCTCTACTGAGGCTGGCTGTGACACAGGCTCAGTTTGTCTTAGATACTTTGGACAGAAGAAGAGCAAAATAATACCATGTCATGGAGACACTGCAGGGAGTCAGAAGAGGTTCAGGGGCAGGTGCAGTGAAATGTAGATGATCGTAGATTGATGCCATTTGGCTTCAGAGTCAAGCAGTGAGCTGAGTCCCTTTTTTATTCAGTAGTACCTGCAAAGCTACAGAGAGAAGATCCCCACTGCAGTGAGCCTACAACCCCTTACAGGCTGAGTTGGCAATGGAACAGAAGGAAGGGAAAAGACAGAGTTGACATGAAAGTTTCCTATTAGTGGTGGCAAAAGATGAATTGGGAATTCCCCAAACCTATTTTTCTAACAAATATATAGCAGCTAATTGGCTATTTGATTTCTGATCAACCCTTATTGGATGCAGCTTCTGGATTGTAGCTGGAGAGATGCTGTGTGTGAGTAAAAGGCAGCACCACTCATAGCAGGAGTCTGAAACTCAGCTTAGTATTGATCTCAATGGAGGCTTGATGGTTGCAGGATCTGACTAGTTTCTGCTTGGGGAAATGTATTTTCTAGTTGTGTTTTAGTTAATGTGCTCCCTTCAGGCCATGAAGGAAATTGCTTCAGCTTGCTCTGCAGTATGGTGTCTCTAGATGTCTCACATTGAGGCAGGGAATTAAGTGCTGTATGCTCCTTTCTTCCCTCCTAGGTAAGTGAATAATGTGTGTTTATTTGGTTCTCTGCCCTCCTTACTTACAAAATACCATTAAAGGAGGGGATGACAATTTGTTGTTAGCTTGATTTTGTACTTAAAAAACCAGTGTGGATTGAATGGGAGTGATTTAAGAGTTTCCATAAATGCAATACCATTGCCTGCATGGGGCATGTGCTAGTTCCAGGACCTAACCTCACAGGCTGGCCTAGTTCTTGAAATATTCATAGTCTTTCAGTTAAATCCACAGAAAGGAAAAAATCTGGGCATGCTACTGTGCCCATGAGGAAGTCAATGACATCAGAGCTTTATTTTGTGCTATTTCTGGAAGGGCATTAGATTGCAATTGGGCTTCTGAATTCTCAGATGGATCAAGATCAAGAACTTATTAAAACTTAGGAATGTTAATATCATCTTTTCTGTAGTACTTATATATGTATAAAGCATGTCACCATTCATTGCAAGATTTATCCTTTCAATTTCTAGTTCCATTGTGACTATGTCATGCTGTAGAATAGGAACATCACTCCTCTTATTCCTTTTTATGGGTAATTAATTCATAATGGTAAAGAAGGATTTACACAAAATGGGAAAGTCTAGCTGTAAAGAAAGAATCATTCTGTCCAGTGGACTGGGTTTAAATATTTTTTTCTTGTACATGTGGGGATAGACCATAGAAGAGTAAACCTTTTAACCAGAGATTTTCAACAAAGCCGTTAGATAGTGTATCAGCTCTCAAGGGCTTTTTGTTTGCCAGTTGAGATTTTTTTCTTCATTCTTTCACCAGGAAAAGAACATATTTTCCTTTTTAAAAACTGTTTAACAAGTGGTAGAGGAAGCAGTAAAGAAAGTACTATGCATATAGAATAATTTCACATTTCTGAAATAGAATCATTTCTGGGGCTAGGGGCAGGGTGAGATGTTTAGACACACTATGCAGCATTGTTCTACTATATGAATGTATGTCACTGCAATGCTGGCTCCATTAACACTTCCTACTTACTATAACCTTGATGAAAGTGTGTTAAAATCATGAAAATGGTTTCCTTTTAAAATGAGAAGATGCAGCATTGAAATCAACATTCTTTTCATTAATTATTGTAATATTATTTAATACTTGAAGAACAGAATAGAAATATTTGTAGGCAGGACTCTATTTCTTTAGGTATATTTGCTTTTATGTTGCTACCAGTCTGTGGATGTTTTTAAGTAGTACACAGAAACATCCAAATCAAAGCTTTTTAAAACTAGTAATGACACACTTATTTTTCTGAGGTTTTGTGACCCAGACTTACTTCTGTGAGTGGAACTAATGTAACAGTGAACACTTTTTCCAGTTCCACTCTGCAATGCTGTGCAACAAATATATAAAGAAAAAATCTAAAAAAAATTAGATTAGCTATTAGGAAGAAATTATCCATGGTGAGGGTGGTGAGACACTGGCATAGGTTTCCCAGAGAAGTTATGAATTCCCCATTTCTGAAGGGTTCCGAGGCCAGGTTGGACGGGGCCTTGAGCAACCTGTTCTAGTGAAAGGTGTCCCTGCCCATGTCAGGGGAGGTGGGAATGGGATGATTTAAGGTCACTTCCAACCCAAGCCATTCTGTGACTGTCTGAAAACACAACTCTACATGATCTAAAGCCATAAGGGATAGGTGTGGAGATGGACACTTTGTGTCAAACTACGATGCTGGGGCACTACTCCATATTGGGGATGAGGGTGACATGCATACCAATTCCGTAACTGACTTCCTACTGATGCTTGTATGTGCCCAGAGTCAGTGCAATTTCACTGATATTTAGGCACTGTACCTACTTACTGAGCTACAACAAAGGAGAACCAACAGGAGAGAAAGAGTAGAAATCTCTCCATAACAAAGTGTTGAAGATCCCCTATGGTGAAATAGATTGGAAGGAACATGCACTGAGGGCTGGCATATAAAATCACACCACCTCCAGCTTGGGAGTCTAATACTTTTGCCTTACTATAATAATACAAGAACTAGCCCAGTTCTTGTGCTTAACCTTAGGCAATGCTGATGACCAGAAGTCAGTACAGTGTGGCCTTTCACTTGCTCTCAAAGCAGTCATCTCTGAGCCTCTCTGCTGTGTCTTTTCTTCCCCTCTAGCTCATCTGAGCAGTCACTGGTGGTTCCCCTGCCCTTACAGTTATTGTCCAGCCTCAGCTCAGTGCCTAGAAAAAACCCTGCTTTGGCACCTCAGTGCTTCTCTCCTCTTTATGACTCCCACACAAGATATGGGGGCTCAGCACATCCTTTGATCTACCCAGCTGTTCCAGGAGGAACTGTAGAGTGGGGAACACACAGGCCTGCCCTAGGGAAAAGGGTAGGTATATATCTAATAGCAGCTGGCGCTCCACAGGAACTATGCTAATTTGCCTGCCTCAGTGTCATGGCTTCTTTGGTGAATGTGACCTGATTTGAAATTATGCAATCTTGCACTTTGGTGATGTTGAGGGGCTTGGTTTTAGGAGTCATGCAGTGCTACAGGAATTGACAAAGTGATTTTACACCTTCTTATCCAGAGTTGGATAAAATTCTATCCATTAGAATTTATTTTCAGTAAATCATGTTATATTCCATGAAGAAAATTTTGTTTCAAAATAAAGCAGGAACATCTCATGTTTTCGTTCCTCTGCTAGGTTCAAGGTCTCTTGCTGAATCTACTCTTCTATCTACATGGTAATCATCAGTATCTCATGAGGGACAGCTACCCTTTTAATGTTGAGGAAATGTAGTGCATTGTGGGATCTCTCAAGGGAATTTCAGTGTTTTGATTATTTTAATCAAAGGCAACAACTTTTTTCCCCCATCTCTAGAAATCGCAGGCTATTTCATAGGGTCGTTTGATTTAGAAAGGGCCTTTAAATGTCATCTAGCTCCATCCCCCCTGCCATGGGCAGTGACACCTTCTACTAGAGCAGGCGGCTCAGACCCCCACCCAGCCTGGCCTTGAACATTTCCTGGGATGGAACAGCTACAACAATCTGTGAAAACTGTGCCAGTGCCTCATTATCCTCAGAATTTCTTCCCAATAGCTAAACTAGCCCTGACCTCTTTCAGTTTAAAGCTGCTCCCTCTTGTCCTATCAATACATGTCCCTGACAATAGTCTCTCTCCAGCTACCCTGTAAGCCCCTTTTAAGTACTTGAAGTTTCCCTGAATCCTTCTGTGAGCACAGCAGATCCCCAGACTTCTTGTGATCCTTCTCCTAAAGATACTGTTTTTCACTTGAATGAGTTTTTTAGAGATTGGGGCGTGTATCAAGTTTGCAACAGCATTTGGCACTTTAGTAAATAAGGTACTGAAAATCTGCTTAATTGTCTTTTTCTCTTGCTAAGGCAAAACCAGCATCAGAAGAAATTCTGTTGGTGTGGGTTCATTCAATGCTACTGGTATAGTGTGGATGACTTGATCTGATATTCAGGAACCATGTTCAAGGCATGTTTTACTCTAGCTGGAGAAAATGAATTCATATAAAGCTGTTGGAGTGGATGGTTCAGAGATAGATAAATACAGCTTCTGTATTGCTATATCAGTCAGTTAATATATTGTTTAATTCATCTTTGTCCTCAACTGATTAATCTAGAGACAGGCAGTGAAAATTAACTTCCCGTTATACTGCATTTGAACTCATTTATAGCTTTCAGATTTGTTTAGTGACCTTAGATCAAGGACTTCATAAACTTTTGAAAGAAGCAAATAAGCAGTCACAACGGAACATTTGAAATGCCTGTGTCAAAAGCAACATGGGGTAGCATTTAGAATAGGGGACTAAAAATAGTTTTCCACTCATTTCCTATGAATGAGAGTGTGATTGTCCTGTTCTTCCCTATCTTCATTAATATAGAGTGCTAATGATAGCTGCATAGTTGGAAACAGTGAATAAATACAGTTTGTCTAAAATTGTGGCATCCTCCAGTGATTTAGAAACTGCCATTATTCTTGTAACCTCAAAATATGTAGTGTTCAGCTTTGATTCAGATGAACACTTGATGGGAACTGTATTAAACAATTGTAAGATGCTAATATTTGCAAAATTACAATTCTCTGATTTGTTAAGTACTTCAGAATATGTCCTTGTTGATCTTGTATTGTCTACAAAATGCAGAGAATTACCTAGAGGGAAGATAATCTCCACAGAAGTCTTTCAGAGACAGATGGTAACTTTCAGGTAAGATATTCAAACGCTGCAGTAATAGTGCATGGAAATCCATGGAAAGGTATTGGCTTGACCATACTCTGCATCAGACTCTCACTTCTGACTGGGCAGAAAAGAGGAAAACAGAAGAATTCAGTTTAACTGAAAAGTAAAAGGCCCTGTGCAATCTGTAGAAAAGTGTTTGAGTAACATGTTCCTTAGCAGTTATTTTCTCTTTGTCATTTAATTAGCTGTAAACAAATAAACATTTTTTTTTCCTCACTAGCTGCATGTACATACTTGGCAAAATTTGCCTTACTTGAGTCTCGATGGAAATGCATAACTGCAGAATTCAGTCATGGATTCCGGACCTTTTTGGAATGAAAAAAATAAAATTGTGTCCTGAGTCAGAGAACATGGGATATTTCATTTGATGAATGTTGCTTCCTGCATATTTTATAATTGAAATAGTGGTGGACCAAATTTTTCTGTTCGCAGGCAGTGGGAGAGGCTCTTCATGAGAGCAATGGCACACAAGCTTTAGAGCTGCACGTCACACAAGAACAAGAACAGCTCAGAGTCAAGCAGAGCTGCTTTTGTGAGGCAGGGCTCAGGACAGACTGAAATCGAAGCAGGGAGGTGTAAATGAGGTCTGGAATGGAGATTCCTCTCCACTGTTCTCCACAGAGGAGAGCTCAGCTAAGTTCTTGTATATTTTGGTCATGTAAAGGTATTTTGTTCATACTTTTATGCAACTCTGAAGAAGCCTCTGATGCCTGTACACTAAATGGTGAACAATTGGTAAATCAGCAGAAGATCAGATGCTTAGGAACAGGCTTCTAGATGTGGACAATTGTATGCATGCTCACTTATATAGCATGTATTTTGATTATTTATAGTGTATGATATATACAATGTTAACAACTAGTCTATGTACTTTCTTAAAATAACTGAAAATATAAAATTCTTATTTAAGAAATTTAACATATTATATGCTATATACTACACGTATATCAATGTATATTATTATTTCACTGATACCCCAGCTCTTAACATATAACACTTTCATCTGTCAATAAGTAGAAAGAGAAATGTGAAAGGGGATATCTGCTATTCTCTCTGACTCTGCACTGAGGCACATTAAGAGTGTTCTCCCAGACAGCTACAGTAGTTCAGTTGTAAATATATGTAGGAATGTACAAGCTGGTCAGACCAAAGCTGCATCTGACTCAGAATTCTGTCAGTGAATTGGCTCCTGGGACATGTTTGGGACAAGTCATGTGACTTGCAGAAAATGCCATGTACATGCAAAACATGCATCAATTATACTCCTTTTGCTGTTTGCTCCCTGCTCCTGTCCATTAGTGGTTTGAACACTGCAGCCTTGACTGACATCAGCTGAAGGGCACCAGGTTATTTTTGACAAAGTAGTCAACACTAAAGAGTCTAATCCTTTTAAACTGCTCCAGTTCCACTCCCAAACCAAACCTGCTCATTTGGAATCATGGAATGATTTGGATTAGAAGGGACCTTTAAAGGCCATTTAGTCCAATCCCCCTGCCATGGGCATGAACATCTTCAACCAGATCAGGTTGCACAGAGCCCCATCCAGCCTGACCATATCTTTCAGCATGTCTCAAGATGTTCTCCAAATATTAAAGAGAGATCCTGAGAAACTTCTGACCTCAATGTCTGGCATTTTCTGAAAATATAACTGGTGTCTGGGGAATACAGGGTACCAATCCTGGCTTGTAATGTGCTATGATAATGTTTGTCATTTGTATATGGGAACAGGAGCCTGTACTTAATACTACATCAGGAATAGACTCTCAAAATCAGCTTACAGAACACTTAGAAGTCAAAATAAGCAATGTGACAAACAAGCAATGTTCTAGCTCAGGCAGTTTGGTGATGAATGCTGAATAAACAGGAACTTACAAACTAATTTTGCAGGTAGGTAAGCATAAAGAGGGTAACACAGTTTTGCAGCATTTAGCTTTAAATGTTATCCTGGTGTAAGTCTTAAGACCTTCCAGGCAGAAAAAAACCCATCTAACTATCGTGTGACAATTGTTCTTTCCTCTGAGATACCACTTTTAATAAGAATCATAGAAGTTTTTCAGATAGGTCTGGACAAGGAAACTCACACAATGCCAAAATCAAGAGATAGCAAGGAGATTGAAAGGTATTTTAAGAAAGCTATAGTATATTAAACTTTGGCAAGTTTCCTAGAAACATAATTCATAGTATCACCAAAGGGAAAGAATAGTATTAACTTGTCCATTTTATATAAATCCCTAAGTTTGGAACAAACCCCACACCTCTTTTATCAAGTTTAATTTATATTGTAAGATGAAATAAAAATTTTATGTTCTGTATGAAAGTAGAAAAGGTCCGTAGTGAATGATCTTAAATTATATCCTATTCGAATGAGTTAATTTTACTGAGAGAGTTCTATCAAACCTTTAATTAGGCTTAAATTGTACATCTAAAAAGTTGGCAATTTGACAGTGACCTCCTTAAAACACATTGATCCAAGTCAATGGAACAAGGAATGGAATGTTAAAAATAAAAAGCTTTTTCATTTTAGTCACAGGATTTTAGGTTTAGTGTGAAAGGTTGGGGCAAGCAACGACTATTAAAAAGAGGATGTTTTCATTTTTCCCCCTCTCAAAGAAGTTTCTAATGATAGAAGTTCAATTAGTTAATCTTTGTAGAGCACTTCAAAAAATGTAAAGTTCTCTTTTGTGTTTGGTCTGATTCTGAACAAATTTGACAATGGACTTTTCATTGACTTTTATGAGAGATGAACTACACAGCTAAACTCAAGCTTCCTGAACTGCTAAGGAAGAGATTTTGATAAGCTCAAAGCTGTGAAGTAGATTTTCAAACACACTGATGTCTTAATTTCTCTTTTGGTTCATGATGAACCCTCAGTCTTTCAGAAATGTGACTTTTCAGTTTAAAGTCTCCCATTTCTGTCAAAATAGCTTTTCTTAGTTATTGATGTATATCTTTGGAGGAGTTGGACTCCATGGTCCTTATGGGTCCCTTCCAACTCAGGACATTCCATGAATCTATTGTGATATCTGTATGCACCTGCATTAAAACGTCCTTACCCAAAAGCTCTGAAGCAGTCTTCGTTTACACATCCATTCTCAGTGTGATTGAACACCCTGTGCCTCCTCCTGATGTCATAACCAGTGATTTTATAGTTTCTTTAAAATGTGATGAAAATACAGACATCTTGATTTCTGCAGAACCCCATAAAGGTTGATGAAAGCTGCCATTTGAGATCTGCTGGACAAGACAATGTGTAGCCAACTTGGGTGTTTTTTTCCCCACACTACTGAAAAATATGTTGTTTGAGGTAAATATCCAATATAATCTGATCAATACCGTTCCATTTACTAGTCACAATTTGAATTTCATTGCAGACAACATGCATGCTTGTTTGAAAAGTTATTTTGGTTTTTTTTCTGTAAAACCTTGTAGACATTCCTTGGATTTATGTTATTAAATTCTTTATTAAACTGAATTCAATTTTCCCTTTTCTTCCTTCCTTCAAATTCCCACAGAATGTTCACAAACCACACTTTCCGTCTTGTCCCAGTCATCTTGATTGCTCTATTTCAGTGTTGCAGAAGATACTCAGAATTCCAAGGTGTGTTCAGTTTGAGGTTTTTTTTGTAAAATATATTACAGTAGTTTTAAAAAAAAGTATCCATAGAATATGGGGTGACATTAATTTTGTTCTTGATCTTCACTTCAGGTTTGCCTACTCTATTTATGAGCATAAAATAGAAATTTCTTAAATCAGAATTTTTTATTTTTTGTTATTTTAAGAAAGTACATAGACTAGTTGTTAACATTGCTTGCTTGTTAATCTGGAGTGACATAATTACAAATCCATGAGAAAACAGTGGGGAATTACTAATACTTAAAATGGAATTTCAGGCCCTGATGAATTGGCAGCAATAACTTGCTTTAGTCTTTTCGCAATTGTTTGAAGTTTATTTTAAATTTTTAATAAATATTTATGCTACTTTAAAATTCCTATTGAAAAGTTTGAATCTGTAAGACTCTTTGGGGAGCTGAGATGCTGGTCTTTATTTCCAGTACCCAGAAGCATCATCCTACTGGAATGGGGTTGATATCCTGTGACCAGCTCTTTCCACTACCCAGTGCACACTGGAGAAACTGATATACTTTCAGGAGAGTGAAAGTGTTTCAGTTTTCAGACTGATTAATTGGAGAGACTGAATTATACAGTAATTGAAGGACCTTGGAAGTCTGGAGCTCATATATCTCTTTCCATCTCCCCTTCTTGGCCATGACACAGAGCAGGTAGAGGCCAGCCACGGGGCCATTGGTAGACACCTGAATGGAAACAGTCTTTCTCCTCTCTCATTAATTTATGTTATTTCTTCCTTTTTCCTTTATTCTGATGCAGCCTCAGGTAAACAGGGTTACTGATGGGTTGACAGTAACATTTCACAGCACGTGGTCAGGGAAAAACAAAGTATTTTTAAGGCTCAGGGTAAACTAAAGAGGCAACAGGGATGAACCTATCCACAGAAAATATTAAACAAGTTAAGTTCTGTACAGATGGTGTCCACCATAGGTGTTAGTCATAGGCCCAGTTCCCAAATCACCTGGACTGGTTTACCAGTACCAAGTTAATAATGTGTTATCTTAAGAGCAATAGCCTGCTGAGATAAGCAAATGTAACATGTAGTATTTACATTTGCAGTCCTGAATTTCCCATTAAAATGTTTGTAGTACACTGTAGAAATGTGGATGTGCTTACTGTGCAGATTACCATAAAATTACTTCTGTGCTCAGTTGGAATACTGTGTAAATTGACTGAAGGCATCAGGTGGGACCAAAAACTACATTAACATTTTCTTCCTTAAAATGCAACAAATAGGTTTTGATACTGCACTTGGAAGTTAGCTTCCCTTTGGGGGCAAAGTAACATGGAATGGATCTTTTGTTTCCAAATGTCCTTCAACTTGCTAATTTCCAGGGCCTCGCCACTGTTCACTGTGATTCATTGCAGCGGCAAATAACGAATGTCACTAAAATAGTGAGATCGCCTGAGCTATTTCAGAAATTAATGGACTGACTGTGATATACTGGAGCCTCTTTCCTGCATCTATAATTGGAGTGCCAATTTATTTCCAATCATTTCAAGCACTTGTAATTATAGTGCATCATTGTTGCCTGCTTAACATTCATATGGGACACTGCCACAATAATGCTGGCAGCAGGCCACATATTTTACTACTGAAATGAATGGTAAAAATGAGTGGCAATATACAAAGCAGCAGAACTTTAAATTTTATTTAGAGGTTTTGTTCTGGCTAAACAAGTAATCCCGGTCATGGTAGAATGGTATGGAACAAACTCACTTTCATATAATTTAAATAAAAATATTTTCTATGCGGACTAGAAATCAGTCAGGTAGGAAAAAAAAAAAATCTAATATTTTAAATAAAAATTCCATAGTCTGTAGCATCCAAAAAATTATTCACATTTCAGCTGGAGAAACAAATCAAATTATTTTCCAGGAAAAAGAAAATGCAGCAAGATTTTTTACATTATTTATAGCAGTAAAATAAGAAATTATGAGGGCTGGAGCTGACCTAATGAAGTCTGTGGTCCTGAAGACCTCAAAGCAGTGTCATCTAGGGCAGATTTCTCAGGGCTATGTCTAGTGAGGTCCATGGCCTTGAAGGTTATAAAGTAGGGTCAGACAGATCAGATTTCTCAAAGCTGTGTCTAGTCTTCCCACATGAATACTCCACAACTTCTTTGGACAACCAATTCCAGAGTTTGACAACCTGCAGAATAAAACTTATTTTTCTTGTGTTGAAACAGAATTTTCTGTAGTTCAGTTTGTGTCTGTTGCCTTTTGCCAGTTTGTTGAACGAAACTTAGAGGAACACAGTTCCATCTTTACAACCTCATAATGAATCAAAGATTGCTTGTGAAAAGATTCACAAGCAGGTGTATCTGAACAATAAAGCTGATCAACTCCAAAGTTTCTACCCATGTCACCAATACTACAGATAATCCCCAGAGTTTCCTAGCTTCAATGTAGAGCAAATGTAGAGTAATAGTTGCCAGCTGGAGAAATCCTGGTGTGGGAAAGAACTTGATTCACTCTGGGACCTGCACTCCACAGACACTCCAGATGCAAGTAGAGGCCAAGTCTGGCTCCTGGGCACACAGAACAAAGTAAAAACAGGTGTCACCAGTAGCAATTAAGCAACTGGTCACTAGCAGTGCATTCTTACTCATATGCTTTTTCCATCTTGGTAGGCTGTTTCTGTGTCATTAGACCTTCTCTGAATCTGGTCTGATCTTAAGTTTTCCGGATTTAAGAATAAGAGATAAAACATCTATTTAAAAAATCCCAGCAAAAATCACCTTGCTCAAGACTGCAGTATGAAATTATTGAGAAAAGAAGTGATGGAGTTAGGATGCAAATTAGAATTCAGTTGCTGTGTCAGAGCAGTGAAGGAATTCCCTATCTGAGATCATTGTAAAGTTTGAGAAAAACATCACCATTATCCAGAAAGGTCACCAAAAGAAGCCAATTAGAATTCTGGAAGGAATAAATCTTTAATAATGCCCTCCTTGGAAAGGTCAAATAGAACTCTGTATTGGTCTCTTATTCCCCAGAAGGCATTGGCTGTATTTTACTTGATGCAAATTGTTATAACTCTGCAAAAGTTACTGAGAAATTGATCTCTGTGTCAGCTAAGGACAAACACCATTTTGCCAAACACAGACATGCCTTGGCTGCATCAAAATCAAAATAATTGTATTCTAAAGTAACTGGATTGTCTTCCACATATGCCACATGAACTACTGTGCAATAATGATGTCCTGCAGTATAAAAATGCTGTTTCAAAGAGGATCAAATTTAATTCATGGAATACTTTTTGT
The DNA here is from genome assembly GCF_030490865.1 of Poecile atricapillus. Lineage (NCBI taxonomy): Eukaryota > Metazoa > Chordata > Aves > Passeriformes > Paridae > Poecile > Poecile atricapillus. The sequence continues at coordinate 83,610,281 of NC_081249.1, forward strand.
GTGCCCTGATGTGCTGCTTGATATAAGGTATAAAATGCTCAACTTCTCCAAATGAAACTATTTCTCACCATGCATATGACATCGAGAGCAACTTTAAAAACCACAGGACAGTTTTAATGCCTCCCTTAAAATATGTGAGCATGCAGTGAGAACATTCTGTTGTGCCCAAAGCCAGAATATCCTGTTTTAGCCTGCAGGGAACCAGCTGGAGGAGATGAGAAAATCAGTGACATGGGTGATTCCTTCAGGGGCAAAGACCAATCACTCTAGAAGGCTTTTGGTTGCTGAAGATAAGAAAAATGACAGTGTAAAATATAAAGCTGGAAAAGATGGTGATGAGAAGACGGTGAGCAACATGTGATGAGTAAGAGAGGTGACTTGGCAATCATTAGAAAGATGATATAATAAAAAAATCTCTGTTGAAATAAATATTAGGGCAGAAGTTCATAAAATGCAGATGAAGCAAAGAAGAAACAAAGATGACCATTTTCAAAAAGTAAAGACCCATTTAAGGAGAGCACTTAAATTAACTAACCAGACAAAGACCAAATACATACGTTCTTGCACGTATTCCAGAAATGTAAAAATAAAAAGGTGAATCAGATTCTGTTTTACTAAAATAAAATATTAATCTCTTTGGTTCATATGGTAGTTAGTGAGATACTGTATTTGCAAGATACAAATAATATAGGAAAGAAAAAGCAAGTTGTACTGATGAAATAACATCACTGTACATTAAAAAAAAAAAGGTTTCAGGAAGAATATTGTAAAATTGGCAGTTGGACATAGTCACACGTGAAAGGTACAAACAATGGTTTTGTTTTGATCAGAGGTAGACATTTACCCTTAGCACACTCAGTATCTTCCCTCTAGCCTGTCTTGTGCAAGTGGGATGGTATGAGGATGCGGACATGGGAACAGATTGAGACTTAGGCTTAAAGACAAATAAAGGAGGAGACAACTCAGGGATAGTTGATGACTCCTGGCCAAAAATGGGAATAGCAGCTATGCCACTGGGGTATTCACATGCTGCATCAGTATCATCATGAGGGCATGAGAGAGAGTTCAAGGTCTTGGTGCAAGTAGATGGCAGAGAGGACAGAGCACCCAGCAGAGTGCAGTCCCATCTGCCAATAATCAAATACAAGAAAATAAACTGTATGCTTAAAAATGTCTCATGATGTGGGCAACTAATGTATCCTGGGGAGGAGGCTACTGCTATTTTTTGGATGGTGATCCCAGGTCACATATATGAGTACCTATACAAAGACACAGTGAATTAGTAGCTAAGAATGGGGTGATAAGCCATAATATAAATTAAATGACCTTGTAATGCAACTCAGAAAAGAATATTCACTAATCAAGCATATAATTACTGAGGTTTTATGCTTATTGCATGGTCAGTCAGTTAATGGTTATGTAGCAGCAAAAACAAGAAGCATTTTATCAAAACCTATCTGAAATATGCAAATGATACTAAAGCAGATAAAACCTTTACACCGTGGGAGTTTTGTCTGCTTGTTTGGCCAGCTGTTTATCAACAATTGTATTCACATGCTGACCTAGGGAATTAAAGAATGGCTGGCATGGCATGAAAGCAAAAGAAAGCCTCCTTTGGAGATTTGCTGTAAAAATAAGTTTCTCTCAAAAATATTTTTGGGTTTCTTCTGATGAAGTTATAAAAAAATCAAAAGTGTTTTTTAATTAGGAAAAAATTTTCAGAGATCAGAGGTAGCCATTTTCCAGGGAGGTTCGCAGCTCTTCCAAAATGTGCTGTGAAGGCAGCATATAAGCTGATGCAAACACATAAATTATTATCAGCGTATAAGTCAGCTGCATCATATACTTGGGACTAGTATGCATTGCTACACTGCCTAAACATGCATAAGTAACATAATTTTCTTCTCCCACCCCTAGCCTAAAGTCTAAGAAACATGAGTAGGTAACATATAGATCCCTACTATTTCTTAACAGCTTTGAAGACTGCAATGTTTGTATTTTCATCATTCCTTTCCCCCCTGTCCCCACTTCCCAAAATCAGAAGACCCAGAAAAATCCATTAGCAACTCTGAAATTGAAGATTTTCATGTGATCAAAGGCTCCTAAAGTTTGGTACTTTAAAGAAAAAAATCCAAATACTCTAAGAGCTATTACACTGAAATGTGTTCATTCCAGCTGAGTAGACAGAGAAGTCCTATGAAGCCAACATACTCCAGGCAAAACTGGAGCAGTCATGCAACATTTGATCTCAGAAATAGCACCCTCTAAATAACTCACACCAACACACCATGTCACAGTGAGTGTATCTTCTGCTCAACTGTATATCCACACAAGCTATTTTCTTCTTAAATAGAGATCCTTTGACAATGAAATCAGATAACCTTTAATTAATTAAAGTGCAGCCACAGGACACTGGCTATGTAAACAACTGTCTTATGGTCACAGGATCTGAACATTTCTTATATCTAAAATGTATTGCAACAAGAAAATTTATGTTTATCTCAAATGCCTGGACTCTCTAGCTACCTATCTCCTAGTACAACAAATATGCTAAGGGTTGTTTTCTGGTGATAAGGACTACTGGCATGAACATAATGTTAAAACCTTTCAGCCTCAATTGCATGATGCCTCCATCCAAACTGCCTATTGTGAATGATCCCTGGTGCCTGCTAACTTCTGAACACTTCCCAGAAATTGCTCAGGTGGGGACTAACTGAGCTGGGGCCAAAGATATGGCCAGGGATTGCTATAAAGCCTACCAGTAGAGCTGATTGAATTCCAGTCCCTGAGGATAATTTCTGGTACTGTTTATAAGTCTATATGTGACATAAATGTAACTTATCTAAATAAATAACCTCTGGTTTGGACATGGAATCAATTTACTGTTGATTCTTTTCTGAAGCTGTGGTCTGCTAGGAAAGCATGGAACAGGACAAGCTAGAGTTGAAAACAGCAGAAGATGCTAAAAAATAAAAAACTTGACTTTCTAAAAATTTGGGGGAAAAAATCCCCACATTTTTATTCAAACCCTGATAGTTTCTTTGTTTAAACAAAATAAATACAACAATCCCTTGAATTCTGTACACTTATGCAAAGCCTGCTAGAAATAAAGCAGAACAACAGTCTTGGCCTCCTGCATCTTATAAGGTAAAAAAATTTAAAATTATAATCATATTGTAACATTTGCATATAACATTTACCATGCAATGCATTCTGACTAGATGCTGGGACATCCAAAGAGTATGACCCAAGCAATCTGAGCCTTTTATACTTCCTTATGACTCTCAATTGAGGATTGCTTAGAGTTCATCATGTCACTGGGAACATTTTTTTCTGTTCCTCAGAAGTGATGCTCTACATGTTTATACAGCAAAATTACTACTGTCTTAAAGCGTCTCAGTGCTTTCAAAGACGATGCACTCAGTATCTTAATAACTGGACTAAATAAATGGACTGCCATTAAAATTGAGCTCTCCAAATGCATGTCAGTACACAACTCCTAAAGGAGTTAGACACTTCACTACTTTTTTTTGACTGTGAATGAAGAGCTAAAGTAACAGTTACAAACTGTAATCTGTTTCTGAGTATTGGAGAATCATCAGCTGACCATCAAACTGGCAAACTCGAGACAATGTGCATACCAGCAGTGGGGTGAAACAGCTCAAGGGAGCACTGTTACCTAGGTGGTGGTAAATCTTTTCTTCAGTACCCATATATCTGATCACATGACACAAATATCTTGCCTTGAAAGCTCATTTTTAATTGAACTTTTCATTATAGTGTTCTCTGAGGGCATAATATTGAGCATAAATAGCAACTTATGGACTTGTTCTCAAGCTAGATATGTTTTAAATATAAAGACTTGTTGATATAAAGAGAAAAACTCTTCAGTCACTGAACATTCCCATTATTCATGTACAAAGTCAGTGTTTTGAATGTCAGTCTCAGCTCCCATAGGACTGTGCAAATTCCAGCTTTCAACTCTTAGGATTTTTCCATAGAAAACTGAATTGTGTCATTTGGTTTTCAGCCCAGCAGCACCTGAGGAGTATACAAAGGCAGAAAAAGTAATTTAATGTACTGTGACTTATTTAATCTGTTCTAATGCTAACATGATAATTTATTTTATGTTCCTTCCTAGCCTGTTACATTTTCCTTAACATAAGTCAGAGGTGTATTTGTTAATGCTTCAGCAGTGCTTTTCTTACTGGTGCTTCAGAGGAGGTAAAATAATTTAGATTCTTTTCATAGTATATTTGGAATATTTTGTCAGTTCCCCAGGTTGGTTGTCAGGAATAGGCCAGCAGTCGAAGTCACAGTTTTGCAAATTTTTAGGTACTGAAAGGAGTAAGTGAGCACACAGTAAAATTTACACACGCATCAAAATATATTAGGGTCCAGACTTACAAGCAGATGAAATAATTTGACAGCTGATGAGGACTGTGACAATCTCAAAACAGAACACTTTTCAGGGAATGTCTAAGGTAGGTAATAGGAATAGCTGAAGGGAGAATATCTGAAATAGGGCCTCTGTTATATATAATATATGTATAATTATATCTCTAATATATGTTTTTCATATATTACACTCTTCTCTACACAGGGATTAAGATACTTCTGAGATCTGAGGAACAAGTTCGGTCCCTATTGTTCTATGCCCTTTTTGCTGCCTTTACTTCTTTTAACTTTCAGTTCAAGTCAGCAAATAACTTTGGTACTGGTAAGGCCAACTGTTGCAAAAAATACCTACTGTACAAAAAGTACAGCCAAGGACATTTAATTTTTCAGGTTGAGAAGACCTCCAAGGTCATCAAGTCCAACCATTACCTCAGCACGATCATGTTGACCTCTAAACCATGACCCCAGTTGCTTTATCCATGTTTTTGAAGCATGACAGCTTCTAGGGAATGATACCCCCAGTCTCATCTGCACCTTCTCTTAATGAAGACTCTGTCTTTGCTCCTCTTCTCAGTCTCGAGTAGAGCATGGTGGATTATTCTGCCCACTGATCTCCACCAGACCAGGTTGTTAGCTGGCTCTAGCTGCACTAAGAGTTGGCATGGCTCTGGCACAACTCCATGGAAACCAACATGTTGGTTCTTATCTGTGCCAGGTTTGGACTTGGGGTCCTTGGTACAGTTAGGCAGCCAGCCTCTCCTGGTTGAGGGGGCTCCATCTCTTATTTTCTATTCTTTTTCATAGCTGCTAGATTTATTTGTTAATTATTATTTAAATTGTGAGGATTGTTTGAAATAGCTTGTTTTCCTTTTTATAGCTCATTTAAGTTAAGCTTCTGGAAGCAGTATACAGGAACAATGATAAACATACTTTTACTGCAGTTTCTATAGAGGGTCCCTTTAATGGGCTCATAAATAGAGTTTCTGGTTGTTTATTCTTTCATTAGCAGGATCTATGGTTTAACAAAAAAACCCATCCAGTGAATCTGCAAATATCTGGATTTCCTTTTATAATAGTTATAGAACACATAGTTTCAGAATAACTCTGAGCCAATATTCCTCAAGTTTGAGCTCATAATGCCACATGATATCTTGAATTTGGATGTCAGAATGGAAATGACATAGTTTTCTCCCTGCCTTACTGTGAATAAATCCGTTTGGAAGAGGGAAGCAGAAGAAATCAGGGAGAGGTTTGTTGGGCTGAGACCCAGATGATGGGTGAGATTTGATGCTCCATCGTATCTCTCTCTCTCTCTCTCTCTCTCTCCCCATCTACCTACCTATCTATTTATCTCTCTCTCTCTATATATATCTCTCTATCTATATTTATCATTTATGTTGCCACTTATCTTCCTTGTTTCTCTCTGTTCCATAATTTTAAAGGAGGATAACTCATGATTAATTTTCATGAATGTAAGTATTTATAATTAGTATTAATGAGCACATTTCAAAAATATGACATTTCCTTGTAAGCAGGATGATACCTGCTGTGTGCACTTAAATGCCATGTTAATGTCCATTTCACTTTGAAGGAAAGGTGAATTTATCCATTTCTGTGTGGATGAGAAGGGAACTTACTCTGAGACAGGCATTAATACATTAAGCCTTGAGGCCACCCTGTAAAGCAAAAACTTCTGAACTCCTTTACTCACTTTAAAGCTGAGTTCACAAATTGCTGTCCTTGAAGGTGAAAGATAATAAAATTTGAAGAAAAGTGAAGTAAAGTTTGTCTGACTACTTCTTTAATTGAAGCTTTTGGTATGTGAGTACTTCCTGTCATCATTATGTATATGTGCCCAGTAGCACAAGATCTGCTGCCCTTCTGTGACTGGAAATTCTCTAGCTATGAAAGAAAAAGTACATCACATTTTAGGATAATCACTGACTTTTTCATTTTTAGCTTCCACTGCTTCCTTTCTCCTTTGTGGCCTCCGGATTTCTGTGAAGATGGTCCTTGCATAACACATTAAAGCTTTCATATGAACTACTGCCACTCTTCCCAAGAGCCAGATGTCTCATTTCTCTACTGGGAATGAAAGCAAAGCTGTAGGCTGTCTTGTTGCATCATATAATAGAATAGAATAATAGAATCATTAAGGTTGGAAAAGACCTCTGAGTTCATGCAGTTCAACTGTCAGCACAGCACTACTGTGTTCATCACTAAACCATGTCCCCAGCTGTCACATACACAGACTTTTTGAACATTTTCAGGGATCTGACTACACCACTTCCCTGGGTAGACATGCCCACCACTTGCCCATCCTTTCAGTGAAGAAATTTTTCCTGATATCTAATCTAAACCTTCCCTGGTGCAACCTGTGGCCATTGAACCTGAAGAAGAGTAGATTTAGATAAGATATTAGGAAGAAGTTCTTTGCTATAAGGGTGGTGAGACACTGGAACAGGTTGCACAGAGACAGTATGTGTCGCCCCTTCCTGCTGGTGTTTAAGGTCAGGCTGGATGGGGCTCTGAGAAACCTGGTCTAGGGGAAAGTGTCCCTGCCCAGGGAAGGGACATAGAACTAGATGATCCTTAAGGTCTCTTAGAACAAAAAACATTCTTTGATTCTATGATATGATTTCTCATTCTCACCAATCATTATTTAGTACCTCTGGAAGTCTCCACTTTTAGGATAGCGAAGATATCCTCCTACATCCTCACAAATAGTGAGAAGTCCTACATTTCCTTTCCTCATGTTCTCTGTGCGTGATCACATTAATACTTAGTTTAGTATCTGAGAGCTCATATTCACAGGAATGTTTTGGAAAACAAATTTCTTTAAATATGGTTATTTTAGTGTTTAAACTCTCACAACAGCTAGACCAGTGAAAAAATATCTTTTATTTTTTTCTTCTTTTCATTTTGCAAAATTATTAATTTTCTGTAACTATTTTACAAATGCATTATGTCTAATTACATATCTGTCCATATCTGTGTCTTTTTTCTCAATTTACTATAATACATTCTCCTCATTCTCATATATGCAGCATGTAATGAAGAATGCCTCAGTGAATTTCTGTAGTTTTCTGAGGTTTCTTCTTAAGGTGCTAAAGTGAATATGTGAAATACTTCACATTCTGTAGCACTGGCAGGACATCAGGTAGTACAGAGAAAATTGTTATTGACCTGGGAGAATTGGGGTTGTTCAGCCTGGAGAAGAGAAGACTCTGGGGACACCTTCACTGTGGCCTTTCAGTTCTTTTAAGGCGGCTTGTAAAAAGGATGGGCACAAACTTTCCATGAGGGCCTGTAGCCACAGGACAAGGGGTTGTGGTTTCAAATTAGAAGAGGGTAGATTCAGATTAGATATAAGGAAGAAATTTTTTACAATGGCTGTGGTGAAACCCTGACAAAGGCTGCCCAGAAGATAGGTAGATCCTGGAAACATTCAAGAACAGGTTGGACTCTGATGTAGTAGTGCTTCTTTACCTGAGCTGTCAATTCACTGTCTCTTTTGTGTTAATTGCTTTATTGCCTGTAAACAAGTTTAATTTTAAAAAGCTCATTATTTCACATCAAAGGTTGCCACAAAATTGGTTAATGTTTCCAGGTTTGATGACAAGACTGCCACAATCCAGACATGAGGATTAATCCTTTGGCTGTTTTTTTTTCTTACTGGGAAAGAATGGGAGATGGAGAAAAGAAAGACTGGCAAGCACCTGGGTTCTGTGTACAAAACACAGCGACAGAAACTCATGTCATACTTTCTGATGGGTCTGAGAGCTGCTAGAAACCACTACTTTGCTATCAGAGCCACATAGGTTAAACAACAGCCAACAATATTGTTTGAAGCTATGGAAAATATTTAACTTCCCAGATTATCTCTGAATATGTCAGCAACATATTTTACAAACCATCCTGCCCACCTGGGTTATTTCTTTATTAAAGGGGAGAAAGATCATTGCTGTTCAGAAGACTTTCCCCACTTTTATTTTAATTAGTTGTTTTTACAGCAAATCACAAAACTGAGCTTTCAGCACTTTCTCTAGAGGTGGTCTGCTGAATGAAGGGTTTGGAGGACAAGAGAGATCTGTAAGTTATTCTGACCTCCTGAATTACCTAGACAAGTCATTCACTTCTCTTCTGCTCTGTTCCTCTTGTATCCCTGGCATTGTGAAGTCTTTATGCAAAGGGATAGACTCTTGCTGTGTGTTCATAAAGTCTCAGATCCAACAGGCCCTTAGCTGTGACTGAGAACTCTGGAAGCTATATTCATTTAAATAATAATAATTTCAAACCAGTCATTTTTCACTTCCTATGGAAGAAACTAAGTGTGGAGGAAGAACAAAAGGAGTTCTGCTGAGTTTGCCCACATCTGAAAAATGCAGGTCCATGCTCTGGGGCACAACTTGAGCAATTACTGCTACTAGATTACCCCAGCATTAAGGAAGGGTTGAAGAAAGAGTAAGTGAAGATTTTACCCTGGTTACTTCAGAGGTCTGCCAGAATTCTGCCAGTCTGTTATGTGTAAAGGTAACCACTGTACATCCCAAGGAAAGGGCTATTGTTTCTCTTCTGAAAATCATGGATCTTGTAATCTTCCCATGGGAGAGGTTTCACTGCTGACCAGTCATATAGTGACTTTGAGCATTTGGATATTGGCATTCCCTCAATTTGGAGGAAGTCTAAGCATCTCTAAGAATGTTCAAGGAGGATTTTTTTTCATATATGAAAAAAATCACATAAGAAACATGATTTTTGAAAAACTCTTGTTAGGGCTGTAGGGTAATAAGCCATCAAGCGATTCTTTTGAGACTGACATCAGATGAATTGATGGCAAACGCTTCCCTGTCTGTTCTAAGACATTGTCATGCCACACTTCTGTCTGGCTTTTGGACAATCTGTTGATTAGCTCGCACTGCCCCGTATTTGCCGTAAAAGGCAAGACTTGAAAAACAAAAACCTAGGTGATGTGTTGAATACTGAGAAAAATACTGAAAAAAATCGCGCTAGTGTGTTTCTAGTGATGCTGCATTTTCCAGCAGCAAGAGCATCAGCAAAGATCAGGTACATAAGCTTTGTAAAATAACAAAATCCTTGCATAGTCCTGGGATAAAATCGGGCTAACAGATGTCATCATTACTGACAATCAAGAAAATTGAACCAGCGCTCAAGCATCTGTGTGAGGGTGGCATTACCTGACACAGAGAAAGCAAATTACCCTTCCATCATCAGGGAATCAATCAAGGACTGTGTCTTTGGATATAATTTGCATACGCTTCAACTTAGAAAGGGCAAAGGGAAATGATTGTTTTATTAGTGAAAGACTGGGTGGTATTAATCTGAGAACTGAGGGGAATTCTTAAACACAGAGCAGTAATATGTCAGAAAGAATCACAATCAGCTGAAAGGTTATTTAGTGAAGAGAAAGATTTGTCCTACAGCTGCAACTAAGTTAACTGGAGTTTCTTTCTAACAAATTATGATCTATGTCTTTACCAGGGGGTTTATTTTAACAAGGATGTTTTATAAAATGATGGTTAGAGTTGATCATTCAAACTTCAGTCCTATGCTTGGTGGTGTCTGTGTAGTTTTTTTGCACCACACTTAAAAAGCCAGACATCCAAACACCTCTGCTTCTAGGGGAAATACAAAGCTTATATCACCCTAGGGCTTTCCCTGAGGTTTTGCATTTCTCCCATGATAAACAACTTTTAAGTATCTTCATTCTCTTTCTTGCCCTGTGCCGTGCAAATGTGCCTCAAACTACTGAAGTGAGAAGAGCCATTTTTGCAGAGAGTTTCATGAAAACTGATAAAGGTGTTTTGTATATCTTTACAGGCTTGAAAGATTAAGAAGAATGTTACCTTTTTAATTTTTAACTCATATGCACACAAATCTATATTTAACCAATTTATCCCAACACTAAAGTCTGTGCATGAAGTCTAAATGCAGAGCACATGGAGGAATGCATCTAGGATTTGCTGGCAAATACTTGAAGCTGGAGAAACTATCACTACTTCTGGTAATCAGCCTTGCTATGAAAAAGTTGTGTGTAATCAGTATCATGACTATACCTGATTTAATCTTCCTACAGAATTAGAAAGCTCTTTAGTTATTACCTCTTCCGATATGGCTAAGGCATCTCTGCCTAAGTTACACAGGTTTTCTGTATCCCTTTTCTGAAACTGTATTGTTTTCTGTTACATGTTTCAACAGGCAGAGTACAGAGGTACTGACCTATTTTATTTTACAGCTCATGGCAGTAGTGTCTGCTCTCTCTCATCCTGATTACTTCTGTCTTTATACATACAAGAAAATAGACTTCCCTTTTTCATTATAGACTTCTGTAGGTTCATGGAGACCTGCTTGCAGGTCTCCCAGCCTATCAAGCCTCTCCAAATCACTTTTTAAAGTTTAGAGATACATTCCTTAGTATTGTTCACATACCACAAATACAGAAGAGTCCTTCCAGAGCCATCTCCATTTGATCATGACAGTTTTTTACTGACATCTCTCTTGTCCATCAGCCATCCTGTTTTTAAACCATTTAATATATGCCTCAGTGATATTTCGAGTAGTTAACTTTCCATCTGAAGTGAAAAACCTTAATAAATCTAAGTACCTTATGAGCTGCACAAACATGATGAAGCCAAATAAGAAAATTAAATTTGTTTCATGAGCTGTTCTTATAAAACTGTAGACTGATGTTAATTTTAGTTCTACCTTTAATTTTCATTAATTGAATCCCATATCAACTTTAGGATTTCTCTGCTGGAGAGTGAAATCAGATTAACTGTTCTGCAGTTACCTAGATTATCCCCTTTTCCTCTTTGAACATTACCGAGAAGTAAGTCTTACTCTGTACTAAGGTATTTTAAGATGTATTTTTAGCAACCATCACAATTCTTGGAAATTTCTTTCAGAACACTTGTCTGTAAGTTGCTTCAGATTTAAGTTATTTGAAAACTTCAAATATTTAACCAGTTGATTCCCCAGACTGCCTGAAGGCTGCTCTATTCTTTGCCCAACATGACACCTGGCTACCTTGGTGTACGGGTGGCTTTTCTCACCTCCACCTGGCAGGCTGCTCTCAGGTGACCTTTCTTTTTAGCTGTTGGCCTAGAAACATGGGTGGGATGCCAGCCAGTGGGTGAGCCAGGCACTTGCCTTGCAGGTGGGACTGGTGTAAGCTCCTTGGATGATCCCTTAAGAAATCAGCTCCCTGGAAAAAAATTGTTCTATTTCACAGGAGAGAAAACTTGCAACACAAAATTAAGTGCCAATCAGCCCTAATTTTTCAGCCAATACAAAATCTTTTTTTTCTGCTCAGGTACATTTCTTTCAAAAGCAGACAAAGAAGGAAAAAAGGAAACTTTTCTTTCACACCAAGAGCATAAGATGATAAAACATAATAAGTAGAAAAACTTAATCAAGAAGGGAAAGTGTCTGCAATTGTGACCTTTGACAGAAGCTGTAGGATGTCAGATTTAGAGGGCCAGAACCCTGTCATTGACTTGCGGTATTATTTCACACATTAGTTGAAATTTTTTCTACTTAATAGGCAATCTGTCAGGAGGAAAAAAAATATTTGACATTTAAGCAATCTCTCTTCTGTCTGCTAAATCCATTAGCAAGAAATAGAAGGAAATACTGGATTTCTGCAGATAGCAATTTTGGATACAACTGAAAGAACAAACAGGACAAACAGCAGTCATCTAAAATGCACAGTTTTACCTGCAAAAAGTGACTGGAATTCCTTTTGAAGAACTTAAGTAAATCTGGAATATTTTTGTTCTGATTATATGCAATACATAAAGTTTTTGGAGCATGTTAAAAATGAAACTCCGGTGTTTTTCTCTGAATACATATCGGAATACACATTCATGCATTTTGTAAAGGAAGGATACATCATTAAGTATGTTTTGCAGAATTTAGAATGGTAAGAAATGAAATGCTGCGATGTGTGAACAGCACAACAATAATCTCTGTACTGCTAAACTGTGAGTTATGATTGGAAAACGTGCAGATGATCCATCCAGTAGAATCTATAAGAAGTGCCCTGGCAAAGGACAGAGCTCGGAGCTTTACCTGAGGAGAGATATTGTGTTTTACTTTGTTCTGTTTGATGGAGAGAAAAAAAATGCCAGACTCCAGAGAGTAAACTCAACACTTTTGTTTACTGACTGAACATTGAGATGAAAGATTTCCCTTCCATGCAGTCATCTCTTATTGCCAGCCCAGTCCAAAAGACAAGAGTAAAACAAAGGGCAAAGCAAATGGCACAGATGAGAGCTGGTAGAGAAAGACAAATACTGAGAAAATAATCATAATGATGCCAAAAAAGAAATGGGGAATACAGGACCAGCTGAGCATAAATGGGAGAACAAAGAAAGTAGGATAATGGAAAAGAGAGAATAATTGGAAGAAAGACAAACACTGGGATGTATTGAAAATTCTGCTCAAGTGATGCTTAAACTCACACCATTGTTTTGAGGAACAGCTGTGTAACACTTCTAGGCCAGGCACTGACAAATTTAATACTATCCCTGCCAGTATGTGTTCATCTACAGAGATAAATGGAACAGATTCAGATTCAGTGTACAGTTATTGGTATATTTGTCCTTTGCATAATGGTAATAATTTTGTATTTGTCTCATGCCTGCTGTAATTCTTAGACCTGTAGCCAAATTTCTGCATGTCACTGGGTGAATTGCATGACCTATTTCTATATGTTGAGGACAAATGCACACTTGAAAATATTCTTAAGCCTTCTAACAACTGTGGTTGGTTATCTTTTCCTCTATTTTTCCTTACTGTAGCTGCAGACCACACTGAGTAGATTGATTTTGGAAATACACAAATACTCAAGCTTCCCTTGAGTGCATAGTGGTGTGTTGTTTTGGCCATCAGTGACATCCTCCAGTTAATAGCTCAAGTTCTGGTTTAGCCAGTGATTAGCTACAGCTCTAACAAACCTGCAGCAGGAGGGGAAATACAGGAAGAATTAATGTTATCTGAAGGTCTAGAGTATAGGTACTCATGGTAAAAAAATAGCAGGGGGGTGTTTCTGGCTACTTCCTCTTTTTTTACCACATACTTCCCATGCAACATGTGTAGATACATCATTTAATACTTGCTTATTTCAGGTGTGCTTCTTGCTCATTTATTTGTTGAACTGGTGCTTCCAGCCTCCTGCCTTTGAAGGGAGGTTCTAAGCCACACTGAACTGGATCACATTCCATCTTGCTGATCCCATGCTGAATGCTACCAGTTTTTGTGTCTCCATTTCTATTACCGTGAAACTTGGCTGAGCAGTTATATGAATCCTATTTAATAGTCAGTGTATGGTGTGTGCCCAGCATGCAGAACAGACCTTTGGTTGACTAGCAGTCATGGGCTGTGTACAATACTCTGCAGACAGAGCCTCCCCATTATCCAGATTTTGTTAGATGATAAACCTCTAGTGTTTTGGTTTGGTTTTATTTCTTCTGAGTTTTCTGTGTTATTTTTTGTGTGCAGGTTTGAACAATCCTTCAGTCCTAACATTATTGGTTCTGACTATCTTGGATTTTAATGTTTAGTTTGTTAATTTTAATATTGCCCAGTGAGGTAGGGCAGAGTAGCAAAGAAGAGAGAGCCTTAGCTATTAGAATAATCATGTTTTGGAGGATTCATGTGTCAGTAAGTCAAACCATGCATTAAGCATATTCCCAAAAAGCATGTTCTCAAATTTCCGTGGTGCACCTCATATGTCTCGTGAGGGAGAATATAAACAATAGGTCTGAATATCAAATAATTTTAGTGCTTAAAGGATGTGCTTTGGCACACAGTCAGTTTGGTGTATTCTATGTAAATACAGCTCAGGCCTCTAAAATTTCAGCTGTCCAGCAGTGAAACAGCTCCTGTAGGAAGGTCGGGTGATCACGCAGTCAGAAAATCACAGGATGTCTGTAGTTGGAAGTGGCCTCAAGCCAACCACATTGCCCAAATCAAGACCAGTGAAGAGCAATCTTCTCAGGGCCCTTTCAAGCTATAGTTTGTGCTTCTACAGGGATGGGCACGTCCCTCTTTGGGTCTTCTTCATAAATGTGATTATGCTCATGAAGAGGTGGGGTTTTTTTTTGTCCCCAGTTGCTGATAAGTGTTTAGGTTGTTGCAGCTTGTGTTTATGCTATTGCTATGCTCCTCTGAGAAAAAAGAGAAGCTCCATTGGTGCTACACTCACTCAGTAGGTAGCTGTAACCCTCTGCAGTAAGACAGCAAAAATGTTCTCCATAAACCTTCTACAGGCTGAATAAACCTACCTCCTGCAGTTCCTCCTTTTTTTCATGTGTTCATGACTGTCTTCACGGCCCTGTGCTGGGCTTTTTAGAACTGTATATTGATGTCAATTGACTTCAGTGTTCTTGGACACCCCCAATTAATTGGTACAGGCATGGAGCTAATGACACCAAAATACGCAAGGACACTGTGTGTTCTAGAAAAAACACGCATGTTGTAACTGGGAACATGTGTGAAAAAAATTATTCCAAAGAAATGCTATCAAAATAACAGAAATTCCTAATATGTAATCTAAACATCCCTCAGCTTTTGTCCCTTCATACTTCCTGCTGTGATTGACGTGGTCAGGTTACTCTTTCAGTGGACTTGGAAACAAATATAGTGGTCTTATTTTCCAAAGCCTTGTGATATTTTAATATTTCACTGGGAAAAATGTATGTTTTTATAGCATCCAGCATTCCATTCATGGGTCAGCACTGAGCTCAGTCTTAATGTTGTACTTCTCAGTATTGTTTTAAGAGTTCCCAGTGAATAGTGGATAATGCTCAATCAAATTGCAATGAAAATCCAACAATTGTTCCATTTGCACATGAAGTCAGTGTTAGTTGTTGTCAAGGTGAGATCGGGGAAAAGAGAGGTCACAGCTCCTCAGTCCATGCTTGGGTGTTCTAAGTCAAAGTCCTTCTACATTAATTGTTTCATCTGAGTTGTGTTCATTTCAATGTCATTGTGATGTGCCAGAGGTCTCTGTGGCAACAATGCCAAGTTTATCAGCTAATGATCAGGTTGTGGAGTTCTGCTACATTTACTCTATCACAAATAACAGTGATGTCAATACTAAAGTAAAAAGGGAAGGTTTTGTCACTCTATGCTCTCTATTCCATTCTCAGTTTTATCACTGTAAACCAGGAGGAACTTAAATAACACTAAGTAACTATAAATAAGCTGGTAGCACAATCTCTATAGTTTTTGTCCAGCTTGTGAACTTTTTAAGCTCAGCATATCTGCTTTAGGAAGCAGAAGTCTTGAGATACCTGATGGTAAAGTGGGATACAGCATTTTCTGCTTGACACATGAATGATCTATCAAACATGACAAAAAGCTAAAGAGAAGCAGATGAATTTTTTTTAAAAATTATTTATTTATTTGTTTATTTATTTATTTATGGTCAGACAACTCAAGGCTGATCCTGATCTCTTTGTTTGTGGGGTGGGTTGTGGGGTTGTCTGACTATAGGTGAGATAGTGATGAGGAGAACCATGATTTGTGGACAGGGAAAATCAACAGGAGAACTATGGAAGCAACTTTTTGTGAGACTGAAAGTTAGAGTGAGACAAACACATTTCAGGAATGCCTTGGCATTTTTTTAATACTGATTGTATTCCAGTGCCTAGACTGTTTCCTGGACAGTTTTTTATCGTTTCAGCCTTATTGACTAATATGGAGTCTTATGCAATTTCACTGTGTCCCCAATTCTGGACCCTGACTGAGACCAGCGAGATTTCCTTCCAGAGGCATAACAGAACAACCAAGTTCTCTGTCACTGTGGTTGTCCAGGGAAATAGGATGGAAAGCTCTGTGAGGCATCTCCTTACAAAGTGCAGAGTCAATGTAACAAGAGCCTGGACAGGAGGACTTTGCTAACTTTCTTCAGCTTTGCAATGCACTAGGAGATAAGCTAAATGAAAAATAAATTCTTAAAACATGGATTTAAATTATGTATCTACATATGTTGCATGGGAAGTATGTGGTAAAAAAAGGGGAAGTAGCCAGAAACACCGCCCTGCTATTTTTTTTATCATGAGTACCTATACCCTAGACCATATCCTTCAGATAACATCAATTCTTCCTGTATTTCCCCTCCTACTGCAGGTTTGTTAGAGCTGTAGCAAAGCAATTTTGCTACATACAATTTGGGGAGCAAGAGCTGCCCTCCAAGGCCATCTGCAAACTGCTTAAATTAAGAAAGGTTAATCCATTTATAGAAATGTGAAATGGAAGCATAATTTTAATATACCCTGTGATATGAAGCCAGTGAGCCTAGATCTTGAGCTTTGCTGTTACCTAGAAGAAATAAGTTCAGCAAAACCTGAAATCCAATTTCCATATATATTGCTGGTCTTATCACTGTTTTGTCTAAAATGTTAAAGTAATCTTAATTATCTGAACAACAATCAAAAATAAAAGTCAGCACTCTGCTCTGTCTCATTATTATTCAGGGCTGTGTTAATATTGCTTTGGAAAAAACTCACATGTGTGCCATAAATTATACTTGGAAGAGTCAAATAAATTACTTTCCCAGCCAAATTATTTCCTCATGATCAAAATGGAAGCACTGGAAAATGTTGCTTCTAATGGGTACATTTTTTGTTGATTTCTGAAAAACAGTAATTAATATAAGTGAGTAAACATATTTATTTTTTTTTCCTAAAATATTGTCTAGGAATTGATGCATGTGGTTTGCATATGTAAAAATACTTCTTAGCTTCCACCATTTGATTTTGAGCAATTCCTTCAGCTGTTCGTATGCATCAGTTTCCCTGTGATGAAAGAAGCTATGGCATTAAATTGTGAACATGCAAGGTTTATAAGTATACTGAATAAGCTTTATATCATTCTTTGTGATAAGGTGGCAAATGTAATAAAACTTTTGATAATATATTTTTGCATTCCTAAGAATTTTGATTTTTGCCTGTCCCAGTTTTTCAAGTGCAGGAGGTAGATACGTGCCTGATGATATGCCTGCTCTTGATTCACACATTGCTTTTCTCTCTATATTGATTGTGTATATTTATGTTTATACGTTTGCATGGCAAGCAAGGTCCCATGCCCTAGGCTGCAGACTTGCAAAAGATGAGAGATGGTCCTTGGATTTAAGCTTTTCAACCATAAATAGACAAAGGATGAGAGAAAGGAATATCTATATTATCTCTTTGTAGACAGAGACTTCTGCCTATAAAGCTGAGATAAAAATCAAGCCAAGACCATGAATCCAGTCCTTCACCCCAGGACTGTGCTTCCACCCTCCATCTATGAATGAGGCTCATTTCCATATTTCATCACGTTAATGATTGTTTCCCACAGTTGCATGCTGATTATCCTGCCAGTTTAACAGAAAATCCAGGTATATATCATCTGCAAAGAAATTAAACTGCCTACACTCTTGACAATAGATTGTTGTATTTACATTACCTTTCTGATATCCAGCTGCACCTGGATCAAATAAAACCCTATTTAAATTGAATGACAGTATTTTCTTAAGACCTATGAGACTATTACTAGGGACTTTAAATGAGTCAATCCAGTTTCTTCTATAATTCTGTAATAGCAAACTACTTTCCAAAGGTTTCCTGTCATTTTTCACTCATTTAGAAGGGAAAACCTGCAGGAAGAATAAGTTACAGATGAACATTAATTAGGGTGAAACAGCAGGGCTATATAAATTATGAAGGAGGTTCTTTTTTCTGAGTTACAGATTGATTCCTTTTGTAACCAAATTCCATTTTCAGTGCAGCTTCCTTTTAAAATGAGGTAGGCAGAGAGGAGATTAGTGTCTGGTGAAACACAGTACCTGCTGTTTCAGATTCTTTTTAGGAGGTTGCCTAGAATGACATGACTCAGATTAAAAAAAAAGAAAAAAATAACAGAAGAAAATAGGTTGGAGGTTTTCAGTAACAATTTATTTAGCATTCAAAAGGGAATAGAGATGGTTAAACTTCATGGCAAACTGAAAGAGTTCAGAAATGTGAATAAAATACTGTCTTAGAAAGATAATAAGAATAATAGTATTTTTTATTTTCCTTTGAACCTCTTTATGCCATCATTCCAAATGGGACCTTATAAATATCAGATATGTAAAAATCTAGAACTCTCATGGAACTGCCAGGCTATTTCAATTATTACCTATTTGAGAATGCAAATTATTTTGTTTTTTCAACAGTCGAATGACCATTATTGTACATCCTTCTGCAATTATTCTTATCCATTTCCCTTACTGATGACCATGTGTGCACCCATCATGAGTGGTATTGCTCCCCATCGTTGAAATGCAGCCACCTCCTGGCCAATTTGATGCTTAAAAAACAGAGGGACCAACTTCCTGACATGGTTCTAGAAATTTAGACCAGAAATTTTCGGTATGCTCTGTTGCCCCAGAAGTTTGTTTGCTGGTGGGATTTTCCATCTGCCTCTCATATGTATGGGCACATGCCACTATCTCAACAGAAGAACAGGAGACAGGGGACTGAGCTGATTCATCTTATCTCTTCACTGAGTACAAGGGCTCATTCTGTGCCTCATGACCCAATGCCAGTGTGCTTTCTTAGTCATTTGTTTACAGAGAAGGGCACTCTAGAGGAAAAGAGTTTGTTCAGTCTAACGCTTCTCCTGCCTAACTCAGAGTTAAGAGCCTACTGTGAAGGCTGAGCTCAAGATGAGGGTCATTGATTCAAACTTTTCTCTACAGGAAACTATACCTGTAGTGTTGATGGGAAGAAGCAGTCTTGGTGCTGCTGTGGCATTCATCTTACAAACAGCACCCTTACTCAATGACTCTGGGTAAAGGATAACAGGAAGATCTCATTTTTTTTTCCTTGAACTTAAATGCTGTAGGGGATGATAAATTTTACTGTGGTTAGCATAAATAGGATCTTGTGTCTAACTTTGACACCTGAATGGAGATGCACATTACTAATATACTCCAGCAGAAGTGTAGGAAGTTTCCAGAGATGGAGGCTTGTATGGAATAGGACACAGGAACTCAGATTTTCTCTGTAGCATTAAGCACATCCATTTTTCTCCATCTCTTTCACTATTTATTAATCATAACAGCACAGGTATGAAAACTCTGTGCATTTAAGGAGTCTTTCCAGATTTTTTTTGGAGCATGTTTCATTCACAGATACTCTACCTCATTCTTCCTTCTTCTGTCAAGACTTTTTCCATTATGAACAATGTCAAGCTGTCAAGACAAAATCTGTTTGTCTAACAGCCAGTCTTTACTGATTACTTCTATAAGAGATCTATAATACAGAACTTGCATATGTATATATGCATAGATAATTCAAAAGTAAGCCATATAGCTCCCACTAAAAAGACCCAGTGCCTCAAACACTGACAGGCTTGGGGTATTGACTGCCCCTCTAGGAAGCCTATTGCAGTGTTTGACCACCCTCTAAATAAAAAAATGCTTCCTGAAGTCCAGTCTGAACCTTCCTTTGCAGCTTTTAACCATTCCCACATCTCAGTACCTCACTTACCATGTCCTCACCTCAGAAATCTGTAGGGGGCAATGGGGTTGCCCCTCAGCCTCCTTTTCTGCAGACTAGACAAACCCAGAGTCCTCAGCCACTCCACATAAGACATTCCTTCCAGCCCTGTCCCCAGCTTTGTTGCCCTTATCTGGGCACATTCAAGGACCTTCACATGGTTATTAAGTTGTGGGGCCCAGAACTGCACATCTTGCTCTAGATGAGGCCTAACCAATGCTGAAAACAGTGGGACAATCATCTCCTTCCTGGATGGTGATGCTGTGTTGGATACCCCTGTGTTGGATGGGCTTTTCCCTCTTGGCTGCCAGAACACGCTGCTGGATAGTGTTGAACTCCTGCTGGCCAGAACCCCTGGATCCCTCTCTGCAGGGCTGTTCTTCAGCCAGTCCTTTCCCAGGTTATGCTTGTGCCCAGTGTTATTCCATCCCAAGTGCATAATCTAGTGCCTGAACTTGTTAAATTTCACCCCATTAACTATTGCCCAGTGCTCCAATCTATGTAGATCCCTCTTCCATGCCTCATTTCTTGAGAAGGTTAACAGTTTGATACTACATCCCAGTTTGATACTACAAGAAAACTTGATGATAACAGTATTGAACAGGACTGGCCCTGGGATTAAACCCTGAGAACACCAGTAACGTTTTCACCTGCTTCCATGGCTGATGTTTTGCCTTATCTGCTGTGATTCCAAGGATATTTTTCTTACTTTGTATAAGAAGAGTGAGGCTGCCACTGGAATACTCTGAAAAGGCAGATTTTGCAGAGGAGAGGCAGAAGTAAGAGATCCCAGTCTGCCCTGGATGTCTCTTTTTGTCCTCTAAGGCATAAGAGAGCAGGAGGGAGTGCACAGAGCTGCTGTTGCCACCCCAGCCTTATGAATCACTTGAAATGTGAGTAAATTTCAGCAGCCTGGGGGCATCAATGGCTTGTAAAGGGAAGTGGTTTGAGACAAGCATGACAAAGATGGGGGGAGGGGGGAAGGGAAAAGTCAGGGGAGATTCCTCTGATAAAATAGGCATGTCTGTCTAAACCAACTACTCAAGGCTTCTATTACAACCTATGGAGAAAAAGAACATTTGTTGGGTTCTCATCAGAGTTTGCATTTCTTTCCTTTTTGCCTCAGGGAGGCCCTGACAGGTTACATACCCTATTTCCAGTGATATTTCCTCCATTGCTCTTTAGTCTAGAAAAGATTTTTTTTCATCCATCACTCTAGGAAAGGAAGAAATGGCTATGAAAATGGGATTTGGGTAGAAAGGTCTATTTGTAGTCCTCTTCTTTTCAGTTGGTGGACTGCCTTCTCTTTGTTTAGTTATCCAACCCCTAAATAAATGAAAAGGGCCTTTGAGGAGCTTTGGTCTGGGTCAGATTCTCTGTGAGGCAAGTTGGGGTAAATAAAGTTGCTTTCTTGGTATTTTGTTCCATACTGGTACATTAGTAGATAAAATCAAATTTACAAATGTGTGAGTTCACAAAAATATGCCTTCACTCGACTTACAAACAGTGGGAATCTTTATCAGCCTTACTATCATAATAGTTTGCAGTCACATCTATGCTGATAAATTAAATAATGCCAGAATATGCTCCTGTGGCCTGGACCTCAGCCATCTCTTCTGTTGCATTGTGAGTGTTATCCCTGGCATGGTTTTGACTGGAGGCACCCAGTGTTGCGTCAAATGCCTCCCAAGCCAAGGTGGAAAGCTATGAGTGATGATTCCAAACAGGCACTGTGACTATGGACATGCTGCACTGGAGACTGAGAGAGTTTAAAAGGATGGATAAAGCTCTGCTGTGCCAGCTGGCTTCAATGCCAGGCAACAATTCAAATGTTTTGTGTAATGTTTTGTTCACAGATACAGACACAGCCTCTGAGGGTTACCAGTCAACAGAGAACCACCATTAAGTTGCATGGTAAAGAAGTGGGTTTTGGTGCTGAGAGGAGTGATGTCACTTCACCTTCCTGTGATGCATTACTACAGTGACAAAGGGTTGATATTTATCTATCTAGCCAGTAAGAAACAAGCATGAAAGTTCTGTCCCAGATGTTTGTTTATCCTCTGAATATATATCACAGAATCATCGTAGACTCATAGGATGGGTTGGGTTGGAAAAGAAATAGAAGACCATCTACTTCCAACCCCTCTGCCATCAACAGGGGATATCTTCCATTAGACCAGGCTTCTCACAGCCCCATCCAACCTGGCATTGAGCACTTCCAGGAATGAGGCATCCACTCACCACCCTCACAGTGAGGAATTTATTCCTAAATATAATCTACTGTACGTTACCTATTTATATGGGGTATACATAAGCACTACATTTGACACACAATGAGCTTCTTAGACTGAGGAGGTTGTAAATTATCTTCCTTCTTGCACATTCAAGACTAACATGCATGTGAGCTACAGCAGTGATCTGCATGTATCCAACGGACACATCTGGGATTTCTGAATGGCTGAAAATCTGATGCAAATCCTAAGTAATTACTTTTCATCTGCCAAAATGTCTAGTCTGTAAAACCAGGATGTGAAGAATGTACTAGTGCAATCAGTGAAAATACACATAAAATTCACTTGCTTGACCCTACATTTCTACCCAAGTGTCTCACAAAATTGTCTGGGTGAGATGATAGTGACTGATCAGTGCCTGCATTTAGTATTTGCTAGATGAAGAGGTGAATGGGCACATTTCTATAGGCTAGCAAGGATTTAATTACTTGCAGTTTTGCCAGTTTGGACTGGAATTAATTCAGAAGCAAAGTTTGGGACTGGCACTAGTCTTTAATGCAGTCTAAAAAAAGTAATGTTATTAGCTTGATAATTTATTCAGTCTGAGGGAAACAGAAGACAATGAACTTCATCTCACAGATTTTACTGTCTCATCCCATTTCAGAAAAGCATCAGACTTCAGAAGAGGAAGTGATATAGGGATGTCTGGAATACAGTATAAACCAGCTAAGTGTTTTTCCACAAATGAGGGCTCTTATCATCTATTAAAAAAATTCATCAGTATTTAAGGACTCCCTCTCTGCCCTTTGCCTCCCAAGACAGAGAGGCCAAATTAATTTACAAAATGCTGAAGTCCTAAAATTTAATGATATCATTACTATTCAATTGCAGTATGCTGTTGGACAGAGAATCATGTAATGAATAAAGTTCTTTTATGCCATCCTGATCCAGCTGAGTGTATTCAATAGCTGACTAGTTCTCACTTCAGAGAGTAAACACAACTTTCATTCAGAAGGAGCACTCCAGTCTGTGTCAGTAATTTGCATTAACATCAACAGTTTGTAAGGTAAAATCAGTCACACTCTTAACTGCTTACCTGGGTCTTAAAATATTTGCTTAAATGCTTTGTTGAGGTGAAATCTTCTAGGCTCTAAGGGCCCTACAAGTCCTTACCATCCCAGTCTGCCTTCCTGGGATGCCCTGTCAATGTCAAGGATACTGTTTCAGACCAGCACAGCATCAGTTCCTGCCTAGCCATGCTGGAGGATGCTGGTTTGGGGCCCTACCACTGTCCTGTCATGCATGGTCCAGAACCACAGGCTGATAACTGGACCTGTCCTCATACCAGCCCTATCTCCATGGCCCTGCTGAAGAAAGGAGAGAGGAAAATTTTCAGTATAAGATCTTTCACAGTGGCTCTAGAAATTGCCAGTATATAATCCATTCATATGGGAGCTGCATATCTGATCTCTATTTTAAATACTATGTATTTGAAGCAGTTTTTTTTTGTTTTTTTTTTTTAAGGTTAAACTAAGTGATTTACACCTCTCTGTAATTAGATGTAGCAATAAGAATAATATTTCACATTGTACTGGAATGTTCTTTTAAACTTTGTCATATAATCTTAAAAAGCTTAATAGATATTGTGATTGGTATCTTAATTCAATTGTTACTTGACTTGTGGGCTACTTTTTGATTTGCTTGAATAAATGGCTGAGTTTTCTCTGACATAATTGTCTTCTGCAAGGGCTTTCTGTGAATATATTTTTAATTTCTAAGTGGTTCAGTTTCTGCCCTGGCTATTCAGACACTTTTTTCTTCTTCTAATAGCATTAATGCCAGCAGTGCTAATTGAGTAGTACTGCTGAATAAATTATAAGTTCAGCATGTATATTGTAATTTTCAGAGCTCTTCCTGTATTTTCAGTCTCATAAATCTCATTTTTAAAAGGGAAATGAACATTACTATCCATATTTTCCATCACAGAAGTGAAATGTTACAGTTTCTTATTCCATTTCTAATTTTTTTCCAGGCAGATTCTTGTGAATCTCAACAGCGTCTGTTATTTCTCTGTTGCTCTCCAGTATACCTAAGACACGGCTGAACTCTGAAGACTACTAACACCCAGCTTTGGTTCTTTGGTTATGTTTATTCTTGTAAATGAAACGTGTGTGAGGCCACATTTCTTTCTGTGAGACCATCTGGTATAGGATGATCAATGTCTATGTGAATAAATTATCTTAGGCTCCAAACGGGGGCAATCTGTCTGTAGGATCAAGAATGGTCTCAGGTTTATACTATCACTGGTGCCAGACAAATGTCCTGGATCATGCTAGTTTCCCTTTTCCAAAACCTGTGCCATGGACTGTACTATTCACAAACATTGTCATATTTAGCAGCACAGTCTGATCTTTTGTGTCTGCAGCTCTGAGTTCTCATCAAAACATGCACTGAGACACCACACTGTTCTTCAGCAATGATGTGATTACATATGAAATGTTTTTTCAGGTAGCAGAGGTCAACCTGGATACAGGCATGCAAAGTGTTGGCATTCTTTTTTGATCACTCTAGTCAACAGGTTGATCATCAGCCCTGAAAGTCATCTTTAGCAAAGATCCTGTAGACATGGGTGTTGGGAAGAAAGGGTTAAAACTGGAAGATTTGGTGAGAAGGGAAAATGGAGTTGTTTTGTCTAAAGATGACCTTGCAACTGGGGGATGCTGAGAATATGGGAAATTTCACATATTGTTCTTGCTTTGGGATGATTTCTGTCTGTCTTGTGAAGTGGAATTTCTATAGAAGAGAACAGAGTGCTGTCAAAGAATTTAAAGGTATCCTTCGCAGACAGGGTTGAGTCTCCTGATGGATGAAAGAGAGACAGGAACCTTGGAGGTTATAGAAATCACAGCATTGTGAAGTTTTGTGCATGTTCCAGGCCCTTTGACATGATGCAGTTGGGAATGGACTTGTGTGTTTTGTGCCCCTGCTAAGACTGGACTAAGCTTAGCAGAGTGTGTGTCCCTGCTTGTTTTTTTGGTTGTTCCTTTTTTTAATATTCCAGCCAGTGAGGTGATGGAATAAGTTTAGTGTTTGCTCTTCAGCTGTGGGTTGTGGTCACCTTGGTAAATTGCATCTATCAATTCACACAATGGGGCATAGATTTTTAATATCAAGAGGTTTTCTGGTTTTGATGTGGACAGCAGGGAAAATATTAAGCATTTTTCTATGTCTGGGTGGCCACCATTCATAAAGTCTTGGTCAAAACAGTTTTAAGTGTGCTCTGATATCTGCACGCGTTAGCAAAAACTGTGATGAAGTATGTGACGTGTACTGCGATTTTGAGGAATTGTCTTCCCTTACATCCTGTGAACATAGAAAGGACTGAAGGGACAACTCAGAGTTCCCCAGATTTGAATTGCCTAATTATGGTAGCATTCTATTATAAAAAGGAGAACCAGACAGTGGACTTTTAGAAAATTGTTGGTGGGGGGGGTCAGGGATACCAGGGCGTGGCAGGACAATGTGGCCTTTGAGATAAGATGCTGTTAGAAATAGCACATCTCAGGAGATGAGCTACAGCACTGGACATTGGGACACCTTGGAACAAAGACTAAATACTTCTGCAGATTTGCACTTGGTGTTTCTCTGCTGATATTTACAGTATTCCTCAGAGGATAATCTGAGGGTTTGACAATGTGGATAACCTGAGAGTTTAATTTCAGAGGCACAGCCAAACCAAGGCACTGGAAATACAGTGGAGTGTATAATGAGGACAGTTATGTCTGAGGGAAGAAACATACTGGTTTAGGGCAAATGTGAGCGAAAACTTCTGAATGAGGTTTCTCCAGAAAGCAAATTCAAGCAGCCCCTCTCTTAACTGGTTTGGGAAAAAAATTTCCTTGGAGAAAAGTGGAAAAAACCTGTTTATTTAACAGAAATTGTATAATATTAAGCAATAAATCTTCTCACTTTTCAATGAGATGGAAAATCTAGAAAAGGTTTTGTCATGGGGTGTAGCTCAGCTTGCTCAGTCTCTCATCAGTCCCTCCTGCGCTGGAAAGTGCCGAGGCCCAGGCCCCAGTGGGCCACAGTCACGAGCTCCCGGGGTTTGTCTGGGTTTTCAGTCCAGAGCAGGTTTGAACAGATCCAAGAAAAAGGAAAAAAAAAACAGTCCAGGAAACTTTTCTGCCTCATCTAGCTAAAAACTAACAGCCAAGGAGAGCTCTGTCCCGCTGTCTGTCCATGCTGCAGACAGCACAGTCCAGGAGCAGGATGCAGGGGAGTGAGGGCTCTTTCTCAACACAAACTGCGGCTTCTTCTTCCCCACTTTGCTCTCAGAGCCAATGTTAAAGGTGCAGAACTTAATACGCAACATAAACCAGGCAACTGAGGATACCAGCATTTATAAAGTCACTGCAGGACACATACCCTTGTGTCATTGACAAAGAGAGAAAAGAAATAGAGTTTGTTTGCTATCTGCATTAAAAGCAGAAAGTATTTATATATGATTATGCTCAGCTGATCGAGTAACTTTTTCTTGCTTTTCTTTACTTCTATCTGACTTGGCTGGCTGTGTATGTAATCACTTTTTTCAGAGAGATCTGGAATGATACCTCACTGTAATACGCACAAAGATAATGAGTCTCCTTGTGCTGGAATGAATAAGTCACAGAAGGTTTGGTTTGCAAAGCTGCAGATCTCACTGTATTGGTGTGTGTTATAATGGCTCAAATCTCTCACCTGACCAAGAGGCTACTCTTGAATTATTTTATTCAGCAACATACTGGACTGAATTGTTGGGATACAATTCACTTTCTTCATAGCAGATTGGATGGTGCTGTGTTTTAGATTTTTGACCAAAACAGTACTGATAACATAATAATAATCTAACTATTGCTGAGCTGTGTTTTCACTGAGTCAAAACTTTCTCTGTTTGTCATTCTGTCCTTCCCTCTCCTTCTCATTGAATACGTGGGGGTTTTGCAATAGGTTGAGCAAACCAGGCTCAAGATACAAATTAACCAAGGCGACAGTCCATGCCATATAATGTCATATGCAGCAACAAAAAGGGAGAAGAGAGATTTAGGAGTTAGGTGCTTTGGGTTTTTCTTTTGCTTGGGAGCTGTCTGGGCATTGGTCATGAGAGGTGGTAAGTGATTGCCTTTGCATTGCTTGCTCTGTTTTATTTTATTTGTCTCTTCTTCCATGTGACCTTCACTTATTAAATGTGCCTTTACTTCAACCCTGAAGTTTTCCTGCTTTTATTATTCTTTTTCCTGCAGCCTACTGGTGTGAGGGAAGGGATTGAGTGAACTGCTGTGTAGTGCTTAGCTGCCTACCTTGGGGAACACACAGCAAGCAACTAAACAATACTTTTGATTGCAGAAACTGCAATTGCAAAACAGAGTGCACATTACTTACTCTCATCTTATCTTGTGCTTTGCTGTGAGCTCAACATGATAAAGCTTCTTCTTGAGGTAGAGGAATTAATGCATTCTTCTCCAGGGATGGGGAGGTATGTCTGCATTGGACACTATGAACAAGCTCATTTAGGAACTCAAGCCATATAATGATGGTAAAATGGAATTTCTCAGCAGGACTAATTAGCCTAGACAAAGCACAGTCTCACTACTCTGCTTCCATTATCCTGATACTCTGTGGCTGGTTGTATAAACATTCTCCCTGCATCCTGCCTGACCTTCAGGCATCTCACTTTTGTAGTATCTTCACTTTTCCTGTATGCTCAAAGCCTGATTTCCATAATGCTCCTTATTTCTTTGTGTCAAGACCTGGTTATGACCTCTTCTTTCTGATTTTTTTTTAAAAAATCACATTACTTTTCAGTGAGAAAATTCAGGATATGGTGATGTGCTCAGTCTTTACAATATGTAAGCAGTGTTCTGCATGACATGGCTTGTTGTGGGGTGAGAAAAGTGAATCATTCTGCTTTTATCTCATCTGACACACCATCATAGAAGAACACTGCTGAAATTTTTCCCTCATAGATGTCTATGTTACAGACGCTGCACATTGGTATTGGAAGAAACTGGAACTTTCATACTTAATTAAAACCAAGGGCAAAGCCCATTTCCCACTCCTCATTAGCAGAAGAGCACAAATAGGGATGTACCATCTCTTTGCCTTTATCCTCAGAACTAAGCTGTGGAATTTTTTCATCACAGAATTAACTTCATCTAATCTCAGGCATCTAAATGTCAGACAACTAATCTAACTATTCTGAATTTAGATACCTTAAATTTAGGTGAGATGAATCTCAATTAAAATAAGATTTTCTGTTCAGTTACAGTGTTTTTTTGTGGCATGAACACCATGACACATTCAGGCCATGGATAGTTTTTACCTACAGCTATATACAGCAGTATTGAAATCTCCAGTCACTCTCATGTGGAGCTAGTGCTAGTGATGTGCTACAGATTTTAGAGAGAACCAGTTGAGGCTGATTTGCCTCCAATACTTGAATCATTAATTTGTCTTTCTATGGCTCAGCTGCCAATTTGTAAATTCCTTATTTAGGCACTTTAATAAAAGCAGTCTAATTTATTGATCCTGTCTGTAAATGTTGTTCAAAATGCATTGTTTCTGTGATAGAATAACAGAACATTAACTAAAATTATTAAGTAATCTCCCTTCTGGAATGTGTGATTTTAAGTACTTGGGATGTGCTGACCTCATATTTCTTACAAGCATTTTTAACTTGCACAGAAATGCTCTCACACATAGAACTGCTTCTTCCTATTACTATTTTAATACAGAGAAAAACAAATCATCCTGTGGCTGAGGCTGAATGTTTAATTTCTTTGATTATTACAGCAGGCTCAGCCATGTAGCCAAACACTGTGAGGCCATTCATTAATTTTCCAGGTTGCTCCAACTGAGTTTTAAGGACTTTTATTTTCAATCTGTCCCTGTGCTTTGATACTGTGCCCACCTCATGCAAAGATTTTGTGCAATTCTGAAAGTCCCTTTGACCTGTAAAAAGGAGTTTGCAATTGCTTACCAAAGAATTATAATTTTCTGGTAAACAACATATAGACCCACTAAAGAGAGGTGCAAGAGGGCCAAAATGTGAGTGTTTATTTGACACCAACTTCTTAATGCTCCAAGGTGACTAGAAGTAATCTTTGTGGCATATGGATATTTCTAGAATAAATTTCATACAATTTTCCAGAACACACACAAAATAAACAGATTTACTGCCTGTGAACATGCAGGACATGGACGGTTTCACTGAGCGAAAAGTCTGAGTGACTGTTCAGATCTAGATATCTACCTTGAATGCCACCTACTATGATCTCTGAAACACCTCATCGATTAATCTTCTTGCAAGAGCTGAGTGCTTCATAGCAATGAATTAAAGAGCAAAGTAAGGTACTTGCAAATGGTTATAATGTGTAAGCAACTAAACATCAAATCCTAAAGGATCCTGTGAAGAAAAGTAGAATTTGCAGGAATAATGGTGCTAAATATGTGATTTTTGTTTTTAATACAGCTTTATACTATGTGAAACTCATAGTACATACTATGTGAAACTCGGTGTCCACAGTCAAAAATACTGTTAAAATTGGAGAAGATGGAGAAGAAACTCAAAACTTATTCAAGTACTGAAAAAAATAGACTTGTACTGGGAGAGGTTAACTTTCCATGTGTCAGAATGATAGAAGGTTATCATTACAGTATTTAGGGATACAATACTAACTGGCTTATTAAGAACCTAGGTTGGAATATGAGATCAGGTGGACTTAAATGAGAAACTAGGAGGAAATAAAGTTTCCTTTTCCTCTATGAAGCAGAATAGGAGGGAGGAGTGATGTTTTAGGGAAATAAAGCTTCAACATATCTTTGGATTAAGTCTGGATATACTGCCAAAAGTTGATATACTAGACAAAAATTGCATATAATCCATGGAGGGCTATTTCTATAACATGCAGGAGATCAGACTATTTATTCTGATGATTGCTGGGATCTTAACCTTGGTGAACTGCTGAACTCAAATGGTGGTACTACAATTTTTTATAGACATAGGGCAACTTTATAGATGGAGCTAGGTTAGAAAGTACTAGTATTTTCTGTGTGAACAATTGAAAACGTACAGTGCTTGACTGTTGAAGAGTTTTAGTGGATTTTTGTTCAGGGTGAAGTTTTTGCTGTCTATAGATGTCACGGTGAAACTCCTGAGGCTTGTGTTGGATTTATATAAAAGTTCAATGAATAAGGCTTTCCTAGTATTACTTAAAAAATACCTGCCAGAAGCAAAGACAGAATGAACTCTGGCCAGGACAAATTTTAACTGTGTGTTGATACCAGCATTTTTCCTTTTCCTGTAGTCCCACTTCTGATGCATTTGAGTTGCTTGATGCATGCTCATTGCTTGATGCCAGTTCACTCTGTGCTCTGAAAAGGCCCTACATGAGAACATCATAAGTGAGCATTTTTTTAGGGACTGTCTCATGTGCTAGGAGACAAATTATTGCACAAACCCTAGCGAAGATTTTCCAAATTAGCTGACACAAACCACTTAAGGACCCTTGTTTATTTGAAACAGTACTATCCTTTTAGGGTTAATAACTGTTCTCGTAGGGACACTTACACTTTGTAGTAAATTCATACTGGATGTTCTCTGGTCCAAAGAATACTTTGTAGGATATGCCTGTGTACATGTCCCTGTTCATGGACATGGAATTTATAACCAAAGCATAAGATGCATCTCACCTTCTGTGGTGCCCACCTCTGTTGTTTATTGGGAGAATCTAAATGACTATCATATACTAAATACCTGCTATAAGAGGATGGATTGAATGCATCTTACTTGGTTAATCTTAAAGCATTTATTTGCTTAATTGTAATGCAGACGCTTCCTCCTCTGTGTAAAGGGAAACGATCAAGTCTTCTGCACTGGACTTTGAATCATTTCTAATCAGCTATTCAGTTCAGTTACAGATATGCATCACATTAAGGAAACAATAGCACATGGAAAAGCCAGAAAAAAAATAATGGAATTTTAAATTCCAGAATACAGAGTATGACAAAGCTGTGAACAAAAGAAAGCAGCAAGGAAAGGGTGACTGTGGGCTGAGAATTGCAATATATCTCTGAGCCAAGAAATTATATTGGTATTTAGGGCTGATGCAAAACAAATGATATGAACAAAAACTCAAAGTGATAAATAAAGTCAGATTATTCTTGGACAGAGTCAAATATTATATAACAGTGGGACAAAATAGATCAAGAAAAGCCGATTTAAAAAAAAAAGAAGGAACTTTAAAAGGGTAGAGGAATTTTAATTGTGGAAACATTTAATTGCACTCATATCGATCAGTATTACAACTCTGAATAAACTTCACCTACACAAGTTCTGAATACTGTGCTCTTTAGGGAATGAGTCCTCCTATGCATCTTTTCAAACAGGCTTCAGAGCATGCACCCAGCTTTTTGATCTCACAAGAAGTGAGTCAAGTAAACAACTTACATTGAGAGGACTGGTCCTTTGGTGGGGCTTAAGAACTGACAGAAGTAAGGATTCTTTTCTTCTGGAGATTGTAGTCATTTTAATGTACTTAAGTGTCCTTTACAATGTAGAAAATTGCTGGCATTGCTTGACTGCCCGGTGTTACTGATTAAATCTTGTGGGACAATAGGTGATTATAATACTGAAGTAGAATCTCTGTAATGAAGATCAGTCCATAATCAGAAGTAACATGCCCTGTTATGATTTATGTGATTTACTTCGCATTTTCTCCTCCTAAATTTCTTACATTGCAAGGTTTTTAGCTGCTGCCAACTCATTTCAAGGAATAATGGGAAGAATGCAAAGATTTTCTCTTCCTGAAAAGAAATACTTTTATTGATTTTCTAGATCTTGATGTATGAGTAAAAGCAACTCTAATAAAATAACATATATTCATGCTTACTGAAAAAAATCAAGAATGAAACAGAACCTGAATTATGTAACAGTTTCCTGCAGCAAAGCAGAAGCCCTCCTGCAAGGACTAAATGCATTTCTAAAGTTGATGTTATCCTTGGTTTTCAGTGATATCACAGGGAGCATATAATACACAGGATTATGCTGCATAAATTCACAAGGTTGCACTTCAAAATCTGTAATCATAAGCAAAAACTTTGAAATGAATATTTTAGAAGCTGTGCTATTTCATTAAAAAAAATAAAAATGTTTTAATAGAAAGGATCACTAAGGAGTTAATCAGACACAAAGTATGAACCAGAAGTATTTTCCATAATACTGGTGAGATTTACTTTTAGTATGGGAGAAATTGCAATCCTGAGGAAACCACTGGTACCATAACTGCAACCTTGAGTCTCTATGGGATATGAAATAACTGAAATTCAAAGTGTTTAATTTTTTAGGTCTTAACAGGAATGTGACAGGACCATAAATTATTGTAGGTCATAACTGGGCTGTAGCAGGGACTCTTATGTTGTATATGGAACTCATTTATTGTGAAAGTGTATTTAATAAGTAGGCTATTTAAATGCAGAACTAAGATTGAGTTCTGCATAAGCACAGATTTAGCAGAATGCTTAGGTTTGTAAATTTTTTTTCAATTCCTCATTTCTTCTTGAAATATCTTGGTGAATTTGGTCTATAAGGTTTTTCCCTATCTAGCTGGAGACATTTACAGTGTAGACACTTTAGGCCTAAATCTAGCATGTTATTTTCTAAACAATGGATATACTGCTTTTTTCTCTGTAACTATTTACAGTTGTGAGAATGTTTAATTTGTTGCTATCAGTAAGATCAATCTCCGGGTCTAAATAAAAACAAACACAAGAAAGGATGACTTCAATTTAGAGGAAAACTCCAGAAAAATAGAACATTTCAATATACATGCCCCTAATTCAAAATCACATTTTGATGAATTAAGTGAATCTGACAATGTGAAACCAATTAAAAAACTTTTGAATAATGTCTAAAGAATACCAAGATGCAAAGAAGCAAGAAGACAATTGGAAATTATTCAGCACAGTGTAAGTGCTGAAGACCATGGATGCAATTATCTTGACAAAATTCAGTGGCTGTTAAATGTAATTGGGGTTAGGGGTCATTTCCTAACTCTGAAGAAATTCTCAGAATTTGTTTTTTGTTTTTGAAATCTCAGCGCAAGCCTTGGGTCTAGTTCTTTGGTTTATTATCACAGCATCTGCTTCATTTTGAGCACTATACCTTCAGCTGTTCTCCATGACTTTCACCACCTTTTCAGAAGGGAAGACCTATGAAGTTAATTTTTTGCCCATTAAAAAAACTCCATGTCAAAAACTTCTCTGACTCCCAAGTTGTTACATTTAGTGCCTCAGGGGAACTAAGCTTATTTACAGTAAATGATGGTCTGTATGATCTAATGTGATTGTATTCAGACCAAAAGGGCAAGACCTTTAAACGATTACCAAAGTAATTTACAGGAGAGACACTTTTTTTCCCCTACCACAAAATTGATTTTTCTCCAGAAAAAGAAGTCTATATGTAGACAAGAGGCACTATATTCCCAGGAATAATTAGAAAGCACCAAAACCAGTTACATTATACAGGCTTTCACATTTTTAAAATTAATTGATTTTAGAAATGAATAAAATTGGAAGAGTGAAAATATTTTTCTAATAGTCTTGTTTACATTAAGAAAGATTGTTACTGCTGAGTGACAACATAGGATGTTATAGAATTGAATAAAATGTAGTATTAGAAGGATTGTTGTGCTTCATCATCCAAAACCCACAGATAACAGTAATTTCTGCTCCCAGCTTTACTCCTTGGTCAGGTCAGATGGCTTGTAATTTAGCCTGCAACTTGATCAGATAGAGCCAATGCTCTTAAATAACATCAAGGTATCTGCAAGATGGACATAACATGTGGGTGTGAATACCTGAAACAAACATCAATAATTTCATCTAAGAGTTACACATCTTCTAGTTATGAAAATTTAGTGGTTCATATTGTGCAAGAGAGATATTTTGAGCAGGGAAAGGAACACAAAGCCTACACCACACTTTTTTTTTAATCTGGCCTTAAGAAAGAAGAAGCGCTCATTAAGTCAGATGATCACATTTGCCATTTCAGAGGAAAGAGAATTAGGAGGAGAGGACACCTCATCATTCAGTGAAAATAGAATTGTCATCTGCATATAAATGCATAAGGTTTTGCACAGCCCTCAGCTGGGTTTCTAATAAGGAGAAAAGTACAGTTAGAAATATAACACTGACCCTGGTGATACAGATATTCAAATGGTTTTGGGAAAATCAATCATAAAGATCTGCAGGATGAGTACATCTCTGGGGATGGAAAAGAACGGATACCAGACTGGGATAAAAAAATGATCATCAGGGTTAGGATGCCACACTGAGAAACAGTGAGAATGAAATCTGAAGTACTCCTCTGTGTTGTTTACCTCTTTTTGTTTTATGGTAGATGGGATGTGATTTTCCTCTAGAGGGAGGAATCTGAAAAAAAGAAAACTCCAGTCACTGAGTGGAAAAGGTTTGCCGCTGATGTTTCCCCATGAACAGTGACTGACCTTCTCTCTAGATTTGGCTAGCTACGTAGAATATTTGGTGCTGGTGGCTGTGCCTCATGGTGACACTCTTTGCAGGAGTGTCAAAGAGCTCCACAAAGAAACAGAGTCATTTAGGAACTCGGGCGTTCCCATATCCAGAGCTGTTTTGGTAGGAGGAACAAGGAATAGTTTTACTTTTCACTCACTAGCAGAAAATGCTGGAAGTGCTTTTCACCATTTCCAATCTGATTTGACCATGAATTTCTCAGGGAGGCTGGACTGGCACTATGCAGGACTTGAGTCATTTCCCAAGACTTCTTGTACAAACTTGGACAAGCTATTCACTCACTATGCACTGATTTTCATGTTGTCAAGGGGAGACACAAGTCTTTCATTTTATAGGAGTTTTTTATTTATCTTCATGGTGAATAAACAAACAGCTTCAAGGGTGTTGTTTATAGCCTTGATATATAGTGAAGTCATCTACATGTGCATGCTGGTGAGCAAAAGTAGTCTTAGAAATATGTTAAGCTAAGAGACAAGTTGGGGTCATCACACGGGCTCTTATTTTCTCTCACAGACAACAGAAATGTGGATTCATGTAGTTTTTTAACCAGACATAAAGCTTCTCACTGCATTTAAAGGAATAGGCATTTTTTTCTTTGCAAAAACTTCTTTTAATCAAGTGAAGAGATTTTTGGATGGGGAAAAGCTCTGCTCTGTCTGTATGCTTGCTCAGATTTGTATTCATGAAGGTAGAGGGGCGAGGTATCCTAGGAATAGATGGAGGAAAGATTTAAAAGCTGAGTTAGATTTAAATATTAGAGAAATGGGCACTGGGAGATCATGGCAAAAGTGGACCAGAGTGGTTTACTAAGGGTGCTGGAGGACATCAAACTATTACTCTGAAAGGAAAAGAAGCACTGTAAATCACTGACCACTGTCCTGCTTTGGATTAAAAATATGTAATTAAATGAAAAAAAAAAAATCAAACACCCATTGATAAGTTGATTCAATTTATCCAATGGTTTTAAATTTTCAGGCTGCAGATGCTTTGCCTTTTCAGACCTTTCTGTTCTGTTATGTAGATTGTTGCTTTTCATTGCTAAAGAGTTTTTAATGCCTTTTTAATTCTAAAGCTGGGGCTTAAGAGAAAATACAGAATATCACTGAGGAGAGAGAGAGAGAAGCATCATGATCTTGCACTCAGACTTGGCAGCTTAGGGGAATCACTGACATTTCCTAACAGGTTCTTTGATTGCATAGGATTTATGTTCTTTGCTTGCTTTTGACCCATCTCTGCAGATGGGATACAGAAATAGAAATGGTGCATTGAACATAATTTTCTACAGAGATTTTCCCACTTCTCAAGGGTTTCCTTCTTTTCTTGTGGGAGCACTAGTTCTTTCTTTCTATCATATATAAGGAGAGGAAAACTCAAAATAATTTTGCATCCAAGAGTAGATATATCACTTCTTTGCAGTTACATTTGCGTTACATTTTTGGCAGTGGTCATGAATGACTGGCGTCAGCTATGGCTCATTATTCTTTCCTTAAAGGGCTTGGTGTAACAGCGTAACAGAGGCAAAAAAATCCTATTCAATTTCATATTCTTTCTTCTGACTGGCAGATACACCATGAACAATTTTGCTGGAGGAATCATTTGGGGAATGGGAAAAGGAAAGTGAAGCCTGAAAGTTCCAGACTCCTGCAAAGAAAGTGGCTAGCATCAAAAGGGCTGCAGATGACAACGTTTATCCAGCTCATTCAAACAGAAGTCAAGACAGCCAGTAACTGCTCTGGACAGTAATTGTTATGGAGCCACTTCTGGTGAGTGACAAAACTGCACTGTGACAGAAGAGGGGGATAAAGGGAATGAATGGTTATACAGATCAGATCAAGGGAGTGACATGTGGTAGGAATGGAAGGTGAATGTTAGAGCCAGCGTCACGGAGATGTTGGTAATCTTTCACATCTTGATATTCTGTATTCTTACACCTCTTGCTGCCCTTTCTAGGAACCTCTTTTGAGCAGATTTTTAGTAAGGAAGTGAGATAACTCCTGGATCTGTTAAACACTGCAATAAGCCCTTACTCTTTGTTTCTATAAGAATGTTACACACTACCATCAACAATGAAAACTTTCTTTCTCCTTCTCTTTAACATCTCCAGAAGGCTCTGTAAGTATCTGTGGGCTGTGTCTTCATAGCCACCTTTTAAGTGTATTCTATCAGCCTTCACTGACAATGTTATTGACAAATGCCTTTATGACATAATGACTTGCTAAATTAATAGTAGCAAATGTGTCAATTAATTAAAAGATACAGAGAATAACTCCCCTTCCTTTTGAAGAGATACTAACACAGACAGAGATAGACAGAGTCATTAATCAGCCTTTTCTCCTTAATTCAACACATCTTCAGCGATAAATGCTTGGTTGATTAAAAGGGACAGTCATTCATATTCACTATGAGAGATAAGACTATCAGCATTCAGTTGAACATTTAAAGATTTGGGAAGCTGCTCTTTAAAATGAATGTTTAAGGGAGTTTCAGTCACTAACAGCTATGTAAAGTGGAGTTGGCTGGCTCTTACCTGCTATCAAAATCTTCCTTTAATCCAAGACCCACTGTTTCAAGAGGAGGAGGGGGGTCCTGCTGGTCCTTCAGCAGAGACTAGAGAAGTCTGCAGATCTTCCTGTCAAGAAACAGATACCCAGGGCAATGTTTAAGTAGAGGATTTTGTGCCCTTGAGATCTTTGCTACCACAGAGCAAGATAAGAGAACCACAGGTAGCAAGCTGCATTGAAAGAATTCAAAGTCACTTATTTCAAAGTCCAGATTACATTTCCAAGTACAGCCTAAATTCAGTGCTGCATGCATATATTTTTAAATTATTTTTTTCATCACAGAATCCCATACAGTTTTCCACATGGAACCTTGTCTCACTTCCAGAAAAATTAGACTCTCAGGAAGTCACCTGGCATGTAACAGTACAACCTTAGCAGTTAAAGTTCAGTGAGGTCAGATTCACCTGGCAGCAGGACCTTATTATGGGAAATATGGGTTAGCTACAGCAAAAAAAAGGCCTACCTCCAGCTATTGAAAATACATGGGATGTTGTCTCCCTCTAGAACACTGCTACTGATGTTTTTTAATTACACTGATGTGAGTTTTTAATCAGATTGAAATATGTCTGTATAATTTGCTATAGGGACATTTGACTGATGTAGCAACATCAGCAGAGAAAGAGAAAAAAACACAGTCATAACATCTATAATGCTATGATAACGAACAATTAGAAACAGCAATGTGTTATCTGCATTCTAATTGCTTTTTGCAGTGCTAAGAGAGGTTTGATCAGGGATGTGGTTTTTGTTTTCATTCTTACACAAAGTCCATTTGCAGCAACATAAAAATTCATGCTGGCTTATGTGGGCTTTGGGCGAAGTCTTTCTTGCAACAAGAGGAAAAAGAATATAGAAACCAAGGTTAGAATTGAAGTGTTTCAGAAAAGGAGGTAAGGGAGACCCCTTACCTATGTCTGTTATTAAAATTCATTCCTTTTTCTAGCTAAACCACTGAGTTCTGAGGCATGGCATATTTGGCAGGTTCTGCACATGGGTGCTCTGCTGGAGTTTCTGTGTCAACATTATATTTATCTGTCAGGGACCTTGTGTAAAATGGAGCCAATTCTTCACCCCAAATATTATGAAGGCAAGGGTTCATAGGTTCTTCAGCTGGCTTCAGTTTAATTTAACCATAAAGGGAGTGCTCTGGGTCCTCTAAGCATCTGTTAATGGAAGAAAGAAGCTCATACACTGAGGTCTCTGATCTGTTGTTGGCAGACATTATGGTAACCTTACAGCAGAGGTAGCACCTATGGATAAGCCATATGGTGAGATAAGAGGGAATGATATGCTCACTGGAGAAGATGGTCCTATTGTGTAGTTTATTGCCAGACCCAGTCCCAGCATTGGCCCTGTGAAACATAATTTCCAGGGTAATTGACAAAGTCATGGCTTTAACTCCTGTTGGGATGGCAGGTGTGCAGACAGGGCAGGGAGGAGAAGGAAGGGGAAGGGGATGTTCAAACTGCTGCAGTGGGATCTGCCCAAATGAGTGAAAAATTTACTTTCTATGAGCAGATTGAAGAAATGAGTCCAATTCAAAGGACTTTCCTCAAGAACATCCCTCAAGAGTTGTCTCAACTGCAATCTGTTGTGTTTACAGTTGTTCACCCATATCTATTCATTCACACTAGCTAAATTCTGGCTCTATAAACACAAATTTTGCATATTTTTTTCTCAATACAGGTGAATGACTTTTGGCAAAAGTCAATACCACTGTAAAATAATTGCCGTAATAAGATATTGATCACCTTTTTCCTGTAGGAGTTGTTGAACATTTTTTCTATTAACACATTAAACCTAAATTTGCAATTAAACTTCTTTGATTTGGAATCATCAGTGTTTTAAAAATACCTCTATATCTTTGTTGTGAAAAATTCTGAATATCCAAACTTCCCATGGTTTATATTTAATCTACACTCAGGTCAATTAGCTGAAAAATATCCATCCTGATGAAATACTGGCAGCTGTTTATATACCTTGGGCTGTTCAACCAATTCACTCAATTATCCCAGTTTGTAAAGCTGGCTGGCTAAGTGTGTCATCTGCATGAACAGGACACATCCTATACTCAGAAAGCAAAACAAACCTCCCATTACAGTTTTTTCATCTACAGGAAAGAAAATTATTGTATGTACCATTTTTTCTTTACATATTTGTGCTGGGTACTTGTTTATTTGCAGTTTAATGTCTCCATTATGTGTGTTAAGATGCATTAAACAGTAAAATTATATGTATTAAATTGATTACATCTTTTAATTAAATGTTGATGTTTCAGAATATTTAAGATGCATTTTTAATTTTCTGTTGTGGGAGGAGGGAAGAACCAATAATCATTGGAACAGTGAGGTGCCTTCAATCTCAATAGACTATGCATGGGGAGAAGACTAGACTTGGAATAATATTCCCAGAGAAGAATGTCCATTGCAACCAGGGATGACAGAGGCCGTTAGACCTTACTTTTCCAAAGTCCTGTTTATATTACATAATTAACAAAGGGATCAGCTGTAAGGTCTTCTTGGGCAAGCATTCCCACAAGGAAGCTGCTCCTATCTTAGGGCAACTCCATTTTACCTGCCTTCTTTAGACTCTTATGTGTGTCGGTGCATGAACAGAGATCCAAGTCCAGGGGTTTGTTATGGTGATCAATGCATGGATCTTTTCATCCTCAGCTATCCCAACATTTCTTGCTTCTAAAGAGGAACTGTGAGAAAGAGCTAGAGATCCGTCCGTATTAAATTATTTCTGTTTGCCCTCTTATTCCAAAGTGTCCAGTTTTACAAACTGAGATTACAGCTGAGTTCAGGTCTGGGTTGGATTAAATGATCAAACCTGGGACTCCTGTAGATATCCTAGGGGAGAACGCACTGTAAGTCAAGATCTTAGGTTTATACGGCAGTTGTAAAAATCTCAGTGAGGAACTTCCTACCCATGAATTCTCTTCACCTTGAGATTTCTTCCTCAACAGAAATTTTCTTTTTAGGCCCTCTGTGGGAGAAGAAGCTCTGACCTGAAGGAACTCTTAATAGGGATTTTTCTGGGGCCAATGTGAATATAAAAGCCTTTGTAGTTTGTGAGACTTTTGGAATGCTGTGTATCTTTACAATGCACACACCAGACTGTGTCCCAAATTCAGCTGTGAATATTATTCAGGGAAGAATTTTTGGTTTATATTTTCCTCTTCTCTCATTTTAAGTGCTGCAGAGTGCTTCTGGCAAATGAATAACATCACTTGTTAGTTAATGGTTAGTTAATGATGGCTAATGGTCATTAAACAAGTTATAGTTAATGACCCCTTCCAGTATTGGGAAGAACATTTTTTTACTCACTGTTCTTCAAAATATATTCAAAAGAGCTGTCAGTGACCTTTGAATTTGTTCCTGGATGCCCTGGGAATGCATTTTAGTTGATAAATGTTTGAGGATAAAATTATGAGGTCCTCCTATCTTTGTCTGGATAATAGAAATGGGCCAGTCTCTATGACATATGTGAAATTGGGTCAATATTATTAGAAAATAAAAGAAGGAAATAACACGTGAAGAGCCATAATATTTCACAGACCCAGCAATCACTAATATATTGCTAACTATCTTGCAATGTCATGATAAAAATTGATTCTACTGAAATTTCTGTAGAAATTTCTGAATTACAGGTAACTTGAGAAAGAGTTGAACAGGATGTAACAGAGTCATGCATTGTCATTGGTGACTCAATAGATGTGTGTGGACTTTGAAAAATCTTGTTAATAAATCCTCTATATGTTTTATTAATGTTATTAAAATAGTCAAAATATTTTATTAATAATGTTATTAATAAATAGTACTTCTCCAGACTTTCAAAATTTATAAGATACATTAAAAAGGGATTAATTATTATTTGTGGGCAAAATATGACAGTTTTTTAAGTGGGGGATATACAGGATGCATGCATGTGGTCTCAAATAACTCATTAGCAATGAGGATTCTTCCAGATAAATTCAATAAAGGATGTGTGAATACTTGATGCCAATAGATATTGTTCATTTGAATTCTAGTTTTGGTTATGTTTACTGAGTGTTTTTCCTCTAACTGCTCACAAAAATAATTGTAAATGTATTCTTGTTTATCCTTTTGCTGAATAGCTGCTGTTGCTGTGTATAGTCATTTTTCTATATGAATTTGGGCATTAATAAAAACTGAATATCTTACACTCATCATAACCAAATTGTGTGGAGCAAAAAAAATGCTAGAAAAAAATCCTGTGTGATTTGAATGACCAGCTGTAGAACACAAGGCTCCTGACTTTGCTGGAATTGGACTAGTGGTCAGAACTGGAGAACTGCCAATTTTACCATGAGTAAATGAAGCGTAGAGACAGGGAGTTGTTTGTGAAGAACAGTTTGAACTAATGGAATAAGAATAAAAGTATGTTCAAAAATCATTGTCCAACAAGAAAGGGCTAATTAATCAGATTAATTGACTGATTTTATCAGGTCTGTTGAACAAGGTCTATTACAAAGGAGTGATAAAGTATTTGCACTCATACATGCAATCAACGTATTGCTTTTGCAATGAACCTTTTAGAAAATCTGAAGTATTTACCAGTATTTTAAGAATTTCAAAATCCCTAAGTTTTCTAAATCCCTTGTGTTCCTTCAAGAGTTTCATCCAGCATTTGAAGAAAAACTATTTCAATTTTTTTTTAAATTTTATTTTGGGAGGATTATAACATAATAATTTTATTAGTTAGTTTGGACTTCTCTCCATTTTCATGAAATAATACAAGAATAATATTCATTTTGTGTTTCCACCATCACTGTCCACGTCTGACCTCTGACTCCTCAACTTCTCCTTTATTGAGATCCAAATAATTTCAGAAGCACCCCTGTTTTGTTTTTGGACCAATAAAAATTTAGTCAAACTTTCTGAAACATCTTGACAACAGCCTGGACAAGAATACAGGGAGACGAGCTTCCATAGGACTGGGAGATAATGACTGCACTCTTCTCTAAATATTTATAAATATTCCCTTTGGAAGAAGTACTAGACCATGCAAAATGTGAGAATTTTCAAGTCTTCTCTCAAAACTACTGCACTCTTGAAAAATTTCATGGTTCAAGACCATAAACTATAAACTAACCTTTAGTTGGCATGGGAGCCTAGAGGAGAACTTACTATTTTGCTTGAGCCATTTTAAGGCCACTGCAAAATATCAAGTAAATCAAGAATCCACTGTCAACCTTGCTAAGTAGTGACCCCTTTCTAACACAGGCATCCAGAACTGGGGCAGTTTGAAGCTCAAGCCTTAGGATGACAAAGGCTAAATAAGTGTCTTCAACTTTTTGCTGATCCTGTTGCTCAGCTCATCAGCCAGTTAAATTCCATGTGAGCAGATTTAGAATGAGTGGAACAATCTGCTTGTATATCCAGGGTTTCAGTGTGTTCTGGCTTCTGATTTCCATTGATTTTTTTTTTTTGAAAGACCCTTACTTTCAGCCCTGGTTGGAAAAACACCCTTTTCTTCAGCTGTGCACTGAGATTCTCATCAGAAATTAAGCTTCAGTTTATTACTGATATCATCATATCCTAGGTAGGTTTCCAAGTCTTTAACAGCTGAGCAAGAGCTTGAGGAGTTAGTCCTTTGTAGGTAACACAGGAAACAGTTGGTATGAAAATCCTGTAACAAAACAAACAGCCAAAGAAAATCAGGCTTTTGATGTGGTCTTTAGTGCTAAGGACTAGGACTACTATGATTGTCTAGTTATTTGTGCTCTTTCAGAGGTGTGCTATAGCCACAGCTTATGTTGTTAAAGAGGATTTCCAGGTGCTTAATTTTACTTGGGATGTTGCAGACAACCCACAGGTGATCTCTAGGCCACTGAATGACACTAAGAATCTGTAAATAACTGTGGGAAATAGTTTAATGTAATTATGTTCCCAAGAGAGTGTTTACTGAATTAAGTTTAATTTGGCCCTATTACTAGTCTGCTGGCCTGTGTGAACCATGGTAATGGCAATAGCTCAGGATCTATAGGTAAGCATTAGTTTGTGGAGTAATTGATAAAATCTGGTTTAATATTAACCTTGTGTTACTTTATCAAGGAGTGTGTGCTTCCTTCTTTAGGCACAAAACTCATTTTAAATGGGATAGAGATATAGAAATACCATTTAAGATTATACTTAAGTATTACTGCCTATTTGTCCCAGTTCCCTATGTATAAAATTGGCAGAAAAACACACTTTCTGTTAAAGCCACTTAGACTGTATGTCAGTTTTGCAAAACACTGGTCCTCTCTGTGATTTGTAGGATGCCTACAAAAATATGGCCTTGTGGAATGTAGGGATATTGCTGAGGAATATGAATATGAATAAGTTTCTCTTAAAGCCAGAAGAGAAAGATACAGAAAAAAAGAGATAAAGATGGTGCTTTCCTCAGGTGAAGGTAAGCTGATTCAAGCAAGCACTAAGAAAACCAAGTCTCCACGTAGACTGACAGCCTGAAAGGTGGGAAATAAGTACAAAATTAGAGACTTTTGCATGGAACTAATGTGCAAAGGATATTTAAAAACTGTTTTGAACACTGTTATAAATAATAATATAATTGCCTGTTTTTCTTGAGAGTATTGTTGCTACTGATTATTTTAATAATTATGAAGAGTACCTCTTAAGTGGAGCTAGTGGCTTTGTGAGGAAATGTATTGTTATGCTAATAAAGAGATGTAACATCACAAATTGAAAGCCACAAGAAAGGATTCTTTAAATGCCCACAATTCTAGTAAAGACATAAAAAACACTGTGATTGCAGCATGCAGCATTCTGAAGAACTTCAGCTATGTCTCACAGCAAAAGAACTACTGTGTTACTTTATAGTCATTCTAATGTATCTTGAGATGGGTATTTCAAAATGTTGTTGCTAAAGTGATTTTTCATTCTGTAGTAGGCAATCTAGCTTGGTATCAAAAGCTTTTCAGAGGCTCCTGAATAACAGAAACAAATTGTTTCTCCAGCACATGACCAGGGAGGTATATTTCAGTTTAGGAAGCTAGGAGCAGCTGGGAGCACCTACTACCAGGTTCTGTTATTGCATTCAGTTACCTGAGGAGAACACAGTCAGTTTGAGGGCAAGATCCATCAGCTTCATCCTGATACTGAAGTTGTATCAATGCTATGACCACGAGATAGGCATCTTCCTCTGTGGGATGGATGGATGGATGGTCTTTCAACAAGTTGTAGAATTCCTCATAATTTAATTCCTTTATGTACACCCTTCTCTTTT
Source organism: Poecile atricapillus (assembly GCF_030490865.1). Classification (NCBI taxonomy): domain Eukaryota; kingdom Metazoa; phylum Chordata; class Aves; order Passeriformes; family Paridae; genus Poecile; species Poecile atricapillus. The sequence continues at coordinate 83,654,864 of NC_081249.1, forward strand.
ATAAGTGAAGGTAATAAACAATTTAAAAAGTGGGGGATGCCTGCATATTGAACACAAGACAGATACTTTCTGGTACCTTGCTGAAGGAAGAATGATGAACTGAAGAAATTGGATAAATTATGGTGTTTGAGAAAAGGGAAATCAAGAAATAGGTTGCTAGAACAATTCATATAATTTGTGACCTACTAGAAATCTCCAGATTTCTAACTTTCTACCCCCTACAAAACCAAATCCAAAAAACAAATCCCACAAAAACTGTGGTGCCAAACAACCTAGGGTTTGTATTTTTTGCTCTGAAAATCAGATTTAGCTCATGAACTGGTGAATTTGTGTCTTTGGGTCTGCAACATCATACATTATGTATAGTACAAGTAAAATAATTCCTAATTGTAATAGTCAAGTTTTGGACTTAGAGGTTTAAAATTATACAAAAGAGATCCTCATTCAAGTATGCCAATTATAGCCTAAAAACCTAGCATAAATTTTTCCCAACTATTTATATAATACATAAAATTGTCAAATTCTTTAATTCTCCAGCTTGCCAGTCACTGCAAAATATCAACCCCTTCTTCACTTTGTCAGCTTCCTCCACAATACTGCATTATAAATTTCGCTCAGGAATTGCATTAACCTTTGTGAGTTCTGGTGCTTTGTTGACTTAAAGAAATAAGGCCAAATGCCTTTGAACTGACAGCAGGAGACTGCAAATGATGGCAAGATGTTGTATAAAACTCCAAGCCTTTAAAATCTATTAAAATTCTTTTTCATTCTGTTTTCTTTCCAGTGGTTTAACTGCCTCATAGATTTGAATAATTTAATTTTCTATTCAGGGAGACAGCTTCTCACATTTTTCAGCTCAAAATTTTTCTTTTTCCTACATTTCTTGTTCTGTGCTTTTGAATTTGAATGTTTTGTTGTTGGGTTGTTTTTGGTTTTTTCCCCCCATGCATAGCCTGACTGCAGTTCTTGATCCCAGGCACAGGAACCTACAATTCTACATTCCATGAAAAAAGATTAGTACACTAAGGTGTTCTTTATTCAACACTACAAAACTGTTGTAGCAGCTGTACTCACAGTAGGAATCCTGAAAGACAGGATGTGGCAGCTGCAGTTTCTCTTGAAAGTATCTAAAATCAAGGAACTGGACTCAAGGTTGATAAATGTTATGACAATCCTGATGTGATAACATGGATAGAATTTGTTTTCCCTTTCAGTACTGTGATTCAATGTCTCCCAGTTTTTTTGGTTTTTTTTTGGTTCTAAGTCATGTTCAAAAATTCATGCCAAAATTATCTGACTAAAGAGAAATGGTCAAATATCGCTAAAGTTCATGTACCAATCCAAGAAATAAATTCAAGCTAGCTGACAGCTTAATAAGAAGGAATGTTCTATTGGAAAACTTTGAAATGGGAAAACAAATTTCTAAGAAAAGATTCTATAGCATCAGTGAAGGCAATTGCTTTTTCAGGATAGAATGAGTATAAGAAAGCAGCATTTGCTAGGTGCTAAAAGAGTTATTTAGTGTAGCACATTATTCATGAGTTTGCTCTTTGAAATAGCTATGAGAAAGACACAACATCTGACAGCTATGCAGACTGTTGGACTGCAGTCACTGGCGAGCTGTTTGTTATCTCTCAGTGTTTCGTACTACACAGATCCTGCAAATTTAAATTTATAGTGATCATGTTGAAGTAAGTGATCAATGAAAAGTAACATTTTAATATATGTATATATATTTAAAACAAATTCTGTAACCTCAGTTTAGTGAGAAGTGGAAAAGTCTGCTGGAGGTTGGATTCTGGGGTCTTTAGAGTCCGTCTTAGTGTTGAGTTTGTTAGTAGACACTGACTGGAGCACTTAAATGCTCAACTGTCTACTTTGAGGGGCATGCAAAAGGCAAAATGAAGGAGTTCTACAGTCAAAGTTCCGCCAGCAGAGAACTACTTGATCCAAAGTGATAGTGGTTTTGTAGTGGTTTCACTTTCTCTCAGGATCTGATACTAGAAAGACTAGAGAGAGACTCTCAGGGTTAGGAGACCAGCCTTCTTTGAATTCAAGCCTATGCTTTTAAATATGTCTGTTTATTGCAGTGAGGAAAACTACCCACCAGTAACTGCCACAGAACTTCTCACTGGTTGGTGTGTGTGTGTGTGTTCATGCTGTCACTCATTTCCTAAAAATCTCTCCCTCTCCCTTCATCTTTAAAGAAAAGTAAAAGTTGACTGTGTTACATTACAATGTTTATTTGCATGCCAAGTCTGATTCTGCAGGTTGTGCAGAGAATTCTGAGGTCATTATTGTCAGCTCCTACTAGAATGGGTGTCTATAAAACTGGATCTCTAGCTGTCTGTTCTCAGTAATGGGTGTTTCATGCTAGAGCTCATTTGGAAGAAACACAAACTGCCTAAATGTGAGAGCAGATGATACATTTAGAACATGCCTTGCTGTACAATATGAAAAAGGGGACCCTTTTAATATGAGCATAGTAAACAGACCATATAAGTTGTCATCAAATTGGCTAAAGCAGGACTTTTTGAAAAGCAGGGTATTTAGAAAATGTAACCCTGCAGTCAAGCAATAAACTTCTACCTTCCTTAACAAAAGATCACAATCCTTGCACTGAATTTGCAAGGCCATGGGATTGAAGCCTTGTCAAGCTTGGTCTTTCTGAACTAATCCTCACCTAAGTGCAGCTCTGTTTTAACTAGGCTTAGCTAACATGGGGTACAGACATGTATGGAAACCTCAAGTGTATAAATAGATCAGCCATGGTCAGTTAAAGGAATTCAGATCTTGGTGGAAAAATTTGATTTAATAATAATGAAGAGAATAGTGAACAAATATGCAATATCTGTAAAATGGCATTTATGTATGAAATTTGCATGAAGCATAGACAGGCTAACCAATAAAGAAAAAGCAAGGTGTAAATATGTAATAGCAAACAAAAAACACCCCGAGCAAATCCTAAGTAGAAAGAGGTCATCACCAGTATATCATCATAGTCCTCCCAGTGAAGGACTTAGGATGCTCTATGTCCATGTCCCCTTCCCTGGCCAGATGGAAGCCAGGAACTCCAGGGCCTGGATGACAGTAAAATGGTGAACATAATATCAGGAAAAAGGGTAGAGGATAGAGGCTATGATTTTAAAAATCATCCTAGCTGGTCTATTATTATTGTTGAGAGCTTTTGTGTTTAGTGGTATTCTTTAATTTGTTTCATGTCTTAATTTTTTTTAAATACATTGAGATAGACTAATAATAACTCTTTGATTAGCTTGTTAAGATTTCAATTATAGTAACAATGAGTTGGCTTTACATATTGATTGTTTTCCTCCTTTCCTATTAATAAAATTTTGAACTTACCATGAAATCATACTCTTTTTTGTTTTCCCTACATAAATTAAAGCACTTTGCAATCTTCCACTTCCAATCTTCAGCAAACCCAGTTCCTCAAGCATTTCTCTGCCCTACAGATGGTATCCAAAGGACGAGTTTTGTAAGGTACTTCCACTTGAGCTATGGACCTTGTGTGCCCTGTCAGCCTTACAGCCAACAAAGAAAAATAGGCATTTTCTGTGTCCAAACTACTTGATCAATTTTATCTGTCTACAGTGATAGAAAAGACAAAAGTTTAGTAGTGAACAAGACACCTGAAGGCTTTCTGTCTTCTGTCTAGCTGGCCACTGGCTCCATCTTTTCCCAGCTGGTCTATCAGTGATTTCTGAACACTCAAGTGCAGCTCCATTTGATTTTTTTTAAAGGAAATTACATCACCAAATACAGCAGGAGAAGGATCTTGTCTCAAACAGCATAAAGAGACAACAGGTAAAGACAAAACATGAAAATCTTTGCATTTCCTGTGGAATCCTTCATTCTTAATCATATAACATTCCTGCAGCAAGTACATCTTCACTAAAATTAAATCTATCCCATGCTTTATAACTCTGAATTTCTTCTCCTTGCCTGAAGGGTTGCCTAGGTAAACATATCACTCAAATTTTGACACATTTGTGTGGTTCAAAGTGTGTAGGACATTGACCTCCAAGATTGTTTACACCAGCCATCCTAAATTTATCAGATTTTAAACTAGATTTCTTGGGCGTATAGTCCTTATGCATATGGCAAGAGAATATTGTCAGGTGAGGTTAAAACTGTCAGCATTCTGTGCTACTTCTCAGTTTAGGCATATGTTCTAGCATGGGAAATGATTTGGCCCAATTTCCATTCCTGGCACCGAATCTCACTCTTCAGTTCTACTTTAAGAGATAAAAAGAAGGGAAAAAACAATCCTCAAATGCAAACCATACACTATTATCAATGAGTGAGATTTTCAGCCAGGAATACTTATTTTTAGACCTACATCTGTGCTGTATGATACTCATAGGCAGATATTGGAAGAGAATGATAATAAAAATATCTCCATGTGGCTGATTGCTGTTGGCTCTCCCTGGGAACACAAAGCACTCTGCCTCTTTATGTAGTCAGAGCAGTACAAGACACCCCAGGAATGGAGAGGTTTTAAATTTACAGCCTTCTCCTATTGCAAGTACATTCAGATATTTTGTAGGGAGCTGAAAATAGACAGGCATGAAAAGAAAGGATATTATTGTGACTGACTAAATCAAGGCACAATGACAGCAGAACAGCAAGAGCATTGTTTGAGGTGTGAAGTCTCAAGTGGGAGCAAATAAGAAGTATGTGATCAGCAGCAGTCCCAGACTCTGCATTTTCCAATAGATTTGAATTTTACAGGTCTCAGGAGACATTAGCTTCTTGTCACTAAAAATTCATGAGGTCTAACATCTAAGGAGACTTCACATGGAGATCTTGACCCAGGAGCCAAAAGATCTTTTTGTTATCACAAGCAGGATTGTCATAGTGAAATGAAACAACATAATTCTAAGAGAACTTGCAGTGCTGCAAACACAATTGCTGCCTTTCTAGGTTCATCCAGGATGCACTTTTAAGGGTACAGCAGTATTCTTTGGGAAAGGAAATCAATAGCCAGATACTCAGTGTCCATCCCAGTAGTTGCAGAGCTATAATGAAAATAATTATTCTCAAATGAATATTTGAAAAAAGAACATTCTTCAAAGCTTTTTGTTAGTAGTTATTGGTGGTGATACCTATAATAAAATCTTTGTCTTATGAAATGAAGAAGAAAAACTCACAATCATATTTTTTGCATACTGAACTGGTTTCTCAAAAATTCCCATTAAAGTTAGGTGCCTTTGCAAACTTCTTCTTAATATGACTTCTCCCTTGTCAGAGTAATAAGAAAAAAATTAACCCTTTAAAAGAATTGCAGAAAATCACTAGTCCATTCACATGCCTCAAGGATTGGTCAGCTGTTCCTGTGTCATTCTGAGGACTGTTTGTATAATTTTTTCTTAGAATGGTCAGATGGTTGGGATTCCAAAAGCTACCAGGAAATCTGCTCCAATGCTCTGCTATCCTCAGTGACCTACTGAAGTGTCTAAATTTTTTTTTTCAAGTTGCAGTTTCAGTCTTTAATTTGTGTCCTGTGTATCATAGGTATCATGTCAATTTTCAGGACTTTCAGGCTTTGAGAACATTTATGATGTTATTTGTCAGTCTTCTCTACTCCAGACAAAAAAAAAACCAAAACACCAAAATCACTGTTCCATCAATACTTCCATATAGATCATGAGTTCCAGACCACTAATAACTTTGTACTTTCCCCTCAGCAGTCTCTAATTCACACATACTTCTCCTGATATTCAATACTCGGAACTGAACACAAGGTTTTATTAGAGATTCTATCAGCAGTGAGTGTAGTGGAGGTAATAACGCATGTATGTTGTATAGCACATATCGGAGTGTAGGTGTTTCACTACACCATGCACACATATACAGCTAGTGTTGATACACCAGAACTCCTTATCTTTTTCTCAGTTATTGGTTACCTAAGCCATCTTTTCTCTAATCTGTTTTTATTTGGTCAGTTATATCCTCTAATTGTTCTCATTAAATTTCAACTTCTTTTATTTTTTCTCCAGACTATTTCCCCCTTTGGAATTTCAGCCCTGTTTTCTGATGTATTTGCAGCTTAGAGTCATCTGTGTATTTAATAAGCACAATCTGTATGCCTTTGAGCAGATATGTAAGTGTATTAGGTTAAAGATAAACTCCTCAGCAACTCCACCTTTTGTGTCATTCCACTTTAAAGGCATGCCCTTGATAGCTACTCTTTGCATATGACTTTCCTGGCACCTTTATACAAATTTACAGACCTTTCCTAAGCTTCATTCTGAGAACAGTACATCAAATAACAAGAGAGTCAGTCTAGAATGAAGATATAGGTTATCTGTTGCTTTTTCCCCTCTCTGTAAAGGGAAATGCCCTGTTTGTAAAAGAAAAAATTTGTCTCCCTTTTATGATCTAAGAATTTACAAAGAGTTTATTTATTATGATACTTTCTTGGGACTGAAAGCTTCCTTATTCTTGTTTTTCTCCCAGTTTAAAGGTTGTCACTTCATTTTTCTGTTCTTCATTCACAAATGGTGACCCCACCACTTTCCTGGCAGGCTATTCCAATGCTTTGCAACTTATTCCAGGAAGAAATTTTTCCTGACATCCAATCTAAACCTCCTCTGGTGCAATTTAAGGCCATTTCCTCTTATCCTATCACTTGTTACCTGCAAGAAGAGACTGACCCCTAATTGGCTACAACCTCCTTTCAGGCAGTTGTAGAAATGTTCCACATTCTCCACATAGCCTCCTTTTCTCCAGCTCCCTCAGCCACTCCTCACAGGACTTGTGCTCCAGACCCTTCCCCAGCTCTGCTGCTCATCTCTGGACACGCTCCAGCCCCTCAATGTCTTTCTTGTAGTGAGTGACGCAGGATTTGAGGTGTGGCCTCACCAGTGCCAAGTACAGTCAGTGTCCTGGTGTGTTCTGGTCCTGCTGGCCTCGCTATTCCTGATAAAAGCCAGGATGTCATTGTCCTTCTTGGCCACCTGGCCACCTGCTGGCTCAGGGCCAGCCTCTGTTGACCAGCTCCCTCAGGTCCTTTTACTCTGGGCAGCTTGCCAGACAGAAAGCTTTCCAGCTTTCCAAGCACATCACATCCTTTTTCTACTGCAAAGCAAGAATTTTTATTTCTGAATTTAATGTTTACTTCTAAAAGAACTACCTCAGCCAGTCATCTTTATTATATCTGTAGTCATTTCCTGGACTGAAATTCAGGGCTTTGTTTCCTTTTTTCTGGATCTGCTTAGTGAACAAGACAGTCTCCCTGGCAAGGCACTTTGCCTCAGTTTCTCTCTCTGTTAAAAGGAAATAGTAATATTTATTCCTTTGCAGATCCCTTTCACACTCACTGCTGAGACACTGTGGGGCATTATTAAACAATAGAATCATTGAAATTCTCTAATGTCTTGGGGAATAAGACATTAGAAAAATTACTTAAGACATTAAGTAAAATGGTTTGAATTATTTCAATGCTGTTATTTTGACTATTTAAAGTATTTTGATGATCTGTGTTTTAAAAAGTAAATGATTTAAGGGAAGAGAGTTGTGAAATATAGTCTCTACATTTAAAAATATTCTTAAACTCCATAAGCATTTTGAGCTGAATCTTCAATAAGTACCTAAACCACAGACATTTGTATTAATATTTTCTCATTTATCCTGTTGCTCAGGCTGGTTACAGTGCTTGTTAATATTTAACTGGAAATGCTAGAAACTTCAAAACCGTGAGATTTTTGTTATTCTAAAGTGAACTGAATTTTCTGCATTTACCTTGAAAGAAAAACTGTTCAAGCTGACAAATCTATCAGATACTGCCACCTATGATTTAGTGGTTTTTGTAAATGTTGGCTACACACAGAGAAACACAGTAGGGTGAGAGTGGACTGTGTGGCAGACCATTCCATGCCTAAGGCATTGTTTTATTCAGTTAATTGTGCTGGCCAACAATTAAATTCATAGTACTAGTCAGATTTATTTATTGTGTAATCTTTTTCTCCCTCTGATTTCCCTTTTTATCAGCAGCTCAGAGCCTCGAGGGCTTACAGAAAGAACTATTGATGACCACAGTGCTCTCTGTACATCTGGGATAATTCACTGTTAACAGTGACATTTTCAAGTCTGAGATCTGTTTATGAAGAAAATACTGTGCTGATGCTCCAGGGACTGCAGAGGGGAAAAAAGAAAAGGGACATGAAAAAAAAATTATAATGTGGCTTTTATGAAAGAAGATGAAAGGTTTGCTTTGTTCTTGCTCTTTTTGCCCACATCAAAAATGCTGTTTATTGTGCAAAAGAAGGTATGATACAGACTTAAAGAACTGACTGCTTTTGCATTTGCTCAGCTTTCAGAATAATATTGACAGGTGGAATGGAGACAAGTAGAGAATATCAGGGACCTGTGTCTTTGCAACAGGTGAAGCAGGAGTGTGACTCCCACATAGACTATTTTGTACAAGGCTACATCACTGATGATCTTTATGACTTGTTTTGTTTTGGAGCTGCATGCTATTGGCTAACTCAAAGCAAGAACCTACCATGCTTTCATTGTGCCCATTGCACTTTCCTTTAGATATATCAAGACGATGGTCTAACTGTTTATTTTGGGGGGGTTATTTTCCAATGATAGTATTTTCTTTTTTCCAAATACTCTAGTTTTACTCAACTACCTGGAGCTCTTGGCAGCAACGCATCTGAGGATGAAGATGTAATGTGAGTTTCCACTGTGAAAGTGTGTTGTGGTTTTAAACCAGTAATTAATAAAAGGGGAAAAATTACTTATTTCTTGTTGTGAGATATGGATTAAAACAAGAGCAAAACAGGTGTAAAACTTAAAAGGAATAAAGAAAGTTTATTGACAATAATAAGAACACCAGAATAAACTTCCAGAAAAAATCTTTTCATTTCTTACTGCCCACTATTCTTTTGTTCACACGACAACAGAGACAGAAACTTTAGAACTTTGATGGTTTAAACAGTTCCAATTCTTTCTACAGTCTTTTCATCAGTCTCTGTAGAGAAACAGAAGTTCCTTTCTGTTAATTTATGGAGTTTCTCACAAGAAAACTATTTTTGTTATAGTTTTCTGTTTCTCTGATATCAGCTGCCCAGAGCTGCTGTTATCAGAGCCCACACCTCCCATTCCACATCACTCTGAAATGTGTTATGATGTTTAGGGATAGCATTTTTAAGGATAAGTTATTCAAAGGCAAAAAGTATTCTTCATCTGTTTCTGTGAGCTTCACTAGAAAACAGTTTTCTCATTGCCTCTCAAGGCTTCAAATCTCCCAGCACTTCACTATACCATAATTACTCTACTTTTTACTCAAATTTACACTTTGAACACTCTATTCCTCCCCATACTCCATCATGAATTAAAGGAGTTCTTTTCAGGACTTCATTGTCCATCCCCATAGTTTTAACAGAAAGATATTTCAGCTTAATTAAAGCATCTTCTTAATTCTCTACCTTTCTTGAAGCTTCTTTTCTTTCTTGCCACTAGTAGTTTATAAAGTCTCTTTTCATGTTGATCACTCTCCTTTTCTCTCTCTGGATAAAAAGATTAATCTGCACGTCTCATCTGGATAAGAAAGAGTTAAAATCTTGCCTAAGCTTTTGTAGATGGTTCGGTGATCTCTGCTGAACAGGAGCTGGAGCTGTCTGCGATGGAAAGTTCCTCATAGCTGCTCTGGAGAGCATGGTCACCGTCTCTGCTTGCAGCAGGCTTAGAGCTCTTCTCCTTCTTTACTCGGCAGTCTCTGGTAAATTCTATCACAGCAAAACCTGCAGCCAAGCCAGGAACCGGCCTGGCCCAGCTTGGCTCGGAGCAAGCTCCCGCAGGCCCCATCTCCCGGCCGGGAGAACGGCAGGCCCAGCCCGGCTCCCCCCCGGCCGCATGGCCTGGGCAGGGAACCGGAGGCCAGCCGGAGGTCTGCTACCTTTCACAGCCAAGAAACAAAGAGAACAAGAGAGTTCTGTTTTTTTATTTTAAGGTGGGGTTCACAAGTTGATCCCACTTTTCAATGGCTAAAACTGCTGTCAATTCTCAGCAATGACCGATAATTGGTCAGGAGTAAAGACTCCAGGCAGTCCCCAGCAACTCCAACTTTCCTTAAAGGTAAAGTAACTCCATGACAAAGTGGAAGCAGTGAGTTGCGATTAGAGATGCTAATGTGCTTGGAAACAAGGTAGTATCTTTCCATTAGATACTGTAGAATAGAAGAGCACAGGTTTTACCATTTGTTGTGAGTTTTTCAAGGTTTTTCCCTAGTAAGGTTTTAAACTAAAAGATTAGAAATTTAGATTAAATGTTAGGAAGACAATTTTACTCAGGTTAGAAATTTAGATTAAATGTTAGGAAGACAGTTTTACTCAGGTGGTAGTAAAGCACTGGTACAGGTTGCCCAGAGAAGCTGCCCCATCCTTGAAAGTGCTTAAGGCCAGGTTTGATGGGATCCTGAGCAACTTGTTCAAGTAGGTAGTATCCAGCCTGTGGTGGTGATGCTGGAAATAAATGATCTTTCAGGTCCCTTCCAACCAAACAATTCTGTAATGCTATGATTTGCATGGAGCAGATTTCATAAAAGATGGTTAATTTACATTAGAGACAATGAGTTTGCAAAAAGATTAAGATATTCATCCTATAAATCTATGAAAGTTCTGCATCTTATTGGGGGAAAAAATAGAAAAAGAAAAAAAAAAAGGCAAATGTCAGGAGTTAAAACTCCAAAGGCAAACTACTGAACAAGATGTGGTGAGCTGACCTTGGCTGGCTGCCAAGCCTCCACCCAGCAGCTCTCTTATTCCCCATTCTCAAGTAAAGGAGAAGACAAAAATAAGATGGGAAAACTTCTGTTTCAAGATAAGGACAGGGAGTTTACCAGTTACCAGCATGGGCAAAACAGACTCATCTTGGGAAAGATTAAGGTAATTTATTGCCAATTAAAATAGAGTAGGATGGTGAGAAAAAGAGATGAAACTAAAGTCATCTTACAGACACTTCTCCCTTCTTCCTAGGCTCAAATTGATTCCTTCATTTCCAACTCTTCCATTTCATCTCTCTATTCCCTGAGGAGGAACAGGGAATGGGAACAGAAATGGGGAATGGGGTTTATGGTCAGTTCATAACACTTTGTTTTGACTTCTCCTTCCTTTTCAGAGTTTCCCTGCTCCAGAGTAGGCTTTTTCCCAAGGGAAAGAGTTTTTCATGAACTGTTCCCATGTGGTCCCTTGCTATAGGCTGCACATCTTCAGACTTCAGACTGCTCTGGTGTGGATAACCACAGGGTCACGGGTGTTGTCAGAAAACTTGTTCCAGCATGGGCTCCTTGCCATGGGTCGCAGCCCCTGCCAGGAGCCTCCCTCTGCACAGGCTCTCCATAGGCTGCATCCTCAAGGCACATCCACTTGCCAGGGCATGGGGTTGCCTATGGGCAGCAGTGTGGGTGCTCTGCACTGCAGGAAGGGAATATGCTTCCCCACTGATTGCAGAGAATCTCTGCCCTGGCACCTGGAGTATTTCCTGCCCCTCCTTCACTGACTTGGGCATCTACAGGGCTTTTTCTCTCCCATTTTTTCTTTACTCCTCTCTTTCACAGCTGCTGCGCACTATTTACCACCCTTTCTTTAATGTTATCACAGAGGCACCACCAGGCTTGCTGATGGGCTCAGCTTTGGCCAGTCTCAGGTTTGTCTTGGAGCCAACTGGAACAGGCTCTTTCCGACATGGAGGGAGCTCCTGATTTCTTACAGAAGCAACCCCATCAGTCCCTCCACTGCCAAAACCTGCCCACATAAATCCAATGCACAAGCTGAACATTAGGACATTTTCACAATATTTAAGTCTGTAAGGGACCATTTACACCATCATTTGTCACAAACCATTACTTTTATCCAGCTTCAGTTAAACAGTTAAACAAAACATTTTTGTTTGGGAAAATATAAATCACTTTTACAAAACAGTAAAAACAGTTTTGGTAGTGCCAAAAGACCTTAAGGACACCAAATCAATTAGGTTAAAATGTCCCATTTCAGCTGACAAACTTATCTCATGAGGCAGACAAAAGCAAAACTGTCTACAGGCTCTCAACTATACCGGGGTAATGGAGATTTTTTTCTCACTCGGGTGAGCAGTATGAATAGATTAACTGGTAACATCATGCAGGTGACTGAGATAGCTCCTACAGGAGTACTCCAGAAAGAAGGATTATTGTGCACAGAGCTATGGTGAAACTGGAGTGAGGAATTGCTAACCGAAAAAGAGAACAGCACTGAAGAACTTCTATTTTCCTTCTGTTTCTTTAGCCCTCACAACAAATCATTCCTATGTTTCCCTGCCTTCAGTGGTAGCAAGTTACATCTTATTTCAATGTTGAATTTGTCTGAGTTCAAATTCCAGCTCTTGGTGTGATAATAAAGTATGAGAATAGTATTATAGTCCTGGTATAGTAACACAATAAAATGTTATGAAGCTATCATCATGCCTTATAAAGTAGCAGGAAAGGACACAACCTTTTTTTCTTTTTTTTTTTTTTTTGGCTGCTTCTTCTGTGCAGATCATCTACTACAATGACAAGAACAATTATGGAAACAATTATTGCAGGGAGAAACAATGATACTGAGGCCTAACTTGCCCTGCATGAGCCTAGTTTTACAGTAGTTTAATTTCAGTAAAATCAACCACAGTAACAGGAAAGGGAAATTGAGTGAAGAGGATCCTAAAATTCATCTTGATGACCTGAACAGAATCCCAACTACTTATCAGGCTTGACTGAGCTTTATAATATTATCTTTATAATAATGTGTTAACTCAGTTGCTGCTTGCTGTTGGTGCTCAGAATCTCTGAATGTGGTGCTCTTACTGACCACTTGTTTCAGGAGGCTGCTGCTCCTCCTCAGTATCAGCAAATAAACAAAACTCCTGGGGAACTGTGCTCTGCAAATAACTTATTTTCTGCTTCAGGAATCTGCTGCTTTTTGAGTTTTGGTTTGCTGTGTTTTTTAACTTTTATATTCTGAGAAAACTCTAATTATAATTAGGTCTTCTACAGCAGAACTACTCCAGTAGGGGTTTCTTTTTGTTTCATAGCATAAGCTGATCTATAACATTGCTATGGTTTACTGAAAGTTATACCTTTTTAAGAAGACATGAAAGTAAAGAGTTGTCTGTCAAGCACTGGTCATGATCAGCAAATCTTTTAATAAAACTCTTTTGAAAATAAAACAATAGGACGGACATCAATTTCTACTGACTTACTAAACCATTAACCTTACTTAATAGGCTTTGCAGATTATCGTGCAAATCTGCTGATTTGATTAACTGATGAAGTTTAGCTGTCTCTAAAATTTGAGTTACAGAATTACAAGATATTTCAGGAAGCTCACAACTGAAGTACATTGGCTAAGCAATGTGTCTCAGTGAACTTCAGCAGAAGTTGTGCATACTCAGCACCTTAGTGAATCTGACAAGAAATGAGGACTGCTTAGAATTGAAGCGGAAGAACTGCAAGCCTGTTTGTATAGGAGAAGGCAGTCTGTGAGCTTAAAAAGAGAGCAGAACCTGTCTTCCTCAATTCACTGTTTGCTTAAGGTTTTCTGGCTGAATGAAAATTAAATTCTTTCACATGTCAATAGAAGATGAAATATAGACTCTTAACAATGTGCCAATGCTTTGAGTTACCCTGAAAATGGCAGAGATAAAGTTTTTATAATCTGATAATTTTTTTTCTTTCAGAAATGATTAACATGAGCAGGAAGCAGGTTCAGTACTGGAGAGTGTCCAAATATCCAATGTGGCATTTAACTCATAAATTATATTATAACTTAGGTCTCTTGCATGTCCCTCATTTTAATTTTTAATTAAATGAATCCTGATTTTCCTCTGTTTCAGAAATTTAGACTTAAACTCCTGTTAAGGTCATAGTACTGCAGCTGAAAGTATCATGCTCTGAGTTGTCCCACAACCAAGTTTTCAATTAGCCATATCTTACTTTTCTGTCCATAGAATCAACGTGAGCAGCATCTGAAGAATTTTTTTTACCTATGGTTATGATCCAATAGAATTACAGTTTTTATACCTGTAACCTGATCTATGAGGCACACAGGATGCCCAGACAGGTCGGCAGCACATTCTGTACACATTATGTCCAACATATCCTGGATGCACATGTCTGTGCATGAAGCAACTGTAGGTGAAATTCATTAGACTTTGTCGAGAACAAAAAAAGTTGTTTCTGTCTCAACTCAGCCCTGTGCTTTGCCCTGCAGTTAAGAGAGATAAGTAAGCATTACTGGCACACAGTCTGTATGGCTTCAAGAAGGGTGGAATTTCATTGTGTAAGCATAGGTGGTTAATATGATGTCTTGCCCAGCAGATGCCTTTACAAAGCAATGCAAGTGCCTTTTAAGTCTTTCATTAATTGTCATGTTGGTGTCTTGAAAAAGCTCAGGACCCCACAATTGCTTATAAATGTTTATGTTTAGACAATGAAATCCCATCCTGGGAAGTTATAGTCAGGGAGCTTGAGTTGTATGGGGAAAAGAGGGCCCCAAAAAGTGATGCCCCTGTTATACCTCCAGATTCTGGGAAACCTCCACTCAGAGATGAAAAGATTAAAAAGGGGATTTCTGAGAACACTTCAGATGGATTATATTCTCATTGAATTCATTGGCAGATATCTTTAAATGCTGAAAGTTTTTCTCTTACTATCTATCATACTTTGTTCAGTACTTGAATAGTGATTCCTGTCCTCAGTCTGCCTGTCTTCCTTTTTTGCGTCACTGACCTGCTAACTTCATGAACTAACAGTATTTTGTCCCATGGTGATTTTCTAATTTATAGGAGCATCCCAAAAACTTTTAACAAATTGTGACAATATATTTGATGTGTGTAGGAAGGTTTTGGTAGCAGGGAGGCTACAGGGGTGGCTGCTCTGAGTCACTGCTAGAACCTTTCCCCATGTCCAACAAAGCCAATGTCAGCTGCCTCCAAGATGGCTCCACTTTCCAAGGCAAAGCCTGTTGGTGATAGTGGTAGCATCTCTGGGATACTATATTTTAGAAGTGGCAAAAAAGTTGTGTAAAAATTCTGCAGATAAAGCAAGGCATGAGATATGACTCTGCTGACACCAAGGTCAGTGAAAAAGGAGGGGAGGAAGTGCTTCAGTGCCTGAGCAGAGATTCCTCTGCAGCCTGTGGAGGTCTGTGGTGGAGCAGTTTGTGGAGAATTGTAGCCTTTTAGAAGGACATAGAAGAATCTGTAGAGGTCTCTTCCCATGGGAGAGACCTTTACAGTGGAGTGGGGAAAGAGTGTGAGGAGTCCTCCCCCTGAGGAAGAAGGAGTAGCAGTAATAATGTGATGAACTGGCAGCAATTCATTCCCCATCCCTCTGTGCCACTGGTGGGGAAGAGGTAGAGAAAATTGTGAGTGAAGTTAAGTCCAGGAAGAGTGGAAGGGGAACATGTTCTAAGGTTTAGTTTGATTTCCCACTATCCTGCTCTGATGGGTATTTAATTAAACTGTTTTCCCCAAGCTGTCTGTTTTGGCTGTGTAGTGAGTGATCTATCCCTGTCCTTATGTTGACTGTGAGTCTTTTGTTATATTTTCTCTCCCTTGTCCAGCTGAGGAGGGGAGAGATAGATTTGCTTTGGTAGTCACCTGGTTTCCAGGCAAGTTCAAAGGTATCACAAAATTGCTATTTACTAGTAATTTAATAAACTGCACTGTGTCTCTTCTGAAACTGCCATTTATATGGTAAAAGCAAAGTATATGACTGAGTAGTAGTAGTAGTAGTAGTAGTAGTAGTAATAGTAGTACACTTGTGATGAGACCCACTTACACTAAGCAAGATAATGTCTGTTTTCTTATGTTGTCTTTTTTGGAACTCTTTTTTTCTCTTTTTGTCTTTTCTTAGACTTGGCCGGAAGTGGTGTTGTTTGTCTGTCATGACAAACAAATATAAGGTCTTATCATAAGTAGGGCTGGTAAGTGCTATGTAACAAAAAAGAATTGTCTTGATCAACTTCCAAACTGTATAGTCATTACAGTTCCCACTCTGAGGATTCTTCCAAGTAAAAGCCCTCATATTCTGATATTTAGAGGACAACCAGATAAATTCTAGACATTTTGACAGGAGGTTGAAATAACCTCAGTTTCTTCTCTGTGTGTAGGCTGCAAAAACACGATCCTGGGGATATGCCACAAAACTTTTACTTCCTATTGAAGTACTGCCAAATGTTGTAATATGTATTACAAAGGGAGGACAACTGATTAGCTCTATTAATTTACATACAGAACAGTCTTCCTTTCACATGCTTATTAATAGAAAGATTACTAGTGTAATTGACCAAATCCACTCAGCACAATTAAAATGGATTTTAAGGGCTTTGATGTACATCACTGTAAGCAAAGGAAGCAACAGTTAAATCCCCAATTAACACAAAGAAAATATGAGACAGGATTTTGTATCATTTCATTGCAAGTAAACAGAACGAGAATAAATCCTCCCTCTGTAATGAAGTTTACACCCTACAACAAGCAAAACCAATTTAAAGCTATTGTAAATCTTAAATTATTCATTTCATTCTCAATAGGTTGTTAAAAAGCTGCTTCTAGCTTCTAACATTTGAGTATGGTTCTTGTTTTATGGCAAGGATTGCAAAAGGGAAGGAAAGATATGGAAACCCCAAAGGAATCTAAAAGTTGAAAACAACAGAATGAGCAAAACAAAGCTGAAAGTCTTTTTATCCTTGGGATTTTCAGAGTGGCTTGAGAGGATTTACTGAGTGTATTGGACTGCCATGCTTTTAGTTGTTTAAAAAAACTAAAGGATCAGCAATGACCCGGATATTGTCTTAGTGACCCATATGCTGAGGGTATGTGAGTAACATACATGCCACTGTGACTATCCTGGTAGGACAATCAGGGCAGATTAACCTTGCAGATCATATCAATCCCTCTGCTTTGCTCAGCAGACAGATACATGAACATTCTCTGTGAAATCATGCAGCTTCTGGAGCTGATGCTGAATCTTGATACCTGGTTGATCAATCTGACTTGAAAACTTTATTTTGCTACCTACAAGTTTCTTGGCTATGAGACATAAGAATAGGTCCAGCATCCACTTCTTTACCCTCCTGCCTGAGTGCCTCATAGAACCTTCTTGGTAGTTTCCTGAAAGGAAGTATCTCTTATTCTCTGGTTCATGTATGAATTCTTCTATGTTACCACACGGGAGACATATCTTGAGTCTTTAATGAGCCGTGAACTCCACTTTTGAATATCCTGGTTGCTTAGCAGCCTATGGAATAACAGCAGCCTTTATAGTTCAGCTCAGTGACTGCCTTGGTAGTCCTGTGATGGCCATGTGTGAATAATACTGACAGCAGAAAAGCACATTATTTGTTAAAAATAATTGCATGTAGCGTATAAAACCAGCTTTTCAATTGAAAGAGAAATACTTACTCTAGTGGCAGACATACAACAAGATCTACTCTATAATAATGTGTCTTGTCCACTGTCTCTGAATGCAGAGTACTCTCTCTGCAGGGATGTGAAGGACAGGTACCACAATTAACGTGACTCAGAAATTGGAGATCTTGAGACAACTTATTATTTATAAAAGGGAATGAAATAAAACAATTTCTCTATAACATGGGCTATGAGACAGAAAAAAAATTTAAAGGTCTGACATTTTGTTCTCTCAGGCATTTTGTTTTCTAAACATGCAGAGATATTATAGATGATGGAGGTAACTGCTAGCCCTTTTGTGATCTTTCCACTTCGTTTTCACTATGTGATCTGGCTGTAGGGAAGCAGTTATACACATGTATTAGGCTAGATAGAAGGTTCAGAAGAACTGGAGGAAAAATACTGGAAGTAGCAGTACTAGAATTTGTCCTGCAATAGGATCAGTGTGTGGCCTTTCTGCCTTTGAAAATCTGTGGGGAGAACCTTTGTACTATGATAGTGCATGATTTTAATGCCTTATCTTTACTAGGATAAAATCTGATTGAGGCTGGGCTTACACAGAAAATGTTGTCCTTGAGTTTTCTGGTGTGTTGTTATTGTTGCTGTTTCTGTGCATCTGTGTGGTCTGGACTTTTGGTGTTTTTTTTTTTTGTTTGTTTTTTTTTTTGTTTGTTTTTTTTTGTGTGTGGTTTTTTTTTGTTGTTTTTTTTGGTTTTTTTTTGAGGTGGGGAGGGAGGGTGGTTGTGAATTTTTTTTGGGTGGGAGGACAGTTGTTCTTTGTTACAGCTGGAATATGTGTGTCTGTTTTTTAGCAATAGACAGTTAATGAATCAGTAAATCCTGCATGTCTTTTCCTTGTTTTAGCTTAGACTCTCCATGTTTCCTTGGCATTCAGTACCAAGTCAGAGACACCTCCGATCAGATACAATTTTCTACATATGAATTATTGGCTTGGATCAAATCCCCCCACATTCAGTGGAGAGGAATAGACACTTTCAAGTAGCAATTCTTTTCCATATTTTGGTTGAATTGCCCCCCAAAAATGATTATGTCTTTCCAGTTCTAATGCAGGGAACCTGGCATGATTACAAGTGTAAATACTTTTTCTGTCTTAAATAAGAAATTATATCCAGGTTGTGTGCCAGCCTATTATGGAGTCCTCAGTGGCAAAATCCCACTCTAGAGCAGTTTGAAATGATCTACATTTTCCATTCTCTTTGTAGCACTTTCTGTCTTACTCTTTGTCTCCAGTTTCCAGACAAAAGAGGTAGGATAAATGTTCCTGAATGTTTCTGCTGGCTTGACAGCTCAGTAAAAGTATGATGAACCTTTTTGAAGAGCTTTTTTTTCCTCTATACAGGAATCAAACTAATCTTATATTAAAGCCTTATCACAAAATAAAAGAATTGCCACATGGAGTTAATCAGCAAGCACTATTCTATTTTTAATTCACAGTCTACTTGAAATCATGTTAAATTGCAAGGATTGATTAAACTCTAGATAAAAGCATCTACATTTGTATCTAGCTATGGATATCTTCATGTGTCTTGGTGTGATAGATTGGCATTCAAGAAAACAAAGAGAAACACCTAAGGAAGTTAAAACTGCTGGAGGCTGATGGGAGTTTTTCTCCTAGCCAACAGCTGACCATTTCTAAGAATTGACAGCAGTTTTAACCATTGAAAAGTGAGATCAACCTGTGAACACCACCTTAAGACCTAAGCTTGGGAATTTCTTTGTCTCTTTGTTTCCTGGCTGTGAAAGGTAACTGAGCTTTAGCTGGCTTCCCCTCCCCTGCCCAGGCCATGCGGCCCCGTGGGGCAGGGGCTGGGCTGGGCCCAGCGGCTCCCGGCCTGGAGATGGGGCCTGTGGGGCTTGCCCCGGGCTCTGGCCGGGCCAGGCCGGTCCCTGGCTCGGCTGCAGGTTTTGCTGTGACTGAATTCACCAGAGACTGCCGAGTAAAGAAAGGAAAAAAAAACCTCTTGACCTGCGGCAGGCTGAGACAGCGACCACACTCTCCAGAGCAGCCATGAAGAATCTTCCATCACAGACAGCTCCAGCTGCTGCTCCGGCAGAGATCACAGAACCATCTACAAAAGCCTGGACAAGATTTTAACTTTTTCATTACCAAGATGAGACTTGCAGATTAATCCTTTTTTCCAGAGAAAGAAAAAGAGAGTAATCAACATATAAAGAGACTTTATAAACTATCAGAGACAGTAAAGAAAAGAATTAAGCTTCAGAAAAGGTAGAGAATAAGGAGATGCTTTAATTAAGCTGAAACATTTTTCTGTTAAAGCTATGGAAATGGACAATAATGTTCTGAAAAAACTCCTTTAATTCATGTCAGAGTATATGGGGAGGAATGGAGTGTTCAAAGTTTGGATTTTGAGCAAAAGGTGGAGTAATTATGATACAGTGAGGTGCTGGAACAGAAGGGGAGAAATAATAGTTGAAGATTTGGGGCCGCTTGAGGCAAAGAGAAAACTTCTGTTTTCCAGGGAAGCTCACAGAGACAGATGAAAAGAACTTTTGCCTTTGAGTAACTCATCCTTAAAAATGACATCCCTAAACTCATGGCCCATACACACCTCAAAGTGATGTGAAATGGGAGGAGTGAACTGATGACAGATTTCCAGGCAGCTGGCATCAGAAAAATAGAAAGCTATAACAGAAATAGTTTTCTTGTGAGAAACTCCGTAGATTAGCAGAAGAAGACTTCTGTTTCTCTACAAAGGCTGATGAAAAGATTCTAGCAGTAACTGGGGACTGTTTTAAACACCAAAGTTCCAAAGTTTTTGTCTCTATGTTATCATGTGAACAAGGGAATGGTGGGTAGTGGGGGATAAAGGAGTTTTCTGGAAGTTTATTCTGGTGTTCTTATTCTTGTAGTTTTGTTAATAAACTTTTTTATTCCTTTTAAATTTTAAGCCTGTTTTGCTCTTGTTCTAAGCTATATCTCACATCAAGAAATAAGTTAATTTTCTAGTAATTTTTTTAGTTACTACTTTAAAACCACACTTGGGTGCAAGATCTGTCTTTGTTATCAGTGAATCCTGGAAAACAATTCAGTTGCCCATGAGTAATGATAATGGTAATAATAATAATAATAATTATAGTAATGTATAATCTAGAGTGGGATAATTTCTCCAAGACTCTTAATTACATTAACTAGAGGATAGGCTAGAATATAAGGAGAGCTCAAAACTTACGTTAACTAGAGCACATCTACACATAGATAGTTCAAGCTTCTTACTTTACAACTGAATTTCCTATTACTTGAAATCCCTCAGCTAAAAGGAGCTAACATACTCCTGAAGGTCAGATTTTCATGAATATTAGCAGTTCTAAATAGATGGTAAAGGAGTTCAGGGTGTTCCCCCACCAATTCATGACTGCAGATTGCACCATTCAGGATGAACATAATCAGTTGCTGCTGCTTTTACGTATCTTGCAAACAAAAATATTTTCAAGTAGGTAATTTATTAAAGAATAAATAATTTTGTTGCCTATATAAACAGCACTGAAAATAGAAGGACTGGTGTATGGAAAGTTTAATTATGATTTAAGTGGCTTGTGCTGAAATGTTTGTTGTTCAGAAAAATACTTCATGAAGGTAGTAAATGTGATTTCCTTCAGCTTTCTTACTCTCTGGTAACATTTGTGATTGAATTGACTGCAAAACACCCCTTTGAATATCTGACTAACCCTGCAATATAGATTGGTTACTAGAAATCTGGGATTCTTCAGCAGTGAATTTACAAGATGAACTGTATGGAACACAGATTTAAATACCCTTGTTCAGGAAAGGTTTTTACACTTTGTCTTTAACAGGCTATTGGGCACCTAATCAGTGACTAATTTACTGGGTTTTGCAGAAACTATTTGCCGTCTATAATACTGGTTTCAAACATGAATAAGTGGGTCTCCAAGTAACCTGATCTAGTGTCAAACATTACTGCTAATTACAGGGCAGTCAAACTAGATGGCCTCTAAAGATTCCCTTCCAACTCAAGGAGTTCCATATTTCTATGATTCTATGGTAAGTAAAATGAAAGAAATAAAGAAATGTTGTTCATAAACATATCCCAACCAATAGAGAGGAAAGTAAAATGTTCCTTCCAGATTTCAAGGTGTTTGGAGAAGTAACATAATAGTTTTTATTTTCTGTCCCATAATTTTATTTTCTAGTTTAGGAATCACTAGGATCCACAATTATGTCAAGTAAACTTTACAATTCTTTTCAATATTTACTATGATTACTTTATTATCTATGTTAATTTTTTAGCCTGAGATTTTTTTTTCATCCTAGCTACTTAGAAGTTCTAAGTGAAACAGTTTAAATGGCTGGGCTGTAACCTTCATCCAAGTTTAAGATTATGTCAATGGCATTGTGCTTACCATACAAGCTATCTCAATTTCCTATCACACTTGGACTGGATGACCACTGTAGATCTCTTCCAACTGAAATATTCTATTCTATTCTATTCTATTCTATTCTATTCTATTCTATTCTATTCTATTCTATTCTATTCTATTCTATTCTATTCTATTCTATTCTATTCTATTCTATTCTATTCTATTCTATTCTATTCTATTCTATTCTATTCTATTCTATTCTATTCTATTCTATTCTATTCTATTCTATTCTATTCTCTAGCATGATCTGTTTGTATCATGAGCTAATATTTAAATACTAATTTTTCTTATCTATGTATAAAGTATAAAAATCATGACTTCACTGTCATGTGCAGAATTCTATCCCATTTTAATACTTTCATGAATGTTACTCAAACTTACCCCAAATGAGAGTATAACTGTAAATGATTGCTACTGAAACCAAAACTGCCCTCTACTGTATGCTGGTATAATCAGAAAATATGTGAGAAGGGCAGGAAACATTATATCCACTTGAAATGGCAGTTTTTTGCTGTATTTTTGTATATTATAATTCTTATGGATGTGCCCTATTAGGTTTTTGGCATCAGACAAAAGGTAGCACTGGCATTTTTGAAAAGTAGGGTTATTGACAGAGTCTGTGAGAAATTTAGAAGTTAAAGCCTTATCAACAGAATACCTTCTTATCCATTTCCATAACTTACATGTTTTTAAATTTTCTAATGCTGTTTTATCAGGTTCTGTGTTCTCCAGTTGTACACAAAAAGGACACCATGCCAAAGTTTATTTTCACCAAAGTGTTAGTGAGGCAGGTAATGGAATAATTTATCATATTTTTGCTATTTATAAAAGATCAAATGATTTTGAACTCTGATGAATGTATTATCTAAAATCCTTTTCACATTTCCTCAAAGAAAGCATCACAGTGTGATAGATCCCCTGTGGCTTCTTATTAGCCAGAGAATTGAATTCCAGATGTTGTGTCCAATAACACATGAGGGAAATAATAATTATTTTCAAAACTAACTCTCAACCTGTTGCTAGTCATGGAAGGTGAAGTAGGCAGGCATACTTTCTTTCTCATGTCCCCTCTTGAAAGTGCGGGTACCACTGCCATTGCTGAGTCCACTGTGTTTCTTATGCTGTGACACAATCCTCATGAAAAATTGCAGACAAGGATTAAAAGGATGATCAAATGAATACATGATCATCCTTCAAAGAGCAAACTTACCTCAAAAGAGGTTGTGCTGTTTAATTTCACATTTGCAAAGGGCCCACTGGAAATCAATCATTCTTGGGTTATTCCTGAGGCAGATGAAGGTCGCAGCCTTTTGTTTGTTGTTGGTTCAGTCAAATCGAGTCCCAGTATGGGGATGATCAGATGCATAAATTAATATTCCCCTATACCTAAAACTCTAGGTATATTGATTGTTTAATCATTGCTAAAATGAGATTTAGAAATAACAAGCAATATTTTAGGAAACAGTGTAAGATTAAGCAAAGATAAGACAGAGGCTAAAGAAATAAATACAAAATTTTGGGGATCACAGAGATCAGCAGAGACACGCATTTAAAAGTACAATCCACAACAGTAGCCAGAGTCTCTCAATGGCAATTTCACATCTCGTAGTCAGAAGTCATCAGACTTTCCACAGGATATAGGTGTGCCTTCAGCACATTAGTCATGTGGGTCTCTGGATCCTTCTTCTGCCATACCTTCATCCTTTCCTAATGTTCTCTGCTATTTCCACTCTGCAAGGTGGATGCCTCATTGTAGAGTAGTGAAACTCCGGACCTGGAGTATTTCTGGAAGGAGGAAAATCTAAGACAATGATGACAATCAGTCTTGCCAACAGACACCAAAATACAGCCTTTTGCATAATGTGTCAAAGTTAGCACAGTTGCATAGAAATCAGATACTTAATTAATCTTTTTTGTTGCAAATAGCTGAGAGCTGTGACTCTACAACAGGTCAGTGTTCTTAAGATTCAAGACTGAAATTTCTTTACAGTACAGAATCCTATAATCGTTTAGGTCGGAAAAGACATCTGAGATCATCAAGTCCAACCCTTAAACTAGCACTTTCAGGCTCACCACTAAACCATGTCCTTAAGTGTCACACCTGTACATCTTTTACGTACCTCCAGGGGTGGTGCCACGACCCTAATGCCACTCTTTCCTTGCATATACCTTTTGGAGAGTGAGATAGCTGAATGAAGGACCTTGCTAGGACACCATTCCTCTAACACTGCTGTGCTACCCTCAGGCTTATCTCTAGTGGCCCTGGTTTTATCCCCTTCCCCCTTGATTTCATGCTTTGAGATGAGGCATTTAAGCTCTTTGATTTGAAGCCTGTGTGTGACTGTGCATGTAATGAGGAATTCTGTCTCTCCTTTCATTCCACCTTAAAACAGAAGATGATCTCACTGTGGTCATGGTGCAGGGCTTGGTCTCACTGCACAGGCTCAGAAGAATCCCTGTACAGTCAATCCACATGTGAACACTAGCTGTAAATTGCCACAGTCACTGTACCTTTACAGATGCAGTTTCAGAGCCAGTGGCTGAGCAGCTGGCTGGCAAAATCCCTTCGAAGACGAGTCTCTGCCCCTGAGTGGCACCAGTCACAGACTTTTCTGTCCTGTTGATGTTGTGTGTCTCCTTTTCAAATGTGGGCTGTGGGCACAACTCATTTTAATGGCTACCAGCTCTCTCTTTTCTCTCTTTCTGTGTGAATGGCTTCTTTGAAGCAGTTCCCCGAGTCTGTAATTTTTCCCTGTGCATGCCCTGCACAACAGTAGGCTGCAAGGTCAATCCCTCTTTGCAGGAGTCTCCTCAGATATTTTTTGACTAAATTCCAATTCTAAGCAACCTGATTTTACTCCTGTCCTTCAGATATCTTGATTATTGCTTTTTCAGCTTTCTTTCATTTAATGGAGAAGATTGGTGCCCTATCCATTATGGCATAGATAGTGCCTCTCCCTTTTAACCTAGGGACAGTTGAGGAGCTTAAGTGATTTCAAAGCTCACTTTGGTGAAATTGGGGAATAAGTAAAGAAAAAAAACCCAAAACCACAACAAAAAACCCCCACCACACCATGAAGAAATGCATGACTGATAAGGGAATTTTGAACTCCACATCTTCAATTCCTGATTCAACTGCCTGAGACTTTGTGATACATATGGCTCTCTGTCAGTGGATGCTACATCCACAGACAGTTATTAACAAAGAGCTTGCCATCCAGTAGTAAAAATGATGGTCAACTCAGCAATATTTTCCCTGCATACCACCATGATCTATTTGTTTTCAGAGATAATATCCTTTTAATTTATTTGCTTTTCACTTCTGACTTTAACTACTTTATCAACAGTTTAAAAAAGGAACTTTAATATTTTGTGACAGGAGCAGACAGAGGAAATTTTCTTTCCTTCTGAAACTGGGATTTAGATAGGACTCGTGCGTTCTGGGGATTTCATAAATCCATGTCTTGGCTCCTCTTATGCATTCACACACTGGGCAGGCTGCTGGAAATTACAATGACATTGTTCACTTTTGCCATGCCCTTGTGAGCCAGGAGAGTGTTGTTTTGGTCCTTCCTCTTTTCATTTGCCCCATCTGGTTTAATTTGAAAGGTGCCTAATGACAGACATTTTTTCTTTATGGATTCTTATATACTGTTGGTGCTTTGCAGATTCTGTGTTATGAAGATCTTCTGCAGTCCCGTGAGGTAAGTATCACTATTCAAAAATGACAAGGGCTGAAGAAATGAGGTCTAATTTGTGACCTGACAAAGATCATGGTGCAGGTCTATAGAATAATTTAGAATGGAAAAAAAAAGTCTCCCAGATTATGAGTTCTTTGTCTTTAACACAGCATGGATCTTTGACAGATGCAAATAACTCTCTAATGAGCTGAGGATCATTCTAGCTTTTGAAACAGAGAAAGAGTCCCAGTGAATCAGGCTAGTCCTCCATCTCACTCAGCAGCCTGTCTCTAAAAATTACCTTTAAGGATCTTAATTCAGAAGCAGACACTGCAGCAAGATTTTTACTTATCCAATCACTAGGAAAAGAATTCTCCAAAACTTTTGTGGTGAATAAATAACTGAAGCAAAGTTTTGTGATGAGCTGAGGTCTGAAGCATGACTATTTTTTCCAGAATTCTTGTTTGCTTTTAACAGTTACTGCTACAAAGCTGGATTTTAATGCTACCAGCTCATATCCAACCAAAACAGCTCAGTAACTATCATTACTACTGGTGGCAGCTGCAAACATATACTCAGATGTGTTAAAGACAAAACTATACATTTGAATACCTAAATTTTACAATCCATCCTTGAAGCATGCACTCGGTCATAGCTTGCACTCCTCAGAAGGCTTCAGGAAGGATGTACTACTCTCTCAAATTCTCTGTATTCTTCCAGCCTTCCTACTGGATGTGAGTCAACTCAGAAGAAATCTGCATGGCTCTGATCTCTTACAGTTTATCTGAAATGTCATTGGAGAATCCAGAAGTGCTCCACTTCTCAGACACAGCACAATTATGTATCGTACATATATTGTTCACCTGCTCAAGGAGCACTTTTTTTGGGCTAGGCCAAAACTGTGCAGGGGTCTCTTAAAGGATACAAAGATTCTTTTTCTGCTCCCAATAGAAGATGCATTTTTTCACTTGTCTATAATGGGAAGCGAGAGAAATGTGCACCTAAAAACAGTAACAAACTCCTGCCAGTGATAACCTCTCCCCTGAATACATTTCTCAGACTAGATAGTAGCAGTGAGAATAAACTTTTAGTAATGCTGTTCAATGCAGTGCTGGTAAGTTCTATAGAGCAGAATGTGGTTTCTACCTTTTTTCCATACCACCCAGCTCAGGAAGGACCACTCTGACAAGTGGATCTAATCAATTCTATGCATACATTTGCTATGCATACATTTTGTCTCAATTAAGAAAGATCAAATTGTAGCCTCCTGAGGACTCTGATTTTAATATATTAAAAGATATATGATTTTTGAACTTGATATAAACTAATGCATCTTTGCCCCATCAATAATACACCACATGTAAATTAGTGTCTGAATTAATGTTGTGTGGCTTCAGTGAAAAAAATAGCAATGGCTTTGTTATGTAATAAAATGTCCTTAATTGTTGGACTACAACAGCTTTAAACCATACCATTATTTTTGGTAACAACCTCTGCCTTTTTATTGATCTCAAAATGTTATCAGTCAGAGCCAGATTGAAAGTAAAACTGAAGAATAACATTACAGGGCTGATGCAATTGAGTGAAATAAATTGATGCTGGCCTGGCTTTGAATTTAAAATGAAATGTAATTAATGAGAAGATTTACAGAATAATACATTTCCAACTTTCGAATCCAAATGTTCTCACTCAAAGCAATAAAGCATTACATACAATTTAGCTGTATTTCTCAAACCATGAATGGCTTTTTTTCAAGTCTCATTTTGTTTGCTTGTTTGTTTGCTTTCTTGTGGCTTAATTAAGGAGCATCTCAAGGTACAGTTTGGAGCTATTCTAATGTCACTAAGCACTCAGAAATTGTGGCAGGACTGGAGACTGTGATGGCAAGATGCTATTAAAATATTTTCTTGCTCCCATCTGTTTAAATGCAACTTATAGATTTGAGATTCCACCTTAAAACACTCATGTTTCTTTTTGTGGTGTTGTTTTTGGTTTTGTTTTATATGTTTGTTTTTGGGGTTTTATTTGTTTGTTTTGGCTTTTTATCCTAGGGAGAATTTTAGGAGCTGGGAAAACATAACTGGGGAATGCTAACTAGGGGCTGGGATTTACTTCCCAGTCCAGATACTCCAGCTTCATCCACAAATCTGGAAAACAGACATATTTACAGAAGAAATTAATTGAGTAACTAGACCTACCCATGTCCTCAGCTAATTCCTTAAATCAGCTTATTGGTCTGTAATCCTTCAGGGCTGGACCTTGCATCTTACCACGTCCTTAGTTCTGTCAGAACAGAAATGGTAATATTGAACTAGTTTAGGCTATAAATATGTAGAGCTTATACAATGACATCCAGTTTAATGGCATGAAAATAGCTATTTTGGGAGGCTATTGTGAAATCCATCATCAAGGTTGTCTTCTACAGCTTTATATGCAACAATATTGATATTCCTGGTAACTGAATTTGCTCTGTCTCACCTACTCCCTCTTTCACTCTTCCCCGGGAGCAACACTGCACGTGTAACTTTCCAATCGTTCAGAAGTTTTCAGGTATAGGCAAGCAAACAAATATTTAAAATATAGAATGAATATGGTAACACAATTCACCTCAATTATTCACCTCAACCTGATCAGAGTGGGTGTTTTATTCTGAGGATGTAAGAATAAGTGTGGGTGTGCCATAGTAGTGGGAAGTCTAAGTCAAATTGCTGAGTTAAAAGTGAGAACCAGTGTGGAGAATTGCAGAAAGATTGTTAGAGACTGAAAGACTTGGTGATTAAGTGGCAGATGAAATTCAGAGCAGATAAATGTAAAATGACATACATGGGAAAAAACAATCCAAACTTCACATATAAAATGATGGGCTCTGAGCTAACTGCTATTACACAGAAATGAAATCTTGGGGTTATAATACATAGTTTTATTGAACTAGGTGCCCAGATCTAGTAAAAAATGCAAACTGAATATTAAAAATTGTTACAAAAGAGAATAAAACAGAAAATATCATTATATCACCATGCAAAGTGCTGGTGTGCCTGCATCTTAAATCCTGTGTGCAGTTCTAGTCTCAGTTTCAAGGGCATAATGCTCCTAGAAAAGGCCAGGTGAACAGTAGCTCAGGTAATCAGTGGTGGGATTCAGATTGCTCATGAGAGAAGATTGAATGAGATGCAGCTCTTCAGGGAAAAACAGCGGAAATGCAGAGAGAGCTGTATAAAGGCTGTATAAATTCTTGTGGGATGCACAAAGGGCTTATAGGCAATAATTTTCCACTGTCTCTACCCACAAAGAACCTAGAAACTTCAAGTTAAGGTGGTTGGTAGTTTCATAGCAAACAAAGCAAGAAAATATTGCGTTCATCTCTGAAATTCCCTGTTGCAAGTGGCTGTGTGTGTTGAAACTGTGCATAAAGAGGACAACTGGATGAGAGTCATAGCGATAATAATAACAATATATTGAGAGCTAATGAGCTCAGACAACAGGTCTGGCTCAACTGTCCCTAAGCTGCAGATTTATAGTAGCAGAGGACTATTCTGGCATATCTTATTTTACAGTCTCTATCTCTGTATCCTCCCCCCAAGGAAGCTGCGCTGGCCATCTCTGATGATATGATGCTAAGGTAGCCGACCTCGGGCAGCTGCCCTCTCGTCTGTGCTTATTCTGTGTCACAGCCCATCCATCCTCAGTCACCACTATTGCATGTTGGACAGCACTGATGGCTGCAGAGTTTAAAACTTTCCTGTCTGCCTTGCTAAGGCTCATGCTGTTTCCACCTCAGGACACAGCATCCAGCCTCCAAAACAGTTTCAGTTGAACTCATACATTTCTTTATCTAAATCTGGATTTACTTTGGCCATTAGAGAGATAGAGTTTGGACAATGAGATGAGATTAAAACCTGAAAGATTAGTAAACTGCCAAGGTTCAACAGAGCTCAGCACTTATGTTATCTCTCTCCACAAGCTGTCTGGTCCTGCTTATCCACACAGAAAATGTAAATGCATCTTTCTAAAACAATGAAGAGATGAAATTAGCAAAGCTCACTACTTTCTCTCTGGCTGAAGATTGTAGATTGGAGAAAAATGTCTAGGTTCAGCAGGTAAAATGCAGCTAAAAAAATTCTCTTTTTTCTGTATTTCCTCAGTGTTCTCCACTCCTTCCTGGTAGTCTTTCTGCCACCCACCCACTTCTTTAAGTTTCTTATCTGTTTATTCTTGAATTTATCACTGCAAAGTCAAATTCTCCTTTACAGTGGAAGTGGTAGAATCCCAGCCTGCACTAAAGAAGAAAAAATACTATTCAATTTGTTCAGAACTGCTGTGCAAATAAAAACAAAAAGAAAATGACTGATTAAAATGAAACTCACAGCAGTAGATTTTTGCATTGAGTTGAAATTTGTTTCTCCCGAAGCATACTGTCTGAAAGTTTCTGTCTGTTTATCAGCTGAAGTACTTCTCTTCCTCTGGAATTTATCTGAATTCGCACTTGTCAGCTTAAAGATGACTGAGGGCTAAATTCTGTCCTATTTTATTAAGTTTTGATTAAGTAGCAATGCAGTAAGAAGAAATTACATGTCTTCCCACTTACTTGGTAGGCTCACCTGTAATTTGGGGCAGTCTCTTTCAAGAGTGGGGAGAAGAGGATACTTTCTTGTTTCTTTTATTATGTTTGAATAAAATATGGTTCCAAATATGCTTGCTACGAAGTTTTACAACTCAAGTTTAAAGCAAACATTCCTGTTTTCATGGATGACTTCATCTTCACTGAGTAAATGAACTCCTTACAGTTAAATTAAATATCAAGTATATACATACACCTTGCTTTCATCTTTGAAGATGTCCAGATACTTGGAATGACAAGGTAAAGACCCAGCCAATGAGTCTGTCTAGCCTGGTACTCTGTCCCCAGAAGTGACAATAGAAGATGCTGTTGAGTGATAGCATGTGAGCCTGGCCACCTTCTGCAGTCCCTTCCCCTCATATTCCCTGTAACAGCTGTAATCATTGGATAGGCATGCCTTCTTGTTTCCTATTTTTGTTCATGGATGTCCTGGCTGTGAATTTTCCTAAACTTCTTTTGAACCTGCTGATGCTACCTGGCTCCTCCCTTCTGCAACAACAAATTCCAGACGCATGTAAAGAACATTCTTTTATTTATTTTTAAATTGCCTCTTAGCAGTTTCCAGGAAAAAATTTCCTGTGCTTCCTATGTTTCAAGCACAGAAGGATTCCTAAAAGACAACATCCTGTTGTCCTGACGCAGCCAGCATCTTGAGTAGAGAAAACAACCTATCTTGCAGAAGTGTAAAGTATTGAGACAGTTTATAACTAAATTAAAAGTTTGTGAAGTGTAACTAGAAGTAGCAAGCTACACATTGTGTTTCATATCTGTGTATCCACTTTCAATCACATTTTTTATTAAGTTTTTCAGCTTAATAAAATAATTTTTTCTTTCCTTTTAATTGATGGTCTAGTTTTCAGAGTAATTTTGACAGCTGGAAGAAATTGAAAGTGTTCCATTCTTCCAAGAATAGAGTCATCAAAGGGAACAGACTCCTCCATCCTCACAATGCCTTGAGTTCCCTACATAGCACCACTAACTTCATGTCAAATTTGTGAATGCTCCTCCAGTAAGCTATAAAAGCTTTTCTAAGGATTGATATAGTAGCTATCTATTTAGGAAAAGTGTCTTTTGATGTCAAGTCTTAACCAGATTATTGTTGAGATCCAGCAGAACAAGAGGTATAATTTCTTAAACCTCTGAGACAAGTCTACATTGCAAGTACAGTCTTTCTATCATTTAAGGATCTTGGAAGGGACAGCATGAGAAATGGGATGAATTTTCACTTTACCTCTCTGGGTCATAGGTAAATAAATTCTGCCCTAATATGAGCTACAGCAGTCTCCCATACACAGCTTGATACTGACAGAACAGAAAAAGGTAGCACTGCCTTTCCTGGAATGCCTTCCTCCACACTGCTCCCAAACACTGAGATAAAGACTTTAACATTGCTAAGACAAACCTCATATAAGGAAGTACTACACCTAGAGAAATTCCAGGCTATTGTACCTATTTAGTCTTTGTAAGGGAAATAGGAAAAGTTAAATAAAAATTATTATGCCTTCAGAATTGTTATTGCTATTATTTCTACTTACAGGCAGAAAGGGAAGGTGTAGAAGCCAAGGCCAACATTATGAGGATAATTCCTTTCATTTTTTCTGCCACTCTCTTTTCAGTTTGGTATGGTCCAGGTTTCTACTACCCTCTTCAATGGCTGATTCTGAGCCGTTTTATCACTACACTCCCTAGCCCTTCCATTTAGTGTGTTATTTGTGTCTCTTGTACTTTCCTGAAAACAAACAAAATCCTTCCTACCACTGACATGTTATTTGCTGGGCTTCACATTGCTCTCCTTGATTAGGTAACTGTCTTTTTCTCCATTCATCACTTGTCTGTTGAGTTCATTTAGGAAGGTGTCTAGGCACTGTCTTTTATTTCCCTTCTACCTGACTGTGGCAGGACCTCTACTCCCACCCCTCCTCTTTATGCACCAACTATCTATGGTTGGTAGATCCTTGGCTCTATCAGCCACAGATAGCTGGTGCATAAAGTGATAACCAGGCTGAAAGGCCCAGCAATGGGACATCCCTGGTGTCCAAAGGGCTCAGGCCTCAGCTAAGAATCAACATCTTAGTCTTGAGAGCTGATATGGGAGGAGATAAAAGAAATATTCTTGACTGAGAGGCACTATTCTAAAAACTGTGAAGGAAACATGAATTATCACAGAAGCCTTCTACATGCACACCCTGAAGGTGTGGGAGTCTTCTCCCAGAGCCTGGACGCAGGTTCTGTGGTTACTTTGCTGGGGATTCATGGAAAGGATATCGATGTGTGCCCCACCAACAATCAGATGGTAAGATACATTGAATCCTAAGTTGTATTATTTCTTCCCTAGCTGTAACATTAATACCTTTAACCTCATGCTGTATATATCTACTAGTAGTTTCTCTTTTTATCCTTATTCCTATGTAGTATTAATTTGTTTTAAGTTTTATGTCTGTTAGTTTTCTGTCTATTAAATAAATAATTCATTCTATAATAGACTGAATCAGCCATTACTAAAGAACTTGCAAATGAGAGTGAGTTTTCAGTTTTGGGGTGCTCAATAAAGCTAATGCCTGCTGCCAGAGGACTGGGCAAAAGGCAAGGGTTTATCTAAACCCCCACATCCATTCGTAACACTGATATGGTTGGATCCTGATCTTGACTGATCAGGCAACAAATGATAACGAGACAGAGTGCTATGACTCGATAGTAACCTGTTGGTGCATGGAAATACATAATTGTACATCAAAACCAAAGGATGGTGTCTTTCTGTAGGCACGATGACAAGCCTTTATGTCTAAGCTAATTTTGGTGTTTGTTTTGTGCAGAATGTAGATAATATTACATACCTAAAGGCACATATATCAACATCCATTTATTGGCCGTTTGATTTGCTGATTTGGTTTCTGCTATTATGAACCTGTTGCTGTATGATACTTAACATCCATTAATGCTAGCAAGGAATGAAAACAGTGAAGATATGCTCCACTTATATAAAATATTTCCCTTAGCTACTTAAAAAAAAAACCTGTCAGACTTCAGAACTCACTCAAATACTCCTTACAGTTTTCAAAAATCTCCTAAGAGAAAAAAACATTCACTCAACCCTGACTTGCAATGTATTTCTCTAAATGCTTCTTATGATGCTCATCAATTTCTTCACTTTTCCTTTGTTCACTTGTTTTAGTCTTCAAATTTGTATTCAAATCAAGAATTGAGAATAAAGTTAAATGGCGTATATATGTCCACCTGACAATAAAAAAAAATTTAAAAAAATATTTAAAATAACAGTGTGCAAAAAAGAAAAATTAAAGATATTGAAAGGTGTCTATTTCAGCAGATGACTACATGATCTGCTAGAGAAAAATGCCAAGTTTCTGACAAGACTCAGTGAGGACAACTGTCTTAAGCTTTTTAAAAAAAGATTTAAAAAGGGTTAGGACAATTTATTTTAGTCATCTGTTTCTTCCAATGCTGACCAATAGCTACTCTTTTTACTGGGGAACTTAGACTTTGAGTGAGAAGCTGACCTCAGCAGAGGGGAGGAGGTCTGGTAAGGTAGGCCATAATAAGCCACAACACTGGAATGTCATTGAAAATGTCCACCAAGTGACATGGTGCACTGAAAGAAATGGATATTAAATTTGATTAATAAAATATTAAATTTATATTTATAAAATACCCTATTTATATCACTGTGCATGTTCAATGAGGAACTGCATTCTGGGCAACCCCAGTGCCACAGGCCACTGAGCTTCTTCTGCTTCACCATCTTGCTGTGGCTAGGGAGCCCTGGAGTGCCAACTTTGCCTCTGAGGAGCTGAGGCTGGAAAAGCCAGTGCATTGCTGATGTATTTTAAACATAACACGCTGGCTTCCTGGAAAGCCCTGCCTCTGCTGTTTTCATTGGAAATCCTGGATTCTCCTGGGAGATCAAGGAAATGTAGGAGTTAGCTTTAGGGAGATCAGGTAAGAATCACTCTTTTGCAATCTTGAACCAGATGAAAAGATCCCTTATCAGACCCTGCAGGCTAACATCTCAGCTGCATTCAGAAGATGGGACTTGTGTCCACACTTCCTCTCTACCAGAAGCAGCCTATGAAGAAAGTTCTGTGTATCACTGCAGGAGAATTTGTATCTCCACCAACATCCATGGCATTTATTTAAACATTAAAAGCTTAGAAATAATTTCTATAAATTCTGAGTGCATAAAAACCCATTTTTCTCTA
The DNA here is from genome assembly GCF_030490865.1 of Poecile atricapillus. Classification (NCBI taxonomy): domain Eukaryota; kingdom Metazoa; phylum Chordata; class Aves; order Passeriformes; family Paridae; genus Poecile; species Poecile atricapillus. The sequence goes on from NC_081249.1 coordinate 83,689,252, forward strand.
TGAAAAAAAATCTCTAATAGTCAAGTTTAAATAGTTCCTGTGAAATTAAATAACTTAAATCCACTTGACAAGCGGTATTTTGGGCCTATGGATTTAGGAGCACAGTGGAAGGTTGTTGTTGTGTTGCTAAATGAACTTGCTCCAAAACTGGGATTAATTATTAGCTGGTTATGTTCTACAGTGAGCTAAGCTTGGCCATAGTACCATTTTGATATACGTTGTGTCATGCTTTGGCTCTCATGCTGCTTCTGCTGCTGCTGCAAGGCTCTTCTTTGGCTGGATAAATTTGTTATCTTACAATTTATCACTCTCTTTGTAATTCTTACTTCACAAAGCCCCTTTCTGAATACATTTTGTCAAGTTTCTTTAGACTGAATAACAAGAAAAAATGTTTGTACAGTAAACTCTTCCTTCAAGTACTCAGACAGTTTCTTTATACTTGTGTGCACACATTCGCAATACTTTCAATTAATTTCCTGCCGTATCTCAGAACAATTTCTCCTCTGATGTTTGCTATTGCTTGCCTGAGATTGTGCATGCAGTCTGGCAAAAAAAGCTTTTCCTGAGAAGCTTTGAAGATGGTGGCTCTGAACCCTGGGGAAAGGCTGTGCTCTCTCATACAGGTGTTAATTCGAAATTATCGTTAGTTTTGTTCGCTGCTCTTGTGGGTCATTTTTAGAGGGGGATATGAAATGATTGAAGCAATATCCTCTGTGCTGGACAAGCAGCCCTATCTCAGAGCATGCTATTACTGACAGCCTTTCATGCAGGAGGTGGAATCAGCAGAGGGAGAGAAGACTAGCCAAGCAAACAATGCTGCAATCTTTTGGACTAAGGCACAGCAGGTGAGCTGCTGCTACAGCTGTCTCTGCTGTGTTTTTTCTGTGTATGACAGAAGGATTTTAATTCAACAGGCTTTTGGTAGAAAGCACTTCGCAAAGCTCTGCCTTACATACTGCAGTGAGAATTATTATCTTTTGTTTTACCAGCTAATGTGGTCTGCAACTGGGCAAGTTCCACATAAACGGGCAGTGCAGAGCACAAAACATCAGTCAGGATTTAAAACCAAGTTCTGTTTGAGCTCTCAAGTGTAGGAGTCTGCTTTTGCTAATAAAAAAATGCAGCACTCAATTTCTTGAAAGACTTAACATGTTTGACAACCAGATGGTGCTTCTGATTTTTTTTCTTTGAGATAGGCTGGAGTGTTTTTTTCCTCACCTTGGCTGTTGATGTTGGAAAAAAATTCTTGTCCACTTCTGCATCTCCAAATGCATCTCCATATCTTGCTGATGAAGTAGGAGGGGTCATCAAGATGTTTGTGATTGTGTATGGAGGCATTAGTGCGTCCTGATTTTGTCTGGGATGGAGTTAATTTTCATCCTAGTAGATGGTACAGCTCTGTGAGTTTTGGGTTTAGTATAATGTTTACATATCACTGTTTCTGTTGTTGTGCTGTTGTAGTTAACATATTGTAGTTTCTGGGTAGTGCTTATTCAAAGTCAAAGGCTTTGCAGTTTCCTATGCTCTGCCAGCCAATAAGTGCACAAGAGACCAGGAGAGAACAGCTGACTTGAACTGGACAAAGCAATATTCAATACCAGAGAACATCATGCCCAGTATATATATGGGGGGGAGTTGGCCAGGAGGGGCCCATCACTGCTGGGTGATGCACTGGGTGGGTATCAGTCAGTGGGTGAGCAATGCTATTGTGCATCTCTTGTTTCTCTTTGGATTTGATTTCTCTCTTGTTTTTTATTTGTTACTTTCATTTTCCTTTTTGTTTTCTTTCTAATTTTCCTTTATTATTATTACAGTTATTATTATTACTATTATTATTATTATTACTATTATTATTACTATTATTATCATTATCATCATAATCATCATCTTCATTATTAAATTTACTTTGTTTCAATTATTAAACTGTTGTAATTTCAACCCATGGCTTTTACCTTTTTCCAGATCTCCTCACCATCCCACTGGGAAGGGAGTGAGTGAGCATGGTACTTGGTTGTCAGCTGGGGTTAAACCACAGCAGAGTGACATAAAAACATGCAAAGAATTGTGCAGATGACAGGGCTCATAGGGAAATACACGTTTTTTCTCTCTCTAACAGGAAATGTCACAATTCTTTAATGTTTAGGTCCTTCTTCCACTATAAAGATATGTATGCTCACTTTGGAGAAAAAATTCCATTTTTGCACAAGAGGTTATACAAAAAGGAAATCCATGGATGATGAGGTGAATGTGCTGCTCCAGAGAAGAATAGCACTCTCTCATTCTGAAATTTATGTGCCCATTATTTACTGTGTGCAGTATTCCCCTATTTTAAAAGAAAAATCTTTCCTGTTCAGACTAAAAAACATTAAGGCACTGACCTCAAACATAACATAATAACACACATAAATTTTACAGAGGAAAAGAATTAATTAATTAGGATAAAAATGAATTCTTCAAACTTATCACTTTATACTACTTTACACCCCACCCTCCAATTTAGCCATGAATTTTCCTTTTGTCTGCATCAAAATCCTCCTGAGGTCAATAGAAACCTGCTGTTGAATTCTGATGGGCTTTTGCTTAGGTTTTAGAGGAATATATACTCTTGCTTGACTGGGTGGTTTATATTTTGATGAATTGCTTGTCATATTCCCTTGGATAATTCATTGCTTCATTGGAGAGATAAACCCAAATCTTGTGCAGTCACCCCATCTTTTATAAGTATTGCAATTTACAATGTATCAATCATCTGCCTGTCTTTAAGGAATTTACAGCAGCATTGCAAAATTATGTAAGACTAACACTCAGAGATCAGAACTAGAGAGGTTTTGTTAGCACATAGAGAGCCCTACATGTATCCAATGATATATTTAATGTGCATTGAATTCCACTGAATATCCATGATTTCCCAAATGCTCTCATTAGTTGTCACAGCTGATCCATTGCTATGCCATGGTTAAGAGGTAAATAGGCAATGGAGAGATGTTCTGGAGCCCATCTGCAGGCTCTTCACAGGGGAAGCATGTCAGCAATGGAAACTTTGCTCTCAAGATGTGTGAAAGGCTGAGGGGGAGGTGTGTGGGTTGGGTGGCTGCAGGGCACATGGGTGCACAATCACCCACTGCAGTAGTAGTAGCCTTCTGAAAATCTCAGCAGCAGCAGTAGCAAGCATGAGCTTTTGTCCTGTCTACCCCCTCATTCTTGAGGAAGGAGGAAACTAAACTGCTGAAATGCCTTGTGATGGCTCTAAGTCAACACATAATTAGAATCCCAGTAACAGCAGCATCTAAGGATATGACCTTGTGTTTATAGTATTTTCTTGCACTATATTCCTGCTGGAACAGGATTAGGATTTCATTTCTGTTTCAGCCATGTGTTATTATTATGGTAGCCTGCAGGCTCTCATAATCCTGATCATTATTTTCTGGCTCCATTCAAGTGAGCCCAGTCAGGTTTTGTGTTTAGTAATAAACCTGTGAGAAGATAGTATATCTACTTTCCACTAATTGGAGTGGGTTTTGCTACAGGTCAGGACTTTTTAAAAAATATTTGGACAACTTAAAAGAGTTCATCATTTACATTCCATCAGGGAGAGGGTTGAGGGCTTGAGAGAAGGCAAAAAGGACTCTTAAATTAGCTCATATAATTATTCTTATTTGAAATGGTATATGTCATGTCTTGATAGGTTTCATGATGCAACTACCGCACCAAGGTCTTTCATTTCTTGTGTAGTGGTCATCCGGGTGTCTCATAGGCAAGACTAGCAGACACAAGGCACAATTATTCTATCTAAATTTTAGGTATCTGCAGTTGCTCAGAGGAATGAAAAAAGAAATTCTGGGCAGGATTCACTCTACAATAGACACATGAAGTATATATTAGATGATTCATACTCTCAGTCTTTGTGAAATGGGACCTAGGGTGACTAGTACAGATGTACAGGACAAAACCTAAAATCAGGCAAGATGTGTCACATCCATAATTACATCAGCAATGGCTGTGGACATTAAATTAAAGATAATTACTGGATATGTGCTTGTATTATTTGGGAATAAAAATTGCTGACCACAACAAAAAATAAGGTCTTTCAAATATTTTTTTAACCAGATGACTGGCAAGTGTGAAATTATATGGGCCATAAATAACAAAGCTTTTTCTGTGAGTAAATTGTATCATCTCTGGTATGTAACCCTGTCAGATTTGAGACTGAAGAAAAGTTTGGTCTAAGAAGCAGATTCTTCACTATAAAGTGGGAGGTGAATACTTTTGATTTCAATAAATATAATTAAAAAAAACACTGCAGAGAGACTCTAGTGATCTGTGATTCATTTCTTCCTGGAATTAGGAAATAATATCAGTTCATTTAATCTTTTTCCTTTGAGCAGAGGGACTGGAATAACGGTTGTACCCAGGATGCCAGCATTTGTCCCTTTAATTTAAGGCTGGTTTTTGATCTTAAAAAAAAGAAAATATGTGTGTGTGTGTGTGTGTGAGCTTTAATGAAAATAGCTCTCACTTCTACACATAACATTATGAATGCCTCAGACACTAACAGCAAAAATAATCTCTGCCAATAATCACCTTAATAATGATTTTCATTAATCTTTGTTCAGAGCTATTCTCTTTGATTGAGATGAAGAGGAACAGTAGGCAGTGCAAATTCAGAGCAATGCCAGGTACATTCAGAAGATACTCTAAGGCTTTGCATTATGAAAGCCCCTTCTGATCTGCCATGTGTACAGAGAAATTTGCATGGTTCCTCTTAATAAAAGAGTTAACACAAAGAACTTTCATTGGAATAAAGGCTGTGTTCTTATTAGATATTGCAGCATAGCTTTACTTACTATGAATTTTTTCTCTTTTAATTTTCTTTCTGAGTTTAGTGCTCCTGCAAGGTACAGGAAGAAAATATTCATGAACTGCATGACAGTTTTACCAGGATTTGAACTTCTGACTGCTCTAATGTAAATCAGGATACTTTCCACTGCTTCAGAGAGACCATGAGACTGATGCTGCTGAAGAGGGAAGCCCAGGAACGTCAATCTGAAAGGCAGGACTGTGGAGCTGAGGGTTAAGAGGGCTTGTTTGTCTTTCTGTTCTTTGACTTCTCTACCCTGGTTTTGAATAAAGGTAACTCTTGTAGGCACTGTGTGTTTAAGGTGCTTGTCAGTCAGGAGAGCAGACCAAAACCTCAGCTTTCAATCCAATTCACTCATCTATCAATAAAATTAAAGACAAACTCTGGGATGTGGGATTAGACAGTGTTCCTGGTTTCTAGACAGATGGCTGGTACTTAGTAATAATGCCTATACTGTAGTAGACTGGACCCAAACCCTACTAACAAAAGTCTGTACAAATTTCTGTCACATTTATAAGTTTAACTTTCCATCCTCTAATTTTCTCAGATTGGCTAGGGCTAGAAATAATGGGAGCAGCCTAGGAACATCAATGACATGAGTGTGCATATTATTTTTGTTTTTCTATTTTTTTTTTCCCTTAAAACTTTAAATCCTGCATTAATTTGGAAGCTATATATAACCTCTTCCCTCCCTTTTGTAGTTCAGGAGACAAAATTCACATGATTCTCTTTAATCTCAGGTTGCAAAGACAGCATCCAAACTGCATTTCCATTTTGGTCCACGCTCTTCAGGACTGCAATCTTACAACTATGGCCTCAAAGAACCCCCAAACAGCACCTTCTGGGCCCTGGCCCTTGGTATTTATTCTCATGTGGTACTGTCCATCCATAGAAATTCAGTTTTGAGTAAGAAGAAGGAAGAAGAAGAAAGAAGAAGAAGAAGAAGAAGAAGAAGCAGAAGAAGAAGAAGAAGAAGAAGGAGAAGAAGGAGAAAAAGGAGAAGAAGGAGAAGAAGGAGAAGGAAAAGTGATATATTAGTATAGCTGGTTTTGTTCATAACTTTCCCCCTAACTTACAGTACTCTGAGTTATTATTTTTATTTATCTGTATTTTATTTAAAAAAGGTGTTTTCAGCAGAACAGATAATTACTTTGTAGATTTATAAGTTTCTAAAGATAATTTAATTTATTAAGATTCATGCTTGCATTTTTAGTGCCTCCATCTACCTCTTAATTACTATGAAATTAATTTTTGTCTATTCTTAAGCCATGCTTGTTCTTTTTGTACATCTAACTTGATATTTTTTTCTGTACTGTTTAGATGAGTATGTGTGTATTCACATGAAGAAGTGATGTATAAAAATCTTATAAAACAAACTGTAAGAAGGTAGAGTCAGCAATACATCTGTTCTTGACAGATGTTGTCTGGCATGCGTTTGAGACTTTCAGTGACGGGGGCTTTGCAGTCTCCCCAAACAAGTCTTCCCTGGGCTCTCTGTGCTTTATCTTTAGAGAGCTTTTTGCAAGTCTGACCTAGATCTCTCTGGTGGCTTAAAGCTGCAGCTTTTTGTCTCATCACAGCCATTACATGAGAGTACTACTTACTGTCTTTTGTCACAGGCTATTTCAGACCTCTGATCCTTCCTGTTGCTCTTCCTGATCTCTCTCCATATGTACCTCTTTGCTTCATTTGATTGATGGAATTCTGTTGTTGTTTTGTGTTTTCCAATGTAGTGTCAGTCATGTTTGGTTAGAAATGTGTCGAACCTTTGTCACTCACCTTCATGAAACTGTCCACACAGATAAAATGTGGCATAGCTCTATGTATATGAATTATGGAGATGGATGTTTCTGTGACACTGTGCCTTCTTCCTTTACTGTATAACTGAACTGAAATCAGGAAATCAATGGCAAAATTAATGTTGGCTCTTAAGAGGCCAAAGACCTCTTCTGTAAACTCCGAGGTGCACAACAATGGGTGAGTGGAAAAAACAGAGTAATTTGGATTGTCCTCTTGCACCAGTCCTGAAAGGCAGATACAGGTGCTTCCACTATTAAGAAAACACATATTCCATTGAAGGTATGAGTCTGAGTAATAGGACAGATCAGCACACTCAAGCAACAGAAGAAAACAAGCTGTGAGTACAATTTTAATGGTAAATTTCTATGCAGCAGCAAAAATGTTTTTTTTTTTTCAATCATTTGATATTAGCTTGCTTCTGTGGGTGTTCTGTCTTTAACACCATTGCAGGAGACAAACAACTGTAGGTCTTAAACAATCTTTCAAAGCTAATGTGTGGAAAAACTAAGGTAACAGGAGAAAATCTTGTAAGAGCTCTTATAATATTATTCCTTTGTTTATACGTATCTATTTTGTATTCATCATGTATCTATCAGATGTCTGCAGAACAAGCCACTGCTATGTACATTCTTTACATTAACTTCCTCTCTTTTAAACATTAATTACAATGATATTCTGAATGTGTTGGTCCTGTGAGGATATGTTTGTGCTTGTATTATACCAGTAAGCTATTCTGGTTTTGCAACTTTAAGATAAAACATCACTCATTTAATTTCTTTGCTATACAATCAAACACATAAAGGCTTATCTGCAGTTGCTGCTAATTGGCTCCTGTTAATTCATATAAAGGCTTGTTTGATAACAGCTAGCATAAAGACGAGAGCAAAATTTGAAGCTGTTACTCAAAACATTTCTGCACTAAATGACTCCTCAGATTAGGAGCTGTGTGCATGGAAGTGGAACCAGCTATGTAGGGAGTGGGACTGAAGGTTTTATCCCTTTAGAAAATGGCAGTGAATAAACACATAACTCTGTGGACACTCTTCTGCCCCTGAATAAGAACAATATTGTGGTCATTTGTAAGCACAGACTGTGCATTTGAAAATAAGGGATTTAGGATCAGAACATAAATGTAAAGCATAGCTTCCTGATTGAAATGTGCTTATACTGAGCAGTTATATATAGAGACCTTTGTTATACCAAATTCCGTCCAAGTCTGCAATTACTTTTTAGGGCAGAATTTCTCAAATCCTGCTGATCATTTCTGCATTTTACAATGTTTTTTTTTCCTGCCAAATTTAAGCACTTTGTAAGCACTGACTGAAAAATCACTCCTCTTTTCAGCCATAATCCAGCTCTTTGGCTGGCCTTCTTAAAATCTATTGCCCTTAATTGTTTTCCATTAGCAGAAGAACATTAAAGGTACAACCAGTGATAGCTGCCCATTAGAGATGAACCAACAGTGTAGGATCTCTGAGCCGTGAAGACATGGCCTAGATAGACAGCACAGGTTATGTGAAGGTTATGCACAGGTGTGAAGGTTATGCACACTACTGCCTGATCTGCTTTCTCTGCAACTAACAGGGACCATGAAGACATTACTGGCACTTGAGGTGAATCACCTTGAAAAAAATAGTTGTGTAACCTTTGTTGAAGCATAAGAAAAGTTAATAAGGGAAGCATTATTTCCCCCCACTAAGTATATGATGAGAATTTGTAAAGTGCAGCTGGAGTTGAGAATCACATTGGAACCACATGCAGCAGCAGTTTGTTAAACTCTGTGCAACCTGCACACCAGCTTTCGAACAGGTTAAATGTAGCACAGCATGTATAGCATTATGTCAATTAAAACATCTCTGCGTTCTATTCCTGATCAAAGAAATGACTGTCGCTGTATATACACGCAGCTATCATTAATGTTTCTGCCCTTGAACTTTCAGTTTGCTATGTCTGATTTCCTGTCAATTAAGTGCAATTACACTTATGGTCCCTCACTAAGTGAGCTTGACAAGTTTTGATTCAGTAGATGGGAATGGGGAGAGGAATTGGACCACATTGCTCAAAGAAGAAAAATGACATGTGAAGCACATACTTCATATGCAACTTTACTATCCTTAGGACAACAAGGGATGGATAAGAAAATCCCATTATTTTTGGAAAAAGGAAGTTGAGCTTCCCCCTGCCCCACTTACAGAGATCTTTTCAAATGCTTCTATAAAAGATAAGACAAATCTCTAGGGCACGCACAGGGCAAGAATTGTGAAGACACACCAGCAGCACACAGAAAGGATAGGATGCTGTTAACTTCATGTTTCTGTTTGATATCCCAATGTCAGGATGACAGATACCCATTTTAAGTTGAAGGGGGTTTTTTTCAACATTTTTTAAATAAAAAAAGCATATTCAAATGGACTTATTTAAATTTCTTTCTACAAAAGCTCTCTTAGCTGTACAGAAAAGCTGAATATGGCAGATCACATTGAGGGAGAAGGACGGGTGGTTGTGAGGAAGTGATAGCTCTAGTGTGAGGAAAAGGAGGAGAAAGATAGCTTCTTCTGTGGAGGAGGTGCAGAGCAAGAAAAGCAGGTACTTACATAAGGCTAAAGTGCTGCTGCATGGCAGGATGATACTGAACATGCATGTATTGCTATCTGTGTGTGTGATCTCCAGCAGAAAAAGTCCTCAAGTGCAAATGCAGCTGTTACAGGTGCCAAAACAGACACATTTTCTCTCAATGGCTATGCAAGGTTTTTTGTTTTTTTTTTGGAATTCTGACTTCCAAATCCTTTTAGGACTCCAAATTATGTATGCTTCCTCAACCCAGTGATTCATCTCTTCTCACTTTAGAACACTGAGTTCAGCCTGCAGTGATAATTCTCAGACCCCTGTACAGATGTAGGAACAGAACACTCTCCAACTCTCCTGGGTCTGCAGCAGTCACCTAAAAGAGCTGAGGATTGTGCCCTGTGAGTCCTTGCTTCCCTTCACTGAGCTCAGAGAAGACTAAAGAGGACATGTTTACCTGCTTGGACAGGTGAGGTGAATTCCTCTGTGGAAATAAGCCTTGGTCTCCCAGCAGAGCATACCATGAATACCTCTATTCGAAATCCAAGGATGTAATTCTGAATATGATCAGTCAGGGCTGTTTTCCTCCAGGGACCTGTTTCCCCAGTTGGGCAGTGATAAATACATTACATTACTTTACAAGTGTTTGGAAGGTATAAATACCTAGGGATTTTTTTCATATCCTTTCTGAAGCAGAATTCAAGGCTTATTTTAGTGACCTCCCATTTTTTTTTCTGATTTTGACTGTTTTCAGGATTACACTCTTGATTCTGTTGATGTTTTCAGGCTTGCAACCTAAAGCCTGAAAATCTCTGAGTGCTTATCTTTTGTCCCTGCAACCAATAAATAACTCAGCTTCTGCTGTCCCTAGTAACACTTGTTGGGAAATATCAAATGGGCTGGTCTATTGAAAGAAAATAGGGAAAAAATCCAGTTAAATTTGGCTCCTGGTGTTACAAATATCAAAATTATTTTCTGTTACAAGTTAAGGCCACAGATACCTGTTGACAGGATGGATGTCTTAGTCATAATATTTTTTTTTTTTTATTATGAGAATTTCTGCCAGATGTAGTTTTTGCATTATAAACAACTGTCACTGAGGGCTGGGCTGTGATTCCTAAGTGTTTCAAATAAAAAGAAAAATAAAGATAAAAATCAGAAATTGCCAAGCTGTTGTTTGGAGCAAAACCCTGCATTTAAAGCAATCTTCTGCTGACAGCTCAAGAGAGGCTTTTATTTTCTGTGTGTGTTTTCTTAATTCCAAACATCACCTGAGGTCTATCTCCCTGTCTGATAGTTGTGATTTCCTTCATGTCAGTCACTAGGATGTCAATACTGTGTAGTAGGATCATATTAATTTTCTTTCTCAGAGTATAAATGTTAGTGTTGTTTTAGCACACATTAATTTTTGTTAAAAAAATATGCTACAATACTTACTGTTTTGTGTCACTGAAGACACAGAAAAAAGAGCCGAGCAGACTTGCACCTCCCCTTTCCCATGAGGAACTCCTTTGAGGAGCTGCCATGTTATGCTTGGTGTTGCTCTGTCTTACTTTCAAGAAAGAAGTAATCAGTAGATCGAAATCTACTATATAAATTAATGCTAAACAGTGAACATGCTATACCTAATAACCTCTTGAGCTGGCACTATCCTCCTCAGTTGGAAAAAAATGTAATAATTATTCAGCAGCCAACTCTGTTTCTGAAGAATCTAGCAAAAACCATCTAGGTAATTAGTGTCACCATCAGCATCAGGAGGAGGCTGATGCTCTTGGAGGTCTCTTGCTGGCATTTCTTATTTTTTTTGTTTTAGATATTATTTCTAACTTCCACAGGTCATGTATAAACATTAATCATGGTGCTGGCTCAACTCTGGCAGAAATATTCTTGGCTGTCTCCATCTGCAAAGGGTTTACAGTCCAGAAACTCCCAGAATGCATCTAAATCCTCAGTTAGTAACTGTCATGGTTCCAGGAGTATGTTTACCTGGGAACAGCCAAAGGGCACAGAGAAAAATTCCTTAGCCGAGCAGATTGAGAAAAAACAGAGAGTACTTGCTCATGTAGCCTACATCTTCCATTTAAATAGGAATCTAAAAACTGGGAATTAAGGATAAGCCGTGCTTCCTGCGTTGGATGCACTAGAAATCCCAATCAAAAAATTATTCCTTTATATAAAGCATGAAGCAAGTTTTCTTAAATATCTATTCATTCCTTCCCTGCAAAATCTTCAGTCACTCATGGAAATCAATGAATATAATTTGTTGGGTCAATGAAATGAAAAAATAAGTAACTATAGATAATAACAGTATAACGGCCAAAAAAAAAACAAGCTGGAAAAAATGAATAACTGTCTGTCCTGAGGATTTGTTTCAGCTGAGAAAAGATATGCTTCAGTTGCCTGTCAAGCAGGAAGTGAATGACTAGAGCACTTGTGCACCCTGTTACAAAGTGATGTGACATCAAGTAGGTCTCGTTTAGATGTAACAACAGGGCTTATTAATTCAAACTCAGAGCCGTGCTAATCCAAGATGATTTATGTTCAGTTTGTGCCTTTTTATTCCTCTACTTGGATACCAAGTCTGCTGCAGATGCATTAGATAGTTTGTACCTTGTATACTGAGATTTCTCACAACAGGTGAGCGTATGGTATTTACTGAACAATTCACACTCTCAATATGCAAATGCTATAACCATTAGCCTAATTTGTTTCTTTTCATATAACTCAGGAAATATAAACCATGGATCTATGCAGACATAGCAGCAGAGAGGAAATCCTTTAAAACCAGTGGCATTTATATATGCAGCTGTTATAAAGAAGACTGCACTTGCAACTCTATAAAAAGTGCAAGTTTCCTGTCAAATATACCCCTCCTCAGAACATGTAACAGCCAAGTAGGTATTTTTGATAGAGAACAAGAAATGGAGACCAAGAGCACTAAACCTGAGCACAAGAGAGACTTCTAGCCTGGAGCCACCTCCAAGAACACGTCGAACTTGGAGCTCTAAACCACTAATCTCTCAAGCCTGACAGGGATTATGGCTGTCTGACTTTAGGAGTCTAAAAGTCAGGCATCTGTTCTGAACTAGCTGTCTCATTTCCCTTTATGATCAATGGGGATAGATCAGCAAGGTGATGATTCATTCCTCTTATCTCGAGCTGGCATGAATCATTCTTTCTACTTCTCCCTATAAATTATTTTCTCTATCCTATGTGTGTCTTCTTTCAGTTGCAAAACACTTCCAGCTGTTTTTCTCCAAGCCAGGAAAAAGCCAGGGATTTCTACCAGTGAAGAAATCACAGATTTATACAAAGCCCTCACTCTGCTGCAAGTCCAGTTTCATACGCTTCATTGAGAGGGCAAACAGGGCTGTCCCTTCATGATGCTGTGCCTGACACCACATGGTGCCACATAAAGATCTAGAGGAAGGTGACTCAAAATGGATATTCAGTCAGGAAGAGATACCAAGGCTTCACCTACTTCCAGAGAAAGCTGTAAGATGAGAGTGCCTGACCTAGTAATTTGTAAACTAAGGGCAACAGAGCAGGGAAAATAAGAGCAGGGAAAGTAAGAGGTTTATCATACAATCTGTGCCCTGCTTTTGCATCTTTCTCCAGATCTTCCAGAAAGAGATTTCTATACAAACAACAGATGCTGCTGTCTTAGCCTTTTTCACAGAATTCCCTTCCCTTGGCTCTCTGTCTCTTCTCAGGTATCTTGCTCCCACAGTGTAGCAATTTTTTTTTCCCCAGAATGTACAAGAAATAAAAATCATAACTACAGTATTCACATCTTCTGATATCTGCAGTGATTCATGTCAACTAAAGGACTAATTTTCTCTCTTAATTCCAGTGACTTTTTGAAAGGCTTTCCCCATCTCCCCACCCCTTATCAGCAATCAGAAAGTGTCCTGTCTTCTCTCTAATTAATGATCATTCCTTTCAGGCATTGCAGATGTCTTCACATATGGCTCATTACCCTTAAGACAGAAACGATGTAAGAGTTAAAGGTTTATTTCACAGGGTGCTTTGGGCAACCATGAAGGATGAAGTCATTAAAAATACTTTTAACTAAAGAGCGTGCTGCTACCCAGCCTCATATTTTCCTGCTTTCGCAATATTGTGTGTTGGTCATACCTTTTGGATCAAGGTTTATTAGCTTTTGATTGTGGTAAATTTGCCTTGAGCAGAAGGAAATCAGAACTTGTAATAAAACATATAAATACATACTAGCTTCCAAGGAATTTATGTTTTTTGGTTAACTTTGAATCAATAAAGTAAATGACTGAGAAATGTGTCCTCATGTGTACTGATGAGCTGGCAGATCTTACATGAGTATTCAGAATTTGGCGTTCAAAAAAGATCTACAGAAATCAAAACAGAGAATAAAGGTTAAAGTTAAAATATTAAAGTGTCATTGTCTTGGTAAGTTTGCTCATTGTGTTTACAGAGTTTAATCTGTAGATAGAATGAAAGCTTTAAATTTTTACTTCTTGTTTGTGCATCTGAACTCTGCAAGCCTCATTCGATGATGGTCGTTCAAGATGACTTCAGTCATCCTACTTTTTGAACTTTTGCAATGTTTTACAGTCAGTACCCATCAAACATGTGACTATGCCTTCTGCCACAGTGTTTGTCAGTCCTTCTAGAGTAGCAGAAAAATGAAAACTGGTGTGATACTTTTTGAAGATTTTTGGGGATTTTCTGTATAAAATATAGGTAAGACTGAAGATAAGTTTATTGTTTCTAGACAGATGGTTGCAATATCTGTGATGGTCTTAGTTCTGGATGTTTAAATGCAGGCCTCAGAAAGTTTCATGTCCCGTCAGAAAGTTATGTCACGTCAGTGGGGTATCACCAACAAAAAATTATGGCATTAATGGTTGTCTCATCATACAGCAGGATCCTCCAGAATGCCCTAGGTAAAAAAATATCAAAAATAGGTGGAGGCAGTTTTTTGGCACCAATAATATCAGTCAGGAATCCATGAACCTTACAGACCTGTCAAAAAATCTGATGATTTTCAGGTATGTATGTTTAATTTCACAGGCTGCGTTATGGCCGCAGATGCTCACCTGTATCCAACCCCTTGATGGGATTGAGCTTCAGCCAAACGTGCATTCCCATTACCTGACCTCACCTAGCAATGTCTTTTCAGAAATGGTTCTATATCCTGCAACTGTGAAGTACAGGAGAAATGTGTCATTGTATAGTTCCCGAACTTAATCTATATGTGGATGTCACTTGAGCTCAAATTTCCTCAGCAATTAACTTGGTGGTTCCATGTGTGTAGTAAAAAGTATCAAAGAGAAACCTAGACCCTATCTAACCTCTGATGGAGGACTCAGGTCTTGCAGGAAAAGACCTAATCAGAAGTGGCAGAAAGAGTATGAGTATTTTTAGGAATTTTAGCAGATTTGTGCCGTTCACCTCTTTCAGGCAAATCTGAAGTATTGAAGGTTCCAGAGGTGCCAAGGGAAATCAATTTATGTATAGAAATTATAAAATTTTCCATCTGTGGCTTTAGTTCCAAGTCCAAGTTTAGTTTGAATCCAGATCGTATCAAGCTTGAAATGGAATGTAACTTGGCTGTGAATAAATATAACATATCTGGATGTCTTGGGTTTCTTGGATTCTAATCCTTTTTAAAAAAAACCTTTCTAAGGTTTTTTTTTCTTCAAATGCTGCTCTACCTCTTTCAGTTGAAGTTGGCCTTAATTGTCCATAACTCTTGTGTTAACTGTGAAACAATAAGGTTCAGTTCACTTTACTAGTCCTTCTGGGTTTTCAGGGTTCCTGACTGTTTACAAGTCTGGACATGGAGCTGTGTTGTGGGCTGGTAGTCATAAAAAATGTCCATAAGCAAAGTCATTCTGTGTGGAAAGGCTTTCCAAATATCAACACTCTTTTTAGTGAAGGATCATAATTCACCTCAGGAGTTCTCCTGTGTTCTGCAGAGGTTTGTAGGCACTCAGAATTGATGAAGCTGTGTAGCACCCAAGATAACTACTAGATAACCCTTGGAGACTCATTTGGTAGCTTTAGCAGGGGCTGACAGGAAGGCTGCAGGCGAGTAATGGAACTTTATTATTGTGACTTTATAAAATGTATTATGTTGCTTCTGATTTCATGTGGTGTGGCTAACATTTCTGTCCCTTAAGCGAGGAACCTCAGAAAAACTGTTGAAAATAAATACCTTCTTGGAGAATCAGTATTGGGTGAAGATAATGATTTGGTGTCCTGTGTGAGAACAGTATTAATTTCTTGTATGTTGTTGGAATCCATTCGCACTGAACCAGAAGAGTTCATCCCAGAGATTGGAAGCTTGTTGGTGTTCAAGACAGTATTTTACGATATCCTCATATGAAGGCTGGGGCACAAGCAGTAGGTGACTATTTCATTTAAGGAAACATGTTTTGGTAATTGGGGTGTCTGAAGCCTCAGCGCACTATGCATTGAAACCTCTCAGGCTAACTAGACAACGATGTGCCACCACATCAGTATGTTTTTTTATATGTCATTAATACTAAACAATCTGTAAATAAGGAAAATATCAGTTTTAATAACTGGACTGTCTGAAATTGAACAAAAAGGTTCTTACCTAGGAGCACTTCTTTACAGTATGTCTCAAGAGTGTTCTTACTGTGTGACAGCCTCTCATGCTGCAGGTAGATGGAAGAAAATAATTCAGAACTTGCTTCATCTGGTGAAGTATTAGTGGGGAAGACTGTACTCACTGCTTGACCACTGCTGAGTCCCTAGTATTTATAGTAGCTCTTCTTACATCTGTGACCTGACCATTTATGTGGCATGTACCTGGTATGCATGCAAGCCATGGTCTTGTGCAGAGATCAAGTGTTAGATGCCTGTAAACATTTGTGCATTTGTGCCTGTTACTTTTGTGCATTTATTTCAAACTCAGCTGTGCCAGGTGAGGCATGAATAGGAAAACTGGATGTCATGAGAGAGCCAGTCTCATTGCTGTGTTTGTACATTCACTGAGCCCTGGGAGTGGGCAGAGCTAGAATAATGGATTTCTGGAACACTGATGGTATGAAAGTTGGAAGACTATGATATGGAATATAGCAGGAAGACTGTCACTGTCTGGAAGAGATTTTCTTGTTGAATATGTGGTAGAAAGAAAAAGAACCAAGGTAATACTTAGTTGGGCATTAATTTCTATGGAAAGCTACTAGAGGAAAAGCACACTGGAAAAATGATCATTGCATACCTATAAACCTAGTGCATGTTTCTTTCCCTGGGATTTTAATTTAAATTGCTGAGGATTAAGATTTATATTAAATGCTCTACACCTGTAAGGTGATTGCCAGGGCTTTTAATATGCCAAAATATGCTCAGAAACAAGGAGCACCAGTGAAGCCAAACATGCTGGAATGTGGTGTACTCTAGTCTGATATCTCTCAGGGTTTTGTGAGAAGGTTTATTAAACTTAGAGGCTCATTAACACTTGTTCCTGGATATTGAAAGGGAAAACGTTGGTTATATAAGAGGGTCAGTGGGATTACTGACTACCAAAGTAAGGTGTCCAAGCAACCACTTGCCTTAGTTGATGTTGAGAGTTGGACTGTAAGGACTTGAAATGCAAGGAAAAAATCAGAAAATACCTTACTGTTCAAATATGACTGCAGCAATGTTCAGAGCTAATATTTGTGTATGACCAAGCTAAAATTTCCTAGAAGACAGCTTAAGAAAATTTCCTAGAAGACAGTGTCATGTAGAGGCTCTGTTGAAAGCAGGTCCATTCATTTCTCACAGCAGGATAATTCATGCGGTCATTCAGTTCAAGAGACACGTTTGAGTTGAGTGGCAGGGAGAAATCACTGCTTCCCCTCTTAACCTTAGGGTTCATATTGTTTCCAGAAAAAGCTTTGAAGTCTGGCCAGAAGCATCAGTCTGGCCAGTTGCAAAAACACTGTATAAGCAGTTAGGGAGTAATTTTTCACACTAGAAATTAAACTCTGAGCAATATGGTGTATTTAATCTCAGGTGCTTTAGAACTATACATCCAGACAATGAAAAGTATAAGGACTATCTGCTAGGTCAAGGTCTGTCTGCTCCTATTTCTGTAGATACACCCATGATCTAATTCTTCCTGGCAAAAAGTGTGAAAGGAAAGGGCAACGACAATACCCTGTCAAGCCACCTTCAGAAACAAAGGCTTGATGAGACTAGGAATAAACAGTGTGCTCTGCTTTGGTGGCACTCTTGAACAGGAGGTGAGGGTGGTCATATTGTAGCAATGAATGAGCTCAGAAGCAGCTGAGTGGAATGCAAAGTAAAAGTTGCATTATGAAGAACGTTTTTGGGGGTTGAATGGCTTGTGGTTTTTTCTTCTGCGTCTTTTGTTTATGTATTATTATTTTTTTTTTTTTTTTACTTTGGGGAAGTAAACAGAAGAAGAACAGAATGTTATTATAAAGTGAATAGTCTTTTCAGAAACAGCAAGCAGCCCTTAGGAGACTGTACACAGAAGTAAACTCAGAATAGGTTTTCTTCTAATTGAGTGTTAATAAGAGATGCACTATCCTAATGAGCAGGTGAAGACAGGGATGCAGTCCATTTTAATAGATACATTGTAGTTGTGATAATAAGCCATTAGTATTTTTCTTGATAACAATTAGTCTGTTGATTGGTTTCTATTCCCTTTGCACCATCAGCACTTTTATATATCAATACAATGTTGATTTAACTTTTAGTGTTCCTACATATCCTTTTCAGCTGCTTAAGGGAAAAACAATTGTATTGACTCACTAGTGCTGTGTTTTGCAAGCACACTTGTATATTTTACACCTCAGTTTTATTCCTCCACAGTAATAGGGCTTGAAGTCTGTGGAACTAAGTGTTCAGAAATTGAGAAGAAAATTTGACTTTTGCGAGTTTATTCTGCTTGTCATGATGTTGTGAACTGTAACAGGGATCATACAGAATATCTGCAACTACAGAAAAAAAAGAACAGGCTTCAACTTAGTTTGAAACTGGACATTATCTCTTCAGTTTAGCAGGGATGCTGCTGAGACTTTCCCACAACACAGCGTGGCACCTAGTGGCTGAAAATACAGTGAAAGTGTTTTAGAATAACTCACGTCCTCTGAGCCATGAATTATCTTTAAATGAATGATCACAGTCCTGTGTAGACCTTAATTAATCAATAGCTGGACTTGATGATCTCGGAGGTCTTTCCCAACTTTAAAGAGTCTATGATTCTATGATTCCAACTTTTGATCCCTATGCAATCAAGCACCCAAAATGCAGATGACAAAGCTGCTCCTTACTTTGCTAGCTGTTTTGCAGCCAGGGCTTATTCACTAATTATTTTCCTTCCAGCTTCCTAAATACACACCCTGTGCTGAAAAGAAAACACATCTTGATCACTGTTCACCCAAATATGAATATCTGAAAACTCAAAGAGGCTAACGGAAATGAGACTAGCAAGAACACTATTAAGCATCATTATTAGTGAAACCAATCCAAAAGTAACCCTGAAGAAAACTTAGGTGTTGGATTTCCCTGAGTGCATATCTTTATGTGGTATTATTGATTTTGATGGACCTCTTGTCTCTTCCATACATGAAATAAAGCAAATACTACAGTTTTCAGCTGTCTGATATGTCTGTTATCATAGTATGAAGGCACAAACGTTTGGGGACAGAACATCATGTATCATTTGGCAGTTAAATGAATTTGAGACTTAGAAATATATTTCTCGTCATGTAGGGGAGTGGTTGCCTAAGCTGGAGTCATGAGTAGTTTGTGATCTTTAGAATTAAATGTTCAGCACCTTGAGTTTTATAGTGTGATACAGATCTTTCATCACTGCAATGTTTGAATGTGTCTTGAAGAAATAAAGAATAATAATACCCATCTTAAGTTAAATTTTTCCTCCACCAACCCCCCTGGTTCAATTCTGCATAGAAAGCAGAATTGTTTGCAGGGTGATCAGCACTGGAGTTGACTGAGCTGGATTCACTGTTTGTACTGTTTGTACCTACATCACATTTTCCTATTGTATTTCTTTCCTGTGTCTTGCTAAAGAGAGATTTATTTGTCACTCAGTTGGATTTGATGAATGTTTTAACCCTTTCTGCCTGGTCCTATTGCCCAATGTGAGCTCTAGACAAGTAACCAAAGGAAGCACAGTGGGTTCCAGCGCACACCCCCTGCCCCTGTCAGAAAAGTGGCCTGGCAGGATGGACAATTTTTACAGCACTGACACCTGCTCTGTGCAGGTGCCCAGGCAGTAACCAGTTGTGACATTTACAACCTTTATACAATATTCACACTACTCTCTGCCATTTCTGCAACCTGGCTTAGGAAAAGGACACCATCTGCTGTGAAAACTTCTTCCCAAGGATTGCTTAACATGTGTTGGACACAACCACCACGTTTTGTTTTAAAAAGACACCGTGGCTCATTTATGTTGCATTTTGCATGGCTTTAAGGGCACTGTATGAAGCAAGGCAGATGTGGAGTTGGTACTATTTTTAGACAGTTCCATTGTGGGATTTCCTGTTGGATCATGGTCTTGTGTGGAAATTCCTGTTGGCTGGCAATCGATGGCACCTGCCTTTCCCAGGCATTGGTGAAGTCAGCAATCACGTTAGTCTGTGTTTCCTAAACTTGCAACAGCCTTAGATAATTGGAGGACCCTAATGTGGCTGCAAGTGTCTGACTCCTGATCATCTGCATATGATTATCTAAGATAGGATGATTACTCATTATTTATTTATTTATTTATTTATTTATTAATTAGCAGAAGAAAAATGCATACCATTCACAGGGGATTTTGCAGACTTAGAAAAACAGAAGTACAATGTCAGATGGAATAACTGCACTCATAATTTCTCTTTCAAGTTCTTCTGCTGATTTTGCTATTTTTTCAGCACAATTAGGCACATGCTTGAATTTACATATAATTTTAAATCAAGGAGATGTAAAGGCTCAGCACTATGAGGATATAAGGCAACAAGTGGATATGTTTTGTACTTTCTACTACACTGTAGAGTCATAGTCTACATAACACAGCCAAGAACTTAATATGTTTCATTGTTACTTGTAGCATAGCTTGCACATTGGATTTGTTTGTTTGACTGGTTATAAATTCATTTGAGTAGCAGAAATTTTGCATTTAGGAATCTGTTTGAAACTGTGGACCTGCTCCAGAGCTCCAGAGATTAAACATATGTCATATCTCCATAAGTATGGAGTTAAAATATCTAAGTAAATATCCACCACTGACCAATGTAAAGCATGCCTAGCCTTTGCTATTTGTGCTACCTTTTGTCTTCCAACATCTATGTGTTACTTGTTGAAAGTGGCTCCTCCACATAGGCTCTGCAGCTTAGT
This sequence comes from Poecile atricapillus, assembly GCF_030490865.1. Classification (NCBI taxonomy): domain Eukaryota; kingdom Metazoa; phylum Chordata; class Aves; order Passeriformes; family Paridae; genus Poecile; species Poecile atricapillus. The sequence goes on from NC_081249.1 coordinate 83,709,839, forward strand.
CTTGTTGCCTTCAATTTTAAATAGCTTAAATGCTTGAGCAGGTAAAACACATATAAACAGAATGTGTAGGATTTTTTGTTGCTGTGTTTTTTAAAAAATAAGAATTCTTCAAGTTAATGGCTATTGTTTCTGATCTACTCTGTAAATATGGTTCTAATGTATAATATATGTGTAATGCAAGTAGTTTGTTGTGACAAAATATTTTAATATGTTAATCTGTTCAGATTCAGTTCTTCTTTTACAAAAAAGAAAAGAAGAACTTCTGAGAAATCTTATTGAAAATTCTACATTTGGTTATTTCTTTCTCTAAATGTGTTTAATTTCATTATGGTATATTCCTTGTTCTCCTCTGTGTAGTCAATTTGTAGTCCCTTAATAGTTTTTAATCCCTCCTAGATACATAGACATCATCAGAATCATTCAGCCAGCCCTTATGCATTGGCTGTAACTTTGGGTGTGCTTTCCACAAGTCTGGAATGTCTCCTGAGAGGCCTGCTTAAGGTGGGCAAACACCTGATTTTGTCAGGAGGTTGTTGTTTTAGATTTTTTTATCAGTCTAAAATGTTCTCTCTAAAAGAGGACCCATCTCACTTATGAGGCTTGGGCAAAATGCAATTACATTGATGTGAGTAGTTTGATGGAAATAGCAGGGAAGGCTTACGAGTATTTTATTCAATTGCTGTTTTTTCTGTTCTTCAGAAAGTCCAAAAACTGGGAAATGGATTAATTACTTCCTGAAAAAATCTCATTTGGCATGTTCAGGAATGTTTATAGGTTATAAATAAGTGGTGCTTGAAGTACATTAGCCTGCCTGATGCTGCTAGTCTTTCTCCGTATCTGTGGAAAGTTTGAGACAGACTTCTTGAGCCTGTACCACTTATGCTTGGTACCCTTCTAATCTGATGGGTTAATTTCCCTTTGTTCATCCTTCCTGGAGTCATCAAAAGAGTGATCTATTTTACTTCATTAAACAGGCTAAGAAAAACAGCATATTGTAGTGCTGGGCCAAAACCTTAGTACAGAGAGAAAGCCTTGGGAAGATTACGTTGCAGGAAGATTAAATCAGCAGGTAGGTGCTGTGAAGAAATGGGTTGGGCTGTCCTGTTTTGGTCTGGTCACTGAAATGGATGAAAGTGGATGTGTAGCTGTTGCTTTTTTGCAGATGATTGGCCTCATATAAGCTTCAGCATAAATTCCAAGTGTAGCTACAAGTCAGCTCCTCTGAAAAACATCTGGAAAATGCACAGAGGGACATGATTTGCTGGTTATTTATTTATGAAGATGCATATGTCTGTAAACAGTTCTGTTTCAAGGCATGAGCCCACAGATGTCAGCTGATAAGACTTTGATCCACCAGTGAAGAACAGAGATTTCATAAAGTCTCTGTACAGGTTGTTCTCTAGTAAGTATCAAATTCCCAGCCTGTTTTAAGGACAGTACTTGGCACATCTTTTCTCAGGGCAATCAGCTGTTTTTCTGGAGAGTATTCCAGATGTCTCAAGAAGCAGTTGATTACATGGCAAGGTAGTGGCTGCAGTACAAGGCAGTCAGACTATCAGTACAGTGTGATGATATGTCACACTTGCTGAGAGTCAAACTTTCTACTCCATGGAACCTGGAGAATTGCTCTTTTGTTTGTGTTTTCCTTCTGGGACTGAAGAAGCTCTAAAGGCTGAGGATAGCTCAAAACATCTTTGCTTCTTTTTGGCTTCAGGGAAATGTGTCTTGTGAGCAGCTGGCAGGAAAATGTTTCCTATCTAGGTTGGATTGCTTTGTCCACTCTCACATCCCTCTTACATTAGTGCAGGGATGGATGCATTTTGGAGCCCTTTAACGTGTCAAGAGTATGTTCTGACACAAATACTTGAATATTTTTCCATCAAAGAGCTAAGACTCAGTGGAGGTACTGAGGACAGTAGCACTACATTTAGGATATCTGAATGTGCCCCCTTGCTACTTAAGCAATGAATCACTTTATAAAATCATTAGTATGTAAGAATCCACTTACTCTGGTCAGCATGTATTCACACAGATCAATGAGACTGTTGATGGAAAATTATTCACTGAAAGCACTAAGAGGCTGTCAGTTGGGTGCTAAATGTACAGAATTTAGTTTTGAAAGAAAAGGATCAGGAATACATCTGTGTTATAAAAACAGATCACATTTTATAATGAACAGTGAAACCACACACTAGATCTAATGAAAGTAGTTAGACAGCAGCAAGGAAGATGAATACCAATTCCAAATACTTATTTTAGTCTAAAGTCAAAGATACGTCCTTGTTATATCATGCTTAGATTTTTATGCTGTATCAGAAAAACAACTGAAAGGAAATTAAGAAGGAAAACTCCTGTAAACCTTTATGGGATTCCAAAGTCATTAAAGGATAGTGGCAGAAAATGAAGTTCAAGTATGAAGACCAGACTTTTCATGACTTGACACAAATGCACCCACTCGTAAATCAAAATCAAATTTTATATCTAATAAGGAGGGTGTAAAAAATACCCCTGCTCTCTAAAGTTTGGAGAGACATTTTCTAACTGCTAAGACTGAAACAGTATATATTTTGTGAAGAATAAGGCAATTAGGAACCTATCCAGCTGCCTTTGTCAAGAGGATGGAGACAGGCCCTTGGCTGAGCAATAGGACAAGAGGCAGTGGGCAGAAACTGATGCACAGGAAGTTCCACCTGAACATGAGGAATAATTTCTTTACTGAAATTTCTTTACTTTAGCTTGCCCAGAGACATTCAGGATCTTCTTACCTGGAAATACTCAAAAGCTGGGTGGAAACAATCCTGAGTAGTGTGCTCTAAGAAACCCTTCTTGAGAAGAGACTAGATGTCCAGTGGTCCCTTCCAACTTTAACCATTCTGTGATTCTGTTATTTTGGCTTGTAGAAAAATGTGAAGATCCAAGAAAGCTGTCAGATCATGGCTGGAGTTTGGGAGGAGAAGTAAAGCTGAGGCACCAGCAGAGATATTCCAGTAGAATTTCAGTAGTGTGAAGAAGATGTGGAGGTATGGTCTTTATCTGGAATGAATGGCCCAGGCTGACAGGCCAGGACTGTGATGCAAAGAATGAAACAGTGCCCCTAATTCAGTGTTTAACCTTGCCTGACTTCAGGGCTCAGGGATTTTGAGTGTTCTGGCCTCAGGTCATCCTGCATCTGTAAAACTTGCTTGATAGCTGTGCCGCTGGTCCATGAGCACTCAGTCATCTGTAACCTAAAGAACTCATTTCCCACAGCCTAAATGGGTATTTCTTCAGTGCTTAACCTCAAACATCCAATTTTAAAAACAGTTGAGTCTGATCTTTTTTTTCCTGCAGGCTGCTCCATTTGCTGTTTTGGTTATACTCTCTGACAGTATTTATTTCATTCTGAGGAAATATTTAGTATATGGACAGATGCAGACAAATGTCTTTGGCTATGGCGCTCAGGTGACTCCTGACTGTGGCATGTAATCACAGATGTGAATATCAGCTATTTTATTTTCCTCCTCCTAAAAATGTAATCTAATTGAAATGTGTGTAAGGTATGCCTGTTAAATGGAAAAGTGAGAAAAGGTCTCAAGCTGAATCAAATGCTTATGCCAAATTCTAGGAGAACAAAAACTTTACAATTATTATTATATGGAGAGAGGTATTGATACAGTTTTTTCATTTTAATCATCACCTAATTTTTCCTAACTTTAGATCTGTCTCTTTTAATGTGCATATGAAACAGCCATATGAAACCTGCAGAATGTGCAGGCTGTAAGTACAAAACTTTGTTTCGTTTTGAACCTTTGCAGTAATCTAGCCATGTTTCTTTATAATGTTTCTTTATGGTCAAACAACTAACTTATGCTGTAGTTGCAGAAACAGATAATACATTTTTATTAGTAATTATTTAGTATGATGTTCTGCATTATTTTGAAACAGCAGGAAACTTCTTTGAAAAACTTATTTGAAAAATGAATCAGAGAAGAAAAACATTTCTCATCAGCTTCTTATTGCTCATCAAAGAAAAACATTTGTTTTGTGAAAAACAGAAGTCATCAATTTCTAGTCACTCAGGCAAGGATAATATTTTTTCTTATTTTTTTTCCCTCTTTTTCCATTAATTTTATCAAATATTCTTGGATAACAATTGCCTACCAAGGCAAAAATGGGGTTTCTTGAAATACTACCTACATTAAAAAATATTTTTGACCACAATTTTATGGGGTTTTTAAAATAGACTTGCTATTTCCATAGTACAGAAATTAATCAGTTGTAATCTCATCCCTTCTATTGCTGAGCTAACTTCTGTGTTTATAGAGAAATGAAAAGAATCTTCCCTCTTCCTCTCCAATATACTCAAAATCTTTGTGTCATTTAAGTGGAAATAATGTTTGTACTGTGAATGACCTTAGCAACAAGATCATAGAAAGGACTGTGCCATAATAAACTCCAGATTAAAAAAATACAAAACAGCAAAACCAGTCTGGTTTCCCCAACAGAATTTTGTTTTTCAGAGAGGCCTTGGGAAACTGCTTAGTGCTCAGCTTTCCAAATATTTATTGCTGAATATATTATTTTATACAGGATGCACACACCACTTCCTGATGCCCATGCAGCAACCATTAAATCCAGCAGAGTTTTATCAATGGTAGCACAGAAGCCAGCCATGTGACTCTCTTTGGGTTTCCTATGAACATTAAAGTGATGCCATAAAAGTATTATACAGGAAAGAAATACAAATAGAAACAGAGTAAAGAATAAGATTCTCTCTATGACTTGCAAGACAACCAGCACAGAAACGTATTCTAGTTTTGCAGAGTTGAAAGACAAATTTTGATTTCAAAGAGAGCCCCTTGTCTTGGTAACGAATGATGACTCTTGCAAAATGAAACAGCAAAATAAATCTACTAAAATTGCAAATGCAATGATCCCCCGACTCTACAAATACTTTAAATATATGAACTGCTATAAATGACAGCATCTAAGTAGTTTGTACTTAATGTTGTTCTGTGAGATGACAAAAGCAACCCCATGTTGGATGTGTGAACTCAAGCTATTAATCCTATTCTGACAAAAATTATAACTGGCCTGCTTTATCCCCTGAAACTGAGCAAAGGGTAAAAGGTGAAAATGAGGAAACATGGCTTTTGTGCATTCATTTGCATACTGCTAATTGAGAATTTCCACCCTGCAAGCAGCCATGTAACCTGCCAGACCCAATTCCCCAAGTACTAATTAAATCAAACAGGAACAACATGAGCTTTTGAAATTTCTGCTGTGTATAACAATGCGAAGTGTAAAACTAAATATACATAGTTAACTGAAGTATCAGCTTGTAAGAGTTTTTAAACTATACTCAGAAAAAAATTTTCCAGAGACTGGGAAGAAAATCCAGCCTGTGCTAGAAAGAACCTCTCAGTTCTTCTGGCCACTCAGCTGCACTGACACGGAAGAGTGCAAGGTGAATAACGTCATGCAGCTCCTTTGGTACAATAATGATCATAGAAGCATTTTGTGGGATAGCCATCCTTTCTCTGAAGGGTGTTAAGGACCTCCCAAGGTGTCTTACAGTCACCTCCATGTTCTCTATCTGCCACCATTTTTGTTCCTGCCATCACTGCTGCAATTGAAGCATCCTAGATACAAGAATGCTTCTTCAGACTTGCATATCCTGACTAGTTTCTAAGGGACATGATAAGTGAACTACTAAGTGTTTACTGAGCTCAGGAGTGATGGGTGAAAGTTAAAACAAGATTTGTATTTCTTTACATAGTTTTGATGGGTTCTTTGTCTCTTTCTTTTACTTTTCTAAAACAAAGGAACACAGAATAATCAGAGCAACTTGAATACATAGAATTTGCACTTTCATATTTGCTTGTTCTTAGTAGATGTGTTTATGAGAGATCTAGCTATATGCTTGTAACACATACCTATGCAAAAAGAGGAAAAAAAAACCAAACCAGAAAATTGATAACTGTGGGTTTCCCTATCCATTTCTCTGATTTTATTTGACCTTCTTGGCTCTGGATAACAGAAAAAAAACCACAGAATGCCCTGAGCTGGAAGGGATTTAAAGACCATCTAATTCCAGCCCCTGTGCCATGGGCAGAGACACCCCTCAATAGAGCAGGTTGCTCAGAGCTGCATCCAAACTAGCCTCAAAAGCTTCCCAGGATGGTGCATCCACATTTTTTTCAAGCTGTTCTAGTGCCTTGCTATCCTCAAAGTAAAGGATTTTATACTGTTATCTAATATAAATCTACTGTCTTTCAATTAGAAGCCATTCCCCCTCATTCTGTCACTACATTTTCTAGGAAATAGTCTCTCCATCTTTCTTGCAGGCTCCCTTCAGGTACTGGAAGTCTTTAATTAGGTTAAGCTGAAGCCTTCTCCAGGCTGAACAACCCCAGTTCTCTTAGGCTTTCAATCAATTTTCTTAGCCTTTTAACAAAGCTGAGTTGTCCAATGCAGATGATAATAGTTTCCTTACAACATTTCAAGGTGGATTCCACCCAGGATACATCAGCTTTGCATTTTAAAAATGTTTCTCCTCTGTAACAAATTGTGTTGAACCTGAGTGTCACTGGTAGTTTTAATGACCACTGTTTTTCCTTGGTGGTTGTGAAAACACTTTTTAAGAGTGAATGGTCCGAGCTTTTCCTTATCAATGATCACTGGAAAGCTATTTTTCTACTGTGATTAGTTAAATTGTTGTCTTACTGGTTCAAAACAATGGAGGAAAACTTAGACTGTCTGATTGTTCTTGTAAAGGGTCAGTTTCTCTGTGGTGCAACATATCTAACACATTATAGATATGAAATACCAAAGGTACACTTAAAATGAAAAAATGCCAATTTTATCACAAATAAACACAGAAGACAAACATCCATGAGCTGGAAAACAGCCCCTATTGATTTCAGAACATGACTGGTTCTATGAGATTGAAAGAAGACTCTTAATCATGCTGCTTGAAAAGACAATTCTAGGATTATTTTTCAACCTCTTCACAACACTTCTGTGGCTTTCAGTACAGCCTTGTTGATCCAGTGAGTGCAGTCAGCACTTACTCAGTTAAATTAGTCTGGGTTCCACAAGGCTAACAGGGAGTGGCTTAAATCCTAGAAGAGGGTTAAGATATGATCTGACATACCAAGGATCAAGAATTAGAGAGAGAAAAAGGCAGTGAGATTACTAAAATAGCTTATAAAATATTAAGGTATTGCATAAGTAAAGTAGGGATTTAGATGCAAGTGCATTAGCAGAGCATAAGGATGCCAATTGTGCATGGCCATTGGTGGACATGAGGGAAAGAGGAAGGAATATGTAAGACACAAAGTATGCTCCCTGTGATTTTGGTTCTCTATAATTTTCATGTAACACTTTTTAAAAATCTCAATTGCAAAAACACCCCAAAACACCAAACCTAAAAAGCTGACGATACCATACAAACCAGGCTAATGTGCTTGACACTACAGATGGCTATATCAGGAAGAAGTCAAAAAAATAGAGAAAATTAAGGAAAGATACTGGTTTGAGTTTATTATGCTCCAAAACTTATGGAGAAGACAAAAAATGAAGCTGGTTTTAAGTTTACCATGACAATAACAATTTCCATCTTAAAAAAACCCACTTTTTATGTTAAAGCCTAGAGAAAATGGAGAGCTGTATTGAAACAATACATATTGGTCTGTATGACCGCAAGAGATGGTCACTCTGGGAAACCACTCTATAGGGCTTTTAATTTACATTATCAACAAGAAGAAAGAAATACTGTGTCCTATTCAATGAAGTACATAACAGGGCCATTTTATTTTCCAGAAGCTGCCCAGCTCTTTGAAAAGAGGTAGTATTTTGTTGGGTGGTTTTTGTTGGTTTTTTTTTTTTTCTCTACAGCACAGAGTAATTTTCATTTGTACAAGAAAGACAAAGGTAGAACAGCAAATGGTTTCATGACCACCTTCTGCAATGTATTTAATTGCTTTGACTCTGGAGAGATGAGCAGGAGCCTAAAGGAACTGACCTCATTGACTGGTTGCTCAATCTTACATCAGATTCTGAAATTACACCAACTTTAGATTACAAGTAGCCAACCACACAGCCCTCTACAGTTAATACATTAGGAGGCATTACAGGGTTTTTTTCAGAATAAAAAGGAATTCAGCACAGCAGGCAGTCTTCCCTGATGGTATAATTTAGAAGTTTGTAAGTAAAAGTGTGCTGCAGCAGGGCCAGTTCTAAGAATCAATATGCAGCTGATCACCAGAAAGAACACACAGAGTTTATAATAAAACATGCAAAAGTTATATTAGTGTGTGGCCAAAGAGCACAGGCAGCCTCGGGAGGCTGTTGCACTGCATCCAGGTGACTGTGGGGAGGACAAGAATTAGAGGGAAGAAAAGGGTAATTTCTCTTCCTTCCCCCTTCTGCTGTTGGAGAAAAAAATGAATGTAAATTGTATTAAATAATTGAATTGCTACTGAAATGCTTTCCCCATCAAATGAAAAAATTCAAACAACCTTCATCTCCCAAATGGCCAACAATCCCTTTTTTAAATCTTTGTGAATACATTGTACATATGCATATGCCCCCATTTTTGTTTGTTTCTCTGTCTGCATGCATCTATTTTTATAAGAAAGAATATAGGTGGTTGAATAAGAACAAATTTTTGTTTGTTCCTTTTTAGTGTTTTCCACCTACAAGCCTATCCTTCACGCCCTTCAGAAAAGAAGGTTGCATATTTATGTGTAGTGCTTAATGAGAAAATACATCCTTGCATATGATATGCTCTGCTTCCTGTCATGTACTCATTATTCTCTTTGAGTTTACCAGTGTTTTTTGGTTTATAGATTCATGATTAATTTATTCTCAATCTACAAGAAAGCCCTTTTAATTCCAAGAAGTGGGTTAGATGAATAACCAGACACTACTTTATTTGGCCTGCTTATCTACTGGAATGATTTGCAATTATCATCCCTTGCCCTTCCTGAGTGGAAGAGAAATCAACTGTTGATGGATTTAGTGAGAGACAGGGAATGTTTTGCAGATTTTAGGATTTCTAGCAGGATGGAGTCCCAGTCAGCAAAGAATGGTGACAGGAGGGAAACTGGATTGGCACTGCTGCTACTCTGAGAGCAAATGGAAGAAGACAGACTGTCTGTTCTCCCATCAAAACATACAGGGACACTGTGCAAGGCCAAGCTCTTGTAGTCTGCCTTGCCCTGGGGTGCCCATGGCTGCAGGCAGCCCCACCTGTGAATACACCAGACATGCAGGTGTCTGGCATACACCAATGCAGGCCTTGGCTGTCAGCAGGAGCTGCTTCTACTCATCCGCTTCTTAAGCTGAAAGAATTTTCACTCTGAATGATTTCTGACTGCCTTGCTGCTCGCTCTCAATGTACTCATCAGTCTTTACGTCTGCTGGATGGAACTTCAGATGCCGTGTGGATGCTAAGCAGGAGAGGAGGCAAAGCCGAAACCTCAGGAAAATGGATCAGTGTGTGTTGTGCCATTCAGAAGCTGAATCTGCCAGGCAAACATTTCCAAACATGTTTTGTTGGCTTCAAATATAAATGTTATGACAAATGTGAATCAATCATTTATGAGCAAAAAGGGCACTGAGTGAAAGTTTGGGACACCTGTGATCTATTCCGAGCTTTGCCTGTTCTTTGCTCCAAAGTTTTATCTGTATTGTTTGTAATTTTTTCCTGCATGTTTATAAAATGCTGGAAAAGGCACTTCAGTTTTGGTGTGGTGCCCTCCAGAGCTTCTGTAAATAATCTTGCTGAATTATATGAGCATGCAGTGCAGAGGAGTGTGGACTTAGGAAGGGTAGGACAGGAAGCAAATGTGAAGACTTTACATGTCCAGTATACAGCTGCATATGGGTGAGTAGAAAACATACCACTGTGTGACTTTGTGCTTCCAGAACCCAGTGCTGTCAGCTGAAAGGAAAAATGTCATTGTTAGCATAATTTGCCAGGAATTGTTTGTATGATTCTTACATACAGAGAAAGAAGCATATGACATATGCTTGGGAGTATGTGTTTCCTTCGGGAAATTTCAGCCCTATTAAAAATTTTGAGGTCCTGTGATGTTACAGCTGCTTTAAGAATTCATAGCTGGATGAAAGAAAATAGGCATCTTGCTTGGATTTGTAGTACCTTAAAACACAAGAGATATTTTATTCATTCATCTCTATGGAAATAAAAATAAGCCTGTCTCTTTTTTATCACACAGATAAATTGATAGCACCTTTAAACTACTATCAGTGAGAGCAAGGGAGCACTAGGACCAGGTCTAAAACTTTAAATACTGAGAAAAGCATTTAACAATCACACTCATCTGCTTGAGGCAGGTGTAGCTCATAAGGAGGAAAGGAAGGAACAGCTGTATCTTGGATAAAGGCTCCTTGGCCACAGGAAGATAAATAGCTAACAGCTGGCTTCCCACAAGGGGTAACTTTGCTGTAATGTCCCTGTTTCTGCTCCCTTGCTTAGATGAACCCTCTCTTAGGCCAAAGGGGAAGACATGTTTATACATCATGGAGACAGATGCCTTCATCCTTGAAGATGATAATTTATCGTGGCTGTGGAAAATGAGTTCTCATTGGTCACATTGGGAGTGGACACAGATGTTGTGTATTATGATGTTCAAAGTCACACTGTTTATTAGGGTAACAAGACTGCATAGATTTTCTAGACATGAAAAGTGTTGAGTAGGGAATATGCTTCTTCATGCAGTTGAATTCTGGGTTTCAGTATAATTTATGAATTTTTTTTTTTTTTTTTTAAGAGAGTATATATATATTCTTTACCATTCTTTCCAGTTTTGCAGCTGATATCCTGACAAGAGCACAATATTAATCACAGTAGGGCTAAAATTACAAATGTAAGGTATTTCAGCTAAATGGAAAGGACAGTGTCTCACTCTGAAGGAACTGATGTGGACCTCAAAGGGGATGATAAACTCTGTATAGGACTCATATTCCTGTCTTATTTACTCTATCTGTAGAATGGTGAAGCTAAGTGATAGTGCAAGATATCCAAGAGCAACTGAGTCCTCTTTTGCTGACTTGTGTTACAGGAGTTGGGCTCTGTCATCAAACCTGCAAGTAACATCTAGTGTAATTTTCAAGAAAGCAATCTGAGTATGGACATGTAGTAGGTTTTTCAAGGGGTTTTTATGCCTCCTGCCCTTTATGGAAAATGCTGAAAGGTCCAATCCAAATTTTATCTTGTGTCATTCTCTCTTTTCTGACTGATATTTATTGGTTTTGGCACATGAATGAGTTTTTTTTTCCTGTCTCTGCAGACGATCTGGAAAAAAAAATTGTTCTGGGTGCATTGTTAACATACCCTGCAGATATCAGAACTGCTAGGGTTGCTGCTTTTCTCAAAGGCTATTTGAAATGATATACTTATTATTCTTCCCCAACATGTGCTGTAAACCAGCATACATCTTTGTGGGACTTCTTCACATATACTAGGTCTTGAGACCTTTTCAGACTCCTAATTTTGCATTTATATTGATAATTATTACAACAAGCTTATTAAAATAGATATATAGATGATGACATATACAGTCACTTGATATATTTGGGTTGTAGCACCTATCAAAACACATTGTGAGCATAACATTTATTTCCAAATTTTAGCTGAAAATCTAATTATGTAATCAGTGATAGATACAGGCAAATCTGATACAACATAAGTTTTGCTAACAGAACTTTCCATGACAAAGGGACATGAAAGAGCTTAAGAGACTTCTCAGTAAATCTTTCCAATGTAATTATTTGTCAGGAGCTCTGCTGAAGAGAACATATATGCCTTATCCTAGAGTATCATTTGAAGTTTGCCAAGAAGAATTGGTAATTTTTATATGAAAATTGTGAGACAGAGAGAATTTTCATTACATCTATCAATCTGAAATCTTTCATCTTTCATTCAATTTCATTTTTAAGGCAAATTAATATACTTTTTTTGCTGCATTTCAGATTTCATAAATGTGTATCTAAGCAAAAAATTTATGCTGAATTATTAATATAAATGTTGAGCCCTTATTCTGTACAGCAATTTTTCTTAATTTTTGATGCTATTAGCTAGGTTTTATCTACACGTTACAAACTAAATTTACCAGAAATGTAGCTTTAAGTCCCAAATAGTAGGATATACTCAGCTTTATCTTCCATTCTGGTCCTTTGTATTCTTGAATATACAGAAGTCATTGGCAACAGAGACTGTAAGTGATGCCAACTTGACCTGACAGATTCAGTGCAATATGACTGTTGCTGAGTCAGAACATAATTTTCCTTTACAAAGCTAATGTAAAGAAAAATCAATTTGAAAAAGAACATTTTACATGAAAAGTAAATTTCCAGCTTTTTCTTGGTACAAAGATTCATTTTTTTCATAGATATTGTGTTGTTTTTCTCATTGCATACTTCTCTTGTTTGCCTGGTTTAACCTCAGCTGACAACTCACCCCCAAAAAATCACTTGCTCGTTCTCTCCTGGTGGGATGGGGGACAGCATTAGAAGGGCAAAAGTGGGAAAACTGATAGGTTGAGATAAAGGCAGTTTAATAGGGAAAACTAAAGCTATGCAAGCTATCAGAACAAGGCAAGGAATTAACTCATCCCTTCCCACAGGCGAGCAGATGTTCAGCCATCTCCAGGTCAGCGAGGCTCCATAGTGCATAACAGTGACCTACGAAGGCAAATTACATCACTTTGAGCAACCTCCTCCTCCTTCTTCCCTGCAGTTTTTTCTGCTGAGCATGACACCTTTATGGTCTGGAGCAGCCCTTGGGTCAGCTGGGGTCAGTTGTTTTGGCTGTGTCCCCTCCCAGCTCCCTGTGCACCCCCAGCCCCCTCGCTGGTGGGGTCAGTGAGGAGCAGCAAAAACCTTGGCTTTGTGTGAGCACTGCTCAGCATTAGTGAAACCACCCCTGTGTTATCAATGCTGGTTTTGTGCATAATTCCAAAACATAGACCCATAGTAGCTACTATGAAGAACCTCAACCTTATCAGGGCCAAATCATGCACTTTATTGAAAGGGCATTTCCTGATTGAGAACTCTTTCAATTAAGGTTTTCCAGCAAAGTTTGAAGTGCAGACTTCATAGATCTTTAAACATTGTGAAATTCTTTTTACTTTTTTCTTTTTTGTCTGTTTTGAAAGAATTTATTAAAAAGGGTCAAATTGTGCAGGGTAATAGGGGCATTAAATAGGACTTTTGCAAACTTAGAACTTTTTTTCCCATGGAGAAAAATCAAAAGAAAAAAGAGAGCAAGAAAATCTTTTTATTAAAGGTTTGAATTGTATTTGTTTGAGTTAATTAAATCTTATCACATTCATATGCACTTTCTAATTAACAATTAGCCATGTTTCCTTTGTAATAAATGAGAAATCTTTCAGGAACATGAGAATGGATAAAAGCATGCAGCAGCTTAATGAATCTCTATTTTATCTCTGGAGAGCGAAGTTATATTTAGCAACAGTGACAAACAAAACTCTACACTGGTTTACAGTTTCAAATGTGACAATTTCTTTATAAAATCAGCTATCTGCAATAACAAAAGATTCAAAAGACAGTATTCTTCAGTACACAGTCTGAATACTCGAAACAAAGGTGAAGAAAGTTGGTTTTTAAACTTGTTTTAAACAATCAACTAAGACTATTAAGAAATACTGCACTTAACAAAACAATTTGTGCAAGAAATGTAGGCAGTTGAAAGCGCCCACATTTGCCCTAAGATTTTAAAAGGTCATCCCTTCAAAAGACTTGATCTTTAATAGAGAAAAAAATTGTGTTACTTCCTCTGTTCTCCTAGGCCTAATGGAAAATGTTGTGGTTTACTAAGTTAACAAGCAAAGGCAAACTGCAGATTTCCACTGTCATCCTGACCAGGTAGTTCTTGTTAGAACTAGAGCCTGCTCTGTCTACAGCAGATTTAGTTCTATGTGAGTTAGTTTGTTTGTTTTATCTAACCTATTTCAGAAACATCCTTTTTCTTCTTGTAAAGTCATAAGACCTTGATGATTTTAGCAGTATTTCTATGAAATGGATTTAAAGCAGCATTGACTATATCTAAAGTTTGATCTCCTGCTGCCAAGTAAGAGATACAAACCCTGCATGTCATCCTAGCTGCTCTTCCAGGTTTCCCTACTGGGATTATTTCACTTTATGCAATTCACACAATCATTGGGCTAAAGACAGACCAACTCTATAGCTTTGCAGTTAATATCTGAAAAAATTAACCCTGTCCTGGACAAAACTAGGACACCAATGTATTGAATTCCTAGGTTATTTGGGGTTGAAGAATTCATCTCAGCTTTTAAATGACATTTTAAAAGGACTGTATTTGGAGAATGAAGATGGATTCTCCTAATCATACAAATATTTTTCAGATGAGAGAAAATCTCTTCCTCCATTATTAATCTCAAGCAGTCATATAATTTTTGTTTGTGCATTCTCCCTTGGTGTCTGCTCAGTGACAGGTTTTTGGACTAATGTAATTTTTTCTGGGAAGAGCCTAGCTCATGACACAAATTTTGAACAGTAGATGGTGTGTGATGAATGTACATTTCTGACCACTTTAAAAGACCATCAGCTCTGTGGCTTAATTCTAAACCTGCCCAATTTTATGTCTGTTGTCCCTTGATTAATTACTTGGGGATTCTGACTTCCAGAAGCATTTCCTGCAAAAGGACTTCATTGATACAGCCAAAATGAACATTTGGAGGTGCACAGGCCAATTGCTGGCACTGTGTGTCAGTCCCTTTCTATAGTGCCAGAGGTGCTATGTAGGTGGTTTGTCACAGACTGCAAAAATTGAGTTCCCTTTGAGTACCATTGGCATCAATGGAAATTAGGAATATTCAACCTCTGGTAGGATTTAAAGCAGAATAAAGCTGGTTGTGGAGTGTTTCTTCAGTTTTTGTGGATTTATTTATTTTGTTTTGTTTTTTCTTTTTGTTTGTTTGTTTTGGCTTTTGTTTTTTTTTTGTTCATTTGTTAGTTTGGGGGATTTTTGTGTTTGATTTTTTTTGTTTGTTTGTTTTAATTAGTAGATAGTAATTCTCCATCCCATGAAGAATACAGTGCTTTCATTTCAAGCATTTGGAACCAGGAAGCAGGAAGCTATGGGGCAAAAGCCTATATTTTTATGGGCCCATAGTGATATATCACCAGTGCGAAAAACAAATGAGAAATTATTTTCCGCCAAAAAAGCTTTTCATCTGTAGTGTTAGTTCACTTTTTCCTGTGACCAATACCCCCATTTCATGCTGCAGGTACCTTCTTACTTACGAATGAAAACTGTATTCACTTGATTTTGTGCATCCAATGAGATGGACAAAGTCTTCTAATTCCAAAACCTTCTTCATAGGACTTGAACACTGTACAAAGTCAATCTTATGATGCAAAAACATCTTGTTGATTGATATTTATGTCATGCCCTAAGGCCTCAGCTTTACTGCATCAGGTAAGTTGCAGACTTTCAATGGTGATAAATGATGTTCTTTTGTGGCAAAAGTCAGAAGACAGCCACAGAAAAATGTGGCTGTACCAGAGGTGAGGAGTACAGGCACCTAGTGCTAAACATTTTAAAGTATTCTAAGAATTGACTTGTGTAGAAAAGCCATTTTATGCAGAAGATCTTTCATCAGTACTCACGTCTTCTCACACTTAATGGAAATATCACTAAGTACAGGATAAACAACTGAACAATTGTGATCAGAGGTTTTAACTGACTAGAGCATGTGAATGCACCAGCATTCTGATCATCTGACTTTTAATATCTGTCTTGGCCTTCTTTTTTATCCTTCTGTTATGATCTAAAAGAACAAGGTTAAAATTATTTTTTTTACAACCTAACTGATTTGGATAATCACCAAAGTATTAATAGTAATAACAGCAACAGCAATAATAATAGCAGCTACTTCTTGACAGTTTCTCTTATCCAAGCATCTGGAATTGCTTTAAAATATGAGCTTCTCAAGCTTTATAAGTGTGCTACATAATATTATGCCCTTTCATGTTCTACATAACTATGAAGGGGTGAGTCAAAGATTTTGTTGAGACCGCTGTAGAAACCTAGAAGAGAATTTTATATCAGTTTTATTTCTCAAATATCAAATTATCTAGGGTTTTATAGTCACTTTAAATACTTGCATAAGGTCCTCCTTTCCACAAATTTCTTTGAAAGAAAATGCCAAAGACCAGCTGAGCTGGGGTTCTGCTCTTTCCCTTCTTGTAACCCAAATGGTGAAATGCTAGTTTACAGATTCTTCTGGGTATTAAGAGAAGGCCTGTGTCTACTTTTCTGCTATAAAGCATGTGAAGAAAGGCACACAGTAGGCATGAGAACAATAAGAACAAAGCAGTAGGTAAGATTTACAGACTTGCAACCTTTCCAGTGTTTGTTTTCACCAGAATACTCTTTATATTTTGATAGATCAAAAGTCCAAACAGCCATAACCTATCTTTGCTAACACTTTGCCAGTGTGCACTTTTGCCTTTCTCATAGCAATATGTGCAAGCCTGTTACCACGTGTACTACTCTGCCGAGAATCTTCATTTGTAACAATATATAGAACCACCGTCAACAGGGGAGAAGCTGTCAAGCGAGACCAGTGCCTACTTCTGTTGAACAAGCTGATCATGGTGATCTTGGAACATACAACTAATCCATGTGCTTTTTTTTACTCTTATGCCAAAATTATCATGTTTTTAACATCAGCTGGTAAAATGTCTCAAAGGTATTTTTAACTTTATCTGTGGGAAATCTTTTCTTTGGTTTACAACAAGTAATCTTTTACAATGTCAGAACTAGTTAGGTTTTGAAGACTAATTACTTCAAAATTTTTTGCTAAGAAACAGGGAAAATTTACTTCAGTTGTTTGAAAGTGATGTTATAGTGAAACAGTTTTCCACAAACAAAAATATTATGTCAAGTTCAGATTATAGAAGATTTCTCTCAAAACACTAAACTTAATTTTGGTCTAAAATCTACTTCTGCATTGTTGATTATTCCATTGACTGGACATGGAAATAGACCCTACAATTAGATTTTGAAGTTTTTTTCCATCTCTTTGCCTAAAACCTTGGACAAACTACTCAAATTGAAATAAGGAGGAAAAAAAAATTGGGAGAGTACTTTTCTCCTAGATGATTTCTTAGCAATTTCTTAGTTATTTAGCAGCGTTACAGGGTTATCAAGTCCAGAAGGCATGCCAGAAACACTATGGTTCCTATTACAGTAAACACTATCCTGTAACACATTTTTGTTGGAAATAGCAATTTATCCTTGCACCAAAGTCCAAGCCAGGATTATATCTACATGTATATTACATTGCAGATCCTCTGTGTCAGTCACACAGAATATGAATCTGTTCAGACTCAGCTTGGAACTATTGTCTCCCTCTGTAGGAGATTAGTTTGCTTATTTCCTGTGCTTTAATCTCAAAAGATTTCTGTGTTTGCAGATAAGGAAGAACTGGTTGGGATGTGAAAACTGAGGGCAGATTCAATATCTGTGACCATGGAATAGTGAAGTTTGGGATCCTGAGTGAGACAGGGAAATGACAGGATCACAACCCTGGACCTCAGAAGAACAGATTTTGGACTGTTCAGAGAATTGCTTGGAAGAGTATCATGGGTTACTGCCCATGATGAGAGGAGAGGAAGATCAGAGTCAGTTAATTTTCAGTGTTCACCTCCTCCAAGTTCAAGACTTGCTGATCTGTTTTAGGAGGAGGTCATGCAAATGTGGCCTGACCTCCTGTGATGAACAAGGAACTCCTGGCAAAGCTGGAGTATAAAAAGAAGGTGTACAAGAGGTGCAGGCAGGGACAAGAGCCCCAGGATAAACACAGAGAATTTTTCAAAATGTGCAGGGATGAACTTAGGAAAGTCAATTCAGAGTTTAATCTGGCAAGGGACATGAAGGGCAGCAAAGAGGATTCCTGCAGACATAGCAGCAGCACAAGGAAGACCCCAGAAAATGTGGCACAGCTGCTGAATTGGTCAGAGGACCTTGCGACAAAGGACATGCAATATGTTCTTTTCCTCCATCTTTGCTAGTGTGATTTACTTTCACAAACCCAAAGTCTCTGGGGAATCTGTGTCTGGCCTTAGACAGCAGCTGGTAAGCAATTGCATTGGATTTGATTTCCCATTCCTCCCATGGGAAAGTCTGATGGAAGCACAGACTAGTCAGGAATCTGTCCAGTGACAGGACAAGAGATGATGCACACAAACTGAAATACAGGAAATATCATTTGAGCTTAGGGGAAAAAGTTTTTAGAGTGCATGTGGTCAGATACTGGAACAGGCTGCCCAGGAAGGTTGTGGAGTCTCCACCAGTGGAGGTATTCAAAATTTAACACAGTCCTCATCAACCTGCTGTAGCTGATCCTGATGATCTCCAGATGTCCTTTCAGTCTCACTGTGACCTACAAGCTGTGACTTACTGCTGCATATGCTCCTCTGTGTTGGTGGGTAAGGATCACATCAGCTTATTTCTCATGGGGAACATTTCTTCATGGTGACTTGTAACATGTAAATACCCTGAGAATCTGGTGTGTCACTTTGTGAAAGGTTCTGCACAAAATTTGTAACTTCAACTTTTTCTGCCATGAAGAAAGTACAGTCTAAATATGGGGTTACAAACAGGAGCACACAATTCATTACAATGGTGAGAACATTAAGAACAATGTAAATCTCACAAACACCTTCTTATTTAGTACCACAGGTATCAGAGCAGAGAAGGTTAGAGATTACTGATTAAGAAGGCTTTGTAAATGTTTAATTGCCCCCTCCTTCCATATATGAAAAAGTGACACTGTCATAAGATGCATAAATTGCTATTTGTTTTATAACAAAGGTTCTATCTAAGAAGCAGTACGCTTACAGCTGCCCTCTTCAAACAGGATGTGTATGTCTTTAGTTTTAAAAAGTATAACAAAATACAGTTTTTGAACATCTGTTTATAGCAGCTGGGGGAGCTGTGTAAATCTTTAATATTGTATGCTTGTTCTCTTGGTTTCTGTCATCATCCATAATTTAAAACAACTAAATCCTGGATTTAGAAAGGTTCACCATTTATCTAGATCCAGGAGTAACACACAGCATGCCTGTTTTTTCCTTAGGGTGTTAAGAAAGGAGCTTGGTGCTCTGATGAGGTGATAAGATACAAGGACAGTTACACAAATGTGGAAGGGCCACTAGATACATCAGGGGTAACACCGCAGCCTTAGGCTCTCCTCTGTGGCCAGCAGCTGTGAACTTCAGCAGAATGTTCAATGGAGAGTAAAATTTAATTAGAAGTGAATTGTGCCAGGATCTTCTGCCTTCATTCTAAAGATGATAAGACTTGACAGCACCTCTGTCCATTCAGGGTGAAATTTATTGAGACTTCACTATCATATATCAACTTTGTGGAATTAAAAGCAGTCAAGTAAAATGCTAGAAAAGAAAGCATCTAATGATTCAGGGTTAAAAATGTCAGCCTTCAATTCTTGCACCTTTACTAAAAGTACAGTTCTGTAGAGTGGTCAAGAGTTATGTCAGCAATTGCAGGTTTGTACTGTCATAAAAAGGGGCTGCTGCCTTAAATCACTTGGCCTTACTTAATAAAAGCTTTTTTTTTTTTTTTTTTAGTAAGCATATCAAATGACCATGTTAAACAAATTTCTTTAATTAGGGTTCTGTAACTTGTATATTCTTTCCACTGAAGGTTTAAATCAAAGGCAGAAGAACAAAACACAGGACAACGACATCTTTCTTAAATCTGCTTGGAAGTAAAATTTACTGTCTCAGTAAAAAGAAGGAGATTCTTCTAGGATTAAAATGCTTTAGTACATTGCTTGAGATTGAAGATCAGATTAAGATTTAGCATTTTAAATATACTGAGAAAATGGCTTTTTTAGGACATCCTCAGATGTATCACAAAATGAGAAATTTAAGGGACCCAGGTCTCTCCAGAAGCAAGACGATAGAAAAAATAAAATTGCAAACCAAAAAACAATTTAAAAACTAATTTAGATTACAGGTTAAATTCAAATTAAAACTAAGTATAACATTCTGACCAGAAGGAAACATCATAGGATTATATTAATTACACAAGGGCTGTATCTCAGGAAGGCTTCCTTAGAAATCATGCTTATTAGTAGGTAGTTTCTTACTAGTGTGATACTAATATTTTTATTTTTTTTTTACTTACAGGGAATCGATGATGGTTCTATATACATTATGAACACAGCCTGTATCAGTGTAGTTTTGGGGTATTTATGCAGCTCTTCTGACTCTCCAGAATTCTTTACCAGGTTACTCCATTTCTGTACTTCAAGCTGATCTGCTCATGGTTGTTGTACTGTTGATACTCACTGCATCCTTTCTTCACAGCAGTGATTCAGAGGGCGAGGTGTATCTCACTGGTTTATAGGTTACACAGAGCTGCAGTCTGCTGTTCATTTGCTTCTGATGTGTGGGGTCTTGAAATGGAAGAGAAACTGCTCAGCCATGCTATGGCAGAGGTCTCAGCAGGGCCATGCATATAGAGGGGTGCCTTTGGGAAAGGGAGTTGCCTTGCACATGCTGTGTCATGCTCCAAAACAGATGTGATGCAAATCCTCTGCATAATTTTGGGCCTCATGTTATTGCAGCAAACTGAAAAATGTCCACCCTGTTTCATTATAAAACTCGGTGTTTTCTTTGATAATTGCTATGCAGTTATTAATTTTAATAAAATGTAGATAAATGTTTTGGTGTATGATATATTTCTGGTCTAAGTTGTGTCTGAATATACTCTATCTTGCCCACATTATAAATGGGTGATGTACTGGCTTGCTCTCAAACCACACCATTATCAGTACCTCCATGTTTTCTTTGCAGTGCTTACAGAAAGCCATGGATGAACCAGTCTTCACTAAGCAGTGTATTTAAGATGTCTCCAAAATCTAGAGGTAATACAAGATGGAATATATAAATTCTGAGAACTCCTCCTTGATTATTTGTGGAACTTGAAAATGGCATTGACAATCAGCTGCTGGTATGCAGTGTAAGTATGATGGGAATCAGCCACTGGCATGAAGATAGTGATGTCATTGAGAAGTGGTGTGCCCTTCTGCCAGCTATAGTTATCACCTATAGGAACCTTGTAATGAGGTAAACATGTTCTGACTCCTTTAAAGCATTCAATTACTTGAGGGGGGGAGATTAAACTCTACACATTAAAGTGTGCATGTGCATATATTTATGTATATGTGTGTGTGTATTTTCATCTGAAGGGATGTACAGCCAGTGAATAGAGTTCACCAAATGTCTACTAAAGCATTAAAAGGTTGCACCCTTATTAATGCAGTAGCATTGAGAGTGCACAAGGTTTGCATGACAGCCATATGTCCTGTTTGCCTAGCATGGTTTTGCTGAGGGTCATCTCTCTCAAGCAGCTCTCAGGCAGTTTGGGGGTCAGAGCAGGCTGTGCTTCCCTTTGACAGTCAGTCTGGATTTTGGATTTCTGTACTGGAAATGTGAGGAGTTTTCTGGTTTTTGTTTGGTTTTTTTTCCTTAATTTTTTTTTTTTTTTTTTTTTTTTTTTTTTTTTTTTTTTTGTGCAGGATATCCTGAAAGAGTTGCCCTATGCATCAGAGCACAGAATCTGATCATTTGAGCATACACAGCCAGCAATAGCAGCATGGATCTGTTCAGGTGGGAGGCAGCACTGTGGGATGTGAACTGGAGAACTGCCTGTTTTGCAGTAATTAATCATTGCATACCATAAATCCTGGTAAGCACAGAACGAATTTACTCTGGTCCAAAAAGTGTTAAATATTGTAACATCAAGGCTGAAAATGACAGTTTTATGGATTGAGCTGATGTGCACATTTCAAATATGCTAAACACACCAGGCCCTGTAGAAAAATATGCTGATTGTTTTAGTGCCAGGTGGCCAACTTGCAGCTGTTCAGCCTCAGAGGTGCTTCTTAGGCAGGCCTGCTGCTTCTTGAAAGTCCCAAGTGTGTCATTTCCATCCAGATGTGTGCAGGGAAGATGGCTCCCAAATCCTGGACTGTACAATGGTCTCAGCTGAGCCTTCTAGTTACGCTGCTGCTGATAGTGCTAGATGTGATAGCGTAGGACACAGGTGTCCCCTCTCAGTTCTGAGTATAGGAAGCACAGGTTTCCATGCTTCTTGTTCTTTGTAGAAGGAGAAAACCACAGTGGACAAACTGTGGTCATTTTAGTTGAAGAAATGCATCTGAATGGTCTGTCAGCTCATTCACCATCCTCTTTCATGCATTCTTGGTAGCTATGTTTTATATGAATAAATTGTATTTTCCCAGGACTTGTCTCTGAAAGTGAGCCCACCTGACAAACTGATGTGGTTTATTTATACTATTCAACATATGAGAAAGATATTAAAATATTAGAGAGCATCCAAAGGAGGTCCAGAAAGATGGTGAAGGGCCCTGGGAGGAAGCCACAGGAGATGTGGCTGAGGTAAATGTTTCTGTTTGGTCTGGGAAAGAGGAGACTGAGAGAAGACCTCATTGCTGTCTACAGCTTCTACTCAGTCTGAACAAGACATTTCTCCTTGTTCTATCACTACAGATTCTGACAAAGAGCCTCTCTCTCACTCCCCTATAGGCCCTCTTGAGGAAATGGAAGGTTGCCAGAAAGTTGTTCAATGCTCTGGTTTAGAGCTAAAGGCATAACCTTGCTCCCCTCCAGAAAACTCTGCTTTGTAGATAAGAATTACTCCAGAAAAACCTGCTCATGTAGGATTTGTCTGCAGACAAAATATTTCCTTAAATTTAATCTCCTTCATCTCCCCTCCTAAAACTGAAAACTCTAGCAGAATTAAAATTAATTTTGTGAAAAAAAAAAATTAAAAAAAATACATATCATGAAAGGAAATACTTAAAAATCAGAGAACAAAATAAAAAAAATGGAAAGAAGATATGATGAAATCAAATGTAAAAGAGAAAAAGAAAAACTTGGAAATGAAGTGAATGAAATGAAATGCACCAGGAAGAAATGAGGTGCAATGAAAAGGACCAAAACCTGCAAAAACTATTCACTGAAATACCAAATAAGAGAAAAAAGGGAAGAGACAGGAATATAAACAAAGGAATGAGATGCTTAAAAAAAAATAAAAATTAAGACTACTAAATGAAAACTGTATCATGGGATGACATGAAGTAAAGAAATGACCAAACCTTGGTGAATTGATCCTCATTGAATTCGCAAGATTTCATTTCCTTCCATGAAATGAAGACCTTCCTTTCATGAAAGGAAATGAAATCTTGAAATAAGAAAAAAAAAAAAGTGCAGCAACCATCCTGGAAAACAGATATGATAAAAAAAGGCAACTGAAAAAAAAAAAATTTGCAAATGGAGTGACTACAAGCAAAAGGATAGGGATGAAATGAGGTGCGATGAAAAGTACCAAAACTTCACAAAATTATATTCATAGAAATCTTAAAATCAGGGAACAAAGTCAAGGGAAAAGACAGCATTACTTAGTCAACAATTGAAATGCTTAAGAAAAGAAAGAGGCTTAACCAAAGTGAAAACAATCAAAAGGCAATGGGATGGCAGGAAGTGCAGGACCAAACCCTACCAAATTAAAACTCACTGAATTCAAAAGATTTCATTTCGTTTTGTAAAATGAAGACTTTCCTTTCAAGAAAGAGAATGAAATCAGAGAACAAAGTGAAACAAACACACTGCAAAGGGAATATGATGCAAATGCAAGTTAAAAACAAAAAGAAATTTGGAAGTGGAATGAATAGAATGACATGGATTGGGAGGAAATGAGGTGCAGTGAAAAGGAGCAAACAACACTATGTTCCCAGTCTGATTGTGTGAAGTTTGCCCACCTTGGTGTTAAGTCCTATGCTACCTGTATATGTCATTGCCACAATTATCTCTGGTTCTGCTCATCTTGTTTGTTGAGTGTTATCACAGCTGAAAAAAGGAGATTAATAAAATATCCCCCCGTACTGATGGGGCTTCTCAGAGTGTGTCAAACCTCACATTAATGAAACTTCTGTATGGATTTTAGATTTCAACAACTATAGCAAGACAGAGACAAGCAAAGAAAATGAGGCGTGTTGGAAGATTAAAATGATGTCAAAGACAAATATGAAGGGCAAATATTAAATACACACCTCAATTTTATATCTCATGGCAGAATTATGAAATGTTTCCAGCATTTCCAGATTAATTTACTTTTATGAACTCTGAAAATCCCTGAGGTGAAACAAAATAAGTCAAAATTCAAATAATCACTTTCCTGAGAGGGGCAATTTGACCAGGTTTGAGCCAAAGGTAGTGTCTATAATGTCCTCCAGAGTGTCAAGGCTGTTTTTAAGCCAACAGAAGTACTTATCCCCTTTGTCTACTCATAAAAGAGCCTTTGTTGCTCTTCTTCGTTGGAAGATCACTTGATCATGTTAAATGCAGGGTGCCTCAATTTTTTGCAACTCTGTAAGGCCTTGCATTGACAGGGCCTGGCAGGAAGGTGATCAGGAATCTTGTTTTGAGATAATTTTCTTGGACAGACTGCTTTCATGACAAAATATAGATCAGACATGATAAGATTGCCCTTGATTTCAAAACATAGCCAGCTGGACTTCTGTAAGGACTTTGACAGTCCTCCAAAGCATCCTCCTCTCTAAGCTAAGGAGATATGGATTTGGTGCTGGTAGGATAGCGCAGAAATTGTGCATTGATGGGGTTAGAAAGAATGACTCAGAGCTTTGTTATGTAGCCCTGAGACACAGACTCTTTTGGAGAATTGGTCAATACTAGATTTGGATTCCAGACCCTATCTTCAGTGATGTGTAGGAGTTCTATTCAATGTAACTTGAATGCAAACATTAACCAAACTCCAGAAAGGCAGTAGTGTATAAGTGTATCTTGGAGGTTAGAAATGCAAAGGCTATGAATATATAGATTCTCTTACATAATCAAGATGTGTTTGACATTCAGGTTCTCTCTGTTCAGCCAAAAGATGGATAAAGGTTTGCAGAAGGATGCTTATACAAGTGACTAAAGTGCAGTAAAGACTAAAGTGGAGTAATGTCCACACTTGTTTCCAGAAGCATATAAAATTACAATATAAGAGAAATAAATGCTTAAACATCTCTAAATTACAATATGAGGAGTAGGCAAGTTCTTTTTCTACCACGAAAACATTTTAAATAATTTGGAGCTACTTTTCAATTTATGATTGTTGTAACTATTTTCTTAACAAAAAACATGGTCAGAAGAAGAATAGCTTAAAATAAAGACAGTTCTTAGCGAGCATTGAATTATTTAGAGACTTTATTAGTACTACTGGTTTTAAGCCTTACCTTCTTCTTCAGCTAGATTAAAGTAATAGGACAAAACAACAAAAACAACAAAAACTATTTGGAGAGCTTGCCAGGCAAAAGTATGCCTTATTATTGTACTACTACTTGTACTTGTGCCTTATTATTTTACTACTACTTGGATGAGTGTCCATTGAGTGACCCCACTCCATTCTAACATATAAACTTTTAATATATAGTTACTGTGATTTATATTATAATATAGAAGACAAAGGCATCTACAATTAAATTTGAAAAGGTAGAAGCTCAAGGACAGGAATTTCAGGAAGTGTATCTGGTGATTTCGGAGGACACAGACAGCTCATAGCTGCACAGTCATGTTCTCTTCTTTATTTTAATACAGACCTCAGAAACACTGTGCTATGGTATGGACCCCTATATCTCCACATGCAGCACAAAGCTCCTGAAAACACAATAACATAATCTTCATTCAGAGAGGAGTATTGTATTCCAGATGATACAGCAAGCAAAAGGTTGTTGTGACTATTCTTAAAACTTTCACCAAATCACTGAATATCCTGAGTTGGAGGGGAGCCACAAACATCATTGAAGCCCAGCTCCTGTCCCTGCACAGGACAACCCAAAAGTCACCATGTGCCTGAGAGGATTGTCCAAATGTTTCTAGAACTCTGTTAGGCTTTGTGTTGTGATCCCTTCCCTGGAGAACCTGTTCCAGTGACCAACCACCCTCTGGGTGAAGAACCTTTTTGTAATGTCCAGCCTAAAACTGTCCTCTCTCATCTTCTTGAGGCTGAACAAGACAACGGACCTCAATTACTCCTCATGTGGTTTCCACTCTATACCCATCACCATCCTTTTAGCCCTCCTTTGGACATTCTCTAACTGTCTTTCTTACACTGTGATGCCCAAAACTGCACCCAGGACTCAAGAGAATTTGTTATACCTGCATGTAAGTTGTCTTAAAGTCCCTTTTCTCTGTTTTGTAAGGAGTCTGTTTTTATAACAGACGTAAAAGCAAGCAGCACATTCTTTATGACCTATGGCTTGAGGGTGATCCTTCAATATGCAGTGCAACACTGTTCTGGAAGAGGTTGTTAAAGTGCTGCTAGTTCTTCCCTAGTGGAAATTTATTCAAAGAAAATAAACATTTATCATTAGTGGGCTTCTGCTCCAATTTCATCCTGCTAATGAATCCTTTCTACAAGGATTAGATGTTGATTAGATATAATGGCTGTTAATGATCTTATCTACTAAATTAAGGCAGATGTTAAGGGATTTATACTTAAAAATACCTCATGTGGTAAATCTCAGGAGTGTGCAGAAGAAAGGCAATGCTGTCTGCATTCATAGTGATAACAAATTAACCACGACCTGAAGAGGTCAGGAAGTGTTCATATTATTTGATTAGAAAAGGTACAAGCAAAATTCCTGCTTCCTTATGAGCATTTTTGAAGACAATGAAATGAAAAAGAATTTTCTAAAAAGACTCTGAACCCAAAAGTAATTTTAAGAATGTCATTTATCTGTTAGCTGTGAAAATTATTCCTGCTAGAGGAACTCAATCTTGCCTGGTGAGAGGGACCAATCTGATTTTTATTTATGCCTCAACATATGTTATACATGAGGTGAAAAACTACTCTAGGGGCTGTACCCATGCTGGGAGTTCTGTCCTCGGGGAGGCTTCATCTGGCAGCCAATAAGGGGAGAGAAAGCTCTCTTCTTCCCTCTCTGCTCCCTTTTCTACCACTCTTCAGTAGGAACACTTACCTTTCATTATCAATACACAGCTATCCAATATAATATTGCCGTGCTCGCACTTTATTTTCATCTGAGAAATCTATCAAAAAGAATTCTCCCCAGCTCCCCTTTTATAATGGGATGGGACACCTGGGTTACACTCAGCTTTTTTCCCCTTACTATTAGAAGCTGGTAAGAAGTAATTTTTACTGTAGCATGTCTTACTGGACTGGGTAGTAGTAAATTCCAGGAAAATAAGCAAATAGCTCCTTTGTGAATGAGAGCAGAGCTGTAAAAGGGAAATGAGAGAATGAAGCTCTCTGGCTGAACATGTAAGTGAAAAAGATGTGTGTAATAAGGGCATACTTGAGGAATAACCTGTGAAACAGTCCCCTAGGAAGAAGATGAAGGTATGCATGACTGCCAGATCTCTTAAAGATGTTTTATGCTTATGTGAATCACTGTTTTTCATTTTTCTTTTAGTAATGCCAATGTTTACAGTATTAGAGTATCTACAGGGAGGGATAAAGCATTCTAAGGTCTTTGACTTGATGGAATGCTCAAGGTTGGCTATTTAGCAAGAGAATTCCTGGATTATGGCCCTCTTAGCTGAATTTAATATACTTTCAGTAGTTTTACAATGATTTGAGTATCAAAATATGCTCTTTGGGAGATCCTTCCATTATTGCATTTTAATGACCAAGATCCTCTGAGTCCTCCAGTAAAACAGCAAAATATTCTATCAGGCTCAGTATTACAAGCAAGCTGGCATTCATGCTCTTATTTTTTGGCTCATATGTTTAATTTTGTAAAGCCCCAATGTGATTATTAAGAATAAGAGTAATTGATAAAATTGTATTGATGGGTGAAATTTATCTTATACAGAATGGCAGCAGGAGGCCAAAGTAAGATATATGTGGGATATTAGCCTCTGATGGTTCTCTTCTAAGGAAGAATTTAATTAAAAATGAATTTAATTGTTTTATTTTGATATGAGGGGTTTTGTAGGCCTTCCTGAGTTTGTCAGCATGGCTAAAAATCTAGGGGATGAAATGAGGGTCAGATTTTTAAAAGCAGCTAATAATTTTGTCTAGATTTATTTTTCTTTATTATTTATTATTTAGGGTTTTTGGAAGGAAAGATGGATTCTGATATAAAATGTGAGACTCCTTCAGAGAAACTCTTTTTCAGAAAGCTTTGAGAATTTAATTATTGAAACTCAGGTCTTGGGAAAAGGACCTCCAGGTGAGTTCCCAAAGACATTAGCTTTTCTTGAGCACTTCTTGGCATGGACTTTTGAGTCTTCTGTTTGAAGTTCAGAGGCTCCTTAAACTGGGTTTTAAATATTGCTGTGAGGTGCCAATTTAATTTTGACTTCTGTCTCAACACTGCTTGTCAGAGGGATGTAGGGGAGGGCATGTGCCACCTGCAGGAGACAGCTGGGAGAAGACAGAGGGCCCTGTTTCTTGGGCCACTCTACCTGGCAACCATTTCATATCTCACATGGGATAGGCAGTCAGCAGGAGACCACTGAGGGCACTGTACCCTCCAGAGAGGTTCTCCAGTCGGGTGGCAAAAGGACTCCACCAGTGGACTGCAGTGGAACATTGGACTGGGCCAGTGGTCTGTCAGCAGGCAAACCTTGGAAGGAGCCAGGGGGTATAAAAGTAACTGTGTCACAAGCCCTGGGATCTTGTCTGTTTTGTTTTTGCTTTCTGTCCTGGCTATAGCCTGGCTTTGTCCTTTTTGCCCTGGTTCCAGCCTGCTTTTTGACTCTTCTGCCCTCGCTGGCCCTTGCTCACCCTCACTTACCCTCCCACCTCTGGGCACTTGGCAGCACACCAGCTGACCTCCGAGCTGACCTCCTGTGTAGCCTGTGTCCTGTTGGCTGTCCTGCCTCCTGTGTTCCTGTCTGATGCCCTGCCTGCTTTGTCTCTGCATTCCTGCCTGAGACCCCTGCTTCCAGCCCTGCTTCACTCACTGATCCAGCCTGTCCTCATGATCCCTGCCATGACCCTGCCCGAGCGCCTGCTCAGCTTGTGTCCAGCCGCCCGTCCAGTGCAGCTAGAAAACCACTTCTACAGACAGTCAAATACCTCCTCACGTACTCAGCACCGATTTCAGAGCTACCTCTCTTGCTGTTAAAAGAAACAGGTTGGACCAGAGATGTAGCTGCACATAAGCTTGTGTCTGCTTCAGCACTGAGCCAGAAGCTGCTGTCTAAAAAATGGTTTGGGACTGGAACATCTGCCACACAAATGGAGTCTGAGTGAGCTGGCATTATTTAGTATGGAGAAGGCTCAGGGGAGATGTAATCAGTGCATGTAAATACCTGACAAGGGACAGTACAGAAAGTGGACCTAGACTTTTCTCACCTGTAGTCAGTAATGAAAGAGACATTAAATACAAATGGAAATACAGAAAATTCCATTTACTTAGTCTCTCCAAAAATCAGCTGAAATTAATGTTTTCATTGTTCTCTGAAGCAATTTTCTGATGGACATCTGATTCCTGCTCTACAGGAGTCTTTCTATGGGCCACAGATGTGTCTAGAAGCCTGCCTCAGTGTGGGCTCTGCACAGTGTGCACAGTGCATGTCACCTTTGTTGGCATGCGGTCCCTTGTATGCTGCAGTGTGGATATCTGCTCCTTCCTGTTCCTTTGTGGGCTGCAGGGGAACAAACCTGCTTCCCATGGTTTTCACTACAGGAAAATCTATCTCCCTGGTGCCTGGAGAACCTCCTTCTCCACGGACTGATGTCCACAGGGTTGTTTTCTCTCAGTTTGTTTTTTTTTTTCAGTCCATATCTCTCTCAGATATTACACAGCATATTTCACCCTTCCTTCAATACATTATAGCAGAGAAAGAACCAGCTTGACTGGTGGGTCCTACTTTTTTTTTGGCCAGAATCAGGTCCATTTTGGAGCCAGCTAGAGCAGGCTCGATTTGACATGGGGACAGTTCCTGATCTCTTCTCGGTTGCCACTCCTGCCGCCTTCCCCACTACCAAAACCTTGCCACACAAACAAAATAAAGGCATTTATGGGACTAATACTGTAAGGTGTTATCCAATTTTGATCATAAAACCCCAACAAACTCAAGAGTAGAGCAACAAAGACAGTTTATACTTGTGCAAAGCACCCTTTAAGGACTACTGATGCCTGGCAAAATTATCAAGAAGATTATTCTGGAAATTATTAAAAAAACTTAATAATTTCTCCCTTTTCTAATAAATTAATTATAAATTGCTTTCAAAGAATTTAGCTCTACTGCAACTCTTTTATATAAATATTCTAAAAAATATAGAAGTTGTTGAAACTATAAGTCATATAAAGAACCATTTGCAAAAAAAGACTAGAAAAGTTATGCTCAAATGGTGAAATTGGTAAAGGGAGGTTATAAAAAAAGCTCTGCAAGGTTCACTTTTTTTTCCTAATGATATGACTGCAAGATGGCAGAATTACATTAATTCTGTCATCAGAATCAGTTGATGATGAACTGAGTTTATTGCTTTCTACAGCTTTCTCTTGAGAGGGAATGGAGAGGAAGGTGCTGGTCTCCTCTCTCTGGTGGACACTGGTAGGGCACATGGAAATGTTATCAAGCTGCATTGGGGGTGTTCAGATTGGATACTAGGAAAAAGTTCTTCACTGAGAGGTAGTCAAGTACAAGAAGCTTCTCAAGGAACTGGTCATGGCAAAAGGCCTATCAGTGTTCAAGAGGCATTTGGATAATGATTTTAGATAAACAGTTTAACTCCTAGATTCCACTGGGTAGAGTTAGAATTTTGACTCAGTGATTCTTTTGGATCACTTCTAATTCAATGTATTCTATGATTCTATTGCTGTTGCTGCACTTAGAAACAGCTTGAGTAGCTTCTCAATTCCAATGACCAAAAACTAGAGCTGCAAAATTTCACACTGGAAAAAAATAAAAGTAATGACAGTAAATAATAATGGGAAGGTGTTATCACATTTATAATCACTTTAAACAGTTAGAGATTAGCCTTCTTTTTTACATAAATGAAAGAAAAAATCATTAAATATTCATATAATAGCAGGCAGAAATTTGGTTAATATTGGACTTAAACAATAGGAGGACTGGCAAGGGCAGGAAATTCCATCAGTGATGTCACATGTTCAATTTTTAATAAATGTTCTTTCAGAAGAATAGTATCAGTGTTTTATAACTTATCATTTTTATGACTGAAAATGCAGAGTTTTAATTGCAGACTTGTAAACAATAAATTAGTGTTTGATATACAGTCAAAAGAAGAATTATTCAAAATTCAAAGAAACACCTTTTCAGCTACAGTAATACATTGTCAGGTGCTTCTAATCTACAGTTGTTTGGACCAGTTTTTCTTTGTCCAAAAGAGGTGTTAAAGACCTATGAGATTATTAAATTCACCAGTCTGGCAGACATTTTAGGGATATATTGATTACTAAACCAGTTACAAGATGATACCTAAAAGTACCAGAAATTGTGAGCTACACAGCATTCTGAACTTCGGTGGAAGTGTGGGATCATAAAATTTATCCTCAGTTGGATGCAAACTACCTTTTTTATATCAAGAAGTCAAGTTCTTTAAAGAGTAATTGTGAAGAACCTATACCATTTAGGTCCAAATGAAGTCACTGTCATTTTCATGGCATCTACCTGTTTACAGTCCTGATTTCTGTCAAACGGAAATTGGTAGAAAAAGAATGGTCAGATGTTTTTCATGCAAATTCTCCGCTGCCTAACAAGATGAACATTTTACTTGTAGGTCCTCATAGAACTGTTTGTTACTAAATGTCATAGTTTCAACTTCTGTTCTACTAAATTATGAAACTGTGAATAGCAGAAAGTAACTGTCAAGAAAGGCAAAAGATGGACACTGAAAATGTGGAAGTCAGTTGGCTGCTGACTTGTCTGGTTAGATCTGTGTATTTTTCCTTTTCTGTTGGTTGCTCAGCCCCCAACTCCCCAGAAAAACCCAAGCCAAATCAAAGTGTATATGAAAAACTGTACAAAAACTGTATCTTCCTGTATATCTAGATCAAGTTTTAGCAAACAGTTGCTGATTCTGGCAGAGGTATTTTTCTGTAGCGTGGGGCCATGTAAGAAAAAGGTACCATTAAAATAAGAACAGGATGAACTGATAACTGGTTCCAAACACATTAAAGACAAGAAGGTGGTTTGAAGAAATCAGCATGGGTTTATGAAGAGGAAATATTTGATCAAGCTGATAGTCTTCTATGATGAGATTACAAACTCAGCAGATATAATAAAACAATCTATCTACCTTTCTGCCTCATGATCTTGCTTATGCCTTATAGCACATATACAGCACACACAAAAATAGTGAAACCTCCTTAAGGTATTAACCACTAAGGTACTGCCTCCTTGCATCAAGGAGAGCGTTTTTTTGTTACTAGAAGAGCATTAGGTCAAGAAAAGTGAGTTCTTGGCTTCTCTTCCATAGCTGTGCTATGAATGTGTCTGCTCCCTAGTTTTGAAGGCTTAGTCATTTATCTATGCATGTCACAGGGAATTGCAGCCTTTTGAAAAATAATTCTGAACAACTATGAGGTGGAGTTTTTTACTTTTTTCCCTAGTGATCCCTAAAGCCTGCCATGGAAGTTCTTAAATGGAAGTTATTTTCTGTAAGTCTAATTAATTTTCTGGATGTTGTTCAGGCCAATATCAAACTATACAGAATTTTAATCACCAGGGAAATGCAGATAAGAAACACAAACATTCCATCATGAACCAATAAAAACAATTCAGAATGTAACAGGATGCCCTTAGCAGTGATTGCAGTACTTCAAAGTAAACACTGTGTAATAATGTGTAAAGGTGTTTCCTTAGACCTCAGAAATATGATCTAATATTAGTTATCAAAATCATTAACAACTGTGCTGGTGCTGGTCAATAAAAATCATGTCAAAAATCCCAAGGTACTACTGGCAGCGTTATCCAATATAATTTTCTGCTGTTAGCATGGAAGAGATTTCATGTATTTGTTTTCCCAGCTGACAAGATACATAAATATGAAACTGAAACTGGAAAGTAAGAAGCAGCTGTTGATAAGAGGGAATATATGGCATATAAATTGTGGTGCATACTTCAGTACAATTAAAATAAAACTGGCAGAGGTTTAAAGGGGAAGAAAAAAAACTGGGAAGAAAATAAGATTTATGGTATGGGGGAGCTGAGAAATATTGCCTACATTCAAAAGAGCAATTTATTGTCTGTGGAACAATGCAGTGAAGATGTTACAAAGAGAGCTTAACCATAAGTGATTAGTTTACATAAAAGAGCCTGATTTTGCTTATTCGGTTGCATTGAATTCCAAAGCATGTACAACAACTTACTGTATTTAAATATATTCTGCTATTAATTAGCTACTGAACCTGAATAGGAACATATTTTGCTGTGAGCTTAACTGGAAAGAAGATTTTATTCTTTCTCTGGTACACGTTCACAGCTCCATTAAATTTCAGTCATGTATTGCCAAAGGAAATAGCAGGCATATGCAGATTCAGTGGTTAAGGAATATCTGTAAAATTGACATAGGGACAGGCTGCTCTCACAAAGGAGAGGACTTCATCCTCTCCCATGTGCTGCAGTTTGTTTCAGTTAGAGAAAAAAAGAAAAGATCATT
The DNA here is from genome assembly GCF_030490865.1 of Poecile atricapillus. Taxonomy (NCBI): domain Eukaryota; kingdom Metazoa; phylum Chordata; class Aves; order Passeriformes; family Paridae; genus Poecile; species Poecile atricapillus. Next base: position 83,743,554 of record NC_081249.1, read on the forward strand.
TTTATGGATCTAGACCTGAAGAATGGCACACTGACTTCCAAAATTTTATCAGAAACGGAAAAACAAATATTAGTGCCCCACTACAGGTGAACAGATAACATTTTTTGGAGGTCCTGAGCATGTGTGGATTTAATGGTTGAAGGTGTACTAAAGTGTCTTAGGGGACTGGAATGGCCTAGTGAAAGGGAGGGGAACAGGAACTTGATGATCTTTAAGGTCCCTTCTATGACTCTCTGAATTTGACCAGAAGTGGTTTATGTTCTATGGGGAAGTCCTGGGCATGCAATAGTGTTGGTGTTCAGTTTACCCTCCTACTGGGCTCATAATTTCACAGATACATCTGGATTCAAAGAACTGATTTATGCCATTCCTGTGGATCTTCATATGACCAATGAAGTTAGATCTCCCTCTTTTGCATGAAGAAATATAAAGCAGCTCATATCAACCTTCATACTGATAGAGCACATGAACTCTGCATAGCAGCAGGGGCAAGAAGAGTGCCAATTCTAGTTTCGGTGCAGAATAGGAAGTAAAACTCCAAATATGAATTTGCACAAAATGCTTAGGCTTGTTATCTACTTTTTTGTCACTTTGGGAGACAATGAATATAAATCAGCTCTCAGCTTTTCTACTGATATATACACTAGCTTCTGGTGAATTGGTTTGGGGTGAGTTTCCTCTTGATATTATTAGACTGAGATAGAAATTTAGGGATGGCTGATGCTGTCTTTGGCAAGCAGGTGTGACTTAACTCTGTCTAAAACCAAACCTTCTCTGAAGTGGAAGCTACAAAATGGTAATAAAGAGGATAACTATTCTAAAGAGGGTTTTAGGTCAGACTTAACACTGTGCTGGTGTGGCTGGCTGGCTTCCTGGCAGCTCAAAACACTAGTTAAGGAAGTCAAACTTAAAACAAATATCAAAGATTTGCTTAGATATCACTGATCAAAGGGATTTATTGATTCACTTCTGGAGACTCACTGTCAGAAAAGAAGGCATGAATGGAAGCACAAACTGTTCATACGTGGATTTTGGCACCTTGCAGAACTATGTTGTGCAGACCTTGTAGAAATAATCACTCCTGGACTAGATGTTGTGACTCCCCTTTGGGAACAAGCAGCTGTATCAATTGACTGTAAAGAGCTTAGACCTCTCACTTATGGGCTGTGAATTTACCCAGACATGTCCTGTGTGATACAAGGTCAGACAAGGAAATTTCACAGTAATTGAAAATGAGCAAACCCAGCTTCCAGATTTATACAGTCCAAGGCTCTGTTCCAAGTGTTTTAGCTGACTTTTCCAAATGCTTTTCAGGCTACCATGACATTCAGGAAGTGGAGCTATAGGCTGTCAATGAGACTCCAAAGGAAAAGGAGGTGGTGGTGAGAAGACCCTTTCTCCAAAGTTTGTCACAGTATTTTTTCTGGGGTTTTTTTAACCAATGTTAGAATACATTGAGAGTTGATTTATTGCTAGTATACTAAAATTGGATCACGTTAACACCATTTTTACCTTCATGACTAAAGAGAACATACTGGAAGGGTACCAGGATGTGCCTGTTGAGGTAGACATGGGTAACCACACTCAAATATATTTCCGATTACAGGTTACATTAGATAGGCAGTTCTGTGGAATCTACCTGGACATAAAAAAATGTAAAAGATTTTGAGTGAGGATGTTGAGAGATAGGGGATGACTCGTGTATAAAGAGCAGTGAAATTATCCAAGAGTCATCTGGGAACAGAAATAACTGAAGAGGAGGGTGTGATAGAGAAGCACAGCTCATGAATGACAAAAAGGCCCCAGAAAAAATAGAATAGGTATGAATTGATTGTTCATTCTTTCTTCTAACAAAAGGGGCAATTCAATGAACTTAGCATGTTCAACCCATGTAAAAAGAGGTGTCTTTTTTGTGCAAACAGTACGAATGGTCTTATCTTTCTATATGGATAAGGACTTCTAGACTACAAATCTCCTCATGCCCTCTTTTCCAGTCCTTCATTGAGCCTTTCCAAGAACATAATGTCTGATAAAAATTTATGTTGGTTCTAGGAAGAACTGCACAAGAGAAATCCTTTGAGTGTTACTAAATACATGGAAATTAAATTTGGTTAAAGAAATTCATAGGCAGGTGAGGGGAATTTTAAAAAGTACAATGCACATTCACTCAATTCTTACTCATCTGTAAGTGTCTGCTATTGGCCAGATTTGAGGACACGACTCCTGGAAGCTGATATATTATTATACTATACTATATTAATTCCACTAATTCAATTCAATTAATTCCACTAATTCTATTCTATTCTATTCTATTCTATTCTATTCTATTCTATTCTATTCTATTCTATTCTATTCTATTCTATTCTATTCTATTCTATTCTATTCTATTCTATTCTATTCTATTCTATTCTATTCTATTCTATTCTATTCTATTCTATTCTATTCTATTCTATTCTATTCTATTCTATTCTATTCTATTCTATTCTATTCTATTCTATTCTATTCTATTCTATTCTATTCTATTCTATTCTATTCTATTCTATTCTATTCTATTCTATTCTATTCTATTCTATTCTATTCTATTCTATTCTATTCTATTCATTATTACTAGTGGGATAATTTGGACAGTTGACATTATAAGAACTCTTTCTTCCCCAGAAGTATTCCCATTTCAAATTTATTCTGCAATATAACGGTGAGACCCTTTGAGAAGTTTTTGCATCTGTAAATGTTTTTCAGGACTTTCTTTCTCACCTCCTCTAAAGCATGTATCTTATGACTATTGGTTATACAAAAATTTGGTACTTGGATAGGAAGATCCCAAAGACCAAATAGTCATGAAGTACTCATAATAGTGCATGTATTGCCAGTATTACATTTTTTGCATGTTTCCAAGTTCTCCTTGATAGCCAAAGAGAGCCAAAGAAGGCTGTAGTCTGAGGGGTCAATTATCTCTGAAACCTAGCAATATTCTAGTTCTCATGAGAGTATTTCCAGCAGAGAGGAAGAAGGGTTAAAGACCCTAAGAAAATCAATAAGATGCTTGACAGGAAAGTTATGTTCTTTAGGAGATGCATAATTTACAGGCCTTAATTCTCTGTAAATATTTATTTCATTGATTTTTCTCCCACAGCCTTTATAATTTCTTTATACATGCCTATCAGAAACCACACTTATAGGCATTATTACTGCAAAAACGGGGTAATAACTGAAAAGTTTGATGCCAGAATACCACTAATGAGGGTAATATGACTATATACCATTTCATAATTAACACCAAACATAAATAAACTGAACTTTTTCACAGCCATATGCAATATAAAAATCTTTCTCAAATGATATTATTTTGCTTTTGGTGTTACAAAGACAAATATTATGTGAAAACATAATCACATCTAGTATTCATCCTCTGTTATTGGAAAATAGCGTGACTTAATTGAGATGAAATATATAAAGTTGACTGACCTCCATCTCGCTTTAGTTTGTGGCTTCAGGCACTATTGAATCAGAACCAGACATATATAAAATAGGTTGCATATAATGTCTGCAAAAATAGTACTGAGATTGACACATCAAGTTCTCAGAAGTTAGGATATTGAATAAGGTTGCTTGGCCAATTAATTTTGCCTTCTTTTCTCTATTCATTCTTGTACAACAATGATATTTTTCTCCTAAAGATTCCTCCTTTATTCAGTGCACAGGAATGGACGAGGCACACTTGAAATCTTACACTTCATTAAGAGACCATCGTGTACCTAGACTGTGTAAAGGCAGGGGAGAGGACTAATGGGAAGCCATTACAGGAAAAGTTCCTGGGCTTAGCCATTATGTGGGGACACAGGTGATACAGGATTCAGTCATTGTTTGGTAGTATCAGATGCCTGGAGCAAGTCCCAAAGGATTCTGCACCTCCACAAAATACAGCAGCATGCAGAAGAAATAAAGCCATAATAAATACAAAATACTTGACTTTGACAAATGTAAGGTAGTTATAACCTATGAGAAACAGGTTCTTCTAGAGAGAAGTGCTAGGCTGTCTTAATAACAGAGTACTATCAGTCTTGCTTCACATGCCATTATATTTATGTCTCTTTTACTTCTTCTCTTTACTTCTTCATTTATTTATGTCTCTTTACTTCTTCTACTTTATGTCTTCTTTACTTGTGCAGATAAAAACTATAGCATCAGATACTGGGGTTTCACCATTGTACATACTGCAAGAGTATACTATTTATTCTGAAAAACTTGTCTGAGAACACATAAAGAAATATATATAGTATGTATATAGTATGACTTTGGCTGATGAAGGGAGGTATTGATGAACTCAGCTCCAAACTACTAAATCCTAGTTATTGCCCTTTTTTACTAAAAGAAGAAATAAGACTGCAGTTTGTGTGAGAGCTACAAATGAAGTGTTATGTAAGGCTGCTCTTTGTCCAATCAAGTGTCCTGAGCACAAACACAATACCTAAAGTTTTTGAACTGTGGCATGTGTGGAGTGACCACAGAAGCACAAAGAAGCAGCTTTTGAGAAGCTTTTGAGAGCCATCAGAGATAGAGATCTTCTTGGCATGTAATAACAGGAATGGCCTAGTTAAAACCTCCAAGTAAGATAAAATATTTGTATCTACTATTTTTTTCAAGAAACTTGCTAATTGAAAGCTAATTTAAGGCAAAGGAGCAACTGAATCTATTTGTCTCCTTCTTTACAAATGTACAAATAAAGATACCTATAGATACAGAATGAGCAGATAGATTTTGAAAAGTGAGCTGAGGTGTCTTGATTTGCAGTGCCAATTTTGTAGCACCCTGAAAAGAGAGATTTCAGAAAATGCTGACCATTTTTCTTCCTCTAGTGGTTCCCTTCAAGGCACCTCTTGAAAGGTCCACAGGGAAAAATATACTTTAAATCATTACTCACTCAAGAAGGTGTTGGTCATCATTCTTTTCTTGATTAAAGCCTCAAAACTGCATGTTAGACCTTAAAGATTTCTCTTTGTCCTCTTGGTTACTGAATTTATGTCAAAATTATATTATCAGACATTTCCCTGACAAAACAGGGTTTTGATCAATACAATGAATGTCAGATCTGCAACGCTAAGCTTAGGCAGATTTTTTTTCACGTAGTCCTTTTTTCCCCCTAATATAAATGTATTTTTAATGAGTTTGTGTGGTGTTTTTTCTGTAAATTTTTCTGTGTTATTTACGTTCAGATTTCCCCCGAGTCAGGTTTTTTTAGCACTGCCTATAAAGATTACTTCATTTTTGATTTATTCATGGCCGCAGCAAAACCATCTCACTTATGGGAAATACACTTCTGAGGAAATAATTTACATTATAGAAATTAATGAATTCCACTGTAGGGTTTAACTTCATAAATTGCTAAATCGGCAAATGTTCAAAAGTGCCAGGCAGTATGGTTCTGTGCTACCTGACCGGAGATGCATTTTGCACCGTTTTTCCCTTATTCCCATAGAACCTCATGTTTAGTTCTCCAAGACACTCTGCACCTGAGTTGTTCTGCTCATTCTTGTGTGACTTTGGGGAAGACAACATGGCTAGATGTAGGTGTTATAATTCCTATTATCTTTACCTGAAAAAAAATTGAGTTGTCTCCTAGATTGTTTGACCTGTATGTACAGAGTGTGTAGAGGATTAATTACATCAGGGAGCTATTAACAATATCCAGTATATTGTCCAGACACCTGAACTTAGCAGTTTAGAAGGATATTTATCCTGAAGCTTCCCTTCTTTAGATGCAAGGTAGCTTTCTGCATCCTTATTTAAATGTGCATTGGATAAAAGAGTCACATGGCAAAAAAAGATACTCTCAGAAACTGGTATCAAACCATAGGATCCTTCCTCTGCTCTGGGAAGTATCTCAGTGCACGTGGGAAAATTAAGAATAAGTCTACCAATCTAACAATTAGCTCTGAGTCAATATTAGTATTGTCTTTATAAATTTTGAGTTGTGTTATTGCAGTAAGAGCTCAATAAATGCACCAACTCAGACTATGTCATTAATGACTATGTCATCAATCCTGGATAGTTTTGTTGTTTTTTTTAATCCCACCATCTAAAATGACAAAATGGGCCAAATAAAAGCATAGTCAAGAAAATACAGGTGAAAACCAGCTTCTGCTGGAAAAGAAAAGTACTCTGGAGATAAGAAAGAAAAGTTCCGAGATCTCTCAAATAGGGAATAATGTAGAGATGGTATATTTTAGCATATACTATACTAGAAGACATGATTAAAACATCAGGAAATGGGGAATGTGTTTTTATTTATTTTATTTTTAATTTTCTTTTTTGCATAGGTAAAAAATAACTGAACTGTGTGATCATTTGAAGAAGTTCTGAAGATCCCCAAAGCTGGGAAAATGTTGGATGAGGAATAATAGGTATTATTGGTGGTAAGCAGGAGGACAACATCTAGAATCACCTCGTGTGTGATTGATTTCTAAATTTTCACAGAAGGAACTCTGCAGACACCAAGGTCAATGAAGAAGGAGGGAGAGGAGGTGCTCCAGGCAAAGGTTTCCCTACAGTTTGTGGAGAAGACCACGCCATGGAACAGATATCCGTGCTACAGCCTGCGGATGACCCCATGCCAGAGCAGGTGGATGTGCCCTGCAGGAAGCAACATTGTCTGGACATCCCTGGTGTACAGTCCTATGAGGGACCCACATGGAAAGAGTCTTTTCCCGAAGAAATGAATTCCACAGAAGGGAACCTCACTGGAGCACTATGTGAAGAACTGTAGCCTCTGGGAGGGATCCATGTAGGAGAATTTTGTGAAGGACCATATTCTGGAGCAGAGGAAGAGCTTGAAGAAGGAGGAGCAGACTTGAAGGATTATGAAATGCCACAAATCCCATTCCCCATTGCCTTGGACTGCTCAGGGGGAGGAGGTAGAGAATTTGGGAGTGATGTTGAATCTGAGAAGAAGAGAGTGGGGTGAAGGTCTTCCTAGATTTTTCCTTATTTCTTATTACTCTGTCACTTATTAATTGCCACTATATTAAATTAATTCACAAACTTGAACTTGTTTTGCCCATGACAGGAACTGATGAGTGATCATCCTGTCCTTACCTCAACTCAGGAGCTTTTTATTGTATTTTTTCCCTCTGTCCTGTTCAGGAGGGGGGATAGAGTGGCTTGGTAGGAAACTGGCAGCCAATTAAGGTCAACCTACCACAGTAGTAAAGGACAATATTTCAGGGAAATCCTAAGTGAGACTGAAAAATCTCTCTGCCAATGATTTTAAGTTCAAGTCAAATTTGTTGAACAAACTAATTCCAGAATGTGGAAATTTTTTGTCTAATATTTGCAGTGATATGTGAATGCATGCATATGGTAAACAATTCTTGTAGGAATAGAAAAGCTATTAAGAAGTAGGTGACTGAGATCTGTGGTATGGTCACAGAAAGATGCTGCAAGATCATTTAATTGAATTCTAAAAAGCTTAAGTGTATTGCAGTTGCATATTCAATTAATTTTATAATTTTGTCCATTTTTCTTGATCAAATTGGTGCAGTGTTGCCAATTTGGCATATGCTGACAATAGTTATGTGTATTATAAATGTATTGTACTGGAATAGCTTAGAAAATCAATGCTAATATTATATTAGCATACTACTAGCTGCTGACTCATGACATGACAGTGCAAAGCTGCATATTTTTGTGTATATTAGGGTATTCTGTCTGGAACTGACTGCTACTAAGATGTCAAGCCTGAAAGATATAGAGACATGTTTATTGGTAGAAAAAAATTAAATGCAGTAACATCAAATAGAAAATTTTCTAAATAGTTACTATTCCTGAATAGGAACTTCCCTTTACCAGTAGTTCCTATACCGGGCAATCCTTCATGTGGAAGGAACGGAAAGGAAAGGAAAGGAAAGGAAAGGAAAGGAAAGGAAAGGAAAGGAAAGGAAAGGAAAGGAAAGGAAAGGAAAGGAAAGGAAAGGAAAGGAAAGGAAAGGAAAGGAAAGGAAAGGAAAGGAAAGGAAAGGAAAGGAAAGGAAAGGAAAGGAAAGGAAAGGAAAGGAAAGGAAAGGAAAGGAAAGGAAAGGAAAGGAAAGGAAAGGAAAGGAAAGGAAAGGAAAGGAAAGGAAAGGAAAGGAAAGGAAAGGAAAGGAAAGGAAAGGAAAGGAAAGGAAAGGAAAGGAAAGGAAAGGAAAGGAAAGGAAAGGAAAGGAAAGGAAAGGAAAGGAAAGGAAAGGAAAGGAAAGGAAAGGAAAGGAAAGGAAAGGAAAGGAAAGGAAAGGAAAGGAAAGGAAAGGAAAGGAAAGGAAAGGAAAGGAAAGGAAAGGAAAGGAAAGGAAAGGAAAGGAAAGGAAAGGAAAGGAAAGGAAAGGAAAGGAAAGGAAGAAAAAAGAAAAGGAAAAGAAAAAAGATCACTAAAAAGTGATTCCAAAAAAAGATATGGTTGAAGGGTCCATGTTCCATTTTTCACAGGTGTGTTTAACAGCACCTTTCAAATCCTTAAGTCCATGTTTCTGACAGTGAAGTCCTTCCTTCTGGCTATCATTTTGGTAAGTCTGAGGTTCCCTTCCAGCCACCTAAATGCTGGTTCTAGCAAAATGTAGCAGGAAGCTTAACAAGGTACATGAAACATTGTCCTTGACCTTACTGTGACCTTAAAGATCCAAATTCCAAGCATCTCAAGCACTGCAGTACTGAGCACCTTGAGGCCTGTAGCTCTTTGATGGATATTGACCTGTGAACCTTGTCTAGATCTTAATGAAGTCAAGGTAAAGATGACCCCTGATGTCTGTGAGAACTACTCTTATCTAAACCATACTGAAGACATTATAAGATATAATCAGCTCCAGTAAACCTTGACTGTTTATAGATACCTACACCTTTTCAATTTTTCTTCCACACTTTTCTATGTTCTCCTCAGCAGACAGAGGAGAATTTATTTCAGTGAAAAAGTTTCATACAAGTTTAGCTGTCATGGTTTAGGGCAAATTTAGGGAGGAAAATCTACAAAGGGGTCCCTCTAGAAAGAAAATTCAAGCAGCCCTTCCCCTCACCAGTTCAGGAGGAGAATCTCCTTCGAGAGAAGTGGAAAAAGTTGTTTATTTAAGAAGCAAAGTAATCACAAGCATGAAAAAAGGAATAATATTAGACAATGAAACCTCTTGTTGTTCTGAAGAGATGGCAGATTCAGAAAGTCCTTCTGTGGACTGGAGAGAGTCCTTTTCATGAGTGTGTCCTTGGCTCTCTCAGTCTGTCAGGGGCTCAGGTCTGGTGTCCCAGCTGCAGCATGGCTTGGGGGGCCCCAGGGCAATAGTCCTGGTGTTCCCAGACTGAACAATGGCTGAACTGTTCCAAAAAAAACCTTCTGGCCTCAGCTAATGAGAGAAAAAACAGCAAAAACAATAAGGAAAGACTCCCCATCTGTCTGCAGAGAGGAGAACTCTTGAGAGCACTGCTTATCTCTGTTTTTGAATACAGCCACTTCCACAAGAGAATTCCACTGCTTTTCCTTCTCCCCCTCTTTGCTCTCAGATCTAGTTTTAAAGGTTCAGAACTCGGTATCCAGCATAAGCAATACAGATGATTTGGGATACAAGCATCATAAAGTCACCCATGGACATCAATGTAAAAGCTTCTTTTGTTTAAATTATTGAATCTGAGTTCTGTTTCTCTATTGTTGCCATCAAGGCAGTTTCCCTACCCAATGCAGTCCTTTAAAAACCCAAACTACTGTTGGTGCCTGTGGTTTTCCATTGTGACAAATTCTCTATTCTGTGCTATTTAATATGGAGTTGGGTAATATATAGCTTTACACAGGCTTTAAGGATGCAGTAAAATTTTACTCAGCTTGAGTAACATATTAGACATCATTGCTTATTACCTGCAGCACCATTCAGAAAAATACCAGATCAAAGTACATTCTGGCCTGTGATTTAGACATTGCAATATATGTTTAGAACAATTCAAATAAAATCTCTATTAGCATAAGAATTATAAGGTAGCAATATTCAGCTTGTGGAGGAAAAAAGATGTTGATAGGTGGTATTACGTGTGTACCTGTTCATTTTTATGTATGATTGATTTTAGAAGATCAGGGCAAGATCATGAAATATCCTGTAAAGACATTATGGTGGCATTAAAGTGACTTTATTTATTTTCTTTTTTTTTTTTTTTTAGTAATGATATCTTGTCTCTGAAGTGGTAATTTTAAAAAGGGAATTTACTCTTTCATACATGTGTAGAATATTCTGAGGAGTCCTATATATTTCAACGCCAGAAGTGCATGCCTTTCTGTAGGTAAGTATAAGCACATATATTTCATAAGTATGATACAAAGAAGAAAATTAATTTATTCCTTTTTAAGGCATATATATATATATACATATATATATGGGGAGAGAGAGAGAGAGAGAGGGGGGGTCTTCAGTCCATATTTATGGGTACAAATGAATGAAACTTTGCTTTCAGGGTCTTGGTTCTTTTTACTTGTAGTGTTCACCAAGTACTCCAACTTCTCAAGGACTGAAGCAGAAAATTTACACTCAAACTGGATTTCTCAGTTCTCCATTGCTGGTCCTTTGGGTCAGTTTTCCAAACACCCATGTCCATACATCCTGTTTTGCAGTTGATGACTTTATGAAGCCATTACAAGCAAGATCTTTTGTTTTTCAGTTCTGCCACAGAAGTCTGGATATCTGTAAAAAACAAATGAGACCTTAACACCTATTTTAGCATTTAAATATAGCTTTGAATTATTATTGGGTTATTTTGGCTGACATATGTAAGGGTGTTTCTGTTTCCACTTCCATTTCCATCACGGTCAACTTTTTAAATTTGTATTAATACAGAGCCTTCTTGTTTATTGGATCTTAAATCTCTCTGTGAATTTTCTTAAAAATATTTTCATTTTACATTTGCAAGTAGATAGAATAATGAAGATTTAAAGGGCATTCCTAAAAAATTAAACCAGTCAGGTACATCTTTTTACAAGAGGATTTTATGGGGGAACTTTGTATTACTGAAAAATTAAATCCAAAGAACCCCTAATATGGATTCATGTCTGTAACATTTAGAAGAAAAAAAAGAAGAATGTCACACAATTCTTACATGAAGCTTCCGAGGCATAACCTGTTTTTTGAAAGTTTTCAAACTATATAGAATCCTTTATGGCTCATGATAAGGCTTTTCTTTGTGGTTTTTTATTTTTTATATTTTTAAAATTTTTTTTTAGTTTATTCTGCTGATACTTAAAAAATGCATCTTCTTTGTAGTCTGAGGTTTTCTCCCTTTCAGCCTCTGGGTTCATTTGGACTTTTTATCTTCTAGATTAAAGAGGTATTTGCAATCAAAGAGAGCTCTTCTGTATGACAAATGCAGGCCTTAAAAAGACCATCTCTTACACATTTCTTGTCTAAAGAGCTTCTTTTATCTTTCACTATAGATCATGACTTCTAGGCCACAAAACTTTCCATCCTCTCTTTTCCAGAGTATTTCCAATTAGCAATATTCAGTCCACTTGGGATTCTGATCCTCTGGTGTAATTGAAAACTCAGCTGTTCTTTCAGACTTTCTTTTCTCTGTCTCCACTCTCCTTCAGTGGACTTGTCTTTCCTCTTAGCTAGCTGTAGTCAATTGTTCTTAGACAAGTGATATTTATTGCCCACAGTAACTTTCAGAAAGTTTCTCTGCACAATTTTATTGTTCCATAGATAAGCCATAGACTATGAAAATTTATTAGTAATAAAATGTAGTTTGAGTTTATAACACAAATAAAATTTCAAAGACAGTTACTCTTTTGATTCTAAAAGTTAATTTATCAGTTTAAGTATTTCATTTATTACTTGCTACTTTAATATTTTAATATAGCAATGTATTATACATCCCAATGATACTCTATTTTAGAATTAATTGCTTAGATATTCTTATGGTGAGCACAATAAATGAAGTGACTGATTTTTAAATAACTGGGTAGTGCATTTATCAAACTAACATTTCAGATAGTTTAAAACTAGAGTAAAGAGGTCACTGAATATATTTGTCTAGGGCTACAACTCAAAAAACTAGTTATGAAGAATTTTGAATAATAAGAACAGATTTGGATTCTTACACAGGTTTCAAAAACTCAGATTCAGTCCTGTCTTTATTAAAAGATATTTAAACATCTCACTTCTCAGAACATTTGTATTATAATATTCTGATTTTCAGTTTCTTGTCTTTGAGATGCTACATTATGTTCTACTCAAATCAACCAAAGTCTTTCCTGTGTCTTTAAATTTCTTATTGCTATCAGAAAATAAAAACATGAAGTTATTACACCACTGAAGACAGTAAAATCTATTTATAGATAGAACAAAACTGGATACTCTCAAAAAGGAAACCTTAAAAACCATAGAATTGTGTGAGGTTCAATTCATCAGTTCATTAAACCTAATCTAACATTTCTGGCGTTATTTGGGGTGAAAGGAAAAACAAAATATTTACAAAGAAGGACATTCTGAAGAGCAAACAAGTCATTGTGTGTGACAAAATTTCAGACATGAAAGTAATTTGCATTTTCTCTTTGCCAGAACTTTGTGTCCTGCAGAAAACATTGAGGCTTTGGAATGTAACACATATTAGTCAATAAAGCAATGTGCCACTGAGTTCAGAACAAGATTTCTTTTAAAAAGGACTTTGTACTATGTTTCTTAGCCAGAGTATTTAATTTGTCAACAAACCAAATTAATGGACAAACCTAATGATGGAAATCATGGTAGCACATTAATTTAACGCAGCTATATCTTTGATCTATAACGTATACTCTTGAGACAAAAGTAGGCACAATTCACTGAGACACTCCATGCTGGAATACTGGAATGTTGAGCTTTTAGGCTCAAGGAAATGCATCATATCTCCCTGGTTCTGGTTGTAAACACAGATCTGAAAAAGTCAGCATACACAGGAAAAGTGGATAGCTAGAGAATTAGGTGTCCCCCCCAGAGAAAGCAGGTATGAGGATGTAGCCATGGATAGGGGTTGTCTGTTGAATAAGCAGCCAGATAAAAATGGATTCTTATTCAGATATATCTCTGTCATCTGAAAAACATGAAAAGCTTGCTGCGTTATTTTGGATGTGTTGGTACAGGGGTAAGAAGGTGGATATAAAATTAAACCCATATCTAGTCCCAAATGGACTCAGGATATGCAGAAGATTGTAAAAACAAACAAACAAAAATGTTACTTTTATCCACCAAGGACAGTCAGAAAATATGAACTTTGGGATTGTGACATTAGATGGTAGTTCCGTGAAATATCTCACTTATTTATGTCAAATCTTGAAAGATTCCATTTGGTGTTGTAAGTTTCTATCTCTTCTCTTTCTGCTGTGCTCATAGTTATGTTATTTACAGAAAAATTTGTGTTGGCCATTAAAATATTTTTGGTTTTATATTTGATCTTAAAGTCATTCCTTGAATTGCTTTTCTTTCTTGCTTATTGCTTTCAGATAGAGTTAAAATAAAATTATAAAAATAATGTTTTTCTCACTAGAAGTATAGAAAATATACCTCATCTTCTTAAGTTCAAATGTTTAAAATGTTCTTACAGAGTATATGGAGACTCTAATTATCTTTAACATAATTTGGGGACCTGTCTCTGTATGTATGTGGAACTTTGTTTTTATAATGTCACTGGTGGAATAGAAGGTGTTTTATTGAGTTTTAGTTTTTCACCCACCCATTTACACTTTTGTCCACTAGTGACTGTTTTTAGCTATTTATTTTCTTTTAGTTTTTCACCCACCCATTCAATGATTCAGATGATTCATCCTGAAGAAAACTAATTTTTCTAATTATTTCCCCCTCTGGTCTATTAGTATATTCCTTATACATTGCAAAAAACCTTCATTTTCAGGCTTTTAAAAGTGATTGAATACAATTATTTGATCAAAATGTTTCAAATAGATATTATACTGTGGTTATTTTTACCTTTTTTGTGGTGCACTTTCAGCATGCATCCAGTAAGTTTTCTTCCATTTTGGTTTACAGAACTACATCATCTGTTTCAAGTAAGGTCAGCTCAATCTGCTGAAGTGTGAACAATTCCTTGCTTGAACTGAATGTGATGTTCATGTACTTTTTTTCTTGTTACTAATTTAATACCTATATTAAAAATAAGGGCAGTTGAGACTTTGAAAGGAGAAGAATTTGGCTTAAGCTGAACTTGAGGAAGAAAAAAAGTGAAAAAAGTTTTAGGTATTTCTTTAAATACTTGTGTTTTCTTTTTCTCAATACCAAAATCAATAATTAAATATTTTGCTAAAAATAATTCAATTAAGGAAAAAAATCTTGAGTTGAGACTGTTTTTCCTATAAGAGTCACATAAATAAAATGAAATTTACACACAGAAATGGCTTTGTCTGGCTATATTCAGACCTAAAGAAATAACTGTTTCCTTATTAGAAAATAAACTCATTACAGTTCTCAGAATGACACCTAAGAATGGATGTCATTTCACCATTTTGGAATGCATGGGAAGAGCGTCTCTGTAGTCAGGAGAGGAAGGTTGCATGGTGAGTGCCTGCTAGAAGTTACACATTATACTACACGTGAATTTATGATACCAGAGGTGCTACGAGATACTGATTGCCATCCTTCATGATAAATCTGTCCTGAAAGCTAAATCCTAGTACTTTGCTACCTGTTGTGAGGGTAGGGACAAACTTCAGGTGATTTTATGGTTTTGGTCCATGTGCTCTCTGATTTTTTTCCTCAGCCCTTCTGCAAGGCAGAAAATAACTATTTTTAAATTCTCTGATGTGCAGAACTGCAACAGGCCAGGCTGCTTTAGTTCTAGAGTGCAAATGAACTACTAATGGAATCCCAGCTTCTGTTCTTCTGTGTTTACTCAGCATCTGTCATTGGTATGTCTAGACAAACAGATATGTATGAGTCTGTCTTTGAGCAGGCTCAGTTAGTCACAGAATTCTCTGGATGCACTCAGCTCTGCTCTACGGTTACGTATATTTTGTTCAAGCTCTTACTCATTTGTATGTTCTTTATCAACATTGATTGCTCTGTTTGTATCTCTTTTAAATGGCATTTTGTATAAATAGCAATAAAAGAAAAAATGTTCTCAATCCTGGAGATCCCTTAGAAGTGCAACCTGACTTTAAGCTGGAAATCTCCTCTGAGCTGTTTCCACCTGAGCTATCCAATGATCGCTGGTTTCAGCTGCACTTAAAACCTTTTGATAATGATTTGTTGTGCCTCAGCTCAGTGCTGAGTTACCTGCATGTATTGGTTTCCTTCAGATCATTTCCAGCAACAGTGATCTGTGAGACATGGGACACGCCAAACAGATTGGAATGACTGTGTCAAAGTCTATGCCACTCTTATGACAGTGCATTATTTAAGTGTGTATGAATATAATGCATTCCTTCCCAGCAGAACAGAGGAAATCCCTAGGTGCCACGTACCCTTATTGTATGGAGTGTCATATGTCTTTGTATCACATGCAGTATCAGATGTTCAGAGAATCATAGACAGGCTATCCAGAGTTGGAAAGCACTCACAAGAATAATGAATATCCAACTACTGGCCCTGAAAAGAACTACTGCAAAAGTCACACCATGTGCCTGACACAATTGTCCAAATGTTCCTCTGCCAGGCTTTGTGTTGTGACCCCTTTTCTGGGGAACCTGTTCCAGTGCCCAACCACCCTCTGGGTGAAGAACCTTTTTATAATATCCAACCTAAACCTCCCCCGGCACAATTTCAGGTCGTTCCCTTGAGTCCTGTCACTGGTCATCAGAGACAGAAGATTGGTGCCTGTCTCTCTGCCTAGCCATGTGAAGAAGCTACATGCAATAAGTTCTCAGTCTCCTCCCCTCAGCAGTTCCTCATATGCCTTGCCCTCTAGATCCTTCACCATCTTGTTAGCATGAAGTTTGTCTGATCCCTTACCTTGATTAAGGTTACCACTGATGGCACTGCAATGCATTTGTGAACAGTTCTACTGTTTTGACATTTTCACCACAAGTTGGAAAATGTTAATCCTCACCTTCCAGACACTGCTATGTTTTTGTTTTAGCTGAAAATTTGAAACCAGCAATTTCTAATCAGAGATATTTTTACTTCAGCATATTTTGATGAAATTCTTAATTCTATTAGAATGTTAGGCACTCTAGTGAATCAAATAAAAACTGTATTAACATATCGTATTATTGGTTCAGCTAAGAAGATTTTATTTAGCAGCTTTACTGGATACCAGGTGATACAACCAGGTGTGGGGGAGACAAAAATCTCAAAAGTATGTGAATTTGTTGTCCTGTAATGAATTCATTGCAGAAACTAATCAGATGCAGATCAGCATAATTTTGCTGCAATTTAATGCTGACTCCTGAGATCTTCAAAACCAGTATGTGATGACGAGCTATCAGCACAGGAATTGTTTCCTCTGTGTTCAGATTAATTGTCTGTTAATTGCTGGTAATTGTCTGAGACTGTGTACCAGTGTGCTTCTTGCATTTTTTATTAATTCAACAAATCCTGACCATATTTCCTGTGATCATAGCTTCTTCTCTTGAACCTGATTCCATGCTTTTACCTTCTTATTTTTCTGTACTGTCGAGGTCACTGAACACATCTTCTTCAAGGCCAGTGATTTTTCACATCTTTGTATATTGTATTAAGAGTCCTGGCTTGCCCTAAGACAAGTGGCTCTGTGGGATATCTGTCGGTAAGTTCAAGAAGAGGGCATCATTCCCTTGCTTTCTGCATTTCAGATAGAGCCAGTACTGATGTGGCACAACAGATATATTTCTTGGCTAGCTCCTTCTCCTGTAGAATTAACTTTTGTCCCCTTTCTAAGACAATCCAGTGGAGTTAAACAATTCAGAGATGAAATATTTTTTGTAGATTGGTTCTGAGCTAATTATTAATACTGATTCATAATTTTAATTCTTTTTCAGCTTCCTGAACTTTTCAATTTCACAGAGTAGCTATGAGGACATTAGAAATACTCTTCTGGTGTGTCAACATTAATAAACTAACCCAAGAAAAAATATTGAGACTCTTTAATGGTAAACACATAGCATAACCTGGACCAAAATATCTGTGGCTGACACAGTGACTGAGACAAGCTTAGAAATCAAAAAATTGTCTCCAAAGCACCCTGTTCTGGTGCTACAAAGGTGCAGCCCAAGTTGTTCCTGTTAGAGCTGATGACATGCAGGAAGTTGTCCTGCTGGTGGCTGGAAATGGTGCAGGAGTCTATCACAGTTCACAGAATAGATTATATTGTAGAGTATGAAATATAAATATGCAATTATATGTATTTCTAATACACATAATATTTAGCTCCTTTTTTTTATTTATACTAGACTTGCTGTGTTAACAGGTATTAGAATGAGTAAAGAGATTTAGAAATGTTCAAGAACAAATAGTAATTACAGTAGGGGTTTTTGTGTTGTAAAATTAATGCTCCATGAACATCTTGGCTAAATCCTTGAACAGCTGGGCTATCATTATTTAATTTTGAAGAAATAAACATTTCTTAAAAATGTAATAGTATAGGCACAAATCTTGAAAAGTTTTTTATTTACAAACTCACATTAAACTGGAAAAACAGGGTCTAGAATTTCTAATGATGTTTATGAAATAGAGGCAAGAATTTTATAGCTGTAAAAAATGAATTAATTATTAAGAAAATAAATATTTTTTCAGGTCATTCCATAGACTGGAAGGTCCTAAGAAGTGCCTAGTGGCAGAACAGTGCTAGAAATCATTACTATTAATAAATTCTAGGGAATGTGTTATTATTTTATTGTGAATGAGTAGAAGAAATAATTCTGGTTTTCTTCCTGTTCAGCTATACAATGGTTATAACACAACATTCAGCAAATCCATAGCTCTAATTGAATGATCCATGTATTAATAACCTGTATTCTGCATTCTGCAATATCGTGGGTATTATTAAAACAGAGAAAGAATCAGTAAAATGGGTTATAATGATAGTTTGCTTGGTCTGAGATGATGTGCGGGGGAAGCCTTTAGAAATTTATTATAATTTCTTAAGGGAAGCTTAGGTGCCAAGGTATAAAGTGTAAGGAACACACAGTGGAAGATGTTTAAGTATTAAAATAGCATTAATATTTATCAATGAAGTTCAGGAGAATGTAAGGAGAAAAAATAGCAGAGGTACTTCTGTAGACTTCATATTTTTATGGAACTCATTATCATAGTGTCCAAAGACCTCACAATCATTATGCATTTATTCCAATGTATATTTAAGATCAGACTTAACACATCTTTAGGGACGGTAATTGAGCTCTAAAGAAGTGAAGATCAAGAGATTTAAACATTCCTAGGTTCCAGTGTCTGAAGGTGAACAATGAGCTCCGTAAACTCTACAGCAAGATGACAGATGGAGTTCTCTCTCCCACATTTGGTTGGTGACCCAATTCCTTGGCCAAACACTTTCTTTTTTTGAGTACTATCTAATCTTAATTTCGATTAAAGGAGGAAGAGAAGTAGCTGTATATATTTTTTCTGCCTCTTAAAAAAGTTGGTAGTGATTTAGGGACAAGCATTATTACCCTGAATTAAAAGCAAGCAAGTGCTCCTCCCTCTCTTCCTCTAGTGCACCCTGCATTTTACATGGCTTTGTATTTACTATTAATTCCATGCATTTAAAAAAAAGCATTTAGCTTACAGTGCAATATACATATTCATAGAATCTAGAGATGCCTGGAGCAGTGAGAGTTTTGAACCTCAAGTCCTTTGGATTTTGTTAACCATTCCATGAAATGAAATGCTAATGGTAACATTAGCCACCATTTTGAGTATTCAGATGGATGTTTTATTTACTGGGGAAAACTCAATCAGTTTGATTTTCCTTAGACTGAGACAAATCCAGCTGAAATTTCCCCAAAGCTTTTGACCCAAATGCTTTCAGAAGCACATAATTTTTTTCTTGAGAAAATTTAAGAAATTATCAAAATGTACACTGCTTTTTTCTCAGTGCTTCTGATTTATGGCTAAATTTCAGAAGGATGGAAATACAGAGAGGAAGTCAATGAATACAAAAACAGTGAATGTATCAAGCAATTTCAAAAAAGTCTGCTGATTTTCCTTATAAATATCACCAATTATGGTTACAGAATGAAAAAAATGTATAGAAAGTTAGGGTCTGATTCAATCTAGCACAGCTGTACAAAACATTTCTATATCAATTATTTAAACTAGATTAAGTAGGGCTGATGAAATTTTCTAGTGCAACAGTTTCCGTTGTAAAGGCTGATGCAAAAAAGACTAAACATTTTCTCAGAGCATTAATTTCACAAAAACAGTCTTATGAAACATTACTAAAGAACATCTGAAGAAATAGGGAAGTTTAAATTCAGCTTTGAGATGACAGATGCAAGTAAATTGTGAGATGAAGTGAACTGGGTCCTTGTTCAAGACAGAATAATCTTCACCTTTGCCCTGGAGTAACCCTATATAACAATGACAATGATCTAGGAATAAAAAATGAAGAGCATGTAAAAAACAGGACACAAGAGAAGTCAACCATGCAATTTGATCCAAACACCCACCTGCATTAGAACCAGTGTCATCAGAAAAGGATGTCAACTATTAGTGGTAATTGGAGACTCCTTGCAGAGGGGCAGTGAAGCACCCATCCCATTTGTTATACAGACAATTTCTCTAGGGAAATTTGCAGCCTACACGGATCTTGCATTCAGGGTTACACCAAGAGGCTGCCAAGCCTGGTGAAGCCTACAGATTACCTGTTCCTACTGTTCCACACAGGGTCTAGTGATACTGTGATGAGGCAACCTAGAACAATCAAAAGAGAGTATATAGTAAGTTTGTCAGAGCAGTCTTAAAGCAATATGGAACACAGGCAGTTCTCTGTTCTCCCAGTCAGAGGAGAGGATTTATGAAGAAGGTGATGATTACATCAATACCTGGTTGTATCACTGGTCACATACTCCAAGTTTTGACTTCTACAGTAATCAAGGATCTACCTTTGAGAAGCCACGTCTGTTGAGATCTGATGGGATTCACCCAGAAAATGGAGCGAGAGGGTCTTTCACAAAAAAGTGATCCCTCTTTTAAAGAGAAATTTAAACCAGAATTACAAGAAGGGGACAGAATTTTGAGCGACAGAGAACTAGGGGCTGTTGATGTTTTAGATACCAACAGGTAAATGCCTGTGAAAAGCCTCAAAGTAATTAGGGTGTGTTCCTCTAAAAAGGTGTGAATTTCCTGGCGGACATGCCTCTGGACCAATGCACACAGCATGGGGAGCAAACAGGAGAAGTTGAAAGCCACTGTCCAGCTAGAAATCTGTGATCTAATCACTATTACTAGTATGTGGTGGGATGAATCAGGCTACTGGAGTGGTAGTATTGGTGGATATAGACTATTTAGAAGGGACAAGCAAGAAAGGCAGTGGTGGGGCCAGAAGGGTTGCCCTTTATGTAAAAACAAATAAATTGATTGACTACACAGAATTTTCTTTGAAAACAAAGGACGAACACATTAGGAGTTATAGGTAAAAATTATCTGCAAAACCAGCAAAAGAAAACTCAAGGCTGGTGTTTACTGCAGGCCAATGAAGATTAGGTTTAAGATCACCTGAGAAACTTGAGCAATAAACAAGTCCATGGGACATAATGAGATGTACCACAGGTTCCCGGGGGAAATGATGAATGTTGATGTCAAGTCACTCTCCATCATGTTTCCAAAGTCATGTCAATCAGGCAGAGTCCTCAGAGAGCAGAAAAAGGGAAACATGATGGCCATTTTCTAAAAGGATAAAAAGAAGGACCCTGGTAGCTACTGACCAGTCAGCTTCACCTCTGTGCCCAGTAAGACCATGGAACAGATTCTCCTGGAAAATTTATCAAGCCATATGAATGACAAGGAGGTGACTGGAGAAAACCAGCATGGCTTCACCAAAGGCAGATTATTCCTGACTAATTTAGTGCCCTTCTAATGTATAGTAACTGTGTCAGCAGAGAAGGGAAGAGTTACAGAAGTCATCAACCTGGATTACTGTAAGGCTTTTGAAATGGTCTCCTACAACCTTTTGTCCACTAAATTGGAAACCTGTATAGTAGATGGACTATTAGAAGGGTGAGGAATTCGCTGGAAGTCTGCATCCTAATAGTTACAGTCAATGGCTCAATTCCCAAGTGGATACCATTAAGGAGTGGAGTTCCTTAAGGGTGTGTACAGAGACTAATACTGTTTATTAGCATATCAATGTATCAGTATATCAGTATATTGATAAAAGTATCAATAGCATAGACAGTGGGATTGACTACACTCACAGCACCAATCCATTCTTCAAGATTGTCATGATCCTTTTGGATGGCATCCCTTCTCTCTGGTGTTATCAACTGTACTACTCAGCTTACTGTCATCTTCAAACCCACTGTGGGTGCCCCAATGCCAGATAGAATCTCAAAGTATGGAAATTGCTGTGCTGCAGGAACAGGGTTATTTGCTGGAAACCAGGGTACAGCTGAGTACAGAGGCTGCTTTTACCCCCCTCATCTATCTGTTGGTAATTTCTTGAACTTTTTTCTTAGTATCTTAATATTTTAGTATTATTTCTTAATATCTCTGTTCTTACTATCTAGAATCCAAATCAGAATTCTGGGTTATGTTGATCTTGGGTGTGTTTTACTTTGTAATCTTATATTATTACAGATTCTTTGTGGCAATATCTAGCCTAAACCAATAGAGAACACTGTCAAATATCTAATCAAGCTCTCCTTATTTGATTAAAAGGTGTTTTTTTTCTTCAACCTTGTGAATTGGAAGGATAATTATTCTTAAATTATCTATTAATCCCTCAAGGACAGGATTCTGTCACCTTCTTGTTTCATTGGAATATGTTTAATATCAACAGTACAATCTGGAATCCCTAACAGTTGCTCTGCAAAGTAAGTCTAAACCCATTTAATCTCTTTCATCAGTTCTGACGACCTCAAGTTTCCTTTGAGGAAGAAAGATGGGGAGAATTTGAAGAGAAAATTATCTTCAGGTTTATTTCCATATATATATCAGTTTCTGCAATGAAATGGGGTGGGGATTTTTAGTCCTCTGAAAATGTCATTAATATATGTGAAAATCTAAACCCTGAAAAACCTCCTTATGCAAACATTCCCTACTCACGTGCACAAGACCTCCTTAGAGGGTTTTAGCAGAAGTGAACACAGTAGTAGAAGACATTTTCTACACTTTTTTCTTCTGCTACAAATGTTTTCAAACTTAAGTTCCAGACTACTGCAACAAAATGTTCAAACAGGTGGAGATCTAATACCCTGATTCTGCTAGTGGAAATATTGTGAGGGTTCACATTTATGCTGAGACTTTTCTGAAGTCCTTAATTCATTGGGTGAGAATTTTCCCTTTAATCTTCTCTCTTTCTACTATTGACAAGGAAAACCCCATTTTTTATTAATGACGTTGTTTCCCTTTTTCAGATATTTACAATCTAAGAGGGCAGAAGGTCTCAAAAATGAAAGTTTAAAAACTATTTTAAAAGTCATGTAAAAAGATTCAAAAATGAGTAGTAAGAGCAAAAAGTTTTGCTCTTACTACTACTGTGAATTCTTGACTAATCAATGCCTTTCAGGGCATAATGGAGTTATATCATGAAACTCCACTTGTAAACATGAATAAATCAGATGGAAATGGAAGCTCATGAAATTGTTATGTGTTTGTTATGTTCATTTGATAGCTTGTTTAGATGGAAACGATGCTGACTATTTGACATTAATTTTGCTGGAGATTTTCCTATTTTTTAATTTATTGATTTAGTAGTTTTAATCCAAAGTCAATGAATTTGATGGAGCCACATTTGTGAGTATTTGTAACTTCTAATAAAAGTACCTACCATAGATTACAGGATTTCTTCCTAGGACTTTTAAAATAATTTTGAAATCTCTAACTTTGAAAGAAATCACTGAAAAAATGAAAATTTTTTTGCATTGCTATGTAGTTGAATCACAATGTTATTGATACATTCTAGGTTAATGGAATGCAGAAGAATTCAATCAATTTGCTTATGAGCAGAACTACATCTTCATAGGTCCTCTATTCACCCTTAATTACCACGTCTGAAAACTGTATTTAAAAATTACCCTTAATTATGTAGAGCCAGCTCAAGTGTAGAAGTTAGATTAGTCTCACCACAGGTGCATGAATACATGTATGAGAGAAGCAGTGTCAGCCTCCATGATTTATAGTAGCTTGGTTCACTAAGCTTGAGAGAATTAACATAATTCTGCAATCCTATATAATTATTTATACCTCAATGTAGTTCTTTAATGAAAGGTTTAATCTTTAGTACTAAAAAGTCACTGGCTAAGGAAATGTTGACGAAATGTTGATCTCCTACATGATATGAAGCTAGGCAGTTAGCTGTTGAGAAGCATGATCAAACTTCAGAGAAAGAAAAGAATTTGGTTCTACACTTGAAAAGGACTTGTTCTAAATAATGAAATAGAGCATAAAGAGCAGTTTCAAATAAATGAATGAAATCTTTCTCTGCTTGTCCAAGGAAACGAGCTTAGATATCCTGTTTAGGGAAAGGATTCAGGATGGTTAGTCCCAAATAATGCATTTCTCAAATTGCTTTTGGATTTGAGGTATATTCTTTTATAAAAAAAATTTAAGTGGTTCCTTTTTCTATGACTGGTTCATGCATGTCCTGTTCTATGATGAACTATTCTTTCCAGGCTTTTTAGGAAAAACCTGTGCCACTCAATTCATGGGTTTACATTCTACTACAGGACTCAGCACTGAAAATTCGGCATCTGAGATTATCGTTGTCTTTTTCATTCTATCCATTCAGGTCTGAAAAAAAAAAAATCTTGTCTTAGAGTGCCCCAGACTGCCAGAGATTAGAGGTTTCTAGAAACACTACAGCATCAGATTTAGTAACAATTTTTGATATGCTTATACATGCAAAGAAATTGTTGTTTCATAGTGATTTATTTATACTTTATTTATATTTTATTAATGAAATTCTTTAAAATCTCCATTGTATCTTTTGTCATACTCCGAACTGGTTGCCATGACTGAGAAGTCACCTTAGAAAGTAGAGGCTGGCTCTCTTCTGCTTCTGGAACAGTAAAACGCTAAAATATCAGATACATCTCTACATAGATGTCCTAGCTCTTCTCCAACCTGTTTCTGTCAGTGGAAAAGCAGGTAAGTTGCTCTTGTTTCACCTGAGGTAGTACACCATTGAATTAAACAGAATATTTCCTTGGAAGAGTGTAAAATTCTTGTGTTCCAGGCTTACTGGCTACATCTACAATATTAAATGCTTTTACAAAAAATGAAGTGTTATAGAGGTATTGTGTCCACTCTGCTCACAGCTGTTTAAATTTAGCAGTAGTGTTGCCATATATACTTTGTACAACTCAACTTTGAACCTTCTCAGAAGATTTCTTTTTGAGTTCCCTATGGACCTAGACTATTAATACTATTTTTGGATTTTTTTTTTTTTTTTTTTTTTTTTTTAATTGCAGTGTCTGAAACAATAAGACAACTGAGTTGCAGACCACCAGAACATTGTGTTTTTTACACAGTACTGAGTTTGAAAGGCTGGGATGTGACTTCAAAATGCTTCAAAATATTCGCAGCCAAAAGCCTGCTTTTGTAGTGGAGCAGTAGGGTGTAGGAAATCAGATCTGATGCTACTTTATGCTATAACTTTATTCTTACTGAGTGTTGCAAATTGTCCTTGAAATAAACTATCCCAGTGTTACGCTAAATTCCTTCTCAGGGTAGAGTAAGTTTATGCTACCAAAGATTTCAGGAGAAAATGAATGTTTTTATAATGTTGGTGACTGGGGAACTGGGACAGGGGAGTAAACCATGGAGTTAACTTAGCCAGTAATATGGATGTGCAGCATGTCTGTCATTCATGTAGCTCCCACGCAGCAAAACTGAAAGCTCTTCCAATATAATTTCAAATGATGAATGAGTTTGAGAATTATACCATCTGCTTGCTGACATAGGGAAAAAAATGTGTAATTCACTGAATTCATTATTCCTTCAGGTCTGATAACAGCAACAGATTGTTTGGAGGATGTAAACATCAAAGAGGGAGAAATGTTATTCACAAGGAAATGGCTTCATATTGTGAGATTAAATTAACAGAGTAGGAATGCTAGATTGGGGGGAAGAGGGGATAAGTCGGCTGTGCTGACAAGCAAGATCCAAAGTCCATTGAGTTTAGTAAGAAATTAGAATATGAAAGCAATTTAATATGGAGGAGTTTTGGTATCTTTCTGAACTTCCTACATGTGAAGGGCACCTTGCTTTAGAAGATGCTAAGGTTACAGAAGAGAAAGAAGGATCACATAGACTGGGGTCAAAATTATCTCTGTTGCACCCATGGAAATTCCAAATGTGAGGGGAAAAATATCCCTTGATTTGATAGTGAAGAAGACAAGTATCCACAGAATGACTTTGTAGACCTTTTGCAGATGATCATATCTCTTCTGGATAATACAGCTTTTCAAATATGACCAGGGGTAAAACTTTGAAGTGCTTTATCTGTGAAGTGAAGGCAAAGGTATTGTTCTGATTCTATGCTGGTAATCAGTCAGACAGGAAGCCAAAGATGCATTAATTTTTAAGTGCTAATGACATGATACCTGCCAAAGTCAGACACAATTTTTAAATTTTTTTTTTTTTTTTTTTTTTTTAAAGTATTAGGAGCAATTGTTTGGAACCTCTCTCAGTTAACATTTAAAAAATACCAACAGATGGCTTTTCCTGCATCCATGCAGCTGCCAATGCCAAAATAAGTAGTGCTGAGAGACTTCTGGATGAAGCTAAGGGACAGGAAAGGCAGCTGTCACTGAATATCTTAATTACAGAATTTACAAAGTTTTAATTAATGTAATGTTGTTTCTATGGCTATATTAATGTAACATCCATTAGTATGTCATTGGTTATAATTTGTGTATTAAATTAGGAATTTGGCACACATAAGAAATTTATGGAAGCAAGTTTTTGATCTAACTCTTCAGTGCTACAGAGGAAGAATGCGTTCAAAGTATAACTTGAAAATGTTAAA
The DNA here is from genome assembly GCF_030490865.1 of Poecile atricapillus. Classification (NCBI taxonomy): domain Eukaryota; kingdom Metazoa; phylum Chordata; class Aves; order Passeriformes; family Paridae; genus Poecile; species Poecile atricapillus. The sequence goes on from NC_081249.1 coordinate 83,769,636, forward strand.
TTTTCAGAGCCACAGATAATGTCTCTTTATACTGTCAAGTGGTGGTAGACCACTTATTGGAATTTTGATTTCAAGATCATTCACCATTTTTTCTCTCTCCAGAAATCTTTTATTCTGTTACATGATAGACACTTAAAATAATGCTTGCCTTCCCCCTGACTTTTCTAAAGTCATATATCAGAATAAGGCATGGGAGACTGCTGTTAATAACACAGTCCTCCTTTTAAGAATATTCTCTTTCAATTGATCTGGTCTAATAAAGCACTAATTTTTCCTTCTTTATTTCTCAAATATCACCTGTGTTTGTTCTGACCAGACAGTTAAATATCACTGCGCTTTGTTTCTGAAGGCTGTCACTAAAATAAGGTAGACCATGAATGGGTAATTTTTCTTGGTAGACTTGTGTTTGATTACACAGAAGTACATTCACCTGACTTTATCTGGATGACTATAAGAATTTTCTTCAGGGCTGGCCATTTTGAGTTGAAGAAGAGTGAGGAGTCAATACTGATGTCACATCTTGTGCAACCTAATAAACTGAAAGCAGTTGCTATAAATAAAATACAAAGGGGTAATAACAAGCCCTTGCTTCAGTCTGTCTTGCATTCAGTTTTATATGGCACATGTTTTGTCTACACAAAGGAGTAACTGAGAAGCTCGTTCTGTTATTTTGTTAAGGAAACTTCCTGGTCTGACACTCACAGACTGAGCAGGAGCACTGTCAGCGCCAGGGACTGTCACTGCTGGGACCAAAGCCCCTTCACAGCAGCGGCTCCAGTGACCCCATGGGTCCCCACTTCACTCCGCCCACACCCCCTCACACTCACCCTGCTTTCCTGACCCGTTCTACCCTAAATTTACCATGGTAGGGTCTCTTATGTCTCATTCCATAAAGCAATTTGTTCATGGCACAGTAACCCAGAAACAGCTCGAGCTGGTGGCTCTGAGGAGGGACTTCCAACAAAGGTCCCCCTCACAGCCTACCTAATTTCACTCTTCTTCCTCAGTCCTTTGCTCATGCCCTCCCTTTCTATTGCTCATCCACCTTGCTGAAGTCACTCATGTTCATCTCTTTCCTTCGTTATCCAAAAGGTCAGCAGCTCTCCACTCCTGCTGTGTCTCTCAGTGTCCCTTCCTCTAGCTGGCACCCCTCTTCACGCCTTTTATTTTCCCAGAGGCTGTCAGGGCCTCTTCTCTTGAGCTCTCACCCAGAACTCAGTTTGCATTTCTGCATCTCGATCTACAGCTTGCAGATTTCATTTTAATTTCCACACCAAGTACTACATGAAGAATGCATTGCAAAAATATCTGCAGACGATGGTGACTGAGGCAAGGCTTGGAAGTATGAGAAAATCAGTACAATATAGAACATTACTTGTCCTTTTGGGAAGGGAGTTTCATGCAGAGCAGATTGTTTGAATTGATTACTTTCTTGTGTTGCTAGTAGTTTACCTAAGAAAAAACATTAAAAAACTTTTATTCTCTAGTGTGGAAGGTAATAATAAAAAAAACACCAGCCAACGAAACCCTGTAGGTTTCCCTCTGCAAGACAATTGAAACATAATGGAGATTCAATTGATTTTCAGTGGGGAAAGCTGCAGGGCACCAATTATCTGTGCTCCAGAATTGTTGCTTGAAGTGCAGCTACACATTGAGGAGCCAATCAAATGTATTTCAATCCCTGCATGCAATATGCTCCTGACAACATCATAAGGATCACATCTTTCAGCTTCTAATTAAATGGACATATCAAGACAACCTTTGGCTGGCTTTTAAAAGGACATTTGAACTGCTTCTGAAGAAATGAATGCCACATATTCAGTAGCAGTTTTGCAAAACTTTTATAAATATCACTTTTAGTGATTATGAGTTGTATTATTTCTGCCTGTATAAATTTCAGCTTATGATGCTTATGACCAGAATGTCTGTATCTGATTTATGTGAAGGGCAAGTGTTAATTACAGTAGTTAAAAATATTTGAAACTGACTCTATATTTTATTTCTTGATCCAAATTAATCTAATAGCTGTTAAGAATATTTATTGCCTGCACATGGAAGAATTACTTTTTGGATTTTATTGAAGAGTTTTGTCATTGTCTGTGTCAGCTGCTGAAGGACTGCAAGCAGAAAATGACTGTCTCACATCAAGCAGCCATGGCAAATCAAGACTTATACATAGAATGAATCTGAACTATTCAGAGAAGAGAGGTAGAGAGACAGGGCAGAGATCAAACTACTAGGATAAACTGGTAAAAGTGGTTGAAAATACTTACTGGGCTATAATGTCATCTGGTTTCTGAGGGACATTTTTCACATCAGCTTTTTTGTTACAATGTGGATAACATAAAAGAAAATAAATTTATTTGTTTTATGAGAATTTACAAGAATTGCAAATTTTTAAATAGAAATTTTTAATAGAATAGAATAAAGAAGAGAACCACTGTTTAGACAGCAGTTTTACAGAAAAGTATCTTCTCCTACAGTGTATCTCAGTTTGGAATAATTGACATGCATTGCATTAAGTAAGAGTATATCTATGTTTAGATACACATAATTATTTCTTCTGCTTTACTTGATAATACTAAGCCCTTGAACTTGGAGCTTGAGGCACTTCATCCTTGAAAAAGATGTGTGCCATCTCAAAGAAGTACAGAACATAATCAGACATCTTGAAAAATGAAGAAATATAGAAAGATAGGGAATTTAATTCAGGAAAAGAGTGACTGCAGGCAGACGTGACAACCATTTTTAGATAAAATGCAAAACAGAAATTAGTAAATTGTTCTTTGGGTTCCAAAACATTTACAGTTCCTTCAAGCTCTATATTGATATTTTTGTGTTTAATAACTGTATTCCCAATTCTGTCATCCAAGACAAGAACAGGCTTAATATTCAGCAAGAGCCCTTTCAATTGGACATTAGGAAAACATTTCTGGTAGACCAGCTAAGGAATTTCAATAAAAGTAACAAAATTTGCATCATTTAAGGAATGATTTAGGCAAACATCTGCTTAGAAGAACATTATAGTTTTTCGTTCCATAAGATTGGGTGGGAGAGAACTAGATTACCCATTTTCCTCAAGGCAGTTTACATTAAATTAACAGACAAATGTGCTGAAGTTTTAATAGCTGTTGTTCATGCCTCTCATCCTTCAGACAGAAAAGAGTATATGCTTGGTATGCAAGAGAAAGTGAGCATCATGAAATAATAACTGAAGTGACTTTCACACCTTTTTCTGCTGTTCCATACTGGGGTGAGTTTCACCTCTCTGGAGAAAAATGTTTTCAGGGTCCTGTGCTAAAAGGAATTGCACACTAATGGTGTACACATTTATTATAGACAAAGTTATGTTGCATGTACCATTAACATTGCCATTTATTCCTCTTAGCTTCACTGTAAGTAAGCTTCACTTACAAAGGAATATGCTCTTCAAGGTGACAAAAAAAGTCAAAGGAACCCAGTGAGAAACTGAAAATCAGTTGGGAGGCGCAGGCAAACCATTGCATCAGTGAAGAAATTAACAAAAAGGATAATCTGTAATCTAATTGCTTTGAATGACTAAGACACTGAGAAATTATAAATTTTATGTATTCCTCTGTCAATTTCTAAATTGCATTAATTGAATAATCCACATATATTCTTTCTGAAATTTTTTTTTGTCCTTTCTTAATGGGATTTTCCTCTTTTGCGTATGGGATGTGAGCATTTTGTCCAGTATAAAGAAATAGAGATGTGCCAGTTTAACTTTTTAGCTGGAAGGATAGCAGTAGCATTTACATAAATCTGACTTTTGTCCTTTGCTTTCTATTAGAACCTCTATCAATAGATGGTGACATATCAATTTCCCTCCTTTAAGCTGACTTTACACTTTCACAAATGGCTGCACAGCATGTAATTGTGATGAAATAATTCCCCTCAACTGATTCTATAGCTTTGCTTGTAACTCTGGAAATTTGAATTTGTTAAATGGGCACCCTTGTCCTGCTGAAGGTGGAAACAAACATAAGGAGAAGAAAACCAAGGGAGATTTTTTCATTTGCCTGCTCTTTGACTTTGAGAGCTTCTGATTCCACTCCAACAAACCCCTCAGATGTGTCATTCAACTCTGTAATCAGACTCCTACCTGTTCATGCAATCAGCAGAGATTTAAGAGCAATCTGTCACCCAAAGTGGGAAATCCTGAGTAGGATTCAGTTGTCTAAACACAGGTGTCTAGTTACACTACAGGTTCTCTGTGACTTATCTGCTATCCAGCTGCCACATCAGAAGGAATTTGGGTCTTCCAGAAGTCAAGACCATGTTTGCCAGGCTGTTGGAGCATCCTAGACACTCCAAAATATTTTGGCTAAGTGTTCTGCGTTATCTAAAGTGCCTATAGGTAAGAAGTAGAGTTATATGTTTTTTGCTGTTCAGCTCTCTAGATTCCGAGACTGTTCTGATATCTCTATTGATGGCAGTGGAAATCTAAGGATATCTTACACATCCCAGAAGCTACGTTTGGATCTCTTAAAAAGAAAGCTACTGTATTGGTCTGAGTATTGGTCTGCTTCTCTCTCTTTTTTCAGCGTAACTATATTGATGGATACAAGTTCTTCCTCTTGTCAGATGAATATTAAGAGTTTTTTTAGTTAGTGTACTAAGTATGTTGAAATTCTGTATACATATTTAACTGTAGGGAACCAATTGCAAAATAATATATGAAAACTCTAGGAAAAAATATACTATAAACCCTGAATTGTTTCACTGAGTTTAATTTAAAAAAAATTTCCACTAGAATTTAATTATTCACTCCCAGCTCTTGTAAGTACACCTTTTAAACCTATCCCGTTTTTGATTTTTAGCAGACAATTTTTGTGCTGTAGGGCCTTGGGATATGTCATCCAGTTGAAATGTTATGGAAAGAATAAGGATTTTTCACATCATCAGGCAAGAAAGTATTAAATGGAAAAGAAATAGATAACTTAAATACCTAAAGAAATCACTGTCATGCCCAGCTCAAGCCAAGGGCACTACAGAAATTAGTAAAGAGAACAAATTAGCTGATGCAGCTGCAGAGTATGCAGCCTGACAATGTCTGAGAGAATGCATGGATGTGACTTCAGCAATAGACTGAAATGACTGACCAAATTTAGCAGACTACAAACCCCTGTCTGTGTCTGTTCAGAAGAAGAAAAGGAACACTGGAGAAAATAGGAAGCAAACCAAGAGAATTATGAAATAACGACAATTTGAGGGAGAGCAGTATTTTCAAATTAATATATAATTACACCTGGATGTGGGGTTCTGTATTGAGTTGAAAATTTTGCAGCAATTATAACTAATCAACTAGTCAGGTCACTAAGAATATAAAGAAATTTACATATAGCCCATAGATTTTCTTGTAAAAACTTTGAATGCTTTCAACTACACTCTGTAGTCTAATGGTGAACAGCAGACCTGTCCTTGCACATATCCCTTCACAGACTTACTCCTGTTACTCTAATTTGCTGCTTAAGTTTGAATTGATGTATTTTTTTCCCCCCACAATGTTATTTCTCACCTGTAATTCATTGGTTCTTTAAAAAAATAAAAGGAAAACAGTATTTATAGCTTCTATCATTCTCGGGGAAGTGGCACTACAAAGCTAATTATTTGCCTATGTTGAATTTTCTGTAAAGGAATTTATTTGATTGCATATCAAAAAAATCTCTGACTACTTTGTAGTCGTACCAGTGGCATTTGAAGAACACTATTTGCTCTACCAGTGACTGAATAATTTTCTTCAAGAATGTCCTTCTGCCTGTATCCACCATGGATTTTTTTGGTGTGTATCTCTAAAGCATTCAGGATCAGGACATATATTTGAACAATACCTTTCACAAAAAAGACATAATACCTAAAGTTGGTACTGAGTTTCGACATTACTGTAATAAAAATAACTGTGGAACTAAATATGAACTTTCATTTATCTGTGTTTTTGCTATCTTGTCAGGTGTTTCTTCCAGCTTGGTTCCTTGGGAAATGTTAGCTGCAGCTCAGATAATTAAAAAAAAGACCTTGAAGACTGCTGTGAACTTGCCAAGAACTGTGCTAAATGGAAAGAGTGTTTATCCTTATACTCTTTCAAGCATGAGACAGAAGTTTCTGCTAAAATAAAGCTGGTCAGAGCTGTGATTCTGTTTGATCCAGAAAAGCATACCCTAGCATTTTCAGTCGAAGCATATATCTAAGGATATAAGATTTTGAGATATCCATCAACATGCAGCATACAGCTAATGAATTGTTCATGGTTTCATCTCATGGCAGAAGCTGTGCTGATCATCCTGTCCTTTTTCTTCAGGAGGGTACCTTCCTTCAAACATATGGCAGGGTTGGATTTCTCTCCCCCACCTCTTGCCTTGATTACTCTCCTGCTTACAGAGAGAGGCGTACTTTAAACAGGAATTTGAACTATTGCAGTGAAATTCATCCTGCAGTATAAGCAAAATTTTAGTGACCTGTCATTGTCAACGTATAATTTTGACACTGTAAGAATGACTCTTCAATGGTGAAAGAAATGGAAAAGAAGGGAAAAAAAAATAATCATTAAAGCTTTTAGAGAGGCAATTAATTCCCTTCAGAAATTGCTTTCCACATTTTAGAGACTAACTAAACAATTTTAATGGTGCAAAGTGCTATAGCAGCTGTTCATCAAGGAAGAAATAAACACCACAGCAGCTTCCAAGTGTACCATGATTACTGTTGCCTCTTCAATCTCTTTACCAAAGGTTTACACCAAAGTTGCTGCAACAGCAAAAAATCCATATAATGCTAGTGCTTTTTACACCCTAATTATACTTTGGTAAAAATTAAAAATCTAGGATCTTTTCAATGTTATTTTCTGATGAGAAAAAAATAATCATGATTTTGACCTTTATTACCAAGTTTGAATTTTAACTTTTTCCCCCTTTTCGTTCCATTGACTTCCTCAATTCTTATCAGCTGGGGAATCCAGCTGAAAATCCAGTAGGGTTTAACTAGCAGAAAGGGGTCAAACAGAAGAATGTGGCTGTCAAACACATTTTCATGTTAGCTGGATATGTAATTGTCATGCTTTCAGAATAGTTAAAGTGTTCCTGAACACATGGTCGAGCATTAATAAATTTTTGTGGTATGGCTAAACACAGAAACAAGGGATTAAAAGCCTAAAGAAGTAGCCATGACACAGGGAGGCTTCACTCTGCAGAAATTTGCATCTGAGAAGAAGGTCACCTTCCTGTATAATCTTAAGGCTTCCTGACATGCTCATTCTCTGCTTATTACATCCCCTCTGATTCTTTTACCAGTGTTAAGGCACTTTTCATTAAAGGTTAACACTCAGGATGTTTCTAGAGGCTTTTGTTGGGAATTACCCACATACCTGAAACTGAAGCTGCAAGGCACCTGATGTTTGCTGCGCTTTTGCAGCTCTTCATGATCCGTGTGTGTATTTTGTACTTACAGCCTAACAGTCCTGCAGCGTGGAAAACATAACAAAAAAGGCATCAGGTAAGAAAGATCTATCCACTGACCACTCAGATGTTTCCATCACCATTTGCACTCATTGCCATAAGCATTAAATAGTCCCCAGTCAGTCTGTCTTTTCCTACGTTATTCCTCAAAGTAAGATAGCTGCATCATGAAATGCTAAGACTCTAAGAAAGTAAACCATCAGTCTTTGCTTTGTTAAATATGTTTCCAGAATACCTGTGGGAATTTTAAAAATATATTGACTCAAATGTTTCATATCTCCTTCCAAAAATTAGTCAGCATTTATATGGAATCATTCTGTTATGTGGCTGAACGTGGGATGTGAACAGATCTGTGAATGTCACTTGCAGTGATGATAAAGCCTATCAAATAAGCTTAGATTTATTTTATTTAGTTTAACATAACTCAGTTTAATGTATTTACAATCTACTTACTTACTATGTTGTGAAGATATAGCAAATGTCTAGAGGAAAGGAAGGTGGACATAAGTTTCAGTGATAATGTTTTATCTGGTTAATGACTAGAATAGTAGATGATTGTTTTTAAGATTCTATAAGACATTTTTTGTCTTTGTTTGAAGACTACTGAAGCTGGAAGATTCTTCCTTTCCTCTCTTTCCAACTCACTTTTACAACTGACTATTATGCTGTGCTCTATGAAGGATTTGTAGCTGATTAGCACCTTCAAATCATGGCCTATGTGCACCATGTTATATATTTATACTGTACTTTAATATCTCATATATTATTTTTAGAATACTATATGTTTACATGGACTGTGAGATCAGAAGTGCTGTTAGGAAAGTAATTTCCAAAGGTTTGTCTTATCCTATCTGAAGTTAATTTGGTACTCTGTAACAGGAAAATAAGATCACTTGTTTTTTCACAGAAAGATGAAAATAAAGGTGGTAGATCATCATCTTCCTGGTTGTTGTGTTATGGCACAGATATGGAATAGACAACCAAAGGGGAAGGGTTAGTCTGGTCTTTGTTTTCAGTCCTTGACTTCTCTAGTGGAATGGAACCGAGACCTTGCTGAAAGCCTGATTGTATTGTCAGGACAGAGTCAGGGAGGGCAATTGAAGCCAAAACAAAATTATAAGATTCTTTCCTCCCCTCTGACCCGGTCTGAATTTGAGCTGAAGTGGTTTTGAAGGTGAAATTAAGAAGATCCTTCATGTGTGTGACAGCATCTTAGATTGAAACCTTACTCAGTTTCTTAAATGAATTTGGTCCCCAAGGGCTTGTGACTTGTGGGATATCTTTGTGCAGTGAAAAAATCACCCCAGCTAGAAACAGCCTGAGCTGGAAGACTACAGGACTATTCCAAGACTCTTCTCCCTGTCTGGACTTCCATTGCTGGAACACAACTCACTAAGTGTCCTGCTATACCAGCTGCAGGAATGCACAGAGAAAGGTTATACAAGAAAGGTTATACACTGATGCCTATACAAACCTTGCAAACAGAACTGAATAATAATTTGGCAAGATCTCTTTGATGACTCTTCAGCCCAAAAGTTTTGTTATTTTTTCTTGCAGCACTATTTTCCAACAGTCAATGTCTATATTTTATCACCTAATTTCATAATAAACTTATCTCTTTCTGTGTTTTTCTTTCTGTTAACAGTTACACCTTCATTGTGTAAATGATCTCCAGTAAATGGTTACAGAGCCCAAGTGTTCTGGAAGAAAAGCTTGACACATCCAAAACAAAGACTGATCTCTGTACTCCTGCAGGATGATCTCTTCCTGAATCAGTGCTACTTTCAGTGAAGAAAATAAAACTCTTAGAAATATAATAGAACTTAGAAGAATGAAAAGTAGACTTCTTCCTTTTCTTTGTAAGTGATGATCTTAGCAGAAGGAACACACCAATTCTAACTTAGTGTAAGTAAAAATCTAATGTTCCAGTCAAGGGCATTTTCATTTGAAATAAGCTATAATGATGTTCAGCAGGAAGAAAGACTTTTTAAATTGCATATAAATTAAATAAGAATGAGACACAATTTCTCATTATGATTTTTCATTAAAAATTTAAATAAATTTTGCAGTTTTAGAATCAGTCGGTTTAGGTTTTTAAATACCTATGGCATCATTGGACATATAATCCAAAAGACAAAGGTTTGGCCTGTTTTGTGGCAGTCAGAGTGACTGTCACTTGGGTCCTTCTGTTGTTCAGGAATCTTAACAAGCAGCTTGCAGGTTTATAGTTTCATTACCTTCTACAATAATAAACTTTTCCAATAGTAATTCATGTGCTCTGTGATTGTAAGATGAGTGGGGGTGAACATTCAAGTAAGGAGATAAGGCTGATCAGTCAGATAGTGGCCTTTAACATCTCCACTTTATAGAATGTTTTCACAATTATCCAGTTCCTGCTTATGGAAAATAAATAAATGGAGAAAAAAGGAAAAAGCCACCACAAATCTTCTCTCATAAAGTTCTTAATATCTTCAGGATAGTAAAATTTTGAAGTAAGACTGAACAGATTTGACTCTGTCTAATAGGTTTGATTTTTATTTCCAATACTGGACATCTTATCCCAACACAATTAAATGTGAAGTGCACAACTGAATCAGTGCAGAGAAAAATCCAGGATTTCCCTCATTTTCTGCTTCATCTCATTGGCTTATGACTTTTGCATTCCTTGCTCAACAGCTTCCTAGCTTGCACTGAAAGCATCTAGAGCTCCCTTCCACCTCACTCTTCCTCTGCAAGCCTGTTAGTCAAGTAACCAGGGCATTCACCTGAAGAAAGGCAGCTTTAATCTCGCTCTGTCTCATGAGGAAATTGAGCCCTTGTCTCTCATTTCTGCCGTAGGAACTGCAGCCCTAAGCTAGCAGCAGTGATGATGTGGGCAGCAGACTACCAGATTTACTGACAAATGGCTGCTGAACTCAGAACAGGGGGAATCTGCTGCCTCTGCACCTGGCCATATTGACAGGTGCACTCTAACAAGTACATGTTATGCAAATCAAGGTCAGCGGTACTGCTTTTCCTCGCTGCGCACTTTTGAATTAAAATAACCATGACCGTTGTGTTTTGTGTTGAATTCAATACTTCTCCAGTGGATTAGACAGGGTCTGAGCATACATTTGATGAATTGGGACTCCTTGGGGATGTCCTCTCTATGTCTCAGGGGTACTTTGGCATTTGTGGCAATGGCACTACCAACACTTCAGAGTTGTGTTCCTATCCTTAGGCCACTGAATTACTACTGAATGATGAGGCCCTGTGTGGAACCACTGCTTGCTGTGGGTGCCGGTCTTATTTTGCTGAATCAGAGGTGGTTTTTTTTAGTGTTCTTAATTTTTTTCTCCTTTCCTAATAAGCCAGCCCAGCATACATTGAAATGACTTAATGTCAGCTGCAGTGGTGTCAGACCATATCACTACACCCACAGGTCTGACTCTCAACTGTGAAGCCATTCCTTAGGTGCTTTATCCTGTCATATTACCTCTCTAAATGTCTAAATATTTGTCTAAATATATAAGTATCTATCTAAATAAAAGATCACATATTACCAAATAAATAAAAAGCTATGGAACCATTTGAATGCATTCACCTATGACTGAATTTTTGATAAAACAAATCAGTCATTAGGTTAAATCTTGTTCTGCATTATCTAGCTGTTTCTTTCTAATAAAATTGTGTTGTAAATTTGATACCATAAATTTGATTATTTATATTCAGGAAAAAGTGATATGAATATATAGTGAAGAAAGTGAGGAAAACCTGTTTAGAGCGGATGATTAGATAAGTAGAAGAACTTTAATTTGTTTGAGTTCCAGTGAGAAGGCTGTATTTACCTTTGTTTACCTTTGGCTAAATCTCTGGGGCAGAAGTACACCTATTATAAATTATCTCAGTCAATCTGAAATCAGTGAAGTTAAACAGATTTATTTGAGATGAGGTTTCTATCTTTTATATCCTTCATTCCAAGCACTAACTCAACAGGATTATGTGACAGTTAATTTGCTTTTGTATTTCAAAGCAAAGGTGGAGATAGACAATAGTAACCTTTAGATACTGAATTCAATACTGTGTTTACTCTGTTCTTCCCTGCTCCTAAATATTAGGAAAAAAATCTCATTTGCCAGACTGACCAACACAACCTTCATTAAATGTCCATATCTCAAAATCAGAAAAGAGAAAATTTAAAGCTTTTTTGAATGCTCATACAGTGTAAAGTTGTTGCTGGACAGCCTTCTAAAATACAGACAAATAATTTTGATAATTGTTCTTTTTAATGCCAAATGAAACATAGAAACATAGTTTAGGTAGTTTCATTGTTATTTAGAAAACTGAAATTATAAATAAACATATTTCTTGCGATGTTCAGATGAAATGGTACAGCCTCTCCATAAAACACTGGTTTTCAGGTGGAGATTACAGCTGCTCTTTAAAGCTTTTCCATACTGTTAGGTTGAAAAAGACAATGCTTATGATGAAGCTTCCTCTGCAGTCAGACTGAAGAGGTCAGACTCATTTTATGCTATCAAAATCTTCTGGAAGTGTAAGCTCTGTGTCATCTTGGCTTCAACATTAATCTGCTGATGAGTCTTGGTGGTCATCCTGCTCATCTCAGAAAATGTGCTTGCAGCCTTCTCTGCAATAGATGGCCCAGAAAGCAAAGAAATACAAGGAAAGCGTAAATAATGCAGTGTAATTTCTTTGTTTAGTAACAAAAGAGAGAAGGTTTGAAACATTTTTTTTCTTAATGCACTGTGAAAGGTTTCAAAGAATTTATTAACTCCTAAAAAAACCCCAAGCAACAGGCAAATGGGTTTGTGTTTTTTTTTAAATAACCCATTGATATACTGAAGTTATTTTAATAAATACTATTTATTTAAATATGATTTATTTACATATGTTATTTACATAACAGGCACTGCCATCACAATCAATGGTTCAGTTTGCCAATAAGTACCAGGTAGTTGATATGCAAAAATAATTTAAAAATTACAGTTATAGTGAACAGAAAGCAGTAGGGCATCATGATGCACCTGGACTAGACAAGAGTCTGAGAATCAGTGTGAATCAGAAAAACTTTCTTCCCAAGAGAACTTTTAATCTATAACAAATAAACACCGGAAGACAGAACACAATGAGTTCCTTTCAAAATGGGATTTGTTTTATATAATTTTCTGTCAGTATTTTAGCTATCCATATCATCAGAGAATTAATTCTTCATGCAGAAGTTGTGTTCATGCTAATCTGTAAGCTTCTCCCTTCATTAAAGGTCCACAATTCAACTTCCCTATACTGAAACCACGAAAGGTTTTGCCTAAGTTTAAACATATGCCTAAGTCCTCTTAAAACCAAGGAAGATTTAGATATGAAAATAACTCATTGTTGCACTGAAAGAGGCTTAATGGGCCACTAGACATATCTAAAGTGGATTGATGGAAAGACCTCTGTTGATTGAAATGCTTTGTAGGTCAGGATTTGCCTTCCCTCACTCTGTAGAGATGCTGCAGTAATTGTTAATTTAGCCAAATGCTTTTACTTGCTTCCTTGTTGAATGGGTGTTTTAATTCACAGGAACTAGCTGGGTACTCTTTTCTCCATGCAAGTACCACTAGTCTCCAAGTGCCATAGCACAGGACTGAAAATGCTAAATTCTCATAAAAAATAATCAGTAAAAAAATAGCAGTTTGGCCTGAAGTTCCTTTCTAGTAGTGTCCAGAAATTATTGCTTCAGGTATTGACAGATGTGTTTTCAACCCGAATATTTTATTCCTTCTATCTATTTAAACCAATCTGGCTAACATTATTAAAAAGGTATAGAAGTAAATCTTAATAAGAAAGGCACTTACTGAATGCTTATCTACATACTTACCTCTGTACTAACTTATAATGTGTCTTTGTGGTGGTAAGAGGTGTTTATATAAAGGCAATAAACCTTAAAAAGCAGTTTATATTTTAATAATAAAATAAGATGAAGAAAAACTATTTACAGATTACACTGTATTTCCATTAAGTAATATTTTACTCCTCATTTTCACACAAGAAATTGAAGTCAGCAGTAGTCCCACAGATCAAGAAAAGGTCTGAACTAAAAGGTATTTTTGCTGACCACTCTCCCTGCAGAATGGGTTTTGGGTGATATTCTCAGCGCCGAGTATGCAGTCAAATTCTGCATTGTAGAGGAGAGATTTGCATCTGCAGGCAAATTGAAAGAGTGTCTTGGCATGAGTTTCTAATTAGTCCTCCTTGGGCCAAAAATGTTCTCACTTGCACTAGTCATCAATTTTGCCATTTGCAATTTATACTGAGGAAAGTGAAAGAAAAATTTGTTTTCTTAATTTTGTCCTCATTTTCATACTTTATTGACAAATAACCTACAACAATCTAGATGTTATTGAGCTTCCCCTGCATCTGATTTCTTGAATTTTACTAGTAGCTTTTTTTGAGGAATAGATTTAATTTCTTTCAGCATAAATTTATCATTCTCAATTTCTAGGAGGGAAGGAAATCCACACTGGAGCACTTTTTAGCTGGTCCCCTATGACACTGAGTTTTCAGGATGAACTGAGAATATATTTTCACTTTAGCCTTGCAGCTCTTAAAATCTTGGGGCTCAGAAAATATGGCAGACTTCCACTAGATCTCTGCAATACTGAACCTTGCAGCATGATTTAAGAACGATTTTCATTTTAGGCTTGCAGACTTAAGACTCCCAGGAATGAGAAAAGTGGCAAGTGTAACTGTATAACTGCAGTTCCAATTCCCAATAGTTTGTTTTTATGCTTGTTTTGGAGAAACTTTTCTATTCTAATCTTCTTTCTGTAAAAATTTAAAAAAAAAATCAAAAGTCCAAACTTTGGGTAAATACTTGCAAACTCATAATTCCCACATTGGTGGAATCAGAGTTTTTGTTCTAATTCCAGTGTCCGGAGATTTTCAGGGCAGCAGGAGAGAAAAGCAGAACATATTTTTTGACAAATAATGTACTAGGTGGATCATGATGCTCACAGGCAAACAAAGTCAAGAATATGGTGCAAATGACAGATTTTATGCAGCTGCAAGTGGAAAAGAAAATGGAGTTAAACACTTGTATGTGTTAAAGAATCAGTGGAGTTAAGGGTCTATTCAGATAGGATCTAAGGACACTCTTACTCAGTTTTTGCAGAGAGCAAAATGTTTGGAGCTTGAGTTCAGTTCAAAGAGAAACCCAAGAATATGTCTGGGCCTGTCTACAAACCATAGAACCACAGAATGGTTAAGGTTGGAAAGGACCACTGTAGGGTCATCTGGCCAAACCTCCCTGATCCAGCAGAGTTTTCCTGGAACACATTGCACGGGATTGTGTCCAGATGGCTCTGGATGACTGGATCAATAAAACACAGAAGCTACACACTTGCATCCAGCTGAGGAGGAATGCTCAGGCTAGAAAATCCCTTCAGTCTCTCTGGTCATTACAAATCCAGTTCCCTTAGTCTCCCCTCACACATCACCTGCTCTTGTGCTCAGCCGCCTAGCTGATGCTTCTCTGGATTCCCTCCAGCATGTCATGTGACTTTCTCACATTGCTGAGTCCAAACCCAGACATAACACTTCCCATGTGTCCATAAAGAGAGGAAATAACCATTTCTCTCAATGTACTAGTTATGGGACTAAAACAGTAAGCCCTCCTGGCTGCAGAGACATGCTGCCAGCTTGCGTTCAACTTGTTTAGCATGAGGACCTCCATCTCATGGTCTGCAAAGCTGCTTTCCAGTAAGCCAGCCCACAGACTTTGTTTTGCATGGGTTGATTCTGCATCACATAGTGAATACTTGCCTAAAATTAGTTAACTTTGTGGCAGTCTATTTCTCCAGCATGTTGAGATCCCTCTAAAAAACTACCCTGCTCTCTACCCAGCAAGTTGTTCATTCATCCTTGGTTTGAATTTGGTTTTGGCTCACTGATGTCAAACTCCAAGTCATCACTTACAGGAAAATACATCCAAGCAGATATCCTTGATCACAGGGAAATGTCATTCATAACTGGCTACCAGTGGGATTTCACTGAACCTTCCAGTCCAGCCATTTGTCTACACTCTTTGTATTCAACACATTTAGTATATTGACTAGATTTAGACTTCTGAATGAAAAAAATAGAATCATTTACATCAAGGTAAATGATGTCCATTGGTCTCACATCACCTGCAAAACCTTGTGTCACTGCAGAAGGTGCCACTTGCCTTTAGTCAATCCATTGTGACTGTGGTCATTTTACTGTTCTTCAAAGGCCTGGTTGAAGATTTCAAGTGGTTTTACTCCACAACCTTCCCAGAGACTAAAGTGAGACTTAGAGTTTCCAAGATCGTCCTTTTTGTCCTTTTTGAGATTATATTGGTCAGCTCCACCAACACTCTCCTTTTGTCCAATTATCTGGTTAATTGGAAGTCTTTAACTGCATGCAGAAACTAATATCAGATTGACATTTTCCTAATAGACCCACATTTATAAATTTATCTTATGACCTCAACATTCACCACATGGTTCTTTCTCAACTGTATCTCTTTCATCCTGTTAAAAAGTTTGAATTCCTTTTCTTCTAGCTGTCTGCATTTCTACAAAACTTCTGTTACCTGACCTCTTTTGAAGAGATAAGATTAATTTCCAGGCTTCAGATATGTGCAATACAAATGAAACTTTGACTGGAAAACTCAGTATTCCATCTCCTGCTTCAAAGAGAAACTGCACACTACAAATCAGGTAAACCACAGCTAAACTTCTTTCTTTTCCCAAGTCATATGGCTATGTCCTTTCTTGTCCTCTGAGGCCCACAAACATCATCTTATCTAAAGTACACTAAGTCATTAAAATCCTCAATTAGTGGGGTTCCGATCCTTTTCTTCCTTTTTTTTTTTTTTCCTGCTATTAATGCCACACCACAAGTACACTCGCATTAGAGCCGTTTATTTGCTGAACTGAAAAATCGATGTGTTCACATCTAATTGACAAGCTTAATTTGAGCAATTGCATATATCTAGTAAGACCACTTTTCATACAGGGCTTTCCGCATGCGAATCTCAGATTACTCCTTGAAGAAATTGGTATCATTATCTTCAGCTTCCAGAAAGCTCAGAAAGCTCAGATGCTTACTCAAGATGCTTACAGGAACAGAGTAAGGATGGCAGTGCAGTTTGACTGTGTACTCAACCAACGTTATTTCCCTTGACCGTCTTAAAGAAACCTTCCTTAAGGCTCTCCAAAGCACATCAAATATTTTAGGAATTTTCAACCTGGACAGCATAAAACACATGGACTTCTGTCCCTCTATATCAAAGAATCAAAGCCAGGCAGCTACATGGCAAAACACACTTGGCAACAAGGACTATCTTTCTTACTAAAGAAGAAAAAACCCCACACTTTTCCTACATTATTACATTTCATGCAATAATGCTATGGACTTTAACCTGTACATCCTCTGATTATTTTCAGCTTGATACAATTACCACCTCACCACCTCTCTACCAAGGAGACTTTTGTGTAGTAGAAAGATTTTTCTCAAGTTTAGAACTGAATGAAAATAATTAAAAACAAAGAAAAGGATCAGGCAGTATTTCAGGACTTGAGATATGGGTGCTATTGGGGCTTTCTGATGTATCTAAACCAAAATAAATGCATATGTATCTTAAAGAACTTATTTTTAAAAAGGCTTATATGTAACATTATTCATAAATTAAGTAGCTGGTTTAAGATATTTGTGACCAGATTTGTTTTCTACTGATTGAACATATGTGAAATATTGTGGCATTTTATCTTTCCTGAAAAAGTTTTATTTGGTATAATTTTGATCATAGCTATATAGTGAAAAGTCATTATCTAGCTAACATCTCTTCTTCACTCAGGGACACTGGTTTATATAAGGCTATTAAAGAAACTTTTAACAGGAACTTTTTAAAACTCCCCAGTCAATATTGCCAAGACTTCTAAAATGACTTTTTAAACTTCTTCCTTTGCTGAATTGCTTTATCCTATTGGTCATTTCTATGTTGGATTCTACATTAAAAAATAAAGGGTCTATTTATTCTCCTGACACCTTTTATATCTTTTATCTCTTCTTTAAGAAAACATCTGGCCATTAGCATACTAATAGCATCTCTGCTGGTTCTTAATGGAGCTTCTTTTATCTTTATGATACCATCTGGTTTCAAGTTACTTTTAAAGAAAAAATGGGTAAAAAAGTTAAACATCCCAAAGGCTGTCCTCTTTGTTGTTGAAAAAGACTGTATGTAGGTATTTAGTGCCATACTTTTCTGAGTCTTTTCTCCCTGGTGCAGAGATACAACCTGCATGTGTTGGGTTGGAAGGGACCTTAAAGACTATCCACTTCCTGTCCCTTCATGCCATGGGCAGAGACACCTTCCACTGGACCAAACTGGTCAGAGCCTCATCCAGCCTGGCCTTGTCCATCTTATCCCACTCTCCTGTCTTCAAAAGTGTCTAGAAGCACAGCAAATAATTAGGCATGTAGTGATACTTTGCCTCCCCAGTTTTGCAGCTGTCTGGGAAGTGCCACACTGATAAAGATACAAAAGTGAAATTCACTTCTTCCCATCCAAATAACAACAGTGATGATGGCAACAACCATCATAATCAGGAGTAATGATAGTGCTCACTACATAGGAGACAAAAAGGCCAATATTTGCCTTCCTTTCCTTCCCATTTCTTTGAATAAAGAGAACCTGTGTTCCACAGCAAAACAAACCTAGATGGGGTGAACAGTGGGGTACACCCTTACTCTTCAGGACTCCTTGGGCTAGCTGAGGAAATAATGAATATGTAGCACTAAGTACTCAGAAGAATTTTGCTTGCAATATTTGCTTTGCTGCATCAGCTCTGACCTACACAAGTTACTTCTTCTGTTGGCATCATGCCTGTTGGACCTTCTGAAATGTGGAATACAGTGCCTTTTTTTATGAGAAAATGTTTTAAAATATTTCATATATTTTTATTGTACCATGTATTCTTTTTATATAATATCACTGTCAGATAAAAATAAATTAAGGTAGCTCCAGATAATAACTGCCCTTGTAACAAAAAAATCAGGTGAATCAAAGCCCAAAAGTTTATTGTTGGTAAGTGCAAATGTTCAAGGTCTTCATAAACTTGAGGCATCTTTCAATGTCATTATCAGGCTTTTACTAATTAATTACTTGTGAATAAATGTTTCAACAGCTGGCTTCTAGGCAAAATCCTCTGAGGTTCACAGCTAACACCTTTAAAGTGTTGAGATAGTACAATACCACACCACTTCAAGTTGTGCTGATCAATCACATATCTTTCAGTAAGTTCAGGTACTTTTGCCTATATTCTGAAGAAAGGTCTTAATTGCAAACATGCAATAAGCCTGTAGTGTATAAAAATTAGATTAAGAAACAAAATTCAAAGACTATTGAGTAGTGTTCATGAGCATGCTGGTACAGGTGTGCATACAGCTGGGGAGTTTTCTCCTGAGTTCTGAATATCAAGGAATCAATGATTTGGCAGACATCACTAGGTGGTGCTGGCACACATATCTTTCATGCTATTTTTCTTTAGTGTGCAAATATCGCCCAATCTTGGTAAGAAATTATATTACTGTTTGGTTTGGTTATGCAAACATCCCTAGAAGTAGCTACCCATGGAAGTGTTCAAGGCCAGGCTGGATGGGGCTCTGAGCAGCCTAGTCAAGTGGAAAGTGTCCTTGTCTGGGGCAGAGGGAATAGGAACAAGGTGATCTTTGAGGTCACTTCCATCACAAGGTGTTCTGTAAAACACAGTTACAACTGGATATGAAGGGAAATGAAGCACTCCATCCGCTGCCTTTTCCACTGCTCACTTCAGTGATGTGAGGGGCTCTGCTGTGCTGTCAGGTGCCTCTGTGTAGTCCAGTAGCCCCTGGAAATACTGCCAATTTCTTCTGTCCCTCTGCTGGTCTGAAGTGCACTTTCTTGTGCATGGCTAGAGGCAGAAATACAAGAGTGTTTTGCTCTGCAACTTAAATTCACATAGTACCTTCCAACAACATCTGGTCCAGTATTCTAACCAAACATCTACTTTGTTTTATGGTATATTTCTCAGCTGTTCTGTAGTCAGAGATCATAGCTGACAGAAAAAGAATTCTGCACATCCATTTCTGGGGAGAGAAGTCCATTGTGAGGTATAGCTGTAACCCAACAGATCCTCTCCAAATATCATTAAATTTCTGTGTCATGTATTTCAATATACTACAGGCATCTTGGGAAATATGTTGCAGGCATTTAATATATTTTGAAATCACATTAACTAAAACTGGAATATACCTCTTTGAGAAGATGAAAATGATTACTCTGTCTCTATCTTTGATTTTTCAGTTTTATTATCCAATTTTTTTTACATTATCTGTAAGAAAGGTACTCTTATTTTTCCCTTCCCAAACAATTTTGCTTAAAACACTAAAAGTGTAAATTTAGACCTTCTTAGTGCATTCTTGCGTGCCATAATGAGCTGTAATAATGATGTTAAGGTTATTGTCACTACTACTGACACAAACACCTGATCAGCAGAAGGGTTGTTTCAGGCTCTCTGAAAATTTCAAGCAAAATTCACTTTGCATGTATGGATATTTTTAGAACATGTTTGTAAACATGATTTGTAGAGTCTTTTAAAAAGGTAGTTAAGACTGGAGAAAAACTGCGGGGAAGAAAGGAAAAAGGTCTTTCATCTTCAGCTAGTCCTGTATCAAATTAAAAATATATAGTATATGAATGTGAAAACTACTTTTTAGCTTTCTTCAATGGTCTCTGGCACAGAAATAATAATAATATGGCAGGTTAACTCTCTGGTGCAGGGCCAAACTAACGGGTCATAAATTTGGCATGTTTCTGCATTTGTTAAAGTCAGTGGTAAGATTCTCTCTGTTATTAGACAGAAAAAGATCTGACCTGCAGAGATCTCCTGTGACACTAAATACACAAAACTTCCTCATCAACGTGGAGCTGTGAGATTAGCTCTGTAGATGGCAGTAACTGATTAGCTATTTGTAATCGTAGTATCAGCATCTCAGACTCTTGAATCATCCACTCTCAAAACCTGGCAGTCTGTTTTTTTTGGGGTTTTTTTTGTGTGTGAAAAGAGCAGCTTTTCCCCATTCTTCATGACTTTAATTAAGCTCCCAGGGTTTCCCAGTTCAGTACCATCCTTCTGTTTTCTGGTTTATTGGCTGTGGTCTGGAAAGCCATTGGAATGTCATTTTCCAAAAGAAGTGTAGCTGGTTTGTCATCTGCTACTCTAAATATATGCTTCCTTTCCAGAACTACCAGGAATTTAGTACATTTTTGTAATTGCTGCTTCAAAGATCTCCTACAGATCTGTTAGGATTTTCCTACACTTCATTTCCTTTACTGGATCACAGCAAATGATTTTATTTTTCATTTGCTGCAGAAGAAGAGCAAACATAATTTTTGTTTAATGTCAGCAAGCTTTAAAGGAGTTGATATTTAACTTGTGTTAATTAGGAATAGTTTTTAAACACATCTTCTGTCTCTTTACTTATAGAAGAAAGGCAATTAGAATAGATAATTTCTAATGTCATCTCCATTCTCCGACCACTGTCTTGATTTTAGCATAGGTCACATTTATAAAATGTCAATGTATTCAGATAAATTTGTTATTCTAGTTAGCCATTTTATTTAAATGTTCTCATGAAGATGTAACAGATAAGACTGGATAAAACTCTCATTGGTGTCTTGTGAGGAATTTCAATGGGTTCTTCTTTCAAATCTTTAAAGAGCATTTTATATATTTCTGCTAAAATAACTTTTACACCAATCACAGGAAAGCTGTATGTTTATGGAAACTATTGCTTTGTGTTACAATGAGTCAGATTCTCAATCTTATTCTACAAATAACTCTAGAAATTAACATTAATGACATCACTGGGGCCCCATGTTTCCGGTGTCATTGGTATTTGACTCAAAAGGGATGCCCCCAAACTTAGTACGGTGTGTTTGATCTGCACATTGAAAGGCACTTTAAAATGATGATCAGTTATCTCTATCTCTTCTCTGCAGATGGAGAAAGGTGGGGGAACAGTCCTAGTAAAAAAGTCAGATATAAGTGCAAACCCTGTCTTCATGTCACTGTCTCTTCCGATTCATTAACTCATAATAATCTTGTATATTTGAACTGGATGGTACCTTTTCATATTGTTGGTGACAAAAATCTTATTATAAGAGTCTAGATAGATTTCATGTAGAGTTTTTTCTTTAAATTTTTTTTGAGGTGCTGGAATTTAATGTTATTTTGAAAGAAACAAAAATACTATCAAAATATTGCCTCAGTAACTGTTAACATTTTGTTAACTAATGTAGTTTATTTTAGCTTTTGAAAACAGTAAATATTAATAGTAGGTTGTTTGTTGCATTTATTACCTTTTGGTAACATAACATTTATCTGTACTTTAAGTTAAACAAAATATGAAATTTATGTCTGTCTTAAAATTACTTTCCTTGGGAACTAATTTAACATATTTATTTTCCCAGTTCTTCCAATTTGTAATCAATTTCCCTTCAATAAATTGATGAACAAAAAGACTCACTTGTATCAGAAATAATTTTCACATGAAATAGTAAAAACATGAAAATGTAGCACAAAAATATTGTTTTTATACAACCAGCTGCTCTGGATAGAGTCTATCTTTCATTCTCCTTTTGCTACATGTCTAAGAAAAAAATCTAAGCGTCTGAGTTTTCTACTCAGAACAAACCTTTAATAATGCAGCAGAAAATAATAAAACCCTGCTAAGTTATTTAATTTGCTATGAGACAAGAGATTGCTTTATCAAAATAAGACTAAAGATCAGTGTTATTACTTGTCTACAATTCCTTACAAGAATGTCTTATTTTGAAGAGTTAAATCGTTTATATAGTTTCCATCAACTGTTTTTTCCCTGTTTTAAAAGGGAAGACAAGCTATTACTGCATGCACTTGAATTTTTATTAAGAAAGAGCCCTGTCTCGATTGTCATCAACTTTTAATAATCCAGTGGAAGTAGTGAGGAGATTTAAATTTTAAAATATTCTAAGCTATGGAGTAGGGGGACATTCTTCACTAAAATAATTTGGAAAGATAATAAGTAGATTGAGGTTTGACACACATTTAATTCAGAGGTTGTCCTTTACCAGGTGCCGCTGATCTGAATGGTCTTCCTGGCTAGATCAATCATATGGAATCTATACATATGTAGTTAAACACCATCCAAAGAAAAATGTGTATATGTAAAGCATATTCTGTTTAGCCTCTAGGGAGAAATAATTTCATAAAAAAAAAAAAGAAATGCTTTAATCATCCAGTGTTCCACTTTTCAGTAGTTAATTATGATGAAAAGGGAGTTCTCTTCCAGCCTATGGAAAAAAAAAAAAAAAAAGGATAATCTACTTCTGCAGATATATTTATATGTTATATAAGATTTTCCCTTTTTAGGTCTAAAAAGAATCAAAGGAAATATATGCTTGCATGTGTTACATAATATTTTTTTTATACAGACAGTACATTGCAAGATATTCAAAAGAGCAAATTTTCCCAGCATCTTAACTTTTCAGAAGAGGAACATGAGGCTCTAATACATTTTGGGGTTTTTCTCTATTTTGCAAAAATCAGATCCTACAAATGCTAATTTTCCTAAACTTTAACTTAGAAAAAGCCTAAATCAATGATCCCCAAACCCCCAACCATTAAATCAAATAACCACTACCCCAAAACCAGCAGACCAACAGAAAAGTGAAGCTGCATGTCACAGTCTGAAATCTCTTTGATGGCCTCTGTTGAGAGAAGTGCTTTTGCAGTATCCATCTTCAGCTCAAAAGGGCACAGTCTGATATTAGATGAACCCAGATTTTCAAATATATCCTTATCTCTTTTTTAGGATCATTGAAACTGTGAGACTGATTGTACTCATGCCCAACTCCAGCAACCTTTCTCCATCACTAGCCAAAACTACATACAGAGTTAGATCCTTGAGAGGAATGAAGGAAATACTTAAAGGTAGGAAGATATACAATGGTGTTCCCAGTGAGAAAAATTCTTCCAAAGTGATGAAAAACAGTGAGATACTCTGCTTTCCAACAAGTCTTAGGATTTCCAGGTGACCGTTTGATAACGAGGTCCCTGTCAACCCATGAAAGCTGTACAAAAATGAATAGGTACAACAAGTGACTTTTGATGACTATACATGTGGGCTAATGGAAACTGAGAAATAGAAACTGCTTTCAAGTAACTGGATAAATTTATTGGTGCATTAATTTTCTTTCTGCTGAACTGAACCCTTCTGTGAAGCCCGAAGATTTGTTTAAAACAGCAGGTGTCTAATGTGCAAGAAGACAATTCTCAGACATGTCCTGAGTCACCCTGAGTCCTCTGAACATTTTTTTCATGTAGACCACAGTCTGATGGAAGTCAGCCTTTCGCCTTTTAGCCCTACTTCACCCCTTCCCAGTCTTTAAACCAGAGTACACAAGGCCTTTCAGGGATGCTTAAAAAAAAATTTATTTGCTGTCAAACTGTTCAAAAAATGAGTGCCTTCCTCTTCGAATTCTTGGCAGACAGTCAGGGCTTTTTTCCAAAAAAATTGCTCATATCTGTTAAAATAACTGGAATAAGATTGTGCGCAGTATTGAATCAAAGAACTCATGAAGTACATTGTTTGGTAAAAACAGTGCATAAATCACAAGTTGTGAACAGTTGGGGACATAAGTTTTTTATTAAGTCCTTCATCTGGCAGAATTTCACTTGACTTCCATGGGAATTTGCTTTGATGAAGATACTAAATAGGGAACTGTTTCACTGGATGAATCAAATGATTATTTCTTTTACATGGGGGATGGCATCTTAGTATTTCAGTGCATATTAACAAAGCATGAGCAAAAATGTAGGTTAAGCCCTGGTTACCTGAATTTTTGGAAGGCAACAACATACCCTACAGATGAGGTTAAATTAGGAGGAGTGAATGTATAGGAAAAAATATTACTGCCTACACTTTACTGCGATGCATTGCTTGTCCCCTGTGGTGTTGGCAGTGTGCCTCAGGTTATATCCTCATCTACCTCTTGAGCTTAGGGAGGCAATTAGGAAACCCTATATTAAGTATATTTAACTTCACAAAGGTGAGAATGAAGTATCACTGTGCTTGGAAAGCTAACCACAATGTTTTTTGATAGGGCTAGATTTTTGCCTTTGGAAAAACCTAGGTTTGTGTTTGATTTAATGAAGAAATCATCTCATGCTTTCTGCCTTTTGGATAACACTAACTGTAATAGACATATAATTGAGCCACCTAAGGCATAATATGGTGATACAGGAATAAGGAAATAGAGGATTTTTCCTAGACACTTATTTAAAAGAGGTATCAAATGGAGGGATGAATTGGCAAGTTTCTGGACTAATAATCAAAGATTATTATAGAGTACTCCAGAGCAGTATCCTCTATGGTCTCTACTGAGGTGAGGGTATGTGCTCCTTTAGCACCAACCAGCTTTCCTCATCCCTCAGCAGCACCCCTGGAAGGCTCTTCAACCATAAAAACATTGCTGCTGATGTCCCCGCTGAGACCTGAATCCTCACTGATAAAAAGCTGTGAAGAGAAGTAGATTTGTGAAGAGAAGTAGATTGAATCTTTCTGGAGATGCTTCTTTCTTCCACTTGTCTCTAGAAGGAGCTTGGGACATGCATGATACTGATTTGGGCACCTAATCTCTGGTCAGAGTATTAGAGGATGGATGATTTTTTGCATCAGTCTCTGAAAAAGTTCCTAAACTGACACTTTGCAAGTGTATCGCATCATTCCACATGAAATATATGCTTCTTCATTCATTCCAGAGCTCTTCATGTCACAGGGCATCATCCCTAGCTGGGGTGTCCCTTTATGTCACAACATATCCTGCAAATTTACCAGGCTGCTTTAATTCACAAAGAAGGAAACTCGGCTGGTGTAAATATTGTATAAAGCCAGCACACTGTATCATACCGAAGAAGCTTTCTTGACAGCAGTGCGTCAGGTCTCAGGAAATTGCATACCTGTGTTTCTGAATTTTCAAATCAGGCAGTTAGTTGCTTCAGATTTCTGGTGATAAAAACCCTGTAAAAATTTAGTTAGTTACGATCTACAGGCTTTTTTCATGAAACAGTATATTTTATGGAAATTAAGGCTATTTGACCAGCTCCACAAGTGGTACACCTTGACATTCAAACTGTCACTTTGCATCAGTTGGGAATCTGACTTAATTCGCTTCCCTAAAGAAAAGCCATTGCTCTCCATGAGCTTTGCATGAAACCAGATCACTGCAAAAAGCAAAAAAGGTGCTTAATTTTCCCTAGCAAAAAGAGTTTTCATGCAGCTAACTTTAAAATGGAAAGTGGCATTATAAGCCAAACTGTCCTTGATAGGTTTTATTTCTTCCTAGAGGAAATGAATGAGGTTTTCTGAGGTAAGATGAGGTCTAAGGTTAATGAGCTTGGTTGTAAGTTCAGGCATAGGGATCATTTGTTCAGAAGGAATATGATAAGCTGTGGTAAGAATTAGATTGTTTAAACAGTACATTAGGTGACAACAGAAGTAGTATCTCCATCTTGTAAAGAACTGCTATGATTTTAGTTTATTGTTTTTTATGGATAATAACATGGGCAGAGAAATTTTGTTTGTGGTTTCCAAAGGAGATAATTTATTTTCTTCTATGATTTGAGTTATTGCATTTGGTGGGGGGAAGAAAATAGGAAAAAAAATAAAGAAAATATTCTTTAAAAAGAAAATCTTTCTCTTAAATTAAAAGTAGAATGTCATAAGACTTGTCAATATTCTATACCATTTTGACATTAACTTGTTTTATGCAAATATGTACTTTCAAACATCACATACATGGAAGCCTAGAAGCTTTTGTATGAGGCTGAATGACCTAACAAGTCATTCACTTCTATTCCTGCATAAATTAAAGGAACATTTTTTTGCCCCACATTTCCCGTTGTAGGGAATTAATTTCATGTAGCTTGTAGCACTGTAGAAACTTGATGATTAGAGAATTCTTTGTCAGAGATGGCAGGGCAGAACCTGCTTGGAAAGCCAGATGTGTTGTCACAGAGCTGTCAAAAATTACTGCTATTTTCATTTATGGGTCAGAAATTATCTATTTACTAGGAAAAATAAGATAAATAAAATCGTTGCAAATAATTTGCAGATGGTCAGTAGGTCTGAGAAGAGTAAGTAGGAAATACTGAGCTAGCCTGGTGGGATGATACTCTTTGTGAAGTAATAGGGATAAAGAAAAGGAAGGTCCATTAAACCTTCTTCTGAAAGTATTGTGAAGTGAGCAGAGCTTGCTTTTGAGTCACTGGGCCACAAGTAGCTGTGACTGCTGCTTTCCTGATCAATTCTCCTAGTTCTATTTGTTATGTTGTCTGAGTGTCTGCTGTATCTGGGCCAGCAGGAGCTATCTATGGCACTAGTGCCTGTTTTGTTACTTTATCTGCATTATTCATAGCGTCAGATAGTCACTGAATATAAGTGATGCTCTTTCCTGCTACCACATGACAAATAATTATAATATTCTTATCAACACTACTCCTACTAATCAGATGGAAGGCCATCTCTGCATTCTACAGCCTTCTGTAGTCTGAAAAAATATTTCACATAGGGAAAAGTGTTACTATATAGGAGCTCAGGCTTCAGTCATCATTTCTCTTCACTTTCTTCTCTTTCTCCTGCTTTCCATTATTTTTTTTACCAAGTTAAAGACCCTTGTTGATCTCCTTGTGCCCCATTTCTGATTTTCTCACATTTCCCTTAACCCTTCCTCTCCATAATATTTTTTATTCTTGCTCCTCTCTGAATCTTTTCATTGCTGAAACAGCCATGTCTCAAATATCCCCGTGACCCCCATAATTCCTGTACACGGAATCATTTAGGTTGGAAAAGACCTTTAGGATCATTAAGTCCATCCCTAAACCATGTCGCAAGTGCCATGTGTGCATACTTCCCTGAGCATGCCCTTCATACTTGAAAATTCTTCCAGTCAAAAATTTTATCCTCATATTCAATATTAGCCTTCCCTGGTGCAACATGAGATCTTTTAGTGTCATCCTATTACCTGGGAGAAGAAACAACATCCACCTGGCTACAGTCTTTCAGATAGTTCTGTAGAGCAATAAGGTCCTCCCTTAACCTCCCTTTCTCCAGGCTAAACAATCCCAGTTCCCTCAGCCACTCTTCATCAGATTTGTGCTTGGGACCCTCACTTTCTCCATTCCCTTTTCTGGCTGTGGTCCATCACCTCAGTGTCTTTCTTGTAGTGAAGGGCACAAAACTAAATGCAGGATTTGATATGTGTCTCTTTCTGACTTCCTGTCTCTATCTCATCATCTTAGAGAATAATTTGTTTTGGTTTTTTTCCCTTTATTTTACCCTGTATTTATATTGCTATTATCTTGATCTAAGTTAATCACACATCAGAATAAAGAACACCGTGGACTACACTTTCTACCCAAGTGTTATATATCAGTGAGTTCAGGTCTACAGAGTTCTAACCCTGGATCCTGGTTTCCTCCAGAGATAATAATGATAAAAAGCAATGATTCATAGCACATCTGATTTCTGCCGTGAGACTACTCAGTCAGAAGCAGCTGGTTTTTTTTTCCCCAAATCCACCTTCTGCATAGGTCCACCATACCAGCTCTACTCCTTGTTCATACAGTGTCCTTGGTTTGGGCAGAGAAGGCTCAGGCTGACTTTTTTTCTATCCTCTTGCTCTCATGCTAATATATTTATTAGCATGTGCTTTATAGCATGATCCTAGACAAATGTGAGAAAAAGATGTTATGTGATTATAAACTTTGAAAACTTGTTTCATTGGGATGTTTGGTTTTTTCAGTTATTCCTTGCATGTAGCATGTAAGCATCTTAACAACTGAGAAAATGGGCCATTGACACACATGCACATCACTCACATTTTATCAGCTGTGACTGATCCTCAGAGGCCATGAACACTGGGGTTTGGGGATCCCTTCTCCTTACCCTGTGCATACTCTACAGGTCAATGTGTGTCTACAAACACCCCAGTAACTGCATCTCCTGAAGCCTCTGTGTCACACAGGGTGGGTTGGATCTTACGTGCAAAGACTGGCACTTTCTAGTGGCTGAAAAAAGCTGACAGGATGAAAAAAGAAATGATCTGGCTGCTGGAAGCATAATAGTGTGCAGAATATGCATCTACATATGTTGAATCTTTCTTGGTAATGACAACAGAAACATTTCAACTTGGAAGAGTATGAAAGGCTGACACAGGGTGAACTCGGGCAGCCAATCTTTGTCAGCATTTCTAGAGGGCAATGTAATAACAGAGGGGAAAAAACCCAGCATCTACAAATCACCGAATGGAGAACAGTCTTCAGGAAGCATTTAAATTGAAGGACAGTTAAAATTTATGACTGAGGCATTTAGGCTCAGGCTTTTCTGATCTTATGTGTCAGAACAAAGTCAGCTGTAAAGCGATACCACAAAATCACTGCTAATGAACGAGATGCAAGTGTCAGACAACAAAGTTTCAAGTGGAGTTCAAGATAAAGAGAGAAATAAATTTATAGACTGGGTGCTTGGAGTTTTCTGGTTTTGTTTGGTTAGGAAAAAAAGAAATGTCATCTTCAGAACTGAAGGATTGAAGTGGTTTTAAGTGGAAGGGAAAAAAGAAAAAAAAAGCTGCCAAAAAATAGTAAAGTTTAAAGCTTTCCAGACATATTTTATTGTCTTTTCATAATGAGCATGTCTTTTTCCCTTTCTAAATTTCTCTTTTTTCCCTTGTAACCTCATAGGAATCTAAACCAAAAGAGTATTTTTCATTGTGAAATATTGGGAGAAAATAGTTAAAAGCTTGTGAGAATTTGATGGAGGTCATATGA
The DNA here is from genome assembly GCF_030490865.1 of Poecile atricapillus. Lineage (NCBI taxonomy): Eukaryota > Metazoa > Chordata > Aves > Passeriformes > Paridae > Poecile > Poecile atricapillus. Next base: position 83,799,019 of record NC_081249.1, read on the forward strand.
CAGCATTACATACCTATATTCATGTAATTGTTCTGCTGTAAAGAAAGTTTTTAACAAGTGAGTTGAAGAGAAACAACTTTCATGCAGTTACATATATTGACAATATTGCCATGTAGCCGTGTCCAATGCCTGAAAAATGGAATATGAAATGAAAGTTTCACAGCGTGGCAAAGCTGATGAAAAGACACTTTAAGGGGATGATTCACTGAAATCATTAAAGGCCAGATGAGAGCTGTTCTGGTTTGTATTAGCTTGTGATTCAGTCCTTACATTTCTCTGTTCTTTTTGTAAAATCTGCAAAATTTTGATGATAAATCTTGTGCTTCTAGGTCTCATTCTTGCAAATATGTATTGTTATATTACAAGATAAACGACTGGAGGGGAGGTGTCACTGTTTAGGGGAGTGAGACACATTGTGTGGTGGTGGGAAGAACATTTCAGGATTGGTTTGTGTAATGACCCAGAGGTGGAAAATGAGGGATCAAGGTGTTTGTGAGAGGAGCAAGCACGGGAAAACAGATAAGGGGATAAAGGGTGAGTGTTGTGTGGAAAACAGGGCTGGTCATTTTGTGCATGTGACTATGTCTTGTGCCTGTGAGCATAGTCTGTGTTTTATTCTCATTAAAATCCCTTTCTAACTTCTTTTCTCTGTAACAAATTGCTTATGTCATGGACACATGAGTAGATGGAGGTCCAAGTGCCAGCACTTGGAAAGAGAACCACAAAGGTGACTTCTCTCAGCTAAGTTCAGAACAATTTGTTTTGTAGTCAATATGGATAAAATATTTGCCTTTAGAATGTGAAAGTGATGATTTATTTCAGACATGAAATGTAAAGACTTTTAAGTAAATGTGCCAATTTCTCTTCAATGACTGCCAAAGGAGTCCAAGATGATTTTCTCACTGATAGGCATTTACAGTTGATAATCTGATCCTTCCCTAGAAGACAAATATTGTATCTTTTATTAAGGACAGATGACAGAGAAAATCACAGATCATAATTTACCCTGCTTACAAGCAAGTTCTAAAGCACTCACGTAAGATCATGCCAGTTAGAAAAATTATTTTAACACTTAACATTTAAATATTTTCATTCTTATTCTTGGTATTTGTGCCCAGCTACTCTTCAGCATCTTGAAGGTTAGTAAGATCTGGGGGTTAACATGATTTTAAGGTCTGAACTTGTACTACATACTGAATTGTGCAAGCTTATCTGAAAGCAATAATAAGGCAATAACATAATGAATCTCTTCCTCCAGGCCAAGGTGTTCCATACTTTTTTCTCCTTGGTTTCAGATCAACATTTGCATTAGGGTGTTAGAGAAGATGAGCTTGCTACTGTTGATGAAATAATTTGATGAGACTATTACAGCTGAGAAGCCAGTGAAAATATTTTTGCTGAGTTAATGTCATTGTCCAGTTTTGTATGCTCTCTCTCTCTAACCGTTAGATTTTATTTTTAATCAATCACAATGATTGAACAAAAAGAATTTTTCTTGAGCTTTACTCCTAACCATGTCAAGGATATTCAGAACAGGTTTTTTTTTCCTGTATATGGCTTTGGATAACTTCAGTATAAATCCTACAAAGAAGCAAGTGAGCCTCAGGCAAAATGCATGGAAAATATAGTAAGTTACACTGTCCTGCCTTTATGTTTCTTTAGGGAATAACACAGGGGGAAATTATACTTCTAAGCTCTAAATAGTTCTGTTCACCCCAGAAACTCAGCTAATTTGATTTTTCCCAGGTGCTTTCAGCTTTTAACCCCTTGTTGTGCTTGTTTCCATTATCAGAGATCCTTCTTTGCAGAACTTTTGCATTTAAGATGCTTCTTTTCAATAGCCTGTGTTTATTTTTACAATTGTTTCAAGTCCAATTCTTGTTAACTTGTGGAAGAATAAGGAATTTGGTGATCCAGAGAGAAGCAAAAAAAAAAGTTTCAGCATTCAGAAAGCAATGTCAGCAACAATTAATTAAATAGTATGCTTTGATGGGGAATATTCAGGGTTAAATGAAAAAAGACTGCTTAATTTATGGAAAATGCATCTTTATGTATGACCAACTGGTCTCTGTGAGAAATCCCAGACCCCACCTAATATTAACCTCCTAATTCTATGTCATCATGAAAAATTTTCTATATTTTTGGCAGAGAACAACAATTAAGGCTTAGATCTATACATGCTTCTTGATTTTCTTCTGTTGTACCTACTTAGGTAATATCCCTATTTACATAGAAAATGACTTAAATATCCATGTTAATTAGTTAACTACATTAAGATATGCAGGGAATTTTAATTTGGCTTCCAGCTTTTCCTTTCCTCTTTCCTTGAGGATTACTTGAGATGTATATGTGTCTGACTTAGCAATATTAGCAGTATTGTAGCATATAGCAACAATATATGCACACAATACATTGCATGTAGCTGCAATACATGTAGCAATTGTAGGAACAATTTGTAAAATTTGAACAGTGATGTCCATCAAGCCTTTGCCTGGATTTGTCTGCTGAGAATTTCCTAACACTTTCCTGCAAATTACAAGTCTGCAAGTGAGAATGTGAGATATGAATTTATGCAAATGATATTGCAAAACCTGTCCTGCTACCAAACAAACACTGTATAATAAAGCAAAAAGGTTTATACTCCTCTGGTAAATCCTTTGGGGAAATACAGGCATCTGTTGTTAGAAGTTTATTCAGCCTGCAAGAACCGGAGTCAGTAGAACTATTTTACAGTCATTGCAGAGAAACAGGAGCACTTGCAGGATATGTTTTCACTTACCCAAACAGAAATGTGCAAAATGGTTTACATGAATCATGTTTTTAAAACATTTTGATTTTCCTCCTTTGCTGAAGGAGCCCAGAGTGACTATCTCAAAAGTTACTGAGATAAATGTCCCTGGAGGAACTTGGTTTTGAGGGTCAGGTTGCTAGTTTGATAACACACAAGAGTTCACCTTGAGTTTGGAAACCTGGTTTAACTCCCTGCTGCCTGTGTGGGACCTTCCCTTATGAAACAGAGCAAATAATTTTGAGTGGAGGAGTACAAAGTAGTTTCACTTGTTGACCAGGAGCTCTCCAAAATGATCATACATTTTATGTTAAGTAGGATAAACTTGGAAATTCCTAGGTTATAATTCAGAAATAGATTTCCTTCCAGAGTTTGAAAGGGGACAATTTATAAACCCTATTAGAAGCTGAGTTGTTTCCTCATTATGAAACTTTGATGTTCTAATATCAGTTCTACTGAAATTTCGTGGACATTTTCTTAAAGGGAACTCTACCATTGCTAAACTCTCTGGTAGCAGAGACACTTTTTATGTCTGTGGGTTTTAAGTTAACATATCTCCATTGAGACAAAACTTTAAAAAACCCCTAATATTTACCTACTAACAGAATATGTCAGTTATAAAAAAATCATGTCTTTATTCAAGGAAAGTTTTGAACATTCAACACAGTCAGATCACATGTAATTTTTATCATATAATTTGCAAGGCCATGCCTCCTCTGATAAAGGACACTCTAACCCTTTCTTGATGAAGGATATTCTTCATGTCAAAAGTTTGGAGAAGCCATTTAATAAACCTAATGATACTCCTAATAGAAGAGAGGATGCCCTCAAAAGGATAGAGAGCATTTGATTTCCCTGACCACTAATAATTATTTTTTTTAAAATATCATAATCTAGTCAGTGATGTCGTACCAATTGATGTATAGTATTTAGATAAGCTTTATAAAATGCAGTAGATCTTTAGGGATTTATAAAAAAAATTGAACTGTGTAGAAAAAGTTCTCAAATGCCATAGCTAAAATAATCCAACTATGAAAGGCAGGAAGAATTAGTTGCTTTTTCAAACTCTAAAAAAAAAGTTTCATGAAAGAAAAATATCAAAATAAGAAATTGAAGGCATCTTGGTGTTTAGTTGTAGTTTGGCTGTCATATTTTTGGTGTTTTCTAGTAAAAGTAAAGGTCTACAGAAGAAGTTAAGCAAAAAAATAAATTACATCCTAATACCAGGTAGGTAATTTTATATTTTTGTACTTCACTAACCCTGCTGACAAACTTACATATTCCCTTCTTTAGAAAGGGAAAGTTCTTGCATTATTGCTGTTTTTGATTTCAAGTTCAGTCATACATCCTAAGGTCACCAAAGACTTGGCTGAATGGGGAGAAAAAAGTGCTGAGAGGCTTAGCTAGCATGGTTTTCCTCTAGTCTGTTGCTTAGAGAGAGAGGAGAAAAAGTCTAGTTTTCAGTTCTACTTTTCATGTTAAATTTTGACCCTGCCTGGAGGCTTCAACAAAGCAATAATGCTTATCCATTACTGAAAACTCATGGTGACTCTGAGTGTTTTCATCTGGGTTGCAATAATGCCTTCTATGTTCTGTGAAATAAATAGAAGGATATTAGATAACATACTTGTTATTTAAGTCTGTCACTTTAAATCTCCTGTACAAATATTGTCTAAGATTCTTGTTTTCAGGCTAAATAATTTCTTTCTTGTACTGTAAACATAATTTAAATAAACTAAACCAATCCAGACAAAAAGCCACCCTGGTAACACTAGGAAAGCTCTTAATCTTCTCTGCTGTATTAAACAATGAATGCCAAAGAAATAAAATTATTAAAGGATGATCTTTAGTACTGGGGTAGAGGTATTTAGAACCATTAAATAGGAGCAATTGAAATATGTCCTTCCAGATAGCCTGGATGTTATTCTTAGATCCACTCCTGCTATACTGAAAATTAAGAGGGAAAGCACTGTCTTTAACGCTGTATTGTACATTTAAAATCTAAGTTCCCTGTGCCATGGTCAGTGTCTTCATGAAAATTATGCAGTGTCTTATGGAGTGGGACTTTTCTCAGAAAATTACCTGGCATTTGAACCTTTACATTTATCTATAGACACATATCCTAAAATAACACTCCTCTCCCTGAGGAGGAAGCAGTGGCAGAAACAACATGAATTTACTGTAATCCCCTTCCCCTCTCTTCCTCCACTGCTGGGAGAGAGAAGGTAGAGAATAAGGAATAAAAAGAAGGAGGGAGGAGTGAAGGGAGGGCATTTTAAAGATTTTGTTTTCTTCTCATTATCCTTCTCTGATTTTGACTGGTAAAAAATTCCATTAACTTCCCCAAGCTGAGTCTGTTTTACCCAGTATGGTAATTGGTGAGTGATCTCTTCCTGTGCTTATCCCAACCCATGAGTCTTTTGTTATATGCTTTGTTCCCTGTCCAGCTGAGGAGGGGAAAAATAAAATGCCTTTTGTAGGCAGCTGATTTCCATCCAAGGTCAAACCACCATGGAGTGCAATACTTTTTCCTCAAACATAAGTATGTTTGAAGAAGAGAAGCGGCGATGGTGGGGGATGGATTAAATAAAAAAGGAAATGTATATATACTAAGAAAGGACTTATCTACCAGATGTCTACTTGGACTTGCAGCATGTGATTTACATTCTGACTGTGACAAGTAAATTTAAAAATCTGTGAAGTAAAAAGTTGTAGCAAATTTCCTGCTTTTTTTTCTATGAAAAATGCTTATTTTCTGGTTGACTGAGTTCACTAAATCATGCTGAGTCACATGCCTGAAAGAGGGTGCAGCCCTGAATTTGTAGTTGATATGAAGCTATTGTGAGAAGATAATTGCTTCTAACAAAGGAATAACATTTGCTCTTGATTTCAATTTGCTTCTAGTAGAGCAAATTCATGTAAGACATCTAACCATGGCCATTCTCTATGGAGCCAGAACTGAGCATGTGTCAATAAAGTTTTGAATGTTTTGCTTTCCTGGTGCTAATGATGGAATGAGGTTATAATGTGATAAATTAATCAGAGTTATGATCTGCCAAATCATGAATGCATGGGCATGCTTAATTCAGTATTGTGTTCACTATTGCAGTGAATTTTCCAGATTCCAGTTCAGCACTTAGGGCCCACCTGAAATCTGTGAATTACTGAGATTCATTGTATGTTAAATTAAGTGATCGGTATAGTACCTGTCTGGGTAGGAGGCTCCAGTGACTGGAACTGGACTATAAACTATTATTTTCTGATGGATTGTAAACTGTATGAGTAATGTGTGAAATAATAAAAAAAATTTAGCTTTGTGTTCATTAAGTTTACTTATGTTACATTCCTAAACTATTTTTTTTGCCAATTTAGTTTGTTTCATTTTAAACACACCTTTGAGTGCTCCCAGAAAGAATTGGTTTTTCTTTTCCCAAATTTATAGCTGTCTTATTTAAAATAACACTTTGGATTAGTAAGAAGCTAATGAAAGCATATTGTTTAATGAGTTCTAGAAATTCACAAATTATGTATATTGTCTAAGGAGCGTTCATTCAGTTTCCTCTTTATTCAGATGAGTTTTAAAAAAGAGTGTTCTAGTTAGTGGTTCCACAATTTCTTATAAATCAGTTATTTCTAATTTTTGAGATACTTTTTTCAGTCACCATTATTAACACTGAAGAATTATATTATCTTTCCACTTTATATAGAACATAATTTTTACCAATTTTTGAAATTAACTTAAATTCATTAAATAAATAAAATAAATTTTCATACTTGGATTCTGATTCTGAGAGAAATCTTAGAAAATATTAGTTTCTGTTGGAAAGAGAGCATGGCCATGTTGGGAAGATACATGACGTTCTCTTTGGCTTGCTAATAAATACATAACTTCCCAAGAATTCATGAACCTCATGAAATGCATGTTGGTCTGCAACTGTAGAATTTAATTGACCAAAAGCATTTCCAAAAGACCATAAATTTGCCTTTCACATTAGATCTTTGAAATCCAGGAAAAAATTTTATTGTGAATTGATGTTATTGTTTGCACATGAACCCTTCAGTGTTTACTCGCATCCAGAAGAACATTTTAGCTCTCTCTCCTTTGTCAGACATGTCACATGATCTTGTAGAAAACCATCACACAGGGTTGCATCAGGTTCCTGAAGACTTGAAAATCTCAGTCTGGAAATAACATGCTCCTGCAGATGAATTCATCCTGCTGATTACGGACAGCCAACATGGGAGACAGATGTGATAGCTTAGAGCAGAATGTTCCCTGGTGTATAATGCGGTGATAAAATGTGGAACACTTATGATATTTGTTATGAAATATGAGATTTTTTTTCCCCTTAAGGCAATGAAGGAGGTCTCTTGGCTGCCTAAGTGGTAAGTTTTTTTCAATATCACTAGACAATAAAACACTGGCAACTGCACGATAAATATCCTCTCCAGGTATTAGTTCTACTGAAATTAACCCTTGCAGCTTTTCAACAACCCTACTGCTGCTGAAGAATGACACACAAATTGAATACAACATAGGTTCCTTCAGCAGTCAATTGAAGTTAAAGAAAAGCAGTCTGCTATGGAGGGTTATATGTGTACAATTTGTGTCTCTGAACCATATTCTTGTAGAGTATCTGTAGTTGTGACTGTCTGTCAGAACTGAAAAAGGGATGATTTTCAAATTTTCTATGATTGTATGCTATGGTTTAATGCCACAGGTTTTGGTTTTTATGTTTTGATAATTTACTCTTCAGTGTTTCAAAAGCCATGTGTTTTTCCTCACTAAAATGCAGAAAATACAGTTAAAACTTCTCTTGACCAGCCCTCATAAATGATGCAGACATTCTTGGCCATAATCTATAAGGATTTCAGTGCAATTTTTTCTCCATTCTGTCATTTAGATTTTATTATAGCTGCCATATTTCTTGGTATATGCGTGTTTCAGGTTGTCATACCTTAATAATGCAAATATTTCTGATCAGATTAAGCATTTTGCTTTCATTAGAGAGGACTGTTGAACGTTCATGAATGAACTGGATGGTTTTGTGTGTCAGCTCTCTGCTTCTTATTATCACCTCAGTTCGTGAGCAAACCTTACAGATGCATGTCTAAGAGAAACCAGAGGCACATACACAATGCCAGTTTATTGTGTTTAATCTGTAAACTCTTCAGTCTTTCCCTTGGAATCTATAGATTATCAATGATATGTTGGTAGTGGTGTTTTGAATTATACTTCCATAGAGAGCCCTAGGGAATAGCCAGGTCCTGTACTGGACAGGTGACTGAAAAGCTCCTTTGCAATCCTGACAGAGGGTCATCAGCCACTTGCAAACTTGGGAATAGGAAACAAAGATAATCCTTTCACTAGCAGAAAGCCTTTAAAATAATCCTTTGAAACTGGTAAAAGTTGTGTTCATAACCATGGCCCAACCATTTGTTAATTAAATGCAGGTTCCTTCCAAAATATAGCTAATATTTTCATACATGTATAAAAATCTAATTTCAGTTTCAGTTTCTGAGATCCATTTTTGAGGTGTGTTATATCAGAACTCTGTTACATATTATTATTCTTACTTGTATTACTATAGTGTGTTGTCAAAACATAGATCAGAGCCTGATTGTATCATGTGCTTTGGAAACACAGTAATTGAGATAACGTCTTGCCAGACAGATGTGTTGGTTATTCACTGTCTGAATCCACTGTTAATCTCTATCTTCTTGATAGTTTTGCTTCCATTTCAAAATGCATATGAAAAAACTGGGAAAATTCAGAAAAAGTAAAAGCAGATGCTGAAAGTAGTGTCTTCCATAGGTAGAAGAGCAAAACATGTTGGATGGACACAGAGTGTCTTCCACCAAATAGAAAAAATTATCTTTTAGAAAAGCTAAAAGTATCAGAAAAATATAGGTAGAAAAGAGATGCCTTATTGAATCTTTGGCCTCTGTGATGTTGAAATTTTGATTCCTCACAAGAGGTGGTTGTGCAAAGGAACTCTACCCCATGTTATATTTTGGATGCTAAAAGTTGATATGAGATCAAGGACTTACTAGACAGATTCCTGGAAGAAAACCCTGTGCAGAGTATAAAAACAAAGATATATGCCACTGAACTAGAATGGTTTGGAAGGGGTGAGAATACTTTTGGGGAATGTTTCTCCAAGTCTTTTCTATTCATGTTACTCTGCAGTAAGCCCTTGTAAAGCTAAGATGCTAAGATATACAGATTTTTGGTATAACCTGTTATGGGATCTTGTGTGCCAACTGATAATACAAACATACTTGTTGGCTTCTTTAAACAGAATACCTAACTTAGATAAATAAAATTATTTGTAATGAACCTTACTTTTAGCATTCCAGCACTCAGCAGGACCTTAAATACCTGCTTGGTGTTAAGCCTGTGATCAGTCAGTTAAAAGAAACAGAGAGATGTACAGCAAGCTAGCTTTATTGCAGTGAAAGCGGTGGTCTGAAATAAAATCAGTAGAAGGAAGTAAAAAATATCTAAAAATTGTTTCTTGATTCCAATTGTATGGTGATGCAAACAAGATTCCATGGAGAAAGCCAGGGGATTTACTCCAGGGCAATGATTCTGAACAGGCTCTCACTTTCTCTGCAGGGTGAGCAATGACAGCTTATTGCCGGATAAAATTGTGCTTGCAGGAAACTGCTACTCACAGAGCAACTGGTGCACAAAATAAATCCACACCCTACTTCATCTCATGGTTACATATGTATACAGTCCTAGCTGAGAGAGATTTTCCCCAGAACTAGTGAGGAAAACAAACCTTTGGAGGGAAACCTTTTGAGGGAGCTTTATGAATTTGCTACCTGTTCTACAGTCTGACATATTTCGTTCTCTACTGGAATCTATTACATATATTTTTATACATGTATAAATTTGAAATGGAGAGGAAGCAATCTGAATTTATGTCCTGATCAAATTCACAGATTGTGGGAAGTACCCTGAATAAATCATGCGAGTTTTCCATATTACATTTCATGCTGGCCCAACGACTGTAATGTGTGATTGCTGTAATCACATTTCACTTAGTATACCTAAGAAGCTAAAAAAAGAAGAGCCATAAAAGTCCTTGGACCAGTATAATCCTATTCCTACTCTGAAATAAAACTGTTAAAGCAATAGCTAAACCACTTAATATACCAGCATTTTGTAACAGGGCAATCAGTAAAACTAAACTACGAGTGTAATTTCTTGTTTCTGAGTAAAACATGCTACATCCACTGCATGTCCCATAAAGGATTTTAGTTGACAAATCTCAGTTTGACTGGGGGCAAAATAATTGTCTATTATTCTAGCTTGGGGCTGTTCTGCTTTAAAAATCAAATACTGATTCTGAAGAAACAGAGCAAGTAATTTTCTCTGAGAATACAAGAGTTCCCACTGACAGTGGCTATTAAAAAGATTTAATGAAATCATCAGGAGTTGTTTGAAGCTGGTCTAGGTATATTTTTGTACTCGATCTCCACATCAATATTAATTTTTTAACACAGATGGAGGTTTTATTGGTACCCAAGGAAGGAAGTAGAAAAAGCAGTTTACTGGAACTTCAAATTACAAGCAGGGCACAAAGCTGATGGAAGCAAGTGTGAAATTATACCTATGAAACATTATGAAAAATAGAATGCAGTAAATACATATGCAAATAAAAGGTGATGATGGAAAACAATTGTGACCAATTCCTTCTATAGAAAATGTATTTCACTGACACCTGTCTTCTTCATCATGTTTAAAGTCTGCCAGTCAAACCATTATAACCTCTATTTGAAGGTTAAATTATATCTTGATTAAATCTGATCTCAAAATAAACAGTGCATAATTTTTGAGATTTGTGGGAAAAATATTGAAACAAAAAATCTCAGAAAAAGGAGCTTCAGATCTGATCCATCTCCAGCTCAGGTCTTGTCTTTCTTGTCTTTCTTGCCTTTCTTGTCTTTTTGTCTTTTTTTTTTTTTTTTTTTTTTTTTTTTTTTTTTCCCTTCTCTCACCAGTTAGATTTCATTGTTTATCTTTCTCTTACAGAAAATTCTCATAAAATCTCAGAGTAAAAAATATCTTTTGAAAATTTATAGTACCTGTTTTGGTTGCAGGTAAGGGCCCTTTTTTCGTATAAGGAAAGTAGCCAGAAAAGTAAATATGAGGTGGTAGATAACATCTATCACTTGATCAGCAAATTGTAGGTTAGTGGCAATAAACAAATTTGGGGCTTTTATAGGGGTACAAACTCAAAGTCCATTCATAGGAGATGAAAGCTCTTCCCAGGTTCACTTAAGTTAGCTGAAACCTATTTAAATACTCTGTGTGAGTTTCACTGGCATTTATTTATTGAATGCTATACCTGGGCATATCAAAAACACTTTGTGGCTTAGCATGTTATAATGCTGCAGTACTATGCCTATTTTATAGATGGGTGAGTTAGAAAAAGAGTTTAACCTCCAAGTTCTCAGAGGACTCTTGGGTACTTGTATCCTATTTAGGCATCTCCATTCCTCTGAAAGAAACATTGAAGGTTTTGAGTTGTTTAAGCTAAAACTTCAAATGATCCTCAGTAGGAATAAATATCTTGGAAGATCTAGATCTAAAGATCTAGCTATGTGTTTTCAGGAGTGGGAATATAAAATTTTCATCACATTAAGCTGTCTTCCCATGCTAATTCAAAAATTATTTAAATAATGCCTTTCCAGAGATGGAAAGGAAGATGAAGAGTGATTGAATTGTTAACATGTGTTGAATCATTGATGTGGAATGAATGACCTTCTAAATATAAATAAATTGAAGTATGCCTAGCCACCAGAAGACTGTGTCTGAATTGAATCTGGATGATCTCATTTTCATCAGTTTCTGTTGGAGGCACCAAACTAAGGGTGGATGGTGTTTTCTCCTATGGACTAAAATTCATTTGTACAGGAGTTTCAATGGATAAAAGTAAATTTATCACCACAAGGACAAGAAATACACAATTTATCACCAAAAGGACATTCTTGAGAATGACAAGAAAGACTCTGCTGATGGCAAATATCAATAGTACCATAGGACACCCTTTCCTCAACAACAAAAAAAACACCTGACAAAATGCTATGAAAGAAAAAAGAATAGGTGAATATGAATTTTTGTGTTATGTGCATGCGGAATTTTCAAGACAAGTATGATTTCATGATCCAAAAGCAATTTCCAAAATGTTTTGTTGAAAAGGCATGCTCCCAGTAGTAGACAAACCAAAATACCAAAGAAGTTTGTAAACTACTTGTGAAGGAGAGATACAGCACAAAATCTCACCTTCCCCACCCACCCAGCTCAAGATGTCAGATATATGTCTATATCCCTGGAAGTGTTCAAGGCCAGATTGGATAGGGGTCTGAGAAACTTGATCTAAGGGAAGGTGTCCCTGCCCATTACATGGAGAGCAGAACTTGATGATTTTTAAGGTCTGTTCTAACCAAAACCTTTCCATGATTCCATGATCATATATAAACAAATGCGTAAAGCTCACACTTGTAAGATTTTGTCTATATAAGAAATCAAACTACCATCACTGGAAGCCAAAAATGTCTGTTTGGGAAAAACTATGAAGAAGCAGATACCATTGTCCTTTTGTGAAAATGATCTTACATTCACAAAAGCTGCAGAGTATGACTGATTACAGTTTGCATAAGATTATGTAATATAGGAAAAGGTAAAAAAAGAAAACAGAAGGAGCTGTAACTAGAGGTCACATAGAGATCGGGAACCTACAGAAACAGGTTGCTTGCAGCAGCTGGAAAGCCAGGCTGAAGGGCTTGATAAAATTATGTGGCATTTGCTTTCTCTACTTTTCTTGTCTTCCCACTCCTCCAATACTGTTTATGTTATTTGAGAAATTGCCTTCCTTATTTTAACAAGACCCAGAAAATTTAACAATTTTCTTTAGAGAAGGTTTTGTCTGGGGTTCCTTGTGTCAGTGAGATCTGAGAATCAACTGTACAGTAAAAAACTCTGTCTCTTGACATACAACATACAATTGTCTTCTCTCATGAGGGTTCTCTAATTAATATTGTCTTTAAAAACAAATCACTTTTAACGATTTAATTAACACAAAGTACTGACATTTTTAGTTTAAGCTAAACCAGTTTCATCAATAAATGCTTTCATCATTTTTATTCTTTCTCTCTTTTTGCACTTACTCCTTGGCAGTAAAATGGTTTCTTTTCCAATTTAACAAATAGGAAATCTAGCAAGTGGTGCTTTGGATGTCCCTCTAACTATTTTTCTATTTAAGGAAAACACATCACATTCTGGGATCAGACGTTTTATTTACTTTTAACTATTGTTTTAAGCATTTTTGCAAAACAGAAGTACCTCTTCATAGATTATCCTGCTTTTTCAAACTTGCTTTTCCATTTATTCTCTAGTTTTCCAGAAAAAAAGCTTTTGGTCTAGCCTCTTTAATCCAGATGCTACAACTCTTAATGATCATTAATATTACAAAGTAGGAAGATCAGCTTTGTGTGAAAAGAAGATGAATAGGAATATTTCAATTGTTGTTCTTCAGATACTGTGAATAAGGTTTCGTTTCTCCATCATCCTTTAAAATAAAAAAGGGGAGAAAAAAGGCTTTTTCTGTTTTCTTGGAAAGATTTTCAGCAGCTTATTAACATTGAGTCAGATTTCTCTTAACAAATATTTCTGCATGTCAATCTGTGATGCTGCTCTCAGTTCTAATATCTTCTGTGAGTCAGTCTCATCACCTATCTCACCCCACAATAGCAAGTTCTACATCATCCACTGACCTTCCTTCTCTTTCTCTGGAAGGTTTTCATTTTAAACTGCAACATATTCTGCTTGTTTTGTCCATTCCCTTCCATGACTGTCCTTTTGTGGATACTTCCTTTCTGCCTTTGTGTTTCTTCCCTCTATGTCTGAACTGGGCAGTGGTTCTCTTGGTCAGTCTGTTTTTACTTATTACATTGTCTTTGACCCTTTGTTTGACCATATTTGTTCTGACGCAATGATTGTCATTGCTGGGAGCTTTTTCCCAGACAGATTTGCTGTCCTTACTATTAAGATGCATTTCTGCAGGGTGAAATCTTCCTCTCAGCAGTCTCTCCAGTCATGTAGGGTCAGACATCCCACAGCCCATCCTGTCAATTAATAAGGAATCTCTAATGTTTCCAAATTTGCATGTAGATGCTGGAGTTTGAATTACCTTCATTTGCACTGAGTTCTAGATCAGAAAAGACCCACAATAAGTCTCATACTGCTATTCATACGGGCCACTGGACACCCCCTCATCACTCTTCTAGGAATTTTACCATTTTTGGAGATGGTACCAACCCATTCACTCCATTTACCTCACATCCATTGCTATTGAAGGTTCATTTTTTAAAATAAGACTTGGCAGCAATTCTTGGGTTCTCTCTATGGGAGCTGGTTTTGCATTTGTTCATTTTTCTCATTTACATCCTATTAATTTCTTTATACTGGCTGGTGCCACTGCACTTTATGAATTCCATGGCTATGTAATAAGAAAGTACCATATTTCTAAACACATGCTGGTTATTTATTAAACAATGTATTAAGACATTTTGTCTCTCTCCTGTGCATACCAGCAAACTCTCCTTTTGTGATCTCTGGTCCAGCCCCAGCTTTCATTCAGATGATTGCATTGAGATAAATGACTGAAAAAATAATTCATTTCACATAGAGGGTTAGTCCTGCATACCAATAGTCTTGTTGTTACTAGGAAATCATTCAATTTAGAATTTCATTTTGGTCAGTGTCATCTCATTACAGTTAATCGCATCCCAAAGTGCTAGTAAATTATTCTGTCACTCTTAATTTCAAGCACATCCCACTGCTGTTATTTAGGATATGTGTGCAGCAGTGTCATGGCTGTGGAGTTTTCTCAAGCTTGGACCAAGATGCAGTCCAAATGCCTTAATACAACACTCTGACACAAATATCATCCTTAATATATTTGAGACCCTCCCATGCAGGCAAAGCATTACAGAAATGGAACAATCACTATTTAGACTGTAAATCTAGCTGTTTTTACAGACTTGAAATTCTGTGATTTATCTTATTTCTATGTAATTTTATCACATGCTAATACTGGTGTGGGCTGAGGCATTAAGAGTAATGAGTAGTGGGAGACTGATTTGAAGGGTTTGAGACCTTAGTTTCAATTTGAATTTGGAATGAGGGGAAGCTGTAAGGCTGATGTGGTATGTTAAGTCCAACAATTCTAAAGGTGAGAAGAAGAGGTTATAGTCTCTGTCATCCCACGGCCTTCTCCAAGGACGTGTGAATCTGAGTTCTATTTCTAGCTCAAACACTAACCTTATACATCACTTTGAACAACACATTTCACCTCTGGGATAGCTGTTCTCATATCCTTGGTCTGCCATATCCATTTGAAATGTTAACTATCCAGATAATTGTAAATTTATACCATAACCAATGAAATTCTTTAAGCTGATAGTACAGCATCAAATCCAACCAACCAACCAACCAAAACAAAACCCACCAACCCCTCCCCCCCCAAAAAAAAACAACCAAACAAAAAACCCATACAAAACCAAAAATCCGTCAAAAAGCCTAGTCTTGAATTTTATTACAAGATAAGAGCAGGAAGTGAAAACAACTTTGCTGTTTTTAACATGGCTTCTTGTATAACTTTGTTGTCATGACTTCAGAAGGATTGCCTTGTTGATGAATTACATTGAGCTCTGCAAGAGTTTTTGCGAGTTTCTCATCTTATGCTTCAAGGAGTTTCTTGAATCTGTCTGTCAAGACATTTGTCCTGATGGGACACTTGTGGTTGGGTTCTTTTCCCCCTTGGACTGAGATTGACGAGAGAGAGGCAGTTTTCTCTTGTTCAGACTTGGTTGTTTATTCTTCTCTTATCTATATTACATATATACAGGGTACAAGGAGCTATACACACTAAGATAGAAAGGTGCAAAATGGCTAACAAAGAACTTCTTCAAGTTCTTTTATATGTCCATTTACCCAATGAACAAATGCCAAGTAAATTATTTTTCTTAATAACCCAGTGACCCAACACCTGTGTGCTGCACTGTGGCATCTTCTATCCAATCACTTATTATTATCCAAAAATCCCTAGAAGATGAAGAAAGAAGAAGGAAAAGAGACAATGCCCTAATTCCTCCATCTTGTCTTTTGTTTTCTAAACTAGTTCAAACTCTAACTTTTTCACCCAGTGACTTAAGAAAACTTTTTAATTTACACATTCACACTCTTAGTTTTTCTATTTAACAGTTGTTTTCATGGTGTTATATGAAATTCAGTACTTTTGTGGATCTCAGAGCAAGGTATCAGAGATAAGGGCACACACTCTGTACATCTGACTCCAATACCCCAAATAAATAAAAAACCCATACAAAACCAAAAAGCCATCAAAAAACTTGTCTTGAATTTTATTACAAGAGCAGGAAGTGAAAACAACTTCGCTGTTTTTAATCCTTGTAAAAGAAAATTTTGCTAAGAAAGGACTCAAGTGTCTATCAACTTTGACCTGATAGTATAACTTTTCTGCTTTTGCTACTATGAAATTTATGTCTTGAGAAAAACCAAGAACCAAAAATGATGTGTGATTAAAGGAAGACAAGACTGGTACCTTTCAAATTATTTTTATAATTACAACAAAGAATAAAATTAATCACAGGGAAGATCACTATATAATAAAATGAAACACGATTATTGACCAAAGCATCTTCCAGCTTTGATGCCAATTTCATAATATCACCACATGTTTTACAGTAAAACTAAAAGAGGAGATGAGCATCTGAATTAACAGTGCTTCTTCAGCTGGAAATGTTACTTTCCATATTAGAGCCACCTTGTCCTTATGACTCTGTCCCCTTCATTTCCCACCTTTTTGTAAGTGATTTATAAGTGATTCACACACAGACTTGTAGTGAGTGTTCATAGTGACTGTAAGTAAACTTTCCTCTGTTGTTTACTCTTTTTTGGCATCAGACTTTGGTAGTGGACTGCACAACTAGGTGTCTCAGCAGACCTCCCTCCTTCTGGAGCAAACCTGAGGAGTCAAAACTTACTTTTTCCTCCATGCATTAGAGCTGGCTTTGGGAAACAAAGGGACTGGGAGAAGATACCAGCAATCCCTCTGCTCTACAGATGGTTGTGTCGCTGTCCCCCTGTTCTGTGATTGAGTATATTGTAACACAGTTGTCTTGGTTTCTGTTGCTGGGTGGTGGATCTCCACAGACACTTTGCTTCAGTACCTCTGCAATGTGAGTAAATGTGAAATGCGTGCGGCTGTCTAGGCATGCATTTCATGCACACTGATTGCAATACATACTGTCATTCTAGCAAAATGCCCGAGAAGTTACTCCGTGATCCTTCAGCCAGCAATACTGTCCTTCATAGCATTAATCAGAGGACTTTATAGGAAGTGGAATCTTCCCTGACAACTCTAGGAGCCTGACATGACACAGTAAGAATACTCCCTGTTGTGTCTGCTTCCTGCTTAGCATTAAGGTTTTGAGTGACCTTTGCAGGCTCAGCGGCATTGTCAGAGCTGTTAGTGCATTATGGCATAAATATGGCTTTCCTTGCTGCCATAACACCAAGGGATGCTCTGAGGCCGCGTCCTCTGAAACTGATAACCTTTGTGAGGACAGAACCTATTCTAGAACTGATCCACAAGTTTTCCTTTTGCTGGGCTGTCTAGTTTTCAATTTTGTGGTCAGTTTCAATCTAGACTATTACAAGCATGGTTATACACTAATACTTCAGGGTATTGCAAGTCAGTGAGAGCATGCAGCATGAAAAGTATACGTATATGCCTTGGCATGGAATACCCATAAATGTATGATGAGCACTGCTCAGCTGTGTTGAAAAATGTTTGTTGCCTAAATTGCAAATAATACTGAGTGTTCTACTTCTCCTTCCAGGTAAAGCTTGCAATTTCTCTCATGCTAAATCTTTTGTTCTTCCTCTGTTATTGACACTTCTTGGCATAACATCTGCTCATGACACATTTTGACTATTTCCAGACAATGCAATCCAACCAATGGCAGGTCTTTTCAAGCCTACATTTCTTGAATAACTGAGTATCTTTGTTTAACTGCAGTTGGCAAGTAATCCCCATCCAGCTGCTCCCTCGCTTCCCCCTGGTGGGACAAGGGAGAGAACTGGAAGTGTAAAAATAAGAAAACTTGTGGATTGAGATAAAGACAGTTTAATAGGAAAAAAAAAAAGCTATGTATGCAAACAGAGCAAAACAAGGAATCATTCACCACTTCCCACAGCAGAAAACTCCAGCTGTCCCCAGGAAGTTGGCTCCATCACATATAATGGTGACTTGGGAGGACAAAGACCATTGCTCTGAATGTCTTCCCTCTCCCTCTTTCTTCTCTCTCCAGCTTTGTATGCTGAACATGATGCTGTATGGTCTGGAATATCTCTTGGATCAGTTGGGGTCACCTGTCCAGGCTGTGTCCCCCTCCCCTTGTGCACCCCCGGTGCCTTCACTGGTGGGGTGAGGAGGAGCAAAGGCCTTGGCTCTGAGTGAGCACTGCTCAGCAATAACCAGCCCATCCCTGTGTGTATCAACACTGTTTCCAGCAGAAAACCGAATTGCATACCAGCTATTCTGGAAAAAATTAACTCTCTCCCAGGCAAAAACATCATACAAAAACACTATAAAAATTCACTATGGAGTTATCTAGGAGGAAAAGCCTGGACTTGATTTCCATCAAAAGACTGTGAAATTGAACAAAGAAATGAAACACAGCAAAATTATGAGATACATTGCTGATGGAAGATTTCTCCCTGTGCTGCATAGTTTCATTCTGATGAGGAAAACAGAAAACAGTGCAGAAGCAGTGAAGGGAAAGGGAGCCAAAAGTGAAAATGGCTCTGCTAACAGTAGTTGGCATGTTTCTTCCACTTTTGATATAATTGTTACTATCTGCTATAAAGTCTTCTGTGAAGAAAATAATTTAATGCTGTCTTTACAGACAGAAACAGAGGCAAAACTGAAGTGAGGCTGAAATTACTGAAGGTCACACAAGAAACTGGAAGCACAGAAGGAAATCTTCTGGTTCTTTCTATTGCTGCATTTTTTTATTTTTTTTTTTTTTTTTTAATTTTATTTTTATTATATGTTGGACTCATATGTGGAATGAAGCTGAACAGTCTTTTTCATCTCTCTCTTCACTGCCCTCACACAAGATTTAGGATATAATCCAGTCTTTTATGCATTTCATGGAATAAGTGGTAAGTCTCACGGAATTCCGTATGTGACAGCAATATAGATATCTGCATGTATCTTGTATCATACCAATTTAAACTTTAATTAAGCCTCTTGTGTTAAGCCAAATGACCTTGCATTTGCTGTGGTCAAAGTGTTTATATAGCACATATTACACTGTGTATCTAACAGAAAAGTTTCATCTATTTTTCTCAGGACTACAAGCCTGCAAAAAAATAGATGGAGGTAGATTAGGAGTGAACAGAGTTGTTGCTGCCCTATGTAGTATAACTCTGGGTAGAGTTGGCCTAAAAACAGGCATAGGAAGATAAGCTGGTTCACATTCATCTGGGAGAGAAGTATATAGGTTAAGTGGTATTAATCACTGAGCAATTGATTTAGGCTTGGATCCTTCCAAAAATTGCAGTCTCCTTAATGGCTCATTGGGGCTATCATG
The DNA here is from genome assembly GCF_030490865.1 of Poecile atricapillus. NCBI lineage: Eukaryota > Metazoa > Chordata > Aves > Passeriformes > Paridae > Poecile > Poecile atricapillus. Next base: position 83,818,502 of record NC_081249.1, read on the forward strand.
TGTTATGATGGGGACACTTTTCACACTTGATGGGATAATAATACCTTTTCCCACTGTGAAAGGCTCTTTACATTGATGGGTTTTGCTTTTTATGCAAACTCCATGTGACAAACAAAAATGACAGACACTGTAACCTAAAACTATAAACTAGAATTCACACATCCCCTATATTGCTCTGTCTCTGATGAGCTTTTTTTGCCAGTGAAGTAGGGACTTGAAATTTTTTTTTTTTATATTATCCTGTCTTGTAGAATAAATAATTAAATAAGTAAGTAAGTAAATAAATAAATTGTAAAAGTTTTGGAAGTAAATTTTATTATATGTGTTGTTCTCAAATGACCATAAATATTCTTCTGAGGTCTCATTAGGGTATGAAACTTTGGTGGTTAGTAGCTTAAGAAGCTTATGAAGAAAATATGGTTATTTTTTTGATTGTCTGCTAAATTGCTAAATCTGTCAAATTTGATTACCTCTTATAAGTGTGCTTTAATTAAAAGACAGCTTTATTACAACTGGACAAGAAAATAAGCACTAAAAGCATAAATGTATTGCATTAAACAAAACTGGACCAGGAGAATATGGCAAAATGAGTAAAACTCATATTTAATTTAATTGTTTCTTCTAGCACAGTGGATAATTTCTTATTCCAACTAATCTATGTGTCATGCCTCTAATCCCCTTACTGCCAAGAAATCATCCTACAGCTGGTCCTCAAGGAGCATTTGGTATTTCTTTTGTGAATTTCTCGACTTTATGGAAAGAAATTTCGCCTGTATTTTATGCCTATTGACACGTAATTTTTTTTCTTGCCTACAAAGTCAGTACAACTGAGGAGTTATTTCCTGTCTGTGTGGCTGTGTTTGTCTCTGGAAGAAGGAGTACTAAAATAGATGAGAATTAAATCCAACTATCCCTAAGTTTACTTTTTTCTTTTTAATTTTGAATTTGCCAGGGCTTGCATGGGAGCTGTACAACACATAGAGGTAGTATGACTCTCTCTTAGGGTTTCAGCTCAGCCTATAGAAAATTGCTGATCTGAGCTGAGAATTAAAAATTACGTAAGGGATTAATCATTGTCCTCTCCTGGAAAGCATGAGAAAAAATACAGAGCTACTCAGAGGGCTTGGCTTGTTATAGTACAGACATGTGTAACCAGGAATTCAGTTGGTCCTCCCTGCTCCAGCTCCTGATTTTGTCAGTGGTGAGTTCTTATTGACATTTTTGTAAATAATCTTGACCTCATAAAGTTGTCTTCATTGTGCTGTCTAAATTTATCACTGTGTTTTCAGTTCTATATCAGTCTTCAATGATTTGGTACATGCTTTGGCAATGCAGGGTAGACACCCTGATGTTAAACTTCAAATTGATATTTGAAAGCTTGTCCTAGAATGCAGAGATAAACTTCAATCTGGACTTCATAAATTGCTTTTTGCAGATTATGCACAAAAAATCCCATAGGTTACCCGAAGGTACCATTTTGAACCTTGAGGTTATGGATACCAGATCTGTGTCTCAAGACCTGAAAATCGCACTGTGAGACTGAGATTTTTTTTTTTTTTTAATAGCAGATGGAATTTTATCTAGCAGGTTTTAAAGGAGTAAGAGGTATTCTACCTAGAAATATAAACCTAAGTAATGCTGGTGTCTTTTCTGTCTTGCTGGGTTTAAGTTGCAGAGTTTTTCTTGTTCATGGATATTAACTGCAGCCAGAAATGGGGAATATGACAAATATTATTGCACAAAGCTTCCAAGTAGAGTGCATACAGAGGATAATATGGCCATACAAGCTGGGTTCATTGCAACCAATGTTATTACTCTGACTGTCAAAGCAGAAAATAGTGGCTGGTATCTTCTATAGCACTGCCAATATCTTTGACACAAGTTGAATGGAGAGATGTACTGGTTTTCTAGTTCCTTGATGAATGACAAAGGCAAAAATGATGCCTTGCCAAGATGACTTGGACATGTTATTTACTATATATTTCTAGGGCAAAGCAATAATAAATAAGAAATATTTGTCCTGGAAAATAAAGATTTGCAGGCTGTTTCCTTGCCAACAAATGATATCTTTTGCAAAGCAATGTGACTGTGAAAAAATGCTCCTATTATTTGTAAAATATTCCCAAAGCAAGAAAAGAGGCTGACTCGGATAAAACAAACAGCTCTTTCATATGATATCCAGAGGTACTAACTGTGGTAGAAGAAGAATTTTGTCCTTTAGCTTTGAAAATAAAGCAGAGGTCTCTAATTGCTTCAAACGTTACAGCTGTTACTAAAAGGCATTGAATTAATTTGTTAGGATATCAGGGCCTTAGTCATTGATCAGGACCTCAGTAGGTTAAGCTGATAAAAAAAAAGATCAAACAACTTCACTGCAACTAGCTCAGAATGTCAGGCAGGAGAAAACAGATGAATGAATCAGAGGTGGGTCAGAATATGTAAAGAAACACAACTGTTCATTATCACAGAATCACAGAATGGTTTGGTTGGAAGGGACCCTAAAGATCACCCAGTTCCATTCCCATTCCATGGACTCAGACACCTTCCACTAAACCGGTGGATCATGGCCACACCCAACCTGGTCTTGAATTCTTAATAGAGTTAAAAAATCATCATCTGGAAGAAGTCTGTAGTCATCAGGATTAAATTGTTGGAAAGATATGGATGAAAATAAGAGAGGAAAAAGGTAAAGACATGAAAAGCAACTGAAAGAGGCTGGTGTCAGCAGCCAGTATGTGATGAGAGATAACACTACTGTTAAAGAAATTTTGCCACTAGGCTCTCATATCCGTTAATAGGTTTATTGGCATAGATCAGTTGTGGTTGCTTGCAAGAAGTGCGTCAAAATGGGGATCACAAAGAAATCCCTGGGCAATTATACTCTTACAATTTGGTTGACTGATATTGCTGATACTGCTGACGGATGGGGGAGGAAGCAAAAGATGTTCTGTGTACTCTTTTGCACTTATGCTGTGCAGAAGTAATCTGCAAAACTCACATATCTCTGCCATATATCCACCATATACATGGACATAAAGAACAGGGCATAAAAAGTAGAATAAAATGCCTCAGTTTGTAAGCTAGAGACTTATAAAAGAGGAGTAAATTCATTGTAACAATATTTGTTGTTCATGATTGCAATAATAGGTTTTTATCTGGAATAATGTTTATTCAAATGTATTTAAAGACTGCTCCAAACTAATAATTTTACTGATAATTTATTGGGTTTTCTTCTTTAAAGCCTCTGAGACCTGACTTAACAATAGAAATTATATGGTTTTCCTGCATAACCATATGCAATATGAATATATGAATATTGGCGCTGCAAACTTTAAATGAAACATTGATGGAGAAACAATGAGAATTATTTTTCAACACAATTTGCTCCTTACTGAAGTCAGGTTAATATATATACAGAGCATAATAAATGTTCTCAATTTTTTTTATTAACTTAATTCCTCTTATTAAAGAGGAATTAATCTCTGATCTTATATTTATACATTGTGTAGTATTACTCACAAGACTAACACGCATTTATTCCTATGAAAATGCTCTTTAGCATAATAATGTGGATCCATAAAATGGTTGAAGGACACACTAAATGCATGCTAGATGGGGCTCTGGCAGCATTGTAATAGAAAGTTTTTCCTCTGAAGTTGGTATTCTTTATATCAGATTTATTTACTGGAGCACTCTATGATATTAGTCAGAGAATTTATCTACCACCCATGGTGGAGCTTCTGGATAGGACTACTAAGAATCCAACCTGAATCTTCATACTTGTAGGTCAGGTTTTATGCCTACTGCTACTTCTAACTGACAGAGTTGCTGTCTTTGACTAGTTGATCATGCTTTTATTCATTGACAATTAAAAATTATTGTAATTGTAACTCAGTTTTTTTTCCCTGTGATGAAACTCAAAAGGTTAAATCATATCTTTGATGTGAGAGCTAAGCCAGGTCTTTGATCTGTAAAGAGGGGCACTAAAACTGAAAGAGCCTCACCTGTTTGTGAGTAATTACTGTATATTAATCTGAAGTCAAGTCTGAAATTATATTGCTCTATTAGCATATCAAAGGCTTTCAGACCAGAATATTATTTGACTAAGAGTTAGCTATTTCAGATAAGCTTGCAGGATGCCAGCAGAGTCATATTGCAAACATTAAAAAAAAAGCTAAAAGGAATTCTAATCAGCAGAATATATATTCAAACTCATAAATATTTTTATAAAAGATATATGAATATAGAGAATATTATTAGTGTAAGTCAAAAGAAAGTAAGGAATGTTGGAACTACATTTCAGTACTTGATGTTTTACTGGAAGTCAGGATGATCTGCTTTTTGTAACATATTTCTAATTTCAGTCAGTCTTTTCAAATTTTGCTCCAGGTGTTTACTATAGGTTTAGAAAGTCAAGAAATTTCACTATCCCAGTAAGCTCTAACTGAGTGTGAATAAAGAACTTGTAACAAGAGAGGGTGTATGTTTCAAACCATCTCTGGCTGCAGAGGGAACTGAATTTATGTTACCATCTCCAGGGTGGGCTGAGATGATGAGGAAGACCTGGGTCGGTCATCTGTGCAAAAAGAAATACTATGGGTTTATGTGGGGCAATTGAACAATGTGGATCTTTGTCTGAGCCACCAATCTGGGACCGTTGTTGAGTGCTGGGAAAAACTGTCCTTTCAGTGCTTCCTGTTGGGCTTTGTCAGTTCAGTGTGTAGGGGGCTGTGAAACTAAGCACTGTACCCTATCTGACTCCTGTATAAAAGGAACTTTTCAAGGTCCCCACTTGAGATACGAATTCCATTTCCAGTGCTAGGTGTAGCAATGATGAGTATCATGGTACTTGAGTGAGCCTCTTAGAAAATCTGGGTCTAAACTATGGCACTATGAGTTATGAACATTAATCTTACAGTTTCATGAAAATAAATGTTGCTGATGACTGAAAGCACAACGTCTACATCAATACCTTGGATAGAGGAGGACGAACCTAAAGAAAGGTTGAATAAAATCAGCTTGACATGGAGAAGAGTCTATTCCCTTCTGCAATGTATCTTGTCATCTGTTGAAAATAAATGACTCTTTATTATTGAACATTACAGAGAAGCAGTAATGGACACATATAGTTCTCCAGTGCATGATGACCATATATTAGCCTAAAACACAATTTCCATAAAAAAGAAGAAAATTCAATAAAAAGATCCAACAATTTGTACAATGTTTCATAACTCTGTGTATTAGCCAAACTTAAATAAAAATTAAAGTTAAAAAAAAAAGAGAAGAGCTTGATTCATGAGTTTAAATGTAGGCCATTTTCTTTGTCCTCTATGAATTTCTACTTCTTCTGCAGGTTATTTGTAACTCTTTATATGTATAGATTAGACTTCAAGTTTTAATCTATAGATTAGACTTCAAGTTCTTTTCATCAGCTGTCTGAGATTTTACTACGAAGATTCAAAGTTAAAAAAAAACCCAAAACCTTGACTCCTTTTTCTGAAAGAATAATCAATTTTTCACTAAGACAAAGTATATAATTATATAATATAAAATATACATATAAAATATATAATTTTTCACTAAGACAAATTGTATAATTCCTATATACATTTTCCAGATGCCTGTTGAATAAAATTATTTACCTTGGATGAAGCTTTGAGTAGTAACACATAGAAAATATTAGTGAAAATCCTATCCAAGCACAATAATAAGAACCTGCTTATCTACTATGTATAATAAAGGATCTTCCAGGGAAATGGACTGATTTTGCATATTTGGCTCACACAGGCTTCAGTCTAGCAAAACATGTATTATTGGCTGTTGTCTGATCTTCAGTTAATTCTCTATTATGCAACCCCAATTTTGTGTTCGTATTTCTTTACACACATCATCACATACAGGGAGCTTTAGGAGGAAAGGAGGAATTAACCAGTAGAATTTGAAATTAAAGAAACTGACTTTATAAAAGCTACCCATAAATTATATATAGAGCTAAGGAAAGTTCAAGAATGGTCAACTGCACATAAAAGTAAATGATTCTGCCTCTTCAGAAGCTCGTTAGTTGAGATGCTAGGGGTTATTACACAAGGCATCAAATTGTAATTTCTTTCCTAGAACTTGACTAAAATGGACCTATGACAAATGGAGTAGAAGGTCTTTCACCTATTTATTTTTGCTTTTATTGCAAGAGTGATCATTAAGTAACACAGAACTCTAAATGAATATTGTCGTGGTGGTGTGTGGGACTCTTCCCCTTCAGATGGGTTATCGCAATTATCATTATACATAACGAAACTCAGTTGCAAGGTAAAATATATTAAAATTCTTTACCTCAGCAGCATAGTCCATGGGAACATGGGCAGTAACAGAAGTTCATATGTCAAGTCTAAAGTTAATAAATGACCATTTTTCAATTATTTTCTCCATAATTTTATGTTTTTAAAATAGGCAAGAGATTTTTCCTTCTTTTCTTAGACAACACTTCCTATCTCACACCTGAAAAAACACCTAACCTCATTAAGTACAAAGAGGCCAGTGTTTGAATATTGGTTCATGGGGCTATTTCATAAAATATTTCCAAAGCCTTATAATTAAGATGACTTTCTTGGATTTTATATGTCATAGTTACAGCCAATATTAATATTTAAAGCAGATAATGCAACTGGAACATGTATGAAAGATGTGAAGGATTACTTTGAATATTTTAGGGCATTTCCCATATATTCTCTTCTATAAAGTTTACCAGAATGGATAATGGATCTAGAGAGTGTGAGCAATTTGCATCCTTCTTGCCTAGACCAGTCTATGTGAATGCATATTTTCGGGCCAGTATCTTGACTGACTGAACTCTGATAATCTAGCTCATCAAATCTAGCTCATCAAATCACAGCTTTGTTTTGATCATGCGTAAAAGCATTCTGGTTTTGAGACTGTACTTTCACACCTTAAAGTGTATTTCAGAGACATGTCTCTGAAATGTTGTGTCAGCATTCTTCTTAAAGTCACTGGGTTTTGAAAATGGAAAGAAGTCTCTATATCTGCCTTCCACTTTTTTCATATGAATGTTTCTTGTCTGATTGCTACAGCAGAGTGATCTACTTTTGTATGAATGTTCTCCCTCAATTTGTCCCCTTCAATGTTTGTTCCCATATTTTGTCATTGCAGTGTATGCTTTTGTCATCATCACCATATTCTACAGCATTTTTTCTCTTTGGCTTTAAAGACTGTAATTGTATACATCATCCCTACCTACTACTTTTTTTAATATTAGACTCAATTTTTTTATCTTTCTTCTATAATCTAGTAGACTTTTTGTCCTCACACCTGTTTTTCCTGCTATTTGCAGATCTGCAGGAAGAATTTCTACTAAAAATCACTGAAAACATCTCTTTGGCTTTCAGCTAAGCCTTTCTTCCTATTTAACTCTCTGCAGCCTCTGCCAAATACTATGACTCCAAAAGCTATCGCAAGATTTCCAAAGTTTCTTCACAGAATCACAGGACTATTAAGGTTGGAACTGACCTCTGCAGATCATCAAGTCCAACTCCCCTGCTGGGAGAGAAGGTGACACAGGAAGGAGCACATCCAGATGGGGTTGCAATGTTTCCAGAGAAGAAGACCCCCATGACCCCCCAGGGCAGCCTGCTCCCGTGCTCTGCCACCATCAGTGTAAAGAAGTTCTTCCGCGTGTTGGTATGGACCTTGTATTTTAGTTTGTGGCCATTGCTCCTTGTCCTGTTGCTGGGCATCATTAAAAAACATCTTTTCTGGCACCCACCTTAGAGATATTTGTATGTGCTGATGAGATTACCTCTCATTTCTCTTCTCTAGACTAAACATCTCTCCGCATTGGAGAGGTGCTTCAGGCCCCTCATTGACTTGCTCCAGTAGCTTCTTAACTTTCTCCAACAATGGAGACCAGAATTGAACACAATATTCCAGATGTGGCTTCCTAGGGTGGAGTAGAGGAACAGGATCACTGCCCTTGACCTGCTGGCCACAGTCTTCCTGACCCCAAGATATAACTGGCCCTCCTGGAAGCAGGGGCACACTTGACAATGCCTGGCTCATAGTCAACTTGTCATCCACAAAAACTCCCAGTTCCTTCTTGGCAGAGCTGTTTTCTTTTCTAGGTCAGGCCCTGACCTGTATTGATATCAGGGTTATTTCTTCCCGGGTGCAGTACTCAACACCTGCCTATGTTCTACTTTATAAGTTTTCTCTCCACCCAACTTTCAACCTGACAAGGTCCTGTTGAATGGCAGCACATCCTTCAGGTGTATCAGCCACTCGCCTCAGTTATCATCAGCTGAACATTATTCTACAGTTCTTTTTTTCTCTTTTTCTTATAGTTTGTCAAAAGATTACATATACTTGGTTTTGGTTCAGTGTCAATCTGAATTAGAATATATTTCAAATTTATGATGAATTAAAAATTTCCTGGATCCTGAAGCTCTTCAGAAAAACTGATTTTTTCATCACAAATTGCACAGCTTGAGCAACTGACAAGAATATAAACATGTAAGATTTCAAGGTCTGAAAATGCTGAAACAGAGATACCAGGAAGGCAGAAAGGACTCCATCCATCCCCTGTTTTAAGTTCAGCGGAAGACTGTCTAAACCTACACTTCAAAAGAAATTAAATGCTCTGGGTTTTACAAATAGCCATTTTATTCTTTTAGGCTGTAAAATTGAAAAAGTCAGGAAGTTGTACTCCTTCATCAAAATGGTATTTATTAGTATTTTTATTTTTTGTATTATTTTGGTCATCATTTGACATTCGGATATCATATGATATTGTGGTATTCCAGACTGACAAATTTGATAATTAGTAACTATTGCAAATACTGGAGAAATAAGGGATTAAAATTCACTGTTAGTATTATGACATTTTAATAAAGATATGTAGCTGATGCAAACTTATTAAAATGGCACCTCAAACATGATTAGCTAAATACTTTAAAACATTAATCTAAAAATTCATTGATAATTTAGGGGAAAAAAACAAACCTCACAACAACATTCTTCATGATTAAAATACTTTCAGCTACAGGAAAAAAAACCTGGATAGAAATGACACTGTAAAACACATATCGGATAAGAGATCTTGCTGAGGTTTGGCACTAATGCTTGAAAAATGAATTATCTGTAAAATGCAGTGCTAGTGGAAACATCTTATTTGTCTAATTACACTTGCAGCAAAATGCTGTGTGTAGGAAAACAGCATGAGGTGGGGTTATTTAATCTTACTTAAGTAAACATTATTGCATATTTTTCCTTTTATAAGAGGTCTGATTTGTGTGTGTACATATTAATTAGCACATTAACTCCAAACTGGTTATGAAAAAGAAAATGGTGGTCTTATATATAATGTCATGTACTATTCAGCTTTATATACAGAGAAGTTTTAAAATATGTATGCAATGAGCAAAATGATATGAACTCCTTCAGTTATTTTCATCATTCATGACCTATAGATTTTTAACCTTACCAACACAATTATTATTGAATTTCTAGCATACGTTTTAGTGCTTGTGCAGACTTTATGCTAAAATTCTACTTAGTTACTTGCAATTATGATGATTTTTTACTAACCTGTGGCAGGGATTTCAGTAGGTGATTTGGGGTTAAGTCTTGCAATTGTTTTAAGGCTGGGAGAGAATTCCATTAAATTTATAAAGATGTTTATAATCTTATAGATTTAGTCATAGCTAAAAATAGCAACAGCACTTTTTTTTTTATAAAATCCAAAAGATCAGTTTTATAAAAAGACTACTGAACATTAGCCATGTCTTATCACTGTGTATTTAAAAGGCCGTATATTTAAAAGGGATCTTAATTTACTTATCAGTAAATACCAGCAGACTGATACATTCACTGATTCACTCAAATATGGATATTTTCATGGATGTAGCTTTTAAACAGTACTATTTCTACTATCTACGTTATTTTAATGTGGTCTCAATCCATGCTAATTTAGAGTTAAGGACTGGAATGAACCAGGAGAGAGAGAATTTCAGTCTCAGAGCACATTCTCCATGCCCAGATAGAGCACTTCCAGAAGGTATCCATTTTATCTTACTTTAGGGAAGACTTGTTATCAGATGTTAGAAGTTAATGTCCTAACCCTATAAATAAGGAAATCTGACTAAATCTGCTCAAAGCTATTATGTTCTTTACGTTTCTATTCTCTGCCTATTCTTGATCACTCTGGCAGTGAACAGGTATTCTACCAAGATTTTCCTGGTTTTTCCATCTTTCTAACCAAACTTTGCCCTTTTTTTACCCACTTCTGTGAACAAAGTCATCTCTACCTCATTCTTAGGGCAGAAAAAGTGCCTGTACATGCCCCTGAGAAACTCTGAGCTAGGGGTGGTCTTCAGAAACATTTGTACAAATGTTCACATTGAAGAACTTGCATGCATGGCAGCAGTTAATTTTTGCTTGTAAAATGAATTTAACCATGAGGCAGTACCTCAGTTTGTGCAGAATGCTGAAACAATCAATTTATGATTCAGAGCTCAGCATCATTTGAGGCAATTTCCTCATAACAACAATTCTTTTATTTGCAAGTTTTTTAATAAGGCTACAGTGGTACTGACAAAATATTTCTAAATCAGAGAGACATTGTTTGAAGGAATTAACTAGAAAAACAAGTTTTTACTGTTTTGTGAAGGCAAAGATGTGCTGATCAAAGTACCTGCAGGACCAAATCCCTGTATCTTTGGGCTTATCAGGCTTTTTTATGCACAAATATACCTGCAACTTCTTTAATTTCAGCCTGTAATCTATTTACTGGGAAAAAGTACTGCAAAAACACAGTCTGTTTTGGAAATATTCCACTGTGAAAACAACAATGAGAAAGTCCACTGTCAAAAATTTACATACCAAACACATTCTGTTCCCAAGTAAACAAAGGCTTGTTAGATTTCCATATGCAGACATTGTCAGAAATCCTAAAAATGATGGTTTTATACCACTAATCATTCCCATAGGATTTTTAGTTAGTTTTAAGGTTAGAAATGCTACACCTGACTCCAGCTTTATGTTTCTTACCTATATATGTCCACAGACTAGTCTTTAGCCAAGGGAAGTACTTGCACATCTGAATATCTATTTCAGCAAGGGGTGAAGAATCCTTCAGAAGTGCCTCAGCCTTACTACTTACTTTTGGAAGCCCTGAGCTCACTGTCATAATCTCAATGCAGAACATTAAGTAGTTGAAATAAAGTGAAATTTCAGTCTTGGATAATTGATGTGCTATGAGCCCTTCATGTGAATATATAAAGAACATATTCTTGATGAATCACAAGGTACCAGTTTTGAACAGGAAGCTGCAGAGAAGAATTCCCTAAAGGGAAAAAAGGTTAATCATTATCCAGGCTTATTCAAACTGAGGCCTCACTGCACAGATAGCTTCTTGCTGTTCTCTCTTAGGCAATGTTTCATCCATTAAAGTAAATCTAAATTTACTAAAAAAGACACCCAAGCTTTCTCTAGATTTCCAAATGTTGTTATTTAAAATATTCGACCATATTGGACAAAATACTGGTAAAAATACTTTAGATTTGTGAGTGCTAAAGAGGAAGTTCTGTAAAAACACAGAGCCATTATTGATTTAATTGCTGTGTGTGGATAACTGACTAAGTGTAATTATATCAGTTCATGAAAAATGAACGTAATCAAAAACATCTGACAAAGCTAACCAACTAATTTTGTTTGTCCAAAGGCCATATTTTTGCCTCACAGATTTTATGGGACAATAGTTGCTTTTTTTCCCAAACTGATATTTTTATCTCTTTCCTATTTTCAATAATCAGAAATTCTCTGTTTCAGAATGTATTCTCCATTTATGACTGATGCAGTGTTCCTCAGGTGATATTTTTTAATTCATTAATTTAATTTCAATATTTAATTAAATGCATGTGCATGTCTTTGGTGAGAAATGCTGTGTAAGCAAGTCAAATGCATCTGTTTGCAGTGGGTTAGGTCAGGACAGACTTAAGCACATGCATTAATTACTGTGCAGTCGCAAGGTCCATGTGAAGGATTTTTTGAGTATATGTTGTCTCTGTGACAGAGTAGTCATTAATATGTAGAACAATGCACAGCTGCAGAAACTGGTTACTTTTAATTCCCCCTTCCTGCTTTGCTGGAGAGGTGGTTGTTGGTGTTCAGGAGAAGCAGGATGCTAAATTTGTTACCTCTGGCCATGTGAGGTTCCAGGTGTTCTTGAAGGCTCTCCGTGGTCAGATGTCCCCTACTGGGGACATGGTGGATGGGGTATATGAATCAAAAGTATCTTCCACTCAATTTGATTTTTACTACTTGGCAAATGACCCTGAAGAGTTGTCCATTAATTGTTGTAATGTGTCAATTGACAGGTATTCCTGTATCATTTTAATTCTCATACATCTGCCATTTACATGCTTGGGTTTGGGGTATTTTTAGATATTTGTTTTTTGTTTGGTTGGGTTTTTTTTGTTTTGTTTGTTTGTTTTTTGTTTTAGGTTCAATGGGGTTTTGGTTTTCTTGTCTTTTTGTTTGTTTGGGGTTTTGTTTGTTCATTAGTTTTTAATTGACCTGTGCTTTATTTAACAATATTTACACCCCTAAAATGATAATATTCTGGAAGTCAAACTTTAGGCAGCACAACAATCTTATTTATTGGTGTGCTGCCAGATAAGTCAGCCATGATGCCTTTCAAAACTTAACTAGCTATTTTCACATATACTAACCAATATTACAAAAAGTTAAGCAGAGACAGAAGAAACAGAGATGGACATAATCATTTAGGTTGGAAAGGATCTCCAAGATTATTAGGATGAATGCATTTCTCAGGCTGAGGATCTAGATATAGGTCTAAGGTCTGGGATTCAGCTCTCTGTTCTGCCCTTCATTCCCTGGATAAACTTGGCCCAATCATTTACCCTCCTCATAATTTTATCTCTGACTTCTAAATATGCTTCTAAGAAACGTTTATGTCTCCAAAGTTCTATTATCTATGTATCTTCAGGTGAATCTATCACACTGTCTGGAATAATCACTTTTTGGGAGGAGAACGATCACACTATAATTAATGCATAATTACACATAGCAGGACCTGCCTTCCATTGACCCCTGATGGCTCTGTCTGATCCCCTGATTGTTCTGCACATTTTGTATGGTGGCAGTCAAGATAATCTGCTCCATGACATTCTCTAGTATTGAGGTCAGACTGACAGGGCTACAGCTCTCCACATCCCCCTTCCAATTCCTGTAGATAGACTTGCCAACTTGCAGTCACCTGGGACCTCTGAGGTTACCAAGGCTGCTGGTAAATGATGGAAAGTGCCTCAGTGAGGGCTTCTGTTGGCTTCCTCACCCCTCACCCTTACCCACTGACTGGATCCCATCCTGTCCCAGAGACTTGTGCAGGTTTAAGTGGCATGGCAGATCACTGGCCATTTGCCCTTGGATTTTGTGAGCTTTTCCCTGTCCCTGTCTTTCAGTTTAGGGGGCTGGGTACCTAGAGACCAAACATTAAAGACTAAAGCAAATAAGGCATTTAATATCTCAGCCTTGTTCTTCTCAGCCTCATCCTTTGTCATTATGTTTCAATCTGCATGAAAAGAAGGATGGAGATTCTCCTTTGTTCTCCTTTTGTTGCTAACCTATTTTTAGAAATGTTTTTTATAGTCTTTTATGACAGTAGACAGATAAAATTCTAGTTAGGTTTTGGCCCTTCTGATTTTTTGCTTGCATGACCACAGAACAAACATCCTTGTAGTCTTCCTGAGTTGCCTGGCCCTTCTTCCTTCAAAATTGGGCACAAATGAATGACTCTTCACACAAACGAAATATCTCCTCTCAGCAGCAGAGGGAGAAACAGGTTTGCTAAAGGATGTTACTTCAGAATAGCTGTTTATCCATAGTAACAATAGCTTTTCAGATATGGAGCCTTGGTTCAGGATGAGCAAAAATTACAAGCTGGGTTTTTACTCTTCTGCAAGTGCTGTAAAACATCATATTGTAAAGCTTGCTATAAATAATCTACCCCTGTTATCAGTCAGCTTTCAGCATGACAAGTATGCTGCCAGTCTGCTCCACTGGCTCAATCAATGGCACATTGAGAATACACTTCTTGTTTGTGGCATCCAAGCCTGCATTCCATCATTTCAGCAGTTCGTGTTGTCCTTGTTATGATAGTCTGATGATTTAATGATGTAGTGCTCTAAGGGGAAAAGATGACTTTTAGTTGATAAAAACCTACAGAGACCTATTTCTATTCCCAGGAGATAGGAAATTATTTGCAAATTTACTTTCCTATTTTTTAAGTAAAGTATTTATTGTTTTTCTTATTCAAAACTTGCTGTTAAAAAGGACTGGAAGATGCTGTTTGTGAATAATAATATTCAATGCTGTCAATCACAGTTAAATACCAAATTTCTGAAACAATATTTGCCTGCTGGAACTTGCTCCCTGCTTTATCCTTCACTTCCTCTCTCCCTGCCATCTCATGTTTTTTTGGGTGCATATTTTTTTCCATAAATCCCTATTTCCCTTCATTTGGCATACAAACTTTACAGCTTCAAGGAAGACCTTTATATTTTTTGGAAGCTAGGTGGTGTCAGTTGTAAAGGTGGTGACGCTGTAGGTTGCATCTTGGTTCTATTATAACTTCAAATGTTTCATACATATTCTTTCTTATGTCTGTGCTACTTTCTTATTTACTTACTTCTAAGAGTGTCCTTGAATTAAGAAAAGATAAGTAAAGGTAAGAGTTGCTAGAGTGAATGATATTAGATTAGTTGTTAGGAGGAAGTCCTTCACTGTGAAGGTGGTGAGGCATTGGCACACGTTGCCCAAAGAAGTTGTGGATGCCCCATCCCTGTCAGTGTTCAAGGCCAGTTTGGATGGGGCTCTGAACAAACCGGTCTAGTGGAAGATGTCCTTTCCCATGGCAGGAGGGCATGAGAACTAGATGGTCTTTAAAGTCCCTTACAGCCCAAACCACTCTATCATTATATACGTACTTTCTTTTATTGTGAGAATGCAAAATTTTTGTTTGCATCATGCCTTTAACTGTTACTGATGGGTCTCCTCAGTTCCATGATTAATGAGAAATTGCAGATATGTTATGTCAATGTGAAAAAAACCCAGAAAGCAGTTACTTATCTCTGCTACTTCAGAATTTATTGCATGGTTTCCTGTAATACATTCTCCAGCAACAGAAAGAAAGAATCAAAAAATCTTGATTTATTTAGAGATAGATCCTGAAATCCACTCTACGCATACAGATTTTGCAGTATTCCATTCTTGCTAGAATTATTCCAGACTGACAGCTATTTCCAACACTTATCAGAAAGGAGCTATGGGTAGCAGGTTCATCTAGCTGGGTTCTATCATGATAAAAATATTTTGTCTGGGTTTTAACCTCTTCAACAGAAGCTCTAACATGATCTTGGTAATAGCCTTATAACTTCCATTGATTCTTTCCTGCAAAATAAGAGATACAGCTGTGTACCACCAAAGTCTTACAAACACAGCCAAATATTTAAGCCTAAATGCAGCTTTTGTGACCATACACACAAAATATAGCAAACAACCTACAGAACAAAAGATGATTGAATCCCCTCCCAATGTTTTTTTGAGACAAAGATTTATTAGTTTTAACATAATATTCAAACCCAGTATCATCCCTGATACATAGAAGTAAAGAGCCTGTCTTTTCAAATTCTGAAAAAAAAATTATTTTCTTTCTAAAGTCCATGGGGAATTTTTAAATTTTCCATTCAGTTCAATACATCTCAAACATTACTTTTTGGACCTTCTGCACAGACTGACTGAGACCTTCCAGAGCCAATAGCTCGTCTGCACTATGCATAATACATCTGCAGGTATGAATACTTCCATGTTCAAACCAGAAAAAAATCCAATGTAAGATACCAGTGGAGGTGACAGTGCGAATGTCCTGTATGACCAGACAATACTGCTCCAATTGCAACCATCTGGTGAAGTGCAGCTCCAGAGCATGACTTTTTTTTTTCTTTCCTCCCACCTGTCACAGGTTAGTCTGCAGATATTGTTGGTAGAATATAGAAAAAATTTGGGTTCATGAAATCAATCAGATAAACATGGGGGGATAAACCTTTGTTTTTCTTTTAAATTTTTTTCAAAGTAATTATTCAAAACCTTAAGCTAACTTCACATTTGTTGTCATTATCCACATGAATTTGCAGTAGTTTTTGGTGACAGATTTGCATTTTAATATCCAGGTCAATTTATTGTAAGAATGAAGCATCTTTCTTGGGCCTGTTTCTGTGATGATTGTCCTTGTTGACTAATGGGATAGTAGGTGGAGGGAGTGGGAGGCAGCTCTGGAAACCCATGATCACACTAACAGAATAGCTATTGATAAGGAAACCTTTGCTGCTGCTGCCAGCTTCTGCTTTTGTGTATTTTTACCTTATAAATTGTTGCAGCCAACAAAGCTGTGATTATACTCAACAGAAATATTAAACTTAAAACTTGAGAGAAATTAAGGGGAAAAAAAATAGGAAATAATTTTGTGAAGGTTATGAGGGTTAGGATTTTCTGTCTCTTTTTATTCTTGTAATGGTTTTTCCTCTTCCCCCCTCCTCCTTGCACTCCCTGTTGGTGATATGGTACTGAGTTACCTTTGTTTAATCAACAGTCTGATGTGGGAACTCTCACCAGGCTGATTCTTCACATCTCAGACTGTCTGGAGCCTACTACCATCAAGCAGTGTCTTTGTACTTAACACCTTAATGGTCCTGAGGCGAGAGAGAAATAGCAGTTCTTTGAAAGGAGAATAATTACAGCCAGACACACAAATGCATTTGGTGCCAGATTTTGTTACCTCAAATAAGCAAAATTAAAACAAATATCTTCTCTTCTACACTTACAGCACTTGTCTCTCTTCAGGAGATTTAGGGCAAATGGATTAGGAAACACTAATGACCTAATTCTGTGCCCTTCAAATCCTAGATAATTTTGTCATTGACTTCAGCGGGCAAAAAAATCAGGCAAAATGGAAAAACATCTTGAAGGAAATTATTTTCTTTGTTTGACACTGCTGATGTTTTACTAGTCAGCAGTTGCAGACTTCAGAAGGTGATGAGTCACCAAATGGTTGTGCCAATATTTAATATTAGTAAGCTCTACTTATTGTCTGACATTTTTGAAAGCGATTGGTGATTTTAGTGACCCAACTCAGTCACATGCCATGGGCATGAGATACTTTTCAGAAATGTGCTTAAATGTTTCTGTACTTGTGGTACACACTCAGAAACTAACCCCAGTCACTTGTCATAAAATTCTGCCATTACATACAACCTGAAACAGTATTTTGTAGGCCATGACAGAGACCATCGATTTATTCATCCTAACTGTAGTTATGTGTGTTTTCAAGTATGACAGTTTCCTCAGATGTGCCTTTGAAAATATAGACCACATGTATATTTCACCCCTCAAAAAAATAATTTGTGCTATTTAACAGATCTGTTCAAGATTATATGTAATTGTGGTCACCTGAAGATACAGGGTTGAAGCTTCCTCAGTGAAGAGCTTATGCACTCCTGCCTTTTCTCACTTCTGCTAACAAAGAAAAATCTGCACCTCATGCACTGGGGGCCAACTGCATTCACATTCAGCTTTGTGTTCTCTTTGAGTCAGGTTTGCTTGTTCTTGCCACCTGAGCTAGTAACTCAGGTTCCTATCCCAAAACCTTTGGTTAATTTCTATACTAATTAATAAAACAATGGTTGGGTGTGAGCTCTGGTCTGTGACTGTCCCATAATACCCTATATTTTCCTGTGCTCCCTGGCACGGTTTTAGGTGGTGGTTTCTATTGGCATTTCACTACGTTCAAGCACAATGCAGGTGCAATAACTTTTCCTGTAAGAGAGGAAAGAGGCCTTCCTGTTTTTAGAAAAATATACGTAATACCACACCAAGTGGCTCAGGTCGAAGGACAGTCTGGAGCTTGCTTTATTTACTATTCTGTGTTGACTCTGTGCAGGCACGTGCCATTCCACAGGGTATCTTCATATTAAGGACCATAAATGAAAGAAGGAGCTGAAAATAAAGAATTCAGTAAAAGCTTTCAGCCTTTACAACCTGTAAACACAGTTAGCTTCATGCTTGTTGAACCTATGTCAATGAACACCAGCTAAAAAATAACCAAACCTCTCTAGCTTCTTTTGTTAATTATCCTCTTGCAAGATTCTGGCGTGGAAGAAATAAGGTGTAGAATTTAACAGGAGGTGGAATCTTTACCCAATTTGAATGAATTGCTGCACGGTATGTTTTTTTTTTTGAAACCTCCAGTAGATTTAAGCAGCAATAAACAACTTTATGTGCAATTTATCCAAACATATTTTTATTTGCAATAAAAGAGAGAGTAACCAAAAAAAGAAAAATGGAACCATTACACATGAAAATAAGTATATAAAAATAATCTCTAAAGGATAAAAAAATGATGATACTTATGAAATATTTTTACAGACTGGTCTTTTAAAATGAATAAATACCTCCAAGTACCTCATACATTGGTGTGAGAGGAAAGACATTTTTCTTAGGAAAAGTCTCACTAGTTATAACGCCTAATTTGTGCCTCAGACACATCTATTAATTATGAAGCTAAATAAATTATGCATAAGAAGAGAGGTTATGCCCTGGACACTTTCGTTAATTTATTTTCAAAGTAAAAAAAAAAAGAAATATATATTTATTTATGATAGTGGTATTGGGACAGAAAATGTGCACTGCAACCTAAATGTCAAAGCAATAAAAAAAGCAATGTATACATTTTGTGCCTTACACTGCTGGTGAACAAAAAATAACCATTATATCATGATCATTTAATAATATAATCAAGAGAGCAGGTGTTCACCAAGTACTAAATGGTGTCATTCACAAAATTTTTCTGCTCATTTTTTTATGCTACTGTATGACCAAGGGATAAAAAAGTGGCTTTCTGCAGCTGGATAATGGCCTAATGATTTACATTTCCTTGATTTTATATAAAGGAATAAATTTTTGACAGGTAAATTCCCTGGATTTACAGCATAAGCAAAAGAAAGTTTCTTGCAACAACAGCTTTATAGTTTTCTCATTAATGGATATATGAAGTCAGAAGGCAGGTTAGTAACAACTTCACATTTTCACTCTATTTTTTCCCTTGGTTTTCTATTTAAGAATAAGCCTTTGAATAAGGACTTTCTTAATACAAAATTGCTGTTCCCCCCTCAGAGAGTTATAACAATAATTTTTCTCCTTGTTGACCATTTACAATTGTACATAAATCCAAAGTAATGAAAGGCTTTCCTTTCATTAAAAGGAATATGGTTTGAGTTTATAAAGAAGATTGCAGTATTGTGCATGTGTCTTTTAACTGGAATGTGGAACCTGAATACAGCTGTTGCATTCTAAAGTAGCTTCAAGAAGAGGTCTCAGCTCCTTCTACTTCTCTTAAGTACAGACTTCTGAAAAAAACCTATAAGTTTCCTTTATAGAGGAGGTTACCGTACTGGGCTTTCAGCGTCTGTTATGACGAGTAGCTGGCAAGCTCATAAAATAATATTTATACAACAGGTAAATAGGCTGTGCAATTCACATCTATGAGTATCAAGCTTACATGAATTGAAAAAGTTAAGAAGAAAATCTGTCACAAGTTATTGAGTAGAGAGATACATCAGGACTTCACTGAGAAACAGTTTGTTGGAGTTAGAAGACTGTTTTAAGGAAGGATTTTCCTTTTTTGTTGTACCCTTTCTATAAGAATAATTCCTTGTTTTGGCTATTGTTGGAAGGATGCCTTTTTGCAAACTATGTTTTGTTTCCACAAACTAGAATTATTAACAACTTGGTGGTCTAGATTCTCAGCTGGCACAGAGGAACTTTTGACTATATAGATACTGCTATGGTTTAAATGCAATAGAACTAAACTCAAACTCATATATTTTGCAAAAGTTAGAACTCTGCTTAACAGATGAATTGACACATTAACTCTGCTGACACCTTAGTATCTGCTTTTCCTGATCTGTCCTTGAAAACATTTGCTCACTAGAGGAAAGAAGTTTGGAAAAGCGTATTCAAGCCAGGGGTGTTCCATCTTTTCTATTAAACTTCCAACTATAACTTGAAGTATTGTGTTGCATGTCATAATATTTCCAGCTCTGCACTTCAAAATATTGGATGAAATTCTTGGTCAGTAAAGCTTACATAGGATCAAGACTTCAAGACTTCCCTTCTATAAATTCTCATAACTAATACCATCCACTAATTACAGCAGACTCCTACATGACCAAAAGTCATGACAGTGGAATCAGAGAGTTATAGAATTGTTTGGGTTGGAAAGGAGGTCATCCAGTCCATCCCCCCTGCAATGAGCAGAGAAATATTCAATTAGACCAGGTTGCTCAGGGTTCTGTCCAACCTGATCTTGAATGTTTCCAGGGATGTGGCTTCTCTCTGGATAGCCTATTATTTCCAGTGTTTCACCACCATTATTGTAAAAACTCTCCTGTATCTAGTCTAAATCTACATTCTCTTAGTTTAAAACCATTACCCCATGTTATATCCTGCTAAAAGGGTTTTCTTAGAGGCCACCATTACATCCTGGAACATCCCATAAGGTCTTGCCGGAGCCCTCTCTTCTCCAGGGTGAAGAACCCTGACTCTTTCAGCCTGCCTTCATAGCAGGGGAAACAGCCCTCTGAGCATTTTAGTGGTCTTCTCTGGACCCTCTCCAACAGGTCCATGTCTGCCTGATGTTGGGGGCCCCAGAGATGGACACAGTACTCCAGATAGGGTTTAACCAGTGCAAAGGAAAGAATCGCTTCCTTCGACCTGCTTGTTGTGTTCCTTGTCATGCAGTCAAGGACACAGTTGTCTTTCTGGGCTGTGAGTACATGTTACTGACTTATGTCATTTCATCCACCAGCACCCTCAAGTCTTTCTCCTCAGGGCTACTGGCAATCCATTTTTTCTCCAGCCAGTATTGATACTGAAGATTACCCTGACACATGTGCAGGCCCTTCCAATTGGCCTTGTTGAACTGCATGAGGCTCTCACTTCTTGAGCTTCTCCAAGTCTGTCTGAATGGCATCCCATCCTTCAGGTGTGTTAACCACACTTAGCATCATCTAGCATCCATATTTAGGAAGAGTGTTTAGAAAAGCAAGCCAACACGTTTTTCTGTTGTCCTCAGAAGATCTTTGAAACTCTTTGTCAACCTCAGATGATTTATAAAGTAATAGGAGCGATCAGCTTGTTACTCTTCAGAAAATCAAAGTGCTGCTCTGCATCATTGTTTTGAATAATTTTTAAATTAAAATAGCCAACAAATTTCAGTTGGTCTATTAAACTGCTTTCTTAAGGCTACAATAGATTAAAAAGTAATAAAACTTCTAATTCATTAGTCATGCCATATTTATAATTTCAAAGTGGAAATATGGTAGCTAGGACAATCAATACCAGTGGAAGAGTAAGCTGTTCTCTCTTCAGACTAAAATGGGATTACCATTTGACAGGATTGCAGATATAACTCTGCTCATCTTCTGATCTCAAGCTGTATTGAACCCATATTCAGAGATGCAACAAATGAATGTAATGGAAGTGGGCTAAATAAATAAATGATGAGTCACTTAGTCGTTCATGGATAAACATAGATTTTGCTTGTCTTAAATAACCTTGGAGCAAGATTACACTGAATGTCATGGTGATTGTGTTTGAATCTATATAATTATTAAGAAGATCAGTTTGGCCAGTACTTGGACAGATGGTGTTCACATCCTTAGTCCATGGTGTATTTGCAAGAGACCTAAAGTTAAACTGCTTTTTTGCATTTAAAATCACATTCTGCATTTTACTGACAGCAGCTTTAATTGGAAAAGCTTCAGCTTTTATCCTAGCTGATATTATTTTCCCTCTAAGATGGATACATTTTGCAATTAATTTTTCTCTGCAGAATATATTATGGGGTAAGTAATAATTAAACAAACCTTAATAGCTCCTTCCCATATGCAAAGGAAAAAATCACCAGTGGTAGATTCTGAACTGAGCAGTTTCATTTGTATTGTTCTGTACAGAATAATTTCATTTCTGCTGTGAGCTCTTCAGTGTACAAAAATATTTCCTATGTATTTTGGACCTATAAGTGGAACAACTATGAATGTGATTTCTTTTCAGCAGTTGTGTATAAGATTTTTTCAGCACAGGTCTTAGGAATCCAACAGCAGGTATGCAGCATATATGGAAAAACAGTTTTTGGCTTCTGTGTTTTGAATTCATCCGAAAATTAATTATTTTGAAGGCAATGGACAAATATAATTCCTTCATTTTTTGCACCAGAGGGGAAAGAATATTTCTCAGTTTATACCATGTTAGAATTCTAAACTCATGCACAAAGAGACCTTCAATTTATCTAATGGCAGTAGTGACGTGGAGAAAATAAAATGAAACAATTGCCTATGGAAGTTCAATTGCAACTATCCCATATTAAGAAATGAAACCCTGCACACTAAGGATATCCTTAGCTCTTCTTATTCCAAAATTAATCCAATGAAGTAATTTTTCTACAATACCTCACTTGTGGGGCAAGATATGTTTAAATTATATGCATCAAGTATTTCCCTGGTGGAGAACTCAGAATTGTGGCACACATTCAGCAAAATATTTGTGCTTATGTCCAACTTCTAGTCAGCAAATATTTTTATTGCTCTCACATTTGAATTAAATTTGTGCTAAAAAGTGTTGCTAGTAGAAGTCCTAACAAGCAACATTTCCAAAGAAGTCATTGCACATCAAGGTCTTTATTTTCAGAATCTGAAATTTGGTATATAAAAACAGAAGCTTAGAATATCAATTTTTTCTTCTCAAAATATTATGTATTACACATATAATGAATGAATATATATATATAAAACATATTATATAGGCAGAAGTAATCTATATTTAAAAAATTTTAGATACACTATCATATGCTTGTGGGCAGCTTTTAACAGTTAACTCCCAATTGTAGAAGGCTAGACCCAAAATTCTGCAAATTTACCTTTATGAGATTCTAAATAACTTTTCTTAAAGACCCTCATCATGTAATTATTAATCATACAATTATTAAAGTCTAATCAGAAAATGGACTGAATAGTTCATCAGCACTGTGCAATATTAATGCTCTGTGCCATGACAATGAACTGGGTGCCACAGACATAACCAGTGTTTAATTAGGAGGAAAACAAGGACTTGTTTTGGCTCCACTGTTTCTGTAGACTGAAAAATTCATCATTACAGTGAGACTGAATTTTATGGCTGACTTGAGAGTGAAATTGGTGGATGAATAGGCTGTCTCACATTTCATTTATCTTTTCAATCTAGGCCAAAAGAAGGAATCCCATTTCCTTTAACGTTCTTTCAGTCTTCACTTTGATATAGACATCTGCCCAATAACAAAGCACATCGCTTGGAGGTTGATGCTAGACCCTAAAATATCATAATTGTTCATTTTCTCTTCTCTGATTTATCTTCATTTTGTCACAGAGAGGCAACCATTATGAACGCTCTGGTTTTATGATGCATCCAGACAGTTTTCTGAATTTATTGATTTTGATCACTCTTAACTGTACTACAACCCCCATTTTACTATTATTGTGTTGACACTTACAATTTCATACTCCATAAAACATTTGACAGTGTAGCATTTTTACACACTCTTATGATACATCCTTCCTGCTATTAATATACACAGAAACATCAGTACACAGGGTGGAAATACCTTTCCCTTCCCAAATACCAAGTTCAAAAATATATTTTTAGAGATTATTTTAAGCAAACTAGAGCAACAAATTATGTATGAAAAGATGCATCAGATTTTTTGTTTGTGGTGGCTTTAACACTCTGAAAATTCAAGTTACCAATGTGGAACAAATAGGGTGAGTAACTGAAAAATTACTTAAAATCATAAAGGAGATCCTTGATGACTGGGAGAGAAAAATCATTCTCAGGTCCCAACATTATTCACTTTTCTAATCTGTCCCCTAAGCATCTCACACCTTGCTGACATTGTTCTGGCCATTGGATGAAAAAAACAGATTGAGACCAAACACTTTCTCTGTAACCCTTTTCTCTTTCACTTTAATCCTACTCTTTTACAAACCAATTTTCAAAGGCACCTACCTGCAAACACAACACAGACAGCTAGAAAAGATATATTCTCTAGGCAGATCATCATCTGAAATCATTAAACTGCTTTGCTTGATGGGGATCTTTTTTTCCCGCTCCCATAATTCCGGATTTATATCTTCTCAGTCCTCCCCTGAAAAAAACTTTTCCAACAACACATCTCTGCCACATTTTAGCAAACCAAATAATATGGTTTAAGCAAATACTTCCAAAATAAACAACTTTTTATTTTTTAGTGGAACATTTGGAGCAGTAATTGTCTGCTTCATTCTCCATGAGCCTCAACAGCCACCAGATTTATATTGTATTAACACCCCATTAGCTTCAATTGTAAATTATTTTCTTTTTTTTAGAAATTATGTGCTCTGAGTAGTAAGTGAATTCAAATAACTACTATAGAAAAAAATGTAATTATGGAACAGGATTTGCAGTAGTCAACAAATTGCTCTGCTCATTCCCTCTTCTTTGCAACCTGTCTTGCTTTTACCCTTGATTAAAGTAGAGACAACCCTATTCCATTTTCAATAACCCTATAGGAACAGCAAGTTCAGAGTCAGCACATCATGTAGCTAGGCTTACTCATATGTAGGCAGAGGATGCTGATGTCAACTCTAAAGTGAGCTGTGAGGTCAAATACCAAATTAAAAATTTGGGATTGGGGTTCAGGTCCATCCTGTGACCTAACTGAAAATCAAATTCCAGGAAAGCATTTCTGGCTTTTGGGTCATATGTTTTACTGAAGTGGATATCTGTACTTAACTAAATTGCATGCTGACATGCAAAATTGAAAAAAAATTAAGATGATGATGAATATTATTAATATTATTACTATTTCTATTATTTTAACTGCTATTAAAATTTAATGACTGACATTTGCTTGTGAACTTCATGATGAACTGAGGTTTACCCACATAGGATTGATACTTTCATAAATAGTCAGAGATTATGCATGGTATCTCCAAAATCCACTAAATATTTTTATTAATTATTGGGTAGTTTCAGGAACTGTGCAAAGCGATTAGATTGAAAAAAAAAAGTTACTTACTGACTTTTTCTCAGGACAAAATTGATTACTAGCCAAAGAATATTCAAACTGAATTAAAGCCAGTTTGTTTATATAGTCATTATTTAAAAGTTGCAGATCATGAAAAGTAATACAGCAGTAGGATTTTTTGAATCTCACTAGTCTACTTAGAGCATCTCTTCTCTATACGGAAAATGAGACTGCACAGAGATTAGACACCTGAAAGTCTGACAAAGTGGAGAAAAGTAGTAAAGAACAGATCAGACTAAAGGCCAAATCTCCATCTTTCTTAGGTAGCCAGTGTATAATTTCTATAGAACACCTGCTTGTTCTTTAGCCAAATTTTGAAGAAAATATATTTCTATCAAAGTCCATGACAGTTAGTGGAGAGGAAAAAAAAAAAAAAAAAAAATAAGAAAAAAGAACAAAAGACATTCACCCATCTTTTGGGGTTCCTTTTTTGTGTCTTCCTGTGGTGACCATGAGATATCCATTTGGCCAATCAATGAAAATCCAGCAAGAAATGAACACTGAAACCTGGTTTTGCATATTGTCATTTGGACTAAAGAAACCTCATGTTATTGTTTGTTCCTTTTCCCAGCAGATTACAAAGGCTATACACATTAGTGATGGCTCATATATCCATGGGCCTAATAATTTTTATTTTATGGTTTGAACTAGTATTTTCTGAATAGTCTAACACCCACAAATTTTCAGTCTCTTTTTATCTCCAGTTCTGTTATTCAAAATGGCAGAGTGATGCATGACAGATATAGTATATGGGTATTTGGTGCACATATAAACATATTATGCTGTTCTGGAGGAACTTGTAAATTTTTCAGTTAGGCAAGCTACCAGTAGTTACCTTTAGCAAGTATCAGGAATTTGAAAATATGATAATAATTTGAAAATTAAAATATTTTAATAGCAAAAGAAAAAAAAAAGGTAGACCTCTTAGAGAATTCCGTGTATCTTGGAATTAAGTAATTTCCTCTTGACTTGCTGTCTTCTCCTAATAAGCTCCTTCACAGTCCTTTACTGAGTCTGGTTTTTGGAAGGCCACTATAACACAGGGCATTTTTCCACTGTGATTGTTCAGGACAGTGTCCTTGAGAAATATGTAGCCACCTTAGCAGGAAAGAGAAATATGTTGTCAAAAGTTTTACATTTAGGGCTCAGCTCCTAAATAGGATTTTTATTTTGGTGTGCATGTGGTGGCTGAAATGACTTGAAGTTTGCTTTCTGGGTGTGGTATCTGTTAATCTGAATGCAGGTGTATCTAGATGCAGTCTGGAGGTGAAAGAGCTTTGCTTACTTGGCATAGGTTTACTTATTGACCAGAAACCAACAAAAGTAAATGTTTCTGCCAGCCCATCAATTTTATTCCAAAGATGTTTCCTTTACTTTTAGCTTGGTAATATAGGGGAAGAGCATTTTGTGTGCACATTTTACAGAAAGATCAAACTTTCCCTTACCAATAACCCCACTTTGCATGAACTTTAACTTTGCATGAAATATTTCCTTCATCTAAGGAAAGTCTATTTTTTTGTAATATTTCCATCTCCAGATATTTCATCTATTATTCCAAAGCTTTGTAACACACTTAATATACCAAATAACTACACTGGTACACTCTCAGTATGCACTTAAGAATAATACACAATGCACACTTGAGTGCTTCCATTGAACTTTTATGTATTTTTTTTTTTATATGGATTGCCAGTGTAGCAAATTCAAGCCTGAAGCACATTTCTATTGTTGATTGCAAGGATATTCTGTAAGTAGAAAAAAACCCTCAAAATAAAATGTCGTAGATTTCTCATTACTGATAACCAAAATATCTTTGGGTCAAAGAACAATCTTGGATGTGTTTTCACCACTAACAATTGCTCTTTAGCACCAGAAGCAGTTGAATATATTGAATTTATAGTGCAACATTCACACTGTCTGCCTTCTCATCCCTGGCTCTTGTAATTTAAGGGCAAGTCATTATTCTCCAGTGAGTCTTCTGTCAGAGCATTGTGAAAGCTTTCAAAGGCATCATTTAAACAGGGCATCCATCACACCCCGTCAGGCTCCTTAGCCTGGTGAGGATTTTTACACTGTTGTGCCTAAGATGTAAACAAAGATAATGCATTTGATTTTTTTCTATTGATCCTCTTTGCTGTGAGAGCAGCCTTCCAAAGAGGGCCTTCCAAATCTGAACAGCCTGCCAGAGCACTTCTGCATCTGTCAGGCAAGGGAGTCTCTTTCCTTCCAGTCTTTTCTATCTGATTGCTAATATATTTTTGTGTGTGTCTGGCTCTGTAGTGATTAATGATAGGTCAGGATTAGGCAGTAACCTGATATTACTCAGCTCAAATACAGGAGAAAAGTTCTCTGGCTGGTGTGACTGTCACAGGAGTCTCCCTGAAAGGTCATTTATAACATTTATCCAAGTGGGGATGGAGTGATCTGGAAATTGTTAGCTTCATGAATCCTATGCTTTGACTTTTAATGTGAAATTCTAGGAACAAAGGTGGCTTTCTCTTGGTTAAAATCTTCCCAGCCCTATCAGACCGTTCATAAGAGCACAGTTTATATGAGCAGTAAAGATATTTGTTTCCTTCGAAAATGAGTTCTCTTGATTTTTCTCTCACTGCTCTTGCAATGGCAATAGAAGTAGAAAACCTGAGCTGAATCCTCAGCAACTTGTAATTCAAACATACTGCATATAGTTTCAAAATGACGCTAGTCAACAAATAAAGCTTGCTGAAATAGTCTGAGCTTGTATGACTATGAAATCAAATAAGAGCTACATATTTATACACTGAAGTACAAGCACTGTTGTGGTATGGGGTGATGTTTTGGCCTCATATATGTTTAGTGCTGTTTTTTGGACTTATCATGTTGGTTGGTCAGCTGGTATAAATCAGTGCAGTTGCACTCATGTCAGTGAAGCTAGACTGACTTACCTTTCTTGTAAATATTTTCTGTCATCACACTAACTTTCCTAATTGAGTGTGTTTTAATGTATTTTTATGCATTTAATATATTTTAATGTATACTCTTACGATGAAAAGATGCTGAGGTTCACTGTCTTTCAACTTTGGAAAAAAACATTGGGCAAATAGCTTGGATAAACATATTACAATTACAGTGTTGTTTTTCTTTCTCCTTCAAGTAGTCTTATTAAAATATTTAGATGGGGCTAGAACTGGGGAAGCTTTGGGGAAGAATTTAGTCGGAAAAATTCAAAGCTTCTCCTAGTAACTCAGATGTTACACAGGACGGTGTTACAAGCCACAGGGAGAGGTTTTGTTTTCCAGCATATCAGGGTATCTGAAGGGCTAAAATTTATTTTTGTAGATGTATAGAACATGGTAGCTCTAGAAAACTTCAGGGAACTGAATGTGGGATATCAAATGAAATGACTAGGAAAACCAGACTGGTGTTTCCTCACTCTAGGTTCCTTGATTTTGTAATTGTGCATGTAGTGAGCAGAGAAAAAGAGATGCAGATTTTGCCATCTTTACTTCCCATTAGTGAACACTCAGTGATGTTAATTTTGATAGTTATTCTTGAATGTTTTACTGATATCAGATTTCACAGCTGAGGTTTAAATACTAGCATCAAACATGTTCTTACCCTGTAATGTTTGATCTTGAATTTCCTACAGTTTATCTATATGCAACATCAAAACATCATAAATACATGAAATGTGGTATGATGACAGAAAAAAGCTTTGCATAAAATTCATAAAACACATAGTCTGTGTCCTTCCATCTTCATTGTCCTCAAATGGTCAGTCTTGTAACATGTACCTTCTCAAGATTTTCTTAGATTTTAGCAGCATTTCAATAGGATTTTAATGTGAAAAATGGACAAAGAAGAGGCCTTACAGCTCCTTTAAACATCACATTACTCTGCTCCCAGTGGAGATTAAAATGTAATACCCTCAATGTAACAAACCCTCAGGGTTTGTTGTTGAGAATTGATGATAAATGCTGAGGATATATCATAATATATTGATATCATAGTATCAATAACAAAACAGTTTGTAGCTGTTAGCAAGCTAGAAGCACTGTACTGTATATGCGTTTTTATAGGGAGAATGTCATGGCACATAGATAGGAATCCATTATCTTGCTCTTGTTAATGTTCTGAGTGGGAGTAAGGAGCAACAGAAATGTTTCTTTTGCTACAGAAATCCTTTTGACAAAATCTATAGCAAGGATTCTCTCAGTAAAGACATACAACTCCCAACAAGAATGAAAACAAAGTGAAAAAGTGGCAGAATATTTCATAGGTTAGAGAAACAAAGAAATACTAGATATAAAAATTTAAAAAAAAAAAAAAATTAAATTGTCCTACTGAGCTTCCTGTGAGTTGCAGCCAGGCTGTCTCACCCTACTCTCTTCAGGCCTTATTCTCAGATGGTACGTAGGTAATGACACTCTGCTTTCTCTTCCACTATTGACAGCTGAGGATTCCGTGTGGGAGTCTCTAGTGGAGTTTAGAATCCTTATGGCAGTGGGGAGGGTGCTCAGCATGAACTTCAGAAGAGCAGAATTTGCCCTCTTAAGGGATTTCCTTGGTAGAGTACATGGGATAAAGCCCTAGGTGGAAAGTGCTGGAGAGATCTGGTTGATGTTCAAGGATAGCCTCCTCCTTGCTCAGGAGCAATTCCTACCAACAAAGAGGATGTCAGGCAAAAATGATCTTAAAAACCTCTTCCAACCTTTATGATTCTGTTCTATGATTCTAATGTCTGTTGATGCAAAGTCTAAAAATACATCCAGGATTGTTCCACAAGTTGGGTGTCAGCTTGAGTTGCTTACATGACGAATTGTCACCACTCTTATAATTTTATATAGTTGATGTGTATGGGTAGGTGCATTCAGCAGGAAATTATAATCTTAACAGATTTCATTGCCCTCTAGAGAAACTTGTATTTATCAATTGCTTATGAACAGAACCTATAGCAATTAATCTCCTTAGATAAGTGACTTAAAGCTAAATAGTTTGAATCTGTGCAAGAAAAACTTTTGGAACTTTTAGGTACTGACTTTGCATAAATTAGACCAAGATACGCATCTGTCTTTGACTTGGGACCAATGTGGCAGCTGTCAAAGTCAGCTCCTACTTTTCCAGCTGAATGAGTTCAGCCAAAATAATTTAGATGTGTTTCTAAAGAGAAAGAAAACAGTTTACATTGATACAGGTGAGCCATATTTTTTTCCATATCTACATTTTCACAGAGTTAAATTCTGAATTCAAAGGAACTTGGAATAAGAAGCAATGAAACATCTTTGACTAAGATGCCATCAAAGCCAAGGGAGGCTGAATTGGAACTTCAGAGAGCTTTGAATCAAGATTGTTTGGCTACAGTGGCCTCTTGTAATTGTCTTGAGATGGAATCTGCTTTGTCTCACCACCTGATAGCCAGACAATCAAGATGGCTCCTCAGGACGGTGCAAACAGATAAGAGCTCCTTTGCCCATGGTGTAAAGCATCTACAGTGCAAGAGCTATATATTAGTATATTTCTGGGTCTGCATTAATAAACCCTACTTCCCCAGAGGAGTCTAAGCAGCTTGAAATCCAAATAATTTTTAAAATACAAGAGGTAATACTGGGTGTGATATCTATGCAACTGACCTTTTTCCTGGAGAAAGAGGGTGAAACCAACCTGTGAAAAGAGTATTTTTAACCAGGCTAAGAGAGTAACTTGATTTATTTTAAATTTTATAGCAAGTACTCATATAAAATATTTTGTTTACAGTTCCACCCCATAAGGAGCAAGGTGATGAGACGTATGTTATCTCCAAACATTCATAAAGAAGTTATTATTACCCAGCAGTAAAAGGCTCAAACATGACCAGCATTGAAATGCAGCTATTAACAGTCATATATTGTACTTACTGCTTTGTTCTTCCCTTGCCATAGGCATCAGTAAATAAATCTCAGAAATTAGAGGTGGAAAAGATCTACTGCGTGTTCAAAGATAGCTTAAGTTGATGTGGTGTGAAAGAGGATGAAGAAATAGATTCTGTTCTTAAAAAATGGTTTGATAGGGAAGAAGATATAAGATCAACTCCCTCCTCACCATAAAAGTTAATCACATATACAACACAAGCAGACACTTGCACATTTTTGTTGCCTCTGAACTTGTAGGCAATATCACTGGTTCAGCCTTAATGATCAATGAAGAAGACTTCTCCTGTAAAAGTTAATACAAATATGGATAGAAACCCAGAGGGACTGGGGATGCAGAGTGCTTTTGCTGAAAGAAAACAAGTAAACCTTAAAGCTGGAGAGGTGATCTATAACATTTTATGCCGCAGTATAGCATAGTTAGCATGCTGCAGCCATCCAGAGTTAGGAAGAAGCTATGTGCTCCCCTTTAGTGGCACAGTACACAAGTAACCTTTAATAAGGTATCCTTCATAAGTATTAATATTTTTTTCCTTTAGGAATAATGCTGGAACTACTTTAATAAAGGCTTGGGAAAGCAAAAGCAAGTGCAATAAAGGGAGGCAGAGGTAGCTGAGAAGTTGAATAGCAGAGTATCTTTCCTCCAGAAGAAAACTGGAGCTGATGTGAGTACTCTGGAAAGGGGAGCAGGAGGAAAATGCACTCACTTCTTCACAGCTGGTAGAGAATTTGGGGCACAGCTCAGCTGTAGAGTTCCAGGAAGGCAAAAAAGCAAATAGGAACAACCCAATGTAACTGAATCCTGAGGAAAAGAAACATAATTTTCAGATAATAGTAGGGTTAGAGAAAAGCCTAAAATCTACCCATAGCAGTATCCATGTGACACTACTTGAAAAAATGTGGAATGTCCTTTGCATAAAGAAATTAACACTTCCACTAGATCTCTCTGCTGTCATTTCAAAGCATGGAGTATATGAGTACTGTCTCTCTAATATTCAATGAGACAAAGTTTCTCTGCAGCTAAATATATTCTTGTCTGGAACAGCTGAACATCTGAGCACAGGGAAGAATCAAAAGGAAAAAAAAAAGGTGGAGGACTACCCTAAGTAGGATTTATACATGCAGATATGGATGTCTAAACTTAAGCTGCTTGTCTAGAAAGTCTTTATAGTCATTAGAGAGAATTAGGCACCTTGGAGATATGACTCAGCTCTTTCTGAGGTAAATGTAAAAAATAGCTAGAATGAACAATGCTCCACAAAATCCTCTGTCTTTCTGCTGCCAATAAAAAAAATCTAGGGAAATAAATTTGTGAAGACAAACACAAACATCTGTAAACATCTAGGTCTGTAACACACTGATTCTTGCTCAAGCCTTTATGAATCAAAGTCACAGATAAGATCAGAGTCCAACTTTCTATCCACTAAGCCTTTCAGCTGGCATCATTCTATTTTATGCTTCTATTAAGGATTATTATTCTATGCTATTCAAAGTAGAAAGTAGAGAGGCAAAAAAGTTTAAATAATGATTTTAGACTGATGGATATGTAAAGGAAATTTAATTGAGATTTTTTTTTCATTTCTATTTCTACCAATCTGTGTTATTACTGGAACACTTTGCTCTATCAAACTTGGAAAATGGATTTTCTTTCTGACAAAGATGTAATATTTTCTAGGCTTTGGTACAAAATGCATTGACCTCTGGAGAACACTGTTTGTTTCTATGTAACCCTGATCAATCTGGAAAAAATAATCTAGAATAAAATTAATTTTTCTGCAAAGACAAAGAAAAATACTTTCTACTACTTCAATACATTTCAGTAGCAATTTAATTTATACTAATAAGGAGCCTATTTACTGCTTACAGAAATTAGCAAAGGTTTTCTAGGCTCTTCATTATAATTTGGATCCACTCTGTGGGTCCAATCCATCTTCTGTTAAACTAATTGGAATGAATCCTTTTGAGTGAGAATTGGATCAGACATAGAAGAGGAAGAATTAACAGCTGTGCCATTATGTGCATTATTCGTCTGACATATCTTCTGGTGGTTCAATTAAACTCATATTAATCTTGTGAAATATGATGAACTATGTTTCAACTATAGTCAAGATGTGCAACCTCCCTGAAAGATTCTGTTACATTTAATCCTTTAGATCTGGGACCTAGCACTGCAGTCCTACAACTCCCCAAAATAAAAAGTGTATGATCCTGAACAGATGAAGTAATAGTTTCATGACAAGGGAGAGCAGAATGAGGTAAATTCCAAAAACATTTTGTATGCTTATTTTTCCTTTATCACAAATTTGTCACACAGTAACAAACTCATTGCCAGGGATGCAGTACAAGTTTCTGGAGAAACTTCAAGTTCTTGATTAGAAGCAGCAGCTCTACCCATGACAGTAGCTATTAATTATTTGCTACAATTCAACCTTGAAATATCCACAAGGGAGGTAGCCAAAATGTGTTCTTTAGGTTTTGTGGCTTCTGTTACAAGGAAGAGGTTATAATTAAGGTGCTGTGGGTTTTTCCTTTCATTTTTTTTCTTATTTGATATTGGCCAAACCAAAAAAGGTAGGGAAAAACACCTAGTAGGTCAGACTTGAAAGGTCCTTGTGAGTGGAAAGTACTTCTTTCTACTCTGGAGATCTGAGACATAAGCTTTGATTATAATTAGGGAAATAAATGAATTATTTAAAAGCACTGCTGCATTGTCTCACAGGGGAGTACCTCAGTTATCTCACTGCAGACATATATGGCTGTGCCATGCGTAGTTCTCTGCTCTTGCTTTGCCTCTGCCTTTATTTGCTCTTCATTCAGTCATGCAATGACAGGTCCAAGATCTTCTTGGTGTCTGGAGAACCACGTTTTATCTCCAGGTCCGTAGCAGCTATGGAGGTCTTACAGCTCTGAGGATTCTGAACATACATTTAAAGCAAATGTGAGACCTTTCTGCTTTCAGAGAAAAGCCTGTGACATATTTATGTATCAGAAAACACTTTAAATAATAGTTCTTTAGTGACAAATAAATTATCTTAGTGGAGTAAACTTTAAACAGTGTCGTAACTCCTCCATCTTGAAGTGCACTTGAACTTCACTCAGCACTTGAAAAACACTTTTAAAGTGTTCTGTGGTCTCTCTGCTTATTTCTTGCCAGGCTATGCTGAAATTATCCAAATACCTAGCAGGCCATTTGCCTCTCACATTGTGCCAGTGTTTCTAGACTTTTTTCTAGGAAGAAGGTGTAGGCTCTTCACAGTGAGGAGTATTTGGATGCAGAGCTGCGTATTCCAAGAGAGTTTCCTAATCATGAGGTTTTATTTTAGAGAACTTTTATAACATTCTTCATTGCAGAATTACAGCTAGCAGTGAGATACACTGGGATGCAGAAAGACAGGAGAAAATTCCAGTCTTGGAGTCTGGGTGATTCTTTATGCAGAAACCAAACTGTTCTGCTTCTGCCTTAGTTTTCTCCAGATTCAATCTTATGAATAATAAAAATGCATAGAGATTTGCTAATGAAAACTGTGCAAAATGCTTTGAAAGTCTGTATTACCCCATGTGTTCCCTCCTTAGGTCTTTCTATGGGATGTTGGATGGTTCAGAGCCAGACCCCCCTCCTTCCAGGGGTGGAATGGCTAGACAGCCACAAAAACTTCAAATTGATGCACTTAGGTGACCTACTGTACCACTGGAGAGAGGAGTTCCTGAGTTCAGCCTTTAGAGGTGCTGTGAAATCTGCCATCTGAGGGACTAAGCTTAAAATATGGTTCAGAAACAATCTGAAGGCAAGACTAGGGTGGTGAAAATTATCAAGTACTAAGACAGACTGCCATATCCCACTCTGCAACCTAGATTTCAAGCTAATCCTTCTAATTCTTTAGATCCTCTACAGGGAAAATGGAGGACTGTACCTTGTTTAAGTCAGTTCTGCAAGTGCAGTTCAATATCACAGCAGGAAAGATGCTCTGCTGCTGTTGCATGAGGGGTCAGCAAAGGTCCAGGAAGTGCTGTTGCTCTATCAATACTAACACACTGCAGTGGCTGGAAGGTAATGTTTAGGTTTGTAATTCAGACCCCCTCTGGAACTTCATAACCCAAATTTATCGGAAGTCAGAGAATATTGCAAAAACAATCTTTTCTGCCTGCATCTTCTCTTGAGGAAGCAGGGAAGCAGAGACAAGTGAGCTTAGAGAAAGCTCTTTGCTTATGTTGTGATTTATGGGATAAATATTTGGACCCCAGTCATCAATAGCTCTATTTTGGAGATTCAAAATATTCAAGGATATTCAGAACATTCCAGAATATTTAGAATATTCTGAGGATAGCAGGAAATCTAAGATGAGTTAAAATATGGGTGACAGGTCATATGCAAATGCACAGTGAGAGTTAACTTGATCTTGCAGGAGCATACTCTATTGAAAACAGGGAAACTGAGGCAGGAATGAATAATGTTGTTTTGTTTTTTTTTGCTTTGGATAGAGCCAGGATTGGATTTCAGTGCACCTAAAACCAGCCTAAAGACATTATTTAATATAAAACAATGCCTCCATGCCTTGATAAAAATAATTCTAGTAGAAAATGTGGGCAGGTGTGATTGCAGTATGTCAATAGAGTGCAAAGGGCATCCAGTTTCTCAGTTGGTTGCCTAAATTAGTTTGAATTGTCATTTCAGCACACACAGGAAAAATTCTAAAGCAAAATGTTTCATTTAGAAGGTGGAAAAATGGCTTCTTTCCCAGCAGCTACCCATTTCCACCAATTGTTAGTAGATAGTAGTGCAAGTAGACAACAATTGACAAGGAAATGTCAGCATGCAGCAGATCAGAGCCATAATGCTCATTTATCTATATGTATATATACAAGTATATGGGTCTACTTAAAGTGTTTTGCACTAGGTTTGAGTCTGCTGGTATTTGTCCTGTTAGGTTTCTTTTGCTTTGATGCTGAAAGACCATGAAGGGATTAACTGGCTTTCTTGTCCCTTGCCTCTTCCCATAAGCTTCTGATACTCCAGAAAAGCAGGTGAAAATGGAGTGAAAAAGCCTTAACACAAATGCTAAGTGAGTTCCTTTGAGAGTAAGCAGTTAATTAGATTAAGTGTTTCAATTCTGAAATTTATATGAGAGTATATACTCATATATAAAAAGTCACAGAATTTTATCAGCTCTAAAATTCAAAGGGCCAGAAGCTGAGCTTTACAGTATTATTACCACTGTCATCTTCACTAACTTCCATGTTTTCTTTTAATGGGAAGGCCTATCTCTTTATGACAGTCAGGATCTGTCAGCACTATGTTATTATGTCTGTTATTATTCAGAAACTTTTACAGTGTGAACTGTTTTTTACCAACCTCAGTTACATAATGTAATTGTATTGTAGCAGTGATGCACTGCTTGAAGAGGGATGGTGTGGATGACTTATTTTTCCTGCTATCTAGTCTGGTTTGAACTGAGAGTTTAAAAAAGTTGGGCTGTGGCATTGCTTAATTTCTGTTTGCACATGAAAAACCCCAGAAAGAGGGTGTGTGAGGAGACAGAAAGAGTAGGGAAGGCCATAAATCTAGACACATAGGAAAACAAGGAAAACTAACAAGGGGGAGAGAACTTGGGGGTATACTTATACCTATACAAAATAAAATTTATTAAACACTGCCTTTTGTGTTTATTAGAGACACAGATGGCACATCAAAATACTCAAACTTATTTTTAGTTGGTCCCAAATGATTTTGTTTTCAGTTTGACTCATCAAAACACAAAGAATTCATGTTATTTTTTTATGCTTTTTGCATCATTTAGAGCAAGTGTGTCCAGTTTAAAAATAAAATTTCCCCTTAAAAAAATGAAGAAATGAAAGTGTCTCATTTGAAATATTTCACATTGCATCATTAAAATTTGTGATTTGTGACAAGACCTATTCAATCTTGAACTATATTTTTGGAGGATGAAAATACAGAAGATACATTTTTGCTTTTACAGCATGACTTATTCTAGTCCCTGTTCAGGGATTTATAAATGTTCCCTATTGGAAATCAGAGATCAAGGCGAATACGGTTTTCAAAAGACTGCTATTTCCTCAGCAGT
Organism: Poecile atricapillus; assembly: GCF_030490865.1. NCBI lineage: Eukaryota > Metazoa > Chordata > Aves > Passeriformes > Paridae > Poecile > Poecile atricapillus. Next base: position 83,855,704 of record NC_081249.1, read on the forward strand.
GAAGTGTGCATCAGGAGATGCCTGAAGCTTTGATGATATTCTCCAAAGCAGTGACTGCCAAAGCTGAGTTGGAGCTTAGGCAGGCGGATGAAATAATTTGTCACTGCCATAGGTCATTAACAGCACCCTCATCCCTTTGTATATATGCATTATGATATATCCTTAAACCTCTTTTCCATGCATTGACAGAGTTTTCTGGATGAGAAAGAGGTTACTGAGGTCCCTTTCAAAGAACAGACCAGTAAGTAGCTTCTTTCCTTATTGCCTTGTGCTTCCCTTTTGAAGACATTAGCTAAATGCTACTGGCTGTGCTTGCATTTTTCAGATTCTCAGACTTCTTAGACTGCCAATTCTTTCATTTAACAACATTTTAAAAATGGGATTTTACTTGTTCTACATGGTGTTGGAGAAGAAATGAATAAATTTAAACCAGCAATAACCACATGAATAAGCAAGAAACTCTTTAAGTAGGTTTTACTTGAGAACTTGCCTGGATGCTCTTGTGGCAGTTATCTCAAAGGACTGAAAATTCATATAACAAATAAAAATGAATTTTACAGACAAGTAACCAACTTTTAACAAAGTCATTGTAACAGAAAGAAGAAATAATGATTAAAAAAACCCAAATACTTAAAAAGCAAACTCCATGACTATGGCTGTGTTTTTGAAACAGCCAGCTGCATAACAGTATATGTGCACTTAGTATGATTATGCCCATTACTGCTCTCCTGCACCCTGGATAAATACAGAGAGCCCTTCTCTGGTGCCACAGCTGATGATGTGAAACAGCAATACATCAGACATTGCACTTCAGGGTTTCTCCATCCAAACTCTGCACTGGGTTTGCTTTGCTGTAGCTTCTCCCCAGTACTGTGGTACCAGTTATGTGATCAATAACAGCAGGAGCTGCAGAAAAACCATGAGCTTTTGAAGACCTTCTGGGAGATACCATGTGGGAACATGGAAACCAAAAGGCTCAAGGATGATCAGGACCCTTTAGTAGACTTGCAACATTGAAGAATAACAGGAGATGAGAGAATAATAGAACAACAAATGCTGTTCTATCTTGATGACTGAAATTCCTATTGTCTAGACAAGGGAAATCATAAAAAGTATATTTACAATTAAATGTATTAAGCTTTTTCACTATAGTTTCTCTCAGTTACACCTTTAGTTTAAGTTTTATGGTTTTACCAAGCCAACACTTAGAAGCAGTGTCAGGTCTAACATGACATTAAATATAAGTTAAACCCAAAAACAGATTTTATTTTCAAAACAGCGAGAGCTGGAAGCGCAAATTTTGTGCTCTGCCTTTGAACATTTCATTGAACTTTAGTCTAACAGCATGATACTCTGAATATTTATTCTTTTCCTTAGGAAAAAATAGAAATATGATGGTTAGGTTAACTGCTGTGATAGAGATTGATGATAACAGAGCCCTGCCTGTGAGGCTGAGATTGCCACTTTCTTCAGCTTTGGCAAAATGTGTTCTTCACAGACTTTAGTCAGGGGAGCTGTGGGAGTGGTCCACAGTAGGCTGCCACATGAAACAGCAATCACTGAATCCAGGTGCTGGGCAAGGCAGCATCTACTGTGCATTGTGGAAAAAATGCCATGTTTGCTGTGATGAGTAGACAGTGTGAGACCGGGATTTAAGGGATAAAATATGTGCTGTACTACAAGCTTCCTGTGCAACGTTGTGGGAGCGGTTTGCTTTTCAGGAGTGGTGTCTTCAAAAAGCTAAAGACAATTCTGCTCTTCAGGGGTAAAGAATAATTAAAAGACAAATTTGGTACGGTACTGTGGCTCTTAGTGTTATTTTCCTGTAATTACAATGAATGATGTTGATGACAATTTTCTGCACAAAGAACAATGGATGTGAAATCAAGTGAAATCAGAATATTTTACTCTTCCTCTGTAAAGAAATAAGTCTTCTTTGTACAACCAGGTCTTAGAAAACATTAATTTCTGAATTTTTCTAGAAGACAGAAGAAGAGTAGAAGGATTGAGAGTTAGGAACAATTACAGTAGTGTTTTCAAAAACTTGAAAACAAGGCTCTGATTCAAAGACAGTAGAAAACTAGTATAAAACTAGACCATCATTTGTTGAGAAAATTCAAGTATACATTATTATTGCCCTAGTGGAACTAGGAAATAAAAATGTGACATGTGCAATGATAATAGGTTGCTCTCTGATTCAAACCTCTGAAGATCTAGGCTGAGGTCTTCGCAGCACTAAACCAGCACCTAATCTCATTAAAACCTGTGTAAATGGAAGGGTGAAGAGGAGATGTTGGGTCATTCAGTCTTGCAAGGGGTAAGAACTTGTAATTCCTGATGGAACTGCAGAAAGTACAATCTGTTCATAATTGGCACCTACTGTCACCTAATATTTTCAGTTTTTCGCCTAGACTCTGTAGGTAAACCTCCCTTCAAATTTTCTCTGTAAGGTTATTGCTTTAGGACATCAATATACTGTGAAAAAAATTTACCTAATCTCTATAAAAAATATTAATACTCATTCCATTCAGTGATCAAACCCAGAGAGACAGGACAATACAAAATTTAAGGCTGAAACAAGAAACTCCCACTATGATTAGGAAGTTAGAACTTCTGACAAGATAAATGGTGAAAAAGTGCATGACTTGAAGCTGGAAAGATGGGCAGTGTCAGCTGGGCAATAGTGATACACAGAAGGCATTCTCAGTTTATTATTTAAGTAGAGGTGAAGGTAGTCAGAACAGTAGAATTCCCTACAAAATCTGCTTATTAGTGGGGAAAAAAACCCCCAATAGATGTTATTCAGTGCAAATTCACATTCTCACCCATAGTTTCTGCCTCTCACTGAGTAACAGCTTTAAGGTTATAAAAGATTTAGCAAAAAATAAGAACTATAGTTTGGAAAGTTTGAAAAAATCATCATGGATTCATTATTATGGGGTGGTTTGAGTTGAAAGGGGCCTTAAAGATCATCTAGCTCCAACACTCTTGCCATGGGCAGGGACACCTTCCACTGGAACTGTGTTCAGAGCCCCATCCAACCAGACCATGAACACTTCCAGGGATGGGACATCAATGGCTTTTCTGGGCAACCTGTGCCAGTGGATAAACACTCTCACAGTAAAGAAGTTCTTCCTAATATCCAATCTAAACCTGCCCTCTTTCAGTTTAAGGCCATCTTTAAAAAAAAAATAAAAACATCTACCATATACACATGAAGATAAAGGGACAAACCTGCTATTTCCCCCTGACTCCTCAAGTTTTGTTTACAATCAAGGCTTCATATCCAACAATGTAAAAGCTGCTTTAAATAAGTGTTCACTTATGCTGTCTGGAAAAGGTGTTTGAAGGAGAGAAAAAACTAAATCAAGCATTGGTTGAGGCTTATGTACCATGGTGAGGCAGAAACTGAATGTGCCTTCAGAAAGAGTTCCCTGTTCTTCACTATACTTTGATTGCATAAAAAGAAAGCAAAAGTTCAAAGAAAAGATTTTCTTTTTGGTTGTTTTGTCATAGCACGTTGCTGAATTTTCATGAAAGCATAATATTGCAAAGCTTTATCACCCCTTTTCTTTTTTATTTTAAGAAAAGAATATTTTTTCAGAAGTGATTCTTTTGGTCTTTACAATAGTATTTTCTTTTTTACTAGAACTGTAACAGGACAGAGCTGTTGTCAGGAGTCTAATGTATTAAAATTGTATTCAGGATTCAATTTTTACTGTTCCTGTTTTCAAACTCTAACAACATCTATATCCAGCACTCTACTGGTAAATATATTTTCTTTGATCATTGCAACATTACTGATTTGGGTGATAAATATTACATCAACAGATACTTTTGCTTTTGTTTGCTCAGTATGAGGTTTTCAAAGAGGACACATTTCCTTTAAGACCAAATTTTTTTGCTTTTTACTCTGCATTTTGCTTTTTATTTTTTGGCTATATTTTCACCACTAAAATGGGGTTTAACATCCAGAGTATCAGGAAGAGATGGAATTAGTGCCTGTTATATTTTTCTGAAAGGGAACACATCTGTTACACAAATTATTTTGACATATCACAAGTGGAAGGAATAATATTTAATGACTTGTTTAATAACCTTTTTTTTCTCCTTTTGTTCAAGTGAAATCTATTACCCAGAATTTTTTGGGAGATACAGATTTTATGGAGTCAAGATTTTCCTACAGTAAAAGTTGACTTATGTTATGTATGGATTTTTTTTTTTTTTAAAGAAAGAGTGAAAGTATGTATATTCCAAGGAAGGTAGCTCTCCCAAAGAACATTTGGGGCACACACCTTAGGAGACTCACATCTCTATGGTGCATGTTCTATTGCTATAGTGCCTGCTGATATCAGTCATTAACTGGATCTTCACAATAGGAATACACATTTTAAAATATCTTTTAAAAATTTAAAATACCAATCCCTGATTGAAGGGATTGATAACCTATGGAGAAGACAGAAAATAGATGTGTATTGATCAAAAGGGAGGATTTGGCACGGAGAGAAATGGGTTGTTTCTCTGTGGTGAAGATAAGATTGAGTGAAGAAATGGTGGTTTCTGTGAGGCAGTAGATATCTTGGGGGCTCAGCAGGACTCTTCTGCCTCATTTTTACAAACAATAATCATATAATAGTTTTGCTTCCAGGCTTGATATTTGAGGGGTTAGAAGTCCTGTTTCAGTCATCCTCTGGTCCACAGAGTTTTGCACAAATCCATCTGCTCTTGCCTTTATCTGCTGTGTGTATTTTGGTATTTTTTACCCCTCCTTCATTTCTCCCCTTCTCTCATTATATTGCTGGGGTCTATCCTTACCACTGCTATCCAGTTGTCAGAGAGTGTCCAAAGGAGGGGCACAAGGATGGTGAAGGGCCTTGAGGGGAAGCCGTATGAGGAGTGGCTGAGGGCACTGTGTTTGTTCAGCCTGGAGGAGACTGAGGGGAGACCTCATGGCAGTCTGCAACTTCCTCATGAGGGGAAGAGGAGGGGAAGACACTGATCTCTTCTCCCTGGTGACCAGTGACAGGACCAGAGGGAATGGCCTGGAGCTGTGTCAGGGCAGGTTGATGCTGGATATTGGAAAGGGGTTTTTCCAGAGGGTGATTGGGCACTAGAGTAGGCTCCCCAGGGAAATGGTCACAGCACCTGACAGAGTTCTAGAAGGGTTCAGACAATGCTCTCATGCACATGGTGGGACTCCTTGGGTATGCCCTGTGCAGGACCTGGACTTGATGATCCTTATGGGTCCTTTCCAGTTCAGAATATTCTGTTCTGTGATCTGAGACCTTTCAGGCAGGTCATTAAAACCCTTCTTTTGTTACTCTCATTTTGTTATTTTGTTATATTGCATAATATTCCATAAAAATGCAAATATTTTTGAAACAAATGCTGAAAATATATGTTACAGCAAGTAGTACTCCCCAAATAAAAATCACAGGTCAAAACAAAGCAAACAAGAAAAGTCACTACAGTTGTGCTAAATTTAAATGAAAGGTTCTATATAAAAATGAGGATTTTTCAAAGAAAAGAAGCCAAAAGAGATAAGATAATTTAAACTTACCAGGTAACACAGAGACTTTTGAGAGACACTGCATGGGAATGTGCAGTGCCCAAGCACATAACCAATTGTGATGAACTTGAGAAAAAATAGGAATGACAGCATCAAAGTTAAAGGAAATATTTTTAGAATTCATCAGGTATTAATAAAAACCCCTGAAAACTGCATCCCAACGAAGAATTTAGAAAGTATCCTAAGCTCTGGAAGACTGAGTAAGGGTAAGTAAGAGATTAAACTTTTCCATGGAGGAAGGGCAGCAGTGAAGTCACACAGGGTGCTGTTCTCACAGATTTGATGTTTAACAGAAGCATAAATGAGCAGGAAAAGGGGATGTGTTGTGACAGTTTGCTGATGATACAGAGTTCTTCAAGGTGGAAAGGATGAAATCCATTGCAGCAAATTGCAGAAAGTCCTTACATGTGGTTGGGTAAAAATATGGCAGATGGACCTAAAATGACACGTGTAAAACAGTTGTAGCTTCACATACAAAATTATGTATGTGGAGCTCCACACACAGTCACTCCAGCCACTGGAGAATGAAACCTTGGGGCTGAGATGAATATTTCCTTGAATACATCCATTCAACTTCGGTAAAAATAAACCAAGAAAAACCCCAAAAAAACAAAGACTTAGAGGGAAAGTAATAGAGAACAAAACAGAAGCTATTTACATAAACCCATGATTTGCGCCACAATGAACACTGTCTAGGTGTTATGGTTGCTTCAAATCGAAAAATTATATATTAGAACTGAAAAGTGTTCAGAGAAGGTAAGAAAGGATGATCAAGCGGTCTGTGGTCTTTCAAGAAGTGTCTGAGCTATCTGGCATGACTTATCGTGAAATGGACATGATTCAGGGAGCACCACTAAGCTTTACAATGTCATGGATAGCACAGAAATCACATGCTAGGATCATGTCTTTGCTCTGTCTTCCTGCACAATCACTAGGACCCATGCGAATCCAGTGAAATGCAGGTTATTTACACAATTCACAAAATACAAGAAAACGAATTTTCAAAAGTGATTCTCAGGTGAAAACAGTCTTTCCCATCTTTGATTTTATGGAGTTTGGGGAAAAATCCACGGTTATGTAGTAACAATTAGTTCAGAAGTAATTTTTTTCTAATGATTTTTGAAACCAAAAACTAGACTTTGAGGCCAAATAGTCAAAGGACAGATTTTGCAAGGTGGCAGGTCTCCTCTGGGCTTGCTTTGCTCCTCAGTCCTGCAGTAGGAGATGTCCTGAGCTTCAGGCAAAGTAGCTGAAATGAAATGCAGTGCTTTTAAATTTTATACCAACTTGATTTTTGCTTTGCAGTGACATTTAAGATGTGCCAGCATTGTGATCCTTCTGTGTTGAGGGACAGAGAAATAAGACCTCTGCATTACCTCCAGAGTTAAATTGGACCTCTGCTTGGGGCTGCTTTGGCACTTTTCTTAATTGGATTGATTTTATATTTTATTTTATGTTATTTTATGTTATTTATGTTATTTTATGTTATTTTATGTTATTTTATGTTATTTTATGTTATTTTATTTTATTTTATTTTATTTTATTTTATTTTATTTTATTTTACTTTAGTTTAGTTTGTTTTTTATGGAGAGATGAAATTTTGAAAAAATGCAGTAGCTGAGGTGCTAACACTCCAGTCTGACAGACATTTCATGATTAAAGTAATGGCTTGGGCTGTTTAAAACCTCAAATTCCACTTTTGTATGCAGGAATCTATATCCCCAGCATCCCAGAAGGTGGGTTTAGGGGAACAGGCTAGTATTTGAATAAAGAGGAATGTGAAAGATTTTAGCCTTTGGTTAATGCAGTTCTTTGCACAAATTATCATCAACAAGGCGTGAGAATAGAGGCATTTCTCTCACTAGCTGAGACTTGATGTCTGAGCTTGTGAATTATCTTAATTGTTGTCTCTGGTAATTTAACATCTTCCACATAAACCGTGAATGATCCAAAACAAGAGATTAAGGGAAACCATTATGGAAAGATTTAGAGTGAAGACAATTGCGGGCAGCTGGGGAGGTGTGTGAAAAAACACAGATGTGGGAACAGTGGTTAAGCCTTTCACACTCTGAATAATGTTAAGCATTGGGTTTTTACGTAGATAGAGATGTCGCCAGTTCCCTCTTACTCCCTTACATCCAAATATTAAAATTCAAAGGTGCTTTAAAAATATATATAAAATTTCTTTATTTCCTAAAATGTAGTGTTATTTGATCCTGTTCTCTTGTTAAAATTTTCATTTGACTGATAAACTGGAAACAAATGATTCAGTCATCCCACTGCTTAACTGTCACTTAAATACAAAGAAATTTAACTGCCTCAGCACCTACAAACTATCCTGCATGGCAATTTTACATGTCTATTTGCCTAAATGCCTCTAAAAATTGGACCTTATTGCTTGTGCAATATATTTCATAGATATCAAAGCACTGTAGCTAATTGCTCAAATTATTTGCAACAGTAAGGCATGTGCATCTTTAGCGAAGTATCCCCTTTTCATTAAGGTTAATTAATTGATAAATTAAATATCAAAGGCATAAAATAAAAGATGGAAAGTAGTTTATAAAGCCTGATATAAGAAATCTCTTTCTGTCTTAGCTGTTCATGATTCCTCAACTTCAAGTTTTAGCAATGCAAAAAAAAAGGCAAACTTTTTTTCAGGTCATTGACAACTATGATGACACAAAAGGGAAATTGCTTAACAGCCAAGATGTCATTCTCTACCACAGTGACTTGAGATTGAGTATACAGGCAACTAATATAACATGACGTACCATAAGCTGCCTATGAATGCAGATTTTGAGTGCCAGTGGACGATCTGAGCTGCTGGCTGAATCTTTCTTGAGAAACTGGGAATAACTAAAATGGAAAGAAAAGATAGTTGCCTGGAGAAATCATGGGAAATATAGGAACTAAGAGGGCAAGTAGTCAGAAAGTGCTACAGGGCTTTGGCTATGCACTGCACAGTTAGCAACTGATGAACACCACGCAGTCAGTAGGTTTGTGTTACACAAAATCTGCTGCAGTTCAAAGTCAGGCTTCTTCTAACCTTTCCAGTGTCGAAGTCAGGCCCTTCCAATGCCTCACTCCTATGTACATGTATTAGCCCCTTTTCTGGCACAGTCTTTAGCAATCATGGAATGGATTGTGTTGAAAGGTCATCTAGTCCTACTCCCCTTCGGTGAATAGGGATCTTATTAGATTCCTTATTATTCCTATTCCTTATTAGAATAGGGATTGTAATAGATCAGATTGTTCAGAGCCTCATCCAACCTGACCTTGAATTCTTCGAAAGATAGGATATCCACTAATTCCTTGGGCAGCCTGTGCCAGTGTTTCACCACTCTCATTGCAAAACATTTTCTTATATCTAGTCTGAATCTTCTCTCTTTTGGTTTAAAACCATTGTCCTTTGTCCTATAACAGGCTCTGCTAAGTTTGTTCCCATCTTTCTTATAAGCCCTCTTTATGTTTAGAAAGGCCAGTCATGCAAATGAATTCCTTTAACTCACTGATGTGATGACAAAGCCCTGACCAAAAATAGATTTTGTGTTTGAGCATCAAGCTCAACTTACTCACCTGGCAGCTGCAGAGCTATTAAATCCCAAACACCTGAAACTGGGGACAGAACAGAGCAAGGCTGTCCTCTGTGATAAAGCTGAAAGTTACACTGAATTATGTGAGACATAAATAGCATTACTAGATATCATTTTACTTTTGTTTGGGATGTGAGCTCTCACTGTTTGGCTCTGAGGACACACTGAGGCAATGTTAGCTGTATCTGCCAAACATGCCAGCTAAAAGACCCTGTTTAATTTTTTGTGAAAGTGTGGTTTTGTGTCCCAAGTTTTCACAAGGTATTACCTAACATTAGATCCCATAATTGTTGTATGTACATCCCTAATGATCGGCTACAAAAGTGGACTCCATATTTTTTATTAATTAGAAAAAAACCTGAATATAGTTCTGGAAATAATAATTCTAAACATAAATGCAGAACTCAGTTATGTAAATAAGATGCCTATGATCATACCTGTAATTTGGTTGTTGTTCCTTTTAGACATAACCCTGATCATTCTGCTTGTGGGTTATAAAATGGTAATGGCTTATCTTGAATAGAAATATTTGGTAATTATAGAACAGCAGGAGGGAGAGGGAGGACATTGCTGCCACCCAAGTCTACAGCTTTATGGTGAAGAAAAAGAATGGTGATTCAAACACTACAATGGGAACTGGAAGGTAGCATTTGCTGGACAAGACTGGGATATTTTGGATAGTTGTATGGGTCCTCCAGTCAATGCAGGTCTTTGGCAACTTTGAGATATGACCTTGAACCTCCAGTAAGACTTTTGTACAAAAAGTGGGTTAACAAGAATTAAAGGGCTGGGGAAAAAGAAGGAAATGGAGAGGTGAATAGTCTGGCTTTGATATGTATCAGAAGAAACTCTACTTATGTTAATGCTAGCAGATGATACAGAATGAATGTATTCCTGGCAGGTAATAATTGTATGAATGTCTGATGAGGTGATATACACATCTGAGGATTTGTATTACCGAATGCTTGTGTGAGAGAATTTCTGTTCTATTTATTTTGGGTGGTGGAGGATGGAGAATTAATTGCTAGTATATTATATATATATCTTTTCAATATCCTTATAAGTGGTTTCTACCTTGCTGAACTGGGAATAATATTATTTATTTTATAAGATATGATGATGCCATTGGAGCAAGAAAAAAAAAAGTGTTTTCTCAGTCTAATCTGACAGATTAATCAGGCAACATGTTAGAATTAATAAATTGTGGTCTCTTAAGTACTGCTTTCTTATAGTTTGTAATAGATGTTATTACATCAATAAAAAACCTTGATAATATGTAATTTTTATTTCAATTTCAAAGTAATGAGAAACAACAAAAATCTTCATCTGACAGAAGGCAAGGAAACTAAAGAAAGCCTGAACTTCTTACTCTTTTGTGAAGTCGAGAGTAGTTGAGACAAGCATGAATTGGTAGTAATTTCGGAAATTTTCTCTCCCCGATTACCATATTGCTACAAATCCCCATTTGTTCTGATGAAATATGCCTGTGATACACTGTGCAAAACAATACAGACACGTTTCCTTATTACACTTCATCATATATCTATTCTTATATTAAGCACTTTGCTACTTTAATGAGATAATTTTAATTAGAGAACACTGTTGCAACTACAGTTATCCCTTTTGCTGTGATAATTTTGTATCTCTAATGTTTTTCAGGTTTCATTTTTTCTCCTCCAGTTTTTCAATAAATAATCATTATTCAAAGTTACATTTGGAAGATATATTGAAAAGGTTTATTTGGTTATCTGTCTTTTGATGTGCTGGCTGTTCTTTGTACAAAAATTTTCTGAGGTGAAGATTGCAATGATAGTTACAAGAAAGTCTTCACTAATAAATGTATACAGTCCCACTAGTTTTTTTAACTGAGATACTGGAATTTTTATTCTGGTAGCTATCAGTTCACATAAAGCAAATAAACTTCTTAGAGAACAAAAAGTGTTGGGAGAAAATCAGCAAAATTATCCTGTATTTACATGTATATGTTATATGATTTTATTGAGAATGTGGCTTTTTAGTAATCCTATCATTCATTGACAGCTTTCTATCAAAACTTATCTTCAATGCTGGTTTGTCAATAGCAGAAAATATTTAAGTATATTATACTTGTAATTTGTCAAATGAAGCTGAACTAGACTATAAATACCCTAAATAGAAATCATTGGTTCATTGACACTAACAGATCGATTTTGCTAAAATTTTATTTTTAATAGATTACTTGTGACAATTAAGTAAAAGGGTTTCATTCTGATTATTTAAAAATGTTATTTTCTTGTGGTATGTGTTTAATTATGCTCAACATAAGGAACCATTTGATACTAAATGAAATCAATGAACAATAGCCAATTCATACACTAGAATAGGAATTTCAAAGTTAATTACAAATTGGACTGGCAAAGTAGATATGATTTATCATATCCAATTATGAGAAACATGCAATTATATAGTAGTAAATAATTTAAGTTTTTATGCCTTTAATAGATTAAAAATAAGGTAAAATTGACAGTAAGAATCAAGTTGTTTTGTTTCTTGATATTTTCCCTTTGAGATTTTCTTAGTTTTTTTTTCACTCAAAAGAAGTATTCTTGAGGAATACTCACTTATCTGTTATGTATGCTTGTAGTGCTTGAGTATACTTCCAAAATCTATTGAAAAATACAGCCCCTTTTGGGATGTGCTAAGGCTTTAGTCTCAGCAATGTCATGCAGAAACAATTTCTGAAGTTTAAGACCACGTTGAACAGATACTTCTTTAAGATATTGTAATCAGATATCCTCTTATTCTTGTATTGATCTCAGAGAACAGAAACTTCTTTAGGTAATTAATTTGTTATATTTTTCTTTTCTTTCCTCATTTTATCTCAAGAAAGCTGAAATATAAGCAAAATCCATAAATATATTTTGTAAATTATATATATATATATATATATATATATATATATATATGATCCGATTCAGTTTTAATTTCCCGATCACATATTGTCTTCAACAGGTCCTTTTTTTTTCATGAAAAAGCAGGAAAGATTCAGGATTCCTGGGCATAACTCCAAGTTTTTCGGGTAACATGCACCAAGAGAATTGTAGACCTTCTGTTCATTTCATAATGTCTTCCATAATTCCACCCAGTTAGCATTTACCCTCTAAATGTTCTTTTACTCTCTTCCTTCCTTTTAAGATTCTATCCTTTTCTTGTGAGGTTGCCATCAAATCCCTGGTTAATACCTATCTTCTCATATGAAAGCTCTTAATTTCTTTTTTACATAGTGGACAAAAATCCACCTAACTCCAAAGATTCTAGAAAGTTTAGGGCTAATCCATATTCATGAGCTGTCAAAAAGTCAATCAAGCCCCACCAAACTGCAATAGATACCCTTTATAAACCTGTATCAGTCAGGAGTGATTTCATAATCCAGTTACAGTGCACTGAAACCAGACGTGAATGACAAAGTTACACCTCTAAAGTGATCAGAAGAGATTTTTTCACCATTTTTAATCAAAGCATGAGAATAACATATGCTATTTTACCTCTAAGTCATTTTAATTTCTAATTCACTTCTCTGAGGTTGGAATCCTTATCTAAACTTATCTGCACCCAGTTTGAACCATGAGCAATTTCTCTTTACAATGAAACAGAAAAAGGAACCCAAAGAATGTATTTCACTCTTGTATTACAGATGGACAGTAACATAAAACACTCAAAACCTAAAAGGATACATATGCATTAGTTACCCAAAGCGTTTCTTTGAATAGTGAGAGAATGTTGAAATTGATGGGTTGTTCTTATTCTCATCACAACAGTGAGTGTTCTCTTTTCTTGTGAAGATCTTTCTTCTGTGGAAGAACAGAATATGTGTGGATCATCTGGATATGATAGAGTGACTATAGTTAAAATTTCACAGTGGTGGTTGATGCAGAATTAGATGAAATTGGAAAAGGAGAGAGATGAAGATTTTCTGTCTCTAGTATTCTGAATCTAGCTCCAGAAACTGCTGCACCTTTTTTCTGTTACTCTAAAACCATTGCACTTACAGGGGTGCTCATGTTGTGTTTACTTTATGTTTATTGCAGTTAAGTTTACTGGTTGCTGTCTTGTACATTCTGCATTTGTGAAACCAATGAAATTTGTAAGTATGGGATCTGAAAGAAAATTTGTTGATCAAAACAGTCATTCTCTGTCACAAGGATACAAATTGCAAAACCCTAATTTTCCATAGTGCTGAAACATATTTATTCCATTTTTCTAGCAGTCCAGAGAGGAGTGGGTTAGATGCTCAGAACTACACTGTGTTTTATCTTGCCTTTGTAATGTAATCTCTGTCTTGAGAGGAGATGAAGGAACTTCAGTCAGGTAGATATTCTGGTGGGTGTCATGAGGCTGAGGCCAGTGCCTTCCTCTTTCCCAGCTGGCAGTGATAAGTACCCAGATAACCCAAAGATCTTATGGACAGACCAGGGTGGCATATGAGGACCTATCCCAGAAGATGTGTCCCCCCCTTACTCAAATCATTACTGTGGGACATGAAGATCTCAGCAGCACTATGTTGAAAAATTTGAGTTTTCCCCTTTCTAGTCCTGCTTTCAGTTCCTGGGACCAGGAACCTCATCTTTTACCCTTGGATGCACAATGCTCTGCCAGTCCTACTGGGTGAAATCAGAGCAGGAGTTGATTTTACTTACTGAAGGCAAGCTTCAGTCAAACTCCTATGCACATGAATTTTTTATAATTGCTGTAATTTATGAATGTTCTAGAAAATAAAGAAAGACTTTCTTGTGAGCGTCTGTTCTGGATCAGGACCTGTGTTAGCAATTATTTCATTGAAATAGCTGTTCTGTCTTCCTGAACATAAACAAAATTGCAAGGGACTAATAAACAGTAAGTGTTCTTGCTGCACAGCATGCTAAGATTGCTTAATCCTTGTGTGAAGTAGCAGTGAGCTCAGCATCCTCTGGAACAGGAATTTTTTGTAGTCCTACACATCTATTAAATCCTGCTAATAGGCTTCATATGCAGTGGTAACTCTCTTATGCTTGGATTTCCAGAAGTCTTGTCAACAGCATCCCTTACCAAAGGTATTCAGAGACACTAAGCAGAGAGAGAAGGCTTTTAAATTGGTAAAGTTTCAAAAGGACAAAAAAGATAGATTGTGTGTTTGCATGATCAAAAGAAGCTGTGCAAGGACTACATTGTTCAACAAATTAGTGAGGGATCTGGGAAAATGTAAAGAGTGCAGAGACAAAGGTTGCTGACAGTCCTAAATTATTTAGGGCCAAGTGTTGAGTGTTGCAGGAGTAGTGGAGTTGTAGTGTGGTGTGTTGACCCTGGCTGGAACACATGTGCCCACCAAAGCCAGTCTTTTCCTCCTCTTCTCAACTGGACAGGGAAGAGAAAATGTGATGTAAGTCCCATGGGTAAAGATAAAGACAGGCAGGGATGGAAATCTGTAATGCATTTGTGTATTTTAGGACCACAAGTTTATTCTTGCTTTCCTCCACCTCATTTTCAAAAAAGTGTTGTTTTGGTTTTTTTTTCCCCCAAGCATATGATAAAGCTGAAAAATGATTTTAAGAAAGTGTTTCCTGCTTAGATTACCGAAGTGAAGCAAATTCTATATGAGGGACGGTCAAATACCCTTGGTCTCTTCAGCGTGGGAAAGGGAGAAGGGAAATTTGAGAAGAGGGTAGGACAGAGATCTATAAAATCAAGATGAGCTGTCAGGAAAATGACTGTTTATTGTCTGTTACACTTTAAGAACTTTAATCATCAAATAAGGTAGCAAGTGGCAGGTTTACAATTAATAAAAGCAGCTCTTCGCACAGTTTGGAATCAAGTTAGGGAAATCCTTGTTACAGCATGTTGGTTAAGCTTGCAAGGTTGTAAAACTGACACATAAAATTTTGAAAAAAAAATCCACAGAGATATAGAAGAAGAGAGGGAAACAGATAGAGAAAACACCTATGGTAAGGACTCTGAGAAGTAACTAGAGTCTGTGATTGCCCTCAGATTTTGGACAGCTTTGTTGTTGAAGAGTATCTGTAAGCCACATAAGCTCTTAATTGGCACACTCTGACAACCATTAACTCTTAACCATTAACTCCAAGCTCCACTTGGAGTCACGAGTCAGGCCAAATGAAATATTAGATTGGGTGCAGGCTCCCCACATTGTTTGTTTCTTCACTAAACCTTCCTATTGAGCTACAAAGGAAGGGTTCAAATCCAGCAGCTGAAATTATTTTCTATTAATCCACTTACTTTGCTCATGCATAGCCGAGTAAAATCTCCTTGCTTTCTCCCCAGTTCTTGTTAGTGAGGCTCTGCATGGACCTGCCAAACAAAATATGCACTCTTAACAGAAACCTTTAGGCCTACCTGTCTGATAAATTACTACAGCAACAAATTAGCAAACAAACCGCGTTCTTGGGAGGAATGAAATCCTAATAAATGTGTAGCATGAAGGGGACAATAAAATTATTGAATTAAGTACCTTGGAAAGAAAAGACGTTATCTAATAAACATCTGACCCAATTCTCATTTACTGGGCCATGGTTACAAGGAAACTGGCAGAAGCCCACGCTTAAGGGAGGAGATGTACACAACATTGAGCACAATGTTTTTGTATATTTAACGACAGCAGAAGCAATGTGAAACAGGTACTAAATTTACCTGAGTAAAATGAGGTACAGACAAATGGCTGAAGGCCCAGCAATGAAATTGTGGTTGGGGAATTCTGATCTGCCATGTAAAAATTGTTAACAATGTAGATCAGCCTTATCAGAGGGTGTGAACAATTTGGTACAGTCTTCATTTGCGAAATAGTACAGCCATATTCTGCACACCAAGTCCATTGGAGGTGTTATATTAGACAGTCTGCCTCAGTACATCCTCTCACACAACTGTCAGGCCATATGGTTTTGAGGAAATTGGAAACTATTTCCTCATGGATTTACTGTCCTACAAGTGAAATCTCTTTCAATCTCCATCACCAAAATCACAAGATGGTTGTTAATCTTAATTTTTCACCCTAGCTAATGCTACTGAATTTGGTTGACATTTTCAATAGATATGAATGCATTCTGAAAATGTTTGTTGGGCCTTTGCTGCACCCCAATCACTTCTTTCACAAGTGCATACTGTGGACACAAGGTCAGGTTGAGGTGCAACCTGGAGACCAGCTTGGTAGTACTCCAGCAGAAAGTGTCTGGATCTGTATAAGAGCAGAGTGAGGATTCATCACAGCAACAAGGACAGGTCAGGCATGGCATGACCAGCCCTGCAGTGCTGCTATAACCCATCTGTCCCTGTACTATCATATCATGTCACCAGTACCAGGCAGAAATAGCAGCTGTGGAGCATTTCTGAGTTGTGCTGGCCTGGACCCAGCTTCCTGCAGGGGGAAATGAAATCAGTGGGTGGAAGGAAAGCCCTTCAGTTGTGTGGAGTCTTACAGTGAGATGTCCTAGATCAATCAGTACATCCACAACAGCCTTGCTCAGATGGGACTGTGAACCATGGAGGAAAGCATTTGCTCACTCCCATTCTGTTCCCTGCTCCTTAGACAACTAAGGACCTTTGTAATAGGACCTAAATCTACAGCAGCAGCGGAATCATTGCATGTTTTGGCTGTTTAGCCCTAGGTTTGATTTTTCTTGACTTTGGAGGGCTGACTATTACAGATTGACCAGTATAAACCAGTTTATACTGAAAAATATGACCAGTGAATTCCAGCTTGCATGAAATAGCGATCAGTGAATTATTTAATTAAAAATGAGAAAATCACTTATTTTTGTGTTAGTAGAGATAAAATTTTTATCGATCAGAACAGAAAATATTTTTTATTATGCAATATTTCAGTAGAACCCTAGCAGTTCCATAGAATTTCTCCTTGTATTTAGTTTCATCTGAAATGACTAATTTGAACTGTGAATAAGATGTTTGAAGAAATTATAACATCATAGGCAATAGAGGTGGATATTGGTTGACCTGTCTTCCTTCCTACACTGTAAAAGACCTTTATGTGTCAAAGTCAGATATAAATAACAGGACAGCAGAAATGTTTTCTAGATTGACTGGAGAGGGTTTAGAAAAGGTTTCTTTAGATTCATTGTGGATAAACTTGGGCTGGATGCCATATGTGTACAACCGCATAAGCTGTTGTAGATTCCAAATACAGTGTATGAAGGACCTCTAAAATGTTTTTTGTCTGTCTTAAAACTGCCTCCCAGTGACATTTCATTTTGTATGTTTTGTTTCTCTGAATGCAAAGGGCGATAAGACTCATTCACATCTGGTTGTTGGCACAGCACGAATATCATATATAGGTGTTATGGACCCCCCTGTAAGTTCTCTCCTACTCAAATGCTCAATATACCTATCAAGAAAAAAAAAATCAAATTACCTCTTAACAAAAAAAAAAAAAAAAAATCATTAAGAAACAATATATCAAGTTACTTTATTTTTATGCTGTCATCTAGGGAAAGGATTTGTAAAATTTTTTGGAGGTCAATAGACAACTACTTCAAAGTTTAACCTGGACCAAAGCATGCAGGTCTTTGTGATCTACGGTCCAGCAGAGAACCCAGCTGGTATGAAGAGGGTCACTGCATTACAATATTGTCGGCATATGGATGACTTAGGTAACCAAGATGGTCCTAAACATGACTGTATAAACTACTGAAATCTTGAAAAATTTCAACAATCTGGAAATCACTACCTCAAAACATCAAAGACATTTTTATTAAAATACAAAGCTCTTTTTTTTTCTTCAGAGATTTTGTTTTCTTTTGTACTCTGTATGTTATTACTCTTTTGTTTAGTTATTAATATAATCTTCAGTGTGTGCTAATAATTTCTTGGACTGTAGTTTGTTTTAAAAACCACATTAATCCTGAAGCAACTGTACATTCATCTTACCTCCTCAGAGGCAGCTTCAGTGCACTATAATTAAACCTTTTTTTCTGGATAAAGGATATTTAAGGGGTTCCCAGAATAGAAATTATTTGTTACTATAAGATTCTAGTAAGATCAAGTGCATGTTCTGGCAAAAAATATTTACTCATTCTCCATGTAATGTCAACATGTAGTCCCAAACATTCCTTTTATAAATGTTTTTTTTTTTTCCTTTTATATGGAATACCTAGTACTAGTTTAGATGTAAAATAAGCATGGTGAATAAAAGGTGACATTTAAACAGTATATACAGCCATGAAGATTCACTTTCATTTTAAATTCCATGGTTGAGATGACAATGACTTAGAGGAGTCATTGGTTATAAGAATAGGCAAGTCTCTGCAGAGACTTCCTTCAAAAATTTCACTTGCAAGCAATTTATATTCCTGGATGTTTCATTTGATATTTGGCTAAAAGTCATTCCTGTCACTGCACAATTGAAAAACAGAAAGGCAGTAGTAACAAAGCACTTCTTTTTTTATTGCCCCTCTCTCCCAAACCAAGCATCCGAGCTTCACACAGAAGGGTTACTGTTCGGAGGAGCTGATCAGAGCTGTGTATGTATAAGAAAGGAGCTGTGATAGGACAGACAGATTGAGTGGACTGACAGATTTGATTTTTATAACTGAAAAGAAAGAAGACTTTCTGGTGGTTTTCTGCAGGAAAAAAAGGAAAAAGTTTATGAAATATATACTCTTCCAGAAAGACGTGGGTAAGCTTTTTTAGTGAACATATTCATAGGCTAGTGAAGGATCTTGATATTCTATTCTATTCTATTCTATTCTATTCTATTCTATTCTATTCTATTCTATTCTATTCTATTCTATTCTATTCTATTCTATTCTATTCTATTCTATTCTATTCTATTCTATTCTATTCTATTCTATTCTATTCTATTCTATTCTATTCTATTCTATTCTATTCTATTCTATTCTATTCTATTCTATTCTATTCTATTCTATTCTATTCTATTCTATTCTATTCTATTCTATTCTATTCTATTCTATTCTATTCTATTCTATTCTATTCTATTCTATTCTATTCTATTCTATTCTATTCTATTCTATTCTATTCTATTCTATTCTATTCTATTCTATTCTACCCTACCCTACCCTACCCTACCCTACCCTACCCTACCCTACCCTACCCTACCCTACCCTACCCTACCCTACCCTACCCTACCCTACCCTACCCTACCCTACCCTACCCTACCCTACCCTACCCTACCCTACCCTACCCTATCCTATCCTATCCTATCCTATCCTATCCTATCCTATCCTATCCTATCCTATCCTATCCTATCCTATCCTATCCTATCCTATCCTATCCTATCCTATCCTATCCTATCCTATCCTATCCTATCCTATCCTATCCTATCCTATCCTATCCTATCCTATCCTATCCTATCCTATCCTATCCTATCCTATCCTATCCTATCCTATCCTATCCTATCCTATCCTATCCTATCCTATCCTATCCTATCCTATCCTATCCTATCCTATCCTATCCTATCCTATCCTTTCCACTGTGATTTGTCTCCCCTTTGTCTTTGTACTTCTCTTTTTGAGAGGCCATGTGCAGATCCCCGCAGGCCCTGGCCAAGGTGCTGTGCAATGCAGAAGTGTGGGATGGTGGCTGCTCCCTGTGTGCCCTGTTCACAGGCCTGGTCATGGAATTTAGTAGCTGCCAACATGCCAGCCAAGGTCAATGAAACCTGCAGATCGGCTGATCTACACTCTAGAGGCTACAGAGACAAGTTTTTTTTTTTCTTGATAATTACAGTCTAGAAAGAGATTGGCAACATTTGGCCATATAATTTATCCAACACTAAATTTACATGTGGATGTCTGGAATCCTGCCCTCTTCTGCAGTCCTTTGTTTACAGAAGTGCACAGAAGCTGACACACAAGGTGGGTCTCTTGGACAATACTTACAGGGATAATTATCATGGGAAACAATAGTTTGCTTCTTCGCTTCTGTACAGAGACACGCTATGACTTGCTTGAAGATCCTAAAATTCATTTTCAGTCATGCAGTGCCAGACAGGATCAGTTCCATGGAAGTATGTTTTTTTAAAACAGATATGCAGTTAGCATTGTCATGTACTTCACATTAGTGTGTTCGCCTTGAAAGTCTCCTTGAAGTGTTCCCTGAAATGTTAAAAATACTGTGTTTAGGCAGGCTGGGGAGTGGGAAGGCCTCCTGCTGCCTGGAGTGATCTATAGAACCAAAGATAATGTTTAACTAAACCCATGGTGGTACAGTAACTAGAACCCTTCAAAGCAAAATAACCCAAGGTGAGACATCTTGCAGAGTGTGTGGAGAAAATAAAGGCTGAGAACCAACCTGCTGAGACAATAAGGCCTGTAGAACGGTTAATGTAATGTGATAGCTCAGTTTGATTCATAATTTTCATTTAAATTCTAAAATCCATTAAAAGCACAAAAATCTGAAAACTTTCATTTATTATCTGCGTACTGGAGAGCTATAACAACAATAGGTTCCTTCCCTTGATGTAATTGAAATTATGCTGAAATTGCACTGTAATTAGTGTTCAGATAAGGTCACTGGGACACCATCAAAAGACACAATGCCAATATTAATTCCTCAAAGGCTACATGGCACAAATAAGGGTTGCAGAACCTCCCCCTATATTTATATTTAGCTATCATACAAAAGAGATGGTTGAATACCAGAGAAAATTAATCCAAAAATTTTGCTGTTATAAATATCTCAAATAATACGTCCATTCAAGCAAAAAATAGGAAGACCAGTTATCTGTTGTGTGCTTTATCTAGGAATAGAATTAACATTTATAACAATGAAGTTGTCATCTTACACAAGAAAACTTCCTACTGTATTTCAAATTCTTATAATGGAAACAATTCTGAAACAATATTGCATGTGTAAATATATTCCCAATTGGTAGGAAAGCATTAGATATTTGCACAATGCCCTGGTGTGTATTGGTTGTAGTTGATTTTAAGAATGAGTCTTTCTTGGAGATTCTTGGCTGGAACAAGATACCTATGAAGTAGCTCTGTTGCACTATATGTTCTATATACATAGATAGAGGATTTAGAAATCTTCAATCAAAACACCAGGACACAGTGATTTTGAGGAGAGGGAAAGATCAGTAAATCTCAACCTGTGTAGTTCAAATAACTTTTCATGGTTCTATAGTAATACCTATTGCATGTAAACTCTGCTTCAGCCCTGAAGCTACAGATCCACACCAAAATATCTGGGTTCATATTCTTAGTAAAAAGAGTTTAGTTCTGAAGAAAGAACATAATTCATATCACTAAGCAGTAGATTTTTAGGAAGTCTGTCAAAAGTGCAGAAATACAAGAGTCATATCTTTTTTCACTGTTTTATTCTACTTTGTCAAGTTCCTTAGTCAGCTCTCAGCAGCTTATTTTCTTTCTACTGAAGGGTCTCTTAAAGAAATTACTAATTTAGTTTCATGACAGCAAACTAAAAGGGAAATTACTGAATTCTACAGCCTTTAGTATCTTTGAATGAGTCTACATAACTTTCTGAAAATGTGCTTTAAACAACACAGGTTGTTGGAAACCAACACCTTTGGTTTTCCAGGAAATGGTGTCATAGAGTATCTGAATGGGCTGAGCTGAATAGTGAGCTGAATTGGGCCCATTAGGATCATTGAGCCTAAATGCTTGATCTTCTCAGGAATGTTTGACCTAGATTTACCTAGAACTGAATCATAAAATATTGTTCAAGTCCTCCTTGAACTCTGCCAGGCTTGGTGCTGTGACCATGTCCCTGGGCAGCCTGATCCAGTGAGTGACCAGCCTCTCAGTGAAGAAACTTATTCTGACATTCAATCCAAATTTCCCCTGATGCAGATTTATGCCTTTTCTTTGTGTCCTATTGCTTCCCACCAGAGAGAAGATCTTCTTCTGTGTGCAGAGAATCATCTTCTGTGTGCAAGGCATACAAGATCCTAATAAATAGTCTGATTTAAAGACCCTTGTGGTCTTTAAATTGGGAAAAATTGCAAATGTTCAGAACTGCTGAAAACATCTATTGTATCATTTTCAGCTTTCATGTTAATACCATAGGAATTTGATTATATAACTTTGACTGTTGCATTTAAACACAAAAAAGGACAAGAGTTCCCAACTCCATATATTTGGATCTAGTAGAGAGAAAGGATTGAGGATCTCCAGCCAGATGGACAGATGGACAAATCTATAAAGGTCAAATGATTGCTGTTAATGGCCCTCTTTATTTGAACCAAAACTAAAATGAGATGATTACTTTTGGAATACTCTGTATCAGGAACTGAAAGTGCCACATGTAAGTCTCACTGAAGGTCATCTTTTTTATGCTTTGGGAAGCTTAAGAATAATACAGTGAGTTGAAATCCATGACATATCCACCGTTTCTTTTCCCTGTCATGTAATTCCTGTTTCCTCAATCATGTGAGTGCACAACGCTTTGCTTGGACTGTTCAACCCAATCAGACCTGCTGGATGTTTCAGAAGTACCCTTTGCTTCATAAATATTTATGTATTTGTGGGTGTTTTAGTTGTTACATTGGGTGTTTTTTATGGTTTTGTTTACCTCCATATTTTGATGTATTTATTGCTTCACTGGTTCCAGTGACTCTAGCAGAGTCCAAAAAAATATCTCATAAAAGAGGATACTTTACAGTGTAGTGTGGTCTTTAAATGGTGCTGCAAGAGCCTGTTATTTATCATGTCTGCCTATTTAGCTAATGATGGAGCATTTAATTTTCAACATTTTCATTGGTTTGTTTGTACAATGCAATGAAGTGCTTAGAAGAAATGAGGCCATGTACCTGCTTTGCCTTTGGATTTTCATTCAGCTTGGGGCAATTTAAACAAGTTTTTATTTCTTTAAAGTTCATGAAAATGAAAACAAGTCAAATTATTTATTAGGAGAGAATGGATTTGGTGATTAGGGTACAGAACAATAAATCAATAATACTGCTTTTTATTTCTATTTTTTCATCAGTTAAATGATGCTCTGAGTTTTACAGTGAGTTCTTCACCTCAGTTTCTCATTTATAAAGACATATTCCAGTGATTTAATTAATTGCTATTTATAAACACCTTGTAAGTTTTTTGAATGAACAGTTTTGTAAAAGTCCTGCAAGGCAGTGATTGTCTTCCATGCTGAAAACAATTTTGGATCTTTTAATAGGAACAATGAAGATGACAAGCAGTGAATGCAAAGCAGTATTTATCAGCTTTCATCTCATATGACTAAACAAACTTTATTCCTGGTTTTGTGACCATGCATACGCATATGCAAGATATTCTTTAACACAGTGTGGTGAATCTCTTGAGTAATTATTATTTTTACCATCAAAGACTTGCAGAACGGAAAACAAATATCCCAACTGACTGGACTTATGAATCAGGGTCAACTTTGTGTTCTGCTGCAAAACTGAGACAAGTCCCTTAGACTGAAATAGTCAAAATGTTCATGTGACTAATGCCCTCCAAGTTCACAGAGATTTAGAGCTTCAAAAATCTTTGAAAATCTGTGTCTTCATCCCTCTCCACCCCAGCTGTTTCCATCTGAGGGGGGATAGCAGCACCTCTGTACGTAGTGGAAACAAACCACCACAAGGGCTAATCGTGCACGCCTGGGCAAGGACAACAGCTTCTGTTGCTAACCTCCCACAGGGGAGTGATGTGGCTAATATCCATCCAGATGCCTTTGATTTCCTCAGCCCCAGTGCTGTAGTACTCATTTATAGCCGAGCTGACTGGGAGTGATGTTTGGAGTGAGTCCAGAGAGAGGTATGAACTCACACCTCTGGATCCATACCAAGACACCTTCACCACTCTATCATCACTCTCCTCTGAGGGAAGTAATGAGGATACATTAATTAATGTTTATGAACTGCTTCACTGCTGCCATATTTAGACTGTTAGAGATGCATCTGTAGGAAGAAAACAGCAATCAGGATTTCCACCTGAAACAGAAAGCAGAAATGGGAAGATGAAAAGGGGACCCTAGAGTGGTTTCCCCCTAGGAAAGGGGGGAATGCTTTTCCACTCTACAAAAAACTCTCTGGAGCTGATAGCCTTTCAAAGACAATCTCAGCTTCAGGGAAATCCAGGCTAATGAAATTTTACAGTACATGATGGAAGGTCTGCAAATAATTTAGCCAACTTTAACCAAAGTTTTTAGTCATGATTTTTCATGTGAAAGGAAATGAGCTTAAGATGGGCGAGAGATTTATCAAATATTCCAAAATATTTCAAGGTTACTCTGGTTGGTTGTGGGAGTTCTTTAAATGATTGGATGCTTTCTGGAGCGTGCATTTGTGAAGCTCCATCTATCACTCAGTGGATTTTCTTCAGAGAAAAATACCTTGCCTCCTTACTTTGCTCATAAGGTAATGCAGAAACTCAGCACTTGATGGATGGATATGAAAGCGTGGCCTTGCATTTACCCTGAGATGAGAATGGGGAGCAGGGAATGGCTCTCAGACACTTTGGCTTTATGTGATAGTTTCTGAGCAAGTGCAGCTGTGAGCTCCAGGGTAGGATCCATCCTGACATGAATCATGAGATTAAATTTCCCTATGGGTAGCCATGCATTAACTGCTATGGTCACTTGTTTCAGGAGCACTGTAACTATCCCATGGCCATTATTTCAAGTGTGTCCCTTGAACCTTTTGAGTGCTTTGACTTACACAGAGTCAAAGAACAGTGATTGCAGCAGTACTATTCTGACTACCGTTTTTGCCTTTTGGACAAATCTTTCTTGATTTGGTTTTCACAAACCTTTTGCCATGCTAAAACTGGATTTAGGCAGATTTCAGTGAAAAAATATTATTAAAGCAAAAAAACTGTTTTTTCCCTACTTTAGGCTCTCAAAACAGGGAATTCGGCAACAACTACTGCACATGTTCCATTCTCTGCTCTCTTTCCCATGCTCAGAAGGGGAGAAGGCAAAACAAATATTTTATCAAAATGAATGTTACTTTTCTGGGAGACTTCAGCAGGCCAAGTGAAGCTGATCCAGTCTGCCTGTAGCTTACAAAGAAATTCAGCTTTTATTTTTTCAAAATTTCCATGAAAGCTCTACACATTTTTAATTGTCTGTATTTTGAAAAAGTGAATAGATGAATAGAACAGTCCTCCTTCCAAACATCAGGATAATTTTGTTGGGTCTGTAATTTAGTAAAGATTTTTAGACTTTTCAATTTTTTCCTAAATTTTAATAGGACTTATTCTACTGTATTTATCATAAGACAAGAAAGCTGGAGAGGTACTTTTCATAACAGTGTGTAATGATAGGACAAGGATGAAAGGTATTTAAACTGAAAGAAGACAGGTTTACCTTGGGTTTTAGGAATAAATTCTTCCCTGTGAGGGTGGTGAAGCACTGGCACAGGCTGCCCAGAGAAGCAGTGGATGTCCCATCCCTGGAAGTGTTCAAGGCCAGGTTGGATGTGGCTCTGAGCACCTGATCTAGAGGAAGGTGTCCCTGCCCATGGCAGGGGGTTGGAACTAGAGGATTTTTCAAGTCCCTTTCAGCTCAAACAATTCTGTTCTTTTATTTGTTCTCCAACAGACCTTAACAGATTATATACACAATATAGTTCCTCAACCTGAGCATTTTCATCTGAAAAATGAAGAGATTCTTTCAATATTTGAAAAATGCATTTATAAAGATTGCAGTCATTGGTTATAAAAAGAAAATGACAACTTATAACAAAAAAGAGAATGAGAAAATGATATAAATATTCAGTATTCTTAACATAAGGAGACTAGAACATGAATTCAGATAGGAAAAACTTAAAATCATATGCTGCTGAAAGGATTTGCAGAACAGAAAAAAAAAATTACAACATTGGATATATATACCAAGTTACATAAGTTAAATTTAAAATTTAATGGCTTTTGTAAGATTTCTGAATATTCTAAGATCTCAAAATAGAACTTAAAATGTTTCAGGTTTTGTTTTATTCATCTTTAAGTATGGGATTTTTGTCAATGTTGAATACAGGATATGGAAAGTAAAAATGTTTCATCAGTTATTGAGAACTATGTATCTAAAGCATGATACAGATTTACGTTAAATTAAATATGATCACACTGTATATCCACTCAATATTTCCCTTGCACAGTGGAGATGAGAAAGAAATACAGATTTGAAACTGGTGTTACACAAGGAAAGAATTAGAGCCTTAGTGAAAGGTTTAATCTGACTCTTGTAATAAGCAGGACCCATAAAATTTTCTTTGACAGACTCAGATTTTCAGAAAAGAAATGTAATCCGAAACTTGAAATTATGATAATATTATTCTTGGTGGTATAATGGCAATGGATGTTGTACCTACATCCTTAAGTTCATCCTAGCCCTCTCTGATCCAATGAGCAGGTGCCAGTGCCTCTTGCTCAGTGGAATTTAAAGACATATTATCTGGGCTGTAGCAGAAATAGAGAAAAAATAAAACTATTGCAAAGTAATGCATTTCTTGGCAAGAAATGCAAAGATTTTTGGCACCTTGCAATGTTTTAGTGCCATCTGGTGACTGCCCACAAAATGTTACAAGAACATTTACCAAAATGCTAGGGTAAAATAAATATATTGGCAATAGCTAAGTTTTGCATTAATAGTTATGCACTGCAAGCTTAACTATCAGAAATTCACTGCTTCATTGACAGGACACAGTCTTGTACCTCACCATCGGAATATGAATTTTAAGCACATTCTGCATTATAAAGCTGACAAACAAACAAAATACCTTCCCAAGAACTTTCCATGAAAACTGAGACAATAAAGTTTCATGTATAACTGCAAAGACAAGAAGTAACTGTGTTTCTATAAATCACCCATTATGAATATTTTATTTACCATCTTTCAGGACAGAAACATCTACCCAAACAATAGATGAGACTTATAGAAAAAGGAAATCTACTGGAGAAAAAGAGGGGTTAAAAACCCCAAAAAACAACTCCATACAGAATATGTTCTTTTTGAAGTAAGATCTTAGAATGGGGATTAAGTTTCTCCAGTAATAAATACATCAAATAACACCAGTTAACTATTGTTTTGATTTTTTTATGGGAAGACAACAAGCAGTAAATATTACTTATGTACTTCTAACCTTTGCTCAAGAGCTTTAACTTATGGTTCTAGAGTGAAAAATAAAAGACAGTAAAAATAGTTCCTTTTTATTCAACCGTCCCTTTTCCGGGTTCAGAATCAAATTAGCTGACTTTGGAAACATTTTCCCTTACTTTCCCTGTATTTTAAATCTGAAACACTGATATACCTAAGAGAGATTAATTTTTTCTCTCTCCTGTCTTTTATGTCCTGAGCTTTTCAATTCTTTACTAAATTTCAAACAATAAATTCAGTGAAAATGTCTTCTTTTTCCAGGTTTCTCACCTGTCACTAGGGACATAATAAAAAATTAGACTCATAGAAGTGATCATAAGCATCTTGTTTTCAGTTTCACGTAGGTTAAATACTTCAGGTTTTAAAGAAACAAATTCTACTAACTGTAGTGCCTTTTCCTCTTCCTCAAAGAGATACTGGGCTGTTGCATCTTAGCTCTTACATTCACAGGTAGAGATTGATACAGTAAGGAAGACAGCATGGGATGAGATATCAGAAATAACGTATGACTGAACTTGATGACCTAAGAGATCCTTTTCAGCCTTGTCTTCATTATAGAGGTCATAAATCTTCAAATATGTCCTGAAGAAACTATACTTGAGGACTTTGCCCTCAGAGCTTTCAAGTCACTACAGACATTTGTATTGACTTCAAACCAGTTTGGATCAGGCAGATAGTTTCTTAATTTTGTGAAATTTGCTTGGACTGCTGTGTTCTTTGAACACATTTTACACTGTGCTGTGTTTGTGCAGTCCTTGCTAAATGTTGCTTTATTGCCCCTGATGTTTCTCCTCTCTTTACAAAGGAGCTGCAGAAGGTCTGCTGTCTTCTGTGAGTTGGGCATCTGCTTTGATATCATAACAGCATATTGTGAGGAATAAATCTATGAGGGGTCTGTTTTCCTGTATGACACTTGTTATCCAGTGGACTGGAGTATCTGCAATTTTTCCTGCAGCAAAATTCAGCTCAACCTGGTTTTTTGTTTTTATTTCATACTTCTCACCACTCTTTATGGGTGAATAGTGTTGCTTCTAACATTTTTTTATTATTTTTTTATTATTATTTTTATTTGAAGACCTGATTGGAAGGTGATTCAGAACAATTCAGTTCAGAACAATTATCAAGATTCAGAATTTTTCTCTATTACACCCTTGGTATTTTTATGTGTTTTTCCTTGGGGGAGGAAGAAAAGGAAACCCAAAAGGCCTTTGAGGTGAAAGGAGATGAGGGATAAGCAGGAAAGATACAAGACATCCCAGGTTTTTGTGTTTTTTTTGTCACATAAATAACCATGTCTGCTGGTAAGATACTCACCAGTAGGCAGCTTTGCCTTGGTGTAGCACATCTGCACCACTCCAGCCTATCTGCCACTTGATACTGACTCTGCTTCACTCTGTAGTGAATTCAGAGCATCCTTTCCCCTTTTGGCAGGTGTTCCCAATATCATCTATTAATACTCCCAGTTATTCCTTATTTCCTCAGCTCCTAAATGCTGTGTGGAATTGCTCTGGATTTCTGGTATAGGAATTTTTTAACCTCTTTAACAATATTTTTAGTTCTACATGGCATCCACCTTGCAGACCAGTGTCAGTCAAAACACCTTATCCTAATGTAAAGGAGAGAACAGTCCTGGTTGTCTGAAGCCTCTGATGATGCTGTGGAAAGTATAACTTCAATTTTTAGCACCAAAACAGAGGTTCTGTGCAGTTACTTCTGGTTCTCAAGGCACAATGGCAAATATTTGTTGAACACTGTTAGCTCTGTGGGTTGAAGGAATTCTGACTGATACCAGTGAAGTGCACTCTTGGAGATGACATGGAGGGCTGCTTCTTCCTTTTTAGGTACCTTCAGTCCTTTATAAAATTTAGAAGATTATGTTCTGATTTTCTTTCACTGGTAGGCATATCCTTTCAGTATTTTCTTGTTCTTAGATGGGCTGTCAAAATAGAGAGGTCAAAATTTTTTGCAAGACGCAAACTGGAAACGCAGACGCATGCTGGAAAAAGTGTTATCAACAATATCCTAAGTCAGAAAAAACAGTGACCTTAATGACAGGAAAGAGACATATTTAAAATTTTCTGCGTGGGAAGACAAGTTTAGTAAAAAATCAAGCAGTTGCATGACAAAACAAAGACTCGTGGAGATCTGTGTGTGTTAAGATGTACTAACAAAAAGTGCAGGAGACACTTGAAGGCACAAACCCCATCTTTGGTACACAGCATTTGGTGCATCAACAACATCAGATAAAATGTCTGATGGAACATGACAGGCACAAATAATACATGAACACTTAGAGCGGGTTGCACAAGTTCCCTGGCTGGCAGCTGCAGCTGTTGCAGTGCAGTGTTCAAGTCAAAAAATGAAAAGCATTGCGATGTCAACACGTTTTCCATACCCATGTTGTGCAGATCTGCCAGACCCCTCATTATTCAGGGTATCTAAATGTTGTCTGTCAAAAGCACCTGAGTAACTCCTTTCAGTCCGTGATTTCATCATAAAATTGGAAGAAAATGCATTTTTCTTTGAGACACAAATTTATCAGACATAAGATTAAAGTGACCCTTCTGAGAAAATTCAGTCTTTGGGAAAATATTCTCTGATTTCAGCTCAAAAGTTGTTGCTATAAAAGCATGAATCAACTTCTATTTTACAATAAGAATAATTTGGTCTTAACAAAAGAGCAAGGAAATACTGACAATTACACCCATTTCAACCATACCCTACATCTTAGTGAGGAAAATTTAAAAAGCATCTGTGTTATAATTGCCAAACACATTGGACCAGTATAAAAAACCTAGTTTCCAAACTAATTTAATATTCAGACAAGAGTATTAAGTAGAAATTGTTCAGTGACACCATACATTCTCCTGCAAATGTGATGACTATTTAACAAGGAACTACATGAATAGCACTTATTAATTACAGATGACAATGATGATAGCTTATAGAAGGGAAGGTAAAAGCAAAGGTTTTTAGGGGCAAGTTTCTGGGGTTTACACCAGTACTCTTTAGACAAAGCAAAGTTAAGATAGTTTTGACAAGCAGATTTGTGTGTAATGTTGGCTGAGAAGATACTGGCTAGAAGACTATACTATTTAGAAGCTAATGTTTTATTTAAACATATTTAACTGTGAGAGGGCAGTTTTAGATTATATATTAAGAAATTCCTTCCTGTGAGCTTGTGAGGCACTGGCACAGGTTGCCCAGAGAAGCTGCAGATGGCCCCTCCCTGGAAATTTCAAGGCCAGGTTGGATGGAGCTTTGAGCAGCCTGGTTTAGTGGAAGGTGTCCCTACCCATGGCAGGGGGTTGGAACTGGGTGATCCTTAAGGTCCTTTCCAGCCAATACTGTGATCGTAGGAACTATAGTAGCGTTTGAGAAAAGTAGTCTCAGCTGTACCTGGTAGTTCTAACCTAGCTTCTTTATCCTCAAATAAAATCTGTTCTTAAGTACCAGGAGAGCTGGTGTTTATATACTAAATTTTTTTAGTGGAAAAAATGTTTTTTGCCTGTCAGTATGAGAACTGGATGAATAATCAATAAATGTATTCAAAAACATATTCACTGTATTTGGTTCCCAAGTTTTATTTGAATATTTTCTTTTTTTCGTTTTATTTTATCTGCCTCCTCTGCCTTAGAAAATAATTTTAGCCATATTATGGCATAGCTTATGCCGTAATTTTGGGCATAAGCTCTGTTTTAAATCACAAGAGTCAGAAACATTATCCTAATCTGTTAAAATATGTAAGAAAAGTTGATAGTCCAATGTGTGTGTAATAATTTTTTGATTTGAGCAGGCCTATTCGATCCTTAAAAATCTGTGGGTCACTGCCAGTACATTTGGGTAATGGTTCATGCTCCTGGCAGAAGTTACAGGTCAATGGTTTGTCAAGTCCTGACATGGTAAAATCACTGCAGTAAGAGAGTTGGAAGATCTTGAAAAAGAAATTGAAGACTAATAGCTGGGATTGGTAAAGTGGCAAGAATACAGTGAACAACCACATTTAGGCAAATGATTCCCATGCTATAATTCAATTGTCAAGTGTTGAAAATATGGAAGTAGAAGTTAGTAAGAGTAGGTTGTCACAGTGTAAGGAAAGGTATTTTAATTTTTTTTTTAATTTTTTCATCTACTCCCCTTGAAATATTTGGTTACTGAGCTTGGCCATTTTTTCATGTGTGTTACACAAAACAGTTTGCAAAAATTTGTAAAATTTATAGTCCATTTTATATATATATATACATATACATATACATATACATATACATATACATATACATATACATATACATATACATATACATATACATATACATATACATATACATATACATATACATATACATATACATATACATATACATATACATATACATACATACATACATACATACATACATACAAATCTATGTGCCTGTGTGTATATGTATTCTTGTCCCAAACCTGTCTGTATCTGAGTTCTCCATTCTAAACATTCTTTAAAAGATTTTCTTTCTCTGACACCTGTGGACCTTTTCATGACTATTCTTCCTACAGTGTTCAGGCACAGTGAATTTGTCAGATTAGTTTTGACCCTTCCTCAGGGGGTGAGAAAATGCCTGTCCTATCTGGATGCTCATTAGCACTCAGAACCATCCCTGTTATACATGCAGTGTTTGAAGCCTTTTCCTGATAATGATCTTGATGGTTTCAGTTCGCAGTTCTTGTTTTGCTGTCAATTTTTTTGTAGTCCCATACTCCTCATTGTTCCCTGAAAAGACCTGTTTTAATGAGATATTCCTGGGCTTAGACACTGGGGAAATAGGAGGAGGAGAACAATGACATCAATAAAGCCTCTAGTATTCTTTGAGTATCCTGCCAATGATCCATACCTTTAAGATGTGCAGTTCAGTGCTAATTCTGCCATTGACATATGCTATAAGTTGTGTTACACACATTTCCCATGCCCTCCTCTCTAAGAACAGTGTGAGGGCAGAATTTTTCTGACATTTGTATAATACCCAATGTTTTTGAACTTGGTTTCTTTCTTTTTCCCAGCTGAGCCCCATTCAGTGTACTGATACAAGGCTTTATCAAGGCACGTATTTTACCCCACCACCTACAGCAGTGTGATAATGGAATGAGTAACCCTTAAACACCTTCCTCTCCCCTGATTTTTCAGAGCACCACACAACGCAGCTCTTCAAGCTCATGCCCCACATAATGAGAATTCTGACCTCCAGCTGCTAATCCATAGTCAATAACTGATAACCCTGAGGGGCACACCAGAATAGAAGGAGATTAAAGTGGAGGTATCTCTGATACAATTGAAGGACAAGGCTGCTGCATGAAACAAGTGTCTTGCCAGACACAGCAGCTAGGACCAGAGGTCAAATGAACTCTTTCATCTCATACTTTCTAGTGTAGTTTTCAAGCACTTTGTAATTAGGAATGAATTCAGTCCCAGACTATGAGGAAAAACTGAAGGAGACAGGTCCTTTCTCTCTGGAGAAGAGAGGGCTGAGGGGGACCTCATGATGGTATTCCAGTGTCAAAAGTGCAGCTACAGAGAGGATGGAATCACTCTGAAAGAACCACAAAGAGAAGATGAGAGGCAGAGTACAAGTTGCACCAGGGAGAGTTTCACCTTAACATAAGAAAGACATTTTATACAGTAAAAACAATCACTCACTGGAATAACCTCCACAGACATGTGATAAGGTTCCCATAACTGAAAGGTTTCAAGATATGGTTGAAGGGTTTCAAGATGTGGTCGAAAGGGTAATAATCTCATCTGAAATATCATCTTTGCACCCTTTACCATGAAAGTTTGGATCAAATGAGCTTTCAAGGTCTCTTTCATTCTGGGCTATTTTATGATTTTATGATCAATGATTATTTGCTTAACCAGCAAACAGTCTCCCTGGCTTCTTCTCTGAGTCTCACAGTCTCACAAATGAAGTTCTTGTCAGAGCAAGAGACTGAATCCAAGCTAGAAATCCTAGGAACATTATCTCTTCTCTATTCTTGGGTCTGCCTTGATCAAATTTATTACTTGAAGAATTTGTATTATCACTACCAGTGTTTCAAGTGCAGGACCTTTGGAACTGAAAGAGGGAAGCTGAGCCACAGTAATCAGATTGCTGACATTTACTGTGTCTTTTATATTACGTTATATATAATGTAGAAGGGGTGAATTTCAGGATTTTCCCTCTGGTAACTGGAATGAAAACAAGAATTAACTGGAATATAATAGTCAGTATACTCATGAAGTAAAGTTCAGGAAAGGGGAATGCGCTTCTCTCATCCACTGACATCAGACAAGGTTCAATTACAAAGAAGAGGTGGAGAGGTTAAATAATGCCTTTCCAGCACAGAATCTCCAAAACTCTCAAGAGTAACACACCATTCAAGGAAATAGTGACTACTGAAAAAAATGGGACATGATTTGTGTGTTCACTGATCATGCAGTGTGCTGGTTGTGGTCTGGCTGAGGCAGAGTTCATTTCCCCTTGGCAGCCCTCACAGGTCCTTGCTTTGCACTGATACCTAGAAATGTGCTGATAACACACCAGTGCTTTGGCTACTGCTGAGCAGCACTGGCACCATCACTGCTGTCTCTCAACATTCCCCCCACCATCAAGGGGCTGGGCAGAATCCTGGGAGAGCACACAACCAGGCCAGCTGACCCAAACTGACCCAAGGGATATTGCATACCATGTGATGTCAGCTGAGATATAAATGCTAAAGGAAGGAGGAGGAAGGGGGATATTCATTATTTACAATTTCTGCCTTCCAGAGTAACCACTATGTGTCCTGAATCCTGCTTCCAGGGAAGCGTCTGAACTTTGTTTGCTGATTAGAAATAGAAAATAAACTGATTTTTTTTCCTCTTTGCTTGTGCATGTGCGAACTATTGCTTTTTTTTTTTTTTTTTAATAAACTGCATTGTCTTAACCAATAAGTTGTTTTCCATCTTATTTTCTATCCACTGTCCAGCTGGAAAGGGAGCAATAGAGTGGCTTCATAGGCACCTGGCATCCTGCCAGGGTCAATCCATCACAGCTGGAAGGAGATGTCAAGCAACTTTTACATACATCAAGAGTTCTTATATGGACAAACAAGCCACAAGAGTGTAGATGGACAATGTAATCAATTACAGAGCAGTTTAGATATTCTTAGCATTTTTTGTTCTTTACAGACCTTTAAAACACAGTTCTAGAAAGAAAGGCAAACAGAAAATAATAAAGATTTACCATACAGCAGTTACTAAAAACTTGAATAAAGAATTGTGCCTCATTATGAAAAACTCAAAGGACAAAGAAGTTAAAACAAACTCAAAAAGGGTAGATTTGAATCAGATAAAAGGAAGAAATTCTTTACTGTGAGGGTGGTGAGGCACTGGCACAGGCTGCCCAGAGAAGCTGTGGATGTCTCATTCCTGGAAGTGTTCAAGGCCAGGCTGGATGGGGCTTTGAGCAAACTGGTCTGGTGGAAGGTGTCCCTGCCCATGGCAAGAGGTTGGAACTAGATGACCTTTAAGATCACTTCCAACCCAAACCATTCCATTGTTCTATTATGATTCTCTGAAACTGGCTATGTGGAGGAGCTTACAGTCCAAAATACAAGATGAATGCAGAGCAGAAAGAAGGAAAAAGGTTGGGAGAAGAATGGAAATTATTTATGCAACATCACAAACTCGAGAAGACAGCCCAAGTTGGCAGTTTCCTCTCAACATTTACTATTACATTTACTATTACTTTACTATTCCATTCCAAATATTCATTTGTCTGTAACATTACAAGTGCTTCTGTAATGTTCCACTCTGATCAAGTCATCTGTCAAGGAGCCTTCTTAATACAATATAAAGTTGCCCTCACTTCAGTGGATTAAACTCTAAATCTTGTAAATAAATGGAGGTACTTGTGAGAAATATCTTTTCAGGTGACAATGTGATAAAAAAAGCTTTTATGACATTTTCCAGTGCCACTTTCCAACTTGTTGTTTTAACATAGACCAAGATAAGGTTTTAGATGGTTTCTACTCAAATCCAGAATATTTTTGTTAAAAATTTCCATGTTGACAAAAAAAATGGAACAAAGTGGGTTTTTTTTCACCACAGTCTCTCTTGAAGACTGCTTTGTGGTTTGTTTTGCAATTCTTTTCTTCCTGCATTTCTGTGCTGAAGATGCACCTGTGAAAGATACAGCTTGAATTCTAGATTCCAGATAAAAATCTGCCCAAATAAAACTTAGAAAAATAATGACTGTTCTTGTAAATGATGTAAATCTGACCAGGAATAGTTGTGGAGGAATAAATATGAAACCATGCAATCTCATTTTTACAGTCAGTTTTCATTTATATATCCATCCTTTAAGAAGTGACTGGGGAAATGAGAGCAGACACAACCACCTTCTAGTCAGAAAATTAAGGGTGATTAAGAGTTTCTGATTAAAACCCAGTTTAGTTAGTGGACTGTGTGAAGTCATAGGCAGGCCAGATCCAAGGTATCTCCTTGTATGCAGATGGTGAAATGCCAAATGAGATCAAAAGAGATTTTAATTACAAGAATGATGAGAAAAGTCAAGCATCAAGGTAAGAAGTACTTCTGTAAAAAAACTACATAAAAATACAGGCAACACTGCTTGCTAAGGGCTCCCAGAGAATTAGACATAATCACTATAAATGATTATGGGTGAACAATGTGTACAGTTACATTTTCAGTTCAAAGAAATAAACAACTGCATGTACTACATAAGCCTGTAGTTGATTTTCATGTAGCAGCAAGCACTGTGCAGGGATGTAATTGAGTCAAAGTTCCAGTCACTGGACCTGCAAATCTGAAGAAGAAAAAAGTGACTCTGGTTCCTCAAACATGCTCATGTGCTTCCTCCTGTGTTGTAGAATCACAGAATCATAGAACATCTTGAGTTGGAAGGGACCCACACTGATCATCAAACACAACACTTATCCTTGTACAGGACAGCACCAAGAGTCACCATGTGCCTGAGAGAATTTCCCAAATGTTTCTTGAACTCTGTCAGACCCGGGGCTGTGACCATGTCCCTAGGGAGTATGTCTTATTATACTCACGAAACCAATTTTATTATGGTCCTTCAATATTTATTTTTAGACTGATGTCTACACCCATAATGTAAGATCTTTTAAAGAAAAAAATTAAGAGAGCCCACAGACTGATATATTGCTTAAATTTTTTGACCATTTCCTTGTGATTGCCATACCTAGATATATAAAAATATTTCTATCTGAATTTCTTATTTTTTTATTTTTCTATTTTTCATAGTTCATATAGTTTTTAAAACACT
The DNA here is from genome assembly GCF_030490865.1 of Poecile atricapillus. Taxonomy (NCBI): domain Eukaryota; kingdom Metazoa; phylum Chordata; class Aves; order Passeriformes; family Paridae; genus Poecile; species Poecile atricapillus. The sequence goes on from NC_081249.1 coordinate 83,892,255, forward strand.
GGAGCTCTGAGTTACTCCAGCATATAAATGCATAAATAATACAAATTTTTTGTTCTGAAGCTCAGCTTATCTCCTACACACATGCATACAGTTCATTACCAAAGCTGAAATAAAGTTTAAGGGCATGAATCAGCAGCATATTACCTTTAACCTGGCACTCTGCAGGTGCACTGAATATTTTTGAGTTCAGGAAAGAGGAAGATGGCTTCACAGCTGGTTGTGTGGTATTCTAAGCCTGCAGGATTAACACTGTGTTAAGATAGCTGTAGCCACCACAGCCTTTTCAATTATTCACTGCAAGTATTCTACAAAGTGTTTCTTGCAGCAACTAGATCATGTCCATAGAAATCTCCTAGTAAAGATTAATGAAAGAAAGCATATAAAAGAGTCCCAGATTTGACTAGACTTGCTTTACATGTGATTGTGAACAAATGATGGAAGGATAATAACAAACCTCATAGAAAGAAAGCCAGCTCCATGAAGAAGTTCTTACAATTCCCTGTGTGATAAAAATAATAGTGCAGAAGGAAGACATAGATATTTGATAACATCTGTACTGACTGATTTCAGGTTGGGAAAACAATTTTAATATATCAGAAGAATAAGAATAAAGGAAAGCAAAATGATTTAAACCAAGGTCCCAATATTGATCTGAAAAATAAACAGATAGACATAACCTGACATGAAACAGAGCAGTTAGAGCCTGAAAAGATTTCTAATGTGGGCAAAACCTAGCTAGTTTTATAGATCATCTTAACAGCTTACTGAAAGGTTTGTACAGACTCTTTACTGCAGTATCAGGATGCTGAATTTAATGGCTGGGATGTTCCTTCCAGTTCCGTGCCCTTCCTTCCTAGATAGTATGTCAGAGAGATTATGGGCAATACCAGTCTCATTATGGGTAATTATAGGAACTAATGCTCTTTCTGAGTTATAGAAGGATAGAGTTTATCTAGTGATTTACATGGAAGAGGTCATCCAGAGCTGAAGGATAATTTTAATTGAGGCTGTAATTAAAATATCTGCTTTATAATGGCTTTTCCTCTTCTTAATGAATGTGTTCCTCTATGTTTATTGATTTATGTATTAATAAAGAAAAGTCTAGCATCAGGTTTGTTTACTGATTCTTTCAGGACTTGTTTAGTGCTTCAAAGCAAAATCAATGTTTGGAAAAAAACACTGCAGAGGCAGAGAGGTTGGGTGTCATCAGATGTTTGGCCTGAGGGACTGCAAATCAGATCAGTATGAATGTGACTATATGAGTTTGTAATTATTTTAAAAGGGAACTACATCTGATACCAAAAGTTGAGGGGACTCACAGCTTGTCACTCCAGTTCCCAAGACCATTTTGCCTTCTACTGCTTTTTGTCACATTCTGGAACTCTAACATTCTTTAGGGAATTCCAAAAGTCTTAGGGAAAGGCACAAAAATAGATTTTATTTTCCCCGATATAGAAGAGATTAATTTTCCCTGAAAGGGAAAAGGGGTTATGAAATTAGATATATGCAGATGTAAACAATAACAAAAGTGTGTTAAATTACAATGAACATGTCTGTGGAACTTTTTTAATTTGAATTCTAATAACCTGTGGGTTTAAGAGAAGGTTTAATATGAAGAATTTAGAAGTTAATTATTTCTGAGAAAAAAGGGCACAAAATCCGGGGAAATTTTGCTTTGGATCAGTATTATGATGTAGGAAACATTATCTTATAAAAGCCAGGGTCTTCCTTGAAATATAGAATAAATCTAAAAAGCTATAGAATAAATATTGCTAGCTTTATCTTCAAATTTGCCTTCAAAGAGCTAGTTCTCTTCAGACACACCACAATGAAAATGAACAGTGTATTTAAGTTCAGAGAATCTCTTCATGACTTGTCAAGTACCTACTGTCCCAGAAATAATGGAAATATTGAGAATAACCATGTGGAGGTGGTTACTTATATGACGGAAAAAAATCTTTCCAATTGTCTTTTCCAGAGTTTAGGGATAAACAGATGTAAAGTGAACTGCCAGACCACTGTGGATCAGATAATTCAGTCCTACTGTAAGAATATTTGACACATAATGCAATTTTATTAAAGATTATCTGTAAAATTACAAAATAAATAGACTCCCCTTTATCTCTTCATCATAATGTACAGTGTGGAAAGAAAACAGCATGACTCTCATATCTCAGAATATGTTTGTATGCTTGGAAGTTAGAGAGGGAGAAAAAATGTTTTTACTTGTAGTTGTCTAAAACTAAGGAATAAGGCTTGCTGTAAATTTGTTAAAACTCTTTCTGATGGAAAAGTTGATCATTAATGAGATATCTTCTTAATGAAAATAATGTTATTTTCAGAGAAAGTTTTTGGGTTTTTTTACAAAATTACTCAAAATTACAAAAAATTCTGAAAATGAAACAAAAGTATTTCCCTGTGAATGTTGTTCCAATGAATGAGAATCTCTTCACTTAATTATATCCCTGTCTTTACAGCCATTTAATGCAGGAATGTAGTCCACCCTTGCTTTTCCCTAGAATCAATAAAAATCAGAGGAAACACCTGACCAGTTATAGATGTATGTCTACAATGAAATAGATCTCACTCCAGAAGTGCTCATTTCTGTCTTTGATTACAAATAAAGCCTAGATGCCTAATTCAAATGTGGCCATCTCCACTGCAGATCTCTCAAATCAGGTTAAATGAATCCAGCCCTGGCTGTCATAGGAGCATTAGTTCCTGTGACTTTTGTTCTCTTTCTATTAAAAAATGATCTGGTTTTGGCTGGGGTAGAGTTGATTTTCTTCACAGTGGCTGTTATGGGGCTGTTTTGGATTTGTGCTGAAAACAGGGCAGATGTTTTTGTTATTGCTGAGTGGGGCTCACACAGAGCCAAGACCTTTTCTCTTTTTCATACTGCCACACTGGTGAGGAAGTTGGGGGTGCATGGCAGGAGACACAGATAGGGCAGGTGACCCAAACTGACCAAAGGGATATTCGAAACCATGTGACATCAGGCTCAGTGTATAAAGCAGGGGAAAGAAGGAAGAGGAAGCATATTTGGAGTGATGGTGTATGTCTTCCCAAACAACTGTTACGAGTGATGGGGCCCTGCTCTCCTGGAGATGGCTGAACACCCACCTGGTCATGAGAAGCTGTGAATTCAGTCTTTGTTTTTCTTTTGTGTTCAGCTTTATTTCAACCCACATGTTTTCTAGCTTTTACCCTTCCAGTTCTCTCCCTGACCCTTCTGGCAGGAGACTGAGTGAGTGGTCTGGTGCTTGGTTGCTGGCTGCAGTGATACCATGACAAACAGCGAGGAAGATCTCCGGGACTTCATCTCCCCTAATGTATGACAGATGTTCAGCTCATATTTGATGCATTACCTCCTCCCATCAAGACTGAGTACTACTATGCATTATGTCAGGAAATTAATCCCAAAAATGAAATTAGGGATGTGAAATACCTGAACTGTGGCTCCTGAAGACACTTCGAATATGTATTTTGGAACTGAATAGGTCTGCTAGGAGTGAAAACATTTAGGGGGTTGAGAAGAAATGGTATGATTTACCACTGAAATTCCATGTTTGTGGAAAGTGTTTTTTGGGGGCAGGTGTTTGTTAGCTCTTTGTTCTTTTAAGTATTTTGGAAGGTTTTTTAGTTTTTTGTTCTTTTCTTTTATATATTTTGGGAGGTTTTTTTCATCCATCCATCCATCCATCCATCCATCCATCCATCCATCCATCCATCCATCCATCCATCCATCCATCCATCCATCCATCTCAGCCAGACAGTGGTATTTTGAGTCCTTCCCCACGTCTTCTGACAGGACTTCAAATCTTCCAGAAACCCCATTTGTCTCAGGGAAGAATTCAGAGCATTCCAGCTAAGGTCCTGATGAATGTGTAGGTTATTTACTCTGAATGGTTGGGCAGCCAGTGAGGTGGCAGCATCTACATTTGACAGAAGTCCAGAGTGAGTTTTAGGTCAGGCTGTACAGGGGTTCCCATCCTCAGGAGAGTCAGTCAGGGTGGTGTGAGCATGCAGGTTTGCTTGGCAGTTGGCACAGGCAGGATGGACGGGAAGGTGCAGACTCCCTCCCAGTCAGAATCATGAAGATTCAAGTTTAACCTTCAGGTGGATACTACCATGCCTACTAAACCATATCATGAAGTGCAATATCAGCTACTTTTTTGAACATTTCCATGGATGGTGACTTCACTGCTTCCCTGGGCAGCCTGTTCCAATGATTAATCAGAACCCTCAGCCCTGTACATAACTGCAGACAGGACACTGTGGTATATAGCATTTACTGTGCATTCTTCTGAGAGTAAAGCAGTCAAAAGTGTAATTTCTAGTAATCTGAACGTAACATATCTCCTTCTTGTCCAGTGTTGTTTTTATTGCTTCACTTCCAGGCCCAAGGAGGGTTTCTGCCTTCCCCAATGTGGAAACACATTACTACACGTTCCTTCCCACACTTGTAGTCCACCAAGGCAAACACTACTTATTGGATTTATACCTCTGTCTGGGAAATTGCCTGTTTACCCCTATCTCCAATGCTTTTGGCTCAGAGACAAACAGAAATTAGTAATGACCCAGAATCCAGTCCTTGCAGTGCGTGGCTGTATCATTTTCTCAGATCTGACTGGTATCCTGGGTGGTAAGTTTCTACTGGCTCGAGTATAATGTAGGATTTTTACTATTTGGAGGCTGTTTTCTAGGAGAAAAATGAATATAAACTTTGAAATTATCACACACATGCTTTGTTATAAGACAAATATAAGCTGCGTCTGCATCTTCTGAAGGCAGATATTAGGAAATTTCTGTGTCTGTTTGAAATATTTACCTTTTTTTTTTTAGTTTTTTTAGTTTTTTTTTTACCCAAAATTATGGACTCCTACACCTCATATCTGAGTCAGGGTCATGTTGTCTTTTTTGATGGAAACTGCTGTGCTTTGTAACATAGCATAATAGAATATGAATCATAGAAATACGGAAACAAAGAAGCAGAGAATCATATAAACATAGAACCATGGTATCATATAAACACAAAATTGTAGAAGCATAGGATTACACAACAATTTCCACCACTATTTCTGAAATTAGTATCTTCTGTTGTGCACAGTCTGATGAACCTTCATTCCCTCATGTGATCAGTCTCAGACCTGATCTTCAGTTTCATGGGTAAATGGGGACAGGCAGTCTTTGTTACTTCCTCCTCCTTCTCTAATGTTCCCTAAAGATTTAGTTATTCTGTACCTAGTGTATTTGTGCATATGTACAGATATCTATGTTTCTAATAGTTAGTAAATTCTTTGACTAATTTTTAGCCAGATTTGATAATAGTTTAGAAGAGGTCAAAGATTCAAAAATAATGAAGACATTACAAGTTTTGTAATGATGGGTATATGAATAGGGAACAGAAATTTTACAAATGCTCCCAATACACACCTATGGGAGGGGAAAGACTTCAGCATCAGCTCATACATTATCAAACAGCAGATATCAAAATGAGCAAGTCTGTAAAAGACCAGCTCTGGAAAATACCATCAAATCAGGTCTAGAAATTGATCACGTGTATCTACAAGTTGTGGAAAATCAGAATTCATTAGTTCCCATTCTTACGGAAAAAAACCTAACCAAACCAAAACTATTTCTCTTTCTTGATGCCAGTTTTTAAGGATGCAAATGCTGCTATTTGTGATCACTTAACTAAGAGCTTTTCTGGGCTCTTCAGGCCATGCTAGGAATGTCAGGAAATGTATGGGGTTATTTTCTTTCTTCTGAAACTTCTGTTTTCATACTTCTGTCTCTTTTTCTCTTTTTTGACAAATAAAATGAGTTGTCTTGGTGCTTTTTATTGCTAGCAGAAGACATTTAAAAACCTTTCTGAGGGCAGTTTTAGGAAATGCCACGCAGGGAATGAATCCTGATGACATGGAGGTGAATTTGAAGTGAGTCACAGATACTTACTTGTTGGGGCATGCTTGGGTTTCCTTACAATATTTCTCAGGAAAAGACAAGTATAAAATAGAAAGCAGAAAGATGCATCTTTTGGCCATGCCTCTGGAAAATATGACAAAGTACTGTACATTTTCCATGTAGTTTTTGAGTAAAAGTCTTGAAACTTTGGAGAAGCAGCTTTGATCTGAGATGGAATGTTAAGGACCTGAAACATGAGAGCCTGGTGATGGATTCTCTTGGGCAGAGCTGGCATTTATTTTCTGCTTGCAGTGGAAATGGGATAGGATCCTGGCTGCTCCTTCTACCTCCTTGCCAGAAAGAAATTTTTGACGTTACATTGCCTATGCTCCTACTACATAGTGTATCCAACAGCAGACAGCTTTTAACATCCTCTTACAGGGGAAAAAATAGTCTGAGGGACAGACACTCTGACATTCTTAAGAACCCTCTTCTCTCAACATATCTCTAATTTGCTTTTCCTTTCTTTCTCCTGACCTCTGTTTGCCAAGTAGAAACAAATAGGCACAAGTGTCTGATTTCATGAATGTGCTTGTAGTGTTGAGTATTGTAAAGCTATACCTAGGGCAGCCCAAATTGATCTCTGGAGTTCCTGGATGGCAAACAAGACCTTTCTAAGACCAGAGAGAATCAGGAATGCACAGATTTGCTGCTTAGCAACAGGACATAAATCTCTGTGAACAGAGATATTTTCTAATAAAATTACAGAAACTAGATATTAGCAATATCTACTTATTCATCCAGTCCTTGTCCTGGGGCTAAGGGAACACTCATGGTGATGCCTTACCAGCTCTATTTGAAGTGTCTCAGAGCGGTGAAGTCTCCATGTTTGCTCTCTTGACACAATCTACAGTTTTAAAATCACAGAATCATAAGGGCTGGAAAAGATCACTAAGATCATTGTGTCCCAAAGTTCCTACTCAGCTCTCAGTAAATAAAAGAAAACAAGCATTTACATTTTTTCTTTAAGCCTTTTGACTGTGATTTGGATTTATATTTTAAGGTTAAAAGACAGAAAGAAATGTCTGCATGTTAAGGAGTTTTAGCCACTCCATGAACCATTGCTGTGCTGTGTGCCACAGGCTCACAAGCAATGGCTTTATGATCTGTGCGGTAGCACTGCCCAGTTTTCTGATCAAGGGGAATCTGAAGCCCAGACAGGCCACCTAAGCATCTTGTTTAACAGCAGGGACTGGAATGGCTCTACCATCTTTATAGTAGCAATTATCAGTATCAGTGATCCCACAAAAGGGCATTAGTTAGCAAGAAGTGTCAAACAATTCATGTACAAGTCATTTAGGCAACAAAAAACTTACCATTGGCTTTCTTAGCTTGCTTTCTGAAAAAAAAAACCATATAGTTGTTTTTCTCTGTGTTTTAGCAAAGGAGTCATCAGCCAGGTCCAGCCTGGGAGTTTCTGTACTAGTCTGCAGCACTCAGTCTTTTCTGTTTCCTTTGATTCTCCCAGTGTAATGATTTACTACATCAAACAAAGTTTGAGTCCATTTTTTTTCCTCTTATATCTGCCTAGAGCTCAGCACTCACACTTGTTCTAGTTATCTAAGCCTCCTGCCCTTCCTCTGTACTTAGTTCTGTTTCTCACCACATTATCCAATTAGCACCTCACTAACTATCCTTTGGCTGCCTCTTTCCTCTGACCCAGCACTATTTACATCAGCTCAGTTATACTTCCTATTGATACTCCTCTCATCCATTGACGACAATGGCAATTCTGTCTTCTTTAAACAAAATAAAGTCCATAAAAATATTTTGCTCTCTGAAGATCTAAAGTACCCAGCAATAAAATAGCACACTATGGGCATCCTTTGGTGCTGGGCATATTTGGTGTTGTTTGAGTGCAAAAATGATGTTGAATATGACATGACCTTTCGTTTGCACTGCAGTGATGCAGTAGAGTTTACTGCATGCTGAGCCTTCCTAATATATGAAATTCTCAATATATTAAATATTCTACTTCTGCTTTTTGGATTGTGGTAACAGGTTTGGTGGGCTTCATATCATGAGTTTCAAAGCCAGGACTTCTGTATTTTTGTTCCAAGAACAAGATTTCATGAGTGTGGTTACCGCTTTTTTAAGAGGAGTCTCTTGTTCAATATTTTTGAGGGTTTTTTTGGAGATGAAAATACCTATTAGATTAAGGAGTATGGAACAAAACTGAGAATCAAAGAGAATAAGCATGGTCAACCTTTTATTTATAGTTCAAGGCAGACACAGATCAAGTGATTTTAACTCTGTAGCATATTGAATTACTTAAAGCTTGGGATTGTGATCTCATTCAACTTTTAGAAATTATGTTGGGTCAGGAGAATCTACCCCATCTAAACACATACATACATACATCTAAACACATACTAAAATCTGCTTGCTTTTTTTCTGAATTAGTGTGGCTGGAGACAGCTTGTGCTTTCTGACTCTGATAGATAAGGAGGTAACTGTTTACTTACATTTTCTTACTCCCACAGGTATTTGAAAGAAAGAAACTTTAAAATTTGTTATTTGAATCATTCACACAGAAGAAATTTTTTTTTAAGGATCAAATACTTTGGCTAACATTCAGATTTAATCTCCATTTAGTAATTAGTTGAAACACAGGTAATTAATATGTGCATATTACAAAGCACACACGACTTAGAAGCACATCTTACACTTCAGTGGGATCTCTGCTCCCAAGCCAATGGTATTTCTTGAAAGGTTTTCCTGAAAGTTTGCACATGCACCAAAAGTCTTCATATCCTTCCTACCTATACTTTTTTCATTAAACATATAGACAAATGGAACTTCACAGCTCAGTACAGTAGTTCTTCAATAGCAAAGCATTCCAGTTTCCTTCTCAAAAGTACAGTAGCAGGGTCACAGAGATATTTAAGGGACAGATAAGTGCGCACATTGCTGTTAAAGAGAATGTATGACCTAGCACCTTCTTCACGTCTGACATTTATGCCTCCAATGGCTGCCTTACTAAGGAAAACATATGCTGATGCACATGTTATCTAGGGCAAATGGGAAAACCTAGATCTCTTGCATCTGCTACTACAGAAACATGACCTGAAATTAGAAAGAGAAGAAATCTGTATGTGGACAACTACCTTAAGACTATGACTGACCTTCATTAGTGATCAATGGAATCTTTGGCCAGTTCTTCTTGGAGAAAACGCAGTGTCTTATGGGAAAGCTGGAGAATTATACCTCTGTAAAGGTATAAAGTTCATGCACAAGGTCAGAATCAGTCCTCTGAATTGCTGCTTTTTTATCTTTGTGACCAGTCTGAATTGACTTTCATCTTGACTTTAAAATGGAGACTGCAGAATAGATCATAAGTGTAGAGAAAAAAAGTTAAAGGTAATCAAGCAGTCACATCACATTCTCTCAACATCTCTTTTTTTTAATGTTTGACTTTTGGTGTGAATTCCCATTCAAGTCTTTGTCAGGCACTAATTTTCATAAATACAAATGTTACTGAAAATTCAAATATAGTATTAAAATCACTTATTAATAATAACATAAGAAAGCACAGCTTTCTATGTATAGACCACTTTCAAAGAACTTTGCTCATAAAAAGAACCTGGAAGACTAGCTGTCACATACAAATCTTGTAAAAATGTAAGTGGAATTTGATGCTATTCTAAAATCTTAGAGGGTAAATTATTAATGTTCAGTGTTAAAGAAAAAATGTGTCTTCTGGGTAAATACACAGCCTTGCTCAAATGACATTCATATACCCTCGCTCTGAAACTACGAGGAGGAAAAAGTCAATATCTTTAGAATGTGAAATGTGGAATGCTAAAAGAAATATAGTACCAAGATATGAGCTTTAAGTTTCTAAATACTATCTATTCTATCTATACTATGCTATGCTATGCTATGCTATGCTATACTATACTATACTATACTATCATCTATATATCTATATTATCTATACTATACTATCTATACTATCTATTGTCATGTAAAAATTTTTCCATATTGCTTTCAGACAAGTTAACAGATATCAAAAAAGTCAGAATAGTGTTTAATTTGAATATGTGCACTTAAAGTTTATTTACATGCAATACATATATAAGCACACACACCTATGTGGATTATTTATATATAGATTAAATTAATGTAATATATATACACACACATATATGTACATACATTTATATATAATTATTCTGATTTTCCAGACCATTTGTAATAGATAATTAATACATGTATTAATTAATTAATAATACATGCATATATGCATCTACACAAAAAGATACATGGAATGGATGTACTATATAGAGCAATTTTTCACTTGCTATTACGGGAAATGTGATTTCCAGGTGTTTTCCCACCTAAAGTGACTGGGCTCTGGACTCCGTAATGCAATTTTTGGAAATCATTGCATCTTTGTAGAACAACCATCTATGACCTAGGGAAGGAGTCAGAGTTCTTTATATGTTTATATTTGATAAATATTGGAAAATTTGTCTGTGTAGACATTTGTTAATTTATTGTTGAAGGAAGGGGAGAAATTCCTGGCTTGGGGGCTTCAATCTTTTTTTGGGGTATTTTTGGTTGAGTATGTAATGTTCCACAGATAGGTACAAGCTAAGCATTCTGTCTGTCATTTTCAATGGAGTTGAAAGACAGTTTTTAATTTCTTGAAATTTTTATTTATTTTTTAAAAATTTCTTCCCTGGATGTTATTTTCTAGAGAGTGTTCCCTGGAAATACCCTGGCGCCTTGGTAGCTGCCGGGCTACGCATATGGGCAGTGTTCTGGTGACTTCTGTCTGGCCGTATGTGGCCTCAGGGCTCTGGGCACATGAAAGGCATGAAAGCCATGTGCAGGCATAATGAAATCCTTTGGAACAGAAATGGTCACTGCTACCTTTCATACACAACTTTAATATTAGTTTCTGAACTTTGGGAAATAATAGATTGTGGATTTTAGGAATCTTACAACACTTTTAGATGAGCCCTTCTTCCTCTTACTTACTGTTTCAAAGTGTTGTCTTATTCCTTCTTCAGCCTTTAGGAAATGTTTTATTGATATGCAATGTTCCAATTTTATCTCAGCCTCCAATCTTCCAAAATAAGCCCCGAATGATTATTAAATAACCATTTATTGTCTTTTCTTGGGTTGCCACTGTAGACCTGCCTATATGTAGGTTGATATTCAAGAGTACTAGCCACTTTTAATCCATTCTTTTTAGAGTTAACAATTTATTTAGGCACAAGTATATTTCCTAACTTTCATTTGAGGACTGGCTTAGCCTGAAGTTAGAGAAAAATCAGGAGTGGATATACCTTGTTATATTGTCTCCTGTGTAAATTCCAGACCCCATTTATGAAGGAAGTTTGGTAAAACATTTAAGAAGAAAAATACCATTATATTGTAAATCAATGGGACAGAAATAGGATAGAAAGGTGATTTTTCTCTTAAATATTCTGAAAAAATCATAAAATTAAGATTTTCAACATTGGTGGTGGTTTTGGGCATCCTGTTTGCACCATTTTGAAAGAGTCTGAAAAGAGGACTTGCTGATTTTGAAAAATCATGTTTTAAAAGTTGCCTAAAACCAAGTACCTAAAAGAAATGTTTTGAAAAGGAAACCCCGACCAAATTATTTGACCTTTTGATGTACTTACTTTTTTCATGTAAAAATTATGAGAAAAAATAGTTGTTTATTTTACTCAACTCACTCAGATAATAATGTATTTGAATGAAAAATGCAGTATCCTGTGAAGAAAAACTAGGAAGTTAACATGTTACTGGTTTGAGCATTCCTTTATACAGCTCAATATGCGTCTTGGTTTTGTTCTAGACCAGGAGACTATATGACTGTTTTCATAAAAAGGGGCTATCTGGCAGAAAAAAAACCCAAACAAAAACCATTTTTTATGGGTTTGCTCATTCTGTAGAGGTTTTGATTCAATGCATGTTTGTGTATTCCTTGAGCTTTTCCCCCCACATCACTAGTACTTTATTTACTGTGACTTTTAATATGACTTTTAATATGACTTTTAAGTATTGTCCAATTCTTAGAGATTTGGCAACAATCCCAGAACACCTAGAATTCTTTCTGAACCCAAGCAATAAAACCCATTCTCTGATTTTTTTTTTTATTTTTTTTTATTTTTTTTTAAGTTGTAACAATAAAGGTATAGCAATAAGCAGAAGAACAAAGAACTGTGTTGCGACAAGTCTGGCACTGAGCCTGGGTGACTCTACACTACTGAGGAAGCATTGTCTGCCCTGAGCATGGTGCCATGCTGACAATATCCACACCAATTTAAGTCCTGCTCAGACAGGACCAGCAGCACTAATTAGGAATGGATTTTCCTGGAGATGTCAGTTCAGAGGAAGAGCAGGACTCCACTCTTTATGTGAAATATGGGAAGTTTGGAGGACAGGACATCCAAGAGCAGGTTTCATGGAGAGATCATAGCAACCTTCCAGTATCTGAAGGCAACCTGCAGGGGAGCCAGAGAGGGATTCTTCACCAGGAACTGCAGGGATGGGACAAGAGTGAGGTGTATAAATTGAAGAGATGGAGATTTTGATTAGACATACAGAAGAAACTTCTGTGAAGGTGGCGAGATACTGGAACAGGTTCCCCAAGAAGGTTGTAGATGCCCAAAGCCTGGCATTTCTAAAGCTGTTTTTCAAGCCTAAAATTCATCACAAGCAAAAATTTCCATTGCTACTGTAAACCTGAACTGAGCTAATTTGAGTGATTTTATTGAGATAATAAGGCTATGTATTTTTCTAAATACAATTAGAAAAAGAGACATAGGATTTTTAATATATTTTAAGTGTTTGTTTTTTTCTCCACTATTGTGCTACAGTGTGTATGTCTTGTATTGTTTGTTCATTAAGGTTGCTGCACAATGCTGTTTGTTGTCCCCACTGGTCTGTAAATAACAAAAACTAAAAAAGAAATGTTTCTTCTAACTCAGAAAAACATTCCCTGTAGATGTTCTTCTACTCTGGAAGCAACATGCCTCCTTGAAGATTTTTCACATCCTGCTCTTTATGGCCTGCAGCCACACCCCCTTGAACTGTGATCTTATCACACCTCCCAAATAAAGCAGTATGCAGTCAGTGCCGGGAAGAGTAATCTCCAGAGCCATGTCAGGGCTACCAGACCCTTGTGCTGATTTATCATTATACATTTTGAGGTTTTTTCCCCTAATAATCCATGAATCCAAGTACTACTGTGGGAACAAGAATTGGATCTTTCAATATTGAGAGAGTAGAGCTTGGCCAGTCAAAGGAACTGTAATCCTACAGCTTTGTGGCAAAGGTGATGTGGCAGCTCAGTTTCCCAGCAGAAGGCTGGAGAACATTCCAGAAGAGTTAGCTGTCAAGTTTGCATGATCAAATTCTTATGAAAACATTGCACTTAAAAAGAATACATGAAGATGCCACTCATACTGATTTTTTTGTTTAGAAGCAGGATATTAAAATATCCTATTTTGATAATTTGTGGCTACAGAAGCAGTTTGGTTTTATTTGTAAGAAACTGGAACTGGATGCATGTATTTGGGTTCAAATTCCATGTATGGCCATGGACATACCTCTTCCCTCTTTCCCTATTTTCTCCCATGAAAAGTAAAGATATTGATACTTCTTTCATTTGTCCTCTCCTACCTGACTGTGAGCTCTAGATTTTAGAGTGAGCCAGTACACCACCTTGTTCTGTGGGGCCATCTTCACAGCTGGCTGCTGTACTTCTATAACCCCTGTAATAATAATAGCTCTCATTAGGGACTCTTAAAAATGTGCTTTATCATGGTTAGAGAAATCCTCTTTCAGATTATTAATTAAAATGAAATCCAGTTCCTTTCAACTACGGACCATGACATTTACAGTGGGAATGTTAAGGGCAGAGAAATTTAAATGAGCTATCTTGAAAGTTTTATGTTTGAAGGCTTGAAGATGCATTTGCCCTCTCCTCTCCCCTCCCCATATGCACTGTTTCAGATCCATTGCTTATCGACTGATAGACTTATTGGTGAATTCTACAGCAGTGATCCAGCCCAGGGAGGTCAGCAGGGTGCAATTACCAACAGAACAGGCTTGGGTGTGCTTCTGAACTACTCCTCCCTGCACAGCTCTTTCAGTATGCATATCACATCTCCCTGCTTGTAGCAGGCTGATGAGTGTGTGCAGTTAGTGCAGGCACACACATACTTCTGCGCTTTCCCTGAAAGTGGAGCATTAGCAACTGCAGTCAAAACGCACCGTTGCTTCTTCAGCTCTGATCCGAGCAGCAACTGTCTGATTCTGTCTGGAGGAACTAGGAGACAGCACTGGAGGCAAGTTTAAAAAGGACCTAGTGACACCCTGCTGTCACATCTGCTTTCGTGGACCTACTTATTAGTAGTCCATTTAAAATTACTTTCTTAGTTCCATCTGTAGTGCACATTCTTGAGAAGTGTCTGGCTGGGAAGGAAGGAGCACACTGCTGAAGGTATGTTACAATCTTTACCTTATGTCTTGTGCTGAATGTTTTTATCTGTGCATCTCACTTGCAGACATTCCTGGTTATATGCAGTTTTGCACTGAGACCTGATGGAGAAGTGCTTTAACAAATCATAGCATTAGGAACAAATAGACAGGTAGGTTTTGGTTTTTTTTTTGTTTTGGTTTTTTTTTTGTTTTTTTTTTCCTTTCAATTAGCCATGCTGATTGTTTCTTAAAGGGTAAATTTAAATGCTGGATTAAACTTTCTGGAAAGATGACAACTCTGACAGCATGTAGCATCACAAGCAAATAGACTGCTGTTATTTCTATCAGGGAAAAATGTCCATTCATTGATTGTTTAACTGAGAACATGGAACATTGCTTTCAGAAGGATGTGTTTATTAAATATGGGCTGTGTATGCACTGCCAGTTAAAATTTGCATACATGTTTTGAGATTTGAAAAAAAGACTCTTTCTTTAACTTTCAAAATGCTCTGGACTGCAGCATACTTCTTTAGAAGACAGGAGTGAGCCAGGCTTTTCATTTCACTTAAGTTCTTTTACTGGCATATATTCATCTGGTAAAAAAGTCTTTGCCAAATACAAGAAGTTTTCTGTTATTGCATTTCCATAAATGTAACAGCTGTGAAGAGCATGAATATTCATAGTGTTTAGATTTTTGCTCCAAAAATTTTTATGATAATTCTGACTTTTCAAAGGGGATGGGATCTTAGATCAAAAAATTATGCAGGTTGAGATATTGTGATAAACCATATCTAAGTGTTTCCTAAAAAAAACCCATTGTATATAAGCATATACTGCAGTACATAGCTGACTGTGCCTGTTATTTACTCGCAGCCAACTTGATCTGTTGCTTTTACTTGTGGATTCTTTTGCTAACAGGTCATCAGCAATGAAAATGAAGTACAGTTCAGATGCTGGACTCTGATGGGATGTTATTTCCCTAATGCTATACAGCTTAAAGCATATCTAAGGCATCATTTATATTATGATGATTAAATTTTAACTTGGTACATCCTGCATTTTCACTTACTGAAAACTTATTTTGGGATGTCTTTAAGGTCAGAGAAGCCCACTACTACTATCTCAGTGTATTTTAAATATGTAAAGTGATTTGAGTAATCTTTCCTCAGGAAAATTCCCCTGTCAGTAATTTATCAAAATTGTATGAGCAGCAGAGATGGTCCTCCCCTGCAGGTAGAAGTAGAATGGTCTTGAAAATACATAGGCAGCATATGTTTATGTGTATCTACAGATAATTCATCTAAAAAACTTAAATAATCCAAGCTGCCTCTAGATCTCAGTGACTTTTCTATTACTAAAAATATTCTATTAATGGGTGATACTGCGGATTTCTGTAACTTAACAGTGAAGAAAACAACTAGACAGGAATTGTGTTATATAAAACCATCTCAGACATCCTCTTAAGGCTTGTTGTAATTGTTTCTTTAAAAATCCTCCCAGTACTTGGGAAGTGCCGGGAGCTGTGGAGTACCTGCCTCTCAAAAGTGTGACAAGTGGAGCTATCCATGCATGCTCAAAGTGAATTTAACTCTCCTAATGTCCAGGGGCACCTCTTTGGCAGACTGTCCTCACTCGGGCTGGACTGTGCTGCTCACCACTGGCAAGGTCAGCCTGGCTGGAGAGCTGTGCCTCTCAGCTGCTCCAGTCCTCAGACTGAACTGGGCTGTCACTTAGTGTCTCCTCCTCAGGGGATGGGGAAAACTATTTGTCCCTTTCATCTGTCATTTTTAATGACAGTGGAATCAGTCTGGGGCTTAGGTGGAAAGTTTCTGTTCATCCCCTCCTATCCACCCACCTCCACAATGGAGATATGCAGGGACTGCAGACATGAAAACCATTTAAATACATACAAGAAAAAGAACAATTTAATGGGTCAGATCCTGTTTCCAGGGAGAGGAAATCAGACTATTCTCTTGAAATCAGTAGGAAGTTGTTTACATTAATAGGAGCTGTTTACAGAGGTGCAAACTGGTACAAAATCTCACTTTCCCTTGGTGCTGTTTGAATTTCTGTGACCTGAGGACCTGGCTCTGTTCCTTTAAAGCTTGGCTTTATTCCAGGAAAGGTAGCCAAAGTGGGAAATTTGTCTTTTCACTCACTAGGAAAAAAAAAACTGTCTGTATACAGTGACAACAACAGATATCTGAGAATAAACACCTTTTCCCTTTCCCCTCGCCAAAACCTAGAAGGAAAAGACCCAACCCATCCCAAAATATCCAATGAAAAACATCCTCCCAAACATCTCTGTTTAATTCCCTTTAAGATGTATAAGATCTGTTCTGCTTTAATGTGTGTCAGGCTCCTTCCTGATCTCCACCACTGCGTTGGAAGATGCGAGAGCTAATTCACTTTGACCCCTTGGCTGCCTCACCCGTGCTCTTCTTCAAAGCAGATCTGTTGATCATATCAAATGCAGCCACTGATGCGTTTCTCTTCTGCCTTGCGAGTCAGAGCCGGCATCCGGAGCCTCGGATGCGTTTTGCTAAGTTACAGTCTCAGCCCCAGCACTGCGATTCCCAAGCCGACCAGCCCTCTAGTGTTTTGAGGTATTTGATGCAATGAGATCTCTTTAGCTGTTGCTTGCCTTTAGCAGAGGTAAAGAGGGGGATTTGAAAAAGCTCACAAAAGCTTAATGGATTTATTGGAATCTAGAGTGATTGGTAAAGCCATAGAGCATCCAATCCTTCTGTCTGAAAAAAGTAAGAGCTGGGTTTTGTGTACTTTTAGAGAGCCAAACCCTCTATGACTGCCACTGCTGCGTGGCTGTGAGTCTATCAGAGGCTGCTGACGTACAAACTGCTGCAGAGTTGTTATAGAAGACAGTTAGTTGTTTACACACTGTAACTTGGGTTTCTGAGAGCATCCTGTATCACACACACATCCTGCAGCACTGGAGTACTGCACAGGTTCCTCAGCTTTCCCATGGATGAGAGCTGAAAGTGAAGATGAAGGGAAGGAAATGCCATGAAGCCTCACTATTGTATCAAACTGGGATCCAGATGTCAAACCTTTTTACAGCAATATGGTGGATTAACTTTAAAACTCCCATGGCTACTACTCTCCCTTAATGCTGTTTTGGTGTGATGTTTTTTGCAGGTTAATGCCACAAAGTGTGAGGTTTCAGGCACAGTCTTCTATCAGAACTTCCTTTCATCTCTATTAACCCCTTCAGAGCTAATTAACTGATTGCATGGTCTGTAGCAGTAATTTGAACTCTACATGGAAAAAATGCATTCATAGTACAGGCAAAGTATGAAATCAGATGATTTGCACAAAAAGGAAGAGAAATAACCTGTTGGAGGGAGAACAGGTTTTCACTCTTCTGGGCTTTGTATCTATTAAGAAATAATTTTTGGTACTGCAGCTGCAATAATGGCTGAATTTGTTCACAGGGGAGGTGCAATCCTCAGGTTGGTGTTGTACACGTGCCAACAGTTTTGAGGCTAGGTGTCAGGTACTTCTGTTTCTCCCTGTAACTTACAGATCCAGCCCTGTCCTCTTGTAAGCTGCTACTGGTGTTTGAATATCTTCCTTCTTCGTGCAGTCACAGCAGGGATCCTCACTGCCCACATCTTCAAAAAGCTGGTTGGTGAGACACCCAGTGGTGACAGTGAGCACCCGTGAGCTGGACAGTGGGACCTCCTAGGTGCCTTCCTGCAAGTTATCCTTTAGCAGAAATCTTGTCAGAAAGTCACGCTCAGACAAGATGATGCTTAAGATTCCTTCCCTTTACTCTCCAGTTCTGTCTCTACCTGATGCAGATCGAATGTAAATTATTAAAAAGAAATATAATTTAAATAAATGGTATCCAGAAAACCTCTTGATAATTTTGGTCTAGATTATGCCACAATGGAAGTGGGTTTATAACACATTCCCATATGTGCACATATGGGAATGAACAGCAAGTTCTACTCCAATTCTGTTTCTCACATGATAGTTATATTCAAAACCTGATTAAATGGGAATTAAAAATCCACATCCAGCTCCCACACTGTGACACAGCTCACCTGCAATCACTGCCATCCCTGTCTCAACTGATGACTAAATTCATTATGTGTCTCCCTACTTAGCCTGAAAATTCCTTTGAGCTACCTTTATGAGAGCAAAACTTATAACCAGAAGCTGAAAATTAGATTAAATTCCAGATTAATCCCAGAAAGAAACTCTTTCTAGTAAGTCAAATGGTTTTTTTTAGGCTCTACAGATTGTATTGACTATCTGACTGTGAACTAAAACGGGAACTTAGTCTTCTATCACCTGATAATTTGTCACTGGTTTAGTGAGTACTTTCTTTTTTGTCTCCTGTACTCTGGACTATCAACCCTTGTTAACCAATAATTGAGTGTTGTGGATCTTCCTGGGGGTGAGGATGAACAATTCACTAACTACAATGAAATGGTGACTTTTTTTGCCATAAAGTTATTAAACAGAGCTATGGCAGAGTGAATAATGCAGGATGTGATTTGCTTTCAGGAAAGTTACTAACAAACATTTCCACTGGCTGGACATTTGGACTTGGCCAGAGTGGTGTTTACATTATTTAGGTGATATGGAAAGCAGTCAGGGAACAATTATGAGATTCTCTCATATTCTAGGACTCTGGAAAGATGTCACTATCCAATTTAAGAAAAAAAAAGAATTGAATAAATAATGAGAAAATGTAAAACTTACCCAGTTGCAGATGCATGGGTAAGTTAACACATAAATTTAAAAAATCTACTATAAAATGTTGGTAAGTTTTATTTTGCAAGTGAAATGCTGCTGTGGTTTCTGTAAATCCAGGGGATAAAAAATAACTTATAAATGCTCTTGATTAAATATTTTAACTTACTATTTATAAATAAAGCTATAGTGCTTACTAGTTTTCTCTTTAATAAAACCCAAATTCTGATAATTCTAAAAGGTGATGGAAGATGTAGCTGGGCTTATTAAAGATGAATAAAGCTCTAAAATGTTTTTTTTTCATTGCACTGGATTTTTTTTTCTAAACAAAATCTCTTATCTCAGAAAGCCATCAAGTTCTCACAAGGAACATAAATCACAGCAGAATAGGCAGCCTCCTGCTTCATTCACTGAGCTCCATATGCTTATCTACCTCGTGTTTCTGCATCCCAGGCTCCTAAAATGCTTCAGTCAACATTCTTTCTGAATTGTGATACGTCATGTTAATCAGCCCCTACAGTGTCCCAAAAATGTATGTAAATTAGACTTTTGATGAAGCAGAATATTTTGACAGGATTTTTGCATAAATCACACACACAAGCATGCTCACACACTGAACCTTTTTAGAGATGAGGACATTTTTGGACCTCATTTTTTTTCTGGTACATTGTGACCAGCATGCTGGTGCTGCTTGTGAGCAGGAACACGTATGTGGCAGTATGCCAGGTCCCATAGCAAGAAGCAAATCAAGTTTAAGTCCACTCTTGGCAAGAAAAAATGTACCAAGGAGAAAGAAACAGAACAGTTTCCTCTTCCTTTGTCCTCCTTTTCCCTCACTCCCTTTTTGGCACTTTGTTTTTTCTCTGGGTTATTTGTTGTCAGTGGTAACATCAGCATTTTTAGTGTTACCATAATAGAACATTGTCCTGTTATGGTAGACTAATGTTTTAACTTAATCTGTTCTTCCAGAATAAGAAATCAAAAATCAAAATAATTTATTTGAATTTAGATAATTTTAAATTAAATTTAATTAAATTTGCTGACTTTCATATTGGTTATAAATTACTATGTCCACTGAATATATAGAAAGCCATACTGAGGCTTGTTCAGATGAGTCTTGAAAGTATTAGCACTGCCTGGCTGCAAATATCTCAATTTTTATTCTCTTTTGACCTCCTTTGCTATAGTTTTATGTTCCACCCTGTCCTTCAGGCCTGTACTCAGACTGCTTACAAGTCTGAATACGCCTGTCTCATCTGTCCCTCTTGCTGAAGTGTTGAGGCTGAGTGAGCAAAAGAAGAACGATGCAGGCAGCGCTTTCCGTCTTCTTTGGGCAGCCCTCGGTCTGTAGCTGTACAGGCAAGGATCTTCAGCTGCCACTTGTACAGCTGGGGCCCTGATGGACATGTTCTGAGCTGCACCCATGAATCCACTCCACCTTCTACATCTTCGTCCAAATGGGAGGCAAAACTATTTCTGTGACTCTATTTTTGCATGCTTAGAGTACTTTTTGACACAGAATATAGAATCATAGAATGGTGTGGGGTGGAAAGGACCATAAAAATTACCTGCCCATAGGCAGGGTTGACACCCCTTAGGTCAAGCTGCTCAGGGCCCCATCCAGCCTGGCCTTAAACTTTTCCAGGGATGGGGTGTGTATCCCACCATGAATCGGCAGACACCTGAAAAACTGCCAGACTTCACCAAGAAAATATGGGATCATGTCTACTTTCCTTTGTTTGATGTTGCAGTCTAATAACCCTGTTGCTCTAGTTTCTTCACAGAGCTTTCCCTTTTCTGAAAGTGTGCTTTCATGAGGCTTATATAGACTATCTCTTTGGCAACTTTTCTTTTTTAAGTTGGGGCTTGAAAAACTCCTCTGTAATTATACACTGTACGTTTATTCATACTGTATCTGCAACGGCAATGCACTGTTTATAATACATATCATGCACCAACTAGAAGAGTCACAGAATATGCTGAGATGGAGGGGACCCACAATTGGATAATCCAAGTTGAGTCCAACTCTTAGCCCTGAACAGGACATCCCCAAGAGTCACACTGTGTTCCTGAGAGCAAGATGCTCTAGTTTCTATATATAGATACCACAAAACAATGGATATCTAATACTTAGGCTGTACATGAGGTAAAACACAAAATCAAACATATTTGAAATCATATATACTTTTTCACACTTCACAAAACACACACTACCCACAGAGAAAGGTCGGGGATTTTTCATCTAGGGCAAATCCAGCAGAGTTTGGAGTATCAGGTTAAAACATCCCATAGCTGCAAAGACATACAGGTTGGCTGCTGCCTTTTTAAAGAGGTAAAAGAGCTTATAAGTATGTGCAGTTTTATGGCTAAATATAAACAGAAGAATGCTTCAATAATCATAAATACAGCTGTAGAGCCAAATTCTCATAATGATGCAATAGCCATATATATAGATACACATATATATTCTATCTCACAGTTTGAAGTTCTTAATTCTCAACACACGAGTCTTAGTTTCCTGCCAATTTTATAATTTTTCCTGTTGTCAATTGCTTTCTAAAATAAGTCTGAATGAGGTGGAATTAAGTTTAAAGTTTAAAAAATTAAAAACAGGTGCTGTGCCTGTACCTGCTGCCATATCCCTTTCTTTGTGCCTTATACTGCTGCTTTCTGGAGCAAGCTGTTTGTTCCTGTCTCTTGCTGCTAATTTTGCACTGTCTGCGGGTGAAAGCTGGGGGAAGGGACAAAGTCGATGAATATTAGAACAGTGAGAGAGTTGAAGATGTTCAAAAACAGGGAAGCTTTGCAAACTGAGTAGAAATAGGGTAGTATCAGTCTTTGCAAGCTGAGTAGAAATGAAGTAGTATTACTTGTGAGAGCTTTAATAGCAGCCACATAATCACTGGCTTAAATGTGTTTTGGTTTTGAGTGCTTTTAATAGCAATAATTACGTAATCAATATTGTTTCAGAATGGAAAAATATCCTGCTTAACAACAGAATAACATTGATTAACTAAGCTACTACCATTTTAAGGAACATTAAGTAATCAAGACTGTTTCCATGATGACATCCCAAAGTGAGAGAAAATCAGGCAAGTCTAGTATTGGATGAAGCAGGGACTGCATTTGCACTGTTGCTGAGGAGACAACGGCTGCTGCATTTGCCTGTGCAGTATTGTCGTACAAATACCGTACAGTAATCTGAGGGAGGCACTGGGTTCATTTCAGTGAACTTGGATCTTAGCCAAGATATAAACTGGATGATTTCTGAAGATACAGATTTCACTCCATTCTTTTCACTACCCTTTATACGCTTGTTAATTCTTACAGATATGCTTAATTTGAGTATCTCAAATAATTAACGATCATATTTAACTTGCAATTTGAAATTTACTGAGAGGCCTTAGGAACTTTTCAGGAGATGCCACTCTTAACAGATCTACTTTACATCAGAGCAAAATTAATGGTGTGGTGGGAGATTTTACAAAGGAGCTCTGTCTGCTGGTGGCATGAGTAGGAGTAAGGTCCACAAGTCCTGGGTGCTAATTTTCTGCTATATCTACTCAGGCATCTCGAACTTTTAAAATTAAGTATCGAGATTAATCCATAATTACCTAAACTTTCATATATTCAAGCAACTACAGTTACAACTGCACCTATTCAGTCACTGCAAAGAAAGTTGTATGTAGATGCCCAGATTTAGTCATTTTGATCAGGATTCAGTGAGAGCAATATGATGCTGATTCCTTTCTTGTGTGATATTGCAAGAAATGACACTGCACTGCTTTTACTGTATCTGGGGGTGGCACAAAGAGCAAGGCCAGAGTGAACAGGGTGCTGAGCAACCTGATTTGGCTGAAGATGTCCTTGCTCATTGCAGGGGTGTTAGACTACATGACCTTTAAAGGTCCCTTTCAATCCAAACTGTTCTATGATTCTGTGATTCCGTAATTCTATGATTTGACCTATAAATGACTTTTCATGAGTGGAAGAAGTGAGCATTTGGTGAAGAGTATAAAATCTTAAAGGACTGATCCAGGGTGCCAAAAAATAACAATGGTGCTCAGAAATAACTAAAAAGTGTAGGTGGTAAGTTGGTGGTGGTTGAGAATTCTTGAATCTACTTGAAACCAAGTGGGGAGGCCATTAAGCTCTTTTCTAGACATAAGAACTCAGTCAACATTCCTCCTCCCAGGGGGTAACTGAGCAGATACTCTGTGTTTCATGATACATGAGCATGTCTTTAAAGCATTCACTCCTGGAGGCAGGTATTATGTACAAATCCGAAGCTTCAATAGGGAAAAACACTTGCAACATTCAGAGCATTGAGGACAAGCTTTCAAATATGATCCTTTATATAATGAAAACTCAAAATAAAAAAAATAAAATATTAGTTTTAAAATCTTCTTCAGAAGTGACAGCCACTCAAAAACCAGAATATTTTCATTCAAAATTGGTCTTGCAATTATCAGTCAAAATAGTGCAAACACTTTTTTTTTAATGTTCAGGTTTAACCTCACCATAATTAATGCAGAAATGTTGGACAGGTGAAAATTCTTATTCTAGAGTGTATCAGGAAAGCTGTTTCCCCAAAGCTGAGTTTGAAAACCATTTTCTATAGAGAGGATCAGACTGTACTTTCACGGTAGTCAAATTTAGTCAAGAGGTGGGACACAGATTTTATCCATCAGGGCTTTGGATTATTCTATGAAATGAAATATACCATTATTGTGTTACAGCCTGGAGAGGACTGAAACGGAGAAGCTCCACTAGCAGGTATAAAAAGATGGAGCACAGGCAATCTCTGTCTCAGTTTTCAAACACTGATGTAGATGATTCTCACAATGGTTTTGTTTTCTATCATATGCCATGCCTGTTGTATACAATTATGTGGAAGGCCATATTTCTACCTGATATCTTCGCTGTCAGCTGGTTGTGTGGGCTGATGGTATGTATGGCTTCACATTCACATGCACATAATTACAGGAAGTGGTTCAAGTGGATAGATCTCACTAGTAGGATAACATGTAAGATGTTTTGGCCTGTATATGTTCTCACACATTGTCTTGGTAGTATTTTGTCTCAAGCCAATTTACTATATTCAGTGCTTAAAAGGATTTGACTTGATCTTGCCCATCAGAGTTCTTCTGGCAGGTGCTATGCTCATCTTCCTTCTTTTGTAGATCAGGAAACAGGAATTTGCTGAAAATGGCTTTCTAATCTGTAGTTCTGCACTACTGTATCCATTTGCCAGAAGACTAAAAGCAAAATATATCTGGAATAAACCTTACTTTTAACTGACATGCAAATTTAGTTTATTTTGGATAAGTACTAGAAAACAGGTCTTATTATCCAAGTAGAAATGTTCAATACAATCTTTCTGACCTTGTCTGGTCAACATGAGAGTGTTGAATACTCAGGTAAATTAGATAAAGCATGGATTCAAATAGAACATTTTTTTATATACATAATTTATTGCGTGGCTGGGTACGCCAAACAATCTCACTAGGATTGTCATTGGATCTCGTAAAATTCTCAGAGTCAGTGATTTGTGAATGCTACATTAATCCTCAGAATTACTTTACTTTGATCATACCCATAAGTTCTGCAACCATCATAAGAGGAACAGACAGTAAAAGATATCCTTGTTCAGGACAGGCAAAACCAGCCGGATAACTTTGTGCACTCATGACAAGACAGAGGGTGTTTCTGTTCTGCTTGCATCTCTTTCACAAGTGATGTTTTAAATTTATTTACCTTCTAGAGTGAAGATTTTTCTATTGTCTGAGTTTTATTTCTCTAATAGGTGCATATGACACATGATCGACTTTCTCCCTTGTGGTCTGTATGATAAGTTAACTGGATTGATCTCATCACTTTTTACACAGTTTTGCATATTTTACAGTCTATCAGTGATTAAGTGGTTTTCTGAATCTTTTCCAAGGGTAGAGGCCTTCCTTTTCCTTCCATCTAGAGGCCTGTAGTCAGTGGTGTTCCCCAGGGATTAATATTTGGTCCATTATTATTAAACTATTTCATTGGTGCCCAGCAACAGATCAAGATCAAAGGTCAAAAATTAAAACACAGTAAGTTCCACCTCAACATGAGGAGGAACTTCATTACATTAAGGGGAGCAGAGCACTGAAAAAGGTTGCCTAGGAAGATCATGGATTCTCCCTCTCTGGAGACAGTCAAAACTCACCTGGACAAGTTCCTATTTAATCTGCTCATGGTGACCTTGCCTTGGCAGTGAAATTGGACTGGATGATTTCCAGACGTCCATTCCAATCATAACAATCCTGTGATTCTATGATAGTTCTGTCATTCTGTAGCAGTATTCGTAACATATGGAGAGCAGAACTGTGGCCAGACTTACAGTAAGAATTATAATTTTGACAAACATATGCTCTGTTGGGTTTTTTTACCATGAAGAATATTTCCATGTTTATAATCCTAGTATATTAACCCTTTTGATTGCAAAGTTATGCTGAGAAACTGCTCTCAGTTTATCACACTTTGTCATCTGAAGACCGTTTCAGAACTACAGCTTTGAAGATAGAGTGTGACATTGAACTACCATGGCATATATTATTGCCACTGATTTGTGGTTTAAGATTTGAAACACCTATGGCTTGTATAAAGCCTATAGGGATGACCTTTTCTCCTCCTTTATTTACTGCTCCCTATGCATTTGGTCATCACCAAAATCTACTTCTTTCTTACATGTGTTTTTGTTTAGTATTTATCTATTCCTAAACCAATGATAAAAAGATTAAGACATAGAGAACCAAAAAGAACTAAAAAACATCAATAAGTTTCTACTTGAAATGTAGCTGGTTGGCACTGATTCATATGTAACATTGTGTTCTGAATCCTATTATTTAACTACTTCTTAATTAATTATGTGAATGTTAAATTGTTCAAGCTTTATCACCAAGATGTCATGTGGTCTCAATTCAAGTGCATTACAGAATCTTATGCAGCAACATCATTATCTTCATCACACAAAGTTGTAAACAGCAAAATGTTGCCAATATACTTAAATTTCCTACAAATTAGAATAATATAAACATTACTGCTTTCTTTTATTTCTTATTTGTTAAATTTTTAATTAGCCATTCTATGATTTGGTCTGGGATGCTGTTGTATCTACAGATCTTTGGCTTTCCATGTAAAATAAAAAAAACAACTCAGTTTCTTACATATTTTTTAAAGCGTGGCTATACTCTGTAACATCTCCAGATCCCCAGGATATATTGGAAAGTTAGCATTTGTGATCCACAGAAATGTTTTGCCATATGATTTAGGTTACCTGCTTATCATAGAATTCTCATTTTTAGTAACTGTTGCTAAACATTGGTATTAGTTATGGTTGTAGTCAGTTGTGTTTCTCTCACTTTACATTTTATAACTGCATTATTAACTCTCCTTGCCAATATATAAATATTTACTGAAAAAAAGTCTGTCCTCCTTTATTGTTAGTAATTATTCTATTTCATCCTCCGAGAAATTTATCAGTGTGGTTTGTTATATGAATGATCTGGAAGGAACTTGTGTTTCAGACTTTGAATGAAGTATGTCTGCTTCTTGACAACCAACATTGTACCTTTTGTGGTAACACCAGCTACAACAGAAACAAAGATTTTCCGTCTGATAGCATCACTTATAACTTCTAAGGAAGATGATTTTTTTTTTTTAAGTAGTAAAATATCGTCTGATCCTCCTGTAGTCTAGCCAGAAATTGCAGCGAAACAGGGAACTGACACTCGTCTGTCAATAACTGGATTGGAAAAACAGTAAGGATTCTTTTTAAATAAGCAAATGTTTCTAGTTATTAAGTTACTATTAATATTATTGTTTAAAAATGGGGAAGTGTTTTCTGACTAGAGGAAGAACTGAAATGCTACATTTTCTTACTTATTCTGCCAGTTATTTGATGTTGATGTCAAACCCTTTTTTATGCAGGATCAAACTGAATTCTTATAATGTTTAATTGTCAGAAAAAGCTCTTTAAAATTCAGCATGAATATTTGAAGGTAAGGAATTATTAAATAAAACAATGCTTTCTCACATTTTAATGTGCATAATAAAGCAGAAAATAGAACATAAGAAGCAGGAATACATGAGACCTCTTGTAAATCAGCTGAATCTCAGAGTATAGGCTAGACTGCTAGACTGCTGTAGACTCTATAGCTATTTATGTTATTCTTCTCATGCTTGGATTAAATTTGAATGAATTTCAGGAAGAATTCCATCTCAATGCATGATGTTTATAAAACTTTGCTTGCCTTTTTATTTTTCCTTGCTTTGTCCTTTGTTTGAACTTGTAGAAATTATTGCCAGCACAGGAAGAGTTTAGAATGCCAGTGAACTGTCGGTGTTTTTCTTTTTTCTCTTTCAATAACATTTTATAGCATCATAAGACTGATAACTTTCCATTTTTTTTGAATGCAAAACAAAGATATTTTTTCAGACTAAATACTTTTATTCCTGAAACCTCCTGAAATCTCTTTCTCTCATCTTCAAAACATTTGCTTGGAATCATCTTTAACATCCTGCTCCATTTTTCATGGGGTGGGAAGGAAGGAAATTTAGTAATTTAAGGTGCAGTATAGCTCATTAAACAATTAAATCTTTAAACCCACTCTGGATCTTTAAAAGTCCACTTTCTGTCTGGACAATAAAGATTCACTGGTTTTATATTAAACTTTGTAAAAACTCAAGAAAATATCTTAAAACCTGAACACTAAATGCTTAAACACTTAAACATGGATCAAAAAAAGTTTTTGTGGCAAAAAAATAAGTAATAGAGAAATGTGATATATAGAGAGGCCTAACAGTGTATCTGAAAGCATATAGGGCCTTCATCTTTCCCTCCTTTATACATACATACCTTATGCATAATCTTGGCTTCTTTGCTGGTATTTTTTTCTTCGTAAGAAATGGTATACCATGCCTCAGACTAGTGGAAAAAGAAAATTTATCAATAAAAACTAAGAATTACTTATTTTTACTTTATACCTTGTCCAAGGGGGTGATTTTGTAAATGAATGGCTATACTATGCCATCACTTGCCAAAATCAAGCAGATCCTGGGCCAAATGTAAAGAGTAAGAGAATTTTTTCATGCTTTTCCTCTTTAATCTGATATTTGAAAAATTTCATTGACATCCACCTCTAGATTAGATAGATGCGTCTTGTTTTTATCTGAATGAGAAGTTCCCCACAAACTTTTCAAGAGAAATTTAGTCAGCCAGGACTGAAGGGAAGCAATCCTTGTGTATGAACACAGGTCACCTCGGGATGGGAAGTTCCTTGGGGGATGGCACTCAGAAACTCCCATAGGCACACTGGTTGGGGGGCAAACTAAAAGACTTTAGATTAAGACATGGGATTATTCCAGGATATCATTCCTTCTCTTTCCTCCAGTCATGTCTCTTCCACACAGATCTAGAAATAGCCAAATAAGATAAAATTTCTTTTAAGGCTTGGCATCAGCTTTTGAGTATAAGTCCTTCTTCTCTTATTATAAGGTTTTCTGGTTTTACCAAATTACTAAAACAATTCAACTACTGCCTTGACTTTCCATAGACACATTGTTCTTTAATGTCTCTATTTTTGAAACTGCTGATATTGCCTAGCTCACAGTCTTCTGTGGAAACATTCCAGAAGTTCACTAAGTCCTGTGAAAAAAAGGGCTCCTTTTATCTATTTGAAGCCAGTATCCCAAAGAGCACCCTGAGTGTTTGCAGTAATGTGTGGGTGAGGATTCATGGTTCTGCATTCATTTTGTATAACATCTTCACAATGTAAAGCTTGAACACATTTCCCTCAGCTTTCTTCTTCTTAAGCTGAAGAAGAAAAAAGAAGAAATTAAAGATGAGGACTGAGAACAAAACTCTTTAGTCCCCTCTCACAGAGCCATGTTTGTTTTCTCTTTGTCATTTTAGTAGCTCTGCTCCGTACCTTCTTCAATATGTCGCTCCTGCTCTGCAGAGATGAGCTACGCATGGTAACCAAGGTCTTATGCTGTTAGTACCTTCTTTTCTGTTTTCAGTGCCCTTCAAATGAGTTGCTTTTTTTAGCTGTTACTTCACAGGGAGCCACGATACTTTGAGAGCAGCTGTATTTTCCTTAGGAACAGTACTTTCGCACCTTGAGGAAGGTTATGGTATGAAAGCAAAGGCTGCCAGCTTTCACTCTTATAGCAACAGGCAGTAAAAAAGTGGACTTCTGAACTTGATGAAAAGTCACTACTTTAGTACCTAAAGGTGGCCAACAAAAAGGCTGGAGGAGGACTTTTTACAAGGGCATGCGGTGATTGGATAAGAGGGAATGGCTTTAATCTAAAAAAGGGTAGAATTAGATTAGAAACTAGGAAGAAATTCTTTTCTGTGAGGGAGGTGAGATACCAGCATAAGTTGCCAGAGAAGCTGTGACTATTCCAGCACTGGAAGTGTTCAAGGCTAGGTTGGTTGGGTTTTGAGCAACATAGTTTAGTTGAAGGTCTTCCTGCCCATGGCAACAGAGTTTAAACTAGATGGTCTCTAAGGTCCCTTTCAACCCAAACCATTCTGCTATTCTATGGCTCTATAATGGAGAAGTAAAACTCTTCCATGTTTCATATACTTTACTGGACACAAAAGGAAAAAAAAAAAACCAGCAACTTGTAAATATGAAACATACAAAATTATTTTGCCTCTGTTTTTCCAAGAATTTTGATTAATTCCAAATTTTTATTCTTTCAAGTTCTAAAAAGCCATTTACAACCCTCTTACACATCATAAATGTTTTGTTTTTTTTTTGTTTTAGGAGATAATTTTCTCTTGTAGCTTAGACACTGTAACCCAAACCCACTGCTGTACTCTAAAATTTCTTTCAACTACTGTGGCTCCCAGAACTCACTGCCAGGGGCTAACACCATATATTATATAGTACTGAAGTTGATCTTTGTCGCACTGAGAAGGTTTTATTTTATTTTATTTGATACAATAATATTTATTAACTTCAATGTCACTTAAAGCATACATAATACTTGAAAAATTGCACCTACAGCATTGGAGAAGGGGCTTTGTTTTGAAGCAGGTTGAACAAAGTCCTGCAGTAATCATTAGAAGTCTGGATTCTATGCTTTGATATCTCTAGCAAAGCTATCTGCTGTCTGAATATCAATCAGGACACAAGAAAAATGACTGTTGAGTCATGCAGACAGATAAAACTGACAGCAAAAGAAATTTACAGGATATATTACTCCTAGTTGCCTCATACAAACTGGAATTTGTTTTCATATGGCTAAATGGTTTAATGATCTTTAAAAACATTTCTAGACCTCTGAAACAAGCGTTTCTCTTAGTTACAGCCTGGATTTTGGTTCAGTTTTGCAATCTAAAATAAGAAAGGGCTCTGTGGATGTCAGTTATGAGAAAGAGTATATTGATAGTTCTTTGTGGGCAGGTGCCTAGCAATAGACATAAGAAAAAAGCTATTATGATAGAAGCATCTGGATCCAAGCTGGATCTTGACTTTAATTGGAAATAATGAGGATACTTGAAAGTGGAAGAGAAAGTGTGCTTACTGCTGGGTATTCTTGTTCCCCTCACCCTGCTAACTCATTAAGGTTCTGCACTAAGAATTCCTGCAGTAATTATTCCTGGGGGAAGAATGTTTGGGGCTGTCATTTTACTGAGAATGATTACTGAATTAAAAAACTAACAGTCCAGGGACATTCTGAAAGTTCCAAATGTGACCACTGAGTGGCAATCAGAGTATACTCTTGAAAAGTTCGGGATTCTTTCTTTTGGGCTGAACAGTGTGCAGACAGCCAGGCTTCCTGTGTCCTTCTCAAGCATTTACTGTGGCTCCCGAATCACAAGGAAGAAGCCCTTGTGTATCTGTACAGGTAGAGGAACTGTGCTGGGGTGAAGGTGCTGGTTAGTCCAAAACTTCTGTCAAAAATGAAACAGGACAGCAAGGCATATGGAGGCTGGAGCATCCAGCACATCTTGAGACTGTTCTGCATATGCAGGCTTATCCAGCAATGGAGAGCTAGGACCCTTGGGGGCACACTCTGTTTACTACCCTGGATGCCTTATAAGGCTGCCTTCAGCTTTGCATGTTCATGGTGTGTTTCTTGTGGCTGATAATCAGCTCATAATGTCAAGAAAATTTTTGTTTAGTTTTCAAAAATTATATGGCACCATCTATATTGCAACTAGCTCTGGAGAAAACCTAAAGCTGATCAAGTTAATCATGTCTACTCAGACATCATCAAAGACTCATCAAAGGCTCATCAAAGATGTCTACTTGCTCATTTCAAAATTGCATTGGTGCTCAGGTGCTTAAATTCTGACCACTTCATGAGGCCTGGGGCTCCTTATACCAAGGAACTTAGGTATGCATAGGCAGCTATGGAACACTGTAGTCTGAAATTAAGGCAATTGATCAATTTTAGGCTTCCCTAGAGATTAAGTCATCCATGAAAATACGTGTATTCACAGTCAGATTCTGAAATTTTAGCCCCCGAAACTCTTTAACTGATTGGACATCCAGCTAATGCTAGGCTGAACAACATGATATGGTAATTAGTGTTGGGTAATATTAAGTTCTTCATAAAGAGTAGGACATGATTATTATTGTGCTTATGGTGTTATACTCCATTTTTTTAAAAATATATTTTAAAATAAATATATTTTAATATAAATATATTTTAATTTATTTGCTTCATAAATAATTTCTAGCCATTGCTCTCCTGAAATGAAGAAAAGTGAATGATTGAGAAACTGAAGGTATTGCTTTCAAATTTTAAGGTCTTGGATTAAATTCTTCATTGGCAAGAGACATGCCACGTGACCTTCACGTCACTGATCTACCTGGATTTGCATCTTCTATGTGTAAAATAGACATGACTTCTTCCCCCTTCTCTATGGAGTTAGTATAAATGTTGGGGTGAAGGGAATAAAATACTTTCAATAAGGAGAATATAGAAAAGTTTGGGCTGGACAGAAAACGGGTTTTAGCTGTCCTAGAAGCTGTGTAAATAGAATTTTGTCAAACGTTTCTTCAACTTGCATGTTTTCCAGCAAGGTGTTTATGATTAATATTTCAAAAATAGAATGGACTTTTTCTTACAAGTTACAGTACTCTGTCAGAGTCATCATGCATTTTGTTTACCCAGAATTTCTTGGAGCCTAGTCCATGACAATTCTCTTTCAAAATGTGGCATTACAATCTCAAAGAAGCATCTAGAACAGCTTCATTGTGTTCTCTACTTTTTCATACACACACATACACACACACACACAGACACACAGACACACATTAAAAAAATATAAAATTCCCTTCAAACTCACTGATATTTACAGTTTTTTTCCTTAAAGTTCTTTGTAAAATATTTTCTATATGTCTTTTTCTGTCTTGTAACTAGTATTTATTAATGTGACCGGGTTTAAAAGGTGTTTAATAAGATTTCAACAAATTAAATTCCCATATGATTTCCAGCTAAAAATCTATTTCCTTAGAGAGAAAAAGAAACCAAAAACCTCTAAATCAAATACATATTGATTTTTTAAAAACTTTACAAATATCTAGTGCCATGTTTGGAAGCTTCTCTTGTGTTATTCAAACATTTTGTTGAGCATTTCTGTTTGGAAAAGATATCATTAAAATCTCATTACTTTCATCAAGAAAAGTTAAAGTAATTCCTTTGTATAAAGAATCTCAAACAAATTTAGGAAAGGATTTTAGTTCTGAGTTGGTATCCTTCCATAG
Source organism: Poecile atricapillus (assembly GCF_030490865.1). NCBI lineage: Eukaryota > Metazoa > Chordata > Aves > Passeriformes > Paridae > Poecile > Poecile atricapillus. The sequence continues at coordinate 83,925,155 of NC_081249.1, forward strand.
GTAAAGAGTTGCTTGAAATGAAATGTATTTTTATAGGCAATATTTTTCATTAGATGCTGTTTTAAGCAAAAGACATGCTAAACTGAAATGTGGGACTTCAAAATCCCAGACTATAGCTTGGTGATTCCTAGGAGATATAGCTCTCTCCAAGGTGAGCAATAGCTTTTTAAATTTCACCTGTGCCCAAAACTGAGCTGGGCCAAAAAGACTTTCCAGCTCTCAAAAAGTCTTTCCAGAGTCTGAGATTGAGCAATATTTTTTGAGCTTAGAGGGCACTCTAGAGCCCACATGAGTGAAAAGAAGTTGTGGCAGTGGTATTAGCTCTCTGGTCAGAGTTTCAACATTGATTTCATGGGGAGCAGGATAAAATCTCACACATTTAACTGGTACAGTCTATATACACACTATTTTTAAATGGGATTATCACAAATTTTTTTGTTCATTAAGAACAAAAACCACACTAAATACACACTATTTTTAATGGGATTATCACAAGTTTTTTGCTCATTGAGAACAAAAATCTCATTAAGATGGACATCAACTTTTTCAGGGAGATCACTGTGATTATCAGTAATAATAGGCCTTGAACACTTGTGCTGATGGGCAGACACAGGACAGCTTCTCTGGGCAATCTGTGCAAGTGCCTCACCATGCTCACAGTAAGGAATTTCTTCCTTATATTTAATCTTATCCTGTTCTCTTTCAGTTTGAAGTCATTACCCTTTGTCCTATTGCTTCATGTCCTGGTCAAAAATTCCTCTCCAGCTTTCTTGTGGCCCTTTTAGGTACCTCATTGTGCCAGAAGGTCACTCTGGAAATTTCTCTCCTCCAGGCTGGACAACCTCAACCTCAGCCTGTCTTCATAGCAGAGGTGCTCCAGCCCTCTGACCTTCCTTGTGGCCTCATCTATATGTGTTCCAACATGTCCATATCCTCCTTGTGTTGGGATTGCAGGGCCGATTGCAGTACTCCAGGTGGGGTCTCATGATTATAGAGTTGAGGGGACAATCACTTCCCTAGATTAAGTTATGTGCTGCACAGATGTGAGTTTTGAGAGCCTGCAAAACCTGTGAGAATTAATTAGGAAACTTTATGTTACATGCCAAGTATATACTTAACTTAAAAATAACTATATATATTTATATATAACTTAAATAAAAATCCATAATTTTTATTTAATAAATATATATATATACAAAAAACCCCATGAATGCATACCATATATATAAACCAATCTGCTTCATGAAACCACAATGCACAAAGCAAAGCAAAGCAAATGGCATTTCTCTCTCTGTAACTAATGAAGTGTGTCTCTCAAATTTTTTTAATAACGCAATTAGCATGAGTCCAAATGCCGGTTAGTGCTCAGAACTCTGCAAGTCGTGGGCCATTGGCACTCCTCAGGACTTGTCCCAAGAACAAAGCTAAATTCATATTTAAAGTGCATTACAGCAAATGATGAGTACTTGCCAAATGGAAACATGGCCCATAGGAATGTATTGTGATTTATAGAAAGTGCTAGATGATGCCCTAAAAATTTTGTAGTCACCTAGAGAATACTTTTTACGACTACTGCACTGTAAAAGAGCCTATTTTAAAATTAAATTTAAGCTTACACTTTTTCTGCAGAAGAGTTAATGCAATCCTTGGTGGTACTAAATCAGAAATATTTATGTGAAGTTGTTCTGCTTTTGACTCAATCCCAGGCATATTTTTATGTGTCTGGACTAGACAGGATAAAATTTAGCCAAACTCAGTGCAGTAGAAGGCACTCTTAGGACTCATTCCTTGGTACCACTGTAATTATGGTACCACTGGATTTCACCTCCTGGTGCAATTGAAAGTGGATTCAGAGGAGAAAATCAGTAGTGTATTTTTCTCACTAGTAGTAATTTCTGTTTTGTATTCAAGAACAGTTTGGAGAGCAGAACCTGTCTTTGATTTATTCCTACGACTAGAAAGTGATAATCCAAACAATAGTGAGGGTGGAAGGAAGCTTGTAGTGTAGATCCTTCCCAAATACTCAGGGTGATACTACATACCCATCAAGGAAAGTAGTTATTCCCCAGTGACAGGAAGATCAGGCAGAGATTTTAACTTCAGAAGGTATTTCTTGAAGGTACAATGCCTTTCAGAAGCACCGTCAGGTCAGAGTAACTTCTACAGCTTGTGTTCTTACACCCAGACTAGCTTTCAGTCAAACAATAACACACTGTGACATATACATCTACAGCACTTTCAGTTCCACTTAACCTATTCTTAAATGCCAGATCCTCCTGTAAATATAGTAACACAGCAAACACAACAAATACTCCAACTATTAATGCAACCTGTCTATTCTCTGAGTAGTGCATTTTGTAGTTTAACTTGTCAAAACATGCATTATCTTTTCAATCTTACTTCTGTTACCTGCATTTTACTTCTCCCTGCTATATGTTCTTGGCTGCACACTGCCTCAATCTCAGCTGCAAAGTCCTTAGGGCAGGACATATTCTGTATATAATACTTCTTGGATCCTCAGTCCTATTTCAAGCTATACAGGAATAGCAGAATCTGTGTTCTTTGGTTAATTATGACAATTCTGTAGAATTGAATGAAAGTTACTGGCAAAGGCAGGAGAAGTTTTTCATTCTGATTAGCTGTGTTTTAAATCTCTAGAGAAAAGTGAAAAAAATAACTGGAAATTGCTTATAAAAATTTGCCTGGATATAACAGCACCTGTATCCCATGTGGCTTCCCAGGGAAATGAAAAAGCTGTCCGTTCCAAGTGAGAAGTAAACCACAGTGGTTGGTCCAGAGTGATCATGAAACAGAAGCAGCAGCATGTGACAGGTCTCTAGTGACACTGAATGACACCTCACTTTATATCCTTACTGCCAAATGGTAGAGACATTTTTGATACTGCTCAGTATGCATAGATCAAGCTTTGTCAAACGTAAGGTCTGTAATAGTGGCATCAGTTGCAAGTGATGTTAAAGAGTTGCTAACATATGAAAATATTAAATTTTTCACTTCAGAAATGTGTATTTTCCAGAAAACACCAGCTGCCATAAAGGAATGGAGTATTAATTTTCTCTCAAACAAAAAACTTGCATAAATCTTCCGTAGTGATTTGATAATAATTTGATGGGAAATGCCACGCAGAAATGCAGGCTAAGTTAGCACCTGACCTATTTGTAGGCCGTGAAATTGAGGGTTCCTCCTTGAAATGTGAAAGAAAATTCGGTTTCTTCTGTGACTGCATTGTGTTCAGCTTCTGCAAAATAGAATTTTGTGCAGGAATGTCAATAATAGTGGAAATTTAAGAAAATGTGCAAGCTCCAAATCAGAGTTACAACAGATAAATGAAATTTATTTTTGTTGGTTATACAGCTCTGGATGCTTTCTGGGATTCATGGGGAAAAAATGTACTATAAGGTGTGATTTATTGCAGGTGTGTTTTTCCTTTATTTTTTGATTACACAAGTGTGTGGATGTAAATTCCTGATTCTTTTATTCTAGTGTGTTTCCAGCAGGATTTTTTATGCTTTGCATAAAAAACAAACAAAAAAAAAATCCATAAATTAATCTATAAATTAATTCCAAATTAAAAACTCTGTTCAATTGGAAATTTTGAAGCAAAAATGTTTACAATTACTTTGTGACATGGAACGAGAAATATAACAGGGATTGGTAAGACATATTAACTAACTTTAGATCAATAATACTGGCTCAGAACAGTGGTTCTCTTTGTTCCCTGGTTTTCCCTGTTTTAAATCACTTTTTTTAAGGAAAAATGCATACTGAGATTGAAAATATTTGCAGATTTCTGCAGCTAGGACTTTTAAGAATATAATATGGAAGATGCTCAGATAACAAGAAGATTAATCTCATGCTGTCATTGCTAGGCTGGGTCTTATTTAGTGGAATATACATGAAAAGCTTTAACTTCATAAAAACGTGGCCATGGGGAAATAGTATTTTTTCCTACCAGTACCTCCCCCCCCTCAAAAAATGTAAAATCCAATTTGCCTCAAAGCATCCTTGTCTCATTTCTGTTATGAATCTCAGTTTACAATATTAACACTGAAGGAAAATGTTTAACATGTGCCTTGTGATAAGAATAAAAACCATTATCATTGTTTCATGTTTCTCATACACTATGAGATTAGTTCCTTTGCCATAGACTTTTCGATGTAAGTTTAAAATAATGGTAACAGGTGGATTCAAACAGATGGGAAGAGCACGAGTTATTAGTATTGGAATAGTACACTAGAGAAAATGTGTTGTTGTTTAAGCACTGACTAATTAACAACTCATTTAAATAGTCTTGGTGCATATGTTGTAAACTTAATAATATCCCACTAAAGCCATAGTACCTGTGGCTAAATTTAACAGGTATAGTAAAGATTATGTCCAATGAAGAATTTGGAGCAGGTCTTTGGAGATATATTTACCTTGAGAAAACAGGACTAAACACAGTTTTAAGAAAATGAAATGCTACTTAGTACATACAGACTACTCTTCCACATGGCACTTGTAATAACAATTCTTTTATGTGTGAAAATTCCCAACACCCACATTAGATAATATTAATTTTAAATTCTTTTCTAGTAGTATAGTACTTAAGTGAACTCAGATTCACCTCACCTACTTAGGCATCTAAAGGTCTTAATATAGGAGCCTGGTCACCAAAGACAATGCATATATTCATAGCTCTCCCTTTTTCTTAAATTTGTGCTAATGCTTGTGAAGATTTTAAGGCAGCTTCTTACTCAGTAGGAAATTGAAACAACACTGTCAACTGTAAGATCCATTCATAAAAGAAGGATTAGTCACAAGGCTTAAGCAAGCATAACGGGAGGAAGTTACAAGAGAATATTTCCAGGTGGGATGACAAACTCTCTCCTACTATATAAATTAGCTGTAGACCATCACTGCTAAGTGCAAGCCCATGCACAAAACCAATTGGTCTCCCCTCAAAAATAATGCCACATAGTCTAGGAGTAATGTAAGAGTTAGTACAGCAGAAAAGATTACTTTTTAATAATATCTTTTGGAAGCTGCTGCTCTTTTCTCAGAGAAAATAAGTGCAGCTTGACATGAATGCATGCTACAAGATCACACATTCCTAATTTTCAACAGTCTCATATATCATAGAATGGTTTGGGTTGGAAGGGACCTTAAAGATCACCTATTTCCAATCTTCCTGTCTTGACTCACCCCAGAAGGTGAGGGTAGACGAGGCTCTTGCAAATACATCCCTTGTGGTGGATAAGAGTAAAGTGACACAATGTTGTGTATATATAGAGGTATATTTTAGAAAAAGATTATTGTAATGACAAGGAGTATGTAGGAATTTTAGTTATTATCAGTAGTAATATAACAATATAAAAGTCTGAGGAAAAGATATATGGAAAAGAAAGAGAAAGGATAAGAGTAGATAGCAGAGAGGAAATATATCACCACCCACAGACACAGCAACAAGACTTGATTGTTGGTGGTTGTAGTCTTGATCCATCAAGGAAAGAGGAAGCTCAGGAAACAAAGAGTTCAGTGGGCTGATACGCAGTCAGGTTCAAGGGGAGATGCTCAGGTACCTCTGGAGGAGGCAGTTTTAACACTGTGGATCATACAGAGCTGTCTGGTGGAAGACCTCAGAATTAATCTGAGGGAGCTTTGGTGGGTGTTGGTGGTTGCAAATGCTCTCTGTCCCAAAACTTGGGGTGATATTAGTATGAGCAGTTGCTTAGTTTGCTACAGTTTTCCAGATTTTTTATCCAGATGTGCTATGCTAACCAGACCTCACCTGGAACTGGGAGGTGAGTCCCTTCCTGCTGCAAATTCCTCCCTGTGCTTATCTCAAGTTCCTGCTGTGGTGGCTTTCTTATAGCAAGTTCCTTCTGGCCTTCTGCATTTGAGACAAGCAATTGTGATTTTCAAGTCCTTACACTGAGGTCAACCAGGCTGCTCAAAGCCACATCCTGCCTGGTCTTGAACACTTCCAGGAGTGGGACATTCGTAGCTTCTCTGGGTAACCCATGCCACTGCCTCACCACCCTCACAGTAAATAATTTCTTTCTAATACCTAAATTAAACCTTCCTCTTTCAGTTTAAAGTCATTCCCTCTTGTCCCATAATGACATGCTTTTATAGAATGCACCTTTCCCATTTTCTTGCAGCCCTTTTAAATACTGGAAGGTGCTCTAAGGTCTCCCCAAAGTCTTCTCTCCTCCAAGCTAAATAACTACAATGTTCTCAGCCTGTTAGCTAATTATACTCCTGATGGTTTCCACAAGGTGAACCTTAATGAGATGCAACTTGTTCTTCAATCCTATTGAATTAATGTAATCCATAAGTACTCTTAGACAATAATTCATCTGAGTTAGTATCTTGAATTAAGTGTGGCCATTCTGAAAAATATCTGCTTTATTCCAGTTTGAGGTTAAATCCATGAAAGTTTAGAGAAGCTTTAGGGACAAAATAGAAATTGAAGCAATCATCTGTAGACATCCCAAGTTTTGTCTTGCAATATTCAGACCTTAACATTATAAGGGAATACACACTTATGCAGAAAAAAATATACATAAGCTGGGACATAAAGCATAGCAAACTAACATTTTAGGAATGTTGGATTGTCCTCATGTAATTTTGTTTTAATTTTTTTATACATAGGCATGTTTTCCTGTTACTAATGGCTTTTGACAAATAGGAGTTCTGTCTCTTATCTCAGAAACAGCTTTTGTCAGCAGGCAGAAGGGCAGAGATTTTACTGAGAGGCAGAACATGAGCTGATGTTCCCCCAAAGAGCAATGATGGGGTTATATGGCAATGCTTCTTGTATTGATGGCATCATTACCTTATTATGATGGTAGTGTTTGCACAAGCAATTGGTAACAAATGATGCTGAGTTATCGGACAATGCTATCAGCCAAACAGAATGCTAAAGTAGTATCTCTCCTGTGAAACATAATCATTCTAGTAATTCTAACATAATCTTCACATGCTTGGTTTCTCAAGGACAAGATTAATTGTGTTTGGAGGAAATCTTGACTGAATTGCTTATAGTTAATTTTATCTATCACATCACAATTTACATGCATGCTTTTATTGTTTATATGCAGGCTTTTAGTTGCAGCTGAAATTGTAATTGAGAAATTGGTTCAGATTACTTTTAGTGTCTTCTCAAAAAATTGCAGAACCATTTCTCTAAATAACATTATGAGGAAATACCAGTAGTTGTAAGATAAATGATGTGACAGGAATAGTAGATGGTAATCTGTAAGAGTAATTTCTAAAAATTTTGTCTTATGGCTCCTTTTTACTGTACACAGTGCTTCACATCTGCCTCTCTTCCCTTGCTGACAATCTATAAAATGAAAGAATTGTATTTACTCCTAGGCTTCTGAAGACTTAAAGATAAAGAGTTCTATGGAAGACTTGATCTCTAGCATTATCTAAGTTAATGGATAATGAAAGGAGCTGTGACACAGGACAGCCCAGAGCAATAGGTTTAGCTTACTCAAACACAGTGTTTCTTTCTGAGGTGTGTGATAAAAGCTGCATTTCTCCTTTCATAGATGAGGAAAGATCACATTGTCAGCGTATCTTGCACATCAACACAAAGTAAAAAATCAAATCAGCACAAAAATAAACAGTATATTTCCCTGCCTACTTCACTTGCAACCATGTCAAATTCTCTCTCAGCACTAAAGGCAGTTGAAAATCACAGAAAATTTTTATCACTCTCTTAAATGAATGGCTTTAGACTGGAAATTGGTCTTTACAGAACTGTGTCTTTCCCTCTGGCAGTGCAGTAATTGTTGAATCAGTTTGGCCCTATCTCTCTGGTCTAATTACTAATACGGTTCCCCCTCCCCCCCACCAAAAAAAAAAAATAATAGTAAGTCTTAAGTATTTCATGGGAGAAGTCATACCTATTCACTTACAACCCCAGAAGAAGGAATTATGTCCATTTTTTGCAATTATATTTGCTGCCTTCTTGGCTGATTTCTCCAACAATGAACTTCGGGGAATGAAGAGATGCCCAACATATTCTTGGAGATGGGATGGATGCCCAACCCCTTTATAACACTGAAAAATTCCTCGTGTTTCAGCAAGGCATAAAGCAAGGCTAAATAGAAAATTAGAATAGGTATTCTCTATCTTTACCACATTCTATCTACAGACATGTACTATATAAGCCATCTAATTCTATAAACACAAAGCGGGATCAGTACTCACCATGACTTGGGCAGAGTTTTGGCTCTTAAAGCTGGATATATTTAGGCTGCCATATTATGTTCATCACAAAGATTTGCTTTCACAAATACCTGTGGAGATAGTAATGCTATAGTCACGTACAGATGTCAAAGATCTGAGACTTCACGTCCTTACAATAATTACTTTGAAGCCTGAAATTAAGAGAGAACAATGTAAGTGAGGAATTGCCTTGGTGGCTGGAAAGGAATTGTATATCCAAAGAAAGCCTTGGAAAATTACCTTTGAAGTACAGTCTGTGAAAGAGATCAAACTAAAATCTAAGTATTGAAAAAACTCCACTCAGATATTTGTATTGACAGTTTCTGTCTGGTTACTTGAGAATATCAGCCATTGCCTGGACTGAGTAGTGTCTCTACAGGAGATAGCAAAGAGATACAAGTAAATGCAGGCTCAGAGAATTATAGTTAGCTGAACAAATGAGAAAACCAAAAACATGCAGCAGTTTAATTAAAAAGGAACTCCTGATTGATGATGTGCTGTGGAGTGCATGGAATTGAGTCTCAATGACTTCATACTAGTGAATTCAAGGTGAGGGTTTTGCAAATTGTACTAAGGTGAGAGTGAAGTTAGCTCTAGGAAACAGAGACTTCTGCTAAAGAAGGCAGAAGGAATGAGGAAATGGCTATTATTTTTGTGGACAAATAAACTAAACCAGTCTGGTCCTGGCTCTGGAGTGCCAGTATTAAATCTATTCAGTTATTCCAATGCTCCCATGGATGGTAGTGCCCTATGCCAAACAGACTTTTTCTATAAAATCGCCAGGACAAGGAGTTGGGATTTAGCAAGGGCCAGGAAAACTTTCCAAATAGGCATTTTTTTCTAAGGTCCTTCTGTTTGAGTGACAGGATTAAATACCATGGCTGTTCCCTCCAAGAGGAACTTTTTCCTAGAAACTGGCCATGAGCACACTGGATGAGCTTTAGCTCAGTTGATATTTCCTCCAAACTTAGAGGAATGCAGATGTACAGGTGGTATCAGATCATACAGATCACTCTAATCCTTCTCCCAACTCAAATGTTTCACACCACTGTTAAGGACATAATGGCTAGCTGGTTTTTTTTCCATATGCACTTGCTGAGAGAGTGCCAACTAAGGGCATACAGGCAGTCCTGTATATGTGGTTCCCAAAGGAAATCTGACTTCCATTTTTTACACCTCATCTGAAATGATGATACCTCATCTGTGGAACTGTTCCAGGCCAGGCATGATGGGGCTCTTAGCAACCTACTCTAACAGAAGATGTCCCTGCCCATGACAGGGAGTAATGATCTTTAAGGTCCCTTCTAGCCCAAACTATTCTATGATTCTATGAAACATTGAAATTTGTATTTCTTCCTTTTTAAAGTGCATATGACTGACTCTAAGGGCAGTTTGGCCATGTTGGTCCTAGACACAAATGCATATTTAGTATGCTTCAGCAGACCTTTCAAAATTTCTTTTCTCTCCATTTCACCTGTTTCTCCCCTTTATTCATGACCTTGTCTATAAAGATTTTGTGAAGCTCTTGGAGCTAACTCTGAAAGGAGCAGAGAATGAAATATCGTGGTACATCTTCGTTCATGCAGAGGATGGCCTCCTCTGTACTGAAGAATTTTCTTTGTGCTGTTCAAAAGTACAAAAAAAGAAAGCCATAAAAAATCTACCAATGCTAGAAGAAACCCAACAGAACTACTCAATTTTTATAAAAGAGAAACAGAAACATTATTCTCTCTCAACATTTTTAGTATCATATAGTTTATCTCTCTCTCTTCCTGAAAGCTTTCCTAGAGTCTCTTGGAAAAAATGAGTCACTCCCTCACACACATCAACTTTCAGATACTTTGAGAATAATATGCCTTTTTTATTTTTTTTTAAACTGAGAACTTCTTCAAATAAATGTTTTCTCCTTGAGGGATTCTAAATGCTTAACAGTCCCAAGATATTTCTAAATACTAAAGCCATCTAATTAATAAGAAACCTCTCTGCCTTTTTGCAAGGGTTATCAAAGACGTCCATTAATGATGCACTGAGTTGAAAAAGTAATCACAGTTGGAAAGAGGGACTTCAATGGAAAGAAATGAGGAAGTCTATGTTTTCTTCTACTTTAATAATTTCTTATAGACAGTCTGGTAATCCTCTGAATCTGCTGTTTATTGAGGAATAACATCTCACTTGATACAAAGAATTGTATATGAAAGAATAGTGAAACCCATAAGTACTGAATGAGTTACTATTAGAACAAAATTTCTGGAACCTGATGTTTAAATATCCTCACCCTGGATCTTGTTTAAAAATGTCACAGAACATCACAGCACATCTGGACCCTCCTGGATGGCTATATCTTCACCTGTGCCATTAATTCAGTGCCATGGCATCATTACTGCCATATGTTTTTGGCTAGATATGGAGGGGTTTATCCTGTGATTATTTATACCCTGCTATTTAACTCTAAAAATGCCAATTCCTGCTTCTTCCTCTTTTAGTTCAGCTTTAATTTCTGGTGCATGCTTTGCTTGTTACTTTGGGGGACTGTGGGCACTGCCTAGGACAGAGCAGATAACCACAAACTGCATATTGTGTCTGTGCAGCGCTGCAGCTGAAACAGTTAGGAAAGTGATATGAAAGCAGATCGTAGCTTGAAAGGCCCATGAAGTAACTTAATGTACTGTGGAGACATCTCCAGAGACTGCTGGTGTCAAATATGGAAATCCCTGCATTCTTTTTCTTACCCTCCTTTCAAGCTAAATCATCCTTCAAGCTGTATGATTTCAATATACTTCTAGCTTGAAACTTCTATCATTTCTGTGCATGCTGAAAGGTTCATGAGTTGCCTAAAAATGTTAAAACTTCTACTTACTCTGTCTTTAAACTTGCATAATATTCAGAACTCATCTAACCCCTTCTTGCCAAGAAGAATTTGAAATGTTTTGAGAAAAAAGGAAGAAACAGAGTGTCTTGGTTTGAAACGACAAGTGTCTGTTAAGAAAGACAGAAACTTTTCTTGAAATGGAAAAATGCAAACCCCCCCTCCCCACCCAAATTTTTACAATTTTGAAATCAAGGGGCTCTCAAGCAAAGATATAGGAATAGGAATAACAGTTCTTTCCTAGGAAAATTAAAATAAAAATGCAGTAATACAAAAGAAAACCACTGACAGTGTCAGAATACAACCTGACACCCTGTTGGTCAGGGTGGTAGGTTGGGTGTTGGTAGCAATTTGATTAGATGGTGATTGTAGCCCTCTTGGAATGACAGACGTGGTTCTGTTGAAGCAGTGATCCTGTAGAAGGGTGCAGTTCTCCTCTGAAGGTCCAGTGGTGGTGTAGCTGGGTCCAGTCTCTCCTTCGGGACCCAGTGGAGAAAGGCTGACTGCAGAGTTCCAAGTCTCAGATTTTATCCAGGTAGGAATGTTTGGCTCCTCCTCCTGGGTGGAGCATCTCACACTGGGATGATGTAATTTTATCAGTCATGCAGTGAGATTCAATGGTCCATTAGCAGAACATATCCCCCTGGAGTTATAAGGGATGGGTCATGGAAGAGATAAAGAACAGTGCCACACCTGGTTTTAACAGCTGGTAATAGAATACATACTTCTGGTTACATCTTGCATTGCAACCCAAGAGAAGGAAGGGAGGAAGGGAGGAAGGAAAAATAAGAAGAAAATAAAAGAGAACGAAGATAAAGCAGAAATAAGAGAGAGAGAGAGAGAAAGAGGGCTCTTATGCCTTTGCTCATACAACCTAAATTTAGCCTCCAAGGCACCTTTTGTAGTAGAAAAGCCCCAGATCATTCCCATGCTCTAAACAGGATCAGTCCATTGTTAATAATAATCTGCCAACAAGCTTTGTTTATCTCAGCTGCATTCTACTGGATCCAGTCCACATGTGATGCTGCTGGCAGAAATAAATGTATCTGTCTCTACTCAGAATGGCCAATATGTTTTCATATGCTTCCTGGGGAACAAATTCTGCAATTTATAAGCCAGTTTTACATAGCAAAGATAAATAGTTATCTAAGCAGCAATATGTCTAGACTCAACATTTCAGCCCAGAAAACATTCCTAGAATTGCAGAATTATATTGACTATTGAATTATGTGGGTAAGAATTACTCAAGCTTTTGAAAATATAAGATTATACTGAATATTATGAAAGCACAGGCTAGTACAGGTTTCATACTAGAGTTCTACTGGTTCATCTTTACAGATGGGCAATAGTATGATAACAGCCTTCCTTTTAAGACACTGAATTGCTTATCCAGTACTTGAAAGAATTCAGATAAGCAAATGTATAACAGACTGAAATGTTTATGTTTATATTGGATTTTGCAGTGTGTCTTGTATAAAATATGGAAAAGGTTTGCACTATTTTCTAATTCTTGTAAATATTTGGAATTAATCTTGGGGTTTTATGGATTAGGTCACTTAATGAAATAAATAAAATTACTAAATACGTGAGAATAATTTGCAATAAAGTTACCATTATGCCAATTTTCATTACATCAATGCATTGGAATGAATAATCACTTAGAGAAGTACAGCAGAGAAATGGCAAATATACTTCACATCTGTAGGTAATTAAACACATGCTCAACTTTAACCTTCAGTGCATCGATGAAGGACTTTAAAGTTTTGTAGAGGAAAAGTTTGGTTTAGCATAGGTAATAAGGGGAAAAAGATCCCTTAAATCTTTTTCAATAATCTGTTTTCAATAAATCTGTTTCACACAAACCATCACAGCAACCTGAGCAAAGAGGAAAGAAAAGTTGGAAATAACAGATGTGTCTGTATGTTCTGCCAGAACAAAGAAAGGGGGTAAAAATACTATGTTCCATGCAATTCAGAGATGAGTTAGGTAGTTCCTTCTCTTCTCTTTTCTCTGTAAGCACTAATAATCAGATAGGGACAAAAGGAAAGATGATGCTACAAAGGCAATTGCTGAGTCTTTGGAGGCTGTAAATTAAGGAAAAACCTGTGATTTTGTCTAGATAATTCAGAGGAAGTTATCTAAAGGGATGAAATCAATTGATTTTTCCAATAGGAAACTAACTAAAATAGAAGTAGCAACAGAATCAGTCAGTTGGAACTTCATTGCTTCTCAATAGCACTGAAAAAGTAATATTCCCTAATTTTGCATACAAAGACATTGAGGTTGATGATATCTACTGATTCAACCACTGCCCTCCCACTTCCTTCTGCCCTCCCCAACAGCTGGATTAGTCCTAAATGTCAGACGTGTCCAGTTCTCAAAATTTGGCCTGATGGCTTAAAGTAGCAATTAATGTCTTCATTCACACTGCATGCTAATGAACAGAACTGTAATTTTCCTCCTTTAGAATGATTTAATCATTAATAAGCTGTCCAATCCTTTTTGTATTTAGTACTTCAATGACAAGAGTATCTCTTAAGTTCTTTCATGAATAATAGGTATATTTCTAAATAGTCTAAAAGGTGGTGACAGAAATTCAAACTCATGAATTCAGTTGAAAATTGTTCAATTACATTAAAATCCTTGCATGTAATACATCTATGATTTCAGGCTACAGAACTTGTTGATGGAAGAGTGTGTATTTCTGGATATGTGTGCTCAAGACTGAATTTTTGAGATAATTTTATTTAATGATCAGGGACATATTTTGGAGTAACCTTCACTTGTCAACACACTTTCTGTGAAACTGAGTCAGAACTTTTATACTCGGTTTTGCTTCTAATGAGTTGACAAAGCTCAGTTATAAATTACAAGCTGCATTCAAGTTAGCTTTTAAAATATTTTTAGGGGCATAAAATAGGCATTGTTTATGTGCTTCACTTAACATAAATAATGCATCAGTTTATCTTAAACTGAATAATTCAAATCAAATGTTGGTAAACTATGAAAGTCTTTTTATATGGAGATTCAGAAAGAATCATACCTCTGAGATTTATGTTGAATGTGTTCACTGTGGACTTTTTAACATTTTTTAAAAGATACTTGTTGGTATTATGCATGTCTTTTTCATTCTGCTGGGGGAAAAAAATCACTTTTGTTGTTGCATGACAGATGGCAACCACAAAAGAAATCATATTAGATGTGTTTGAAACACATCATATGAATTTAAATTTTGTACACAGGTGTTTCATGACAAGCAGTATTTTGCAGAGAAATTTGAGGAACAGAGAGAAGAAAGTGTATAAGTTAACATGTGCACGTGCATACATATATATATATTTGTATGTAAATATGTATGTTATGCTGCATTGCACTTTCCACAAGAGTAGCAATAGCAGATTATAAAACACTCTATCTGGGAAGCAAAAACTCTTTAGTTCATATCTTAAAGTGTTTTCTATACACACAGCAGAATAAGAGGACAGGAAGAATGCATTTAATGGGAAACACTATTGATTTAAAACTTGAATCTGACTTTGTTTTCATCAGTATGCATGTGAATCACACCAGTGTGTCTGAAAGTAAAATGAATCTTGAAATATAGCTTGTGGAAGGTTTTTCTTCCTTCAGTGGAGACTTTTCTAATGAAAAAGAACAAAAAAAAATATCTAATAAATAGGGACTAAATCCAACAATTATTTCAAAATTTTTGACTGAGTAATATTACCCCAGAATCAAGATCTCTTTAACTTTCCTCACAGTCCAAGCTCCTATAATACAAGATGATCTATTCTTTTGTAATGGGTATTCTACAGATATAATTCAATGGTCAAAATCCACTGTGAACCAAACTAAGCCTCTAAAACCACTTAAACTACTTAAAAACAACCCCAAACCAAACAAAACCAACATTTCTTTTTCTCTTTTTTTATGATTTTTTTTCCTTTTGGGTTACTTTTTACCAGAATCAGTTCCTCTGTTGTTTCCTGAGGCAAGCATCAGCTTTTCAGCACAGAGAAGAAAGCAGCACATGGAAGAGAAGGAGCTGACAGGGACTGGGACAAGTAGGGACTGCCTTCAGTAGACACGATCATAGCACATTCATGGGGCTAAACTAAAGGGGCTCAAATCTCAAGGTCCTCCTTTATTAGGGGCCTAAACATAAAAAGGCAAAGAAATATAAGGGAACATAGTGGCAGCATGCAGAATGCACTGTAACATTTTCATCTTTCATATTGGACTATGAAAGTATTCAAGAATTAGATTCTTTTAATGTAGAATTTCTAAGGTAGAGGCAGAAAACGTGAGTCCTAGCCAGTAACTGTAGTATAGCTTTTGATGCAATAAAATATGAAATTATATGACATGCTAAGAAAATCTAATCTACACTATTGTGGGGCAATAGTTCAGAACAAAATTTTTCACACTTATAATTTTTCCCCCAAAAGAATTAAAAAGACATTCATAATATCAATTAATTTGGCCTATCTGAAATATTTTGTGATCAATATCAGTTTTTCTGGCAAGATCATGGAGTAGGTTCTTCTGGAAACTCTGCTAAAGGTGATTGGTGATGGTCAGCATAGCACCACTAAAGGCCAGGTATACCTCACAAATTTGGTGGCCTTCTATGATGGGGTATAGCTCTGAGAGAAGGACATCTACCCAGACCTGTGCAAAACATTTGGCAATGTCCCTGGGCAGGGCTTTGAGCCGCTAGACCTATTGGGTGGCACCCCTACACATGGCAAGGGGGCTTGGAAGTAGATGATTTTTAAGGTCATTTCAACACAAACCATTGTCTGAGTCTATGATGTTTCCAGGAAAAAAAAAAAGCTTCTTTCAATTTTTCTCTGTTTTATAGACCTTAAATGTTGTCAGCATAACAATTGTATGAGTGTGATGAGTCTTGAACCACAGAAAATTGATATTGATCACAAAATATTTCAGATAGACCAAATTAAGAGAAAAAAAAATTAGAAGAAACTCCTTTTTATCCCAAATTACACTCTCCTGAAAGATAAAAATGAATAATGATGTCTGCTGCAGGTCTAATGATATTCCCAGAATTGCTTCACATATCAACAGATAAAAAAGGACATTTAATTAACAACTGTCTTTTCTCTTTTGAATGAAACCAGTAGCATCCTTACACACTTAGGGAAGACAGAGCCAAAAGATCTGTTTAGACTTGTTAGGGTTCAGCAAGACCTATTTTGAAGCTCAGTTTCTAATTAATGTGAGAGTTGTATATCACACTTGAAGATGCTTTCTCAGAAGGTTTCAGTGCTCTATGGATCATGGGTAATGAAAAAAAGCCTGATATTTTGATGTTGAAAAGTGTTATAAATTCTTAAATTACAACTGACTTATATCTGTTCAGACCTCCTGAGGTTTTAATATAATTTAAAACAGAGCTCATTAAATTATCAAGGACATAGACAAGGAAGGTTATGTGACCTTACAACATAATTAGATAGAGCTATAGAGAGACAATTACTTTTTGAGAAAACAAAGAGTATTTGTGACCTATCAGACACCTGTCTATACAGAAAGACGGATCTGGTCTCGTCCCAAGCAGCAAGTGACAGAACAACAGGAAATAGCCTCAGGTTACACCAAGTAGGGTTTAAGTTGCCTGTTAGGAAAACTTTCATCACTAAAAGGGTTGTCAAGCACTGACACAGGGTGTCCAGGAAAATGTCTGAGTCACCATCCCTAGGAATATTTAAAAGAAGTGTGGATATGGAGCATGCAGACGTGGTTTATTCATGAAAAGTGCTGAGTTAATGGCTGGACTCAGGGAGCTTAGCGATTCTATGATTCTATGATTTGGAGAGTGTGTGTTTGTGATGGGTCCTATATGCAAGAACTTTAATTTGCAAATCAAAGTAGAATTGAATGCTAAAAAACACCAATGATATAATACACTGGCATGGATCAAGAACATCCACACTTGTAGGGCAATAAAATCATATCTACCCACAAAGCAGCAACACCTGTTGTCTTTGAAAGCTGACAAACAATAACTGTTCTCAAATTTCATCTCCCTGAGGATGTCTTAGCTAATTCATAGCTAATTAATAATAAATTAATTACAATTAATTCTTCTTGACAGAGGAAAACCAGATGCACAGAATTTGCAAAAAATCAGCACACTGTCTGGCAAATAAAACCAGTAAACCCAGCAATATTAAACAAAAACAGTTTAATAATATTAAATAATTTTCCCTTCCTATAGACTACCATTTATCAGCATTCTTAGATGTCAAAATAGCTGAAAAGAAAGGCAAATATTATTATAATAAATATAAAACTGCAGAAAAGAGATGTGGTAGATAAGAAGCTACCTCATAACTGGGAAATAGCACTGTCATCCTCTGAATTCTATATGCAAAAAAACCCACTATGTGGTAAAACCTAACCAACCAACCAAAATTTGTGATATGCTTCTTAGGGCTGCTAATGAAATTATGTGCAGCAGACCTTAACTCATTTGACTTAAAAATCTCTTGAGTTCCATGAAACCTCCAAAAGCTCGTCAATATGTGAGATCATTAAGTCAAAATAATAATAAAAAAATAACGTCACAGTTTTAATAACACAACTGTTTGATAAATCAGTAGGGTTTCTTTTCTGTCAGACAAAGAAAATGGGTGCTATTTTTAAAATAGCTGCAAGAGAATGTTACCTGTCATATCAGAGTCTAGCTACCTGGTTTGGAAAAATGTCTTTTGTTCAATGAATTAGATAGAGATTCTAGCTCCTACTTCTCAGACAAAGTTCCTTTACTACAAGCCTGCTCCATTGTACTGCCACCTACGTAAAATATATTTAGAGATTCAAATACGTCTTTAGGATGGCAGCTCTAAACGACAGCTTTAACAGGCTGTCCAAGGAAGAGGTGTAATCACCATCCCTGGAAGTGTTCAAAAAACATGTAGATGTGGTGCTTAGGGATATAGTTTAATGGTGGACCTGGCAGTGCTTGGTTAATGGTTGGGTTTGATGATCCTTGAGGTCCTTTCTAACCTTTATAATTCCATGATTCCATAATTTTTTATAGAGGTTCATATGCAGTTGCATTTCTATAGCCAAAATTGTGTTGACTTATGTGCAAAGCTAAGTGCAATCTAATTCTATTCCTTAATTCTGTGGGACTTCCTGAAATTCAGATTTAATAAGCATAGCCCAAATAGCAATCATAGTATGTCAAAACCCTTGAGTTTAGTAAGTAAACGAAAAAAAACTTCATTAATTCCTGATTTGAATGCTAAACTGATTGGTTAGAAAAAAAAAAGGCATGGCTTTATGATTAAATATATAAAGAACATGAATTTTCACCTTAAAATCAGCTAAATATATAATAAGAACAGTATGTTAATCTGTAAACAGTCAAGAAAGTGATTCTATCAGGAGAAGGGAAAGGTGTCTGCTGGACTTAGGATAATTTAATAGTGATAATACATCTTTCAGAAATCATGGTATCAAGGATACCAGGAGTTAGAAAAATCTGTACCTTCTTCTAAAGTACATGACAAAAAATGGCACAAAATCCCTTATGATATTTCCATGGAAAGTTGTGGACTTGTGGGCTACAATCTTTCAAACTTTGATCTGCTTGTTGCAAGTGCTTTTCAAAATACGAGGTCCTATTACTTTTCATGAATCACAAAGCAATAAAAACAATAATGACTTGTGTCTTAAAACATTGGTTTAAAACATCAAATGTAGAGTTTGAAGGTACCAAAACATAGCTCTAACACAAAATTATTGCTGAGTTCTTGCACATATTACTTTACAACTTCTTAACCTTGGAAATTTGCACAGTGATCCAAACAAACAGCCATGTATAAAAAGTCCCTGTAAAATATGCTATTCATCCATGAATGGATCTCTGTGAAATAATACATGCTATCATCTTTTTATAGTACTGTATTTTTCTTTAATCTTAAAGAATGAATGGAGTCACTGGTTGGGTTCATCTGCCTAACAGAACAAATGGAAAGTGGTCCTCACTTCATGTCTCTTTTGATACAGAGTGCTGGTCTTATTGCTGACAAAAGAAGTCTTTGATATGCCATCCACACTTCAGAAACCTGCTGCCTGTTAATACATCACTCCTAGAAACACTATCAAGCCCTCCAGGCAGGATTGCTCATTCCCCTTGCTGTTTTCACTCTCTAAATTATTTGCAATGTAAATAAGCCAGAACAGATTAATAGATTGTGACGGACAGAGAGATGTAAGAAGAAGAAAGAGAGATATCTGGATTTAGTATGAGATTTTGCCTTTGCAGCAAAGATTTGATTGTCTAGATTACAGAATAATAACTGGAAAGAAATCTGAAAAATAAAGACAGGGCTACCTACCTGTATTTAGGGATTTGTGAAGCACTTCCTTCACAAATTAGAATTGTGCAGCATATGATGATTTGCATTGGTTACTCCTTTTAGTCATTGTTTAAATGCATAATATTTAATAAAGAGGTGTGTAACGGCCAAGAGAGTGTATATTAGAAGGAGCTGTTTTGCTCTTCTGGGCACTCTTCTGCTCTATAGATAGCACCAAAATGAGCAATTGTCAAATTTTTGAGAAAATGTTATGAACATTTCATGTTCATGACATCACAAATAGTGGTACTTCACATAAAATGAAAGGGAAACACGCAAAAGTGTTACAGAAATGACAGTTTGGGTGTTCAGTTCTGGCTTTTCTTTGGCTAGGACAGTCTTGCCTCAACCAGGAGGGAGGGGAGCCTAGGGCCATGTGGGTGTGTCTAAATTGTTATTTTATATCACCTTACCCTGCGGCCGGGGGTGGAATTAAGGGAGTATCACCTCTGAGAAGGAGTAGTTGCATGGCTTATGGTCAGGAAGGTAAAGGTGGTGAAGGAGAGTGGCTTGTGGTTTTTATTTTAGTGGGAACACTAAATTAGGGAATACCATTCCTAAACCACAAGTTCTCATTAAGCTCTCCTAAAACAAAACTCACTGTGGAGTAAGGTTTGATTCTAGAGGAATTTGAATTTAGGTGTTGGTGTCCTCAACCCCCCTAATTTCTCTTGAATTCCTGGTACATATGGTTTTTTTTCCCCATAGTTATCCTGTATTTAGTATGGAACAGAGGTGGTGTTTAAAGAGTATGAGATTATGAGTAAGGCCATGGGTGACAAGAAATGTGAAGTTAAAACTGTTTGAGTGATGATTGTTATGTGGTTACTAAAGAGAAACTTTAGCATTTTTCCATGTGAATGGTGTAGGATCATAGTATCGCTCTGATACTGAAGGAATCTTGGGAAGTCCTTACTAAAGCCCACTGCCCAAAGAAGGTTCATCTAGACTAAGATAGTCAAAGCATTTTCTGACTGGGACTTGAAATTATCCAAGGGTAGAGATCATACAAGTGTTCCAGACAACTGTTCCAGTGATTAACTATCCCACTAGCAAAAATTATTTTCTTTATATCACACTAGAACATCCCTGTTTTAATTTAGGACTATTTTTTCTCTTCTCTTGGAACTTAGTGCAAAGGCTGACCTTGACTTTCAGTAACCTTCTCTTTGGTACTGGAGGATTGCTGTTAGGTTCACTTTAACCCTGTCTTTTCCTGATGATTCTGGTAAAGGTTTTCCTTCTCACTATGAATTCTGGATAGTTTTGGATAATTTTAGGCTTTCCATTAGTCAGAAGAAGCATAAGGAAGTCGACATGATGAATATAGAGGTAAATAATTCAGCACCCGGTCTGTATGTACCAATGGGTAGCTACTAATACCCCTGGCTGACCCTAAACAGGCCCATTGCCAAATTCCCCCATAAGCCCCATATAACCTCTGCCAGCACTGCCCAGAAGTGTGTTGTAGGTATGTCCATGTCAAGATCCTCACAACCATGCCCATGCCTGCCAATAGACTCAGTTGATCTGGACTCCAATTTATTGATCAACATCATGGCCTGACTTTGGATTTGCCTCTATAGCATGAACCTGCCTGGGTATTTGTTTAGACCTGGGAGTACCTCATCTACCCTAGTCACTTGCTAGGGGATGGGATGAACCCTGGCTGGTGTGATCCATGCCCTGTTAGCCCTTGGTGCACCTTGACATGGACAAATGATCTTATCTCGCATGACATCTTTCATCTAGATGGAAGAAAGATCTTCCATCTAGAGGAAGGAAGAACAAATGAAAGCAGAATTGGAGAAATAATTACAATTCAGTAAAGCTGAATATCTTGTTTGATCCATTAGTAAAAATACTTTTCCCTTTTCTTGGAGGTCAGCAGAAATCTATGGGTTTTATACAATCAAATAATTTCTGGTAGAGGAGTCAGGACACATCCGTGCTTTAAGGTGGCCCATGGGACATGTCTTACAGTGACTCAGCATGTGTGGCAGTCAAACAGGTGGCAGCACTATATTCATAATTGGTCTTCCATGTAACAGTTAAAAGCTGCAATAATGAGATGTTAGGCATGTGACACCTGGCAGGATATTGCCTGCAGAAACTGGCCTGGACTAACAATGTGAAATTTATGGCCAGTGAAATTTGTGCAGACTCTTGATTTTAACCATGAGGCTTTAACAAAATTAATCAAAGCTGTCTGGGGGACTATCTCAACAGCACTAAGCATGAGGAAATTTTGTATATCAGGGACACTGACCAGCAAACAGATTTCCCATTTTACTGGCATTAATGAGACACCACATTAATTATGCTACAGTTCTTATCAAGATCAGGAAATAGAACTAAATTGAGACAGCCACAAGCAAGAGACATGAGGGAGACATCTGAGTGGAAAAAATATGGGGACTCCAGGACTTAAATTATGTGCTGTTTTGTTGTAAACTCTTGTGGCTATTTTGTGGGAAAGGAATGTATTAGTTATATTTTCTCAAGCAGTTAAACTTTCTACTAGTTCAGGAGCATTAAATATATTTGGATACTAGTAAAAAGCTCACACAAGACTTTCTTCAAATTGGGTGTTATTATTTATACATACAGCAAGCAAGCATAAGTGGCTTTTGAGGTTTTGGTCTGGTAGAAACAGCAGCTATTATCCATTATTCTCACTGGAAACAGGAACAGAAGTAGTTTCTAGAAAGAGCTATCTTTTACTTTCAAATGCAACCAGCAGGAATAAAATCAACTTGCTTTAAAGAACATGGAGACTGCTGATTTTAAGCAGCAGAGGAAAATGTCAAAGCAGATTAAATCAAGAAAGAGGCCTTCTTTATTGCCAATGGTTTCAGTACACTGACAATAATGGGGGAGGACAGACATTTCAAGAGAAAGCCACCACTTTTAGTTTTGTTGATCAGGACAGAACGTTAACCTCCATTAAAGGAGAAATCCGGTAGCAAAAATAAAAGTGGAAAAAAACCCCAACTTCATTTAACTAATTTATTTTTAAAATATATAACCCTCAGGAATCTTGTTTATGATTCTGGTACACCAAGCTAGTCTAAGGTATTCAAGGACAAAATTGTGTGACACAGGGAAATCTCTCCTTAAAGACATGGCTACCTGGTTAAGTTAATTTCATTTCTCAAGCTAATTAAGACTTGTAGGTTAAAATTCTCACAAGTCCATCAATCCATCTCAGAAATCCATCCAGTGTTCAAAGAACACATATTGTGATTTTAGTCTTTATATTTGTGCATAGTGAAGGCAGTGAAACTTTGAAGCTGTGAAGAAGCAAATTCGTGTATGTTACCATGATCATTGATAGACTATGTTTTGCCAGATCATCTACAGGAACACATGATCTATTGTCCTTCTTGTTAACCACTAATGGCCTTTTAAGTAGACTTTTATCTTTTTCTATCTGTTTAACGTCATTGTGATCACTGTGATCATACAAAAAAGATATGTTATTTAAATCCATAAGAAAAATCTAAATATATTATATTATATTATTGAATCTGCCTTTATCAGTTGATTTTGAAAAGCCCTGTGAGGGTTGCTTGATGACTTACTTCTAGCATATTGTGCAGACTGACATTTCCTAGACAAGATTTCTGTTCCAATGACTTTTTTAGAAAACGTTTTGTGTTAGTCAGCCTCTAATTGCTCTTATCATCCCACCTGATCTTTTAAAATTAGAAAGTTATTTTTCTTTCAATTCACCTCAATAAATTAGCATTACAGTTCCAAATAGTTTTTAAAAATTATCGTGTTTTAGTTATCTGTAAAGCCAGTTTTACAGTGTATAACTTGAGTCTTTATCATTTAGCATTTTCTTTAGCTAACACTGAAGTTAAAGTTAAAATTATTTAACTAGCATGAAATCATTATTCACCCTCCTGCCCAATACATTGTGTCAATCATACAATGAAAAGAATGCGTCTTATCCTTCTCAGCTAGCAATGAATTTAGTCCATTGCTAGAAAACATTTTGCTCCTGTTATGGTTAGAAGATAAACATTGTATTCTTAATCACAGGATTCATCAAGATCTTTTTCAGAGGTATGATTCATATTCTGCATAACTCTTCAGCATTGCTTAAATTTTTCCTGCACAGTAGTTTTGATCTACTTCTACCTTTTACCCCTGATTCAATGTGATTTCAGTAATTCCCTCTTAAGGGTAGGTAATACTTCAAACAGCATAAGGTTTTCTGCAGCTGTTCCATTAAAGCATTTATTAAAGAATTTTTAGTACCTACATTGATATAAATCAGTCTATTAAAAGAGAGTAGGATCCTCTTAGATTGGGACAGCCCCACAAAAATATATCTTTACTTCTATTCTAACCAAGAGATTGTGTAACAAGGTCATATTATGTTTGTTTTAATATGCTTCTTAGGTAGCATTTACATTTAGATCATGAAGAAAAATAACATTTCCACTTCTGTTTACTTAAGTTTAAAGGTTTATGAATGGCACTCATATTGCTAAACACAGACATAAGCAGCAGATTTAGATTCCAGGCAGCTGTTTCCACTAGGTCATGATTCATAGAATAAAATCAGAATTGTTTAAGTTGGAAAAGACATTTGAGATCATGAAGTCCAACCATTAACCCAGTCCTGGCAAGTTCACCATTAAACCATGTCCCTAAATGCCACATCTACATGTCTTTTAAGTACCTCCAGGAATGGTGACACAACCACTTCCCCAGGCAGCCTGCTCCAGTGCTGATCTCATCCTGGTGTTTGCACCTAAATTAGGCCAGTCTTGATTTGTTTAATTTATTCTGTATTTGCTGTTAAGGAAGACCAAGGTGACTGAAGTAATAGTATTTCATGTGAATCTTGTCCTTTTTGTGTTTGCATCTAGTGCAAGAAAATAGAAAAATAGCCCATTTTAAAATCGAAATATTTAGTGTAGATACTATAATCTTTAGGATGCTTTGACTGATCATGGAAAGCTCCACTTTAAACATAAATAGAATGAGCGTGCATATACATAATTACTTCCATAGTACTCTTCAAAGTCCTTTTTCAAAAAAAAAAGGTATTGGTAGGCTGATCGTGCAAAGTTGATGATAAGAAAGAAAAATAATTACTTATTTATGCTGAGAGGGGCGAATTTACTGCTGGTGCAAGTAGGCAGAGCTTTATTTGAATCAGTGAACAGGATTGT
Organism: Poecile atricapillus; assembly: GCF_030490865.1. Classification (NCBI taxonomy): domain Eukaryota; kingdom Metazoa; phylum Chordata; class Aves; order Passeriformes; family Paridae; genus Poecile; species Poecile atricapillus. Next base: position 83,949,847 of record NC_081249.1, read on the forward strand.
TCTGAAAAAGAAAACCTCTAGAAAGCTCTAATAATTTTTGTCCTGTAGTTCTCTGGGATGGATTAAGCTATAAATTCAATTTAATTTTAATTGCTTTAGGTCTCTAAGGAACCAGTCCATAACACATGGAGTCCCAGAGGTGAAAGCACTGAACTGGTCCTAGTATTATGTTTAAATGAAACACACAAAAAACTTGCTAATTAGCAGGGACAGAAACTGAAATTATTTAGGATTTTATTTAATCTGAAGCAAATAGCTTTAAATGTAACAATTATCTAATTTTACTGTTTTAATCCTGTTGAGATTTTTACTTATATATGAAGAGAAGCTGAAAGCTGCAAATAAGGAGTAAATTCTTTTATTTCCACTAGAGCAAATACGTTATCATATGCTTGACCTATGGCACAGCAATTAAGGCTGCAGAACTCAATTGCCTAGAGAGATTATACAGAATTCATTCATTGAGGTGGAAATGTTTAATTAAGACATGAATCATAATAAGTACATACATTGTTATGGTTCTGTGGAGTCCTACAGAACCTTAAGAGAATATAACAATTCAAACCAACAAAATAACAACCCACACTTGGAGTGGTTGCCCTGGGAAATCCATCTGCTGTCTGAGCAACCTACAAAGCTCTCCTGTATATGGGATTGGGTGAAGTTTAACAGTGAGCTGAAAGTTAGAAATTCTTCATGGAGATCCAGATTTCAATGGAAGTTAAATATCACCATCAGCATCTGATCCCACAATTAGTACCATGATATAAGGATGTGAGGAGACTGAAGAATGTAGAAAGAAGTGGAATAATATTTAATCAATTAATGGAGCACATCAAGTATTGCCTGCTAAGAAGTGATTTGATGGCTAATTATCAATACTCATGATGTGTGGTGCTCCTTTTCCTTCTGATCATTTGGTCCTTCCAACTGACTCCACACCTATAGGTAGAGGGTAGTTACACATTTACAGTGCACTTGACAAAAATTACAAGCCAGAATATTTTTAGTAGTAAACATTGAAAAAGTCGAGGCTAATGATAGAGGAATTTCAGGCTGAAAGAAAGACATACTGAACCAGATCAAGTTTTTGTCACAAATATATAGGAACCATGGTATTTTCAAATCTCACACTTCTATCACAGATTTCATAGCTGAAAATGCTCAAGAATTTACATCTGGAATATATGTATTTTGGAGAAGATATAAAAGTGGAGGGGGAGAGAAAAAAATAAGGTAATGACAGGATCAATAGGGAGGACAGAGGTGTATTTCAAATGACATCAGAACTGTATGCCTGTTGAAATGTTGGTGAAGTTATAAAATAATTTGAAATGGGGGGGAAAAAATGGAACTCAAGGAACTAATTTTGAAAGACTGTAATGAACAGAAGATAGAGAAGTGAAATAGATTTAGCCAAAATACTACTTAAAACTGTGTTACCAGGAGAGAGTGATAGTGCACTGGTAGAGTGTATTTCAGAAATCAAGGTCTTTGTACAAGGGATGAGTCCTGAGAATGAATGACAAAAATAAAGGTGATAGAGGCAGAAGGAAGAGCTAATGAGCCTGGCATACAAGTGAAGAAACAGTTTTGAATTAATCTGGCCTGTGGATGAGAAATATCTAAATTAACTGAATTGCTTTCCCTCAGCTAGGATTATTTATGCTCCTAAGAAAGTACATAAACATGTAAAGTTATTTTCAGACTGTGCTGGGTTTTGCTGGGGTAGGGTTAATTTACTTTACAGTAGCTGGTGTGGGGCTGTGTTTTGGATTTGTGCTGGAAACAATGTTGATAACACAGGGGTGGTTTCACTACTGCTGAGCAGTGCTCACCCAGAGCCAAGGCCTTTGCTGTTCATCACTGACCCCACCAGCGAGGGGGCTGGGGGTGCACAGGGAGCTGGGAGGGGACACAGCTGGACAGCTGACCCCAACTGACCACAGGGACCTCATCAGAACATATGGCACCATGCTCAGTATATAGAACTGGGGGAAGAAAAAGGAAATGGGGGAGATTTTTAGTGATGTATTTGTCTTTTTACGTCACCTTTACATGTGCTGTTGTCCCACTTCCCTGGGGATGGCTGAACATCTTCTTGCCCATGGGAAATGGTGAACTAATTCTTTACCTCTGCTTGCATGCACAGCTTTTGCTTTCCCTGTTAAACTGTCTTTGCCTCAACTCATGGGTTTTCTCACTTTTACTATTTTGATGTTCTATCCCATTGGGGTGGGGGGTGGGGCAAGGAGCTTATGTGAGGAGGAGTTGCCAGCTGGGGTTTAAACCAAGACACAAAGAGTTTTAGACTATAATTTTTTTGACCATCTAATTGTCACAATCATAAATAATATAAAATTGACAGTGGAGTCACAAAGAAGTGTGTTCTGCAAGGAAGTCACTAAAGAAACCATAGGAGATACCACCAGTTTAAATTAGAAGAAAATGTGATCCAGAAGATTAAGGGCTTTAAAGCAACTGTGAGAAGACAGAAAAAGTTAATTATGTGTTTTGATCCTGATGTTTGCAGGGTAAGAGAATCACAAGTGTTAAAGGACATCAATTTCTTGACCCATTTTTATTTCAGTAGTCATTAGACTTTGAACTATTGAAGAAAAAACTATTAAGTCCATTGTAATATGAATTTATTGCTTGGGTATCTCAAGGGGGTGAAAAAGCATAGAAATTTGGTGAGACTGCCAACAGAGGGCAGGATGTTAGATAACAAGGACACTGTGGAAAGCAGATGCCAGAAAAAAGGGTCCACTTTCATTTGGGAAAAGTTACCATGACTAAGCAGTACTGCAGTCTAAGACAGGAGGTACAGGTTGGAGACATAAAAAATTTACTGCTGGCTACCCTCCAGAGGAGCTTCACGACTGTCACTAAGGGTAGAATTGGCTTACTGTCTGCACAATGTGAACTTTTCCTAATTACACTACATATGCTGTTTGCTGCTTTTTCTTTTATCTTTTCTGTGCTTCATAGTTAATTTGTCACTGTGTAAAGGATGGTTTTTCCCCCTTTCTGTTAAACAACAGAAGCAAAAAGGGCACGTCTGCTACACCTACTTAGTCTCACGAGTGACTGACTTGTTTCAGTAACATGAATTTGTTTTCATCTCTCTTAAGTAATTACTTGACAGTAAAGCTCTTCCTTCATTACTTTAGAAACCTTTCTGGTGTCTTCTGAGCATTGCCTGCATCTCAGGCATATGGCCTTTTCTCTGTAAATGCCCCCAGCTTCATCCATTATTGTTACTTTAGGAGGCATCGGTTCTTAATCAAGAGAATGCTGTGCATGGCCATGTGGGTTTGTACTTTTTCAGTCAATCCCAACAGCTCCATGAACAAACATAAATTAAACTATTAAGAATCTAAGGAGATTATAATGACTGCAATTAGCTCCCAATTTATTTAATACAATGGATGTTTCCAAAGAAAGGTCATATAAAAGGAACAGATTGCATGCAGTTAAACAAACAAATAAAAAAACAATTAATAATTAAAAAAAAAGTACTTTGGTGTTCAGATCCAAAGGGTGGCAAAAGAAACGTTTGCTTTGATGTGATTCCAAGGAGATGTTCTGATAAATAGAGAGCAATTTGGTTTCATCTTCTCCTGAGTTTTCACTTTGTATGGAAAACTGTTATATTATCTGGTGGAATTGGTGCAAAAACTCCCTTAGAGGTTTGTTTACTACGTGGAAGAAATCTTAATCAGGTGATATTACTGACATATTCTAGGTTATTTTAAAGCTTTCTGAAATGCATAATCTCATAGCTTTTCTTTCTCTTTTGTATCACAAAGGTCTCTATTTTTAACTTTTGATAAAGAATTTTACATCTTTCTAATGTTTTCAGTTATCTATAATGCATAGATGTGATCCTGCATTTATAGACCACCTTCCAGCATGAATGTAAATCCACACCTTTTTTGGGCAATTGACTAGCAGAATCTGTTTAAACACTGAATTATCTGATCTCACACAATTGAGTTCATAACATTAGTAGAGATGCTAAGCATAAAATAGCGTACTTATCACAGCCCACAAGTCAGATAATTAAAGCTTTGAGAAATCAGAAGTTTCAAGAAGGCAAGGGGTAAATGCTTAACTGTGGCAATGCCAAATACCTATGTAAAATGGACTGAAGTCAGTGGAAGCCAGACTGAGCAGACAGATGAATGAAAGCCAAGCATATTTTCTGATGACAGGATTTGATGAAACTCCAATAAACTCATTTAAACTCATGCAGGAGAAGGCTACCTGACACAAACCAGCAAAGTTTTTAAGGAAAGGAATTTCAAGTGTGTTTTATAAATGAAATTCTAGCAGAAAAAGGACTGATGCTACTTACAGCTACAGATTCCTTTGATTAGTTAGAAGGATTACAGACATTAATACTTAACATTAAAATTGTGTTTGGACAGTGCCACTTCAGTACAGATGCTCTTTAGTTAGTGGGGTAGCATCAAACAGAGCAGAAAAGGTTATCCATTGCAAATATTCTAAGATATAGTTGTTCTCATCTAATTAGTAAGTTAGACAGACACTATACAGACATATTAAAAAAATCATAACCCTATAAAAGAATTTGTAACATCAATTTTTAATGTTCAGCCAAGCTGTCTCATTAATGACATCCCAGAGGAGCTGAATGTCAGGACTTCTGTGTACTGCTTTTTGCGTTCAGCTTGAATTGCTCCATGACTTTCTCCTGCCTTGGGGATAACCAGGGAGATCCCCACTGAGGAGTAGTCTGCAAATGAACCATAAGTTCTGCTCTAGTGTCTTCTTCCTGCACTGGTATGTTGTGGTACTTGTATCAGTAGTTGGGCTGCTTCTGCTTAAGGGTAGGAGGGAAATAAGATTCCTAAGGATTTTGCTGAAGGCTATAAACCTCTGGTGGGAACGAACAGGACATGAGGAAGTTAAAGCCAAGGATTTCAATGGTATTCACTAAACTTTGATGCCTGAGTTTTCCTAAGCTCAATATCTTGTAAATCACTTTTCAAACTTAGACCGCTGCTCATCAGAAAATAATTAACTCACAAAAATGAGCATAAAATCCAAGTCACAATTTGCCATGTTTTACTTCCTAATAACTAACTGGCACATGATTTAACTCTTTGCTGGCCTTTCCTTTGTTCAGCTGTTTTTTTTTAGTTGTTTTTTTTTTTTTTTTTTTTTTTTTTTATTGCCTAAGGTATAGTTATTCTGGTGTTCTGCATCCTCCTCTTGTAAACAAAAAGTACACATCTTTCTGTGTTGTGAGTCCCTTACTATCCATAACACATGGTTTTTCAATGCAATAGCAACTTATATTTATTACCACACATCATATATATTGTATTTTCCAATTTTCTCATCTCCTTTTTCCAATTACTACCATTTCATCAGAATTCTCCAGGATTAAGTTCTTCTCCCCCTGATATCAGTGAAACACTAAATCTTGCATGTTTTACTGAAAAATCCCTTGATATTTAGCTGAGGAATGTTTCACATAAAAACCAATGTATGGAATAACTCTGACTTTGATTACTCACTGGGTTGATGTGCAAGAGCATATTTTGAATCCAGTATGCAAGGAAAAATAAAAGGAATTATTGTATCAAATTAGACTATTTCTTGACCAAGCTTGGTTAGCAAAGTTTCCCTTGGAATTACCAATTCCTACAATAAAATATTTTTGTATCAAATCCTGTTCATATTTCCAAGAAATGCTCCAATTGTTATGGCAATACAGGAGGAAATCATATTCATTTCTTGGATACCAGCAAATTAAATCCAGTCATTCACTTTGACAGCACAAATACATTTTTTGGTAAAGATAATTTTTGTATGCTCTTCTTAACATTGGGACTTTCCTCCATACAGATAGATGGATTAAAATAGGGATATATGATTTATCAAATCATCCCAATTCATCCACATAAGTGGCTGTTTCTTTCTTGGGTTAATATTTGAAAATTCTAATTGAAATGATGCTTCTAATTATTTTGGAGATCACTGCTAAAATTATTAATTATTACTCTGAATTGCTGTCTGTCCTCTCTGTCCTGAAATAAAAGTAGACCTGTGTACATGCAATAATCAGTGCTTAGATCTGCCCTATCTTGTTTAATATACCAGTACAGGTAGCCTGTGAGTGCCCTACCTGAAAGATTTCTCTTTAGCTATTCATGTTTTAAGCTGTGGTTATCTCTGGTTCCTTGAGCTGCCTGTTCCCATTCTGATTTATACACTTCCTAAACCATGGTAGCACTTTATTCTCTGCTGTAGTATCTCAGTCACAAATATTGTCTGCTAGTGTCTGAAAGATTGCCTTCTGCTTTAGACAACTTCTCTTGATCCTTGAATTCTCTATTTTCTGTCCCAGTGTATTTGTTTCTAGCTACACTCCTGCATTGCTTAAATTAAAAACCAAGCTATTGGAGAGGCAGTTTTCAGTTCTCCGCCTTGGAGGTTTTGTTCCGATTCTGCTCAATTTCCTCAAAACATTTTCTTCAGCCCCATTCTAATGACTGCAAGAAGGCTGTGAGTAGTTCAGGCTGCCATTGCACCACCCCATCTGCACCAAACCTTTGATTTTTTTTCCTCCTACCTACTGCTATAGTCAAACAGCAATGGTGAAAAAGACTAAACCTGATGACATTTGGTAAAAAAGTATTTTTTTTTTTCCTTCAGCTTCTAAATCCCCAAATTATAATAATATCTCCAGGCTTCAAGTGCAGAACACAAGCATCTTTGATGAAAAACTTGGGAGAGGTTCACAAAGATAATTAACTCTTATACTAGCTTTTCATAACGATGTGCAAGTATGACAGTTATCAATCTGAAAACTCTCTAAAGAACAAATAAAACCAATAGTTAGCTGTTCCTTGAGGTTTTTGAGATTTTAAAGAGAAAATACAATTGAAATGGATGTGCTCTTTTTGGCTGTTACTTGAAATACCATACTACCTGTAGTCTCACAGAAGTATAATTCAAATATGCACAGTGCAAAAACTATTAAAGACTAGAAAGTCTTTAGGGTCCCTTCCCACCTTAAACATTCTGTGATTCAATGACTTCCTTTTGCCTAAAGGAATTTCTAGTGTAAATGAGGTTCAAGCAAAAATTGTGAGAATTGCGGTGCTGGATGGGGCTCTGTGCAACATGATCTAATGAAAGTTCCTGTCCATGGCAGAGGGGTTGAAACTATGTGATTTTTAAGATCCGTTTCAACCCAGAACACTCTATTATTCTATGATTTGTTTCTCAAAAAAAAAAAAAAAAAAAAAAAAAGCTTAATTTTTGAGATCTGAGAATGGGAATGCCTTCCTTCACATAGGTCATTACTCATATGTAGCTCAGAAGGTCAGACCAAGCAGTTGGACTTCTGGCCATAAAATAAACATCCTTGGGTCAAACTTCTCTCAGTGGTGACAGAATAAAATCTGACTAAAACTTTTCCTTCTTTGAGTTTTTATAAGGGAAAAGAGAGCATGAAAGAGAAGGAGAGAATTCTTCAAACTGTATCATCAGCAATATTCATCCATCATGAATGTGTAATGAAATGTGTATTTCATTAAACATGGTTTCCTAAAGAACTAGAAATGCACACAACTGAATGACCAGAGATATTTATGTAAGTTTTTAATGTATTCCTGTAACCTAGATCTTTTGAAAGGTCATCAGTGCAACCATGAGAAAATGTAGAAATGGAAAAGTATTTGAAAAATGGGGGAAACAGTTGTCATGTCAAAATGACTGTTAAAAGTCAGTAAAAATATAATTATTTAGAACCCTGAACCAGTTAAATCATACTTACAATGCTCTTAAAAATATTTGTTTTATTTAATGGCCTGGAAAATAGGCAAGAGAGCTACATCTTTTTCAGCTTCCTTCTCTTCTCTGCAACAGAAGCACTGATACAAATTTTTGAGTGTTTTTTTTTTCCTAATTAGTGTTTAAACCTCTGGTTTTTTTTGGTAAATGTATATCTTGTGTAGAATCCTATATTCTGCAATCTCTATATTGCACCAGCACAACACAGCCTTTTTCTGATCAGTGGATTCTGATAGAAACTCTTGTCCCCAAGTGCTTTCCCCAGCAGAACAGACAGACTGCATAATGAAACAAAACAATGTGTAAACACAATGTACCCAGAATTAATGAGATCTTTAGTCACAAGGTAAATAATAGAGAAAAACTAAGCAGGATAGGCAAAGCATATGGGTTCTCGATGACATTTTAATGGGCATGAGAAAAAGTGACATAACAAACTGGTCTATTCTTATTCTGGCATTTGTCTTAGAATAAGGCCTAGGGACCTAAATATGCCTGAAGCTGAACCCTGTTACTGCTACAGGAAGAAAAATATACAAAGGAGATATCCCAAGATATTCAACTCCTTGAAAAGGAATCTGACTACAGAAGAGATCTTTGATCTGGGAAGGTTCACAAAACTTACCACCAGAACATATTTTCCTGTAAGAGCAAAACAGAGTAAATAAACATAGGACCCTTACTGGAGAAAATTAAATACGTAGTAATTAAACCCCAAAATACATATTATTCGACAAGGCATGGACAGATTAAAGATACTGAAGCTATTTATGGAAGTGCTATTTGTTGAAAATTCAGAGCAACAGGGACCATACGTTGAACAAAAATGGTGCTAAAAATTACAGGAGAAATAGAGGGGTAAAGAAACTTGTTAAGGTCAAAACTAGAAATTATAATAGGTTTGGGATTTATATTTACAAAGCTGTGGCTGTGTCTGAGTTAGTCTCTGCTGCCCTTGTAGATCTCCACAATCAGTGACGACATTTTTAAATATCTCTTCTAGCAATATAAGGTTAATTTTATAATGGAACTTCCAATTTTTCTCTTTGGGGACCATACAGAGGCGATAAGTCAGATGTATAAAACTGTACCTGATTAGCTAAATCCTATAAGATAACTTTTGAATCTTGTGTTGACATCATGCCAGATGGGGAAAAAAAACACCCAACTTTTAAAAGTGTCTGGAACCAAATCAAAACCATTCTCACAAAAGAATTTTTCTGCAAGCCCACGAGGAAGAGTCTTGAACTGAAATCCTTTGCAGCCAGCTTGATGCGTGTCTATGTACTTTTCTTTTGGTGAGGTAAATGTGGGGGATGTTGGATAAGGGGATCCTTGTCTTCTAGATGTAGGAGCAGTAAATTGACTCATTTATCCAGAAAAAAAAACCCCAAACCACTCAGCAGGGACGTGTGAAACAATAGAGAGAAGAAAGAAATTATCCAAAATTCTTTAAGCTTTAAACAGTTTGCTCTGGTGAAAGCTACTAAGAAATATTAGGGGCAAGTAGGGGACAGACTACACTACTGATCTTAGAGCTGCAGAAGTTACCTGTGATGCTTCAGCAACATCAAGAGCTTTGGTTATACATGCTTCTAGGGAAGACATGTTCTGTTTACCTGTATCTGTTTTCTCAGCTAAATGCAAAAGCAATAAAATATTCAGAACTATGCTCATAATCAGAACATAGGTATACTGTTGAATGGACAGCTGCCTTTCTGACCATCACTGGTTCTTACTGCACAGCAGAAGTATTTACTTCTCAGCAGGTCCTAAGTATCAGGAAAAGACTAATCTTAGCCCACTGTAAGATGACCTTAGCACAACACAGATCTTCAAAACCTTAAGTTTGCTTTTAGAAGTGTTTTTCTGGAAGTGTGTTTTAGAGTCTGTCTCTAGAGTTGATTTAAGTGAGGGAACAGATTTGTAGAAGAGTGGAATAGATGAGAGGGAACAATAACTTAAACTTTTGATTGATGTGTGGCAGGATGCCTCTTAATTTGCTATGTGTGCATTTGTTGGCCAAACTTGCTATGATTGCTTTGAGATAAATGAACAAATCTTGCCAATGTGTATCAGTACCTATTTGCAATACTTACAATCCTTTGCAGAGCATTCTGTAAGGCTGACAGGCTGAAATTCATTCATAAGTGTGTATATTGACAGGCATAGAATAGGAACATAACACAGACAAGAAATAATACCATCTGTTATATCCATCTTAGGAGGTAATAAACTGGAGAAAAGCTGGGTGCCTGATGATTCAGTGACAACACAGGTAATAAATATAAAGACTATGGTTGCAGACACCTCCTCTTGAGCTAGAGTCCTAAGTGCCTTTCTTTCTCAGTGGAAAAATATAATTTATTTGCATTCACTGTGCCTTACATATCCTCACTAGCTAACTGAAGAAAAAATAGCAGGCAAGAACTCATAGTTAATGAGATGGGTGTCATCCCTGTATTCATATTCTGTTAGGAGCAAGAGCAAGGCTGCTTTCATGACTCCTAAGTGGACAAGAGCAGAGCAGCCAACCAATTTTAGTGGTTGCTAATGTTATTTTCAAAGAACAAAAATACCCTTCCTCTTAAGAAGAAGCTTGTCCTAGACTGCCAAACTGTGACCGTAAGCCTAATTATTCCGGTTTCACAGACTTGCACCGATGGTGCTCCATTTCCTTTAGCACAACTAAATGAAGAGTGCAGATACACAGCTTACAGCAACGCTACTGATACAGAACACAACATGCAGCAAGCTGTCAGACTTAGCAAGTTTGGAAATATGGGCCCATTTTAGAAACAAAAAAATATCATCTCAGGAGTGTGTGAGCACAACCCTGAACTGACTGTTCAGTGCACAACATTCAGTAATTACTTTTCTCAGTATGACTGCCATTTTTGAGAGTGAAGAGCAGCCATGAGGTTAGGTCTGTGGAGTTGTGGGTTCATGATCTGAACAGCCAAATTATGTTAACCACTGCACCTGTCAAAGCAGCCTGGTATGCTCCTAATCGATGGAGTCAGTAGCACAGCAACACCCTGAATGTTGTGCTATCATTGTGATTTGAGGGAAAATAGCAAGAGACAGAGAAAATAAAAATAAACTTGCAATTCAGTAAATTTTTTGAATTCATGGATTCAGTGAGAGTTCTCAAGTGAAACCAAATGAAACCAAACATGGTAAGTATAACAATGTAGCAACTGTAGTAACAAGTATAATTTGAAACATTTGAAATAACAATTTTTTTCTGTTGCATCATAAAAAAACCCCCAAACAGTAACAACAATAACAACAAAGCACCTGAAAACTTTGAAATAGCACCCCCCTCCCCAAGTACTTTTAAGTATTCCAGAAATAGATTTATATTGATATATCTCTTGCTGGTTTTAATCAGACTCCTACAGGTTCTTATATCAACACTACATATACGTATTACTTTCTCCGTGGAATCACTTTCCTTGCAACATACAGAAGGAGGTTTTCATTATCACTAGCCCAGGAAAAAAAAAACAAACCCAAATCTTAAAAAAGCCAAAATTGCTTGTAAAAGTGCAGTCTTTCCAGTATTGGATTTTTAACACTAGATGTTACTCTCTGAAGGTATAAATTGCATTACCACATGACTCAGGTGGTTGTTTCAAAGTAATCAAGATGTATTTATTTTTTATAAAATTCATAATGAAATGACTATCTAAGGCTCAGTTTATTCTCTTAGAATAAAAGAGAATTTGGAAGAAAGAAGGCAGAGCTCCTTTTTTAATGTTTTGACAGTTTAAAACTTATTAATGTCAAATTAAGAAGCATACTTGACTAATAGTTTTCAGCTTTTGAGTGGTCAGAGGTCATAATGGCAACTTTCTGTGTGTGTGTGTGTTTTAACCTTTGTGTTTAGTCACCTGTGCTTGACTGTGAACTGTTGGATATTAGACGCTGCTTAGTCTTCAGCATCAGTGTGCTTCATCAGAAGTTCCAGTGAAGCAAATGGGAATTTAATTCTGGATGTGTAAGATCAAAATTATGCTCAGACTTTCATGATATTTCTCTTGTAGTTACTTTAAAGCATGGCTTTGCTGAGTTTATATAATTTGAGATTCATCACTAAACACTGTGCTTAAATTTTGAAATTCTTCAAACAAAAAAGGAGAGCTTGAGTTTCCCAATAGTGATAGCATAATTACAAAAAAAAATGTTTACGAGTAGTAACATTTATGGTTCTGTGGAATTGCTACTTCAGTTGAAATTAAGGACTGCTTATGAGTAAATTACTGAAAATTATTAGATGGAACAAGATAAATTACTTTTTGTGTTGTGTTAGGAAAGGAAAGTGGGTGAAAGTTAAAGTAGGCAAAGTTGAAAGCATCTGAGAGAATTTATTTAACAAGGAGATCACTGACAGAATATTAAGTACCCACTGAAACGTTGATGAATTGTACATATAGTTTGCATTTTCTGAATTGAAAAGAAAATATGACAATCATTATGACAAAATAAAACAACAAACCAAAAGTGGAATAGCAATTAAAAAAATTCACTTCAAGGTACTTTATGGACTTTTTTCCTTCTATCCTACTAATTTGCTGGCTGTGTAAAATAGAGATTGAAATGGAACAGTTTGCCTTTGAAGCCAAAGTGTAGGGAAAAAAATCATTATCCCAAATCCACAGCATCAGGAATTCCACTAAACTCTTTCCCAAGTCTTTAATGTTTTGTTTCATACTTTGAGCCCTAATATGCTGCTGAAGAGCAGCATTTGTCAGCTTTGTCATTGACAGTTGTAGTCCATCCATTGAAGTGTTTTCTCATTTAATACCCCTTCACTCAAGGTCTTCCTTTTCATCATATGATTAAGTCTACACTTTTTCCCCCCTTCCTAAGTTCATGTTTTTCCATCTATTTACATATAGCTGTCTATGTATTTTCAACCTGAAATTTATAAATCTACTTACTTGGAGTATATTTATGAGATATAAAGGTATTAGAAAAGCATCAGGGTCAAGGTACAGGCCAGGGTACCCACTGTCTTTTAAAAAATCAATCACCGAACCTCCCAATAGTACAATAATTGCATGATGCTGCTAGAAAAAAATGAGTTGCATAGAACAGTAAGCATTTTTCATGTCTTTGGTTGATTAAAGTTGAACTCTTTGGCATGTGTGAAAATCCTATCATTACCTGTAAAGGGCTCTTTGCTTTGTTTTTAAATTAGCAATCAAAATATTACGAGCAACAGGTAACATCTGGCTCTCCTAGCTGCATCTGTGAGTTGCCATATCTAGCACTAAAGTGTGGAAATGTGAAAATGTAGGAGAAGGAAGGGGACTTGTTAAAGAATTTCCAAAGTGAAACACTGATTTATTCTGAAAAAAAATGTCCTATCTGCTCCATAACTGGAGTTAACAGTGTAAAATATTACCCCATCCAAATGCTAATAAGTGACTGAAAGGAGAGATTCAGGTTTCCTCCTCCTTTTCTCCTGGTAGTACATGCTAAGCATTTGGTTTATATCACTATCTGTTACTTAAAGGAAGCACTTCAGAGCTGTCAGCGCATATGAGCGTGTACATTTTAGTAGTTTAGTAATTAAGCTGGCATCATAATGCATGTCAACAATCACAGCAGGCTTCAATGAAGAGCCTTATTAGAACAGATATTGAAAGAACACCAGGGTGGTCGTCACAGATTAGTGGTACTGGCATTAGCAAATGGACATTGTGAACTCAGGTAAGAAAACATAATTTATTAGTTAGAGTAATGATAATGCTGTTAGCTCCCCATGGTAGCTAATTAGAGGTGCCGGATAATGTTGATTCATTTAAGAATCTGTCACTGTTTTCTATTACAGTTCTAGAATATACAGCTGCACTGTACAAAAATGATTAAATGAAGAAACAGGTCTTTAAAATAAATCTGTATAACTCCAAAGCAGACTTTAACAAAAATAGTTTAAACAACAGTAATATAAATTAACATAAGTGTTCCCAAGAGAGTTGTGAATCTCTAAAACTCACTCTAACTGGAACAAAAACTAGCTGCAAATCCTTGACATAGGAAAAATAAGCCCATGCACAAATGATGAAAAGTGGGCTCTTCCCTTTAGGCTTGGTCTAAAAATAATTGTTTTAAGTGGCTCAAACTCGAGCTGTAGAATGACAGAATGTATACTTTTGGAAGGGACTACTGGAGGCCATCTTGTCTAGCTCAAGCGGAACAACTTCCTCAGGATTGTGTACAGATTATCTTTGAGTATCTCGAGAGGAGACTCCACAACTTCTCTGAGTGACCTGTTCAATGACGTATTAATAATTCCCTCTGCAACCTGAAGTAGAAGATTTTACTTTTGCATCCATCTGAAGCTCAGTCCTTTCAGGAACTCCCCATGTCCCTTCATATTATCAACTTTTGCTCTACCATATTTACCAAAGCTTTACCTCTCAGAGAGCCTCCGCTATCTGGGCATCTTCTTCAACTTTTGTGAGGAGAAAGGTTCTTTTTCATTTTTCATCTTTCCATCTGTCCAATGACCAGACCAGACAACTCTTTCCTGTGCAGTCACACTCTGATGGCAAAATCCTATTCTTAGCCCTGCTTTTTACACAGTTTGAGGCAAGGAACAAAAGAACGTAAACATTTTAAGATGCCATATGAAAGAAGAAGCAGTAATTCCATTGACACTTCTGACTTAGCATTCTGAATACTTTGACTGTATACTTAATAATTCGTGATGTTGAAGTTTTATACATCATATCATCTTTGCGCCTCTTGGAGTACTTACTTTAATAGTTCTGCTTGAATTTGGTGTCAAAAAAGAGAGTTTTCAGTATTTCTAAGAGTGTTTTTGCTTAAATGAAGTTATATCAAGCCATTCTTCTACTGATGATTTACAAAAAATATATGACAGTGGATTGAGTTATAAGGCGATGGAAAAAAGGAAAAAAAACATTCTAAAAAAAGATAGCATATGAATTAATGAGCAAATGAAATAGATATCCTATACAAGTATGAGCACCAAGGTCACTTGGCACAAGGGAGCACTATTGTGCTCCAAAGAAGCTCTTACTGTCTGCCTTGACACTCATGTGCATGTTGAAGTGTTCCAAAGTACTCATTGACTTGATATCTACTTCAGAAGAGTCTATTTGGTTAATTTGTGTTCCTGTAGATTTGCATAATAAGATAGAAAAGCTTCCCAGGAAACACTAGAATCTCTTAGGCCAACCACCATTATATTATGCCACAAGGGATGTATTTCACCTTAATCTTTCCTGAACTCCTTTCTGAAAGTGTGTGGATGGGTTTATTCAGTAATTTATTCTGATTTTTTCATAAATCAGTTTATGAAAGAAAGGCAATAAGATGTTAAAGCACCACAAAACATTAAGTTCCTGCCTTTTTCCATTATAACTGAAACTGTACCTTTGTCAGGATATGTGCTGGGCTGAGGGCACAACTTCATACACAAGCCCTGGTTGCATCGCAATACCACTGACATCTCTCCATGAAGAAGACTCAGTCTCTAGTGGTCTTGAGTTCACACTCTATTGTTAAAATAATCCAGATGAAAGCTAGTCATTAGTTATGTATAAAGATATTCTCATGAAATAAACTGAGAAAGGGAAAATTAGAAATTTGTGAGGCTTGACCAAATACATAAGTCCTGAAAAAAAATATTGGATTCCAATTTGAACAAGAATTAAAATGCTATTCAGGCTCTCCAGAGGCTGCTAAATCTCTCCTAGTGTATTCAACATTATTTTTTCCTCTGAAAATCTTATATAGAGAAGACTCACCTGAAGCATCTCCCACATAAGCTATGCCAGAGCTGCATTTCTGAAGTGCATGGGAAAATTGGAAACAACTGGGGCCTGGAAGTGCTCCTTGCCAGCAAAACCTAAGTTGTGAACATGCCAGAAGGATCTAGGTGAAATCATTAAGAAACATGCAAATATAACTTGTAAATGCAAAAGTCTTACCAAAGTAGCAAAGTGAGAAATTAGACCAGTTTCCAAACAATATTGTCCTTTGAAAATTAGTCAGCTGTAGCATCTTCAAAATTTGGACAACCTTATTTGTAAATCTAGGAAGCAAGACTTTGTTGTGACAGTCACTCAGTTTCTCCTTATTTGGCCACATGGTTAACAAGAAAAATATGTCTAGATGTATGCTTTATATGTTTTCTGGTGACATATCCAGTGGTGGGTGTCTATTTGGGCATATATTATGTTGTTCATGGAGTCACTAAAAGCAGAGGCAGTGATTATGGAATCATCTATATAAATTAATATAATCTCATATATATAAATTAATAAATAATCCATAGAAATTAATAAAAGGTATTTAATATCAAGAAATGAGATGCTGGGATACCTGGCACATCTTACAAGACCTCTAGGAGTCAAGGATGTTAAAGTGAGAAAGAGTTGCAAAAAAGGTTAAGTGATGGGTAAAAGAGGAAACACTGGTGCTAGGTGGAATGGAAAAAAAAAATCACTTTTTTCATTAATGATATGTCATAGTGTACAGGACAACACGGTTGAGTTAACTAGTTCACACTAAAAAAAGAAAATCTTGAGATCACAGAGTAGAGAAAAAAATTCAGTGTTGTCTGGGGACTACAGTACATGGTTTTTTTTTTAATCTTTTATCCCTGTGATCCTAGATCATACAGAGTTCTGTGAGTTAAGCCTTTTTTACAAACTGTTGACTCCACTGGAATCCAAGGATGATCCCAAATTGCTTTAGGCAATTTCAACCTGAGGTTAAAACAGCCAGTTCTGAGACAGTCAGGTGTGGAACAAATAAAGCCTCTGCTCAGTAAGGGCATTACCCCAGAGACCCAGACTCAGTGCTGCTTGGACTTCTGCCTTTCTGAATGTGGGCACTAGGTTTGGGAATGAGTATTAGATTTGTGTGCTAAAATGACTCCAAATTCTCTTCTTAAGAAAAATATGCGAAATACCCCATGTGGGTTGCAAAATGAATGAGGCAGCATGATTTTTGTATTGCTGAGAGAAAAACACAACCCTGATCAAGTCCAGAGGTAGCAAAGTTATCTTGAATTTTATCAAATCACCTAAAGACTGATTAAGGAAAGTGAAACCCTCTTGTATTTTCCCAGTTAGGAGAATGAGGGAAAGAAGAGAGGTTATGAAGGAAGAGACCCACACTGATGGTGAAGGGTCCAGAGGGGAAGCCTTATGAGTAGTGGCTCAAGTCACTTGGTTTGTTTGGCCTGGAGGAGATTGAGGGGAAACCTCGTTGTTGTGTACAGCTTCCTCACAAGGGCAGGCAGTGGGGAGGCACTGATCCCTTCTCTGTGGTGACCAGTGACAGGACCTGAGGGAATGGCCTGGTGTTGCGTCAGGGGAGGTTTAGGGTGGATATTGGGAAAAGGTTCTTCACTCAGAGGGTGGTGGGGTTCTGGAAGAGGGTCCCCAGGGAAATGGCCACAGCATCAGGCCTGATAAAGTTCAAGAAGCATTTGGACAATGCAGTGGGGCATGTGGTAGGACTCTTGGGGTGTCCTTTGCAGGGTCAGGAGTTCAACTCAATGAAACTTATGCATCTCTTCCAACTCAGGATATTCTGTTATTCTATGATTCCATGTTGGTTTCACTTTCACATCTCTAGTTTTGTTCCTATATAAAGGCTAAGAATAGGAAAGGAAGAGAAATATACAGGAGACATGAGATTTGAAAAGAAAATACTGCAGTGGAAGGAGAGCAGAGCTGGCTTTTATTTGATGCAGCTGCTGAGTTATTCAAGGACATGGCCCTCTGGCTGCCCTGTCATCAGACACCTTTGAAAGATCCCCAGTGTGAATGACAGAGTGGGTCAAGAATGACCCAGCTCAATTCCCATTTTATTGTTTTTCATTGTAATCTGATTATGTGGTGCTACCATGTGTCAAAGTGACATTGTTTGACAACTTCATCAAATTCACAGAAGCACAGGAGAGTGTTACAAAAAATATGTGCTTCATTCATTCTTTTCAACATGCCTTGGGGACTGCATACACTTTTTTTGGTTTCTAATCACTTTCCCTTACAGTAAAAATAGCTAATATCTTGAATAACTCTAATTAAACGTCACACTGAGGAAGGTATGGCTTGTCAAGTAACAGGGTGACTGGTACAGCCATGACCTGGAATCAGGAATACAAGGGGCTATGATGACCGAAAAACATCTAGCCTTAATTTCTATGTTTAACAGCTTGATTGCCAATGAATTGGAATCTACCAGAAGAGTGGGAATATGGATTGTATATTGATTAAAGCCAGTTTAGAATCAAGTGATTATGTCCTAGCAAGACCATTCAATTCTGGCCATATTTTTATGACTACACAATAGTTTATAAAATGTTTTTACACATCAAGAGTTCATTTAATGGTTTTTGTAATTATCAGATCCTTATTTTCCTTCAGTGCAGTACAGAGAACTCACAGAACAGAGAGTTTAAGTTAAAGGTGCTGTTTTAACAGAATAGTCAGAAGCTGCTGCAGACACAGGCCCAGAAATCCAATACAGAACATAAATTATTTACCTACAACTGCATAATCAGGGTCATGCTGGAAGAGGCACCCAACAAACAGCAAGGTTCTATGAGAGGTGCTGTCAACATTTCTGTTAATAGACTGACTCTCAATTTTTGTCCCAGCATGTGTGCTGGCTATTGTGCTGCTGGAGATGATGTCTTTCAGATGAGATGGAAAATTAGCTTCTGACTACATGTGGTCACTAATGATCCCATGCCAGCCTCTGTAAGAGCAGGAGATAACCCAGGTGTGCTTTGCTTCAGATAATTGCATTTTGCTGATCTAAATTTCCCCTGTGGCTTTAATCAGATATGATATTCTTAACTTGCTGCTCTAACCTGTTATGTAGGTTCACTGTTTATAGGTAAGGTACTGCTATTTCAGGGAGACATGAGTCTTTATCTTTGGGATAAAAATTCTTAACAGGAGAACTGTCCCATTGTTACTGCTGTAAGGACACATTCATTGACACTCTGAAGAACAGCATGGGAAAGTGTGCTACCAGCACACAATGAAGAGGGGAAAATTCCAGTAAATTATGATTTACTTATTTTCCAACAAGCTATTAAAATAAATATATTATGAATTAAAACCACTTGAAAAGAGGATGTGTTCCAGTGAGGAGAAAACAGCCTAACCATGCTCCTAAGCCTCCAAATTTTATTCTAACTTATAATTCTAATTTAAATCCTGTGAACCCTGGACAGACAATGTGGTAACACCATGGTAAAAAAAAAAGTAAAAAAAAAATATATATATCAGATATTTGCCTAGGTTGCAATCACATGAAAGAATCCTAAATTCTTCTTGGTTCAGCCCTAAAAATGACAAGAAGGGCTGAATCATGAACATTTTTCAAAACTTTCATAAGGATGTTAGATCAGTAAAGGGGCATTTGGTTGAAATTCATGCTGAGAGACAAGTTTTCCCTCTTTCCAGGCTAGGTTGGATGTGACTTGGTCTAGTGGAAGATGTCCTAGCCCATTGGTGTGGGGGCTGGAACTAAATGATCCTTAAAGTCCCTTCCAACCCAAAGCATTCTGTGGTTTGATTCTATGACCTGTGTTCTTGTGCGCAGCTCCTTTACTGTCTGCTATATTGGTGTTTTTAGTTTGGAAAAACTGATAGTTATAAGTCTTCCAAACCCTCTTCCCCCTTCCAAAACCTGTAAACTACATGAGATGCACAAAGAAATCTAGATGCCAAAGTACTGCCAAGGGAGACCAAAAGACACCAGCAGTAAATTAGACTGAACAATAGTTTGTAATGTGACAGTTCAGAAAACATGATTGAAAGCTGTGTTCACAGAAGTGTCATGTCCTTGATCAGGTTTCTCTGGGTAGTACTTTGCATTTGAAATACTGTGCATAGACTGTTCCTGTCAATAACCAGTGAGGGAATCAAACAGCAACTAAAAACCTCAGTCAAGCTGGCCGCTGTACATGGAAGGCGCTGGAAAGGATGCATGATTTAGCGGCTGAAATGACTGAATAATGAGGAGTAATTAGAAGGCTAATTTATGACTAAACATTTAATTTTGATGATGGAGGTCAATGGGAGTTTAATCATTAACTGTGAAGGAAGATTTATCAGTACTTAGTAGAAAGTTATTTACCATTATTTTTGACATCATCTTACCAGAAATTATTTTGACATTTATGAATTATACACAAAAAGAACCCTTTCACGTGAGGGTTGTAGATAGAAGAAAAGAGGAAAAAACTTTGTTCAAAAACAAATCTTCCCAATGGTATTTCCTTAAAAAAAGTGATGCAAATACAACTGGTCAACATGTGGGTAAACTGTAGCAGTCAGGGATTGTAGAAAGAAGTAACTAAGGTGAAACCTCCAGTGAGTAGACGAGGAGACAGGATTGAAATTCCTCCATGATTATTTTATATGACTTTATGTGATCAGTATCAAAGTGGATTGTTCAATGAAGAAAACACAGTATTATTGTCAGCTCTATGTTCTTTCAGGCAGTTGAGTAATTTGAGAATAACCATGACTCTCTTTTATTAGTGTGAAAATGTCTCTTTCAGATTTCATAATTGATGGTAATTTCAGCAACCTGATTTTTCTTAAAACAATACTTTTGTATTCTTACAAAAAAAAATTGTTTTTGCTTACTTCTAGCATAAGGCACATCCTGCCTGATGAGATTTTTATGATATAGCCACTTCAGTAACCTTGGGTGTCTTTATGATCAGTGAAGAGTAGAAAAATACAAAACATGATTCATATGATGAGCTGCAATGTGATTTTTTTCCTAAAATGAGAAAAATAAAATGATGGAGATTTTTAGTCTTCTATACTGATTATTGATTCCCAATAACCATATCACATATATATGAGATTAAGTGAATCCCACCCTTATTCAAACACCAAAATATTAGCTGATATAAGTAAAGCCATGGCTTTTTCTTCCTTGAAGAAAAGAGACAAGACTCTAAAGGAATTAGACTGGAAAAGCTCCTGAGCAAACCTAAATGGACTTGATCTGGGCATGAATTTGAAGTAGATGACCACTAGGAATCAGGCTACCCCACATGGTTCTGTGAAATAAATCACATTAACTGTAAGTGAAAGTTCTGAGAACAGGCTAAGCATGGTGATACATCAGTATTTTCATAATTCATCAACAAAAAATGCAAAGGATATATTTGAATGTTTGTTTTGGCATTGCTTCCTCTAGTTTCATCAAAATAAACATGAAAGGAACACTGTTCACCTGTTTTAAGCACATATTGTCTACTTCCTCTGAGAGGTAAAGTTCAGGCTTCTTTGTTTTCATGCAAAATTTCTTGCTCTCTTTATTAGCTATTAAATTTATTTTCTCATAAAAAAGTGCTTTAGATTCTTATTCTTCACATGTTCCAAGCTGAGAACCATTAAGGAGACATTTAAAAACCACATCCCTGGGTTGGTAAACAGCTAAGCCTATTAAGATGATTTGTTGACAAAATTAGAAAAGGATAATTAGTCAGGACAAGAAAAATAGCCTTCAAATTTCACCAAGAGCAAAAGGTGCATTTCAAAGAAATAAATCCAAGTTCCTATTTGAAACATTGTTTAACAGCTGTACCATAAAAGACCCTGAACTGTCTCTAGTGGTTCTTAGACTTCGTCGATTTAAATGCACAATAAATCATACTTTAATGAAAAACAGGCATTTAGTTCTGGGAATTAAAGTAAACAAATTAAATGAGTGTTTCTCTGTTTTATAAAGAAGGGAAATCACCTGGACAACATTTTGATGTTATTAATTTTATATTCACAATTACCTATTTCACCTACCTTCTGTCACATATTTTACAACTTAAATTTGGTATTACACAACAGAAACTGTCTTCAGCCTCTATTGAAGCAGTACATACAGCTTTCAGACAGAAAACAGTGCCCATTACACTAAGTATTGTCCACAACAAAATGACTATCATAATCTTCAAGATGAAAAGCTAGAAAATTTCCTTTCTGATATCCATAAGGATTTTCTGAGTGAATGTTTTTGCATGACAAAGGACTACAAGGCTATTGCAGACAAAAGTAGCTACAGTCTTGTGAGTTTTATAACCTATGCATTTAGCAAATAAACCTCACATCTGTGCCTGTTGATTTTTACTTTCATTATTATGGAGAAAAGTAGGCCTTGTTTTTGGCTAAGCACTTACGCTTATTTTATTTCTCAAGACATGTGTAAGCTAATGGTGTGCTAATCAGGGTAATGATTTCAAAAAGACAATTTAGTAATCCTTTTAATTAAAAAAAAAGCACATATTAATTAAAAGGAAGCACATTATTATTTATCATTAGACTCAGAAGGCATACTTACTACAGTCCCTCCTCTAATTCAAATTATTAAGAAATCTGTGATATAATAAGCTCAACATCAAAGTTGTGATGATGAATGTTAGTATTTTTTTAAAGTAAACCAAACTTTTTTCTTTTCAGCTGAATGGAATAAATCAGTCATAAGGAAATGTAAATGTGTCTTGAAGTCTGTTTCAAATCAATGATAATACCCAAAGGATAATACAGCTCCAAGAATGTTTATCTTGTAGCTCATAGGGTCTTTTGGTTTTTGCTTGAGAAAAAAATATGGTCATTATTAAGAATCTTTTGAAGTCACTCTTTTGAATACATCAGAGACAGAACTGCTCAAAGGACCTTGAAGTCACAAGTGAATTGACGAAATCAATAGGAATCTTCCCATGAAATTGGATAGTGGTGATCTACATTTCAAGGTGAACAGCTGTTTACTTGTACCCACAGACGACAAAGCCAAAATTCTGGTCTTCTCCCATACCCTAAAACTGGAAGCAGGTAGTGTCTCCAGGGAGATATATATTTACCAGTCTGTCTCCTTGGCCATTTAAAAGTCTGCTTTGGGCATGTCCTGTCTAATGTTCACAACAGAGATGTTTGGTTTGTGTTCTCTGGGCATTCACACAGCAGCTGTTTATTCAGCTTTTGTACTTGGAGGCTGCAAACCACTTGGCATCATATTACAACTTCCAGATTGAACCCTGGTAAACCACAAGGAGAGGCTTTCTCATGTTCACCATCCAGTGACCTGGAGACTGGTAATTCACCTGACACACTGTAGAAACAGCTCTCAGCTCTACCTGAGGTATTTGTGCTTGAATCTGCTGTCAGACAGGTAAATGCTTTAATCAATATCCTGATATTTGAATGGCTCATTCCTCCCAAATTGCCTGAGATAAGCAATAAATATTTACATCCATAAGGAGAGAAAATGTGGCAGTGTACCTAATTCTATATCCTTTTAATTAGAGCATATAGGAAAGGAGAGCTAGAGGTCAGTTCAGGTTCAGCAAATACTTAATATAACACTAAAAATATCCAGTTATTTCCTTGATTGCTCTGTTTTTTTCAGTCTTTCATGGAATATTTACTTTTTCCAAAACAAAACAAAAGAATAGTTAGAAGGTGGCTAGGCCAGGAAGTATTTTAAAATAATACAGCTTACATGTATTAGACATGCAACCTAGGTGACCTGGTGACTACCAGTTTAGGAGAAATGGCTACCATCCCCTCTTCCAGGTATGATCCATAAGGAAGGACTGGTTTATGTTCTTATCTTCAAGGGAAACCTGATTCTTGTGAATCCAGAGATGACAGAATGAATAGGAATCATTGTCATCCCCCATTTTGAATTGATTTTCAATTGGCTCATCCTCACTCAAATTGATTCATACTTATTCAGCTTGCCAGTGGCCTCCAGAAGGCAGAAGACATTAATTTCAGGAGGCTTGGCATTGGTTTGGTTCTTTGCAGAGTTCGGACATTCATTACATCAGTCAAGTTGAAGACATGCAGACACTCCTGCATTCTGCCTTGGAGACCTTAGTCCAATATAAAATCATGATAAAGGTGCTCTGTGCACTTCTATGAGCAAACATTTGTAGAATGAAAGCTTTCTGTAGTTTTGGGAATGAGAACTACAAGACTACATGCCAATATTTTGAATGTAACATAAATTAGTCATTCTATCTGTATCCTAAAAAATTGGCATAAACTAAGATATGATCAAAAATAATTCTAAGAATTATTACTGCAGATAGGATTGAATGACAGAGAAATGTCTGTTATGTTCAGATTTTTTTCTGCATGAAGAGTAATCTACATGCTATCTGTACATAATTGATGAGACATGAAAATCTTCTTTATGCTCTGGCTTGTGTATAAGTCTTTTCCTGTTTCCTTCTCATAAAATAAAAAAAAAATACTACCTAGTGCTTAGAGTTAGTATGATTATTGACTCCCTTATAGTGCATTTCACTGAAATTCATTGCACTGAATTTTTATGATGCTGTACAGCTGGCTGTTAAGAAACATGCAATGAAATTGCATGTCTACAGAAAATGCACTCCTGTCATCCCAGACTGGTTAACAGACTTCTCTGCCAAGACTGCAATTAGCTCTTCTCATATACTTATGCATGGGCTTTTCTTATTGCAGCCAGACCCCTTAAATTTGCAACAGGAGGTGTGACAAAATAAAATAAAAATAAAAATAAAAATGAACAAACAAACAAAACCCCCCACCAAAACCAAAACAAAATAACAAAAAAAGCAGTAGTGCAAACAGGAAAGAAGCACAGAGAAGAAAGACTTCTAATGAGGAGCACATTTACATTTTTGGCCATGATTGACCACCATAAAGTGTACACATGGAAGGGACCTGCTGGAGGTTTTAGAATAATCTAGTTTAATAATAATTTTAGAATAATTTAGTTTCGATAGCAAAACTGAGAGCAGCTCTCAAACCACTACAAAAAATGTTAATGTACATGGCATATTGTGAGGCCCTTTGAAAGCATCCTCAGTAAAAGGATAAGGATGAAATGAAGGTTTAGCCTTCAGTGCTGTGTTTTGATTATTTAAGTGAACTCCTATGGATAAAACTATTTATATGATCATAAGGAAAAAAAAAAGGAGTGATTGGTAGCATCAGAGCTTATCTATGGAAGTGAAATGAGCTGAGTGGGCCACTTGTGGGGCTTGGCAGGGCTGACAGCAGCACAGATCTTCCCTGCTGAGTTACTCTCAGCTTTTTACATTGCTTGCTTTCACTCTAAGAAATTACCAGTACCTATGGAGATAAACTGTCAGATTCCTAAATGACCTTCTCTCTGAGTTAAGAGTCTTGATTTATACTATTTATATTTATTTATATTTATTTATCTATATCTATATCTATATCTATATCTATATCTATATCTATATCTATATCTATATCTATATCTATATCTATATCTATATCTATATCTATATCTATATCTATATCTATATCTATATCTATATCTATATCTATATCATCTATATCTATGTATATGTATATGTATATGTATATGTATATGTATATGTATATATATATGTATATGTATATCTATATCTATATCTATATCTATATCTATATCTATATCTATATCTATATCTATCTATATTATTTAATTTTTAGACTTTTATTAATTAATTCTTCAATCAAAATCCATTAGTTTTTGCCTTTGACAAAGAACCATCTGTTTGATTGTTGGTTCTGTTGGTTGTTGGGGGTTTGCTGCTTATTTTATTTTATTTTATTTTTTCTTCAAGGGAATTTATTATTTATGAATTTGGTCAGTTCTGTTTTCTTTGCTATGATCCTGGAAAGAAACATGACTGAACATCTTCTGAACAAAAACATGTTGTTTTATAGCTGCTGCTGCTGCAGTGTAAAACTATTGGTAGTCTTTGTATAGTCAGAAGTTATTTGTGCAAGAGAATGGTAAGATTAAAATACAGTGGGAAAATGTGAAAAATATTGTTACTTTTGCAATGTTTTTATTGCTGAAATAATTTAAAACTTTTACTTTTAAGCATGTAATAGAAATCCTTCATTTTAATAGTTTTATAGTATCCATCAAAAGTCATTTAATAAGTGTGAATATTTAAGAGATATAAATATCCTATAAGATGCTCGCTTCTTCCAGACTATTTTCAGTACTGCAAGAGTCATAATGAAATGTAATTTCATGAACCTCATGAAAATACTGAAGAGGTGGGAATAAAAAGATTTATTTTAGGCTTTTAAATTTTTCTGTCAGCCCCAATCCTTTCCATACAAAAAAATAGTTGAAATCCATTGGGGACCATATAATCTACTTACGTTTTCTGGAGTAGACGTAAGCTTTT
Organism: Poecile atricapillus; assembly: GCF_030490865.1. Classification (NCBI taxonomy): domain Eukaryota; kingdom Metazoa; phylum Chordata; class Aves; order Passeriformes; family Paridae; genus Poecile; species Poecile atricapillus. The sequence goes on from NC_081249.1 coordinate 83,975,909, forward strand.
CAGGTACTTTCACACATTTCAAAAGAGTTGTGTCAAATTTTCAACAAAACAAGTGTTTCAGTAGTTACATTTTAAATGTCTGTGCATTGGAAGTCTCTGCAATCTATTCCTTCTCAGTAGGTTGTTGTCAGAAAATAAGTATCACTGACCCTAACAGCATTATGAATTTGCTCCCAAATCTCATTGTATCTGGTGAAATATAATATGCCTAAAGTCATGGGTGGTCATTTGTCCTGTCTTTATACAAATATTTTTCAATACCCAGTATGTTGGAGACCAGTGAAATGGAACTTGAATTCAGTCTTTTAATTAAACCCAAACATAAAATCTATGCTAAATTGAAATAATAGTAGTCAGCATGAAAAAGTAAAATTTTGTGTTATGAAGTCTCTGCAAATTCCTTTGCTTCAACCACATTCAAGAACAGATGCAGTGAAGACTGTATAGGCTTCATAGTTTGAGATCAGAGTCCTGTGCCTCTCTTGGAAACATTCCATTTGAAGTATCTGTTTTCATATTCTTACACTGTCTTGAAAGTTTTACACTTGCACAATATAATCCTACAATTAAACGTTATTATATTAAGAAAAACCATTTAACGAACTTTCAACTATGGAACGATGTTTGAGAAATATGAAGACTTTTCACAAGATGAACTAGTTCTACAGTGAGTCAAGAGGATAAGCTATTCAACCTCTTCCTGATGGAAATGATGGTAACACCACAAGCTTTGAAAGAAAAATAAAAAATGTTGATCAGAGTAGTTCGTGACATACACAGTTAATTGATATTCCTTGTCTTTATACTTTGCACTAGAACCTCCTCTGGGGTTGGATCCACTTTTTATACTTCACTAAAAGCTTTTCAGTGTCTACTGTTGCTATTGAGCATCAGTAATTCTACTTAACAGATAAAAAATCTGTATTAATGACTACAATTATAGTTAATATTAGAGACAAAGGGACATAGTGGGTGGATTGTTTCCAATTCATTTACTTTCACGGATTTGCTAAAGTCTTTTGATTAAACAATTCATATTAAAATATCAAGAGGGAAAGAAGAAGCGGGGGAGAAACAAACAAAACATTAAAGTCTCTCAAAGAAACAAATATAACAATCACAATGCTAAATATCCATATGATCACTGCAATTCTCAACAGGCTGATTTGGTTTGAGTAAAGTAGAAATAGAAGAATTCTCAAATTGCATTTGATTTGCTTCGCTGCTCGTAAGTGTTGCCATTTGATCATCAGTAATGAAATTAATAAGTGTGTATATGTAAAATATATGCTTTTATCAATTCAGAAAAACAACAGGTTCCCCAAAGTAAAGCTGCACAACTCTTAATATTTCTTGTGCAACCAACTTATACTCGAGTAAGTGTGTCCAATCACCTTAGTTAGTCACCAAATACCTGTTTACCTATTACTAAATCTAATCATACCACATTAGTCACTGTCTAAGTGTAAAGTAAAGTTTGGTCCAGTCCGTGGTGGAAAAAGTTTATGCACAGTCATGGTGCATCTCCTCTGGAAAGGTTTCATAAGCACAGTGAAAGATATGTGAGGATTTGATAACTCTTTTTAACTTGGATATCTGAGTGCTCTTCCCATTGTATTATGTGTGTTTGCATTATGAGATCATAATTTCTTCTCTGTCTTTTGCCCCATCCTAGTGCGGCTTGGTTTATAGGTATGTCTGCTCTGTAGATGGTTTGGGGTGACCAGACAAACCTGTTTGCAAAATCCCCACTTCATTCAGTCAGAGGTTAAAAGACATATAGTGAATGAAGGAAAGAACAGTAGCAGGCGACATTGCCATCTAAAGAGCCATTTCTGTTCCTACATGAAGCAGATTTTCCACAGATTACTGATAAAATTTTAAAATCAAGCAAAGTTTATTATTTCAAGGAGAGCTCTACTATTCCAATCAGCCATTCTGATATTCTGTGTCTATGTTGGTGGTAGACTCACCAACAGCATCCTTTTGTGCTTGAAATAGCTCTCTGAACAAAAGTCATACTCCAAAAATGCTAGACTTAATGAAAAAAAGAAATACATTGTTTGGAAACCCAAGAAGGCTGATATGTTTGGTCATTTTTTATTAAATTCTCCACACTCTAATCTTCATCTGTAAAAAACACTTCACTGACCATGCAGTAAAAACAGTTAGTCTGCAGTACAAAAAAAAATGTTTAGGGACTTGAAAAGAGAAAACAGAAGCAGCCAACATTATCCAAACAAAACACATTCCTGAGTGGAGCATAGCAGAGGAAGTGTGAAGCAAATTTTCTCTCATGTTGATAAAAAATGAAGTCTTGCATAGGCCCTTTGTCCTTATGTGTTCCACATGGAAACTAGCCAAATTCCTAAGGGCTAAGGAAGCCAGAGCTGAGACAGTGTAAGCTTTTATTCTTTCAGAAGAAGGTGACACTATAAAAGTTATCTGTGTATAATCTGATGACTAATTGCTAAAGATTAAGATCATATTCTGCAGTGTTTGTGATGGGAGACCTGCTTTCAGGATTATGAGTAGAAGAAGTTGAGTTTCTGATTTCATTCTGTGCTAACTGTCCTGATCTCAGTTGGAAGAAAACAAAAATAAATGATTGGCATTATGCACTCAGGCAAAAGATTTCCAGGCTTGCCATGCAAGGATGCCTCACTGCTGAGTACCCTCAACACTCTTTGCTCTGGAGTATTGGGCATAGCCAAACATGAATGCTGCAGTTCTGTTTGGATAACCACAGCTCCAATAATGAATCTTATACACATGTGAGAAGCGAATAAACCAACATCCTGTGTCTCCAGTGTGAAAACAAACATCCTCAAATCTTCCTACCTCTACTCAGCTGGAAAAGCCCTGATTTGACTTTCAATACACAAATCACAGAGATACCATCTAAAATGGCATGAACCTAAGATACTGAATTGCAAATGAACAGGGTTTGCCAATGATTAAATTATCATTCAAGTGAACTTTGCAAATAAGCATGAACAGAATTTCTTTTGAAAGTTCTATTTGGATGGGCAAGTTAAATTAGCCTTTACGAGTTGCTACAGACTTTACGGTTTGTGAGTTTGACTGTTGTGTCATCATTTGTACCTGTACAGTTCCATTTTATTTATTTTTCAGGATGAATTTTTTCCATGAAAAAATGGAAATAATCCCAGTAAATGTTTCCAAACAATAAGGAAATAAGAACAGATTATTGTTCTGATATCCAAATTGCAGGGCACACTAGTATAAGAACAGACTGGTTATTTCTATAAAATACGCTATTAGTTTCTAAGACTGAATTCTTTTTACATGATACTGTTGACTCCCTAGGGTAAAAGAAGTGCTGAAAACATATAATTTGCATCTATATAAAAAGAAGTTATTTTTGTACATAAATGGAAAGCAATACATATAATTGGTCATTTCTCCAGATCAATACACAGTGTCAACATGTAGCTTTACATATTTTTCAAGAAATTAGGATTGCATCAAGAGTGAAATTGGTGTGTTAGTACTTAATACAGTTCTGGGGAAAACTTCACTGTTCAGGAGAGTCACTCTTTTTCTAAACTCTCCCAATGTATTTTTACACGTGGTTGACCCTGGATGGACAGCAGGTGCCCACCAAACCACTCTATCACCCCAGAAAGAAGAAGAAATTAGATGGAAATTAGATGGAAAAAAACTTGTAGGTTGAGCTAGTTTACTAATGCAAAAATGAAAGGTTAAACACACACACATATACACACACAAGCAAAGAGAAGAAAAAACCATATTCCCTACTTCCCTTTAGCAAGTGATGTCTGGCTATTTTCTGGGAAGCAGGGCTTTAGCATGTCTAGTGGCTGCTCCAGAAGGCAAGTATTGTAAATAAAGAATGCCTCTCCTTCCTCCTCTTTTTCTTAGCTTTTCTATCTGTGCTGATGCCTTATGGTATGTAATATCCCTTGGGTCAGTCTTGGTCAGCTGGCCTGGTTGTGTCCCATCCCAGGATCTTGCCCAACTCCAGCCTACTGATGTTAGAGGGGAATGTTGAGAGACAGTGCTGATGCTGTTCCAGCTTTGCTCAGCAGTAGCCAAAACCCTGATATGTTATCAACACCTTCCTAGCTCCCAATGAAGAGCACAGCACTGGGAGGGCTGCTATGGGAAAATTAACTCCATCTCAGCTGTTCCTAATATGTTAGGATAAAGTCTTATGCTTTAAGAATGATCATGGTTTCCATTTTAAAATCACAACAAATCTAAATAATGAAGAGATAAAATAATCTATTAAAAAGAATTAATCTCAAAAATTGGTTCTTTAATATATTTTCAACAACTGCATAAAATAGAACAGCACATATTTCAGGTAAAGATAATTGAAGCAACTTTTTTAGATTCTGAAAACCTTGAATTCAAAAACAGCAGTTGGAACAAGCTTGAAAGGTGAGATTTTTAAAAAAATGGTGGTCTCTTTAATGGGTAAGGGAATGAAAAGGAACTGAAGAAGACTTTAAGCGAGCACCCCATTTTCCAATGAAGTCTTATTATATCTTCTTTTAAAAGTTGCTTATTACTTGAAGTCATTCTTTGTTATACCTGAACAGATCTGCATTCACCACTCCTCTATATGTTCAAGAACTCCAAATGTGCTTAAATATTAATGCTTTCTTAAGCAGGAAAGGTAGAGAGTCTTGTATTGCCCAACTGATGTTAAGGGCTATAAGTATATTCTAAAACCATCTTTTTAATAGAAACTGGTGCGGAAAGAGATACATGAGGCACACCTTTAACAGCTTTTCAGAGGCTTATCTGCTCCCTAATGTGCAAACAAAGCTGAGGTGCACATGTTTATAAAATACTCAAATAAACTGCACATTGTTTGGTCGTTCAGAACTGCATTAGGCAGACCTGAATCATACCATTATAAATTACTGCAACTGGGATATCAGCTTTTGGAGGTGGCAGTTGGCTCTTATTTATCTGTGAAGACTCATTGAGGAACATGAGGCAGAAGAAAGGAATATTCATCAAAGCATATTCCTGAAAGAAGGCACTCTTCCTGAATCCATTCAGACCTTGTTCATACCTCTACACTTAACTACATCTTCAATCCATGTGCAGATTTTTTTCTGAGCAGTATACATGACAAAGTCCCTAAGGTGATTAAATTCTCAATATATCAATAAGTATTTTCTCTTCTTTACTGTAAATCTGACAATACCATGAATAATCACACCAAATTTTCTTGTATACTAGATTGTAAAAGGGGGATAAGTAGATAAAAGGATCCCTTTTAATTCTTCTCTATGTAATTTTCAACATTTCAGTTGGGTCTTCTAGATCTTCTATTCAAATTTAGTCAACTGAATAAAGTTTAAATTTCTTCACTGAAGTGCTTTTGTTCCTTGCAAGCAAAGAGAGCTATTTCCTACAAAGAGACAGCCAGGAGAAAACAAGTCTTTGAATAATGAGGTTGTGCATATACCATTATTATTCTCCTGCATCCACTGAATTTAATTTCATAAGTTCTAGTTCAGTTATATAAAACAAAATAAATGCATAGAAAACATAAGGCATGGTCTTGGAAACCTACAATATTTAGTCATCATAGGATATTTTTTCTCTCACACTTTTGAAACATAAGCGTATTTTTTTTACCATAAATGGTCTTTTCCTGTTTTGAATTAGGGGAATGGGGCTGTGGTCAGTTCAACACATGATGTCTCTCATGGTCCTTCTTCTTCAGGGGGAGGACTCTTCACAATCTTCCCCTCCAGCATGGGATCCGTCCCAGGGCAGATAGTCCTCAATGAACCTCTCCACTTTTATGAGTTTGCATAAATATAATCTCATCTGCTTCATCTGTCAAGTCTCCCAGCTAATTCTTTCCATAAAGCTAGGTAACGTTTTTTAAAGATAACTGCTCATATTAAAAAAACTCATTATCAGGTTATATCAAGCTAGGCATGCACACTTTTAAACATTGTCCTTGACTGAAAACTACATGAATTACATTCACAAGAGAAAATGGGTGCTTATATGATTCTTCTGACCTTTCATGGAAAGTTAATGCGAGATCTTTTTAGCTTAAATCATTAATCTTATTTTCAGTGACTGACACCTCTATGCACTCCTGTGCATATTCAGAGTCATTCTGATAGACAAGTGTTTCCCTAGCAATTCAAATAGATAATTGTGTACTATTGCTGTGGCATAGAGGTTAATTGGAGGGTGCTTATATCACACATTCATTTTTAATGCATCATCATAATCTAGAAATATTATCTATCTTGTGCTGGTATTTCTACTGTTTTATCATGCTTTTATTCAAAAAGAGGAAATGTTCACATGTACAGTATGTATAAGCATACTGACTATAGAGTAGTTTCTGTGTCATATATTTCATTCTTTGTGGACATCCAGTATATATACTGTATATACTAATCTTTTCAAGAACTTTGAAGGAAACATTAGTTTGAAATTTTTAACAAATTAAAATGAAGGGAAAAGATTTTAAGCTGACCAACAAATGACATCCTTTGCCAGCTTTATTTCTGTGAATATCACATCCTGTTCTGTAAATCTTAGCTTCAGGACTGGATATCCCAGGAGAATTCCTAGTAGTTATCAAAGGCCTTGACAATTAAATATTCCTGTGATTTGAGGTGAAGGCCCTCAATGGATGAGTGTAAATATCCAGCTTAACCCACGGGGGATCTATTCTCATACAAAAGAGACAAATATGGTTTTGGGACAATCCTTATTCCATTGCAAGAGAAAATGTGAGTAGGGAAAACAGTGCCCTTAAATTTGCCTAGAAAGTAGAATAGCTGATAAAATCTCTTCCCATTCTTTTCGTAAGATATGTTGTTTTCTTTCCCCATTTGCTGATCAGCTAGGCTGTCGCTAGAGGACACAAAGTTTTGGGTGAGAGCCCAAGTCAGAACTCCACGGCAACTAGCTTTCCATGTGGCTAAAAAGCCTTTATTGTGAGGTTTTCTAAAACCTTATATACTTTTTCCAACCAGGTTACCCTGATTGGTAGAAGGAACAACACCCCTTTGGTCCCATTGGTGGGACCAGAGAAAGCACACCAAAAACATCTGTTCAGTATTGTTTTGAGAAATAGTATCTCTTTACAATAACACAATTTTGGAGAGAAAACTCTTCCCAGGAACTTGCCCCTGGGAACAGATGAACTCCTGACAGACCGAAACTCTCTCAGGGTCAGAAATCCTGTCCACACTAGGCCATGGCTCAAAGTATTTCTTGCCTGTAAAATGCTGTTATTTACCATGTTTTTAACATTATTACGGCTCACTGATTGAAGAATATAGTACTTTTGACATTTTGTGCTTAAACTCCTTTTTTAAATTTTTTGGGGTGTGCATCGAGTTGGAATCTAGAAAACAGAAAAAGAGCTGAATAATTTATTAAGGCAATCATGATTCATTAGATTTTAATCATTATTATTGAAGAGAAGATCAATAAATCTGTGCTTTTACCCAGGATTTTGTTCTTTCCTTAGGGTACCTGTCCTTCATTCAAAAACTGTTGTGTCATGTGCTTTATGAGTTAAAATGGAGACATAATAAGAATTCACTTTATTGCAATCTACCTATGAAATAATGCGGAAAGGGATCAATAGAACAATGAATAAAAAGTAAAGATCCATAAGGATGATTGATGTCAGCTCACTCCTGTATTTTCTTCTCCTATATAACTTAGGCAAGGAGAAGTGGTTAAGTGTGAAGGTGAATATTATACCCAGCCTTTCTACTTTTTTCACTCTCCTGTCCCCACTCAATTTTTTATAGATCTAAAATTAAAGTCAAACTGAAAACCATTTTCAAGCTTTACTGATTGTAGAAAGGAGATTTTAGGGTGACTAATTAGACTTAGGGAGTATTTTTTGAAAATCCTGTTTCATCTCCATCTTGCAAGACTATTGCAAAAAGAACCCTACTTAGTCAATACATATAAATAAAAAATTGAGTTCTGATGGCAGGATACGGTTATTCCTGTAACCATTAATACAAAGATCAATGACCATTTCTACTCCTGTACCCCAGTTTTTCTTTTTAAAATAGGTGGTGATAGTGGCTGTGCTTTTTTACTAGCTGCTGTGTGTTTGGTTCATCAGCTTCCAAACTTTCTCTGACTATTATCTGTTTTTCTGGGCAATGCTCATCAGTGAGTGCTTTTCTTTCCTTGTGGGAAAGCTTTAAGTTACTATCATAATGCAATATATTATTAATGTTATTTATCTTTCTGGAATTTGAATGCTTCTGGGGCAATAAGTTTACAATAGTATGGAACTTGTTGAAGACCACAGTCATCTTCCCTTGACCTATTTTGTACAAGTCTTCCTTCTTTCTTTTCCTTCACTTTTTTATTATTGAATTATAGCCCATGTTTTTAATCAATTATTGCAGAAATTAGAAAATTCCCACCACTCAATTATAATATTCAAAGGTTGCAGATGTAAATATAAGATATTTCAGGTGCTTATCTGGAGTCTTAACACTCCTTCTAAGTGATAATTATTTTAGTTTTTTCTTCTCATTAAGAGTGGAACCCTGTCATTGCTCTTGTGTGCTGAGGTTTCAACCAAATTACTGAATGTCCTGTTAAGAGCCACTGAGAGGCAGCCAGGATGCAGAACAGCAGTAAGATGGATAGGCTTGTTGATGCAATGCTGTCACAGCTCTTCAATAATTACCCATATGTTGGGAAAGGTTTAGAATGTGCCTGTCATTCCCATGCTAATTACAGGCCGTTGCAAAACTCATTTTTCATTACTGGGATCATGCCATATTTATAGGGTTTGATGAGTTGTTTGTTCTGGGTTGATGCACTGCAGTTTTGTTGGAAGATTCACATTTGAATTGCAAATAGATTAGCGGGTTATATTCTTTTAAACCTAGAATGAATTTTAGGTAACTCAACAGACAAAATCTTGACTCAAATAAAGTGAGCTCAATAGACAGAACAATAACAATGTTTGAAAATATTGGTCTGTGATTGAAAGAATCATATTTTTTTTTTTTTCAGATTTTTACTACATTACAATTGTAGTTAAATTAAATAAAAAAATACTTGTTTTCCCATCCTCACCCCTACTCTTTCACAAAGCTGTGAGATCCTCATAGACACCAGAATCAGAGTTCAGGTTTTACATTGGCAGTTAATTTCCTAATTTTTATACTTTGAATGTAAAAATGTGTGTGAGGTGATGTACCTGAAATTTTTTTGAGGGTACTGTGAGCTCTAGAGATCCAAAAATACAGCGTTTTGCTTGTTACATGCATGTCAGTGTCTGTGCTGCTGCGTGTTGCAGCAGGCATTACATGCAGGAGTCCATTGGTAGGAACAACAGAGCTCTGGATTGAAGCTGATTCAAGTCCTGCACTGACATCCACACATCAAAGAGGAAAGCACTTTCTCCTGAGTGCCTAATCCAGGCACCTTCCCATGAGGACAGAGCTGTATGCCCCAGTGCCTCCTCACTTGAGTTGCCATGTGCCATCTGCACTGGATTGGAGAAATGTGAACCCAGACTCTTGTGTAAGATTTCCCTGGATTTTCTATCACTGCTGTGTCTCTACCGTTATGGTGCTAAGAGCTTGTTTAAATAAATCAAACTTAAATGCAAGGGAAACTAAAATTAAATAAAATAAATTGCACAGGTTTAGCATTGTCTTTAAAATAAAAGTTTAAAGATCATACTGAAACTTAGGATCTTTTTATTCAGTGTCTGGGCAGAACAATACCTGAAAATAACTTGGTAGAAGATGCCACTCTTGTGAAGCTTCCAGCAGTGACTAAGGAAAAATGCAAGAAGTTTTATCGGTGATTAAGTTCTTACAATATTGCCAGCCTGAGGATGGCAGATTTCAAAGATGAGAATTTGTACAAACATCTTTTAACAGTTAATTCAAAATCTGAAGCCGAGATGTAAGTCTTGCTGTTACCTACAGTGGTGTGGAATCACCTGCTACTGGGATGTGAGGAGATGTGTTTGTTTACTCCTTTATCTGGTAGAAGTTATATTCAAGTGCTTGGTATTTTTATGTATCCTTTACACAGCTGAGCAACAAAAGGGGTATAAGGATCATGAGAAAACAGGTATTCTAAGATAAAAAAGAGAGGAAATGGCTGTGAAGGGTCATTACCCATTTACTTTTCATGTTACTTCATTGAGACCGATAAGGAGAAAAATGAGAGGAGCAGCATAAGAAATATGAAGTCAGAGCTCAGTGCAATGCAGTAACTGAAGAGCTGATAAATATTAACACTTTTCTAAGGATCAGAAGCTGCTAGAACAATCCAGAGAATGCTGAATATATGGATTTTAATTCTCTTCACCCCACCCTGAAATTACCTAAACCTGGAAATAAACTGGTTTTGTTTTTTCGTTTGTTTAATCTCACTACGACACATTCCCTACCTCATTGTTTCAACACTGGTTAGTAAATGTGTTTAGTAGCATGGCAGATCTTTAGGTTGCCTGACGATTCTCCACTATTAATGATCATTAGTTATTTAATATTATTAGAAAAAAATTAATCTGACTTTTACAGGAACATAAGCAGAGAAGAATAAATCACAAATTTTCTCTTGTTCAATTTCTCACTGCTTTTTCTCTTAAGTACTTTTAGTGTGAATATTTTCATTATGGCAGTATAAAGGAAACTGGTTGCATCCAAGAAAATTTTTTAAAAAAATTCTAAATGGAAAACCAAATTAAAACCATTTTCCAAGATACCTTGTAAATGATTATGGCTAATTCCCTGGAAATTCACTTGAATGTCATGTTTAAGAACTTGGGGAACTGGCTAATCTGGACTAATACAGCAGCAGATGGAACAGGGCAAGTATAGAATGTAATATATCATAAACTGTCTGGAGTCATATTTGAATGAAGAAGGGATAAGGCCTGAGTGGCGGTGTTGTCCCATCTCACTCTGTCTAGCCACACAACAAGCCCCAGAAAATCTCAGAGTTAGGAATATATTCTATTAGATATTTGAAGAGAAATAAAGGGAAGATGATAAGAAGAGTTGTGAAGTGAAACTGGGAACCACTGCCCTGGTTCTGTCCAGGACAGGGTTAATTTTTTCAGTAGCCAGGAGGGGGCAAGGCTAGGACATGGTGGTTGTTCTACACCAGCTCTCATGGGGCAGGGAGTCTCTTCCAAGGAGAAGGGGTTCCTCCTGCTCAAGCAAGCATTACACTGTTCTATGCATTTGGAGCACACACAGACAAAGCAGGAGAGGGGTCTGTCCAGAATTAGCAGTTCCCAGATCTGTGACAGAAAGAGTATTCACTATGCATTAGATTTTATCACTTTTGCCTCCACTTCCCCATAAGTTGCTAAATTCAAAAATTTTCATGTGGGAAAATGGTATGCATCATACCCTGCACTGCAAGGTCAAGACAAATTGTGTGGCTTTTTGCCAGCAAATAAAAACCCCAGGCTACTTACTAGGCTACATAACATATGACTCCACCAGATTAAACTGCAAAATAATCTGGTGGGAGGGTGAACCAGACACCCATAGGTCTTTCCTTCACGGACATGGCTGTGACAACCAATTTAGTCTTTCATCAAACATTCCATTGGAAGAAATACTGAGTGCCAAGGAACAGCAGGTTGTGTGACTACAGAAGAACCTCAAACAAGTCCAACTATGCCTCACTACAGAGCAACTCAAGATTTGGGATGAAAAAAACCCCAGCAGCCATGAAAGGGAGAGAATGGATGTGTCTTCTGGGACTATGACTCCACAGTGGCATCAGCTTCATGACCTGCAATGTATAATGTTTTTATTTTTAATTACTTGTAGCTGAAGCTGGTCCAAAGAGTATGGTATGAGTTTAACATTTCTATAATGTGTCAAGAATTAATGTTAAATCTTTTTTCCTGAAGTTAATATTTTCCTTAGGCAAGTCACAGGTAAATTTGAACATGCATGGAATTACCTTTTTTCTTTTTTAAAGTTTCTTGGATAATTACAGTAATGAGACAACAATAAAAAAAAAGAAAAAATAAAAAAGGAATATGAACGCATACAGTATTTATATTATAAATATAAAATCTTTTGAATTTTTGGGCAACAAAAATCTTTCAGCCTTCTTTCTGTAGTGCCATATGTTTCAGTTTTACAAAGTAGAGTGGAAAGCACTTAAGTGTATCCTTTAATGTAGCCTGGCTGGATATATGATATGTTAACTACTATCAGATCGAGTATAAAGCAAACAAAACAATGATGAGACTGACATACAACTGCTGTCTTCACATTTCTTGACACAAGGCTAATTCACAGATAGTTCAATTGAGGTCACAAAGTTTTTGCTGCTTTAATGGTCCAAGTTATTAAGTCAGGAAGGAAAACACAGAATGCAAGGGCAAGCTCCAATCTCAGAGATTCATAAATGCAAGATGTATACTTCATATTTTAGTTCAGCCTGGCAGCCGAGCTAAATTATTCTTAACTCAGAGATTTGATATTAGTGCAATGATAGTGTGCAACTGAACTAAAAAGAACACTAGAACTGTCTTAGAAGCTGTATATGTCTTAGTTTAGGGCAAATTAGGGAGGAAAACTCTGGATGGGGATTTCCCCAGGGAAATGCCCCTCCCCACCAACCGGTCCGGGAAAGGGAAAAAATTTCTTTGGAGAGAAGTGGAAAAAGCTGTTTATTTAACAGAAAATTGAATAATATTAAATAATAAAACCTCTTGCTGTTCGATGGGATGGCAAATCTAGGAAGAAAAGTCCTTTTCATGTGGTGTGTAGCTCGGCTTGCTCAGTTTCTTATCAGTCCCTCCAGCACTGGAAAAGTGCCGAGGCCCAGGCCCTGGTGGGCCACAGGCGTGGGCTCCCGGGGTTTAGCTGGGTGTTCAGTCCAGAGCAGGCTTGCACAGATCCAAGAAAAAGGAAAAAAAAACCAAAGGTCCGGGGAATTCTTCTGCCTCAGCTAGCTAAAACTAACTAAAAGCCAGGGAGAAGCTCTGTCCCGCCGTCTGTCTGTGCTGCAGACAACACAGTCCAGGAGCGAGATGTGTGGGAGTTATATTTTCTTTAACACAAACTGCCGCTTCTTTTCCCCCTCTTTTGCTCTCAGAGCCAGTCTTAAAGGTACAGAGCTTAATATATAACATAAACCAGACGATTGGGGATACCAGTATCATAAAGTCACCCCAGGACATTCCACCCCTTATCCCCATATCGTCAACTTATTATCAAAATTAATATATATATATATTTTAACTCTACAACACATACATTATACAGACAAGGGAATTAATTCACGATCTTCACCCAACCATCAGATCTCCCTGAGGTACACATTGTGTTGTTCCATCTTTCCGCATTATCCACCATGTGCAACCCGGTCCCTGAGCAAAAACAACCCCACGAATGGGTTTGTTTGCACTCGAAGTAGAATTGATCCAAACTGTCTTTCCTAACAAACCTCTGAGGTGTACCGCTGGGACTTTGTCTCCGTCTACTATATACAGGGCCTCGGACTGGGCTGGGCCTGCTCGGTTGGTGGAACCTCGGGTGTTAACTATCCAGGTGGCCTTTGCTAGATGCTGCTCCCAATTTTTGAAAGATCCCCCACCCAATGCTTTCAAGGTAGTCTTTAACAGTCCATTGTACCTCTCCACTTTCCCTGCAGCAGGTGCATGGTAGGGGATATGGTACACCCACTCAATGCCATGTTCCCTAGCCCAGCTGTTTATAAGGTTATTCTTGAAATGAGTCCCATTGTCTGACTCAATCCTCTCAGGGGTGCCGTGCCTCCAAAGGACCTGCTTCTCAAGTCCCAGGATGGTGTTCCGGGCTGTAGCATGAGGCACAGGGTAGGTTTCCAACCATCCAGTGGTGGCTTCTACCATCGTGAGCACGTAGCGCTTTCCTTGGCGGGTTTGGGGCAGTGTGATGTAGTCAATCTGCCAGGCCTCCCCATACTTGTATCTGGACCACCGCCCACCGTACCAGAGGGGCTTCAACCGCTTGGCTTGCTTGATCGTGGCACACGTCTCACAGTCATGGATAACCTGGGAAATACTGTCCATGGTTAGATCCACCCCTCGGTCTCGTGCCCACTTATAGGTGGCATCTCTACCCTGATGGCCTGAGGCATCATGGGCCCATCGAGCTAGGAACAACTCTCCCTTGTGTTGCCAATCTAAGTCTATCTTTGACACCTCTATCTTTGCAGCCTGATCCACCTGCTCATTGTTTCGGTGCTCTTCATTAGCCCTACTCTTGGGGACATGGGCATCTACATGACGGACCCTCACAGACAGTTTCTCTACCCTGGTGGCGATGTCTTTCCACTCATCAGCAGCCCAGATTGGCTTTCCTCTGCGTTGCCAGTTGGCTCTTTTCCACCTTTCCAGCCATCCCCACAGAGCATTGGCTACCATCCATGAATCAGTGTAGAGATAGAGTTTTGGCCACTTCTCTCTTTCAGCAATGTCCAGGGCCAGTTGAACAGCTTTGAGTTCAGCAAGTTGGCTTGATCCACCTTCTCCTTCAGTGGCCTCTGCGACCTGTCGTGTGGGGCTCCATACGGCTGCTTTCCACTTCCGGTTCATCCCTACGATGCGACAGGAACCATCAGTGAACAGAGCGTAGCGTGTTTCTTCTGCTGGAAGTTGGTTATATGGTGGAGCTTCTTCAGCCCGTGTCACTTGTTCCTGCTCCTCTTCATCAGTGAGATCAAAGTTTTCACCTTCAGGCCAGTTTGTAATTATCTCCAAAATCCCAGGGCGATTTGGGTTTCCAATACGGGCGCGCTGCGTGATGAGGGCGATCCACTTGCTCCATGTAGCGTCGGTGGCGTGGTGGGTAGAGGGAACCTTTCCTTTAAACATCCACCCCAGCACTGGCAGTCGGGGTGCCAGGAGGAGTTGTGCTTCTGTGCCAATCACTTCTGAGGCAGCTTGAACTCCTTCATAGGCAGCTAAGATTTCCTTCTCTGTGGGAGTGTAGTTGGCTTCGGACCCTCTGTAGCTTCGGCTCCAGAATCCCAGTGGTCGGCCTCGAGTCTCCCCAGGCACTTTCTGCCACAGGCTCCAGGACAGACCATGGCTCCCGGCTGCAGAGTAGAGCACGTTCTTCACATCTGGTCCTGTCCTGACTGGGCCAAGGGCTACTGCATGAGCGATCTCCTGCTTAATCTGAGCAAAGGCTTGTTGTTGTTCAGGGCCCCACTGGAAAGTGTTCTTTTTGCGGGTGACCAGGTAAAGAGGGCTCACAATCTGACTGTACTCAGGAATGTGCATCCTCCAAAAACCTATGGCACCTAGGAAAGCTTGTGTTTCCTTCTTGTTGGCTGGTGGAGACATTGCTGTGATCTTGTTGATGACATCAGTAGGGATCTGACGCCGTCCATCTTGCCACTTTACCCCCAGAAACTGAATCTCACGAGCTGGTCCCTTAACTTTGCTCTTCTTGATGGCAAAACCGGCTTTCAGGAGAACTTGGATGATTTTCTCTCCTTTCTTAAAGACCTCTTCAGCCGTCTTTCCCCAAACAATGATGTCATCAATGTACTGCAGATGTTCCGGAGCCTCACTCTTTTCCAGGGCAGCCTGGATCAGTCCATGGCAGATGGTGGGGCTGTGCTTCCACCCCTGGGGCAGTCGGTTCCAGGTGTACTGCACTCCCCTCCACGTGAAAGCAAACTGAGGCCTACATTCTGCTGCCAGGGGAATGGAGAAAAATGCATTGGCAATGTCAATAGTGGCATACCACTTTGCTGCTTTGGACTCCAGCTCGTACTGGAGCTCTAGCATGTCCGGCACGGCAGCGCTCAGCGGTGGAGTTACTTCATTCAATGCACGATAGTCCACAGTCAATCTCCATTCTCCTTCAGATTTACGCACAGGCCAGATGGGGCTGTTGAAGGGTGAGTGGGTTTTGCTGACCACCCCTTGGCTCTCCAGCTCTCGGATCATCTTGTGGATGGGGATCACAGCATCTCGAGTTGTTCTATACTGTCGGCGATGCACCGTCGAGGTGGCAATTGGTACTCGCTGTTCTTCCACTTTCAGGAGTCCTACTGCAGATGGGTTCTCTGACAGTCCAGGCAAGGTGTTCAGTTGCTGGACACCCTCTGTCTCTACAGCTGCTATCCCAAATGCCCACCTAAGCCCCTTTGGGTCCTTAAAATACCCACTTCGGAGGTAGTCTATGCCCAAAATGCACGGGGCCTCTGGGCCAGTCACAATGGGGTGTTTCTTCCACTCATTTCCAGTCAGGCTCACATCAGCTTCCACTAAAGTAAAGTCCTGTGATCCCCCTGTCACACCAGCAATAGAAACAGATTCTGCCCCTACATATTTTGATGGGATTAGGGTGCACTGGGCACCAGTGTCAACCAAGGCCTCATATTTTCGTGGTTCAGATGTGCCAGGCCAACGAATCCACACAGTCCAAAAGACACGGTTTTCCCTAGCCTCTACCTGGCTAGAGGCAGGGCCCCTCTAAGCCTGGTTATCCTTCTTTCCTTGGGTATATGTCTTGGAGGTTCCTTCAAGAGAATCAGACATGTCATCATCATACTTGTCAGTTTGACTACAGGCTACTGGAGCGGCTTTCTTTTTGGTGGAGTATCCCCCCTGAGTCTTGCTGTCTTCTAATTCACGCACTCGTTGTGCCAGAGCACCAGTAGATTTTCCATCCCATCTTTTCATGTTTTCTCCACAGTCACGTAGGAAAAACCACAGCTCAGCTCGTAGCTTTTTCTCTCTATCTGGGGAATTTCTGCGTTGGGTCCCGGGGCTCTTGGACTGTACTGCCGAGACTGGAAGAAGATCTTCCTTGAGTTTCTTGAAATTCTCTTCCATTTTGTCTTGGAGGTTTCGCATATCTGTTCTCACAGCTGCAATTGTTGCCTGCATGGGGCCATGCACGGTATCTGCATATGTTCGAAGTTTCTTCGCCATATCCAGCACAGTCTCCTCTCGGTCATCCCGCTTCATTGTTGCTAAAGCAGAAGCGTATTCTTGTGGCCCAAGTCGAACAAGTTTTCGCCACATCACAGATGTACATGGCACCAAATCTGGATTTCTAGTACCTAAGTCACCCACGAAGACAATCTCTACTATTGCCATTTCTCTCAAGCGCTGAATCCCTTGTTCTATGGTTTTCCAACGAGTTTGCTGTATATAGAGATCGTCTGCACACAGATATCTTTGTGCCACACTTCTTAGGACCCGTTCCCAGAGACTGTAAGGGTCAGCCCCCCTCATCACTTCTTGATCGATAACCGGATCATGTGACAGGGATCCCAGATGCCTCGCTTCAGTGCCATCCAGAACTGTAGCCTCACCTGCAGCCTCCCACAGACGGACTAACCAACTAATTATAGATTCATCAGGTCGTCGAGTGTAATCTTTTCTCAGGCCACGAAGGTCCTTCAGGGAGAAAGGTTCACCAGCGCCTTCTGATTTCTGATCAGTTGCTGGTCTTGAGGGTCCTTCCCCCTCATCGCCATTATCATCATCTACTGGCCGATCGGTTTTGGTTTTGAATTTCATACCTCTCGTGGTAGGAGCAACAGACACTGGCTTAGGTTCACTGTCTGGTGTGGCCACTGGCTTAGGCTCACTGTCTGGTTTGGCTGCTGGCTTAGGCTCACTGTCTGGTTTGGCTGCTGGCTTAGGCTCACTGTCTGGTTTGGCTGCTGACTTGGCTGCAGCCTGAGTGACTGGGGTAGCTGCTGATTTATCTGCCTGCCCTACAGTATCTAGCAGCGTGTGATAAGCATACACTAGGGCCCAGCTTATTGCAATGAAATTTTTCTTCTTAGAATCATCACAGCAATTCTCTTCCAGATATTTCCCTACTTCATCTGGGTTCTGAATTTGTTCACGTGAAAATTCCCAGGCTGGGGAATCAGAAAATTCCTCCAGAGTTCGGCCAATTCTTTCCCATTCTCTACTCCACTCAGGATTTTTCACACCTGAGCCTACTTCTGGGACAGGGGTTTCATTGGCTCCTCTGGATATCTCAGCCCTCACTCTAGAGAAGTTACAGGCCGTATAGAGGAAGCTTAACAGCTGAACTACCAGGAAAGTAGTATCCTTAACACTCAGGGGAAACTGGATATTCTCAAAGAGGGACATAACAGATTCAAAGGAGAAAAAGGAAAGAAAAGGCTGAAAAGCCTCATCCCCTGCTCTTCCTCTAACAAACTGGGTACAATTACCAATAAACTCCCAAAATGTGCTACTGGGACTGGGAGGCAGGGTCGGGGGAAGAAACCATAAGCCAAACATACCTGACAGAAACTTCAGTAGTTCTATAAACTTCCTACAAATAATTATCACCAAGCCCAGCACAATAACCATTCTAATCCATGCCCCTCTATTGTGAAAGAGGGAAAAGACAAGTATTAAAACCTCAAAAAATTCTAGGGACCAGATCGACATGAAGGCTTCCACCCCGAGAGATATTATGTATCCAAACAACATGGCTACTGACTGCTTTATCTTAACACAGAATAAATACAACCAAAAATACAACCAACAATCAGTACAGGTTTTTCCACTTTCTCTCGCCCCACGTTGGGCGCCAAAAGCTGTATATGTCTTAGTTTAGGGCAAATTAGGGAGGAAAACTCTGGATGGGGATTTCCCCAGGGAAATGCCCCTCCCCACCAACCGGTCCGGGAAAGGGAAAAAATTTCTTTGGAGAGAAGTGGAAAAAGCTGTTTATTTAACAGAAAATTGAATAATATTAAATAATAAAACCTCTTGCTGTTCGATGGGATGGCAAATCTAGGAAGAAAAGTCCTTTTCATGTGGTGTGTAGCTCGGCTTGCTCAGTTTCTTATCAGTCCCTCCAGCACTGGAAAAGTGCCGAGGCCCAGGCCCTGGTGGGCCACAGGCGTGGGCTCCCGGGGTTTAGCTGGGTGTTCAGTCCAGAGCAGGCTTGCACAGATCCAAGAAAAAGGAAAAAAAAACCAAAGGTCCGGGGAATTCTTCTGCCTCAGCTAGCTAAAACTAACTAAAAGCCAGGGAGAAGCTCTGTCCCGCTGTCTGTCTGTGCTGCAGACAACACAGTCCAGGAGCGAGATGTGTGGGAGTTATATTTTCTTTAACACAAACTGCCGCTTCTTTTCCCCCTCTTTTGCTCTCAGAGCCAGTCTTAAAGGTACAGAGCTTAATATATAACATAAACCAGACGATTGGGGATACCAGTATCATAAAGTCACCCCAGGACAAGAACCTATATTGCAATCAGAGCATTAGATTCATTGAAGTATATTAAGTTTTTATTAATTCAGAGCCTTTGCAAAGTAACGTCAGTTCTCTGAGCATCAACCCTTTGACCATCTGCTCTTTTTCATGAGAAGTTCCGAGTACAGTAAGTCTGGTACAGAGAATGAAAGCTGTTGTCAGTAAGTTGCCATCTCTTTGTGCACATATTTACATCTTCTTTCAATTCTGCTTACAGAAAAATAGTGTGATGTCAGAATAACAGACTATCAGTTGGGCCCAAGCCAGTAGAATTAAATAAACACATGGATTCCAGTAGCAATATTTTTTACAAACGCTGCCCTTTGATCTGTAGCAGATAGAAAATTATAGCCAATACTTTTAATGAACTTGATTAGCTTAAGTAGATATCCTAAAACAGAGTCCTCCTGTAACACTGAGCTCCCACAGATTTTTTGAAAGAAATGCAGGTGCTCAGCAGGTGTCCAGTTAAGTGTGTTTATTCTTGTCTAGTGCTAACATAGCTAGAACCTCATTCAGACTCTGAAAGAGAAGATGGTGGTAACTCTGTGAAGAGTAATTTCCAGAAGAGAAACATGTTAAATTGTCTGCTGGAGTGGCTTAATTCTTCTTTTAAGGTTAGTGTAAACTGACATTGCATATTCAGGAGTCAGAATTTCCCAACATGCCGTATTCTGTGTTGCATCATTGGAAGGGAACAAAAAGACCAACCAAAAACTGGTTTAGCATGTTATGACTGTCAAAAAGGGAAATTTCTGAAATTTCTGTGTCTGAGCTGAAAGTGTTTTCCAAAGGGCTCAAGACAGACAAGTAAATCAACAGCCTTCTTGTTTTTTTATATATATACAACAAAGATAAATATATTTAGCATTGTGGATGATATCAAAACTGCAGCTGTGGGAAAGATTTTTCTACTCTGTGCACACCAAATATTGGTGATAGAGTCAAAAGTGCTCAATCTCTGTGGTTTTATTAAATCAAGATCAATGTGCTGTATTGATATATTAGCAACATATAATTAACCGACAATCAGTGGACTATACATTCAGTATCAATATCAACAATACAACAGATTAATCATTTTACCAGACACTTAAAAAGTGTTAATAAGCATGTACAAATTCCAAAACATCATTCTGTAACTAAACTCCATAATTTTTAACCACACAATCACAGCAAGCTACCCCAACAAATGCTCAAGTTGCAAGCACATGTTGGACCTACAGCTCGCCTACTCCTACTTTCTCACTCCTTCTATAGGTGCTATGGGCCCTCCATCTCCACATGCACCTGTGCTGCTCCAGAAATCTGCTGAGATACCTGCTAATAAGTCCCTTCAGGTCCCATTTACTGCCCACACTTTGTCAACCCATCAGCAAGGACATCATGGCATCTGGTAGGGAGATATTACCACAGTCCTTGTGTGGAGGTTGAAATACCAATTAAACTTCTGGAAGTGTCAGTCTTGATTGCTACTCTGTTCATACTTCAGTGTAACTTTCCACAGTCACTCATTTCAGACTCCTTCAGACTCATTTCTTGCTTGGAAAGACTTTTGGTAATCCAGTTTAATATGATTAGTGGTTGATTTATGAAAACTTCTTTCACTTTAATTTCCTCTCAGTGTTATCAGTTTTGGAGAAAAGACCTTGTCTGGCACTTTCAGATATTACATTCATATATGCTGTGTACACTCAGTGTTAACCTACCAGCTGCTTTTATCCAAGCATTTTGTCAAGAGAAGACTTTTCAGCCTACTCTACAGACAGGAGAAAAAGACATTTTTGAACTGGACACTTTTTGAGTGTGTTTGGATAATTTTCCCAACCTGAAATCAAGGGCAGATTATTTGTTGTGTGGAAGAAGTGATCCCCCACCAAAATGTATCCCAGATTATAGGGTTCAAATGGGATTTTGAGTGATTCCAAGATCAAGTTCTGCAAGATCAGGCAGTGTAGAAACTGTATCTTTGGGCTCTGATTCTCAGTATCATCCATTCTGGGCCTTCCCTGTCTTCCACTTTCTTCTTGTATAAAAGATTTTTTTTCCTTGCAAATGCAAATAAAGCTATCTTGAATTTCAAACCTGAATGTATTTAGTCAGAAGTCTTGGTTTTGGGTGGGTCCGAGGAAGTGGACACCATTGCTCTCAGTGATCTGCTCTCAGTAAATCAGCATTTCAGAGCTTTATGGTTACCTCTGACAGTACAGTGTGGAACAAGTTTTCATTTTTCAGCCCCATTTGACAATCATGAAATAGCATCCTCTTCACTGACATATTATTTTTTAGACTAAAGCTTTTCAGACTAATTATTACAATAGTTTTACAGCTCTTCAGTAGCAAACATCTTCAATTTCTTTCTTAATGTTTCATGTCTTCATATCAGTTTCTTTTAAAATAATTTATAAATTATTAAATGCTGTCTTTTTCTCCTCTCTGTTTTGTTTTTGCTTTTTTTGTCCCAGCATGCCATAACTTCAAAATGAAAGTACATCTGTTCTCTATTCTGGATACTCAGAAAGTTGAGCTTTAAACTTTAAAGTTTAAAACGCTGTTTCATATTACCTGTCTCAAACATAAACATTTCCTTTTAGTTTTCTACCTGGTCATCACCTCAGTAAAAATCCATTCATATTTCATTTCTCTCACAAAAACTCCTGTTCCAAAGTCTCTGAGCACATAGAAAAGACTTCAGTATTTTATCAGGTGATTTGAGCTAAAACACTTTTTCCTCATATAACAGATTTATGGACTATAAAAGCCAGAAGTACCCATTAAGATGATCTAGTTTTGAATTCTTCAGTGAAAGAGAATGTAGTACTTCATCCAGTACTCTTTTCATGAAGTTTAACAACTTGATCAGATTATAGCTCCAAAGAACTATATTTAGGACATGTTCTATTGAACAGCTATAGATTTTAGCTGTCCCATGAGTAAGTTGGTTTTAGGATATTATTTAGAGTACCTTGAATATTCTGGGGCCTTTCAGCTCTTTTATGGGGAATTTCACATCCCTAGTTTAGGGATTTTGAATGACTCTGGAACAGAGAGTATCTGTTGCAGGAACAGGGCACTTGAATAAAAATTTGCATTTACTGACTGTTTTGCTAGATTTAGCATTTTGCCTTCTGGAAATTCAAATTGACGTCTGAAAATCAGCAGTAACTATTTTTTTCCTTTTATTAGAGGAATATGATGTAACCCCATTAGAAGTTATGCAGCAGGGAAAGAGATGCCCTAAAACCACCCATCCTTGTAACCTGGTACTGTGTGCAGAAAATTTATATTCTGTTTAAAGAAATGTTGGCAAATGTTTATAAACAAATGGGTCTATGTATTTCCAAAAAGTAGGACTTGTTTTGAAATTTGAAGTCCATCTTCTTCCCTATTAAACATTTCCACAAAATATAATTTGAAGTGAGTTTTCTGTTTTTAATTTAGAATCATTCCAACTCTGCGAGTTGTGGTGGTTTTTACTCTAAATGTTGTCATTTGACAGGGGAAGACAGAGTCTCTCTGTCACATATACTGTTATTTAGAGCTCTGACTTGGTTAGGAGAATAGAAATGAATTGACCACATATTGCCCTTTGACTATTTTTACTCTGCTCTAAATGTAATTGATACATGTATTGTATTTTTAATAAAATTATATCTCTGTACCTTTTCTGTTACAAGGCATTTCATTGATTGATTCTTGAAATTTTATTTTGTATACATACAAGATGAAACAAAGATGAAAATAATGTTTTTATTATTCCTTTGGTAGGATGCTTATTTCTGGTACAAATATTGCTCTACTAAAGACAAGAGTCTCTTAAGACATTTTGAGATTTTATGACATGTGTAAGATGCTGATCTATAGAGGTCTTTCCTTCTGATAAACAGATGTAGAGAACTATTGGATAAACTGCTAGAACCTTCTCTAACAAAGCTCCAAGCAGAGAGCACAGAGAAAAAGGAAGGTGTTACATTCCCAAAGTCATGAGTAGAATTCAACCAGCGTACAGATTTTATTCACCAGAAGGTTAGCTATTTCATGGAGGTATGTATAGCCAGATATGCTTCCCTTAGGACATAAGTCTGGTAATGTAATTGAAATGCTTTTTCATAGCTGGGCTCACTGATTTGTCTTGAAGTCACTAATGGATCTGATCATTGGCTTCCATTCCAGACACCATCAAAACAACATGGAAATTCTCTTTATGTAAATATTTCACATGAACTGAAAGTTTTGGAAGCGTTTTACATTTTGCTTTTTCTGCTTTCTTCTCTTTTTGAAGCTAGGGATCATACTTACCCTTTTCCAGTTTTCCAGCAGTTATCCCATATTTTCTAAATTCTCAGAAGTGCTGAAATGTCATCAGCTAAGATTGTTAAATATAGCAGGAGTAATTCTGAAACCACCCAACATATTCAAGCATACCAAAAAATGACCCTATCATATTCTCCTTCTTTTCCAAATGTCCACCCATTGTACACACTTGAAAGGCGGGATAAGCTGTGCTCCTTTTCTTCTCTCATGTATTGGATACACAGCCTTTATTCAAGCCCAGATGTTCTGACTAAAATTAGTTACAATTGTATGTACATTTCTGTCACTGTTTAAAGAAGTTGCACCCAAAGGCGTGTCTCCAAAAAACAGAGTTAAATTCTATTTGAATGTGTAAATCAGGAAATCATATAGCAGATGGTCAAAAAAAGGTAGTGAACAACAGGTAGTAGCTGATGAATGACAGTCATTTCCATGCACTTTCTGTGTGAGTATAGCTCTGTTTTGGGCTTAAGTTTTCTTTTATCACACCTCAGAAGTAACATAAAATATATTGAAAAGTAAGTAAAATTTTCAGTAACACAAAGAGAGATGAATTATTTTAAAGCCTTACATATTTTCCTTCTGGAAATTAGTGTGATTTGGCAGGTGTAACTTCTCTTGGCTCAAAGCTCATCATGTTAATGAAGCTAAGACCTGGATAAACTGTTCTAATACTGCCTCTTTTATCCTTCTGCTAGGATTAAAATGCTGTTTCTTCAGCTAATCTCTGTGTATGGTATTGCCATCAATATAGGGTAATTGGAAAGCATCTGGCTGGAGAAATTCCCAGGAAGCCAAGAAGACGATGAACACTGTAGTAAGGAAGTGCATAATTAGACTAAAAAAAAAAATCTCTATTAATATCTGTATATTTGTAATATAACAGTAACAAGAACTTCCCTTTCCTGCATCCCATTATAGATGCGGTTTTGAGAAACGAGTAGTGGAAGCAGTTAGTGGCTGGAGTAAAAATGGATAAGACAAAAGCCCAGGAGATGGCTTTAAACTGAGAGTAGGATTAGATATAATATGGGGGAGAAATTCTTTACTGTGAGGGTGGTGGGGCACTAAAACTTGTCCAGAGAAATCATGGTTGCTCCATCCCTGGACTTTCTCAAGGCTGCTCTGGATGGGGCTTTGAACAACCTGTTTAGTGGAAGGTGTACCCACCCATAGCAGAGTGCATGGAACTAAATAACCTTGGAACTGAATAACCTTTAAGCATTGGAACTAAATAACCATTAAGATATTTTCCAACCCAAACCATTCTTTGGTTATATGAAGGTAGGAAGAGAAACATGTAACTCCGCAAGATGACTTTAGGATCCATCCCATCTGTTTTTTTTTCTGGCAGTCAAAATTTATCAGAGATGTGGATCACAAAGTACAGCAGCTGAGCAGGAATTGAGCTGTTCCTGAGCTGAGCATGCAATTTGTACAGAGAATATACAAGTAGCCTTCTCAGAACAGCTACTAACTCCTCACATGTTCACCTATTATTGGCTGGCCAACATATTTTTTGCTCCCTGGAGTCACAGTCTGGAGTTTGGGCTGAACCCTTTCCCCTTGCCTTGCTCAGGAAATCCTCAGTATGATCAAACTGGAGTGACAGTTTATATGGACTCACATTCCTCTTCCCAGAGAGGGAGCAAATCCAGACCACCGGTACAAGACAATGTTGAATACAAGGCACAACTGCTTGGTAATCACAAGTATATGGACCACTATGTGGTCACTCTCAGAGCTGAATTAGGATGGAGAGCTCCTGGCTATATTCCAGGGCTGAAATAGGTGAGTGAGAGTCAGCCAGGATGATCCCATGTAGTAGAGATCAATAAAAAGAAAGAAGCAAAACAGTGGAGTAACTGTGAAATGTGTATGCAGTGATTTTAGTCCATAATGCTGCTGGTGGTGATTAGAACCAGGAGTCCTGTAACAGGTGGACTTTATTCCATACATTAACATGATAGTGATCGACAGCAGAAAAAATCTGTAAATGTGACCCATCTGAATGTGAAAGCTTGTACCCCATTATGCAACTCTGTCAGGCAGAGGGAATAACGACAAAACCATGGCTGAAATGCAAAAAGTAAATTTACTTGATTACTTCACTAACTGGAGGATCCCAAAGCAACACCTGGGCAGGGACACAGCAGTGGGAACACAGGAGTTGTCAGGCTCAGCCCATCCTGAGGATTGGCAGGGCTGTTCATTGCACCCACTTATTGAGGACCCACACATGTGTAGGTTACCACCATGCTGTGGTCTCTGTGCTTTGTATGATCTCTGAGCTCTGATCTTCTCTCTCCCAAAACAGGGAGCTCAGGCATGTCCCTGAGAGTGCCTCCAAGTCCCTCAAAACACCTACCTTATGTCTAAACTTAAATCCTACTTCTCAAATCAGACAGAGGATAGATAGAAATAGGCATAATACATGGGATTTCCCATATTGTTATTTTCCAGATATCCATCTGCAAGGGCACTTGAGCAAATCTACCATCCTCCTTGCCCTTTTCTGCTCTCAACCCTTTCTTGCCAAAACTCACATTGTATTTTAACAAGGCACTCTGCAAGGGCTATAGTTGTAGAGAACATCAAAGCTTCTCTTTTGCAGCCAAATTCCACTAACTTTAAAGAAAATTGCATTAATTTGCACAAGCTAAATAGTTGTTCCAGACATTACAAAGCAACCCCTGCTTCCTATTTTTCTTCAAATGCTATAAAGTGTCTCTGTAACCAGTAGGTGACAGCATAGTGTCACCAGAAAAATGGAAATTTTTAAAACTAACAAGGTGAAAACACAGCAGCTATTTAGATAGTGTTTTGAAGTTGGTATTTTTTTGTTTGTTTTTTTGGTATGTCTTTTTTTTTTTTTTGTTATGTTTTGGTTTGGTTTGGTTTGAAGTTTAATTATGTAGTCAGACCCTGCTATCATTGCTTTGTCATGGTTTTTCTCTTTATTAAGCAATTATTTTTATTTCATTTATGAATAATTGTTAAGAATAGTTAACCCATGGGCTTTTATTGGTAAAATGTCTCAAGCAGTATTTTCCTGCCAAGAAAGAAAGAAAGAAAGAGCTGATGGTATTTTTCCATAAAGAGAAACCATATTACTCTGGAATATATATCAATAAATCTGTAACATCTACTACAAAGGATCCTATATTGTATAAAATTCTTGCTTAATGTGTTAGGACCTAACTTCAAATAGTCTCACTAATGAGGACAAAAAGTCAGCTTTTGGAAAGTTTTTTGGCAGCTTATTTGTTTTCCAAAGCAGATGTTTGTCTTCATTTTGTTTAGGAGATTACTGAGACAGAATAAAAGGCTATCTAATAAAGTCCATTAAGAAAGATTTACACTACATAAGATGAAAAAAAAGAAGCATCAGGCAAAATGCTAAACTCTCTGAACAGTAACAGGCATTCTGCAAAGAAGAGACAAATTTCATTCCCTGGTGCAAATTCCCCCTTTGCTTCAATTTGTTTTTGTATTTTTCCTTTATGCTATCTGGTGTAATAATCCCTATGAATACCTATTTAACATCTTCTGTGGTATTTGATTTGCTCTGACAAGTAAATTGTTTCAGTCTTGGTGAAGACAATACCTAGGGACTTGGAAATTCTGAGGATGCCTGACTATGTTATGAACCAAGCAACCTTAAGCAGTATCATGGTTAATTAAATTGCATTTAAAGGCATTTCACACTTGAATTATGTATGCAATGGCATAACAGTACAGTGCTAATAAAATTTCTCCATCAAAGGACTAAATTGTATGGCTTTTGGTTTGCTTGTTTCTGGTGGGTGTTTTTTGAGGGGGGGGTTTGATGTTCTGGTGATTTTTTGATGTCTTTGCTATAGTGTGTATGAGGGAGAAGGGGAGTCATCAGGCACTTTCAGTGGACATAGATACACTAACTTTTTGACTGGGGCATCCTCTGCTCTGTGCCAAGTAGCTCTGATGACTGCAATGAAGAATTGTCCAGCCATACAGCGACCATCACTCTGCTCCTTTGAGTAGCTGAGGCACAAACTGATTTCCTGACAAAATGCTTTTGTGTGTATGTTGTATTACACCACCTGCTACCTTCACTGTACATTTAGTCACACAAGAGTTCCTCTGTAAAGTAAATTGTGATGGAAGGCAATCTCTCTGAGAAAACAAAACAGAAGAAAACAAAACACAGGCCCCTGCCTCTCTCTGCTGTGGTGGGATTATTTTAGAGAAAATACCTCCACACAAAAGCAACGTGTGTTTTAATGTGTGGGTGAAAACTTGACCGTTCTGTTGTAATGCAGACCTTGAAAGTCATCCTCTGTGGATACCCAAGGGCGTATGCCTAAAATCTCCATACCCCAGTCTTGGTAAGGAAGCAACAAGTAACATCTCTCGACATTGGGGTGAAAGAAGGCCTCTCTCTCCCACAGATCTTCGTGGTTGTATGTTAATGCAATGTTAAATTTGTTCCACCATAGGTTGGCCAAGTCAACATCATCATGGTCAGCCCCCATTCGCTGTATTTGTAAACCTCCTAGAATGTTCTCCCTTCCCTCATTCCCCACAGGCCCCAGTTTGGTGCAATCCTCTGACTCTGTTTTCCTATTGGTTGTTCCTGTCCCTAACCCCAAACCTTTGCCCCACATTTCCTTGCTCCCATTGGACCCTGACCCTTTGATCCACCCCCTCTTAACCCTGGACCCTCCAGCCAGTTTTGTGTTTGTCTCTGGGCCCTCTCCAGCCACTAAACCCTTCTTGGACCACTATACAAAGACCTGTCCCTTACCTCTGTCATCGGACAAGGATTTTGTTGTGCACTCCGGGCTGAAGAAGTGCTGGCCGCATTGTTGCTAGGTGAAACAATCTTCCTTACCTCTTGGCAAGTTTTTTGTGTACTGAATAACTGCAATGAGGAAAATGTAGAATGGATGTAATGTTTCTATGACATCTGTGTGCATCAAAATGTATTGCAAATTGAAAAGCGTGTTCCAGATCACCAGAGTGATCTTTTTCTGGACTCTCCCCTTTCATACTGGGCTGTGTTTTCTGTGTAGATCAGAAAGGAATGAGTGAGTGACTTCCATGGAACTGGATTAATACAAAGTCTCAGAGAGGTAAGAGACAGTGGTGTTTGCTTCCTTCCAGTCTTCAGGAACCATATCCATTTGTCATGACCTTTCAGAGATACTCAAAAGTAGATATGCAATGGCACTGGACAACTCCCTCAGCACTTGTGTATGCATCCTACCAGGCTTATGCAAGTCCTACTGACCTCAATCTTCCTTAGCCTGATCCGTCTCCAAAAAAACTAAGCCTTCCTTATTCCAAACTTTCCCTCCAGAAGACTGGTTTTGCCACGACAGACAAGGGCAAAGAAGGCATGGTCTTGTAGAACACCTCATCAGCTCCTTGATCATCAGTGTAAGGAACTTTCCATCAATGTATGCCAGAAACCTTTCAGATTGTGGTTGTTTGTTTGTTTTTAACACATACTCAGTGTATGGATTAAAAAAGTAAAAGGCACTTCTTTCATGTATGAAGAAGGCAAACATTTCCCCACCTACTGGAAGTACAAATTACAAAGTAAGCAGTAAAATCTTATCTCTTGTGCATACACCAATATGTTTCAGTAAGCAGTTTCAAACACATGAACTTCTGATAGTAGATGCACTGCCAAAAAATGGAGTATTTGACACATTGGTGATTAGAAATTCCATAATGTCATCCTACAGCTAAGGCAAGTCTAGGTGAATTCACACCTGGTGAATTTTCACCTAGGTGAAAATACTTGTTTATGAAATTGTACACATGTAAAAAACTTGCTAAGACAGGTCTGAATAGAAGGCTCTGTGGGAGAAGAGGCCTGAAAACATAATTGAAGTTGAAAGAATATCTCATTTAATTCCATGTTAATAATTCCATGGAAATATATTTATATATTTATATATTTATACATTTATATATTTATACATAAATATATAAATATATAAATATATAAATATATAAATATGAGTGGAAATAAATTTTGTGTAAACCTGTAAATAAAGTTGTATTAAAGAACCTGACTGTATTAGCACTGTGAAATTCTCTGCCTGTTAAAAAAAAAAACAAAAACAACAAACCAAAATCCACAAATAAGCAAAGAAAAATCCCATGCAATTTTTAATCCATGTCTGCCTTTTTATCTGCCTTTCCTTCTTTCCCAAGCAATTTCTGGGCTTTTTGATAATTTTCAAATAAACTTAATAGAATGTTAGTGTTCATTAGGATATTTATTTTCACCAGATTCAAGAAAGCCATGAATGAAATAGGAGGTAGTCTCATGGTCCCATTGAGTAAAATGCAGTGTGAAATCAACAATATACACATATATACATATTTGGCAATGTCCAGATAGGAAATCAAAATTAATGCAGTTGTGTATTGAAGTGGGACCCACATGACAGCAGAAACCAAAATACATACTGGACTCCAGGATAAACATGGACATCGTAAGTTCTTGAGAAAATTTAGGAAGTTTGAAATATCTTAGAAGAAGTATAGGAATATAGGAGACAATTCATGAGGAAGACAAGCTTCATTAGTTTTAGCAGTCATTGGAGCATCTCCTTGCTAACAGAAGCAACTTGAATATTGATTTTGTTTGCAAGTGGTGCCATTTAGGTGTCTTGTTAACAGGACAGAGGCAAATTCCTGTTGCCACACTAGACCACAACATGAAGACGTCGGGTCTCATTAGAGATGTAGGCAAGATTACCAGAATATTCACAACATGTATACTGCTTCTTTTAAAAGGCTGCAAAGCTTTCTCTCAGAAGTCCATGTTACTGGGGGAAAAAAAAAAAATTCTTTCTATTTCACAGTACTGTTGGTAGGGAAAGGCAAATCTGAGAGTTTCTAAGACCTGAGGGGTTTTCTCCTCTTCAGTCTTTGTGCCACTGTGCTGCTGCATCTGTTTGCAAGTTTGGACACAACAAAGCTGAGATTATACCTTAGAGATGCCAAGGTGTGCCATACACACTTTCCCAGCCTCACAGACTAACACAGACTGAGAGCAGTGCCTTTATTGTTCCCTAGATTAACACGTATGACGACACCTGCACAGACATGGACAAAACAGCTAACCTTTTTTCTTCTCTCTGGCTGACCAGGATTTCTGATATGATCATGTCCTCAGTCTCCTGATCCACAGACACAAGCATCTGCAAGTTCATTGAAGGTCGACCATACTATAAATCCTTTCTGAACCCATGCCCAAATTTTCAGTACTTTTTCTAGCCCTTATCTCTGGTCTTGTGAGTTTCCTGACTGCTCTTCACTTCGCCCACTTGACTTCACTGGCAAGTCATCTCACATACCCACACATGTAGCAAAGAGAAAAGTCACCTGGAAAATATGACAATGAAGTTGGTAATCAGGGGTGGGGCTTGGCCTGATCTGCAACTTGTTTACGTACATAGAGTTTACACCTTTTAATCCCCTTTTCCTTCATTTTCACTGGCCTGTTCCTTTCCAACTCTATTTGAGCCAATAATTTACCTGCATTTGGCCCTTCCCCTGAACCTTTCAGAAGTTTTGCACATTCACACTGTCCAAAGATACCCTGTAACAAATTTTACACTATGCTTCCAACCTACTCAAACATCCAATAATAGTTTGGCTTTATATCCCATGAAAGCTTACTTTTCTCCTTAGGAGACCCAAGGTAGTCAAGATACACTTAAGTGGCTCTTCCACTGGCCCATCCATCTGGGAGCTGTGAGCTGTTTTCCTTCATACCATCTCTGATGCCTCAATATCATTATAGTTAATATATTTCAGTGTTTAATATTTTTTCTTCTTGTCTCTTGATTTTGGTTTTGTTTTAAGTATTACTGCTGTCAGCCTCATTGACTGGATGTTCCTGCATTCAGGATATTCATGTACCTTCCATTCCACACACCCTTACATCTCAAGAATGACTACAATCTTCGCTCTTGTTGTCTGTGTTCCTTTCCTTTATTTTCCATCTTTAAATGTGTGTGTCTTGTTTATTTTTAGAAAGAATTTTTCATGTGTCTCTTCTTCCTGTAGAGAATATTAGAATAATAATTCTCAATTACAGTTATTTTAAATTCACTGGCTTGCTTGCAAAATGTTAAGAGGTATTGAACCTGACCACCAGAGGGAAAATTACAAAATAAGAATAACCATAGAGTAATTTAGGATGTAAGGAACCTCTGGAAAACACTGTGTTAAAACTTCTTTAAGAAGCAGTGATGCTTTCAGAGTCAAATCATGTTTCTCTGATCTCTAAATCATGTTTTCAAATACTGAAAACAACCAGTGATGTAGCTTCCATAACCTCCATGGGAACCATGCCACAGTTCATCCAGTCACATTATAAAAACAAAGCAGATTTCAATACAGAAATTTTGGTTTTGCTGCTTTTGTTTTTTTCCCCTTGTTTTAGAAATATTTAAAGAAGAAGAAAACACAGGCTTTTCACCAAAAAAATCAGCTTCAGTATTTGAGATAAAGTGTTGTATCATGTCCTGTAAAGAGAAAGAAACTTTGAAACACAATTGCAGCAAGAGTTTTTAATCTGTTGTTCATTTAAAGCAGTCTTTAATCTCTAATCTACACACATACCCATAGAGTCAACATTTTATTTTTAAAGTCGGACTTTTCAGTTAGAGAAGTCAAGTCTTTGGTTCATCTTGTGAAAAAGACTGGATAAATACCTAAATCCAATTTTTTACTTGGGATTTAGGACTCAGATTTGTGCTGTCTTAAAATTGCTGTGTGACCTTACATATTTCTATAAATTAATCTGTAAATCTATTTCTTATGCAAATGAAAGTCTGGTGTGCTCTTCAGAAACCTCTAAATACATGTTCAAATATTTTGAAGTCACATCTTTGCCTATCTATGAAATTCAGATGTGTTATTACTTGTCTCTTTCTCTTCCTCTCTGTGTATGTGTATATATATATATATATATATATATATATATGTATGTATGTATGCATGTATATATCAGAGATTTCTGTATTTTCCCTTTAAATTTGTTTTGTACTCAGTTGGGACAAATAAGTCCTTTTATAGGTCAGTCCTTCTGAACAATTTTGGAATGTCACATAAAGTACTATTCTTCCTACATAAAATCTGTAAGTCTAGCTTGAGCAGAGTAGTTACAGAGATCTACATTTCCTCTGCTAAATTTCTAGGACCCAGGACTTTTTGGTTCTTTCTTCCTAAGCAACTTAGTTGTCTTCAGTGAAAAATAACTGCATTTCAAAACCAATAACACTATTTTTTTGTCTCCCTAGGATTTTGAGAGTCTGGACAGTTACAGAGGGTAGTATAATAGGTGCAAGAAATCTATTTTAACTGCATCTTCAGTCCATTTGGTATCTTTAAAGAAATGCTAATAAAATACTTCATATATTTGGGGTTATATGCAATATACACAGTTACTAATCAGAAGTTGCATTTCTATATAGTAGAGTAAGGTTACATCTGATATTCTTGCCCTTAAGTAAAATATTTTTCTGTCAATGTAGTAATCTACCAGAAAAAAAAAAGTAATTATAGAATAAAACAAAAGATATGTAGGGTTGCTTTTGTTAGAATTTTGTCAAGCATCATGGACAGCTGACCTGGGCCTTACACACTGAGCTGAGATGCTTCCATAGTTCTGCTTAGTGAACTAGAAATAACCTTGGCCAGGTCACTTTGCCTTCTATGTGTGACTTCTCACATCTTCAGCAGTCATAACTGTACTTTGCTCTTTTGCAAGGTGACTAGAGATTGCCAATTAAAAATCTACTGTCCAAGATATGCAATCTATTATTACCCATTTCAGGACAGGCTTTACTTAATATTTAAATTTGATTATCTTGCCTCTTGCTATATAGTCACTAGAACTATTCTTCCTTAAGGTTACATTTCTGCCTAAGTACTTTACTAAACTGAGACTTAAATTCTACTTAATGGGAAAAGCTGACATTTAGTAACACATAGGGGTGTACTTTCATATTGATTCTGCAGATATTAATAATAAAGCTGCTGTAATTAGAATGAAGGATGTATACTCCTGTGCTTTAGTAAATTATTTCAATTTAATTCTTGCAGGCCATCAGATAGTATCTAAGTATCTATCAAACTGTGACTTACATAAAGGCCACAGAGAAATTCAGTACTAGAACAGTCATTCTTGGTTTTCATTTTTGTGTCTAATGTTGAATCTTTTTCACTGTATTAAATTATTTTGCATATTTTCATTGCAAAAACGATTAAAAACATCATTTTTTTGTGAAACCTTCATAATAATTGGGAGGTATCCTTAAGAAAACAGTAATATCATATTTTAGTATTTTGGTTTTACACTGATTTATCTTAACTCCTGTTTAAAAGCTCAGATTATTTTTTCATGCTGCCTGTCATAAAGTGTAATGCTCCCAAAATTACAGCCTCTTACAGCAATAATTAGAAAGTATGTAGCTTTCCATGAATTAATTTTGGGCTCTCAAGAGATGGAGGTAATGCCATATCTCATCAGAAAGGCACTTTATGCCACATTTGTAATAAAGTTTCAGATTAAACCTGTGGTAGCTTGATATCCTGAGCATGAGTTTTACACTTTTCCTTAGCAGACTAGCTCACTTGCATGCTGATAGGTACCATGGCTAGGAAATGTCTTCCCCTTATTAAACTTTATACTACAACTGTGCGTAGTGAAAAACTATTCGTTATTCACATTATGGTCCTCCTAGAATATGCAAATGTATTCTCTCATTCCCAAGGCAAATATCAAACAGAGACACAAGCAGAGCATTTCCATCATCATTATGTTCCTATCCCGAACAGATGTGGATTAGTGACGCCTTATTGCCAAGATCACAATCTGTAGTAGAATAAATTGATGTTGCTCTGAAACTCATCATGTCTTTTAATTTGTTATTTTCCTCAGTTTTTCCAGAAACTCAGGAAGAAAAAAGCAAAATACCAAAGTCTGTAACTGATAATGAATACCTTGAAATGCTGTTCCAAAGTCTTTAAACTTCCTAACATCCAAAAATTGTGACTTGGGTCAGCAAACTTCTTAATATAAAACTATATAATATAAAGTTTATAATGAAACCCAAGATTACAGAGGTTTTTTAACAACTTTCAAAACACATTTACCAGGAGACAACAAGCCCCATCATAATCAGATCAGCAAAGTAAGTTTTGGAACCCCTTAGTCCTGTAGGATAAAACAACCCAGTTTAGGTAAACATATCTTGGAGAATTTCTAAAAATGATTAAAGTTTTCTCAAAATGTAAAGTACATAATTTTTGTACATACTTGGCTGTATTCTCATTCTATTGATAACAGTTGTTTGGAGGTAGAATTCTTGGTTTAAGGTCATCAGCAGCCAAAGAGCAAAGCTGGTAACATAAATCTACTGCTATTCCGTCTTCTTTTTTTCATGGATGACTATTTAAACTGACTGATTATAAAATTTAAAGACAACAGAAGAATTAATTCTGTGGAATGTAAATCAATTATATGAAATGAACTTGAAGTCCACCTATCAGTTTCCTTTACTTTCTCAGCCTTTAGGACACAGTGGCTATGAAATCTTGCCAAAACAAGACCAATTTGAGAAGAACAAGAGCAAGAACATTAAGTATACCATTAAATTAAGTAATAGGTTGTGTCAGAGATTCACAATGTTCTTTTGCTCTGCTTTCATGATTTGTCTGCCTAACAAGTACTCAAATGTCAGTAAACAAAATCTTTGCCGTAGGTGAGGGAAATTCCCAGAAGAAGGGTTCTGTTAGTTGTAGATGGTTTTCTATTGACACATGGGGTATCTTTCTACCCTCATTAGCCCTCCCAGTCAATTTCATGTTTGCATAATGAAAGTGTGTGCTAGCTTTGGTTCTGACATTAGTTTTAATGAGTGGCTCTTACACCTATAGTAAAATTAGGGCAGTCATCAGAGCTTAACAAAGCAGCACTAATGTGCCTCGAGTTTTTAGTTTGCTAAGTATTGTGTAATACTACAAATAATATAAATGGTACAATCTGTAACCCTCATTGCAAAATATCACTGAATATTAAAAGTTTATTGAAATATATATATAAATTGGCATAATCTCAATACAGACACTTGAGCAGCGAATCTGGAAGGAAAATGGGGAAATTTTTGAGATCTTGCCTTTCAAATATATAGTTTAAGACAAAATATGTGGACATTGGTGTTTTTTCCTACTCCAGAGATACAAACTTGAGTGTACCAACACTAACCACTTTAATCCATATACTGAGGATGACGTTAGGCCTGTTTCCTGCCTTAAGATTAAAAACTAAAATGTGGAAAATGTACTTTTGCAAATTAAAAGAAAGACTAGGAAATTTAACCATTAGAATTTCCTACAAAGACAGCAAAAAAATTAAGTCTAGTAGAGGATTACGACATAATAAATCTAGATATCAATTTGGATACTATAGAGCTGTTCTATTTGTACTTTTACCAGAATATATGTTGAAATAATTCCTTTAATTTCTCTCCTGCTATTCTTGATCTTCTTTAAAAATGGCAAGTGATGAGTTATATGTTCTACGTGATTTATGATGTTTTATGTTCTTGCAAGATGTAAAGATCTTCAGTGTTCTTGTAGAATTTGAATGAACTAAACTGAATTAACTTGTAAATGGAAGCAGAATTTCTTGAAATCTAGATAACTAAAAAACCTGCAGATGTTTAATTTAAAATTACAGAACATTCATTTCACAGACTCTGTTATAAAAATGGTCCCAGGATACATGGCTTTTCAGGGACATCTGTGAGTAATGCAAATGAGGATGCCGACTGACAGCCCTGAAAATTATTCACAGAGCAGCAGGGTGGTAGCAGGAGTTTCTGCAAAGATGCTTGCAGCAAGCCTGCTGCACAGCTCTGTTGAACATCTACCTCCAACCCTGGCCAGTGCTCTCTTTTTTTAAAAAAATGGGATGAAAATCTGGATGAAATCTTGATTCTGAGCACTCTGACCAGTTATCAGGAGACCACAAAACTTTATGCATTCCTGCTTGCCTGCAGTTCAAATGGGGAGACATTTCAGACAGAGCCTCCTATTCAGATAATCTCTTGTATTTCTGGGTAATAAGACCTGCCTATAGTTGACATGCTCTAGTAATGCAGTTTGAAGAGACACCTGCCAAATACACTTACTAGAAAATTTAGTTTGAGGATCGCGTCCTTTGTATTCAAAAAGTCAAAACTATAAAGATTTTTTTTTTAATTGCTACAAAACCTCAATTCAGAATTTTTAAAAAATGTAGTTATTCTTAACAGTTATTCTCAACTATTAAAAGGAAAAAACAATAAGCATGTTTCAATGTTCTCTGATAATTTATCCTATTCTGCACTGTTGTGTATCAGAACTTTGTGCTTGTTCCATGTCACACATCTGAAGCAGCAGGCAAAAAACTTAAAAGTTCGATGGCAAGGTCTTTTGGAATCATGACTTATAAACCCACAGGTTGTCACTCTCGTTAATCATCCTCTTTGCATGTCGTCATCTGAAGCGTGGTTTACATCACTGTCACAGGCTTGTTTCCTTTCTAGAAGAAGCTCAGTTTGGGTGCAATCTCTTTTCTTTTGTGTTGATAGGTGATCCTGTTCCATAAATGAATGAAAATCACTATGATTTTTTGATAGCCCAAACCCACGCCTTCATAGTTTTCATGTCCAAAAAGTCTTCAAATATTTACATGACAGAGTACA
Organism: Poecile atricapillus; assembly: GCF_030490865.1. Lineage (NCBI taxonomy): Eukaryota > Metazoa > Chordata > Aves > Passeriformes > Paridae > Poecile > Poecile atricapillus. Next base: position 84,013,238 of record NC_081249.1, read on the forward strand.
AGGTCATGTCCTACAACGGAGAAGACAAGATATATATGACAGTCAAAATCTTGTTATTGGTCTCTCAGTGCAGTGTTTGTGAAGTAAGAACGTCACAGAGAGTGAGAAATCCAGAATGAAGTGAATAATGTTTATTTGGTATTCAGGAAGACTTACAAAAACAGAGGGCAGCATGGGGGAGATGTGCTTTGTGGTGTGTTTGGTGCTGGCCTCAGCTGCTCAGCTCAGGACCTGCATCCTGTTGGACCTATCATACCAGCTGGAGTTCACCAAATACAGGTTCAGGCCTGGGAGGTGTGGAGCACTTCAGGACTTTACAGACCACTCCAAGACCTTTTGCACATGAATAATGAATATAATGCAGCTGGATATACTGAGATATCCTACTAACACTAAATTTGTTGAGATCTTCAAACATCCCCCAACCAACTGCTTTTGGTCACTTGGTATATTTCATGCTGTAATTTCAGCATTTATTTCCAAAACTACATTTCAAAATAAAGGAAAGGAAGGGGAAAAGCTGGATAGTCCCGAAATTAATTTGTGCAACATTTCTACTACCATTATTTTCAGATATGGAAATGGAATCAATGATGTGGTATATCAAATCTACATTTTGTTTTCATTTTATTTCTAATGTTCATTATCTTTTTTCTTTTTTTAACATTCAGTTTCTTGCAGAGACAATGCCACATTTGCTGAATTTTATTAGATAGAAATCAACAGTCTGATTCACACTAATAGAAAGAAGTTATTGGGAATCACCTATATCCATTTTTTCCCATTTACACGAAAACATTTCCAAAGAAAACCTGAACTAAGAAATATAATGGATGAAAGGAGGGACGGATGGAGAACATTAAATTTATTCAGAAATTATTGCATTAAATAACTTTAAGAATCTATTTTTTCCAGACCAAAATCTGCAGAGTTTTTTTGTTAAATAAGCTAAGTGAAAAAATATATATCCCTTTCTGGTTCTGTTGCTGGAGATATGGCCAGCTGAGTTATGTACTGAATTGCTTTTGTATAAACATGTTAGTGCACGTAAATGTTTTTCCTTTCATGTCCTGCAAATTTGAAATGCCATCTTTTCCCACTTCAGTTTATAAACTACTAATATTTTAACCCCTAGCAAGTGTTAAAAAAAGTAATTTTCTTTTCCTTCTTCTCTGTCATGAGCATAAGTGTGATGGGTGAATATAAGATAGGGTTTGTTATATTGATGTGACCTTTTAGACTTTTTGTGTAAGTCACTTACAGAATATGGTTTTCTGGAGATGCTATTAAAACCTGTCCTCTTCTAGTGCCAGAGGGCTGAGCTCTGTGTTCAGCATGATACATTTTTATGAAGATGTAATGCAGTCTGGGCTGCATTTCCAGCTACACAGGTATCTACATCCCAATGATGAAAGATTTATTCACCTTTTAAGATGAAATATGGTCTGGTTCTACCCACATCAGTATATTAAACAGAGCTGAGAACAGTGCCTAGAATGGGAATGTGACTGCACAGACTGCAGAATTTCTCAGGCAGCTCCTTGCAGGCTTTTTGCTTTTGTCAGCTCTACTTTAAACAGCTCCTGAGTTCAGTTTGGAAGTGGGATTCTTCCAGTGACTTCTGCCAGGAAGCCCTCTCCAATCAGACTACGTCTGCAGGCTGAGAATTTACCAGTGCTGTAAAACCTGGGCTCTTCTATGTCAGCTGGCCTCAGTGACAGACAGGCATGTTCCCAGGCATGTGTGCATACCTGAAGAATCAGACATAAAAAATGCCTGCAAGTTTCTTTGTAGGTAGAATCAAATAGTCTTCAGTATCTTTGACAAGCCAGATCATGCTGTTCTTGTGATCTGGTCAGCTAAAATAGGAAACACCTGTGGCCAATATTTAGCAGAAACCTAAACATATATTTTGCAGCTAGATTTATCAGCGATGCACGGCTAAATAATATTTTGTCATGGGTGACTTTACCTTTAAGACAGCTTTGGGAGCTGGGAGGAAGTTGAAGCTGCAAAAGGCTGATGGGAGTCTTTTCTTGTGACCAATTATTGGCCATTTCTAAGAATTGACAGCAGTTTTGGCCATTGAAAAGTGAGATCAACTTGTGAACACCACCTTAAGATGTAAAGCCAGAGCTGTTTTAATCTGTTTGGTTTCCGGCTTCTGAAGAGTTAATAAGGCTGTGTCTCGGCCTCCTCCCCCCGCTCCAGGCCGGACAAGGCCGCAGAGGGTGGGGGGAAGAAACGGAGCTGGCCGGCCTGGCTTGGTTTTCAGTTTCTGCTGCTGGACTGAAACCTGACACCATGAACACTTACAGCTTTTCTAAGACTTTAATTCTTTTACTACCTGGATAAAACTTACAGATTACTTCTTTTTTGAGAGAGAGAGAAGGATGAGAGAGAGAGATAACATGAAAGAGACATCATAAAACTATCAAAGACAGTGAAGAAAAGAGTTAAGTTTTAGATGGGGAAGAGAGAATAAGGAGATGTTTTATAAGCTGAAATATTTTTCTGTTAAAGCTATGGAGGTGGACAATAATGTTCTGAAAAAACTCCTTTAATTCATGACAGTATATTGGGAGGAATGGAGTGCTCAAAGTCTGGATTTTGAGCAAAAGGTGGAGTAATTGTGATACAGTGAGGTGCTGGAACAGAGTGAGATGAAGTAATAGTTGAAGATTTGAGACCTTGAGAGGCAATGAGAAAACTGTTTCCAGGGAAGCTCACAGAAACAGATGAAAAGAACTTTTGCCTTTGAATAACTCATCCTTAAAAATAACATCCCTAGACTCATTCACCCATACACACCTCAGAGTGATGTGAAATGGGAGGAGTGAACTGATGACAGATTTCCGGGCAGCTGGCATCAGAGAAATAGAAAACTATAACAGAAATAGTTTTCTCGTGAGAAACTCCATAGATTAGCAGAAGAAGACTTCTGTTTCTCTACAAAGACTGATGAAAAGACTCTAGCAGGAAGTGGGACTGTTTTAAACACCAAAGTTCCAAAGTTTTTTGTCTCTATGTTGTCATGTGAACAAGGGAATGGTTAAGTAGTGGGGGATAAAAGGGTTTTCTGGTGGTTTATTCTGGTGTTCTTATTCTTGTAGTTTTATTAATAAACTTTCTTTATTCCTTTTAAGTTTTAAGCCTGTTTTGCTCTTGTTCTAATCCATATCTCACAGCAAGAAATAAGTAAGTTTTCTGGTAATTTTTTTAGTTACTGCTTTAAACCCTCGACATATGTTTGAAGATGAACTGGATATGTTTTTCACCCTGTTAACATGTGATTATAGTTCTTTTTGTGTGAAAATTTTAGTTTCTTCACTTAATATTGCTTACCCATGTGTGAAGTCTTCTTCCACAAGGTGTGTTCCTGAAACAGTATTTGTAGGAGCAGATATTGCCTTATTGCTTTTGTTCAGGGGGGTTTTAAGATGGCCAATGTGTACAACCAAGGCATCATGACCAGGGGCTATGAAAGAGAAGACACACCTTCTCTCTCTTACCTACCCTGTTATTAGTCTTTCTGAAACTAATTCTGAATCTCAATTGTCAGATGAAATACATGAAGGAGCTGGAGATAATTGCAATGTTTTGGAATTAATAATGTCTTCAGCAAATATCCTGGGGCTGTTCTTTTGTCATATGGCTTAAAAAAAAAAAATCAGGAAACTCTCTAGAGGTGTAACTTCATGGGGTTGTCCCTACCCCAGAGGACACTCTCACCTTTCTGGCAATCAAGCAGTGCTTTTTCCAGAGAACCAGGACACTAGGCGGCTTCCCTGAGAACTAAGACAAATCAGTAGCTCCAGAAACCAGTTGGAAAGGAAGTCCAGCTGGCTCTAAATTTGTATGATGTTACTGAATTGCCAAACACAATCGTTCATGAGCACAAGGTTCAGACCTGTTATCAGCACTAGAGCCAGAGCCATTAAGGGAAGGTCTAAAGGTTAATGTAGCTTTCTCTGGATCCAAACACCACTTTTAAATATGGGTTGCTCCATCAATTGTTCCAAAATTCTTCTGTGCACTCTAGCAGATGATTTGTTTGTAAGCCGTGCTGTGGACAAAGGTGAAACAGAAAAAAATCCCAAATGCCATTAGTTGGGAAACTCAAGTTTGCTTGTGTTTTGGTTTTTTTTTGTCTGCTCTTTAATTTTTTTTTTTTGGGTTTATTTTGTTTTGTTTCATTTAGAGACAAGAAATTTTAACAATTCCAAAGCTCTTTAGAGGTTCTGGATGTAATTCATCTTACCTAACCATAGTGCAGATGTCTACATATCAGGCAGAATCCCAGGTATCTCTTATTTTGTGGAGATAAATAGACTTTTTAAGATATGCTTCATCTCATCATAATGTGTCTGTCTTCAGAAGATGAGTGAAACATCAACTCTGAAAGTGCCTGTATCACTGACCTGATGGTGAAGGAAGGTTTCAAGATCTGTGTCTCTTTTAATACAAATGACATTATAGCGATGTCCATCAGTGAGTGCACTCTAGAAAGATAATGGAAAAAATCCACAAAAATGTTATTCCTAAGGATTAGCCAAATTAAAAAAGCAAGCAAACAAACCCCTATCAAAATCCAAAACGTATTAATTAAGATCCCTAACTATTTATAAACCATTAGGAAAGGGACAGCAAGAAAAATTATTAAAATTGTACTACCCTTTTTCTGGAGTAAAGGATTTTAAAAAAAGATAAAAAAGAGATTTATATAGCTCCTGATGTAATTAAGTAATAAAATATTAAAAGTTCTCTAGAAAGTATTTTACTAGAGATGATAATTTATAGGCATAATCTTACATTTTATTTGATTAAAATATGCTCACCTCTGCTTAATACAACCATTTTGTTTGGTATTAATTTGCCTTAAATATTTGCCAATAGTGCTGTTTAAGTGAGTATCTGACTCCTGTTCCAGTGCTACACAAATTGTTGGTGTCAGTTTCTCATCTGAGCTGAGAATCTTTGTGTGTTTAAAAATCATGAGTCAGATATAAAAAAGCCATAAATTCTGAAATTACAACCTAAAATAAAGAGTTAGGATGTCTTTTGCAACTTTGCCTGAGGATCTGTATGTGTGACTAAAACTTAAAAGAGAATTATCTTCACCAAAGTCAGTATGAACTTACCACAACCCAAGGCTATCTTCGAACACAAAGGAAATAATACATCACTCCTCTGGCTCTTTTTAGGAGCTGTTTTTCCTACTTCAGTCAGGATCTGCTGAGGGCTGAACTCATTGATTCCTACAGCTACTGAGGAGTGGAAACGAAGTGGGAGGTGCTGAGCTCTTCTCCTAGGTATCCAGTGAGAGGATGTGGAGGAATGTTTCAAAGCTGCACCACAGGAGGTTCTGGCTGGACATGAGGAAGCATTTCTTTACTGAGAGCATGGCCAAACACTGGAATAGACTTTCTTAGAAAGGTGTTCGATGCTCCAGGCCTGGAAGTGTTTAAGAGGCATTGACACAATGCCCTTAATAACATACTTCTACTTGGCCAGCCCTGAACTGGTCAGGCAGCTGGACTTGATGATCCTTGTAGGTCCCTATCAACTGAAATATTCTGTTCTATTCTATTCTATTCTATTCTATTCTATTCTATTCTATTCTATTCTATTCTATTCTATTCTATTCTATTCTATTCTATTCTATTCTATTCTATTCTATTCTATTCTATTCTATTCTATTCTATTCTATTCTATTCTATTCTATTCTATTCTATTCTATTCTATTCTATTCTAGTCCTAGTCCTAGTCCTAGTCCTAGTCCTAGTCCTAGTCTGTTTTGTTCTGTTCCATCCCGTTCCATTCCATATAATTTACACAAAGCCCCTCATACATCCATCAGTGCTCTTTGCTCCACGGCTTTGGCACTGCTAACATCACCCTTGCCTATAGAATTCCTTTCTCCTGCAGTCTGTCACCCATCTGTGCATCCATTAAGAAACTAATGAGGTTCAACTATTGCAAGATTTAAATTGCTTGTGTTAAATAATATCTAGCACATACACAAAATGAGATAAACAGAAACTGGGAATAAATTGTTATTTAAATGAGGCAAAGTCATATGGGGATAAATCTCTGAATGTAACTTGAGATCATTCAAACATTTTGAAATATGAGTAAAAGCTTGTGTTATATGTATTTTCTGTGACACGAGTTTAATATCTTAATAGAAGTTTTGTATCTTAATACATTTTTAATATACAAGGAGGAAAAACGGAGTGTGGACAAAGCAGAAAAATGTTTTTTGCATAGTAGAGATTATTATTTTGATAAAGATGAAATACCAAAGGACACTTCAAGTAAAGTGTACCCCATTGGATTTTTTTGAACGCATGCACACAGTAATGCAATTATTTAAGTGGTGTATGTGTGAAACACAGTTTTTCAGATGCTATTTTATTTCTTTATACAGAAAAGTGGTACAGAAAAGGAAAGGAAAAGAAAAAAGACCTCTACAAAAGCAAATGAAGAACATTTAATGCTGCAGATAAATAGGTGTATGTATAAGAATATATAATTAACATAATACTTACCAAAATACCAGTTTCATGTCAGGCTAATTGTAGGCCCTTGAAGCATCTTTAGAAGACAATTAAAGCAGTGAAAGGGTACACTTTGACCGTGCTTTCCTTCACAGTTAGGGGCTGATTGCACTACAGCTTTCATCAGAGATGTGACACATCAAAAGCATTCTAAATTCCAGTGATGACAGAGCATAAGCTGCTGCTCCAGGCTGGCTGCAACCTGGGAGAAGCATGGCACATCTTTATGTGTTTTAGTGCTGCATATTGTACAGCAAGCAATCTAAGCCATAGTTCAATATAGCTAGGGGCAAACACCTGTTCCATTTAAGAATTTAAATTGCTTAGCCAAAACATAGCTGGTTTGGCTTGATGATCTAAGAAGTTTTTCCAACCTTAACAATTCTATGGACCTTTAATTACAGGATTAAGTAGAAGTCATCTCTCGACCTTTGCATGTTTGTATTGGCTTAAATCATGAGTGTTCCTTCACATAAGTGTAAGGAAACAGGCATTATTATTTTTTTTTCCAGCTTTTCCATCAGTGTGTGAAGTGGGGTACCTTTTGACACAGTATTATAAGAAAAATTGAGAAGAGGTTTACAACACTCGAAAAAAAAGCCCTTCTCTTTCCATTCTTTGTCCTGCAAGAAATAGAAGCATTTATGTGAAAATGCCCCAATAATTTTTAGTGAGTAGAGTTTTTGCTCTCACAGGATTCTTTAAAGTCGAAGAGCTTTCATATTTCTTTCTTTTCTCTTGTGGCATTTCTTAGCTTTTCCCCATGTTCCTCTACTGCAACTGCTGCACTATTTCACAATGACTCATATTAATTTAGGACTAGAAGTTCTGGCACATGTAATGAGTTCTTCATGTGTCTTTCTTATTCCTTTTTTTCTTTTTTTTAATATTAAATTTTCCCATTTTTCACTAAAGTTCTGCACATTAAATCTGGACATATGACAGCCAAGCCTGAGTTGTCTCCCAGTCTATGATGTACTGCTGTTTTTTTAATTATATTTGTTTTAATTCTTAGAAAAGAACAGACAATTTTGTACCAAAAAACACAACACTGTTGTGCACTTTATATTTGATGTAAGGAATGTCTTACTTCTTTCCCCACGGTTTATTGCCATCATTGAAATTTTATGGGAAAAATGACAAAATGGGAAAAATTCCATTTGTCTGGGTAATACCAAGATATGTGCTGGTGCCACTATGAGATGACAAGATGTTAAAAGACCTTGTATTTTTTTTTTTTTCTAAAGATGTCTGTATGGCATTTGGTTTTGGAGGTATTTGCTTTTGTGTTGTGCTCCTTCTTGCCCTGTCTTTTTAGTAGTTACTTAAATAATCAAATCAATCAACTTGCTGCAGTAATTTCATAGATTTGATGTTTAGAATATATCATTATATGTCTGACTTTGTGTAACAAGGCATATGGTGCCCAGAGAAGTTGGAGCAGCTCAATCCCTGGAAGTGTTCAAGGTCAGGTTGGGTTTTGAGCAGCCTGGGCTGGCAGAAGGTGTCCCACAGCTGGGGGAACTATGGCTGGATGATCTTTAGGGTCCTTTCCAACCAAGTATTCCATGACTCTGTGATTCTGTGACTGAAATTTTTATGATCCATAGAATTATTTTTTCATAACAATAGAAGTGAAAAATGATAACCACTAAAAGTTCATGGCTGAAGTAGAGTATTTGATTTGTGTACAAAAGTTAAGCTTAAATGTGAGCATTTATTGCAATTAGTGCACTTTTCTTCCTGTCTTTATGTGACACAAAGTATAGCAAGTGAAGCCAAACAACTTTTTTTCGGTGACACTTTCCCTCTGGGCTCATGACACGCTGATGCACTTCCACACCCAGGCAATCCCTCCTCCTGGTTCTCTACAAGCCTTGGTTGTTCCTTGTGCAGCAGCCCCCTAAGCCCACCCATGCTGTACAGTTGCAGCCAGCATGCTGGGGGATGTCCCGGCGTGCACACACAGACACACACACACATGAGCTCCTGCCTGCTACAGCCACAACAGCCCACGAGATCTGCACAAGCCAAGATCAGCACTGCACTGGCACCATCTGGTCCAGCAGAGCAATATATTCACTAGAGGACACAGACTAATGGATAGCTCTCTGAAGAGCTCCAATGCATAACCCCATGGCCCCTAGGCCCACAGGACCAACTATGTGGCCACCCGTTGTACGGCTTGGCCAGATAAGCAAGTGAACCTGCAGCCATCTTACTCATCTCTGCCTCCTTCATTCTCCCCTTCTCTGTTTTAAATCATGCCCTGAACGAGATCTAAAGTTAATACACATTCCCAAAGGACTTCTGAAGGCATGTGTCTTTCAAATATTGGGTCTTTTACCTTACAAACTCAAGTGTGACTGGTACAGTAATCCTATTTAAAATAACTGGATTTGCATTAGATTTTCTCTGGTTTAGAACAAGGCAAATATTTCCATTTCATAGCAGTTCAAACACCCAAGGAGATGGGAAAAATTGATTGAGCTTCATGTAGACAGAAATAGGAAAAAATCTGATGCGGTGGAATTTAAAAATATATTTTGGCTATTCATTTTCTACATACCTTTGTAAAGGATATTGTCAATAATAACAGAGTATAGTAAGCATGGTTTTACCAAAGCCATTTGTTAATTTTAATGTAATTTCTTTTTAAGACCACATAGTAACTAAGCAAAGTATTTTATAACCTGCAATCATTAATGTTATGTGGAGAATCTGAATTGTCTTTTTTCACCATCATTCTTTCTTCTTATTATAAAGTAGATAAATCAAGAACATATTTTAACAAAATGATGATCATCTTAACTATAAAAGTTTAAAAAATACATCCCAACCATTAAAGTTAATACTTTCAGAATGATTTATATTTCTGCCATTAAAAGGCTGTGCAAGGCAACACAGAGTTAAAATAAATTCCTTTATGACCAGTCGCTAAATCCTTGATATACACACACCATTAAAATAAAGTATGGGAGGATATATGTGACTCCATCAGAAATTGAGGTCAATTAGTGACTCGTTATGAAAAAGTAGTGAAATTGATTTGTAACTGTATCTCTTCAGGCTGGTGCCATTCTGTAGAGTTAATAATAAAGTCTGAATTCTGACAAGGAGAGTCATTAAAGCACTTCATAGACAAGAGTTATTCATTACTTTAAAACTTATTATCTTGAATTTATTCCTTTCTGCTAAAAAGATTTGTCATGTCCAAGAGATTAATGACTCTGAATATGAAAGAGAAGGCTGACATAAGTTGTAGTTCTCTGTGTTTTCAAGTGATTTACATGCAATCTGGGTCCTTTGTACAGTTTTTAAAAATTAGTGCTCTCAAATCTCACACCTTTATTTATTAATTTCCCTTCAAGAATGTGGCACCACAGGGCCTGAAAATCTCCTGCTTACATTTAATAAGGAACTTGGAATGTACTGTATTTCAAACAGTTTTATTTCACTTACATTTATATTTTAAAATATCCAATTTGTTTAATTTATTATCAAATTAAATTTATCAAGAAAACCCTGTTTTCATCTTTCTGTCTGTGTCTGCCTAGGAAAGAGTTCACTAGATAAGAGTAGTAAGATTTTAGTGATCTTTTTATCCCTGAATTGTAAAAGTTTAAAGTCTGCTGGGTGTGTGTTTATTATTCCTCTCTAATCATCTGTCTAGAATAAAACTTTTAATAAACTGAAACCTAAAGTCTCATTTAAGCAGAAATTAGCCAAAACACTGGAAACTTTGTGAAAAATATGGATAACATACTTGCCAAGAATTAGAAAATTACTGGTCAGAAGTGCTCAGAGAATTTCCTGTTTAGCACTATTGCATTGCATAATGCTGCAATGTGTGATTTTTCCTACAAAAATATTATTTCATACTGGAATTTTGGCATCTCATTTTAACTATGTGATTCACCCATACAGGATGTTTACAGCATCTTAATACTCCTAGCTAATGAACTGTAGCTTGTTCAGAAAAGGTGAGTGGCTTTAGCACTCACAGTTTGCATTTAATTTCTGCTGTGAACTCAAACAGATGGATTACAATGGCACCACACTTCTAGTAAAACTGTGAATGTAATAGAGTAGAGGGATTAAAAGAAAAGTTTCTTCCATTTAAAATTCCCCCAAATGCACTTTGTGTGCATGATGAGGTTGAGTTCCCCACAGCACTGCATGGTGTCAGTCTCTGAGGAGTGCTTTAGGGTTCAGCTCAAGAACTGCTTTGCTGTAACAACTGTGCAATTATATCTGAGAGAACATGATGTGCAATTTCCAAACTGCCATGAGGTTGGGAAGAGAAGGGAGAACCACTGCTCTTCAGATAAAAACATCAGCTGTGTCATCACAGGAAGGACATAAACCTGATGGAGTGGGGACACAACAAAGATGTTCAGAGACCTGGAACAATTCTTCCTATCAGGACAGACTGAGAGAACTGAGGTTGCTTGGCAAGGACAAAAGAAGGCTCCAGGGAGACCTTAGAGCACCTCCCAGTACCTCAAGGGGCTACAAGAGAGCTGGAATGGGACTTTCATGAAGGGCATGTATTTATAAGACAAGTGGCAATGGCTTTAAACTGAAAGAGGGTAGGTTTAGATTGGATATTAGAATGAAATTCTTTACACTGAGGATGGTGAGGCACTGGCACAGGCTGCCCAGAGAAGCTGTGGCTGCTGCATCCCTGGAAGTGTTTAAGGCCAGGCTGGATGGTGCTTTGAGTAACCTCATCTAGTGGAAAGAGCCCCTGCTTATGGCAGGGGGATTAGAACTGGGTGGTCTTTATTGTCTTTTCCCATCCAAATCATTCTACGATTCTATGAATCAATGTTCTTCACAAATCTCAAGCTTGACAGCACCAATTGAAGTATAAACCATACCAAAAATTAGAATCAAAGGCCAAAAGAAACAGTCAGGTGAAGGCAAGAGTAGACTCAAGGCCTGAGTGACACCTCCATCTGTAGGAAGGAAATAGGTTTGATTTCTAGAAGCAAGCCTTGGTAAGTACCAAGGTAGGAGATTTTAGGACATACTGAAGAACTCCATTTCATCATAGATAATAATCTCTGAAAATGCAACCTACTATAGTAATGAACTCTATTTCTTCATAACTATCTGTACTGTTATCTGTGTGAGTGTGTGTGCATGAAGGTTTGCATTTTTACATGTGCATCTGAGGACTGAGTTGTGAAATGTGATATTTAGAGTATTTTTTTCTGGTCTGCCAAGGATATGGGCAGACCTCTTTACGGGCCACTACCTTGGGGCCAAGAAATTTTTTATGCTTTACCACTTCCATTAGCAGGCTGTAAATATTCCATATCCTTTTGTGAAAGAGTGTCACGGAAAATAAACAGGGTTTTGGGAAAAATGGTTCCATTGTGCTGGTTACCCATAATACAGGCAAATTATGAAAGCTTGTTCCAGTTTAGAGCTGAATCCCGGTTATAACCCTCTGTATTTTAAAAAGAGTCCTAGGCATCAAGAATCAGCTTTTTTCTCTCTTTTCTTAGGTGATTAGTTCTGTTTGAATGAAAACTTACAGTAGATGATCTAAGTACAGTACTGCATTTTTCTTTCATCTTTCAGAGCATGATGGATTTAGGATGTGTGTGAGTTTTCTCTTTTGTGAATGTGATCTCTGATTAATTTCTGCATCTTGGTCTTAATGGGAAACAATCTCTGTGAAGGTATAATAAATCTGTCCATGTCACATAAGATTGCTGTTCCATTATTCTTCTGCAGCAACTTTTCCTCTTACCCTGATCACCCAAACAATACAACCCTTCATGACTCTGAAAATGTACTATACAGGGTTATATATATGAGAGGCAAGTGGCATACTTAAATAGCCCACTGGATTTTTAGTTTCAGTAACCAAGAGTAGTTTTTCTGCACTCCTTCATGGAAAGTCATAGCATGGAAGATGATTAAATTTTTCATATCCAGAGTGCCTTTTTTCTTTGAACAGGAAAATCCTTGTTCTTAAAATGTTAGTCCCTGTACTAGCCTGAGCCTTACTTATTAAAAAATAAGATGATAGTCAAAAGAAGTAACTTTCCCATGCTACCAGTAAATCTGTCAGGACCAGATTTCCAAACACTCAGAACAGCTTGGATACAACGTGACCTGGAGGTCATAAGAAAGTTAAAGCAGAATAAGAAGAATAAATAAAAAGTACACTGTCTGTTCCATGCAGCTTGTGTGGATATTGCCACCTGACATTGAGGAAGGCTTTGGGTGAATATTCTGTATAGATAAACTATTTTAAATTGCATATGGATGTAATAATGCAATGATTTAGTGGTTACACTGTAAGCATCCCCCACATCATTTTTTTATGCAGCTTTACTTCTGTCCTTTTTCGTGTGCTAATTATTCTAGTGGAAAAGTTACTGTTAAGTTTGCAATAAACTGAAATTGTTGACTAGAACTGGGATAGAAGTCTGCAAATCTTTGCTTGCAGTAGTTGTCTATGGGAAATAGATGTGCACAAGAGAAACTAATTATTTTTTAAATTTTTATATGGGCTTTATTTACCTAGGGTTTGAAAACAGAACATTTTTTCAGATCAGATTTGTGGTGAGAGAACAGAAGGGCTATTAATTGTATATTGGCCTGTAACTGTTATGTGGATGCAGTTAAAGTGAAAAAAAATCCAACAGAAGAAAATTATTTTCTTCTTGGTTTAGTTCTGTCGTAAATATGGTGTTTAACATGGAAGTTTCTGTTCACTTGTACCATTTTATTAACAACTATCAAATCCAACTGCTTACCTTCTGGTATTGTTTCAGTTGACTAATTCCCTTTTAATTAGTAGGTCTTTTTATGATCATCTTCCTTAACATTTTAGTTAATCAGTTTCCAAATGCCTGGGAAAGTAGCAAGAAGGAGAAGGAAAAGAAGAAATATACCAACACAATTAATTTTGTTTAGCTTCAGTATCCTCTAAAAGTATCAAATGGAGAAAGTGTCCTTCAGTAGCCCATTCACCTTCAGTAAAGCACTATCATATCTATATTCTGATATGGTGCTGATTCTAATCAGTGGATTCTATTATAGGCCTTTAAGCAAAAAAAGAAAGTGCTGATGAAGGCCATAAAAATAAATGAGGCTTATTGCTTCTTGACATCTTTAGCACTTTCTGAGGTTTCCAGAGTGAGCAGGGGTAGCAGACAATAGCTGGAAGATTGTGTGTAAGATAATGAGAAAAATAAATGCATCCTCAGAAGCAGCCAGCAGTAGCTACGGCTAACATTCATTACGCAGCGTCTGGGCTGCTCCCAGTGCGATGTTATTAATTTGTGGAATGAGCTAAGAGGTGTGAAAGAAAGCTGGTGTTGCTCCTAACCTTCCTGGCCAGCATTTTGAATATTAACAGAGAGGTCAAATGCATTATCTCCTTGAAATTGTCTCTCTCTCTCTTGTTCTCCTTTGGTGAGAAGTGAAGCAAAACATACCACATAGAAGAAGGGGGTGTGGGAAGCAGCTCCTGCCCTCGCTTTGGTCAAAGGAAAAAAAAAATAAGACTGAACAGAAAATAGGTGATGGAGATGAGGGTGTGTTTTAAGATCATATGGGGAGAGAATGTTCTTCAAATTCAAAGGCAATCTCAGTTCCCTTTCCAGGACTGTTCTGAGAGTGAGCATTTAATAGCAGAATACATGAGAAAGTGAGTATTATGTTTAAATGTTCACACAGCAAATTCCAATTCTTGTATTCACAGCCTCTCAGGAGAAATCTGCACCATATCTACTTCAGTGTGTGGGTAGGTCAATATTTAGTTGTTCTTGGGATGTAGATCAGATTTACACTTGTACTTACTGGTAATTTAGTGAGATTTACATTTGTACTTTCATAGTGCTGAAGGCCAGGCTGTATATGTATTCATGGCAGCTTCTGCCTACTGTGGAGTTTATGTAGTTTAATTATTTGTATGAGTTAACTAACCAGAAATAGACTAAGACTGTGATTACTGACATAGCAAAAGAGCACAATCTTAATCACAACTTGGAGTATTTTGGAAGAAAATGTGATTTATAACTAAATTTACACTGACTATGCATGTAGGTGATTTGGTATAAAAACCAGCATGAGCAGTGTTGTTGATTTAATAGACAATTTAGTGAGCAGGAATTCTACACCAATGATATTTTAACTCCTTTCTGTACAGATCTCACAGAGAAACAAACACACACTCACTCAGTCCAAAGTATTCTAAATAACTCTGCTGGCTTCACAGGGAATCAGTTTAGAGTTAAGCATACATAATTCCAAGCTCAAAGATTTTTTTTTTTAACCAGAATTACAATCTGATCACAGAAATTTCACAATCAGAATAAAACGAAAAATCATTAGAAGGTTTATTTTCTGTTTCTTACTCACTTTGCTGTACTTGAACATAAGAAACAAAGGCATAGATGTGGCAACATAAAGTGCTTCCTTTCCTTTTACATTTGAACCTCTTGATCTTAAAAATCCAACAGGGAATGATAACAGTATGTACAATAAACTGGGACAAAATGTTAACATGTCAAGCCTACAAAGGAATGGTAGGGAAAGTGAAAGAGAAATACAGTCCCTTTGCTCACTCATCTAACAGTGATTCTGTTCAACTGACATTAATCTATTTTCTGAAACAGAGAAAGTGCCAAAGGAAGGTATTTTGTCTTTGTTCAAATATTTTGTGACTGTACTTTGGCAGATTTATTTTGCTGAGCTGTGGAAGAAGTGTGGATATGCTCTGAATCTGGAATATAGAATGATTAGGAAGCAGTTAATGCTAAGACCAAACAGAATATTTGAGAAGGAAACCGAGTCTTCCCTTGAAGTTTTCTTTCAGTTTGTGTTTTTTTTTTGGTGGGTTTTTTTTTTGTTTGTTTTTTGTTAAAATGCACTCAAGGACCAATTCCTGCTAATTTGCAGATAAAGTTTACAGAAGTCACACAGATCCTTCTTCTATATGGTTTTGCATAAGGGGCCTTAACTATATCTTTGGAACTTTCCAAAAGATTTAGACTGGAAGCCTAAACCAGTAGTTTCTGCTTCTGATTCATTGAATGTCTACATATTGAGTCCCGATACTTGATGCTTCTATTCCAGTCAAGGACTTTTTACCATGAAGGTCTCAAAGTATTGAGTTTTTTCTTTAATTGCAGATTTTCCATAAAATAATGAGCTAAGATAATACAAAACCTGTGAGCCACCAATTTAATCATTTTGAAAAAGTGACTGACATTGCATAGAAAAAGAAGAGGTGATGCAATTTGAGCAATTTGAAGAGGTAGATTATATCAGATGAGATATCACACTAGATGGCTTTTACCGAAAATTAATTAATAAGCAGAAGAAGTGTACTGATAAATACAGAAAATAATTTGGCTTGGAAATACATTTAACACTTAATATCCAGGCAATATTGCTCAGTAGAGAAACTGTAAAAGTGGGGGGTTGATTGCAAGTTCAACTGAAAGGGAAACATTAGCCTAGAAGGAAGATACTACTGAAATTTCTCAAAAATCAATTCTGGGAACAGTCATGTTTAATAGTTTTATTTATGATCTTGGTATAGAAACTAAATTGGGAAGCATCCTTTGAGGACAGAAGAGTATTGCCTCATCATGGCGAAGGAACAAAATGACCTTGAGGTCAGAGATAATAGGAACAGGATGAAATTCATAAAGTATAAAGGAATAGTATAAAATAAACTTGGAAGCCTAGTTTCAAATCCGTCCACTATCATCTTGGAATACATTAGTTAGAAAAAGCTGGAAGAGAAAGGCCTTGGTCACACAAGTTCATCAACGAAAGGCTATTAATTTTCAACATGATCTAACTGTGAAAAAGTCAAAAATCTTCTTAAGATGTACAAGTAATTTTTAACACAGATTTCACAAGAATCATTGTGCATGAATCCAAGGAATTTTCATCTTAAAAAGAGAGTACAATTCTGATGATATATATTCAAGAAAGATGTATCAAACTATGTAAATATTTTTTTTCATTATTACAATGTTCAAATATTTGAACAGTGGTTGTGAAAGCAGTGGAATCTTAATCCTTGAGATATTCAAAGCCTGACTAGACATAGATCTAAGAAACCTGATCTCATTGACCTTGACCAGGATTTGGGTTAAATGACCTCTGAATTTTCTGTTATTCTTTGATTCTAACTATGGTTTTATCAGAAAAAAAAAATTATGACCTAGTGGCACTAAAAGTATTACGAGACACAACACCCTTGCAGATAAAGCCTGATGAGTTTAGGAAAGGTATTGTATGATTTCTGGCTGTAGAAGCAGGGGACTTGACTTCTAGGCAGATTTCCATCAGTTCCTGCTCTGAAATTTCCCTGATGTTTGAGGAATTCATAATGTCAAAGATATAAACAGCTCCTAGCAAGAAAAGTTTCCTGTAAGAAAAGTTTTTAGGATTTTGGATGTTTTGATCAGGATGAAGATCCTTTCTGATCCCAGATGAGGCTGTTATTCTGACCAAAAGCATTTACACAGGATGTACTCATCAGTGAAAGAAGTCACTGTTTTGGTTTTTGTTTGTTTGTTTGTTTGTTTGTTTGCTTGTTTTTTGTTAAAATAAACAGACATAAGCAAACCCAAGTCCATTCTATCCTGAACAACCAATTCTGGATGCTTCTATTCCTGTCAACCTCTGTTTAAGACAAAGTCTTAAAAGTGTATAATAAATATTTTGGGGGCTGGAACTATATGATTTTTTAGGTCCCTTTCAACCCAAACCATTATAAGAAAGTGGTTCTAAGGAATCTAACTAACTGCAGTGTGATCTGGTAGAGTCTGAACTTTGTGCGCATTGCTGGAAACTGGCACTATAAAGATAATCTGTATTTTCATAAAGGCAGTATGAGAAGTAAGAGGTGAGAATGGGTAGTTGCAGTCTGTACAAAGCCATATAGTATTTCAAAATACAGATTTTTGAAAGAACTTCCAAGAAGCCAAGTTACAGCATCTGTTACCAAGGATCGATTCTTTCAATATAAGGTTGCTCATTGAAACTGAGATCAGTATTTACCTATAGTTAATATTTTCCCACGTTGATAAAAAATTTTGCTAAATTGCAAAAGTTAAGTATTTTAACATCCTACCATTGTGCACTGCATGTTTTAGATAGAACCTCTATGATTACCTTTATTCTCCAACTCCACAGTTGGTTTTGGTTTTTTTTTCCCTTGTTGCTATTCCTTTATGTAAGTTAAGCTAATTTTCCTGATCCTGAAGTATATTAGTTAACTCTGGAACAGTCATCTGCATGTCTTTCAATTGTTTTAGAGGATTTAAAAACCCTGCATATGTCATCAGTAAAGATTTTCTGTTGATGGATTGTTGACACAAAATGTTCCACAAGGTTGGATTAAATCCCAGCTATTTAGAAGGTCTTCTAAAATTGTCTTGGTATACCTTTAATAAAATCCATTCTATCAAAGTTGCACTTAAAAAGTGGAAGTGAGAATTATTACAAAGTTTGAATACACAATGTGATCTATTTTGTGCTAGTTTCCTAAATCATACTAGAGTTTGGTCTCTTTCTAAATTTTTAAATCTAGATGTCATGATATTAATTGAAAGTCATAGAGGCACTGAAGTAAAGAATATAAAAATAACTTCCAGTTATCTAATAGATTGTTGCAACAAAACCTCTCCTCCATGAAAGATGCTTTTCATAATGATCACAAAAATTAACATACCTTTAAATTTTTAGTTGTTTATTGGTAAAAATCATGAATTAAGGATGACTTTATTCACTGTATTTATACAAGTTAAGTAAATTTGTATTTCTGTGATTTATGTCTCTTCAGACAAAATAATTATATTGATTATATCAATCCCTAGAGGTATTTTCAGTTTTCTGGTTTGCAAATTCACTGTTACCAATATGCCATTACAAAATAAGGGCTTAGCTTCAGAAATCTCCTTTAACTAGTTCTCTTGAGACTCTTGCTTGTAAGTCAGTTGACTGTGTTGAAAGTCTTCATGCTCTTTTCTCAGAATTGAGAAACTTTCCATATTATCCTTTAAACAGATAACTCTTCTTTCCTATTTTGGTACAGATAATAAGCAAAGATATCTGCAGAACATCTCTGTCATCTGTATTGCTCGTGGCAGATTTTTCAAAAGCGTCTTCTCTTGTGTGTCATCTTCCTTTTAGAGAAAGGTGTCTTCTTTTTACCCACACCGGTAGAAGGAAGAATATATTAATTAAAAAAAAACCCAGCAAAAAAACCCCAAAAAACCAAAAAAACAACAAAAAAACACCCCATAAAAACAAACAATTTTTAAAAAAAAACAAACCTTAAGAAAGAATAAATTAAAATAAGATAAGATGAAAAAGATGATAATAAGCTGTTTTTCTTTGAAGTATCTAAAATCTGTGGTCATCAAAGACCTGGATGTGTGTTCAGTGTCATGAGAACAAAGTAATACATTAAAATGATTTTAGTAACTTTGCACATTCTGTGTATTAAATTTTTCATTAATATTTTCATAGTATTACAGTCCAGAAAGAGCCATTAGATTATCTTGCCTCTTTTGATGTTTTAAAGTATACATTTCACCAAGAAGAGTATTATTTATACTGATGGTCCTTTTTTTTTTCCTTTAATCTAAATAAGAAGGTAGTTCCCATGCATGAATGTACTGTGCTGAGTAAAGAGTAAAAATGGTAGCTTAGACCAATTAGCCCTAGTTCACATTATTAGTGCTCTCTGTCACAGAAATGTTTACCAGCCAGTCCAAGACATTATTCATGGATGCACCTGCAACCATATCCAAAAAAGTAAGCTGGAAAAGAAAAAACCAAACCCCACAAAAAAAACCCAGCTTCTCTAAATTTGTTTTCATTCATTCGCCAAGGTCCTCCTTTGTGCTTTCAAACATCCCAAGGTCATTCTGACATACCTCATAGCATTGTGAGATCCTATGACAATTCCGATTGGAATTATCTTTGGGTCATTTAATACAATGTTTTCAGAACACACAGTGCAGGGCCACAGATCCATATTACAGAAATCTCAGCCATATGGGCTACAGAGCAACTCTCAGACTATTTCAAACAGTTTTTACAATTCTATAAAATCATCTCAGAAGAAATCCAGGCCAAATGTTATGTGCTGTGGATGAGGCTAGTCTATGAAGCAGGTCTTATGGCTGAAAGGATCCCTGCCCTAAATAGTTTAACAATATAAAATACCCTATACTTTTAAATATATGAATTGATAGGATAAGGTAGCTCTCTTAGGATTTTTTTCATCATTGATTTTGAGAAAAAATATTAGGTTTCTAAGATGGAAGGTCAAACTTGCACATTAGCATTTTATAACTTTTAGATGAAGCTTTACTTTTCACCCTTATTAGTGTTTCCTTCTCCATCATGATCAGATTTCCTGTCTCTTTCTAGATATAATGTACCTCTCACTTGCAATATCTATCTTGGCATTTTGCACATACAGTGCAAATTAATCCAGGAGAAATACCCAGAGATACCATGTCAATATATAGGCAGGCCAGATAGGAGCTAACTATATTTCTATTTTTCTAACATACAATCATAATTTATTTTGAAAGCAAATTCTTTTATAGAAATTGCTCACTGGCTAAAAAATTCTGGGTCTTAATCCTGTCCTCAGAGAACAATCTGAGCAGCCAACCTGTGAGATGGAGAGTACTTCATGAAATCATACCCAGGGGCTATAGATGGAAATCAGATATGGCTGTGTCCATAACTCCAGTGTCATGAGGGAAAAGAGAATGGATCAAACAGATGTGGATGCAGAAAATCTCCACATGCACAGCTGACACTTCTCATCACCTTCAATGGTTTAATCTGTAGGAAATTCTTTGCACCAACTTCCATGTGCAGGCTGTAATGCAAATCACTATTTATTATCTACATGTTGTCAGTAAGCTTCTTTTTCTACTTTAAGTAAATAAGTCAGTAAATGTATATGAATGGGATACTTGGCAGTCCCACCTAAAATGATTTAGAATATCACAGATTTAAAACCAGTAAATTTCTAGATAGACTGACTACTCTTTGGGACTTCCTGTAGCAAAGCCTCCCTAAGTGCATCATATAAATGCAATAACATTCTTAAAAAAGAATATATGTCTACATAGTGCCTATATATACTCTATCATATTATATTTATACATAACATTGTGTTTCTGAATGTATTAGTGAATGCACATAGTAATTGTTTTGAAGTTTTTTTTTCAGGTAGTGGTAATTCAAAGGAAATACAGCATTGGTAGCATAATACTAATGCCCATTTCCCTAGAGGTATTTTATATTAATTTTTTATATAGTGTAGGTTAAGCATCTATCTAGACATCAGATTGCAGCCCACAGCTCAACTCTGAATGGATTGCTTTAGCAGGGAGCAGGGAGCAGCCCAAAGCCATACAAATATCAAGAGCTAGCCCTAAGGAGCAGATAAGGAACAGCCACCCCAGTGTGGTGCGTATGTGCCAATAGACTCTGGCCTTTGCATCATGTTTAATACCCAAGGCTTAGCGTCACCCTGGTATGGATGCACTGAAACTGGTCCTGGAGCTGGGCTACACTTCACAATGTGTACTTTAAAACTCCTAAATCACAACTTTTTAGGGAGGACTACCTTATACCTTGAGTTACTGTCTAGAGAAGGGAGTGAGGTCATGTGGTTTTATCCCAAGGGTAACATCAGATGATACTGCAACTTAAAGGTACAGATCATTTTGACATCAGCATTCTAGTAGTCAGAATCTGGAGAAGAATTGTTGTATGGAACTGCAACCCTCCCTTCTGTATAGCCATCCATACTGGCCAGCCCAGGGGAGGTGGTGACAGACTATTGCTTACCCATTTCCATGAAAAAATGAGGGTTCAAGGGTTTGCCTTTTTCTGCACTTAGAGCCATAATCAAAGATGCACTACCATGCAAAAGGGTTGAGGAAATGGTGATTTAGCTAGCAAGACTGACACATTTTTTATTTCTGACATGCATGAAATGAAAGTTATTTTGTGTGATTTTCTTCCAAGAGATTGGGAAAGCAGTATTATTTTTCAGGGAGCTGGTGTTCTGTGTATCAGAAAGCAGCAAGGCTGTAACTGTTTTCAGAAGTTCTAATTAGTTCCAATATAACCTCATTTTCTGTAGTTATAGAAAAAAATGGTTGCTTGTCTCTTATCTAATTGTCCTATTGTATACCTCTGCATTGATTTCTCCCAGTCATAATCACAAGAGGATGGGTGCCAAGACATTTTCTAAATGGGTCTTTTATTCATTGAATTCATTGCCTGCCTCTTATCAGCATCTGATAGAAGGCTGAGAAAAAAAAAATAAATTAAACAAGTCTACTGTTTTCCTTTGTTAATTATTTAACATTTATGGCATTTAATTGGTACATCTTATGTGAATAATATCCTGTGGATGCCTGTTGTATTAATGATGTGCATTTCCCTTATAGGAATACTTTGATGTGTTTTATCTGGTTCTATAAAACACACAATGCTGACAAGTAAATAGACTCCCCAGGCAAAGATTTTTTTAATGGTTCCAATTAGCTAAAAATTAGAAAAAAACCCAAATAATATAAAACATGGAGAAATTATTTGGATCAATCTTGCATGGATTAGAGGTTCTTATTCACTGTAGATCTTGCATACGGTCATTTATGCTTTGCAATACTTTCATGAAGTCTGCACTTTGGAGTAATTATGGATGTAATAAAACTTCTGTTAAAATTCATTAAAATGTTGCTCATGAACCAAATTACTAAGAAAATCGGTTAATGCAGAATACGACATTCATATTAAATTAGATAATTTATTCAACATAAAATTAACCAAAACAAATTGATAAAAATAACGCTCCAGTTTTATTTCTGGTATTTCAAAAAGGCCATCTTCTCATTCAGTTTTAACCATCTATAAACTGTCCATTTAAACACTTCAGTCCTGGGTTACAGTAGTAATAGTATTAACCTCCTATTCTAATCTTTCTTTTCCAAGTCTGGAGGCTTGTCAATGTCATCTGAAGAAGTCTTCAGTTAGCAAAGAATGAGAAGGGACCCCATGTATTTGAAAATAGAATGAAAGTCAGTCACAAGCTCTTCTGTGCCTCTGCTTTTGTTTTCATAGCAAGGCTGGCTGAGAGAGATTGTTGCACTTCACCTCAGCTTATGTATGGATTTCTGTAAAAGAAACACAATCAAGCAAGCAAAATATAAATGCCTACATGACTGAACACAGATTGATGCATCTGTACATGAAGCATATTGAAGACATGCACATTAAGACAAATGTGATTTTCTTTAGGTGTTGTACTCAAGGAGAGAAAGTTGCTCTAATGTAAAATCCCTAATGTATTTGGATCTTTGCAAAGATAATACCTCTATGAGGAATGAAATCTCTTGGTTAGGATGGTCAGCCTCTATCTGGGTGGTGATGAGAGTATTTCTTTCAATGATTGCTCTAGAAGCATTGGAGAGGACTCCTCAAAATATTGTTCTGCTGAATTCCTACATCCAATTGGCCCAAAGTCCTGGGTGTTCATTTCATCACAAACTTCTTCCATTGTTGTTAATTATTTTAAATTATCTGCCACTAGCTCCTAATGATCTTAACTATGCCCAAAAGCCTATTCTGTGTGATGATTTCCACATGTTTAGAAGTTCCTATTGAATATTTACAAGAATCCTGCCAATGTACAGGTTGGTTTGCCTGGAGTAGGAGCACCCTCTGGGATGGCAGTTTCTTCACCTGGTATATGAGTCAATGCAATGGAGAGAAACTGGTTGACACAGACACGAGCTGCCAAGGGGATTTGTTATTACTGCCTGTAATAACTGAGGGCTCCCACAACAGTTACTCACTTCCATAGTGAAGACTGTGGCTAAAGGTTCAGTCCACCACCCTGTCCCAACTTGGTCCAGTATTTAAATTGTTTGTTGGGACATCAGTGAGGTAATTAACTGTTTCTATGCACAGGCACAGCCCGCAAAGACAACTACTTAACAATTGCAACTATAGGACAAATTTGCATCTCATTCTTGCATCCCACTTATAACTTACATTCTACATCTCTTTTCTCACCAAGGCAGGTGGCCAGGAGTACTTTAAATAAAAAAGTTTCACTGAAAAATGACGACTTTCCCAAAGTGTTTTCAAACCCTAGAAATGTAAGAAATTTGTGCTTTCTTCTGCTTTGTTCTTATTGTATTTGTCTTAAATGCTGGTCTAGGACTAGTAAAATTCTGTCAGAAGGAGAGACAGTGGCTTCAGGAGAACCTGGAATGGATCCATAATGAATTATTGTAAGGCTTGTATTCACACTTTATTTTGGCCACAATAACGAGATAACCAAATTCTGGAACTGATCCAGGCTAAGTACACAGTCAGTAATTGACCATTAAGATTTAGTTTATTTGTGCTTTAGATAAAGGGACTGGACCTTCAAACTAAATCAGAAGCCTTTATCTTCAGAGAAACTCCAGTTATGTGCACATAAGCAGATGTTTAAATCTAGAGTCAATATTTAAGGATCTGGCATCTTTTTTAACTCAGCACACATTTGTTGTTCCACTGATGGGGATATTATCCACAACTCAGTTTTGCACCTTTAAAGTAAAGCTGTTTCCATTTCCTTGCTGTCTTGTGTGCCAGAGGTAAATGCACTGTAAGCTGGCAGGGCTTAAGGTCTGCAGGTGCAAATGGACATGATGAACATTGCACAGAACTTGAGCAGACTCTTCTCTATTTTGGGACTACCTCTCAGTAAAGGGGCATTTTGCTGCTAGACCTTTCTGAACAACCGAAATTACTAGGCACTTGGTAAAAGCCATGTCCATGAATTTTCTATATAAATTAGAAATTTTAGTGACACCATAACAAATAGAGTTGCAGAATTAGGTTATGACACAAACTGCAGTGTAGAGCCTTCATTTTTTTGGTGTCTTCACCATTTTTTTTTCATTGGGTTATCCACTGAGATTTCTAAAATAGTCTGTGTTCTTCAGCTCTCTAGAAGTAGAAATAACACATGAAAATTTGAAAAGGTCATTCCAAAAAGTGGATATTAATCTTTTGTGTTTGGGTAGATTTTTTGTTTAATTATATTAAACAAAGACACTTTAGTATCAAAGTAAAATCTGCTACAATAAAGGAACTTATGTTCAGTATGGGGATTCACTGAGTTTGTTTGAATCCTGGTGTCCAAATAATTTTTCTATTCTTTTTCTTGATACCCTAGGTCTCTATTTTGAATATGGAGTTTGTGTCATTCACCTTTTAGAATTACTTTATTCTACAGTAAAAGCAAACCTGGTTTTCACGCTTCGTTTTTCCAAACAATTACTCCTACAGGCATTAACTCTGGTAGAACTGTACTAAGGCACACAAAATACTCTGGATAATTCATGCATGGACTGAGACATGCCTAGCACATTGTGCTGCATGCACAATCCTCATGTTATTGAGCAAAACGAAGGCCTGTGTGAGGCTACTAAACATGGGTTTCTTTCATGGAGCCTGATTGCATGATTCTTTGTCGCAGGAATAAAGTTGAATGAGAAAGGCAGGGTTTACATAACCTGTTAGTCAATGCAATTGACATGAGATGCTTGGACGTGTGGTTCATCTGGAACATTAGGGCTCTTGGCGTGTGCATGGACAGATTATCCCATGCATGTCCCTTCTCTGAATCCAAGCAAGGCTCTATCAGCCATCTTGGGGACACTGGAATAAGGTACAATAGTCATCCCTGGAGATCACACCACTCACTCTGACATCCATCTCTCCTGGTTACATTCACAGACAGGTTCAGGCACTCTGAGGAGATCAAAGGTGACTGAATGTGGCAGCTCTGTCTATTCTTTCTGCAGTGGTAGGTATAACCTTCTCCTTTAGCAGGGAGAGGCTGACATTTTTAGTGTCCAATTGTTCAACATATCATGGAGGCTTCGCACAGAAAACAGCCAGCGCTCTTGACCCAGATGACCAGCAGAGATGAGGTATCTTCATTTTAGAAGCCTTTAGGTGCTTAAATGGACCTCACATGTCATGAAAGTCTCTTACTTGCAGTGGCTAAAATCAATGTAAAACTATAATCAATCAAAATTAAAGATTAATATTTACATCGTAGAAACACAGAATTCTGATTTCCACCAAAGTATCTAAGCCAGACAGATCCCTCAATTTAAAAAAAAACCCAAAAAAACCTTAACAATATTTACAAGCATTTCTTTTTCACTCTTTTGAAGCTCCTCTGCACATAGTACAAAATGACAACTCAAGCAGTGCACTATGTTATAAACAGCCCTGCCCTACATACAGCAACTCACTTCTGTTTGGGAAGGAACAAAACTTTATATTCGCTACATTAAAGCCTATTTTGATTTACAGCCCTCTTTGATCAGATGATCAAAACCCACTTTAACACTGCTCACAGAACAACCTCACTCCTCTCGCATGTATCATTCATAGCTGGCACAGATCTCAGCATCCCAGTGCTTCCTGGAGCTGTGATGCAGCCTTTGGCATCAAGGATCATAGTTTGCTGTCTGAAGAAAATAATAATAAGGACAAAACAAGTTTTCTTGGGACTTAGTGTGACAGCTTGGCCTGAGCATAAAGATAGTGGTTTTTCCTCACAGTTAAGCCTGAATTCAGGCTTAAGCAGACATTTCAGGTGCTGGTCCCCAGGGTAGTATGGACTATTAACTATTTAAAATTTTTTGTTATAGTTCTAAAGTACTAGAAGATAATAAAATACATGTTAGAGTAGAATTATAAGGAAGAATTATGTGGAATTATAATGAGAAAATAAACAGGAATAAAAGGTATTCAATGAGCATAATGAAACAATAACAGATATACAATTTATTGTAAAAGTATTACCAGAGATACTTCAAAATTTTAGATATCTGTTTTAAGTTGTTGCCTTTTACCTCATCATTCTAGGCTGCTTTGTTTAAATGCTGTGTTAAAATCACAAAACACTCTAAAATATAGGTATTATAAGCATGTAAATGTCATAAGCAATGAAAATTGAAAAACAAACCAAAACAACAATAAACCTCCCCCCACACCCCAAAAAAACCCAACTGAAAAAACAAAACACTCCACAACCAAAACCAATGATCCCACTGAGGCTTGATTTCACTGATGAATTGCAACAAAGGTACATAAACTGTGAGTGAATAAATAAGTAAATAAATGGTTATGGGCTAAAGGTGTGATAAAGGAAGCCTATGCCCATCTGGCCACATTGGTTGTTTCATTGAAGTCACCAGCAGAGGTGCAGAATGTCAGGGAATGGCTGTAAGGGCCTATTTGTAAATACTTTGTTTGCTTTGTCACAATCTCTGCTTTTGTGGTGTCTCCCAAGGATGTCTTCTGCCACTGATCATATATGCAGGGCATCCCCATGGTCATGAGCAAGAGTTCAGTGGCACTTGAGGCATTTTACCTGATTCTTCACATAACTGGCCTGGAGGCACACAAATGGCTCCTTGCGCCCAGAGTGATGATCTCCCCTGCTCCCAGCTGTGACTGTTCTTTGTGTGCCACATCTTGTTACTGAAAAAGCGGGTCTAAATGGAAATGTCTGGATTGCAATCTTTCTGCTGGAGTGCACACACACAGAGCAGTCTGTGTAGAAATGGTTTGCAAAGTACAGATGGAAAATAAGCATTTTAATTAATGCTAACTTTTGTGTGCTTGGAAGATCCTCATGCTGTAGATGTGATTCTATCCCATTTGGTCACGCAGAAGCTAATTCTGATGAATTCAGTGATTTTGCCAAAGAGAATTCATAGCTGCCTCTTTTCACCCTGGTTCTTTCTTGCAATTACTGTTGTTTGACAGCTGTTGTTCTCATGCAAATTTGACAATGTGGTGCATAAGTGTCTGTGAGGTGATAATATCTGTGCAGATCACGCTTAAACAATACAAGTAAGAGCAGATGATACCATCATATTTCTGAGCTGCAATGTGATTTAAAGTATTTGCCTACTGAAATTTGATTTCAGCATCATAAACGACTTTCTTACTACAGTATATCACTGCTTCTAAACTATAGGTAGAACACGATTAAGGTCGCTTATTTGCAAATCAACTTATTATTTCAAGAGATAATAGAATATTACTACTGGAAATGATTTGCAGTAAATAAGAACATTAATTTTTCAACAGCTTAGTTCTGTGCTCCATAGAATCACCCTGTTTCAGTACTTGAAAACCCTTTCCTACTGTCCAATCTAAGCCTCCCCTGATACAGCTTCAGGCCATTTCTTCTCATTCTCTTGCTTGTTACCTGAAAAAAGAGGCTGACCTCTCACTTTCTGGCTATAGCCTCCTTTCACATGGCTTAGAGGGTGATAAGGACCTGCTTGAGCCTGTTTTTCTCCAGGCTAAACACCCCCAGCTCCCTCAGCTGCTCCTCATGTGACTCATGCTCCAGACCCTTCCTGTTTGAGCAGGTGTGTCCATGCTCAGACACACAGACACATACAAAGTTTGCTTTCTTTTGTGTAGCAGTTCTCTAAAATGTAGACTGAGAGAATGTCTTGGATGTGCATTTCGTGAGCAGCCAGGCACCCTTTCCCCAGTCAGCTGCTGAATAACCTGTCCCTGATAGCAAAGTCATGCTTCCCTTGTCACCCCATGACTCTTGCTTCTCTTGCTGAGATGAACAGGCATTTTCAGCTAGGTGAACCAGCATAGCTGGCATGGAATTAGCAATTCTTAGTATTTCTGAGTATTCAAGTACACTTTGTGGGGTAATTACTTTTAGAAATGCCAGTTCAGCACAGCCAGCAACAAGCACAAAAAGAGATGCAGACTTTCCCAGCAGGGACAGCTGGGGCTGCTGATTAAGGATGGATGAATCTGTTTGGGAAAACAAATCTGCCTAAGCCACAATTCTGCAAAACTTCTATATTAATTCCTGTGTTTGTCAAAATGTTTGTCTCTCTTCCAGGCAGAGGCCTGGGATTTTTTTCTGCTTGTTTGTTTTGTATTGCTCCTTTGCTGTTGCCACATGCAGTTTTTTTTCCAAGAACTATAGTCTGGTGACTGAAAAATGTTAAATTATTTGTCTGGTCACATTCATGCAGATTCTGTAATAGTGCTGTTCCTCTGATAGCATCTTTGGCAACCCCATACAGCATCTCTCATGAGCAGCAGTAAATGTCATGGCACGGAGAATAATGGTATGCAGTGAACCAGCAGGGAGATTTAGAAACTGCCAACAGAGTACATTGTTGTCTGTTGCATATCTTTATCAAGGGTCCTATTAATGTCTTTTATCTTAGAAAAAATACAGTTGTATGTGGGGATTCTGAAAACAGGAGACTGCCAAGATGACTGTGAGGGGAAAAAACAACAAAACACAACTAACCAGTCCCCCAAATGCAGTAGGTGTTAGTGAAAAAATATCTTGGTACAGCTCATAGAGGTAATTGCTTCTTGGATCACACAAAAAGGTCCAGTGACTATTCCTGAAAATCCGGTGATACCTTGCTCAGTGTCATGTTCAATATTTAGAAACTGATGTGCCATCCATCGTGCAGAATCCCCACTACGGTGGGACAGATATGCTAATGTATATATTGATTTCTGGTAACACTCCTGACTAGCCTCACAACTTATGAAGCACTTTTGTATCACAGCAGATCTAAAAGGTGATTACAGAATGGAATTGAAAGAATGAGCCCAAGTCAAGCAAGACAAAATACTATTTCATTACCTGAATGGAACAGTTTGGAAGAAATATCTCACATTGCTATATTTGTAGTGTTGATATTAAACAAGGACAGTAAAATGTTTTTCATAGTATTGCCTCTGATTTGAGGGTGCTTAGTAACCGCTTACCATGAGAAAACATTTTTAGGCAATGAGCTTCTCTGTCATCTGGGTTTTCCCATCAACTTTGGCAGATAAGGATTGCCCAGAGCCCATAGAACTTTTTTTTTTTTCTTTTTTTTTTTGAGATTATGTAATAGAGACAGATTGCATGCACTAGTGAAAAGGATTCCAGAGGTCTCACTAGAAGCTAGTGCCTTCAGAAATGATATTTAGCTGACGCAAAGCAAAGCCATGTTGACTCTGGGCCCTGAGTGAAGGAAGCACTTCAAATGACCACCTTAATGTAAAATCAGAATTTTTTATGTGGGAGGAATGGTGACCAACTCCTGACACGACACAGCATTTCCCACAAACACAGGAGATCTCTCTGCTGGTTTTATAACCATCTGTTAAATGGAAGTTAATATAAAAGGACCTGGATTAATTCAGTCAAAACTAGAGTTAGAGCCTAGCCCATCACACTAAGTTTGTCAGGATGTGACACTCCCCTTTGTGCCTCCAGGTTATCAGTGACTTACATTAGCACTTCACAACCCTTGTTATGCCTCCAATTTCCCAATGAATTTCCTACTTGGCAAGAATCATTGCCTGTCTGCCTCCATGCTGACAGAGGCAAAGCCACTGCTGATTTCTGTAATAACTAAACCCAGTGGCAGAACTCTTGCCTGGATGAATTAATACATAAAGTGTTGTGGTTGAGAGCAGCACAGAAACTTGGGCTCCTCTTGCAGGCTGGCTCCAAAATGAACCTGACTCACCTAAATATCACAAAGAGACAGTATAAATAATCTTTTATTTCCAATATATATATAAGAAAAAGCAGTGTTCTAAACCCAAAGCAAACCAAAACAAAACCCAAACATATAACTGGAAATGCTGCAGAAAACGAAGTCAGGCCTGCAGGGCCTGGACAGAGAGAAGAATGAGCACTTGTCACTAGGGGCAAGGTGGTATCAGATAAGAGGATGGATGTTCACCTGGGAGACTGAAATATGGGGACATGAAGATGCCACCATAGGAAGAGAGACTTAAAAATAACAAGGCAGCCTGGTGAAGCGCAGCAGAATGACAAATTGGGTTTTACTGTCCTTCGTCATCAAACTGACCTTCTGGCTCAGCCAGAATGGGGAGAGGAGTTAAAGAGGAGCATGTAGCTGCTATGACTTGATAAGCAATGCCAACTATAAAAGTCAGACCCAAGCATTTCCTGAACAAAGGAGATGTGATGGAACCATATCCATAATAAATGTGCATAAGGGGGAGCAGGAGAAGGGAGGGAAATAAATATACTGGATGGGTGTCAAACAAACCTCTGGAATTGTTTTGTCTATACTGTCTGTATTGTCTATAGTTTAAACCAGAAACACTTTCAGTGCTTCATGAAACAACTCTAGAAGCTGCCAGTCCATAAATTTTTACTTGATTCAAATCTCTGTCTGTCAAATACAAACTGAAATGTTACCTCTAAAATCACTCCATGTCTAAGAGTGACAGAAAAAAGGGGAGAAACTGCATTTCTGTAACTTCTAATATAAATTTGGTTAATTGAAACCAATATTATGAACCTGAATTGGTGAAATAACACTACTTTAAAACATCTATAAACAAGCTTTTAAATTTGAACCACATATTTGACCAACTTTGATTAGAGAATAAAGGTAAGCAGAAGAGATGAAAGGTGAATCTGGGATAACAGACTGCTGAGGGTTAGGTTTTAAACAGCATTTAAAAGCTTCCATACAGGGACTGTTATTTTTAATCCATCCAGAATGTGAACACATTGGCCTAAGCCGCTTAGTACACACAGATGGATCCTTGGCCCTACAGCAAAATAACCAAAATGACCTGGTGTTTCCGCACAGAGCAGGCTGGCTGGATCTACAGCACAGAGCATCTTTCTTGTCTGAGGCCCAGGGGACCTTAAGACAAAATAGTTAATTGGTGCCTGAAGTTGTTTATAAAACACTATGAGGATTATGTTGCAGCCTGCCAGAAGAGTGCTGTTACATATTTGAATGGCAGAGTTGTGTCCATCTGTGTGTCCATGTGCTGTGGATATAAAGAGCAGCTCCGTTTTGCCCTCTCTTCTTCCAGACCCTCCCCAGCCCTGCTCCCAGCTGCACCACAAAGGAGCTGCTTCTGGTGCTCATCTCTGTTCTTTCACTGAGCTGATTTTAATTTGGTAGGTTTGCAGAATATGCATCCTTGTTTTGGAGTGTAAATTTTCTGTCAGTTTAGTGAAAAATCCCCATGATAGGGGGGGGACTAGTTGGGCACTAGCTCTGGCATAAGCAAACCAGCAGCATCTGATAGAAGCAGGATAAACCATTCTCTGTCGTGGGGAGACATTGCAACATCTCAGATGGATCACTGAATTGTGCTCTTATTCCACTTTTTTATTAAGAAAACATCGATATGTAATCTCTGTGCACTGACAAAATCTCAACAATCAGACCTGTCCAGCCATGAAAGCTAATTAAAAGTTTTGATATTTAGAATTTTAAAAAAACTGTCAATATTTTTGG
Source organism: Poecile atricapillus (assembly GCF_030490865.1). Taxonomy (NCBI): domain Eukaryota; kingdom Metazoa; phylum Chordata; class Aves; order Passeriformes; family Paridae; genus Poecile; species Poecile atricapillus. Next base: position 84,045,204 of record NC_081249.1, read on the forward strand.
GGCATTCCTACTTTCTTCTCATCCCAAATAATAAAAATCTTTAAAAGTTGAAGTCCGGGACAAGAAAATCTGTAGCAAAGATCCTGGAGAGCTTTTTGAGCTCCTTCTTTCCCAGTGAAAGTTACAGATTTAGACAGATATGCACAGTAAAGCTAAATGCAAAATAGTTGAACACTGTTGGAAATAGGATATAAAACAAGAATGAGGTGTTCTGTAATGAAAACAATAATTGGAACTGAAGTGAGTAACCAAATGTCATTTCTGAAATGAGCTTTATTTTCTTGCTTAGTACACTGTAAACCAAGAATAATTCCACTGTATTTTACTGTGCTAGTCATACAACTGAATCAGAATTTGAGCTTCTGCTTTATCGCTGGATATGAAGAGCAATGAGTTGAAACAGCAATGTGAATCTTTCTGAATGAGCAGAATTGTTTCATTTGGGAGGCCATTCTGAAGCCAATAAAATTGTGGTTGGAACTAATTCTGTCCGTATGCTACATGGGACAAAATGGCTCTTACTGGTGTGCGTGTATTTACAGCGTTTGGCACAATGGGATTAAACTGTTTTCTGGGATCCAGGTCACATTCATATCCTAATCTAAATAGAATCCATCATAGAATCATAGAATACCAGGTTGGAAGGGCATATGAGGGATTATCTGGTCCAACCTTCCTTGGCAAAAGCAAAACCACAAATCTAGACAAGATGGCCCAGCACTCTGTCCAGCTAAACCTTCAAAATGTCCAACATTCGGGAATATACCTCTTACCTAGGTAGATTATTCCGATAGCTGATTTTTCTCACTGTGAAAAATATTCCTTTAGTGTAAACCAAAATCTCCCCAGGAGTAACTTTTACCACTCACCTTTCCATGGCACTCCTTGTAAAAGGAAATCTTCTTTGTAGCCAACCTTTAAAGAATGGATCATGGTGACAAGGTCTCCCCTAAGTCTTGTTTCCTTAAGGCTGAACAAAGCAGTTCTCTCAGCCTTTCCTCACATGGCAGACTTTCCAGTCCTTGGGTAATCATTTTGTCTCTTCTCTGAACCCTCTCCAGCCTGTTCACATTTTTTTGCTTTTTGTTTTTTCTTGTATGGTGGGGACAAAAATAAAGTTTCCAGATGTGGTCTGGAAAGCACTGAGCAAGGTGGTGTACTGATTTCTTTATCTCTGCTGCTGAAGCATTCCTTGATGCAACCCAGGATCCTGTTGGCTTTCTTTGCTGTAGCAGCACCCTGTTCACTCATATGGAACTCATGTTCACCAGAAGTTCCTTGTGCCTTTCCACAGAGCTTCTCCCCAACCAGGTGTATATCCCAGCCTTGCTGCAATCCTGGGCTATGTTTTGCCAGGTGCAAGACTTTATACTTGTTGAACTTCATAAGTTTCTCATTAGTCCACTCTTCAAACCTGTCCAGATTTTCTTGCAGGGTAACTGTTCCTTCTGAAGTCCTTCCTGCTTCACATATACAGTTATAGCTGTAATTATAGATGTGGCACTGGAGCTATATTTTTTAGCTGGACATAACTGAAACCATGATGATTTATCATAATTTGTAAACTGTTAAAAGATATAATGAGTCAGGATAAGTCACTAGTGTTTTTTCAGTCACAAAAGTTGTGCTTGTGCAATTACTTCTCCTTGAGGTAAACTGAGCTCTCAGCAGAGTGCTGAGGGAAAGTTGCACATACTGGGCAAATATAAATTCTACTTGCTCCTGTTACTCTCCCAGACATTAAACTTTTACAGGAATTATGTGAACCAGAAATGGTTTTTATGTATTTAGGTAACACCCAATTGATTTTATTGCTATGTGCTTGTCTGTTCATCCTTTGAATCCATGCAGACTTTTCTTGCAGATATATCTTATGACAAGTTCCACATCTTCCCTCTGTTATGTGGAAAATCATCTCATTTTGCTTGCTTTTTACTTCTCTTTCATCTGATGTCACCTATTTCATGTACTGACAATATACAGAATAGACAATAAATCATCAACCCTATTGATCTTCTTCATATGCACCCACAAATTATAACCTCCACATTTGTCTGTTCTCCCTTGCTTTAGTTTAGTTAGTACTTCACTTTAAGAAACCACGACTAAAACTGTCCTAGGGAAATCCATATGCAGAAATTAATTTTTGACTAGATAAATTAATCTTGTGTTTTTTGCATTTTTACCTAAAATATAGGGAAAACATGCACAAGATTTTTGTGATTTTCAATATATTCCAAGTCAATCCTAGGAAGAGATAATAATTTGTCTCCATCCTTCTCACCTGGGAAGAATGTAATTTTTCCTCTTTGAATAGAGTAAGCAGATGTGTCATTGTGCTGAGCACTTTCTCAAGGGTTTGTCAGCTTTCTAATTCATGCATCATTCACTTCTAGTTTTAGTAGTCACAGAAAGTAACATCTCATTAACATGATGTTAAAAAGCAGATAGGACACTGAGAAATAATATCTGGACACAGTTGTGTTAGGTTTCCTTGTACTGTGCTACCCCAAGCAAATGCTCTCAGTAATGTGGTATCTGCCTACTGCAAAATAAGTGACTGAAATGAAGTTTATTTTATAATTTTATTATGTTTGGGAATCCAGACTAAAAACCTGAGTGAAGCCAACCCCAGCATTGTACAAAGACTGTAACTGAGATGGTGTGCATAAAAAAAAAGTATTATCAGGATTCACACTTTTGCTTTCTTTATACTGCTTATGAAGAGGAACTCTGGTGTGATTTTTTCTGAACAGATACCATTCTCTCTCTCTCTCTACTGGAGTCAGTGTTAGTAAGCCACAAAAATCAGGATTAATTTAAATTTGCATCACAGGTGGTGCAGAATATTGACAAAGGGATTTTGAATTGCTGTTGGCTGTCAAAATGGCACAATGTTTAAACAAACACAAGTGAACCCAGCATCAGTCAGTGTGGGGCTGATTGCCAATGGTACTAAAGTGGTGATGGCCTGCAAAAAGTCTTATGGTCTTAATGCTTATATGTACTAAAATGCACATTTACATTAAAGTTACAGATCTGGCAAATGTAAGCACTTAAATTTTTTTAATGAAAAAATTATTTATTTGGGGTTGTCTATGCAGCATTCTGATGTTAAATTCTTTAATGATATCATCACATAACATTTTTTCACTGAGTGTTTCTATTTGATATATTTGATGCAACTGAAGCAGAGATTTATATTTTCCCAGTTTCAATTAGCATTTACAAAGACTACAACAACATTCCTAAAAGAATGTGAAAGACCATTTCTTTCAAGTATAAAATGATATATGAAGCAGTTTACATGAAACTAGTTTACCTGAACATCAAAAAGTATTGTCATGAGATCATTTATTTTGTTTTACATTTTAGAAAGTGACTTAATTCTTCAATATGTCTCCTTTCTTCAGTGCACCACTGCACTGTAAGAATCTGAAAGTAATTTTTAGTACTCTGTATGTAACTTCCTTTAAATTATGTTATTTTTATCACTTTCTTGTGCTTTTTTCATTATTCAAGAATAAATAGATAGTGAAGGAAGGCAGCTGGAGTGGTAGCGGAAATGAAAAGATTGGTTGTTTCATGCACTTTATCTATGCAAACTGTGATTAAGGAAAGTAACCTGACTCGTAACAAAAATCCATTATGAGGATTGTGCTTATGTTTAGATGCTGGTTGCCAATAAGCAATTTTAAGAGCAGGTGTATGCTAAAAAGACTGTCATGAGTAGAGATAGCTTTTAAGAATGCTATTTCCAAACTGGGGGCATGAAATGGATAACTGCTGCTGATGGCAAGGTGTCTGAAACATAACACAAGATAAAGAAACTTGACTCAAAAAATATGCTCCAATGTACAAGTCTGTCACCTGTGTAAGAAATGTGTATTTATTCTTTGGGTGAAGCTAAGCACAAATTGTAAGTGCTGAGTCTAGTGCAAAGATCACTGGATGAAGTTTCACTGTTGTCCCTGACACCTTTGTGAACAGGAAAATCCAGTCATGTGGAAAGTCATGCACTAGCCATAAAATGTAATGGGTATGGAAAATAAGACTTTACTTGCAACTACTGTTTGAGGAAAGAGATACCAGAAGCAGCTGTCTAACCTTTCAATCTTGTTAAGGACATATGAAAAACAATTCATATTTCAACAAGAGCTTAAGCCAGAGAGATAAAACATCCCTTGAAGATGGTAAAGAAGAAAATTTCCAGAATCCATAGAGAAGCTGGACCAGTTGAGAATACTGTCAAACAGAAACTTGCTGATTGTTCTATAATGTTTCAACTTTTAGTGTGCTATTTTAACAATTTTCTTAATAGAATAAACCAAATTCACAGTCTTTCTTTAATCTTGTTTGATTTGTAGAGAAATCTGGCTCAGTAAATCATTCCATTCCTCTGGACCTATTGACTCTCTTAATAGCAGGAAACAACATGATCAGAGATCTACAAACCTTTGTATGGTATAAACCATAAACTCATCTTTACAAATACTCTCTTGAATTAATGAACATTTATATTAACTAATCTCCTTTTGACCACGGCAAGGAGCAACTAATAAACCTCACTAGCTTGTTGCTCTTACCTGCTGTAGTGGTTTAGATTTGCTAATTTCATTATTTCTCGGCCAATGCACTAAATAAATGTCGTGGTTTTAAAGCAGTAACTAAAAAATTACTAGAAAACTTACTTATTTCTTGCTGTGAGATATGGATTAGAACAAGAGCAAAACAGGCTTAAAACTTAAAAGGAATAAAGAAAGTTTATTAACAAAACTACAAGAATAAGAACACCAGAATAAACCTCCAGAAAACCCTTTTTTCCCCCACTACCCACAATTCCCTTGTTCACATGACAAGGAGACAAAAAACTTTGGAACTTTGGTGTTTAAAACAGTCCTAATTCCTGCTACAGTCTTTTCATCAGCCTTTGTAGAGAAACAGAAGTCTTCTTCTGCTAATCTATGGAGTTTCTCATGAGAAAACTATTTTTGTTATAGTTTTCTATTTTCCAGATGCCAGCTGCCCGGAAATCTGTCATCAGATTTTCTCCTCCCATTTCACATCACTCTGAGGTGTGTATGGGCCATGAGTCTAGGGATGTCATTTTTAAGGATGAGTTATTCAAAAGCAAATGTATTCTTCATCTGTCTCTGTGAGCTTCGCTGGAAAACAGTTTTCTCATTGCCCTCAAGGCTTCAAATCTTTGCTCCACTCTGTTCTAGCACCTACTCTACTTTTTGCTCAAAATCCAAACTTTGAACACTCCATTCCTCCCAATATACTCTGTCATGAATTAAAGGAGTTTTTTCAGAACATTATTGTCCACCTCCATAGCTTTAACAGAAAAATATTTCAGCTTATAAAGCATCTCCTTATTCTCTCTTCCCCATCTAAAACTTAACTCTTTTCTTCACTGTCTTCTTCATGTTGATTGTCTCTCTCTCTCTCTCTGTCTCTCTGGGAAAAAAGAGTAATCTGTACGTTTTATCCAGGTAGTAAAAGAATTCAAGTCTTAGAAAAGCTGCAAGAGTTCATGGTGTCAGTTTTCAGTCCAGCAGCAGAAATTACAAACTAAACCAGGCTGGCCGGCTCCGTTTCTCTCCTCTCCCCCCACCCTCAGTCTTCTGCGGCCTTGTCCGGCCTGGACGGGGGGGAGGAGGCTGAGACAGAGCCTTGTTACCTTGTCAGAGGCTGGAAACCCAAAGAGATCAAGAGAGCTTTGGCTTTACATCTTAAGGGGGTGTTCACAAGTTGATCTCACTTTTCAATGGTCAAAACTGCTGTCAATTCTTAGAAATGACCGCTAATTAGTCAGGAGGAAAGACTCCCATCAGCCACCAGCAGCTTCAACTTCCTTAGCTCCCAAAGCTATCTTAAAGGTAAGTCACCCCATGACACCGGCTCTTTGCTTTTGGGGTGTGTGTGCATTCTTACCTCTTTAAAATTAAAGTTGTGTCTTCCTTTTCATGTGTTTTACATGGTTTGATCTTCCTGACCCCTTGCATGAATTTCAGAGCACTCTTTTCATTAGTTGTGTCTACTGGGGTTTCCACTTTGACAGTCATTCCTAAAAAAAAAAAAAAAAAAAAAAAAAATTTTGTAGTACTGAAATTAACAGTACATTATCTCCAGTACAATAATGACAGCAGCATGACAACTTGCAAATTAATGGTAAAATAGATTATCACCCTTTCACACTCATTTTTGAGATATTTTGCAACATTACTTCTTTGTTCAATATAAAGTCTGGAATGTGTTAAACAGCAGCATAATTTATTGATGTTTTCCACAGACAGGATATTTTATTGAGGTTCACAAGTCTTCTATACCTTGTCAAACATGTGAAGAACACTTGACAAACCATTTTAAAAAGTGTTACAGATGCAATCAGCCATTAGTAGAAACAAAAATGCTGATTCTGGCCATGTTTGTTAAACACAGATGTTGATGGCTGTCCTACACAATTTTTTGCAAGTTTTCTTTTGTAGGCTAGTTTATGCATCTTTTACAAGATGTCTTCTTCCATGATTTGTTTTACTCAATTATTTTAGTATAAAGATATTAATACTAGTTGTACTTCACTGTCTTATGCTGGTGCTCAGAGGTTTCCATCAGAGATGGACTTTACGATACAATAAACGCTGTGTGCAATTTACTACAGGCTGTAAAAAGCTTATTTGCTAAGGAGCTCATGATGTAGAGGTGAACAAATGTCATGAGGCTCTTGTAGCCTCTTACACCACCAGAATTTAATTAACTATGATTGTCCGGAGAACACTCCAACAGAAAATAAAATGTTTCACATGGGACGAGAAAACAATAATAAATTTTTCTCATGTCCTTGTCTTTTTTCATCAGGAAAGGGAATATTTTTGGTCGAGGTAATATTCATTCTTAGTTTCTTGAATTGTTTTGTGAATCCTGTAAATTAAGTTTTGGTAGAACTGCACACTAGTCATCAGCAAATGGTCAACACTTGCTGAACAAAGTCATAGTATCACTGGGATATAAGTAATAACTGAAAATACTACTATGATTTTTCTCTCTGGATATAATCTCAAAATTAAATTCCAGGATTACATCTGGGTATTATTTTGCCTTTAGAATCCCATCACCGAGTTATCATGGGATCATAGAATTATTAGAGTTGAAAGAGACTTAAAAGACCACCTGGTTCCAACCCCCACTTCCATAGGCAGGGACACCTTCCAGCAGATCAGGTTGCTCAAAGCCCTATCCAGCCTGATCCTGAGCACATCCAGGGATGGGGGGACTCCAGCCTCTCTGGACAACCTGTTCCAGTGCCTCACCACCATCACAGGAAAGAATTTCTTCCTCATATCTAAACTATATCTACCCTATTTCTGTTAGAAGCCATTACCCTTTGACCTATCGCTCCATACCCTTGTCAAAAGTCTCTGTCCAGGTCTCTTTAGTGACTTTAGATGCTGAAAGGTGCTATATGATCTCCCTGAAACCTGTGCATCTCTAACTTGTAGAGGTTTGGTTCTTTGTTTGTTTTCTGCATGTGCTGAAGCTATCACATTATAAAGCCTTAAAGTTTTAAATTTTATCTGTATTTTGATTGGTGTTTGTGATGGCCCCAAATTATAGACTGCAGCATGAGAGCTGAATGAGGATAATGAAGGGTGGTAGCAGTCTGGTACCTGTCCCATCACACCAAAACTAAAGCTCTTCAAACAATTGTAGCAACAAATTTAAGCGAAGAAAAAACAGTGGAATTGGACATGTTATAATTTCTTCTGCCCTCAATGAAGCCACAGACAATTACCTTTCACTAAAAATTGTGACGTTACCATAGTTGAATGATTCATCAGCAACATTTCCAAGGCATGCATTTTTCTGAACAATATCAGAAATAAATCTTTCAGAATTGTATTTGCACACTTCTTTCTCACAGTAAAATACCAAAAGATTAATCAGATACCACTAATTGGTGCATTGTGGATCTCTCATGAGCTGAGCGGGCTGTGCTTCACAAGATTTGAAAACTGCTTGTTCTGCTGCAAAAATTTCTCTACTAGTTCAACAATTAAAACCCTTATATGGATTGTGTGAAGAGCATTTATTACTGTTGTTAATTAGGATGTGTGAGTCAAGGAAGAAAGGGGCTGTGAGCTGAACCTGACTTCTCTGGGTACAGCGAGTTTTGTGTTTCAAGGGAAACTGTTGTATAAATTCAGACTCTCTTCTCTAGTATTTATAATTTGTGTCATGCTAACATTGTACTGTGATTATTTTGTCTGCTTTACTTTGTGACTCAATTGCTTTCATTAATTCACTCAAGTGCTCTCTCAGAGGATAAGTTCAAGGAAGTCTGATATATTTTAAGATCTCTGTGTCTCCTCTGCCAGTTAAATCTGGCCTGATCATGGTGATTAACTCTGTAGCTCAAGAGGAGGTCTGCTAATGAGCATAAGTGTGGCAACCCTATCTGTGAGGTGAGGAAAGAGCAAGAAGGGGAATGAACACAAACCAGGGGATGAAATGATGATCGTTTCCAGTCTAGAGCCAGCTCTGGGTGTGGCCAAATTGCTGTGACACATAAACCAACCTTTTGTATCTTGGTGCCTGCCTGTGCATGTCACCAGCATCCATGAGTGAACTCATCCTCTGGAGAACCCTTGGAGATCATAGCAGTTTATTGTGGAGCTCCTGAGCTACTGGGGCACAAAGCAGACAAAATTTAGAAGCCATTCCTGAGAGCAGAGCCCATTAGACTGAGCTAAATGACAGAGCACTGAGGAACAGGCTCTTTCCCTTACCTGGGTCAAGGATTAAATACTACCAGGGTGCGTATATTGAGTGGCAGCTACTTTCTGAAGAAGCTGGTTGGAGTTCACAAGGGTGGAATGGTCTTTTGTAGGAATGTTACTTTGTTCTCAGTAAATTGTTCCCACTTTGGGCCTCACATACAGGAAAACTAAATAAGCAGGTAAATCTCAGATATGGTTTTCTTTCAAATTCTAGTTTTTGATATGAAGATAGAACAGAATTTTGTAACTGTTGGAACATCTGAGAATTTGGTTCCATCATGCACTTTTCTAGAGTATATTTTCTGGTTTAGATTCTCCCACTTCATATTTGCAGTGCTGTTTTTTCATAAGTACATAAAAATAAAGTGTTACTTTCATGTTCCCTTGAGTAACTTAAAAACTACATTTTTGAAGTAACTGACTACTATAGTTGTATAATATAGTAAGGAAAATACTACTATAGTTATGTAATGCAGATTCTCTGTACAGGAAGCTCTAGGCATATAGCTTAAAAATGCACAGTAGTCATTGAGTTAAACTTTGTGATTTTTTCCTTTGTAAATTATTTTTACTAAGGAAAAACAATTTAAACAATACAAAGGACTAATGCAGGATGCAAAGCAGTGAGGCCCACCACTGCTCTGGACTGTGCTCATTACAGCATCAGACAAAGGCATGGATGAAGAGGATGGCACATTATCAGTCCATAGAGCAGAACAGGTCTAAATTCACTATCAAACTGTGTGGCATGGGGGTGAGATAGAAGCTGAGACAGTGAAACAGCTGCAGGGGGTGGGGTTTTTAACAGGGTTCTGCTAGGTCGACTGATCTGCTTGACTAGCCTGTCCTCTGCACATTGGCTACTGTCATCTTTTGATCCCATATATGTGACCACATATAAGAAGTGGTCAGCTAAATGTAGCAATAATCCTTGGATATAGGCAGCCTTGTTGTCTGGAGTGCTCCTCTAGAATAGGGCTGGAGGTTCTGTAATTTTCTCCTTGTTAAAGTGGTTGCAACTAATTGGTCTAGTTATAATTTATAAAGCTTCAATACTGCCTGAAAGATACTAGTTACAATATAAGGCGTCTTTGCTGAGATCTACTGGTGCCTCTGTTGGGTTTCACATTGCATTCCCCTCCACACTGTCCAGTACTGCTGTAACCAGAGACACTCTAGACAAGAATATAAACAACTGGACAGAAGATGGGTAGGTTAATCTACCCTTCTGGCTGGCTATCTCATACCTAAGGAAAAGCATAGGCAAATCTTATGCATGTAAAAGGTTCATTATTAAATCTCTGATTTGCAAATTCAGGAAGAACATCAATAATTTCTCATTGTCATTTCCAGATCTGCTATCATTTCCAGATGTCTTTTTGTTCCTAGATATAAGGTAAGCAGGCAGGAGCTGGGACTAGTCAGATACCATCAGATCTGCTCAACTTTCTGCACAGCTACACAGGCTAACGAGACAGAAGTGGCCAAAGCAGCAAGATGTTGCCACCACTTCTGATCATTTCAATAAGCATTGTAGCTATTGAAGTTGTTGTTGGATTTATTGGAAATGGATTTATTACAGCTGTTAATAGCATTAATTGGATCAAAAGCAAAAAAATATCTTCTGCTGATATGATCTTGATCTTTCTGAGCACATCAAGATTTATCTTGCAGGTGACAGCCCTGATGCACGTCTGCAGTCTCTACTTTGCAGATTTGTTTAAGCTGGCTTCAGTGTACAATAACTTTGGTGCTGTGTGGATGTTTGTAAACCAAAGCAGCTTGTGGTTCAGTACCTGGCTCTACGTACTGTACTGTGTGAAAATAATCAGTATCACCCACTGGCTGCTGCTAAAAATCAAGCACAGAATACATGTGATGGTCCCATGGCTTCTTCTTGGATCGCTGGTGATCTCTTCTATGACTTCTCTTCCTTTACTATGGATTACACCCAGCACTAACCTGTGCTTCTCAACGGGGAGCTACAGAGAAAATAGCACAACTCCTATCACCAACTGGGATAGTTCATGTCTCTACTTGCTGCTTTACATTGTAGGCTGCTTTTTTCCTCTAGTACTCTCTGTGGTGACCTCAGCTCTGTTAATTACTTCTCTGTGGAAACACAGAAAGACAATGCAATGTTATGCAGATACTTTCAGGGGTGCTATGATAGATGTTCACTTAACTGCTATTAAATCCATTATTTCTTTTTTAATCCTGTATCTTTCCAGTTTTGTAGCTCAAATTCTGTTGATGCTGTCGACACTTCAAAGCAAAGATGTTGTGAAAGTTGCAGTATCCTTAGTTGTAGTTGGGGCATATCCTTCCGTGCACTCAGTTATCCTGATCACAGTCAATTCAAAACTGAAATTGGCATTTGGGAACCTTTGCCTATGTTTTAAGAACCATTTGGAAGATAAGCCTCCATGCCCCAGGCTTGAGAGAAACACTCTCCAGTAAGAGATCTGAAATCAAGATTCACATGTATTGTTTCATTATCTTTTTTCTTAAATGATAGCTTTCATCTTCCAGAGATTTCTGTGACTAGTCTTCCTTAACATTTCAGAGCATCTGAAATAATGTGCATTTTGCCTTATTTGTGCACTACTCCAGCTCCTCCCATCCTGCTTAATATAGAGTGAGAATAAAAATGTACTGAATGAAAACAATGTACTTAAATAAGAAATCAGTTTCAGGTTGTCTTGTGATTTCAGATTTTCAGTTTAAGACTGAAAGTTTTATGACCAGTTTGAACTGAAGAAAATGGGGGCCAAAACAGACAAGAATGTACAGAGCTCACAAATATCAGCTCTCAGATAAAGGATTTTTCACCTGAGAAGCTTAAAATTTGACTAAAAACATGTGCGAGTCATAGCTGGTCTTACATGGAAAAAGACTGGGCTTTTAAATTGGGAAAATCAGCTGGATTATAACCTGAGGGAAAATTAAGATTTGGAAGCATACATCCAATTAATACAATCAAATTTCATTCTGAATAAGGTTTATTTGTGCTAGGATTCTGGTATGTCTGTAACAATTTAGTGATTAAATACCTACTTAAAAATAGATACTTTTGTTCGAAATATATGTTATGATTATTTGTTTGGTTTTCTTGAAAGTGGATTACCAAGATGGTGATTACAATGTAAAGTGATGTAGGTACATAGAACTACCTGTAGAAAAACTTTTGTTGAGTTGACCATTCTGACCATGCCTTTATTTTCATGATTTACTATTGCTTTGAGCAGTTGGGAGCTGTTTCTAAGACTGTTTTCTTTTAAAATTTTATGTTACTATGAAGTTTCACATGAGGCTGGTGAAATATGTTCAACAAATACTGTTGTGTTTTATCAAATAATGTGTTTGATAAATCGGTTCTAAAGTTCTCAGCTCGTCTCAAGTATTTTTATGCTGTATATTTCTCTGCAGGAGTTTAGATAATGCCAGATTATAAATTACTGTTGTGAAAGTTTCAGTCCCACCTATAAAATTAATGAGAAGAGTGATTCACTTATTCTTGGAGTGTAGTGGCCTCAGTTTCTGAAACATCAGAGTGATAAGTTTATATAAAATGCTTTGAAAAATAAAAATCACTGTTTAACAATATCAAATAAAGAGTGAATATAATGGTTTTAATTGGAATCTTAAAATATTTATGAGAATGAGCTATTTTTTAATGGGAGATATAAGAGGATGTCTGTAGACATAAGAGGATGTCTGTGTGATATGAAATTATATGATTATTTGCACGTGTAAGCCATGGGTTCAGACTGCAGAGCAGAAGGGAGAGTCACTAATCTCACAAACACAGCATTTGGAGGCACAGTACATTGTACTGTAAAACTAAAGCTGCTATAATGTCCGCTGCTGTGGTGCTGAATCAAGAGACACAGAAGTCCCTGGAGGGATGCAGGTGGGAACCATAATGCTGCTGTCACAGCAGCACTCTGCTCTGCTCTACAGCTGCATGCCCTGCCCACATGGACCAAGCTTAGAGCAGTTACACAGCGATAGCTCTTCCAGCTGGCAACATCATGAAAAGGAAGTGTCCTGTAAGAAATGAGTTTGTTTGAGACTGTTTTATTGTGGTGATTGGTAGTAGTATTTGGTTTTTTGAAACTGATAATTTCCCCAGTGAGCTCATTTCTCTTCAGGTATTTCTAAACCCGTTTCTAAAGAGAGTCTAAAGTAAAGGGATCAGAGCCAAAGATGATAATAACGGCCCTCGCTCAGCTTCAAGAAAGAGAGATCTGAGGCAGGAGCAATCATTAATAAAATATCCTCCAGTGCTTCCAGGGGAAGAGAAGGACAAAGCTCAAGGACTTGACATCTTTATGTTGTATTGATGAAAGTTTTGTTACACACAGCATAGAGTGAGATAGATGGGTACATAAATTAGAATTTTAAATGACTGGATTGGTAAATAAATTATTAGTTTTGTCCTTTTCCATTCCATCCTTCCCTCAAGCTTCAATTTATTTTCATGACTTCTTCCACAGTATATATGGATTTCTATTTGTTTTTCGATCTTCCCCTGCTCTTTGGATTTCATTCTATCCCACCCTAAAATAATCTTCTGTATTCTCTTCAGATCTAGCCTTCTCTTTCAGGTACATTTTAAAAAAGCTTTCTCATTATTCTTTTACAAAAAAATCATCACTCACCAAATCAGAGTAGACTTGTTTCTATATCTGGCTTATTCCAGAAAGCAGATCAATAAACCCAATGAATGTTTTGGCAATTATTATTTGTGCCCCAAAAAATAATGAAAATAACTTCATTGAGATTCCATTGTCTAAGAAGTGCTTATATGTTGATTGAAAATAAGATGGAGGTCACCAGTATATTTCCCCTGAAACTTTTCAAGTTACATGGAAAAGGGACAACATGAATGGGAGAATACTGTTTGCAGTTTGTATAAGGCCAGAAATTGTGGCAGCAGCAAAATCACAGTATCATGAAAAATAGTGATTAGTGCACTTGTTCATACCAACTAGATGAAAAATCAAACCTTGTCTCCTCCACATTTTTTTTTTTTTTTTTTTTTTTTTTTTTTTTTTTAGTGCCATTGTGCTAGCTTTTTCTGGGTCAGAATTCATCACAATTCTGTGCCCAGGAAAACCAATATTTTGTTTTGCAGAAATTAAGGGACTTTTGATTGCGATCTCAGTAGCATGTTCATGAAGCTGGCAAGTTTCACACTATCAGTCTTTCAGCATGTGAATCAGGAAGAACTACCACAGATACTCTGAGTTTCAGCTGCTGGCCTACTTTGTCATGTCATTCCTTTTGCCTGCAATAATCAGAGGCTTTACCCAGCAAAATCAGTAGCAGGGTGAACTCTTCTGTCTCTAATATAATATCTCTCCTCTGCTAGCCATGCAGTCATCCTTGCCCTTTCTGGCAGTTTTCTGTTCTCCATTATGCAATTACCTCTCTGCAAGGTACACAAGTCAGCACTGCAGCTCCATGGATCCCAGAACAGATATTTTATACGTGCCACTCAACCTCTAATCTTTGCTTTTGCTGGTTTTCTAGTGGTAATCAGGAAGCTTTTCACCTTCTTTGCATCTGACAGCACAATGGTTCTAATTTATTCTGAATAATTTTGGGTAATTTGAAAAGTAAAATAAGTGTCAATGGAAATACCACACTGTACCTGTATTTTCTTGAAATATGACTTCCCACCTTTCTGCAAGGTCTGGAGAAAAGATTTTCCTCCTGGAAGAGTTTGTAATAGGATTATAACCTGGGATTACTTTTATCTCTATTTATTTATTGTCTTCCTTATCATAATACTCAGCCTTCATTTTGTTAATATCACAAGGACAGTTTCTCCTATGTTACAAAATACTTCTGAAAGCTAATCCCCCTTCCCCTTAATATTTCTTATCCTGTTTGTTCCTCATTTGAGGACATCTGTGTGGGAGGTCATTGGAGTTTAGTTAGGCATATAAATAATGTTCTATATAAATCTTCATAGAGAAGACTTAAGGCTTTAAGGTTTATTAAAAAAATAAAATCAAATAAAAATAATTTTCTTTCTAAATTAATTTGAAAATGTGTAATAATGTGTAAATATTGAAAATATAAATTAGGCTCATATTAATAACACTTTTAAGATGTCTTATTTTCAAAGTGCCATTTATCCTTCCCAATACTTATGTTTTTGCAGTGACTCAAGCTATACATTGGCCAAAATAATCATAATGAATATCAAATACATCAGAGAAGAGCATAAGCCCTCTTGAAACCAGAGTTCCTGATGCTCGTAAGCTTTTCAATGGCCCCAGAGTTTTTCATTCCTAAAACTTTTCATGTCTCTACATTGAAAGTTGAAAGACCATATCCCTTCTTGAGTACTCAGGTGTGTGAAAGAACGGGGATATTTTATCCTCAGAAATCAGAGTAGTAGTATGGGTGGTGGCTACAGTGGGATTTAATTTGGCTTTGGAGAGGAGAGAAAAGTGAGGGGAAGTCTCACAGATTCATGAGATTTATTTTGGCAGGTCTCTTTTCCCAGTCCAGGTAAACTGGTAAACAAACTGGGGCAGCAATGCAGCCTTCCAAAGCTGCCATTGATGAGCTGGGATCCATGCACTGAATGCTCCACTGCAAAACAGTTTATTTGCTACCACAGAAAAAGCAGAGGCAAAGGGCTAAACAGGAATAATGACTTGATGTCATTATCTCTTAATTGCCTTTTGGGGGAAGGGATGAAATTAAACCCTTTCTGGCCTTTAGTCACTCAAATGTGATATTGTGATGAGATTAAGATGGATGATATAATTCACAAATTTAAAAAATTATTGATAGGTAATTATATTCTGTTTTTTATCATCCACCCCCTCCCTCAGTGTCATATTTGAATTTCATATTTCTAGTTTTCTGTCTTTTTCTTTTTCCCTCTACTTTGAGTACTTCTTTTTCTTTACCTTTTTAGAAAAAAAAAAAAAATCTACATTTATCACTTAAATTTTTTGCCACTTTCTCTAAAAATCTCCACTGTTTTTGCTGCTATTGCTGCTATAATTGGAAATATATACCAATGAAATCATGATGGGTTAATTCACATATTTATTTTGTTATAATAAACATATTACAAGGCATCTTATTGGTTTTGGCAGACTCATACTTTTTCTTTTGTTATAACATTGCAAATAAAATTTCTCCCTTTCCTTATGAAGGCATTCAAAAACCCAAAAAAAACCCAACAAACAAAACCCCACATTACTGAGACCCTGAGATATGTGAAGTTTCCCTTTCAAATCCCACTTTAGTCAGTTCTACTTTGTTGTCTTTTTCCCTGCCACTTGCTTTCTCTCACTCAGTGTGGATCCCTTTTTCTTTTACAGACTGTTATTTTCTTTCTCATTTTCCCTGTCTCCTTTAAGGTTGTTATTAAAGTCTTTACTTTTTCTTTCCTCTGTTTAGTTTTAATCATCATCCTTCAACCCTTCAAACACACTTGTTCGTTTCTGTATTTACACTGTTTGTTTCCCTTCCAGAGTAGAGGCGACCATCCAAATATTTCCATTGCTTAGGATTGAGATAAGAAGGAAAAAAAAGAAATAGAATGTAGCTGCATGTATGCAAACAGCAAAATGGAAAACACTGAGTTCAAATACTGCATGTATAAATTGCATGTTCAGAACTAAAATTATTTAAAATACTTGCATCTTGAGAAGCATCAGAAGGAAAGTGCATATTTCTAGACTTGTTCACTCTCTTAAAGATGACAAGAGAAATCTCTCTATTGCAATTAATTCTCACCAACAGAACAGAAGGAAATCAGCTTCTTTTTTTTTTTTTTTTCCTGAGGGACTTCTCAATCTCTTCCAAGAAAGATGTATAATAGGAACTATGAATAGGTATTTGTTGAGCTCATTTGATAAATCATAAAAAAACACAGCAGGAGCTTTATACAGGTGTTCAACCAACAGAGATTCAGACCCCTAACATAGCATGTGGATATAACTTGAATTTAAGTGGTCACAGAAATAATGTTTCTTTTGCTTGGGGTACCCATAGTTTCTTTAGGAATCTGAAGCAATGTTATTGCATGTGTAGAAAAATATATCTGCTCTTGTTGAATAAATAAGTACCTATCTCTCAGCTAAATTCAGTACAAAAGGAGAAAAGACATAATAGAAAAACTGCATCATTCTTAAATTTTGCTTGGACTACAGCTGCAGCCAGTCTCCTTTTTCATTGTTTTTTTCAACTGGGTGAGTTTGTGCATTTTTCTCATACCATGGCTCTACTCAGGCAGAAAAAGAGAGAAAATTTCTCACAAATATCCCCTGGAAAAAGTTATTCTGAGATATAATATCTCTTGGCTACAATTCCGTGATTCTGTGAAGAGCTAAAGTCTTAGGTCCCCTGTCTTGTGGCTCTTACAAAGCTAGTCTGTGATTATTTCAAAAGCCAGCTCCAAAGCAGGTTCTGTCAAAAGAAAGTTCAGCTTTTTGAAAAGTGAATGACAACTCAGACTTTTTATTGGGCTTGAAATTGGGTGAGCATCTATATAAAAGCTCATTATATATGTAGGCAATGGTCCAAGGGACTGGGAAGAAGCAGAAAGTTCATTAGTTATCTCTGGTGAATCGACCCAAACTTCTCCTTCCCAGTCCCTTGGCCTGCTGCATCTCATCAGCATGGAGATGACTTGATTAGCTTTACAAAGTCAGTGGGAAAGGTTAAAATCTCAGGCTGGCCCTGTGGAAGCTTCCAGAAATGCCTTGCTTTTCTTGCTGACTGTAGGGAAAAAACCCACATACATTACTAAGTTAAGGGATGAGAGGCTTAACCTCTCATCTTAACCTTTGGTTAACCTTCTCTTTGAACCTCTTCACCTACATGAACATCTCTAGCTCCAAACTGCTGTTCTGACCAAAACTGGGAACCTTTGGATTATTCTCAGATCACCCTTGGAGCACTGGTGGTCTCTTCTGTTGTTTCTTCTCACTATACTTTGGCTTACTTTAGCTTTTCATTTTGTACTTCAGTAACGAATCCTCTTACAGACATTAGGGTGATAGATGCTGAGGTTTTTCAGCTCTCCATACCATTCTGTTGGGCTCCATTGGGATGTGCTTCCCTGTCATCATTCCATTTTAATGTAATCAGTTAACTATCTCTTTCCTCAAACTTATCAGAAGGAGGAGATAGAAATCTGGCAACTCTGGCAGCTACAGGACATATATGCGTATAAATATAATCCAGTTTCGGCCTTTCCTTCTATGTTTCTAGTTCTTTTATTTGACTGCTGTTATTCAACCGGTGCATTTAAATCACCAAGATTGCTTGAACTGTCTTTGGGGATAACTGCTTCTTGTTTGAATACATTATTCTCGATTTATAACAAATGTAAAACAAAACATTGATTCTATGTTGCATATCTTCCTCTAAGTCATTATAACACTGAAAATTCCTTACTTATTTTGAGGGTTAAATTCCAAGAAAAACTTGACACAAATTAGTGCAAACACAAAAGTAGGAAAGTCTCTGGAACTGACCATGTGCTTATATACCCTTACTTTGAGGAGAAGGGTATATAAAGAAGAAGTATAAAAAATTTTAAATTTGTGAATATGCAGCATATTTTCCTCACTTATTTCTGAGGCATAGCTAAATATGGTTCTATATTTTAGTTTCATGGTGAAGTCCTTTTATCCTTTCATCTTTCAGCTAAGCAGGCTCTTGAGTTTTCAAGAGCTAAATTGTTAAATCTCATACTGAAATACTAAGAATCAAATAGTTCACTCAAGACACTTTTTCCTACAAGAGTTTTGGGTAGGCTTTTTTTGTATTATAGCATATTATTTAAAAGTTGACAGCAAAAGCAGTACAGTTATCTATAAGCCAGCTGTCACGATTTCTTCAGAAAATCACTTTTTGCATTGAACTGATGTTGTGATCGTATACCTTGCTGTCATGTGGCTTGATAAGTGATTGCTTGCTGTGAAGAGCCCATGAACTACTTCTAGTACTTGAGCTTCTTACAATGTATATGCACATACAGTTGCAAGCACTGTACTTTCATAGTGCTGATTGAACAATCTTCACCCAAATACATTATTCAACAAATATGTCTATGGAATAACTTCTTTCCAGACTGAATTTAAAAGAAATTAAGCTGGCTCTTATTCTTACAAAGTTTAGTAAGTTCTGTGAAAAAGCACTGTAAATAGGGCAAGAGAGACTCATACCTTAGGTGCATCTCAGTTTAGCTCTTTTATTTATGGGGCTTCCAATAGTACATCAATCATCTCTATGCCTCATTTCCCTGCAGGAATAAAAAGGTTTTATTTGCCATTCTAAATTTGTTTAAAATAATACATAGAATTTGCTTTATAAATGCAGAATATTTTATTTGCTTTTTTTATTTTGTTTGCGTACATTTCATACAGCCTGATTTATTGACAAATAAGTGCGTGCTTCAGCCCATGCCTGAAGTGATGTTGCTATATAAACAATTGATTTTCTTGCTGTTCAACAGAGTCCCCAAAGAGCCTTGAGTGAGAACCTTATTTTGAGTATTTTCTACATACATCAGACAGCTTAAAAAAAAAAAAAAGTCTGAATAAACCTTATATTATCTGTATTAACCCTATGCTGCACAGAAGCTATATATCTCAGGCTGAATGTGCTGTATATTTTCATTTGTCAAATTTTTGATAGAAGCTTGCACAAGAAAATTGAAATTTTAAAATGTAAATGTGAAAAGCCTGTGATGCTTCCCTTCTGTCATTTGTTTTCCGTATGAGAAATACTGGATGTCCAAAGACAGGACAACTGAGATAAGAAAGCAGTAACGGAATAATGGTACCTATGACTGGTAGTGGTACTTTCCTGTACCCCATGGTTCTCTGATGGCTTCTGAAGAAGTCTGAAGTGGTCTGAAGATGTCCAACTTTTTGTGGAATTATTTTGGGGTGGAAGCACCAGGGAGAAGAAAGGTTCAAAAATGCAGTTGACTAACTAAACTTCAGGAAAATTTCACTAGAACATTTCTGTAGGAGACTGAAAGAGTGAAGTAACTCAGGCTAAGAATGTTATCAAAAAGAAAGTCAGTATGTCCTGCATAGGGAAAAGTTCTCTGGTATGAAAAGACTCTTTAAACTGGTAGAGGAAAATTCAATAAGATGCAGTGCCTGGAAGGTGAAGAAAAACAAAATTAGACTAGGAACAAGGTCCTCATTTTATCTGGAAATGTAACTTACCCCCTGGAGCAAGGTGCATTAAGTTGTGATAGATTAACTACTATCTGAGCTCTTTCAAGCTAAGGTATAACTCAACATGAGGTTTTACTTTTGATAAAGGTGTTCTTTAGTGAAATTTTGCTCCAAGTGGTATGCAGAGGAACAGAGTAATTTGTCTTTATGGCCTCATACACTGATGGAAACTCCACTCATCTTTCTAGCTCCTAGTCTGAGAAACAAGTTCTTGCTCTCCAGAGTGGAAGTCAACATGAATGGTAGATCCTACAGAGTCACAAGATTAGTTAGTAATGCACACAGGAAATTTCTTTCCTGGTGAGCAACATCCGTTCCTTTTATAATCTGGTGTAGCCTTTTTTATTGTTTTTCAGTCAGTGGAGGTATGGGAAGTTTTGCACTAATATGGTTACCTAGGGTAAGAAAACAACTGTAATGTCAATAGATTTGTGGAGATTAAACTACAAGCAATCTTTCTTTCCATCTGAATTCCTTTTTTACTTTTTGGGGTCCAATCTCTCTAGTAATCCTGGAAAAAATCCAGCAGAATTATACCAGTTATTCCTCAAAAATTATTATTACTGAAAGAGAAGTTGAGACTTTAATCAAGATATAGACTTTTTGTCAGCAAACAGAGTATAAAATTTTCCATGAGCTTGCAAGAAATGTTGATGTTTAGCAGAGCTCAGAAGAAAAGCACTGTACTGGGGATACATAAAATCTGATGAGGCTTATTACTGTAAGGTAAATGAGAATCCTCCCTGTTGTTGACATTGTGGAATTACTCTTAATTATGACTGGTAAAGTCATCTACAAGCAATGTCTGTTAACAAACTTAAGTGTGAATACAAAAAGCAAAAGAGAAATTTGGGGAATGGAAGGTTCATAAAAACTTCATAAAAATGGAGTGGAAAAACAGGCATGCTAATTGAAAGATACTGTTGTGAAAAAACAAAATCATGTTAAATAAACCAGAGAGAAAGGTACTGGAGTAGCAGCTCCCCATGAAAGTCCTGAATTATCTGTCTGTTATCTATCTGTTTTAAACACAATAAAGAAATTTAAAACTCCCAATTATCTTTAAAACAAAAATCTAAACTCTACAAGTAATCTGGTGGGTTTGGTTTTGGTTTTTTTCCCCCTCATTAAATTCAATTATCATATATTCAAATACAGGACGGGAAAGAAAGATATGATATGTAAAACCTCTTTATTAATAATTTAGATTTCCTATTGCCTCATACACCTGTTGTGGTTTTAGATAACGGCTTTGCTTTTCATGTTGCACAGATAAGCCAGGTCACTGAGGTTCAGAGTTTTAGCCTCTGCCAAAAACTCACATTATTGTCAAGGGGCTGGTTCACTCAACAGACTGGAGCTTGCAATCTCTTAAACTCAAATTAAATCCATTAAATTATGGCTGCTCTCCCTGTACATCAGATTCACAAAGCAAAACTACTGCTTAGCTTCAGAAGCTACTTAAATCAGTGTACTATATCCTAATACTTTTCTTTATTTTCCAGGTCCTCCAAGGACAAAAGTCAAAGAAATATCTGTTATTATTCGTGATCTGTATTTTTCCTACTTTTAGTTCAGAGCAAGACAAATTCATAACGGACAGGTTATATCTTCAAAAATTCAGTCTCAGCAGCATCACAAGCAAACTGTCATAGTTCATTATGAGATTTGGGGATCAAGGCATCAAATGTATTTGTGTATTATCCCCCAATTCCTTCATTCCCAAACTCTGAGAGACAAATTTAAATAATACCTGTGTAGAGAAGCCCTGCTCTCCAAGGATTAAACATGTGCTTTTAGTATCATTCACGTGAGTTAAGGTTTGCAACTCTTCCCACTATAGAGATTGGTGCCAGGGGTTTAGTGGTTGTGCCTATCATTTGAAAAGGAGGCCAGTACTTCTCCAAGAGGAAAAGTGGTTCAGGATGGAAATTTAGTGTGCCTTTGTCACACACTTCTCATGTTTCCGTGGGCTGTGCACTACTCTCTTTGATGGTTATCTCTATTTTTTGTGGTTACCTCTAAGTAAAATACCATCCAGTGCTATACTGGCATCAGAAAACCTTAAAAATATTTTTTCCTGGTTTATTCTTCTGTCTGTAAAAAAGGAAACCATAGTAGTACTGTGCTTTTGAATGGAGTCCTCAGTACAGAGCCAGATTGTGCCAAGATAGAAAGCATCTACTCTCAGCTTAATATTTTCTAGATATGCTCAGGCATACCAAACCAATTCAGTGTTGCTGCTCCTGCTTGATTTGTTTGGAAAATGAAGCTGAAGCACAGGGTGCTGGAATTATGCCATCATCACCCACAGCTGTACAGCAGCACTGGGCACAAGCCTTTAAAGTTGAAGGAACAGAAAAGCAGGTGGTCTTGCATAAAGTACAAAAAATATACAGTTCTCTATGAATCAAAACCCACTTATAAAAGCATCAGATTCCTTCTTTTTCATGGTGCACAATAGATAGCTTTTAAATTATTTATTATTATTATTATTATTAATAATAATAATCTATGCTATTTTATTTTATTTCTGTATTTGTCATATGGCTTTCACCAAGATATGACAGTTACTGTTCTTTTTCCATTTTTTGTACCATGTGACCAATCTTCATAATAAGGGCATTTATTACCTACCATATTCAGCACAGGAAAACAATTTGACAAAATCCTGACAGTGGGAAAGTGCTATTTTTGCCATTAAGTTTAGAGAGTAAGATGTTCTTCATTTTGTGGCTTTTACCAACAAAGCCTTAGTTTTATTTATAAAACCATTATTTTTACACTTGGGAGCATAACATGTTCATATCACTAATATTCTTTGCAAACAGATCTATATGAACTGCTGAGGTTGTGACAAATCATAGCAGACAACAGTCTATCAACAGCCTTTAGCTAAACTCTATGCCATACATGGCTGATAACACTCTAAATCAGAAATTAAACATAAAGACAAGTCCTTGAAGGATGGCTAGTGATAAAAATATTCAGCATATACTGTAATAGATTATTATTTTAGTAAGTAATTAATAAAATAAGCAATAAAGTAATATTGTCAGCACCTAAAGAGGTATCCCTCCTTGAGAAATTTTCACATATGTAAGTGAAAAACTTTCATAACTACAAAGTCTGGTTCAGAGTTATAGAGAATGAAGAAATATGCTGGTATAGCTATGAGTTATTAATTAAATAAATAAAATAGCATAGCATCTGTAAATTGAAAGTGTATCTACTCAGAAGCAAGTTAGAAAGCTGAATGCATTTTTGAGGTTGCTTGTGCATCATGCAAAGGAAGGAGATTTCACTCTTCCCCAAATGAGTAAATTTTCAAGTCAGCTCTATCTCTAGGATTCAGTACCTGCATGTTCTCAGTACATTGGATTTTCTTTCTCTGGGCCAGGAGAAAGATACTTGGGATACCTGAGTACCATGGTCAATTATTTTCCTGTCCTTGTCATAGATTTTTGTCAAGCTAATACAGAAAATATGAACACAATTTTCCTACATAATTTCAAACTGTTACCTTCTTTGGCTTTCAAGGCAGAGAAGCATGTTCTGCTGAACAACATTTAATAGGTGGAGTGATCTATTTTTAACCGTAGAGCAGAGCTTTTCGTACTGACTGATTGCACTGAAAAGGGAAGAGAAAGGTCGCAGATGTCATTTTGTGGTGAAAAGATGCAGAAACTTATTGTAAGAGATGTCTAGCATGCATTACTTTTCTGATCCTGTTATATTTCACTAACTCAAAGCTGCTTACATGATAATGCTCTGAAATTGCGTTATCAAACTGAGCCACTATGATGGCAATGAGAACAAAATAGAAAAGACTTTAAAGTCTATTATAAGTCTGCCTTGACCCAATTAAAAATTATGTAGCTCAGTCCTGAAGGTAGTCCAGAAAATCACCCACCTCATTGTTCATCATGGGCCATGTCAAGGTCTTGGACTAAGATTTTGCTGCAGAGCATTAGACAACAATGAAAAAAATTGCTTTGGAGGCTCAGTACCTGATGCTGTAATTAGAAATTATATTTCTTTCTTTACCCACTCCATGGGTCAAAAGAAGCACTCCACTCTTTTTTGCTCCTTAGGAAACAACATCAACTAAAGCCTTTAGTAACATTATATATTCATCTGATCTATAAAACAGTATTAGATACAATTTCTATTTACTGTTAGTTTTAAAAGTGATGTATTTCACACATATACATGTAAGATGTAATCAGCATGTTTTAAACTCAGAAAAGCACATGATCTATTGAATTAATTGATTGAATCCAATGTGATCATGACAAAGCAAACCTTTAAACTGGGAGAGTAACCAAATTCCACTGGCTGCAATTTCCTTCTTTTTCAGTGTTGTAGCTGTTGGGAGCACTTTTAGCTTCCTTGTTTTTATAGAGAGTAAAATGCCTCATTTGTCCAGGAGCAGGAATTGCAGCTGCCAGTGAAGGGTCAGGATGTTTCATAGCCATGTGTTGTGGCCATAATCTTTTTAATCTTATCATTATGACCAAAAAGAAAGCTTATCTCAAAGCAACTGATAACAGCTTTTCCTAGTTATTTGCATATAACCTTCACTTACAACAGGGTATGCACAATAACAGCCAAGCCCTGCTACAGTGGGCCATAATTAGGAAAGGAATTGAGGCAGTGACAGTGAAGGTAGAAGGACACTATTGACATTGTTTCCAATCTAATAGTAGAAAAGTTTAGCAATCTTAGAGGACCTGTACGTGCAGATTACACTTTGTCCTCCAGTAGAGAAGCACTGCAGATTTACAGCCTTCATGCTGCTGCCATACAAAGTATGTCTAATGTTACAACATGTCTATCCTCTTATGATGTTCTCCTTCCTCCTTCTTATTCCTCCCCTTCCCGAGAGTATATCCACATTGGACTGGAAAAAAAAAAAAAAAAACAGGATAATTAAAATATCTTCGGGGATCGGAGCTTTAATCCTGTTGGTTCTCTTATAAATGGGAAAGAACTGACTTCAAAGCACAGGGATTATTGGGACCATCATTTTGGGATCTCTCAGAAGACATTCATAGGCAGTCTTTTTCTCTCTCACCTCAGTGTGTAGGAGACATCTACAATTTATTAATGGGATGGACAAAGAGGGAGTGCTTTTTTCTACCCTTTTAGTTTTAAGAGGTTATAATTTAGAAAAAGAGGTCTGATGAGAAATTAATTAGTCAGGGTCTTATTCCTCACCACTTCAGTCTGGACCATACTTCATATAAGCTAAATGAGTTCCATTTTAAATCTTGCTAGATTTATTTTTACTTCTAATACTGTGAATGGAAGCCTGTTCCAAAATCACAGTCTTCTAATGTTTAGACTATCTGATTTTAAACCGATATTTATTTATATTTGTTCTTACATCCGTTTTTCATATCACATAACTCATCTAACTCTCTGTTGTTTATCCCATTGGTAAAACTAGAAAGAAAAAATATAGCTCCATTTTTCCTCTTGTTTGCTAAACAAAAGCAATCCCTTCTAGCAATAGTCAAGAGGCTTCCCAGCCCTGACCTATCCTTCTCTCTTTTTAGACTTCCCAGTGAAAAGCATTTTTGGATAAAATAAAATGCTAATAGAACATATTGCAAGTCTGGAGTCTGCTTAAATCCATAAAGGAACACAATGACAAGTTCCCATTGATGTCCATGGCCTTGGGGTTAGCCCTTTTTTTCCTAAGTGGTTGTCACAGGCTTTCAGTTCAAAGGGAAAGAATGGCAATCTCCAGTTTCTCTCCTAATGCCTCCTCCCCGACCACCAATATGTCCTGTATGGATATATCCAATGTCTATATCTATATTAATCTATGCTTACCTAGACTGGATGGCAGATAGCTAGCCCTCATCTAAACCCAGAGCCTAGCTGGGCTGGGTTATTCAGTAGACTCCACCAGAAGGCTCAGATATGATAAAGCTCCATATTTGATGCATGGATGTGTGATGAATTCTCAGAGCACTTGTGATATCATCTATTCCTTTTGAGATGAACTAACTCCTTATAAAGCTATCTCTAAATGCTCTTTATTTATTTGAAGTGCAAATCTGACAGGTTCTGGCAGCCTGTCAGCCTCTTGTGTACAACTCTGCTGGAGCCTGCTTTACTTCTATATATTGTCACCAGTACATTCATTATTTCTGAAATGTTAGCACTGACTTCTAGCTGACTGACTTGAGGAGGCAATAATCAAGCTAACTGAGGGTGATAGTATAGCCCACCTGTTATTATAGAACAAAGTTTATTATATAATAATAAACTTTTTTATATTATAATTATAATAAAAAATAAAGTTATGTAACAAAGTTTGAAAGTTTTATTGTGTAGTTTTCCTGTAGAATAATCCAGACTGTCAGAAGTATCTCAGTGCATGAATAGTACAAAATATTGAATACTAGTGTTAGACAATAATACCAGCACAAATGAGACCATTTACATGGAAGTTTTAACACACAGTTATTATGTCATCAACCAGTAAGACCTGTTTTAGTTTTAAATTAGTTGAACAAAATCAAAACACTGGTATGCTAGATGAATTAAGAGAAGTAACTATTATGTCTCAAAAAAAATCTCTCAAGTATCAAAACCAAACTCAAGAAAACAAACCTGTTAATTTTAGGTATGAAATAGTATTTTACCCTTTTATGCCTCCTCTGTCTTTGATAATACAACATTTTGTGATGCCTCCTTTTTTCTTAAAAACATAATCCATCACATTATTTATAATCAATCACAAACTTATGCAAAAGGAGTGTCAAATCCAGTCCTGTAGAAATAATAGTGTTTTGCATGTATTGAAAGACCAGGTGACTATGGGTCTGTAAAGCATTGAGGTCTCTGGGGTTGGGCAAAGCCTCTTCAAAAAGCTTGGGATTGTAGATTTAAACATAAGTGGGTACAACCCACTGGAGTTCCAAACAGATGCCTAAGACTGTTTATGTGTCTGAAGTTGTTTTATCTGTGAATGTCTTAAGTAAGACTCCTTACTTTCTACAACCCATTTCCAGAAATTGCTTAAAATATGACTTAAGAAAGGCTAAAATGTGGAATCAGTCCAGACAGTGTTGTAAAGCTGTAACAATACAGAATATATGTATGAAGTCATGTTCACTTATTCCTATTGAGAGACAATTAGGTATTGTGTACTCTTTTACCTATGTAGAAATGCCTTTTGTCTTTCCCTCTTGTCCTCTGTCATTTGTTGCAAAGATTTAGTGATGCAGAGGGGATTCAAAACACCTGGGCATTTAGTAATGCTGGGTAAATAGAAATTTAAGCCCTTTTCTTAATGGACTTTGCAATATTATTTACTGTCATTATGCTTACTTTCAGGCAAAAATGTTTTTATTGGCAGGAAGATCTGCAGAAAACTCAAGCTCAGTAAATAACAATGGGAACAAGTATTCCCAAGAGAATTAACTCTGTGAGTTCTGCCCGGACTGTTCTGGAAACTTAATGTCCATATCTGCATAATACATTTCTCTGAGCAACTGTGAATTCTTTTTTCAAGGGGAACATGGTGTAGTTCCAGTCACAGTTCTCTGAGGAATGATTTGAAAAAACAGGTTCTGGTTTGTATCTTCCATATGCATCTATTAGCCTACAAAAAGGTATTACCTCTCACTGTAAACCTCACCCTGCAGGCATAATGTGATTTGAGTTCTGACCTTGAGAAAGATTTGCGGTTTCTCTGTTGCCACAGGAGTAGCTATCAAAATAGGTATTAAAAATAACAGTGGTGACCATCAGATGTTGTGCTAATGTTGAGGTATTAGCATTAGAAGAGTAAATTGTACAAACAAGAAAGTCTGAAAAAATCATAAGAGACAAGAAATTAACTAACAAACAAACAAGTAATTGACTGCACTGACTGTCTGAAAAAGTTGAGAAGGATTTTATCTCTATGGCATGGGCAGCATAGCATAGTTCTACCTTGAAGTGAAAGCCTAACAGTTTACCAGAAGACTAGGCTACAGAAATGCCTGACTTGCCAACAAACTTATAAAAATTAGCTGCCAGAAGTAATGTAGGTGTTTTAAAATTCCATTCACGTGATTGATGGTCCATTATGGCAGATACAATAAACCAGTTTCATATTAAAATGCTGTGGTTTAAATTAAATGAACCTTGTTATTCCCGTACTTCATCACCTCTGAATACCACCAGCACTAGGTCACTGAAGAGCAGTTTGGTAAGAAAAGGTGACCTGAAGATATTCCCCATGAATATTTACTCTGTTAAAAAATCTATATAAATTAGAGTCAGTAACAATTTTCATAAGCAGTTATTAATATATATTGAAAAACAGTTTAAGAGGTGAAATTTATCTGGCATCATTATCTTATGCATTGAATCATATCTAGCAGAGAAAAAAGAACATGAACTTAAAACCACTTAAGTGAAACATTTACAGATTCTTCATGTAATTAAGCACTTCTGAATTCCTCTGAACAGTTAAGAATTATTTGAAGAGAATGACATGGTAATGAAATGACATCAAATCATCTAAAAGACATGTTTTAGTAAAGTGGACAAAAGAGAGCATTTTCAGGGTACAATTCAACTTTCACTCTATCCGATTAAACGATATTTAAGATAACTCTGCATCTATAAGAGTAGGTTAAATTAATCTTGCAACAGTTCTAAGTATCTTCCTTCCCTACCCATGAATTCTTCCATGTTACCTGAGTTAAAGGTCAGATCAGATATGGAAAATCTTGCTAACAAGCACAAGAGGTACAATGCTCTGCAGGGTCCAAAACCTATAAAATCCTCAGGATTTGAGGCTGGCTTTGGTATACTTTTTAATAAAGATGAAGTGAATTTTGAAGATAAAGAGGGGTAACATGATATCTAATCCACCATTTATTTTAAGATTGTATATAAACTCTGTAAAAGATTTAATTTCTTTTCCCCCTTCTTTTTTCTTCCTTCTGTAAATTCTGCAGACCACAAGGAGGCTTTTGTTTTGACATCTTATCTAGTCTCAGCAAATGTAGTCTAATTTACTAATTCATTTGCATATTTTCACCTTAGCCTACCAATAGCTGCCTGTAAATTTATAGGTGAAAACAACTGAAAGAAAGAAAAAATTAGAGGAAAAAAGGAAGACGTTGATGTAATAAAATCTGGAGACTGGTCTAAACATGAACAAATTTGTAGATTACTGAAAATGAAGCAGAATTTAAGAAATTATTTTGATTTCATGTTTTCCAAAGGAAAGCGTTCTGTAATGTGCAGTAAGAGAAATGTCAGCTATCAGAAAAAAAATATACAGGAAAGACAATCTCAGATAGCTAGACCCACAGTCAGTGGGAGTTAACCTTTTAGGAAATAGTATCATTAACTTCTTTGGTCAAAGAGTATTAATCATGCTGAATTATTTTTGGAAAAGCCTATTGTCTGCATATGTGTAATCCTCAAATTGGTCTTTAAGAACAGCCATTTATTTAAGATGCAGCAAAACATAATGTAAATACTTGGCTTCCATGTTGCCTTTACATTCAAATATTATTATTAAATACAAAATTAACTCCTATCCTTTGAGAGGATATTTTAACAAGTGTTACTCATTTCTGATAAAGCAGCTATTTTCCTACTTACATAATTTACTATGGAAATAATATAGAAGTCATATATTTGTATTGAAATATTAATGAAATATATTAGGTTTTCACAACAGAAAATATTTTTTCTCTGATAACATTCATTAATGCTGTATTTCAAGGTTCTTGAGAGCCAAAGGTTCTCATCCAAGACAATGGAAACCACTGCACCTGTTTTGTATAATTAGATTCCTACACAACTAGACTACCTATTCCAAGAACTCCATAATTTGATTTTTTATCGGTATTATTGCTCAAGAAACTGTACCATTTCATTTAAAATACCACCACAGACCTGAGTTTTCATATGAAAAACTGTACAAATGCAGTTTGTTACCTTTAGGATAACTAAATCCTTACTTGAAATTTCAACACTGAAGATTAATCTCGAGAATTTAGAAAAGCAAGGAAATGTTGCTATATGTGCCCAAGAATGTTTTCTTTTCTATCCAAATGTTTTACCTGTCTTCTATTATGCCTTTGTGTGTATTTTTCAGATATATTTGGCGCTTCCTTTAATAGGAAGAACCAAGAACAAGAAAGGTTGTTTACCTCCTATACTCTCAATGCTCTTTAGTCCAATATCAATGCCCAAACCAAACCCCAAAATTACATATTTCATCGCAGATTTTTTTTTTTTCTCCAGAATGTTATGATGCATAAAGTTCAAGTGTTTGTCAGTCCTTTGGAAAAGCATTGGGACTAGGAATAGTCAGGACTAGGAAGACCATCTTCAGAATTTGCATCACCACAAAGTTTACAAACACAAAATGCTTACTTGGAATCCTTACATGTGTCTGCTTGCAAACCCTGTACTTAGGATATGTGTTCAAACAAGAAGGGAAGAATGTATGGTATAATGGGTTTTTTCCCTATTAGATAAATTTTAGTTTTTGTGTTTAAGTTTCTTTGAGATTTTTAAAATTAATCAGAAGATCAGAGAAGTAGCTTTGGTTTTTTCAAGTTCTAAAGGAAACCTTTAAATGTAAATTTTCTCTATAAAATTAATTTTGGGGGGGGTTATCTTTCATGTATAGTGTTGTATCAGATATCACTATATCTACATAGTACTACAAAATGCTACATAGGTCTGGATTTTAAGAGTTACCAAAGTGTGATAATGTCAGTTTCCCATGTCATGCCTGTTGGTTAATTCTGTGTTGCACAATTGTCTTCTGAGCACTTAGGTTTATAATGATGCCAAACCGGAATTCTGCTTTGTTATGAACTCCCTAACATGCTCTACAGTGACAGCTCAAACTAGAGATCTAAAGGGAAAAAGAGAGAGTCACTGAGTGCTCCATACTGTCAGGTGAGATTCCCCTGTGTGCCAAGAGCTTGGTGTTGAAGTTGGGGGCTCTGTGAAGGCCTACTTCACCTTTGTTACCTCTGAGGAGTTAGGTTTTCAAATACTTATCTATGTTCACTGATAGCTAGCAGGAGATAATAAATCTGCTTAATTCTGTGCACATAGGTCATTAAATAGTGAGTGAAGATGAACAATTTTACTCATGAATCCTACTATTCATGAACAGAGATGGGGTTGTCTGGCCCAGCCTTCAAACCTTTAATGCATGCCCAAGAAAGGCATTGCTTTTTCTTTATCAGGTTCCCTCAGCAACTGACATTTAGTGAATACTTTGATGTATTCCCTGAAAGGAGTTATTACTATCCAAAGTACAGGAGGATAAATGCCTTGACACGTATCTATTTCTATGAGATTTTTAGACTCAGGTCCCCAGTGAAGCAAAAGGAACATGTTCTCCTTTCTAACATTGTCAACCTTCACCGTCACAAGCACCCAAAATTAATAATTATTTAGCAACTGAACAATTATGACAGATGATTAATTGATCACAAGGAGCTAGTTCTCCTGGTGCTTTTAATCAGTATGTCATCAAGCAGGAAGGGAAGGTAAGCAATCTATATCTGTTACAAATCATATAAGGGACACATTTTGCAGTCAGGATGAAAAGGTCAATGTGGAGCAGAAAGCATTGAGGAGACTTAGCTAGATTGATGAGGCAGTGTTACTTTGTGTATTTATTATCAAGAAAAAAACCAAAACAACTAATCTGGCTGTGCAAACATGGTAAATAACTGGTTTACTGAAACAAAATGCTAAGAGCAGGTTGCTGAGCTGTCAACAAGGCTTTAGTCTTCTATTGCTCAAAGGTTACCAAATGTGGGGTATGGGAAGAGGCTTTCCTCTCCCAAATCTCTGTGTTCACTTGATAGAGGAGTATTTTGCAGCTGTGGACTCTGGACATGACAAACCTCTCTCACCTCCTCCCCTGAGGATTGCCAAGCAACTCACTGGGCACTACTCATTATCATCTGCTGCAGGGAGAAGTCTGTTTGGTAAATGAGCGCAGGATGAAGAGTAGTCTGAGAAAGAAAGAGTAAAAGGGGGTTTATAAAAAGAGAGTGACTTTTTTTCAAAGGCAAATAGTGGAAAGCAAAGGGGAATATTTTAAACTGAAAGAGAGCAGGTTTAGATTGGATGTTAGAAAGAAATTCTTCATTGTAAGCTTGATGGGCCTTTGGAACAGGTTACCCAGAGAAGCTGTAGATGCCCTATCCCTGGAAGTGTTCAAGAACAGGTTGTATGGAGTTTTGAGCAACCTGGTCTACTGGATGACATCCCTGGCCATAGCAGGTGGTTTGGAATGAGATGATCTCCAATGTCCCTCCCAAGCCAAAGCGCTCTAGGATTCAATACTTTTATGGAAAGCGGTTATGTGTCTTCCATGGCATGCTGGAGCTGTGTGCTGGTGGGAGAAAACATGAATGGTGTTGACTGTAGGATGGCTTCCTTTCCTCCAGGGTATGACTTCACAGCAACTTCAGGCAGATGTGATCTTTTTCTGCCTGCATTCAAGCTAACCAGAAGATATTGTGCTAATTGCATGGCAATTAACAATAGCCTTGAACCAGGAGGTGATAAAGAATCTTTAGGAAACATTAGAGCAGGGGTGAAGAAGGCTTTGTATATCTGCCAGGCACTTAACAGCTGTGATAATTTGTACCTGGTGGGATCTCCAAGGACAGGCACAGCATATATCATGCTCAAGTGTATGCTTCCTACGGTGTTCTATGTATCCAGGCTTGGTGGTGGTATGGCCACAGTTGATGTTTTGTGCTGGATGGAAGTAACTGTCAGAAAGGTTCTCCCAGGGGTCTATGTATAAAATTTCTGGTGGGTGTGGATACCATTGTCCCCATGGCAAAACCTTTGTTTTCAGGATTCTCTCATCAGGAATTAGTGGTTTAAGACAGAGAAATACATTGTTAGCTTAACCAATGCTTACGCAATAGCCAGTTTCCCCCTGCAGATAAATCCAGTTCAGCCACAAAAATACAGTATTGATATCTTAGTGGAAAACTGTGTTTGGACTAATTTATCTTGCAAAGAAAGTTAATTAGCTTGAACATCACACTGTTGTAGGTATTGTTTCTAGATGTGGCTGCCACCCAGCTGACTTGGGATGGCAGCAGAAAGAGCCTGAGTCTGTCCATGATGGATTTGCAAAGCTCCCTTAACTATCCCATAAAATATTTTCTACATTGTTTTATGCTTCAAAGTGACAGTCAAAGAAAGTCTGGGCAATGCATGGTAGTTACAGATGTAGAAAAGCCTGGGTAAAAGTTTTCAGGTGTGATCTTTTCCACAGGTTACAATTCTTTTTTCTGGAGCTTTTGTAGAAGAGGACAAAAAAGCATGAAAATACAGAACTTGTTGTTATGCCTTCTTCAGACAGTTTAGCCAAGCAAATCATCAAAGATATAAGACACTTTTCCCTTTCCACTCTTCACCTATTTTAAACATCAGAAAAAAATATTATCTTTACTAATTACCTCATCTTGAGTGTCAGATCAGTAGATCATGCTACTGGTCACTATTTACTTAGTCCATTTATTTACCAATTCAAAAATATTTCAGTTTTCTTAAAAAACAGAACCTTAGATTTTTTCCTCATTGAAAATGCCAGGTCCATAAGCATTTTTTTTAATGGAAAATTGTTGGTGTATAGAAATTGCATTTTTCACTGACATAAAATTTCCAAGCAACTCAGTTATTTGTTTATTCATTTCTGTCAGACAATTTTTTTTACTGAGCATTTTACAAATATTTAGATAGACATCTATATAAATTATACTATAACAATTTTAGTCATGCTTTCACAGTGAAAAGCTTTTACTTATCTGCCACTCTCCAGTCAAACAACCTCGCATAAAAAGTTCTACTCTTGCTCTTAGACATCACAGTTTATTTTGACCTTCTCTCATGCCTCTAGTCACAGAGGAGTCATACTGTTTGAAGAAATTTCAGGTGAAGAAAATTCAGCAACTTGCTTTGTGAGTTCATACATCTTCCTCCAGACAGGAATATTCAGAAAGCAAATTAGCAAGACCTTGGAATAAAAATACTAATGAGAATTGTGAAAATATAAAATGTGATCAAATTTGCAAAATACAATAGAGGATAGGAGAAAAAGCCCTTGAACTCCAAAGGAGAAGCCAGTGATTAAAATTGTAAAGTCCGGAGATAAAGCTTGTAAGCTGCTGGTATGGTGATGGAATGATAGGAGATATATTGAAATCCACAGGACAAAAAAGCAGAAGGGAGGGATGAGGGGCACTGAGGAGATGGCCTGAGATTTGACAAGCAGGAATTCACCAGGCTCTGTCCTGCAAGTTTAAGTGTGGTCCCTGACAAAGCTGGAAAACAATTCATCTGCACATACTGACAAATTTGAAGGGGCAAGTGAATTTGCACATAAAAGTTCCAACATTGAGCTGACCTGAAAGCTGAGAAAATTATTCCAGTTGAAGCATGTTTTCATGGTGTGGCCTAACCTAATGCAGTACAGTGTCACCTGAAAATAATATGATATAAATCACAGTGAGCTGTGATGGCTAATTTTATTTTTTATTTCTCAAATATCAATTGTCCATAGGTTTCACTGATGGGAAAGAAATATGGCACTGCTTTCTCCAGTTAGGCATTTTTAAAATACTAGAATGTGTAATTTCTTTCTTTCACTGATCATGTTATTAGGGACCCATATGTACACTGCATCTGCTTTATGCTACTGTAATGAAATAAGCAGGACCTAATTCACCACTTGGTTACTCCAATCTAATACCACTGTAGCTCCTCTGATATCTCTGCAATGAAATCAGAAGAGCAGAAGATAACAGACTTGCTGGATTTTCTCAGAAAGGAAAAACTGTATTTTTGAGCTCTTTCACTCAAACTTTTGTTGATATCCCAATCCTTTACATTTCATAGACACAAACTTTCCAGGTAAATAAAACAGATCCAGAATGGAACAGGGTAACCACATATTTAATTGTTTATAATAAATATGAAATGCTTTAAAGGTTCTTAAGTAATAAATAATACCATGTTACGAGCAGGCAAAATAACTGAGATCTGTTAAGTATGCTGCTAGGACCTGGCAGCAAAGCTCTCTTCCAAGTCCATATGCTTTTCAGAAACAAGTGTAGCAAAATCCATGCAGATGACATAAAATTTGTGTTACTGTTATGCCTGTTATTACAGGCATATCTTTTGTGCTATTGCAATTCACAATTTGGAATAAAATGTTAAAGTCTACAGAAAAAAAAAAATAACACCCAAAATTTGACTTTGATTTGTTTCAAAATAAACGCCTAAGAGGAAAACAACTTGATAGCTATGTAAATGTTTGGAGAACAGGATCCTATTTGCTGTTCATTTTCTAAAGGGCAACAGGGCTTGTGTCCTTCCTTTCTTGCTAGGGGCAAACTTTTATGAAAGCAAAAATTTGCAACTTATAATCCATCCAATATCATAATATTTTAAAATATCACCAGCTGAAATGTCAGAAACCCAGGGTGATGTGGCTTCAGGTAGGGTATAAACCACAGGAGCAAATGCACTTTTAAAAAGCCAAAATACTGTTTTCCTAGAGCTCAATTTGCTTCTTTCTAAGTTAGAGCATTACTTCTCCAAAATTGTGTTGTTTTCCCCTTTTTATTTTTTATTTTTTCCTAACACCTGAGGGAGGCATTTAAATTTCATCACTTTCAGGTTCAGCACTCGTCTTGGTGATAGTAAAACAGGTGTGGACTGGGAGGAAGGCAGGATCTGCTGATTTGTGAGAGCCTATCACTGAGCATCTGCTAGCCAAATTGCCAGCTAATCACCTGTGATTAAAAAAAAAAACAAACAAAAAACCAACTTGTTTTGACAAGGAGAGCATTTCATCACCTGTGGACATTGCCCTCTCAACTCCATAGCCTGGAGCCCAAATCTCTGCAGGCACTGAAAGGAGAAATCCTCATCTGTATTTCTAGTCTCTTCAGTTCAAAATTCAGATGATCAAGAGGATACTGTAGTTGAAAAATTCCCTGTATTTTATTTTATTAGCTAGCCTTGCTGTCTGCCCTGAAGGTGGCATTTCTCAGCACCCATGAAAGAAAATGTCTGCTCTGTAGGGGAAAGTATAAAGAACTTTACCTGTTGTTTTGAACAAATTGAGGCACTCTGCTCATCCATCATCCAGCCTGGCCAGGCACGAGGCCATTCCGGCCCAGCAGCCAGGCTGTACCAATGCTAATGAGCCCTGCTGAGACAGCAAGGTCATTATGAGTATTTTAAAGGTCTTGGACTTGGATCTGGTTCATACATCTCTGGCAAGGAGCATGGGGGAACTTGGGAAGCAGCTGCCTGTACCCAGCTATAGGAAAATGCCCAGAGACCTGAAGAGTTTAACAGGTCACTTTAAAGATTTGGACATTTTTTTATTGGAAAGTGAAGCAAGAACTTTAAAACAAGGAAAAATACAACAACAGCAAAGCCACAAACAAACAAAACTAAGATGTCTGAAACATAACACAGGCTCTTCCTAATGGGAAAACTTTAATAATTTCCACTCTGGCATCTTCCCCTAAAACATCTGTTATTATCCACTACCCAAGAGAAAATTCTTCACTAGATTGTGTAGGTATTACTGTATCCCCTTCTCTGTTGGTTTTAAATTCTTTCATCTTCACAGGTCTGAAGATGTGTGTGTGAAGAGCAAGATAAATAAGCAAGTAGAATTCACATTTTGTTAGGAAAGAGCAATAGCTAGTCCTCCCTTATGATTTTGCTGTGCGCTTTTCTCTCCTCCTGCATCTGTGTTGGCATGAGGAAGTGGTCCAGGTCACTGGTCACTCTAGTGCTTACACTGAATGAGATGTACCAGAAACCTGGCAGACCCTCAGAACCACAAAGAAGAGCAAGAGCAGATTCAAAAGAGTTGTTGTGATAAAGTGCACAAACTGCACTTCAGGAAATTAAAAGACTGAAAATACAAAATACAGGGAGAAGGAACTATCTCTAGAAGGGGTTCTGCCCCCAGAGTTGGGTATATACCAACCACACTGCCAATGTGAATAAGGGCAATCAGTGAAATTCCCTAGCTGGTCTTCCACAAACCAGCTGCTCCAGCCCCAGCTTGGTAGATTGGTGTATAAGTCAGCTCAGTATAAACATGTTCTTTCTGAAAACAGGTATTTCTTTCAAGAATTGAGAGCCAGGCAAGTTAGTATTGCAGACTTTGGGGCATCTGACAAATAAAATCTTGCCTATTATTGAAAAAAAAACCAAATAGTACAACCAGATAAAGAAGTCCTTGCTCAAAATGACAGCTCTTTGCAGGTTCCAGAGAATGATTTCCAACAGGGATCACTGTGTGGGCCTCTTCACTGTCCAGCTCAGTAGGTTACTTGGGAAACCAAACTTCTCTTCCATCTCACACCTCCAACCCCTACCTAAAATGGGTAGGTCTGTAGAAAACTGTTGTGTGGAACATGTACATTCATGAATTTCCAGACATCTGTCATGACTCCAGAGAGTCACAGGTGGGAATCACATATGGAGATCTCTGCTCAGAGCACGTCACTTGATTTGCTTTTCAATGCTGTACATCCTAGATGAGCTTTGGAAGATTTGCTCACTTATTCAAGATGCTCTTGAGTAAGCCAAGTTTGCTTAAATACAATTTCTTTATGTTCCTGTTTATGACAAGAGACTTCTGAAAATACTGAAGAAAGAAAATGGGCCTAATGAATTAATATAGAGGAGTTTTGCAGTTGAAGGTGTTGTAAGTAATGAGACTGACCTAATTTACTGCCCATGAGCAGCAGATTACTATGTGTTTAGGAAAGAATTTTTCTTATAGATGTGAGTGCAGTGTATGTAAATATATGTATTTGATTTTTTCAAATATTTATACTTTCAGGTTAATTATTTAATTTGCATTGTAAGCAGTCTTCCCCATGAAAGCCTGTAATGGGAAAAAATTAAACTCATTTACTTCCTTTGTAAAATTTCAACAAGGAAAGGTTAAGCAGGAAAAGACAATGTTATCTGTAATTAATCTGGGTTTCTTCACAAACTCATTCTCTACTTCTCCCTTAAACAAATATAGGATTACAACAGGTCAGATTTTTTTGTTACATTTTTTTTTTTTATTTTAATATATATTCATTATTCACAAAATTCTCATAAATTAGTTAATATCCATTTCAGATGCCTAGATTGGTACAGTATGCAATACATTTAATTCCTGAATTTCCATTTTACTCAGATGTAAATTCCGTTTAACATGGTTCATGGTTAAACTGATTGATTTTGTGCCAGAAGAAGCTGTGTTTCAGTGGTGGGCAAATTCTGTAAAAGACAGAGGGTCCTGTGTCCCATCTGCGACTCAAGAAATCTCTTGATTGATCATAGTCACTTTGTTTCTCTGTCTCATTTTTAGTGTAAAATATCTCATTTTTAGTGTAAAAATAGAAATGGTTTTCAGACTCACTAGGAACTTTTGCAGGAAGTTGCTGGAGGAAAGTGTACATAAATATTGTAGCTATAGGGAATCATACAGATAAAATGTTGTATTTCAAAATGTAACCAGCAGTAAAACTGTATTGCAACAAGTATGTTTTAGCACCATCTAGCTATCTTGTCTGGTAAACTCATAGCTGTAAAACACTTGTGAAATCCAATCCTTTCCTAGGAATGAAACCTACCATGTAATTCTGTATTTTTTCCCCCCCAAATTAGCTCAGAAGTTGATACTGAAGTACCTGTAAATATTCATACACTTACAAATGACTAGTGTTAAACTGTGTTAGTTCTCAAATTGATGTCTTTGCCTTGGCTTAAGATGAAGGATCCTGGAGAGTTAACAGCTTGCCTAAAGGATTTAGCACATATGAGTGAAATACAATAGCTTTTGCCATAAAGCACTGCTGCAGCTCAAGCCATGACATTGTTTCAGCAAGGAAAATCGGTGTATGCTCTTTGAATTTGCTTACTGCTGCACTTTGGTATGACTTTGCTCTGAACTCCCCTGAGAGCAGTGCTTGTGAGCTTTCTGTTAAGCCTCTCTGTTAAGATCAAAGAGTCCTCTTAGAAAAAACACCAGATGAACAGCAACCATCTACACTGAAAACAGTGGTGATAGGCACTTGGATAAGAGGTGTGCCCTGGTCAGGAGGATAAAAGTCATCCAGGTCTCCTTACTTCTGACACTGAGATGGCTAGTAAGTCACCTGTGATGGTCTTTGTGTGCTGTGTAGGGGTTTGAAAGAAAAAGGGAATATAAGGTGAAAATATACCTAGTTGACTGGTTTCCTATTATGTTACTCAAGGAAGATGATATATGAAAAATAGTAAAGCTAAGAAGAGGCAGCAGGTGAAAAAAGATGCTGGCACAAATATTGCCGGCTGTGTATTTCCTCCTGAGAAGTTTCTGTGTTGATTTGGGAGTTGTGATGTTAATTGTTCTGGGGCCTCATCAAGTCTTTGCTATGTGCATCAAGAATTTCCAGAGACTCAAATGGTCTGGGGTCTTTTTCTGTGATTTATTCATTTGTGTCCTAAGCATTTATTCCTATTTAATTATTGAAATTACATGTTTAGTGTTGGGACCTGGCTACAAAGTAGCTTGGAGCATTGGAAATATAATTGATTTTGTGAACACTTGAAAAGTAAGTGACTCAGTTCAAACACATGCCCTTTGAAGTTTTTTAACACTGCTTAAATATCCAATATCTTTTAAAATTGTATTTTTTTCCAAATTATACCTAGAAACATAGAATGGTTTGGATTAGAAGATTGTTTCATTTGAGCCCCTTGTCATAGGCAGGGACATCTTCAAGCAGAGCAGGTTGCTCAGAGCCCCATCCATCTTGGCCTTGAACACTTCCAGGGGTGGGGGAGACACATCTTCCCTGGGAAACCTGTGCCAGTGTCTCACCACCCTCACAGTAAAGAGTATCTTCCTTATATCTTATCTAAACCTACTCTCTAAGTTTACAGCCATTCTCACTTTTCCTGGCACTGCACACCCTTGTAAAAAGTCCCTCTCCAGCGCTATTTTAACCCCCTTAGGTACTGGAAGGTACTTTAAGGTCTCCCTGGTGATTTCTCCAGGCTAAACAACCCCAACTCTCTCAGAATGTCTCCCTTGCAGAGGTGCCCCAGCCCTCTGAGCACCTTCATGCCCTGCTCTGCACTTGCTCCAACAGATCCATGTCCTTCTTATCTTGGGACTCTATCATGGGATGCAGCAGTTCCAGGTGAGGTGTCACAAGAGTGGAGTAGAGGAGGAGAATCACCTCCTTTGGTTTGATTCATAATGGTTCTATGAAATAGCAGTTATGAGCAGCTCTTATTTATCACATTATTAGCAGTATATGGGGGCAAAGCAGCTACTGACGAGATACAATTGAGGCTTCAGTACTGAAAGAAGACTTTAGACAAAGCTGACCTCCTGGTGTATTGCTCACCACAGAAGCAGTTTATACACTCCTGAGATCCATCTGTGCAGGTAAATCATCAGGAAAAACCCATCAAGGATATATAAATGAAAGAGTAGCCATCACTTTTCTTCATGAATAAAAACAGGAGGCTCAGCTGTAACAATAAAATAATCTTGGATCAGAGCCCAGTGGTCTTACTTTCTACTGGTATTCTCTATGTACATGCATTCAAGATAAATGTTTCTGTTGCTATGTCTTTGGTAGTATACCTTTATTTATTTGCTTATCTGGATGTTATTTTAGTAGCCTTTTCTTCTCATTCCTCATGTAATCCATCCAATATCAGCCACCATGCAAAGTTTCCATTCTCAGAGCAGGTGAGTAGGGACAATTCCTACTATGTCACTGATCCTTTTTGCCTGGAGTTGGTAGATTTTTTTTTTTATTATTATTAGTTCTGGTATTTTATCCTTTGTGGAAATAATGCTGGAATTCTTGTGTCGTGCATTGATTACACTGTATCTGATATTTTCACAATTTTTTACATGGGTGATGCCTTCCAACCATGAGTGGTGAAGCACAACGAAACAGGAAGTAAATCCCTATTACACCATTGGGGATTCTCCACAGTATAGAGTGCTCTCATTTTTAGTGTTGGTATAGTGCACTCAGCCCAGCTTCATTTAGGAAAAAACAGAAACAAAATATAGAAGATTAATTTTACTTGGGGAAATAAACATGTAGGTCTCCCTATTAACATACTGTTAGACAAAATAGGAGTCTTTTTAGCATAGTGGAGAGAACTAAAGTAAATGTAAATGGACTTATGCTTGCCATATGCTTTGCTTTAGGTCTTTCAAAGCCATGTGAGAAAGGATATTTTGATTAAGAATGGAAAAGAGACAGATTATGCAACTTGAAGGGAGTTGCTCTTTCTTCCCCCTTACCTATTCATCTAAATGTAATCTAAGGGAAGCTTCTCACCAGTTCTTGATGTTGCCATTGTTAGATAATCTCAATTTCAGGCCTTTGAAGTTCACATCTGCACAACTTCAATACTAAGAGCCAAGAGCTCTTTCTGAAGATGAAAACACCAGTAGCTGCAAAAACTGAAATATCTCCTATTGGCATGCAGTTACTCTATATTCCCTCTGAAATCAGCAGAAAGAATAGATGGGCTGAATCCTACTTTGAATGTGGATGGTCTTCTACTGTGACTGTAGCTCGGTACAGCTACAGGGTTGCTGTAGGTACTTCAGAAACTTCCTTGACTTTAGCTGTGATTTGGGTATTACACTCCAAGCACCACCTATGGGTATAAAAGTTTTTCTGTTACTCCACACTTGTTCTGAAGGCAAAAATGTTAATTTTAACTGTGCTTTGGGCATCTTTTAAGGTGGTACAATTCTGTTTTTTCATTAGAAACAAATCTGACATAAATGGAATGATATTGTCTAGAGAGACTGTGGCCTAAATTAATTTCATGGGGGAACAGACGAGAGCTGAGCTTTGTGTAGGTTTCAGAACTGATGGAAACAACCCAGTTGGTCTTTAGACAAAATAATTTCTGTCCTTTGTGGAATTTATTTGCCTTATGGGCCTTTCATTTATGCCAGCTCCAACACGAATGTCTTCAGTGTATCTGTTCCTCTCGGGAATTAGCATGTCTGAAAGAAAACCCAATCTTATGAAATCCTTCTCTTTTCTCAGAGGGCTGAGATATTTAAATATGAAAGCTGTTGAGGATCTTAGTAGGAAAATATAGAATATTTGGGTCACATGAAAGCTGATTCCATGTTACAGGTATGTAATACAGGGCTCTGGTTGTGAAGCTTTCTTTCATGTGTATGTGCAGTGTATTTTAATAGTTTCCTCTGAGTAGTTACTGTTATTGAGCAGAGATTCTCTGCTGTCAGGATAACTATAGGATTATAGGAGCTCAAAATGCATGTAGTGTCAAATTCTTCAGCCACTAAAATGTCATGCCTGAGGCATTACAAGGCTCATTCATTTCAAATTTGGTGATTCACATTGTTGCTTTGCAGTTAACAGAATCTTGCCCCGTCACATTGGAGCTTTCTGTTACAGCAGCAGATTTCTGAGAGCAGAACTTGCATTTTAAATTATTCTGATTTATTGAAGGTTACTGAATGATGAAAGAGGGAGGCGTGCTTAAAGAAACACCTGTTAAGCATATCAGGGAGCTACAGGGGATATCTTCTTCGGGCAATGAACCAGAGAATGATCACTCTTTGTATAGAAAATGCTATTTATATAACAGAAATATTCTCTCAACACTTTAAGAAAGCCAGATAAATCCCATATCTTAATAGAAGACAGTGTTCTTCTGCAAATGGGGAAAGTGCAAGTCTGTATGTGACAGATTAACAAGCTTGTATTAACTTTGAAGTTCATGGCTCTTATATGTTGAAGAGATAAATATTTTAAAATAACATTCATATTTATCATTCTACTGTCATTAATCTGGTGCACACAAAAGCACTAAAGGAAATATTGCTTAACAGCAGGGAAAATATTTCCTATGAGAGATCTCTAATGACCCAAACAGAACTGTTTGAGCTCGTGTGTCTGACTGTGTTC
Organism: Poecile atricapillus; assembly: GCF_030490865.1. Lineage (NCBI taxonomy): Eukaryota > Metazoa > Chordata > Aves > Passeriformes > Paridae > Poecile > Poecile atricapillus. The sequence goes on from NC_081249.1 coordinate 84,088,248, forward strand.
ATTCATGTGGCAACAATACTTTAATTCAGTATTATGTGTTCTATTAGATTTAATTTGTTCTGCATTCTGATACTGTATACAGGCCCTGGATGTATATATGGAGCTGCGGGACTTTTACATCACTCAGGAATACTCCTTGAATGCACCTTAGCAAAATCTGTGTTTTGCAGGTTAACTTTTTACTAAAGACAAAAGAAAGTGTCAATGCACTCACCTCCAATTTTGGGGTGAATTTTCCCACTTAATGAGAACACACAAGTCCCTACATACCCAGTGGTGCACTATCTCCCACGGGAGAGATCCCATGTTAGAGCAGGGGAAGGATTTCTCTCTCTGAGCAGAGGGAGATATAACATGATGAGCTCACCATAACCCCCATTACCTGTCTACCGGCTGGGTCAGGAGGTAGAGCTAGAAAGGAGGAAGGGGTGGATGAAAATTGTTTTTAAGATTTGTTTTACTTCCTGTCATCCTGCTCTGATTTTGTTAGTAATAAATTCAATTAATATCTCTAATTCTAGCCTGTTTTGCCCATGGTGGTATTTATGAATGATCTCTCCTGGTCCTTATCTCAACCCATGAACCCTTCACTATATTTTCTCTCCCCTATCTAGCTGCGGGATGATAGAGAAGCTTTGGTGGCTCCCTGGCATTCAGCCAGGGTGAACCCATTACAGATGAGTGTCTAATTAGTGCAAATAATGTATCAAGGGAGAGCTGTTGCACTCATGTGTGGCAACGAAATCTTTAACAGATTGGTGCCCTTGCTTAAATATGTGTTTCCTCTCTCATGTTCACCTGTACCTCTTTTACAATGCTACACTGCAGGAACACAGAAGAGAGGGAAAAGTTGTTGTACTGAGTTATAATTAGCTATATTAAATATATTTATATATCTAGTAAATGCATTTAAAGTATATGTTTAGTTTTGATGGGATATTCTTGCTCAAAGAAGGGCCTTCCAACAAGACAGATAGAGGATATAAAAGATGCATCAGTCTGCAAAAGGTATTAGGAAAAATGTCCCATGGGAATATTGAGTGATTGATTCATTTTGGGGGGTCAGTTTTACTAATTTTGTCTGCATCAAACACTGTTTCTGTGCAGTGACAGCAAACTCTAAGGGATGTTATGGAGTGACAAAGTCCTGAGCCTAGCAGGTGAATTGTCCAAACCAGAAAATTAATCAACTGCTCAGACTAGAATCTTAAAAATCCTCATGCCATGATCTGAAATGTAAGACTTCAGTAGTGTCAAGATGGTCTTTGAACATCTGAAAAGAGCTTAAGTTGGGGACAAGGAGGATATAAATACACCCACTAATATTTATATTTTTACTTTTCATTGTAAATTCTTTCCCAAGAAAAATAGCCCTCCAAGCAATATTTCTAAACTATGTGTGTCTCCTACATAAAATTACTTTCAGTGCAAAGTGTATTTTATGCAAATAGCATTTCAACCACTTGTGACCATTAATCAAATTGAGCTGTCCATATAAAGGAGTTGCATGCCAAGTAAATATAGGAGTGCTACCCCAGCAGTCACCGGTTGCTGATGTCTGCTGGTGCACAGCACGAATTGTGCTGGCTTACAGCTATCCAGGCTTTCATGGCTTTTCACAGTGACCCCGTGTTCAGATGTCCCTGGCTGCCTGCTTCCTTTCAGGGTTGTAAAGTCAGATTCACCTCCAAGCTGCTCCATGGGTAGGAGATGTCCTGAGTCTTTCGGGAAAAGAGTAGGCATCATCATAACAGCATTAAAGGAAACAAAAATTGCTTCCTTTGAGCAACAAATTATACCAGCATTAAGCAACATTTAATGCAATGAAAATTACTGGAGCAGCAAGGTATCAGACAAGCTGTGTACATCTGGTCTGTTCATCTGCTTCTTTGGAGAGTGCTTCATCGACAGGGACTAGCACAGTGGTTTTTGTCCTATTTTGCTAGGAGGAAAGGAGAGGATGCTGTTTTCTCTCATAAGGATCAATTTTAGCCTCTTGAAGGAAAAAATCTCATGAAGTGTAAACACATCCTTGTTTTTCTGTAAGCACAGGCTAAGCATCTTCATGTTGTAGTTGCAGCAGATGTAAGTAAGGTTAGATTGAGAAAATCTAGGTACTGCAAGAATAAATCTTTAATCATTTAATAGTTGAGAGCATGTTGGGAGGCTTCATGCTGCTAAAAGATGCCATCTTGTAAATGAGATGTAAATTGGAGGTCCTGACTGTTTGTGATCATTAAAGATTGTATGAAGAATAGTGGTGATTAACTCTAACGTCCTGCCAAATTCTGGTGTGAATATTTTTTTTTTCCAAGTGGAAAAATTCCACTTAGAACTGCAATCAGATTATTCATCACCCCTATGCTAATATTTAGTAGTGTGTTAATTGCCAGCTTTCACTCCTTAAATCAATGAAAGCTGTTTTCTGTCAAGTCACAAAGCTTTCTTTCTACATTCAACTGGTTAAACAGGCAGTTTGATGATTCTTTGGCTGAAGGGGCCTAGTACCTTACAGTTTTCCCAGCCAAGCTGCTGTGCTGGACAGCACAAATACTCCATAGTTTCCACCAATTTCAAAGGTAGTTGGCAAGGTCTGGATTTGGATTAGGGCAGATTGGGCAGTACCTGAATGAACCCATGATTGCAGTCTGGCTGCAGAAGTAAGAATCCATGTTTGACAGATGCTGATGAACACTGTGGCTTGGTGACACCTTGTGTGATATACAAAATGACTATGTGATTATGCCTTAGGGAAACCTTCAGGGAAAATAATTGACTGAGAAACATAGGAGGGGGAAATAACAAAAAACTAACAGCAACATCCTCTAATATATTTCACAGAACCATGGAATCATTGGAAAAGACCTTTAACTTCATCAAGTCAAACATCAATGTAGAACCACCACTTTTGGTTGATTAAGTATCAGATTGCAGAAATCTTTTTTGTTTCATATCTTAGATTAGGGAAAAAAAGTATTACCAGTGTAGCAATACATGACTGGCCTTTTTTTTTATTCCCCTTTATTTGAAAATATTTCTGGGGGAAATGAAAGAGTTCTGTGTATTTCCTATGGAGGTTTCTTTTGCTTTTCATCACTTAATAATTTTCTTTCATCCAAGACTGGTTAATAGCTCAAACTGAAATGTCATACTGTCAATGTCACATTTTCAGACAAGAGCTTGACTGTCTCTGACTATCTCTGAATTTTCTATTATTACCTCCAGACTAATTCCAGACCCTTGTATGGGTTTGAAGATAGTCCCTTGCTTAAATACTTATATATAGATCAGATATTTATGAGTTTTAAGGTTCAGATGTAATCCACATTCAACTTAACCTAATTTAACCACATGGAATGAAATAACCATGGGTAGACAAAACCACATAGGTCCACCATGGGCTGAGGTTTTGCTGACATCCTGTAGAAAACTGGAAAAAAATTTGTTTGTGTAACAGTTGCACAAGACTCTTAAGATTTGTATGATCTTTTTAAGATTGGCATGCTCTTTGGCCAAGATATCATTCAGCTTTCATTTACACAGGCTGTTTATTTTAATCAAGTTTCTACAATTTCTATGTTCTTTATTACAAACATAATTGACTTAATAATTTCAGGAAAAACTAAGACCAACCTTTTCCTTATAACCTAATATTTTTGCTGCTAGCTATTATTGTTTTTAGCTATTGCGACTTTTCAGAGTTTTGTCAGCAAGACTGAAATACTTGCCACCACTCTCAGAGATATTTACACCAGCACTACGAAATGCCTGATTCACTTCCTACCTTAATAAGACTAACTTCTGAAATTTCACTCTCTGAGTGTCTGTTTTCCAACCCTCAAGCCACTTTTTGTGGCTCTTATTCGACTTCTTCATAACACTGATGTATTCAAGATGCCAGTCCTCAATTCAGTGTTCTTTTAATAGTACTAAAATTGCTTTATAGAGGCAGAATTTAAATTCCTATAATTTCCATGATGATCCTCTTTTCATATATCTAAGGGCAAAACATTTTCCACTCTTGTTTTGTACTGAAATTTAGTATTGAAGTATTGATAAGTGGTGAGTTCTACAGTTCATAGCAGGCTTTCAAACTGAAGTACCCTGTTTCATCATCTTGTTCAGTGAAATATATGGAGACTTTCTCCTCCAACTTCCCTAGAACCATGTTTGTTTTCTTCACTGTAAAGCCCTAGAGCGCAGAGAAAAGTACTACAAATACCAGTGAACAACTCCTGAACAGAAACTTCAGTCTCAGCCTTGTAGGAGATACCATTTGAAGAAGTAAACCTTGCAGGCTTAGCTAGAGAAGAGTCCAATATTAAACAATCAGATTGAGGGGGGAACAGGTAGAACGCACCCACAGGTGCACTCACAGCACTGACTTCACAGTTGCAGCTGGGTCATTTATTGAACAAACATAAATTTGTAGAAAAGTTATTGCTGTCTATTGAAAAATAAGAACTCAGATCAGAAATTTGTTGTCAAGGACTAAGATTGTCTGACACGATCAGCTCACGAAACACTGTTCTCCTTTAGTATCATGTGTGTATCTCCATTCCATGCAGTATTCAGCAGTTCATTGTTCTGCCAAGAGTTTGTGAGCTGAAACTTGGGCAATCAATAAGTACTGAAGGTTTCTGTTTGGTATTTTGCTTTGTTTTATTTTGATTTCTCTGAGCAAAATATGAACGTTTTTACTTGGGTCATGTTATTTTAGGATGCTATGCAAAGGTGGAAAGGAATTGTTTATGAACAAGTGGTATGGCTCCTCCTTTGTGTGAGGGAGAGCTGTCTTGAACTCTGAAATATGTAGTTGAAGACAAGGGTTTTGTCACCAACAGCAGTGTAAGTCCTGGTTTAACTCAGGTTTGGTAGCAGACAACAGCCCCATTTTAGGCTGAAAATATTCTCTTTTTATTTAATGTGTAAATCAGGCTTTCCTATCTGCTAGGAGGTATCCTACCCAAGTATCTTCTGATTTGCATATATGGAGTACTGAACAGGGTGGGTTGCTGTAGCTGGTATGTACAGAGAAAAGGTGGGGGAGTGCAAATAAGATGCAGACTACAAAAAGCAGCCTTTGTCAGGTTTTATTTTCTGTCATTTGCTTTCAGTCAGCAGCTTTATAAATCCCTTTGTGGATGTTGAAGTTTTGCATGGGCATCTATAAGAGCATTTAAAGAAATTTGTTAACTCATGTAATACCCATTCCTGCAAAATGAAACTTTCAGTGTATGAGCTGTTAGATTTGACTGATAATTTAATGTCCTTCACGCTACAATTCGAGAAATGGACCTTGAATATCTTTGGATGAAGGACAAAAGGGAAAAGAAACCTTTGTCTTTTTGGATAAGTTATTTCTGTAATGCAGCACCTTTTGAATTAAATTTTTAATATCTGCCTGTTTGTGTAAAGCTTTCTGAAAATATTTGATGGTCTAGCATGACCTTGTTTATAGAGTCCCACATTTTTTGTTTGCACATTTACACCACTCCTCCCTTTGTCTCAGACCTGTCTTTCCCCTGCCTTTGGGGGCCAGATGTGTTGCAATGAAGCATTGCTACCCCAGGTACTCAGCTGAAGGGCTGATTATGTTGGCTGTTACACGACTGGATCAAGTAGAAAGTGTATTGTACTACAGTTATCTTCAACTAAAGGCAAGCAGTGTGTGCTCGATTCTAGATGAGGCAACCTGATGAAAAAATCAGCAGGTAATCATTATGAAACAGGTAAACAAGGCATTGCTAGAGCTGCTAAGAAAATAGTGGAAATTCTTAGGGATAATACATTGGCATTAGGAAGTGGAAAAGAGGAAAATACAAAGTAATATTTTTTTTTTTTCTAATTTATCTTTAGGAGCCAATTAGCTGAATGCATCTGAGAGGGACCAATCTGATTTTTGTTTATGCCTCAATACGTGTTAGAGATGTGTCGAAAAATTACTCTAGGGGCGGTGCACATGCTGGAGCTCTGCTCCCTGAACTGGCCGCTGATCAGGGCAGAGACAGCTTCTACCATCGGGCTGCCGCTGGGGCAGATCCCTGGGTGCCCGGGGAAAAATGCCCAGAAAACTGGGAAATGAGGGGAGTCTTAGCACATAAACGCAGCGAGTTGCACCACAACGGGTGTCATTTTGCTTTGCTTTTCTTGGAGGGAGCGGGGCTCGCCGGGAGGGTGAGCTTGGCCCCCCTGCCGCCCTCGCCTTTTTCTGCCTGCGGTCCCACTTCTCCCCTGGCTGCCTTCCCGTCCGCCCCGGTCCTGCTGTGCTTTGCCCCTTCCCCTCGGCACCGCCGGGCCCGCTGCTCCCCGGGCCGGGAGCCGCCTCTACCCTGCCCGTGTCCCGGCGCTGCGGGCCGCAGCTGGCCCTGGAGCAGCCTGCTGTAGCCCACGGAAGGGACAGGCAGCCGCCTGCGGCTGGGAAGTGCAGCCCGGGGAGCCAGGCAGGTGTACGGCAGCTCCGAGCCCACAGCTCCGGTAACACTCTGTCCTGGGGCTCGGCTTCTCTCTCTGCCTCTCTTCCCCGCTCTCTGCTCCCTTCTCTATTCCCCTCGAGTAAGAACACACTTAGCTTTCTGTATCAACCCTTCTCAGATACAATACGGCCGCGTTTGCATTGCTTGTCTGAGAAATCTATCAAAAAGAATCCTCCCCGACTCCCCTTCTACAGTGGGATGGGACAGGAACTTTATCTTTTTTCTACCTTTCATACAGACACAAATCTTTAAATCTTTGTCAGGAATTTAAAACTCACGTTAAAGGCAGGAATTATGACCTAGATAAATAGCAAACCAGATATAAAGCAAGAAAGCTCAACATAGTGGCAATCAAAAAATCAATTGTAGCAATCCAGAGCCTTTCCCTGATGAGCAAATAGGCAAATGATATAGAATAGGTTGGGAAGAGGGTAGTGATTAGGGATTCAAAGCCTTGCTGCTGGCCATTACAAGTGACAGTCCTCAGAGGTTTTTCACTGACCATTTGTGACCTAGGCCATGAGGCAGAAACCAGCCTCAGAGAACTCAGGGGCAACATCAAACTGGGGGCTGTAATTAATACATCTGAGAGCAGGGTAAATCTTCAGAGGGATCTTGGCAAGTTTCAGGAATGGGCTGACAGAAACTTTATGAAGTTCAACTAGTGGATGTGAAATTCTGAAACTGGATGGATTTAACCCAGTACAACAGCACAGACTGGGGAACAACCTGGAAAAGAGCGGGTCCATTAAAATGTCCTGGGAATTCTGGTAAGAAGCAAATTGAATACAAGTCACTTTGGGCCCTTGCTGTTGAAAGATAACTCCATACAAAGGTATAGCTGTTTGGTTGCAGGAATTTTTTTTTTTTTACTGTGTTTGATACTTCTGAGGCTGCATCTGGAGTACTGTCCTGTGCCTGGGGGAACCAGGTTTGTTCAGTCTGACAAACAAATAGTAAAGGAAAAATTTTATCCATCTTCAAATACCTATTGAAAGGTCAGAGAGAAAACAGACAAGCTGAGGGAGACAGTGAAAGGATAAGAAACAACGCACACAAATCATAGCAAGGGGAAAAGGAAGGAAGGATTGCCCGCAGCTCATCTTCAGCTGTTGAAATAATTATATAATTCAGAAGTAGGAAAAGGCTGGGAGCAACTCCATCTAAAGTTGAAATTATTTCAGCTTGGAGCCAAGGTTGGAATAATTGGCATCACAGTCTCCTGCGAGTCTAAGTGAATCTCTTATCCTACCTAATTCAGATACTTCTTTTAGAAGTCAAAGGCTTTGTAGTTTCTTTTGCCACCAGTATTAAACTCATGTGCAGAAATATTGCTATAAGCTAAAAAATAAGCACTTATGTGTTATCAATAACCAAGGAGCCAGTCCTTTACTGACATCTTAGAAACTTTGGAATTTGTATTTGGGCAAGTGAATTTGAGAAGAGATAGTCCTCTAGTAGGGATAACTGAAGAGCAAAGCTATGAAACATGTTTTGAGTGGGAAAAGTATTCTCTAAATTTCTTATCTCTGCTATTTCTTGTATAATTTTGTTTTTTGAAAACCCCAAAAGGAGATAGGGAAGGTTTAAACCAGCAGTCTCTGGACATATATTACTAAGATGTAATGACAGGGATCTTGGACCAATAAATAGAATCACAGAATAGTTTGGGTTGGAAAGGACCTTAAAGATCATCTAGTTCCTGTCTCCCTGCAGTGGGCAGGGACACTTTCCACTAGACCAGGTCGTTCAAAGTCCCATCCAGCCTGGACACAAGTTGGCAATAATACCATGTTGTATTGGACAACAAGTAATTGTCAGTAATTACTGTTTTCAAATAGTCCAAAAGATGAAGAATCATTTGAATTATCATAATCAAATCAGGCATGGGCTGCAAACTATGGGAAAGGAAGGTAAAGAGCAGAACCTAGAGAGAAGCAAGAAGGGAACAAGAGAACAGAACAAGAGAACAGAAGGGAAGCAAGAAGGAAGAACAAATATTTGGCAAGATAAAAAAAGGAGACTCTGATCTAAAGGGGTGTTGCATAAAAAATTGTTTTCATTGATGCATGCTACAGCATTTATTGAGAGTTTAGCTGGGAAATAAACTACAGGAGTTGCACTTTTGATGTGGGTGGTATAGCTTTATTCAAAGGGCCTGAAATGGAGGTCACAGAAGTGAAATTGCTACTTTGCTGTTGTTTTTTGAGTTTGCTTGTTTGTTTTAGAAAAGAAACAACCTACCTGGCAACAAAACACCCAAAAAATCCAAACCCAAGAAGCACCCCAACTACCATTTTTTCTGCAATAATTCAGACATGCAATATGTCTCAGTGCATGAAACTTGTCTGTATTTGTTTTCATTATGACTGTGTAATGCAGCACAGATGGCTCAAAACATTTGGGGTCTGGGCTTGCCTGCAGTTATCTTTGGTGAATGTCTTCTCATGAATTTGTTAAGATCTCTTTTCTTGTTTTTATTTTAAAGTAACCCCCCATGCTGACAGATAGAGTGATAGTGTCCTTTGACACTGACTTGATGCTGACCAGCTCAATCAAATGACTGCCACCATACTGTGGTGCCTCCTGTTTCTTCCATGTGCTTGTCCCTAAATTTAAGATTTATATGTGTAGAAAATCCCAGCTCCCCTTGTTTGCTTTCAGAGTTGTAAATTACATGTATTCTCCCTACATATCCATCACAACCATGAGGACATGCTTCTTTTTTTCTCTGCCAGCTATAACAAGCTTTCTTTTTCTTGGATGTCCTTCTGAGAGGATGTCCTCAGCCTCTCTAAAACTTATTCTGCTATTATGATGGACTTCATAACTTCATTTACATCAACCTCTATGGATAGTTAGTCACTATGGCATCTGTTTAAACTCCTAATCTTTCCTCGTTCCAGTAAAAGGCCAGGCCATGTCACACTGAGATTTTTCCCAAAGACTTTTGTTTCATTAAGTCACATGAGAGATCTTTGAAAACTATTACTGACTTTGTTTCTCTTCATCCCCTTCAGTGGCTCAGCAGCACGACAGTAGGTTTTCTCCACACCAGCTGTTTAGGGACTTACAGAAGGGTAAGCCAGACTGCTCACATATGTTTTGCAGTTGATTCTTTCCTATTTAACCTCCCAGACAGAAAATTAGTAAACACAGCTTCATCCTTTAAGTTGCCAAGCACTTTTGCATTTTGGATCAAGAGTTGCAAGGTCTTTCAGGATTGTAGCATTGCTTTTTACTTGGCATCTCTGGAATCTCTGTTACATATGTGCAACTATTAAATTATTAATATATTCTCAAAAATAACTGTGTCTCTGATTTATTCCAATGACAAAAATAAGGTTTGAGGAAAATTTATTTAGAAATTTTTAGTAGGTTATGCTCATATTGGATAAATATTGTTATTACTGGGAAGTTTGATTGCAATTGAAAGAAAGTATATGCATTTTTCTTTCAAGGATATTTTTAAAAGATGAAGCTTTTAAAATTAGTTCCTAAATTTATAGTTGTTATTGATGATTCACACTGTATAAATACTGTATTATTTCAGTCAAGCTACAGTGTTATTAAAATTGAACTATAATTAGATATATTTTATTACCTTGTTTATGAATTTTTGGGTTTTTTTGATTTTCCAGTGCAAAATTTTTAAGATCTTCTCCATTACAAAAGAGAATAAATATAATTAAAATTAAAAAAAAACCATTTTCATTATTGTTTCCTCCACAAATTAATAATCTCAAAGAATTTATCTGGCAAAGAAACAATAGTTGACCTAAAAATAGTTGAGGGATACCACTATTTTTTTGATTGAAACTGGTTATTATTAGCAACAGAGCAACAGAGAAGAAAAGGCAAAAAAACACATTATTTTGAGTGTGATGTATGAATTCTCTAATGAGCTAAAAGGGTAGGTATGAAATTATATTAATATTTGAGACATTAATGAAAAGCTATCTATGGCTTAGATAACATGACATTGCAAATTCGTCTTGGGCTGGGTTGTCTGTGATGTGGGAAAAGCATGCAAAGCATATGATAAAGTGAATGGTTTTTGGATTATGTTTGTGGATTGGTGATTCTTCACTTAATAAAAACATAGATCACTGGCTGATCTCTATCAACATGAGTTGATATGCAACATAGAAATTCTTTAACAATCAACTTCATAATCTCTTAAATTTCACAGAACAGCAAGGAAAAGCTAAGAGACCATTTAACATATCTCAATAATTTACGTGGCAGTAATGAATAAACCTACAAGAAAAAAGGTAATATCTACAAGGAAAAAAAATTACATGAGAGGGCATGGTGGAAGTCAGGCATCAAAGTGTGCTTGAAGTGATAAAGGATTATGAACTAAATCTCTAACTGAAAATGGAGTATTCCTTATACCTTTAAAAAAATATTTTAATTTCTTTTAATTAATTGACTACTGTAAGAGAGAAAATAATTAGCTAGGTTGTTTTTTGAACTTGCTTATCAAGCCCAAGCAGAACACATTCTTCTCATTCTTTAGATTTCAAATAAATATGTTATACAAAAATTTAGCAGAGAAGTGCTGTGGAGTTATTGATAGGGTAATAAAAGAGGTTACTGTCTAAATGCAGTGTTTGCTAGTATGGAGGTGGCCTGTGGGAGATGACACATAGATTATTCAATTGGCTTCATCACGGAAACCAAAAAAAATTGTATCTGTTGTTGAAAGCTTTATTGACCTCATGGTATTTCTAAATTTATTGTGTGATTTAATAAACCTACTAATTAAAGATGCAACTTGAAAAATAAAACAAGCATTTCATTGTCATATTTGAACTGTTGCTTAACATTTTATCTATCTATTAATTAACTGTAATATTGCAGTTTAAAACTGGTTTTTATTTCATAGAATAATAGTACTAGAATGGTTTGGGTTAGAATGAACATTAAAGATCATTTGGTTCCAGACACTCAACCATGGATGGGAGCAACTTCCACTAGTCTGGGTTGCTCAAGGCCCCATCCAACGTGGTTTTAAATGCTTCCAAGGATGGAATATCAAATCTGTAAACTGTAAAACAATTCTCTGACATATCCTATATTTTTGTTGGTATTTTCAATGCCTCTATCTCAAATTAGTAATAGACATACTGATTGTGAAAATGAAATAATTACATTTTTTTTCTGTGGGTGAGCAATTAAGAGAAGATCCTGAAAAGCTTATAGGTGTCCAGATGGTTCACTGGGAGACAGACACACAAGTATTTGGAAACATGTAGAGCTAAATGAAATGCCCACAGACTGAATGAATGCAAGTCTGCTCAATAAACCCTAGTAGCAAGAGGAACTTATTTAGTTTGATATTTTGATGTGTCCTGACCTTTACTCAAATTGGCTCATGTTCCTGTGATGCATACGTCTGCAGGAGAAATGAATGATTACTGATGCTGAACTGGTGGAAAGTTATTATTGCTTCTCTTTCTGCATGCACACCTCCCCAGACTGATCAGAAATTAGTTAAACTAGTTTTCTTCTTGACAGCAATCTGGAAGCACAAGATGTAGAGAATTTCAGCTGTTTTTTTAAGTGATTATTCCTGTTTTATTTGCAAAGATAATCAAATAAATGCCTTATATTTTTTAATGGAAATAATTAATTTTAGTGGTCCTGTGAAACCTTCCCTGGTAAAAATTTCCTGCTTGATAGCTGGAGCTGTGTTTTATTTATTGTTTATCTGGTTGGCCTCAAGGTATTTTCTTATATCTGGTGAAGAAAACCAACATCTATCAAGCATCTAAGACGGTTTATTAAATTTACAGTCTTGACCGACTACTACTTTGGAAAATTAAGCAGTATCTTACTTAGTGAAATTGGTACTAACTACTAATCAGAGACCCCTTTTTAATTAGCTTTAAGTATGCCTTTTCATAGCATATTAATCAGGTAACCAAGGTCATTTAAACTGTAATTTCTTGAACAGTATAAATCAGGAGCATACATTTTAAAAGGAAAAACAAGCTAAATATATAATCAAAAATAACATCCAGTAGTTACTTCTGGTTTCTTATCCATTAATTAAGGGATGGTTTCCATCGAATTATAACACAAGTCAGTTTTTCTAGATGGTTCATTAAAGGCTGGATTTTATTACATATTACATGCTTTATGCTTTTCACACAAACTTATTATATTGCTCAGAGAAGGTGATCTTTTAAAGCACATTAGACTAATGTTCCTGAAACTCCATCTAATGTAAGTTTTATTGAATTGCTGTAACTAAAAAGGTCACCTAATAATTTGTTCAGATAATGGATTTAGTGAAAGGAAAACAAAATGAATGGGTTATTGTAGTAACTCTGACCTTGAGATACATTTATAGTTACTGAGATTTATGAATTTGGCTACAAATGAAGAAACTAAAGAGCATTTGTTATAGTAGTGCCATTTTTTTTAACAGTGGGTGTAATGCAAAGCAAATTAAAATTGTATTTGTTCCACTCTTGTGAGGGATATTACATACAGTAATAGCTAATACCCTGGAGCAGCTCAGCAACATGGTTTTCTTAAGGTCACTATAGAAACATGCCAAAAATTCACATCTCATAAAGTAGCTTCTTGTTCAGACAACTGGTCCTGACTTTCCCTCACTTGATTTTGATCTCTCCCTTTTTCTTTCTCTTAAAAATGAGGACAGTTGTACATCTTCACCAAACACATGAACTGGATAGAAAAACAATCATAGCTAAAATTGTAAAGTACTCAGAAGGCTACAGCAACGACACAGGAGAATACTAAAAAAAAAAAAAAAAAAAAAAAAAAAAAAAAAAAAAAGTGATTTGCTCTGCAAAAAAACTAAGTTGCTTAATTCTCTCATTGTCCATCCTTCCAAAATATAGATACCATAAATCAGTATTGTCTTGTGTATCTGGATAATAAGTACCACCCGTGGAAGAAAATGAAACACAGGGCATGGCTGTTCTCAAAAGTTGCCACTGGGCTCTATTCATGAATACTGTGAATAATCAATCAATTACTAAAATATATGCTTTCCGTTTCACATAAGTAAATTAACTTATTTTAAAAAGATGATTTGTTTTTTTTTCCTAAACCTGAATGGCATGATAGAGACCACAGAGGGATAAAAGAGACATTCCACTGCTTCTGTTAGTAATGCTTCAGGAATCTGGCAAGAATTTTTGCCTCTGTGGCTTTTCTATAGGACCTTCTAATATTTTGTTTTCCCAAGAGTGGAATTATAAAGGAATACTTTTGAACAATGCTGTGTAAAAAATAATTCTCAAAAACTAGTAATAACTTTCAGTTTCAGATAGAAAAATATCAGCATTTCCATAGTACCATAGCAACCAAGAGTTAGTCTTCACACTAAACTTTTGCTTGATTGGTAATGCAATGTACTCTAGAGGTGTGAAAAGAAACAACAGGTAGAAGAAGATGCTGCAGGTGGAACTGAAATTTAGTTATAAATATTTACAAGTGGCTGCCATAGGGCTCTAAAAAATACCACTGAAATTATTTCTAAATTCTCTGTGTCTGAGTGGGTTTGAGGCAAAAATAGGGGCCGTCCTGGTATAATGATTTAGTTAAATACAATTAGTGGGCCTACTGTAAGCTTACTGGGTGAAATTGTGACATATAGATGTCATGGTTTAATGGTCTCTTTCAGTCTCTTTTATGAATCCTTTAGGACACACATTTATTGTTTGAATATTGGAAGTCAAAATGTGAAAGAGGTACATTTAGATGTCATTGCATTGGTAAGGTAGGGGTTGTTTTCTGGGAGAGAACAGCTAATCAGAGATGTTGAATGCACTTCACAGCTTGCTTTTCAAACACACAAAACTGGATTTAATCTTAAAACAGGAAATGCTTCTTTATTTTTCTCTCCTTTTTTTTGTTAAGAAACAATATCTAAAGATCTAGAGGTAATGGGAAGGCTTTTCAGTTACAGCAGCTAGAGAGAAGTGAACAGTTCAGTACAGTTATGGAGCTACCAAAAGACTCTTTTAACTATTTTTTTTTTCAAAATGCAGCACTAATGATTGACAAAAGCTGCCTGGCTTTTTCCTGGATTTTACAACTTTGAACAGCTGTTTGGCAAATAGGTACTTGGAGTATAAATTCATGATACACCTGTGCTTTTCCTGATGAAAACACTTGCTGGCTTGGCTTCTTTGATCTTGAAAAGTGGAAATCACAGCAAGAACCTCACTGCAGGATCAGGCTCTAGAGAATCTTAAGGGTAAGGCAATCCTTCAACACATTAATTTCATTTCTACTTTAGATCTCTGCAGCCTGGCAGTTCCTTTTGAGCATCCACACTAAGGAAATGGGATGAGAACAAGATTTGCTCCTAGGTGCGCTGGGGCAGATTCGATTTTTCTTTGGCAGTAAACTTGGTCAGTGCTGCAATGTTGCACATCAATGCCTGTCCCCAGCTCACATTTCAGCAACAGCTGAACCAAGGAAGCAGAGAGAAATAGAGGAAATTTAAGAAATAATAGCCCATGGTCTTCTCTGAGTGCTTGTGGTATTTGAGACAGCTTTAAAATCAAGCCCATTTCTTCCTATGTTTCACTGGATCTGCAGTCCAAACACACCTCAGGTCTCCAGTTTGCTCCCCTGCTCTTTCTTAGAAATTGCCTCAGTTTGAGGCATTCAGGGTGAGATATTTTCTCTTCTGTCTCTAAACTGGTTTTGCACAGACATTTCAGCAAAAGCCCCCAGTTACTGGAATGACAATGAAAAGAAGGATGATTAGGTCAACAGTAAAAAATCTTCTTACAGACAGAAAAGGATGGGTATATTTATTGAATGGTCAGGGGAAAATATCAAAAGGGACCAATTATTTTCTTTTCCTTACATAAAATAAGCAGGCTCCAAGATACATAAGGCCTTACAAGGTCAAGCAAACTTGGGATCTTCAAAGCTCTGAAGTGACTCACTCCTGGAGACAAGGACATCGTACAGCCAGCACTGACAAACCTGTGTGAAGAGCACAAAATATCAATTAGGCATGTATCCCAAAGTATCAGGAAAAAAAAGCAAAAAACCAAAACCACCAAAGTGATCAAGCAGCAAATACATCTGCTTAAAGGTTTATACATCCATAATAAGCAAGCTCTGGAAATTTCTAGGTTGTAGAATTAATCAGAAAAATACTTCACTGCATGCACCAGGCCTTACTGCTGAGCAAACATTTTCATTTTAAGCTATTTGTATCTTCTACTTGCACGCTTGTGAAAGAGGGAGGAAAGAGGTGTAAAAAACATTTCCTTTGGCAAGATAACATCTCTGCTTCAAGGCATGAAACCAGATTTAGTGCATGAAAGGACTAAAATTCTAATGAAACAACCAGTATGAGAATAAGAAATCAGTGTCAAGCTGTATTTTAAGACTTTTAAAATGTTTTGATAATGACAGATAACTTTTGCTGAAGAGATTATCACAAAAACTGTAAACGTGTCTTATGTGGGTTAATAGTTGGTGACTGTATTAAGGGCTTCAAAGTAACTGACAGTGTTTCTGAGGAAAATAAAACCAGCACTTTTTCTTTTTTTTTTTCTTTCCAGATAAAAACTTATTTTTTACAATTTTTTTTTTTTTTTTTACATTTACCTAAATGTAAGGCAGTAGCAAGCTTTCAGCAGTCCAAATCTATTTGCATCAGCTGCCCTGCCTTGCAGGAGGTGTGGCTGCTCTTCCAGGTTGGGAAATGTGGTAGAGAGAGATTCCAAATAAAAGTGGGAAGAGATGTGTGTAAGCACAAGGTGAGAACTGTGGTAGTTAAAGCTCTGAAAGTGCCTGTTCTTTGCCAGTGCCAATGATGGAAGCTCAAGTGATTATCCCAAATGCAGGTGTCTTCTCTAAGGGCATCAAAAGCAAAGTGAGATAAATCCCACTGCATCGTAGCACAGGGTAGAAGTGGCTTTGACATCTGCCCCATGTCACCTGGGGGTTGCTGCCACTCCCTTTATCGGCTGCACTGGTTAAGGGGACAATGTCATCCCACCCACCAGTTCAGTGGAGAAGGAGAAGGGAATGTCTGCTTGGAGATCCATGTCTAAAAATATTTGCATGCCAATACATAAACAAAGCTATTAAGTGAGATTTGATCAATTTGATGTGATGGTTTAAGATGATCTGTATTTCTGTGTTTTCAGACTCTTGTTTTGCACCACGATAAGGTGCTGTTCCTTGACAGCAGGTCTCAGCACGTTACTTTGCTTTTTTCTTCCACTCTGTTGTTTATGTAAGCTATTCCTTATGAGCTCATAGGAGCTAAACAGAAGTAATTTATTGCATCAAATCAGATATGTTATCATACCTCTCGTGGACAGCTGATTCTCATTTTGTATTTCCTTGTTCTTGCTGTAGTCCTAAAAACATCCTAAGCTTAAAATATTTTATGTTATTCTTGTATTAGTAAATGCAAATAATATATAATATATATAATATATATTATATTATATAATATATAAAGAATATATTTTATATAATTCCTTTCTATTAAAAAATTCTGTCTGGGAAGTTTCTAAGCTGATGTTTTGATTTGAAAAACAAGATCTGCTGTTAACTAAAGGAATCACAGCAAAAGTTGCAGTCTTGATGCAAAAGACTGAAAAAAACACTGTCTATGCCACATCATACTCAGCAGAATATCTCAATTTGGTCAGATGTATCCCCATACTACATAACTTTTACTTATGAATGGAGATTTAATGGAAGTGTCCAAGTCCAGGCTGGATGGGTCTTTGAGCAAGGTGTCCCTGCCCATAGCAGGGGCATTAGAATTAGACGACCTTTAGGTTCTCTTCCAACCCAAAACCATTTTATGATTTTCTGAATCAAAGGCTCTTAAAAACTCAGCTTTTCTGATTCTTAGGTATAGTTTTGTCAAAGCAAGTGTATGTTACTGCATGGGTGTGAGAGAATCTGAAAGCCTGTTCCTATGGCTATGCTGGCCTCTCCTGAGGGCTGCTGTGTGGTGGCTGCCAACGCCAGTGCCCTGTGAAGCAGTTTGGTGTCATGAGGTCATGCATGAGAAGGCAGATTTAGCCTGAAGGTTTTTATTCTGGATCTTTGGAAAGCAATTAAAAATTTTAGCAAAATTCAGGGCTAGACACTGTTCCCCCCCACCTCTGAAACTTGAGGCTTTTGTTAAATAGTTTATCATTATTCCTAATTATCTAGTAATGGGCTGAGAATTATCTGTGTTAAAAGTAATATGAGGAAATTCTCTTTTTACTCATTATGCATTGGCACATTTGTGTTTTGGTTTTACATATGTGTGCTTCTATAGCATTGAAAGCCTACCATAAGCTTACACCAGAATCATTAATTGTCTGATTAGTATTAATTACTTATTCATTTCAGCAGAGATGGTTATTCAGTTTTAATCCAAATAAATATTGTAGTGGAATATCCATGTCTCTTGCTGACAAATGGACCAAGACTTCCTCATTTTCCTGCATGGTTTTATGACCATATCTATTGCACTGTCCTTATGAAAAAGCCTGCAATTTATTTTCATCTAGACACTTAATGCTCCCTTGCAAACACATGGTAGAACATGGAAGAAAAGTGAGATCTGTGTATTTTGAGGTAGAATCAATCATGTCATATTAACCATATAAATGTTACGGGTCTTGTCGAAGTCAGTCATGAGGCCAGCTAAGTGAGACAGGATTTCTCAGACAGTCCTTCATTTATCTTAATTGTCTATTTTAGGATTGAATGAATCTGGAATTGGTTGTCTCTCTCCATCACTTATAGAAAGAAATTAGAAGCCTAATTTAGACTAAGAGCCTAAGTTTTCTGTGACTAAATGTAGATAAAATGAATCCTGTCCCTGTGGTCCTCTATTGCAAATGGATACTCTCTAGATTAAATAGTTCAAAAAGTGAATGATTAGAGCTTCCCATCACCAAGATTACTTAGAATTTCAGAATAATCAAATGAACATATCTGGTATTCTTACACCCTCATAGAAGACTGGAGGAGTGACATGAGATCATCAAAAATTGGTTGATGCAGAAAAAAAAAAACATGTGCAAAAATAACCGCAATTCCTTACTGTTGCTTGTTTGTGAACTGGCAGAGGCTTGGGTAGTGTAATTCAGGATTTTCATGTATGCACAAGGAGACTGATCCAAGGTTGTATCAGCAAACTGAAATACAGTATATCCTAACTGTAACCCCCTGATTTCTTTATGAAAATGTTTCTTATGTATGGCTAATTAAGTTATGTATGGGTGATTAACCTATGCTGTGGTGCTGGTGTTACAACAATACATTTTTTGAGGCAGAACTAGTACTAGGGCATGACTGACACATCATTTGAGGTTGTTGCTGTATTCTTGCCTTTTCAACAGACCCTTACATGTGGCAGATGCCTCTAAAATATCCTTTGTGATTTGTTATATTAAGTGTGGCCACTCTTGCCAGCTGGCTTTTTCCTCATCATTGCAATGGTTGAAGTGCAAGTTGCTCTATATTCACCTTTTTCATAACACATTTTTAATGTGGTTACTATTTTATCTGAGCAATTTGTGTGTCATCATTATGTAAATTAAATCTTCTTTGGCTTTAACATAGACTGTTTCAGTAATTGTTAATTTAAGGAGAGAACACGTTTTCCATCAGTCCTAGTGAAACATCAGTATTTATTCTTGCAGAACGGCATAAAAGAGGTGACAAAGTGTTTTTTTTTTTTTTATATGTCAGCTCAGTAAAGCTTTTATGTATGATTAGACAGGATACAAATCACACTTATCAGCTAAATGTGAGAATAAAGAATGCAATACAGAAGTGAAAGAAAAGGTGAAATGCTGGGAATTCACATCTTCTTTTCTCATAAATAATCTCATAATCTCATAAAGTATCATTTAACTATAAAACCAGTCAAGAGATACTTCAGAAACCATTCTTTCCATGGGCTTACTGGACACTCATCTAAACAGATTCTTTACAATCTGACAGTGAGAGATAATTTGCCACTCAAAAGAATTTCTACTTTTTTTTGGCCTCAGTTATGTTCATAATAGTTCAAAAGAGTCAGAGACAGAAAAAGCACTGTTTGGACATTTCACCACATCCTGGGTGATGTTCCGTAAAAACCTTATATGGCTTTTTTCCTACCCTACTTTTGAATACTCCGTGGCTTTTGGGAAATACGTCACAACATAAACCAGCTGGCATGGAATCCTTAGGGTTCAATAAGACCTCCAAGATTCAGTCCAACGTTCATCTGAATACCACCATGTTCTCTAAAACATATCACAAAGTACCACGTCCACTCCTTTTTTGAGTGCTTCCAGGGATGGAGACTCCATCACTTCCTTGGGAAGCCTATTCCAAAGCTTGACCACTCTTTTCAGTGAAGAAATTTTCCCTTATATCCGACCTGAACCTACCCTGGTACAACTTGGGGCCATTTCCCCTTGTTCTATCACTAGTTGCTTGGGAGAGGAGGGCAACCCCCATCTTGACTCAGCCACCTTTCAGGAAGATGTAGAGGGCAATAAATTCATCAAAGCCATTTATTTTTCTTAATTTTTGCATAGGTTGAATATTTTCTGCCTTTCATGTCTCCATTCACAGCTGTTCTGTTGTATTTGATGGTTCTTCTCTCTGATGCTATTCCTACCCCATTATTTTGAGTGTGTGGTTAGTCATGCTGAAAATAAGTAGCAGTTTTCATTGTAAATAGCTGTGTTGTAGAGGTAAATTTTGAGAGAATTTCTTAGTGTGAGTTGCAGAAAAAATAAGACTAATAATGGCACACATCCACAACCATCACTTGAGCAGGTGTATCTTCAAAGCAGGTTTTAAAATCAAAACATAATGGATAGCAGGAAGAAACCAAACAGAAACATATCAAACTCCTCAGACTGATGTCCTTAAATTTGTTGTCTCTGATCCTAATAAGAATAAGCCATCATTACAAATAATTAATTAAAATTTAGCTTTAAGGTTGTTAAAGAGCTGGAAAAAAACCCAAATTATTGACATAGATTTTTTAATGTTTATCTGTCTGTTTTCATGATGTGATCAGCTTATTTGAAGCAAAGAATCTGTGAAAAGCTTGAAAACAGTTTAAGTAGATATTTATTTGGCATTCTTATCCCACAGAGCCTCCTACTAGAAATGCAATCTAATTCATTAAAGTTCTGAACCACAGAAGCATAAAATGATGTTGGAATAAAATCCCATAATACTTACCAGTGTTTGTAAATGACTAATGCTGTTAGGAATACTTCCTGTCATTATCTGCTTGTGAAGGAGACTGAGTGGGATTTCTTCAGATAAAGTATTAAGCCTCTCTAGGCAGACTACAGGTCTGATGCAGAGAGTGGAATTAAATAAAAACAGAGCTGAGATTACATTCTGTGGAGTGCCATTTTTTACTGTTGTCACTATTAAAAGTATCATAATGGCTTTCGTGACAATTTGTTAAACCCCTATATATAGAACATTTCATCTTCTCATGTAAAAGCCTTTATACTCTGAAATAATGGGTTTGAAGAAGCTTATTTGTCCATTGTGTTTACAAGTAATTGGCATTTTAGGCCAATAACATTTAGCGTCTTCGCTGCTCTCATTAAATTTGTTTCAGTTAAATATTTCAGTGCAGCTTAAAGCCACGTTGAATTCAACTGTAATTTCTTTTCTGAGACATCAATTTTGGTGAAGATCAGTTTCTGAAAAGAAGATCATCTGAAAAAACTGGGAAATAGCTTGATTCTGTCTTCAGTTTGAGCACTACAAATGCACTAATACCCACCAATTTAATGGAATATTTAATAATTATTATCCTTAATTTTCTTATAAGGAGAATTACCAGGCTCTCCACAGCTTTGTGGAGACTCAGATGATGCATATAGGGACATGAAGAGGGAATAGACACAGTACCTTTGCATATACCCTGTAAGCTAGGAATATCTGATTTAGTTACTATAAATATTTGTCTTTCATTGCTCAGAACAGAATTCTAACCAAACATGCCACATTTCAGAAAAGAGGTAAACATCTTGATTTCATGTTTTCTTACCACTGAATATATTATAATATTTTTTAGTATATCTTGGCTCTTCATTTATGGAAAAATTCTATGTACAATAAAATACTTCTTTCCTAAAGAACCTACAGTTTAGATGTTGTTTATTGTTTCAAAACCAGAACATGTGTTCAATTTCAACTGCTACAGCCACTGTTTTATAAATTTTTTTTATCACTTCAGTGGCTTTCATTTCACAAGAACAAGACCAAAAAATTTTAACCATGTTTAATATCTTTCTGTTCAATTTGCCTGATAAGTAGAAGCTAAAAACTAGAAATTGCTTCAAGATATCTGACTTGCACCACATGTTGTGTGATTTTGGGAAATTAGCTAATTGTCATGATAATATCTCACAGAAATACAAGAAATTTAATTTTGTGCAGTTTTCTAATAGTTAAAAAAATTCCAGCTTATATATCATAAGGCCATCTACAGAAAATATAAGACTACAAAAACATGAATTTCTGCACTAATACTTGCTCTGAGATGCTCTCCTGGTGTGAATCTGTGTCATCACAGAAAACTTGAGAACCCGCACTGATGTGCTGGAGGTGACTCCAATGACCTGAGACATCTGATTCACTGACACCCTCCTCTGACTCCTACCTTGCTGTATAAAGCAACTGAGACAAATATTTTTGCTTTCTCTTTTCCCCAGCCCCCAGCTGCTGTTATGACTGGCATGAAAAATATAACTGACAGATTGGTAAGTCCTTTTAAGTTATTATAGTTTAATATTTTCAGCTTGTTTTGTTTGAATGTTTTTCTTGGATTGTTCTTTTAAGACCATCATGACTTGCTGTTTAATTCAAACAATTTGATTTGATTCATTGTAATACAGGCAGAACTTTCAATTGGGGCTTCAAAAATAAATCTTTGCCATTGCAGATGGGTTTTTCTATTGAAGGAAAGTGATTTAACTTTTACTGTTTTCTTTTGCAACATAACTTGGTTTTAAGTCAATTGAACAAGTCTCTGAGCATGTTGGAGATGAGGCAACAACTTCCTCAGTGGTGCAGTTCATCCATCATTCCTAAAACCCCTACTCTGTGGTGGCAGAAATATATGTGATTTCAGTGGTATGGTACATACACAGAATATCAAATCTGATGTGTTTTGAAGAAGTTGTCAAAGTATCAGGGTGTTTTTCAGGAGCAGGTTCTCTTCCATACCTGTCAAAAGAAAGCCTTCTATCAACTTCTGTGGTGACTGGGTCATTCTGCTTTAAAGTTGACACAAAAAATATTCCTGAGTGTTAATGTAGTTAGTTGTTAAACTATTTGTATTATCTCCAATAGAAATTTTTCAACTGGAGTTAGCCCTGAAAGATTCAGATATTTATCTTCATACTGTTTTTACTCTTATGTTTTATGTTGATGTAATGAAAAATAGACAATCAAACTGATATATTATTATTTGACAGAAGCAACCTTTAAAACACTTAGCTAATAACATATATAATAATAAATGAGAATCCACAAATATATGAACCCAATTATTTCTGCAGGTCAATATAAATTACAGTATGTTACCATTCCATGCATACTTACTTATTTTAAGCTCCTCTTGTACCTATAACTTGAGGTATCTGTCATTTCAAGGCATTAATTTAAAAAAAAAAACAACATGCATTTAAGGAAAATGCATCAAATCAGCTTTCCTATGAATTCTTGATAAAATATTTGCATTAAAAAGCATTGTGTGATTTTCCTGTGAAAAATGTACTCCCTAGTAAATGGATTTTATAGAAGCAAAACAGATGCAACATGTTCTACAAAAAACTTGGATCTAGTTCTATGAAATTGGGAAGCATTTTTATTTGAAACTTTTATTGTTTTATTGACCATTTAGAAGCTCTTTTAGTAGTGGAATTATTGGTGAAGCAAATCAACCAAATAAATGGAATAAAATTATATACATGTTAAAAAATACACTAAGATGAAAAGGAAAGTAACACAGATGTCTTTACTAATGCACACAGAAATGCCATCCGGAGGATGCTTATTTTATCATTTTTTCCATTAAGTTTAGCATCTCTTCAAAAGAAGATTGCAATCTTAAACTCATCTTGAGAAAAGATTATTTTTATATGAAAATATTAAATGTTAACAAGAAAGGGTATTTTTATGTGTTGTCTTTCTGTTTTTCTAAAAGCAATCATTATGATTGAGCTGCATCACAGAGCTGAATAGAATTTTTTTGTCTTGCACTGTGTACAGACCTAGAGCTGGCAAACATTTTCCCTTGTGGCAGTCCAAGGTGAGCAGAATCCTATTTTCTATGCTGAGGAGGCAGCTGTAGGAAATGTCACAGTTCATTTTGGGGAAATCACACCACTGACCAGAAATCAAATCAAGCAGTGAATAATACAGTGTTATTGGCTTGTTCTCTGCCTCTCCAGACTACACTGTGTTTACCTTCATTTTATAGGCAGGTACTGGGTCCCAGTGCAGCTGTGGTACCTATATATGGGGAGTCTGGAAAACAACTTACAAAAGACTTTGAAACAGAAACTTGTGTATTGTCTCAAAATGGATTTACTTGCAAGAATTATATTTATTTCCTCATTTTGTGTAGAGTCAGTGGCTGTGTTTTCTTCAGATGACTTAACTGAAAAGATCTTTTTGATATCATACTATACTGATTGACCATATGTAACATGAAAAAAGAAAAATTAAAGTTTTTGAAACATAACTGATAGAATTTCATCATAGAATAATAGAAAATATTTGCATATAAAGGAAACACTAAAATTTGTAACTGTTTTTACTGGGAGACTTAGGGTTTTATAGCCTTTTGTAATATTTTTCAGAAACAGAGGGAACTACTTTTGTGATCATGATGAGTCCAAGCTTTCCTATATTAACCTTGGACCATCCAAGTCCAACATTCTGTCTGTTTTTAAATTATTTTATCTGCTAAAGTATATTCTGCATCTCTATCTATCATTAACATTTGCCAATCTTTTGTTCAGTTTTTGTCCCTTTGGTAAAAGCCTTGAGCAGTTTCATTGCTAACAATTCAAAATAATAACATTTTAGTGTAGCTAATTCCCAAATCAGTAAACAGGAACTCAGACACCCAATTAAAAAAAATCAGGTGGGCAGAAACTTCTGGAAAACATCTGTTCCCAAGCTATACTCAGCTCAGACTATCTTCAAAGACAAGTTTGGTTGCTCGTTATTTTGTTTAGGTGAGTTTTGCTTATCTTCAGGGATGGAGACACTACGACCAACCTGGCCAAGCTTTTCCAGTGTTTCATCACTCTAATTATGATTATTCTTTTTCTTATAGTTAATTGAAATTTATGTGGTTCACCTTGTTGATATTGCCTATTCCTCTTCCACTGTACACCTTTAGGTAGAATCTGATTCCACTTCCTTTATAAACACAGTGAATACTACTCCCATACTCTAAAACCTAGATATCAAAATAGTTTTCAGAAGCAGCTTTGAAATGCTTTTTCAAGATGCTATCTCTTAAAATAAAGAAATACATGCAGAGATTTTATTTATAAGTGGAATGATGTGATTTTCTGATATATCTGCAAGCACCTGTGAACAGGAGTTATAGGTGATGAAATTATATGACAGATGATAAGCATACACTATTTTAACCTGCTAAAAAAAATAGCATTGAAGAATTATCAAGTCAATTTTATGACATACAACGTCCTGATTCTCAA
Source organism: Poecile atricapillus (assembly GCF_030490865.1). Lineage (NCBI taxonomy): Eukaryota > Metazoa > Chordata > Aves > Passeriformes > Paridae > Poecile > Poecile atricapillus. The sequence goes on from NC_081249.1 coordinate 84,113,470, forward strand.
GATGACTTTATAAAGTTGCCAACCCTACACAGTGCATTCAGGAAGAAAAATATAATAAATCAGTAAGCAACTCAGAAGAGACAGATTCAGTGTTGTGTGTGCATTTGTAAATTTAAGTCAGTGGTGGAAATAGATTTTATATCCTGCTGCTTCTTTGTTACATTTACAAACACCAGTGGAAAAAGAGTAGTTGTTAGGAGTGTCTAACTTAAAAAGTGTGTTTGATGAATTCTCAGTCTTACCCATGAAAAGCAGCAGCTAACAAGTCTCTTGATCAATATATGTGAAATAGTGTTTACAGTGCAAATTGGAATAATATATTTTGTAAAATAGATAGTACCAGCTTTATCTGGTGCACTTATTGCACTAATTTCAAAGCAAGGATAGTTGATGCGCAGATGCAAACTGCATTTAGGTAATATGATGGTTTACTACTTCACAGTCATTTTTAGGGCAGCGTTCTTTGAGGTAGTGTCTCTGTCCCAGCTTTCTAGGGCTGAAGTCATCATGAGGGCCCAAGACACATCCTTTGTACTTTGACAGAGTAGATGCATATGACATTTGAGGTAAATGCTCCTCAAATCTAAATCATGATTTTTCTGCTTCTCTCCAGCTAACTTGAAAGATCAGGGATTTTGAAAGATAATTATGGTCCTTCTAAATATTGTGACATCAGAAAAGTTCTCTGGCTGAATATCAGGTGACTGATATTTGTCCAGAATCCATTTAAAAAAATAGTTAAGTTTCCTGTGTGTTTTAAAGATGCCTTTCTTTTCTGTAAAAAAACTTAAAATGTGAATATAAATAATACTTATGAGTTTAGGATCTAGTCCAGAGACATTCATGAAACAGCTAAGTAAACTCTCCTTTCTGCTATATATATGTTTAATTTTAAATAGGAATTTAAAATGCTGAGAAGAAAATTCAGAGAACATTAAGATTCAAGCTGCAGTTGAGAATTCTACACACACACTGAGGTCCAGAAAAACTACACAGTATTTGTCTAATCTCTTCTGAAGTTGATCAATATATGTGAATTGCCAAGATAAGACAACCCTTTGCAAGAAAGATATTCTTATGCTTGGAAATCCTGGTTGACCCTTAGGGTGTTTTTTTTTTTTTTGTGGTGAGTTGTTTTTGTATGGAAGTTTATATTTTCTTTTTTTTTTTTTTCCCATCTCAACAGATTGCTTAGGAAACCTAAATTAGGAGTAGAGAATATTGTATTTCAATACAATACAGAAATCCTATTTGAATGTAGGGTCTTAGTATCTCATTAAGTAATAAGTTCTCCAGAGGAGACAACCAGTGGGAACTCAAAGACAAAATTACTTGCCTGAGATTAATAGGATAGAGAAAAGAAGATGCTCAAAACTCCCAAGTCCTATTCCCAGCTTCTGCTGCCTTTCATGTTATTTCACTTTCAGTTGCACAACCAGGAATCTTCATGACTTATGCCTCTAATACATTGGGGAAAGATTTGTAAAACAGGCAACGGAATTAGGTACAACCACAAACTGAAAAGTAAACAGTTTATTGTGGATGGCTTTTGGATATCCAGCAGGAGGTAGGTTTCCACACAATAAGCTTTTAAATAAAATTTGAAATCATCTGCAAGTCACCATTATTTGTACTCTGTTAATGAGTATAATTTATGATAAGGCACAATGACACAGCACGAGGGATGTTGCCTAAGGCAGCAACAAGCCTTGAGATGCTCGAATAACAAGGTAATGGTGGTGCAGCTCATACAGTGTTTATGACGAGAAATCCTAATCTGCTTTGATTGTTCTGTGTTATGGAAGAACAAAGCTATGTTGAAATTATAGATCCACAAGCCATTTTGATTATAAGGTTTGTGTGGTTTTTTCACAACATTCTGTCCATAATGTTTTTCATGTCCATTTGAAAGAGCCACAAGAACATATTTGCAGTAATATTTATATTTTTCTGTGTTTAAAAATGTTCGGTGCCTAGTGTTACACCTCTAATATGGATATAAATCCAGGAAAGAGGTTTTTTTCCTGGTGGCATATTTTTAAGTCTTCCCCTGTGGTCTTTCTCCACCTTGTCATTTTTGATTTAGAACAGATCTCTGAATAATGTCCATACTATAAAAGCATCCCAGAAATCCTGGTCCATTGGTAACCATGCACAAAAGGATCTATAATTACAAAGTCCAAATGAGCACTGCTCACTGGCTGGGGTGAAATCCCAAAATCTGTAAATAAAATCTCTTGTAAACTATAGAAAATTTACTAGTAGCAGGAGAAAAAAAACATACCATACTCCATTTTTATTTCATTATTTCATCCTGATAGAGGTAACCACACTACTTTATGGTCAAACCTGAGTTCAAATAAGGTTGCTTAGAAAGAATTTTTAAAGTCCCTGAGGAGGGAGACAGATCCAAAAACCTTACTGAAGACAAGGTGGATGGCAGCCAGTGTTCTCTCCTTAGTCAGAGATCCAAACATTTTTGCCATGGAAGGCAATCATTGGATCAGCTCCTCAGTTATCTTTCACAAATCCATGCTGACTACTCCAAATAACTTATTCCTTCATGTACACTGAAATGTGATCTCCATGGCTTTTTCAGGGACTGGGGTGAGGCTGACCAGTTTGTGGTTCCTTCCACTGACTTTTCTTGACCTCTCTTGAAGCTGGGTACAGCATTTGCCTTTGACTTTTTTTTTTTAAAGTAGAATCATAGAATCAATAATGTTGGAAAAGATCTTCAAGTCCAACCATTAAACTAGTACCAACAACAGGCTCACCATTAAACCATATCCTCCATATCCACAGTTTTTTTTAACAGTTCCAGGAATGGAATTGCTACCACTTCCCTGGGCAATCTGTTCAAATGCTTTACAATACTATCTCTGAAATTTTTTTTTTTCTGATCTCTATGAGTGAGATCCTCTTTCTCTCCTCTCACAGGATGGCAAAGCTTCTGTCTTAAGTTAACTTGGTTAAATAACATTTTAATTCTCTTGCTCCCCAAAACTACTTTACTGAGGTAAAATAGCTCAAATTTTAATTTTCCAAGTTCCACATCCAAGAAAGTTTTTGTTTCACATTTTTCAAGCTGAACTTTCCCCAAATAGGTACTGTTATTATTATTAATGTACTTCAACACAATGACCAGGTCACAAGTCAAACTTCAGTGAGTTGAATAAGCTACTAAGCTTGAAAGAAAAGACAAGAAGTTTGAACTTGATTTTTAGATGGCTGTTTTGATGTTCTTTAGCCTATTTCCAATACTCTCAATATGTATAATTTGTATAATTATTTAAATTTATTCTTTAGTTATGATGACTTTGCTAGGATGGTATGAAAATCATCCAAAATTATAATTGGTATTAATCGGTATTAATCAAGAATTTGTACAGAAACTAGACCGGTAAGAATAAAACTATATCAATTTCACTCTCACGTGCTACATTATAAGTGGTGAAATATTTTCTCTATGATTTTGTATTCTTAATACCATATATTTATATCTAGACAATCACTAAGATAAGAGGCCTAAAATACTTAGATGTAATAATGACCTCCTAGTTAAAAAGACGTTTTTGTCTAAATAGGAAAATCAGACAAAATTTGTGAAGGGAGGGCTGGAATGCCCATTTCTTTTTTAATTTTCAGATGGGAACAAAAAAACCCACCACTTCCTAGAGAGACAATAATTGATTTTACTAACATCATGGAGGTAGTATCTCAAAGTCTCCTTGATAATGTCTTTGTGCAAAACCAATCTGTCCCTTTCACTGACATCACAAAATCAAAAATTCAGAAAAATAATCTTTGTGCATTTGGATGTACTTTAATGCAGAAGTGAAAAAAAACCCCAACCTAGTCAGTTCTCATCCTGTATATTTGTAACACTTTAAACAGATCCATATTGAAAATAGAAAAGCTGCCTACATACAGATAAAGGATTCATTACTGGGATGAAAACAGAGAAACCTCTTTATTGGTCATTTGCATCACTCCTCAGTCAAATTAATGATTTAAAGGATCTTACTGGGAGAAAATCTAATGCAAGATTTTTATCAGAGGTAAATGGCAGCACTTTAACAAGTAATAATTCCAGGCTGATAGCAGAGGACTGATTTGTCACATATTACTGTCACATGATGAAGGGTGTAATGATAACAATAATGCTATAATGCAACAAGACAAGCATAAGCTATGAATAAAAAACATTACGTTCCAATGAGTTGGGAATGTAGCAGTTCAGTAGACAATATTGAAATACTGTATCTCAGTACAGAGGATTTGAGGGCAGAGCCTTGCAGATAGAAATAATTGATTGTAAAGAAAAAAAAGGCCAGGAGGATCGTGATACTTTCTTTTTGATAAAACAGTATAAACTGTTCATTTTTTAAAGAAACTGGAAGAACAATTTTTCATTGCTAAGAGATGTTAGTGGGAAAATTTGAAAAATCTCTTTGATAACTGACTCTGATAATTGAGTGTATGTTTCTATGTATTCTACTTCTTGACTATTTCAGTCAAGCATCTTTAATGCTATTCTATAGAACTTGCAAGAGAAAATCAGCATGTGATTTCTCTTGGAAGCCAATGGAATCTTTGTCAGGGACTCATGTCAGAAGATAAACCCATTTGATATAAAAAATATCATGGACTGTTAGTACCTATGAGTATTAATTGTTCATTGTGCTTATGCTAAATTAGAAACAAAATCTTTCCTCTTTACCTCTTCCTGTCTATAAAAAAACAATATTATATTTCCAAAAATATGAGGTGTAAATCCAGTGTCTAGGGAAGCTGATAGGACACATTGACTGTCATGGTGCTCAGATCTCATTCTGAACAGTTCCAGTGGCTACATGTAATACAGGGCCTGATTGCAGACAGATATTACATGTCTCACTAATTACTTAAAATGAAATACACAAGCGGATTTGTGTTTCATGTTGTGCTTCCACTTCACAAGATGAGTGGTGATAAACCACTGCCAAAGGCTGATGGGAAAGATTAATGCTCTTTACAGCATCTGCTGAAATTGGATTTGACAGTGACCACTGCATTTCTGTAAGAAGACATAAACAGAATCCTAAGAAACTTTGGTGGGGAGTTTTTTGAGACCAAGACTGTGTTAGAGCATCCCACTTCAAAAAAACAGTACTGTGTAATATTTCAGCTAAATGCAAAGCAGGCTGTGACAATATGTCATAGCATATCTTGTGTGTCAATTGTTTTCTCCTTTGGGAAGTAGAGCAAAAAGGGAAGTGTTTTGTGTGCCATCTGTTTAACGTGATCCTACGCTTGTTCACATATCAACCATATGACCAGTCCATGCATGTGCCAGAAGAGATCACTCTTTTCTAATGTTTGCTTGTGCTTTAAAAAGAAGTCTCCCTGCTCTTTAGTAAAGAAGCTTCTTGAAATAAATGGCATACCTCTCGATTTTATGCCCATTTGTTGGGTCCCTGGATTCATGCCTCTAAATAGGTATCAGTAAGGCAATCTTCTTCCACTGGAATGTGTTTCACCTTGCTAAACTAACAACTGAAATATGATTAATCACTTTTCCCTTGGGGTCATTTATTATGAATGGTTCATGTAGTTACTACATAGAGCATCTTTCTAGGGTGGTGTGACAAAGTGAATGCTTTTACAAATTGGATTCTTGCTTGGCTGGTGCCTGTTCCTATTACCTGTGGGAACCTGCATGGCTGACTCTTGCAGACTAATATTTTGAGAAACTGTACCAATATCTCAAAAAAAACCCTACCAATGTCCAAAACCCACCAAAAAAACCTTGACCAAACAAAAAACAAACAGAAAACAAACAAACAATGCCCCCTAAAACAAACCAAAAACAAACAACTCTCCAAAATTTAATGTGAAGCATGACTGTCAAAGGAAAATATTTTATTTTATGGGCAAACAAGAAAATGGAATTACTTCTGTCTCTAAGACATCACAATAGACAAGAAACATGCATACCTGCAAAACCAGTCTATTTAAACCAAATTTCATCTAACTTCTAAGAAGTTGTCTTTCCATCTGATGTGTTATGTCCATTTTGATAAGACAAATCTTGAGAATTACTGCATTAAACAGATATATTTTCTGTATATTTTTTCTTGCAAACCCTTTTTACTTTTGAATCATTATCTTCTCAACTTCTATTTTTGCTGTTGGAATAAATTGTCTCAGTCATAAAAACCCCTGAATATTTAATTCAAATGTGCTGAAGGAGACTTGCATAGAACCAACTGGGATTAGTGCACCAAGCTGGATTGTAGCAAAGTGGTAAAATGAAAACTTCTGGGAAAGCTTTTTTTTTTCTAAATAGTCTCTCCATGGTCACATTGCTGTAACTGTTTAAAATGTCTTAGTTTTTCAGGCAGTCACTAAAACACAAATTCCAGTGCTGTGGCCTTCATTCTGAAGTAAATCAGTTTTTGACTGAGGGGAATGAAAAAAAAATCAATGTTGGGGGGAAAAGTGTGAAAAAATATTAAAACTATGCCCCTAAAAACCACTTATATTTGTATTCCTCCCAAAAAAATTTTCATATAAACAAATTAATTTCTCCTGCTATTTTAACTGCAAGTCTGAAATGCTGTATTAACTGGAGTAAATTTGGAGCATAATGTACGTCCTTTTTGTTTGCCATTACCTTACGTAGACTGTATTTATGTTTATTAAAAAAAACATCCTTATAACAGCATTTAAAGGTCTTTAGTAATAGCAAACAGAAATATTCATGCCCCTAATGTTGTTAAAATAGAGCAAAGATGCATGTCAAATATCACATCACATCATATTTTGTATTAAAAAACCTGATTTCACCTCTTCCTTTGAAATGGAAGGTCTTATTAGGGTGGATTCTCAGGCATGCTGAACTGAAGATGCTTTAGGTCGCACTGAGGAGCTGATTTGCTGTGAGCAGCAGTGGTGCAAATACAGGTTTATGTTGAATTAGCACACAGCAATGTCGGTCTGTGCAGAGAAGTGTTACCTCTAATAATTACCCAATGTGACAGGAAATAAGTACACTCTAAAAGTATTTGTAGTGAAACTCAGAAATATGTTAAAAGTTTACTCAGCATGAAAAAAAGAAGGATTAAAAATATCCCACTGATTTCAGATCCCAGTAGAAGTCTAAAATAGATGAGGCTTCCCATAAACACAGATTTTCATTTTTCCCAAGAACCCACATCAAACACACTGAAGAATGCAGGCTTCCAAGACCCAATATGAACTTAAGTAGGTTGGTTAGGGATGCTTTGCAATGCAAAATCAAGCTTTCTCCTGGGGATTTGGCATGTTTTCTTGCAGAAATGATCTTTTCAGTTAGAAATCTCAAAATAAATCACTGTCCCTTGAAAACTCTTCTGCATGAATATCTTTGCAATTAGTTTACCACCCCTACTTTTATAGCCTGATTATATCAGTATTTCTGCAAAAAAAGTGATATGTGAGGTCCAAAATGAATGATTTTTCTCTGATTTTTATAATTACTTGGGATAGATATTGGAACATGTCATATATGAAAATATGTCACCTGTGCCAAAAAATGTATGCAGTGTCACAAGTATTAATTACAGGGGAATAATTCTTTCCCTGGATCTTCTGGATCTGCTCCTGCCCTTGAAACCCAGGATGCTGCTGCTCTTCTTTGCTGGCTCATTCCCCAAGACTTTTCTGTAGAATTGTTACATGGTCAACCCTCAAACTCTAATATTTGGGAATGAGAGGTTATCAGCTCTCCTACATGCAGAACTTTGCATTTGTCAAGGTCATATGGGACTGGTTAAATTTCTTCTGTATGTAATAAAGTTTTTCCGTTATTGATTTAAATTCAAAATTTTCCATGGTAAAATCTGCTAAAGCAGAATGAATAGTGTAGCTGTATCTCATTGTTCCTAATGATTAGTTTTTTTAAGTAGAAGACATGGGAAGCAAGAAAATGTAGAGCAAAATAAACAACATTTAGTGGCAGAAAGGAGCAAAAATATTAGTGGAGAAATAAAGAGGTAATATAATAAAGTCTTCTGAGAAGATTCTTGGAGTGTCAGATTTCTGGAAATCAACACACCAATATAGGAAGATTATTCATAAGTTGTTCAATTACTGTGGTATTACCCAGGATCTTTATATAATTATGCTTATTTAGTTCTTGGGAAAGGAAACCTGAGTAGCCTGGAGGATTTTTTCTTTAAAACAAGGTCTTATTTTATAAGACATATTCCAATTATGTCATATTCTATGCAATAATAGATACATTTTTATCAACTGCTTGGGTAACCTGTATTTTACTCATCTTGCTGGTAAGATGAGCCACAGGTTCCATCAAGGTGTCCCTCAGGCCTGCAGTATGGAAGTCAAAACAACAATTAATCCTAAAATTGAGCATAAGAAAAAATCAAGAAACTTACTGGACTACTCTAGACTTAGGTATAATGTACATTAAGAGTAGGAAAAATTCCCGTGCACAAATAATCAATATTTGACTTCATGAATGTGACTGGGAAAATTTCAATTGGCTGTTTTGATAAAATCCATCAGTCATTTTCATTGCCTTTCTGCAAGCACACATGGAAGTAAAGCAGGTTTTCTGAAAAACTTATAGAAACTCACACAAAAGTTCAAATAGAGTTGATGCAAGCCGAACTATAAGGAAAAAATCAGAAAATGTGTTTAAGAAAAGATCTTTTCCCAAAGCCAAATGTTTTCAAAAATTAGAATATTTTGTTTTACTTGGATGTGTCTGTATTTCTTCTTTTTTTCCTCCTTAGTCTCCCATCAGGAATTCCTTTGGATTCTGTTTTTCAGCATCTGTGCAGCTACCACAGAACGTGGTACCTGAACACCTCCTCATTCCTGGAAGTGTTTAAGGCCAGGTTGGACAGCTCTTCAGGCAACCTGGACTAGTGGAAGTAATCCTTGCCTATGTCAGGTGGGTTGGGGACTGGCTTACATTTAAGATTCCTTCTAACCCAAATCTGTCTATGGTTCTGTGATTCTCTGATCACAGGTATTAGACACTTCACATGAAGAAACAATGGGGCAAACAAAATGAACTGGAAAGCAATGTGCCAGCTAATTCAGAGACTGGCTGCTTTACTTCCATTTGATGCTTTCACATAAATTCCTCACTTCACATACTTTTCCTCTCCAGTTGGACAATGAACTTCATTTCCCTCTGATTCAATTTTCCATTTGCAAAATGAGTATAATAATATTTCTCTATCTCTACAGGGTCTTGTGCACCTAATGCAATATTACAAGGCATTTTCAGGTACTGCAGCAGCAACAAATAATACAAACAGTAGTGTGATGGAGACTGCTTCATCTTAACAGTTTAAATGTGCACCTATTTTCCTGTGTTTTCCTAGGGACATGTGGTTTCCTTTCATATGATCATACAACCACTGATAATACTGACAGGATTTAGTAGCATTCAGTAGGGATATTGTACAAAGACCGACAAAAAAAGGGCTGTGGCTACCTCCCCATGAGACCTTCTTTATACATAGCAGTAGTTTGCTTTTTACTTTGCCTCAAATGGAGCATCACAGATTATTTCCTCACCTTCTGATAAGAGGAAAAAAATATTCCTTTGAAATTAACTGGAGCCTAATTCACTTCTGAATTCTCTATAGTGTACATAGACTTCCACTAGGAGATTTTTATTCAGCTGAAGATTGCCTGTATCTTGTCTTCATTCTCAGGGATAAAAAGACCTGAAGTTTTTCTGAACACTTTGCTGTTGCCAAGGTGATAAAACATCAGCTCAGAGATTAATGGTGTGTCTCTTGGTGCATGTGTCTGAGAGAGGGTCTGAGTGTATATGCTCACAGACATGGGATTTTCAGTCAACAGACTTCACACACATTCAGTTTTACAGTAAAAAATGTTATTCTACATGGTCTTTAAGGCCACTTCCAAACCAAACCATTCTACAATTCTGTCACGACATCTCAATATTTTAAGTAGATTGTGGCAGATTGACTCCAGTTCTGATTGCAAGAAAGTAAACACTAACCAACTTTGGAGTTAAAGACAGCAGCACTTGAAGGTAAACAGTGTAACTCATATTTTATGAAGATTTAAAATTTAATTTTTAGGATTCTTCTATTTCAGTGCCACAAGATGTCAGTACAGTTTAAGCAACAGCAGAGTACTTTCAGAATGTGAAGTGCAATGAAAATGGTAACAGAAAAGAAAGAGAATATCTACAGTTAATTATAAGGTCTGTTCTCAGAGAAATACATCTGCAGTGTCTACATGCCCTTTTTTTTTTCACTTACTTCTGGATCATACTCTGTATAATTACAATTATAATGAACATAAATATAAGAATTCCAAATAGGAGCTCATTTATATCCCTGTCTGCATTTTACTTTTCTTCTAATTCAACAGTTAATGAAAAAGCTGCACCTAAATACATTTTATTGCTCAATAGAGCAGCATTTTCTTTTCATCATGTTGAATTTTGATGATACTCTCTCAAGTTTTGCTCAGACTTTGTGAAAGGAAAAGGAGGATGAGGAAGAGGAAAAAAATCAATCCCAGCTCACTTGTAGTAATGACACATCCACCTCACTTGTAACAGGAGCTAATATGTTTCTATATTCTATTCTATTATCATAGAACGGGTAGTTAATCATCAAGAAAATTCATTAGCTGAATGTCACCAGGAATCTGTGTACTGTGGCAAAGGAACAATGGGCAACCATTTGAGCTTTAATTCAGCAGTGAGTTCCCCTCAAAAGGCTGCTTTGCTCTTTATGAAATTGGGTACGAAGTTAATGGCATGATAAATGGGTGTTTGAAGTTAGTAAGATTCTTTGACTACAAGGACAGTGTCCTTCCTGACTAAGTGCCAGCAAATATCTCATACTGTGGGTGTTGTTTCATAATGTTTTTGAATTGCCACAGAAGTGGAGCCCTCACATGCAAGACCAAAGCAGGAGGAATCCTGTTTGCATGATTTTATCTTTTGTGATATATCTTTTACTGATGTAAAGTGGTCCTTTTGCACAATGCACAAAGCAATGAATTTGTTCACGTGGCTTGGCCCATGTCCATGTGAGCATTAATAGTGCTTAAAATGCTTGTAGTGCTCTCATAGACAGTTTTGGAACTTTGTAAAAAGTCTTTTACTTTTTTGAAGATTAAGTGCACACATACATGTTTCAAAGCCACCTTATGGACAGCACACAAAGGCTGACACAGCTCTGAAATATGAGCATAAATCTCTGCCTGAAAAAGTCAACAATTTAACAGCAGAGATGTGTGAAAGAACAGCATTTGGATGTGCATGTTGGAAACTAAATTAGGGCCCTGAACAAAAAGGGTTGATTGAAGGTACTTCTGCCTACCCACGGCCTGTTTCTGTACAGCCAATCTGCTCAGGTTTATGAGGGGTATTTTTGTGTGCTCAGGCTGATGTAGTGCTAATCCTCCACCTGCGCCCAGTTTGATGAAGTTTAAATGCCCCCAACTAACCTCTGAGTTATCCCTGGCAAGGAGAGCACCATGAAATACCTTCCAACCAGAGCACCGAGCACCAGTCATTATGTCTCATCATTCTCTTAACTGGGACTATTCCCATGGAAAAGGTATCACTACCCTCTTGGCAACTCAGGATTCAGGCTGTATTCAATACCCTGTTCCCCTCCTGAATCACTATTGTATTTATAGAAAAGTAAAACCAGCACGAGGCAAAGGGGAAGAAGCAAGTTCTTGCTCCATATCTCACTCAGCATCCACCAAGTCTTGCACAAGAATCACAGACAGCCCCAAAGGACCACCCAATATCCAATACCTTTTCTTTTTTCCCAAATAATAAGTGAAGAAGTAATTTACTTACAAGCCACATTCTCTTTTTCTCTGCTGGGTGCTTCAGATGTCAGCATTTGTACATTGGCCAAGGATCTGCTGCACAGCCCGTTATCACTGGGGATATTTGCATGAGAACAGGGTATCCAGCAGCCGCTTTCACAGGTTCATATCTGTCCATGCAGAGAAATAACCACAGTAACAGCAGAAACAACCTCGTGTTGTAACCTGTACCTTTCTCCATCTTCCAACTAGATGGGTTTCTTTTGAGGGAAAGCTGTTTTTGGCTTGAAACACACATCACGCTGCAGAATGTTTTTGGAGACAGTGTCAATTTTTGCTCGCTAAAATAAAATCTATGTGGAAAGTAAAAAAAACCAGATCTAAACTAGCAACATCAAAGCAGAGACTTCCTTGTCTTTGTATCTTATCAAATTTTAGGGTGAGATAGATATCAACTAGTATCAACTAATTTGATACAAAAAGAAAGAATTGCACTGTGTTTGTTGAACTTCTCTGTTTTATTAACTTCCAACCCTGATGACACCTGCTCATTTATTCTATAAATAAGATTGAATTCTTGTCTCTGATTTGGAATTGCATGGAGCATTTGGGATTATTCATTTTTCTATGCCTGGAGCAGTAATTATGCAGATGCATAGGAATGGACCTTCTTTTCAAGGTCTCTGATATGATATTTACTATCCTGACATAAAATCAGCCTCTTCCTAGTAAAGAAGCTATGAACAAAATAAAGGGTATTTGTCAAAGAATTATTTTCTTTCCACACTCCTTATCAGTATAATAGCTTAGGTAGGATCCAACCTGTCTATATTTGGATATGGCTTTCAAATTTGCTTGATTTCAGCAGTGAGAAATATATGTCTGGTTATTTGAATTCTATTTCTGCAACCCAGGATTCTGAAGCCTTTCCTTTTTGTTCAATTCTGCTGTCAAGATTTTAACTTCTAAAAATATATCAGGAAAATGCAATGAAAGCCAGACACATTAGTATAGTATCACTACTATAACTTGGAAAACATTCCCACTCCAACATTATATAAATATATGTTTAATTATGGCAGTTATGGGAATAAGTTTCTGTGGATAGCCTTAAAAGCTATAAAACAGATTATTTGCTTTAAAATCCAGGAGAACCTTTTGGGTTTTCCTATTTTGTCATATTGCTTAAATGCAGGTGAATGAACACTCTTCATTTCCAAATGAAAATCAATTAATCTTTTTATCGTAGAGTTTGACAGAGGTCATAGCTCTGAAAAATCTGAGACTTTAAGTCTTTATTTGTCTTCATGATGCAAACTTTTTACATTATTTTAAGAAAACATGCAGGAGACATTTTTCAAAATGATTTTCTTTATTTTTTTCCAGTTGCAATATATCACACCATTCCTCTTTATATCCAAGTGATTTCTTGTAATTTATGTTGCATGGAACATTACTGTAGAAGGTCATTCAAGAAATTTAACTTCAAGACACCTTTCTTTGGAAATATCTTGGACAGCTCACAGTATATTATGTGTTTACTGTTTTATTTTCTTTATACCAAGTGCAATTGTCATTTTTCTGCTTCAAACTGTAATTTATCTGTTTCAATTATTTGCTTCACTCTCAAAATGAGACATGACAACATTCTGCAGTTACCTGTGAGACTGAGGTAAATGCTAGCTTTACTGTACTAACACTCATAAAAATGTAGGAATAATTAGTTCCTATTTCTGTGCTATAGGACGAGTCAGAATTGGTCCCAGGTTAAACCAGTTCTTGTAATAACACCAGGTTAAATTGTATCATTCTGCAGAGGACTTGAAACTGCTAAAAGAACTCAACTGAACACCTTCCCATGCTATCAGCACCATCTCTATCTGTTTATATGGATTCTTACTGGAAAGTAGAACAGCTACTGAGATCCTGAGTGTAAGACAGGGACTTTAACTTCTGAAGGAATTATGCAGTGCTCAGGCAGCCCTGAGGATCAGGAAAGAAGAGATATTATGCAGACATCTGTTTGGTCTTGAAGCAATGTAGTACAGACAGTTTGGTCAAACCCTCTGTGTATGTTTGTGCATGCACTTACGTGAGTGAAGTATTTTACAGAGATTTATCTTACATTAGTCAGCTTTTCTGTCTTATGCTTTTTGAGACGAGGGATGCCTTTTCTGACACTATGGATAATAGATCCGAGAGGAAAATCTACAGCTGGAGGAGAAGCAGGGATTTTAGTCTTGTGCCTAACAACACAGAAGATGAGCTGTGGGATGATAATGGGTTTTGCTATTTGTATAGGAATATTTAATCTGTGTACTTTGTCTGCCTCCCCCAGTGACTAGAACACCAGAGTATAGTTTAGTGCTGGAGACACAGATAGTAAGCTGCTTGAATTCATAGAGGCTAGGAAGGCTAATTTCTTTCTGTAAGTCATTTTGTCTTTGGAAATATATTTCAGTCCATTTTTCATCAAGTAGACCAAAAGTGGAAAATCATCATACAAGTTTGATGTTCCACTTTATTTTGGTATTAGCCACAAGTAATTGTGGCTTTTCTGAAAGGGCAGACAATCCCCATAATCTTTGCTCTTGCTCTAATACACTGTGTCATTGCTGCAGACCTCAAAAGGCCAGCAACTTCTGGTTGAATTGTGCTGAATCTCACCCATTTCACTTCAAGCCCATCAGAGAATATGAGAAATAGAACTGATCAGGGTCTTGTGGAGTGGCCAAAAGGCCACTCACACAGATACACTACTGCTATCCAAAGTAGAATGCAGAATATTGATTCTCCTAGTGTGTTAACATATTGAATTAGCATAACATCAGGTATATAGATCAACAAAAGTTTTCAACAACAGGTAAACATATTAAATAAGCTATACACATATATATGTATGTATGAATGTATATGCAAAACTGTATAGAGATTTGCAGAGATATGAAAGCACATTCTTCAGAAACATCTTCAGAGCTGTAGAATAATTGGAGTGCTTTGGTGTCTGCAAGTTATTTCCACAGTACTTTATAGTGGGATCATATTTATTATTCTTCACTGACTCCAGAGTCATCTTGCTAATTTGTTAATCAAAAAGCAGGTTTTAACACCAGAATGTTGGGGTTTTTTCTTAGGGAATTGTTGATTTTCTTTTGTTTTTCTCAATTGGCAACCCTGCAAACTTGGATCAGGATCTGATCAGGAGATGTTACTGGAGCAGTTGTTTTAATTCTGTTTTTTTTTATATTCCAATAATATAAAACAAAATTTAGTTCCTTGGTAGCATAACAAAACAAAACACAGCAAAAAAAGAGGTACCTTTCTTATTCATCTTAATTTTTTTATCCTAAGGGAACATAGTCATCACAGTTGGTTAGTGTTATGTTCATATTAGTAATCTTATTGCTCTTGTAATCAAAACTAAAATTAATTATTTTTCTTAATTTAGATAGATTATCAAAAATCAATTTTTCTAAAGTTGAGGGTGGGCTAATAAACTCTCCTATGTACTCTCCTGTGTAACTTAGTAAAACTAATGTTGAATAACTTTTAGGTTTAACCTTGTACATGGTAAAATGATCTGATGGATTTTGCAAAAGATAGATTGATAAGATTGAATTTATAGTTTCATCTACCCTTCTGTTAATACATTGGTAGGGTGTATAGACTTGTAAGTGTACATCC
The DNA here is from genome assembly GCF_030490865.1 of Poecile atricapillus. NCBI lineage: Eukaryota > Metazoa > Chordata > Aves > Passeriformes > Paridae > Poecile > Poecile atricapillus. The sequence continues at coordinate 84,128,986 of NC_081249.1, forward strand.
TAGGAATGGGTTATTATAGATACTCTGTGTGGGTCAATAGTCCATCAATAATTCAAGATATAATTTAAAATCATAATTATATTCAATACATTACTGCTGTTTGCTGTTCTGTTTCAATAACATCTTAAGATTAACAGAAAGATAATTTAATTTATTTATTTGGGCAAACATAAACCTATCCTGCAGAATTTCTCTCGATAATAGGAATATGAAATTTTATAATCCCCAGCAAAAAAATTTGGTAGAATCAGTGAAGCACTGACTATTTCTTATATATGAAGGATATGAAAGAAAAAAATCTGTGCTGAAATATTTTTCCCTGGCTATGAATTATGGTGTTCAGATAACCTTAGTTTCTTTAAGATGTCCTTCATCACTATATTACTAAACCATCAAAACAAAATGAAGCACTGCACAGACTCTGCCAAAAGGGAACCATATTGTGCTTTTATTCAGTGAATTCAGTCATTCTCTTCCAGTAGCTTTTCCTCTCACTCTCCATTATGTCCCTTCCCTTGTCACACAGCTAGTCTTCATTATTGTGGCATAATTTGTTCAAGCGGAGGAGGAGGAGTGTTCTGCTCCAAAGATTGCCAGGCTGAGGCTGACTCTGTTTTCCCGTGATAAGGAGTTGCACACTCTGTATTCCACCACCAAGCCATTTCTGATTCAGAGTTGTGCCCTGTCTTCCATCTGTCTAGATGGCTCACAATAGAAGGAGTGAATTCTTGGTACCTCAGCCTTGGAGATTAAAACAGCCACACTGAATTGGGTTTGAATCTTTTTAATTGAGAGCCAGTGGAGCATGTGTGAGATACTCTGTGCTTCGCTTCTGTGTGATGTGCTGCACACTCTGCAGCCTGTGTGCTGTATTCAAAGTCAGTACCCAGTCAGTACCAAAGCTCATTTTTGCAAGTGTAATTACAAACGTAGTTACAAAATGGCAGGGACAACTGTACTTTCAGCCATTTTGGGGTACAGCTTCCTGGGGAACCACAAGCCAGAGATGACATCACTCCACACCTGTGATTACAGCAGGATTACATTCAGTGATAACAGCTGAGGGATTTTAAGGAAACTGAGAGTTCCACTCACTGTTTCTAAATTCTATGTTCCTTTGGCTGAACAATTACATTTCGCATCTTTTTTTCCCCTCATCTGTTCAAAACATCTGTCAGCATTAAGCACAGGCAAAACCGCAAGTGTCTTCCCATCCCATTTAATGTCTCTACTCAATTCCAGCCATTCTAAAAGGCATGCTATTTCTGAGTTTAGAAGTAATTGTTTTCCCAAAATATTAAATTGTGAAAGATTTTCTTGGGGTTCTTTTATCTCCTTAGAACAAACATCCTTAAAAATTTCCTTATAAATTTCTTCAGAACTCTTAAATCACAGTGTATGGACATGAAAAGGAAGGAAGTGCAGAAGTGCGGGAGGAAGTGCGGGAGGAAGTGCGGGAGGGAGGGAGGGAGAGAGAGAGAGAGAGAGAGAGAAAGAGAGAGAGAGAGAGAGAGAAAGAGAGAAAGAGAGAAAGAGAGAAAGAAAAGAAAGAAAGAAAGAAAGAAAGAAAGAAAGAAAGAAAGAAAGAAAGAAAGAAAGAAAGAAAGAAAGAAAGAAAGAAAGAAAGAAAGAAAGAAAGAAAGAAAGAAAGAAAGAAAGAAAGAAAGAAAGAAAGAAAGAAAGAAAGAAAGAAAGAAAGAAAGAAAGAAAGAAAGAAAGAAAGAAAGAAAGAAAACTTTCAAAGCTCAGAGATTTCTTTCTCTCTGGTTCTTTATGACAGTGACTATTCATAGATTATAAAAGATTATGTGAATGATATGAAAAGTTTCAGCACAAAGAGAATGTACAGATAATATGAAAGGGATTTGTCCCTGTAGGAAATTAACTCCTATCCTGAAATAACATTGATTAAATCCTTTGTTTCCTTTCATCTAGTCTTGCTCTCTTTGTACCTATTCTCAAGAGAATGAACATCTATTCTGCTGAGGTATTTAATCAACTTCAAAAGCAATTTTATTGCTCTGTGTATTTTTAATGCTATAAACTCAATCCTTTAAATAATAATAAGTTAGTGACACAGTCACTAGATACCGTATATCTTGAAATTATTATGACTGATAGTGGTAACTGTAGGAAATCCACTATTTCCTGTTTCATGAAAAGATCTCTCTGAGTTTCAATTCCAAGTATAGTAACAAGCTGGTCAGGAATTACGGATGAAGTAACAGACCATGATATGGTCTCTATCTACATTGCCACCTTGCCTGAAACTAGGCAGCTAGTTATGGTAGATCCCAGTCCTGAGAAAAATGTGTGGAGTTTTTTACACCTGGGTCAGGTGGAGAGTGTTGGAATTCTCTAACAACTAAATCTGCTGCAAGGAGTCATTCAAATCTCCATGTGCATGTGATCCTTAGTTGTCTTTGACAATCAGTTTCTCCAAGACTGAAAATCTGGCTTGATTTCTAAAGGCTGACCAACAAATATCTGGAGTTATTAAGAGAGTTCCTACTCTTTTATTCTTCCTCTTTCTCAGGGCTTTTGTGATCTCAGACTCTATGTTTGGTTTTTAAAAATAATAAAATAATTCCATTCTGTTCAAGATTAAAAAAAAAAAAAAAAAGCAAAACAAACCAAAAAACCATCACAAAAACCCAGTCTAAAATATTTTTACAATTTTTGGAAAGCCCTTGGAGAACCATGTGTTGTTCCTTTTCTTCCAGCACACTGTAAATGAACTGCATATGATATTATATGCAGTTCATGTACGTATAGTGTACATGAACTGTATATAACGATTCATGCTAGGAGAGCTCTGTGCTTGTTCATCAGTTTATACCACATTACGGTAAATTGACTCTGAAGAACTTGATTTCAAGTTATATTAATGTTCCCTAAAACCATTTGGAAGAACCTTGTTTCTGTTTTTTTGTCTATTCAATGTAAGATCTTCTCTTAGTGTTACACATATTGAGCAGAATCTAGATCTTGACCTAGAGATCAAGGGGGCTAATTAAAAGCAGTTAGAAAGATGCTTGAACTCCGTATTCTCATGTGAAATTAATTCAGAGAAATATTTATTAAGTTTGTACAAAGCTGTGTGGTGGGAGGAGACCACAAGAAGCCTTTCTGAGAAAGAGATTGCATTCATTTAGTGCTGTATAGCTATTGTGTATTGAAGAAAAAGGTGTGATGTATTTTTTAGAAGCACTACATGATGTGTTTCACTGTAGTTCATTGCTTTGACTGTTTGTAGTTATTATTGCTATTATTATTGTCTGGGCTTCAAAATATTGTTCATATTCAAATAATTTTATTACAGAGAAGTCTCATGTTATCGATTCTCTTGGCTTTTCAAAAAGTTTGTACATCATTATTTTCTTGTTCTTTCTGTCACTAGCCAGTAATTGGCTTTCAGATGTTGAAGCTTGTTGAGATTAGGTAGTGTCAATAGGCTTTGCCTTGAGGTCCCTAGTTCAGGAACTTCAGAATTATTCCACTTGGAAAACAGTAATCAAATTCTCATTGCAACACTGCGTTGAACCAGAATCACTGAGCTAAAGAATTGGAAGTGACATTTGAGAATTCTCTATTATATTACTTACACTGTTAGACACCTTAAAAACATATGCAAATGTGATTAAATCAACCTTCAGTGTCAAAATCTTTCTCACAGCATTCTTCTGGAGAAACTGGCTGCTCATGGCTTACTTGGGTGTACAGTTTCCTAAGAAAAAATCTAGCTGGGTGGCTCAGAGATTGGTGGCAGATGGAGTTAAATCCAGGGGGTGGCTGGTAACAAGTGCTGTTCTTCTGTGCTTAGTCAGTCTCATTTAATATCTTTATTGATACTTTGTGTGACAGGATCAAGGGCAGCCTCAGTAGGTTTGCAGATGACACCAGCTGAGGTGGTAGAGTTGATTTGCTGGAGGGCAGGAAGGATCTGCAAAGGGATCTAGACCAGTTGGATCATTAGGCTGAGACCAATGGCATAATTTCAGCAACACCAAGTGCTGTGTCCTGCCCTTGGGTCACAACACCCCCATGCAAGGCTACAGGCTTGTAAAAGAGTGGCTGGAAAGCTGCCCAGTGGAAAAGGACCTGGTGGTGCTGGTTGACAGCATCTGACCTTGAACCAATGTGTGCCCAGGTGTCCAAGGAGGCCAATGACACCCTGGCCTGTGTCAGCAATGGTGAGGCCAGCAGGAGCAGGGCAGGGATTGTCCCCTGTACTGGGCACTGCTGAGGCCTCACCTCAAATCCTGTGTTCAGTTCTGGGCTCCTCACTGCAAGAAAGACATTGAGGGGCTGGAGCGTGTCCAGAGAAGGGCAGCAGAGCTGGGGAAGGGTCTGGAGCACAAGTCCTGTGAGGAGCAGCTGAGGGAGCTGGGGGTGTTTAGCCTGGAGAAAAGGAGGCTCAGAGAGACCTCTACCACTCTACCACTCTAGTCATTCTCTACGACTGCCTGAAAGGAGGGTGCAGCCAGGAGGGGCTTGGCCTTTTTTCCCTAGTAACAGGACAAGAAGAAATGGCCTCAAGTTTTGCCAGAGGAGGTTTAGATGAGATATTGGGGAAAAAACATTCTTCATGGAAAGGTTTGTCAAGCACTGAAACAGGATGCCCAGGGAAGTGATTGAATATTCATACCTAAAACTGTTCACAAGACATGTAGGTGTGGCACTTAGGCACATGATTTAGTGGTGGGCTTGGTAGTGCTGCATTAATGGGTCAATTTAATGATCTTAGAGGTCTTTTCCAAACTAAAGCATTCTATAATTCTGTGATTCTATACTCAAAATGTACATAACTGCTCAAAAATCTATATTCAACACTCAAATGTGTATACTGAATTTTGTGCTAATTACAAAGGATTGGATTTAAAGCCTGAATGTGTCAAAGAAAAATCTCTTCAATATCAGTAGGACTTGCAATAAACTTTATGAAAAGTCTGCTAGATATGGCAAAGACTTCTGTTTCTATATCATATATCTATATCATCATGAGATGGTGAAGAACAAAATCACAGTTTGAAACAGTACGTGTGACTGCTATAGAGATTGCTTGTAAAGAAAATCCTAATACACATTACAAGATAACTTTTCTAGACTTCCCAATTGTTCCACCATTGTTCAAGTAACCAAGTCACTTAAATGAAAATCTTTTATTTGGATAGAACAGGCAATTTCATCTCGAGTAAGAAAGTGTGTCTGTGCAGTTATGAATCCTATTAGAAGGGTCTACATTGAGTTTTAGAAACCATATCACAGTGATCCCACTTAAATTGACAATTAAAGTGTGTTTTGCTTATGGCTGGCTTCAGACATTCTGTGCAATTTACTAAGTAATAGAAAAAATGTAATTTGCTATATGCAAACATCTATTAGTATTCTTTGCCAGTTAAAGTTTCCAACTATGAGAAAGACCATTAGCAAGATTTTCGTAGTGCACTACAACTTTACACTTTATTTCCGGAACTATTCTGTAGAGTGTCAGAATTACAACACAAATACCTTTGTATAGTTTTCCAATATGCTATAAAAATAAACATGGATTGATTTGATGTACCATTGAGTAAGATTAGGGAGGCTTTGAGAGTAACAGTCACAGCGGTATATAAATTTAGAGAGAGCAAAATATATTGCCTCTCTTAAAAACATTTCCACTGTGAGAAGCTAGCTCTTTGTGAAAGCAGCCTTCCTCACCTGAAAGTCATACAATCACTTCTTTCTAAATTCAACATTTATGGAATCCAAAGTTTCTGATCAGCTGTTTATGTGTTCCTTAGTGCAAGCCCAAAGATGGTACAGCCCATATTAATTACAGAGGATTTCAGTATAAAAGCAAACTAAATACTTACTCTTCCTAGACTATTTCTGTTTTCCAGAGTAACATGAAGAAGTTTTCTCTGAGTGTAAGGGAATGAATTGCCAATTTTAGAAATAAGTAAAATAACAATGTTAAAATTACCACCGAAAAAATCAAAAATTGTCATTGTTAGGAAATTGGAACCAAGAAAACCCAAACAAACAAACAAAAAACCCACAAAAAAACCAACGAAAGAAACTAAACCCCATTTTTTTCCTTTTATTCCATAAAACAAATAAAATCTTTATTATCCCAGAACACTTTTTTTTTTTTTGCAGATTGGTTGGTCCTTTACCAATATTTTGTAAAGTTTAAAAACCTTTAACACATTTTTGTAAATTCTTTTATCAATGTGTCAATAAATCATTTTCATGAGTAGAGTTTTGTAAGAAATATGTGGACTCTTTTATTAAGAAAAATGTCAAACCAATCAATACAACCCAACTGCCGCAGTATAGTTAGTTGTGATAGTTATGCACAGTGTCATAGTTTATTTGGACTATATTAAAATCTATGCCAAGATTTCATTATTTTTCTGAAGCAGCTAATTTAGGATTATAAATTGAATTCTGTCTTCAGCCAGTTGAAGAGATATGAACACTACCCAAAAAAAGATGCCACAATGACAGTTCTCCTGTGGGGTTTCTTATCTTCACTGTAGTTGTAACCGTGAAACTCCTTAACTTCTTACAAAAATGTTTTGCTGTTAGAAATTTGTTTCCTGTATTACAGAGTTAATTGTGTTACCATGAGCAGACATTAATCTGTTTTTCAGAAGATATATGCCGTATCATCGTAGCATGGCATGTGTTAATTAGTCTTGTCTGCTTTAAGGTACTGTTTGTAGGTCAGGTACACATCACACGACTCCATTTCAAACCCATTCAGAACTAAGTGAAGAACTTGTCCTGTGTCACTGAATCCTGTGGGGAAGAAGCACCTTGGAAATTCTTGTAGACACCATAAGGACACTGCTGAAGACAAGAGCATTAAGCAGTTCATTAGATTTGTGCTGTGCTAAGTGCTGCTCTCTAAAGTAGCAGGATGCTGAGATACACCACAGGTCTACTTTCACCTGTGCAGCTGTTGAACAGGTTTGTTACCTCCTTGCAGATAGAAGAGTGACAGTGCAGGTGCTAATCAGGCCTGTGGGGCTGAGCAGGATAATGGTTGGCTCATCTGCTGCAATCTGACAGCTGAAATTGCTCAAAGAGTTTCAGGCCCTAACAGAGACACACGTTGCCAAGAGAGTGCTCTGGTGCCATTTGTCTGCCAATCTGCTTGGGGACCATGTTGTTGTTTTCCAGACTGCATGGAGAGCATGAAAAATACCATATTTGTATTCTAGTCAGGTTCTGCTCGTTATAAAACAGCACAGAGGGTACTTGGCACTGCAGAAGAGGTGACCCAAAGCAGCTTACCTGTAAGTCATTGTGTGTTCCTGGTGGATGAGAAAAATAGCAAGCCCCTAAACACCATGAGAGGGTGAACTTTTGCAAATAAGACAAATTGATTTTGTACTGGAGCATTACTACTGGGAGGTGCTGGCTCTGACTTCTCCGTGATTTGCTGTGAAGTTTTCATTGTTCAGACATTACAGGTTCTCCATCTTGAGGTTTCTGCTTCAAATAAAAAAATATAAATTCTGATTTCCTGTTCTGCCATTTAATTCTGAATTGCTCCATAAGTGTTTCTGCTGACTTCTTTGACTCTTGGAATAATGACTCATTTCCCGTGATGATTAAGAACACCAGGATTTGGGTTTTCTGTCTTTGCAGAAAGTCATACTCTCTATAATTCCCACAGTTTGTTCTGTGTTGACAGACCTTCTCTATGGCATGGAATATGTTGCCCAAGATGCCCAGGAAAGTGATGGAATCACCACCCCTGGAAGTATTCAAAAGGCATATGGATGTGACACTTGGGGACATCTTTTAATGATGAACATAACAATACTGAGTTAATGGTTGGACTTAGCCTTAGAACTCTTTTCTAGCCTGCACAATTCTCTGGTGAGATGACCATAACACCTGATTCTCCAATCTGACTTCAGGGAAGCCAGGTTCTTAGGGTGGTGTAAATTATCATGGCTGTGTTTAATTCAGTTGATAAAAAGCATTTGGAAATCTGAGCACATATTTTTATAGAAATGTATTTTTTTTTCTTTTTGAGTAGCCAAAGAATTAATAATGAGCTATATATAAAAAAAAAACAAAAAAGAAAACAAAAAAAAAACTTGAAAGATGCTTTTATTACTGGCAAAATTATCAAAAAAAGCTCATTACACTATCATATATTAGTTTTTCATATATAAAGAATATTAATATTTGGCTTGCAGTTTTTTATTAAGATGTGTTTCTGTGACGTATTCCATGTACTCAGGGTGTGACTATAACACTTGAGGGAAGGGTCCACAAATTTCTTCCACTTGCAGTTAGACTGGACTGCACGCATTGTCTAAAGATTTTTAGTCTGGTAACACATGTTCTTTTCTCCCACAAAATTTGTAAGAGGAAAGGGGAATGGCCTCAAGTTGCACCAGGGAAGGTTAAGCTTGGATATTAAGAAAAATATCTTCACTGAAAGGGTATTCAAGCATTGTAACAGCCTACTCATGGAAGTGATGGAATCACTGTCCCTGAAAGCGCTCAAAAAAGGAGGAGACATGGCACTTTGCACTATGGTTTAGTGCTCAACGTCAGCTGAAAGTCAGACTTAATGGTCTTGGAAAACTTTTCCAGCCTTAATAATTCTATGATTCTGTATTTCCCAATAACAAAAAGATGGATTTAATCAGATTGCTCATCAAACCAAAAGATGAAAAGCAGCTGTGTAGCTGTGCACAATACTCTTAACTCACCTTTGATGAGGTTACCTATAGGTTAGAAGGCTTCCTACCAAGATGTTTATTCTGGCAACGTCATCAAGAAAGGAAGAGAAAGAAAGTTAGTTCCAGACTTATAAGTGTAATGAAGGCACAAAGGTTTCTGGAAAGCAAAAAAGCAACAGGAAAATTGATAGATTAAAAAATTTTTTAGCCAAAATTATTATCACATACATCTGTTTAGTTCTGTTATTCTCCGTGCATGCAGACACTAGGTTAAAGGATTTTTAAAGTCTAATTTAATTTATAAAATACTAAATGGTGGGAGATGAGTGTATCAACCACTTCTATAATAAACTGCTATAGTACTTTTTTCTCACTACTCCCTAGTAGGAAACCCTTTTTTCAAATCCATTTTGTCATTTTAGAAAGAGAAAAATTGCACCAAAAACCAAAACACTGGGACATCTTATGAACAGTCAGCAGAGGTGAAAAATCTAATAGTCCAAATTCTGGCTAAATGGATAAATTTAGAGAGTAAATTAGTATTGGTGTTTTTGCAAATAACAGAGGGATTATATTTTGCTACTTTTTTATAAATCAAAATGTCAAATTTCTGGAGTGTTTCTGCAAAGTATGATGGCCCAAAATGCATCTCGAAGTCACTGTTTTTGAAAACAAGGTTCTGTATTGTAGACAATTCCTTCACTGTTCTATATATATTTTCTTGATTTATAAAATATTTTGTTTGACTTGAAATCCCACTATGACAGTAGCTACTCTATTATTTTTCTATCTCAGCAATATCAAAAAACTCCTCCATAAAGTTTTTTCATAGCTGCTGTTAAATAGGTGATAGGATTTTCTATTAGTGATCAGAAATGAAGTCCCTTTAGGGAAAAAAAAAAAGAAATCTAGGGGGAAAAGAAAAACAAAAGAAAATAGTAGAAAACAAGAAACAAGAAGAAGACAGTCAATATGGAATTGTCAAGAAGAAATACTCTAAAAACTTTCTGATCCCTTTCTTAATAGAGCAACAGGTCTAATATATAGAACTGGAACAGTAAATGGATTTCTTGATTATAAGGAGCCATTTGACACATATTCCCATGGTGTTCGACGTGAAAAAGTCACCAATAAACCAGTGATTCTACAGGAATATTAGGTAAAAATCATTTGGTAAAGAAAAAAATTGCTCACAGGTCTGAAAAGTTATATTTCTACAGCAAAAACTGAATTGCAGCCTTACAGAAGAGACTTCCATACAGTTGTAAAGAGGAAAGGACTTATACATAACATCTCTGAAGTGTGGTCCCTTCCTCTTCATCTTTTATAGCCAGTATATGGTTACAAACAGTAAGGAAGCCAAAGAGAAATCTAATTTCTATAATGGTCCCTCATAATAATAAAAACACGTAGTAAGTCTAAGATTCTTCTTATTTAACCATAACCATTTAACAGTGAGTTCTGACTTGACAGTTTCCCTGACTTCGCTTAGCACCATATTCGTGAAGTGAACATGAACCTTGAGCTCAGACCAGGCCACTTTTCCTGTTTCTGGAGGTGGACAAATTGCTCATTTTTACTTTGAAGTTGGAAACCCCAGCAATTCTGATGCCTAAACTGGCTAGTGTAATATACAGTCTGAAGGCAGGCTGCTTAGCATTTGAAGACCTGAGCCTTGGTGTAAGGAAATCTGAGAAAGCTGTTCTGGGCCTTTTGGAAGCCAGTCACAAAAGACTTCAGTAGTCAAAGCATTGTCATGGATGATTCTCAGAAAGGAAATAATATCTGAAGACAGATATGATAAAAGTTCCCAGTATCTTAGGAATGCCAAAAGACTTTAGACATAGGAAATGCCATAAAATGAAGATCAAAAAATGAGTCAGATAATACTTCATGAGAGTACAATAGTAATATAGGGCTGATGAAAAATATAAATACAGTAAAACAAAAAAGACTGAAATATTAAATATCTGATTGAAACTTGAATGGGCTGGGAAGGTTAATGCCTTTGCTCTTTCGGAAGTGACATGATTTTCCTAATGTCCTCGAGTGGCCAGGGCTGCAATTTTATAACTGTTCAGAAAGTAGCACTTCTAGGACTAGAATGACCCCTGTGACCATGCCCGCAGGAGTGATTAAATGCTCAAGACAGCAGAAAAGATCTTGCTACTGAATTCATGACCCCATGAGTTGCAGCACCTGGATTTACTTTGTAGGTATCCTGTTTGAGTATTGACCAAGCCTGACCTCGCTTTTCCTAGGAGACCCTAAGATCATAACTCAAAGTAGTACAGCCACAGGCCATCAGTATCAACACCCAGAGGATTTGACTGCCTTTCTGGTTTTTTCTTGGATGTATTTTCTTTTTAAAGTTGCACCCCTTTTTATTTACCAAGATACATTATTTCAACTGTTCTTTAGAAAGACCAGCTATAGAAAAAGTAACCTTCCTGTGAAACTTTCAGCTGTAGAAGAGTTTTTACAATAAAAAGAAACATGATTTCTTAAGTAGTAGGGGATGAAACTGACATCAGAAAGCATTTAACTCATAGCCATCTTCAACTTTTCTGTAAATTCAGATCTGACTGCATTTAGTAAACTCAAGGACAGCTCATAATTTCTCCCAAGCTGTGAGCTGTTCTGTTTTCCTTAGATTGTTTTTGGTGTTTTTAGTTCTGTTATTCACAGATCCACTTTAGAGAAACTGGGATGAATTTCTAAAAATTCTTGCTGGAAAAAAAAAAAAAAATCTTAAAAACAAAACAAAAAAAAAGGAGAGGTAGTTTTAACTCTTTCTTCTTTCTAATTAACCTTTGAGGGCTCTGAGTACGCACACAAAAAAGTTGATTCCCCTTTTTAATAAGATAAGCATTATTTTTTCTCTTATTGACTTGGAAACTTAATAAGTAAACCAGACACACTTAGGAGATTATAGAGGTAATTTTCATACCTATTAAATGTCATTCTGTTGCACAAAAATTTACTTTCCTACATATTACTTGATAATCTTTTATGTTTACATTAACAGAAAGACCGGGTTAAATTATATATTTCACTGTTTCCCCCAAATACCAAAACACAACAGACCTCTCCTGGAAGCAGGTGCACAATAAAAATACGCATTATGAATGTGTTATCTTTCTTGGAATATTTCCTTAGAATCACTTCTCATGGATCCTGCAAAATTTTTGACATTAATAGACTCCGACCGCTTTTCATTGACATAATCATAACTGAAAATTACTTTGTGTTCCTGTCAGTATTATTATTTCCTTGAAATACTAATTTTGCTCCAGCTGTGTTTTACGTGTTTAGGCTGATTTGAGCTAGGATATTTTTGCATGTGCGTAACAGGCAGTTTGTTAGCAAGTGGCATAGAACCATAGACCTGGAAGAGACCGACTCCTGGGCAGTATTATCCATCGCCTACTAAGACAGGTTCTAAGAGCTGCCTGTGGACTGTATACAAGCACTGCCAAAAGCAAATGGATGTGATCTCCTCCAGGTCTGGGGGCGGTTTTGCCTAATGGGAAGGGAGAATAGTAATTACTGTTTATGCACAAATACTAGGAGGCCTAGATTAACTTTCCACCTGGGGTCTTTATTAAATGTTAGGAACAGTAATTTTTTCCTCTCCCTGGACTCCTAGGCATAGTGGTTTTTGGGTTTTTTAAATTATATATTATTTTTCTAGAATATTAATCCAATTATTGTTCCCTTTTCCCTTCAACCATTCTTTATATTTTTCTCAGTCTCCTTTTCCTCCACCCATCCTTCGATAAAATGCATGTAAGGATTTTCTTCACTAGACCAAGGAAGGAATCAAATTGCTGTGCAAATCACTGAAGCATCGCACAAAGAGCTACAGTTACCAGCTTCCTTTGGGGAGTGGGAGAGGAGGAAAGTCTTTTTGTATTCTATAACAAAGCACATTTCTGAAATCATAACAAATTCACTTTGTTATGAGGCCAACAGGTCTAAGAACAGTCTTTCCACTTAAAAACTCTCAGAAACACAGAATTCAATAGCTGTTTTGTTTGTTTTTTTCAATATTATGCATTTTTCCTTTTTTTCCTTTTTCTTTTTTTTTTTTCCCTCTCACAATTCATTCTGTTTTTATTTCTGGAGGAAGGTTGAGCATAAATAAATCATCCTTTCAACTTAGACCTTTGTGAAACTGGCATGTATCTCTTCCTGACATATTGTCAGAGGTGCTTGAAACTCATTTTAAATTTCTTCTACAAACAGTAAAGATTTTGGGCAGTTGATTTTTGCTTTGCTTTGGTTTTTTGGGGGTTTGGATTGCGGAAGGCTGGTTTTACTTTTTCTATAAGTATTTTCATTTTTTATTACTGTTAATTAAAAAGTAGAAGTATAAACATCCCATTAGGGGTTGGTTAAAATAGAGGGGAGAGGGAGGAGAAGCAGGTAATGAAAAAAATGAAATTATTCAGTCTTAAAATGCCCTGGAAATTTTCTGAAAATAGGAAAAGGCATGAAAAGAGGATAGAATCCAATAGAATTTATAGAATTTATAGAATAGAATTTATTATCTCTTCCTGTGTTCCTGTAGGTGACATAGACTTTATTGTTTCCAAATTCACTGAGGAGAATTAGAGCCAGATGACTGCTAGATTTTTTTTCAGCAAAAAATGAAGCAAAAATTGAAGAGTTTTGAAAATTAATTAATGGCAAATATTTATGAAATGTTAGTTGCTACTTTTGGTGCTTATTTTGCTTTGCTAATTGCAGATGGAAGGGCTAATTCCTTTTGACTCATTACCAGTGTCAGTCAAGATGAACTGTTGTATCAGCAGATTAAATATGGCATAAAAGTGAAATGAGTGAAAAATCTGGGCAGCATGAAGCTGGACAAAAGCCAGGAGCATAAGACTGCTTGTGAATATCCATTTGAAACCCACAGGTTGATCATTCTGTAAAATTTAAATTTCATTTAGTTCTGTGATCCTTAAAAGTTTAACCCATATACTTGTATACAATTGTTTATATTTGCCATGGATAATGCATAGCTGATAGCTCCCCTTAATATTTTAACTAGAATGGTTATCATCAGCTATTTATACCTGAATCACTGATAATGTCACTGATCAGATTTAGATTTTTATTGTTGCATTGAAATAGTAATTAATGGTGGCCACTACCATAATGCAATTGTCTTCCTTTGCAAATCTGCATCCCTTCAACTCTTTTCATCCATGCCTGTTACTGGAAAATTTCATTACTGACAGTTTGGATGCTTGTCTCAGTACAGAGGTGCCTGTATAAATTGTCTGCTGCTGGCAGTTGAAAGTGATTTCTGAAATCCCTCTGGCCTTAAATTCTGTACTACTAATGAATACTCTGAGATTATATATATATAATATCATGATATATATATATATAATGATATATTATTATATAATATATAATATATAATATATAATATATAATATATAATATATAATATATAATATATAATATATAATATATAATATATAATATATAATATATAATATATATTATAACATAATATATGAGATTATATATATTAGTGTTTTCTTCATCTAGTCTAATCTAGCCTAACCTAGACTATATCAGATGTTTTTCAAAACACAATCAGTCAATTTCAATTGAAAGTTGCTCCTGATTTCAAAAAACAAAGATTAAACTAATTCTGGAAGTGGAAATGTAAGCTCCTCATGCTCCTCTTTTTCTTCTTGTTTGTGGTCAGGAGCCTTTTAAAAGAGAAACCTTGTAGTATTTCTTAAGTTTTCCTTGATTATTCCACAAAATTTTATTAGTGTACATATTTAGATAGAATTACAATTTGTTTCTAATTATGTAATTATTTTAAAGCTCTTTTATGTGTCATTAGCACAGTTTATATCATAGAATCATAGATCATCAGTATCAATGATATCAATCATTGAACAAAATTAAGGTCCACAATCTTCATGTAAATAGGGCTCTAAGGCTTCTGTATTTAACCTGTTCTAGTGTCACCTGTTCCCTTAACTTTCTACCAACCTTTAGAACACTGACCCCTTTGCTCATTTGCAAGCTGCCAAGCTTATTCTTATATTAGTAATCACATGCAGAAGTGTCTTGGGTACAATTACTTAATGGCAATAGTACAAGGTGAGGAATTAATGTCTGTCAGTTCTTTGGGTTAATGGTGAAGAACATTAGGCACATTTTGAGGGAATGAGAAACATTTAGAGTGGAAGGTATATTTGCACTGATGTAGGATCCTCCATGGGTAGGGAATCCTCCAAGCCAAAAATAGTTAATGCCTTTCTTTTGAAGGCAGGATGAGTATACAGGTAAATTCTTGATGAAAATGTAGCTAAATGGCTAAGGTAACAAGTCAAAGGATAAATTAACAAGTAAATTTCATCTGCTTACTAGATTAACAAACTGTCAGGTTAGTGCAAATAAAAGAGTAGATTTGGATGCCATGATGAAAGAAAAACTAGAGCAGGCTTTAAAGTCACACAATAAGCTATTTGAAATATCAACATATTGTGGAACAAGTTACACTTCCTAATTTTTCTATAGCGTTTTTTAGCATGGCATCAGTATTTCTCATATTCCCCACATACAAAAAGAGTTAGGAAAACATCTGCGTCTCTCTTATAAAAAATGTATCAACATTTCTGTGGGGAAGTAATGTTTTACTTGGGATTCATTATTTTACAAAACATAATATTCTGCATGTACTTGTACACCCTGGCAAATCTTATTTACTGGCTAAGTAAATTGTGTGATGGTAAAATTAGGTTTTCAGTGCACAGCTAGACCTGAGTTAGACCTTGCTAAATCAGTGAAAAACTAAAATACTTTCCTGTTACTTTAAACTCTTCTGTTATTGGTAAAGCTCAGGATCAAAGATCTCAGTCGCTGTTGTTTACATTTATAGAACAAATTTATTCAACTGCTGGATTTCAATAGATGAGTTGCTGCTTTCCCTTGTAGCCTTGTTGCAGATTCCTTGTCCTCTGATTATCCACATAGTAAGTAACCCTGCTTCTGTTTGGCTGCCAGAGTCACCTCTGGAGTAAGCCAGCATGTTCATTCCACAAAGACAGACAGATATTTGTTCCAAGAGCCTCTTCAGTTAAACAGCCTGCATGACAACTGCACTATGTTTGGCTCCCTTCACATAGGAGTCCTCCAGCTCTATCCCAGAAGGACATGGGTATTGAAATATTCAATATGTTTTCCTAGCATGAGAAGGTAATGAACCTCACCTTCAACACCATGCTACAAAACATCAGTGAAGCCAATGCAAGAATGCCATCTCATTGCTCTGAGGACTTTGAACAGAATCATACATTAGAAAAAAGATTAATCATTTAAGTTAGGCTACTAATGTTTAGTATGAAGTCAAAAGCTCATATCCAAGTGTTTAAGTACATGGAAACTTTATCTTGGCATTGATGCAGCACAGACCATTTCAACAGGACAGTGTTTTCCCATTGGTGGAGCCCATGAGACAATAAAGATTGAGTCTGCCTGCCATTATGTGCCTTCACAGAGCCTTGAAAAATGAAATTCCAGTGCTAGCTGACTTTTTGCAATAGGTCTCTGGTAATAACTAGAAAGAAGTTTTTTCTGAAAAATAACAATAACAATAGCAGTAATAAAAATACCCCCCCCCAATGATATAAATGTAGATGATACCATCATACAAATACATGAAGATGTTAATTCTGAACTAATTTTTCAAGTTTTTATAAGAATCACTAATAAAAAAAATGCAAAGAATTCGATCAAGAAGGTGATGGAAATAGACTTGGAAGCTGAATTTCTTGGGACATTCTCTCACTTAACACTTTTTAATGTTTGCCATTTGACTCCTATCATTATAAATCCGATGACTCCCTCTAATGATTCTTTTATCTAGCTGAAAAGTATCTTAAATCAGAGTTTAAAGTTTGCTTTGGCTAGGCTTGGGGAAATGTAGTGATTTTAGGGTTGCAGCTGCCAGAAATTAAGTGAAAGGAGGAAAATGAAGCTTCTTGGCATACTGAATTGGAAGCTCTGACCACGGCTTAAGATCTCTAAAGGTAAGCTGTTATCTTCCAAAAGGAGAATCCTGGGTCTATTCAGTTGTTACAGCTTTTAAAACCAGAGATGGTTATATAGTGATTTAAAAAAGTGTACTGAAGCTCAGCATGGTTGAAATGGTAGATACGGTACTACACTGAGACTTGGATCAATTTCCTTCATTCTCCTTCACATTACCTGTTTCATCTTGGATATGTTTCTATATTTATTCTCCCATTTCATAAAATGGAGGAAGGCTGGTGTCATCCTAGAAAGTTTGTTTATTCTAAATGGAGTTTTTTTTTTACTTTATAATAAAACCTATGTTTAAATAATCTGCAATAGGAATTGAGAAAAACTACTGCAAAAAATGATGTAATAATATAAATTGGAAGGAATCTTGTGATGCCATGTAGTCTAATTCCCTGCTGAAAGCAAGGCCAGTTTGAAAGTTATCTTTTGTTACTTAAGTCTTTGCATTATCTAAGAACTGTCTAATCTGTGCATGAATAAAGGCAAGATTTCTGGGGAATAGGAGTTGGGATTACATAAACTAAGCCCATTGCCATACATGCAAAGAGGCAAAAATTATAGCAGTGCAATGAATACTTGAGGACCTGACTTGATGGATGCAATAGTATTCTTTTAACATACTTTTAGCAAAATTACAACTGTTCTTCAGTTATGTTGCCACAGAAGTATTGTAACAATAGAATGATTCTGTATAAAAAGTTCTCATAATCACGAGGATTTAGTTTCCATCCCTTAATATACTGTGCATTTTTGCCAAACTCATTTTTCTGTCTTCACAATCTGAATCTGTAAGGCATTATCATAAAGGTATAATAGTATATCTTGCACTTTCCAATAGTGTAGTTACAGGTGGCTGCCTGTGTTGCAGAGAGGGAGATCTGCTGGGAATCTGTTGAGATTCATGCACCTTTATGGCTAAATGCATACCAAACACATCCTGGGTATGGTAGCTCATACCAATGCACTTTTCCTTTGCTGACTTATTCATCACCAGCTCCTAAACTTCTGTGGAGACTTAAAGAGCACTCCTGACCTTTTATTGCCTCAGAGTGTTATAGTGAGTGCTACACAGTGTTATATTATTTCAGTGTGACTGTCTCAAAAATAATAAAATATATTCTTGCTTGCTGTATGTTCTGAAATATGCACAGAGGTAAATAAGAGGCTTATGTTATTTTCAGCCTAACTACCTGGAAAATAGCAATGTCAAAGTAACTTGAGGTATATGCAGAATATACCTTTGACCTCATTAATCTGAAAAATAGCTTAATGTTTTTGAATACAGAAACCTTCATTGTCATGTACATATATACACCCAGTTAATCTGTCATTGACTATAATTTTTAATGTACTCACTGAGAAGTATACTTTAGAATTTTTAGGGCTATTCATCAAAGTAAGAAATATTCTTAAAAGATCTTTTAAGGGTTTTTTTGATCCTTCTGAGAATTTCTATTCCAAATTGTTTCACTAAAATGACAGAAAGAACTGAAAATGTGATGTGGTCTGCTTACCATGCATGATGCTTACCCTCTAATGATAGTAAAGTTACTAAACATATAAAAGTTTAGGAGCCAAAGATCATCTTTTGTTCTTCCAACTTGTGGCTGAATGTGAAATATCAGGGATCAAAACCTGACTATAGATTAGGCTATTATAGTGAAGTAAGACAAAACAAAGCACAAAGCAACTAAAAGGTAAGCAAACAAGAACTTTGAGTTACTAGCACCTTCCCCTGGGCATGAGCTAATCTAGGTTATGAAGAGCATGCCATCATTAATAGTTTAACAACGCTAACTGTGCTGAAGAATTTGGGTGTCTGAGTAAATATGTGCACCTAACAGCTAAATTTCAGTGACACCTACTGAATGAAGACACCTCAGTCAGCCCTGTGAAAATAATGAGAAGTTCAGCTTTGTCCAAAGGGGACAGATCAGTTCTCTAAGCAAATGTATTTGTCACTGTGCATAGCAAGAATGGAGTTTACTAAAGTGAATTGTGATATGATATTAACACCTTGTTTTGCTCTTTTGCTCTAGAAAATGGCTTAATAAATTAAATTTTTGGGAAAAATCAAACAATAAACCAATCATAGATGGACAAGAAATACTTTCCAAAAGACTTATGTGTCTAGTAGACAAAGATTATGCACTACATTCTCGTAAACAAAACAAAACAAAACAAAAGAAGAATTTCCAGAATGAAGATAGGTTCTGTTATATATATTAAACTGTATTCCTGGTTTTAAAAAACCCAACAACTCCTTATAAGTATCTTTTTCATTCTTTTTTACATAAGCATAACAATGTTCTTACAGGTTCTGAGAAAACAGACACTACTTAAAATTTAATTTTTTCTTATTGTAGTTTTAGTCACTGTTGCAGCTAAAATAGCCTCTATTTTCCCTTAGAAGTTTTTATTTTACTCTATTTTTCTCATGTTAAAGAATAATTTCACTTTTAAAGATGGATTTATAACTTGCATTTCAAATATATGCATTTTTTGTGTTGCATATCTTCAAATTCTCATCTTGATCCACTAGTAGAATGACTTAGAAATTATATATATGACATGTCTGTCAGGAGTTCTGCCTCTTTTTATTCTAGTCTTGGCACTGTGTCTTCTGAGTGATTCTTCTGGCACCTGGGTTTCCACAGGTCACTTTTAGGCTCAGAGGTACTTTTCCTTTCAAATGTAAAGGGAAGAACTGAGCTGTGGAATGAATGTAGATGTGAAGATATTCCCTCTCCAGTATAAGGTCTTTGAAGCCATAGCCAAGAAGATCTTCTGTAGAAAGTAGAATTATTTTTCCAAAATGTCCTTCAAGAAACACTGAGTCTGTAGATAACTTTGCCTTCTCTTCTCCCAGACCAATTAAACTCTGAACTGTAGAAAGAAACTGTGTTCAATCTTCCTTCAGGTCTGTTCCATTTATCTTCCTTCACCATTTCCTAAGTCTTTGACTATATGATGCATCTGTGGACTTCTTCAGAAAGTAGTGATTCCTTGGCAAATCCTGGAATGATACAGTAGACTGCAAGGCAGAAATATGAATTGCAAGAGGCAGAAGGTGAGGGATGAGTATAAAAAATTCAATTTCATGGATCTCAAAAGTTTGCTTTGTATTAACTCATTTGATTTTACGTCTTTTTTCCCCAATTTTTATTTGCAGATGTCTCCACTTCCAAATTTCCCTTATTAAGTTTAAAAGGTGAACAAGCTGAAGAGAAACATAATTACAAGTGTTATACTTTCCTTTGTTTCATGCACCAGTCTTTGAGACTGTAGCAAAATCCTGCATCATGCATCTTCTCTGTGGTTCATGGAAACATTCTTAGAACCATAAAGCAAATCCCTTCAAAGTTAGTGGTCAGCTGTCACTTTATTTCCATGCACCATTATTCATTGCCTTGGGGAGGTCCTACCAACCCAAGTGATGTTTGACAGCTCATTGTTCCTTCTTAAATTGCATAGGAGATTCAGGGTATAAAAAAGTCCAATCTCACTGCTTTGAGCTAGAACAATGTTTCAATTACTTTATAAAATAAATACCAGTTGATAAGAGCAATAAATAAACTGGACATAATTGTTATCTTTTTCTATCTTATTTGAACCATGAATTCCAATTTACCATTGATGTTTTCAAGTTAAACTTGGGAAATGAGAGCATCTTCAGTCACAACTGCTCATGTTCTGTGGCCAGCATGAAGTCTGAAACTCTGTTTTCTTATCTAAAATACGACTCTTTGACAGCTGTCAGTGAAAATTAAAGGTCCTTGACAACCATGCCCTTGTTTATTTCAGCAGCCATGCCATGGTTCAAAGAAGATTAGGTGCAGTGAGTATGGCTTGAAAATATGACAACTTTGTTAGGACTGCTTCAGATATCTTAACGGAGGTGAACCAGTGACCTTTAGCCATGAAGACACAATATATTGCTTTCTGTGTACTTGATATGGTTTATTTCAAGTCTGAATGACTGAAGAATAAATCTGTCTGAACATCTTTATGTGAAACTCCTCTGTGAACTGTAATGAATGTTGTTCACTGTCATAATCTAAGCCAATGGGCTTGAAAACCATGCACTAATGCATGTTTAGTGACTGCATGAAGCTTTACACTCTGAAAAAAAAAATTGTAGAAGGATCTTACCATAAAAATCAAGGCCCTCTGCATTAACTACAGCCTTTATAACCCTCCTCCACAGGAACATAGAAATCAGGATCCAATTAAGTACTGTAAAATCTATGAACTGGATATTTTGAGCACCACGTTCTAGTTTTGGCTTTGCAGACTCCCTTAAGCAGAAATAAAAGACAGTGTTCTATTACTCAGAATGAATGCATAATTTATAGTTTTGCATTGACTTCATACCTCTTGTTTCCCTCAGTCAAAAGCCTGAACCAGTCTGTGCCTTCTCACAAAAACTAATGCAGACATATCCATGGAGATGTGGCTAAAGGCAGAAACAAGCCATGGCAAAGCATAGCAAGTTTCTTATAGCTCAGTGAACAGTGAGAGGAAGTGAGCATTGATGCTTCTACTCTAACAACATAAAAGAACCTGCAGTAATTAAATATTAATTTGATTTTTTTTTTCGTTTTATTACAGTGACATCAAAACTGGCATATTAGATTAATCCTTTCATTTCAGAAGTCTGCTTTATGCAGAAAGGTTTTTTTTTCCTAACTTCATCCTCACCCTCTTCTTTACGGCCTTTCCAGTTCTCCACTGTTAGCAAGTGTCTGTAGATGCTTCATTGGTCAAAGTCATCCAAAATGCAACTACGATATCCAGTGGGTTTAAACGTAATAAACGTCTTTCTGAAAATCTCCAAACATAGAATGTCTCAGAATCACAATAAATCAAGGTAAATCAGAAAAACACTTCATACAATATACACTGTATATATTTTAGTTTTAGCTATGTATTTTGTCAGCCAGTAACTCTGAATATTTTAAAACTAAGCACATATAAAAATATCCAAACCATTTGTGCAAATTCACAATAGTAAGGAAAGTCACTTTTTAAGGCAAGCCATATTGTTATCTCTACTTTTAACATCATAAAGAGTGGGGTTATATTTCAGGGACATTACATTGAAAGCCTTCTTCAGGCTTTCTCTAAGTATTTTAGAAAAAGCAGTTTAGCAAATGCCTCTCATTCTGAGAATGAATCTACAAGAAAGTGAGAGGTTATTTGAAATATAGAAAGGACAGGAGTGTTCTCAGCTATTACATTTGAGCTCAAATTAAAAAATGAAATTGTTCAAGTACAGAGATGAATCATATGTCCTGCCGAAAACAGGGCTTCTGCTTAGAGGTATTCATCACATGCTTAGGGATCCTTATAACCAAAATGATGAAGAAAGTAGGTTCTCAATAAAATGTATGGATGTATTAGCCTCGAAATACTAAATTGTTTTTTCAATGCTCTATTTTCATCTTCAGTACATACATTGACTGGAGGCAATAATTTATCATGGACTCAAGATTTATTGTAAGAATATGTGATTCTGCCAGATCATGATTCTGACCTTAAGTTGTGTGGCTATTAGAATATTCTAGCTTTAGAAGTTTAACTTCATGAGTGTTCACAGACTGAAAAGAATCCCACAGATTTTTCTCTCCTTCACAGACACCTTCATTGGATGCTCACTTGTTCATTGTTTCTATAAAATATCTTTACTGTAAATCTTTGCACAAAAATCACTTTAAACATTTCTTTACTGGTGTTACTGCCTTCAGTTTTTGGCCTTTAATTTGTTTCTGCACTGCAAAGCAGATAGTAAAATTGTTTCAAAACAATAACTGACATTTCTTTAAATAATCTACAGACAGTTTGTTCATCGCCCTACCTACTTTTCTGCAGGGTCCAGGGTAGCTGTGGTATCATCATTGCTGGATAGCTTCAAAACCTGGCTTGAACATCTGCCTGTTTTTATTGAACACTGCAATGGCTGTTGTCTGTCACTGATGGTTAAAGATGTATTCATCTACCTCTATGTGACTGACTTAGCCAGGCAATTCAGTTGTTTCGTCTCCCTGAACTACATCTTACTGGTGAAGAGGGGTGGGATTTATCAGAGCCTTTCACTGAGTTAAATTTTAGACACTAATCTGGAAAACTGAATCCGCTCTTGACCTCTATATTCTACTGTAGGAATATTAGGTAGGCAAAATATACAACTTAGATCCTTGAAACTTCAGTGTTGTGGATATTTCCTATCTGTTCAACTCCATTTGTGTAATTATTCAAGATCCCTTGACTCTGCTTTCCTAGGACAAGGAAACAGCCCCAGGCTTCAGGTCTTCATGGAAAATGTTATCAAATACTTTCAGGAACAGGCTGCCCAGGGAACTGATGGGCTCATCATCCCTGGAGGTATTGAAAAGACATGAGATGTGGCACTCAGGGGCAGGGCTTAGAGGAGGGTTTGGTAGTGTCGGTTTAGCAGCTGGACTTGATGATCTTACCTTTTCCAGTCTAAACAATCCTATGATTCTATGATTATGTATAATAAGAACCAGAAATCTACTGCAGAAGTGCCAAGGTTGTCACACCATAAGACTCTCACAGGGCTGACAATAAGCAGCATAAGGAGAATAATTCTGAACATTCAGAAATAACAGTACTTCCTCTTGCTTGTCTTTCCTTGAGCTAGATATCAGAAAATAAACTTTTTTGTGTTTTTTTTAATTTACTTCATTTAAAAATCTGAAATTCCTGCAGCACCTTGTAAACACTCAAAAAATTCAGGTTTTGTGGTACAGTCCTACTGATCAGATAATTTAAGAGTTTATAGACTATAGCTTATCTGACCACCTTTTTTTTTGTTTTGTTTTTGGGGGTGTGTGTTTTTTTTATTTGTTTTCATTAGTTTTTTTTGTTTATTTGTTTGGGTTTTTCTCGGTTATTTGGTTTCTTTTCCCCAATAGGCACAGTGATCGGTTATCAGACTTTAATCTTTCTGACAGTCAGTCATAACACATGGCATAAAATTTCAGTGATATCAAACAGGTTGACAGAAAAGCAGACCAGAAGTTATCTGCAAGAGGTACAAGAACTTAACACCTCAGGAAAAGTTATGAAAATGAATAAAAATTGGTGCCACTTGCAAGTACATTTATCCAGGGATTTGCTACCATGTCAGTGTTTGTGGACAAACTGAGAAGCCTTCCAGTTATAAAGCTTTGCTGACTGTGACATAAAACTTATCTATAGATGTTTTTGCCCAAGTTCTCATAAACCCTGAAGACAGCACTTTTCCAGATGATGGTGCTTATGCCCTAAAAGAGGCATCCATCATACCATAATAATTCCTGTCTGATTTATTTCTTATTCATCTAGCAATTCATTCAATGTAAACTTCCAAATTTCTGTAAACAAGTTATTATCTTTTAGCCTGTCATGGTAAATTTGTTTCACTTCCCTGGACAATTAGTTAATTTGGACAGTATTCATGCTCATAGCCTTAAACATTCAAGACACTATGTCTCACAAATACATTTTCTGATTCCCTAAGAGCAACCTCAGAAGCCTATCAGGATTAGCATTTTCTGTCAGCTTTCTTCACATTGACTAAAAATTTCTCTCATATAGTTCCTAAATTTCATATACAAATTGTGAGTACAGCAATATCATAGTGAAGCATAAATGTGTCTGTGCTGCAGCAAGCACTGTGGGTCCCCTCCCATCCCAGTGTGTATCCAGCAGAGCAGAATTTGTGCAGCCACAGGATAAAACATGTTTCCTGCAGAGCAGTCTCCACAGCACTAAACTTCTTTAAAAATATCAGCAGATGAATAATTTGCAGCTTTTCTCTGAAAAAGCCCGCAGTAAATGTCACAACATGCAACCACTGCTTCAAAAATGCAATATTACAGCATTGCCTGTATTCCCAGCAATTTCCTAAATACTCCAGTGGAAAATTATGTGGGATGCTAATACAGTGGTGTTTCCCTATCAAAGTAATTCAGTGTCTTAAAAGTTGGTACATAACTCCCCCAAAACAGACAGAGATAAAATCGGAATAAGAATTTGAGTCCTTTGATTTCTCCTCTTTCATCGTAATTACAGGGTTTTGTTTCCTCGTTTCTTTGTATTTTTCCTTTTTTTTTTTTTGTTTTTTTTTTTTTTTATGTAAGGATGTGAAAATCTCATGCCAACACTAGTGAGAATTTCCAAAAACTACACAAGTAGCAGAACTAACAAAATATGATTTCAGGTAGAATTATGTCACAGCCTAGTTGATTTCCCTATCATGACTACAATATCTCCAGCTCTCTCAGCACCATTTTTCTCTTTTATGTTACCAGTCACTGAATACTTCTGATCCTCAGCAATGCCCCTTGTGTAGTGGCAGTGCGAATGCTATAAAAGTCTGTGAGAAATGTATATGTTGATCCGTCAGCTTATATAGCTGTATTAACTGGTTTAATAGGAGACAAAAAAATTCTAAGCATTGAGTTCCTTTATCAACTTTTTCATCATTGCAGGCATTTAGAGAGGAATAAAAATTGTATCTTGTATCTTCTCAATTGCACTTTCCTCCCAGACTGAAAATATGTGAATTCTGCACTTTCAGAAATTTATTGAATGGTTTGGGTTGGAAGGAACCTTAAAGATCATCTAGTTCCAAAACCTCTGCCATGGTCAGGGAGGGACACCTCCCACTAGACCACTTTTCTCAAACTGAGCAAATGGAGTAATTCTAGAGAGCAGACTGGCACTGAACAGAAAGTGCAATTGCACAAGTCATATTTCCTTATGAAATACATTTCACGGTAGCAAAATACTTGATAAATTTGTCATCTCCTGTAGCTATTATCATTTATTTTCATTCTAAGTTCAGAGAATTGATCATTGTGAGCTGCACTGCAGTAGGAGTTAGACAAGGACTGATGGACAAAAGCCACTTGTATGAGGATCGACAAGGTGAAGTGTCAGGTCCTGCTTTTGGTTCAAAACAGCCCCAGGCAGTGCTAAAGGCTGGGAGCAGAGTGGCTGGAAAGCTGTCCAGCAGAAAAGGACCTGGGCATGCTGGCCAACAGTGGAAGAACTTGAACCAGCATTTGCCCAGGTATCCAAAAAAGGGCAATGGCATTCTGGCCTGTATCAGCAACACTGTGGCCAGTAGAACCAGGGCAATTATCACCTCCATGTACTTGGCACTTTGAATCCTGTGTTCAGTTCTGGGCCCCTCACTCCAAGAAGGACATTGAAGTGCTGGAGTGTGACCGGAGAAGGGCAGTGGAGCTGGGGAAGGGTCTGGAGCACGAGTCTGATGAGAAGTGGCTGAGGGAGCTGGGGGTGTTTAACCCGGAGAAAAGAAGGCTCGGGTGGGCCCTTATCACTTTCTACAACTCTCTGGAAGGAGGCTGCAATGAGGTGGAGGCTGGTCTGTTCTCCCAGGTAACAAGTGATAGGACAACAGGAAATAGCCTCAAACTAGGGGAGGCTTAGATTGGATATGATTAGGAAAAGCTTTTTACTATAAAGCATTAGAACAGAGTGCCCAGGGCAGTGGTGGAGTCACCATCTCTTGAAGTCTTAAAAAAAATGTGTGGCTATGGCAAGCGGGGACATTGATTAATGGGGAGCATGGTGGTAGTTATATGTTGGCAATTGGAATAGTGATCCTGAATGTCTTTTTCAACCTTAGCAATTCTATGACTTCATGATTGTGTAAGGAGCACTTTTTTTTCACCAGACATTTCTAAGACATTTGCCTTACTGAGTTTTAAGAGAACTTCCAGGCAATATCCTAGTAGGCAAGGAAGAAATCTGAATTAGTGTAGTTGTTTCCATTTCTACTCTTTAAGAATATACCTTAGTATTAGTTTAGGATGTCTTGGGGGTTTATTTTCTTTCAGTTTTGCATCCTCTTTTTTCTTGGCAAATATCTGGGAATTTCACAGCTCACTGCTGATCCTGAAATAGTTCAAACCCACTGCTTTCCACAAGTCCCAGTTCCTAATGCAGACCCTGCCACTTGTCCCTGAAGTTCTCACTTATTACATCAGTTTGGCTTTTGACAGGTTTTAGCTGCTGCCAAAGAGCCACTCAGAACTACTTTCAAGTGTGGGTGACATCTAATGGAGAGCATTCAGGAAAGCAGTCGATGCCAAACATCAAGTGCTGTATTTTTGTTATGGCTGTGTTTATTTCACAGTGAAAGACTGTAACTAAAAGAGAAAATAAAAATGGCAAAAAGTCAGAAAATCTGAGGTTCTTGCCTGCAAACAACTATGTGTGTGAGGAGATAAAAGTACATATTAGGTTATGTACTTGCCTAAGAGTACAAAGAAAAATACTTGGACTTCAAAGAGAAATCCAACCAGGATACTTGAGGTCAACACTAGGTCTATTACTAGAATGCAAATACTGAAAAAGAGGGGGAAAAGAAAGAATGGAACGTGGATATAACAGTTAGTGTAGAAACTTCTTAAAGAAACAATTAGTGTGTTCAATACATTTAACAAAGAGTGTTAGAAACTTTCAAGGGAAAAAAAGTAAGTTGGAAAACTCATGCAGGTACCACATGCAGAAGTTATTTAAAGTTAACACGCAAAATTTCCTGTATATGAAAGCTTATCTGTTTTACAAATCAATATCCTCAAGGCATGATACAGATAATGATCTATAAATTATATTTAATTATTGCAAAGATCATTTATGCAAACACACATGTCCTAAGGGAATTTCATCCTTGGTGCCAAAAGGGAGAGACCTTTATGCAGGAGAGGGACCAGATTCATGTCCATGTTCCCTTCTGAGGAGGAGTATCTTTCATTGTCACACTGCAGTACTTGGCAGAAGCAACATCACTGTACATGGGAATGCAGCTGAATCCCCAGACCCCATGGTTCAACAGGTCAGCTCTTCCTACACCAGAACAGCCTGTCCTCACACATGTGTCATGGGCATATTGAGTTATGGCTGTGCAAGTCTTTCCTAGGCAAATACGGGCTGTGCCTTTTCTTTCTTTCCTCAAGCAGATATGCTTTGGTGACAGAGAGAAAACCTAATTCATTCTCTTTCATCAAGTTTATTATTTCAGACTTAAGGGTAACGTGAATTCCACACAACAGAAAGTGACAGTGGTTGTAGTTTTCCTGGATGTGGGTCAGACTTGGACATCATTACTCACAGCATCCTCTGGATAAGTTGTCCAGCTGCAGGATGAGTAAGTTCACCTGTGTGCTGCATGAAGAACCGACTCAAGGGCACAGACACAGGGTTGTAGTGAATGGGGGAAATATTTGGTTGATGGACTTCAGGAATAATCAGAAAAAAAGTGAAAATTTATTTTACTCTGCTTGAATCTGTATTGCAGTAGGTAGAGCTTTCCAATCTACTGGTAACATGGCTTCTGAAGTAATGTTCCTTTTGTCTACCCAAGTTACTACTAATCTTTTGCATTTGGTTCTAAATATCTTCTTGTATTTTCTATGATACATTCCTTCAATATGATTTTCATTTCCAAAGCACTAAAGTTCTCAGAAGCCTGCATGGTGTCATTTATTTCTCAGGGCATGAAGAGATATCGAGAGAAATATCTAGAAATAATAATACAATCAATGCTCCTCTGGTTATTGGCTCAGACATAAACACAGATGAGTACAAACCTTTGGTGAGCTTTTTTAATGAAGTCCACTGTATCTCATGTTCTCCTGATTGGTAGTAACCACACACAGTTTATGAATCTTTTGATACAGTGTTCAAACCTAGAAGAAGAAGCATATCTACAAGGAGGAATTAATGAACATATATATGTTCTTTGGTACAGTAAAGGCTCTTTTAAATTTTACTGTAAAGCTATTGTCTTCTTATTTTATGTTTAGTGTTGTTATGTCCTCAGTGAAAACTGCATCTGCAGTTCTGATTATAAGAATGATGAAGTAGTAGTGAAATGCATGCATTATGCATTTTCTTGGACAAAGATTCCTGCAGTCATACCCTGTCATCTTGCTTTGTGGATGCTGCTTTTATCCCTCTCTTATAAAGGGCATGTTTTCCCTCTGTGTATTATGGATACAATCTAAAGCCCACTGAAATGGAAAAACTCACTCTTGGCTTCACAGAGGTCCTATATCTATAAAGAAAAAAATCAACTACAAAGGAAAATGGCTTTATGTTTTCATTTTTGTGCAGATTTAAAAAGTCCACAACTCCAGATTGTATCTTCATTTTCAGCTGTAGGTGTAAGTTTCAAACTAAAATGATATATGCTGCCCTTTTTTATTTACATGGTGAACCTATTTGCTATTTCTGGTCTAAGCTAAGAGACATAGAAAGGACTCAAAAAAAAAGCTGTTTACAGAAACTGCTCCTTTGTTAGTACAGCCTGGATGCCTTTGCCCATCACTGCATGTTTGTTGGTACAAACTTTTTGGCAGTGTGTTGCTGGGAGTTAGCATCACTAGCAGAAATGAGAGGGTTGGCTCTCATTCAAGATGTACAACAAAAGTCAGACTCCTCTGCATGTTGATAGGGTAGAAAATGCACTAAATTCTGAAGAATTTTCCCCTAGAAGGTCTACCACAGACAAGGCCCTCCCGGACAGAGGCTGACCAAACTGCTGTGTTTGGACCTCAGTCCACTGTGTAGTTTTCATATTCTCCAGATCCCAGCAGATTCCAGAAATCATCTCTAGCTGATCTGCAGCCTGTTTTGGGTAGACACTTGGGATGCTATCTCTGAATGAACTAGGATGCTGTCCCCCAGTCCACAAATTTCTCATGTCCAGAAATGTCCACAGAATCCATATGGTTTTATTGAATCTCCAATTCTCTGGAAGCTTGAGTTTTTAACGTTTCGTCTCTGAATGACTGAAATGGAAAGGACAAGAAGATTTTGCAAAGTTTTCTGAAAAAAACCCTTCTTTTCTTTAAAGCTATCAGAAGATATATACAGATCTGGACAAAAATAATAAACTCTGTGCCTGCAATTCCCTGCCTTAATTTCCTTACTGCTGTGAAGTCTTCAGTGGCTGTGACCACAATCCAACAAGCAATCTCTAATATTGCCTATGCAAGTGTCTGTTTCTCTAATTCATGGATGCTATCTCCTTTACATAGAGCTCAGTTTTTCTCAGCTAATCTAATAATGAAATAAAAGCCTAGTCTGTAAAATCATCTTTATATCACTCGGTCCTACGTATTTTTTTCATTTGTTCCTGAGAAATTCTGAGCTTTCTTTTCACTGCTCAACCTTGGAATTTTTTAAGCTCTAATACAAATATAAAATATGTGCTTTATTGGGGGTATTTTCAACTTTCCAGCCCCTCTAGATGTAGTGAGCTTTCATATTTTTACATGGAATTCACCCAGTTTGTAGTCCCAGAGTGTTTCTAAGTAATCACTATGGCTTAATACTTAATACCTCACATTACTCCTGGACTTCAGACATCACATAGTCAGGATGGAAAACAATGGGTTGCTACAAGGCCTGTTCAGGCACTCAAACCATGAATTTACCCAAAATATTGGACTCAGAAATATATTTTATAAAGCTTGCCAGAGGTATGAAAACCTAAAATTATACTTTTGGAAGATTTTTTGGTTAAAATAAAATCTTAGATGCAGGCAAAAGAAGTTGAATGATTTACAATAGTTTCAGATCTAAGTGACAAATGAAAGGAATGGAAAGAAGATTTAAGTGTGATGTCCTGCCGATGATTTTCCAGTTCCCAGCCATGGGTACAGCTGATGTTTTGTTTTGTCTTCAGCATAGCATTTAGAGCAGGTACAACAGAGTTTATGGAAAGAAAAATTTCATCATGATGATGTACTATATACCATATTACATTTATTTAATGAAGTTGTATCTCCTCAGATGCTCGCAAATGATTTCCATACTGTCTGCCCTAATTTATAGCATTAGTAGTTTGTATAAATTTGCTTTAGAGGCTAAAATATAGCCTATATTTTTTTCCAGAATAGAACTGTGTTGACCTTGGATGGCTTTCAGATTGAAAACATTGATGGCACATTGCCACAGACAATCATCCTTCTATAAAGTATGGGAACACTGGGAAACTTGGAAAAATGCCTTCACAGAAGTAATGCATCAACTCGAGTGGTATCTATTGAAGTTTTACCTCTTTTTCACTCCTGCTTTTCAAAAAAAAATATGAAACCCATAAAAAGAAAATGAAACTTTCTCTTCCTCTGAAATCTACAAGAGAGTTAAAAGAAATCAACCCACCAGAAAAACAGCTGGGAGAAAGATGGAGTGGCAAATAGGAAAAATGTAAAATTTTGGATAAATATACTGGAAAAACTGGATTTTGATGGGGTCTTGCTAACGTTTTTGCTCCTTGATTCTCTTGGCCCATTTTCACAGTGTGCTTGAGGACTGCACCTGCAATTTCTGTTACAGTTACAGCAGAGATCCCTGGTCATGGAGGTACAATACGATTTTTTGGGGTATTTTGTAGTTTCATGACTGATAGTGCTGGCACCCCTGTATTGGAGAAACTGATTCACACTGCTAGAGGTTTTTGTATGTCCCATCCACCGCCACATCAGCTGCTTTCAATTTCTGTGTGCGTAGCACAGCTCTCAGTGCATGGGCAAACTTCGAGCCAAGACATATCACAATGTCCTGAAGAATGAGCACCCTAAACAAATAGCTTCTGCTTCCCTACAAAACCTCTGTTATTCAGATTTTGGATGAGTAATTGTAGGCTACTCCTTTAGGACATAAACTTGCTGATAGTTGAATTAAAAAGTACTTCAGACAAATAATATTTAACAGACTAACAACAGAAGGTCAGACAAGCTTGCCTTTCGTACTAAAGGATAGCAACTATTCTCCTGGGAGCTGTTCAGTTAGTCAGGAGAGAGCTGCCTCACCCAAGAAGCCTTCCTTCCTTGTTATTTCTTTAACAGAACCTCATTTTACATGTTCCTAGGTCTAGTGCTGCATCCTGCCTATGTCCACACCTCATATCAAGGCAATACCAGATTATCCACCCTTCCCCTTTTCCCCATGCCTCAGTTTCCACGCCAAAGAAGCCCAGAGCCAAAAGACTACAAGAGAATTATCATCCTCCAGCGAGACTTCTAACTGGACAGCATCCCACTGTCTCAAAGGTGTCGTTGATATACACCTACTTTCAGGGAACTTCAGGAGAAAAGAGGTGAAATAGATCGTGCTGTGCCTCACCTAATTCTCTGTCTCTGAGCTGGGACACAGATAGTTAAATTCCTGTGTTGGATATCATGCCCTTTGGCCATTTCATTAAAGAGCTAAGCCAGCTGCTTCTCTGCTTAGTTTATATACTATATATAATTTATATACAATTAACTAATGTCATATGTCCTAACAAGAAATGATGCATTTGCCCTTTGACTGTAAAAGGTCACAGGTCTTAAATTTGACTTAAGATAACTAGGCTACTCTATCATTAAATCTTATTGAAGATTGATTTATATTTAATTTAAGGAAGTTGTTAATCAAATTCCTGTGGTTTGGGGGGCTTGGGGTTTTGTTTGTCTGTCTGTTTATTGTCTTGGATTTTTTTTATTATTGTTTTTGTTGTCTTGTGGTTTTTGTTTCATCAGGGAACTTGCTGCCAAGAATGATTCATTTATCATGAGATCTTTAGAGCAGCAGTGTTTCATTTCTACTCCCTGCCAATCTGCATAAGTCATCTTGCAAGTCACTTGAAGCATGAATCAGTGGGCAATAGGCACTGTAGTGATGCTGTGTGGAAAATAAAAATGTATTGAGCATGTTCAGTGAATGCTTTTCATGGAACTGTGAGCAGACAAATCAGGCAAGACACTTGATTAAACAGCACAAGTGCACTGCAAAGCAAATTATGATAAATTGCTAGTATTGATTACTTTTAACCAGATGGATGAGATTGTCTGGTGTTTAAATTTAGGAATGCAGCCAAAAGATACCTTGACCTCACCTCCGTACTGGGAACCAATACAAAATTAATTGGAGCTGTCGTTCAGGTAGAAGTCACAATTATGTGACAGTTGATTTATTAATTTAAGAGCTAGCTACACACCAGATGTATTCTTTACTCATACATGCTTTTTGCAGTTTAGGTTTTTAATATAGAAAAACCTCCAAGATGCTGATAGTCATTGTTTAGTGCCTGTAATACAATACATTTTCATTTGAATTAATGCACTTCTGATCAGCAATAAACTGTTTTAGCTTGGGTTTGTGATCACATTTTCCCTTTTTTAAAAAAAATTCTGTTAATATTTTGCTAAGTTGCTTGTGCTGCTGGATTCATATGCACGTAACCAACTGGGACTTGGAGTTCTTCCATAGTGTGGCATTTGCAACAGTCATCTGAATTTGCAAATACAGTATCTTCTGGTACTGTTAATATCACAGATATGTTGCACTCTAAACAAAGCATATACTCCCCTGAATTCTCAGCACTATTGAGCAGCTGTTCCTTTTCTGGTTTTGTCAAAAGAACTGATCTCTTGTGACTGCTGGCAGACTGCCTGGTCAGCGTGGACGCAGAAACTTCAGTGTAGGTGGCAGAGCTTACTCTTACAAATCTTTTCCATATGCATGTATGCAAATACACACACCTAATGTTGTGTTCAAGGGAAAAATTTGGTTTGTTCCAAAGTAATTTCAATAATTCATAATCAGAATGCAGAGACTCTGCCTTCAGACCAAGAGAATTTCTGGACCTCCACAAACCACATTTTTATTCCTTGCTCATAGGAAAAGAAACTAAAAAAAACCCCAAAAAGGGAAACAAACCCAGCATTGAAATAAATGATTGTAGAGGGGATTCCACCCTAAAAGTCAGTTCAGTAGAAAACTATAACTAAATTTAAAATTCTAGCTAGAAAAAACCCAAAGCATGTCAAAAGAGCATTAAAAAGGAGTAAATATTTTCCACCTTTCTCTCAACTCAGTCTTATACTATAATGTATAAACATTGGATCACAGAATCATATTAAAAAAGACTTTTTAGATCATCGCCACCCCTTAACCCAACTCTGCCAAGCACTAAAACATGTCCTCAAGCGCCACATCAACACCTTTTTAAATACTCCAGGGATGGTGATTTAACCACTTCCTTGGAATTCCAGTGTTTGACCACGAATTTTTCCTAATATGCAATCTAAACCTCTCCTGGTGCAAACTGAGGCTGTTCTCTCTTGTTGTGTCACTTGTTACCTGGGAGAAGAGATCAATCCCACCTGGCCACACCCTCCTTTCAGGCAGTTCTAGAGGGAGATAAGGTCTCCCCTCAGCTTCCTTTTCTCCAGGCTAAACAAACCCAGCTCCCTCAGCTACTCCTCATCAGACTTGTTCTCTCTACATAATCTTTACATAATTTAATGCATGAACAGTAAAAAAAAACCAAAAAACCAATGAAAATAATGCTACTCCTAGAAAACTACAGCAGTTCTTTCCCTTTTTCTGGCTGTACCTCCCTTATTAAAATGCATCACACTTGTATGGGCAAAGAAATAATTCAGATTTTCAAACAAATCTCCTGAATGTTCAATATGGGGTGGTGTTGGTTGTGGGGTTTTTTTCTTTTTGTGGGGCTTAGTCTTTTTTACCTACTTTTTTCCCCTTCCTCTCATTTTCTCTTCTCTCTTTTGGATCTACTGAAAGTAGAGCTTGGCAATTATATTGCTAAAAGTTGTAGTAATGCAGTATTCAGCCCTCTCCTACTGATAATTTTAAGATTCGACCTCTTGAGAATTGTCAGGGTTAGAAATACACTTTCTGAGCTGGGAATTTCAGCTTTTCAGCCACATAAAGTGCTATGCAGCATTTATTTAGAAACCTGGCAGATGATGAAATATTGAACCTTAAACCAGTAGTGACATCTTGATTTATATTAGAAAGGACTGATCCTTTTCTGTTTCCAATTCCTCTCCAGCATTTTTCTGTTGACTTCTGTATTTACACCAGAAAGATAGACTTAAATCTGGTGGAAATGATTTTAAGTGTTTTCTACAGGATTTAAGGAAAAAAAAAAAAAAAAGCTTTTTTTTAAATTCTCATGGAGAGTTTGGTTAGATTCTAGACATCAAGGTAGGCTGGATTTTATAGGCATAAAAATACAAATTATTTTTCCAATACCTTTTTTAAAGACTCAATAAAAATATTATAAAGCAGATTTTATATAAATTGTGAAGCTTAAACAAATTGCAGGATGGCATTATAAAACATTTTACTGGAAGAATTTTGGTCTGGCCAGTGTAATTCACTGGGCCGTTTCAAATTTGCTAAAATGAAACTTTTATGTCGTCGCATAACATTGTCTTCTGTATAAAGACACAGATCTGTTAAAACAGTTTAAGCTATTCTAGCTTACAAGCTACCCTTGTAAAGGATTATAGGCCCTATATATCTGTAGTGAGTGTGATACTGTTTTATTATTTTGAAGCTAATAATTCTGTGAGGGTTTCAGTCTTAGATCTAGGAAAAAATTCACTGTTTAGAAGATTTTTTTTTCCTAAATTCATATAACCCAAGATACTTTTGAGCTACTTTGAGGACTGAATACACATCCCGTATTTCTCTATTTGCAAGTGTGATGGGAAAAAAAAACCACCTGATCTGACAACAAAAGAGAGGGAAAAATACTTAAAAACAGCTCTCCAGTTCATGTCCACATCTTTTGATACAGAGTTAATTGTATGCTTTCATCTGTTGGATGTATATCTTCACCTTCATAGGTTGTTTTTCTTCCCATCTAAGTCTCTTCAATCTGTTCAAGTGTTCATAAGACTCATTGTCTGTTGGGGTCTTTACCACCAAAATTAATAAAAAAAATTGTTCACATTGTCTGTATGAATGTGAAATAATGAGTAAGATTACAGCCTGTGTAGCAAGACAAAATTTATTGTAATAGGATCAAACTCATTTATGGTGAATTGGCTTGATTAAATGCTTTTCAAAAAGAGCAATGATTTCCTATTGATTCACTGTTTGGAAACATAGTTATAGTAGTAAATAGGAAGAATCTGATGCCAAAGAAATGGTTCTGATAACTCTGAGGGAAAGATATATAAGATAAACTATCTACATTGTTAACAGTAGTGATGTGTATCAGAGCTCCCATTTCAGTAATAATTAACATTAATAGACTACAGCAAATGGAACCTTAATTGGCCAAATGAACAAGTGAATACAATTCTGGCCTTTCACACTGAGTTTCAGTCTGTCATAGATATGTTTTATGAATCCAGATCATCTTTGATAGCATCTTATCTTTGCTGTTGCTATTATTGTAAAGGTTAAGCAATGCCTTCCACCTGCCCTGTCTCTTTTGATACTTCTTGCTCATCTTCAATTTTCTTTGTTTTTTAAACCTTCTTGTGCAGAAAATTGTGTAGCTGATGAGGTCTGGTATGTGTCATCATCTGCAGGCACATGGCAGGACCAGTCAACGGTGGCAGACTCCACAGAAAATAGCATAATATAGTTTTAGCACATAACTTTGAATTACTTTGTCAAAAATCTATTTGAGAAAGTCAGCCACAGTATGACTTCCAGATAGTTTTGAAATATTAAATTATTTTGACACTCTCTTATACAGAACTACAGACAGGGTCCTCTGTCAGTGGCATTTAACAGACATTAAGAGGTAGTTCTTTCCCTGGAATGATGGCAAGGAAGGGTCATTTGGACCCAAATATCAAAACAGGTTTCATTCATCCAGCATTATAATTGCATGCTTGCAGTCCTTTCTTATAATCTCTTGAGTACAGAGGGGTCTCAGAAAAAATAATTGAAATCTGTAGAAGCATAATGCTGAACTGAATAATACCGGTATAAAACCATCTAATAAAGGGAAGGGTCAGATCCATTCAAGTAGGCTTTGAACATTTTTAGCAGTGAAAACTCAGTACTCTCTAAGGACAGAGATAATCATCAGAAATGGCAGAGGTCTTGAGAAATGTTTACTTGTTGTATGCATTTAATGTGGGTTTGTGCAGTTATATGTTTAATATAAGGCAAGGTCTCTGCCCTGAGGTCTGTGCCATCTGCTTTTCCTGTGTTTGTTCATGGAAACATCTGAACTGTCTCCTCCAGCAACCAATGCCAAGGAAAAGTGTATACAGGCTGACCTTCAGCTGTGCTCCACTCATTATTTCCTCTCCCATTTTTATCCCTGCCATTTGCTGAAGCACCAGATATCATCTGGATGCTCCAGGCAGATTGCAACCAAAGAGGCTAGGTGAAAATACTGGCAATGACTTTGCTCAGAATTGCCATTTTCCATATTTTGGATGAAATGCTAAAAGGTGAATGTCTTTGATTTGAAAATATTCCAGTGCTTTTTATGAAACAGGGTCTCAGTATAGGTGCTGCAGTACATGGCACCTCTTGTGGGTTCCAGAGTATCGGATCCCTTTCTATTCTGAGAGCCTAAAAATGGCTGTCTTTAGGTAAGTGATCAAATTCAGACACAATTAGGGTGAGAAGTCACCACATATTTTTTGTTTGATTTGAGCTATTTGAATTTATTGCAATGCTCCTGAAGTGAAGGGCTGGAACTTCAGATTTGCCAGAGTCCAATAAATTCTGTCCAGGATCTTTTACAAATTGTACCCACAGGTGGTACAATGTTTAATATCAAATTTATTTTTTTAAAGGTAGTGGTTGTTACAAAGGATTTCTGATTTAGCAAGAATGCTGAAAAAATTGTTTCATAACATCATCCACATTTCTATCAAAATTTCACACTGATCACTAAAACTTTGACAACTGGTACATATGGATTTTTTTTAAAGCTTTTTATCTTTTTAATGGGAAGTATCATCAAGATAAAACCTTGATGTATTATTTTTTTTTCTGAAAATTATTTTTATAAATAAATTTATATTCAGTTGCAACTTTCTGATCCAACCAAATTAACATTTGAGCCTTCACAATGATTTTGCTGTAGAGCTTTAATAATTGATAAGAATCATTTGAAATCCATTTTTACAACTATGTTAAGTATAAGTAAAATAAAAAATATCTTTATACATTAGTTTTAAATACTTTTATTCTTTTTGCTAATTGAAAAATAAAGATTTGAAGCTTATCTGTTTGCTTTCAGAGATGAAGGAGTTTGTATGTAAAATTCCACCAGTAACAACTTGGCCTGTGATCCTATAGTGTCTTTAAATGCAAGATTTCTAATACTGTAGGGAAATAACTTAAAAAGAAAACCACAATAAAAGGAGACCAAAATCTAAGCTGCATGTCTTTATCCTTAATAAATGTACTACTTCAGAGAGTATCTTCTGGGGACCTGCTGACAGTTTTTATGTGAGATAATTGCAGATCAGAGGGTATTATGCTGTTAAGTTAAGCAGAGGGATTTTCTGTTTATTGATGTGGCTGGTAACACAGTCATAATAAAAGGTTATATGAAACTTCTCACTTTACCTTTCTATTTTATAGAATCATAGAATCATAAAAGGTTTGGGTTGGAAGGGGCTTTAAAAATCACCTGGCTCCAACCTTCCTGCCAAGGGTGGTGATGCCACCCACTATTTCAGCTTGGTATTTTTATTTTTCCAAATGCTGTTTGCTTGAATTTCTTCCCTGTGGGAATCTACTATGAACTTTTTTATCTGCAGATATCTCTTTATCAGGTTCATTAAAAATCTGATGCAGTTAATGATACATGTGATATATGTCCCAATTATATCTCAATTTGATACAGTCCTTTCCATATGCAGAGAATATGCAAGACATAGATGGAGAGAACATGCAAAGAAAGATCTGTTTTAGGCTGCAGGATGGGATTTGCCAATCATTTGCCTATATCCTATGTTCTGGCTTTTTTATGGCACCAAGGAAAAACAATCAAGTCTGATATGAGTATAGAAGAAGATCTAGAATTAAAGCCAAACATGTCCCACACATGTAGTCAGGGTTGGGATAGGATGGCTGACAGAAAGTTATGATTGTAATTTATGGAAGCAGTAATCATTGACAACTGCTGCTGAAGTTAATGGGATTGCTGCCATGAATGCATAATGCTCTAAACAGAATGGAGTATTCTAAACCAAACCAAAATATAGATAAGGAGAATGAATTGCTAAATTGTCTATTTTGATTTTGTGTCTTCTTGTTGTTGTTGTAGTTTGGTTCTTTGGGTTTTTTTATATGCCACCACTCAAAATGAGCTGGGGAAATATTTTCATTACTGTTCATATTCCTTTCTGCAACTGCAGTAGTGAACACCACTGGGAAAGAAATTGCTGTCCTCTAAGCCACTTTGAATAATGTGAAATAAGCAAGCTGAATGACATTTTGAGCTTTTGCTTTGCTGTTTCTGAAGTACAGCTATTTTTCCGACATGTCTGGAATGATTAGGAATGGGGTTGTGGAAAAAGAATGTAATTCTTTCGTTTCAGAGTAGCTGATTTTACTGATTCTTTACATTACATTTTACAACACATTCAGTGGAACTACAGAATGTCAAATTGAAAATCCTAAAACATTATCAAAATTTCTTTGATTAGTCCTTTGTCAGCAAAGTGTTAATGCTACATAGGAAATCAAATTCTTCTTAAAATATTTCACTCCCAACAGAGATGTTGCATCCAACTGAATAGAGTCCAGATATGTGAAGATTTCCAGGAAACTCTAGATGATATTCACAACCAGATGTTCACCTGGCTTCTCATTTTCTCCCAGAACATGACCGAAAGTTTGCTGGTGTCAGGAAAATCTTAACCCAGTTGTGGTAGAAACATGTAGGAAAATATGCAAAACATTTGCAATCTTTTGTTTATATTAATTTATGAGAACATGCTGTGAGAATAAGTGACCAAAAATATGCTTGCGTTTGTAATCCATGAGCTTCATACTTTGTTTTTACCTGTGAGACTCAGTGGAAGGGAATGAAGACTGCATCCTGCAAGATGATCTATCAATGCTAGATGAAGAAAACCGTAAATATACAGGATAAAAATGGTCATGCAGGTTCATTTAATGGCCAGTACCTGAAAGAAATTGTGTGTGAATACTTTCAGTCAGTGTATGAAACATTTGTGATAAGCTGATGTATCAATGGTTATTGTTGAATGATTGCATTTCTTTTCTGAATTTCAGTTTTTTTCTGCACAGAAAGATTTTTTTATTTTATTTTATTTTTTTTTATTTTTATTTGGTGCTCTCTGGAGGCTGTTGCTTATAACTACTTTTGTGGAATCATAGGGCATTGATCTGTTATTTAAATTTGTACAGTGTTTTGTGGACAAACCTGAAGTTACAGCAGCTTCTTTCCCCTCTGTGACTGAAGAAGTTAAATGAGTTCTCAGAAAAAGTAGAGGCACTGAAACATTCTATTACCACAGAGCCCATATCCTCGTGGTATAACAAAGAGCTGACCCTGAAAATTTGGCACAAGTCCATTGCAACCACTCTGTCTAATGCCATAGAAAAATAATGATGTATTTTTTATAGAACACTATTCCAGGGTTATGTTGATTTAAACTAGAGGAGGTAAAGAGTATAGGAAATGAGACATGCTAGTGACTCAGCATTTTAAATCTAAGCATTGTAAATAAAGGTAAGAAAGGGAGGAAAGGAAAAGAATGCAGTTGTGAGCTACAAGGCAAAAAAATAGCCAAGAATTTTCTAAAACCTCACCATTAAGACTAGATAGGTTCACTCGAAATCCCATGCAGATATGTCCTTTTATATCTTAACTTGATACATCTCTTTTCAGAGGACTGGATGAAATTTTGCAATGAGACTTCTCAGGTTAGGTTGATGACTAGTTTGACAGTTGCAAAAGCTGACTTGGTTAGGGAGAAACTGCTATTATTTATTTATATAAACTATGTAACTTAAGGTGAGAGAATTTTTTTTCTCTAATGCAATTGCTGCTAAAATAATAGAAATAAATTTTAGTCTTGCATGATAGTTTAACTGATATTCACAAGAGCCTGACTGATACCTCCTTGAAAAAGGAAAAGATTAGTTTTAGATTTTTCTGCCATTGTACTACCTAATTGATGAAAACACTTCAGTGTAATTCAGTGTAATTATGGTTGCTGTTTCTTAAGTTAACAGTCTTTATACTTCTGTGAAAAGAAAAACAAACCCAAAATAGAAAAAGAAGTGAGAAAAATTTATTGTGTATATATATGTATGTATTGTATATATTATAATATATGTATTGTATATATATATATAATGTATATTGCACATTGTATGTGCATCTATTAATTTATCTGAATATGAATGTTGAGTAGCAAGATGTGTTACTTCCAATGAAAATCAAGAATGGAAATAAGAAACTTATAAATAATATATTTGAAAACTGAATATTTCATCCACACATGTATCACAAATAACAGAATCATGGAAAAGTAGATGTTGGAAGGTACCTTAAAGGTCATTTAGTTCAAACACCCTGCCAAGAGCAGGGAAGCCTTCTATTAGATCAAGTTACTCAGAGCCCCATTCAACCTGGCTTTGAACACTCCAAGGCTGTGGCACCCCCAGTTTCTCTGGGTAACCTGGGCACATATAAAAACTTTTTATTCTTCTCCCTATTGATCTCATGGCAAGTTTCACTGATATTCTCTACAAATGCACACTGCCTTTCTCACTTGCTTTCTTCACATGGACTTTATCCAGTGTATCACTGGATTTTCTAATAAAAAAAATAAAAAAATAAAATAATATATAATTAATAAATAATAAAATAAATATAGAAATAATAAAATAATAAAAATAATTATAAAAATAAAGAGATTTTCTAATACTGACTTTTACCTGGGATAGTGAATTCTAAATTAAATTATGCTGATTATTGGTCATCAGGTGGAGCTGCAAAGGGCATTCTCTCCAATGGGCTTTGTGCAAATTAATTTCCATCGCATCAAGACCATTCCTGGAGGTGTTCAAGGCCAGGTTGGATGGGGCTTTGAGCAAGCTGATTTGGTAGAAGGTGTCCTAGACTACATCAGAGGGATTGGACTAGATGATCTTTAAGGGTCCCTTGCAGCACAAACCATTCTGTGACTGTGATTCTGTGGTTTAGCTTTTAAGTCTTTGTGTCTTCAGCCATATGTTGCTTGCTTGGACAATAAAGAAGAAAAAAAACCAAAAAATCTTAAACCCCTCAGTAATATTCTTACTTCCATGAGCATTATGCCTCTTAGGAAATACTCACATGTAAGGAATTAGTA
Organism: Poecile atricapillus; assembly: GCF_030490865.1. Classification (NCBI taxonomy): domain Eukaryota; kingdom Metazoa; phylum Chordata; class Aves; order Passeriformes; family Paridae; genus Poecile; species Poecile atricapillus. The sequence goes on from NC_081249.1 coordinate 84,170,930, forward strand.
ACATCTCAGGAAGCTAATAGAGAGTTTCATCTGAAGAAAAGGTGGGATTAACTAAGGAAGTTTTGAACTTCATAACTTGACTCCAGTCACTGAAAATATTGAGCAGAATCATTATTCAGAGATGTGTCATAGAAGTCCAGTTATTCTTTGCTGGTGAATATAGCTTTACTGAAGACAGTGCCAGTGTATCACTTTATACACACTGAAGTTTTGGACAGAATAAACATGAAAGTTTTTGAAACTCAGTGTCATTCTATCTGGAATTAGGCAAGATACTGAACAGCCTCTGGTACTTTTCAGTTCGTTTTTAAAAATGGAAGGTCTGTGACAAATAGATCTGAAGCCTCAAAGACCCGGATACCTCCAGGTGAACTTCAAGTTTCTTTGTCACACACCACATACAACACACGAATAAACCAATGTGACCCATTTAGCAATGCAAAAGTTTGGAAATCAACTTTAAGAGAAGAATTAACACATAGTGCAGAATGACTTTCCTCCATTTTGACACAGATGTGCATTGAACTAGAACACAGTATTAGCTTTTATTGAATGTGAAAAGTGAGTAACATTTAGCTTCTTTATAGAAGGCGTGAAAAGGTCAGCTGGAAGTTTTATTGATGGTATTTAGAGGAGAAGTTTGCTTGCTGTAATGCAAAATTAGAACTTATTTGGACAGAGGAAATTGTATTAAAAAAACAGCTCCTGTTCCATAAGACAATTACATTCTAATCCCTCTGGGTAATTATGCTACTGTCCAGTGCTCTATGCCCATGTTTCAGGAGAAAAACTTCTAAGGACACTTCTTGGAATTAATCCAATACCCAAGCTTCATTTGCTACACAGTACTGATTTGGTTTTAAAGGACAATACATTCCTATAAGTGTCCATAAACAAAAAAAAGACCAAACATATTTATATGCTTATCAATTATTAAGCGCTTATTTTTACTGTCTTAAATGTCTCTTAGAAATAGAAATTTTAAGTGTAGCATTCTAAGATTCAGCAATTTATCATCTTTGGGAACTGCACTTTATGTTCATTATAGCCTCAGTATAAATGTACATCATTAAGCCCACCTGACAATTAACTTCCAACAGTTATTCTCTAAAAGATAGATTCTTTTCAGTAAAGAGAATCATGAGCACTACAAATGTCTGGTCTAATGGCCATTACTAATTATTATTAATACAGCTAATAATCATAGTCACATTTGAAGTGATTTTCAATAAAAGTATTATGAAATGTTTGTCTCTGTCAGCCTTTGTGAGGCAAGTATATTAAATGATGTATTGTTAAATGATGATGCATATAAGTCAAGGAATGGTTACAGTAAAAAAGTGTGACATATGGAGAAATGGAAATGAGGGAAGAAAAGTGATTAAGGCATTGGTCTTGTCATAAAGAGACAAGCAGATGTATATGGTTATTGGTGTGAGCTTGAGTGCTTAACTTCATTGTCTCTGCTCTCTTGTTGCAAAATGGAAATCATAATTTACTATATTAGTAGCATATTAATATATGGAGCTGTATTGAAGTAAGAAGATATGAATATACTTTGCTTCATAATCTGCAGAAATCTGTGTGAGGAACCTGAGCCCCTTCCTTCAGGGCTCCATTGACAACAGCATGAATTATTTTGTTCTTTTACTTAATTTTCTTTTTAAACACTCTCTCATTCTGTAACTTCACCCTGCTTTAATTTTACTGTTTTACTCAGGCTCAGAAAAGTCTAACTTGTAAGCATGTTAATCTCTCCTTCATGAGTAGAGCACCTTATTGTTGACATTTTGAGATTTGTTAAAACTCAGTTCCAGCCTCACTGGTTGCTAATCTTACTGGCCTCACCAGCCACCAATAACTGTTTTCTATGAATTTTGTATTTTACCTGCTCCCACACCACTGTCCCCAATACTCACTGGTCCTTGCTGGGTTTGCCAGTCTTGGTTCATCAGTAGTTTTCTGCATAGAAAATCCTGAAAGTCAGGCTCAGCTCCAGGCTGTTTCAGGAAAACAAGAAAACTAAATACTTTAAAAACCTAAATTTCCATTATATAATTTTTTTAAAACTTTTATTCATAAAGAGTGGAAATTTTTAACAATACTGATTTCTCATGTTTAATCAAAAAATTAGAAAAATTCATTCCTACAGTTAGAGCATTCTTATTAGATTTTCATGAACGATGCACATTGATGATAAAAGGTAGTACCTCGATATTGGATTTTCTACTTTGATTGTAGAGATAGGCTTTCACATTGCCCTATGTGTCATGTCAGACTAAAAACCACAGCCACATCCAAACCTGTTTTTTTTACTGAAGCTATGCTGAGAAAACATACTTGGGTTTTTGAGTATGTAAATGGGTTTTTTTAATTTTATATTTTTCTATATTTATATTATATTTAAGTTTTATTTTATTAGAAAAATACTTGGAAAATATATAAATTTTCTTTCAATTTGGAGCTGTCAGTACATAATATGCTGTAGGAAATAGACACAGGCAATACACTTGAACCAGAAAAAGGGCTGACAAACCTAAAGTACTTAATGTACAGTTTGATAGAGAATGTGCTCTTGAAACTCTGAAGACTGAGATAATTGAAGCACTAAAAACTATTGTTAGTCCAAATATAATTTTCTCTCTTTTTCTAGCTGGGGTACCAGAGGCAATTTAGCTAAACTAAATGATCCCATGTCCCAAAACACTTTTACAGGGTCTAATTTCATTGGGTGAGGTATCGCACAGATATCCTATTGCTTCTTCTGGCTGAGCTAGTTCAGAAGCCATCCAGGTATCTCTGCCTGGGACTATGTTATGGCCAGGGGCAAAGATGCTGCTTTTTCCCCTTTCTCTATATGTATATATGTCAGAGTTAGTGCTGATTAAAACTATTCAGGATTTCTTCTGAAGCATTCAGAGGCTTTAAAGATCAGGCTACACAATTGCAGTTAATTTCAGCATTTTGCACAATTTACACTGATATGGTCCTAGCAGGATGAAATTCATAATGAGTCCATATTCCTCTACACAGCTGAGATGCAATTTATGCATTTTCAGTAAATTTTGCACCTTTTCATTATTATTAAATGTGACATTTGAAAAAGCCTGGTGATGAAAAATCTTCTTCTCTCTTCCGAGAAGCTGAGTGGAAGGACATGTTGGCCTGGGTTATTACTGAAGCTTTCAGCATTAATTTACATCATTTTCAAGTGCTTTTGGGACACTTTTCTCGCCATATAATTCCTGCTTTCCCTATTTGACTCCAGGCTCTCTCCTGGTCATGGTGACTGATTTGAAACCACTTAGCTTGTGCTTGATGCAAGGGACATCATGTACCCAAGCCAGCTTTCCTGCCATTTAAAGCATTTGTCTTTTTCTATCTAACTTTGTTCCTTTCTTTTAAAGATAGGCAATTTCCTCTGCAGACCTCAAAGCAAAATTTGCCTAAAAACTATTAAAAACCCCCAATACTCTGAGCTTTTTGCATAGATTGAAATAATGACTTTACACATCACACATGAAGTTTTCTTGAAATATATTGGGTCACAATGGAGAGCTTTTAAAAACATTTTTCATAGGTTAGACTCATATCCAATATGGCCTCTTACCTGTTACTTGTTAAAGGAGTTGTGTAATGAGTGTAAAATATAATGATTATTTACTTTAATATTATCAGCAAATATATGCTCTGTCTCAAATAGTATTTAAGATATATATTCTATCTGCTTCATCTGATGTTGCTGTTCTCAAAACTGTACTCTTGGAAGAAGAGATTTTCAAATTCCTAGTTGGCATGGATGAAAATTGTTTCATTGATTTCAGGAAAAATAGGATTGCCAGTGCCACCTGGGAATCTGGCCCATTCAGCTGTGCTATGACATTTAGGAAGAAGCAAACACACTCACAAGACTCTTTAGATTGTCTTGACTTAGCAATCAAAAGTTTTACTTGAATTTCTAGGAGAGATGATCAAAATAGCAATCACTTTCCTGTTTTGGAATGAAATAGAGATTCAGATAAGGTTTCCTGAACAATTATTCCCTAAATATATAGAGTCCAGAGGAGGCCATTAATTTGATCACAGGGGTGGAACTCCTCTCTTATTAGGACAGACTGAGATGGTTGTGGTTGTTCAGTTTGGAGGAGAGAAGGCTCCTGGCAAACCTTAGAGAACTTTCCAGTACCTGAACAGGGCTACAAGAGGGCTGGAGAGGGACTGTTCATGAGGATATATAGTGATAGGACACGGGGGAATGGCATTAAACTGAAGGGGAGTATATTTAGATTAGATATTTGAGAGAAATTCTTTGCTGTGAGGGTGGTGAGTCACTGGCACAGGCTGCCCAGAGAAGCTGGGGACTCCCTGTCTCAGGAGGTGTTCAGGTGCAGGTGTTCTGGATGGGTCTTTGGGTAACCTGGTCTAGTGGATGGTTTGTCCCCCATGGCAAGAGGAGATAGAACTAGGTGATCTTTAAGGTCCCTTCCAACCCAAACAATTCCATGATTCTAGGAAAATAAAATATAATGAAATCATTCTAGTCTAACAGTGCAGTTTTGGCTGATGTAATGGATATGAAGTTTATCTCACCTTTGTGCAGGACTGGTAGAACTGTGTTCATTTCCCAACCAGGTCACGTATATTTTTTTTAATGTTTCTTTCACATCCTTAATCTCTGAGATTCTTTGCTGCTGACTGCAATGGTTTGTAAACTTAGGTTTTATTTTGCATAAGTAGATTGGCATAAAGCTGAGTCTTGATTTGTCCTGGATACTTTGAAGTGTTGTTAGGCTAGGTATGATAGTAACAAAAACAGCAACAATAGATTATTAAAATATTATTTTAATATATTTTAATATTAAATAATAAAATATAACTTAATACATATTTAATATTACATAATATCATTACTGTTATTATATTAATAGTAATAATAATAATTATACAAAAAAGGACAAAATACTTAAATCTCATGTTTGTTTGACCCTTCTCTCACACTACAGATGGAATAGGAACTCTTTCAGAAATTTCAGTGTTACAGTCCACATCCAGGTACAGTCCTTTGAGCTTGCAGTAGAGGGCTATAAAAAACAATTTGTGTTCACCTGACCATCTGCATATGAGCTATGAATTGTTGATACTGACATAGCACAGTAAAAGATGCCTGGTAAAGAGCATTCAGTAAGCTCATGGCACACAGATTTTTCCTACTGGTGGGTGGCCGTGTCTGATGTTAATTTTCTGTTTCAGTTTTGATGTCTAAAATCCTGTGGCAGAAGCCACTTTTGAACAAGGGAAAGTTCAATAGCAAAATTTTATTAATAGGCCTCTGAAAGCAAAGAGGAAGTTAACAGCCTTGGAAAATTTATTAAGTTGTACTACTGGAAAAAAAGAAAAAAAGGGAAAAAACTTGCTTGTTTGAAAGATTTGCAAGAAAAAAGGGATAGAAAGGGGTTATGACTCAGGGCAATGTATTGACATTCAGAAACAAAAACTGAAGTAGCTCAAAGGAAAAAATCCTGAAAATGGGTATTTTAGAATTCCAAGGTATGTTTTTGGTGTATTAACATAATTTTGGTGTTTTTACCGGTATGTCTTAAAGCACAGTTTTAGCTAAGAACCCAATTAAGATTCAGCTTTCAAAATAACCTTCCAAAAGCTTTGCTCTGACAATGTCTGTTGTCATTCATTCTCTCTTAGACCGTGTGGGAAAAATTCAGATGCCTAAGCAAAAGTATGTAATGACATTTTTAGGTAGGCTAAGAGGTATCCCATTGTATCTGAGACATTCACATGGGTTGGCAGACAAAATGTAAGATTTAGGGAAGACCTGTTACACATGGCTTAGGATGCAGCTGGAAGCTGGAGCATTTCAATAGGCACAAGTGTCTGTGTTTGCACAGATAAATCATCCAAGTCCCTAAATTTCTTCCTTCTTCAGACCATGTCCTCACACCCACATGCACATGCACATGCACACACAATTCTTTAACTGAAACTGAATAGGTGATTTGTTTTGAGATGAACAAACCCATTGCTGCCACTTAGATGGAGACATGCTAAGTGGTAAAATTGTTAAGGACACGGTTATATGGTGACAAGCAATCAGGCAGGGACATTCAATGAAGTGAGTTCCTCTTTTCAGAAAATGTTACCAACCTTCATTGAACATGAGTAACTCCTTTTGGACATGCCCTTAATGAACTGAAATATGAATTGAAATATATTAGTCTAATTATTCTAAAGAATTATCATTGTCTTCTTTGTTTTATTTAGACATTTTTACTTTGCGTTACAATAGATGAAGAGTGTGCATGTGATAAGAGCCTACATTTCAAACAAAAAATGGTGTACTAAATCTCCTACTACTAACAGTTATTTTGGGTGGTGTGGCTAAAGCTCTTGCCAGAAAACAGTCAAAAAAGTCACTGAGTACCTCAGCCTTCTGCAAATTCCAGGTAATTAGGTCTCCCATTTCCTTCTGAGGAGAGCCCACATTTTCCCTAGTCAGCCCTGCGTACGTGCACGTCTCTAGTTCCTCCTGTTTATTCCCCATTATGCCTGAGTTAACACAAAGGCATTTGAGCTGGGACACTGATGAAGCCAAGCTGCTGGCTGGGGTGGCTGGAATGTCTTTCTGCTGCTCTTCAGGTGCTCTCCTGCTGAGCTGCAATCCCTTCCCAGGCTCTGGGCACGTGTTTTTGACCCTACTAATAAACTTGCAGGGGTGGGATGGATTCAGGTTCCCCTTCCCCTGCAACTTATTCATGATTTAAATCAGTGATTCTCTGCATGAGAATTATTGCTCTTAAAGTGCTTCTGTAGTTGCTATTATTTGTCTTGTGGGGATTTAAAAAAATTAATTTTCTTTTATTCTTTGGTTCATTTTTTTTGGAAATTATGACTTACTGTTTTGAGCACAATACATGTTTCCTTCCAGCCCATACAATTCAGTAATTTCAATAAATTTCACAGGAAAATGTTGCACTCAAAATCTTGTTTATAGGAAAAGAATAAGCTCACGTTCTGTATATATATACATACATGCATACATATATATATATATAAATAAACCTAAGAGTTATTGCTTGTATAAGTGAAATCCCCACAGTCAAATCCAGGAATTGTCACTCAATGAAATCTAAAAAAATAGAGAAAAAAAAGGAAATAGAGAAAAATATTATGCAGTTAAAACTGTTATACATGCATTTCTCTATCCATTGTCCTGGTGTTGTGCTCATCCTTCCCCTGCTCCTCTGGGTCCCAGGTGTAGCAGCTTCATTCTACTGGTAGTTGTTTGGGAAGGTGTTCCTGAAAATAACATCTGGAGTATATCTGGTTTTCCCTTCCTTGCCCTAGTAACCATCTGGTGCCCAAGTTTAGGTTTAGCTAATATGCTTTTACACCTACACCTTCATCTGCAGCTCCACATTACATCCAGATTTTCTGTCTTATTGTACATATGGTATATATGTCAGATATAACTTCATTGTCTCTGTTAGCCCTAAACCCAGTTTTGTCCAGCTCCAGACCTTCAATTATTTAACTGTCCATGGGTGAGCTGGCTCTAATGCCAGCCTATGTCATCCCCTGCTTGTGCAATGTTCTGTGTCTCCCCCTCTCAAGGACTCTGTTTTCCTATCAGGCTTTTATCTATTTACACTACATCATTGTCTAAGAATCATTGTCTATGATTCTGTAAATCAGAATCATAGTATCATAGAATGGTTTCAATTGGAAGGGACATTAAAGATCATCTTGTTCGCATTCCCCAACCATGGGCAGAGACATCTTCCACTATAACTGGTTGCTCAAAATTCCATCTAACGTGGTCTTGAAATGTTTCATTTTACATGGAACTACAAATTGCTATTTCTGTTTTTATAACTACAGCCATATCATACAAGGATAAAGAAAGGTGTTACAAATTACATATAAACAGACACCTGCTGTGAAATTGTGGTCACAGATAAAACAAGTAGAGAAAACCTCCAGTAGTCTGGCAAAGGTTCAGTCTTAAGAACCTAAGAAATATCAGTCCTGAGGCCTTGCAAACTCTCCACAAATCTTATGAATAATCAAACTTCTGTAAAACAGAGCTGCAGGATTCCAAGAACTATCAGCATCTGGTTTCTATAATTAATTTATATAGAAATATCTTTGCTTCTAATTAACTAAAAATTAACTGAACCACCCAGATCATAAAAATCTACACTATATGAGGAAGAAAAAAAAACCTCTAGTGAATAGATAATGGGATACAGTTTTAATATTGTACTATATACTGTTTTTTTAAGTCTATTTTGTAGCTCTGGATGAGTCATATCCTTAATTTTAACAGCTGTGAAATCTGGAAGTGCAAGAGATGTGAGGCTGTGACAATTCCCTGTTCCCAGCTCCAAGAATCAAGCTGAGTGTGTATTCCTTGTAGGCACATATGCAAACACATGTATGCAATGCACACATAAATGTACCCATGACCAGGCACACAGACAACACTCAGCACTCACACAAACACAAACAATACCAACAGCCTCATTCTGTTCCTTGATGTGTCCAATCAGGGTGCAGATGTGTTAGAGAGAAATACATACATACATACATACATACATACATACATGCATACAGATATATATATATATAGAGAGAGAGAGAGAGAGAGAGAGAGAGAGGCTTTTGATGTGGTGCCACCCAGAAGCTGGGCTCAGACCACCTGTCAGCCCCATAGCTGTACCTAAGCTCCCCTTTTTTTGGCACTTAAATGGACAAATATTTGATGATGTAGCCCCACTCCAGCTCCTGGTAGAGATCCTTCCATTCACACTCAAAAATTCTTCATGGGAAAAAATTACAGTGTTATCATGCTTTTTTGGCCTCATGTAAGTTCCCAATTGTATCAATAGTTCTATAATTTTATGCATGAGTAGTTACCTTCAAACTTATTATTTGTTATTAGTCTTGCAATATAGAAATAGATACATGGGTGAGTCTTTCATCTTGTCATTAGTGCTTCAGTCTCAGACCCCAGCAGAGGGAACTGATGTGCCATTTGATAAGATGCAGGTAACTCAGATGTTGAGCAGTTGGATCAGGTTGGGTTAGGGTGAGTGAATGGCAGGAGATGAAGACCTGGATAATAACAAAAATAAGTAAAGAAAAAAATTAGCTTTGTTATCAGGTGTAGGTGCTGGTGGATAATATAAAATGGCAGCTATCAGGGTAAAAGTCATGCTATCCAGTATAGCAGTCAGCATCATTCTTTTGAGATGACAAATCTGCATCCAATAAATAAAAAGTTAGAAGGGTCCATTTTATTTAGCATTAAATACATTGTGGTCAAGTCATTAAAGACTGATAAGATATAAAATTGCCATTAAAAACGCACATTTCTACTCTTAAAAAACTGTATGTTATCTCTAGAGACTCAAAAATAGATTAAAATTTCTTAATTAGGTTTATTTACAGTTGGCATATTAAATATCTGTAAGCCCTTGTGTAATAGATTAGTTGCCCTCTTAATTGCTTCTGATTATAAGGTCAAGTATGCATTTTATCAAAATTTATTTCTACCACCCATGGTCTGAGACTTCCTCATGTTATAGAATGTTAATTGCAGCAAAAGTGGTTGGCCTGAAGCTGAAGATATAGAAAATGCACTTGTCAAAAGAATTAATCTTACACTGACCAAACCTTCCTTCTCCCATTATTTTTTGTTGTTACTCACTTTAGATCTTTGTCACCCACCTAAATCCCAGTGTACTACAATGTCTGACCCTTGACCTACAGGGTCAGAAGTAGCATAAAAGGTTTTACCTATCCAATCTCAATTTTTGTGTTGAGTTTTTTTAAATGTTCTTATTTTGATTGTCATATTAATCACCTGTCAATGAGCACTTCTTAGCTTTGAAAGGAACCGTGTCCATTTCCTTCAGTTCAATAATCTGAAACTGCCAACAGTGAGCTGTTCACTCACTGTGAATAAACTCAATTGTATTTGTCATTTCTGAGCTTGCTGATGGTTTCTCTCCCTAGCAAAGTGGAATCTTTTGTGATAGAGGAAATATTGTGTATTTAACAGTATATTGGGCTTTGCAGTTTTCTTTTCGTGAGTGGGTTGATTATTGATGTACATCTCATGAATGAGGAGGAAAGTCTGTGTTCATTAATGATTCCAGAAAGAGGGAACAATACCTTATGCAAGGCCTTTCACATAAATGCTGTTTATTAGAAGAATTTCAGTTTCTCTTCAGCTTAATTCTTCTCAGCTTCTCCTACCACTACAACCAATTAAATAAGATAGTAACCCAGGAGAAGAGTTTTTTTTCTTTAACCTTAGAATTGCTAGAAGATTAGGAAAGATATGTGAATTTATCTGTTGGCATATACAATTGTTTTTCCCAGTTAGAGCTGGATGCTTCAACTCCCAACCAATGAAAAATGTCAGATGTCTATCAAGTTTTGAAGGACATAATCTGATTCTAAAATAGAGCCTTTGCCAAGACTTTGCTGAAAAGTGAATGCCTTAAGTTAGTATCATTGATTTAACCCAGTTATTTACCATCTGCTTTGTTCTCAGTGACCAAATAACAGCAGTTTCAATCATGTTTGTTTCAATAATAGAGCTTGAAATAGTAATAAGAATTATTATTATTATTATTATTATTATTATTATTATTATTATTATTATTATTATTATTATTATTATTATTATTATTATTAAAAAACCCCAGCATCAGAGAGCTAGAAGAGAGAGAAATGGTCACTGGAGGCCTACTTTGTTTTACTGTGCAAATATGTCTGATATAGTAGCTAAAAGACCAGCATAGGCTAACATGAAATATAATACAAATGCATTTCAGGTTATATTATATCTGGATATATTAGAATAATGTTTATTTTTTTTTTAAGCTGAATTTACTTCAGAACCATGTCATAGATTGAAACATTGACATACACTATTTTTTAGGTTCCACTTGCCATTTGTCATGTGTGTTTTAAAGAAAACAGCTGCATGTAGAACCTTAAAAGAGATTAGAAGGGCCCTGAAAGAACGTTATCACTTAGGTTGAAGTCTAACTGACAGATTAGGATCCAGCTGATGGAAGGGATGCAGCATTCCTGCAGCTGGAGAATCCAGTCCTCCAGAGAATCATAGACATAATGACATTGCCAGTAGCACATCTTTCACAGTCTCAAGGATGAGTGTCTTTTGAAATAGAAGTAAATATGACATTCTCTAACTGAGAATTTGTAGTGTAGTATTATTGGTACATATGTAATCAAAATACAAAGAAACAAAATGCAAAGCTATGGTAAATTTGGGATAAAATGCTCCTTGCATATCAGTATCTCAAGACAAAAGTGAAGACCTTTCAGGGTCTTATATCATCATAAATAGCCCAGAGAAGCTGTGGATGCCCCATCCCTGGCAGTGTTCAAGGCCAGGTTGGATGGGACTTTGAGCAACCTGGTCTGGTGGAAGGTGTCTCTGCCCATGGCAGGGGGCCTGGGACCAGATGTCTTTAAGGTCCCCGCCAACTCAAACTCTTTTGTGATCCTATGATCCTGTTCATTTAATGTAAGAATATAAGCTACTCTTTCTTAGTCTCTTTTGTGGTTCGCCCAAGAAAGAATAGCTCTTGGGAAAACAATATTAAAAATCCCTAAGGTCATAGTTGCCAGCTGCAAAATATGCACAAGAAGAGGTAGGACTCATGAATCAGGACTAGGAATAAGAAAGCAGCTGCGTACATCAGTATTCTCTCCTGCACTCAGACAAAGCAAACAAAGCTAAATAATTCAGTGAACTTCCTTCACCAGCTACTGTAGTTACATACAGATTGTTATCTCAAAAGGGAAGAACACAGGGTGGAGGGAAAGCAGGGTGAAATGTTAAATACATACTTTAGTGTATTGATATGGATAAAAAAAGATGTGACAGGCCTAGTATGCAAGGTCAGAAATGATGCAAAAAAGATCACCCCCAAGGAGACTGCTGAGCCTGACTCTAGCCAGTCACCTGTTCAGAAACACTGCTGGGTATTTTGTTTATAAAATAGCTGAGATAATAAACAGTATTATGTCCCAAAGATGAATTCTCACACACTGATGCTGAGAACAAAGAGAATTTCAAATTCTGAGACCACAGTTGTATTTCTGATGAGATTAATGATAGCTAAGAAATGATAATAAAAATAGCCTAGGAATCTGACTGATAAAAGTTTTGTCTGTTTCTATTATATGTTTAGTTCATTTAGCACTGCTGGCAATCTGCTCTTTTGACCCTGCTGAGATATTTGCAGACTGAGCTCAAAAGAAGAAACATCTGCTGATTTGATCAGAGGAGCATATGGTTAGAAAATTAAGATGTGGAACTGTAAAGTAGTAATAGGAAAGAAAAAAGATTGTGGTTATAGTCAGAAATGAAAAGTTTACAAGGTTCTCCAGGAAAATGGAAAAAAAATACATTTTTTTTTTTTGTCAGAGATTGAATCACAAACAGATTCTCTACTAAAAATGTTTCACATATGTAAAAGTTTCAGCAACTTTCTCTTCTGCTCCTGCAAGCAAAGTTGGTCTTTTTGTGAAAAACTCCCGGTGTCCCTTTTACAAGGAATAGAGGATCTGTAGGATCAAGGCTTCAATGTATGCAATGTATGCAATTCTTTACAAAATATTATTAGATAACCAGATTATATGGTGATGTTTAAATGAAGACAAAAATATAGAGAGACAGTAAATGGAATTTCAATCTAAGATCACTCTGTCTATTTACTATTTTCAAAAACCATATTTACCTGTTTTCATATTAACACATATTAACTATTTTCAGAAAACCTATGCCACTCTCTGTGCTTACACACAGAAGCTTCTGAGATGAGTGAATGATGAAAGACTTACTAAAAATCAGCTATTTTGGAAATCAGCTAATCTGGAAAAGAAGAAGACAGTTATGTAAAATGAAAAGGTTATCATATAATAAATTCGGTTTCAGAAGCTCAGAGGAAATAATTGCTTCTTCTGCCTATGTATGTTAAACATGTTCCTTTGGACTTTCACTTGATTCACTTTCATGTAACTTTATTCAGAAGCAGATTCATAGTGCAGGTTTAGTATTGTCATTTTTGGATAAAAATCTTGAATTGGTGGTTTCTGAAATTATTTTTTACCCTGCCTATGGCAAACATTTTTTTGCAATATCTTTCCCTTTAATATTTATTGCCATGATTTCAAATGTTATTCCAAGTTCCTAGAAAACTTTGGGGTACATAAAATAAAAGTGAATTCATAGTAATAAAAGATTATTTTCAGTTATTATTTACAAGGTTTTAAAGTTTTCTATTCTTTAAACCTTGAAAAACTTTACAAACTCTGAACTGTTTTTGCCTGTGAAACCATGTTGTATTTAGAGAGATGAACTGATCAGACAGAGGGGAAAGCCAAACTATTCAGGAATATTCTTTTTATTTTGTGATAAGTAATGTTTTTTATCTCTGCTAACACTGAGTTTACTAGGAGTGGAAATTATTTCTAAAACACTTTTCAATTAGATATATTTATGCCATAAATTTGATGTTATAAGTTTTTAATATCAACATAATCTCATATTTTTTGCATAATATATTTTCCTCAATGTTTATCAAATTGTTTAATTCAGAAATGGTTCCTGTCTGAATCTCTGATCTTCTCTAAACAACTGGACTTTTCGTATTATGTGAAGGAAGGATAAATATGAACCAATAATTATTGTCCTCTTGGTATGTTAGCTGAAGATGACACAGAGTTTGGTGATGTTTTTATTCTTCAAATTATTTCATAATAAATGAGATGAACCACTGCATAGGAATCTGATCAATTTGTTCTCTGTAACATCACACCCAGGTTTGTCACATCATGTTAACACAAGAGGTCCAAAGCAAGAGAATTAACTGATTGGAGATTTTAGCCCTTTTAAACAAGATATTGGTTGGTTGGCTATTTTAAGAGTTGTTTTGGTCCATGCTGATCAAGACAGAACACATTTTAAAAACCTAAAGATGTGCTTTATCACCTGGATAATGCTAAATATCAGCAGAATGTAAAACTCGAGGCTCATGATCAAACATTTTTTCTGTAAATGAGGAATTTCCACATTAATTTCCCCAGTATATCTTTGATTTAAAATTTGCCTGTAAAGTTAAAAGTTACTTCCACATACAATACATTGCATGCTAGACTAGGTGCCAGTTTTAGATGTTTCTGTCTATTCAGTTGTACCATATGAAAATTTAAAGAGTAATAATGCAAAGCAGCATGAAATTAGGTGGCAAATGACATCCTATTATGCTTGCATGGGTAGGAGTAGGATGAGATCTATCAAACTGCTTACATCAAATTGAAAATCATAATGGAAATTAAACCGCAGATCTCACACTGGCTTCAGATTTTGTATTTTGAGGCTTTGTATAGTTTATTTTAGGACATCACGCTTGTGTGATATGTCAGAGTGTGTATGTTATCAACATGGAGAGGCTACAGCAGGTGTCAAAGAATGCTGACAATTGAGTGTTTTCCAGACTGAACTGGTATTCAATGCATTGGTTTCCATTTCTTTTTTTTTTTTTTTTAATTTATTTTTAAAATTATTTTTAAGCTTTCATCCGTACTGGTGTAAAAGATATACAGTCAATAATACAATTTCAGTAGCAGACATATGGGATTACTTGTCAGCTATTCAGACCTATTTAATGTAACGATAAAACTCAGAAATTTTTGTATTGTAAAATTGATGTTTTTTGTTTCTCTTTTGGTCATTTTATGGCTAAAGATGAGTTTTATTGGAAAAAAAGAAGGCAAATTAAATATGACCGCGTTATTTATGGATTGCATTGACATACAGTTTTATCCTCTTTTACTGTAGTTGTTTCTTTTGAACAATATGAGATCAAAAGAGACAAGCCTGTTTGTTGAACTTGCACGAAATTGTTGCTTCCATGTCAGCACAGGAACAGATGGCCATCCAATTCTCTTTCAAGCTCACAATTTAACAAAGGACACTTCCATGTGTTGAAGTACTTATTCAGTCTTAATCTCAAGTGCTGAAAGATACATGATGTGCTTTCATTAATAATAACTTGAAAAGTCTTCTTATTATTTCTAGCTTGAAATTAGTTTACATAATTTCAATTTACACCTTTTATATCTTGTTATGTCTTTAATTTCTCTGATTAAAATGACCATTGCTATAAAAAGCATTCCTCCCATGTAGACTTTTAAAAGTCATGTTCAACCAATCACTTTCCTTAGTAGGTATCAGGTATTTACATGATACCACACATGTAAAGGAAACTTTGTTATGCTTGTTGAAATAAAAGATTTATTAAAAGAGCAGAGAGAGCCACTGTGTTTTGGCTCTACTGGCTGGTCTTCATAAAAGACAACTGAAGTCCTTCAAGAGACTGAAGGATTTACCTGATCCCGTGTTTGGGAGTTGAAAGCTGTATAAGACCAAAATTGAAATAAAATGCAAATTTCTAAAGTTGACAATAAGGAATCACTTGTAGTAGAAGTCAATCTGAAATGGGTCTGTCACTTGAAATGTCTGCCCAGAAATTAAGAGATTTTGAGAGGACCAGTTCTACTTATAGGTATATGGCAATATCCCTTTTAATCCCTGTGGTTCAGTAATGAAATGGAATTAATGGAATTAGTGAGAGGTAATTATGAGTGCAGGAAATGGTAAGAGAAAAATAGTGGATAGATAACCATATTGATGTCAGTACTTTTTGAAAAATCAGAGCCAACCACTTTCATCAAAACATCTCAAGAGCAGTGAGTTTGTTAAGATATTAACCACAGAGTTGATGTGGGTTTTATTTTGAGGTGGTTTGAAAAAAACCCAGAAACGAAATTTCATTGCACTGTAATAACACTTTATCAGAAGCCATGAACCTCCCTACTCTCCAACCAATGAAATCTTCCATAGAAGTTCAGAAATGGGACAGAGTATCTTGACACTCTGATGTTGCTGTATTTAAAAAAAAAAGAACATCAGATAAAAATTCTGACCTGTTTTAAAGGTTACTGGGGGATTTTCAGTACCTTTTCATTCCAGAAAATGACAGCATAATGACTTTGTTTTCATTTTCGTGTCTAAGGGAAATATTTGCTTTTAAAATACCTGGTGGCAAAAATCACAATTCCCACATGAGCCCCAGATCTTTTTCTCTTGATGAGTGCATACAGATGAAAGAGAGTAGGTTAGAAATACAACTGCATGCAGAGTTTGAATAATAAAACAGCAAAGTTTGAACATTGCATGTGAGCTAGTGGCATTCTTGTCTTGCACAAGATAGAAAGATCAAGATCAGTATGCAAAAGTGTGCTTCAGATTCTTCCCATAATGAAAATTTACCTTGCTGTTTTTATTAGTGCACATTACAGGAAATATGATTCACAACTATTATACAAGGGTAAATTTTCCTTCCTTATTCTACATATGCCAAGGTATTGCTGATTTTGAAGAAGAGCACTGATACATTGCATGAGGGAGATGTGCACCCTAAAGGATCACTTGGATTTGAGCTGGCAGCTCAGAAAAGCAGCACTGTTTAAGCCAGCATTTCAGTACAATGTACACTAAAGTCCCAGGGATGTTAGAGAAGGCTTTCAGTTCTTTAAAGCTTAAATGCTGCTCTGGGTAAAGACATTAAAACAAGCCATCAAATACAGCTTTGCATTTAAAGTGCAGCCAAATAATTTGATCCCCTCAGTAAACAAAATACAGACACTCATCAAATGCAGTATAGCATCTGAAATGCAAATATCTCCAACCTTTAAGTAGACATATTATGGGACTCTTTTAAGGGTGATTGCTGACATCATTTGTGTATATATAGATGTCTTGCAAATGTCACAAAGTACAGCCTTCAAATACCTACATTGAGGCCAGGTCTAAAACAGGATATTGGTCTGCTTAAAGTTTAGGAAAATTTTTAAGGGTACTTTTTACCTGTTCTCATCTAAAAATCTAATTCAGGGTATGAAAGAGTGTCTATCATTTTCTGTCTGAATGGGAGTCTAAGATTCTTAATTTCATTGCAGAGTCTACATACAAGGAAACAGACCCTGCACCTGCAGTCAGCAGGCACCTCTCTCTGAGCATTTGTGCTTATCCATCTTTCTGTGGGTATCCACTGGTTATCCAGGATAACGAAATAATGATTACAACTAAGTTTAGCCTACATAGAAACACAGCTGATGCTCTCTCTTTTACCAAGTGCAGCAGTGAAGTCAAAAGTGAAAAAGCTTGAGGGTTGTAGATATACTTTTAGGATGTAGTTTCACAAGGTGCTTGCATGGTATACAAAGGCAGCTGAGGTTATTTCTACAGCCCTGTCTTCCTCCAGTGTGGTTTGTCTCAGTCTCTCCTGTGCTAGTACAGCTGTTTGTGGGTTTGTGGTTTACTGCCTCACTGAGATGAGCAAATTAGAAGCAGTGAACAGTGACGGTTGGACCGGGGTTGTGAACTTCTTACGGTAGCTTTGCTGCCAATACAATCATCATCTAAAACTGCAGACTGTGTCTCTTTACACAGGCTCAATAAAATTGATTGTGAGTTTTAAGTGAGCTGCTATTCCTATAATTAGTATCTGAATCCCATTTATAATTATCCATATGGTTTTCCTTGTGGTTAATTTTCCTCAAGAATGATACATTTAATTAACTTAGATATCCTTTAAGTGATTATCTTGCTTTTTAGAAGCAACAAACATCCACATGTAAGTGTGGATGTCCAAGTTCTTGAAGACCATGCCACATGTCATTTCATGCTCCCTTCTTGACAGCAGATACATGCTCCACAAGTGTTAGTTAATAGCAGATAGAGCATATGAAAAGGTAACATGTTTTAAGTATCAAAAGAATGTTTACCTATGCAGAGGATAAGCTCCAGAATAAAACTAAAGTTAAAAGACCCCTCAAAAGTTCTCTTATTTTGGATGACCTATAGAAACTGATGGTAAGGATCAGCAGGAATACACTGTTGGAGAGGGAGAGGGGAGGGGAGGGGACTCGAGGAAAGGAAAGGAAAGGAAAGGAAAGGAAAGGAAAGGAAAGGAAAGGAAAGGAAAGGAAAGGAAAGGAAAGGAAAGGAAAGGAAAGGAAAGGAAAGGAAAGGAAAGGAAAGGAAAGGAAAGGAAAGGAAAGGAAAGGAAAGGAAAGGAAAGGAAAGGAAAGGAAAGGAAAGGAAAGGAAAGGAAAGGAAAGGAAAGGAAAGGAAAGGAAAGGAAAGGAAAGGAAAGGAAAGGAAAGGAAAGGAAAGGAAAGGAAAGGAAAGGAAAGGAAAGGAAAGGAAAGGAAAGGAAAGGAAAGGAAAGGAAAGGAAAGGAAAGGAAAGGAAAGGAAAGGAAAGGAAAGGAAAGGAAAGGAAAGGAAAGGAAAGGAAAGGAAAGGAAGGAAAGGAAAGGAAAGGAAAGGGTACCAGCTGAAGCAGAGACTTCATCTAAAGAGGTCTATTAAGAGCAACATTTATTGTTGATGCAATTCTTCCAGGCTGCCTCTTGTAGTCACAGGCAGACCTATACAGACATTAAGAAGATCAACTTTCAGGTTGATTCTTAGCTGTGAAATTATTGTTGAAACTACACTTCTGAGAAAAAAAAAAAACCAAACCTGTTATGTCAGGTCTTATTGAATGGTTTCTGAGAGGCTTTAGATTGAGGATTGCAGCATTTCATGACTTTCCAAAAGGAAAGCTGCCTTTGTAACTAGACAATGAACAATTCACACTCTACAAAAGAGAGTTCAAAGTAGAAGAGGCCTCCTAAATGTGTAGAACCGGGACTGTTTAGTAGTCTGTGGTTTCAAATACTGCCTTACCTGTGGTTTTATGTTATTGGGTGCTATTAATCTCAGAAGAAATAATTATTTTGTCTGAAGGACAAGATCAAAAAAAGGTATTACTGTTGAACTTCCAAGAAAAAAATCCAATAAGTTTATTCTATCCCTTTGTATGTAGCTGTTGATGTTTTAAGATATGCAACGGTCTACAATTGTGCAGATGAAATTAGAGCTAATAGTGCAACTGGTTTAAAATCATATTCAGTATTGTTTTCTACGCTGCAAGTGAAATAGAAACAGAAGCTGAATCAAGTCTAAAGAAAATAAGTAACCATTATGAGACCATGGGATTTTTTTAGTCCCATACCAGGTCTTTTTATGGCATTATCAAATTTTATCTGCATGGTTTTATTGAAAGTTGATTCTAGTATAATACTGGCCCACATGCCAATGTCCTTCAGACAGCACTTTAGGTGTAGGTAAAATATAGAGATCTAGTCCAAGGTGGTCACTTTGGACACGATTTGAATACTTGTGATATGCTGATTGCTACATATCCATTGTTTTCAATCTTATTTATTTAATGGTTGCCTAATTGCAAATAAATAGGCAGGTATTCAGGGAGATATAGGTTATTTCTGTCACATTTCAGACTGGATCTCTGTTGAGTTATATAATCTTTTTCTGACTAAATTTACCAATCTGAAAGGAAAGTGGTAATAACAAAATTTCACTTAATTTGTAGTGAATTTTCACATGTAGAGATGAAAATTGCTCCGTCAGAGATTTTGTTTGGTATCATTTTTCTCTGCCTGGCTTTTTTTTGTTTCTCTTCTGGAATATCCATCTCAAGTTTGGTTTTTAAGTTAACTTACAGCAGATTTGTTAGTCATTTATGATTCGTATTCAAATCAGGAATTAGTGACATTCTAAAAAATATTTGGAAGATCTCCATTAGATTAATAATCACAATAATGCACAATATTCTACAGCAGTTTCATAATATTTTACAGCGGTTTTCCTTCAGAAGCTCAGAAAGAAGAAAGTTCCTTTGTTTCTGTTGCAATATGATCATAAAGCACATTGTTCTTAAAATAAAGTTTGTTTAAGGGTAAAGAATTGGAGAAATTTAGGGGATAACTATGTTAAGAGTTCAAATCTTCAGGAAGATAAATGGGAATATAAAAAGGCCAGACTACTGCCCCTGTTGGGACCTTCCTCGATTGCACCTATGTTATATCTGACCTGGCTCTGAGGCTGCTTTAGAGTCAGAGCTTAAGATATCTACAAATATTATGCCTTTCTATATAAATCATATGATTATAGGTATTTTGTGTTTACACACTTTTCTCAGCTGCTGGAATGAAGTAAAAATAAATACATAATATTAATCTGTCTCTTCTGAGAGTGCAGTAGATAGAAGTTCTTGAAGGAATTTTTTGTTTCCTTTGAACTTAAAAAATATGTTTAAATTTGTGAATGTTGCAAGCACTTTTGTCTTGCTTTAAACAAATTAAAAAGAAACAAAACTAATCCCAAAATTTCCAGAAATTCAGAATCCTTTTTCTGCTGCTATTGAGAAACTTCCTTCACAAGATATCTGCAGATGCATCATTCATCTTTGGTCCAAGAATTCTGCTTTCATTTTTGTATGACTTCCCCTTCTAGACACTGTAATTTTATTGTGAGTGAGCAGATTGCCCTCCTCCAGACTGAACAAGCTGAAATCCCCCAGCTCTCTCAGCCCGTCTCCATAACAGAGATCCTTCAGCCTCTGAGAATCTTCATGGACTGGAATTGCTGCAGAGAAATTAACCCAGAACAGAACGCACTAGTTTCATTTGGGTATCCCGAGAGTGGAGCAGAGGGGCAGAATCCACTCCCTTGCCCTGCTGGCCATGCTGCTTTGGATGCAGCCTGGCAAATGGTTGGTTTTCTAGGTTGCAAGTGCACATTGTTGGGTTATGTTGAGCTTCTTGTCCACAAACATCCTCAAGTCCTTCTCCGCAGGGCTGCTCTCAATCCATTCTCCTCCCGGCCTGTACTTGTGCCTGGGATTGCTCTGACCCAGGTGCAGGAACTGCTCTTGGCCTTGGTGAATTTCAGGAGGTTTCAAAGGCCCACTTCTCAAACCACTCAAGGCCTCTCTGGATTCCCATAAGCAATATATTAGCTATAATTTGCAACATTCTTTCCCTAATACTTTGTAATTTCCTACTGGGACAGGATTCATTTGATGGAGACCTATGTGAGAACTGGTATTGTAAAGCCTTCCACAAACACTTCTCCACTACTGTTTATAATAAAAGGCATTTCCCCTGAAACATGAAAGGAGAGATTTTGAAGCAATTGGTCTTTTCATATGTTGTGGCACCATGGGCTAGGCAATGCTTGAAGCCCAATTTCCATGCAATTTAAGTTTTCCTTTCTAGCTGTTTCAGTAATGTGTTTTCTTTTTTTTGTCTTTTTTTTTTTTTTTTTCCTAGAAGGTCATTTTAATCTTTGAAGTCAAAGAGCCTCAACAGATTATTGTCTACCCTTTACTTTCTGCCCTATAGCCTTTTACCTACTAGCTGACTTTTAATATTTCCTTATAACAACTCACTGCTCCTGGGTGATATATATACCTTCAATTGTTGTCCTGATGCATATGAAAAACTGGTCTTGGCTCTGGGCTGACAAGCTCAGCACCACTTTCTTATTTTTTTCATTGAGATATGAATAAAAATTGCTGGTATATATCATAAAATGTATGAGGTGAACCAACTGATAAGATAGGAGTATAGCTTTCATAAATTCCAGTGCTCATCTAGTTGTGTATGGATTTCAGAATTACTTTAAGTGTATCAGTCAATGGCCTTGGTAAAAAAAAAGAAACTGAAATTGCCCTAGAAATATGATCTTTCTTTATTGTCTTAATTATAATCAATTATCTACTATACACAGTGCATGTCAACTTAGGCACGTGAGAGCCTGAATTTTAAGAGTGTATTAATTTGATATGACACTGAGACATGATAGTACCAGCAATTTAGAAGTGAATTTTTTTGGGACTAATTCAATTAAGAAATATATTTCATTTCTTTGATATACAAGAGGAAGTACTTCTTACAATGTCTCCTATACTGCAACTTCTTTCTTGGTGAATCCAGATTGCTCTATTAAATACATGTGAAGAATCATTTGTACTTTAAAAATCCAACAGTCAGTGAAAGAATTTGGACTGCGTATAGAAAAAAAAAAATAAAGTGAGAAATGGGAGAATCTCTTCTCTGACTTTCAAGTATCACTGAGATATGCAGGAAACAATACTCAGTCCTTTAAAAAGACTTTTACTGCACTGACAAAACTGCTATCTAGGCAAGGCTATTTCTAGTGTAATCACTCTGGTTCAGAGGTGTGCCCATCAACAACTGGTCCTGCAAAAAGATATTGATGACCATCTAGAGGTCTTACACAGAGCTGTTGTGGATGCTAAAGTGAAGCTATACAGAACTAGATTTGTGCAAGCCATGCAACCATGAGTACAATACATTTCCATCTGCTTCAATGGATTCTTGGATCAGGAACATAAAATAACTGCCAACACAGCTTATTGCTTTGCATTTCAGAGCTATTACTTGTTGACTGGGGTAGCTAAAAGAGTGAAATTGGACTGCATTGTGCACTGCAGTAAAAATTTTCAGTTTTTTTTTTTTTTTTTTTAAGGAAAATGGATACAGAAAATGTATCATTAACATCTGCACTATAAAAAATGCTTGCAAAGGATGTATTGGCATTTAACCTCCCAGTTTCATCAAGTCTTAACTCTGTACACAGAAAAGTTAATTACTTGGGGCTTTAAGTCTTCATGAAAGGTCAGTTTGCTAGTACTATACTGTGTAGCAGCAGAGGTTGGAAAGGTAGCATTTTGAATAGGAACATGCTTTTAACAGTTGATTGGGGCAAGTCATAAGAGGTTCATAGTGCATGCTTGGTAATGAGATTCAATTATTTCCAATGAGAATTTTCAGCCCCCTTAGAGACATGACTTTTGCTTACTGTAAGCAAAACTAATCTTTGAAAGTATAAAAATGACACTCACCTTTTTATTGTGTTGGCTTAGAAAAAGGTCAGATCTAATAAAGATCGCTCTTCTTGACAAATAACACTTAATGTTTCTTTACCTTCAGTTTATATTATGTTGTAAAATCAGATTACTGAGATGATAGCCTAATGGTACTTGACCAATAAAAAATGGGTCCAGTACAACTACGGAATATATACTGAAGAGTCTTAATTAAAATATTATTTTAAGTAACATTTGTGGGTGCTGGATTTTTGTTTCCTGATGCACTAAGTCCAGCTAATTTACTAATACATGAAAAATTGGGGGGTGGCGGGTGGGGGGTTTCCTCAGGACTGTGAAATATAATAATAGAATAAGGATAATAGGAAAAATGTGTTTCCATCAGAGTATATTCCCTGTAATGGTTGACCATCATAAGAAATATGCCTACCTGAATTCAACTCACAGCATTAGGAGAGAAAAAAACCCAAGCAAATAAACACAATAAAAAACACACCAAATCTTATTTGTTAATGTAAGGGAGGGAAGGAAGAGTTAGTGGCTTATGATTTGGGGTACTTGTGTTCAATTCTCCATTTGTCCATCATCTTCTATTGTAAAGCTAAGTCACTTTCACTTGGATCCTGAGAAGAGCTTTAGTTCAGTTTTGGTTCAGTCTGTAAAGGATGCTGATACAAATGTAAATATATGCCCAAAAAAAAGTGAAAGTCCAAAATACCCAAGTTTATGCTGACAACTGGTACCCAGAATAAATTATTTTGATTGAGGAAAAAATGCTGTGCATGTAAAGTCAACATAAAATATGTTTCCAGGAGCGAGTAAATTAAGATTATGGCTGGATTGTTTCTTTCTCTGATCTTAAAACCAGGTAGTAACTAAAGCACTTATGCTCGCATGTGCTCCTGGGCAAAACTTCCATGTGATTTTTCATCTTAAAATAATTCAGTCTCTACTCTGTGGTGATAGAAAACAAACAAACAGAAAAACCACAATTAACAGAAATGCCTGAAAATTCCTTTGAAATTTCCTCATCCAAGGTAAAATGTTAATACAGATTAACTTAATGTTGTATCATTGGAAAATGGTGAATTGTAGTTATGGATGTATAAATAGGAATGTCAAGAAGTAAAATGTAATTATTCTGCATTTATTTAATTGCAATTAATTGATTAATTAATATAATTTTATTTATTTATTTATAAATAAATAAATGGAAATATATTTAAGAATAGAATTAAGGACTGTAAGAAAAGTCTAAAATAATCATTTTGCTTAAGCTGATGCTTGGATATTTTGTCAGAGTTTGGGGAGACACACCTTATCACACCTAGAGATGAGTAATAGAGAAGGCAGAAGAAACAACCAGTGATCAACAAATCAGAAAACATGAGCTAAAATTAAACACTGGTGTGAGTTAGATTTCCTTTTTTCCTGGAAAGTGGAAGAAGATTTCTGTTATAGAGAGCAATTTATTGTTCCCCATGTTCCAAAGGAGAAAAAGAGAAGAAAAAAAACTATTGGCTTCTTTTGCAAGGATTTGAATAATAAAAGAATATATTAAAATAGTAAATAGCCAGGATCATGACACTGAGGAACTTTCTTCCTTGGAGATTTTTAACAGTGGGGATGACATAAAATTTTCAAGGAGGTTTTTATATGCTTGTTCCTACTCAGGACTCTACTGTCTGTCCTGCACATTATCTTGTCCTATGATGGTAATTTAGCTGGGATTAATGGGCTCTTAAACAATCCTTCAGAAGGTGTAAGAAGTTGTGAGGAGTACTGAGATTTGGATCTATAATAAAGCAGATTCATGAAATCAATGGCTACAGCAGAGTCCAGAAGCCTAAAAATCAAACTTTACATGTGTAAAGCTGCAACCCAGAGCAGGAGCACTTACTCAGGAGTAAGTGAATTTTCTAAGTGGAAGCACAGAGAAATTTGAGATTGAAAAGAGGAACTGAATCTGATTCCACCTTCTCTTTCTCACCTATAATTTTGACTTTTTCTTCATTCCTATGACAGAGCTGATCTATATCTAAACAGTATGCCTAGCAAACTCAAGCACCAGCACTTTTAAAAATGGCTCCCAACCTCAGAGTTGCTGTTTAAGTCACTGCCACTTCAGTCCCCAGTCACATATCAATTTTGGATTTTCTGATCCCAAATCTCCCTCTGGATTATATTTATATCATTATTACTGTTACAATGTAATATTTTTAGTCAAGACAACCAGTGAAATCTATTTAGTTTTTTCCATATGCTTAAAAAAATTACTAAAACTCTGTTTTAAGTCAGTGTAGGAGTCTTAGTTCCTTCTGATTGTGCCATGATAATGCTTTTTTCCCTCTGTCTTTCACTAAGGTAGTTGCTTCCATAAATGCAGTTTGATGAAAGTGCTTTTAACATATAAAGTTCAATTATGAGTTGTCCATGCTGTTCCTTTTAACTAACCAGAGATGAAATATTTGATGAGCTTCTAAAATGAAAAAATTAACTTTCTCAAGGCTTCTTCATTTTCAGCTTAAGCCTAAATTTACTAAAATGACAGGACATAATTCCTGCTTCCAGGCCACTTAACAAAAGTGTCTTCAAGTGTAAACCAATATTTTCCAAAGCCTATATAGAGCAGAAGTGTGAAAAGCTGCTCAGAGTGCTAAGAGATGCATGCCCTGTGGGCACCCTTAAAAATTAGTTGGTTTAAACACCTGAAGCATGAAGCACCATCTGCACAGGTCATGATCAAACTCAAATGGAAAAATATAAAGAAAAAGACATTTGCTATTACTCTGGGGGGAAGCACAGTGTTCCATGAAAAGAATACAGGTTCCTCTCCTTTTATCTGCTCCTTTCTTCTTCTGCATGTTTGTTGAATGTTCTTTGCCTACTGAGATGATAATTCAGCCCTTTGGTATTGTTTCCTCCATGGCAAGAGTGTTGTGATGTCTGACTGCTGCCCTACATGTGACAAGGGTCAGTTTTAAGCCCATGTTATATCTGGGGGCTCCATACAGATTTCTGAGGATAAAACAATCTCTGTCAGCAGGAGAGACAGGGATATATCTTCATCTAATCCCCCCTGCCAGGAGAAGAGCAGCAAGTCTAAACACACCTTAGAATGTGATCCCTTGTCTGGTCAGTAAAGGAATGTTCTAGGAAATGGAAAAGTCTGATCATAGACTTAGTCACTACTGTGTAGTGGAAGGTATACACAAACACACTTCTAGCAAGAAATAGGATATTTACTGGTGTGGATACATCTCTAGTAAACCTTATGGGATCTATAGAATTCACTCAGTCCTCACATTAGAGCAGAATTCCTCTTCAAATCACTCTCAAATAAATGACAACCCATGTTTGTGGTAACATCTCAGCCTGACCTTGCCAGGTGCTGTGTTTTTTCAGAACCTTTGGATTTTAGTACAAATACATGAAGTTTATCTTCTTATGATTTGAGGCTTGCTATTTAACATAGATCAGTACTGTGGGCACATCAAAATATTTCTAGAGCAGTCTGAATAAACAGTTTGAATCTGGGAATACATAACCGACACATCTGATTTTTTCATCTGTTAACATTTATAAAGACAACATTTTTACAACCATCTTGTTTTTCACCTTTGGTTATATACATCATCCCTATTATTGACAGAATTAACCTTTATATTTTAAGAGCATATAATTCCCTTATTTCAGCTCTGTTTATGGAAAAAAAAATTATAAAGAGCAAGTATCTGTTTATAGGTTTAAGGGACTGATGCCTCTTTTTAAGAATATATCAGGAATAGATCAAAAGTTTTACATTAGAATATAGAACAGGTTTTCTGCATCAGACCACAGTTCATTTATTTATAGAGCACTGTCCATAGGAGAGGCCTAAAAGAAGTGACTAAACATAATAACAAGGCAATCACCCAACAACACTTTCACCAACAAATCCTGCCAGTCACTGGAATTCTGTATCATACAGAATTCTGGAGCAAGCAGAAGGAAGGAATTTTTTGCTTTTAGCAGCTCTTGTGTCTTTTTTTTCTTTCACCCATTAATATTTCAAATTGGTCTTTGAATTAATATAAATGCTTTAAGTCCACAATGCTTTGAAGCAACAGGCTCCCAAACTTAACTCCAGCTATATGGAAAGGCTTTTCAGTATGTTTTTGCTACATTTTCCATTCTAGTAATTTAATTTTATGTATTGCATGGGAGGGGGGTGTGGGAAGGGAGGGGGAAAAGTGAATGGTCACTGCTTTTTCACTTATTTTTGTGCTACTTTTATTTCATTTACTACTATCATATTAATCTCCACTTTTCTTTTTTTTTTTCAGACCAGAGGCTTCTGGTCTCATTCTGTAGCTTTGATCATCTTAGTCACCTCCTCTGATTATTTTCTTTTTTTAAATATATGTTCCTGGAAAGAAAGGAGAACAAAGAAAGATGATATTCATATTGCTGAGGTGTCACATGCACAGAGTGGCATGATAATTTCTGCCATGGTGTCTATCCCTTGCTAATACTGATGTTTGATTTGGTGTTGACTGCTTTTTAGCTTTGAAATTACATTTCATGGAATTATGGGCAGTAATTTCAAGATCTTTTTACCAAGTGGTAATGGCTAGTTGATACTCTATTTTGTTTGCAAAGTCAGGACTGTTTTTTCTATACCCCTCTTTATAAAGTTACATCAAGTTTCATCTGCCATTCTATGTTCAAATCTTTCAAGGTGAGATTCAACTGGTGGCATCTGAGCTCTTTGCTTTTGTCTCCTTTTATAATCAATGCAGACAGAGATTTTTGAGTGGTGATTTATCCCATGACTTCATTGCAATGAGATGTTACATTAAAGCACCAATTTCCTTCTACAGACTGTAAAAATGGAGCAAATATCTCCCTGCACTGCATATGCCCAGGTTTGGTCAGATGAATGACACTCACAGTATTATGAATTCTATTGTGGTTCTTCTCAGCCAGTTTTTTTCAGTTTTATTGCTCTAAATGGCTTGATTTGATCAACAAGCTTTATTACCTCCTTATTAAGTAATTCCCTAGGTGATTTATGAAGATGTCAACCAGTATAAGTGATGAGGACAAATCTCTAACATTCCAGCAGTTCCTGCTCCCTGTGGGATTTTAGTGGTAATCTTTCCTATATTCTCAAAACTGGCAATCTATTCCTAAACTTTGCTTTCCATATTTTCACCTATTTATATTAATTTGCAAAGTAAATTTCTTCCTGTCCTACAGATGCTTAGCTTCCATAGATATCAGTAATTGGAGAATTATCAAAAGCCTTCAGCCACCCAAGAAGCCAGGCTAATAGTAACTGATCCCATTTCTAGCAGCAAGCTTCTTGGTACCTTCTGAGAGCTGCAAGTGGATTGTAATACATGACTTCCTTTAGAATTCTTATTCTTTTTACCCAGTATTATTTGTATTTTATAGGTATCCATTAGCTCTGTTCAGAATGATACTTTCAACCAATCTATGCTTCTCTAATATCATAATAGCATACAAGTTCTACAGGCTAGGGGTTGTGTTTATTTAAAGAATCTCCCACAACCAAATAAGCTAACTAGTTTTCATACTGTTAGCAAGTCCTTTTTCAGAGCTGGTTTGATCTACCCTATATATTTTTCCTGCCTCTGTCCTCCTCTCCCATCTTAAAGTCTTTTATTTTTTTTTCCTTTTCTTGTTTTCCTGTAAATTTTTTTGATTGCCATAAAACTTTCTGACTGACATACACCTGCTTAGAATGCCTGCAGTGATGTTCTTAATCTCTATGCTACTTGCAAATGTTTAAGTATTTTAGATGTTAGTGCTTTTGTAGCAACCTATCTACTAGCAAACCGTTCTGAAATTCAGAGCTCTTGAGTAAGGTTTAGTTCTTCATTCACTTATGAGGATTGTCAGCTCTAAACCTCTTGCACGTAATGTAACATATGTTCTTTAATAATAAAATTTTAAGTCAGCTCTTTTCTTCTATTCTGGATAGAATCAGCTGCTGGTTTTTTTTTCCTTTGATATGACTGACTACCTGAAACAAGAGGAAGGCACTTGTAACACCCAAGAATTTCACCATCAGACTGTGATGTGACATTTACATAGGTCCTAAGGACCATTAAAATCTCTTATTTTTATAGTGCTTCCTGTCCTCACAACAGAAGGACCACATAACTCCTGTCCATGCTAACATTTCTTATTCTATTACCATTTTTATTCTATTAATGAAGTATTCTTATTGTTTCCTAGGATTTTGGTCCCTGTATAGAGTATCTTGATCTCTTGTACGCAAGAGTAGAGACTATAAGGATAAGGAAAATAAAAGATTGTTCGTGTGTTTTATTTCAGGGTGGAAAATATTTTAGAAATTCAGGCAGTCTCTAAATATTGTCTAGGTGGTTATTTCAAGGTCACCTGATGAAACTCTTTAGAGAACTGGTGGGGAGAATTAACGGCGATTGAAAGGCAGACCAAGCAGTGTGATGCTGCAAGGATGTTTATTGACAAAAGACACAGATATTTATATTGTTTTAGCTTCTGCATAAAAATTTCCAGTTGTTCTATGTAAGATATAGTACATATCAGGCCATAATGTATACTTCTGTGCAATTCCTTATCACAGCAGGCTGTTCTGTTCTTTGGGAGTGGGACAGTTTCTGCAGTCCCTTCTTTATGTATCTTTCTCAGTTTCTGCAGTTCTTTCTCACAGCTTTTTCTCACAGCTTTTGCTGTACAATCTTCAGCAATTCAAGAATACTGTTCATGTTGTTTAACTCTTTCTGCTGTGCAACAGAGAATGAGTGTGGGATTTTTTAAGATTTTGTTTGTGTAGTTTAATTTATTAATTTTGAACCAGGTGTTTTTCTTATTGTTGCAAATAAAAATGAGAAATAAAAATGTACTAGAGATCAAATAGCAGATACAGAGGTGTCTGATGTCCATCTAAGTGATAAGTGGTGACTGACTGGAAAGTGGCCACTGTCATTTCTTGCACAGGGAGCACATTAGCTACATAACATGGAACTATGTCTCTGGTGCTTTTTGAAAAAGTCTTTTTTCCTTCTTCAATCACAATTTCCTCACCCCTTTTCAACACTAAAAATAGACACCCATGGGAAAATATAATTAATTGTGCTATTGCACAGCAGGAAATGTAAATTACCCTTTAAATTATGGACAAAACACCAAATATACTATGGCTCTGGGTTAGTTACCACTGTTATTTTGGGCAACTCAATGGGGTTCATATTATTTTAGAACTGTCAGATACAATGGTGCTACTTCTGCTAATTGTTCCTCTGTGAATTTTTAGCACCTGAGAAGGGTTTTGCCTAAACCACCACATGCTTTAGGAAAATGATGTATTGCAAAAGGCAAAGCATTGTAGCACCCGAATTTGTCATCCAAGACTGAGCAGACAACAACTTATTTATAAAGGCACTCTGTCATCCTTCAGGCCTCAAAGGAACCCTTAGCAAGTGAATAGATATTTTAGGAGATATGTCTCATGCTTCCAGTCTGTATAAATCTGAATCTTACTTCTAGCTGCATGCAAAACATTTTCATAATGCCTTACTTTCCTCAAACAAAACCCATATATAAGACTAAGCTATTTACTCTACATTGACATTTTGGGTCAAAGGTGGATGAGCCAATCTAGTTCAGGTAATAAAAAAAATCATATATTAAAAAAAACAAAACTATTTTTTTTCCAGATTAGAACAGGTAGGAATACCTGCCTGCCTACAGCTACTGACTGGGCCACAGTGTACATATGCAGTGGCTGTCTGGAGTCCTCACACTCCTGTACGTTGGCAGATGGACAGCTCTCAGGATGTCATTTGTGGCTACTGGCCAGTGAAAAACATTGAAATGCTTTTGCTGTTTGCCTATCAGCTGTGTTACTTGTAGAAGTTGAGTTGAATTATTGAAGCGTCCCTTCTAAACAGAGACATGATGTCAGCAAAGCAAAAACGTGCCATCAGCATTATCCTTGTACTTCTCCGTGTGCCAAAATTAACACTCAGGATGGTTTCTTTAGAGTAGTCCCTTGCTCCTTTCATCAGGGACACAGCCTCAATCCTCTAAAATCAGTGCATCCTCCATTGACCACTGATGTGTTTTGGATCAAGCCATTGAACCCAGACTGGTTTTCCACAAATCCTTTCATTCTGCAAAGGAAACAAAGGTTCCTCTTTGTGCTCTCAAAATGGTGCCAGGCAGACATCTGTTTTCTTAACTACAGCTAACATTTCAGAGTGGATTAAAACCAAATATGATAAGGAGGCCTTCCTGGACCACAATGTATTGTATGAATTGTAATGCATTCATTTTTTGATGCTTAAAGAGCTCTAATACCAAGTATACCTTCATTTTCAGGTGGCTCAGTTGATTACTTTTTCACCAAACTCTACAAAGTCAGAGAAACTTTAGGAATATACTTTATATTAAAAGCTTTACCACCCACCTGTCACTCACACAGAATATATAATTTTGACAAATCAGGGGAAAAAAAGCTAATTACATTTTAATTTGCTAATCCTTGCTTAGTTAAACCAATGAAATATGCAAATTACCTGCTGAGACCTAAATTGCTTCCTTCAAAGGATAAATAAATGCCCTTTAGTGTGTTCATATATTATTAAAATAACATACTGATTGACAGATAAGTCGTCTCTGATGCAATATCAATTTTATAAAAGTGAATGCAGGTGCCTAGACACAAATGTCCAAAGTTTAACAGAAACTTTAGAAATTTGGATCATTTCCTGAAAGAAAATTGATGCAGCTCAAGTTGGGAGTCTTATGGATTAAATATTTTATGACAGCTGACTACCCTATAAGATTTGCTTACATTTTTTTCTTGTTTTCCACCAAGCAATGCTATAGAAACATGATTATAAATCTGCACCCAAGCCTGCCCTTTAAAAGAACAGCTCTGAAGTGAATAAGAATCATGGGTATGACCTTTCAAAGATAGAATATGACCAATTAGGGAGAGGTTTTTCTAATGTTCCCATGAGTAGGAACAACTGTGCAGAGCTGGAGCCTGGAAGTGGAAAAATTGTGACTGCAATCTTGCACAGTGCCTGGATGCTGTTAGAGGAATAGCTGTAAGGTGGAGGACGTCAGGATTAATTAAATCTAGGGGCAGAGCAGATAATATTATTTTTCCTTATTGTTTAACAAGCAATAACATTTAATTTAGAAGACTGAACATACTGAAGCAGTTAGTGATGCAGTTAGTGCAGCTGGTACTTATAGCATCACGAGCACGAAAACAGAATCATTGCTGGAAGTTTCTGGCTAGGGACAGAGCAAACCCTGCAGTGATTTGGTTTGGATCTTGATTTAGGTTCGCAAGCATGATGCACAAATTATGTGCAGTGGTATTGGTCCATATAAAAATTAAATTAAATTAAACAAAGCAGAACAATACACTATTTAGAGCTCATTGTGTGCCGACTATCTCACTCATTGTGATGGGTCCACTGTAAGTTTATTTGACTAAATCAAAATCACTGCATATTGTCTGTTACATATCCTTTTCTTTCCAAAAAAATTTCCATACCTTCAAACATGTATAAAAACCAGTATTAAACTTCTGACAAGCTATTTTTGACTATTGTATTTAAATGACAAAGTAAAATATAAAAACAAAAGGGTAATTTTTTTTTTAGTTGTATGAAACTCACAGTTCAAACAAGACAAAAGCCAGCTAAGAGAATACTATCCCCAAGAAATATGGAAAAAAAATTTAAAGTGTCCTATGAACATTGTAACAGTATATAATACTAAAACCCAGAGACAAGGCTAATTTAAGATACAGCTGTCTATAAAAAAGTCTCTAAAATATTATCTAGACATATAAATATGTTTTATGGGATAAACAGGTTAAAAAATGTTAGATAATGTGATTATTCTGCTTTCAAAATCTATTCTCAAAACTGCTGAATATTACTTCCTCTTGACTCCTCTGGAAACTCCTGGGTGCTTGGCATTTTATAAAGCAGATCACTGTGAAGATTTAAACACTTAAACCTTTGGGAGTTAAATTTTATTGGCAGTGGTGAAAATATGAGCACCTATCACCTCTAATCATATTATCAGCAGCATGCTTTGCAGTAACAAATGACTCTGATTCTCTTCTAAGGACAGCTAGTCACTGTGGCAAGCTGTGCTTTGAAATTAGGTGCCCATAATGTAATTTTCTGTTCTCTAAGGAGCTTACAGTAGACCATAATGTGGGACTTAATCTCAAGCAAAAAGCCAGAGAGTAAAAAAGGAAATGTAATACTTCATACATCAAATCAAATAACAATAAACAATTACTACTTAAAAAAATTATATCTGATGAGATTTTTTTTTTCATTCTATTGAGTTTTTGCTGCCATTGACATGTATTCTCATCACCTACAATCAGCAGCTTGGCTCTTGCCACATCTATAGACTAAGCCCATGAGCAGCACCACAGTGCAATGCACCACACTGCACTTTGGCTTTGCCTGGACAGAAAATATTCTTCCATACCATTGGATCCATTAAAAATTTACTGTTACAGACAGTCTCCCAGGCATTGCCTTAATTTATACCCGTGGTCTAACACTAAAGGTATCAGATTCAAGTCAGTGTTAATGGGATTCTCATACACAAACAGCTGCTTCAGTGCTTTTGGGGCATAGAGGCAGGCAAAAACTCATTCTGCACCCACTAAGGATCTGACTTAATCTATGATATGCTCTGGTGTTGATATACCTAAAATATGCTTCTAGGTGTTGCAAAAAATCTATCAGGGCTGTAGGGCAGAAAGAGGCTCAAGAGAAAAGGTTGGTCTGTTGGAAGATCACCTCTGGATATAGGCATGGACTTGGGTGCAATGTTCACAGAAGATCATTGAGCTTAATTTGGGCAATCCAAAATTAAAGATGTAAATTTGTATGCTGGCTCTGTGGGTAAAAGGTTGTAGTGCATGGAGATATATGCATGCAGTTTTTCAGAAGTTCACACTTCTTGTTTATCTTTGAAGTAAAATGGTCTTGATTCATCTCACCAATTTATAGGCACTTATTAAAAAAAGAGATTATTCTCTTCAAGTGATAAAGAAAGATCCAGATGTCTTCAGAGGGAATTTCAGCCCCTCTAGGATACTACCTGGGACTGGATTTGCCTATCTTTACCTTTTGCTGCATTAATAACAAAACTGTTTCTTGTGCCAGCCCTTCAGACCAAGTGAGATGAATCTGGGCAAATCTGTTCAAATCCTCTGCTGTGTCAAGGAACAGGATGCTTCCTCACCAGATCTCTGTAAATAAATAGCAGTGATAGAAAACAAGTTTTTTCCTAGAGATTTCTGAAGATGGTCAGAAAAACATCCCACATGACACTATCACTAATCATTGACTGGGTATTTTTAAATTTCCTTGTTTTGACACAGCTTGCTTACTGAGTTTTGCTTAGAGAGTCATTTTGACATTTTAGATGGAAATTCTACAGTCTCATACTTCTGTATAGACTCAAATGTTTACATGCATATCCCCTTAGTCATAAATTAGTCATAATTTTCTGCACAGGGTGTTATTTAAAAACAAAAATATAATCACTCATCTACTCAGAACACTCTTTATATTAGTATTCCAAAATATGAAAAGGTTCTATCTTCAGTACTAAGAAGTAAAACATAACTTTTTTGACTACATAAATGACAGATTCTTCGAAGGCATAAAGCTTGCTCTGCCTCTGTAGATCTAGGCTGATTTGTGTCAGCTAATGCATGACCTAGCATTGATGTTTCTTTCAGTCCATTAACCATCTCACTATTTGCATTAGTAACACTGACAGTTGCAACATTATAAAAAAAAAAGCTTTCCCACACCTTAACATGACCTTTCATCTTGATTTCAGATGCACTGACCCAGATCCTAAAATGAGACAGTTTTTACTTTGTTTATGATTAATTCTTGAAGTGAACACGTTGTTTGGTGTCTTCATATGCAGTGATAGGACAAGGGGTAGTAGTTTTAAACTGACAAAGGGCAGGTTTAGGTTAGATAATAAAGAGCAATTCTCTACTGTGTGGCTGGTGCAGCGCTGGAGCATGTTGTCCAGAGGAGCTGTGGATGTTCCATTCCTGGAAGTGTTCAAGACTAGACTGGATGGGGCTTTAAGCAACCTGTTCTAGTGGAAAATGTCCCTACCTAGGGCAAGTGGGTGGAGCTAAACTGGCTTTAAGATGATCCCTTCCAACACAAATCATGCTATGATTCTATGATCTGCAAACTTTCACCAAGTACTAAGGGCTGACTGCTCCTGAGAGACTGCAGCCCATTTCCTGATGTCTTTTTCTTGGAAATAATCACTATGGAGCAAGACCATGAGATTAGCCTAATATATTATACAACATCAATCAGTGTAGCTCCTCTTTTGGCAGTGATCATGCATGCAGATCTTCTGAAGAAACATCCTTAACACTTCATACAGGAGATGCACATTTTCATTGCTTTAGACTGTTTACATCTGCAGTTTCTTACTGACCATCATATTTAACTGTCCAAATAACTTCCCAAATAAACCTTCCAGCTTATTGACATGAATAATGAATGTGCCAGCAACGTTGATTTTAAAATGCACGTCAACACTTTAACATCTGAACATCTATGTAAATGCAAGCTTTTAGCAGAATTTGAATTTAACAAATTACAGTTTGTGACTCTAATTTATGAGACCTATGTAAATACCTTAGATTTTTATAGCTGCTCCCGTTTAAATTAATCACAAATTTCTAATTATGCCTTTTTCAGCTGCAGGATATGCAAATTTAGTTGCATAAAAAAATGAAGCATTCAAGAATAGACTGATTTTACAAACATTGTGCAGTATAATTTTTAAGGAGAGTGCAGCCTTTTAACCTTCTAAAGACGTAGCTGGTCTACATCTGTTTTGTTTGTATCAAAATACAAAATACGGCAGGAAAAAAAATTAACTATATGCTTACTCAGAGAATAATTTGTATCCCCATCACTGGATGTACACAGTGCACATCTGTACACAATTGCAAACACAAGGCAGAAATGTAAAAATATTCTAAAGGATGGGCTAGTCATACTGCAGCTCCAACATATCAAGTGAGGAGTGAGTCTGACATGCACCTTACTCACGACAGAAATATTTGTTACAATGGGGTTTCTGCAGCCAAATGGACCTTGCCCCACAGGTAAGCAGATCCAGGAAAGATTTGCTTTGCCAACAGTAGCAGTGGGAGTTGGGAACTGAATCCCTTTTGCATTTACAGTGGTTCCTCTTGAGTATTCATTCTCTTTTCTCAGCTGTGATACTTAATCATAATTTTTCTTTTAGATTAATCTATCTAGTCATTTATTCACTTTTATTTTTACGCTGCTGGTCAGAAATATAATGTTTGGCTTCCTTATGGAAGAAATGTGATCTTTTCTAGAACTGTAAAAGACCTATAACTTCAAGCTTCCTTCTTTTTTTGAAGACCTTTTTTTGCTAGTTTTGCGATTCTTCCATGGATATTTATGCTTACGGTTCCTTCCACTCAGCCCTTCTCAGACTTCATCTCCGTCACTTCCCTTGTTTTTGGGCCCTATAGATTAAGGTGTGCATTTACACCTTGGGGAGAGTCCTGCAAAGGCCAGCAAAAGGCCCCCAAGCTGGCCAGAATGAAGGAGGAGAGGCTGAGATCTGAGTTGTTCAGGCTGGAGAAGAGGAGAAATGGAGCTGTCTCTGTTTACAGCTTCCTACTGGGAGTATGTGCAGACTAAGAGACAGACTCTTCTCAGAGGTGAACAGGGAAAGAACTGGGGAGAACCTGCACATGTTGCAGTAATAAAGAATCTAATTAGCTATAAGGAAAAAGGAAAATATACCATTTCAAAGCAGCAAAAATCTGTGGTCTCACTTCAGTTAGATCCAATTTAGAAGTTGGATTTTTTTAATCTGGAGGCTGCACTACATTAATCTTTGTGTCCTAATTTGTAAAATTAAATTTTAATTTTAATCTTCAATTTTAATTTCACTATTTTAATTTTTTAATTGAAATAGTGTATGTTTCTAAATCTAAGGGGTTTTTTGTTTTTTTTTTTTGTTTTTTTTTTTTTCATTTTCAATCAAGTTCTCCAGACAACATCCACAGCATATTGAAGAAAAGTCCTTACCAGACCCATATTTCAGCAGGTGGTAATGCCTGCAGTCATTTGGCCTGATCTTGGGTAAAAAAATTTTGTAGCTAATTGCAACAGAGCTGGTAATTGAGATTCAGATGGATGGTGGTTTTCTAATTTGCTACAGAGCTGCAAGATATTAGTGAAATACTTGGCTGAAGTACATTAAGAAAAACTGAACTTGGGACTGTATTAACAATGTCAAACACAGAGAGGTTTTATCTTTTCACTTACTGAAACAAAAGGACCCGTCAGACATATCAGAAGGGAAAATCATATCCAAAAACATGTTTCAGTGTAATTCTTAAGTAGACTAAGATAAAAAAACTAATTTATGAAGTGCAGACTGACCAAATTTATTACATTGATCACTGCTTTTAGTCCTGTCTTAGCCACCATAATGACTGGGTCTAAAGACAGCCACACAAAGCTTTATGCTTATGGCCCAGATTTGTTGTCCAAACGCCCCTGTTGAGCACGTTGCAGCTGCCCATGGCAGCCCTGTTATAAGTCACCCCAAAATCTAAGGGAATTACAACCTGATAGCACAAAACCTGCCTGAAACCAGTAAATTTCCTTTGTTTTGCACTGCTTTGTGATGTGAAGTTTTTCTGCCACCTTTCAAGCTTTTACTATCACCTTCCAGGTTTGCATCCCTATGGACTGGATTCTGGAGCCAGAATTCATCTTCTTTGCAAAATTAGATGTTAGGTACAGGAGATTTACTGCAGAAACACTGAGGGTGTTTCTTTTTTCTCTCCCTATCTTTCCCCTTTCAAAGATTTGCTGTGCTTTAGTTTGTAATTGCTGGAATTGTAAGCAAGTGTTAAGTGCTGCACAGTTCATTGCTCATTTTATGCTTCATAAAATATTTAAATCCTTCTGATGTGATGTAGCCTTGAGTCATCAGGCTGTTACCTTAACACATCTCACCACGTTGAGAGCTTGCATCCTCCAATAGCTTAGTGGCAAAGTGGGTTGCTGGAATATATTCCTTAAATGCAGAACACTTTGAAAAACAAGACATGTTAGTGCTCCTGTATATAACTCTGCTTTCTCCTCTTCAGTCATCTCACTATACATCCACTATCCTCTGTGGATGGAAATTTCCCAAAGCCACTGAATTAATTTCATTTGGAGTTCCAGCTTGGGAAAGCTGGAAAGGAAAATGTGGGATTTTGGGTCTGCAGTGAAGTATAGAGGAAGGTTAGTGCATGCTGCCTCCTAAACTTTCTTGTTCCTTGGACTACATCACAAGCACATAGATGCACCTCGTTCTTCTTGCCAAATGTCCTGAGGTGCGTGTCTTGAAGATGTTATGGAATACCTTTTACCATGAATATCCACATTCAAATACCAATTTTTAAATTATTTATTCGCCGCTGAATTTTGCAAAACAGCTTAAAAATGCCAAACCTTCAAAGTCATTTTTTGCTATCTTTACAAAAATGTTTACATCTGAGTTGAGATGTGTTTCAGCAGGCAGCAACAGCTGAGTATTAAATGTATTTATATAACCTCTGCTTTGTCTTAGAGAGTCTGGGGAGCTACTGAAGGGCTACAGGCTTCATCTTTTTTAAAGATGTCCTTGATCCTGAAAGAAAGGTCTTGAAACATCAAGTAGACATGAACTTGCAGACCTTTTGATCTCTGAATCTAAATTACTTCCTCACAGTCACAATTTTTAACAGTGGTCACTGAGCCTGAATTTATTACTTTACAGTCCCCTCAGCTGCTATAGCAGTTCTTTCACTCTGAAGAAGAGAAGGGTTTTGTCAGAATTCCTGGTTTCAGGATTTTCGGTTTGCTGGGTTTTGGGGACTTTTGGTTGGTTTTTTCATTTTCTTTTCCCCTCTGCTAGATTTTTAAAAATACTTTGTTTTACTGTTCATGGTTATTTAATTTGATTTTCAGGTTAGCAATCACTCACTATTGCACAAATATTAGCAGTAAATTAACAAATTCCATCATGCCATAGCAATGAACTGATCTTCTTGACACAGACTGATTTGTTCTTCTTCTTTTACTTTTTAAATTTTCTTTTTTCAAAAAAAAAAGATCTGATTTATAATTTATTGAAAGTGCTATGAGCTTCACTTTCCCCACACAAATAGTGTTGTACAAAATATTCATAATAAACATTGTTTTAAACTGCAACTCATAAAATCAAGTCTATCTTCAAATGTATTTTTTATTTATAGCCTGAAAAGAAACAAAAAAAAGTGAATCATGGCTCCAAAATCAGAACATAACTTAGTTTCATAAAAATATGACCACTTTGTTTTGTATGCCCATTCTAGAAACAGGTTATAAATACAAGCAGATTCCTTAAATATATTCTACTGGTGAATTACAGTGAGAGTAAACTTATCTAAATAAATCTAAACAGCAGATAAATGAGTAACTGTTAAGAGAGTAAACCTGGCAGTAGACCAAATATCCAAAAGTATCCATGAAAGTTGCTAAATGTTCAGATCTCTGGTGGAGCTTGACAGATCCTTAAAAAAAATATAGCATATCAAAAGAAAAAAAAAAAACCAACAAACTAAACTGAACCTTCTCTGAAAACGTTTCTTCTTAATTTGCTCTTTTAATTGAGAGTGTTAACAACATTGTAGGCAACAACACTGTCCAAAGGTAGTGCCTCTACAGATAGATTAAAGGAGTAAAGGAATTTCAGGAGCTGGGCCCTTGTGTGTTGTAGGATAAACTGATGGGGAGAGAAGTGGCATTTAGGAATAAGAAATAGTTTTTACAGAAAGTGTTAGAGTGAAACTAATGCTTTTTCTACCCACTGCCATGATGAAATAATCTCGGGGCGTTATGACAGGTTTAAAAAAAGGGAAAGTATCAGGTTAGTCACTTACAGACAGGTTTTCCCCATGTCCTGAGAGCATTATACAAAAATACCCAGCAGTGTTTGTGGGAATGATGGAGAAGCAGCTGATCAAGGCTGCAACCAACTTCTGTGGATTACTACATACTTGTTGCAATCACATTCTTATTAATATTAATAGAAATATGGATTGGGTTTTGTAACGCATGTTTAAATAGAAAGTTGGTGGCAAGGTTGTACCAAGAAAATCTAGCAACGCTAGAAAAGGGATAAATGAAGCCTGCAGTTCGCAAGTGATCATATTTTAGCCCATGCAAAATGGGAATATTACCTTGACAGGTGCTGTTGAACTCTGTCCAACAGGTTTGTATGGTCAGAACACGAGAGGAAACACTGTACACTGAAAGTCCCCTTTAGGATATGTTGTAGCTCAACAGTGATTATAAAACATTTTGAGTCCAGTGATTTGCAATTCAAACATCAACAGCTAACATCAAAAATAAGCTATATAAGCTGTTCTTTCTTTCCCTGAATCCATCAGCAAACTGTATGCAACAAGTTTTTGGTAATTATAAATTTTAACAAGCAACTATTTATTTTAAGGTCTTAAGGAAAACTGATTTGAGTGGGTTTTTCTTTTCCCAGTAATTGGCTTTTGCATATATGATAGAACATATCTGGATGTCAAGATGTTTTCATATTTCTTAGCCCATTTTTTATCTTATAAGCCTGATATCAAAAGAAATCAGCTTCACTAAAAGCAAGCAGTGCTTGTGATCCTCTGAGTATTTGCAGTCACATGGCTGTGATGCTGACTTGTGAGATCTATTTCTTTTTGAAAAAGGTTGTATTTTTCTCATCTTTTTGTATCATTTAAATTATGAGGAAATAAGTAGGAAACATATGGGTAATTTTCAGGCCCCTCTAGGTATTCCTAAGAATGTTTTCAATTTTTTGGCTTTCTCTTTTGAAAGGTTTTAGGAATCCCTTGCAATATTTATAGTTTTGGGGTTTTTTGTTTGTTTTGGGGTTTTTTCTATGGAGCTTAGACTTGCAAAGTTTAAAATAAGAATAAAAGGGAAAGGTGCCTATATTTTTTAATTGTGAGACTAATATCACTGCAAGTACTCTCTTATTACTATTTGATCATCCAAAAACATTCATTCAATATAAAACCTTACATATTTAAACATGAAGTGTTTTGTGGAATAAAAGCCCAAAACCTGATTTCTTGTCTATCAACTTAAGTTCAGGCTCCAATGTCTTGTACACTCTGACTTCATGAAGCTGGTTACAAATCCATTGTCACGAGAAGCTATGCAACATTTCCAGATCTCAAACACAAGATGGCACCATTAGTAATGCTTTTCCCGTATTTCCTCCTGCTTGATACAGTAAGGGACAATTTTTTTCACTGCAAAACTGCATTAGCAACATAGCTTCCATGTGCACATTGCACGTATGCTCAATGCATAAAAACCCAGTATGCCTAAAGGACTCTGTAGTATCTCTTCGTTTTATTGAAGGGATGCATATGGTATATTCAGGGTCATGCACTGCAAGAACAACCCTGGTTTTCCCGGTATTCTTCAGATAGTGTACATAATGTACATAGATAGTGTACATCCCTGTGCAAAATTTATTACAGCCTTTCTCTTGACATGATTATACACATGTGCTTAGTCTCCTTTGAGGAAAATGCTGGGTTCGTTAAGAATGCATGGGGTTGGGCAAATTCAACTAACTTTTTTAAATGTCAAAACAAAAATCTCAAACCAAACCAAATTTGCCTTTCTCTAGTGCCTTCCTTAGGTCTTGAAGATCTCATATATTTTTTTCCAACACATATTAGAGAAACATTTATGCAATTTTTATTGTTTTGCATATTTTGTTGGAAATAAAGCAAATACCTGTGGAAGATGAGTTTCCTAATGCAGGAGCCTGACAGAGGTGAGGCTGCCGTAGCTCTATTCATAGAAAACATAGAAAACAGAAATCATGGACAAACTTGTGTTGGAAGGGATCTTAAAGATCTCTGATTGCAGCCCCCTGCTGTGGTCAGGGATGACACCCACTAGACCAGCTTGCTCAGAGCTTCATTCAACCTGGCCTTGAGCACTTACTGTAGCCAAGATTTCTCTGGGCAACTCATTCTAGTATCTTAGTATTCTCTGAGTAAAGACCTGAACATGTGTTATTTACAGACTAGTGTGTCTCCTTATCACTATTTTCCCACATTGGTTTATCCTTATACTCGCCTTGGTTTGCTCTATTACTCATCTTTTGCCACCCACCCTTTAAGAGATCCCTTGGGGCCGATTAGAGTGAAAGGACACTGAATACAGAGTCACAGAATCACAGGTTTACACCTGAGCCTTATCAGGAGGGAGGACATTGTCATGATAAAAAGCATTATCCCACCTTGCAGGATCTGCTTCTTGTCAGCCTTTTCCCTTAGCTGGCTCAAACTACAGGTTCTTGATAAAAAAAAAAATATTGGTTTGTCCTGGTCAATCTCCAGTGGTGTGTGCACTCCCCCTCTGCAACTGAGCTGCTCTTATGCAGTTCAGAAATTCTGAACCACCCAAATCTCTCTTCCTGCCTTTCAGCTGGGGGCTGCAAGCCTGGCCTCAGCAAAACACCTGCTGGTTTTGCAAATGGATTATTTGAGTCATTAACCTTTAACTATTTGCTCTCTCACAACATCCTGTCCACATCCTGGTAAATCTGGTGCAATCCCAGAGTTTTGTTTCACTTCATCCCAGAACCCAGACTGGCAGTCTGTAAGGTGGTTTTCCACTACCCCATGAGGACAGTGTCACACCCAGCCACGGGGCTAAGGATCCCCTAGGACGCCTCAAGGACGCGCCAGGTCAGGGGCTCGTGTCTCTCTTGGGGTTATTTGGAATCACCATGTGGCCATCATCATTCTTCTGTGCCCTTTTGTGTTCATGGGTATAAACTTTTACTCACATATCCTGATCAGAAAATTTAGCCCAAGTGTATAACGTTAGAAAAATATCCGTAAATGAAAATATCTTTCTTGTAAATTATTTCTCCTTGTATCTCTATGGGTGTTAACACCAGTTTGCAGTGTGGATTAAGCAGATGTTGGAAAAAGCATGAGTGTCAGATAGATATTTTGCCCTAAAAATCCAGATTATATTTTATCTATATGAAGACTTATGTACTTAAAGTCTGATTTAGACAAGTCTTTTGCACAGACATCAAACTTCAATGCAGATTTGAATACTTTGTTAATTTGAAACCTTTGGATTTGAATGTACTTAGCCCTGCATTGCAGAGGATAAATGCATGAAGTTAAGGACATCAAGAAAGGTGCAGGTTAACCAAAAACAGAACACCAGGTTAAGAACAAATGAATACAAATGGTTCATGGGAAAAAATACAAAAAAAGAAAAGAAAAAAAAGAGAACTTGGAAGGTGACTTCATTAGAGGAGATGAATTCTGGAACAGCAGCCTGATATCAATAGTTTGAAGAACTAATCTTAAAATACTCAGCCTCATCAAAAACTACAGAGAGATAGGATGGGAACTAATAAAAATTCTATTGGGCCAGGAAAATACTTATCTTTATCCATCTGTTTAGAGCAGTCAGATTGTGGAAGGTGCTGTGCTAACCATGGTGCTTTTTGTCACAGAAGATACAAAGCTGGAAACCATAAACATGAAGAGTGTCTAAAACACGAACTTAAATCCTGTGTTTTTCTATTAAATGTGCCTAGAATTGAAGGCTTGTGGGTTTGTCTAATGTTATTGGACACTAAACAGTGCTTCCCTTGTGTGGCAGAATTAGAGAGGTAGTGACTAGAGCTAAGCAAATAATGAATATTCCATTCAGTGAATTTCTCTACTATTTGCAGGTTTTCCCAGAGCACATTGCAGTTCCCAGTAAGCCTTATTATTCTGCAAATAACTCATTCGAAAAAGTCCTGGTCTTTAGATTGCATTTCATTTCCTTGCAAATGCCGGTTGCTTAAAATTCAAACTGTTGTATTTAGGCACATGGCATATGAAGTGTTTTTGTTCCTTAGAGAATCAGTGGAAATCTTAAAAAAAGTCACATTTCTAGTGCTGAAAGAGTCATTATTAATCATGTGAAATTTAGTGGTTTAGGGTAAAAAAACTGTACAAAGTGCTAGAACAAGGCCAATTATACTAGTTCTATCACCAGCAGTATTTTTCAGAAAACCTTTCACTTCTGTACTAGTAACAATTTATTTTTATAGGCATTGTTACATAACCCTTGAATCATGATAATGGCAAAGAACACAGGCTAAAAGGTTAGTAGATTCCATTGTCATA
Source organism: Poecile atricapillus (assembly GCF_030490865.1). NCBI lineage: Eukaryota > Metazoa > Chordata > Aves > Passeriformes > Paridae > Poecile > Poecile atricapillus. The sequence goes on from NC_081249.1 coordinate 84,215,158, forward strand.
TCTGCTATCTATAACTCTTTATTTTTGTCCTGTACAATTTATATACACCAAAGTTTATGTAATTTTAACAAACAGACATTCTTATTTTTTTCCTTTTCTTATGTCAAAATGGGAAATTTAGAAGAAATGGGACATTTAGGAGAAATAGGAAATTTAGAAGGCCTGTGACAAATTTTCTCTTTTGATTTTTAAAAAAATCAATTTGTATAGATATTAGCTTCACAGAAAAAACAGCTGATCCAGAACAGAAAGAAGTGCTGAAATCATCTGCTGCTGGGGCTCAGAAAGAGTGTCCCTTTATCTATCCTCTGTCATCCTCTAAATTTCATAATGATGTCTGTATGATTCATAAAATATTGAGCTGAATATCTCACTCTGTCAGAATATACCTCCTGAATTACAGCTGTCTACTTCAGAGAAGTGTCTACTGGATGGCTTTGCTACCCAGTAGCTATTTTACAACACAACTGAAAGCATATAGAGCTTCTAATTTCAGAATGACAATGACTTTTTGCAAAGTTTAACACTTCATCCACCTTGACCAGAAAGAGAATGACCTCTAAAAAACCCAGATAATTGTGCAAAAGAAAAGACTAAGAGAAGAATAACATCAACCAGGTTATTCATGAATCCATGTCACAAGAGTCCATGTATGTTTAGAAGGGATCTATTACCTCAGCCTGGGAGATCTTTGAATATCTAGAGGAGATAGATACAAAATGTTTTTACTAATGATTACTGATATTAGCCAACTGCCAGAAATCTCACTTTGTAGCAACTACACAAGAATAACTCCCTTTTCCTTTGTCTTTTAAAAACCTGATGAGCTTTCATAAAAAAGTTCTGGGTTTTACCTGTGAAAGTGAACATGCAAAAAATGCTGCATTTTCCTTTTCTTCCATCACCTGTAATTCATCTTTGGCCATTGTCCCTGATGTGCTGACGTCTCCCAGCTTCCCTCATGTGAGACACCAACGTGAAGGCTGCCAAAGAGAAGGTGGGAGAAAGCAAGACCATTTCTAGAGGGACCCTAGAGTTCCCGAACAACCTTTCAAAGCCACAGTTACCCATTTCTGTGGTAGCCTCCAGGTTGTTCTTTTCTCTTGGTCTTTGGACAATATTTCTCACCAGCTGCTTTGAATAATGAGAGCTCTGTTTTCTCATCAGAGCCAAACAGAGCTAAGGAGGTTTGTGGGCAGGTTGTTCAGATTAGCTGTCATGATGATCAGAACCTTGAAGTATGTTCATGAGTTTAACTCCCTGAAGGTATTTGAAGGAACGAAAGTATCAAGATCCAGTATTCTCATTCTGAGAAGATTCATATCTGCTTGTAGAGCACCTTATGAAAGCTGTAAGTGATGATAGAATTCTCAATAGCCCTTATGGTTCTGGTCACGGTCAGAACAGAAAGGAAGACTCATGAGATTAGGAGACATAAGAGAACCTGAAGGTTGGTTTGGATGTCGCTACCTTGCAAAGAAAAAAATCTTGGTCCAAGTTGCTTCTTCTGATGTGATTTTACCAATGACTCTCAAGTAAATACATAAATAGCCATTGGATCAGGGAACAAAACTGCAAAGTTTTTCCTGGGTAATTTCCAGATTTTTTAGGTTGTTCATCAGGCCGGTTATATGACTTGAATGTTGATACCACTCCTTGGAGTCCAGTTGCATTCTCTACAGATGGATAGAATAAACCACATTTCCTCCAGATACAGTCCACCGTATAAGAATGTTGAATATGCAAAATATTTTTTATAATATTTCTTTTCAATATTTTTGCATTTTCCTCTGTGAAATGGTGTGTTTAATATCTTGTGGCTTTTTCCGCTACCAAAAAAGGCATAGCTTCTCTTGAAGTCTCCAGGAAGTCCTACGGACATGCCTATTCCTCCAGAAGAGTTACTTTAGTCCTTCTGCAGAGGAGAAAGCTGCTGAGCCCAATGCCATAAATTAATAAATCATTAAAGAGATGATGCAATATTGGGAACAGATATTAAGCTACTTATTTGGCTAATGAATTAGGCTTTACTTTTTATGAATTTTCTAATATATCCTAATCACAGTTACATCATGAGCAAATCCAGATGGTCAAATTTTGACTATTTTTTCTTCTCATTTCCATAAAAAGAAACAACAGTGTTGTAACTATATTTTGCACACTTTTTCCAATAATGACTCAATGGTAAAGCCACTGCCACTGAAAACTAATACTATAAAATTAATAATATCAATCATCAGTTAATATCAGAAGAAAAGTCGATATTAATTATATTTAATTTGTTTAACTGCTTCTTTCTGATCTATGTTTCACAAAACTTTTAATGATAGTTGGTGGATATAAGAATATCCTAATTTTTCCTTCCTGTCTGTACAGGAAGTAAAACATTTAAAATTTATAAGAGTAAAGTGTCACAAAAAAACTCCTGCTGTATTGTATTTGGTTTAAAAAATATTTAGGGAATGTGACACTGCTCTGCTAGTATTCCTTATAGACTCCAACCACTGCATATGGGTGTAGCATTAATACAGTGTGTGGGTAGTATTTCTGTTAGCAAAGACTTTTGACTCAAAATGGTCATTTCTAGCCATGCATGATTCAGGTTACCTTGAAGATTTGGTTTATATATATACGTGTGGGTGTATTTATAGAGGTTTATCACATACACCTTTAGCACATAGCAAGTCAGGCAGTTATAGCACAGAATCTGCAGGACAGTGCACCATTCCGGACCAGAAGCTGAAAGCCAAACAGGATATTTTAGTGCATCCCAAAGTGCTCTGGACATTTGCGTTGAAAATGGAACCCAGGACTGAAATACAAACAACTACAGAGGATCTGACATTTTCATCGTTATCTTGGGATCTATGTGCATTGAAAGCAGTCATGATGCCTTCACATCTGGTCTTTGCTAGAACTTAAAGCTCAATAAATGGTTGAGGGAATCTGTGATTCCAGGGTTTCTTTTTAGTGAAAGACAAATGAAGAATAGAGGCTGCTGCTGAGATGCTGATTATGTACATGCTTAATTGTAGTGACAACCAAATCAAAGCCATTTCAAAGCAATGGTGCCTGTATTAACTGAACTGAAAAAAATAGTCAGTGCATGTCACAGCTGGATAATGAAAACTCACAGGGGAGAGGGATTACAAGTTTTGTGGGGCAGTAAAAAATATTGGAATTTACAACACTACTTTAGTAAACATGCATCCATGGGTTATAAACCAGAATAGGAAAATCCACTTAGGGTAAATTAATATGTACTTAATTGTACTTATCGGCAGGGAGAGTGATGTCTTGAGATAAACTTAATCTAAGGACTATGAAGCAAAACTAATAGAATCTGGCAACCAACATGCAAATGAGAGTTTCATGTTAAGATGTACGATAGCCATATGTATTAATTTATTATAAACCATTGGGGGCTTTGTGTGCTCAAACTTGGGTACAGCTGGCATATTAATTTAGTTTAATTTAAAAAGAGCTATTCAGCTTTATTAGGCAATGCAACAAAAAACCCTACAAATAAAAAAAAAAAAATCAACAAGAAAAGAGATGAGCCTGAATGCTTTACAAACATTTAAAAAACATGCATGTTTTTAAAGTCTGAATGTGAGAAAATGGAATTGGTTATCTCGTTTAATTATTGAAAAGCAAGTTCGAAATGCATACAAAACATCTTTCTTTTAGGAATAATTTTGCTTTGACACACTCCATTTATAGTGTAAAGAACAATCTCACTCAAACTGCAGCATGCTAGGTGAGATGCAGTTGAAAGGATGTTGTAGTTTCCCCCTAAGATAGCAGACTGGGGTTCCTGTCATATATACAGATAAATGGAAAAGCCATGGGATTTCCACTAAGTATGCAGATGATATTAATCCTACACATTTTGACTGCCTGTGGAATACAAAGCAGTGCAGAAAAATTGATCAAATCAGTAGCAGGATTTTTTTTTTCCCTGCTTAGATTGTTATTCTGGCAGGAAGGTTGGTAACCTTTTCTGTTCTACAGGGAAGCATCAGCATGTGTCTGTAAGTGACCTGTGCTATAGGCTTCAGATGAAAATCACTGGTGAAACTCAGCCTCGAGTTAAAACAATACTATGAAAGGATCTTTGGGAAGGTGATAACAAATTTTAGGACAAGGGCATTTTGTCTTTAATCTTGCTTCAGTTCAGAGGTGTTTGCGTTTTTATTGTGGCTGTTCTCATTTAAGTGATACATCTTATCCTTACACAACTGACAACAGTATGTCAGGAGATGCTTTGGAAAAATTCTTCATGTTTAGAATCCTTTTTAGTAGACTTTTCAGAAATACATCTCACTTGTCTTGTGAAGAGAACAATATGGCACCTATTTCAAATTAGACTAAAAGTGACTAGACACACTCCTATTTTACTCCAATTTGAATCTGTCAAATATTTAATATAATATAATAAAAAATAAGTTTATAAAATAACTGTGTGTTATATTAGAGATTCTGTTGGGGTTGTTGGGCTTTTTTTTATTTTCTCCATGTCAGGAGAATTAACTCCAATGTATTTTACCCAAAAGATTATGTCAGAGTCTATCACTGCCAAAATGCTGCTCACGGCTTTCTAACACTGTATGAAACGCAACAAAAGAAATGTCAATTCCTGTCTCTGGGGAAGAAATAATCCCAGAATAACCTAGGTGCCAACCATCTGGAAAGCATCTGGGCAGAGAAGGACCTGGTGGCCCAGGAGGACACCAAGCTAACCTTGAGTGAGGAATGTACACTCACAACAAAGGCAGTCCCTGTCTGCTGGGGGACAGAGCTTTGCCCACAAGCTGAGGGAGGAGATCCTTCTCTGACTGGGTCTCGTGAGACACATCTGGGGTGCTGCATGCAGTGCTGGACTCCCCAGGACAAGAGAGACACGGAAATTACAGAGAATACCCAGTAAAGGACGCTGAAACACCCAACACAACAGGAGAGGCTCTGACTGACCAGCCTTGTCTGGAGAAAACTCAGGGGGATTTTATCAAAATTGAATCAATTTTATCAATTTTTTTAATTTAAAATTTGATTTTATCAATTTTATCTTCTACAAGATATATAAATATACAGAAACCAGGAGTAAAGAAGGCAGAGTCAGGGAAAACCTTCCCATTTGCAGAACATCTAAAGATGGGAAGGTCTAAAAAGCAGCTTGTCAAAAGGCAGTGAATCAGTGTCTCATGGGGCAGAGGAATGATTTTAGTCCCTTCTCCTTTTAGTAAGTAATGGAGAGTTGTGGGTAACAGTATCCACAATTTTTATATTTATTTTTTCCTTTTTTCACTGGTAACTTACTGCTTTTTCACCTATAAAAACTTATGATCTATTGCAAAAGACTTTTTAAAGACTATTTCTGCAGGTAATCTGATGCAAATAAATAGTCTGGTTGTTTTATATTTACACTTTAAAAAAAAATATACAGATAAATAGTTGGCCAGCAAAGATTTTTTTTGCTCACTGAAAATGAAAAAAAAAGGTCCTAATAAGTTATACAGATGGAAATCAGTGGGAACAATAGCTCATTTAAAATTTTAATTTTGTTAACAATAACTAAAAGTGCTATTTTGTTGGAATTCAGACAAATGACAGATTACGCATAATGGTGTTTGACCCAGAAAAAAAATTATAAAGAGGAACAGAGGAGGAGGGCAATTGCAGAAAGAGTCGGCAATGGGTGTCAAAGAAGCCAAAATAATGAGGGTGAATCCAGTCACAGAAGGACTTGGAATGTTTGAAAAATTTGATAGATGAGAAAGGCAGATCTGTGCAGTTAAATGTAGTGTAATGATGACTTTGATGAGTCTTTGTTTCACAGCTCTTTGTGCAACATGAAATAGGGGGAGTGGAGGAGAAAAAATGAAAACAGTCAAAGCCATGTCTGTCAGTGTCATTAATGAGTGATGAGGACTATAAAGACAAAAGAAAATCTCTGAACATTTGATGGGTTTTTATTCCATACTTCTGTGTAAATTTCAAAACCTGAGACGTGACTAAAAATGGGTGTCCAAAAAAGTAAGAGAAGAGTGGATGTGTTGAGGAAAAACAGTACTTCTAGATTTTGTCTGATTATTGCAATTCTAACAGCAGCCCAATTACTACATAGGATCAATCCGGTTACCAAAAAAGAACATTTTTAAACTGTAGTTTTCATCTATGTGCAATGAGTTTGCATCCTTACTGGGGACTGAATGCAGATCAGCTACTTCAGCAGCTTTATGGAGAGGGAAAATGTGGAAAAGCAGACCCATTTTTTACTTCAGTGAACCTTTGTTGACTTAGTTGTCCTGCAAGCAGAGTCACGAGCAAATCCTAGGATAAATTTCAATGCAAACCCATAAAATGTCCTTAATCACAAATGAAGTCTTGCATTTATTACTAAGTCTTATTGTACCTGTTTTGAGACAGCTGGTGGTCAGTCTGCACAGCTAATAACTTTCTCTCATGATAGGGTTTTTAGCACCTGTGTAGCATAACTATTGCTTGTGTCTGTATGCTGCGTATAAATCCACTATTATTTTGCTCAACATAAAACTGAGGCAGGTTTGGGCAGCTGTTTAATAGAGCACTTTATAGCAATTTAGGATAGAAATTAAAGAAAATGGCATTGCATTAATGCTTAAGGTAGAAGTCTAGGCAGGCTGAGAGTAATCAGAATTTGGACAAGGCTCAAAGAAAAAAAATGTATATGTATATGTAAAATGCATATAAAACAATAGGATTTCTATCAATCCAGTTAGGTTTTTAGAAATAGTCTGTGGCAGTTTCTGAGGAATGACTGATCTTAACATTTTAAAGCCCTTGCATTCTTGGTTACTTTTAACTTTGCAGGTTTTTGGGTTTTTTTCCTGACCTTTAACTCTTAGGATACCTGAGAAAGAATAATGTGGAAATAATTAAGGTATGAATAGAAATCTTTCTGATTACTCTGGGTAGGAGCTGAAATCACTAATCCTGCCATCAGAATTGTCATTATGTTGCCACATATTCTGGGTCTGAAGTTATTTGAAAATTAAACTACAGAGATGTTCTGTATTTACTGTGAAGCTGAGATTTCTGGCCAAGTGTTTTTCCAAAGTAGATAAGAACATCACATCCGTATAAACACGTTGCTGATTTATCAGTTGCTAGAAGCTATTAGGACATATCTGAATGTTTCCTTTCAAGATCTGGACATAAAGTAGAACTGACCATTTAAAAACATCTTTATTTGTGGGAAGTTTGTTAAAATGTCCGTAGCTGGAGGGTTTCAGAGGTACAAGAACATTATATGTGTTAGGGGACAATATTTTCTCCAAGGAAGAAAAAGTTCTATGCAGATATAAATTTCTCAGACAGTGTTGCAGGCTGGTCGTAATGATATGCTTTTATGGAAAAATGATTTTCACTGTCAAAAACAAAGCTTTTGCATGAAAGAGAACTTTTATCTCTCCCCTCTCTAGAACATGTGTGGGTGGAAAAATGTAATTAATTCTTTCAGGGATTCAGGAAGTATCACCTATTGGACCTACAAACTAGCCAAATTGCTTTCATTTGACTACAATTTGGAATTGGCTCAACTAATCACTGTTTCCTAATTGCATTTTGGAGGAAAAAGGGGACCTGAATGAAGAGACTGCATCTCATTAAAACAGCAGAGTGCTTGATGTCTGCTATTGTACCTGATATCTGTGACAACAAGTGGCATCTATTTTTGCAAGTAGCAGTAATTAAATCTGCACAGTGTTTATAAACAACACGCTCACTTTTTATTCAATCTAAGCAAAAGTGTATTGTACTACGGACTGTAAACAAAAATCAACCCCAACCTCTGTTCTCTTAAAATAAGTCCATAAACATTGTCAAGGGACAAAACATGACTTCTGTGCTTTTTCTATAGCATATATTCTGGCAGAGTAGTGTAAAAGGAATTTGGCAGCACAAGAGGAGCACAAGAAAATTTTTCTTATGTAACATCCCACTGAAATTGCCCAAGGACAGTACCCATCAGGGACCTACAGGACCCTAGTACCTAAAGGGGTCCTACAGGAACACTGGAGAGAGACTTTTTGCAGGGGCATGTACTGACAGGACAAGGGGGGAAAGCCTTAAGCTACAGGAGGGCAGTTTAGATTAGATACTGGGAAAAAATCCTTTACTATCACAGGTTGCCTAGAAAAGTGGCAGCTGCCCCTACCTTGGAAATGTTCAAAGCCAAGATGGATGGGGCTTGGAGAACCTGGTCTAGTCAAAGGTATGCCTTCCCATGGCAGGGGGTTAGAACTAGATGAGATTTAAGGTCCTTTCCAACTCAAACTATTCCACGATTCTCTGATTCAATGATAGGGGAGAGGGATGTACAAAATCAACATCTTGCCTGGAGAGAAAAGCTGCTGATCTGCAATAATCTCAGCAGTTAAATTTTTCCATCGGGGCAAAAAGTGACAAGGATGAAGATGTAGCTCAAGTGGGCACAAGTAGTTTTGACAGAACATTTTCTATTGGAAAAATGCCGATTTCTGAAAGTGAAACGTTCTTCGGGAATGTGTCAATTCCAGGAGGAGCAGGGCTGACAACAAACCTGCCTGTGCTCCTGCCAGTTTACCCACCAATCTGCCTTCCAAGAAACTTTCAGTCTTAGTAAAAATGCCTCCCAGATACCAGTGTAGAAGAGATCAGCAATCAGATATCAGGTGAGCAGAAGGCGAGACTCTCCAGTATCTGAGAGTGGAAATACATTCACCTCAGCAGAGCTGAGTGTATGAATGTATTTCAGGATATATAAAAGCTTGTTCTTGGGATCGTCAAGACATAGTATGGAATTTCCTTTCTATGTATATTTGCTAAGCAATTTCCTTCCTTTTTTAAAAATGAGTTTTGCCTCCACTATGACATTTTTTCACAGAAGTGACATTCTGTTTTTTAGCTAGCTTTTCCAGGAGGACTGGGGGTGCTCTTGAGAGATCCAGAAACTATTCAGTGCGTAACTTTGAAAATTTAGCAAATCTTCTGCTAAAGCATCTCTCTCTCAGAGGGCAAAAAAGTTTAGCTCAGGGCAATGGAGATATTTGTAGAATAACTAGACCAGGAAGATAAGAGCTGTGATATGGTTAAGGCAGGGTCTTGGCATTCAAGGCTCCACAATTCAGCACAGCATTTTCAAATATGTAATTTGCAGAGTCTCACACAAACACCTGGTTTCTTGATATCTTTTTGTTCAGTCATGAAACAAAGGATGCAAAAGAATAATATGTTTAAGTTGCTCATGACAGTGGTCTTCTACTGTTTATCACAAATGTTGTTTAGGACTTGGCATATTACTATATACCACAAAAATATGGAAACAGTATTATAAAAAAACACTTCAAAAGCTTCAACCACCAAAATAAAATTTTCTGTCTCTTCCTGCACAGAAATTACAGATGCAGGTTATCACTTCATGGTTTTCAAATCCTGGAAACAGTATGAGCATTTTCTTTGCAAGTGACTTTTTACCCTCACTTCTCTGTAGAAAGAAAAAATTCTCTTTTTTTCTGCTTCTGATTTCCTCTGGTTTTCAGTCTGATATGAATTGGTACAGCCAGAATATAGCTCTCAATATCCAGCACAGTGCTGCTGATTAGTTTTCTGAAAGAGGACAGAGTGAAGAAGAACGGCAGGTTATATTGATTTACTTCTAATGATCTGTTTCTGAACTAGAGCTGGGCAAAGTGTTCTCCCGAAGGCACATACAGCTGTGCTCATGGCTCAGCTCTGCATTACTATCAGGATTAAAAGCCAGTAATGGATTCTGTCATGTTGCTGTATCTTTCTGCATTTTTTTTTTTTGCAAGGCCCATATGGGGTTAGCTGCTGAGGACATATATATGACTTTCCCTTGCCATCTGCTGAGCAGTCTGGAGAAGGGCACCCATACTCTGTTACAGAAACAGTATATCAAAATAGCATTGCACAGCTATGGTGTGTTTAGAGGGAAATTGTCACATGTAGTATATGCCTGTATTTTGTTGGAGAGTGTGTCTCTCCATGATTTTGGCTAAGACTGGGATTTGTGAAGCCATGACTACAACGTGTGTAAATGGGTGATGTGGAAAAGCACACATGAACATTTTTTTGGGGACCCTGACTCTGAAGGTCAGGATAGATTTTTTTCTTTAAATAACTGGTGCCATAATAGGACTGTAACTTGCTCTAAATTTGATAAATGGTACTCAACAATATGTGTGTCAGACAGAAATAACTGATTCTTAGGTATTGGCTTATTTCTCTTTCTGTATAGATTTGCTTTCAACAAATTTCTGTAGATCTGCTTTCAGTTCTCCCCATCATGATATCTGGGAGAAGGGGTGGGCATTGTACAGCATTGTTTGAATAACAAAGTGATTATACAACTATGTCTATGTAGTCCAAAGACAGAAAGGTCCTCACTTTTCCCATTCTTCCAAAAATGTGGTATTAATCAGCTCTTAGACTAAGTACTATAAACAGATCAGGGTGACATGGCTTTTGGAGTAATAAAATGCGTGGTTATGTAGTTCTTTTTTCAGACCAGACATATGACCACACAAATATGGATATCACCTAACTCAAAGGTGTCTTCTAAATAATTTAAGTATTTTTGCATCATTTTTAGAAGGAAGAAATATTTGTGTCTGACTTGACCCTATAATTAATGGTGTTCCCAGGATTCACTCAACTATGGGCAAACATTTTAGGGTTTTCTCAAAAATGAAATAATTCAAGGTAAAATTGTATATTGCATATCTTCTGGCAGTCATCACATTAATGTTAACCAGGTTTCCTTTGTATTATTTTTCATGTGATGCCTGAAGAAAATACTGCATGATGGTGTATAAAAGATGGATACTTTCAGTCAACAAGGTGTTGTCCCCCAGGAACATCTGTACAAATCTTATTTTCATTATTGCTTATTGATAAGTTGGCACTGCTGTAGTACAGAAGGAGTCTGAGTACTCTTCTAGTAGTAAATGACAACACACACACACACACACACACACACACACACACACACACACGCACACATGCACACACACCCTAAGATTTTTTGTTCTCTTTCTACTGATGTAGAGTTTAAACTGCAGAAGGACAGCACCTGCTTTTGGATTATCAACTTGTAAAGCTTGTCTATTTCCCCCTATGCTGACATACTCTTCCTTTCCCTGAATTCTTTTATTAATAAAAGTACTATCAATCTTATTCACATATTCTATACTTCAGTCTTCTTGTTTCTATTAGAACTCAAAGTAGACATACTGTAAAAATTTGTCTACTGTTTTATAAGAAAGAGTCCCACATATTATTATGTTTATATCTAATGATATTCTGTTAACAATATAAAGTATCAATCAATCAATGTAACAGTATAAAGCCAATCATAATACTACACATCTTGAACTTAGGTATATTTTAATTAACCAATGGAGTGACTTCTGCCTTTGGGCTCCAGGGTTATGAGATTTCTTCTGCAATATCTTGGCATAATCCAGTAATTCTTTTTCTTGTAGCATCCATAAGGTTAAGGTCTCATTTCCAAGGTGATTCACAAGGCATCCAGAGCAACATTCTTTATTGGTATGTAGACTCTGAGATTGGCTTCTCCCCACAGCTTCCCCAAGGCACTTTTTCTAAAGAGAAGGTGATTTTTTCTTGTGTGACTGCATGCCATTGCATGTGTGCACTGTCCCCATGTTCTCACTGTATTCAGTGCTGGGTTTTGCAGTCTTTTACTCAATAAGTCAGTAGAAGAAAATACAATTTATCCATGAGAAAGATCCTATAAGAGAACCTTGGGCTGAGCTGCATGTGATTGTAAAAGTCATTCTTCAAAAATACCTGCAACAGGTCATCATTAAAGATATAAGTGCCCAATCATTTTCCACTAATATTAACATGTACTCCTGTATTTCTATTCGTTGACTTTCTAAGGTAATTGTAGGAGTGTTGAAATCATGCAGTAAATTACGAAGTTGAAGCTTTTTTCCTGTTCTATTTTTTGGCACTACACCAATTCTTGTCACTTCATTCCTTGAGCAACAGTATATTAAGCAATGTGACAGATGTTAGTCACGTGTAGACTCTTACTTTTTAGTTGTTCACTTTATGTCACTTCCAATCCTCAGGTGGTGCAAATTAGAGCAGCACCGCAGACTGATGATGGCTTATGCCAGGAGAAAAAAAAATCTTTCTCTTAAACCTTAGTGATAAAACTCTTCTGAAACAAATTTGAAAAGTCTCCTCCCTTGGCTTTTTATTTTATTTTAGAACAAAAGGCTTGAAATAACTATTTGCAGCACTCCTTCAAATGCTAAGTAGCTCTTTTACATTTCTTCCTAAGCTTGTACGCACACACAGATTTTAGAACTAGAATGAAAAGATGAAAAAGAAAGGGTGAATAGTCTTGAGCGATTCAATAAACTGTGAAAGGCTATGAATAATGGAAAAGTAGAATGAAATTATTAGAGACCTAAAAGCTAGGAAGATGACACCCACCTCTTAATGTCAGAACTAAATGGACCCATTTATATTACATGATTACCTTTGATTTTTCTCATGCTTGGTGTTTTCACAAATTGCAAATTTAAAAGTGCATACAGATACGTTGAGCCATTATCTTTTCCCACTGATTTTCACACACATTTAACGGGGGTCTAACTCCATTGTTCTTGATAGTCTGTTGACTTCATTAGCTTCCTGCTGATTTGAGTTGGTGTTAGTAAAGTGGGAAGCAGGTCCTGCCATGCAGCAGTGTCTCTCTTGACGAAATTTTGAATGCAAACCTTTTGCCATTGTAGGAATGCCATTCAGTCATCTCAAATGGCATTCTGCTGAGCAGCTCTCCCTCCTTACAGCAGCTGAAAAATCAGACCACTGTGAAATCAGAGAGGATAAAATTGGGACTGGAGACAATCTAATTTTGTTTCCTTAAAGAAATTTTCTAAATTTCTTTTCTTAAATTTCCTAAAATTTTCTTTCCAAGTTGTTTCCAATGGAAGCATCTTCTGGTGAACACTCTCATAATCAGTGAGATTGCCACATAGTTAAACTAATTAACCTCTTAGGAGTTTCTTCAGATAATTTATACATATCCTATCCCTCTCCCAACTCTGTTCTTGGGGGGTTTTCACTGTTTTTGTTTTTTGATCCATGAAGGCTGTTATACATACACATTCACAGTGAGAAACCTGGGCTTGGGCAATTCTCATTTCATGCTGTTGCGCTCCAAGGTCAAGTTCTTAATTATTAGCATGCAGTGAAAAAGTAGTCATTCCCAAATATATAAAAATTACATTCCTGACTTATGTGACACCAGTGTAGGCAGATGCATCATTTATGCTTCAAAGCATCAGTGCTTTGAAGCACTTTACCTTTGCAAGTCTCAGCAGTGAGGATGGCCATGGTCTGTTCCACCTGTCACATATACAATCAGAGAGCTGTAGAATGGTTTGGATTGGAAAGAGTCTTAAAGATCATCCAGTTCCAGCACCTTTGCCATGGGTAGGGACACCTTGCACTAGACCAGGTTGCTCAAAATCCCATCCAGCCTGGCCTTGAACACTTCCAGAGGTCATCATTCACAGAATATTATCTCATTCCATCCCATGCTGGGAGGGAACCAAAGGCTTTGATGTGTTTGTGACACTAACAGTGGTTCAACCCACTCTGTGGAACAGACACAGAGAAACCCTGGCATGAATGGAGTTAAAGAACCACAGCTGGTCAAAGCACAGATGATATAAATGACAGATTTCCTTTTCCTGGTGACATATAAAGGTTTGTATGAGAGACCTGGGACTGCAGTGAGGGGATGGAAGTACCGTGTAAAAAATGCATAAACTCTAGGGTCTTGCACTGGTTCTGATAAATAATTTCTTTGCAGCTTTCAGCACTATTAACATAATTTAAATTGCAGGTTTTATGCAGTAACTCTACTCAGATTGTCTCAGAGGGACTGCTAATGCACTGCTCCCCCTTTCAAAGCTATTTAGTCTGGATATGCCCAAAGGGCTGTAAGGAGCCTTGAATTGGGGCCCGACAGTAAGTAGTGTTGCTTGCCTATGGCTTCGATACTAGGAACACATCAATGCAGCATTATTGCTTTGTTGAGACTTAGACTTTATATTCTACCATCGTAGCACAGAAAAAGAAATAAAAGATTTCACATTGGGAGGTGGAAATGAATTCCAGTCTAGTTTGTCTCTTCTTGCCTAGTTTATATCTTCCCTGTAGCAAGACAACCACTTATTTATATGACTAAAAAGGGCAATTATACTCTTTTCTAATCTATGCAGTTTATACTGTTTGTTTATTATTTTAATTGGCAGCAAATGTTAGGCATTTATGTGTACATTGGGGAAAAAAAGTAAAAAGCTCTTTCAATAAACTGTTTACTGTAGCTCTATCTCCATAAGGGAAAACTACTTGTAGAGTCAAAGGTACCAAAGTAACCATGGACTACATACAGATGGATTTGAAAATGTGTTGGCTTGATGGTGCTAAGCATTCTACGTTTTACAGCAGCTCTTTCCAGTAGGATTTTGTTATTCACAGAACTTTCAGAACTTTGTAGACTTCAGTGCACGAAACTTGAATAATACATACTTGGGACAGAATAGCCAGTTCTGGATAAGGGAAATGTCTTTTTTATTATTTTTTATTTTTTTTTTATTCCATAAAAAAATTATTTTATACCAAAAGAAAGAAAAATATTTGGAATGCTATTTTTTCCCCATAAACCTCAGATTTTTCCACTGAGTTGAAATGGAAGCCTATACATCTTCCTTTCTTATTACCTGTACTAGTCAGAATGATAAAGAGTTTAAATTGGAAATGTTTGTTAAAGATCTAGCAGCTTTTGCATTTGCAAAATGAATGAATACATACAAAATATTGGCCAAAAGAAGCAAGCAGTGATTTTAATCATTGTCTGCAGATAATTGAGGGAGATAATTTTAAATCAAGGCTAGGAGAACTTCCATAAGCTTTTCCAAATAAACAAAATCTAATTTACCATTACATAAAAAAAATGCCAATGTTGTCCACTTCAGGCTACCCTTAGAGCCAAGGCCATATTTGAAAGCTGATCATAAGCTCAGAGGTTAAAGGCTCACATCTATGATTGTGGAAGTCCTCAGATACACAGCTGGACCAGTGCCATACAGGAGCAGTCTCTCTATAAAACTACTCTAGACCCTGGGTAGCTTCCAGCATTTTGAATCTGGATTGAATAAATAAAACAATAAAACCTTGTATTGTATCATCAATAGTTCAGTTTACCTGCCTTTTCTCCTAAAGAATCCAAAAGGAAATTGCTTGGGGCAATCTCATTGAGTAGAATCATAGAATCACTGAATAATGGAATCACAGAATGGACTGCTTTGGGTTGGAACAGCCCTTAAAGATCATCTAGTTCTAACCTCTCAGTTATGGGCAGACACCTCCCAATAGACCATATTACTCAAAACCCAACCCAACTGTCCTTGAACACTTCCAGGTATGGTATGATCACAATTTCTCTGGGCAATCTGTGCCAGCACCTCACCATTGTCATAGTAAAGAATTTATTCTTAATATCTAATTTAAGCCTACTCTCTTTCGCTTAAAGTCATTAGTTCTTGTCCCATCAATTCCTACCCTTGCCACAGTTCCTCTCCAGATCTCCTGCAGCCCCTTTAGATACTGGAGTGTGTGATGAGGTCTCCCTGAAGCCTTCTCTTCTCTGGGTGGGACAGTCTTGACTGTCTCAGCTTGTCTCCATAGCAGAGGTGATCCAGCCCTCTGAGCATCCTCGTGGCCTCCTCTGGACTCACTCCAGCAGGTCCACATATTTATTGCATTGGGGACCCCAGACATGAACACAGTACTCCAAGAGGAGTCTTATGAGACAAGAGTACAGGGGTAGAATCACATCCTCTGCCAGCCATGCTCTTGATGCAGCCCAGGATTTCGGGGCTGTAAATGCACATTGATGGGTTAGGTTTAGATTCTCATCAGCCAAGACCCTCAAATTCTTCTCCTCAGGGCTGCACTCAATCTGTTCTCCACCCTGCCTGTATTTCCCTCCTTGGAGAAAGAATAATTAATTTGGCAAATAAAGTGTTATGAACTTTCGGATCCTGGACCCTTGCTGTATATGTGCACCAGCAAACCCCAGGTTTTGTACTCTATTCCAACAAAAGAAGAGAAACTAAAAGTAGCATTTTTTTAGATG
This sequence comes from Poecile atricapillus, assembly GCF_030490865.1. NCBI lineage: Eukaryota > Metazoa > Chordata > Aves > Passeriformes > Paridae > Poecile > Poecile atricapillus. Next base: position 84,231,386 of record NC_081249.1, read on the forward strand.
TAGAAACCCAGATTGTATTAAATTTTATAAGAGAAACTCGCAGCATAAATATATGTGTTAAATATATATGTATAAATAGAGGTAAAATAGATGAGTGTGTATATGTATGTGTATGTTTTGTGGCTAGAGCTGGAGACATACTGTACTGGGGAATTTCATTGAAATATTTGGCTTGATGATTCTAAAATATTTTTAATTTTCTGTTTATTATAATATTACAAGTTGTAGTGGAAGATGTCTCTGTCCATGTCTCTGTCCAGATTTGACTAGATGATCTTTAAAACCTAAAACATTCAGTTATTTTGTATTTTTATTATTGCAAAATTAAGGGAAATGAAAAAAAAAAACTGCATAAAAATAGGCATCTCTAGTTTCATACTTGAAATGAAACCTCCAGTTCAAAAATGTCAATTTTTGTCAGAGGTTTTTTTATGTTTTTTGAGGTTTTTTTTCCCTAAATTGAAGACACTACTCAGGTCAAAAAGCAACTGTGTTCATACAAAAGTATATTGGTTTATGTGAGATTCTTTATTTTTATATTTGGTGTAAAATATGTATATCAGTTTACCATATGTTTACACCAACTGAAATAATTTTATTCTCACTTGCTCCAAATTGTCAGGAAGCCTAAAAATCATGTGCTCACACAGTAATCTTTACAAGAGCAGCCTGGCTATTTGTCTTGAGCTACCAACTGGAAAAAAAGAACTAATAGCATCTATATAGCAGTTAATGTGCACTTGTGTTTAATTGGTATCTGCAGCACTGTTAGAAAATTAAGTAAGTAGCCATTTAAGTAAGCAGAAATCTTCATTTCTGTTAGACTGATATTGCTGCTGTTATGCAGGACTCATAAGCTGGGGATAACTCAAGTACCACAACCCAACATAAATCAGCTCTCAAACGCAATATTGTTCAACACCATCTTGGTTTTTGGCTTTCATTTTCAATCTGCTGGAGCCTGGATACAAATAGATCATTTATATTCACACATTTTTAAATAGTTTCCTAAGGAAGACTCTGTTCTCTTCCATTGGGGTGTGTGTGTGTGTTTCATTATTATAAACCAGAATGTGTGGAAGATTAGTTGTTCCTACTTGAAATGTAAATTGCATGGTGTACCAAAAACATTGCTTATCCTCAGTAAATATTTTATTTGAATTTAATACTATTGTACATTTGTATTAACAAACTTATCCTGATTATAATTGTTTGTTTTATTTTTTTTCTTAGTTCCCCTTTTCAAATCTGGGGGCAAAACATGTTAACTTCCAGTGGAATTTGTATAAATATTAAAAATGGATATATTTGGTGTTAGGGGGACTGTTGAATCAGAAAAGCTGGGAACAGGCAGATTACTTCAAGGTTAGGCATGTAAGACAGGTGTAGATGAATAACAAAATGAGTATTTTTTATCAGTGCAATAATAAGAGAAGATGAAATAATTTTAATCTACTATTTTCAATATCAAAATACAAACTAGCTTCAGTAGTACAAACTGAGCTCTAAAACTGTCCACTTTCAGGCCTTACCAAAGCAGTTACCAGTTTTAAAAATCATGTTAAAAAATCAAACCCAACAAATTACTCCTTTGTTTTCTGTCTATGCTTTGGCACACTCTTCTTACTGTAAATAATAAACAAAATACAGCTGGCCAAGATCTGAACCATAACATTATGACTAAATTGGAATAACCATTCATATGTCTTCTTATCTTCTATTCTCATTGTCCAGATCTTTCCTTAAAAAAAAAAAAAAGGAAAAAAAAAGAAAAGAAAAAAGAAAAAGGATAGATTTTTAGGCTGATTTGACATGATGTGTGACATAAGGTACATATTAAGTCAGGGTTTAAATCAGAATAGCTTTTTTGCTTGTTTGTAAAAAAATCAGTGCTGAGAAGCAAGAGAACTTTCAGTAAACTGTCATTTATGAGGAAAATAAAAAAACTAAGCTAATAAAAAATAATGATCACTATCAGATATTTACAAGTTTTCGATTTTGATCAAAGTTTCTGAATAGAAAGAGAGAAATAATTTTGCATTGTTCATACCAAAAGACAACTTGAGAAAACAAATATACCACAAACATAGGTTATGGGTGACTTTCATACTGAGCATTAACAGAATATTTAACAGCTGCAAATGGTATCCTCATCTCATTCAATTAAAATATAATAGTTCTGTTTTGAGCAGCAGAGTCAAAACAGAGAAGTAAGTGATGGAAATTGCTTGAAGAGTCAGAGAGAGTAGTACTCAGAAGTGGATTTTTTGTTGGAAAACAAGTATGTAGCATTTTAAAATAAGTGAGGTCTTCATATAAAGAGGAATTATCAATATTGCAAGAAGCCTAGTGTTTCACAGCTATTATTTTCACACCATTTTAAAAGAACAGTCACTGGAAAGACTTTTACTGAGGAAGTGCCTTTTGACTCATACTATGTGCCATACTACGTGTCTACTTTCATTATTTTGGAAGTGATGTTTCCCTTTCTCCTCTACTTTTTAAACACCTATATAAGTTTATTTCAGTTCATAAGGGTGACAAAAGGGATCCTTTCTCCAGGTGAGGTTTTGCCTATGAATATGCTTGCTGCAGCAGCATTGCCTTTGACTGATGTTGTCAATGATCCTACCTCAAATTGTTGAGATTTCTGATGAGGTTTCACTGGTCTCATGAATGGGGTGATCAATGTTAGCAGATGTGTCTGGGAATGTATAATACTCTTCACTGCCTTACTGCTAAATATTGTGCATGTGCAGAGATAAGCCAGGGTGCTGGTTTAGGCTGGGGTAGAGTTAGTTTTCTTCACAGTGGCTGGTAATGAGTCTGTGTTTTAGATTTGTGCTGAACACAGGGTTGACAACATAGAGATCTTTCTGTTATTCCTGGGCAGGGCTTATACAGAGCCAAGGCCATTTCTGCTTTTCTTACTGCCACAGTGGCAAGGAAGCTGGGAGGAGACACAGCCAGGACACATGATCCAAACAGATCAAAGGGATATCTCAGACCCTTTTATTACATCATTCTCTGTATAAAGTGGAGGGAAGGAAGAAGTTGGGATGCTTGGAGGGATGGCATGTGTCTTCACAAGTAATAGTTACTTGGGATAGAGCTCTGCTCTCCTAGAGATGACTGAACACCTGCCTGGCCACAGGAAGCAGTGAATTAATTCCTTGTTTTGCTTTGCTTGTGTATACAGCTTTTACTTTTGCTATTAAATAATCATTATTTCAACCCACGAGTTTTCTAGCATTTACCCTTCTGATTACTCCCACTCTTTCACTGAGCAGCTGCCTTGGTCTTGGTTGCTGGCTGGGGTTAAACCATGACAGTCCTTTTAAAAATGATAACAAATCTTTAGGAAGGCCAAAGCTGTTCAAGCTTCAGGGCACTGCAGTATTGTAAACACAAACCCCCTCCTGCTAAGTGTTGTTTTTGGAATAGCAGCTCTCTCATATTTGCCATTATTGAATATTGTTAACTGTACCATGGAAAATGAAGCTGCAACTCTTTCATTTATTAACTGCTCTGGCAGTCAACTTTCTGCCATCAGATGTTTTATGGCATAGAGGTTTGCTTTTCACTCGTGTATGCTGGTTGACTTCAGCAATGATTTAGGTGAAAGCCTGTACCTCAGAATACTATTTTAACCAAGGAAAAGAAAACTTCATAAATGTTGATGGATTTGGGGCTTCAGTACAGACTGTACCTTGGCAAACTGTCAATGCACAATAATGTTTGTAGGTTAATTAGTTAGGGATCACTTGTGTCTCAGAGGCTTAAATTCAGCTCTGAATTGTTCATCAGGCAACCCAATTGATTTTGGTGAAATTACAGAAGGTCTAAGAGTCAATTTTGCCCTAAGAACAGATAAAATGTGCAAGAGAGATTCAGTGCAACACAAACCATAGCCCACTGGCATATTACAGAAAACTCACTCAGCTTTATTACCCTCAAGGGAGAGCAGGAAGGGCCCTTTCAGAAGTTCTTCATGCAACTAAGGAATTAGATAGCACCCGTGTCCTTTAAGTTATACACTATCACAGCTGTCCGCTAATTTTGCAAACCTTGGTTTGGATTGCATTGGGGCATGCTTTTTTTCTGTGGGTTTAAAAGCTTTGAAGGTTCCCTCCATCTGCTTTGGTGTTATAATGGTGAGCACAGCTGTCTTCCAAGCAATTGATCCAGGCTGGTTTCCTGGCCGAAGTACCAAAAAGACTGTAGTGGTTTAACCCAGGCACACACCAAGGGCTCTGTCTCCCTCCCCTCTGCAGCTTGAGAGGGGAGAGAAAATATAACAAAGGGTGGATGAGCTGAGAAAACGTTTGGGAGACTCACTCATAAAACACCATCATTTCATAGCAAAAAAGGCTATATATATTAGCATTATTCTTATTAATGTATCTAAAAGAGAAACTAATTGACTTTATTGTTAACAAAATCAGAGTAGGATGATGAGAAGTAAAGTAAAACCCTGGAAATGCGTTCCTCCCATGCCTCCCTTCTCAGCTCTACCTCCTCCCCAGAGGCACAGGGAGACAGGGAATGGGGATCAGTTCAACACCTGTTGTTTTGCCTGCTGCTCGGGGACGGGAGTCCTTCTCCTGTTTCCCTGTTGGGTCCCTTCCACGGGAGTTAGTTCTCCATGAACTTTTTCAACATGAGTCCATTGCAAAGGCAGCAATTCTCCCCAGACTACTGCAGCATGGGTCACTGTTCCATAGGGTGCAGTCCTTCAAGGAGTTCCAGTGCATGGGCCCCTCTCTCCATGGCTCTCCCACATGATCACAGCCTCCTCCAGGCATCCCCCTGCTCTGCTGTGGGTCTCCTCCACAGGCTGCAGGTGAATATATGCATCCCTGTGGTCCTCAGTGGGCTGCAGGGACATATCTGCCTCACCATGGTCTTCACCACTGGCTGCAGAGGAATTCCAGCTCCAGCACCTGGAGTGTCTCCTCACCCTCCTTCTCCACTGACCCGGGTGTTTGCAGAGTTGTTCCTCTCACATGTTCTCACCCTGCCCTTCTCTGGCCACAATTGCAACTGTGCAATGACATTTTTTTTCTTCTTCTCAAATATGTTACCACTATTTCTAATTGGCCCAGACTTGACCAGTAACACTTCCATCTTTGGAGCTGCCAGGGATTGGCTGTGCTGAACATGGAGGAAGCTTCTGGCAGCTTTTCACAGAAGCCCCCCCTGTAGCCTCTTCACTAACAAAGCTTGGCCATACAAATCCAGCACAGGAGAAAAAACATGTTTTGGAGTGAGTATAAGGTCCACTTTTTATAGCCTAACCTTACAAATAAACTCAGATTGGATAAAGTCATGGAAGATGCATTTGCACAATAAACTTTGCAAGGAGGAGCATGGTCACACCTGAAATGTCTTTGCAAGGAAATTAACTTCTCGGAAAAATTAAATTTTAGTCATGGTCAAAAATGAGTCGGCTTTAATATTGCAGACTTCTTGTCTCCAGAAGCCAGTGTTAGGATACTGATAAGCTGCTTGAAAGAGGAGAGGTGATATTCTAAATACTCTTTATACTCTGGAGTAAATTGAGTCTTCAATATTAAGATGAGGCCTTTTATTTTAAGGGGAACAGGTGATTTATCAGATCACACTGGGGCTAAGGCATTCTGCCAAAAAGAACATGAACACCTTTGTAATTCATACTTACCATATTAAGTGGTAGGTCCCCCATCTCTGCAACAGGCAACTCATCTCTGAAAAGTATATTGTGCTTGTTTTGCATGTACTCCTAGCTGTTTGTGGAAATGTCCTCACTTCTTGGACCTACTGTCATTTTTAGGTGCAGAAATCATGGCTTCTTTTTTGGGATGGGGAACGTTTCCATTCTAGAAAGTGTAGAATATGCCTCTTTCCTAGAAAAACAAATCTGTTAATTTATCAGTATGGAGACCTTTCGGGGATCTTTAGTAGGGAAAACAAAACAAGTAAGCAAAAAAATAAAGTCTATTTCTTTTGTGACACATAAATGTGGTTACAGATTTGCTCTTCCACTGACTGTTTTTCCTTTGGTCTTTAGGAGAAAAAAAATTAATTTCCCTTCCCTTCCCTTCCCTTCCCTTCCCTTCCCTTCCCTTCCCTTCCCTTCCCTTCCCTTCCCTTCCCTTCCCTTCCCTTCCCTTCCCTTCCCTTCCCTTCCCTTCCCTTCCCTTCCCTTCCCTTCCCTTCCCTTCCCTTCCCTTCCCTTCCCTTCCCTTCCCTTCCCTTCCCTTCCCTTCCCTTCCCTTCCCTTCCCTTCCCTTCCCTTCCCTTCCCTTCCCTTCCCTTCCCTTCCCTTCCCTTCCCTTCCCTCACCAAATCTTCCCAAGCCCACACATTTTCATCCTGAAAGATGGATTGAATGAAACTTTTTTTGCACTCTGTACTGAGCTTTTCTTTAGGACCAAGGAATTTTCACGTTAAATTCAAATAAGGAACATAGTTACGTGAAAATAATTTACTGAAGATTAATTTAGTTCAGTCTGGAAGTCCAATTAATTCATGTAATCAAAAAATTAAAAAGAGGTCTCATAATCAGTGCAGTGTTTCACCTCATGATAGAAATGGAATAGAGGGAGGGAAGAGTCCTCAAGACTCCTTGACTAAATTTGCCTAATCCTTTGGTTTATAAAATGAAGGGAACAGCCTGGTGCATGACAGTGAACAATTCATTTCCACTTGAATGAGTACAGCAAGAGAAAGTGCCCTTTTTAATCAGACAGATTAAATAGGAGCTGTTTCATGGCAAATCAGTGACTTCAGCAATTATAAAAGAAACTGGACATGAACACAGAACCTGTTCCAATTAGTTTCCATTAATGAGTTTCTTGAAGTAGTTTGTGAAAGCAGTAAACAAATGAAACTAAGAACATTTGCAATATGTTTTTCATTATCTTAAATACTTTACTTTCTTGAAGAATCTTAATAGCAGCTGAGTCTGAAACTAATTTAGATGCTCATATTCATATTATCTACCTTTCCCCTCACACCCCCCCCTACTTAGCTGACATTTATGACTTAGAATCTCATTCCGCTTTTTATCATATACATAAAACATATCCTTACTTACCAAACTGTGCTGGGTTTATAAGGGTGTGTGGGTGTGTGTGGGTGTGGGTGGGTGTGGGTATGGGTGTGTGTGTCTCTCTAGGGATGAGGTATCCTAGCAGAGTGAGGATCCAGGAGTACTTATTGGTTGGACTGTATGCCCAGGGCCAGCTCCTGGGGTGTCATTACAGGGTGACAGTGGGGCTCTGTAGCCTTTGCCAGAGATTCCCAAATGATCTTGGCTCAGAATATGCCTAGACATTGTTTGAAAGGCTGGTATTCATCTTGGACTAAAGCTTCAGAAACTATATGAACAATCTGATGAATTTTGTTGGATAAGTACAAAACCTCTCCCCCAGCTCCTTTTTTTTCTTTATTTTTTTCTTTCTTTTGGTTGTGTTTCTTTTAAGTTTGCTTGTGAGGTTTTTTTTAGTGTGGGTTTGTTTTTTTATTTTTTTTTTATTTTTTTTTTTTGCTTTGGTTTGGGTTTTGTTCATTTGTTTGTTTTTGTTTGTTCTTGTTTGCTTTGCTTTGTGTGTATAGAATTACCCACCAAGTCCCCAAAGGGGTACATCCAGATACCTATAGCCATCATGACTTCAGCCTTTTCCTATTAACTTTCAGCTGTGATTGGCTTTTCTGTCATACAAATTGGATGTTATTCTTGGTGTTGGGCCCCAGAGTGTCTTCAGACATATCAGCAAATGCTGTATCTCTTCCTACCTGCTTCAGTTATGTCTCTCCATGCTTCCCCACACCGCAACACTGTCTGCTTAAAACACCTCAAGCAAAATCTGCAGAGGCATTCATGACAATCTTCCTATTTTCCCAAATTAAACTAAACTGCTGGTATTTACTAGTTATTACCTCGTTTTCCCCAGTTCATTGTGCAGAGGGTCCTCCTGTACTGGTGAGGAAGACAGACTACTGCTCCTTCTGCTAAGCTTCCTTTTGGCTCAAAACTTCTTTTACACTGTGCTTTCTTTTTTTGCCTACGATGTTATCTATTCATAAAAGTGTATTAAGTACTAAATAATTGTCTCCTATTGTTTTTCCAAACTTTAAGGCAAAGACAAAATAGATGCCTCAAGTCTCAGAAATTTTTCTTAGTCTCTCTTCATTTGTCATAAATATTAGCAATTGCCATTTTAATTTTTATTTTTTTTAATCTATAACCTTTAATTGGGAAAAACAAGATTGACTTTTGTTGTTGTTGTTATTGTTGTTTGCTTATTTCTTTTTTCCCAAACTCATATTTCACCGTACCACATCTTCAACTGGTTTTAGAAGGAAGCTTGTAAGGTACAATAATCCCTTCTACTGTAGATCCTTACCTCACTTGTGGAATAGTTTATTTTGGAACCTCCCATTTGGGACATAGATGAAATCTTCCTTGAGGAAAATTCTGTTTGGGCTCAGATAACACATGGAAAGTCTAACCTGCCCCAGACCCTGGACATATGACCTGGTGGGCATATCATGTTCTGTGAATGCAGTCTTAGTTCTCACCTTCACTTCCAACCCTTTTCTCTTTATGCAAATTTTCATTCTTTGTATTCCCTGCTTTCACCTACACATTCCTAGAGTTAAACAAACTCCAGAGCACAAGCACATTTTGTTCATGTCTTGCAGAGGTAAACACTGTAAATGTATAAAAACATTATTTCAGTCTAGACATAAGAGCCATCCTAGAATCCACAAGGTCCAGCACCAGCCCAAGCAAATGACACCCATTTCCAATGCAAATTAAATTCCATTTTTTTCAACAAGAGAGATACTAAAGTAAAAATGAGATGCTCATCGAGGTGCTTCTGTGTTCATTATGTATGAGATAGTTTTATTGGAGAATCACACTAAAATATTAATTTCCTTAAGTTGCAAAAACAGATGGTTTGTTCCAGCATCTCAAATGCATAAAATTTTAAACATAAAAATTTTCAACCTTTGACCCTGTGTCCCTGTTTTGTATGAGGCTCCAGTTTTTTTATCCTATTTTTTCAGACTACTGCTCTGTCTCTAATGCAAGTATAATGTTACTTCAACAAACTAGTATTATTGCAATTTCATTTTAAGACCTCCCTCCCCATTTTTGGTGGATATGAACTCTGCTATTCCAGTCTGACCTGAGCTAGAGTTCGGCAAACAACAGATCAATATTGGGTAATCCTGTTTATATTTGGAGGAATCTGTTATTATGAGGTAGAGTTAACAAGTATGGAAATTACTGGAAATTAAAAGCTCCTCCAGAAGGGCTGCAGGACTTGTAATTCTATTCAAGACCTGTTTGTTGTGGTTTGATCTGCACAGCATAAAATGTAGCAAGCTAAACATCTGCTAACAGAAATGTATAGAATGAAAATGCAGAGAGCTTTTCATGAAGCGATCTAGCAGCTCTGTAATCCTGCTTTCGCAGTTTGGCAGGAAAGGTACACAATACTGGAAGGAAAAGAAACAGGCTGTACCCTTCCTGTGCCTCAGAACCCTCTGCCCTGCAATAAATGTAGCAATGCAATCAAGGCTTTACTTCTCTCTCACTGAATTGAGACAGATGAGGAAAATCATCAGCATAGTTTTAAAACATGACATCCTAACTGAGGACTTTGAGTCTAGTAATGAGAAATATATAATAATGTTTAGAAACAAAACCTCTGGTAGAGATTTAAAGCTAAGAGTTCTCTCTGTAAGAGTGGGCAGGGTTAATAAGAAAAATAATGAGGTTTCTGTATGCATGGACAAGGATCTTTATTTATTCTTATGCTTCTCAAGATTCCATTGAACATGTTGTGCCTGCTTTTGGCAGCTGAACAGTGCTCATTTGTTGCATAGGGCATCTGTACCTAGCAAAGATATGGGAATGCAGATAGAAATGAACTTCTATGCACCGTGTTTGAATTGATGTCACTAGAGAAACCTCAACATCTGTTATGCAAACTGATATGTAAGAATTCAGCTTTTACACATACAACTCTCATAGACATTCTTCTGTCCACAGTCTTTCTTACTCTAAGGAAAGAGTGTCCTCTGAAAGTTTGCTGATGGCACAAAGCTTTGAGGGGTGGACAATACCCCGGAGGGCTGTGCAGCCCTTCAGAACCTTCTCTCAATGGGTTGGAGAAATGGGCAGAGAGGAGCCTTCTGAAATTCAACAAAGGCAAATGCAGGGTCCTGCACCTGGGGAAAAATAAACCCACACAGCAATACTGGCTGGGGGTGACCTGCTGGAAAGCAGCTCTGCAGAGAAGGATCTGAGACCCTGGTGAACAACAAGCTGTCCATGAGCCAGCAGTGTGTCCCTGTGGCCACACTGAAGGACAATGGTATCCTGGGGTGCATTTTCAGCAGGTCAAGGGTGGTGATCCTACTAGGCTCTGGTGAAGTCACATGTGAAGTGCTGTGTCCAGGTCTGGGCTCCTCAGTACAAGAGAGACATGGAGCTCCTGGAGCAGGTCCAGCAGAAGGTGACAAAGATGTTTAAGGGACTGGAGCAATTTTCTCACAAATAAAGGCTGACAAAGTTGGGGTCGTTCAGCCTAAAAAGAGACTGTAGGGAAGGTGTCAGGAGGATGAAGCCAGGCTCTTCTTGGTGGTGCCAAGCACTAGGAAAGAGGCAATAGGCAGAAACTGATGCATGGGTGATTTCACCTGAACACGAGGAAGAACTTTACTATTCGGGTGATGGGAGCCCAGAACAGATTACGCGGAGAGGTTGTGTAGTCTCCCTCACTCTGAATATAATCTATGAACTACCAAGACACAATCCTGTGCAATGTTCTTGAGCATGACTCTGCTCGCACAGGGAGGTTGGACCACTGCAGTCCTTTCTAGCCTTACCCATTCTGTGATTCTCTGATTCTGTGAAAGAGTAGATGGAGATGGAAGGTGTTCTTAGTATCAATATAATCTGAAAAGAAGTACATACAAGTGCCATGATTTTATCACTGACTATCAGTCCATTTATATTTGCAGGTGCTGTGAGTGCCAAAAATGCCTATTTAAAAGAATATTTGACATTTGTATACTCCAGCACTAGGATCTTAGGCCTTGCCCTGGGAAATAGCATCTCAAGAGGACACTGAAAGTAGCTATGGTCTCAGAAAAACACATCAGTGCTTTGCCTGATCAGGCCTGTGGACCTTGTTTTCCTTTGAGAGCAAGTTAATAATGTCACTACCTATTGTTAATAATGACACTACTTATTCCAAAATATCCCTTGGATACACTTCACTGAGGTATTGCATAACAACAAATATCAATGCTGAAAGATTGTGAAAAATAATGTGAAATAAAAATGCTACTTCTTTTATGGATATAGATACAGAATTTAATAATACAAACAGAAACAGTTCATATGCTTCAAGTTTTAATGTGCATTCAAACATATTATCTCAAAAAAGGAATTAGGAGGATTTTTAAAGCCTTGTATAGACACCTAATTTTTAATAGAAAAGGGACAATGAACTAATGTCACAAGGTTATTTAAAATTTCAGGCCAGCTGATCTTTCCAGTCAGATATCAGCCTTCCAGTGGACACATAACTGTATGATGTCTGCTTCATTGCTTGCTGCAAGGATTTCTTTCCACATTTGCTTCCAAATGCTGGTGGCTCTGAGGCTAAGTGAATGAAGGATCTGCAGCAGAAATGTTAGAGAATGAATTGCTGACAATCAGCTCTCTAACTAGTTTTGAAAATGTATGCATGTACTTCTACCTCAGCAGAGTAACGAATAAAGTGCATAGACATTAGAGTGTTATTGCCTTTTCTACATCTTGTCAGCAGTTTGTGATATGGAGTGGTGTATGTGTTTCTGAATTGTGCAGATAATGCCTGCCATGAATAAATATTTTGGCAGGGTAAGATTGCACTTATGAGCCTTAATTTGCATTTTTTGTCTGCAAAAGCAATCAGTGTGCATACCTTGTATACAGCTCTTTTCCCGGCAGTACTATTGTTATTACAGGGTACTTAGCAATGCTTACCCGGTCGTATTACTCAAACAACTGGCAGGTGGTTTGTTCTACAGATGGATAAACTCTAGCACATGGTAAACTACAAGTATCTAGTAGAAGTGTTTTGTCCCATCTTTGTTGACCATCCAGCCATCTGCTTGATTTTCTTTAAAGTATGGCCCATGGTGATTTGACAGAAAGTGAAAGTGGCATGGTATTTGTATTAAGGTGTTTAATCACCTCTGTAACATCCTGGCAAACCCTTACTTGCTGAAATCTAAATTAGTTGTGCAGATGTATAGACTGTGTATTCCAGATATTCTTTAAATAAATATAACCTTTAAAATGTTCAATACCAGCTGTAGTACAAGTGTAATCCTTGACTGCTTAATCACATCAAATACTACCAAGGAGGTGCTTTGCATAACACAGTGACGAGGAATTCAGGCACTTGAAGGAAAGGAAAAATCATAAGATCCCAGCAGTCAGTCCTGTTCCACACTCTTTGAGACACTTAAATCCCAGGGTGATGTAGCACTCATATCTGCAGCAGTGTTGGCTAACTCATCCAGGTATCAAGGAACGTGCATTTCTAAAGGTTACATAGTCTTTAGAATAATTCATTTGAACTAATTTATTGGATAAAAGAATTCATCCAGGAATATTAAGCACAAAGACACCACCTGCGTCTCAGGAAAACAGTGGGACGCAGAAGCTTGGATGACTGTGTAGAGAAGTATTGGTGTATAGATTGTTTTCTAGTATATGTCCTTTACTGCAAGTCTTAGGAGGGTATATCAGGTCCTATGACCTGATCTGATCCAAATGTTTTTTATTTCTGCTCCACAGCTGAGTTACTATATGGCAATAATCATACTATTATGTATTATTGCTCTTATTTCTCCTTTGATGTGGAGTATATGATTTCTGGGTCAGGAAGTCTCTCCACCTGTGTGTTTGCTCAGTGCCTGGCAGAAAGGAGCTGTGATTTCAAAGGGTGTTTGCAATAATATTAAAGTATAAATGCTACTTTATATCCTTTATGTAAACCTTTAATCAGTGGTCCAGGAACTCCTAAATCTGATATAAGAGAAGGAAATATCATAATTAAGCATTGTTTAAGAAATTCAGATATTTTTATCTGTATCTTTGGTGCTTATGGAGATTCTTTTTTTTTCATAATATCTCCTGTTTTACAATGAAGAGTTGGAAACAGGAAGATAATTTGTCAGGAAAGAATATCATAACATAGAATTTATTTTTTAATATGTCATTTTTCCTATTATCATTTTGGTTAAACAATAATTTATGTGAGAAAAAAAGATAGGTTCAGTATATAACACTCTTGTGAATATAAAAGTCTTACAGAGGTGCCTGGCTCCAAATTTTATATATTCTTAACTAACAAAGTTCCACAAGGACTTCGGAAGCTGATGAAGGAGTCACATCCTCTTAGCTCTGGATTCTCATTTATCCTCTTTTCTAAGGAAATCTATGACTAAAAGAGTCAGTCATTCACATGAGTAAGTGGCAAAACGGTAAAGAATGTTATCTGTAGAAATTTTCTTGTTTTACTAGGCACTTTTTAACTAGAAAAATCTTATAACACAAATGAAAATATTGGAATCTATAGAGCTGGTTTTATGATTTTGATTCTATGGCTTACTCAGCTTCAATAAAAATGCATAAAAGCAGAGTGACAGATTCACTCTGCAAAACCAGTATACTTTTAAATTGTGCCTGCATCCCTTTTACAGTTATTCTGTTTGAACACTTGTTTTACGTGTGATGACTTTGATATCCACCTCTCTGAGGAACACCTGTGCTGCAGTGAAAACAAGACAAAGAACCATTTTTTTTTTTCAGAAATTAAATTGTTTTGCTTAACACTTTTGTTTTGCATTGTTACACTAAACACATATTTAGCATTTTCACTTGTTGCTGCTAAGGGTCTGCTTCATGCACTGGTCACAGAACTGCAGTTTCTTAAATCAAGACTCGTCCTATCCCTGCTATTTGGGCTCTTTGATCACCAGAGGTGATCTGGCAATCTCACTTGGAAATGCTTGTACTTTTAAACAACTAATCAGCTCTGTGCTTCATAACTTCTGTTTATTGCCATTGCTAGGCAGCTGCATCTTTTAGATTCCTCATTGATTGGGTCAGAAAGATTCCAAGGTCTAAGGAAAATACATTAATTTAATGATTAATGAGGTAAAAAGGCTTCAACTAAATTACTAAGAAACATTACAGAGCAGGCTAAAGTTGAAAACTGTTTGAATTGCTGTCTTAGGTCATTAAGTATATTTTTCTGTGTTTAAAAACTGAGAAGGTATTAAACATGTTTGTGGAAGCAAGAAATTGGGTTATTAAGATTTTTCCTTTCCCACAAAATAAAAAAAGTGGTTTCAAGGCTTAGAAAGTTTTTGTTATGACATTTGGGCAGCTTAGAACTCAAAAGCAGGATCTTTGACACCACTTTAATATTTGGATAATTTATAAATGCAGGTTTTCCTTTTTGAACTCAAGAGTGCTACTATGGGTAGGAGTGATTGCCAGATGAATGGATTTGCTGAAAAAAATCTTTACTACACCCTTCATTCCTTTTCATATAAAGGATCTGAGTTGTTCCTCAACTGTTCCATCTCCTTCCTTTCATTCCCATTTTCCAGCTCAAAACACACTGATTCTAGTTCATGCAACAGAAAGTATTTGATTTATGAAACAAAATTAGATTTTTGCTCTTGTCTTTAGCTTTTTCTCTCTTTTACTGGCTGTCCAGACCTATGTGTCAAGACAACTGAAACTGCCTTCCATTGAAATCATTGGGAGCAAGCAGAAGAATCAACTCAAGGTTCAGTTCTGATCTTAATATAGAAATCTGTCATTTGTGATGAGGTTCATCGTTGTTTCCAAAAAATATGGAATTATTCCAAGATTTTTACATGCATCTTCTTGTAACCAAGACTCACTCTAATAATTGGAACAGGCAGTAAATTGCTCTTTCATAACTGTCTCTAAAAGTTTAGAAAAGTGCTAATTACCTTTTCACTTTTCCATTTATTGTCTCCATCAGAGCGGGGAAAATGTCACCTGAGAACATGAGTTTCTGATTTTGTTCACACTACAGTATTTTTGAAAGCAGAGGAGAAATTTAAATAGAAATCTGTTCTATACTGTAGAAATCCAGAAGGATGGAGCTCATAAGAGACTTCTGTAAAATGACTGATTTTAGCTCAGATGACTTATAAGTCACTCAGAGGTGATGATTATTAGCAGGATCAGTCACAAATGCTAACATCTTATAAAATTTTAGTGGACTGGTGAAGTCTGATTACACCATATTTGTGATTAATTATAAAAATATAAAATTACTTTTCTACTTTACATAGACCTCTAATGTCTGCATAGATGCTTACACTGGTTCACTGGATTCATATATAGATTAAAACTCAAATGTACTGTAGATATTTTCATGTGGGAGTCAGAACATCTTAAGATAATCAGCTCTATATGTGCTGAGACACTGGAAAATGACACAACAAGAAGTCCACCTTCCAGTCATGTCCAGAACGTCATCACAGGTTAGCCTGATGTATTGTGAAATTTGGAACTCTGATAATGATTTCAAGACTTGAAAACTGTGTTTGATTACAGAAGGAAAGCAAAGCCTCAAAAGAAACATTATAATCTGATAAGATTTAGACATATATTTCTGATAGTTTATTTTGTACTAGAATGGAAAGTTTTAAAGAATGTGGGAATGTATCTATTTGTTCCCATTAAGGACCTTATACTAGGCTCCTATATACACAGTCAGAATACTTCTGGTGTGAAACATCTAGGGAAATTGAGGTCTCGTTAATCATTGAAATCAATTTTCTTAAAAAGCACCTACTGTTGTACTTCTCAAGGAAGGCTCCATGCAATCAATAGAGAGAGCCCTTCTAATGGAAGTGGCCTTTGCAGCACACTTTGTTATAGTTTTTTCTTTGTATAAGGACCATCATAATCATCATCTATGGCATTTGTACATTTGTCAAGGTCAATAAATGAAACAAATCTATTTTAATTTATTTTCAGTCAATTTCACTACATGTATCTTAGTGTTAACAGGTTCCAAAAGTAAGTGTATTCAATTATGATATTTCACTGATTGTATAAAAAAGGACAATGTTGTTTTAAAAGTGTACTTATGGGTATTATATTGACTTTTCCATCTATCAATCAGAGACACTGGGATCAACTGCAGACCAAATTTCTTTGCTCCAACTGACAGCAGAATGTAATTCTTGTCTAGAGATATCTGTATTATCTGCATATACTGTAGGGTAACTAACTGAAATTCATTCCATCTGCCTATTCTCTGTACAACATTTATGAAGAACTGATGTAAATATTTAATACTTCTAAGAATGCAGTGTAATATTCAAGAACTTGACTAAGTCCAATCATATTAATGGATTCAAATGCCTCTTGTCCATAGTTGGCTGTGTATTCATAGAAAAGAAAAAGGCGCTGAGATGTTGTGTTCCTGCAAACAGGTTAGCCTGGCTTCATGCACTGACAAGATGAATTGCAGACCTTTGATCCTGATATGTTTTCTTAATATCCAACATGGCTCTTACTTTCCTCATTCAGGCTGAAATATGGGTCTTGCTCTTGCATAATTCATCACCCGTCTTCTCTGTGTGTGGCACTATTTTTAGTCATTGTGAGTGCCTGAAAATTATTAAAGTCAGTGATACGATGCACAGCAGTTTGCTTAGAGTTATTTCAATGATTATGGAAAGAAAAAAAAAAAAGCTTTTCCCCAAACTGTCAGAACACTGCACAAGAGACAGCAGTCATAATTTCTAGAATAGTACAAAACAATCTTTCAAGATTTTTTTTGTACATATCCTCTTTACTCAGTGGGAAATAACATGTAGATTCTACTCTCTGGTGTGGCTCAAGTTCACTTTACATTTGGTAATTGAAGTGTTCCAATATTTCTTCTGGAAGCTGATAGTTTACATTTTTAATTTATTTTTTTCAGATAGTATGCTGTCTGAATATGTTAGGTGACAAAAACCACACATATTTAGAAACTGCCTGTTACATAATATATGAAAACACACTGCAAACCTAATTCTTCTTAGCTGGGACCATTCAAATACTCTACAATGGTAAAAGAACACAGAAGAAAAAAAACCCCAAACTTTATTTGCGTGAAATATGTCCAGCTTTATTAGCCTATGAAATAAGGAATACAAGTGTCCATGAAGACATAGGGTCCAAGCTTATCCTCTCTAACTGAGGGTTTATATTGAAGGTTCTGAAGACAAATGGAGGCATAGTAACCACAGGATCTCTATACAGCAAAAACCAAGAGGAAGGTATGGTCAAGAAGCCAGAAAGCCAACCAGTCACACGAAGCACGTGGTGGAAATATGGGGACTTTATTTTGACAAAGAGTTCTCATCTGGGAAATTGTAATTGAACTTGGGTAGTCTTTCATCAGTCCCAAGGTAGTGATGATTCAGCTTAAATATATATTATTATATTAATATATAAACATATTATATGTGTTTTTATAATTTTTTATATATTTAAAGCTTAAAGCAATTCCACTTCTTGGTCTCTAACATCTGGTATGTGCTTCGCTACCTGATCTCGTTTTTCTCTTATCCTGTGATGCCTTCAAATTAGTAAAATAGCGTGTCTGCTCTGTGATGAAATAATGTGCACAACATAAATGAACAATTCATGAAAACTGTAGAGTGGTGTGCTGAAAAAGAAACTAGCTTGGAAAGAATTTCAAGGTAGCACCTCCTCTGAAATTTGACTTGATGGCCTCCAGAGGTCCCCTCCAACCTAAAGTGTTCTGTGACTCTACAATTCTGGGTTTTAGAATTATTCCAAGAACATTAAAGACTCCTAGATAGACAATGATATGTTGAAAGTAGTGGAAATTTGATAATGTCAATGATCATTCATCAAAAGATTGGGGCTATCCCTATCCCTGTGGCTGTTCAAAAAAATCCAAAAAGAAATGCTTTGTTATATTTGTCGTGAATGCAAAGTTCTGAGTAAATCTTAATTACAGAGATTTGAAGTTTAATTAGAATTCTTACTGGTTTGGTATCAGTAGATTAATTTTTAATTCTCTATGACAACTTTCCTCTTTAAGAAAACCTAAAATAAAGTCTTATGATAAAATATGTCAATTCTCATAGAAGGTTTCTTTAGTCCCCTATATCATATAACCATTGCAGAGCTCTATTTCTTTTTGTTTTTTCTTTCCAGGCTCATCCTGTTTTCTTTTAAAGTAATAAAATTGGATTATTAGGGTTTTTTTAATCCAGTCCCCTCCTATTTATGGCTAGGTATATCCTGAGAGAAGAGTGAGAAATCTTCTTCATAGATTACAGTGCAGAAGAAGAAAAGATATTATAATGTGTCAATTGAATTATTCCTCTTCCTTTAGATCCTGTAAGCAAAAATAATAACAATAATTTAATGTCAAGCTTAAAATCTGATATTAATCTTTTACACATACTAAAATGTAATTTTTCTCTCCCCTTATTATTTATGTAGATACAACATACCAAGCAATATATGCCTTGTAGACATCTGTGTAGAGATGGCAGATGAACACAATGTTCTGGATTCTAGTTTGGGCTATTTTATGCTATTATTGTCTGAACATGATATATTCCTTTTTCTTATGATTTATAACTTGTCATTACAGGACACTGTAGTTCTCCAGACAACATTAATCTATTGATGATTCTGAAGTGAAGACGTGATTGATGCAGTACCAGAAACTGGTAAAGTAAGCTCTTAATTTCAAATGTTTCTTGCTGCAATGCATAGCTGTACCTAGACTGGGCTTACAGGACTATTCTAACTTCTGAGGCACAGAATACAAAATTCATTGAGGCTGTCATTTGTTTTAATTTTTATTTTTCAGATAAACTTTTTCTTTTTTAAAAAAAAACATTTTAAAAAGCACTTTTTAATTAAGCAAAAATACCTGGTTTTATAACTTTTACCAATGATTTTCAGCAATTTTTGGGTTGTTAACTCCAATCTACTTTGGGTTGATTTCTCTTTTATGTTTGTTATTGAAATGGATAACAACGTATCTCCTTTCACTTCTCTCATGGATTTTATACAGAATTCTTTTTTGCTGTTGCACAGCAGAAAGGTTTGGAATTTTTGGAAAGGTTCCAATGAAATGATTGTTTTCTGTTTTTCTAAAATCAGCCGTAGGAGTGATACTTAGGGATTTAATGACATGAATAAGACCCTACTTTTAAATTCTTGAGTATTACGTTCTATCTCTCAAACGCTGTTTTGGTCACTAATAAACTTCTACACTATTTATCCTAAAACATATCCTTTATATCCTCCACAATCAGATAAGTGCTTCTTAACTGATTTCTGCAGAGGGCAGAAGAAAGACACTAAATGTAAATCCAAAGAGATGCATTTAATCTACAATTTTCATGTTCTGATCTGGTTTTGCATTTCAAGACCCTTCAGAGATACTATGTGAAAAGTTAAAAGGAACACTTCACGTAATTTGACTACATTGAGATTTTAACTTAATATTCCACAATGTAATAGACAAAAAATAGTTTACCTGTTCAAAACATGACCTCAAATTCACTGACAGCATTGCTACACATCTCTAAGCTCTATAGATGGCATCATTTTAAAATTATGGACGTAGTGCTAAAAGAGAACTGTCTGGGCAAGTTTGTTGGTATGTAAAGCTGCTATCAGAGGTTTAGGAGCCTACAGAGGGAGGAAAGGCTAAAATCAACCCCATTTAGGAAAACAGTATGAAAGGGATCCCATAAGCTGAGGTAAGATGTGTAAGTGCATGCTGCTCTCATTTTCCTTGTTGGGATCCTAATCACTCCCAGTACCACACAGATACAGCCATGCTTTTAACTGTATCTAGCAGAGCAGTTCATCCTATACCAAACTTACTGCTGCCTTCAGTCTCTGCCTGGGACATGCAGAAATATTGTCAGCCTCTGTGTTCTTGTGTATGTGATGGGCTTGCCTAGGCTGGACACCAGGTGCTCACCAAAGCTGCTTTATCACTCTAGGTCTTCAGATTAATTTATTTTCAATCAAATCAGAGTATAGATAATGGCCAGGGTCAGTCTCTCTACTACCAGGTGACATTGGCTCTGTCTGACAACACAAGCCACCCCTGTAGACTCCTGGGACCAAAACCTTGTCATGTAACCCTAATACAGAATAGCAATAACCTTTTAATGACTGCCTTCACTGTTATTATAATTGTATATTTATTGACTTCTGAATAACCTCTTTCAGTGGCATTCCCCAAACGCAATAACATCGTATTACCATGGGCCCTGCTCAAGTTAATGGGTGGGGGTAGACTCCTATGTGAAATGGGACACATTTCAGAGCAGGAGCCTAATTTTGAACATTTGAACTCCTTTGGAGATGTTGATCTTCATTGACTACAGTTAAACTCAGGGCTCTTAAGCCTCACGGAGCCAAAGCAAACCTATTTGACCATGTCCTCCTCTCATGCCGTTTTTTTCTTGGTGTTTTATCTTTATGCTAATTTCCACGCAAACAAATATTAAACACAGAGTATTTGATTTGTAATGATGACTTTGGCATTGCAAAGAGTGACTATAGAATGTGGGAAAATCTAGAAACTTATAACTGCAATTTCAAACCTGACATATCAGTACCTTTAGGAAGGAGGCTGTTGTACATGAAACACATTCCAGCATAATGCAAAGTGCTGCAGTCTTATCTTATATATTTCTCCTAGCAAATGAAGTGTTGCCAATAGCAGACCTTGAGGGATCAAGGACCTGTTACTTCCAGAAGAATTTTGTAGCAGATATTTGGTAATCTTTGCCCTGCTTTGGCTGAAGACTTTATGCTCTGGTCTTCAGAGAGGAAACCTTATCAGAAGTGAACAACATCTGACTAAACACGCAGTATAATATGTTTGCTCAAAAATGTGACATTAGCAACTGGGAAACTGAGTATTTGAGCCTTGGATATTGCAGGGATTTTGGCTTTTCTTGATGTTTTTTTCTCATTCTTTTAAACATAATTTTATTTGCTCACTCTTCAGAGCTCAGGTTATGTGTTCAATGTTCATTCTCAACCCTTTCCCTGCTATGTCAAGTTCTTGGTAGCCCCATCTGAAGAAGAAACAGCAACAAAATAATGGGTTGGAGATGCAGCATTCCAGTGTTTTCCAGTATGATTAATTTGGGAATGAGGACACATTCAGTTTCCAGTTAGCTTTCTTTAAGATTTTTGCAAATTTTCTCTAGCTCACTTAGTTAGAGCAATGAATTTGGAATTCACCTGGGTTTTTTTCCTGAACATGTAAAAAGCTTGCTGAAATAGAAAAGTACAACTATCTTCCATGATTTAGACCAATATGATAAACATGATGCAAAGAGATCTACCAGCACTGCAATTTTCTATTTAAATTATTATTTTTGCTCTACAAAAGTAACAAAATGAGTCTTCATATTTTAAATCAGACAAATATTGACACCACTATTTTAATGAATTTCAGGCCATTATCTCAGGTTCATGAATATGCATCTTCTGGTATCACCTTGAGTGCTGTATGTTTATTTTTTAATTTACTCAAATATTTAGTGTATTTTAACAGTTAATTAAGATAGGTTTTTATTCATAAATTACATACAGGTTGATATGTTTTGTGGAAATATTCAGCCTTAGCACATGTAAATCATACAATCTTTGAGTAGATTTGATTGGAAATTACCCATAGATGTTATTTGATCTTAACCACTCCAAATAAGGGCAATTTTAATTTAGAAATGTCTTTAAAAGGAAGGAAGAAGAAAAATTTTGCCTATTTTTGGTTTTCTGGTTTTGTGTTTGTTGGTTATGAGGGGTTTTCTTAAATAAATACTAAAACATGTTCTGTATTTTGCAGATTTTTTCTTTTTCTCTATGATGTAATTTAAATTCAGCAGAATTAGTTTAAAATGTAAAGTTAATTGTGTTCTAGAACCCCTTTAGTTCTGAAATCAGAGTTTAGAAATTCTAAAGCTCTTCCATGTATTTAGAAATTCTCTCTCTTGACTATCCAAAAATTAGGCATGAGCAAGCCGCTCAACTCCATTGCATCTTGAATATGGAAAATGGGCAACATGCTAAGTACCTGAAATGAACTTGAAAGATTAACAAGTAAATGTGCAAAGGAAGTGCTTATTTTTCAAATTAGTTAATGTCTCTGCTAAAGACATAGCAAGCAGAAATATATTCATTTAATTAATGCAAATAACTTGACATTTTGATAGCCAGAGAAGCCAGTCATTCCTAGTGAAGCCATTGATCAATACCTCTTCAGCACCTAGTACTTCAAAACTTTTATCTGAAGTCAAAGAACTTATTTCTAACCAGAAAACTTAGTGAATGTTTTCCTATTCTCATTTTCCCAATGAGATCTAGGACAGTACTGTGAAATTTGCCTTGAGAAAATGTAGAAAATTACTCCAGCTGTGAGTGAATTTATGAATTAAAATATGTCAGAAAAGGTGCTTTTATCACATCATATGTCCATCTTAAGCAGCACATGATGAACAAACCCCAGAGCTCCTCTTTATCTTCAGGTGTGACAGAATAGTAATAACTCTGTCTTATTCCTGACATGGAGAGAGCTTTTGGGTAATTACAGATGTGCCATCCTTCTATGCTCCTTGCCTTTGTGTAGTAATGTGCTCATGGTTGTGCCTGCACTCCCATCTACTGGTAAAATGAATTGTCACTATAATCATACATATTTGGTACACAAATCTGGAAAAGAAGGTGGATCCTGAAAGAGTAATGCAAGAAAAATGACATTTGTCATTTTTTTTCTACTCTCTATTTCTGTAGAAGTCAACAGTTCCTCGAAAATTTGTGTTTTCACAGTGAGTGGTATCTTCTTAAGATGTATTTTGGTGCTTTCCAGGGTTGTGACCAACAGCTTTTTCTTGGAAGTAGGACCTATATTGGAAGTAATATCCCAAGTACTGTGAATTTTCAGATCACTATTGATAATCTTTTGCTTTTGATCATTCACATCAGACTTGTCAACTTATTCCTGAGGACTGGAGTCATTCCCTATGCACCATTGACAAAAAAGAGGTGCAAATACAACCTTGGTTTGGTTTTAAGACTAAAAACATTGTTTTTTGTTGTTGTAAGATAGAAAGGAAGGTTTCGCTGTACTAATAATTAAATTTCCATTACAAAATGCCATGTCTGGACTTCAAACTGATTTCTTATATCTAGGATGAGAAAGATTTTATTAGTTGTAAATGAAAGAAAACTAATTAGTATAATTTTTGCACTATATGCTGATGCAGTCAAACTCTTTCCAATACCAATTAAATATGTTAAAACAAAATGCTTTGTCAAATTAGAGACTAATCTATTAAGAAAAAAATAGACAAATTTAACTTGGTTCCTGATTAGACTTCTGGGTTTATCCTAACATTCTTACTTTTAACTTTGTTTTTGTAATTGTAAAATTGTAATTGTCAAATATCATCTATAGCAATCACAGTTGTAACACAGGCATCTTCAAACAAAGGCACAGGCTTCTTTGTCATCATACATGTAATCATACAGATTAACATAACGATAGTAAATAAGATGCCTTGCAGTCAGAGCATCCATATTTTCCAGTAGGGCAAGCAGCCCTAGTATTAAGAGATGTTCCCTCAGGAGAAGAGCCTTTGATTCCGTGATTATGTTCAATATAGCAAGACGGAATTACTTTAATCACTAAATAAATTACCAGAGTTAGAGTTGTAATGAAAATTCAGGGTTGAAAATAAGGAGCTGGAATAGCAAAGAAAGAAGCTAGGTGAAGTCAAAGCAAAAGGGAGCAATATTAGAGGTATGTTTGAAAAGGACTAGCTGCCTTGGCTGAGACTTACAACATGGGATTTGGTGACGTGTTTCATTTCTAGGAAGAGATTCTAGCAGTTTCACCAATGGATATTTGACACTTCTAAGACAACAGATAAAGCCACATGCTTTAAATCAGATGCAAGTAGCTGGAGAAATACATGCTATTATACACAATATTTGTGAAGGATATTAATGTTCAATTTCCTGCAGCTTAATTGTTTAAATAATTTTAGCTGGTATTAAGCTTTCCAGCATACTTTCTTATGTGACTGTCACACTTTATACAATAACTTATAAATGAATATTGAAATGAACAAAAAGGCTAATAAGCAAAACAACTTTGTAAAATTTGGCATTTATTTAAGTGACAGTGGTGTTAATTAGGAGGTCTGGAATTAATCCAGTGTTGAAGAGTGGCAATATTTCATTACTTTTTTTTTCTCTTATTTTTTTGTCTTTTGAGATCTGACATGTAATAGTGACTCATATATCAGGAAGACTTTTCAAGTCTTCTTTTCTGCTCTTTTCAAGTAGGTGAAAAAAAGAATAAGGAAGCTGCTTTATGAATAAAATTAATGTGAATGAAATTAACATGAACATTGATGAAGCAAGCTGGGTGAATGCAAACATATGTAACTGACTAATAATTACCCTTGAGCACTCTACCCTTTGACTCTACCATTCTACAAAAATTCTCATACAAAGTCACAGCACTGTGACTGGTGATGAGGATGTCCCAAAGGGAGAAAAATGTCAGGCAGTAGACTAACTGTAATATTTTTTACACCTTCATTACTCTGATGCAAGTCATGAACAACATTAATTTTGATGTCATTGCTATTCTTTATGCTCTATCATTTCCCCCTTACAGCGTCACCACTCGGTTTATGTTTCTTGAATTTGTCAAAGGTGAGGCTACAGCTACTGAAGTAAAGCTGAAACCACATGTTTTTCCAGCAGATATAATCTCCTCTGCTGTTACGGGGGAAAAAAAACAAAGCTGTTACACTGGAGATTTTTGTTTGTTTGTTTCTGTTTCTTGGGTTTTTTTCAGTTTTGCTCTGTGGGTTTTTCCATGTCTCAGTTAAAATTGTGGTCACATTGTTTCTTTAATCTTTTCTTCCTCCATGGAAATTAATTGTGTGGGTTTTTTTCAATTAATAAGGACTGGATTTATTTTATATCAAGAGAGATGTATTGAATTGCAGAGCAGTACTGAACATGTGGCATTACCATAATTTCCCAATTTTTTATTTGCACTCTGAGGTCTAAGATGTTACAGAGGGAATCTGATGTTCATTGTCTTCATTCTTAAAAGTCCAGAGGAGATATGGGGGGAGTAGTAGGGGAATCAGAAAAATATAGAAGTGTATTCACATTTGCCTTCTACCTCACAGAGTTTACATGGGGGCCAGGGAAATAATAGGAAAGAAATCTGAAGATGCTTTATCATGA
Source organism: Poecile atricapillus (assembly GCF_030490865.1). Lineage (NCBI taxonomy): Eukaryota > Metazoa > Chordata > Aves > Passeriformes > Paridae > Poecile > Poecile atricapillus. Next base: position 84,256,782 of record NC_081249.1, read on the forward strand.
TTCTGAAGACAAATCTCCAGTGACACAGATTTCCAATGCAGAATGTCTGAATTTTAGGTGCTGAGCAATGAGGAAGTATTAAGGGCACTGTGGAGGCATCATGTCACAGTGGGAAATGAAAATAATGTCTGCTAACAGATGTGTTCAAGGCCAGGCTAGATGGGGCCCTGAGCAACCTGGTCTAGTGGAAAATGTCCCTACCCAGGACAGAGAGATTAGAACTAGATGAGCTTTAAGGTCACTTCCAAACCAAAGCATTCTAGGTTTCTATGATTCTGTGTTTTTACTGGATGGAAGAACTGTATTATTCCTCTTTGCTCTGACAATTTGGAAAAATCTATTTATTTCCTTGGTGATACAGAGCCAAAGTGCAGGGATGTATTTTGAGATCTCTTACTGTCGAAACCATAATGAATTTTTCCATCAGATCTACATTCCTTGCAGTCGGCCACCAAGACACAAGGAAAACTTAGAAGAAACCTCAGAAAGCCCACTTCTTGTTCCTTCTAACCAGTTTTATTTTTCTTTTTAATATACAACACTCATATTATATTGTTAAAATTGCCAGCTAACCTCAGAGGGGGGACACACTAGGCAGCACCATTCTGAGCTTGGAGTATCTCTCCAAATGCTTTAGAAAGTTATGAGGTGAAATGGTGACCATGCTGTGACCCTGGGTACAGTGAAAGCCATTACTGTGCAGCGGTGGAGGAGCCAATACACATGTTCCTCTTTAAATCTTTAGACTGGTGACAGTCTAAATCTAGTGCTGAATGGTCAAAGCATCACAGTATTCACTCCAGAAAAAGAGATGGACATGGTCTTTGCAGACAATCTTACCTTTCGTAAGATCACGAGGGAAACATAAGCATCTGTGCTGGGGGAAAAAACACCATTATTGCAATCTGTGCTGGTAGATTACTTGTAGTTAGAATGACTAATAGCAGGATGCTGAGTGACTACATGTCATAGCCTTGGTGAGGAGTGTCTCTTATGTTCTTGTTTTTATTGCTTTACTCAAAATATAGTGGGCAAAATAATTGAATTTGTTTAATATCACTGAGTCAGAAACACTTCTTTAGCTGTTTATTTACTTCATTTCTTAAACATAGTCATGTGAAACAGAATGAAAGGATTTTAGTAAGAGGTGCATATATCTTATTTTGTTTTGCATGCTCAAGCCATTTGATGCTGGAGCAAATTATCCAATCCATCCTTCCCTATGTCTTTGCATTGAGGATGCAGGGCTGAGATGAGCTTGTAAAATAATGATCTAGTTCATGTTTGTGTGTGGGTTGATCAAAATAAATACTTTTCTTTTTCTTCTTGGATGATTTTGTGCTGAAAAATGTCAGATCTAATATGATATTCTGATCTATGTGACTCATATAAACTTGAGGTTATTCCAGAGAAGTTATTAAACTTGACATAGAGTCCTCTGAGATCATAATTTGGCTTGTCTTCAGGTGTTGGGTTTTTTCCTGCTTCAAAACTCATATGAGTGTCATTGACTTACACAAGATATCTTGTAATTTCTCCTTTAACATAAAATAGAACCTCACAGATATTTTTATTGGAATATTGGTATGAAAAAGCAAGCTCTTAATCAGTTGCTTATGGCCTCCATATCAAAGGAAGCTTACTAGCAGAAAGATGAGTGGACTAGCTGCCAAAACTCTTAATGTGGTCTGACTATTTTATTTTATACAGTCAAATCCCATACTTGCTATGCTTTGCCTATATAAATTCCTTTCCCCCAATTTTTCTACAGCAACTAGTTACAAACATGGAAAGTTCATTTATGTCTATATGAGAGGCTGACTGATGTCAGCCACAAAAGTGGCTTTAGAAAACTTGTGGGTACATCACAAATATGCACTAGATCCAGTGCCAGGTGTGCTGGGCAATGTTCAGGCATAAAACAGCACTGGTTGGCCTGGTTACATCTGAGACATTGAACCTACATTTTCATGCACACTTATATGTGCATGCATGATTGCCCTTCCTGGGCCTGGTTTTTAATATTTAAAATCTGGCAACCATGCTGAGCAGCTTCATTTATTGATCATCCCACTTATTTCCATCTGGAAGAGACCCAGGAGGGCAAACTGGATGAAAAAAAGCTTTCTCTAATAGAAAGCTAAAAAAATTACTGATAATGTTCCATCAAGAAAAGTTTGAATTGAAAATCTATTTCCATTTTTGTTTTGCTAGTAAACCAAATATTTAATTGGCTTTGATCTTCTCTCTCTCTCTCTCTTTTTTTAAATTGTCATAGGAATAATTATGCTGAAAAGAAAGAGAACTTGAAACATTGCGTTATTTCCAGCATGTCTAATTATTTTTCAAAAAGAACAGGAAAGTTACCATGAAAAAAGATTCTCAACCTTGCTTTTCTGTAGGAAATATTTTTCCACAAAAATAATATGGATTTTAAACAAAAAGTTTCTGAATTATTGATAGAAACACGTACTGTTTCTTCTCATTTCAAAAGAGATGAAATTGGTTTGTCTTCACCACTCTTGGTTTTGTGCTCTCCTTTTTCCTTTCTCTTGCTCTTCCTCTCTCCCTTTTCATGGTTATTTGATGTCCAGAGATGAGGAAAGAAACACCCTGCCAACAAACAAGCAAAATCACAAAGCATTAAAAGATTTTGTAAAGCAATATCAAGAAATTTAAATATGGTAAACAAATTGGAAATATTTTAATTCTTTCTGGTGGTGTTTGATCCAGCATGCACAAAAAGAAGAATTTTGTATTTGTTTGTTTGTAGATTCTGCCTGCTTATTTCCCATTTGGCCTATAGGCCAAATTTATTATTTATACCTTGGGTTTGATGATGGAGTAGCCCAACTCAAATGAAATAAAATTCTGTTTAACTTACAAAACTTTAAACAGTAAATAGCAAAATATAATAATCTCTTCAATATTACCCAGTGTGCAAGCTTGTTGCTAATATATTTTTAGTATTATTTTTGTTAATCTTTGGTTATGAAATGCTTTTGGGGGAATGCCTCCAACTAACCAATCTGATTTATTTTCTTTTTCCTTGGACTTTTCTTTCCATATTTAACTGTTTATTTGTGTACTGGTTTTAGCTCCAAATAAGCATTAATATATTTAATTTATTTAGCACTATTTATATAACTTTTCCTAGCAGTTCAAGTGAAGAAGATAGGTGGCAGTCTCTCCAGAATTTGCACTTCTCGTTCAGCCATTCCTGCTGCTATGTAAAAACAGATTTACAGGTAATCCATATTGGAGTCAGAAATTTGCAGTTTAGGAAGAAAATAGAAGAAAAGAAACTATACATAAACCTTGAAAGTAAATAGCAATATACTGACTTTTGCAGTATGCCCACCACCACTGCCATGAATGCTGTGAAATTTCCATTGTATATAAATTTTCGTTAGAATTATTAGTAAAATTATGTAATAGTGTATATAGAAAAATATGAAGGATAATTAATGTTATCAGGTTTCTTGGTGAGAATAAAGTTAATATTTCAGCACTCAACTCTGCTTGAAATAGGTAGATGGGGTCTTTTTTTCATTTTATATCATTGTTATTATTTTTGAAAATATACTGTCATCCAACCTATTTACAATAATGTGAGCAGCATCATGATAGATGAAGTCTATTTTGTGCCATTCAGGAACTCATATCAGCTCTGGAATGGACTGTTTGAAGGTTTATAGGTCAACTGAAAGCTATTAAAGGAGTTGCCAGGTAAATCTTTTAAAAGTCTGTTTTCATTTACTTACAATATGTGCAAACTTTAATTAGTGGGACTACTTTTCTCTTTTGGGGGAAAAAAAGGACATCAATAATTGACAAAGAATGAAAACTCCTACAGATATTTTCAATCCAAGTGGTTCAGCAACTTTCTAGAAAAGGGTTTCTGCAGGTTTCTGCTCTCTCTGACATTAGAAGAAAGTCTCCTACTTTCATAAATGGCAGTGACCTTATCCTGAGAAATAAAGGCAACATTTGAAACCCAGACTGACCATTGCTAAATGTACATCTGCTGAAATTTGATGAAATAAGAAATCTCTGAAAAATCTTCCATTAGGCAGAGTCTTTGGTTCAGACAAACACTGTGGATGGGCTGTAACCTTTTAAAAGCCTGTCTGTATCTCATCAATCAGTTTATTTCCATTTTCCATTTCCACTACAATAGCTCTAGGCTAGACATCAGCCATGGGATGGAGGCAAGGGAAAAGGTCCCCAGTGTCAAACATTTGTCTAGCTTTCACTTGGAGAGGAAGTTCAGAGTTACTGGCCCCTCTCACATTTTCAAAATATAAATCTTGGAAGCCTGATTGTGAAGATTTTGGAACTGATACTGTGTTTAGAAAGCACAAGATGAAATCTTAGAAAAGCGTTTTGATAGCACAATTTGTTTCCCCATCATCCTGTCTTTTTTGGAGCTGGACTGCATAACTTTTCCTCATTAACATTTTTACATTGTTTGGTTTTTTTCTTTAAAGCTAACTTTCTAGAATGAAAGGGATCACATCATATTTTGAAGCCTTTACTGTGACATTAAACCTTTGAACTGCTGTTAAGGAAAGTATTTCCCTAAGGCTAAATATATGAAAGGTTATTATAAATTAACTTTCACAAACGGTACCTAGGCTAAAAAATAATAATATCTAAACACTACTTAAAACCTTGATTGCCTAATCTGATAAATCCCATTGCTCCTTACTTTTAAATAAAGAAGAAATTGCTATTAAAAATACAGAAATTTAATTTTCATAACAGGATTTCAGAAGAATCATGGAAATGCTAGGTCCTTTATCTTTTATGCTGGTCAAAACTGCACACGTATTGTATCCGTGACTGCTGCATGGAGTCATTTCTAAAATTCAGTTCTTTTAAAGCAGTTCTGAAGAAAGTGTATTTCACCTTTAGGGCATGAACCCACATAGGAGGCCATTAGTGGGAATAGATGAATAACTCTGAAGAGAGGATATAGGTGTTTCATAAAATGATAGAATGGCTTGGAGCGGAAGGGACCTTAAAGATCATCTAGTTCCAACTACCCTGCCATGGGTAGAAGCACCTTCTAGTGGGCTATATGATCCCAGGACTAATTTGAAAAAGACATTAATATTTGGGGTGTAGTGTCCCTTAACTTGCCCTGTAGAGGGTAACTTTCCAGTCATTATCTGTAGACTTTTCCTACTCTCTCTGACATTAGAAAAAAGTCTACAAAAAGCTCCTAGATTCTAGACTGCTAACTTCTTCTATCCAATGGAGTACTCAGCATGAGTCACAAAGTTCTGTCCTCAGCCAAGCAACCAGGGCTTTTCAACACTGTTCTTAATCATATACTAAAAGCCTTCTCTGTTTTTGGCAATTTATTTTTATGGATATCACCTTTAGCTTATGCCATCAGGTTTAGTGTGGTTTTCAGGATTTTTTCCTTGTTCAAGATTTTTTCCCTGTGATTTGCTGTGTTTTTTGGCATTATTCTCACTGCATCTCTACTCCATTTCTTAATGTATCACTTGTGAGCTGTTTTTTTTTTTTTTTAAACAACAAACCGAGAAGTGTTGACCTTCCCCAGAAGCAATGTACTCAGACATTCGGAATGTGAGACATATCTCTTCACTTGTCTCTTTCTATCCTTTTTTCTTCCTAATATTTTTTCCCTATAACAACTACACTTAACAAGGTGCTACACTGTGTGCTGGGTGACTTCATACCCTTTTAATGCTCTAGAGTATGAGCAAGTCCCATGTGCTCTGGATATGGACTTGGCTCTCTACAGGAGATGTGCTCTTGTGGCCACAGAGGTTCTGCATGACAGTTTATTCCTGTCTTTTTTAACAACCTGAACCATGCAAAAGCCTGCACCAAGTAAGCAGTGCTCTGGGGGGTCTGTCAGCCAATGAAGCCTCTACAGGTTGGCAGAAACCTCTGGAAATTCAGCAAAGGCAAATGCAGAGTCACACATCTGCCATACACCCATACAAGATCTGTCTGGGGAAAACACACCTTTATAGAGGAGACACAGGCACTTGCTGTGGGGAATCCACCAGCCATCAGTGGGCTGCCAAGGCAGGGAAGGTCAATGGAACCATGGGCTGCATTAATAAGAGTAAATCCATCAGGGGAAATGTCTGTGTCCCACCATTCAGACTTGTGAGAGGACATCTCACAAAGTATGGCCATTTTGGGGATTTTCAGTGCAGTGGTGGACATTGGACTAAATAACCTCCAAAGTCTCTTTCAACCTAGATTACAACTTGATCCTATGTCTTCCTTTCATCTCCAGCCTTAACAGATTGTACCAGGAGATACAGCACAGGAGGTGACCTAAAAGACTGAAAATTATTAGTTATTCTTAACAGTTGTTGCTATACTGTTGTACTTATACACTTTACGTACAAAGAAAAAAGTTGCTTGTTCATTTTTTTTTGTTGTTGTTTGTTTGTTTGTTTGTTTTTTCTAGTGGACATTTGATTAGTTCATGGTAAACTTCTCAAACTTAATGAAAACTTTACCTTTTCTAATTACTAATAGACTGTGTTTCCTGTCATATCTTTGTAATAAAATAATTAGTAGAACCTTGTAGATGAAATTATTCTTACCAATGTGATTTTGACATTTCAGAGATGAAACACCACAAGAATATATCGATTAATGAGTTGATAGGAGTAAAAAGAATAAATTAATGAATAAAGGTACTAGAAAAACAAGGCCCACATAGAAACATACAACACAAAAAGAAACATTTAAAATTACAACATACATGCAGGTACATTTCTACTCCACTGTTCGTATTCTTATTTTAAATCAAAATCCAAAATCCAATGATGAACTGAAACCTCACCTATATGCAATATTATATTATATATTATAATGTGTTATATATATTTCTTCAAAACTGATGCTTTTTCTCTTTTAAAATAATTTTTCTATGACTGAGTGGAACTACCTATGGTTTGATATATACTGTGGCATTCTATGTATGTTTAATCATTTTGTCTCTCTGCAATGAGGTTTGCATAATAGCTTTTCCAGCAAATTATCAAGCTCCATGAAGAGAGTAAATTTGTCTAGATTTATATTTCATATCTTTTAATTTATTTTTTTTACACACAAATATAAGGAGGGAAGATTTTAATAAAAAATTATGAATGTTAGAAACATATTTTCCTTTCTCCAGGATTTCATTGCTATTCTGAATATTGATTGAAAGGGAGGGACAAGGTTTATCACTGTCCATTAAATAAATGTAGTGTGCTGTTGGTGTCTGAACATTCTGAGCGATGTTAACAAAGGCCTGAATTTTTATCATGGTTGTTTAATTAATTTATTTTTCTGGAGTCATACATAGGGATTTTGTTTTGTTATTTTTTTGTGCCCCTGCACAAAATTTTTTTTACCTGATCCACATGGACCATATAGACTCTGTAGGGAAACCTTAAAAGGATACTCTATTTTGCATCTGTATAACTTTATATAACTTTTCTAATTCACAAAGATAAAGACAGAGTTATACAATGTGTGTGACACATAAACATGAAGTTCTAATAACTATGGCTTGATATGTTACTTGAAAAAATTCTTTGATTATCTCTAAGGATGGCAACTTGTCAGAACAGAAAGGCCAAAAATGAGAGTGCATGAGAATATTAACTGACATAATTTTACTTCTGTGTCTTTGCCAATTAGTGTGTGTAAATACCACTTTCTTGAGGGACTAGAAGAATGAGAGACAAACCTACAGATCTGTCATTCATGAAACGAAAAACTCACACAAATAAACACCTCTTGGAGAAGATAGGACTTGTCCCTGAGAGTAATGTTGCTTTTATTAAACCTGAGAAGATGAAGGATTAGTAGTTCAGAGGACAGGATTTGCCCTAGAACAGGTAAATTTGCCAGGAAAACTTATGATTTTTTTCCCTATTATGTTGAATTTGGGAGCACTCAGGTTGTCAGTCAAACTATTCTTTTCACATGGACCAATAATGCTTAGCCTGAGAAGAATTCTCTGATCTGATTCTGAGAAGAATATCTGATCTGATTCATTCATGAATAGCTTGACTATCCTACTCAAATTCCTCTGATGTAAGCCTGTACCTTTATGGGAGGTAGACTGTATCTTCTTGAAAGATTTATAGCCATTGACATTATTAAACAGGGAGTCCCAGGTGCTATTTCCTTGTCAAAAAAATTTATATGCTCTTATATGCATCTGTTTAACTTTCTTTTCCAACTGTTAGATATTACCAATACTTCTTTTTCCTCATGAAGTAAACTGAAAGAGAGTTGATTTGATATTAGAAAGAAATTCTTTACAGTGAGGCTTCTGAGGCACGTGAACAAGTTGCCCAGAGAATCTGTGGTGGCTCCATCCCTGGAAGTGTTCAAGGCTAGGCTGGATGGGATTTCAAGAGACCTGGTCTAGTGGAAGGCGCCCCTGCCCCTGGGGGAGAGTTTGGAATTACATTATCTAGAAGGTCCCTTCCAACCTGAACCATTCTAGAGTTCTATAAAAGAATAATCACCTGTCAGAAACCTTGTAATTTTAGAAGTTTGTTAGCAGATGGCACAGTACTAGGTAGATAGTTTAACTATAAGATAAAGGTGTTTATTTTCTCATTGTGTGTTCACCAGTTTGTTGGGTTGTGTGTGTTTCAGTTTATCTTTTTATCAAACCTTTTTAAATGTTTATCTCACTCATTTATGTCTCAGAATTTAGCATATTAGACAAAGTCTACTTTTTTTTCCTAAGTCTGCTGACTGCACTCCCTACATATTAGGATGCTGGGATCTTGATTAGTTTGAGAATGTGGCTAATATGAATTGCTCATAAACAATCAATTTTCCATATGCTTTACAAGTGCACTATATTGAAATAAGACGTACTTGCCATGCTTTAATTACTTTTTCATCTGCAGATTTTTCCAACCATTATTTTCTCTTTTATTACACACAATTTCTAAATATAATGAATGACATGAAGCTGAGACCAACCTCTGAGATAACCTACTTAAAGCATTCTCACTGCCTTATGGTTCCCCATTTTAACTGACATTCGGAAACTTAATTATTTGTTCCACTTGATTTTTCCATTTATATTACTTTATTTTATATTAAGCTTTATTCAAATACACTGTAAGATTCTATGCAGCATTTCTGTACAGACCAAACTTTCTCTCTTATAAAAGGCAAAAATATTGTGTGACAGTATGTGACATCCTTAAAACCATTTATGCAACTCTGATTTCATTATCAATGTGAGTTTTTGCTGTTGACATACCACACAGTTTTGTATGATTTCACATGAGACTGTATTGAGATTAAATGAACCAATTAATCTGTATTTATATTTTTCTTAGATACTGCCATGTCATCAGTTAGTTTCTGGTTCTCTCAGATCTTTCAGTATTATCACACTACCCATGAAAATTCAACAGCACAGATTCAAAGATTTTTGTTTGTCAAAAAATTTGTGATTGTTCAATGGAGATATTTGAATTGATTAAATTGAAAACATTTAATAGTTTCTCTTTAATATATATCCTTATCACTAATGGAGAAAAAATATTTCTTTTTCAATAAAAAGCAAATACCCTGGTCATTTTTAGGACTGCATTTAGAAATCCTATGAGCAGGCATGTTTTTCTTTTCCTTAGAATTTTTTTTTCATTACTTACTCTTAAATATGTGAAAGTTTGAACAATTACTGATGGAAGAATAATTTAGGATCTGATTCATTCTCTATCGTACCTGTTTTAATTAATGTCATACAGATTAAAATTTGAAAATCAGATTAGAATTTGATCATGAAAACTGATTTGGAGTTTACAGAACACAATGGAAACAGTCATCTTGGAATAGATGGACTTCAGAAAGAAAAAGCATATGTGGCAAAGAGGGGTTATGAGATCTGGGGAATAATCAGCACCAGTTTGAGGTGCAGCAACAAGTAAAGAGATAGAAATAACAAGCAAGACTGGTGACACTGTAATCTCTGTGAAACGAGCCTAATTATGTGACATTTTAATATCCTGTGAGGTGGAATTTGATGAGCAGGAAATTGCCTCCAATGCGCCGTCATCTGCTGAATACGTTGCTTTATTCTCTATTTGGGCATCTAGGAGAGGTAAAGGAGAAGAGATGGGTGACAGCTAAACTTTATCAAGTGAAGAAAAATAGTTCCCTAATCTTCTTTTCTAATCTGTAATTAGTGTTTTAAATAGGATTGAAATTACTTCAGAGTAAACAGAAATTAATACAGAGAAAGATATTAAATGAAACACTACAATTCATTACTGAGTTTTTTAAACTTTTTTTTTTTTTCTAATAAGTGGCAGTGCTAAGAGTTTTATCTCTCAGAGGCTAAACAGGTAATCCAAGGGATTAGATAACTCAACAAAGAGTTGATCTTTTGCTTGCCAGGTTTGGGAGCAATCAGCTGCTGTAAAAGAAGGTCTTTTGCAGAGGAGCAATGTCAGAAACTAAAACCCATACCAGGGTGACCTCCAAGCTTCAGTTTCTATTTTATCAGGAAGAAAAATATTCTATCCCAATTTAAGGAAAGCATTTGGAAAGTTTCACCCCAGAATCCTGTGATTTTGCTGAGTCTGCAGAGAGTTAGGAATATTATCTCAGATGGCTTGGACTGCTCTGTGAGAGAGCTGCTGGAGTTATGAATGCTGGAAAGACCATTCCAGAAGTAATGAGAGGAAAAGATGATATTTACTAGTCTTCCAAGACATTTATATTGATTGCTGTCATGTTCAAACTGTTGACATCACCATGTCCAAACACAGAAGAAAATTTCGTTCCCTCTTCAAACCTTCTAATGTTCCTCTGGAGACAAACATTCGTAGCTAAAAACAAGTTTGCTGTCCCAGATTCCACAGCACACTCATAGTCTTTCTGTGATTGGGAATGTACCAAACCTCAAGATCATTGGACTATTTCAAGCTCAAATTTTATATCAATTACATTAAATCTACGTTTTCCTATGGAAACACGCTTACACGAAATTCTCACAACTTCAAGCATCCACTCTTTGAAACTCTGGGTATTTTTATCAAAACACTCCAGTGGAAGAATTTTACTTAAAAAAATTGATGTTTGTTTGCAGTTTCCAGCATTTTTTCTAGAACTATTTTCTTGTGAGTCTCCATTAAAACTCTCTTATCTCAATCATTGTATTTAAGTTGCGCTTCTCAGAAATCTTGCAAACTAGTTAATGTTTGTTTCAGTTCTTCGAGGTCCCATGATGGGAAGTCTTGCACATCAGAGCAGAACTGTTTATTAGATTGAGCTTAAGGGACATGACACAGATAAGAAAATGGGAGTACCTGGTGTATTATACACACCGGGAAAATTATTAGCTGGTGAAGATTTAATTCCAAGGAATTTTCATTGTTAGAAAATCTTTCAAACTGGACTGAGCAGTGTTTGAAACAAGCTCTCACCGGAAACAAGATGATTATGTGATGGAATATGTTGTTAAGGAAGGGAGAATTGGTACCTCCTAACAGATGCGTCTCTGGGTTTGTTTTGCTGACCAGGGTTGAACCACATTAGGGTTAAACTAGCAGAAGATGTGGGTGAAACTTCTCAGCTGCCTCTTCATTCCTCCAATTAAAAAAAAAAATAATAAAAAAAAATAAAAAAAAATTAAGAGAATTCAAAAAGCCAGGAAAAGACCATAGGCTTGTCCACAGCCTCTCTCTTTTAAAATACTTGGAGCTCTCTTGCTGCTGTCAGAATAGAGACAGAAATGAA